>NC_062545.1:138921243-141468297 GCF_016906955.1 Phacochoerus africanus
CTTCAAGAAATCCTACAAAGCCACAGTCATCAAAACAGTGTGGTACTGGTATCAAAACAGACAGACAGACCAATGGAACAGAATAGAGAATCCGGAAATAAACCCTGACACCTATGGTCAATTAATCTTTGACAAGGGAGGCAAGAACATCAAATGGGAAAAAGAAAGTCTATTCAGCAAGCATTGCTGGGAAACCTAGACAGCTGCATGCCAAGCAATGAAACTAGAACACACCCTCACACCATGCACAAAAATAAACTCCAAATGGCTGAAAGACTTAAATATACGACAGGACACCATCAAACTCCTAGAAGAGAACATAGGCAAAACACTCTCTGACATCAACATCATGAATATTTTCTCAGGTCAGTCTCCCAAAGCAATAGAAATTAGAGCAAAAATAAACCCATGGATCCTCATCAAACTGAAAAGCTTTTGCACAGCAAAGGAAACCCAAAAGAAAACAAAAAGACAACTTACAGAATGGGAGAAAATAGTTTCAAATGATGCAACTGACAAGGGCTTAATCTCTAGAATATATAAACAACTTATACAACCCAACAGCAAAAAAGCCAATCAATCAATGGGAAAATGGGCAAAAGACCTGAATAGACTGTTCTCCAAAGAAGATATACAGATGGCCAACAAACACATGAAAAAATGCTCAACATCACTGGTTATAAGAGAAATGCAAATCAAAACTACCATGAGCTACCACCTCACACCAGTCAGAATGGCCATCATTCATAAATCCACAAATAACAAGTGCTGGAGAGAGTGTGGAGAAAAGGGAACCCTCCTGCACTGTTGGTGGGAATGTAAACTGGTACAGCCACTATGGAGAACAGTTTGGAGATACCTTAGAAATCTATACATAGAACTTCCATATGACCCCGCAATCCCACTCTTGGGCATCTATCCGGACAAAACTCTACTTAAAAGAGACATGTGCACCCGCATGTTCATTGCAGCACTATTCACAATAGCCAGGACACGGAAACAACCCAAATGTCCATCGACAGATGATTGGATTCAGAAGAAGTTGTATATATACACAATGGAATACTACTCAGCCATAAAAAAGAATGACATAATGCCATTTGCAGCAACATGGATGGAACTAGAGAATCTCATACTGAGTGAAATGAGCCAGAAAGACAAAGACAAATACCATATGATATCACTTATAACTGGAATCTAATATCCAGCACAAATGAACATCTCCTCAGAAAAGAAAATCATGGACTTGGAGAAGAGACTTGTGGCTGCCTGATGGGAGGGGGAGGGAGTGGGAGGGATCGGGAGCTTGGGCTTACCAGACACAACTTAGAATAGATTTACAAGGAGATCCTGCTGAATAGTATTGAGAACTTTGTCTAGATACTCATGTTGCAACAGAACAAAGGTTGGGGGAAAAAATGTAGTTGTAATGTATACATGTAAGGATAACCTGACCCCCTTGCTGTACAGTGGGAAAATAAAAAAATTATTTAAAAAAAAGAAAAACTATATTCAAAACATAGGAGTTCCCAAGGTGGCACAGTGGTTAACGAATCCGACTAGGAACCATGAGGATGCGGGTTCCATTCCTGGCCTCCCTCAGCAGGTTAAGGATCTGGTATTGCCGTGAGCTGTGGTGTAGGTTGCAGACGCGGCTTGGATTCTGCTTGCTATGACTCTGGTGTAGGCCAGCAGCTCTGGCTCCAATTCAACCCCTAGCCTGCGAACCTCCATATGCCATAGGTGCAGCCCTAAAAAGACAAAAAAAAAAAAAACAAACCCAAAAAACAAAAAAAATAGGAGACAAATTGCACCATCTGAAGGTGGGGGAGGGCTTGTAGGTAAGGAGTCAGGGCTCAAGGTGTTAAAATCGCTGATGCAGAAAATAATGTAAAGAAACTATCTCTATTGTTACATTTTTTAAAAATTACAATTAATGGAGTTCCCATTGTGGCTCAGTGATTAACGAACCTGACTAGCATGCATGAGGGTTGGGGTTTGATCCCTGGCCTTGCTCAGTGGGTTAAGGATCCAACGTTGCGGTGAGCTGTGGTGTAGGTCACAGACGAGGCTGGGCTGCGCTGCTGTGGCTGTGGCTCAGGGCAGCAGCTACAGCTCTGGTTAGACCCCTAGCCTGGGAACCTCCATATTGCCATGGGTGCGGCCGTAAAAGGACAAAAAGACCAAAAAGAAAAATTACAATTAATGGAAAAATTGAGAAATACATAAAAACATGTTTTATATATTTATATAAATTTATAGAAAATATATTACTTATACATCATATATAATGTATATAATATATAAACATTATATTTATGCTGTAAGCGTATTTTATACACACACATACACACAGCATTAAACCCTGGTTCAGGAAATAGATCTTGTTTATGTGATGATATATTTCATAAGCTTAAAAATACTTATATTCATAGACAATAAACCAAAGTTTATCCTAAATATTGGAGGAGAGTGGTTTAAGAAAAATGTGTGTGGTAGTGCTATTTATTTCCAAACTGTAGTATTCTCCAAAGTAAAAACAACTTTAATAACCAATAAAAGAGAAATGACTAAATGTAGAGGAATATTATGCATTCACTTAAAATACATCCAGGAAGAATTTGTAATAACATGGATAAGCAATGTAAGAATAATTGGTGGGAAAAAAAAAGAAAGAAGGATATAAAATCTATGCTTATAAGTTAAAAAAAAAAATCTCTCACTGAAAATAAGTCATACATAGTAAAAATAATACAAAAGCATTTATCAAATGTTTACAGTTACTGATTGTTTTTGGCTGCTGAGATTATGAGCTATGGCTTTTCTTTCAATTTAACTACATATTTCACATTCTCTGAAAAGACTGTGTGTGATTTTAAGAACTGAAATAAAGTAAAATTAGGAAATAATTTAATTCACAGTGGGGGACAATAAAAACATAGTTTAGCCAATGTGCTAAAAAAAAAAACCATAAACCCAGGATTTTTTAAAAACACAGGAAAAAGAAAGTAGTCTTTCAAAATCTCTTTCAGCACTCTGATACCAGGCCTCCTTAGTATCTAAGCAAGCTCAACTTAATCTGACCAGGAGGTGTCACTATTACCCTTCTTACTTTACACACATCTCAAGATGAAAAACTTTGCTTTTTATGTAGAGGGATGTAAACAAAAACTACTAATTTGTATTTGATCTCATAAAGGGCTGTAGATTTTACATCTTCCAGCTTCATAGAAAACCTCCTTTTACTGTAAATGGAATGGCAAATGCTTTTCTAAAATGTCATACAATGACCATGGTTTTATGATTATGAAAAATCCAAGGTTCTGCTCTTGGTTGCTTGAGAAACTTGTAACCTATATAGCCATTATAGGATAACCCACACTCATCAAAAACATACTTCCAGGCTTGAAAGTAATGAATTAGAAGGTAATAAAAGAAATCAGAGACACAAGATGGTCAACAGGTGTTAAAGGCGCAAAAAAAAAAAAAAAAAAAAGTACCTCTTGGATTCCTAATTCTCATCTCTACCTCTGATAGGAAAAGAAGAGGTGACAGGGGTGGTGACAATTATGACAGTCTGGTCAATCCTATCAGGCCACCTACAATATGGAAGTAGCTAAAACCCAGCCCACTGCTTTGTATAGGTTAGTCAATGCTTCTGTTTCAGTGATCTGGAATGAATGGGAAAGGAGAAGGCTGTTTCTCAGATGGGTATCTATATTAGGCAGATTTCCTGCCAAACTGTTTACCTGTTATCTGAGTGGCTGCAGAGAAAGAAAGGGTTAGGAATGCATGAGGAAGACAGGCTATTTGGATTTCACTGGCGGATCCTGATCATATCAGTTGGCTGACATATGCTCTCAAATTTTTAGAAAATGATGTTAAGAGGGGGCTAGTGGCAAATGTCCCACCATGAGGTTTAGGACACAAAGGGATGTGAGCAGAGTACTCCATAAACACTTAGATAAACTGTAAATACAACCACTTTCCAATGCACGAATTTCAGATCATGAAGGTCTATCTGTTTCCTGCAACAAATTTGCTTTTAGACAATGACCCTCACACAAAATGCAGTGTCTGCAGGTTCACAAACACACTTTCCATTCAATGCAAATTATAGGCGCCTCTGCCAACTGCAAAGAATCATTGCACAAACACAAAGATTTCGACTTACATGGAGATCCAAATACAATTCACTTCTGTTTGGCTTCTCTCTTTCCTCGTGGAGCAGAAATGGACAGGCTGGTCCAGCTCTGTAGGCCAGGACCCATGTACTTCCATCCCTGTTGGGAAGGTCTTTAGCTGCTGTCTGCTCACTGAAGCAGTCCCGGGAAAAGCCCTCGGAGGAGATGCCTGGACAAAAACAGACAAAAATATCAGTGACACTGTGGCCACAACTACATCAAGCCAACCATAGCCAGGGATTCCTACATGGAAAACTTCATGTCACCTCCTGCTTCCCTTTCGGGTTATATTTTTAGAGTTTGCTTTCCTTAAAAAGGGCTTCTCTTGATCACTCTTTCTGGATCACACTAACAACAAATTAAAAATACATGCCCTCAGAAATAATTAAAATAGGTGTTCAGCCTGGCAGGAGTCTTTGGCAAGTTCACCTTCATTCCTGGGGCTAGAACTGCCATGCACAGTGCATGCAAGCGCATATTGGCACTTGGTCAGTGTGTTGAATGAATGACATTGCATGAGTGAACTACCTGGAACTCATTTTTCATCTCCAGAATGAAGGGATTAGGCTAGTTCTAATCTGAACTATGTTAGGATAATAATAGTCGAGTATGTGCCAGGCACTGTTCTTAGCCTTATTTTTCAATTTTAAAAATAACCCCATGGTGGTGTTCCCGTCATGGCGCAGTGGTTAAGGAATCCGACTAGGAACCATGAGGATGCGGGTTCAATCCCTGGCCTTGCTAAGTGGGTTAAGGATCCGGAGTTGCAGTGAGCTGTGGTGTAGGTCTCAGACGCGGCTCGGATCCCGTGTTGCTGTGGCTCTGGCGTAGGCCTGCGGCTACAGCTCCGATTCAACCCCTAGCCTGGGAACCTCCATATGCCACAGGAGCGGCCCAAGAAATAGCGAAAAAATAAATAAAATAAAATAAAAAAATAACCCCATGGGTAGATATCATTAGGGTTCCCATTTTAGAAGGGGAAATGAAAGTCCAAAGAATTGAGCAAATTGCTCAAGATCAGATGATAAAATGGGTAAATGGTAAAGACAAGGATTGTATCCAGCCAGTCACCACTAGAGGGCAAGCTCTTAATAACGAGACTCTGGCCTTCACCTGGCATTCTTGAGATGGTGACTCATGTTCTACAACAAAAGGCCTTCATGGTCAAGTACGTGTGAGAAAAGCAACATGCTGTACATAGTCATGTCATCATATTAAAGACCTTGAAATGTCCTTTAGTAAAGAAACCAATCTCTGTACAATAGTGTTTTCTAAACTTACTTGACCACAGAGTCCATTTAAAGGGACACCTGTTGAACACATTGCAAGCCACCAGGAGGCACTTGAATAGAGTTTGGAAACCACAAGATCACCTCTCAAGGCCCACAGAACTAGGTAAATTTCCTAGACCTCTTCTAATTCCTGGTAAGCAAGCTTGGCAAAATATTAAGCAACTAGGCAGAAGTCAAGGGTTTAGGTATTTTGCAACAGAGATGACTGTTGGATATATGATAGTGTGTTTATTATGCATAATCCTTGTAATAGTGTCTCTTTGGCAGGAACCCAAAGCCAGGCAATGACTTCCGCCATGCTGAACACCTGACTTACAAGCAACTTGAGCTGAGCATAAGCCAGCTAACAAAAGGACTGTGGGATAACATGCTTCTCCTTTATATTAGAGCAGCATTTTAGAAGAAAGAAAATTTGGGGGTTGTTTTTTTTTCCAATTAGCATATTTATTTCTGCTAACTGAAACAATTCTGACATGCTGGGAAAAGGAAATTCTTGAAAAATCTTTACATTTTAGAAGGAAGAAAATTTGAAAACAGCCAAGGTTTTGCTTTTTGTTTGCCTGTCTTGTTGGTTGGTTTCTAATCACACTTTGAGGTTGAAAGGTGATGTCGGTCACTACAGGGTCTTTACAGTTGTCCTCTGGGAGGCTTTTTTTTTTTTCTTTTTAGGGCTGCACTTGTGGCATATGGAAGTTCCCAGGCTAGGGGTCAAATTGTAGCTGCAGCTGCCAGCCCATGCCACAGCCATAGCAACAGCAACAGCAACATGGGATACTTAACCCACTGAGAGAGGCCAGGGATCTAACTCTCATCCTCATGGATACTAGTTGGGTTCCTAACATGCTGAGCCACAATAGTAACTCCCTCACAAAGCACTCTTCTGTGACCACCAAGAAAATGAGGGTCCAGGGCCTCTAGCAAATAACTCTGCAGTATCCAGAAGGTTACAACCATGCTGTCTTCACCTGAGCCAGATGTCCTACAGTGAGGGCCTTCTCAGGAACTTGGCCTCCCTCATTCTTTCCACATGCCCATTTCTACCTACTCTTTCCAGACAGACTTTCTCCTGGGCTTTGGTTTAGGGCCTCATGTGCCACAGAGAGCCCCCAACTCCTGCTCAGAAGACACAGAAAAGGACAAATGCCTATAAGACCCTCGGAGAGGAAGCACTAAAGCACCTCTACTATATCTTCATGGTGCCCCTGGAGAGAATGTAGCACTGGTCACACTTTAGGAGATGAAGAAATTAAAGCTCGAACCCCTCTGAACTTCTGTTTATAAAGCTCCTAGACTACTTCTGTTCATTTTTGACAAGGAAAGAGAAAATGAGCCTTTTCAAAGGTATGGCATACTCTCGCTGGGCTACCTCATCTTCAGAAATGTATTCATTACTAATCACCTCCCTGGTTTCCAACCCCTTCACACTTCCTTTTCATTTTGGAATAGCTGCTTGCTTTGGGTACAGTTCACACAGATTAATAAAACAACATAAAACATAAGACATACATCACAGAGAACATGCAGTATAGCACCTAAAATAAGACAATTAGATCATCAAAGGCACGTTGTCTAGTGAACAGAGGTTCATAAGAGAGTGGCAAATTCCCACAACAACAAGGATCTGGTGTCCCTGGATAAAATACAGGTGCCCGTGCAAATGCAACTACCTGGCACCTGCCATGGCCATCTACCACTGCACTAACTAATGAGGTAGGGGTTGCAACCCAAGTCACTCTGCAGAGGAAAGACAATGTGATGTTTAGGCAGAAATGATGAAAAGTAACTTCATTTTATAAATACTTGTGATTTATTTTGGAGGGGGGCTGCAGGTACAGCATATGGAAGTTCCCAGGCTAGGGATCAAATCAGAGCTGCAGCTGCCAGCCTACGCCACAGCCAGAGCAATGCCAGATCCAAGCCACACATGTGACCTACACCACAGCTCAGGGCAATGTGGATCCTTAACCCACTGATCAAGGCCAGGGATTGAACCCATGTCCTCATGGATACTAGTCGGGTTCATTACTGCTGAGCCTCGGTGGGAACTCTGAAACAGTTTTGATTTTAAAGAGCCATGTTTTAATGCCTTATTTAAACCAGACAATGTCTCCATGAAGCAGAGATGTAAGGTAAAACTGTGAAGGATCATAACTTGGGGAAATGATCATTAGAACAAGAAAGACCAAAGGTAGAAATAAGTAATAAAACTTGCTGTTCTCAGAGGTCTGACAAAGTAGGTTGAGGACATAGGACAAATTCACCATGAGAAAGGACATAAGCTTATAAAGTTAGTCTTTGAATGGAGAGTTTTAATAATAGCAACTTAAGTTTTTTAAACAGTCAAAAATAAAACACAATGGGTATACCTATTAAAAGAGGTAGTGTTCCACACTACTCTCTTCAGCTGAATACATTTAATAAAGACAGCGGAAAAATCACCTGAAATTCAGTAAGTGCAGTCTGTCAGAAGTCTAATATCATTTAATTTTCTGATGCAAATAGATTTTGAGGTGTCAGATTTTGATTGAATATTTTACGAAAAGCTTAAAACAGTCTTAACCATGTCTTCCCCTTTCATGTGCGGACATCATAACTCTAAGTTCTACTCAGTCTTTATTAGTTATTTTGTTTCTCAAAGACATTTCAACAGCCTGATGGACCACACAGTACACACACAGGTTAACTCCACAGCTGACCATCTGCTGTTAATACAACATAGAGCACAGTCACAGCACAGGAAGGGCGACTTACCTTGGGATCACTTTGAAAGTCTGTGCTTTCCCCAACCATTCAGATGATGAGCTGCACTTCCTGAGGCTAACCTACAACATCAGACTGGGATTTTGCTGTCAATTGTCAATACAATGGAAGCAGACACAAAGGGAAGGCGACATGCCATTCAAAACTGGAAGGAGTCTCCACAGCTCATCTCCCCCAGTGGAATAAGGCTCCCCACCTGAGGTTCAGTGGTTCATTGTTCCCACATCTTCACCCCATCCCTGCATTGTGATTACGCACCCAAGGCCTTTTCCAGCTGTCTTTATGGCTCCTCCCCCAGCATAGATGTTGTCTAGTTCCCAGGTCCATGGAAGTTGGACCTGGCACTGTGACTTACTTTGGCCAACTGAATACGGGCAATGTGACAGTGAGCCAATGCTGAGCCAAGGCCTTAGGAGGCACTGTGTGTGTTTACACTCTGCCTTGTGTTTCTGCCATCACTGCAAGACAAGTGCATCCCAGGGTGCCTAGACTTAGGCACAAACCCAGCCCTGCTGCCTGGAGCTGGATCACATTAAGTGAAGCTGGCCAACACTTAGGGCGACAAATGAGAACGATAAATATTTGCTGTGAGCCACTGATATTTGGGGTTTGTTGAGATAGCTGCCTAATACACTGTATCATCTGTTCCCACCAGAAATACTCTCTATATTAAAAACTTTAAACCATTTCAGCTGAGATGACTTAAAAACTGCAATATTATTTTGCAATATGTATTAAAAACATTAGTACATTAGGTTTTGAGAAAAATCAAGTGAAAATCCACAGCATGCCCATTTCCTCATTCATACCAAAATCCACACACAACCTACATTTCATTAAAAAATATTAACCTTGTTTACCAGGCATTGCCTTCAATTATCTAGAATATATATATATAATAAAATTTACATTTATATAAATATATATATTTACAATCCTCTTCCAAATTTTGCAAACATACTATATAATCAGTTGGACAAAAGTCCCTAAGGAACAAAATTACAGTGGCTTTTAGCCTTTACCTCTAATTTTCCCATCATACAGAGCCCTCAATTGACAGCAATGATGGAATATTATGCCTCCAAAAGGTGGAGAAGGAGTTCCCATAGCGGCTCAGCAGAAATGGATCTGACTGGCATCCATGAGGATGCAGGTTCAATCCCTGGCCTTGTTCAGTGAGTTAAGGATCCAATGTTGCTGTGAGCTGTGGTGTAGGTTGCAGACGCAGCTTTGATCTAGTGTTGCTGTGGCTGTGGCGTAGACTGGAAGCTAGGAGCTCCAATTCAAACCCTAGCTTGGAAAACTCTTATATGCCCCTGGTGCAGCGCCCCCCCCCCACCAAGAAAAAAGACAAAAGGAGAAGAGGAAAAAAGAAACCTTCAGCCTGAAACTCTTAGGAGTTTTTGCTCCTCTGCTGCAGCTCCCAAGGCCGTCCATCATACTTGACTTAAAATAAATGCAAAGAGGTGAAGTTTTCTCAGCCATGACTATCAGAACTGATAGGTAAATGTAGACATTGGCCCACAATAAACTACATGACATTGTTAAGTACTTGTAAAGAGGGTGTGTGCCTGTCTGTAATTATTCATGTCTATATCTAGGAAGACAGAGCTTTGGCAAAAATATAGTCTCACGGCTGATATCTGTCAATTAGAGATCAACTTTCAAACATTCCACTGCCCCCATTTTCATTCCTTGTGATGTTTAATGATAAAATCTCACTAAGTCAGCTAGGTAGATATGACTCTGAGAAAGCATCTGATCTATCCATTCCAGCCTCTATCTCTCCTCACGAGAAGTAGGTAGAGAGAGAAATTATGAGCAAGGACAGCAGGCGGGATGTATATAGAGTCAGGGGAGGGCTGTGGTTGATCAGAAAGCAGGACAGACTGGGGCGTAGGTGTGCCAGTTTTAGATTCTATGAGGAAACATGCATATCCATCAAAAAAATGCAATGTTATTTGGATTCCTAAAATTATGTGCAAATTCAAATTAAATAGAATATATAAGAAGGGATCTTATATATCTCCCCACCTACTGCTCATATTATAAGTGAAGGAACATAAATCCAGGATGACTGTGATATTTCTAACCTACTCAGTTAGTGGCAAAGGCAGAACTAAAACCTAGGTTCCAGGGGAACCTTTCATGCTGCTTAGAGAAGGATAGTATTACCAATCCCCAGATGGGAATGCTGTGGTCTGAGGAAGAAGGAGATATGAATGCGGTGACAGGTGGGATCAATTCCTAACTGTGACCTTAGTGGAATTACTAAACCTCCCTGAATCTTAATTTACTCATTAATAAAATGAATATAATAAGGATATGCTTGGTATTGAGCTGTGCTCAAAAGCAGTTTGAGCACAGAAAACTCAGTTTTCCTCCAGAAAACTTTTCCTGGACTGGAGCTGATGAATTGATGAAGTATGCAAACAAGACCCTGTTTTAAGTAAATAAAAGAAAGCTATATACAATGCGGCCATATTAACCACCACAGTCATGTCTAAGGACAATGTTTTTGTTGGAAAAGAAAAATTAAGCTCATAAGAATTCATGGTACCACTCCAGTGCAGTAGATCCCAAATCTGTTCAGGTCCTAAAAATAGAATTCACGTCACCAAATGCAGTAACTCCTGGTAAGTCGCTGATCATTTCCAAGAAGTGCAGCTCCTCAGGGCACTTCACAGACACTCTATGATAGATCTTCCACAAAGGTGAAACACATGAGCCTACAGCATGAATGAAACTATCTATAGGCATAGCTGTAAGTGAAATAGCATTTTAAAGAGGCACATCAATATCTATTTTTATGATTATTACATTAACCTCTTTCCCTGATCGTTTCCTGTAAAGAATACAAATGTTAGATGAAAGGCAAATATTACTCAAGTCTGGAAACTCAATTGTGACTATAGTTATACTGAAGCTTTCTTTTTTTTAAAATTGAAGTATAGTTGATTTATAACGTATTCATTTCTGCTACATAGCAAAGTGATTCAGATATATGTGAGTGTGTGTGTGTGTGTGTGTGTGTGTGTGTGTATATATATTTTAATTTATTCTATTTAAAAAATGTTCTTTTCCATTATGGTTTATCATAGGACATTGAATACAGTTCTCTATGTTACACAGTAGGATCTTGTTCTGTGTGTCCCTTCCATATAAAATAGCTTACATCTGCTAACTCCAACCTCCCACTCCATTCCTCCACTAACTCCCTCCCCATTGGCAACCACAAGTCTGTTCTCTAGGTCTGTGAATCTGTTTCTGCATTGTAAATAGGTTCATTTGTGTCATATGTTAGATTCCACGTATAAGTGATGTCACGATACCTGTCTTTCTCTTTCTGACTTACTTCACTTAGCATGATAATCTCTAGTTGCATCTATGGCTGTGAACGACATTATTTCATTTTTTTTTTAATGGCTGAGTGTATACTGAATATTTTAACACCTGAAAACAGGGGCATGTGTTTAAAGTAGCACAAATGCTGTGAGTCATTCTGCTTTAGAAAGGATAGGAGAGAGGAGCAGGTGCATCTAAGTAAGGTTTGGTGCAGTAAAAAATCAAATCAAAAAAGGCTCAAATCTGGAAGGTTGCAGGGTCCACTGAGACATCAAGAACCACTGCCTACTCTCAGATAGTAAATGCTGATGAGATTAGATGTTGGTACTTCAAATACCTAAGTTATCAATATATTTTGGTGTGTTTGGTCATGAGGAATATACCTGTTTATTAACAAAAAACATTGAAGTGAAGAACAAGAATACAGAAAACATTTCTTACAGTATGAATTATAAATACATTTCAATATTTTTCTTTTTACATCACATTATTCCGATTATTATGGGGACAGTTGCACCAATGGGAACCCAACTCTTGAAGAGATATGATGTAATTACTAAATATCTTAAGCTAAGGAAGTACAAAATACTAAGTCTTGAATGATAAAATATATAATAAATTACTTTTAAAAAATCTCTTTCCTAAAAGAAATGATCTTAAGGAATTCACAAAAAAATGAATATACATAACAAGATTGATACAAAGGGGAAAAGATAGCACACATGCCAATGTTAAAGGTAAGCATTTACAAGTTTAAGAACAAAATATGGTTTTGAGTATCCTGACAAAGAAAGAATGAAACAGCAATCAGTTATTTCACACCTATTATCAAAAGGAAGAAACACTGAGACAATTAAAAGCTAGACAATTTATCTCCAGCTGACTGAAATGACAGGGAGCATTTTTTCAGGCAAAGGAAAAAAAGATCAGAAGAAAATATGGAAAACACCAAAAGTGATAAATACGTGAGAAAATGCACAAGACATTTTTCTCATTGAAGTTATTCAAAAATATAATTAACAAAGCAAAATAATGTATCCTGGGGCTTATAACACATGTAAGATATAAAATGTTGACAATAGCACAACATCAAGAGAGAGAAATTGAAATATTCTGTTGTAAATGTCATACATTTATATGACATGGTATAATATTATTTAAAATAGATTGCAGTAAAGTTACATTATAAAAACTCTAGAGTAACCAGTTTTTAAAAACAGTATCTCTAACAGTGAATATAATGTGGAATTTTAGAAGTACTTGATCCAAAAGAAGACAGAAAGTAATGTAAAAGAGTACAACAAAAAAGGAAGATAGATGAAAACTCAACCATGCTAATAGTTACAGTAAATATAAATCACTTAAAATCTCCAATTTAAAACCAGAGTTTGTCAAACTGTGTAAAAAAGTGAGACTCAACTATATGCTATCTACAAGAAACTCATTTTAAACTATAAAATTATAAATAGGTTAGCAATAGAAGGATGAGAAAAGTTCTATCATGCAAACATTAATCACAGCAAGTTTGAGTAGTTATAGCAATATCAGACAAAAATAAACTTCAAAGTGAGATATGTTACCAAGAATAAAAAGAAAAATTTCATAATGATAAAGGAGTCAATTCAGCAAAAAGGTACAACAGTCCTAAATTTCTTTGTACCTAGTCACAGATCTTCACAATAGTAAAGTAAAACCAATAGAACTAGGAGTTCCCAGGTGGTACAGTCGGTTAAGAATCCAGTGTTGTCACTGCTGTGGTGTGTGGGTTTGATCCCTGGCCCCATAACTGCATATCCCAAGCACAGCAAAAAAAAAAAAAAAAACAAAAAAACAAAAAAACAAAAAAACAAAAAAACAAGAAAACCCTATTAGAACTGAACTGAGAAATATGTATATTCACAATTATATTTGGAGATTTCAACACTCCTCTCAGTAATTAATAGAACAGGTTGACAGAAAACCAACAGGGAAGAGAGGAGAATGAAACAACATTCCTACTGATTTTACTTAATTGATACTTATAAGATACTCCATCCAATAACTACAGAATATATATTCTTTTCAAGTGCATATGGAATTTATCAAATCATCCACAAACTGAGCCATAAAATAAGACTTAATACATTTAAAATAATCAACATGGTCACCAACTGCAATGGAATTAAATTAGATATCAATAATGGAAAGCTATCTGGAAAATCCCAAGTATTTGCGTATTTGGAAATTAGATACCACAAAACTTCATAGGTCAAAGAAGAATCACAAAGGAAATTAGAAAATATTTGGGATACAGCCAAAGCAGTGATCAGAACGCAATTTATAGCCTTACTTAACAACAAGTGAATGCCCCCTTCCACTTTGGCCAACATATTATCATTTATTCTTTGGACCAAGTTATATCAGGCGGAGGTGATATAGAGTTAACTCAGAGAAAACAAGGCTTCAGTAACCCCTGCTTCTTAAATGCTAAATGCTTTAGCTTTTTTCATCCCATTAGACTTCAAGAAAACTTTTAGTTTCTACAGCTGGGAAGGTACTGGAATATTATTCTAGGAGAAACATGACCAACTCAAGAGTAAGAACATGGAAGCAGTAACATTAAAATCCCTAGAGAAACAGCTATCCTTGATCACCCTATAGTGAAGCTCAAATCCAGTATCTTTCGATGGGCACTCAGAGCTTCCATACGGCTTTTTAATTTCTAGATCTAAGCATGTACAACCAATGATTACAAGACGACTGAGGAGAACATCTAACATAAACAGCAAGGGAGTGGAAAGCAAAAGGAGAAAGAGGTTATGCCACTTCATACCTGATGGATCAAGATTTTTAAAGGCGGCTACTTTTTTCAGCAGCCATTATCTTTGCCACCTGGCCCTGTTCCACAACTTTAGTTCTTGCCAGCTTCTGGCAAAACTGTCTCTGCCCTTTTCCGCTTGAGGCTTAGGGCTGATAATAGCTTTCTACTGTTGCTAGTTTCTGGGAACCTCACAAACTCATGCTGGTTTTCTTAACTGGTCTGGACATAATCTCTTTATTAAGTTATTTTCAGTTTCAACCCTTTTGAACACACCATCTCTTTTCTGCCAGGACTCTGACTGACAGAGTAATTGGAATCAGGACTAGGGTTTATTTCCTACCCTTTAGCATGCTTTTGTATTATTAAGGCATTTAGGGTAATTGCCATCTGATGCTTGCCACTTAGAATAATAGCAGCAATGTCACCTGCTGTGTAATCTCTTAAAAGGTATCAAAATCATCAAACTCCTTTCAGATTATTTTATAACAGATAAAAGGTAAACTGTCATACTCTAAAGTAAGGCAGCGACAAGTAGACTGCTGTCCCTTTCAGATGAAGATGAATTGACTGATACAAAGATAAACCATCTTTTTCTTTTTTTTTAGGGCCACACCAGTGGCTTATGGAAGTTCCCAGGCTAGGGGTCAAATCAAAGCTGTAGCTGCCAGCCTATGCCACAGCACAACAACTCGGGATCTGAGCCATGTCTGAGACCTACACCACAGCTCCTTAGCAAATCCGGATCCTTTAACCCACTGAGCAAGGTCAAGGATTGAACTCAAGTTCTCATGAACACTAGTTCAGTACTTTACCACTGAGCCATGATGGGAACTCCAATATAAACCATTTTCTGAATCAATAAATGCATATTAGCTCCTAGGGGCCGTGCTGATATACTCAAGAAGTATACTATATCTACAGTCCTGTTACGGCTCATCAGTTTAGGAACCTGACATAATATCCTCGAGGATGCCATTCTATCCCTGGACTCGCTCAGTGGGTTAAGGATCTGGCGTGGCCACAAGCTGCAGATGTGGCTCAGCTCTGATGTTGCCTTGGCTGTGGTGAAGGTCTCAGCTGCAGCTCCAATTCAACCCCTAGCCCAGGAACTTCCATAAGCCACAGGTGCATTGCTAATAAGAAAAAAAAAAAAAGTGTACAATATCTGAACCAGTGCCTGCAATTTGCATCTCCATGTAATGAAGTTTAGAATAATCCAGACATTCTCTAAGAGCCATCTGTTTTCTCACTGGCCAAATGAGAACTTGAATGGGAGTATGGTGTGAATCACCACCCCTAAAACCACCTCAAGGATACTGCATAATACTTTCAACTAGAAGGAAAACTTTGGTGCTCATTTTCCCAGAACACCTAAGTCTGCAGACCAAAAGTAGAAGTGAGAGAGCCCTCTCGCACATTACACCTAATTAATCTCTTGCACAATTTTTACTTCCTATGCTTGCAACCTTGGACTCAGTGGCTTCAGAGATCTTAGTGCCCAGAGAAGGGATGCTTCCACTAGGGAACTTAGTCCTGGTTCAAGAGGCAGAAAGCTGAGAGTGCTCCCTGACCACTGTAAGTTCTCATATATCAGAGATGCATTTATCTGATTTCAGTGCCTCACCAAATGAATGTCTTTAGTAGAATATTTTGAACTGGTCCTAGAGTATTAAACTCCTGTGACCAAAGAGATAGTAATAAATGTTAAAGCTGCATGTTTTGAAAAATAGCCTAGAATGAATGTCCTCATATCAATATTAAAAAGATACAAGGAAGCTACAGTGAAATAAATACTCTCAAAGATTGCTGGTGAGAGAATAGTTAGTGTGCATCCTTGAAAAGCTATTTAGCAATACATATTTGAAACAGGAGTCAACAACTAAGGCCCAATGGTCAGATATACAGCACACAGCCTGTTTTTGTACAGCCTGAAGAATGGCTCTTGCATTGTTTCCATTTTTAAAGGAGTGGAAGGAGGAGGAAGAGGCAGGGAGAGAGAATGGGGGATCAAGAGAGAAATGGGAAAGTGGAGGGAGAAGGGTTGGAGGGAGAAGCCACAGAGAACTCACGACCTGCAAAGTCAAAAATATTTACTATTTGGCTCTTTACAGAAAAAGTTTGCTGATACCTACCTATTCTAAAATGTTAAACATTTTCTTCTCCTTTAACCAATAAAGACTGACTTGTGTGAATCTATCCTAGAAGAATAATTGTTTTGTTATTCAAGATCTAATATAAAGATATATTACAAGATGCCCATCAAAGTGTAATTTATAATTTTAAAAGTGAGAGACTAAATGCTATAAACACTATATACACCTTGATGTTGGAATTATTTTTTGGTACTGAATTAGACCCTATGGAATGCAAAAAAAAAGAGAGAGAGAGAGAGAGGGCAGAACCCCATTTCTCTAAAGGGCTCACTTGCAAGTTCAAATGATTGGTTCAGTAATATGTTGTCATATTCCATTTCATCTATTTTGAAATATTTCAGCTATTTCTCATCCTCCCTTCAAACTACATATGCCCAAAGGAAAAGAAAAATTTAAAAACAAAACCTAAGCCAATGAAAGGGCTTTCATGATTTTCATGCAGTAGAATATTAGAGGAGTCAGGGTCTTTTCAGAATGTTTTATTCAGCTAAGTTGTCATGACCTTTTCCTTTATATTTTGACTCTATTTGGTCAACCAAAAAATTAACCCTAATCATCTACAGTCTAATAACTTGTTTTTAGGATTTTACCACTATCTGAAAATTTGCCTCCACCCCCACCCCCCGCCCAGTCAGGGGACTGCTATAATCTCAAATGTGATTTTACTATGTCTTGGGGCTATTGCCTACCAGAAAACACAGCCCCAACTTAAAATGCATGTCGATGGAAAAATCAATTACTAGAAGAAAATTAACTTCAGAGGCAAATCTTTCAGGAAAGCAATCGATCCATAAAGTGAGTTAAATCTATTTTTAGGAATAAAATTGAGTTCATCATATATTTTTCAGCCAAGAACAACTTATCAATATCTTCAAGTTCATGATAAACATTCCCTGAAATGATTATACACACACAAACACACACACACCAGAACAGGAACCTTTGAGTTTAGCGTTGCTGAGAAATTATAAATAAACACAAGATTGTCAATAATGACTTCAGAAGAGCAAATAGGATTAGACTGAATTGTATTGTGCTGACAAGTATTTCAGGCATAAGGTTTTTACTGTGGCATTACATTGTATTTAGAAACATAGAAGTGGACTTTCTTGCCAAATTTTCACAATTTATCATTTAAAATAATAGTAGGAGGCACCGCAGTGAATTGTTACTAATGAATGGAAGCATCAAATAATTTATTTTCCTTTTTTTGAAATAACAGTCATATCTTATTAATGACACGGATGCAGAAAATTCCCAGGGAAAGCCACAACCATTCTGGATGAGGTCAGGAGAAATGCTATATCAAAGAATTCAGCACAATTCATGAGATGTACCCAAGATGGATCAATCCATTGAGAACAAAAGGAAACAAAAAAACACAATTAATTACTAGGGAAACTAGTAATAGGTATCTGCTCCTGTAGCAAAATGTCTTCCAGCCAATTCAATTCTAAAGTAGTTTTGTAATTTGCCATGGACTCAAGAATAGTGTGAATTAAGTGAAGAGAGGAAATAGTAAAGGAACAATTGGATAATTTAATGCAAATTAGTAAATGCGTTACTTTGCTGAAGGGAGCTGATGCTCTTTTCTTTGAAGAAATCTTAAAAAAAAAATTCTATTTTTTAAAACAATGCTAATTTGAATCTTAGTATTTGCCCCAATAAAGGGATAAACAGTACGAATGTTGCAATCTCATTGTGATAGCTTCAGTGGTGAGCAGAGGACACTGACCCTTTCCAAGGATTCTCAGAGAGACAGTGGAGCTGCCTCGGTAGGCAGCATTTTGTAGGCTGGGGAACTATCTAGAAGAATGAAGTACATGCTCTGTCCTGATGATCAGTAGATGAGACCATCTGCCTCACTGCCTGTACAGGGGGCCAGAAACTGAGAGGGTGGTAGTGAATGAGTTTGGGCAGAGGTCTGTGTCATCTGGCTGTTTCATTGCTAACTGCACTGGGCAGGGGTTGGGGCCAGGAGTCATCTCCAGAATTAGAAACAGATTTTCTTTGGGCTATTCTGAACTCCTCTTGCCAGAAAAAGAATAAGAAAAAGGAGAATATGGGTTTTTACCTATAGCTAGCATGATTTATCCTATTGGGAGAAACAGGATTGTTGGGGATGCTGTGGGTATAAGACCTATCTGGGGACAGGCTAGCAGGAAGCTCTCATAACGTTACCTAGGCTAGACTGTTGAAGGTTCAGATGCCTCAGATATAAGGGTTCAGACCCCCAAAGGAATTCAGACCTGCTAAAACGCTGGCTATGGGCAAGAACAACTTGAAATGGGTAACGAATGTGGCAAGACTCGATG
This sequence comes from Phacochoerus africanus, assembly GCF_016906955.1. Taxonomy (NCBI): domain Eukaryota; kingdom Metazoa; phylum Chordata; class Mammalia; order Artiodactyla; family Suidae; genus Phacochoerus; species Phacochoerus africanus. Next base: position 138,940,093 of record NC_062545.1, read on the forward strand.
TTGTTTATGAACTTGTGACTGGGTAAATTTAACCTGTATTTTCTTACAGATTGTTAGGCTCTCTAGAAATTGATGAATTTCTTTCAATAAATACTATTAACTTTTCCCTTTCTTTCCCCCCTCCTTTCTGAAGGGGTCTCATCACTATATACATGGTATATTAATTACAATAAAATATTTGATTCATAAGTTGCAATAATATATAATATATTTTTATAGCCACACCTGTGCGATATGGAAGTTCCTAGGACAGGGACGGAGTTCGAGCTACAGCTGCAACCTATGCCACAGCTGCAGCAACACCAGATCCTTTTACCCGCTGCACCAGGCCAGGGATTGAACCTGTGCCATGGCAGTGACCGAGCCGCTGCAGTCAGATTCTTAACCCATGGCACCACAGTGGGGACTCCAGGTTGCAAAATCTTTTAATGAATCATGATGGCACAAGAGGAGCAACTAACACTGTCCAGTGACTCTGAACTCCAAGAATAGGGTCCCCATGACATCACTTCTGGATCCAGTAACAGTATCAGTTTGTGTTGCCTCCTGTTAAGGAGGAAGTGTTTATGGTTATACATGGTAGAAGCAAAGCCATTGAGAACTTATTTGGAGGTAGAGACATTTCGGATAAAGGAGTGACATCTAAAAGCCATATCTAGAATGATGTTCTGTCCCTTAGCTGTTCTTCCTTTTCTGGGAACTACTTCCAGAACCTAAGGGGAGGCTCTGAGCAGCCATTGTGATGTGGACTTTTCAGAACCATTTGGTCATAAAACGGCTATCTGACCCAAGATAATGCTAGTATATTTTTTTGGCCAAAAAAAAAAAAAAAAATTGAGAACAAGAAACTGAAAGAGACTGAGAGTCACTGGATCTGGCTCACGTAAATGATAGAAAAGATGCATGAAATCTTGCTTAGGAGCAGAGCTTTGTGGTTGCCGCCTGGCCCAAGGCTCAGTTATTCAGCTCTTCCTTAACTTCATAAAACTAGCATAGTATTTTACAAATAAATCCCAGTTTGGATTAAGCTAATCAGAGTCAGTTTGTTGAAATCAATGCTTCACAAACAAAGGCTAAGTAATGAAAATACCAAAAATTTAATTTGGTGTTGCTCCTGTGGCAAAACAAAACAAAACAAAACAGACCAGGGGTCAGTTTTCTTTAATGTGTACTCCATTTTAGGAAAATGTATAAATGTCATCATTTGACTCTATTAGCCTTCGAAGGAATCTTGAATCCTATGGATAGATCCCCAAAACCTCTCTCTTACTGATTCCTGTGACCTGTTCTTAGTCCCCATTTCATGGAACTTCTCAGTGGCCTCAGGCAGAGGTGAACACACATTTCTTTTTTCTTGCAATTCCTTTCTATAAACCCCATCCTTATCACTCTTTCAATGCTCCTCCTAGTTCACCACACACTGCTCAGTCACCATGCTGGCTCCTGGTCCTCTCTCTCTCTACATCTACATCAGGACTCTTACCCTTTGACCTTTGGAGTCAGAGACCTCTTTATTGTGGGAGGATGGTTCTGTGAATTGCAGGATGTTTGGTGGCACCTCTGGCCTCTACCCACTAGTTACCAGGAGCACCCCACCCTCCTTCCCTGGTCAACTGTGGCAACTCCAAATGTCTCCAGACATCACTAGTTGTTACCAAGTTGAAAACCATGGCTCTACATGTTTGAGTACCCCAAAGATCTGTACTGGATCCTCTTCTCCATCTTCACCCACTCCTTTGGTCATCTCACTCAGCCTCCAAATTTAAAACACCACCTAAATTCTAATGACCCCAAGTTAATACATGCAGCCAGGCCTCTCATGTTCCTGTCTCACACAGGCACTGACTACTCAGCATGTGACTGACAGGCATCCCAAACTCTTGACTGTCCTCCTAAACCTCCCACTTCACTAAATGGTATCGAGATTCACTCAATGTCTCAGGTTAAGAACCTGCTTCATACTTGAGTCCTCTCTCTCTCACATTCCACAGAAATGTTATGAACAAGACCCACTTAATCAAGTACTGAATAGCATTCTGAATCTGACCACTTGGCATATCATTACCACTCAGCCTATTCTCATCCAGGCAATTGAAATAATCTCCCTGCTCATCTTACTTTTTCACTCCTACACCCCATCCTATTATCTAGAAAAACCCAAGGGACCTCCTAAAATGTCACACAATTCCTCAAATCAAAAATCCTTCAAGAGGCAGATCAAGATGACATTGCTCTCACCTTCTCCCACAAAAACATTCAAAAAACACATCTACATGTAAAACAACTCGCACAGAACATCCCCTGAATGCTGGCAGAAGAACTTAAACCTCCAAAAAGGGCAAAAAACTCTTGACATAACTGGGTGAAACAAAACAAAAAGAAAGAGAAAGAGAAGGAATCACGATGGGACTAGCATTCCTGAGAAGAAGCTGCGAAGCAGAAAAGGAACCCACATCCTGGGAAGCCACCTAACCAAACGGAAGATCAGCCAATACAGAGGGACCTCAAAGTCGCTGAGGAAAACGCAGCAGCTGGACTGAGGAGGGCAAAGTAGAGTGAGAGCCACACAGATCATCTGCACCAGCACCCCAGACATCACAGCCTGAGATGCTCAGGCAGGGCTGGGCGCTGTGACTTAGGCCCTGGAAGTCAGTCCCTGGGAGAGGACTAGGTTTGGCTTATAGGGACAGCCTAAGGGGCTAAGAAGTGTCGTGCTATGGGTGTGGGAACAGTGCACTACAGGCTGGGGAGTGGAACACCACGGCAGAGGGAACCCAGGAGAAGGTCTGGGCCTGCAGGAGAAGCATGGCACCATTGCTGGGAAGAGCGAGAGGAGGAGGGGTGGTCTGCCATAGGAATCTCGCTTTATATGCACTAGGGCTCTCAGAGGTGAGGTGCCTCTGGTGCAGGCTATGGGGGGCAAGAAAGCCACTTGCTTGGGCTATGGGAGACTGGGCACTTCTTGTGCAAGCTATGGGTGGCTGGGTACCTCTTGTGTGGGCTAAGGGCAGCAGGGGCTAAGTGCAACATGGTGCCTCTTGTGTGATGTATAGGAGGCAGGGACGGACCTCAGCGGTTGTCTTGGAGGCCAGAGGGAGGCGTGGCCTGCCACCACTGGCGGCCTGTGAGTGGGCTCCACCTGTGGGCTCAGTCACCTCAGGTGTCGGCAAAAAAACAAACAAACAAACAAACAAACAAAAACAAAAAAACACGTTATTGCTCTCACTCCCCTGGGAACACACTTGCCCTGCTGCTGCTACTGCCAAATGCTCTGGGCAGTGCCCAGACGCTTGATCACAGTCTCTTCCCAAGACCCTACAACTAGGGGCAGCTAGTGCTATACCATCAATGGAGGCTAAGTGGGATAAGGTGCTTCTTGCATGGTCTACAGATGGTGGGGGCAAACCACCGCAGTTATCTCTGACTTCAGAGGTGGGCATGGCCCACCAGCATTAGGGGTCCATGAACAGGAACCACTTGCAGCCCCAACCATCTCAAGGGCACCACAGAGGAGGGCACTGGGACCAAACACCACCCGTTGTTGCTCTTGCATCCCTGGGAGCACACTGGCCCCTGCTGCTACCACTGCCAAATGCTCTGGGCAGTGCCCACATTTTTAATCTCTGTCACTTCCCAGGACCTGGCAACTAGGAGCAGCCTGTGCAGGACCTTCTGTGTTGGCTAAATGAGACGAGGTGCCTCTTGCGTGGTCTGCAGGTGGTGGAGGCAAACCACCACAGTTATCACTGACTCCAGAGGTGGGCATGGCCGGCTACCACTAGGGGTCCCTGAACAGGCACCACTTGCAGCTCCAACTACCTCGGAGGAGGCATTGCAATTGAACACTACCTGTTTGGTTCTTACTCCCCTGGGAACTCACACACCCTGCTGCTACCACTGCCAAATGCTCTGGGCATCTTGTAAATCTGCCTAAGGCTCATTACAACTTCCCAGGGCCCTGCAACTAGGAGTAGCCTGCACCACTTTCCTGCAGGTCCTTGCTGCTGTTAAGAGCCCAGCAACCAGGCACTGACTACTAGCCCTACCCGTTGCCTCCTTCTCCCTGGAAACACACTCAGCACCCTGGGGATAACAGCCTGCTCACACCAAAGAAAGAGACAGCAAATACTCAAGTTCACATGCCAAAAATAAACAGTAACCCCTCACAAAATACAAAGGGGTGCTCTTGCATAGAAGTAGCCTTACAATACTATAGTTTGGCTTCCCTAAACTCAAAGAAAAAGAAAAACATAAGCAAGATGAAGAAGCTCAGAACCTACTCTCAGTTAAAGGAACAGAATTTACATTAAGCAGCAAACAATGAAACAGACCTCTGCAGTCTGACAGACATTGAATTCAAAAGGGAGACAGTGAAAATACTGCTGGAATTAAGGCTGAATATCAAGGAATTAAGAGTGGATATGAACAGTAATGCAGATTCCTTTAGAAGGGAACTAGAAAATATAAGGAGGAACATAGAAAAATTAGAAAACTCATTTGCAGAGACACAAACTGAGCTAAAGGCACTAAAGTGCAGAGGAACGAATCAGTGACTTGGAAGATAGAATAATGGAAATCACCCAATCAGGACAGCAGACAGAAAAACAAATGAAAAAACACAAAAGCAATATAAGAGATCTATGGGATAATATAAAGCAGACCAATCTATGCATAATAGGAATTCCAAAAGGAAAAGAAAAAGACAAGGGGATTGAAAATATATTTGAAGAAATTATGTCTGAAAACTCTCCAAATCTAAAGGAAACTGAGATCAAGACACAGAATGCACAGAGGGCCCCAAACAAGTTGAACCCAAATAGGACCACACCAAGACATATTATAACAAAAATGGCAAAAGTTAAAGATAGAGGATTCTAAAGGCAGCAAGAGAAAAAGTGTTAATTATAAGGGAACCCCCATAAGGCTATCAGCTGATTTCTCTACAGAAACACTACAGACAAGAAGGGAATGGCAAGATATATTTAAAGTTCTGAAAAGAAAAAATTTGCAGTGTAGAATAGTCTATCCAGCAAGAACATCATTTAAAATAGAAGGGGAAATAAAGAATTTCTCCAACAAACAAAAGCTAAAAGAGTACAGCAATACTAAACCCATTCTAAAGGAAATACTGAAAGAGTTTCTCTAAATAAAAAAAGAAGTAAGAAGATGGAGTTCCCGTCATGGCTCAGTGGTTTACAAGTCCGACTAGGAACCAAGAGGTTGAGGGTTTGATCCCTTGCCTCGCTCAGTGGGTTAAGGATCTGGCATTGCCATGAGCTCTGGTGTAGGTCACAGATGTGGCTTGGATCTGGCATTGCTGTGGCTCTGGCATAGGCCAGCAGCTACAGCTCTGATTAGATCCCTAGCCTGGGAACCTCCATATGCCTCGGGTGCAGTCCTAGAAAAGACAAAAAGACAAAAAAGAAAGAAAAAGAAGAAGTAAGAAGAAATAGGATGAAGGAACCTGCAATTGCAAAGCAATCACTTAAATAAGCCAGCATACAGATCTAAAAGAGAAAAAAAAAAAAAAACTGCTATAAAAGCAAGGATAAACACAAGGAACAGCAAAAGGACAAACATGAAGATGTTAAAAAAAGACTTCAAAATCACAGAATGTGGGGAAGGAAAGTAAGAAAACATAGATTCTTTTTTTTAATTATGTTTTTGAGCCTATATGACTATTAGGATAAAGCAAGAAGATACAGGAAGGAGTTAACATACTTAAAAAACAGGGCAACCATAAATCAAAACCCAACATTACATTCACAAAAACTAAAAAGAAAAGTACTTAAGCATAAAATAAGTGGAAATCATCCATCCCAAAAAAGAAAGGAAGAAAGAGAAACTTAGAATCAACTGGAAAACAAAGTTTAAAATGGCAATAAATACATATCTATCAATAATTACTTTAAATGTCAATGGACTGAATGCTCCAATCAAAAGACACAGAGTGGCAGATTGGATAAAAAAGCAAAAACTTACAATCTTCTGTCCACAAGGGACTCACCTGAGGGCAAAGGACACATATAGATTGAAAGTGAGGGGATGGGAAATGATATTCCATGTCAATGGACAAGACAGGAAAGCAGCAGTTGTAATACTCATATCAGAGAAAATAGACTTTAAAATGAAGGCCATAAAGAAAGACAAAGAAGGACACTATTTAGTGGTAAAAGGATCCATTCAAAAAAAGGATATTACTATTGTCAATAGACATGCTCCTAATGTAGGAGCACCCAGATACCTACAACAAATACTAATAGACATTAAAGGAGAAATTGATGGGAATACAATAATAGTAGGAGACTTTAACACCCCACTCACATCAATGGACAGATCCTCTAAACAGAAAATCAATAAGGCAACAGAGATCCTAAATGACACAATAGAAAATTTAAACTTAATTGACATTTTCAGGACATCACATCCCAAAAAAATCAGAATATACATTCTTCTCAAGTGCACATGGAACATTCTCAAGGATCTGTCACACACTGGGGCACAAAGCTAATCTCAAGAAATTTAAGAGTGTATGTGGAAAGCAGCATGGAGATTCCTCAGAAAACTAAAAATACAACTACCATTTGATCCAGCAATCCCACTCCTGGGCATCTACCCAGAGAAAACCACGACTCACAAAGACACATGTACTCCAATGTTCATTGCAGCACTATTTACAATAGCCAAAACATGGAAACAACCTAAATGTCCATTGACAGAGGAGTGGATCCAGAAGATGTGGTACATATACACAATGGAATATTACTCAGCCATTAAAAAGAACAAAATACCAGCATTTCTAGCAACATGGATGGACCTAGAAATTATCATACTAAGTGATGTCAGCCATACAATGAGACACCAGCATCAAATGCTTTCACTGACACATGGAATCTGAAAAAAGGACAGACAGCTTCTTTGCAGAACAGATGCTGACTTACAGACATTGAAAAACTTGGTCTCTGGAGGAGACAGTTTGGGGGGTGGGGGGATGTGCTTGGGCTGTGGGATGGAAATCCTGTGAAATCAGATTGTTATGATCATTATACAACTACAGATGTGATAAATTCATTTGAGTAATAAAAAAAGGAAATTTAAGAGTGTAGAAATTATTTCAAATATCTTCTCTGACCACAATGGCATGAAACTAGAAATCAACCACAGGAAAAGAAATGAGAAAAAACTAACTACAAGGAGATTAAACAACATGCTATTAAAAGACCAATGGGTCAATGAGGAAATCAAGAAGGAAATTAAAAAATACCAAATGATAATGAAGACACAACCAAGGAGTTCCCATCATGGCACAGTGGTTAGCGAATCTGACTAGGAGCCTTGAGGTTGCAGGTTCAATCCCTGGCCTTGCTCAGTGGGTGGGTTAAGGATCTGGCGTTGCTGTGAGTTGTGGTGTAGGTTGCAGATGCAGCTCGGATCCCGAGTTGATGCGGCCCTGGCACAGACTGGTGGCTACAGCTCTGATTAGACCCCTAGCCTGGGAATCTCCATATGCTGCAGAAGCGGCCCTAGAAAAGGCAAAAAAAAAAAAAAAAAAGACACAACCATTCAAAATCTATGGTATGCTGCAAAGAGCAGTGCTTAGAGGGAAGTTCATAGTGATACAAGCCTTCCTCAAAAAAGAAAAATCTCAAACTGACAATTTAACCCACCACCTAAATGAATTAGAAAAAGAAGAACAAACAAAACCTAAAGTCAGCAGAAGGAAGGAAATCATAAAGATCAGAGAGGAAATCAATAAAATAGAGATTCAAAATACAATAGAAAAAAATCAATAAAACAAAGAGCTGGTTCTTTGAAAAGGTAAATAAAACTGACAAACTTCTGGTCAGACTAACCAAGAAGAGGAGAGAAAAAAAACAAATAAACAAAATAAGAAATGAGAAAGGCGGAGTTCCCGTCATGGCGCAGTGGTTAACGAATCCGACTAGGAACCATGAGGTTGCGGGTTCGGTCCCTGCCCTTGCTCAGTGGGTGAACGATCCGGCGTTGCCGTGAGCTGTGGTGTAGGTTGCAGACGCGGCTCGGATCCTGTGTTGCTGTGGCTCTGGCGTAGGCCGGTGGCTACAGCTCCGATTCAACCCCTAGCCTGGGAACCTCCATATGCCACGGGAGCGGCCCAAGAAATAGCAACAACAACAACAACAATAACAACAACAACAACAACAAAAATTAAAAAAAAAAGGAAATGAGAAAGGAGACATCACAACAGATACTACAGAAATACAAAAAACCATAAGAGAATACTATGAAAAATTGTATGCCAACGAATTTGACAAGCTAGAAGAAATGGACAACTTCCTAGAGACTTATAGACTGCCAAAACTTAAGAATAAATAGATCAACTGAACAGACCAATCACTAGAAATGAAATGAAATATGTCATAAAAACACTCCCTACAAATAAAAGTCCAGGACCAGATGGCTTCACAGGCGCATTCTACCAAACATATAAAGAGGAACTTATACACATCCTCCTTAAACTTTTCCAAAAGGTTGAAGAAGGATCACTTCAAAAGACATTCTGTGAAGCCACCATCACCCTAATACCAAAACCAAAGATACCACCAAAAAAAGAATACTACAGGTCAATATCTTTGAGGAATACAGACGCAAAAATTCTCAACAAAATTTTAGCCAACTGAATCCAACAACATATAAAAAAGATCATATACCACGACCAAGTGGGCTTCATTCAAGGTTCATAAGTATGGTTCAACATATGCAAATCAAAGTCATACACCACATTAACAAAAGAAGAGTCAAAAACCACATGATCATCTAAATAGATGCAGAAAAATCATTTGACAAATCCAATATCCATTCATGATAAAAACTTATCAAAGTAGGTTTAGGGTGAACATACCTTAACATAATAAAAGCCATTTAGGACAAACCCATAGCAAATATAATACTCAATGGAGAAAGGCTGAAAGCCTTCCCACTAAAATCTGGAATAAGGCAAGGATGCCCACTCTCACCACTGTTATTCAACATAGTATTGTAAGTCCTAGCCACAGCAATTAGACAAACAAAAGAAATCAAAGATATCCAAATTGGAAGAGAAGAGGAAAATTGTCACTGTATGCAGATGACATGATACTATATATAGAAAACCCTAAAGACTTAACCCCAAAACTACTCAAACTGATCAACAAATTCAGCAAAGTAGCAGGATGTAACATCAACATTCAGAAATCAGTAATTTCTAATATTATTAGAAATATTAGAAAAGGAATACAAAAATGCAATACCTTTTAAAATTGCACCCAAAAAAAATCAAATACTTGGCAATAAACCTGACCAAGGTGGTGAAAGACTTATATGCTGAGGACTATACAACATTAATCAAGGAAATTAAAGAGGACTCAAAGAAATGGAAAGTTTTTCCATGCTCTTGGGTTAGAAAAATTAACACTGTGGAGTTCCCATCGTGGTTCAGTGGTTAACGAATCCGACTAGGAACCATGAGGTTTCGGGTTCGATCCCTGGCCTTGCTCAGTGGGTTAAGGATCTGGTAAGCTGTGGTGTAGGTCACAGATGCAGCTCGGATCCCACGTTGCTGTGGCTCTGGCATAGGCCAGTGGCTACAGCTCCGATTCAACCCCTAGCCTGGGAACCTCCATATGCTGTGAGAGTGGCCCAAGAAAATGGCAAAAAGACAAAAAAAAAAGAAGAAGAAAGAAAGAAAAAGAATAATTAATATTGCAAAAATGGCCATATGACTCAAAGCAATCTACAGATTCAATGCAATCCCAACAAATCACCCATGACATTTTTCACAGAACTACAAAACACAAAAAATCAGAAAATATATACGGAACCACAAAAGACCCAGAATTGCCAAAGCAATTCTGAGGCACAGAAACCAAGCAGGAGGCATAACTCTCCCAGACTTCAGGCAATGTTACAAAACTACAGTCATCAAGACAGTGTGGTACTGGTACCAAAACAGATATACAGACCAATGCAACAGAATAGAGAACCCAGAAATAAACCCTAACACCTATGGTCAAATTAATCTTTGACAAAGAAGGCAAGAACATAAAATGGGAAAAAGACAGTCTTCTCAGCAAGTGGCGCTGGAAAAATTGGACAGCTGCACGTAAATCAATGAAACTGGAACATACCCTCACACCATGCACAAAAATAAACTCAAAGTGGCTTAAAGACTTAAATATAAGACAAGACACCATCAAACTCCTAGAAGAGAACATGGGCAAAACATTCTCTGACATCACCCTTACAAATGTTTTCTCAGGTCTCTCTCCCAAGGCAACAGAAATAAAAGCAAAAATAAACCAATGGGACCTAATCAAACTGAAAAGCTTTTGCACAGCAAAGGAAACCATAAAAAAAAAAAAAAGACAACCTATGGAATGCGAGAAAATAGTTTCAAACAATGCAACTAACAAGGGCTTAATCTCTAAAATATACAAACAACTTATACAACTCAACAGCAAAAAAGCCAACAACCCAATTGAAAAAAATGGGCAAGACCCGAATAGACATTTCTCCAAAGAAGATATACAGATGGCCAACAAGCACATGAAAAAATGCTCAACATCACTGATTATTAGAGAAATGCAAATCAAAACTACTATGAGGTACCACCTCACACCAGTCAGAATGGCCATGATTAGTAAGTCCACAAATAACAAATCCTGGAGAGGGTGTGGAGAAAAGGGAATCCTCCTGCACTGTTGGTGGGAATGTAAATTGGTACAACCACTACAGAAAACAGTATGGAGGTACCTTAGAAAACTATACATAGAATTACTCTATGACCCAGCAATCCCACTCTTGGGCATATATTTGGACAAAACTTTCCTTGAAAAAGGCACATGCACCCGCATGTTCATAGCAGCACTATTCACAATAGCCAAGACATGGAAACAACTTAAATGTCCATCAACAGATGACTGGATTAAGAATGGGTGGTACATATACACAATAAAGTACTAATCAGCCATAAAAAGAACAAGATAATGTCATTTGCACCAACATGGATAGAACTAGAGACTCTCGTACTAAATGTAGTAAGTCAGAAAGAGAAAGACAAATACCATATGATAGTACATATCTGGAATCTAATATATGGCACAAATGAACTTTTCCACAGAAGAGAAAATCATAGGCATGGAAAACAGACTTGTGGTTGCTGAAGGGGAGAGGGAGGGAGTGGGATGCATTGGGAATTTGCCCTTAATAGATGTAAACTATTGCCTTTGGAATGAATAAGCAATGAGATCTTGCTGTATAGTACTTTCTTCTCACACATTCTCTCTCAAGTATTTTATCCATAACACTTATCATTACCTGAAACTACATACTAAGTCTCAGAGTTGGCTACAGCAATACCAGTTTTCATATCAGATTTTCTTTTATACAGATGGCATTATGGTAGTCCCTTTTCTAAAAGAAAGAAAAATGAGATCCTGTAGTATAGCACTGGGAACTATATGTAGTCACTTGTGATAGAGCATGATGGACGATAATGCGAGAAAAAAGAATGTATATTTGTGTGTGTGTGACTGGATTTTGCTGTACAGTAGAAAATTGACAGAACACTGTAAACCAACTGTAATGGAAAAAATAAAAATCATTTAAAAAAGAGAAAAAAATAGATAGAAAAGAGAAAGGCTAATATATTCTAGATATTTCATGTAGCTTACTTCTAAATGATAGTTAAGTCTTAAAGAACTAGAGGTATGTTTGTAGATCTATATTAAGAAGATAGGAGTTCCCGTCATGGCACAGCAGAAACAAATCCGACTAGGAACGATGAGGTTCCGGGTTCTACCCCTGGCCTCGCTCAGTGGGTTAGGGATCCGGCATTGCTGTGAGCTGTGGTATAGGTCACAGATGTGGTTCAGATCTGGCATAGCTGTGGCTGTGGTGTAGGCTGGCAGCTACAGCTTCGATTTGACCCTAGCCTAGGAGTTTCCATATGCCATGCATGGGTGCAGTCCTAAAAACACCAAAAAAAAAAAAAAAGAAAGAAAAAAAATATATAATAGGCTTCAGCTTGGATGCACTGCTATTAGCTAGAATTCAACTTTGGCAAGAATTCTAATGCTATGCCCAGGCTTAAAGGAAATGGACCTGTGATTTACTCACATGGCTTTCCCTGTGCTAAAGAAAAGGTGTATTAAACTGTGCCATGTTTTTGCCCATCCTTTGATCAAGCCCTCTGATTCTCCTTTTGTCAGCTAACTTCTGGGCAATATTTACTCACTGACATTCTCATTGGCCTTAATAAAACAGGAGACATATGAAACCCAACCCTTGGAAAAAGTTTTAATGGAGGGGGGAAAACATATAAGACTGAAAGATCTGCTGGAGTTAACAGTAGGTGTGAATCATCTGTATATCTTTTAATTCCTGTAAGTAGAGAAAGGAGATAATGGTATATAAAAGAAAAGGAAATGAATTCAAAGGGGTTTTTTTTTTTAAGTAAGAGAATGGGATTATCTTATTTTCTTTGCCCTTCAAGAAAAGAGAGATTGCGTGATGAAATTGTGATATTACAATGTTGAATAATTAAGTAAAGACAGGACTAAAGAAACTAAAGACATGGAGAAAAGGAGGAAAAAGGGAAAAGGGAAAGTGAAAGGATAAAGAAGGTTACTCTATAACAAAAACTTCCCAATTATCCAAACTCCTCTCCTCACTCTTAAGAAAGGTCAACTGATAGCCCATAGCTCCTGACATGTAATTATATCCCATTCTTCTTTTGATCTTCTCACCAAGAGGGACTTAACTGCCCTTTTCTTGATTCATTAGATGGCCACTTCAAAGAGGCCCCAAAGGGACATTAGTTGCCCAAACAACTCCCCTATCTTAGTAAATCCAGACAAAATCCCCAAAGCAATTCATCCTAAATTTCACACATTATTGTCTTTGGCCCCTGTCAGTGACCTCAGCCTACAATATTGATTACCACTCTGCCTCCCAATATGAATCTTTCAGATGATCAATTAGTTTCTAGAACAGGGAAAGAGTTATCCAGCCTAATACTAAAAATGTCCTAAGATCCATAATTAGCCCAAGAAGAAACCACATAACATAGCAAACTTGTCTTAAGTTGACTACCATTTACATCTCATTTCTTACCCCCCAAAAGCCAAGAAGGGAATCATTCAAGCAGTCCTAATACTCAGTCTAGAGAGGACTTCAAGACTCTGTTCAAGAAGTTCCCGTCATGGCACAGTGGTTAATGAATCCGACTAGGAACCATGAGGTTGCGGGTTCGATCCCTGCCCTTGCTCAGTGGGTTAAGGACCCAGCATTGCCGTGAGCTGTGGTGTAGGTTGCAGATGCGGCTCGGATCCTGCGTTGCTATGGCTCTGGTGTAGGCCGGTGGCTACAGCTCCGATTAGACCCCTGGCCTGGGAACCTCCATATGCCATGGGAGCAGCCTGAGAAATGGCAAAAAAATAAAAAGAAAAAAAAGACTCTGTTCAAGATGAATATGGGTGCTCAGTTTAGTGCCGATGGATTAAAACATTTTGTTAAATTAAATGTCTCTAACCACTCTAACATGGAAATCAGACTTCTGAGGTCCCTGTGAAGAGATAACATACAAATCTGTGAGTTTCCATGTATTCTTTTAACTTATTAATGGATAAATGGGCAAAGGGCAAATAAGATAAATGACCAATGAATATGGAGAAATGTTCAACATTACTGGTAATGAAAGAAATGCGAGTTAAAAGAACAATAAAACACAACACTCCCACATCAAGTCAGAAAGATAAAACTTTGAAAGTGTGCAATGTTGCTAACAAAGCAGTAAAATTGGTGCTCCTCTATAAAGAACAAGATAGTGTCTATCGTATTCATTAAGTCAGCCCCAGCAGTTCACATGGCTCTTGGACATAGCAAGTTTCCATTAAAATTTGTTCAGTAAATAAATGAAATAAGTCCATGGATAATCTGCTGGTGGGAGCAGACTGAGCAAAATTTGGAGGAACAATTTGATAATAAAATTTAAAATGCAGATAAAAGTCATAATTTTGACACTGTAATTCTCATAGGAATTCACTATAAAGAAATTCTTTAAAAATATAAACACCCTATGGAAAAATGTTTGTCACCTTAAGACATCAAAAAATTATAAACAAACCAGGTGTCAAAAATTAGGAAAATGATAGTAAATGGGTGCCCCAATTCTCTACACAGAAGAGTTCACAATAATTAAAACAATATTTACGAAATGTCTGAAAATATGGGACAATGTTTATAACATGCAAAGCCAAATAAATTATGTATCAAGAGTAGGACTTTTATTTAAGTATAGTAAAAAAAAATATTGAACAGAAATGTAGGTTTTAACAGTAATTTTTTCATGGATTGTGATGATGGAAGGTTTTATTTTCTTCTATCCTTATAAATCTTTTAATATTTTTCTAGGATGGCTAGAAAATATATATATAATTTTTTAAAAAATTAAAATTCTATATTAGCAGAATAGGAAGATCACTTTCTGAGGAGGGTTATCCTGTCACAAACCCCAGATGACATCAGTAGGACAGGTAACCACAGTCCTTCACACTAGGGCTTTTCTTCTTAGCTCTTTTTTGTTTTCTTGAGTTTTTTGGCTATACTTGCGCCTGCAGACCTTCCCAGGCCAGGGATCAAACCCATGCCACATCAGTGATAACACTGAATCTTTAAATCTTTAACCTGCTGCACCACTAGGGAACTTCTCTCTTAAAAAAAAAAAAGAAAAGAAAAGTCTACTAAAGTATAGCTGATTTACCATGGTGTGTTTATTTCTGCTGTACAGCAAAGTGACCCAGTTATATATACATACATACACATTCTCTCATATTATCTTGCATCATGTTCTATTACAAGAGATTGTATATACTTCCCTGTGCTCTTTTTTTTTTTTTTTGTCCTTTGTTGTTGTTGTTACTGTTGTTGTTGTTGTTGCTATTTCTTGGGCCGCTCCCTCGGCATATGGAGGTTCCCAGGCTAGGGGTTGAATCGGAGCTGTAGCTACTGGCCTACGCCAGAGCCACAGCAACGCGGGATCCGAGCCGCGTCTGCAACCTACACCACAGCTCACGGCAACGCCGGATCGTTCACCCACTGAGCAAGGGCAGGGACCGAACCCGCAACCTCATGGTTCCTAGTCGGATTCGTTAACCACTGCGCCACGACAGGAACTCCCCTGTGCTCTTTTTTGTTTTAATGTTTTGCCACATTCAGGATAGATTCTTAGAAGTACACATCCATAAGGCATTTTGATGATTAATAGGTATTTTATTTTAAAAATATTTAAATCTCAATTAAAATCCTTCTGCTACTCCTTTAACCATTTTCTATTTGTCCTTAGTGAATATAGAGACAACCTGTCTCTATTTTCAGTCAATTACAATTGTCTATATTAAAATCATTTTAATGCCTTGGCATATAGTATATGTTTATTAATCTTAATGAAGTTCTAGAAACAAAGTTCTTTACATTTTTTAAAGTTGTCTTTGTATAGCACCTAAGATAATAATTATTCAGAGTAAATGAGATGAAATATGTGAATAAGTGTTATATAAGTATAAAATGCTTATCAGATGATAACTTTAAGTTTATGGGATGGCATTCCTTACCTTATATTTATTTCTGATAGGATATTTTCCTCTCATTCTATATGAGCTATCTCATTTATGTGGGTTTTCCATGGCCTATGTGTATGTCCTCTACAAATTATATATATATATATATTTTTAGCATATGTTATAAAATGCTTTCAACACTACACAGGTAATTTACAATATCAAAAATATTTTAAAGGGCCTTGTGAAATGCAAACCAAGTGACAATGAAGTGCCATTTCACATCCACTAGGATGGCTATAGAAGGCAGATAATTACAAGTATTGACAAAAGAATGGAAAAATTGGGACTCATATGTTGCTTGTAGGAATGTAAAATGGTACATCGGCTTTGGAAGACAATCTGACATTTCCTCAAAAGGTGGAAAGATAGAATTACAATATGGACCCAACAATTCCACTCCTAGGAATATAACCAAGAGAAGGGAAAACATATGCCCACACAAAAACTTGTATACAAATATTCATAGCAGCATTATTAATAATAGCCAAAAGGTAAAAAGCAACCCAAACGTCCATCTACTTATGAATAGATAAACAAAATGTGCTATACCTATACGATGAATATTATTTGGTAATAAAAGGATATATCTTGAAAATATTATGCTGAGTGAAAGAGGCCAGTGACAAAGACCACATATGGAATGAATGACTCCGGTTATATAAAATTTCCAGACAGGAAAATCTACACAGGCAGAAAGTAAATTAGTGGTTCCCTGGGGTTGGAGGGAACTGCAGAGAAATGGTGAGTGACTGCTAGTGACTACTGGGTTTTGGGGGAAATGATGAAATGTTCTAAAATTAATTGTGACGATAGTTGCATACCTCTGCGAATATACTAAAGATGGCTGAATTGTGCATTTTGAATATGGGAATTATATAGTATATATACGATATCTCAATAAAGCTGTTTTTTTTTAAGACCCTGTGAGTTTTCAATGAATTGGCAATATATATTACTGTAATTTGGGGGAAAGAACTATGGCACTAAAAAAATATACATAACTTTTTACTACTTCTACAAATTTACGTTAAAGAAATCATTTAATGGAAACAAAAAGCTGTGTGAAGAAAGACGTTAACCACATATTTTCTATTAGTTTCAACTTGGAAACAATTTAAATGTCTAACAATGGATTTGGTATTATGGTTCATCTACATGATAAAATATTATCATTCATTAACTATAAAGCTATAATTAATAATATTGTATAAAACATTCAAAATAATCTCAAGTAGGAGTTCCTGTCGTGGCTCAGTGGTTAATGAATCCGACTCAGAACCTTGTGGTTGCGGGTTTGATCCCTGATCTCGCCCAGTGGGTTAAGGATCTGGTGCTGCTGGTGAGCTGTGGTGTAGGTGGCAGGTGTGGCTTGGATCCCGCGTTGCTGTGGCTCTGGTGTAGGCCAGCAGCTACAGGTCTGATTAGACCCCTAGCCTGGGACCCTCCACATGCTGCGAGTGCAGCCCTAGAAAAGGCAAAAAGACAAAAAATAAAAAATAATCTCAGGTAGATATGGAAGTATATAAAATATAAAATAAGTAAATTTAGTCATTTAAAAACACCCATCTCTATGAAAAAGGCTGAGGTAGTTGGATTATGGAAGATTTTTCCCACTGTCTATTTTTTTTTTTTTTTTGGCCACATCCATGGCATGTGGAAGAGTTGCTGGGCTAGGGATCAAACGCAAGCCACGGTGGTGGAGCCTCGCAGTGACAATGCCAGATCCTAAATCCACTGCATCACAAGGCAACTCCTTTATCATTGCCTTTTTATTTTCCGTAGTAGTTTTCTTATATAATCCTTTTAACTTTAAAAAATTGAAATTGTTACTGCTCCATTAAACCAGTAGTAAGCACAGCAATCCAATAAAATTAAAAAGGCTCCCTGGAGATGCCTAATGAAATACCAGTGGTACACGTGGGGGAGAATTTCAGTCACCAGCTTAATTTAAACTCTGTCACAAAAAACATTCCAGTGATATGAGAGGCAACGAGGTGGTTACAAAAACATTAAGTTCATTAAGTGACTGTCACATAGTCTAGCTGTACCTCTGGTATATTTCTCTCCAGTATTTATCTGGATTGTTTCCAGTATACGGTAACAATCATTGCTGCTCAATCAGTAGAAGCTTAAGATATCTTCCTTGGTCTCCTAGCACTCATGCTTGAAAGTTGTAACAGCATAATACTTAATTAACGCTTAAATACTACGAGTGTGCACACAGGTGCTGCGAAGGTGGTTTGCTAGGAAGTGGTGTGTGAAGATGGCAAGAAATGGAGGGCATTCGGAGCAGAGGTACACCAACCTCAAGGGCCAGCACTATTGCATTTACATTGTCAGAAAGGTTTAGCCTCCTCATCACAGTGGTCCTCAGCAGGTGCACAGCAGGGTGTACAAGGAAGGAGCTGAAGGCAGAACAACACTAACAGAACCTTTGCTTTTAGACATGTTGAATATATATAGATACATACACACACATATATTCACAGTGTCTCAGAGTATGCAGGGCACAGGGGAACAAAAGTCTCATGGGTAAAGTACAATAAACATGTTTAATGCCCCCAAGGCATATGCAGCTCTAAATATGTATGTTTCAAATGCATTTACTGGTGTACGTCTCACTCCCAAAGCTTGACCTATATACTTACTGTGTGATCATTTGTGAGTGGACTGCTTACTTGCTGACACATTCTTCCCCAAAAGACAGCTGACTCCTTGACATGGATTCAATCAACTTCCACATAGGAGTTGAACCAAATAAGTGTTCCTGTGTATTTGTGACTTAGGTCCACAACTAACTTTGAATCATCTACTGTTCTGAACTGCCCAAGCATCTTATCCTTTCAATTAGTATTTGGTAAAAATGAAGAAAGACAGTGAAGCCAGTGAAATTTAAGATCCCTCCCATCTACCTTTTTAAAAAGTATATTGTTTTATTCTTCATAATCAAGGCAGAATTTGTTTATAGTGGAGATTTGAAAAATATCTGTGAAGCAGAAGGAAAAATAGGCAATCATAGCCCCTTATTCAGGAATGACTATCACAGTATTTCAGTGGATTTTATTCTAGTCTTTTTTTTTTTTCATGCATCTTTGTGTTGGTATCCTGTCTATTTCTTTGGGCAACACAGCTGGGAACATAGCCTATACACAACTATGAAGCCTCCCGTTCCCATGACAGTTGGTTTCCCCACGAAGCATAGCCCTGCTCCCTCACCTCCAGCCAATACCTGGGCTTTGGCAGAAGACAGAAAAATCACACTATGTCAAAACACCAAGGGACCTTCCTCCACAGCCCATCCCACACTCCAACTGAAACAGCACCACTGCCCAACTGTGATTACGCCTCTCCCCCTGCTAGAGAGGAGCCCCTTGGAGAAAAACATCAGCCACCATAAAATCCAGATTTACCACATCACTCTGAACACTGCCTATTAGACATTGGTTGTTCCACCTCAGAGCCAGCTCCATGGCCCAGTCAGTCCCTCCAGCCCAGATTCCTTCCAGACCATCTTCCCAAGGTACCACCTTACTTCAAAGCAGAGCCTTCTTTAATAATAAAACCCTCACTGAAAACTGCGTCTACTGTCCCTTTAATTAGCCTCATCATGCTCTGACCCACAGTCACCTGCCTGCTCCCTAGCTCAGGAATTTCTCCAGGCTTGACCTCCTGAGGACCGGGTCCAGCTCCTCCCTTGAGGGCTCTCCATGTATGGTCTCCTAACCTGGCTCCCCACCTTCCTTCTCTTCTTGCAGTTCTGTTCTAGAATGTCAGCCTGGGTTCACTCTGAACCTGCCCTCACATGGAGGTCCTACGGGACACTGCTGCTGGTGCCTGTTCTTCATCTCGATGCTCTGTAAGTGTGGACAGAAGGCTCCACACCCTCTGCTCAGGCTAGTCCTGTGGGTATTCCTTCTTTGTCCAAGGAGGAAGAATCGAGCAGCCCAGGACCTTTAGCAAAGCACCCCATGAGCCTGACATCAGGGCAAGGACATGAGAAGAAATAATTGGCCTCTTGCTCCCTGAGCATTTGGACCTGAAACATGCACACAGAGAAATCAAGAAAATCTGGATCTTTTCCAAGAAATTTTCAGAAAAAGAGTGGAACACATCTTGTGTGGTCATTGATGCCCCAGCATCTGCTTCTGTCACATCTGTTCCTTTTCTGGAACAAGCCATTGTTGGTTCAACCCTTTGAATCATCCAGCTTCTCGTTTGTATACACAAGAACCTCATGCAAACATGAGTCTTTGTCTCATGACAAAAGCTCTTAGGATTCCCTTCCCTGCCACATGACCAACAATGCTCCTTTTCTTGGACACAGCTGGTATATAAGGAGTAATGGCTGCTACAGTCTCTGTATTTCTCATCACCTGACTGTACCCCACATGCCCATCAAGTACCCATACACACCCCAAATGCCCATTAAGTACACTAATTAAAAGAATGAAAATAATCCTACTTTAGCTGATACATGGAAGATCTTTAATTCTGGAATTTACCCTTTTTTTCTCCCTTATCTTGCCATTCATATTTGATTTAAAAAAATATGCAAGATCTCTATAGTTACCGTTCAACCAGCCACTGAAAAGTTTAGGGGTCTGGTTACCGAATATACCTTGGGAGGTATGTGACCCCCACTCATCTTTGATTCAATGTATGATTAGTGTATCAATTTCATAAGTAATGTATCTTCTGTCATCAAGACATTTGTCCAATCAAATTGCATTCAAGCACCTACTGAATCTTGTGATACAAAGATAGCTAGGTCCTTGCCTTCAAGGAGTCCAGCAGCCCACAGGGAAAATGAAGAAGTAAATAAAATCTTGGAATGTAAGTGTTAAAGGGAGAGTACCAAGGGAATTAAACATCCTAAAGGGTGGGGAATCATCAGGGATGGTACACTTCCCAGGGGAAATAATAATTGATACTTTAGGAATGAATAAATTTAACCTAGCAAACCAGAAGGTACAGTACACACAGAAGAACGTATGTGCTCAGCAAAAGGTACATTTTTCACTATGACTGGAGGCAGGCGAGGACCAGGTGGTCACAGTTCATGGGCACATTCTTGCTAAGGAGATTAGATTTCATCCTCAAGTCACGAAAACATGTTGATCAGGGAGAGACTTATGTTGCCACCCCCCCCCTCCCCAGCTCTCCTCTCTGCCTTTTAATTGCAAAATGGTTCCCCCATAAGCCACAGTACACTGACCACCTGACATCCAGCTGTGGACAGCACCTGCAACAGCTAATTGTCTGGAACTGCTTACTGCTTCCTTCAGACCTGATGCTCTTCCTGACCCATTCTTGCCTCTCAGATCCCTAATCTATTCTGAGATCCTACTTTGCTGCTTCTGGTCATGCTTTCTAGGTACCACTCAGGAGCTCCCTTCCTATATGACCACCTTACTGTTTTTTTTTTTTTAACTGACATATAGTTGGTTTACAATATTGTGTTATTTTCCCATGTAGAGCATAGAAATTCAGTACTTTTTCAGATTATATTCCATTATAGGTTGTTACAAGATAATGACTATACTGCTCTGTGCTGTACAGTATATCCTTGTTGCTTATCTATTTTATATATAGTAGTTGTGTCTGTTAATCCCATACACCTTAATCTATACCCCCTTGGTAACCACAAGTTTGTATGGAGGTTCCTTAAAAACTTAAAAATAGAATTACCAGATGATACAGCAATTCCACTCCTGGGTATATATCCAGAAAAAATGAAAATGCACTAATTCAAAAATACCCATGCACCTCTATGTTCATAGCATACTATTATAATAGCCAAGACATGGAACCCAAGTGCCCATCAAAAGATGATTAGACTAAGAAGATGTGAGATATATATATATATATATATAATATGTATACACACACAATGGAATATTACTTTGCCATAAAAAGAATTAAATACTGCCATTTGCAGCAATATGGATGGACCTAGAGAATATAATGCTTAGTGAAACAAGTCAGACAGAAAAAGACAAACACTATATATCATTTATAGGTGGAACCTAAAAAATAATACAAGTGAATGTATAGAGGAAACAGAAACAGACTCACAGATACAGAAACTAAACTTATTGTCATCATGGGTAGGTGATTTTATCGACCCTCTCTTTAGGTTACAGGCATCTTCCACCACCTTACCCTGAAGCCCTCAACCAGTAGACCTGTCTGCATTGCTATTCATTCCAGCTGGATTTTCTCTCACACCACTTGCAATAATATTATCAGTAAGCTTCTCAGGTGGCTCTGGGCTGTGTTAAAGACTTTTCTTGGGGTGGATGAGGATTTTGGTCTCACCTTAATGGAACACCAGAAATATAGTCATAAAAAGGGGATCCCAAATTTTAGCTATGTTTAGTTAGTGCTCTGATCTTCCTTAGCCCCAACAGTAACCATTTAAATCCTCATTTTATAGAGGAAAAAAAATGGAGAGCTAGATTAACTTTCCCACTGCAATTCAACCTATACACTAGGAAGCCTAATTTTCTACTTTTGTTTACATCTGGTTGGGAAAACCCTCTAGCTATTCTGAAGTATCCTTGGCTCACACTAATACTTACCTCGCCCAAGGGCAAAACCTTGGAAAAAATCTAGATATTCAATCTCCCAGGATTAAATTATTTCTACCCACTATTTGGCACTCCATTTCAACCTCTCCCAGCAAAACCATCACTGTCTGTGATGAAACAAAGTTATAGAGTGAGAATTCATACTGAAGCCCAGACATAATTATAAGCTGCAAAGACAAATAATACCAGATATGATTTCTTTTTTCTCAAATATAAGCGTGGGAAAAGTATAGGCCTTGGATTCAGAAAGATTACTATCCATCCATGTGGGTCTCATCTATAAAAGGGAGATAATAGATATCCCTCAGGAGTTTTATGAAGATTAAACAAGACAAAATATTTAAAGTACTTCATACAGCACTCAGTAGATGGTTGTTAATACTTTTATTGCCATCAATACTATTACTTTTACTACCACAAGCAATGAAATACGGCACTAAGGTGAAGGACCCAACTCTAAGATGAGCTAATGGACGGTACCACAGGGACTGAGAAATATTCTACTTGGAATTAAAGTTAGTATCAGATGCAGGTATATCACTTATACCTGGAGGAGTAAGTATAGTCTAACAAGACAATAAAAGATCTAATTTGGGGACTCTTCCAGTACTCAAAAGAGGACAAGCCTTTACTGGTAGAGTTTCTGGGTGATTAATATATGAAAAAATGTTTTAACTATTGAATGTTGGCAAAGATGTTGCTACCCTCCACCAGCTCTCATCAGCCCCCATCCCACCAACTCTCCGAGAGAGAGAAAGAAAAGAAATCCAGGTGTCACTGCTGGAAGCTATACGCCCTCAGATTCTGGCAGTAACAACAAAAGCATTTGTAATTTCCTGCTATAAAGAAGACAATGCAGGAGTTCCCATCATGGGCAGTGGAAACAAATCCAACCAGGAACCATGAGGTTGCGGTTTCGATCCCTGGCCTTGCTAAGTGTGTTAAGGATCTGGTGTTGTTGTGAGCTGTGGTGTAGGTCACAGATGCGGCTCAGATCCTGTGTTGCTGTGGCTGTGGCTGTGGCGTAGGTAGGCTGGCTGCTGTAGCCCAATTCGATCCCTGGTCTGGGAACCTCCATATGCCTCAGGGCAGCCAATAAAGAAAAGGGGGGGGGGGGGAAGTCTATCTAAAAGATTAGAACAATCCAGAAAGACAAAGACTATGGTGTCAACTAAGCAGGAGCAGATAGAAACAGGAGAGAAAAAAAGTCAATGCCTATTCTGAAAATTATTTTACAGAACTCATCTAAATAATTTCACCAATGTGCATATAAAATCTACCTCATTACCACAAAACTTGTTTGACAGGAAAGAGAGACAGTTCTTGTAGGAAAGAAATCCAAAACCTCTCACATCCTAACAATGTCCCCATTAGATATTAAGTGCAAGAGTATCATTTAAACAATGTCCATATTAAGGATTAGGTACAAAGAGTTTTCACTGACTTTGGCCAAACGATCTACATTAATTTTTTCTTTATATTGATACACACTTTATTTCAGCAACTTTAAAGAATTGTATAAAATCTTCATATTTCAAAAATACAAATTGTCTCATTTATACTTCAAAGTTCTTATGATGAAATTAACCTACCTAGAGGAAGATTATTCTTAAACCTTCCTTTACTAAGTAAAAATAAACAAATGTGCTAATTCTGAGTTTTGTTGAATATAATGAAATCAACATGTTCAGATTTCATATTCATGTATAAAATCCAGATAGTATGATGGTTAAAATTTGAGATCAGCAGCCCTGCAAATTACAATTGGAAGACACCTGAACCAGCTTGTCATGCACCCAACAATGACCGTTCACCAAAAAATTTTCCTAGTTCAGCTTGTGAAAACTAGCAACTTAAAAGCACTTAGTAGTAAAAGAGGAAGTTCAATTCTGATCACTTCTGATTTATCGCTTTCCCCACCTGCAACCAAACCATTAGGCTCTTGCTTTCAAGCTTACCTTCTTCTGGGGTTACTGACCTCCTGTGTCGGCACTTCCAAATCTTGGGGTTATAGTGGTAGCATGCACCCACGGTGCCAAAGGGTGGGGAGCCTTCCGCAAACATGACAGGGCCTCAGGACAGCTTGAGGAGAAGGACCAGATAGAGGGTGTCCTTCCCCTGTTCCATCATAGAGGCAACTGGCGCAGAGCCACGGTGGTGGAGAGACTCCGCCCAGTCTTAATGAGTCTGCACAAGGCAGGTGGGAGGAAGGCAGGTCTCACCACTCTGCAGTCCCTTTGAGAGATAGAACTTTTTAAAAAAAAAACCAACAATATTCTTCAAGAGCTTCCTTTTATTTCCTCCTTTGAAGGGCTGGGAGAAGTCATCCCTTTGCTTTTCAAAGGACGTTTCCAGTTAAATATAGAAACAATTTTTTTTTTTTTTTTACTTTCAAGTTTTTGATTCAAAACAAAATCCTATTCTAAGAACTAATGACTCTACTGTATCTGTCTTCAACATGTGTTAGGGATTTTATTTTCAGATTTTGAAAGCTAATTTCCTTCCCTGCCCCCATAAAATGATCTCCATCACTCCTTGAGCCTTGGATGTAAACCTGAACTATGAAAAATCGCTGTATAATTATCTTAATGAGACTTCGTGTTTATTTTGCAACTTTTATCTAAAGAGCTCAAAGCATTTTGCTAACCTGATCGTATTAAGCTCCACAACACCCTACTCAGGAATGTGATGGTAAGGATTACTACCAGCAAATTTAATAGGTGGGGAAAGAGATTTGCTAGTAGATACTGAGGTCACAATGCTAGCTGAAGGCACAGTTTGATTCAGGCCTCTGACTTTGCTTTCCAAGGACATACCCGACTGACCAATAGAGAGCTTCATATGGAAATGAGTATACATTTTCACTTCTCAGAAAGAATCTGTTGGTTTTTTGCCATACCCTCGGTATATGGAAGTTCCTGGGTCAGGAACTGAATCTGAGCTGCAGCTGCAACCTGTGCCACAGCTGTAGCAACACCGGACCCTTAATCCACTACTCCAGGCTGGGAATCAAACCTGCACCACCACAGAAACAATGCCAGATCCTTAATCTGTTGCTCCATAGTGGGAATTCCAAGAATCTGTTCTTTTGTTTGTTTATTTGTCTGTCTTTTTGCCTTTTCTTGAGCCGCTCCTGTGGCATATGGAGGTTCCCAGGCCAGGGGTCTAATCGGAGCTGTAGCCACCGGCCTACACCAGAGCCACAGCAACGCAGGATCCGAGCCGCATCTGCCACCCACACCACAGCTCACAGCAACACCAGATCCTTAACCCACTGAGCAAGGCCAGGGATCAGACCTGCAACCTCATGGTTCCTAGTCAGATTCATCAACCACTGTGCCACGACAGGAACTCCTGTTCTTTTGCTTTAAGCTTTAAAGAATATAAAAGTAAGGCAATAAATTTTTATTTTATGTTTGCAAATTATGGCACAGGTGCAAAAAACAGCAGATGTCCTAACTCCAGTTGCTTTATTCCCCTGCTTACCCTTTCCAAGGGCCACCACTATCTTCCCCATCAATGGACCAGGTCAAAGATGGTGCTCACACTGCCTATACAGAATGGTTATTTAGCCAATGCACTTTTTCCCATGCACCGAGAGAAAGAGGTTTTCACCGCTGGCCAGCCTGTGTGTGTTCATTGTGAGATAGTCAAACAACATGGAATTGTACAATGTGAAAGAGAAAAAAATCTCATACTGCTGCCTGCAGAGGTGACCACTGCTATGTGTGAGGAAATATGAGTATGTACATGCAGTGATACCAGAAACAATGTTCCACAGCTTGTTTCATTGTCTTTTTTTTTTCTCTCTCTCTCTTTTTAGGGCCGCACCTGCAGTATATGGAAGACCCCAGGCTAGGGGTTGAATATGAGTTGCAGCTGTGACCTACACTACAGTTCACGGCAACACCTGATCTTTAACCCACAGAGAGAAGCCAGGGATTGAACCCCCATCCTAATGGATGCTACTTGGGTTCTTAACCTGCTGAGCCACAGTGGGAGCTCCCTTCATTGTCTTCTTTTTTTTTTTTTTCTTTTTAGGGCCGCACCTGTGGCACATGGAGGTTCCCAGGCTAGGGGTCAAATGCGAGCTGTGGACGCCAACCTACACCACAGCCACAGCAATGCCATACCCGAGCAGCATCTGCAACCCACACCACAGCTCATGGCAATGCCGGATCCTTAACCCACTGAGCGGGGCCAGGGATTGAACCTGTCCTCATGGATGCTAGTCAGATTTGTTTCCACTGAGCCACGATGGGAACTCCTTCATTGTCTTTTAATTTCCCGGTATTCCTTGGTAATGGCCCTCTGTCAGTTCCTGTATACCTACACCATTTTTTAAGTGGCTACATATCCATTTTTATGGATACATGTACAAGAATACACAAAAATTCATTTTACTCAGTCTCCTTTTGCTAGATATTTGGGGGTTTCCTTTGTTTTTCTACCTTATGAACTGCAATAAACATCCTTCTGTGTTTAACTGTATATGCTTTTAAAATATTTCTCTTGGATCTACTGCACATTTTTTACATGATTCATGATTCTTGCTTATGAAAAGATACACATTTTGCTCTGTACACAGAGCTGCTGGTTGAATTGTAAGACTGCAGCCTTGAATGGAAAACCCAGTTCCCCTCTTACTTTCCATCACTGCTTGGCAGAGGTTTTGGCTTTGTCTGCAGGATACTCCTCTGCCTTTATCCATATGACCCAAAACAGTGAACTGGAAGACATTCCACAAGGGGCAGACATGGAAGGAGAGCCAGGTAATAGTGTAAGAAAACAATTTACAGTGACCTGTCTATGATTCACAGCCCTCTTTCTCCAAGGCCTTAGTTCAAGAGAAGTTTAAATCCTGGCATTTTACCAATAGACAGAGTAGTAGGTTCCATGCTTTGGAACAAAAAGTATGTTACGAATAAGACTTAGATCATCCACCTACATCTGGGTTTGAGTGGTAATATGACTGATTAGTTTGAGCCTCTGCTCTCTCAGACCACATGGGAGACTCAGTGTCATATTCAATTCAATACTGAATTCATTTTAATGTCCTAGATTGCCTGTAAAGGGAGAGCCCAAAGGGAAGGCTTTATTCCCTTGTTTCAAGTGGAGTTTACGCTAATATCACATGTATTTCCACATGGATATTGTGTCTATTATTTTACTTCCCAATCATCTATACAGTTGACAAGTTTTACTTTTCTATTGTAAAAGCTGAACAAGGAAAAGACAGCAACAGACTTAGAGCCACATAAGAAAAATCTAGACTGTAACTAGGTCACCATCATTGTTTATCATATTAATTGTTTGTTCACTTACTAAATATGTACTGCGAGCAAATAATGTGAATAAGACACAATCTTTGTTTTCAAAGAGCTGATGACAGTACAGTCAGGGCCACAAAGAAAATAAGCCAAAAAAAGGGTAACACTCTGAAAGTCCAGACAAGGGTTCCTAGAAACTTTTATAGCTAACCACACAGCGAAACAAACAAACAAAAAAAAAAACCGTCTTGCCAACAGAATGAAGTGCAATGTTCTTGGTCATGTGAAGCCTAAGAGATTTTGAAAGTACTTGGCTCCCTTCACCAAAAAAAGTGAAGAAGCTGACAAGCCTTTTTTACTCTCGTCATATTCCAATTCTATTTGTTTACATTCCTTCTTAAAATACTGTTTGTGTTCTCTCAGTTCAAGTAACCAAGTAATAGTGCTTTTCAAGAATTTTTTTTTTTTTTTTTTTTTTTGCTTTTTAGGGCCTCAGGTGCTATATGGAAGTTCCCAGGCTAGGGGTCGAATTGGAACTACAGCTGCTGGCCTACACCACAACCACAGCAACGTCAGATTTGAGCCGCATCAGTGACCTATACTACAGCTCACGGCAACGTCAGATCCTTAACCCACTGAGCAAGGCCAGGTATTGAACCTGCATCTTCATAGATACTAGTAGGATTCATTACAGCTGAGCCACAACGGGAACTCCTAGGCTCACTCTTTAAATGGTTATCCCACAGTAAATTTCACGCATGCCTTCTAGGCAATCTGAGTTTATAAAACACAGCAGGTTAAACAACCAGATCAAAATCCTGACATCACGTAAACAGTTCCACTCAATAATACAGCAATATTTGAATCTAATGGCCACTAACAACATATACAATGTGTGAGAGAGAAACCTCAACGTCTGTGTCAAATTCATGAAAGCTGAATTGACCCCTGTTGACCTGTCCTACTCCAAGTATGCTCCTCCAAAGGGCCAAGAATCAGGCTCTCTGTTCCAGTTGCTGCCATGAATTTTTTTTTTTTTTTTTGCTACATAATCTTAAAGGAGAAGGAATTGTTCATAGTTCTTATATGTAGGAATGGTAAAAGATTGGCATAGTACAAACTACCCAATCTTAATAAAGGAAACTAACATTTATTTAACATGTACTCTGCCCTCAGACATAGAGCTAAAGGCTTTACAGATGTTGCTCAAAACTTCAGATCCGGATTAACCTCATCCTTACTACAGAGAGTCAGAAAGTAAGAGGTGGGTCTACAGAGGAAAGTGGGTACTGTTACCGGACAAAGGGTAAATGGATGCCATGTGGGAAGACATAATGAAGCCCACTGTAAAAGATCTGATCACAAACATGAGCTGGAGTTAGCTTCTTGTTATGTTGTTACAGCTTCTCTGTGCCACTCACAGCTTCTGACTAAGGAGGGGCCCCTCTGCACATGTCAGCCACTCTTGTCATTTTGCTTTTTCATCAGTAATGCTTTCCAAGGCCCTAGCACTGGGCGAGAGGCAGCTATAGTGGCCTTGTGACTCACTACCTGGGACTGAGCACTGGTGTTTCTTAAAAGCTCCCAAGCAATCCTAATGTGTAGCCAGGGTTGAGAATCGCTGAAGAGAAAACACATACAAATATTGCTTTTTTTTTTTTTTTTTTCCCCACACCCTTGGCATGCAGAAGTTCTGGGGCCAGGGATCAAACCTGAGCCAGAGCAGTGACCTGAACCACAGCAGTGAGAACACAAGATCCTTAAGCTCCTGAGCCACTAGGGAGCTCCACTCTCTCTCTTTTGTTTGGCTTATATCTTATATAATCTGTTTTGTTTAATCTAATAATCTATGGTCTGGAAGACAGGTCCGAGATGGTTGCTTTCATTTTCAGAAGCTGATCCACAAAGTTTAGAGGGCTAGTGAGTAATAGCCATAAACCAGACACTAGGCTCAATAGCACTCTTTTGCCTCCTCATTATGTCTTTGTACCAGATCAGTTCAGTGCTAGACGGAGAGCAAAGCACAAATCTGAGCTTAATTTTTATTTCTTAGATCTTGGGTGGGGGGGTGTGGAAAGAAGAAACAAATATAGAACCTTATTTGCCACAAGGGCAAGTGTTAAAGTTTCTGCATGCCACTCTCATTTACTGAGGGTTTGACTTCTTTGAAATCAAAAGCAATTTAATGAGGTTATAGCCCTAGAATGTCACATGCCTTCTCAAGTTCACTTCTGCCCTATCATGGAACTCTGAGATAACTTAAAAAGACAGAGTTCCCGAGCTAATTTAAAGGGACAGTGTCTCTGTGTCTGCCCTCTTTCTAAAATGGTAGGATGTCACTACAATAAGGTTACATCCAGGAAGGACATATGGTGGAATGCAGGGTCTGAATCCCTGATCCAGCACTTACTAACTGTGGATACTCAAGGAAGTGAAACCTAAGTCTTTCATCATTCATAAAGTGGAGGCAATAAAAACCATTCCAGAAGACCTCTGAAGGGTTTGGGAATAACCCATAGAAAGTATCTGACAATTATTAAGCTCTCAACCCTTTTAGCTATTATCATCTGTGAAATAAATCTTATTTTAAAATCCAATCTTGAAGATCAGTTTTAAATGAAGGAAGTTTGATTCTTCCTGGATTGTAAATGCCAAGAGACTAGGACAATACTTGTAAATGATTATTTCAAGGAAATATCAAATGAGGTTTACAAGTGAGTAATGTTTGCTCTTCAAATAAATGCTTCTTGAACTTAAATATCTAAATTACAGTTAAGGTGTAATATAGACTTAAGGATGTATTGTGTAACATAGGAAATATAGCCAATATTTTGTAATAACTGCAAATGGAAAGTTACCTTTAAAAATTATATAGACCTTTTTTCTTCTTTTTTTGCTTTTTAGGGCCACATCCTTGGCATATGGAAGTTCTCCCAGGCTAGGGGTTGAACTGGAGCTGCAGCCGCTGGCCTACACCACAGCCACAGCAATGCCAGACCCAAGCCACGTCTGCGACTTACACCACAGATCACGGCAATACCAGATCCTTAACCTGCTAAGGAAGGCCAGGGATCGAACCCGCATCCTCATGGATTCTAGTCAGGTTGGTTAACCACTGAGCCACTAAGGGAACTCCTAGACTTTTTTTTTTTTTTAATTTTTAAAGAATGGAGTTCCCCTTGTGGGTCAGCTGGTGAAGGACCCAATATTGTCTCTGTGAAATAAAATTCTTCTGGGTAAAAACAAATAAATAAAATTTTAAAAAGATCTATATCTAATAATAGTAATAATAATACCACCTCAGAGTGCAATTCTGAAACCCAGATGAGAAAAATAGATGAGAGTGCTTTACAAATGATAAAACACTATGTAAATATTATGTTTTTGCAGCTGTGGCTGCTGCAGCTGCTGACTAAAAGGAGTTTATCCTTGGTCATAAGGAGCGTACATCCTCATTAGTGACACTGTGTGTGATTAAGCATCACATAAAGAGATACGAAGAGTTCTAGGTTCAGGAGAGGAAGAGAACATGGAATGACCAAGGAGGTAACACCTTCAAGGAGAGAGGATGAGGGGGGAGTTCAGCTTCACCAAAGGTCAAGAATTGGTTGGAGAAGAAGCAGACAAGCACCACACGCAGGCAGTCTGACAAAGCAGTGCAGAATACTCAGAAATAATACAGAACCTTGAGGCACAGAGTCTGTGCATGGAAGCCAAGTGTGAGATAAAGCTGGAAAGGAAGGTGGGTACAGACGGTGGACAGTGCCTACAATGTTCAGAAGTTTTCCAAGACAGACCATGTTACTTATAGTCAATGTTATAGGCATATATCAACCTCCAAAACTCATTGAAAAAGTCTCACAGATTTGGCAGAGGGTTCTTGGACTTCTGCTCCATCTGCAGCAAGCCAGAGAGAGAAAGGGAAGAGGCAGGAAGTGGGCTAAAAAGAGAGCCACAGACTCTGGCAGCTTGCCCGGAGTGGAGGCAGTTCAACAGACAGGAAGAGGATGCAATAAAGGAGCCATGCAGGCTGTAGGCAGGTTACAGCAGAAACCAGGGAAAGGGAGGAAGACAAATTACTATACCCAGCAATTTGCAGGGCCATGAAACCTGAACTCTTCAGGATCCGCCTTCCTGGAGAGTCCTCTGGCTCTGAAACTTTGGGAAAGAAAACTGATACCCATAAATAACTGGCTGTGTAACTGCCGGGTGGGATAAATCCTTCATCTTGATTAAAGGCAAA
This sequence comes from Phacochoerus africanus, assembly GCF_016906955.1. NCBI lineage: Eukaryota > Metazoa > Chordata > Mammalia > Artiodactyla > Suidae > Phacochoerus > Phacochoerus africanus. The sequence continues at coordinate 138,971,834 of NC_062545.1, forward strand.
GTAGTTTTTCTGACAAAGAAAAACTGTGACCGGCTAACTCTGCAGAGAGGTTACCTGAACAGTTACATGTGGGAGTTTGAGAAAAGTGCGAGGTGCATGTTGCAAAAAGATATGTTGAGCACTACGAACTGGGTGGGGAGAGGCAAACAAGACAGAGTGCAGCAAGAAGGAGCAAGGAAATTTCACATCTCAGTTTCCTTAAACAGACAGGAGGTCAGACTGGATCTGCTTTCCTTGGGGACTAAGATCTCAAAATGAATCCAATGGTTGGCTGGATCATCATGACCCAACCACAGATATCCGCTGATTTTCAGTGGTGCCAGGGTTTAATGTTCCTCTGGTTTCAACCTGGACTCTAAGGCCCTTTAACAACTGGATTCTGTCCTTACATGAACCATACATTTAAACAATAGTTTTAAAGGATGGACCAGAACAGCTCATAAGCTGAGTTAATAAATGAATCCAGATCTAAGTGTAAACAATAAAAATAAATCACTGTTGCTTGCTAAATGAAATTCAGGTGTAACTATCTCTATTAAACTGAGGAAAGATTTTTTAAAACACTGGTGAAACTTTTCAAATAGAAGCTAAATCTGCAAGTGTCCTAAATCTATTTGATCACGATAAAAGTGGAAATAAAAATGTTTGCAAATCAAAACCAGCTGCATTCTAACCAAAGCTCCCTTCTTACTTGATCAAGCTCCCCATTGGGCGTAGAAGCTTATTCCTCAGGTGTAGATTATACTGAGCCCAAGAGGTGATTTCAGGAAGGTTTTATTGCAGTGACTCTTAGAAGGATGCTGTCACCATGTCTGCTAGCAGTGTCTGTGGAGAAGCAAGCGCAACAAATTCAAGGACCTATCCCTGGCTCACCCCACCCCCACCCCAAATTAACAAGGATTGCAGCTGTGAAATCTCATTCTAGAGGAGGATTTGGAGAGAGAAGGGGGAGAGGCAGCAACAGGACAGAAGAGAGAGAAAATGAGAGACAGAGAAGTAGATGATGGCAGAATGCCCAGACATGGAGGCAGGTCAGGAGACAGAAGAAACAGCATTAAGAAGAGGTGGAGGCTGTAGGCTTGTTGGAACAGAAACCAGGAATGAAGCAGGAGGAAGAAAGAAGAGGAGGGTGTGATGATGGGACCAGGAGAGAAGCACAACAGAAAGAGGATGGAGCACCAAAGAAGGCAAACAACTTACCCTGGAAAAAGAGTAAAAAGCAGATTTGTCAACAACCAAAGACTATCATTTCTATTTTTTTTTAGAAGTTTAAAAACTTTTAAATTTATTGTTTTAATTTTATTTAAAAAAATTTTTATTAAAGGATATTTGATTCACAATGTTGTGCTAATTTCTGTTGTACAGCAAAGTGACTCAGTTATACAAATATATATATATACACATATATATATACATATACATATATATATATATATACACATATATATATATATTCTTTTTTTATCTTCCTATTATCCAGGAGATTGGATATAGTTCCCTGTGATGTACAGTAGGACCTCATTTCTTATCCATTCTAAATGTAATAGTTTGCACCTTCTAACCCCAAACTCCCAGTCCATCCTTCTCTCTCCCTTTCCTCCTTAGCAACCACACGACTGTTCTCCTTGACTGTGGGACTGTTTCTGTTTTATAGATAGGTTCATTTGTGCCATATTTTAGATTCCACGTATAAGTGCAAAGACCATCATTTCTAACATCCTCAGAGACAGGCAATAAGCAGCAGACCAAGTAAAAATTTGTTTAGGACTGTTGCTTATATAAGACTGGCAATGAGGGCTCTGACTCTAGGCCACTGATTTTTTTTTTTTTTTTTTTTGCTATTTCTTTGGGCTGCTCCCGCGGCATATGGAGGTTCCCCGGCTAGGGGTCTAATCAGAGCTGTAGCCACCGGCCTACGCCAGAGCCACAGCAACGCGGGATCCGAGCCGCGCCTGCAACCGACACTACAGCTCACGGCAATGCCGGATCCTTAACCCACTGAGCAAGGGCAGGGACCGAACCCACAACCTCATGGTTTCTAGTCGGATTCGTTAACCACTGCGCCACGACGGGAACTCCTAGGCCACTGATTCTTGAAGGATCCTCAAGATTCATCAGCCTCTACCCATGCTCCCATAGCCTGCCATTTGTTTATCAGTGAAAATGCTTTTTTCCACCTCCTAAACAGAGAATTTATATTCCTATGATGTTTAATTACTATGAAGGTCCATTCATAAAACATCTCACTGAAGTGACCATGTTCATTACATTGATGCATGATGATATTTTATGTAAAGACATTTTAACGTTCGAGTAACATGACTGTCAGTGAAAACAGCAATTTGGCAGCACCATAGTGGGATGAGCTACCAAAATTTTGGAGCAAGAATTGAAATTACTCAAAGAAATCTGGAACCTGTAGGTTATAAGTAAGCACTTTACATATAAGTAATCTGTCTTTTTTTTTGGGGGGGGGGGTCTGCTCCTGTGGCATATGGAGCTTCCCAGGCTAGAGGTGGAATCAGAGCTGAAGCTACGGGCTTACACCACGACCTCAGCAATGTGGGATCCGAGCCACATCTGCGACCTACACCATGCTCACGGCAATGCCAGATCCTTAACCCACTGAGCAAGGCCAGGGATCAAACCTGCATCCTCGTGGATGCTAGTCAGATTCGTTTCTGCTGAGGCATTATGGGAACTCCCTGTCATTTTTTTTTCTTAATGAATAAAAGATTAGTAAACCACTAATGCTAACCGAGCTGAAACAAATCTAAGGCTGGAGTAGCAGGGTGTATAAATAAGCATGAGACCCTGTTTAAAACTCAGTAACTTTCAGAGCTTTGTCAGTATCTATGCCCTCCCTCGTGGCTAAAGCAAAATATTTGTAGCACATCTTTCAATTGACAGGTCAAACTGGCATCTTCTGATGTCTACTTGGTGGCATGCATTATTCTAGACACCCCCGTAAGCATGACCTCATCCAGTCTCACAACCATCTACTGCAGTAGGTGTTATTATCCCAATTTTCCAGGTGAGGAGACTCACGCTGGGGGTGATTAAGGTCACACAGGTGGGAACTGGCAGAGGCAGGATACAGACTCAGGGCTCTGACTCCAAGTCTGGCACATTTTATAGATACCAGACAGCCTCCGTTGTTCATATCTCTGGCCAGAAAGGAGTTGACTAGCCTCCAGAAAGTAGGATGCCAGAATGTAAATATTATCTTCTTATTCATCTACAAGCATGTCAAATATTTCGCAATTAAAAATATGCATGGAGTAATGTAATGGACGGAATTATGTTTCTTTAAACTCCTATGTTGGAGCCCTGACCCCCCACCCCCCAGGACAGTACCTGAGAATGGGACCTTTTAGAGGTGAGTGAATTTAAATGAGGCCATTAGGGTGGCCCCTAACCCAATCTGACTGTGTTCTGATAAGAGATTAAACACTCCCTGGGAGTACACAAAGGGAAGACCATGTAAAAAGGCAACAGGAAGGCAGGTGTCTGCAATCCCAGGAGAGTGGCCTGAGGATACCATCCCTGCCAGCACCTTGATCTTGGACTTCCAGGCTCTAGAACCGTGAGAAAATAAACATCTGCGGCATTTTGTTATGGCAGCCAGAGCAGACTAATACAAGTTTCTATGATGTGCCAACACCATGCTGAGTGGGAGAAGATTCCAGTAAATAATACAGGTGCCCACTCTGCAGAGCTTACAGTCTCGTAGGGGCTTCTCAGAAGCAAGCAGGCAATGAGAATGAATACAGCATGGTAAGTGCCACATATGGGCCAGTGCAGAGCACTTGGGGCCACTGGAGAAGCTACTGTAATCTGATACTTGGTATGTATATGAGAAGATGCCTGGCAAGACTTTAAAAGCAATCCTCAAGCTGAGATCAAAAAGATTTCTTCCACACACCTAGAAGAGCTTCCCATTTCCACTGACCAACATCCTTCTATTCTTGATCCCAATTCCCTCAAATTCAGAAAAAATTCTTATGTCAATTAGCTCCTATTCTGTTAGTATTTTGTCTCTGCTTCAGAAACTAAGCATGTATATGCTTTTTTCTTTTTTTCTTTTTTTTAGTTTTTTCTTTCTTTTTATGGCCGCACGGAAGTTCCCGGGCTTGGGGTTACATTGGAGCTGCAGGTTCTGGCCTACACCACAGCCACAGCAACACCAGATCCGAGCCACATCTGTGACCTGCACCACAGCTCACAGCAATACCAGTTCCTTAATTCTCTGAGCAAGGCCAGGGATTGGATCTACATCCTCATGGATACTGGTCAGATTCTTAACCCATTGAGCCACATTGGGAACTCCACTATATGCTTTTTTCAGCTGTGCCCAAGGCATGTGGAAGTTCCCCGGCCAAGGATCAAACCCACACACAACAGTGACTTGAGCCACAGCAGTGACACCACTGGATTCCTAACCAGATGTGCCAGCAGGGAACTCCTGTGTACACTTTTTTAAATGCTTAAGTATAGGAATTGGATTTATGAAAGTATTCAGAAATGTAAAAAAAATTTTAGATGTAAAGTTGTATGCCACACTAGGCTCTGATAGGAAAGGTAGAGATAACCTAAGAATGTAAGAAAAGTATAGTGTAAAAAGTTATGGTGTTGTACTGGGAACTATAACTAGTCACTTATGATGGAGCGTGATAATGTGAGAAAAAATAATGTATACATGGATGTGTAACTGGGTCACCATGCTGTACAGTAGAAAATTGACAGAACACCCTTAACCAGATATAATGAAAAAAATGAAAATTATAGAAAAATTAAAAATTATGGTGAATTTATTCAGTGGAATATATGCAAATATTAAGGTTGATTTTAAGAATATTTAATGGCATAAGAAAATGCTGTGATACAACAGAAATCCATGATAATTTTGTTGCTATAGATATGCAGTTTTAAAGTTCAAAATATTAAGTGGTTATCTGGGGCTTATAGAGTTGAGAAGCTTATGTTTTTAAAAATAATTTCTATGTTTCCAAAGTTTTATATATATGTGTGTGTGTGTGTGTGTGTGTGTATACACTATAATTATATATATTTAAAATGAGATAAAAGAAATATTTTTTTCCAAGAAGGCTTGGGAAATTCTCTGAATCTTTCAATCACACTGTAGTTGTCCAGTTTTTAGAACCAAACTACCCACGTTAGCTCTATCATTTCTCAACAAACTGTTACCAATTTTTAAAATTACACTTGTTCTGAGAAAACCTAGATCTGAGTTTTGGTTCCATCTCTTACTAGATGTGTGTCTCAGTGGAATTTACTTAAAATCTGGGCCTCTTTGATGATTCTCATAGGTGTGTGCATGGATCAAATTTGATGTCTGGGAAAGTGCACTGCAAACTATAAAGAGCTATAATACAATGAGGATGAGGATGGTTATTATTTTTATTGACTTATAGGGCACTCTTTTGGAACAAGTCAATGTCAATTGAAGATGGCAATAGATTTTGAAAAACCTCTAAGGGTAAAATGGTTTTATCAAAGTATTTGTTCATCGTGCGCCAATGTGACCCAGGCCATATTAGGTAGGCTCCTATGGGGCAGGAATCACATATATTCAACACGATTTCTCATAGATTGTGAATGGAGTGCACAATGCCAAGTGCCTATGTCAGAAAATACCCTTATCAGACACAGTCCCATGTGAGCTTCATACCAGTAGATGATAATATCACTGCAGGCCACCTCCTCGAGGCAACTGCTTGAGCATCAGAAGGACAGGCCATTAAGAAATCCATGAGGTTGGCAGGTCAGAGCATGAAAAAGTGGGGAAAATAGAACCAACACTCATCAGGTAAATGCCCCCAGGCAGTCATCCAGCCTCAAGTGACAGAAACACCTTCTGGGGACACTAGATGTTATTTAAATAGATGCAAGAAAGATACTGATCTGCTCAGATGTAGCATGTTATCAAGATCTTCCCAGGCCTCCTAGACTTTCTCTAAGCAGAGAGAAAGAATGGAGGTAAGGACACCCAGTTCCTTGGAAGTGCCCTGAGATGAACTCTGCCACCCAGGGCAATTGTTCAGGCAAGGCAGACAAAGACCTGAAATAATATTTTCCACAACTGTGTCTGTGGGAAGAAGAAGGAAGTCTAAAGTTTTCTTTTTCTTCCTTTTTTCATGCCCACCACTAACTCTCTAGCTCCCAGATTTGTCCCTCCTTCCTTCTCTTCCTCTCCCTCCCTCTTTCTTTCCTTGTTTCAATTCTGATGGTCCAAAATATTAGCCACTGAATATTTTCAATAACACAACACTTCTCCAGAGTCACTCCACAGCTTCAGCTTCTTGAGCTAAGACTGTAACAGCCTTCTCTTTCCTGTTCTTCTATACCCTCTACAGGAGAAGTGGGTATCTCATCTTTTTCTTGAGATTGCATCTCGATCCACTGTGGTCTACCATCTTAACTAAAGATGAAAGAATCAGCTGGTCTTTCTAGGACCTCAGCACATAGACTTCAGATGTGAAGAGGCTGCCTGTGTGCAAATGGATATTCAAAGATCTTCTCTCTCTCTACCTAAGGCAGCCTTCATTATGTCCTTTGGAACAGGGGCCGTAGATCAGGACTGGCATGACATCACGCATATACTACACCAACGGTACTCATCACAGCTAAGAGCAGAGGATAAAATTGCAACGGGAACATCCAAACTTTCAGCTTCTCAGTGTATCATCAGTAGATGATAATATCACTGCAGGCCACCTCCTCAAGGCAACTGCTTGAGTATCAGTTGGTATGGCATTAACTTATAAAGAATTTCTGGGACCCTGGCAATCTACTTTCTAGGGATACTTTGATTTCCTTTGCTAATTCCAAGTAGCACAGCTTCCACTGAGGTCTCCAGTTACTCCCACGTGGTGCCTTGCCCAGACCTGCATTTCTTTCACTCCACCTCTAGGTGTCTCCACTCTAATCCAACCCTAAGGAGCCCGGGCAGGGACTCAGTCTGTGAGTACACACACCCCTCTAGTGGACAAAACACAAAGACACATACACAGCTGGGAAAGGACCACAGAATTCTCCATCAGGAACACCTAATGAGAGCATTCACTGCTCTCACTCTGTCTGTACAAGACAAAGATATGCCATGGACCAACAGAATCACAGCGAGAACTGGAGGTAGAGGTTTCATCACAACTATTTTTTCTTCAATAGTGTGACTCAGAAGAAAGGAGGGCTATATGACTGAGTTCACAGGCATCTAGGTTCAGAGTTAAAACCTCTCCAAGGTGCACCCATCGATGAGGTTGCAAGGGTTGGGTGAAAGAGCCCTGGGTTGGGCATCAGAGGATCTGGTCTCTAGTCTCCATTCCAACATTTATAACCTCTGTGATTCTACACAGGTCGCTTAAAAGTCACCGGGCTTCCCTGTCCTTGTGTGCAGAGTGAAAGAGTTAGATGATCTCTAAGGGAGCAGCTTGCAACATGAACCCACAAGGTCTATGATTGTACATGAGCAGTTGAAAGAGCACAAACAGGATGACAGCATTGTAGGAGAAAGCATATAAACAGGAAAGCTGGGGACCTGGTTCTAATCCTGGCTCTGGTAGCAATGACCTACTTGGCCTTGGGAAAAAAGTCGCTTCATCTCTCTGAAATTCTGTTTTCATCTGGAACAGAAATGAAGCCAGGTGATCTAGGTAGGAAGATTATAGCTTCCCAACCCCCAGGTTTCTACAATTATGAGTAATGATAACTGCACACACGGATGCTTTCTTCAAAGGATCCTGAAGCCACAGGGGCATGTTTATATATCTATGGACAAAGTAGGGAGCCATTAACCTTTCTACTTATTCTACAATAAGCATAACTAAGGATAAATACATCAAACTCATTGCTTAGAGTTCAGAAGAGCTCAAGCAGATGTGCCTCCTTCCAACCGCGCAGTGGACATTTGTCCAAGGCACCATCAAAACACAAAGCTTTTGTAAGCCAAGCTACAAAATGTCCAGGAATCCATTGCTTTCTATGAATTAATAAGGATACATAATAAATTATCACATTAGATCACTAATTCTACTCATTTTAAAGGGTTATAGGAATTGACATAAAGAGATGAGTTCCCCTGCAGCACAGTTCGTTAAGGATCCAGTACTGTCACTACAGCAGCTTGGCTCACTGCTGTGGTGTAGGTTCAGTCCTTGGCCTAGAAACTTCCACATGCTGCAGGCATGGCAAAAGAAAAAAAAAGAAAGAGAGAGAGAAATCTAACAAAACAATGGCAAGGATGCCACTGGGTGGCCTAAGGATGGCTCTGGAAGCAGTGAGAAAGGGCGGTACTGAGTTAATAGTTTCAGTCCACCTCATTCCAAACCATGCAATAAACAACAATCTAAATAAAAAGAGCTCGCTTGCCCTGCAAAGGTAGCTTGGAAACAAGTTCTCTGTATCAGCACCCCACCTTGCACCTGGCTTCTCTTATTAAGGTGTTCTGGATCCACTGCAGACATCAGGAGCAACAGCAATGGATGGGGAGAGCTTCACAACCAACTGTTGGATTGTCAGCCACAAGGCACTAAAAGGAAAAAGAAAACCACGACCCTGGAAGAGTTGCTTAACCTCTCCAACATTCAGTTATCCTGCCTTTCCTTAAAAAACTTAGACATGTGCATCACAATATTTTCACTAAAATAAAGGCAGCCTGGGCATCTGAAACATTTACTGAGTTTTTCTTTTCAAATTATCTTCTGATGCTGCCCCATCTCTTTTTGATTCCCCGAAGAATTTTTTTTTTTGTCTTTTTAAGGCCAAACCTGTGGCATATAGAAGTTCTCAGAATAGAGGTTGAATCGGAGCCATTACTGCCAGCCTATACCACAGCCACACCAATGCCAGATCTGAGCCATATCCATGACCTACGCCACAGCTTACAGCAATGCCAGATCATTAACCCACTGAGTAAGGCCAGGAATCAAACCTGCATCCTTTTGGATACTAGTCAGGTTGTTAACCCACTGAGCCACAACAACAACTGCCCCCCCCCCCCAAGCAATAAAGTATTAAAATCCAAATGATATGCTGTTTGAGCTGCACACACCAAGACCGATAAACACTTTAGATGTTAAGCAATTATTTGAGGACCTTGTCCCAGAAGTTTCTGTACATAATTTTTATTTCAAAAGGCCAGTGTAAAGTTTCAAGAATCTTTAGATTTGCAACCCTCCTGAATCATCTTTGGTAGGGCTGTGTCCTTGAAAATAAGAATATTGATTTTTTTTTTGTCTTTTTGCTATTTCTTGGGCTGCCCCTGCGGCATATGGAGGTTCCCAGGCTAGGGGTCGAATTGGAGCCATAGCCACCGGCCTACGCCAGAGCCACAGCAACACGGGATCCGAGCCGTGTCTGCAACCTACACCACAGCTCACGGCAACGCCGGATCGTTAACCCACTGAGCAAGGGCAGGGACCGAACCCGCAACCTCATGGTTCCTAGTCAGATTCGTTAACCACTGCGCCACGACGGGAACTCCCAGAATATTGATTTTAAAGGTGGGTGCCAACTGAACCAAGGTGGGGAGATCTCACAAGATAAGCAGAGCACAGAATAACCCAGTTATGGAGTTCCCTGATGGCCTAGTGGTAAAGGATCCATCTGGCATTATCACTGCTGTGGCGTGAGTTCGATCCCTGGCCCAAGAATTTCTGTGTGCTGCATGTGCAGCCAAAAAAAAGGAAAAAAAGAAAAAAAAAGACTAACCCAGTTAAGAGAGTGCATGCTGTCGGTCAGCCTTCTCTAGTGCCACTTCTTGTTGGCATCAAGTAGGAAAGATTCCTTTCACACCTGACACAAGTATGCACTGTCCTTCTGAAATAGGAGAAAGCAATGCCCTGAGGAACCATGAGGCCTCCTGGCAGGGTAAGAGGCTGAGACACTGAAAAGCTTCGCTGGCAAGGCCTGCAGTTAGAAGTGGCTTTCTCTGTGGAAGGCTATTGGAATCAGTTCAGTTGTTTCTCCAGGGGGATGAATATTTTAAAATGTATTACTGGAGTTCCAACAGTAACGAACCCAACTAGTATCCATGAGGGTACGGGTTCAATCCCTGGCCTCACTCAGTGGGTCAGGAGTCCGGTGTTGCTGTGAACTGTGGTGTAGGTCACAGATGTGGCTTGGACCCTGTGTTGCTGTGGTGTAGGCCGGCAGCTGTAGCTCTGATTTGACTCCTAGCCTGGAAACTTCCATATGCTGAGGGTGTGGGCTAAAAAGACAGAAAAAGAAAGTATTACTTGACATTGGATAGATGGAGTTACCTGGTGGCACAGGTTAAGGATCTGGCATGGTCACTGCTGTGGCTTTGGTCACTGCTATGGCACGGGTTTGATCCCTGGTCCGGGAATTTCCACATGCCATGGTGAGGCCAAAAAAAAAAAAAAAAAAAATTTGGGTAGAACTACCACTGTGCATTGTATACCAATCCTGCGTTCCTCTTCCATGGACCATAAAACCATGGAACAGACTTAGGCACTAAGTCTTCCTGAACTGCCCTGTTTTTGCCCATTACACATACACCCTGTGGACATAGTACAGAAAAGAATGATGACTTTATATTTTGGTCTTTGCCTCTCTAGGATGGGTGTGAGGTCTGTGAGGGAAGGGATTAGCTTTTACTTTTGGCCTGTCTGTCCACTACTATGTCCATTCTGCCTAGAACAGGAAGGAATACATGATAGTATTCAATAACTTTGGTTGAATGAAGGAGTGATTTCTGAATGCCTCACTGACATAAACACAAAGAATCACAGTGACAGAGCTGTGTTCACTGTTACAGTTCAGAGTAGGTGGTTCCACGGCCACAGGGAACAGGGTTAAAAAGGGAGGACCTGGTGATTCAACATCAAAGTCTTCCCTGTGCTATTTACTTAGCAAGTCACCCTGCTGAGTCCCAGCTCCATTCTCATTTGAATGGAGATGACATTCCCTGCCTGGGAACTGGGGTCGCCAAGAATCACAGGGTAAGTGCAGGGTCTGGAAGAGGGTTAAATCTCTTAGAAGCATATGAAAAATATGCATTTCCTCACACGTCCTGCATACCCACATAGACAAGGACAGACGTGTGAGCACAAACCAAGAAGGGAGCATTTAGGAATAATTTCAGATAGGAATGGAAAGTACCCTCTTCTGAGTCTCTGGAATCGTTCTTAAACTGCTGCTTCCTGTGCTGTTTACTAATTCCATACCATGATATTTCAGGATGAACGTGCCTAAGTAAGTGATTTCCTTGATGAACAATGTTATAGTTATTTCATTCTGAAAACAAAGCAAGGGGCATGGTAAGGGATTTCTAGTGTTTTGGATCCAAAATTTGGAAGTGCCAATACAACCCTATCAAAATAATGCGTTCTCTCTAATTCTTATCGCCTGTTTTATTTATTTATTTATTTATTTTATTTTATTTATTCTTTTTTTTAGGGCCTCACTTTCAGCATATGGAAGTCTCCAGGCTAGGGGTCAAATCAGAGCTACAGCTGCCAGCCTACACCACAGCCACAGCAACACCGGATCCAAGCCATGTCTGTGAACTACAACACAGCTCACAGCAATGCCAGATCCCTAACCCACTGAGTGAGGCCAGGGATCAAACCCACATCCTCATGGATACTAGTCAGGTTTGTTACTGATGAACCACAATAGGAACTTTTCTTATCACCTGTTTAAAAATGTAGTTTGTCTGCTATGCTGAATGCAAATCCTTTAAATCCTTTCTTTAGAACATGGTAGGACATAAACCAAACAAATTATTAACGAAACCCACCCATCTCTCGGGGGTTTTTATGGGGATCCGATGACAATGCACATGGACGTTCTGTGTAAGCAATCACATGTAGCCATAGATGTCATTGCAGTTGGTGGTTCTTGTCCACAGCTTTCTTTAGCCAACACCACCCTTGCCTTCCCCATGCCCTGTTGCAATGAGACCCTTCACCGTCGACACTGCCCTGCAGCTAAGCCACTCTCCCAATGGCTGCCTCTCTTGATTGAGAGGCAGACAGCCAGGGCAGAAGTTCTAGAAGCATTCTGGAACTCTACTACCATCTTTCTCTTTGCCTATTTTGAATGAGAAGGGAAGCTGTATATTTCAAAGAAAAAAAAAGCCTACGTGACTCTGAACTAATGTTGCTCCCAAAGAGTGAGAGTGATACTGATGGGAAAAGTCCTCGGGATTCACGCACCCAAGGGCAAGGTTTACTAGGATCACCAAGGACATGTCTTGGCATCCACATTTCTTCCCAAGGGAGGATTCTGATTTTTGGTGATAGTCCACTCAAGAAATTGATGTTTTTTCCTACCCAAAGTGGACGATGTATTTCCTTTCAACACACCATGTGAAATGCTGGTACAATTCTTTATACTGGGGAATGGCTTCTCTGCGTGATCACCGGTCTCAAGGAAACTAGGGGAGCCTCAGGTGCTGCCGTCTCTTAAAGGACCCTCCGCCATGTGAGCTGCTCAACAGGTTACCCTACTACTCTGAACTCAGTTTTCCACTCCATTCCCTGCCACCAATGACAGAAGGGCCAGGAAGAAGAAAAGGAGATGAGGGACAATGGTTATAGACCCAGGCTTGACCCTAGATTCTGCCACTTCCTGGCTGGGTCACTCTGCAAGTGGCTTCACTTCCCCAACTTTCTGTCCCTCATCTGTAAAATGGGGATAACAGCTATTATAGGGATTGTGCTTTGAATTTAATAGAATATGTATCAAGTCTCCAGTTCAGTGCCTGATACATAAGTGCTAGATAAGCAACTGTTGTTGCAGTGACTGCTGTTTTTTCAGCCAATGTCCACAGGCACGCTCTGTTTGCTATGGCCCAGGCAGGGTCAAGAGCAAGAAAAGAAAGTGGAAGGAATGGAGGAACATGAGAAGAGAAAATAAGCCAGTGCCAACACTGGGAAAAGGCCCCCAGGAAGCTCTCCACTGGTGGGAACACTATCACAGATCATCTGCACTGTGGAATTAGGTTTCTATCAGGTCATCAATCTAAAGAGGAGGACGTGGAGGATGGCTCATCGCCTCCTGGCTGCTGGGCTCTGCGTCTGTCACTCCTGATCTCCATGAGCTGCCTCCTCTTTCATTCTGCTTCCCTCTTGTCAATGCAGTATGCAGCTATGCACACACTCTGCTCTCTCTCTCTTCTTTTTTTTTTTTTTTTTGGCTTTTAGGGCCACACTTGCGGCATAGGGAAGTTCCCAGGTTAGGGGAGAAATTGGAGCTGCAGCTGCTGGCCTACACCACAGCCACAACAACATGGGATCTGAGCCACGTCTGCGAGCTACACCACAGCTCACAGCAACACTGGATCCCCAACCCACTGAGCAAGGCCAGGGATTGAACACACATCCTCATGGATACCAGTCAGATTCATTTCCACTGTGCCACAAGGGAAACTCCACATTCTGCTCTTACATTTCCATAATTTCCTCTTTTCTCCTCCCCTCCCCAAGACCACCTTACCCCACGTATCCCCTAAAGCCTTGCCCAGGGCCATATGGCCATCTTTTTGTCTTGCCCCTCAATGTGGCAGTTCTGCATTTTCATGCTTAACTAGATAACCTGACTCCTCAGAGCACTGAGGATATCACAGCTGCCTGTCAAACTGGGTCCATGGCTTTGATGATTCTGATTAACAGCATTATCGAAGCCTGAGAGCTATGGATTAGGGTTACCAAACACACTCAGAATGTACCCTGCTATGTCCTTCCCTGTAGGAGGAGAGGCAAGAGGAAGGGCTGGGCTGATGACAGGAGCAGCAGGTCCTACACTCTGCCCTGGGCCCTCGCCACCTATGACCTGACCTGAAAGGCACCTCACATTGCAAGTCCCCGGGGATCTTCCTCATGAAATTCCACACTCCCTCCACTCTGCCAGAGGGCCATGTACCTGGGCTTCCGTCATCCCAGAGGATATGTCTTTGACCTCTGAGGTGGCAGATGGATGGAAACCAGAGAAAGGGGGGCAGAGCTGGGGTACAGGAAGAGAGAGCTCACCCCCAGACCACATTCCAGACTTGAGAAGTTCTGGGGAGTTTGACCACTCACCCAAACCCCCAGACAATCAAGGACAGCAGGCTTGAAGAGTCCTCACAACAAACTGCATACAGAACCCCCTTACCTGACACATAAGAATGATGAGATTGAAGCTCCTGCTGTGGCCCAGTGGGTTAAGAATCCAACTGCAGTGGCTCAGGTCACTGAAGAGGTACAGGTTTGATCCCCAGCCTGGTGTAATGGGTTTAGGACCTGGCATTGCCGCAGCTGTGCCACAGGTCACAGCTGCAGGCTGGATTCAGTCCCTGGGCTGGAAACTTCCATATGCCAGAGGTGTGGCCATTAAAAAAAAAAAATGATGAGGTTCCAGGGAAACCAATTTATCAAGACCAGTCAGCAAAGCAATTAACAGCCAAGTCAAGACTAAAGCCCAATTTGCTCTAGGCAAACTGGAAGCTTTCATTAAATCTAAAATCAAGTTTTATTTGGTTGTTTTCTCTGAGAGTCCTCTGTGTGTGTGTGGGGGGGTGGTGGTGGTGGTAATGATTCCAAAATGTTTTTAAATGAATATTCCCAAGTATATACAAAAAATAGAGTTCCATAAAATGGAGCCACAAAAATGCACAACCCCAACAAAACAATCATCAAGATTTTACCCACATAATCTAAAATGAACATTCTACAAAGCAGAAATAGACTCACAGACAGGAAGAACAGACCTGTGGTTGCCATGCAGGAGGGGGTGGGGGAGGGAAGGATTGGGAGTTGGGGGTTGGCAGATACACACTATTATATATAGGATCAATCAACAAGGTCTCCTCCATGGCACAAGGAAGCTATATTCAATATCCTGTGATTAAACTATAATGGAAAAGAAGATGAAAAAGAATACACACACACACACACACATATGAGTTCCCATTGTGGCTCGGCAGGTTAAGAACCCAACATAGTGTCTATGAGGATGCAGGTTCGATCCCTGGCCTTGCTCCGTGGGTTAAGGATCCAGCATTGCTGCAAGCTGTGGCCACAGATGCAGCTTGGATTCTGCGTTGCCCTGGCTGTGGCATAGGCCAACAGTCGAAGCACCAGTTCAATCCCTAGCCTGGGAACTTCCATATGCTGCAGGTGCAGCCATTAAAAAAAAAAAAGGAATATATATATGTATCATATATATGAATCACTTTATTGTATAGCAGAAATTAACACAACATTGTAAAGCAACTATACTTCCATAAAATTTAAAAAGATTTTGCCACACTGGCTTCATCAAATCCTTATCTTTATTTTAACTAAAATATTGTAAATCCATTCCCAGACATTATATCACTTCACTCCTCTATACCCCTGTATGTATCTCTTTAAAAATACAGATATTTTCTTACATCAGTGATTCTCATGGGTTTTATTGGCCCACCCACAAGAGTTTCTTATTCAGTAGGTTAGGGGTGGGGCTGAGGATTTTTCATTTCTAATGTAATCCCAGGGGATGCTGGTGATGCTAATCTGAGGCCACACAATGAGAACTATAATCTTACATACTCACAATGCCATTGTCACACCTAAGATTTTACAGTACACCTCAGTATTATCAAATATCCATCTACATTCAATTCCTGCTTAACTCAGGAATGTCTTTTGACAGATCAATCATATTTCAAAGTCCACATGTTACGTTTGGTTGCTATGTTTCTTTAAGTTTCTTATGTATATTTGCCAGACTAATCAGTCTGCCCTCTACCCTTCAACATGTCCTTTTTGTTTACTGCCTTATAAACTCATCAAAGTTGCTAAGGGACTAGATCTTAATTGTTCTCACCACAAAAAAGAAATAATAATTAGATAGAGGTGTTAGCTAATACTACAGCGGTAATCACACTGCAGTATATAAATGTATCAAATCAACATGCTATACACCTTAAACTTATACAATGTTCTATGTCAATTACATCTCAATTAAAAAAAAAAAAAAAAAAAAGAACCCAGTACAGTCCCACCTATGGGCTTACCTGTTTGCCTGCCCATGGTGTTGCTTAAATTACTCTTGTGAACTGGAAGTTAGCCATGGATGTCTGGTTACCTATAGAGTCAGTTCTTTGGTAAAAATACTGCACAACCCCATAGATGGAGCTATGTGTGGTAAAATCGAGGTTTAAATTTTAAACTCAGATCTGGAACATACAGTTTAAAATACCACCTTCCCTATTTGTATACCACTTTAAAATAATGCATGCCCTTTATACTAAAGCATACCTTCCTCTCTTAAAACTTTATGGATCCCTTTACCCTAAGGAAAGAAATGATTTCTCAGATTCCTCAGTAAGCCACACACCTGGGACCCAGTTCCTGATCACACTGGTCAGTGTATACACTCAACCCAAGTAAAATAAAACCCTGTGTAAGAATATTTGTTCCATGAAAAGCCTATGATCCGATGAGGAAAATCAATTAGTTTCTAAGTGACCAAGGCTACTATTTGTAGCTACCACTATCCTGAAAGCTACCCACTTGTAAGCTACTCAGAAACCAACAGATGTGCCCTCTAAGTACACACTAGACTGGAAAAGAGCCTGCTTCCTAGATGAGCAGGCAAGGTGCTGTTTGGATGGTACCTGTGAGCTGAGGAAAAAAGAAAACAAGCTATTTGGAGATGAAATGGGATCTAAAGGATAGAAGTGACAAGAATGAGCCAGCAAGTCAAATTCTTCTTGAGAATTAATTCTCATTACTAACATTTAAAGAGCATGGATGGCATTTCAAGGCATTTTGGCAGACTAGACTTATATCATTTATAATGGTTTATAGTGACAAAATGACCTTCTCAGTCATAAAAGAATAGTTATCTAATTGAGTAATTTTTTTAAATGCAAAGGATAAATACACAGAAGCCATTTTATATTGTATAATGTAGGTTCAGCTAATCACATTTCTTTTCACATGCAAGTGTGAGGCAGTAGGAAAAGCACAGACTCCTAAGGGTCAAATGAAAATCCATGTAATTAGCCTAGCACGGCTGAGGATGCTGTAATTAACATTAATTCCCCAGGTCTCATTCGCTCTATTTTATGAATCTTATTGTTGGATCTTCTAGAATTCTATGTGTAAGGAAGGGAAAAAGAAGACCTGGGTTCTGGCAGTCAATTGATTATTGGTGAACAGATTCTTCTAATCTCTTCTTCTGTTGAAATGGAGGGATAGGAAGTGAGAGCCACATTGGTCAATATAAAGAGAGACGATGTAAATTATGTACACTGGAGAAATTTTTTGAGACATTAAGAAATAACTTTGAGTTGTAATAATCAACTCTGTGTAGCATGGGGCAATGATCAAAACCTTCATTTTAGATAAGAATTTTCATGGGCAGAAATGACATGCTTCAGCACTCCAAGGTCATATCTGTTGAACCAGTAAAGAGTACTCCTGGAGAAAAATTATTTTCTCATCAGTATTTTTGAATATTCTTATACTCATTTAAAAACATTGGTACTAATGTAATGCATAACACATTTGGGTGGAGATCATCCTTATTAAAGCAGCATTATGTAAGAGATACTGTTTATTCTTTTTTGTCTTTTTTTTTTCTTTTTTCTTTTTTTGCTATTTCTTTGGGCTGCTCCCTCGGCATATGGAGGTTTCCAGGCTAGTGGTCGAATCGGAGCTGTAGCCACCGGCCTACGCCAGAGCCACAGCAACGCGGGATCCCAGCCGCGTCTGCAACCTACACCACAGCTCACAGCAACGCCGGATCGTTAACCCACTGAGCAAGGGCAGGGACCGAACCCGCAACCTCATGGTTCCTAGTCGGATTCGTTAACCACTGCGCCACGACGGGAACTCCGAGATACTGTTTATTCTGGTTTCATTTGTCCTAGGCATCAAAATCTTATTTAAAATAATCAAGTTAGACCTCTTAACCTGTTATAACATCACTCAGGGCAGTGACGAGTCTTTATTTTTTTTTTTTTTAAGAATAGTTGATTTACAGCGTTCTTTCAATTTCTGCTGTACAGAAAAGTGACCTGGTCTTACACATATATACATTCTTTTTTTCATATTATCTTCCAAAATGTCCTATCACAAGTGGCTGGACATAGTTCCATCAGTGACTATGCTTTAAATTCTAGGTTTATGGTGACAATAAAATAATAGACAATGAAAAACTAGATACAATTCAGCGCACATTAACCTACACATTAGAAAATGATACAATAGGTTTTTCAGGGTTTTTTGTTTGTTTGTTTTGCTTTTTAGGTCTGCACCCATGGCATATGGAGGTTCCCCAGGATAGGGGTTAAATTGTAACTGTAGCTGCCAGCCTATACCACAGCCACAGCAACACAGGATCCGAATTGCATCTGCAACCTACACCATAGCTCACAGCAACGCCAGATCCTTAACCCACTGAGCAAGGCCAGGGATTGAACCTGCGTCCTCACAGATGACAGTCAGATTCACCACTGAGCCATGCCAAGAACTCCAAAAATGATACAATAGGTTTTGGTAGAAAGTTCTAGATGCTCTTTATAAAAAAACCGATTGAAAACTGGTTGCCAGTGTGTCCATAAGAATAGTCTCAGTTGAATGCAAACCTGGAATGGGACCTACTTCATCCATTACTTAGGTACTGTAATCACCTCTCACCAGCCTTCAGTGGCTATTGTTGTTCCTTTGTCCCAGAAACATTATGAATATTGGCAGAAAATGATCAGTTTTCGCTTATGAAATTAATGAAAGTTCCTGCTAAGTAACAAATCTTTATCAGAACTTGGAAGGAGGTTTGCTGCTTCCCATATGCTCTACGAAGTGTTCACTACCGGATTTATTTATGCTGATTGGGTACTGGGAATGAAAACATGAAAAAGACAGAACCCGTACTAAAGAAATTCACTGTCTATTGATTCCAGCTTCTGAAAAATCTGCCCACTGGTCTTTTCCGAAGACTTGCACAGAAACCCAGCAGCGCTTTTGCTATGCTATTTCTATGAGCAAAGCAGAGCAACTTTGGGAAACAAAGAAGAACAGCTTGTTGTGGAAATCAGAAACATACACTCTTATCTTCACTGGCACATCAAATTATGACCAACAGATTTGAATATACAATCAAAACATAAGTTTTTTAAAAAACACATACCACAGTAGAATAACAGCAAGGTGCTTCAAGTTTCAGTGAGGTCGATAGGAAAAGTTTATGTCAGCACTAAAAAGAAAAATTTTACCAGCAGTTGCAGTTTCTTTTGGTACATCCCAATGATATGATTGCTTACAGTGTGACTGACTGTGCCTGGCATCTTATTTATTCTTCATAAGAACCCTATGACGTACACTTTGTTATTATTCACAAGGCAGAGAAGAGAAAACCGAGACTAAGAAGTTGTATAACCTGCATTAGACCATAGCAGCAGAGTTCAGATTCAAATACAGATATGTCTACCCATGTTCTTCCATGATGCTTCCTTCAAACCATACATCCATCCAATCAAGTATAGAGAAGCCACACAGTTTGAACAACTACAATTTATTTAGTTCCAATAAATCATAGTCTTACCAAGTAAATGAAGGACAAGAAAACAAATGTGGAGATTAGTGAAAGAGACTCCTAGGAACCTTTTAGAAAAAGACAAGACAGCATTTTAGTCATAGATCACTTTTCAAAAAAAATAATGAAAAAAGCCTTCTTTGTTAAGCAACATTTCTAGCATTAGTTAACTTTGCAAGGCAAGCAAAGTCTGGGTGAACTGTCACAGAATCAAAATATGCAGAGGTAAAAGATCCTCAAAGATTTATTGTCCTCACAAATTTGTTCGGTTACTCAATTTTACCAATGAGCAAATAGAACTCCAGGGATATTACAAATTATATTTCAATTATCACATAAGATTAATTTTGTTTTTGTTTTTTGGTTTTAAGGGCCACAATCACTGCATATGGAGGTTCCCAGGCTAGAGGTCAAATCAGAGCTTCAGCTGCCAGTCTACACCACAAACACAGCAACGCAGGATCCGAGCCGCATCTGCAACCTATACCACAACTCATGGCAACACCAGATCCCTGACCCACTGAGCAAGGCCAGGGATCGAACCTGCATTCTCATCGATACTAGTCAGATTCATTTCTGCTGCGCCACAATGGGAACTCCAAGATCAATTTTCTTTTAATTTATTGAAATATAATTGATTTACAATGTTACGTAACTTTCTGCTATACAACAAAGTGATTCAGTTATACTACATATATATATATGTTCTCTTCAATATTCTTTTACACTGTGGTTTATCACAGGATATTGAATATGGTTCCCTGTGTTTTATATAGTAGGACCTTGTTGTTTATTCATCCTACTTATGATAGTTTGCATTTTCTAACCCCAACCTCCCATTTCGTCTCTCCCTCCCCCCATAAGATTATTGCTCTTAACAAATTCTTTAAGTTACTTAGTGAGCAAGTAAATTTTAAATTTATTTTTCAAACTTTTACCTCTTACTCCATATTGACCATCAGCCTAAATAATTATAGTGCCCTGGAATGGAGTTGCTTTATCCCCTTGAGTTTAGGTGCTAATGGGAGAAAATCTTTGCAAGTGAATCAACTGACAAGGGATTAATCTCCAAAATTTATAAACAACTTCTGCAGCTCCATACCAAAAAAAAAAAGCAACTCCATCAAAAAAATGGGCAGAAGATCTAAACAGACAGTTCTCCAAAGACATACAGATGGCCAAAAAACACATGAAAAGATATTCAACATCACTCATTATTAGAGAAATGCAAATCAAAACCACTATGAGGTACCACCTTACACCAGCCAGAATGGCCATTATCAAAAAGTCTACAAACAATAAGTGCTGGAGAGGGTGTGGAGAAAAAGGAATCCTAGTACACTGTTGGTGGGATTGTAAATTGGTGCAACCACTGTGGAAAGCAGTATGGAGATTCCTCAGAAAACTAAACATAGAACTACCATTTGATCCAGCAATCCCACTTCTGGGCATCTATCCAGAGAAAACCACGACTCACAAAGACACATGTACTTTGATGTTCATTGCAGCACCATTTTCAATAGCCAAAACATGGAAACAACCTAAATGTCCATTGACAGAGGAGTGGATCCAGAAGATGTGGTACATATACACAATGGAATATTACTCAGCCATTAAAAAGAACAAAATACCAGCATTTCTAGCAACATGGATGGACCTAGAAATTATCATACTAAGTGATGTCAGCCATACAATGAGACACCAGCATCAAATGCTTTCACTGACACGTGGAATCTGAAAAAAGGACAGACAGCTTCTTTGCAGAACAGATGCTGACTCACAGACATTGAAAAACTTTTGGTCTCCGGAGGAAACAGTTTGAGGGGTGGGATGTGCTTGGGCTGTGGGATGGAAATCCTGTGAAATTAGATTGTTATGATCATTATACAACTACAGATGTGATAAATTCATTTGAGTAATTAAAAAAAAAAAGGGTACAAAGGCCACCAGGCAATTGCTTATCAGGGAAATTTTAGGGGCCTCAAAGTAAACACCCAAGGAGCTATTATAACTCAAAGTCCCTGAAAATCCAAATAAGCCTCTTGTTACCTTCAAATTGGTGTTGGGGACAATATATGGAAAAAAAGAAAGAACAAAAACTGAAGTTAGAAGATCTAGACTAGTCTATCACTAAGCAGCTATGACACTGCACCCATGGCATATGGAAGTTCCCAGGCTAGGGGTCAAATCGGAGCTGTAGCTGCCAGCCTATATCACAGCCACAGCAATGCCAGATCTAAGCCCAGTCTGCAATCTACACCACAGCTCATGGTAATACCAAATCCTTAACCCACTGAGTGAGGTTGGAGATTGAACTCATACTCTCATGGATGCTAGTTGGGCTTATTACCACTGAGCCACAATGGGAACTCTCTGCTATCCTCTTAAGTTGAGGGTGGGGAACACATTTAACTATATGCTCCAGGGCAGATCGTGAGGAATTTAAAACTCTTTTCAAAATTGGGGTTTATTTTAAACTAATGTTAGTGGATACATCAAAAAGAAAACAAAGCAACCTTGGCAGAGCTTTTCAGCCCTTATTTTGAAGGGATATGATCTTCTGAAAAAGCCCCTGGGGCAAGGAGCTGGCTCATTCAGCTATCCAATACATATTTTCTAGTTAGGTTCCAGACGCTATGATAAATGCCAGAGGCACACTGAGAAACATCCTGCCATGCAGGAGCTCATAATCTAGTTAGTGCCTGAGTCTCTCACAGGCAAACAAGTAATTAAGACAACACCAAGTGTCCTGAAATAACAGAAGCACAAAGTATCATCTGGAATACATTAGAGGAAGTGCTTAACTAACTCGAAAGGTTAGGAGAGCCTCAGGGAAAAGATAACATCTGTGCCAGGTCTTCATGGGTGAGTTGGGAGTTAGTTCCTCATGGAAATAGTGTGTGCAAAGGCATAGGAGCAAAGAAAGGAAGGGAGGAAGGAAAAAAGGGAAGTAAAAGGATAAAAAATAAATTTAAATAATTTTTTCCAATCTGATGTGTCTGAAAAAGGATCTTATTGTCACTGACATTGTCCTAATTGCTTGGGAGGCTAAGCATATTTCCACTCATATGCATTCATCATTCAGACTTTCTCTGAAGTGAAATGACTACCTTCTTTCCCCATTTTTTCCCCTGCTGGGTGCTTTGCCTTTTATTTACTAATTTACATGAATTCTTTATGTATTTTGGATGCTACATCTTAGTTAATCATAACTGCTGCAAAGATCTCCAAGCTTTCCTTATTACTTTTTTAAAATATCATTTGTCATAGTCAAATGATTTTAACTTAATTTAAATTTTATATTATTTTAATACAGACAAATGGACCAATAAGCTTCTTTATGGTTTGTGCTTTTAAGCAACACTTTCTTAATCCTCACATATTTTCTACTAAAAGCTGTCAAGTTTTGCTTTCCCCATCTCAGTTCTAAATCCACCTGAAATAGATTCTGCGCATGGCTCGAGGTTTATTTTTTCTTTCCATATGGCTAACCTATTGGCTCAGCATCATTTGTTGAATAATTTACCCTTTCCCACTCTGCATAATGTCAGCTGTTGCAGGTAGGGTTCCCTGGGAAATGGACTGAAAAGGGATTTCCATGCAGAAGGTTTGGTGGGGGGCTGCTCTTGGGAACAACACCTATGAGAGAGTAAGGGACACAGGGCTGGGAAGAAGGAGATGCAGCCACCACAGAGGGCTCAGCTGATTACACAGGGTGCTCTAAAGCTGGGATGGCCCTTCAGAGCTGCCGTGGCAAGACAACAGGACTAGGCTTTGGTACCCTCACACATAGACCAGTCATTGCATAGGGCTGCCCTGGAGGAAGGCATAGAATCGCCTCGCTCAGGCAGAGGGCAGGGCCTGCGGAGGGACTCAGCCATCAGCCAGACAAGACTGGCAGCTGGGTAGCCGGGGGGAGTTAGGGCTTGGATCTTTTTTCCTTCTATTAAAGTATAGTTGATTTACAACATTCCTTCCATTTCTGTTGTACAGTAAAGTGACCAAGCCACCCATACACCTCCATTTTCCCATTTAAGGGCTTGGATCTTAATAGGGGCATCTGGGTGGCACACACAGCATTTGCTACATGGCCTTTGTCATGTACCCCCTTTCCAATTTTACTAGCTCACTATCCTTTCGGATTCTTCCTCCTGTGAAATAACTTGCAGATAGGTCTCCATCTTGGTCCCCTACATATAATCCAATTTGTCAATATCCCCCTTCAAATACGTACCTCTAACTACACCAAAACCTCCAGATCTGTCAGATCATAAAGAGTACTGTAGCGCATTTTTCTCCCAGGATATGAATATCTATCACTAACGGAGACTGGCTTTTTACTTTAAACATCTCCCTTAGCCAACTGGCTCCAAGTCAGTATGTTGTCAACTAGAGCTGAAACCGAATTCTCCTATGTTCTTTACTTGTAAGTGGATATTTTAATCTAAATGCAGGATGTTTCCAGTATCCCCTTGACTGTAATCTTGTTCCATTTAGCTGAGGAAGAATTTAACACCTTGGTTCTGTCACCTAACACCTCTTTCCATTTCAGCTTTTATCCAAAGTTGATTAAGAATGCCAATAAGATTTTGAAAAGAAAAGATCTGAGGAGTTCCCGTTGTGGCTCAGCAGGTTAAGAACCTGACAAGTATTCATGAAGATACAGGTTCCATCCTTGGTCTTGCTCAGTGGGTTAAGGATCTGGCATTGCCACAAGCTGTGGCATAGGTTGCAGATGCAGCTTGGATCCTGTGTTGCTGTGGCTGTGGCATAGGCTGAATTGCAGCTCCAATTCAACCCCTAGCTTGGGAACTTCCATATGCAAGATCTGAACAGGACAGGGAGCAGGGCTGAGTCTGTGACACACCTCTCTACATTCTGACACAGATCCATTCATCAGCACTCTGATTGTGACTCTTCCCCTGGTTGCAGACGCAGCGTATTTCAATACGGCAGGGGCTTCCCAGTCACTTGGGGCAGGAACCTTTAAATAATCCTGGAACCTTTAAGTAATCTGTTTTCTCTCTCAACAGCAGAACCAATTAAATCTGCAGAGTTTTGACTCCATGGTATTTTGAAATCTATTCCTTTTATCACTAACACCAAGACCATCACAGAGTGTTTGATTCTTACCTCTGTTTTCAATTAATCCTGTTCTCACTACAACCAAACCTATTTGCCTTGAACTACAAAGCTGGTAAAGTTATGACCCTCTATCGGTTCCCTACATGGAAGAGATGAGAGTAGATAGTGCCTTTGGGGAATGAGAAAATAAATGCAGCTTCCCAGGATGTAGCCTGTAGAGAATGTCCATTTAGCTTTGGGCTTCTTTGGTGTAGAGACTCTTAGGCTCACTAAGGATAATTGTAAAGTGATTGTTCTTTTTGAGGCTGCTATTTGTAAACATAAAACCCACTCTCACATAGGCCATCTCATTAATTCTCACAGCAGCTCCAAAAGAGTGCTATTACTATTCTCATTGAGTATGAGAGTTTATAAGGCTGTATCTTATTCAAAGTCACACTGCTAGTAAGTGACAGAGGGAGTATTTGAACTTGGCTTTCCTGATTTCAAGGCAGGGTCTTCTTCCTGAACCAAGCTCAACTGAACAGTTGTGTGAATTATAATCTGTACAGCATGAAAAGGAAAAAGGCATCAAAAAGCAGGTGAGTTGTGAAAGGGCAGCCTCCACATCTCTGAAAGAAAACTACTGCCCAAAGGATACAAGGAAGTGATTTCCCCCCAATACACAGAGGCTAAGATTTAAATGCTTCTGCAGTAAAGAGGCAAATGCTTTCCTAATTCAGACCCTTTGTGAGATTAGTCATACATTACCACATGATTTTATATGGCATTTGCTCTTTCCTTTTCTCTCTCTCTCTTTCCATGGGACACAGAAGTTTCTGGGCCAGGGATTGAACCCACACCTCAGCAGTGACTAAAGGCACAGCAGTGACTAAAGGCACAGCAGTGAAAATACCCTTAACCTCTAGGCTACCAGGGAACTCCTTAGGACATCTGCTCGTAAAGAAATTAGACAGATGGCAACAAAATAGTACTGTTGCTCTTTAGAATAAAGCTGCAGATGTGTGACCGTGGTATCTTAATTACTTAGTAGACGAAATTCTGTATCTCCATGTGATCAATGTTTGCTGATCACATAAAACCGGTTATAAAAGCTATATACTGAAAGCCTAATGGCTGCTTAAATACAATTTGGAGAAGTAGCATCTTGGTCCATATGACGGCAGTTGGCACTTGGCAGGCATCAATAGTTATTTAAAGACATCTATATTGAGGCCAGAAGGGTCAATATTATGATTAACAGGGAAAAAAAAGCTGTGAGCACAGCAACAAATGTCAGACAGGGAAAGAGTCAAGAATAGTGTTCTACCTTCCTGGATGAAAGCGCTATGCAAGAATAGGTAGGCAGAAAGCTAATTTTAAAAATTAAGGAGTCCCCATCGTGGCACAGTGGTTAACGAATCCGACTAGGAACCATGAGGTTGCGGATTCGATCCTGCCCTTGCTCAGTGGGTTAACGATCCGGCATTGCCGTGAGCTGTGGTGTAGGTTGCAGAAGCGGCTCGGATCCCGCGTTGCTGTGGCTCTGGCGTAGGCCGGTGGCTACAGCTCCGATTCAACCCCTAGCCTGGGAACCTCCATATGCCGGGGGAGCGGCCCTAGAAAAGGCAAAAAGACAAAAAAAAATTTAAAAAAATAAAAATTAAGAAACTTTTTCATGTTTGTAAGTGCATAGGTCCCTACAGCTGATAAGTTCCATAACAATCATTCAAAATCATTACAGAAATGGCTAAATGGGGGGAGTTCCCACTGTGCCTC
The DNA here is from genome assembly GCF_016906955.1 of Phacochoerus africanus. Taxonomy (NCBI): domain Eukaryota; kingdom Metazoa; phylum Chordata; class Mammalia; order Artiodactyla; family Suidae; genus Phacochoerus; species Phacochoerus africanus. The sequence continues at coordinate 138,998,231 of NC_062545.1, forward strand.
AGAGAGTTACAAACATAACTAGTATCTCTGAGGATGTGAGTTCAATTCCTGGCCTTGATCAGTGAGTTAAGGATCTGGCGTTGCTGTGAGCTATAGTGTAGGTCACAGATGTGGCTCAAATCTATGTTGCTGTGGTTTTGACGTAGGCCTGCACCTGCAGTTCTGATTCCACTCTAGCCTGGGAACTTCCATATACCACAGGTAGGTCCAAAAAAAAAAAAAAAAGAGAGAGAGAGAGAAAGAAATAAAGAAAAAAGGAAGGGAGGAAGAAAGAAATCAAGAGAAAAAGAAAGAAATTAGGAAGAAAGAAAGAAATGGCTACATGGGAATTCAATTATTTCTCAAGGATAACTCATCCATACCACTTCCCTCTAATAAATATCTATACCTGAAAGATTTTGAATTCATCTAATGTCACCATACATTAATATAATCATTTATGTTTTTAATCTTGGTCTCCACTAAAGTGGCTAAGCACAGACAGTTTGACCCCCAACCCCCCCAAAATTTCTGAATCTAGAGGTCTGGGGGTATGGGGCTCAAGAAAAAGCATTTTAACAAGGTTCCAGTTAAACATTCCAGACTAATAATGCCGCTTGCCCAGGGCAACCACGGTTCTACACCACGCTGACCCTCCCACAGGTTCCTATCACCATATCCCATTTTGTCATTAGTGAATTTCTTGTGAAATAAAAATTCATTCAACAAATAGTTCCTGGGCCAACCTTTATGTAATATGTGCTATAAGCTGTAACAGATGTGATGCCATGTATCAGAGATACAAATATGAATGAAGCTTAGTCTTTGTGTCCATGGAGTTTATATTCTAGACAGACATGTAAACAACATGATGTAATGTGATAAACATCATGTATAAAGTTCCATGAGAGTAGAATGAGAGTGTTCATTCTACAATGAGGGGAATCTAAGTCTTTATAGTGGAGATAACTTTTTTTTTTTTGCTTTTTAGGACCACACCCATGGCATATGGAAGATCCCAGACTAGGGGTCGGATCAGAGATACAACTGCTGGCCTACACCACAGCCACAGCAATGACAGATCTGAGCTATGTCTGTGACCTACACCACAACTCAGGCAATGCTGGATCCTTTAATCCACTGAGCAAGGCCAGGGATCGAATCCATATCCTCATGGATACTAGTCAGATTCATTTCCGCTGCGCCGTGACAGGAACTCACAACATTTTGGACTTTTTAAAAAAACTGGATTTCCTGTCATGGCTCAACAGAAACAGATTCGACTAGGAACCATGAGGTTGCAGGTTCAATTCCTGGCCTCGCTCAGTGGGTTAAGGATCTGGCATTGCAGTGAGCTGTGGTGTAGTTCGAAGACACAGCTCAGATCTGATGTTGCTGTGGCTCTGGCATAGGCCGGTATCAACAGCTCCAATTCGACCCCTAGCCTGGGAACCTCCATATGCCACAGATAAGGAACTCAAAAAGACAAAACAAACAAACAAACAAACAAAAAACAACTTTCTGTTTTGTGATAATTTCAAGACTTAACAATAAGTTGAAAAACAGAGAGTTCCCTATACACTTCATTCAGCTTCCCAGTATTATGCAAACATTGACATTTTGCATAACCAAGGTTAGGATAAATTTTGAAGGATACATAGGGATTTATCAGGGTATCCCATGTAGAGAAATAATATATGAATAAAACCATCGAGATAGGATATACTAAAAATAATACCTAAACATTTGGGGAGAATTACAGGCTAGACCCGTGAGAAGTCCCTTAATTCCTACGACCACCCATATCTACTGTATGGGTACTATTATCATTTCCTCTATAGATGAGGAAATTGAGGCCATTGCTAATCTTCTAACAGATAACAGAACTGGGATTTTTTTTTTTTTTTTTGTATTTTTAGGGCTGCACCACAGCATATGAAAGTTCCCAGGTCTGGGGGTCAAACTGGAGCTGCAGCTGGCCACCTACACCACAGCCACAGCAACTCAGGATCCAAGCTGAGTCTGTGACTTACACCACAGCTCATGGCAACACCAGATCCTTAACCCACTGAGCAAGGCCAGGGATTGAACCTGTGTGCTCATGGATACTAGTCAGGTTCATTACCGCTAAGCCATGACAGGAACTCCCAGAACTGGGATTTGACACTGAATTGTTCAACTTTAGCACACACACTCTTAACCAATATACTATGATTAGTATGATCCAGAAATGAGAACAACTTATGGATATAGATTAGGTCATATTAGGGAAAGTTGTCATGACAAAATTCTGGCAGTGGAAGCAGAAAATAAGACCAGAAAGGGAATGGAAACACCTAGATAATGTAAGGAGACTGTGGTAGACAGGATGCCAGAAGAGTCTCCTGGATTTCGTCTCCTGGGGGACAGAATAATCCCCATTTCCTTGAGTGAGGACAGAACCTGTGGAGATAATGGCATATCCTTTCATGATTCAGTTAAGTTATACGGCAAAGACAAAGGAATTTCCTAATGTTATAATTAAGGTGCCCGGCGTTATTCTACAGTCCACAGGCTCAGGGCCCCAAATTCTCATGCCCATTCCTTTCCTGGCCTTGACTTCTGCCTCCACTCTTGGAATTCTGTTCAGTGATTTATTCTTTAAGCATTCTGCTCTGCTAGGTAATACTAGGAGCTTTCTGGGCAAATTAATGTGATTTTGAGTTTTGTGCATAGCCTTTAGAAGCCAATTACATGGCCTCAATTACATGTGTATTCTACACAACTATTCCAGCAACAATGCTTTCACTGCTCAAAGCTTGAAGGCAAATTTCAATGGTAGGCACATCAGGCACCCAGAAGTTGGGTGTTATAGGACTCCATGAATCACCTAGAAGAGTTACAGGTACCTGCCCAACCTTCTAGTTCACCAATGAATTGGGTCATAAAGCTTATTTTGGTGCGAATGTGTTGGCCTTTGATCATGTACAATGAAATGCAGTTAATCTGTGACCAGCAAAATACATGAAATGCTAAGGCACCTCTGGCTTCCACTTTAAGGTTAATCACTTGAGTGCCTCTCAGTGACTAGCTTTGACAATAAAGTTAAATCTCATTTAAAATTAAGAAAGGTCTATTCTGGTCCAATTAATCATGTTTTGAAGTCATTCCAATTAAAGGAACAGTTTATTCGCTCACAAGTACACTTGGCTTTGAGGACCCAATTTCATTTAATTTCATTCTCATCCTCTGAGTACATTCAGATTCCTAAAACTATGCAGAGATGGATAGTTTTAAGGTTACTTTCAAAATAAAGCATTATCAGAGTTCCCATTGTGGCACAGTGGTTAACGAATCCAACTAGGAACACTGAGGTTGTGAGTTCAGTCCCTGGCCTTGCTCAGTGGGTTAAGGACCCGGCGTTGCCATGAGCTGTGGTGTAGGTTGCAGACACGGCTCGGATCCTGCGTTGCTGTAGCTGTGGTGTAGGCTGGTGGCTAAGGCTCCAATTAGACCCCTAGCCTGGGAACCTCCATATGCTGTGGGAGCAGCCTTAGAAAAGGCAAAAAGACAAAATAAAATAAAATAAAATAAAGTAAAATAAAATAAAATAAAAGCATTATCTACCAAAATAACATGATAGCGATCACAAAATAGGGCATGAAACCAGTTTCATTCTGTACAACTTGGGATAAATGGGAAAAATTTATGCCTGTGACCAGTTTGCACACCAAGTTTTCTTCTCATCTTTCATCCATCCATTTATTCATTCATTTAGTTCATTCAGTAAAAACATTCATTGAATGCATGCCCTATGCCATTTACTAAACCTGATTCCAGGGAAATAATGATGAATGTGACACCACTCCTGAATTTGACTTTTTTTTTTTTTCCATTTCTAGGGCTGCTTCTGTGGCATATGAAGGTTCCCAGGCTAGGGGGTCTAATCAGGGCTGTAGCCACCAGTCTACACCAGAGCCACAGCAACGCAGGATCCCAGCCACATCAGCAACCTACACCACATCTCACAGCAACGCCAGATCCTTAACCCACTGAACAAGGTTAGGGATCGAACCCGCAACCTCAGGGTTCCTAGTCGGATTCGCTAACCATTGAGCCATGATGGGAACTCCCACTCCTGAATTTGAGAGGTAGTTTTTCAAAATAAAAATAGGGCAACACGGAGTTCCCATTGTGGTTCAGTGGTAACAAACCTGACTAGTGTCCATGGGTTGTGGGTTTGATCCCTGGCCCCTTTCAGTGGGTTAAGGATCCAGTGTTGCTGTGAGCTGTCGTGTAGGTTACAGACGTGGCTTGGATCTGGTGTTGCTGTGGCTCTGGCATAGGTCAGTAACTGTAGCTCTGATTTGACCCCCAGCCTGGGAAGTTGCATAGGCCACAGGTGCAGCCCTTAAAAGTTAAAAATAAATAAATAAATAAATAAATAAATAAATATCTATTTTAATTCTGACATGTTCTATCCTCAGCAGAAACAGCTTCCAAGTCAAGATGAGACACCAAGAGAACAGCATGGACAAACTCACTGACTCTGCTTTATGATATGGCACACCAGCTGAAAGAATTTCCTACCATTCTGTTTAACTAGGCTTAGGGCAATCTGTCACTCACAGTCACTTCCTTGCGACTTGTAAATTGAGGATTGTATTTTAATTAAAGTCAACACTATAAAAATGTATTTATTTATTTGGCTGTGCCTGTGGCATGTGGAAGTTCCTGAGCCAGGGATCAAACCTGTGCCTCATCGGTGATCAGAACCACAGCAGCAACAATGCCAGATCCTTAACCACTGAGCCACCAAAGAACTCCTAAATATGTATTTATTTATTTATCTTTAGGGCCACACATGCGGCATATGGAGGTTCCCAGGCTAGGGGTCCAATCAGAGCTACAGCTGCCAGCCTACACCATATCCATGGCAACGCTGGATCCTTTACCCACTGAGCAAGGAGAGGGATAGAACCCATAACCTCACGGTTCCTAGTCAGATTTGTTTCTGCTGCACCACAATGGGAACTCCCTAAATATGTATTTAAACCAATCCATATTGACTACTTTGTGACATGCTATTTAGGGAACTTCGAATCTTCTACTGAAAGTATAAGATAGGGTCTTTCATCCAAAATCTTGATGCGAACTCAAAATTGACACACAAAACAATGAAAGAATATTATGAAAAATATGTACTAACACAATAAAATGCAAATAATCAAGGTCCAAAACCTATCATCTTGACAAAAATATGATATGAAAATCAGAGGGGACAAGATCATGATTAGCTGCAGAAATTGCAAAAGCTTTGTAGAGGGAAAATAGCACTTTAAGTGCTTCAGAAATAATTGGTAGAAAGAAAGAGTACTTTTATATTTCCGTTCTTTTGCTAAGTCATTCTTTAATTTATGATTTCATTTTGGAATGACGTTAATATTAGAAATACAATTTCAATTTATTTGTTAATGACTTTAATTTTTAAAAATGATTAAATTCAAAAGCTATTACATGGACTAGTTTTAAGCTATATTCATAGGAGTGTATCAGAAATATTGTAAGAGATAACCACCTTCAACTTTTGTACAACTTAGATGGAAAATCCAAAATTAGCCTACATAAAACAAGAAGAAACTGGAGGAGTCCCTCCTTCCAAGGACACGCCAAAATTATAACTTTATTTACAGAGAAACTAGTGATGAGAAAGACAGGAAGACTAGCGGAAAAGATCTTCTACAACTAAAGATAAAAATAAGGAACTACCTGAGATGGGTAGGAAGGGCGAAGATTTGGTCTAGTCAAGACCTACACCCCCGGGTGGGCAACACACAAATGGAGGATAATTGCAATTACAGAGGTTCTCCTCAAGAAGCAAGGAGTCTGAGCCCCTGTTGGACTCCCCAGCCTTGGGGGCCTGCACCAGGAAGAAGAACCACCAGAATATTGGGTTTGAAGGCTCACTGAGGCTTGCTTTGGGGAGACCCAGAGGGATGCCAGAAATAGAGACTCTACTCTTAAAGGACCCACACAAAATCCACATGCTCCTGGACCCAGAGCAGAAGCAGTAATTTGGAAGAAGCCTAAGTCAGACCTACCTGCTGATCTGTGAGAGTCTTCTGGAGCAGCAGAAGGCAACCAGAGCTCACCTTAGGGACACAGACACTGATGGCAGCCACTTTGGGAGTTTGTTCTACCATGTGTACACTGGTGTTGGCAAGCACCATTTTAGAATCTTCTCTCTAGCATATTAGCTCTGAAACCTGACCCTTCCCATCAGCCTGTTGGCCCAGCACCAACCTCAGGCCAAGTAACTGGCCAGGCAGAGACACAGCCCCACCTACCAGCAGGCCTGCTGTCTTAAGACTGCTTACCCCACAGAAACCCCTGGACCCAGCCCTGTCCACCAGCAGGGCAACATCAGCTCTGCAACACCTTAGGCACCTCAGCCAGGGGCCCCAGGATCTGGCCCCACCCACCAGCAGGCTGATACAAGCTTTGGGACCTTCAGAGTCCTGTTGCAGAGACCACAGGATCTGGTTCCACCCATCAGTGAGCAAGCACAAACCCTGAAACACTTTCCCCTCCCCCGCCAATGCCCTGGCCCCACTCTTCAGCAGGCTGGCAATAGGCCCAGGAACCTCAGCCCCACAATCACCTACCTCAGAACCTGGCTCTCCCAGCACTAGCCCTGGGAACCCACCCTCCCCACCAGGGCTTAGCAGCCAACTGCTTTATGAACCAGCCCTGCCCACCAGGGACAACAACTTCCATACAAGGCAAGGCCTGGCAACCAAACCAGGGGCCAGAAACATATACCAGACAACCTACAGTAGTCAGTCCACCACAACAGAAGACCCACATAGCCCACAGAGGGGGCACCCCTGAAGCATACAGCTCTGGTAACCAGAGGGGAGTGTGCTGGGACACATAGGATGTTTCCTAAAAATGGCCACTTCTCCATAGGGAAACATAGTCAATCTACCAAATATATAGAAATAAAAACAGGAAATCAGGCAAAATGAGGTGACAGAGAAATATGTCCCAAATGAACTAACAAGATAAAACTCCAGAAGAAGACTAAGTGTAGATAGGGCAATCTACCTGATAAAGAGTTCAAGACAATGATTGTAAAGTTGTTCAAAGAACTCAAGAGGAGACTGAATGAACAGAGTGAGAAGTCAGAAGTTTTTAACAAAGAGTTAGAAAATATAAACAGAGATGAAGAATACTATCGCTGAAATGAAAAATACACTGGAAGAAATCAACAGTAGATTAGATGATATAGAAGAATGGAGCAGTGAGCTGGAAGACAGAGTAATGGAAATAACTGAAGCTAAAAAGAAAAAAAAAAGAAATGAGGACAGTTTGAGACCTCTGGGACAATATCAAGCATACTAACATTCATATTATATGGGCCCTATAAAGAGAAGAGAGAAAGTGGAAAAGAATGTATTTGAAGATAATAGCTGGAAACTTCCCTAACCTGGGAAAAGAAACAGACACAGGTAGCACAGAAAGTCTCAATCTGGATCAACCCAAAAAGGAACACACCAAGACACACTGTATTAAAATGGGAAAATCTCAAAGATAAAGAGAGAATATTAAAAGCTGCAAGGGAAAAGCAATAACTTACATATAAGGGAACTCCCAAGAGGCTATCAGCTGACTTTTCAGCAGAAACTCTGCAGGCCAGAAGGGAGTGGCACAATATAGTTAAAGTGATGTGAGGGGAAAACCTACAACAAAAGATAATCTACTCCACAAGTCTTCCCTTCAGGATTTTTTTTTTTTCCTTTTCGCTGCCACACTGCATCATCATATGGATGTTTCCGGGCTAGGGGATGAATCAGAGCTGCAGCTGCCAGCCTATTCCACGGCCACAGCAACTCTGGATCTGAGCTGCATCTGCGACCTATGCCACAGTTTGCAGCAATGCCATGTCCTTAACCCACTGAATGAGGCTAGGGGTTGAATCTGCATCCTCATGGACACTATGTGTGATTCTTAACCCACTAAGCCACAGTGGAACTCCCTTTCCTTTGGATTTGACGGATATATCAAAAGTTTTATAGAGAAGCAAAAGCTAAAAGAGTTCAGCACCACAAAACCAGCTTTACAAGAAGTGTTAAAGGAATGTCTCTAAATTGAAAAAGGCTATAACTAGAAACATGAAAATTATGAAAGGAAAAATCTCATTGATAAAGGCATATACAGTAACAATTGTAAATCAGCCACATAGAAAGCTAATAAGAAGGTTAAAAGACAAGAGTGATAAAAATCATCTCTATCCACAATATATAAATACACAAAAAGATTTGAACTATGATGTTAACACAGTAAACATGCTGTGAAGGGAATAAAAATGCAGGGTTGCTAAACTGTGTTTGAAATTAAGAGATTAGCAACTTAGTCATGTATAAATATATATAAACCTGGTAAATAACCACATACCAGAAATCTATACTAGATCACAAAAATGAGCAAGGAATCCAATAAGCAAAATAAAACAGAAACAGAGTTATAGAGACAGAGAACAAACAAGTGGTTGCCAGAGGGGAAGGGGTAGAGGGAGGAAATAAATAGATGAGAGAGTTTAGAGGTACAAAATGAGTCTGGGGGATAAAATGTACAGTGTAGGGAATATAGTCCATAACTATGTAACATCTTTGTATGGTGACATGTCATAATTAGACTTATTGCAGTGATCAGTTTGAAATGTATAGATATAACAAATCATCATGCTATGGAGTTCTCTTGTAGCACAGCAGGTTATGGATCCAGCATTATCACTGCTGTGGCTCATGTCACTGTTGTGGCATGGGTTTAATCCCTAGCCCCTGGCCCAGCAACTTCCGCATGACTCAGATGAAGCCAAAAAAAAAAAAAAAAAGCAATCAAATCGCCATGTTGTGTAACAGGAACCAACGTAGTGTTGTAGGTCAATTATACTTCAAAAGCAAACAAACAAACTCAGTGAAAAAGAGATCAGATTTGTAGTTACCAGAGACAGGAGGATGGGGTGAGGGGTATTGGATGAGACAGTCAAAAAGCACAAACTTCCAGTTATAAGGTAAATAAATACTAGGGAGGTAATATACAACATGATAAGATTAACACTGCTGTATGTTATATATTGAAGCTGTTAAGAGAGTAAATCCTGTGTTCTCATCACAAGAAAAAAAATCTTTTTTCCATTGCTTTAACCTTGTATGCATGTTCATTAAACTTACCGTGATAATCACTTCATGATGTATGCAAATCATTCTGCAGTACATTTAAACTTAAACAGAGCTGTATGCCAAACATGGAAGAAAAAAAAAAAAAACCAATAAGAGACCAGCTTAAAAAATAGCAAGTAGCTTAAAAAACAGAAGCAAAAGGAGAAGCTTTAATTGAGCACAAAGAAAAAAATCCACATTGGATAGCCAATAGTAACCTATTATTTGTAGCATCATTTCTTCACTGGAAAACACCAAAAGGAGTAAATGATTAAAATCTTTTCTTACTCAGTGAACCAATAATGATCTGTCATGATAAGAAAGCTAACAATTCCTAATGCATTAGGGACTATTTTCATTGACATTATTTCATTTGATTCCCAAAAGAACCCTGTGAATTTGATGTCCTCCCTTCCAGCAAATGCACTCAGAGGAGTAATAAAGGGTACAAAAAGAATATTTCTCTGGCTCTACCCATTGGGGGCTCCCCTCCCCCTACACTCCAATTTCTCCAAATCATTCCAGGATTCACACACACCCATGGATCTGATCCTTTTCATCCCTCATCGTAACTGCTGTTCTCTCTTGTCTGGTTGCTTTAGGTGCCTCTGGATGCTGCTAGAACTGTCACCAGGTCACTGAAGCTAAGGTACTATGTGTGTTGCTTAGATACTATGGCCAACCTCCCTTCCTCCCCTCTCCTCCCTGGGATGAGGTCAAACCTGGTCCCTTCCACTGTGTTCCCAGCTGCTTCATGACCCAACAGCCCTGGCAGCAGGGCCCCTTCACCCACATGTGTTATGCCCTCTTATGCAGATTCTGCCTTCACTATCTTAAGGACATTTTAGATAGATGACTTTTTAAATTTTCACACTGCTTTCTTATTGCTGTCCTCTCTCCCTGCCATCCAGGCACAAGTCAGCAGAGAGTCAGGAAGAAACATCTTCCGCCCTTTTCAACGCTCTCTCTCCCCTGGGGCTGGTACCCTCTCATGTGCCTCAAATACTGCCTAGTGACTATCCTCTGGGCACTCAAGCAAAATGCTCAGGATAAGTCTAACCATTTAATTATCCAGACATGCCCAGACCTGTGACTGAATCCTGGGGAGACAGTGCTTGGGCTCAAGTCTCATACGGCACGTTACTCTCTCTGCAATTCCTCTGGGCTAACCTGGAAACCAAGCACTTTCACCTGCCACATGATTATTTTGGGGTTCTCCCTAAAAATGCAAAACTCAACCTCATTTTCTTAACCTGCTGCAATTTAGAAGTTCCTATGCGGCAGGTTAAGAAACCAATCAACTAGTATCCATGAAGATGTGGGTTCGATCGCTGGCCTCGCTCAGTGAGTTAAAGGATCCAGCGCTGCCACAAGCTGCAGTATATGTTGCAGATGTGGCTCTGATCCCACGTTGCTGTGGCTATGGCTATGGCTCTGGCGAACAGCCACAGCTCTGATTTGACCCTTAGCCTGGGAACTTCCACATGCCGTAGATGTGGCCCTAAAAAGACAAAAAACAAAACAAAACAAACCTTTACTTTAGGTTTATGGAATTCCCCAGTAGCTCAGCAGGTTAAGGATCCAGCACTGTCACTGCTGAGCCTCGGGTCACTGCTGTGGCGTGGGCTCGATCCCTGGCCAGGGGACTTCCACATGATGCAGGTGCAGTAAAACAAACAAACAACAACAACAACAACAAAAACCCCAAACAACCTTTAACTTGGGCTTCAAACAAAGAAAAGACCCACATCAAAATATTTTAGGAAAATTATGGGAAACCTCAATGATCCAATTTACTGCTTTAGAGTGAATAAAACTGGGTCATATGCATCATGAAAATCTGAAGCTCAGTGTCTGAAGCCCTTCCTTACTTGCTTATGAAGTCCAGTCTGTTCTCAGGCTCCTCCTCCCTGGTTGTGCTCACCACGGGTCCCACAAGCTTTCTGCGCCTGAAGGCCAGCTGACCTTGCCAACCTTCTACTCTGTTGCTCTGTCACTCTACTGCCCTTGGGGACCTTGGAGGCTGGGGCTATACTCTCACTCTGGCCAGTAAGAAAGTCTCTGTTCTTTCACACTCCAAAACTGTGCGGCTTCTGAGGGCCAAGTTCTTCCCTCCCTTCAGGCTATAGCCCCTTCTCCCTAGACTGTAGCAGCCTTCCTGGGGGTACAAGGAAATGTCTGTGCACAGACTTTTGGCTCAGACTTGTCTTCTTGTGCTGCCTCTGCTCCCACATATGACATTTCCCCCTATAGTTCAATAGCCTTCCAGGACCCCACAAGTCCCTCCACACCCTCTTCATATCTGATCCCAATTCTCGTTTCAAGTTCTGTCCCCAAAGGCTCTGAGACCTATAGGAAGCATTTGGTTCAATGCAGTGGAACAATCCATGACTGGAAAAAAACTCCAGGCCCTTCTGTGGGAGTGAAGGAACTCCAGAACTTGCTATGACAGGAGCCATACTGAGCAGGGAGGACACACTGAGGAACTCTAGGGGGACAGTATGACCTAATATCACGGCCCAGAAGCCATGAAAATGTATGAAATAGGCTTGGTTCCCAGTGAAGAACTATCTAACAGAAGCTACTTTAAGTGTAAGTGATCAGAAAGTGGATGAAGTTAAGATAGGCAGTTACAGCCATTTACTTGATAAACTATTGAGAGCAAGAGAGTGAGAGAGACAGAGAGAGATGGGGGTGCGGCGGTGGGGGGCGGGGGGAAGGCCCTGGAGTGGTGTTTACTGTTTGCGAAAAGCACTCTCTTCCAGAAGAGCCCATGAGGAATGAAATAATACATACACTGTCAATATTCAATACTTTATCAGTCCGATAAAATGCTTCCAATCCAAATACAACTTTAAATGTTTGAGTCTTTTTTTATACCCCAACCAGTGATACTGTGAGGCAGAGTGGTTGAGTGTTGCAAATAAATAAATAAATAAAGTATGTGATAAATTTTTCTTCAAAATTTAATATCTATTTATTTATAAAATGGTTTTATCTTCTAAGACTTTTCAGTAGCTATAACTATTTTAATCCGCTCCGTGAAATTACTTTATTTCTCATGCAATATAACCAAAGCTTTAATCAAAACTTTATAAAGTAGTTTGTATTATATTTTTTACATGAAATATGGCCAACATAACATAAAGATTTTTTTAGACAGTAATTATATCCATTTTCAGTGTTTCTGTTTTTTTCTAATGTCTCTGATAAAATCAAGCATATAAAAATATGCTGTACATGCTCTGCTATATAGTACCAAGAACTCTACCCAATATTCTGTAACAATCTATGTGGAGAAAATCTGAAAGAGAATGAATGTGTGACTATGTATAACTGAATCACTTTATTGATAGCAGAAATGATCACAGCTGTGTAAATCAATTATACTTCAATAAAACTTTAAAAAAATTAAAATTAAAAAATAAAAAAGCATATAAAAAAGGACCATACAAGAAAATGGTCGATAACTCATTAGTTAATTCAGTAGCTATAACTTTTAATCAAGTATTAATTCTGTCATTTCCACACCTTTAGGATTACTTTAGGAGGTCCCGTCATAGCTCAGCGGAAAAGAATCTGACTAGTATCCATGAGGATGCAGGTTCAATCCCTGGCCTCGCTCAGTGGGTTAAGGATCTAGTGTTGTCCTAAGCTGTGGCGTAGGTGGCAGACACAGCTTGGATCTGGCATTCCTGTGGCTGTGGTGTAGGCCAACTGCTACACCTCCCATTCGACCCCTAGCCTGGGAACCTCCATTTGCCACAGGTACAGACCTAAAAAGACAAAAAAAAAAAAAAAAAAAAGAATTACCTTAGGTGGATGTATATGGCCTAGGTCCATAGGCTGCCACCCTTGCTTTAAACCTTGTGTTGTGAATCCAAGGATAGAAGAAAACAGCTAAGTGAAAATTCCGCAGAAGATACTACCCTCAAAGTACAACTGGACATTAATCTGGGAAAAGATTCATATATGTAGAACATAAGAATATAGTCATGGTCCTGGTTGAAACACATTCCCTTCTGAAAAATAAAATTCAAATGAGAGAAGCACTCATCATTTATTTCATATGGAAACTGACCTCCAAACACAAATTGCTCATTAGCAGAAAATCCATTTCATATTTCATATGCCAATTAGCTATTCTTAATTTGAGATGACTGGGGATCACATTTTAAAGTTATTTTTATGCTTGTCGCAAAAAAGCAATAGAACACAATGGGCTATCAATCACTGTTACAAATAAGAGCTTGGATTTTAAAAACTAGACACTTTTCCTTGAATCCTGGGGCTGAGAATTGTATCACAAGATCTTCCAATTCTTTCCTTCACTTTCTCTAGTTTCTACTCTTAACAGTAAAAGAGACAGTCAGCCAAATTAAATCCAGAGGCATAAAAGTCATATGACAAAAACAAAACACTGCAATAATCACTTACTATGAAGATAACCACCACTCTATATCAAAGCCTACCCACACATACACACTCATTCTTTTCTACCCTATTCCTTGATTGAAATTCCACTCCATCATTCCACATTTCTTGGTCTTCATGGCTCGGCTGATGCATCATCTTGCCTCCCACTTGCCCCTCCACATCTGACCTTTCTCCATCCTTCTCTAGGCCCTGGAAGGCTGAGCTTGGAGGCATCCACCTGCTCCCTTACACTCTGCTTCTGGTTGGTTCAGTTCAAGGAAGTTTCTAGGCAGAAGAGAGTGAGGCCAGGGTATTTCTTCCTGCAGCTTCTTCTCTGCTAAAAGCCTCTATCACAGACCACCATTCTTGCCAGATGCCCCCCCCACCAAGCTCACCTGTCTGGGTTCCAGTAACCACTGCTTCCCTTGCTCCTTCAGGATGGGGTGTCTGTTCCCAGTCAGGACCTGTCCAACCCTGGAGCCTTTCTGAGATGCCTCCTTCTCTTGATTTCTACATGCTTCTCCTCCTCATCCAACCCTGCCTTCCTGACTAGTCCTTCTTGGGTGTTGCTTCCATAGCTCTCAAGCCACCCCCATACCCCTTTGTAACAATGCTCCAGTCCCAGTGCTGCACTTCTAGCTTCATTAAAGGACATGGGGAAGACACAGAAAGGTGTTTTAGCTGTGATCCTACATTGCCCACCCCCTCAACACACATATGTGTGCACAACTCCTCTAGATGGTGTATTTATGTTTTTCTTTAAACATAACTCTTTAAAAATCATCAAAGTGACCCATTCACGACAACCAGTGAAGCAATGTAAAAATACGTAAAGGAAAGAAGTTAATGCTCTTCCCCAGTGCTTCTGGATCTTCCTCCTTCACCATCTCCCATTCTCCACTCCCATCCTGCCTCACTGCTAGGTAAAGAATCTCAACAGGCTGGACTTTTTCTACACCTGTCTCCCTGATATTCAAACCCATACTAAACATATACACTCAGATATGGAGAGGTGATGATACTTGCTGTCTTTACAAAAACAGAGCGGGCTATACATTATTTTGGAATTTGCCAGCTAAAGATTTCGTTTAACACTTTAGATAGCCTCATAATACTACAGAGTATAAATGTACTCTAATTTATGTAGCTGTTTCTCTACATTTCATTTTTTTTTCTAGCTGCTTTGGTCACTATACACAATGTTGCTGTAAACAACCTTATGTCTATAGTCTTACTAGTATGTCTATTTACGTGACCTAAATTCCTAAAATAGGGTTGAACTTTATGTCAAGGTTCCATACAGTTTCAACTAAACTCTCTTACTTTCTCAAAAGTGTATAACAATGTACTTCCTCTCAATTTAAGTCATATATTTGCGCTATATTTGTTTTATATGGATATACTATGGCATACACAGTTTTTGACTTTGACTTTTATCTCTTGAGAAAGAGGGAAATTATGTGAATTACACATAATTGTATGAATTACACAAATTTATATACATTTGTAGTAATCTTAAATGATAGCATAGAATCATTAACATTGTTAATTTTTAAAACGTCTTATTGGAATTGTATCACACCTCAATATTAATACAGGAAGAATTACATTCCACTCCCCATAATATATGCCCAAGAAGAAATCAAAGCTTTTATTTTCTTATTTTTGGGTGGAGGGAGGATCTGAAATACCATATAGGCAAAATTAACTGCAGTGTCTTCTTCGATAGCTTTCTATCATCATTAGGTTTTGTTTTGTTTTTTGCTTTTTTTTAGTGCTGCACCTGCAGCATATGGAAGTTCCCAGGCTAGCGGTTGGATTAGAGCTGCAGCTGCCAGCCTACACCACAGCCACAGCAACGGCATATCCAAGCCACATCTGCAACCTACACCACAGCTCACAGCAACGACAGATCATTAACTCACTGAGGGCTTGAACCTGCATCCTCATGGATACTAGTTGGGTTCATAACCTGCTAAGCCATAATGGGAATTTCATCATTAGATTTTAAAAGGAGTCTCAAAGTAACTAACCAGAGAAAAACTGAGTGACAGGACCCCTGAGATCATCTGGTCCAAATGTGCCCTTTACTCAGCCCAGCCCTGACCTTGGGAGGGAGATCTCCAGAGCATCTAGCCTATGTGAGTCACTAGAATCTCAGGAGAGCATTTGATTTTCAGGAAAAATAAATCACAACATACAGTTTCATATCATGTTTGTTTGTTTCTGCAGGATGTGGAAGTTCCAAGGCCAGGGATTGAACCTGCACCACAGCAGTGACCCAAACCTCTAGTAGTGACAACACCCAATCTTTAACCTGCTGCAGAGTTTTAGGAAAAATAAATCACAAGATACAATTTCATATCATGTTTTTTGTTGTTGGGTTTTTTATTGTTGTTTTTTGCTATATGCAGAAGTTCCCAGGCCTGGGATCAAACCCATACCATAGCAATGACCCACCCCACAGTAGTGACAATGCCAGGTCCTTAAGCTGCTGAGCCACCAGGGAACTCCTAAAAGCTTTGACAGTAGCCTTAGATATCATAAAATCTCTTACAACTATGCCTCTCAACCCTTAATCAGTTGACTTAACCACATGGTCTGATGGGCACAACACTGATCAAATGATTCAGAATACCAGAAAGAACTATGCCTAGAGCAAGGGCTGCCACCACCACCTCAGCCACTTCAAAGGAGAAAGATCACGAGATTGCTGAGCAGCACAGTGAAGCCCTGTGTATTCTCCTGAGCATGGGGAGCCAAGTTCCACGTGATTCTTCTGGCATTAAAAGTGTCTATTTCAGATCAAAGGCAAAAGAAGGCCAGAAAAACAGAAGGGCATCCCAGCGCCGGGGACATGGCTATGCAGGCTAGCACAACCAGAGTCCCTCAGGCTCAGGAAAAATTATCACATTCCACAAAAGCTTGGGAACATTCTACAGCTGTTTTTCAATCCCCAAATAAAATACTATAAAACTAATTCCAAGATAGTGGAGGAAGGAGGGGACAACCAATCAGCTACCATCCATTGTTAGCATATTTTCTGTTTGATCACAGCACCACCAGATATAAAATAATGTCATTTGCAGCAACATGGATGGACCTAGAAATTATCATACTAAGCGAAGTTAAGTCAGACAGTGAAAGACAAACATCATATGAGATCACTAATATGTGGAATCTTAAAAAAAAGGATACAAATGAACGTATTTGTAGAACAGAAACAGATTCACAGACTTTGAAAACAAACTGATGGTTACCAAAGGAGACAGGTGGGAGGAGGGAAGGACTAGGGGTTGGGGACTGGCAATATGCACACTGGGGAATATGGAATGACTGGCCAACAGGGACCTGCTGTATAGTACAGGGAACTCCACCCACTATTCTGCGATAATCTATGTGGGAAAAGAATCTGAAAAAGCTTGGGTGTGTGTACCTGTATAACTAAATCACTCTGTGGTACAGCATAAATTATCACAACATTGTAAATCAACTATACTTCAATAAAACCTTAACAAGGGGGAAAAAAGAAATTTCTGCACATAGACCTCAGAATGAAGAGTTAAGAAAGTTACAAAGCCAAAAGGAGGTGGACCAATAGCCTCTGTGATACCTTGGTGCTGTTTCCTGTGAGGATGGTAAGGCCGGCCTTCACTACATGGTCCTGTGAGGAGGAGTGGATTTCACTCTTTCCTGGGAATTAACTACTTGCCCATAATACTAAAGAGTCTTCAACTGGAAACAGATCTGATTACTTTTTGCCAGGCTTAAACTCTTCCTTGAGCAGCTAATGAGCGCTTTCAATAATCTTAATCACATCACTTCAATAAAAAGCCTAGATGGTATTTTCACAGGAAATAAATGTCCACAGACCATAAACTCAACCTGGTTAATAGCTAACATGGGAGCAAGGTGGGAACTGGAGTCAGATACAGGGCTGCTGTTGAGTGATGTCTGGATGTCCTGCAGGAAGCTCCCAGCAGAAGAGAGGTAACAGAGGCCTCTCCCGTTCCCATGTTTCCCCTTTCCTGTGGCTTCTTTTATAACGTTAGAAGCACAGGTGGTCCCCAGGCAAGGAGTCTGTGTAATTCTAATAGTTCCTAAAGTGCTATCACCATCCCAAAGGGATGGGGGGCTGGGGCCAAAGTAAAGGGAATAGTTCTAGGCAGTTGTACGGCAAGGTCACAGGAAAGGGTGACCATCCACTAACCTTGCCCCTCAGTGGGTCCAAGGTCAGTTACCATAGAAATTGAATGTTCTCTGTGCACCTGCTTTGACCCAGATGTGATAGAGCTTTTATAATACTGTTTGTTTATTTTTTTTCTTTTAAGAGAAAGAGGACAACAAAATTAAAAGATAATTCTAAATCAGGAGAAAAAAGATTTACTGAAGCTCAATGTATTTAATGCAGTTTCTGGAGGAGCAGCACACACAGTCCTAGGATTTGGTGTGGATTCTAAAAAGAGCCTTCAGATTTGAGGTAGCTCTTGCATGTCCATGCCTTCAGAAGTTTCTAATAACTGCAGAGAGCTTCCTTTCCAAGTATTTCAAAGTCTCCAGCACTCACAGGGAGAAAGGATTTTCATCACCAGGGTTGTCTGATACATGATATAAACTCTACAATCCTATGACTTTTCTGATTAAGCAGTTTGGTTATATTAGGAAAGTAGCAAGTCTCATCAAATTAAAATCAGTACATTACAAGCACAAAATAAAAGGCATCTGCTACATTTTTAAAGATACATTTCCCTAGATCAATGATTTAGAGAAGTTAAAAAAACAAACAAAGAAACAAAGAGTTCAAATAAACTTAACCTTCTGAAATTCCTTTTTCCTAGATGGAGATTTTTATCCCAAAAATTGCACCTGATGTTTTCTCTAACCATGAAGAGACATGTATCATATTACACGCCTAGATGAAGCACTGACCATATGCTATGAAAGGATCAGCTGAAAAAGAACCTATTACCTACACAATGGCATACAAGACCCCGAGCATCTGGCTGCACTGGCCTGGAAAACGTGGTGAACACAGGAGTAGCATTTCTTACACACTGTCTTTTTTGGTCTTATTGATTCCACTTACAGAACCACCAAAATTATTTTCACATAAACTTTTAAATCACATTAAACATACAAGCCAAGTTAGTTCGTTAGCACCTTTTGTCTAAGACATGATGTTATACCAGTAACAGTAGCAACCCATAAATAAAACATTTAAGAATAAGTATCACTTTGTGCTTGTTTGGGAAACAAACAACAACAACAACAAAAAAAGAGTTCTAAAAAAAGAAAATCTGAACCAAGTTTCTTCAACTCAGAATGAATTCATCCCTATTCTAATTGAAAACAAATTTTTGCTGTAAAATAATGATGCTTATAAAAGTGATCAGTAAGGAGTTCCCGTTGTGGCACAGTGGTTAACGAATCTGACTAGGAACCATGAGGTTGCGGGTTCAGTCCCTGCCCTTGCTCAGTGGGTTAATCATCTGGCGTTGCCGTGAGCTGTGGTGTAGGTTGCAGATGCGGCTCAGATCCCGCGTTGCTGTGGCTCTGGTGTAGGCCGGTGGCTACAGCTCCAATTCGACCCCTAGCCTGGGAACCTCCATATGCCACGGGAGCAGCCCAAGAAATAGTAAAAGGACAAAAAAAAAAAAAAGTGATCACTAAAAAAACAAAAACCAAAAACCTCTAACAACAGATAGATGAGCAAAGTCATGGCATGCTTTTGCTCTTCTGCTTAGAGAATCCAATAAACTTAAGCTACCCCAGCAGCACAAACAGCAGAATTTAGATCAAGGGGCCAATTAGCATCAAAGGCAGCGACAAGTGGCTACTTTTCTCTGCCCAGTCCTATTTCCTTCCAGAGTCTTATGTTAAGCAACCACGGAGGCAGCTTTAGAATATGCCAAAATAAAAGGAAACAAAAAAAATCAAGAGACTTGCTTCTGGAAGCAACCACACCCCTGACCCTGTCAGTCAACACCATCCTCGCCATCCCCACACTCTTTATACCACTCCCAGCTGTCCTGCTACAAATGAATTGACTAACGGCCCTAGGAATTTTGATTCACTGTTAATTAGTCAGTCTCTGAATAGTACGAGCAGACTGACTCCTCACCCAAGAACACATGGAAAGCATTTTAAAGCAGGACTAACCTGGAGGTGACCAGGGCTTCCGCTGAGCTGCGGTCTTCCTGTGCCCCAAGGTCTTTTCCAATGGTTCCCCGGGCACCAACCGAGCTTGGTCCGCTCTGAGGGAGGTCGGGCTGGCTTTCTCAGTCTCCGTGACCTTTGTAGAAGATGGTGGCTCCAACGTGTCAGCAGAGGGGGTCCCTGAGAAAGCACCACTCTTTCTACCCAGAGAGTCATCAAGAGCGGCTTCCCTCTCGCCAGGCAGGGAAGGGAGCCGGAGGATCCTGTGATGTTGCCGAGGGCTGGGGAGGCTTGGATAAGGAGGAGAGGGAACAGGTGACATCTGTTTGTGTGTACTGGATGGAAAGGATGAATTATTCAATACCAGGCCAAGAGCTGCCAGGGCTGTGGGGCGTGGCCTCTTCTCATCACCTCCAGGGTCTCCATCATGGGGCAGAGCCAGAAACAAGGTTTTGGGGCCACTCAGAAGTGGCCCAGCTCCCCTCTTGCCCCCAGTTTCTGTCGGGCCAAAGGGGAAGCCCAGCCTTTTCCCCTCGGTGGCATCATCTAATTTCTCACTCTCTATCACCTTGAGGAGGACCTTGTTCACAGCCCCCTCGGCGCTGGTGGGGCGACACTCCCTGGCCGATGGCTGCCATAACCTATCTCCTCGATGTTCCTTGCCCTGACCCCTGGCACCCCAATCCCCTGCCTCAGATTCCGGGAGGGTGGGCAAGTCTGCGCTAGGAATGAACTCAGCTTGGGCGGCTGGGCAGATGGCAACCCTTTCCTCAGCCTCAGGATGTGTTTGAACTACTCGCTGCACCTGAGCAGACAGATCCTGGACTCTGGCCACCACTTTGGAACCAGGCTTCTTTCTAAAAGTCCGCTCAGTAGCCTTCTCTCTCTGGCCCCTCTCTGCTCCTGGATGTTTCTCAGGCTCCCTGTGACTTTCAGAGGAGCCTCTTTGCACACGTGCCAGCCCACAAGGGTCCCTCTTTGGCACCCCTGCACTATGGTCTCCTGTCTCTGTGGAGCTGCAGCCAGGAAGTGGCCTTCCCTCTCCAAGCCCGGCACCCTCAGAAGCCTTCGTGAAGCTCCCCACACCAGCGTCAGCATCCAGTGTCCCAGGGATCTCTGGGGTGCAACTCTCTTCCGTCTGCAGGGACGAGGAAGGCGCCTCAGTTGGGAGCAAGTTGCCTGTCTCCTCTAGGAGCCAAAGATGAGGGCTTGTTTGAGAAAGAGGAAGGGAGTCGCTGGAACAGAGCTGGTGCTTCCCCATCTGAGGAGCTGATTCCTGACCCCCACGCCCCTTCCTTCTCGTCCTCTTCTGCAAGGAGCTCTGAGCGAGAGCCTCAAAGCTCTCTCCCCTTCCACCAAACCTCCGGGCCTTCTTGTTCCTGTGGGAGCTCCTCTTATGGAGACAGCCCACAGCAGGCTCTCCACGCCAGTCACCAGCACTCTGCAAACAGTCGTCCTCGGGGGCCAGGCTCACGGAGAGCTCCGGCAGCTTCCCGTCCTGGTTCCCCATCGTAATCCCCAGGATGTGGTCTGAGCTCAGTAGGTTGGCTAGCAGTCTCTCCCTCTCGGCTGTGAATTGGTACAGCTCAGTGAGAATGTCTTTGGTGGGAGTTGGCTTGAAAAAAATGTCACCAGGATGTTCATTCGGCTGCAGGCTGAGGCTGCTGATGTCTGACCCCTCCCTAACTTGGTAGCAGTTATGAAACCCTTTATTGGATCTGTCTAGAGTTACGGTGCCCTTGTACGAAAATCCTCTGACTTCCCCCTTCGGAAGATAGAAGCTGATGTAGCAGAGTTCGGTAATGGGCTTGCGCAATTGGAGGGTACAGTGAGTGCCTTCCATTATGCCTACCTAATTATTCATGCCTTGGAGATGCTGGTCTGTGGTCAGGCTTCCCAGGCTCTGGTGGTGGGGCATGTGATGGTGGCTACGCACGGAAAGCAGCTGACAGTCATCTCCAGCAATGAGACTGCCTGTTAGAGGAACAGGGGGAGAAAGCGGCTTGTCTACCAGAATGAACGGATCACACGCTGATATAAATGAAAGCATAACCCAGATTTATCCTTCCTCTCTGGCTGACCTCAATCAACTCAAGGCATCAGCCTGGAGGTGGACTGCAACCTCTTCTCCCACTCCCAGCCCACCCTTGTCTAGCAAAGCATTTCTATAGCTGAGAATGGGAAAGTGCACAAAAAGTCCTTTTTCACCACTTGGGGACTTAGTATAAACCCTAAGCAGTTCTCTTGACTTCTCAAGGCTTTAGTTTAGGTTCTTCTATAAAATAGAGTTAACATAATTCCCAGAAATCCTGAGAAAAGAGAACTTTCAGATCTTTAGAAAACCCAGCCATTTTAATAACTCATGTTTGGAATACTACTCTGCAAAAATGAGTCAAGCCTTTTTACTCTCCAAAGAAGTACCTTTGAATTAATTATCTATTTAACTTAAAGCAGTGTGGGTGTGGGGGGGAGATATTAGGACACAAATTTGGAGTCTCTTCTGGACACAATTCATATATTATGGCAAAAGAGCAAAAAGGGAAATTTTTAAATTTTAAAATTTAAAGAAGTAACTGGGAAGTCTTAACCAAGTTTTTTGTTCGTTTTCTTACTTCTTGTCTATTTGAAGCCAGATGAAATGGCAGAGAAAGAGGAAAAAGCCGTAAGCCACTGCCAGCCCTGAATGAACTTTCAATGTCTTCACTATGAAGTGGTTTAACTGTCACACAGCAGTGAAGGTGGCTGCTCCTTCATGTGATGTGAAGTATCCCGGGGGTGTCTCTGTGTTAAACATCCCTCCGTGCAAGCACGAGCTTAGAATTCTATATATGCTTCTTCATTTCTTAAATGAAGGTATTACCCAGACTTTCAAGCTTAAAACAAGTTCCTTGGGAAGAATAATGCAATAACCACTTATTAACCACTGATATCTTTAGTGATGGTTCAGATCTTTTCTGAGTCTAAATGTAAAAATCTACATAAAAGTACATTTTGAGGGAAGGAACAGAGAAAGGAGGAAGATCTTTTAACTAGAGACTGCTTAAGGAAGGAGGCAGATGAAGATAGGAATGATAAAATGAAGGTAAAAAGAAAAAAAATGCAAACATCTGGTCAACCCAAACTTTTCAGGCAAACTCAGGGTACTCAGAGCAAGGGTAAGAAGGGCATGAAGGGGGGAGGCACAGAAGCAATGGGAGGCCAGCAGAGGCCTTGCTGCTTTCACAATTTCCTACAGGATTATTCTCATTCAACTAGTCATATCTCTCAAACTCTTCTAAAATGCTTATTCATGGCCTTTCCTAAAAGTGCACACATGTCTAGACACCTAATACTTATTGGTACAAACTCATTTTGGAGGTGGTGTTTATTTGGGGGTGGTTTTATAACAACCAGTCCTTAAAGCAATTGCATACTGCCAATATCCACTATTTATCATGCTGAGCATCAAGAGTTAAATTTAGGAATTGTCAAAAAGCTGAAGTGAAGCTGTAGAAGTGCTATTTTAAGTTACGGGAATATGGGAGAAGCCTTGTTTTGCCTTCACACATCATTTTCCCCTAGTTCTTCCTACCTCCTCAATTTCCCTGGCTTCAGAGAAGTGTGTAATGTGGGAGGTGCGGAAGAGTTAAAGTTTCTTATAATCTGTTCAAAGTAGCAGCACAAAGTTGACGCCATGATTTCAAGTGAAAGTACGATTGCTTATTCTAAAAGCCTATTCTCTAAGAGAGTGATTTTGAGATATTAAAAATATATGTGTGTATATATTTTGTTACCTCATTTAATAAATACGTCTTCTTTTTACAGGTGAAAAGTTAGAAATTCAGAGAGATCAAGGATCTTGTTCAAGGTCATATGTCTCAGAAGGAGAAAGTATCAAAACTAAGTCAGCCTCCTTTCCTGGATCTGTAGGTAAAGTGGCTCTTTATCTACTGCATTCTATTGATGAACTAGTTTTCCAAGAAATCTGAATAGAAGAGTCCCTTTATTTTGCTAGCTTGGTGCTAACCCATATTATTTCTTCAACCATGTCTCACATCTTGCTACTTTTACCACTCACTGGATAGTTTCAGCATGTCTCATCAGACAAAATGCTATTCAGTAAGGTTGTTTCTTAAACAACATAATCTAGGGTCCGGGCATCAGAAATTCATTGCATCTGCATCTGCCAAGTAGAACCCAATAAAAATTCTAATACAGAACATTAAGGGTGGCTGACTTATATAAAGGTTATATCTTTTGTGAAGATTACAGACATAAAGTTCTCTATCATAGGGTTAACCAATTTTTTTCCTGGTACTTATAAGTCTTGATTATGCACATGGAGAAAATGCCATGGTTAGTATTCTGTATGTTAGTCACAGTTGAGAAACTAAAGTCAAGGTTTAAATACAGGAGCACTCAGATACATACAACAAATACTAACAGACATAAAAGGAGAAATTGATGGGAATACAATAAGAGTAGGAGACTTTAACACCCACTCACATCAATGGACAGATCTGCTAGAGAGAAAATCACTAAGGCAAAAGAGTTCCTAAATGACACAATAGAAAGGTTAGACTTTAAAAGTTAGACATTTTCAGGACATTACATCCAAAAAACTCAGAATATATATTATTTTCAAGTGCACGTGGAACATTCTCAAGGACTGACCACATACTGGGACACAAAATTAACCTAAACAAATTTAAGAACATAGAAATTATTTCAAGTATCTTCTCTGACCACACTGGCATGAAACTAGAAGTCAACCATAGAAAAAGAAATGAGAAAAATAAATAAATAAATCAATGGAACCTAATCAAACTGATGAGCTTTTGCACAGCAAAGGAAACCATAAAAACAAAAGACAACTTAAAGAATGGGAGAAAATAGTTTCAAATGATTCAATTGACAAGAGCTTAATCTCTAAAACATACAAACAACTTATACAACTCAACAGCAACAACAACAACAACCCTGTTGAAAAACGGGCAAAAGACCTACATAGGCAAAGATATATAGATGGCCAACAGGCACATGAAAAGATGCTCAACATCACTGATTATAAGAGAAATGCAAATCAATACTACAATTAGGTACCACCTCACACCTGTCAGAATGGCCATCATTAACAAGTCAACAAATAACAGCTGCTGGAGAGGGTGTGGATAAAAAGGTACCCTCCTTCACTGTTGTTGGGACAACCACAATGGAAAACGGTATGGAGGTACCTCAGAAAACGAAATATAGAACTACCACATGACCCAGAAATCCCACTCCTGGGCATACATCCAGATAAAAATTTCATTGAAAAAGATAATGCACCCATATTGTTCACTTCAGCACTATTCACAATAGTCAAAACATGGAAACAACCTAAATGTCCATCAACAGATGAATGGATTAAGAAGATGTGGTATATATACACAATGGACTACTACTCAGCTATAAAAAAGAACAAAAGAATGCCATTTGCAGCAACATAGGTGAACTAGAGACTCTAATACCAAGTGAAGCAAGTCAGAAAGAGAAAGCCAAATACCATATGATATCACTTATATCTGGAATCTAATATACAGCACAAACAAACCTTCCTACAGAAAAGAAACAAACTCATGGATTTGGAGAACAGGCTTGTTGTTGCCAAGAGGGAGGCGGAGGCAGTGGGATGGACTGGCAGTTTGGGGTTAGTAGATGCAAACTATTGCATTTGGAGTAGATAAGCAATGAGATCTGCTGTATAGCACAGGGAACTATGTCTAGTCACTTGTGATGGAACACGGTGGGAGATAATCTGAGAAAAAGAATGTATGTATATATACATGTGTGTGTGAGAGAGAGAGAGACTGGGTCACCTTGTTGTACAGCAGAAATTCACAGAACATTTTAAATCAACTATAATAGAAAAAATAAAAATCTTACAAAAAATAAATAAAGTCAAGGTTTAGGAAATTATGAGATTGGATTTTATGGAGTTCCTATTATGGCACAGTGGAAACGAATCCAACAAGGAACCATGAGGTTGGGGGTTCGATCTGGCATTGCTGTGAGCTATGGCGTAGGCCACAGACATGGCTCAGATCTGGCATTGCTGTGGCTGTGGTGTAGACCGGTGGCTACAGCTCAGATTAGACCCCAGCCCAGGAACCTCCATATGCCACGGGTGCAGCCCTAAAAAGACAAAAAGACGAAAAAAAAAAGAGAGAGAGAGAGAGATTGGATTTTATAGCAATAAAGCTGCAATGCAAGGCATGCAGCTACTATTTTAAAAAAACCATTCCATTTCCTTGCCTCTTCTACTAGAAACTTCAATACAGAATGCTCTTTCTGATGTCCACGTCTGGGGCCAGGGAGGGGCAGAACAAGAAATGAGAAAAAGAAACAGGGGTTCACCTCATGCTCTTGGGACAACATTTCCTCTGATTTGGGCTTGAGGAGCAGTGGTGTGGTAAGGGACTGTACTGAACACAGGCCAAGGAGCTTGAACATCCCAGGAACCATGAAGAATCACTGAGGAATCCTAAGCAAGGCATACTGTTTATTTATATTTGTATTATCGAATTATTGCTCCAGCAGCAAAGTAGAGACTAAATCAATAGGGTATAAGACTGTAGAGTCATAGGTCACTAAAAAACAGTTTTAGTATTTCAAAAAGAAGTGTTAGTAGCCAGAACCAGGGCAGTGGTAATGTAGCCAGACTTCTTAGAGTGGCCACTGGATGGCACATTCATGGGATAGCACCAAACAACAATGCAACAGCTCTAAAAATGGAACTGATAGTAAAAACACAACCAACAGAAGGCTCATTGGAACTTGCAGTCCGAACTATACCAGGTTGGCTGCCTGATAAAAGGGGGAAAAAAAAAAACTCAGAATTTTTAATATTCAAAAAGTTCAAGATAGAACCAAAAACTACTCAGCATACAAAGAACCAGGAAGAGCTCAAATCCCATGGGAAAATCAATCAACTGATGCCAACTCTGAGATGACACAGATATTAAATTATCAGGTGTTATTTTAAGTCTGATAAAGACGTAAAACAGCTGTAATAGAAATGCTCCAATGAGTAAGAGTTACCACTCTTGAAATAAGTGGAGAGAGATTTTTCTCAGAAAAGACACATTAGATACAAAAGACAGTCAAATGGACATTTTTGAACTTAAAAATACAGTAATAAAAAACTCACTGCATAGGCTCAATAGCAGAATAGAGATGCACAGGAAAGGGTCAAAGAACCTGAAGACAGATCAATAGAAATTACCTAATCTGAACAACAAAGAGAGAGAAAATTGGAAAAGTAAATAATCAGAGCCTCAAGAACCCACAGTACAAAAAAAATGGGAATAGTTATCTCACCAGAATCCTAGAAAGACAAGATAAAGAGCTTTGTATAGAAAATATGTTTGAAAAAATAATGGTTGAAAACTTCCAAAATGTAGTGAAATACATACACCTACAGATTCAAGAAGCTCAGTGATCCCCAAGCAGAATATACCCAAATTAGTCTATTCCCAGTCAAACTACTGGAAACTAAAGACCAAAAAAAAAAAAAAAAATCTTGAAAGCAGCCAGAGAAAATTGATGCATTACTTATAGAGAAATGACTTAAATGACCACAGATTTATCATAAAAAACCAGGGGGTCAAAATGAAATGGAGTGACTTTTTTAAATTATTGGAAGAAAAAAAAAAAGACCTGTGAACTCAGAATTCTATATCCAGTGAAAATATTATTCAAGAATGAAGGTAAGGAGTTCCCTCTGTGGCTTAGCAGTTAATGAACCTGACTAGGATCCATTAGGATACAGGTTCAATCCCTGGCCTCGCTCAGTGGGTTAAGGATCTGGCATTTCTGTGAGCTGTGGCATAGGTCGCAGACACAGCCTGGATCCTTCTGCTGTGACTGTGGTGTAAGCCAGCAGCTGAAGCTCCAATTCGACTCCTAGCCTAGGAACTTCCATATGTCGCAAGTACACCCCCCCCCCCAAAAAAGAGGGTGAACCAAACACATTCTCAGGAAAAGTAAGAGAACTAGTTACTGACAGACCTGCTCTAACAAAATTGCTAATGGAAGCTCTTCAGACAGAAGAAAAATGATACCAGAAAGAAGCTTGTAACATCAGGAATCAAGAAAGAGTAACAGAAATGGTAAACATCTGTGTAAATATAATATAGTTCTTCTCTTGAATTCTTTAAAAGATGTTTGACAGTTGAGAGCAAAAAATACAATACTGATTAGTGGAGTTGCAATGTGTGTACATATAATACACAAGACAACTACAACGTAAAAGAGAGTAGGTAATGAATGGGACCTATACAGTGGTAAAGCAAAATAGTAATTTAGTTCTAAGTATAATGAGTCAGCATGTAAATTATAATCCCTAGAGAAAACACTAAAAAAAAAAACCCATGAGATATAATCAAAAATACAATTGGCATAATAAAGTGGAACAATAAATAAAACAATAAAAAGGAAATCAAAGTGAGGAACAAAACAAGGCAAAAACAAAAAATAAAAACAAACAGTACAATTGGTAAACCTAAATATAAGCATGTCAATAACTACATTAAATATAGATGGTCTAAACACAACATTAAAAGACAAAGATTATCAAGATGCATATAACACAGAGTTAGTCATTGGCTTGGATAAAGTTATTCAAGAAGAGAATGCAGACTGAGAAAAGCAAAGTTTGCAGAGTATAGTATGGGGAACACAGATATTTAAGGAGTGAGTGGAAGGGAAAGAGATTTCAAAAGAGGCTGAGAAATAGGTAGTAAGATAATTCCTCATATTTTATTTTTTGTGATAATTTCTTTTTTCTTTTTCTTTCTTTTGTTTTTTTGCTTTTTAGAGCCACACCCATGGCACATGGAGGTTCCCAGGCTAGGGGTCAAATCAGAGCTGTAGCTGCTGGCCTATACCACAGCCACAGCAGTGCAGGATCTGATCCATGTCTACAACCTACATCACAGCTCATGGCAATGCTGGATCCTTAACTCACTGAGCAAGGCCAGGGATCGAACCCACAGCCTCATGGTTCCTATTCAGATTTGTTTCTACTGTGCCATGACAGGAACTCTGATTCCTCATATTTTATAACTAAGAAAATTAAAGTTCAATAGTCTAACTTCTTATTGTGCTTTTATTACAACTTTGTAAACCCTACATCTAAAATCTTTCAAACGGTGTATACAAACTGAGACCAGAACCCATGTCTTTAGAAGCTAATGTTAGAGTAAATAATCAGGCTTCCATAATACTGGCAAGACTTTCTTCTTCCTTTCTTTGAGAGTAAAAGGAGTCACACACCCAGGTGTAGCCTTAAATTCTTAGATTAAGCCTTATCCATCTTAAAGACCTTCTATAACTTTCCTTCTCTAATTTTCTTTGCTACATTTTCTTTTGCAGAGAAGTACTTTAAAAATAGTGAAAGTCAAAACCATGATGTCAAACCACCATGAAGGTCATTTCAACTAGGGATCAAACTGTAGGGTACAAAAGATGAAAAGTGTGACTTGGGGTTATAGAATGGGCCGTGGAGTTGGCCATGTGGTTTGTGGCAGAATACTTGGCAAAATTTAGTACCATTAATTGAAAAAGAAAAGTGTCCCATTCTACAAATCCTGAAAAAAGTATTTTTAAAGTCACAGAGGTTTCTCTGCTTCCAAGATGAAATTCTATTCTACCAGTCTCTGGGGGTCCAAATCCAGAAGCAAATGTTCCTCTGATGTGCTCATAATTTCTGAGTTTCCAATGATCATATAAGCAAATAGACAAGGTACTCCTATGGAGTTCCCGTTGTGGCTCAATGGGTTAAAAACCCCCACAGCATCCAAGAGGATGTGGGTTTGTTCCCTGGCCTCGCTCAGTGGGTTAAGGATCTGGTGTTGCTGTGAGCTGTGGTGTAGGTCACAGATGCGGCCTGGATCTAGCTTTGCTGTGGCTATGGTGTAGGCTGGCAGCTGCAGCTCTAATTTGACCCCTAGCCTGGGAACTTCCATATGCCGCAGGTGCGGCCCTAAAAAGAAAAGAGAGAGAAAGTAATCCTGGTACCTCTCTCTCTAGGCCTTATCATTTAACAAAAAATTTAAGAAAAAGAAATTATCTACAGTGGAAGGTAGGGATTGGGAATTACAATTTAATTGTAAGACAGAGCCAGTTAAAAAGAACAAGTTTCTCCCCTCAATGCACAAAAATACAGGTTTAATACATGAGAAGCACAAAGATGATCAAACTTAACTTGAATTTGGCAACAACAGTGCATCTTAGATGAAACTTATGGAAAAAATAATGTCATGTTTTCTGGCCCTGGGATGAGTTTTATAATCATTTGGACATCCAAATTTAAGATAGATTACTTCAAGGAAATACAACCATTTTTCAAACTTGCTTACCCATTCTCTTCCACAGTTTGAAATTATGTTTATCAAAATTTCATTGCATACATTGTCCACTATGGTCAATGAATTACCATGCTGCCTCTGAAGCATGGAATAACTGTCCATGGTTCTTCCCAAATCTCCCTCTCTCAACCAAAGACTCTCAACCAAAGACTGTCAGAATTCAGCCATCAGTCTAACTTCCCTGACAGTGTCTATATCTGGATAAATGTACCTCCATGTACTTTCTTCCTTCCAATTTCACATCCTTTGTTTCCAATCCACTAACTCAAAATACCTACTTGGTGACACTTACTAGATGGCCAAGAAACTACAAAACCCCTACTCTTTGAAGAAGAAATAACTCTGCCCTGGGCAAATGAACCTCAACCTCAGCACTGTGGTGTGTTTCACATCAAAAGAAAGCTTCGAAACAGGGCAAACACTTCTCTGGGACAATCCATTAGCAAGTCAGAGTACACTGCTGAATCATCACACATATTTTCCATCTGAGAAACCAGAGGGGAAAAAAAACTGTAAGTCTTAGGAGAAAAAAAAAGCAAAGTAACAAGGAAAGCACTATGGAGTGAGGTTAAATACAATTCCATGCTGAGTTCACAGGACTATTTCAAGTGACATTGCCTCACTCTGCTTTGACTAAAAAGCAGCAGCTCTGCAGGAGCCACACACTAAATTATACATCTTAATTTGGTCTACCAAGTGACCTTCTCTGTTTGTGTTCCGTGTAAAAGCACTTTGTTTCCTGGGAAGTCTTCATGTCTTTCATTTCCTCTCACAACCTCCAGGCTGACATTCTCTCCAAGACAACACTGCAACACTGCTGGGGTGATTTCTTCCTTGACTCTTTTTCCAATAAGCAAGTATGAGATTTTTACTCTACCCCAAATGGAAAGATCTGTTGTGCATCATCATAATAGCAAATTATTGCCTTTAGCAGAGTTCTTTAATGCTCATAACATATTTCATCAGTGCCTAAGATAAGACCCGAGAATTAGCTATAGTCATTCTGTCTGCTTACTGCAGATTTCCTAATTGATTCTGGATCCAAAAAGCCAATGCAAAGCTTGTTTTTCTTAGCCACTGGCACAGTCACACCCTATGACTCCATCTGAGCCCTATATTGCTAAGACAATCTATAACTCCCATTTTTAAGTGGACGTTGCCCATTTGTCCATGCAGATTTGTGCTCTACCCTCTGCACACCGCTCTAAGCACCGAGAGGCTGATTCTTTTGGACTCAGTCAACATCACCCTGACTTCTACTGGGTTTAGCCATTGGAAAATACTAGCGGCAGATCCTGAGCCTGGAAAAAGGCTCAGGATACTTATCCCCGGCTCCCTCCCTCCCTCCCAGAATATGGTTTAGCAATAGGTGCATCCTCTGCTAATGAAGACCATAGCTCCTCATTGGGAGCCTTCCCCCAGCATGAGTTACTTCTTCTGGTACCAGTTACTACTCCCTCTCATTGCTCATTCAGGCCTAGGTAGCTTTGAATTCTGCCTTTCATGTGTGATTTTGAACACATTAGTGCCTGCCTGTCTTCTTCCCACCCCCTCTAGGATGGAGCTCAGTGTTACTATTCTTCAGATAGAAGATGTAAACACAAACATGGGTCTGTAATAGCTTTCTAGCTCTCCTCCCCCTGGAAGGATGTTTCTTCAAAGAATCTAAACACTGTGGGAGTATAGGAGTAACAGCTAAATTACTATAATACAAAGCAGGAAGAGACCCATTCTACAGACATTAAACAAAAAATCTGAGAAGATCAAAGAGAGAGTACAATATTTGTAGAACCGGAAAATTCTTCAGGAAAAGTATTTGAAACAATCCCTCACCTAAAGGGTAAAATCTCAACAGGCAGAGGTTAAGAAAGGAGAATTCTAAGAGGAGGAGCATTATACAAGACTGGGAAATTTGCTAACATGTACAAAAGGAAAAATTACTGTCTATTTGTAAGAAATGTGTCAGAAGAAACAAGATAAAGTGATGTCATGTTATTAAAAGATTTGAATCCATGTTGGTGGTAAATTAATGCAAACTTCATAGACAAATGGGAAGCCATTGATGGGTTCTGATCAAGGAGGTAATATGTTCAGGACTAAACTTAAGGAAGATAAACTTTGCAATAACATCAGATCAGAATGGAGTAGAAAGAGATCAGAGAGAGAGTCAAGAATGAGGAACTCAGGAAAGCATTAATTCTGCAAAGAGAAGCAAATTAGAAGGGAGATTACAGTCACAGTTTTACATAATTTTAGCAAAGTAATAGAGCACCAAAATATTTCGCGAAGAGCATGAGAAACGGGTGATGCTTAAGAGAAGGAAGTGAGTAATAACCCGTACAGGTAGCAAAGCTTTGTCTTTGCTGTTACTTTTGTTTTTCGAGACAAAGGAAACTTAAGCACGTTTTTAGGTTGAGGCAAAAGATGTAGCAAAGAGGGAGATATTAATGATACAAGTGAAAGATGAGATAAAATACCAGAAAATAGATGAAGGAAGGCCTCTAAGGGAAAGACATGGGCTCAGGGCACAGGAGGAGGCTCAGCCTTGACAAGGAGGAGGACCATTTCACAGTCAAAGAGTAAGGCTAAGTAAGAGGAGAAGACTATTATATAAGATAGAAAGTAGTGATACTTAGAGAGTTTACATATTACCTCCAATGTTTTGGGGTGTTTTTGTGTGTGTGTGTGTGTGTGTGTTTTGTTTTTTTTTTTTTTTTTTTTTTTGCTTTTTAGGGCTGCACTTGCGGCATATGGAAATTCCCAGGCTAGGGGTCGAATCGAAGATACAGCTGCCAGCCACAGCTACAGCAACTCAGGATCCGAGCCATGTCTGCAACTACACCACAACTCAAGGCAATGCCGGATCCTTAACCCACTGAGCAAGGTCAGGGATCATATCCGCATCCTCATGGATCCTATCCGCATCCTCATGGATCCTAGTTGGGTTCGCTAACTGATAAGCTATGAAGGGAAATTCTGGGTTTTTTTGGTTTTTGATTTTTGGTTTTGTTTTGTTTTGTTTTTGTTTTTTAGGGCCGCACACATGGTATATGGAAGTTCCCAGGCTAGGGGTCAAATGAGAACTACAGCTGTTGGCCTACATCACAGCCACAGCAACATGGGATCTGAGCCTGATCTGCAACCTACACCACAGCTCACAGCAATGCCAAATCCTTAGCCCACTGAGCGAGGCCAGGGATCAAACCTGCATCCTCATGAATACTAGTTGGATTCGTTTCCGTTGCACCACAATGAGAACTCCCTTGATAGATTTTCGTTTTCTTCCTAAAGACTATAATTGTATGATTTTCTTGGTATTCCTACAATGTCACAAGAAGAAAAGCACCAAGCTAGTCTATAAAGAAGAAGCAAAAGTTCTACTTTTAAAACTCTGATTTGACTATTAAACCATAAACACTCTACGCTGGACCTTATTATCACCTACTGGCAAATCTTTAAAATAATTAGTAGCCAAATTTTGGTCAGTAGTATTATTATGGTCAATAAATAAAAAAGCTGGTTATCAAAGAAAAGAAAAAGGGCTCCTTATTAAAAAAAAGCATGAAATAATGCCATTTACAGCAACATGGATGAACCTAGAAATTACCATACTAAATGAAGTAAGTCAGAGAAAGACAAATTTTTTTTTTTTTTTTTAATTTATGGGTCACTCCTGTAGCATATGGAAGTTCCCAGGCTAGAGGCTGAATCTGAGCTACAGCTACTGGCCTATACCACAGCCACAGCAATGGCAGTTTTGAGCTACGTCTATGAACTACACCACAGCTTGTGGCAATACCAGATCCTTAACGCACTGAGCGTGGCCAGAGATCAAACCTGTGTGTTCGTTACCACCGAGCCACAACGGGAACTACAAGAAAGAGAAATATCATATAAGATCATATGTGGAATCTAATAGAAATGATATAATATAACTCAAAGATTTTGGAACCAAATTTATGTTTGTCAAAGGGGAAACGTAGGGGTGGGGATAAACTAGGGGGTTGGGATTGATATATATGTACTACTGTACATAAAATAGATAGGTAACAAGTAGCTACTGTATAACACAGGGGAGTTCACTCTATACGATGTAATAACCTATATGGGAAAAGAATCTAAAAAGGAATGGACATATGTATATGTGTAACTGATTTATTTTGCTGTATACCTGAAATTAATGCAACTTTGCAAGTCAACTTTATGCCAATAAAACTGAAAAAAAAATTAATGCCAAAAAAGTAAAGAAAAAGGGCTCCTTTTGCTTTTTTTTTTTTTGATCCCTAAACAAACTCACTCAGATACCCAGATATGCTCCAAGGTGTGAGCATCAAAGATTCTCTCAAAGACTTCAGATAATCCTTTCTTCACCTCTTCCTTACCTCTTCAAAGCTTTACTAAATAAAGAAAAACAAATATCAGCTCACCACTAAGATCTTTATGAGAATATAAGATATTGAGGGCCTCACATCTCTGGGCTCATGTCACTCTCTGGTTTCTACCATCATCTGTGGGAGATATAGGCGTATACAGTGGGAATAAGCCCCATCCTCATGATTTAAAAAAAAAAAATCTGTACACATGAGGTTGTTACTCATTGAATGCCTAAGGTTTAAAGTCAATATATGATCATACAGCGTCCCACAAAGATGGGCTTGGTACATTCTCAGTAAGACAAAGATTACCAAGATTACCACTCATCAAAAATGAAGAGTGTGAGAGTTCCCATTGCGGCTCAGCAGGTTAAGGACTCAACACTCTCTGTGAGGATACAGGTTTGACCCCTGGCCTTGCTCAGTGTATTAAGGATCCAGTGTTGCCACAAGTTGTGGCACAGGTCACAGATGCGGCTCAGATCTGGTAATGCCGTGGCTGTGGTGTAGGCCTCTAGCTGGAGCTCCAATTCAGCCTCTAGCCTGGAACTTCCATATGGCAAAGTGCGACCGTTAAAAAAAAAAAAAATGAGGAATGTCTTTTTAAATATGTGAATCCATTTTGTGGAGTTTGCTTTTTTGAGCACTTTATGTATTTAAATTTTTTTCTGGCCAAGTCCGCAGCATATGAAAGTTTCCAGTCAGGAACTGAACCCAACACAGCAGTGACCCAAGCCCCTACAGTGACAAACACTGGATCCTTAACCCACTGTGCCACCAGGAAACTCCTTATGAGCACTTTAAATCAGGAACAATAATTGCCTACCTCAGGTCAAGTTTGCTTTTCCAAATTAAGGACACTGCTCTTTAACAATGATTTTCCAATGAAACAGAATACAGGA
Organism: Phacochoerus africanus; assembly: GCF_016906955.1. Lineage (NCBI taxonomy): Eukaryota > Metazoa > Chordata > Mammalia > Artiodactyla > Suidae > Phacochoerus > Phacochoerus africanus. Next base: position 139,033,648 of record NC_062545.1, read on the forward strand.
TTTCAACAGGCTTTTACATTTTATCAAGGAGTAAGGACCCAGGCAGGGTGTTCCAAGGGCACTCTCTTGTGTGAAGATCCACCACAGAGCACAGCCCTCACAGGAGGGAGGAGCCTGGGGACTCTCAGAGATAAGCCACCCTGCCATCTCTCCCATTGCCCCTAGAGTTCTTCTGTTGGGGAAAAAAAAAAAAATTTAACTGTCTCAAAATTACGTGTTTTAATTTCATAAAATGCCCCAAATGTTTTCATATATTGCTATAATAAGAGATCTGTATAATACTTCTATAAGAGGAGCTGTGTGGCTCGAACTTCCATTTGATACATACAACCCCTCTGGGAAGCCAGCATGACAGATGTTGTCATTGTCACTTACACACAGAGAGGCTCAAGAAGACTAGAAAGTTTAAAATGATTTGCCCCTGGTCATACAGATAGTAAGCAACAGAAATGGGACTCAAATCCAGGATTCTGGACTCCCAGTTTGGTGTTCTTGCTACTACCCCACCACAGCTGAAAGCCATTTAAAAAGGCGGGGCGGGGAGGGGAAGCGGAGAAGGCAACTAAAGAAGCAAAATGCCAGAGTTCCCATCGTGGCGCAGCTGAAATGAATCTGACTAGGAATGATGAGGTTGTGGGTTTGAGCCCTGGCCTCACTCAGTGGGTTAAGGATCTGGCATTGCCGTGAGCTGTGGTGTAGGTCAAAGACGAGGCTTGGATCTGGTATTGCTGTGGCTATGGTGTAGGCTGGCAGCTGTATCTCCTATTAGACCCCCTAGCCTGGGAACATCCATATGCTGTGGATGTGGCCCTAAAAAGCAAAATTAAAAAAAAGAAAAGAAAAATAAATAAACAAAATGCCATAAAAAATTCATTGTTGGATAGAATTTTTTTTCTTTTTTTTTTTTTCTTTTTTTTTTTAGGCTGCACCTGAGGCATGTGGAAGTTCCCAGGCTAGGGGTCAAATGGGAGCTACAGCTGTCAGCCTATACCACAGCCACAGCAACACCAGATCCAATCCATGTCTGCAACCTACACCACTGCTCACGGCAACACTAAATCCTTAACCCACTGAGTGAGGCCAGGGATCCAACCCACATCCTCATGGATATTGGTCAGATTTGTTTCTACTGAGCCACAACGGAAACTCCATGTTGGATAGAATTTTAAATGCAGTGTAGTACTACATAGACTGAAGCAAGTGGGCTCAAAGCCACTCTTTAGTAAAGGTTTCTCATTTAAACATGACCTTTAGAAGAATTCTACATCTAATTAAATACTCAGAATCCTAGAGAGGACTCTAATTTACAGGTAATGGCTTCATAAGGTGTACCTGCTTCCTTTTTCTGTTGCTGCTCTTCTTGAGGAAGACATGTTAATATTCAAGTTTCACAAACCCTTACATTTACCATGGGAATCAAAAGAGGCCCTTATTCAACTTAATCTACTGTCATTTCATAAAATCTGCCATGTGCATTAGTTTTTTCTGAGATGACTTTTACACAATACCAGTAATTCTCTACATAACAATGCTTAAACAGAAGGATCTCCCAAAAAAGGGACAGGGCAGGCCAGCCCTGCATTCCAACCCAGTGTCCATGGCTGTGTTAGCAAAGACAGCTGGGATCACCACTGCTCTCTGACAAGCTCATTTTCCTTAGTCGACACATCAAGAGGCAGGACGATAACAACGTGAGAACAAGCAGTAAAAATCCATAAACATAAAAAACAGAGGTGTGGTAATAAAATAGGTAGATTCATACCTGGTTGAGAAGGAGGAAAAAAAGCGGGCGGGGGAAAGATGAAATTAGCCATTTCATGAGTTCTTAACCAGTGTTAGGCCCTAGCTAAGTGTTTCCTGTGCCTCATTGATTTAATTTCCATAGATCTATGACATGAGTACTAGTGATTCTCCCATTTTCCCCATGAAAACCATATTAGCTTAAGTAACTTACCCAAAGTCACAAAAATTGGAAATTAAATCCAAGCCTGAATGTCTTAAAAGTCTGCATATGCAGGACTTAACAAAATACTGTATTTCCCCAAACATCAGGAGAGATCGTGAATCTGTTACAGGACACTCGTGGGAGACCTCTAACACCTCTACATAAGGATTATTTCTCTCCTCTTTGGAAAGAGATGGTTAAGAAATCATGGTGATTATGTAAGTAATGCCATGATTTACATACCCCTTAGCCAGCACATTAACTGTCCATCTGGCAGAAAGGAAATAATATGTAATAAAGTTTGCAAAATTCCTGCTGGGAATACTTCTTTGACCTAAAAGGATGCTGGTGTTCATGGCCTAATGTTTTCATGAGGGACTAGAGAAAGACTGGCCCGACGATGCCCCCAGAAAAGGTGAGGAAGGTTAAAATGGGATGTCATCACTAAATTTGCCTCAATTGAAGTTGAGAATCATGATTGGATGTCTGATTGCAGGGGATATAATAAAAAATGCCAGAGCACCCTCAGGCTTGGAGGCAGAACCATGGTGACCAGGAGCTTAGCTCTCAATATGGACACTTGGAATCATGTCTGCTCAAACAACTAAACAAATCCCACCTTTGGCAGAAGGCTGACAGCTGTAATGGGAATAGTTAAACAATAGCCAACCAGTCCCTATCTCCTGACACCAGAATTTAAAACAATTAAAGTCTCACCCCTAATTTAACTAGGTCCTAAGACAGAAAACTTTAACGTCCCAGCAACTACGGTTGGACCCAAAGTTTTGGCAAAGGAAAGAGTATGATCTTGGGCTCAAGACATATCTTTCTTTAATAGACTGTGCTGCGCTAAGAATTCCCTATTTGATTGCCACTCACAATTGAACTACTTTCTGTAAAAATCTCATGTCCACAATTCCTACAGCTGGATATGTCACAGGGGTGTCTAATAGTACTTTCACACCATTTGCACACAATTTTACTTTATTTTATTTTATTTTGCTTTTTAGGGCTGCACCCTCAGCATATGGAGGTTCCCAGGCTAGGGGTCGAATCAGAGCTGAAGCCACCAGCCTACGCCACAGCCACAGCAATGCAGGATCCAAGCTACATCTGCAACCTACACCACAGCTCATAGCAACGCCAGATCCTTAACCCACTGAGCAAGGCCAGGGATCAAACCCGCAAGCTCATGGTTCCTAGTCAGATTCATTTCCACTTTGCCATGACGGGAACTCCTTGGCACACAATTTTAGAAGCATTGCCAGAGAATTCCACAATTCATTTTCAACAATCTGTTAACTGATCTCAATTGAAAAGCAGACACATAAAAAGGATATAACTGCATCATTACTTAAAAATTGCACCTATCTGGAGTTCCCGTCATGGCGCAGTGGTTAACGAATCCGACTAGGAACCATGAGATTGTGGGTTCGGTCCCTGCCCTTGCTCAGTGGGTTAACGATCCGGCGTTGCCATGAGCTGTGGTGTAGGTTGCAAACTCGGCTTGGATCCCGCATTGCTGTGGCTCTGGCGTAGGCCAGTGGCTACAGCTCCAATTGGACCCCTAGCCTGGGAACCTCCATATGCCGCGGGAGCGGCCCAAAGAAATAGCAAAAAGACAAAAAAAAAAATTGCACCTATCTAAACAGCAGGCTTAGAGAGAATAAAGGTGAAGATAAGTATATACTTTAGAAACTGATGGGATAAACCAGTACTTTGAGGTATAGATGGTTGCCCTAAATAACTTGTTACAGCAGTCTCATGCTGCTTCTAGAAATTTCCTTGTGTTCCTGGGATTCAAATAATATTTTTTTAAAAATCCTTTGAAGAACATAAAACAATTTAATAAGACCATTTCTGAATCTGAGGTGGCTAAAGCATCTGTTAGACTGAAGAAAAAAATACATGTAATAAAAAACTAGAGTAGAATTTTGAAACAAATGGCTATTGTTCTGATTCCTAATAGGAAGAGTGGCAGGTCCCTCCCCCTTACCAGCACCTGAGGGAACCCCTGGGAACTGAGGGACTCTGAGCACAGTTTTGATGTCAGGAAGAATTTACATTGTCTTTGACAAGTTTCAAAAACAATCTGACGTAAAAGCAAATACATACAAAGCAGCAAATAGGTCTGTGATGGTGATAAGAATGCAGAATTAGAAGGACGTAAAGGCCAGGGTTTCCACAACTTTTTGTAGCCTTTTATAAAAAGTTGCAGTTGGCCCAGATTTCTGTCTCACAAGCTGCGGAGTAAATCTGTGAATCAGATGAGGCCACTAGAGAGCATTCTATGAAATACTCCTTTGTCATCAGACTGAGTAAAAACGTTCTCTAGAGTGGGCACGTACTTACATGATAAATCAATTTTCCAGCTGGGGGGATTCTGTATGGATTAAGAGATCAGGATTTACCAAGAAAATCCTTCTTAAAGGGCCTGACATCATTGGGAGAAACATCCGTTTGGCTGCATGGGGGCCTAATTGAGCCAAAGAGATTAAGCATTAGAGTTACTCTTCTAAAAAGCATGTTTTGGAACATTAACTATTTCAGTAAATACCAACATCTTATAAATAATTTCTAGGCGTGCAGATTTAATTCCACCAATGGGTCTTGGAATGGAAAATGAACTATGGAGTTTTCTCAAATCTTGATGTGGGGAGAAACAGGATACAACATATTCCCCATTCCTTCCTTCAACTGCAACTGCCTTCCCAGACTTTAAAATGTCACCGTTACAACCATAACTACAGTTATTTCTTCTTCAATCCAAAGATATTTCAGCAGAATCTGTACAATGAGCACATTCACAAATGCAAGTGAAAGTGGTGACTTTTTCAATTGGGTGTGAAGATCACTAGCTGTCATAATGCATGGATAGGCATAGTGTGCAAAACACAGTCTTACAAATGGGAGACAGACACAATACAGCTAAGATGCTCCCGGATTTCATGGTATTAATGAAAATCTGACACCATTACTAAGGTACAAAGAGGTGGAGTATACAGATTTATGACTAAATGATCAATGCACATAGCAATTCAAGGTTCCATGGTAAACTTGATGCAGAGACCGTTGTTACAATGAGGATGGTAGCCTTAAGTAGGGAAGCAAGATGGCAAGATGGCAAGATGAGAATGGCACAGTACACTCTGTGGGAGTGCTCCACAGATCAGCACACAGTGAGGGACAACAACCAGTGCATCACAAAGTGTAGCCTGTCACCAAGAAATAGGACAGAAAAGGGAAGGAGAAGGCACTAACATTGGTTATGGGGCTTGAGAGTGAGTTAGACAATTCTACTTTCCTTACCTCATTTAACTAGCAATTCTCTTCTGCCTCAAAAGGTTATTATCTTTATTTCATGTCTCATCATAAATGGAACTCAAAGGAGGTGGCAGGGTTGAGCGTCAACACAAAGTCATTGTAAAAACCCTCAGGTTCATAGTCCTTTCAGTACAGAACCTTCGAGTAGGAGGGGCTGGAAGACTGGCTCTCAATACTTTAGCTTTTTAGAAAGAATTTTTTAAATATGGGGGGAAGGAAAAGAGAAAGCAAATCATTTCAATAAGCCTGGAGGAAAATAGAAAGGATGGAGAATGAGAGTGTGACTTTGATGATGAAGAGAAGAGGGTGGGGGTGGGGAGTCAAGGCGTTGAAATAACGCAGTAAGGATGAGGATGACCTTTCCAAAGGTTTTCTGACAAAAGGGCAACATCGTACATCCCACAGGAGGACAATGCAGCAGCTGAAGAACGTTGGTCTGAAGTTGCCATGTAGCAGGTGACCCACCTGTGCTGGCCTGGGGTATCCATCCACCTCTTTGTGAAACCAAAGGACAAGGAATCCTCTGTGAATTTAGCATATGAGTCAATAAATGAAGAAGCCTTGGACAAGAGGAATGAAGGGGACGTATTAAGTTACAGGAATCTGGAGAAAAGGGAAATGTGGGTAAGGGACAGGAGGAGAGAGAGAAAAAGGCAAGGACAGTGGAAAGGAAGGGACACTATCTGACCTACACAGAAGAAAGAGAGCAGGAAAACTCTTTGTGTTCATAAAAGGCTGCATAAGACTATGAAACCATGCAGTACTGCTTCAGGGCCCAGGTGAGAAAGCATGACCAGGGCTGAAGAAGGGCTGTTCTTCCCTAAGAACTCAAAAAGGCCACTGCAGAAGCCTACTGTGTTCAGCAGGGTATCCTTTTAATGAAGCACACCAGCAGAAGAGGCCAGGACACAGTGCAGAGAGGACAGGCTGGGGACAGCATGCCTAGTCTAACTGCTAAGCCCCTACAAGGCTCCAGTAAGTAACTGGAGATGGATGATGTCCTGTGTAAACAGGAAAAACTAAGATTCACCAGATTAAGGTATTATTATTAATGCGCCCTCATTTCAATCCATAAACAAGTGATTGCCGGGTTAGTGAGTTTACACTGAGTGAAGAAGTTGATACCAAAAAAAGGATAAGAAAAAGGAGAAATGCAATGATAAATATGGCTCCCATTCCAAAGAAGAGAAAATCAAAAGTCAACCAAAGGGACTGGGTTTCTTCTAAAGGCTTGCTATAGTTGGGCCTTTTAAAATGCATGTTGATAACTATTTGATAGAGATTCTGAGGAAATTAAAACATCATCCATCCAGTTTCATAGACCCATTAGTCCGCCTCAATATCTGCCTCTTCTCAGAGGACAACCCATTACCAGGTCCTGTGCTTGGAGGAGATGGACCTCAGAACACTTCCATCCCAAGCTAGTGTGTGTGTGTGGTCTATCTATATTATACATTATGGTACATATTCTTCTTGGAAAGGCAGAGTGACTTCAGAACACTTCCATCCCAAGCTAGTGTGTGTGTGTGTGTGTGTGTGTGTGTGTGTGTGTGTGTGTGTGTGTCTGTCTGTCTGTCTGTCTCTCTGTCGGTCTATCTATATTATACGTTATGGTACATATTCTTCTTGGAAAGGCAGAGTCTCTGCCCTCTTAAGCTATAGTGCATATAATCTCACGTCATAAAATCTTCATTTCAAACAAAAATAGTATATCTCAATAATCATTACAACTTTCATGATTTGGTTAATTAGACCATTTAAATCCATAAAACCCAGAATCTGATCTCCTGGTATTGGAGGAATCAACCTAGTGTATCTCAATTCCTGGGAAGCACAGGATTCGATGAGCAAAGAGCACGCAGTTTCTTCACGTTCCCAACTCCCCAAACTATATGAACGTTACCCACAACAACATCCCTGTATATGACTGACTGACACATATTTGGTCAATCAGAAGTACTTCCACACTCCACACAAAGCAAGGTATAATGGTTCAACTGTGTCATGATTTTCGTTTCAAAATCTGGGAGCTGACCCATGGAGCTAAATAAGGAGGGAGCCCATGAAACTGAGCAGAACTTTTGGATGGAGAGAATTTTTCCTACCACATGTTTGATAACCAGATTCCTTTGAGTGGAAAGAACTATTTTTTTAAGAAGTAGGGTCTCAAGAATGGAGACTGCCTAGGTTATTTCTAGGGAGGAAATTGACATTCTAGAAGAAGATTCCTCAATCTTCTAAGTGTTTTACCATGTTTTTTTCTCCTTTTGTTACTTCTTTTTTTTTTGTCTTTTTGCCTTTTCTAGGACAGCTTCCCACAGCATATGGCATATGGAAGTTCCCAGGGTAGGTGTCTAATCAGAGCTGTAGCCACTGGCCTACACCAGAACCACAGCAACTTGGGATCCGAGCCGTATTTTCAACCTACACCACAGCTCACAGCAACACCGGATCCTTAACCCAGTAAACAAGGCCAGGGATTGAACCTGCAACCTCATCTTTCCTAGTTGGATTCGTTAACCACTGAGCCATGATGGGAGCTCCGCTTCTTTTTTTAATGATTTTTATTTTTTCCATTATAACTGATTTACAGTGCTCTGTCAATTTTCTGCTGCACAGCAAGATGAGCCAGGCACACATATATGCATACCTTCCTTTTTCTCACATTATCATGCTCCATCATAAGTGACTCCTTTTGTTACTTCGTTTCATAAGAAATTCAAGAAAGTGGGTAGCTCTTATTTTTCCACATCTTTTCCTTTGTTTCTTATTTATTTGTTTGTTTGTTTGTTTGTTTTTGGCTGTACTCATGGCATATGGAAGTTCCTGGGCCAGGGATTGAATCCGAGTTGCAGTGCAGCCACACCAGATTCTCTAACCCACTACACTGGGACGTGGTTTAAACCCACACCTACACAGTGACTTGAGCTGCTGCAGTTGGACTCCTAACCACTGTGCCACAGTGGGAACTCCTTCTTTGTTTCTTTAAATAAAGAAATAAGTCCTCAAAAGTTAAGCTTAGAACCCTTTACACAGTGCTTGCTATATATCTGCTGGCCTGGGAAATGGAAACACAAAAGATAAGTGTGGCCCCAGTGAAATCAAAATTTACTACACATCAAAGCAGAGAAACCTTGAAAATACCTCCCCTCCCCTCCACACACCTTAGCAGTGCTCTCCCGTGGACATCCAAAGCATCAAGAAATTCTCACTCAAAGAGCATGCCCCTCAAATGAGGCCCTGCCCCAAGTGGAATGTTGATTTACTGTTGTCAGAGTTGAACTAAGGCTACAATGCCTTAAAATCCCATAATACCTGTATTCTTGGAAAGAATCTCACATGCATAATTTCAATAAACAACTTATCTGATCAGATCTGAGAGATAAGTGGTCTTTGCTGAGGGATGTTTGAGAGAATTACCTGGCTGGAGGGCTCCTAAAGCAAATGGCACATTTTCCATTTAAAAAGTCATCCCTGGAGAGTTTCTGTTGTAGCTGAGAGGAAACGAATCTGACTAGTATCCATGAGGATGTGGGTTCAATCCCTTGCCTTGATCAGTGGGTTAAGGACCTGGCATTGCCTTGAGCTGTGGTATCGGTCACAGATGCGACACAGATCTGGCATTACTGTGGCTTGTGGCATAGGCTGGCAGCTACAGCTCTGATTTGATCCCTAGCCTGGGAATTTCCATATGCTGCAGGTGTGGCCCTAAAAAAAAAAAACGAAAATAAAAATAAAATACAAAGTCATCCCCTGGAGGCCAACTCTATGTGAGATATTTTCTTCTACACTATTCTAGGTGGAAAATTCATCTTTGTCACTTCTCACCAGCCTCTTTGAGCTTCCCCTGATGGTAACAGATTCTCTTTTGTGTCCCCTATGAAAAGTCACTTTCAAAATATGACCAGATAGAAATCATCAGCTTTTGATTACCCAGTTAGCCCTGTTATCTTCAGGGTTATCCTGTCAAAGGGAATGACAGGCCTTGAAGGCCAGTTTAGGGAATTCAGCTTCACTTAAATAGAGGAGGTGTTGATTTGGTTAGATGTCTTCCCAACACTGACAAAATCCTAACGCTCCCGCCTCCAGCTAAGACATAATTTAGGAGTGCCAAGAGTATTTTTAAGCTTTGGTTCTCAAGAGGAAGTTTGAGATAGCTAAGGTAAAAAGCGTTAGCTCTTTCAATAGCTAATTACTATTACGTAGTTAATTAAATAGATAATTACTTGTTCAGTGAGCACCCGCCATGTGCTGGCACTCTTTTTAGTGCTGCTTTACCTGTTTTAGCAATTTATGTTCACAGATGGGAGTTCCCTGTGGTGTAACAAGCTAGGGATCCCACATTACCACTGCAGTGGCTCGGGACACTGCTGTGGCACAGGTCTGATTCCTGGCCTGGGAGCGTCCACATGCTGCAGGTGCAGCAAAAAACAAAACAAAACATAAACAAAAAAACCTGATATTTTCATACACACACAAAAAAAGTCTAGGAGGTAGGTCCTAATATTTAGCTCCATCCCATAATACAGAAACTGAGGCTCAGAGAAAGAAAGTAATTTGCCTGGGTCTCACAGCAGGGAAGTAACTGGGAAATGAACCAAGACAGTCTGTCCTCGGGCCCTGAATCTGCAAATCCCCTACAAGACTGGCCAGGGACACTGAGTCTCATTCAGAAGACAGACCCACTCATTCACAGCTTTCTCTTCATTAAGTCATGGAATATGGACCACTCATCCTGTGGTACAACTGGTCCAGGACTGATCAATCGTCATGTGAGAGAGCTTGTACTCAGGCAGCACAAACCAAACTAAAAACAATGAATTCAGAGTCAGAAAGCTTTGGGCTCAAATCCAGCTCTGCCAGTTACTACCAGAATCATCTTCTGAAATTCACTTAACCTCACCGCCCCTCACCATTTTCATCTGTAAAACAGCTTTTTATTCCCCCTGTTCACAGTACAATTCCATAATCCCCCTTGTGGAGAAATGGAGCCCACTCTCCAGATTACTTTTCTAGGTAGCGTAAATCCAGGGCAGATGTGGGATTAGAACCCAGGCTTCTGGAGCCAAAAGATACCACAGAACAGTAAAGGGTGGAAGCAAAGGAAATGACGTAAGAAACTTACAAGTTGGGGGGAAGAAACAAATAACACAAGAACCAGAAGGAAAACAAGTGAAGTGTTAGAAACCAGTAAGACAATGTAAAATGAACACGGATGAATTAACAAGGCTTATTATTTGTGCCTCCATTATGAAAGGAAATTCATTGTTAGCTTGACTGAGACCCAGGACACAGACATCTAGCCACTCAGCACTTCTAAAGCCTTTTCTTCCTTTGGTCCACTTCACTTGGCATGTACCATCTGAAGAGGTGCTTTAATTGCTCCCTGGCCCATGCACAAAGGCAAAAATCTTCAATTCAAAACCCTTCTCGGGCTCTTCCCAGCCTCTGATGTCTCCATGCCATGCACTGAGCTCAACTATTTAGCCTTCTGTGTCAGAATGTTTGGCTCAATCCTAACAGTGCCTGTGAGCTCAGACTTCAGAGGTCCTTGGGCTCCATGCCTCATACTTGTCAGGGTCAAACGTCCCTCCCTCCCCCCCTTAGGACAGCTTTAGGTTCAAATCCCAGCTCTTCCACTTAGCATGTTAACCTCAGATGGCTATATAAATTCTCTTCACCTCCACCTCTCATCCCTAAACTACAGGTAATGACAGCTGTACTGGCACTGAGATCATGGCATCGGATACACAGTGGGAGCTACTGTAGTAAATGCTACTATTATTTTGTGTTCCAGACACACATCATCCAGGAATAGATTCCCAAGACACCCTGCATCCTATGACCAATAAACCCTCTGCAACTCATTTTTCCTGTTCAATCAAAAGCTTCCTAAGGGAAGAAGAGTCTGTCATCATGGCCATCTTTGTATTCCCTACAATACAGGCTGTAAAGATGGCAGACATTCACTAAACAGTGAACTAAAGTGTCATTATCTGAACCCATAAATCCAACCTGTGTCTCTGCCTCCAAATTTAAACACATTATCTGTAGCCAGAATTAATGATCATTGATGGCTTGAATTTTACTTTCCAACAGACACAACAATTAAAGCAAGACCCCCCCCCCACACACACACACAAAAAAATCACTGTCAGGAACAAAACTGGTTTTCCATCACAAAAATGAGTATCAAAGAGAGAAAAATATGAAAAATACAAAACATCAGATTAGGGAATAAAAGACTAGATTAATACCAAAATTTCTATTTAAGATCAAAATGACAGTAGGAAATTTAGAAAGTGAAGAAGAGAGATTTTAAAAAAATGCTCCAAGATACTAAACAAGGGGGAAAATGGATTCATGAAATCTTTACTCTCAGTGCCTGGGAGAAAAATGAAAGGTGTTATTTCAGGATTCTACCTTAAACCAAATATATATTTATTTATATACTTGTTGTTCCCTTTGCCAGAATGTTCCAGAATCTTTATGGCTCAGTCACTGGCTACCTTCGGGTACCTACTCAAATGATGCCTCAAGAAAAGGCTTCCTCGGTGATTGGACACAAAAGTGCCCACGGCCAGTGTCACTCTCCAGCCCTTATCCTGGTGTGTCTGCCTCATGGAACTTAGCACTTGCCACATTATATATTCATCAGTTATTCAGTCTCTCCCCACACACTGTAGAACATAACCACCAAGACAAGAGGAGGTCTGCTCTTGGCTAGGTCCTGTCCTTGACAACGAACTAGAAAATCACAAGTACTCAATAAAAGTCTCTCCAATGAGCGATCCATTTATTAATACAAATCTAATGACTACATTTATAAAGTGTTCAAAAACAGTACCAGACACTTAGGGGGCCCTGTTAGCTATTTATAGTAGAAGTGGGAGCACCAGCATTCCTCTCTTAAGGTTTCTGGATGGTTTAGTGACAAACATCTTCTGCCTCTGGGGATTCAAGGAAAGTTGGGGGGAGGGGAAGAGAATGGGGGAAGCAGCTTTGAAATACAAGCATGGAGCCATTTACTTTAGGGGGCAACTGGGAAACAGGAGCCATTTACTTTAGGGGAAGCAACTGGGAAGCAGGAAGTGCTCTGCAGTACAGTACGTTAGAGAGCAAGTATCAGTAGGATTGGGAGGTAACAGCTGGGTGGGAAGGCACAGCTGGAACCAGGAAGCTGGGGTGAGAGATGGTATGGGCATGAAAGCCCATGGTCAAGGTGCAGCTTGACAGTGGGCACAGGCATGCATGCTGCAATGACCTGGTCCCCCTACTCACCTAGATCAACCTTCCCTCCGGCAGGCTCCAGGCTTTGAGATGTCAAGAATGTGACACCATCCAGCCTGTAGAAGAAAAATAATAAAATAATCATGGCTTACCTGAAGTGCCCACACGTGTGTGTGTGTGTGTGTGTGTATCCACGTGTATGCATGCATGCGCGCATGCACGTGTGTGTGTGTGTGTGTCTTGTTGTGTTACCTGTACATCTGGGTAGGTCATTTGTTTGTTTGTTTGTTTGATTTTTTTTAAGGCTGCCCCCTCGGCATATGTAAGTTCCCAGGCTAGGGGTCAAATCAGAACTACAGCTGCTGGCCTATGCCACAGCCAGAGCAATGCCAGATCCAAGCCGCATTTGCAACCTACACCACAGCTCACGGCAATGCCAGATCCTTAACCCACTGAGCGAGGCCAGGGATCAAACCTGCATCCTCATGGACTTTAGTCAGGTTTAACTGATGAGCCACAATGGGAACTCCTGGGGAGGCCAATTCTAAGGGGCTTTCAGAAATAATGAATCACAGTCCTGATCCCTTTCCCTCTGATGTGAGTCTAGGAAACAGAAATCCTGCATCTTTCATGAAATGACCATAATCTATTACCTGGGTGACCAGCCAGGCAGGCTTGCCCACGACTGAGAAGTTTCCAGGATTCAGGCTTTTCAGTCCTAAAACCAGCCAGGTACCTGGGCAACCCAGTACAGTTGGCCGCCTTCCCACTGCAGGGCCTCCTAACTGGTCTATGTTCACATTGCCACCAGAGCAGTCTTTTCAAAACAAAAGGCTGACCTTGTCACTTCCTCAGCTAGTCACACACAGCTAAAACCCTTCAATGGCAATCTTGCTCTTAAGACAGACTGCACCCCTTAACAGACTGACAGGCCCCGTGTGACGGGCCCTGCCTAGCTCTGCAGCAGCATCATTACACTTCCGCCACAGCCATGGCTCCCTTCCGCTCCCTGCTCTTCCTTCTGCTCAGACCACAGATGCTGTCCCTCTTTCACACAATTAATGCATAGTCACTTTTCATGCTATGGTTCCATCACTGGCATGTGCTCAGAGAAGTCTTTCTGACTTCCCCTAGTGCCAAATGTACTGTGCCCTTTTGGTGTCATGGCCACTGCTGTCCTCACTCACACACACCCCTGCCCACACCCTCTTGGGGTCATCTCCACACACTGAGGCTCCCTGCTGCAAACACCTGTGACTTTCTTCCCAATGGCTTTTGCTGTCCATGCAACACTCTCCCCAGTAGGCAGGCTGGCACCAGAAAAGAACAGAGTAAGAGGTGGGAGAAGATCAGGCAGACCTTGGGGGCCATGATACAGAGTCCAGGTTTCATTCTCAGTCCCACGGGAAGGTGCTTAAGAGTTTAAGCTGAGGACGGAGGTGATCTGATTACATTTTCAAAAGGTCACTCAGGGTGATACATGGAAAATTGACAGTGAAAGGGCAGGTGAGGAAGCAGAGAGAGAAAGACCAGCTGGGAAGGTGGTGCCATAGCCCACATTATTCTTCTAGAAGGGATCATTGAGGAAGTACAACTGAAAGCATGATCAAAAGTGGTTATTTGCAGGCGTTCCCACTGTGGCTCAGTGTTTAATGAACCCGACTAGTATCCACAAGGACACAGGTTTGATCCCTGGCCTTGCTCAGTGGGCTAAGGATATGGCATTGCCGTGAGCTGTGGTGTAGGTCACAGACACAGCGTGGATCCCATGTTGTTGTGGCTGTGGTGTAGGCCAGCAGCTATGGCTCTGATTCAAACTCTAGCCTGAGAACCTCCATATGCCGTGGTTGCAGCCCTAAAAAAGACAAAAGACACACATGAAAAAAGTGGCTATTTGTAGCAGCACAGTGGTTAGAGCCTTCAAGTTCAGGGTCAGCTGCAGACCAGCAGCTTAGCTGAGAAGGCCCTCTGAAGACTATTTTATTTTTTTTAGTTTTTGTGTTAAAGTATAGTTGATTTACAGTGTTGTGTAAATTTCTGCTGTACAGCAGAGTGACCCAATCATACAGATATATACATTCTTTTTCTTATGCTATCTTCCATCATGTCTGTCCTAAGAGACTGGATATAATTCCTGTGTTGCACAGTAGGATCTCACTGCTTATCCATTCTAAATGTAATGGTTTGCATCTACCAACCCCAAACTCCCAGTCCATCCCTCTCCTTTCCCCCACAAGTCTATTCTCTATGTCCATGAATCTGTGTCCATTTTGCAGATAGGTTCATTTGTGTCATATTTTAGATTCCAAATATGTGATATCATATGGTATTTGTCTTTCTCTTTCTGACTTACTTCCCTTAGTATGAGAATCTCTAGCTGCATCCATGTTGCTGCAAATGGCATTATTTTGTTCTTTTTATGGCTGAGTAGTGTTCCATTGATATATGTACCACATCTTCTTAATCTCTTCATCTGTTAATGGACATTTAGGTTGGTACCATGTCTTGGCTATTGCGAACAGTGCTGCATGAACATAGGGGTGCATGCATCTCTGAAGACTATTTAACATAAGTTGGTTCTTGGGGAGAGGGTAAAAAATCTTAACTTTCTTTTTTTTTTTGGCCAAAGTGTGCAGCAGCTTGATGTGGGATCTCAGTTCCAAGACCAGGGATTGAACTTGGGTTGCAGCAGTGAAAGGACTGAATCCTAATCACTAGACCACCAGGGAACTCCCAAAATCTTACTCATTTATGCATAAAGTAGGGATGAACATCAAACACATAACCAGATATGCACTTTATCTGTACTATTAACATTTAAAAGTTAGGAGAGGGACAATGAAAACAAGGTTGAGAATCACTGTTCCAGAATACAGACAGGCTGGACTTCAGGCTCCTTCTGAGGACCATTGGGGGCTCTTAAGCTGGCCTTGGACGGCCCTGGCCTCCTGAATCAATAGCCCTAAAACTGCCCTGTCACCTCACGTTTCCAGAGCTCTACAGACACTGACTAATTCACTTTCTAAATGGGAAGATGGTCCAGTAAGATACGATGGTTTCTTTGCAAGCCAGCCTTTCTAAACACAGATACTCCTGTTCGGACATTTCGAGGCGTACAAGGGAAGGAAGGAAGTTTCTGGCACTGAATAGGGGAATGAAAATACCCAGTAGGATCTCCAGTCCCATGTGTCGTGTTTTTCTTTCTGCCAAGACTCCATCTACTTCTCCCCTGATGAATCCCTGTGCTTCTAGCTCAACCCAAGCACAAAGGTCTCCTCCTTTGAAAATCCAGGGGAAAGAAATGACTTTTTCCTTTGAGCTTCCAGGGCACTCTCTAAACATAATACATAAGGCTACTCTTTCTTGAGCATGTGCAGCAAGTATGACACAACGTTTTACCCAAAGTATTTCATTAACTCTTCCCACTGTCAATCCCATTTTACAGATAGGAAGTGAAGGCTTAGGTAAGGGGAGGTGCTTGCTTGGTGTCACATAGCAAATGGAGAGTAGAGAGTCACCACCAAGCAGCCTCTTAACCTATGGGCTGTTTATATACTATTACTTCACCCCACTGGATTATAATCAGTAGCTCATGTGCCTCCATCTTTCTTACTGCATCCGACATAAATGACCAGGTGTCATGCAAAAAGAAGGCATTTTACAATTACATCCTGCTGTATAACTTTGGGAAATTACTTACTGTGACTTAGCTTCCTCATCTATAAAATGGAGACAGTAAATGCCCACCTAGGAGTTCCCATTGTGGCTCAGTGATAACAAACCCGACCAGTATCCACAAGAACATGGGTTCAATCCCTGGCCTCGCTCAGTGGGTTGAGGATCCAGTGATGCTGTGAGCTGTGGTGCAGGTCGCAGATGTAGCTCAGATCAGCATTGCTGTGGCTGTGGCATAGACTGGTAGCTACAATTCCGATTCAGCCCCTAGCCTGGGAACTTCCATTGCCGAGGGTGCAGCCCTAAAAAGACAAAGAAAAAAAAAAAAGCCCACTTAATAGGTGTGTTGTCAAGACAAAATTAGATATAACTTTTTTTTTTCTTTTTACGGCCATAACCACAGCATATGGAGGTTCCCAGGCTAAGGGTCAAATCAGAGCTGTAGCTATACCACAAGAGCTACACCACAGCCATAGCAACGCAGGATCTGAGCTGCATCTGTGACCTACACCACAACTCACAGCAATGCGGGATCGAACCTGCGACTTCATGGATGCTAGTTAGATTCATTAACCACTGAGCCATGACGGGAACTCCAAGACAAAATTAGATATAAATTTAATGCACCACAGTGCCTAGCACATTAAGACCCATTTAATTAAACAAGTATTAATTGGGGGCCTATGGAATACCGGCATATGTCGTGCTTTGAGGATAGAGAAATAACAGAAGCTGTCATGGAACTAATATACTAGGAATTTGAAATACTTTGGTTGCTCTCACTTTATCTTTTTTTTTTTTTTTCCCCAAATGGCCACACTCATGTCATATGGAAGTTCCCAGGCTAGGGGTCAAATGTGATCTGCATCTGTGGCCTATGCCACAGCCACAGCAACGCCATATCCGAGACATATCTGCAAACTACGCTGCAGCTTGAGGCAAGGCCGGATCCTTAACCCACTGAGCAAGGCCAGGGATTGAAACTGCATCCTCACAATATCAGGTCCTTAACTTACTGAGCCACAACAGGAACTCCTTTATATATATTGTTTAAAGCATGTTTCCAAACATAGACGGAGAGACTCAGCCAAGGTGTAGTTAATTCTTCCTGCTGGGAATATGGATCATTGCTATTTTCTTCTCTGTACTTTTTTGTATTTGTTACAATTTCAAAAATGATTTTAAAAGGGATTTTTATATCAGAGTCTACATTCATGATTATGTTTCTTTCCTTTTAAGTTAGAGACTCTTAAGCATGTTTTTTACTTATGTTGCACACAGTGCCTTCAAAATGACTTGAGAATTCAATCTGCAAAGCAGAAAAGACTGGATTCTTTTAAATGTTCTTTATAAATATAATCCACTTAAATAAACAGAATAGAGAGCAACACCGGATCCTTAACCCACTGATCAAGGCTAATGAATAGTTCTGTGTGTGTTACATTTTTAAAGGTTTTTACATGAAGAGGAAGAGATTATGAAGGAGATTATGAAAAGCTTCATGATGTCAGACTATGTCTGATGGAGTCTATAAGACCAGGATTTCAAACTAAGTGGCTTTCCTTGTCCTTTCTTGTTTAAGACATGATTATTGAATGTCAACACCTGCCTGCCATGGTAAATGACAAACTAGAATAACCTAGTTCTTATCCTCTAGTTAAGAGTAGTAATATAAAATACACAAAGGGTCACAGAGCTGTGATAGGGACTAGCTTAGGTGAAGTGTTCTGGGGAATGCTAGATAAAATACCTGAGCTTATCTGTTTAGGTTTAACAGCAGGTGCTATGGTAACAAGTTTTTTTCATTTACAAAGTTTATGGAAGAAGAGTTGGAATTCTGATTTATTCCTTAAAATATCTCAAAGGAGTCTATTCGGTTTCATGTGGCTTAGAAATTTAGAGAAAATGGAATTCAGTATTCCCTGGGTTTTGAATAATTACCTCAATATTACAAAGAGTTTTTTCAACTCAGTGAACCACCTGGCTGTCAAACTTTTAATCACTGTGGATTCCAATATTTATTTCTTTTTTTAGGGTTGCACCTATGGCGTATGGAAGTTCCCAGGCTAAGGGTTGAATTTGAGCTGCAGCTGCCAGCCTATGCCACAGCCACAGCAACCTAGGATCCAAGCCGTGTCTGCAATCTACATACACCACAGCTCATGACAACACCAGATCCTTAACCCACTGAGCGAGACCAGGGAATGAACCTGAACCCTCATGGAGATTAATCAGGTTCGTAACCTGCTGAGCCACTATGGGAACTCTTGTGGATTCCAATTTAGAGAAGAGAAAATAGATTTTTCTTTCTCTTACTTTTGGAAATGTCTTCTTTCAATGATAGCTTGTAGGCTATGGGTTTTTTTTTACATAAATAAAGGAATGAAGCAAATGTTCATAAAACTATATTTGCAAAGTGCTTTAAATCCTATTGCACATTATCAAAATGTGGGTTGGCATTTTTCTAGTCTAGGAGTTCATAATATTCATAGGGGAAAATGATGGCAACTTGTAGTTAAAGGAAACTAGGAAATTATCCATTCTATCCTAGTTCTGGGTTCTCTTATTTATTGCAATATTTCAACACCATTCTCATCTTGAACTCTTCTATGGCAAATTGTTCTCACCCCTAAAAGGAAACCTCATAGCACTCCAGACAGCCCTGAATGTTTAAAAAAAAAATCCCCTTATTCTGAGTTAAAATCCATTTCCATTAATATTTTTCGGTGAGTCCTCATCCTCACTTCTGGAGCTGTAATGAGTAAATTCAACTCCTCCTCTGTCCAACAATCATTTAAATACATGAGAGCCAGTCCTGTTTCCTGAGACATCTCATCCTGACTATACCACCCTAGTCTCTTCAGCAAGCCCTCAGATGGAAACGCTTTCATCCTCAAAACCCCTGCACATCACCTCTTTCTTCAGTGTTTCAAAGGTCCTACTACAAAGCACTGCTACAAAGCTTAAAAACAGCTCCTCAAAAAACGCCAAAAGTTGTTCTAGGATCCCAATGGTAATTCTTGCGAAAGGCCCTTTAAATCATTAGATGACCACATCTTAAATATCTAGATTCTATCCCATGATCTCTTCACCTATCTTGAATTTCAGTTTCCTCTTCACCATGTTTTTCCTGCCTTTGCAACTTGGAAAGCCATTCTTAAATTAATCTTGGTTGCAAGCAACTGAAACTGATTCTGGCTACCTTAACAAAAAGAGAAGCCTATCCAGTTTTGTGAACTTCATGGGCAACTTCATGAAATCAGAGAAGGAGTAGAAAAGCCAAGAGCAGGAGGGACAGGAAGCAGAGCCTTCCAACAGCCACTGGCACAGCGTTTAAGGGCCATCCCTGGAGCACTTCTCCGTGACTTAAGTCCCCTCGCTCCTACTCACTGCCACCCTTCAATCCTAAATGCTAGTTCTTGGGGAATAGACTTCAACTGGACCATCCTGAGTAAGCTTTCTATTCTTGATTTAAGTAGCCCAGACCAGTGACATGGTCTGATATACATTTTTAGAGAAAGGACAACAAAAGAGAACAAGGCAGATACCCCAAATTATTAGGATATTAATGTAGGGGGTTTTTTAAATTCTCCTTGTGTTTTTCCCTTTTTCTGGACCCCTTCCCCCCACTCACAATCAGGCAGGTACCCTGGAACTGGTGTTCACTGCATCAGGAGAGGCACATGGCAAGGAGGAAAGAGAAATAGTCTGAGAATATTCCTGGATTTTGTTTTCCAAAATCCCCAAACACTGAGAACATAGGGAATTGTTTGAAGGAAGTAAAAAGAAATGAGCTATATGGACATGAAGAATCTTGAGGAAACATGGAAGATTAGCCCCCAGGGCTCTTGGGAACAGAGAGAGAGGCTTATAGGTCCTGGAGGAGGGAGAGCCAGGCCCTGCTTCCTGGCAGTGTCCCCAGGCAAACCACAAGCCTCCAAGCAGTGTGAGGTATACCTAGGCAGAATGAACCCTAAAAAATGTCACTAAAAGAATTCTGTGGACCAAAGATGACCTGGGCAATTGTAACTGAAAGAGCCACCTGAGCAGAAACACTGAGTGCCACGGCGTGACCTGTGCAGTTAGATGTCTCAGTGACCAGAGGGTCCCCTCTCCCAATGCTGTCCCACTGCATCAGCCCCTTGGAGCCTTGACACAACTCTGGGGATGTGTGCCTGTGATCCTAAGAAGAACTGAGAGTAAGTCTTTCACCTTCCTGGAAGGAAGAGGCTTGAAAAAGACATGAACTTGGTTTGTAAAAAAATAAATAAATAAACAGAGATGAGATAGTTGTATACGCCTGTCTTTATAGATAGAGATTCTCATGCTACTCTTGAATGGAAAGGACAGGAGCTCTGCTTTCTCTCTCGCTCTCTTGCTCTCTCGTCCTCCCTCTCCCTCTCCCTCTCCCTCTCCCTCTTCCTCTCCCTCACTCTCTCCCTCTCCCTCTCTCTCTCTCTCTCATGAACTTGACTTCATCTTATTCAAGCAGCAGAATCTATAAATCATGCACTGATTGGATGCACTGATTGGTAAAAGCCTTCTCTCATAAGAGTTGCTTTAGCAATGTTTTCAAATCCTCTTGCTCCTGACCTTGGTTTTCCTGAGGCTATTCTCCTGGGTCCCAGTCATACATCTATATGTTTTGTCTTAGACAAGAGACCCATCTCTCTTCTTCAGTGCAATTCTTCCTTCTCAGATCTGGTTCAAGCACAAGCTCCCTGGCAACTGCTTTGGCGTCTTCGGCCAACTCTCCCTTTTGCTTTGTCATTTGCCCAGTTTGTGACTAGGCTATCAGAATCTTGTTTATCTTTTTACAAGTATTTATTTACTTTGATAAGAATACTCAAGATGAAGTCTAAACTCTTATGTTAAGTGCACAATCCAGCATCATTGACTATGGATACAGATTTTGTTTCTTAACAAATTCTGCCTTGGTTAAAATTCTAAATCGAGCTAACGGTGCTGCCATTTAGCAGCCACTGATATGTGGTAACCAAAAATACAACTTAAAAAAAAGAACTAAGCCCCAAAATCTAAGAGTTGACTTGTCTGTTCATTTTTCTGGTTGGCAGACCTGTTTATTCCTGAAGAGAAGGTGAGCGATGTAATGAACAAAGCCCAGGGAGTCAGGTGACATAGATCTATATTCTCGATCATGAGTAACCTTGGGCAAGTTATTTTTTTTAAATGGCCATACACGCAGCATATGGAAGTTCCTGGGCCAGGGACTGAATCCAAGCCATACTGCTGGGGCCTTTAACCCACTGCACCCAACCAGGGATTGAACCCATGCCTCTGCAGCGACCCAAGCTGCTACAATTGTATTCTTAACCCACTGTGCCACAGTGGTAACACTGGGCAAGTCACTTTTGATCTCCCTATTTCAGTTTTCTCCACTGCACAACTAGAAAAATATCTTGTCACCTACCTAGAGAATAACTTGGGTACAAGAATTGTAGAGTGAAAAATAAAAGGATGCTGCTTGAGAAAACAGTGTTTTTTTTTTTTTCAACATGTCATAATTTCCTTTATAACTCTAGGATATCATGGAGTTTCAGCTCTTTCAAATCATCACAAAATCTAAAAGTAACTTATGTTTTCAGAGCACAAATCAGCAAGTGACCTTAACACAAGGTGATGTGATCTGTTCCTATTTAGTTGGGGGTTGGGTGGGTGGGAAAGAGTAGATTCATAAGCCCAGTTGACCTCCTATAGTACAAGGTAGAAGATTCTACAGCAGAAACAGAAATAAAAGGAGACAAGGACACTGGCACATGGGGATGGGATGGATGCCAATTCTGCAGATGAATTCTATTGTCTGCAGACCTGTGGGCTTTTAAAAAATTACTTCTCCAAATATGAACTAGGCTCAGAACATTTTCTAAACTGGCTGCTTTTATCTAAAAAGAGACATGATAATCATTTTAATGTCTAAAAACAGCAAATCTTGCTTTTTACTAAATCCATACTCAGAAGACTGCACTATATTTATGGTTTGTTCTTCTTTGAAAGTTTAAAAAATTCTAAAGCCAGGAATGTTCTCTGTGGCTTATGAGGACACAGACAGAAGATGGAGTGCAAGTCCAGTATGTAAAGTAAATACTACCCATGCTCCATTTACAGTCATACCCTTAAGCAAGCATGGTAACCTCTCCTGGCCCGGATTTGCTTGTCTATACCAGAGGAACAGCACCACTTACCCACTGTGCAGAGGTAAACAAGGGAAGGAGCTTAAATCTCCTGTATTTAGCACATGATGGACACAGAGGAAGACATGCTCATACCCACTGCCTGCCCTTGGAAAAGACTTTGAGAATATTTTTTTCAGACGAGAATATCAACAAGCTACATGGACTACACAGTGTAATGGTGAGAAATGGCTTTTTTTAGGACTCACAGGGCTAAGGTCATAGGGACGAGCTTTCAATCAGCCAACAAATCAAAGCTGCAATGTACCCTTTCACAAGGATAACACATAAAGATTTTAGTGACTGCTTCCTGGGGACTGAACCCATTCAACATAACCACATTTGCCCAGTGGTAATTCTCACAGAAGAAAAAGATCATTCAGTGCTAGGACAGCCATCATCATTCCAAAATACTTTCCCCATCCTAGCTCAGCAATCATTGAAACTTCATTTGTGCAAATGTCAAGGTCCAGGAGACTTTATGATTTACCAAAAGTACCATCATGAGTGGGTCACTGGGGTGAACTTCTCCCAGTAAATAGACACTCTCTTCCTCTCTGAAACATCTACATTTTCCCTTCGGTGTTTCATAGAGATCATTGGAGAAAGCATCCGAGCCTGGATGAGTGTGGACAGAAACTAATGTGGGCAAAAACAGAGCAACCATAGAGAAAGTGGTGCAGCCATGCCCTGCTCTGTTGGTTGGAATTTTAAATACTGGTCTACTGAACATCTCATGTTCTTTGTGCTTCTTTTACAAAAACATGCATGAGAGCACCCTTCCTGGGATGTTCATACCAATTCCTCAACAGGAGCAACATAATGGTGTTTCCTGCCCTACTTTTCAGCCTTATCTACCCTCTGCCCCTCAGGCAGCCTTCTGCCTGCAGCTGTTACTTGTCCTTTAATGCCTACATTCTGATGACCCATGTGAATATTTAAAAGTTCTGCATACACAACCTTCATTCTAGTTGCTATATAGGTCACTTAGAAAGTCCACTGGGTAGTTCCCGTCATGGCACAGTGGAAATGAATCCGACTAGGAACCATGACGTTGCAGGTTCGATCCCTGACTTTGCCCAGTGGGTTAAGGATCCAGCACTGCCATGGGCTGTGGTGTAGATCACAGACACAGCTTGGATCTGACATTTCTGTGGCTATGGCGTAGGCCAGCAGCTGTAGCTCTGATTGGACCCCTAGCCTGGGAACCCCCATATGCCAAGGGTGTGGCCCTAAAAAGCAAAAAAAAAGAAGGAAAGAAAAAGAAAGTCCCCTGGAACACTCAATGCCATTGCCAGAGTCACTGAAAACTGCAAACTAGGAAATCCATCAAATTGCCACTGCCTGCCCTCCTTCTGTCTTCTAAGAAAGCTTTGAGCCCAACATTTAGAAATCTTGACCAACTGCTCTCTGGACTCAAAGACTGGGTTTCTAGTTTGTTCTCACCATTAAACTTTGTTTTGTTTTGTTTTTGTTTTTGTTTTACCATAGAAATGCCCCTTATGGGCATTTCAGAAATCAGGCTCTTTCCCCACCCTAGCTCAGCAATCATTGAAACTTCATTTATGCAAATGTCAAGGTCTGGGAAACTTTATGGTTTACCAAAAGTACCATCATGAGTGGGTCACTGGGGTAAGCTTCTGATCAATCAGAAGGGCCTGATTTTTCACTATGTTGAGGTCTAACTTAGGTGGGCACCTTACTCCCACCTAGACTACCACCTCTTGACATGAGATACAACTGTTCAGCTGCACTGACCTATCCCAGGACCAAGAGACTGATTCATTGAGCTGGGGCAATTCCTTAAATTTGTCCTTTTCTGACTTTGTATCCTTATCCCAAGCCCTATTGCTGTGGGATTCTTCTCTCCCCTTTTGTAGATCTCTTAGCTTACAAACCCCAATCAGAATCTCTCTACAGCTACCAGCTTGACTTTAAAGATCTAAAACTTCCTGGAAAGAGGGAAATTTCAAAGGGCAGAATGAGGGGTACCAGAATATGCTACTGTGAAATATGCCTCTTCGGCATATGGATTATTTTGAGTTAAATACCACTGCATACCAGCAGATGCTGGGAAAACTCTAAGGCCAGTGCACAAGTTTTCTTTTTGTAAAGAAAATATACATTTATAAAATAAATTCCTATATAAAAGATGTATTCTTCTCCCATGTCCTAAGGGAACTCTTTACTCTTATCAATAGAAAGGCACAAACCTTACTAAACAACCCTTGTTTACCATACTTTTCCTGGTCACTTTCCCATAACGTGTCTCCCCAACCCAGAAGCCCCCAAATCCTTTCCTTTAGCCTAAAATGATTTTAAGCCTGAGTTCTAACTACTCCTTGGAGTTAACGGGTATCTGGGTGTTCCCAAGTATAAGCTTGATGCACATGCTAATAAACTTGTTTGTTTTCCTCTTGTTAAAAAAAAGTTCTGTCTACCTCCAAAATATTTCCCCCAATAGACCGTGACTTAGAAGACCAAAGGCAAAAAGTGTTTAATTTAAAATATGTTGATCTTTAACAATGATCTGGGACACTTTATTTATTTACTTTGGGTCTTTTCTAGGGCCACTCCTGCAGCATATGGAGGTTCCCAGGCTAGGGATCCAATCGGAGCTGTAGTCACTGGCCTACACCACAGCCACAGCAATGCCAGATCCAAGACGCCACTGTGACCCATACCACAGCTCACGGCAATGCCAGGTCCTTAACCCGCTGAGCGAGGCCAAGGATCAAACCTGCATCCTCATGGATGCTAGTCAGATTTGTTAACCACTGAGCCACGACAGGAACTCATGATCTGTGATACTTTAGAATGGAGAAATAGATACAGCTCTAATAAGATGGGACACAGTACAGGTCAGTTTTGATTAAGGCAAGAAAATAGATGAATTGGTTTAAAAAAAAAAAAAAACAAGAATAAAAAACCCTAGCCAGTAGCCCACTTCCTGCAGAGGCAAATTACAGAGGACATTTCAGGAAAGTGGTGAGGTGAGGTAGCTTAAAGGGACACCAACCATCTTCCCTCCCCTCGCCCGATACATAACCATAGTACTAGATCTTCAAAGCCTAAAGAAATACAGAAACACAGAGTATTCTGAAACTCATTCTACATCTAGCCAGAAAACTTGAGACACCTAAGTGGGAGTGAATGGTCCATTTCCCAGAGGCTTGCTGCAATATGCTGACAAGGTAAGGAGGTTCTTGGCCTCCTTTCCATTTTCCCACTTCAGTAATGATATTACAGGGCACGTGATGACTGCTTTGTCAGCACTTCTTTGCAGACACTAAATGCAGGGATGTTTCAATTCCCTCCTGAGGCCAGCCTGTTGGTGCAAGCTCATATTTACTCCAGGAGGATGCAATTCCCATGGTTTAGCATCTCTACAAGATCAAGCAAATCAGATTAATGGCTATAACTTTAACAACCCACAGGCTGGGACCTGCTCAGAATAAAGCTGATTTTTAACACAGAGATTATATGCCCCTAAAAATACTGGCTCCTTTTAAACAAAAATCCCTATAAGAGATTGTGAATAACCCCCAAACATGATCTACCAACAGTGGAATCACTGTATATTATTAAATATCTCTGAGAAACGTTCACAATTATACATGTAGGGTTATTTTTGTTGGTTTGTTTGTTTTGGTTTTTGGGCTCACAACTGCAGCATATGGAGGTCCCCAGGCTAGGGGTCAAATCAGAGCTGCAACTGCTGACCTACACCACAGCCACAGCAATGCAGGATCCAAGCCAAGTCTATACCACAGCCCACAATAACACCAGATCCTTAACCCACTGACCAAGGCCAGGGATCAAACCCAAGTCCTTATGATACTAGTTGGGTTTGTTAACCACTGAGCCATGATAGGAACTCCACATGTAGGGTTTTTAATAAGAAAACTAGTTAAGGCAAAAATCATCTAAACACCTCTGCCTGAGATGACATGCATGAGTCCAAAGCTTCAACATAAAATGAGTTTGAGTCACTATATGTGAGGTAGGAGTGGAGTGTTTCTGTATCTGCTATCAAGGATGTTTACCATCATCACATCAAGTTCTAGTCTGCTCCCACTCCTCCCATTCTTCCTTATTTGGGGACAGCTCTACTGAATTCATGTCTAAAGAGGAAGGAAGGCCACTCCTCCATGTCTAAAGAGAATAGGAGATCCACTCCCAGACAATCATAGGACCCACAGTACTCCATCCTCTTGGCCAAAACCTTCATTCCAAACAGAGTTAAACCAAGCATTGATGGATCACAGCTCCTCCCTTGAACTGACTTTGGAGCTAGAGGAGGAAGGGGGGTATCCTTGGGTTAAAGAGCTAGATAGATGCGAATCTAGAGCTTATTAATGTGCTGAGCAGACAAGGTCTGTGACAGGAAGGAAAAATGCCAAGACAGAGAATAAAGAGCAGAAATAAAAGAATTAAAAGAGATAGAGACAATAGATGGAAAACAAGCTAGCCACCAGGAAAGCATCTGAATCTCAGGGGCTGGGTGCAGCCCAGCTGCCTCACCAAGACAACAGAGGCTTGGCCTGATTCAGTTATATTAGCCAAAAATACTCATTGTTGCTTAGAATTCTTTCTGCTGGGCTTCCATCCTGCACAACAGAAAATATCTGAATACCACTGACGATATACTCTAAATTTCAAAGTATCCCCAAAGGGCAGATATGACTGTTAACATCTTTCTTTTTAAGAAAATTCAACCACATGTATGTTCAATAACTATGTGCTATTTTCTACAAGGGCAAAGAAAAACATAATATTCTTAGAGGATAAAAATAGTGTAAAATACTAATTCTTCCATGCTGGCAAGTTAGGGTTTCTGCAATTCCCAAGGACATCTGAAGTAGTTTTGCTTCTCCTGGGGAGAACACAATGCATTTACTAGTGATTCTGTAAAAGAGCACAATTTACTGAGTAACACCCAGGGGGAAAGGAGCAGCCTAGGACAGCCCAGAGGTCCAGAAACCTTCTCTAAAGCTACATCTTTATTGTATCTTGATAGAGTTTGCTAAGCATTTGCTCAGCCTGGTGAGAGAAAGGTCTGTCTAAATCCACGCCACCTCTCTTAAGATGGAGTCCTATGAGGAGCCTCAAAGATGGCCATCCCCCACTTTTGAGACCAAAAAAGTGGGAGAAGACAATAAGGTAAAAACACACATTTTAGGGACAGAACACTGACCTTTATTATCCTTGTCAGAAAGTGTTATCATTCTCTACTTACTATGTGCCAGGAACTACTGAGCATTTTAACAACTTCCCTGTGAGGCAGGTAATATTTATCCCCATTTTATAGACAAGAAGCTAAAATTCCGAAGGGTCAGTGACGTGCCAAAACCCGCTCAGCTGGTAAGTGCTGGTCCAGGACTTGAACCCGTGTGACAGGTTTATGAGTTTAACCATTAGGATACACTGCCTCCCAGCTTTTATCCATTGTTTCCCTCCGGCAAAGCCACTGCTTCTTTGTCCCTGCAGCATATTTAAGAGCATCTGATTCATTGGTCCTACTGCACTATAAACACAGTTAAGGAAAAGGAGACTAATGGTTAGACATCGCTGAGCCTTTTATAACAATTTTAAGGCACTATCTCCCACAATGACAGTTAATCTGATAGGCAACTCTCAGCTTTACTGTTTCCCTCCTGAGTAAAGATCAAGAAGCCTGAGATCCAAGTGATCTTGTAGTAACCCTTAAGAACAGCTGGGATGGCTGCTGAGTACCAACAGTGTGCCCATAAGGTGCTACCTCTTGTAGACAACACAATGTAACTCTCTCCAGGAACTTAGATCCCCCAAGAAGGCACAGCATATGACAACACATACCCCACACACAAACATGAATCATGCTTTAGTACAACTAGAGCCACTGTGGAAGAAAGTCAAATCCTGAGCTACTTGACCAGCTCCTCTTAAAGGCTTGGGTCTGGAAATTGATCTCTCCATGACTGAAACATCCATACTGCACAGGCCCATACCACTGGTCTTAGGCTCTTCATTCAGCCTATCGGAAGTGTTCAAGGGCCAATGTCAAACTCTCTAGGAGCCAGTAGGCAGCAGTGTGGATGATTAAGACAAAGGGTTTTCTGTGACAATCTCAAGCCCAAAGGGGGATAGCAAACTCTTTCCATTCACCCAGCTACTTGTCCTTAAGTTAAAGACGGACTTGTCTCTGGCTTCAGGGAGGCAAGGTCATTGCTTATTATTTGGGGGTCAGCACTTACATGCCTGAACAGAGTCTGCCTTTCAAGACTTGAAGAGCTCTGATGGAGGAAAAGAAATGTTGATGGTGATGGTCGTGGTGTTGTTGTTGGTGGTGATGGAGATGATGAAGAAGATGGGGAAAGAAGAAAACAGTGATGATGAATGTCATCTATAAATGTAAGCATAAAGCAGCAACAGATATCCTTCTAGGCACTACCAATCATAATCATGAAGCTGCTTCTGTTCTCAAGCCAATCCCACTGAAGTATTTCCCCCTCAGAACTAAACACATCCAGCTTCAAAATAAAGAGCTGCATCCCTCCCTCCCCGCCACCCCCCCCCCTTCCCCCGCCACCCTTCCCCTTCCAAGCTGGGAATGAGACTGCACTGGTGGGTCAAGAGGGCTGGGAGTTAACGGCAGTTCTGGAGTGAGGAGCGTTAGGAAGACGCGGGGCGGGGAGGCCAACAACACACTTCGAAACCACTCAGTTGCCAGTGGAGGAAGAGACGCAGAAGGGGAGGAAGATAAGGTAGCCGGGCAAACAGATTTGACGCCTCTTTTTGAGATCCCTGAAGCCCCAGCAGGCGGAGCAGACAGCCTTTGGTCGGGAAGAAGAGGCGGGGCAGATCGCCAGCAGGACAGACAAGGCTCTCTTTACCTGACCAGGTGCAACAGCGGTAGCGGCTGCAGCGAGGATGCTGCGCTTGAGTCCAGAGCCTGAGCCTGAAGCTGCCGCTGCGCCAGCCTCCGCCGAGGCCCCGCCTCCGCCCCGCCCCGCCCCGCTCCGCTCCCACCCCCCAGTCAGGAGGCCCCGCCTCCCTAGCACGCTCAGGCCCGACGGGTTGTTTAGGGGAGGCAAGCTGTAGACTGATCGGCAGAGCTAACGACCAATGGGAACGCGTAGCGGCGCCGGGACGGGCGGATGGCAAGGTGGGGTGGGAGGAGAGGGTGCCCAATCAGCTGCCGAGCCGCTGGGCCTGGCTAGGGCGCAATGAGATTATTGGGCAACGCAAATCCAGGCTGCTGGGCAGGGGGTGGTAGTTGTAAGGTTAGGTCTAAGGTGGACAGCCAGGGTAACAGCCAATCCCTGGCCCCATGGCCCTAGCTTCCCTGCTTCCGGGTACCTCTCAGAGTGCAAGCCCTGGACTGATTCGAAGCGATGGGGGGAAGGGAGCCGGTCCTTGGCTCTCACGGTTCTGAGGTTCCCAGGCCTCAGAGACCCCGCAAGGTTGTGCCACTCCAGTGGTCAGGTCAAGGGCCGCCTCCCCGGCACCCTTAGCTTAGCGATTCTTGATCATAAGTGCTAAAACGAGCCAAGGAGGAAAATTCAAGAAGTAGGATCCACACATAAACCCAAACTCTTATGTTAGCTTCCCTCATAACTCCCAATTCCGCCTCCAAACAGCTCTTTAGCCAGAACCCATGGCAGGTGAATTTCTTTGACTGATTGGAAATAAGGTCTAAACAGGTTTGGGCAAAAATATGAGTTAGGGCCTTGGTGATTTGGGAAAAGAAGACTGAGTCCGGATGTCCAGAGGCCTGGACTTCACAATGGAGACTACCTGCTTGCTGGAAAACCTTGGCGTTCAAAATCTGGTTGCTGGAGTTCCTAGCGTGGTGCAGCGGAAACGAATCTGACTAAGAGCTGTGGGGTTGCAGATTCAATCCCTGGCCTCGCCCAGTGGGTTGGGGATCCCAAGATGCTGTGAGCTGTGGTGCCAGCCAGCTGCTGTAGCTCCTATTCGACCCTTAGCCTGGAAACCTCCATATGCCATGGGTGCTGCCCTAAAAAAAGAAGAAAAAAAAAATCTGGTTGCCACTGTTTCAGTGCTAGTGAATCAGTGTACACGCTGATGCCAAAGTAAACTATTTTTCCCCTAAATACATGTCTAATAATTACTGGAATGAGCTACCTTCAAATGTTTCATAAGAGGCTTTGAAGCCTTAATGATATAGTGTTTCAGTCTGTGATTTGGGTGGCATTTCTATCTGTTCCAAGTAGGTGGGCAAGAAAGGTCATTGCCTTTCACCTGCTTCCTGATAAATGTAAAATGTATCATCCTTCTGACATTTAAGAGAAATCTATCCTGAAGAGATTCTGTGCAAATAATATTCCAACTAAATCATAAATAAATGTGAAAAAAATGGGAAGCTATTTTAAAGTATTTTTTCCTCATTTTTTTTCTAGAAAATAGTTTATAAACACTCTAGTATATTCTTACTCATATCAGCCAAACACTAATAAGTACTTTATATACCTATATTTATATACCTTCAATCCACACATCTCTCTTGTGTAAATCTCACCTTTAAGATAATACTGAGGCTCAGGGAGGTCAAATAATTGCCCCAGGGTTATGCAATTAATTAGGAATAGAGTTAATACTATGTCAATATTTCTGTTTAAAACCCATCATTACCAGTTAGAAGAACAAAAAGTATTAACACAACACATTACTTTGAAGCTTTATTTTATTTATTTATTTTTTACCTGAAAAACTATCCTAGATGTACCAGTTTCCACACTTCTTGAAAGAGCGGCTTCAGAAGCACTTCTAAGCATCACCTCCGAAATGTGTTAGGAGTAACTGCAAGTCAGCTTTGCTCATAGAAAAGAGTTGAGTTGTGATTTGCTATTGATGGAGAGGAAGCAAATTTTTCCAGGGTTTGGGTCTAACTAGATTTTAACTGAAGTAGCAATCTTTTAAGTAAACCAATAAAATAACATCATGACCATAAGAACTTAGTCCTAGGAAGAAATAAGAGGATATAACCCGGAATTCCTGATGTTGCACAGTGGGTTTAGAATCTCACTGTGGTGGCTCAGGCTCAGGTCACTGAGGAGGTATAGGATCAATCCTAGCCCAGCCTAGTGGGGTTAAGGATATGAAGTTGCCACAGCTGTAGTGTAGGTTGCAGCTGTGGCTTGGATTCAATCCCTGGCCCAGGAACTGTCATATGCCGCAGGTGTGGCCATTCAAAAAAGAGAGACACAGAGAGGATAAAACCCAAGGTCCTATTCCACCATTGTTTCAAAAGCTTTCTGAAGAGATTCATAAATCCTATTCTAAACTTTACTCAAACTTGAAAATAGGTAATTGCTCTAAGCTTAAGAGGGAGGCGTGTGTAGGAAGAAGCCTAAAGAGAAGAAGATTTTCCAAAGAGGTTATTTATCAAGACAAAATATAAATAAAAAGTTATAGATAACAGAAAGATATACCCTAATTAACAGGTTAGTGGTACAGACATTCAGGGTTGTACCTGCTTCTGGTTTAACAAACAATTAATAAGTGCCTAATACATGCTATTAAGCACTGTGTTATACTGGGGATATTCATTTCAATAAAACCACTTACTGACCTTGAAAAAGCACATTTTAGTTGAAAACACGCAATCTGGATCAGGCTTGAAGAGATCCACTTTTTAAGCATAATTGCTAGTCTTCACAGCTACCCATCAGGGTAGGTATTATCCCCATTCCAAAGATCAGAAACTGAGATTAGAGTTTTGGTCTTTAGAAACTGATGGTAACTCACCTGAAGTCATACAATTGAGAAAGTCTTAATTCCTAATCCTTCTGACCCAGGGGCCATATTTTTGCAGCACACCATTCTGCCTTCCTGAGGGAAGGAGCTCTCTCTAATACTCCCCATAGCCAAGCACCTCTCTCTGAAATACGTCATATGAATTTTTCAATATTGAATTTGGTCAGTTTGTTTATCAAAGTACTCTACTTTCTAAATGGAATGAAGAAAATATAAAAGATGGTTCCTGCCTACTTGGGCTTTGTGTACTATTTACATGCCTTAGTGGTAGGTAGAGGGATTTCATATAACTCCCCAAACATTCCCAGACTCTCTTCATTACCTCTTAGTTCACTTCTAGTGCAACAAGACAGTAACATTCACTCCAAGGTATAATCAGTGGACGAGCAGGATCAACCTCACCTGGAAGCTTATTGGAAATGGGGAATCTCAAGCCCACCACAGATCTACTGATAGACTCTGCCTTGTAATAAAATATCCCAGGGGAATTCCCATTGTGACTCAGCAGGTTAAGAATCTGACCAGTATCCATGAGGATGTGGATTTGATCCCTGGCCTCACTCAGTAGGTTAAAGGATCCGACATTATGGGGAGCTGTGGTTTAGGTTGCAGATGTGGCTCGGATCCCACGTTGCTGTAGCTGTGGCATAGGCCAGCAGCTGCAGCTCTGATTAGACCCCCAGCCTGGAAACCACCATATGCCGCAGGTGCAGCCGAAAAAAGGAAAAAAAAAAAATCCCAGGAGGTTCTTATTCACTGAAGGAGTACTTAGCTTATGTGAAATGCATTTAATAACTCCAGAAGCTTACTGCCCAAAGAGTAATGCTCCTGACCTTGAATGGGGGAGAAAGGAAGAGAGGAAATGGAAGTGGAATATGTACAATGTACAGGTTCACTTCTGCTTCTACCATGACCTCTAACAGCAAGAAACATTACTATGGTTCACAGATCACTAGCTCTCAACTTCTCTCAAAATATTAACCACGCCCCCCCTTCATACCAAAAAAGGCAGAAAGAGAAACAAGCCAGGCTCTAGACTCGAATGGACCCTCCATATACCTGCGGGTTCTGAGTCCTCCTGTTGTGACTTGCTCCAGTCAATGAAAACCACAGATGCCAGTTCGAGCACTAAATGTTTCTTTCCAAAGAATGAGGTAAACAGGTCCTTCCTCCATTAAGCACCAGCTCTCAAGCCACTTCCTCCCTGAAGCCTTCCCTCCTTCCCTGTCCGAGTTCCTTTCCAGCTCTGTGCTTCAAGCTTCAAGCGTGTTGTTTGTACTTATCCCTCTGTCCCTGGTAAAGGGCTGCAGACATATTTGTTTCCTCTTCTGGGTTCAGAGCAACTTGAGAGAGAGGGAACCAGCTGGAGTTTACCTCTTTGTTCCCATAATGCCTTGAAGATAACAAGGGATCTGCTCTGTTTAACGGCATCCCTGTCCTTTCCTGAGGTAGGGGACTTCAAAGTCAAAGAAAAATCAGCATAGATGTTTGAAAAAGAAGCAGAAAAGCCAGACAGACACCAAAGATGAAAAATATATGGGTGGTGCCCTTTGGAAGGACTCCAACCCAGGTGGAGAAAAAAGAGAGGAGATGTGGCAGGTGACCTTAGAGTCCCATCTTGCCATTACATGACCCAGCAGGAACCAGGAGTTTCTTTTACCTAAGAGCTAATGTCAGCAAACAGGCACCTATGAAGCCATGTGTGGATGCTAAAGAGAGACCAGCTGGAGTGAAAATGAGGACAAGTAAATTTTGGGAGGTGTGACAGAAACAGGGATGGAAAGAGCCCTCCCAGTGAGCACTCCCAGGGGAATGGACTTGCACTCCCACAGAGGACTGTGCTCTGACAGGATGTGACAGTCTAGCAGATAATTCTAGAAAGGGTCCAACATTCCATTACACTCTGTGGCCCAAAACACCTTAAACAATCTGGACTTCAGTGTCCTCATCTGTCACAGACAGGATGACACAGTGATCCCAGAGTACCTGAGATTAGGACCACTTATTTTAATGCCCTTCCTTGTCCCAAATGAGTGAAATTTCTACATATAACATTCTCCAGGGTGGATTTTGTTTATTTCAACCCTGAGAAAAGCCATCAATGGGATACATTAAACATGAAACCAATGATCACATCCCTCTGAAATGTAGGACACGGCAAGCGAACCTAATCTCCAAGATGTTTCCACCTCATTTGCCCTCGGCTGTGTAATCAGCTTTTCATCTCAACACCGGATAAATGCATCTTGCCTGCTGCCACATTTGTCCTAATGTAGATGCTGTTCTGTAGATCAATAATTACTCATCACCCCCAAATTTCCTGAAAATACTTAATGGTATTAAGATGCCCATCTCCATGGCACATGCACGGATCAAAGACACAGAAAAACAAGGCTTTGTGCTGTAACTTTGTCACTGAATGTACAGTCACAGTCTGAGAAAAGATGAATTAGACCATGGAAAAGTCAGAATTTAAATAAACATTGAAGGTTATTCAGACCCCTGTTTAGAGCCCTCCAAAATGATAGCTGTTTCAATTGAAGGGGCTCCATCCCTTCTGATGCATCATCCGTGTGTATTTATTCTCCAACTCATTCGGAGGATTTGAAATGACAGATTATCCTTGCAACGTTGCAATGCGTAGGTGAGCATTGCGGAGGCTGGTAAAATGTTTGCAGACTGGAAAGCTTTTTTTTTAACTTGCCTAGAAGTATTAAAAAGATCTCAAATGCCACCTGAAGTGCCATATGGAGAAATTACTCTCACTCAGCCACAACCATTATTGCATTTGTGCTCTCAGTTTAGAGGAGGAAAGGAAGAACTTGAGTCTCAAGCTGAAACCATGAAATATTTTGCATTAATTCCCTGAAAAAGTTTAGGTTTGATTCAACAGGAAAAGTCATAATGACTACAGTTCTTTTGCATAAAGAGGAGTGGAGGGATGAGTTAGGGTTTCATGCCAAGAGATACGTCCTCAGATGCTACAGCAGGACTTGTAGTCAGTAAAATCGCACAGCCTCACCTTTAGCTGGCAAGACAGGCTTAGTACACTGTTTTGTCAAAGGTCATCTGCTGATTCATGAAAGCCACCAGATTGCACCTCTGAGGGTAGGAGAGTAACAGCAGGAGTCTGACTCCACTGCTTTGGGCCAGTAACCCAAAGGTGATAGGCAGAATTTTGGACAAGGCAGCATAATCCTCTCCCATGGCTCAAGGTAGCCTAGAACAGTAGCAATCAGATGATTCAGTGCCAAAGGTAGCAGGCTCTGCAGAGAACAGCTGCAGCCTCAGAGGAAAGAAAAAGCTTTATGAAAATGATTTTCTTTTTTACTATAAAAGCATCACATGATCATTGAAATTTGAAAAATACAAGAAAGCACAACACAGAATAAAAATGGATTATAATGTCATCATTCATATACTTAACAAATCAGCAAGTATTGATTTATTTATTTAACCCTTGAGTGTTTCTTGGCCCCTTCTAAATGCCAGGTGCTTTTCTAGGCACCAGGGATGAAAGAGGAACACAAACCTGCTCTCTTTTATCTGTCCACAAAGGGGACAGATGACTAATATAACCACACAGAGGAGAGTATCATGACTTACTAGGCTAAGTAACATGAGGAAAGAAATGTGGTCCTTAAAAGCCAGATATAAGGGAGTCTGTCCAGACTTAGGGGTTCAGGGGAGATGAGTAGTGGTCTGAGAAGACTTCCTGGGGAGATTACTCTTAAATTGAGGTCTGCAGGATGAACAGGAAATGATTAGTTAAAAGAGGGATGAAGAACCACGCAGGCAGAAAGAATAACCCCCAGGCAGAAACATGAGGTATTGCAGAGCGGAGAGAAGAGAGTGTGAAAAGTCTCAGATCTGGAAGAAGAGGGTATGTGACTGGAGGTGTGAGCAGGTTCAGACCCAAGGGCACGGCTGACCTTCATGTAAGTCCTTCAGATGATTGATTGATTGATTGATGTGTGTGTGTGTGTATAAAACTTATGTGTATATTGTGCATATGTGTGGGTGGTTTAATCATTACCATCAAACTGCCAAATTTCTTTCCATAAAGTATACACCAATTTATTTTCTCGTTATATATATATGTGTCAATTTCACTTCATCTTCAACAACATTCTTTATCTTTTTTTTACCTTCAATGTTTGATAAACAAGAAAGGATGTCACTGAAGTTTTCATTTAACAGCGAACAAATATCCAGAGTTCCCATTGTGGCTCAGCAGGTTACAAACCTGACCAGTATCTGAGGATGCAGGTAAATCCCTGGCCTCACTCAGTGGTTAAGGATCTGGCATTGCCATGAACTCTAGTGTAGGTTGCAGATGCAGCTCAGATCCTACATTGCTGTGGCTGTGGTATAGACAGGCAGCTACAGCTCCAATTTGATTCTCCAGCCTAGAAACTTCCATATGCTGCAGGTGCGGCCCTAAAAAGAGAAGAAAAAAATTGAATAAATATTCATTGCCTGTTTATTTTTCACTTGCTTCACAGAAAACAGGACTTTCAGGAAAGTAAGTACATGTTAATGTCAGTCTAAGGTGGCAGGAATGGCTCCTCTGTAAGAGATACCTCTTGCAAAGATTCAGCCTGGGTACCTAATGGACCCTTATCACTCTTCCTTAAGAGAATTGTGACAGCAACACATCAAATTAGTGTTAGCCATTGGTCTTAGCACAAATGAAGGCATGAGATTAACTTCCTCCTGGCCAACCACACAGGGCAGCTCCAAGGGAGAGAGGGAAGTCAGCTAAGATCTGTTAAGAAGAGAAAAGAGGTAGATCTGGGCTTGACAAGGACTGAGCCCATCTGAAGGAGGTAACAGTGGGAATAAAAGGCTCCATGGGAAGGCTGCATGCCAAGGAGAAAGGTGTGGCCAGTAGGAGATGGGGGGCAGTAGAGAGAAGCAATTGGAACACATATATGACAGCCTCACCAGTCTGCCTAGGAACAGTTGTGTTCTTGAGCATGTATCACACATGCAAAGATGCACTGGTCTCAAGTCCTTTCTGCATAGATGGGTCTTGATCTGGGAAGATCAAGACTGATTGAGGGTGTGTGAGGTCTGCAGGGGCTTAAGTCACAGGTAACATACGTGGCATCCTCCGGGACTGAAATCACACAATATAACTGGCAAAAGCCACATCTGTGGGAGATAACTGGGTAGGTGTGGGCATGGGACAGAAAGGCTTACCTATTTTCACACACTGGCACACAAGAATCTCGACGGCAATGGCCAGGAGGGACTCAGTCCAAAAAACCCAATACAACAATGCTGCAGTAGTTGTTTAACTAGAGAACTGTATGGAACAACAAGCAGAGAAATTGAATTCTATTATCTTTTACTATATAATCTATATGCTACAAACCGCAAATACAAGGAAGTGTTTTTCCTCTATAAATTTCCACTTCCAGCTGACCAAAGAGGCTTGGGGGAGGGGCCAATGCCCTCTCTTCTGGTTGCACTGGATTTCTCTTTTTTGGGGGGTGGGGGGGCGGGGTCTGGTGCCTGTTCTTTAAATGACCTTTTTTCGGGTCTCGGTTCTGTATTCTAATGGCAAATCCAAGTCCAGCTTTATTCATGGGCGTGTGTGGCCAGTGCAGTCACACAGGGCCCCGCATGCAGAAGGGTTTGTGTAATGCACTGCTGTCTCTCTCTCTTGAAATTCTTAGTAATTTTTGAAAAAGGGAACTTGCATTTTTAGTTTACACTGGGTCCCACAAATGCTGTAGCTGATCCTAGTCATATTCTGTTCCCAAGACTCTTATTTCCAATGCTGAAACATTTTAGAGGATTCAGTTTAATGAAGTGGTTAGGAGGATTTGTTTGGAATAAGACAGACCAAGGTTTATATCTTACTTCTGCCACTTCCTTTACAGTAGAATTTTTGAGGTACAAGATCTCTGTAAACCTCAGTTTTCTTATCTGTGCCTACCTCATAATCTGATTTTGTTTTTATTAACTTAAAATGTGACAATGCTTGGAGAAACCATCAGAATGTGATGATACACATTTTACTGTGTGTACTTATTCTGCTATTATAGGAAGACCCTGCTTCCCTCCAATATGACTGGGAAAACATTTGCCGCTAATTACCACAGTAACAGCTTCTCTGATTGTGGGTACTTCCCCTCTCCATCCCTGTCTGCCTCATTGCTCTGCACACCTGGTTATTTTGGGTGAAGTAGCTATAAAGTTCTTCCACAGTCAATGTTTTGCATTCTTTTTATGGCCATGGGAACATTGCTTTTATTCTTAACTTCAGCAGAAACAATAACTCCCAGATTTGAATCTAGGCAAAAAATGATTTCTGAAACTCAAGTCACTCCCCATCATCACCCACTTCACTCCCATTCCATGACAGTCACTATGTAACACCATCAAATTTTGGTCCTGCCCACAGCAGTGCAGCAGCGTCACTGGTTAACTGTTGCATGCCCCAAATGTGTCAGCTCGGACACAGAAGCTTCATTTAAAACACACATATGGATGTGTGCATACTCGCACACACCTACACATGCATGCACACATTCCAATAAATGAATCAAAATAGATCAAAATAGAGACCAAAAGTGAGCGACCAGAAGTGTTTCTGTGGGAGTATACTGAAATGCATAAAAATTAAGATGGATGGGTGGGTGGGTGGAGGCATGGTTGGATGGATAGATATGTGATAAGCAGAAAAGCCAAAAGTTTCCTGTAGAAACAGGGGATTGGGGGACGTGTAGGAGTATTCACTGCATAATTCTTCTTTTCTGTACATGCAACAATTTTTAAGAAAATGTTGTCAAAGGAAGTGTAATCAGTCATGTTTTGTTTGCTTGCATAGTCTGCTGAAAATCAGTAAGTGTAATAAAATCAGATTTTTATCTTTCCATAAAAATCTAAATTTGGGAGTTCCCGTTGTGGTGTAGCAGAAACGAATCTGATTAGTATACATGAGGATTCAGGTTGGATACCTGGCCTCGCTCAGTGAGTTAAGGATCCAGCATTGCTGAGAGCTGTGGTATAGGTCATAGACGCAGCTTGGATCCTGCGTGGCTGTGGTGTAGGCCAGCAGCTATAGCTCTGATCTGACCCCTAGCCTGGGAACTTCCGTACGCTGTGGGTGCGGCCCTAAAAAGCAGGAAAGAAAAATCTAAATTCTAGTAAAACTGAGACTACATGTCCACAAGTGGTGGGCTGAGGAACATTTGCCTTTTCCAGGAGTATGTGTGCACCAGACCACCACATCCCCATATTTCCTGGGCCACTGCCTCTGCCCTCTGAACCACTGCGTTAGGTTTCCTGCCTGACCCTCACAGGTAGCTGAGTTGCAATTCCTGTCGTAAATACACGCATAAATGGATTGATTAAGTAATAATTATTCACTTCATAGAAATATTTTTCCCACATTAACAAGAGATTTTTGACATGAAGACTTTAAGATTCTCCTTCACAAGTATCTATAAATGTCCTAAAATTATGTGTATCTGAAAAGTTCTGTGCC
Source organism: Phacochoerus africanus (assembly GCF_016906955.1). Classification (NCBI taxonomy): domain Eukaryota; kingdom Metazoa; phylum Chordata; class Mammalia; order Artiodactyla; family Suidae; genus Phacochoerus; species Phacochoerus africanus. The sequence goes on from NC_062545.1 coordinate 139,073,276, forward strand.
TGTGTCCTTATATTCATTTTTCTGGAAAGATAGTCCATAGCTTTGTATTAGGTTCTCAAAGAGATTGATGAGTCAAACATAATTAAGAATTAACAAAAAGTTCCTACTGTGTAGCACAGGGAACTATTTCCAATCTCCTGGGATAAACCATGATGCAAAAGAATATAAAAAAGAATAGGAGTTCCCATCACGGCACAGTTGGAAATGAATCCGGCTAGGGTTCGATCTCATGCATTGCTCATGGGTTAAGGGTCTGGCGTTGCCGTGAGCTGTGGTACAGGTCACAGACTCGGCTCAAATCTGGCATTGCTATGGCTGTGGTGTAGGCCAAAAGCTGTAGTTCTGATTAGACCTCTAGCCTGGGAACCTCCATATGCCACTAGTGCAGCCCTAAAAAAACAAAAAGACCAAAAAAAAAAAAAAGAATAGGTATGTAATATATGTTGTGTATATATAACAGATCACTTTGCTTTATAGCAGAAATCAGCACGACATTGTAAATCAACTATACTTTAATAAAAATGTTTTTAAAAATGAACATGGGATTTATACTAGTATTTTTTTAAATGATTTCAGTTTAAAAATGCCATCAGGTACCCTCTTAGCTTGGGACCAGCATTATGATAATAAGCTACCTGTGTGCCCCTTCCTGAACCAGAATGGGTCAGAATCTGTGAGTGAGAGGGAGGAAGTGAATGTGTGTCTAGAGGTAAGGTGATATTTACTGAAGATTAAGGACTAGCACATAAAGGGGCCCAAAATATTCTCTGTGGTGGTCCCAGCATTCAAAGTAGTCTGCTTCTCCTGCCATTTTTTTTTTTTTCTTTTTAGTGCTTCGAGTGTGGCATATGGAAGTTTCCAGGCTAGGGGTTGAATCAGAGCTATAGCTGCTGTTCTACACCACAACCACAGCAATGCCAGATCCATGCCACATCTACGACCCACACCACAGTTCACGGCAATGCCAGATCTTTAACCCACTGAGCAAGGTCAGGGATTGAACCCACGTCCTCATGGATACTCGTCAGATTTGTTCCACTGTCCATAGCAGGAACTCCTTCTCATGCATTCTCAAGGGCTGGCTATCTCTGGGAAACTCTGTAACTTCTGTGTACACAGCTCCAATTGAACAAAGTAACTTGGTGGATCATATCTTGGATGTTAACTGTTTCAAAACAGTTTCTCTCTCCACTTCAAGTCCTGTCTCTAAGAATGGCCAATAGTACCTTGCTTTCCCTCCAACACTTGACACCAGGATTTCTTGGATTTGTACAGACAGTGATAGTTTATTATTCCAAGCCATTGCTTGCTCATTCACCAATCCCTGCCTGCCCTGCAAGAATGTATAAAGCAACAGTTGTCAAACACAGTTAACCTTTCCTTTTTTTTTTGTCTTTTTTGTTGTTGTTGTTGTTGTTATTGCTGTTGCTGTTGCTATTTCTTGGGCCGCTCCCGTGGCATATGGAGGTTCCCCGGCTAGGGGTTTAATTGGGGCTGTAGCCACCGGCCTACGCCAGAGCCACAGCAACGCAGGATCCGAGCCGCGTCTGCAACCTACACCACAGCTCACGGCAACGCCGGATCGTTCACCCACTGAGCAAGGGCAGGGACCGAACCCGCAACCTCATGGTTCCTAGTCAGATTCGTTAACCACTGCGCCACGACAGGAACTCCAACCTTTCCTTTTAATACTCAATGATTCTTCCATCAGCATGCCTGATATTCCCACAATTCTGAATGAACACATACACAAGTTAGAAATGGATTTTATTCAAAAAATGTGTTGTGTTGTGGGCTTACCATGTTTCAGGTAAAGTGCTAGTCTCTGGGACTACGAGCAAATATGACTCAGTCCCTAGATTCAAGGAATCCTATTGCCTTGTATAGTATAAGTCACAAAACAGCAAAGTCCTTAAGAGTCTATTAGAAATATAGCTTCTTGGAGTTCCTGTCATGGCTCAGCAGTAACAAACCAAACTAGTATCCATGAGGATGTGAGTTTGATCCCTGGCATCGTTCAGTGGGTTAAGGATCTGGCATTGCCGTGAGATGTGGTTTATGCTGCAGATGCGCTCGAATCCCGCATTGATGTGGTTGTGGTATAGGCCAGCAGCTGTATCTCTGATTTGACCCTTAGCCTGAGAACTTCCATATGCTGCAGGTGCAGACTTAAAAGGACAAAGAAAGAAAAAAGAGAAAAGAAAAGAAATATAGCTTCTTGCTGGAAGTTTTTATATGGACTACCAAATTTTAATTTTACAATCCTGAGGTGTTGCCTTTCAGGACTCTCCCTGAATCCCTTTTCCTCCAGGGATGGTTACACTGAACTTGACCTCATGAATATCCCTCTCAGCCGAGGGGGTGTTCTGGCACCTGTGACCATTAGAGTTTCCTGGATCCTAGGCTTGGTGGCTGAGTATGTGGGGAAGCCAAGGCATAAAAACAAGGGATCTTTCCAGGGGCAAGGAAAACACTGGAGCTAAGCAGAGGTCTAGTAGGGGCTTTAGTCAAAGGTCCTGGGCAGGGAGGTGGAAAGGGGTTAGGAATCAACACCAAGATATAAAGCAGGGGTACCTGGATGGAGGGCATAAGTAGAAATCTAGAGAGATTCTTTTAAGTGCTTCAGAGGCTTCTCAAAGGGAAAAGGGAACTTTCAGTACATATGGTGCATTTACACAGAGATCTCACTCTCTAAGCCATTAGGTACCCCTCAGTCAATCATTAATATTTATCATCTCTCCATTTCTGCTTTTTTTGCATATTAATGTCCTCAATTCTGTCACTAACAGTCTTGAATATTCTATCTCATGGATTCTAGCCTCATTGTATCTAAGCACATGCATAGCCAGAGTCTGGAATCACATGTAGGTGAGGAGTCTCCCAAAAGGCAACTGATTTTTCCCAAGTTCTTCCAGTGATGGAATCAAGAACTCCTACCTTACATTTAAACGTAAAGAAATGATTTTCTTTGCCGAAATGAGTTGGAAGAGCCTTTGTAAATCCAACAAACCAACAAGACACCAACATATCACGCCACCTAAAGTTTATGGTTATACCCCAGACACTAAGAAGGGCCTTTGGAAATAGGTAATTATTATTTCTGTAAATTCAGCAAGGCCCTCCCGCTCTAGTCATCCAACTTGGGAGCTGAGGCCAGTGACAAATGACAATCAGACCCATATGTAAACACAAGAGACCCAGATTATCGCCTGCATCTGCACTCCTCAACATCCTTTACCTGCCCCTCCTCAAATCAGGTGACTCAGAAAACTCACTCTTAATAAAGCTCTTGTATATCAGATTCCCTGAGTCCAACAGAGCCAAGAAGATGGACCTAGATAGGATTTCTCAACATTAGCTATATTGACATTTGAAGTCAGATAAGCCTTTGCTCAAAGGCTTCCATATTCATTGCAGGACTTTTAGGTTCAGCCCTGGCCTGCACCCACTAGATGTTAGAGGCACCATGCACTACTCAATTGAGAAAAACAAAAATTTCTCCAGATACCATAAGATGTCTTGTAGAGGCAAAACCATAAGTGAGATTAATTCCATCATTTAATCTCACACCAATTCTTTAAAGCTCAGAAAGAAAAGTTGAGAAAGGGTTACCAAGCTAAGACTGGAGCAAAGATCGTCCATTTCCATGACCAGGGTCCTCTCCCCATCCCACCTGTACCCACAATGAGCGCTAAAACTCTAATGGGCCAAGGGTCATTGGATTTTTCTGTTCAGTGCAATGCCTGCTTTTTAGGAACCAGAATGCACACAACCTTCCAGATTGCTCTCTTCTTGATTTGCTTACTGCTTTAGTAACTCAGCTTTACCTCAGATAACCCAAATCGTTTACTAACACATATCATTCCTACTTATTGGATTTTTGGATGGATTTCACCTTTAGGATAAGCTATTCAGATTAGTTTTTCTTGTTTAACACAGAAGCATCTAACGCCTAGACACAGGAGTCATGTGAGGTGTGAGGATGCTCCTAGCCAGGAAGCAGAGCTGGAACTACTAACGACCAAGCTGGAACTTATGATTCCCTGTGGAAAGGGAAAAACAGGAGCAAAAAGCAAGGCACATAATGGGGATCTGATCTTTCCTTCCGTCTGTACTTGCTACGGGGCACTGGTGCCTCTAAACTAGCGGGGAACTTAGCTTTCTACTATAGTGAAAAGAGGATGTGTTCATCCCTGCGATACTGACATGTTTTACTAAATGTGATCATTAATAAAAATGCAATTCTTTGTGTGGCATCAAATCTTGAGCATTATGTCTCAAAAGATTAAAAAAAAAAAAGTTCACACCAGGCATGGTGGGGGTGGGGGGGTAAGACTAAGGTGACCAGATGTCTCTACTAATCACTGGATTTATTACCTTCCCTAGGACACTCATCTGGTTCCGTGATGGAGCAGAAGCTCATTGGCTCCTTGCCAAAGGGCACATGACTTGAATACTCATATCTTGCACAATTCTAGACTATGACAGAGGGAGAGAAGATGGACAGGATAATCTTCACCCTTCGAATTTCCTTTTTAGAGATTTGTGTATCATTGGTTCAGGGTAGCATTCTAGAATTAGTTTATCCTGATCATTTAAGCTGTAGGGTAAGATAGAGACTTAAGACACGTTATCTTTACTACATGAAACATATTTACATTCAAGAAAGTAGGAGGGATGGGAAGAATCTCCTTGTTTTGTTTTTTTTCAGTAGTTTCCTTCAATAAGCTAATTGGTTTGTTTTTGGCAATTTAAAGAGACTATGTTAATTTTAAAAGAGATCTTGAAATTTGAGTTCTTGGAAGAAATGGCTGGGGGAGGTTTATAAATTTTAAAAAGTCCCACATAGACAAATGGCATTTACATAAAGTTGGTAGTAGGCTGAAACTTCTTAAAAATAAACCTCTTTCATAATATGTATGTGAAAGATTAGAAAGTCTCACCATGGAGCAGGCAGAAGTTTTTTTGATGGAGTTGGGATCATCTCCTCTTCCTTTCCCTTCCCCCTCATAATAATGTATAAGATGCTGCATTTGATCTTTGCCCTCTCAGGAGCCTGCGATCTGCCTAGAGAGGAATCTGGCAGCTTCAAGGCCTAGGCTATTCAACCACACCAACAATCTATGTCCTGGTGGAGCTAGCAAATCCAGTTGAAATTTAAGTCAGCTGTCCCCAATCCTTCCCAAACCAGTTTCAGAAGGTGGCTCCAAGTGGCCACCCTGAAATAAAGTCATTTGGGCAAAGACCTATTAGCCAGAATGATAAACTTAGGAGGACAGTTGTGCCATGATGTGACTTGAGTGAAGTTAGGCTCAATCCTGTGTTATTTTTGTGCTTAGTCGTTTGGTTGGTTGGTTGTTTTTTAATGGTTTTCCAATTGTACTTAGAAATAAAAACCTGAGTAACTTTAGATCAGTAGCTATGGGTTGTACAAGGGCACAGACAGTGTGTATGTGTTTTGGGATGGGAGTGGTTTGGGGAGGGACAAGCTTACGGTATGAACAAAGGCATTCCCAGGACCCTCCAGAACCCATGTTCTCATCCAGAAAGCCTGAGAAAACAGCCCCTCAATTAAGATTGATATCAGAGCACATAAAGGATAATGGTTTCACTGAATATTCAATTATAAGGAGATTCTTTCTCTCTGATTGGAAAAGGCTTTTCAACCTCATAAAGAATTTGACATCAGAAAGTAAGGGACGAGAAAAAGTACAGGCTAGACCAACTTCTTTTCTTTCCTTTTCTTTTCCTTTTTTTTTTTTTGGCGGGGGGGGGGGGGGGTCTTTTTAGGGCTGTGCCTATGGCATATGGAAGTTCCCAGACTAGGGGTCTAATTGGAGCTGTAGTTGCCAACCACAGTCACATCCACAGCAACACCAGATCCAAGCCATGTCTGCGACCTACACCACAGCTCATGGCAATGCCAGATCCTTAATAAGCTAGACCAATATCTAAGAGCAGAGTGGAAAGGATTCCTTTCACCTTTTGAAGCTGGAGAAGAAATAAAGGAAAAGGAGCTGGTCTTTGGGTTTAAAAGTGTTGTGTGTGTTTTATATAATCTTCTAATTATATTGCAGATCATCTAAAAAAAAAAATCTTAGTTGTCCGAGGAGCTCATTGAGTCCACTCCCTTTGGAAATATTCTGGAAATTTTTTTACAACTAGATATAAGTAGTTTTAGATCTCTAGTTGTCTCCTTTTAAATTTTGAAGTAAGTGATATATGAAGATTAACTTTTTCAGCCACATTTTGTGCAGAGCTTTTTCTTTGCACCTCACACTTATCCACTATTTTCAGAAATGGGATTACATTATGGTTTACTTTAGCCATTTTATCATGTGTTCTACTTTCACATTTCATACTTAACATAGTCTTAAGAAGAAGAATGTTCCATAACAAATTTATTCACAGACTTCTAGTTATTATTTTCTTTTACAACAAATAAGTCAAATACTCCATAGAGTTTTCATTTTGCTGGAGCTTAATATCAAGTCCCTGCTAGTGAAATATATACATACATTCATGACTGTGGATCTTTGACTCCTCCATTTATCTCCCCAGAATTTTAGCTAGGATTCAACTTAATCGTGAATAACAATACTGTCATCAATTACAACTAACATTTGTTGAAAACCTATGATCAGCCACACCCTATACTTACTGGAAGAAGCCACCTGTCATTTGCTTTGAGCAGCCTACACGTTCTTGCTGGGTGTGCCAGGAATGCAAGTCTCTGACCAACCTCCAGCCAGGCCATTTCTCAGAGTTGTATTTTCCTCATATAACCTTGATGGACAAGGTAATGTCCCTCCCTAGACAAAGAGCAAGTTTGCTTCTTCTTATAAGAAAGTGGTAGATCCCCAAACCATGGGCCCCTCTCAAGCAACTCAACCCATGGTACGTGTGAATGTCCATCAAAAGCCTTGTGTTGCCCCCTTGGGACATGGGGGACATAAAAAACCAGTCCAAATGAGCAGATAGTTATGGCCACTGTGAAGAATAAAGTTCTTTGTTTTTGACCCCGGAGTCTTGTGTCTTCTGCCAGCATCCTGTGGCAGGCTAGCTTGTTAGTGTATAAGTAGGTCAAATTTCAGGTACCTCATTGTAAATAAACTATACTTTAAACAAAAGCAACCTGAAACACACACACACACACACACACACACACATACACACACAAAATTACAGACCCAGCCCGCACAGCTCTTGACAAAGCTCTGTATGGTGATTAGCACACTGAAGCCTCGTGAAGCCCCAAGGAGACTCCTGCCTCCTGCTTTTCTGAAGTTACTCCTAAGAATAAAATTAAGCAATAGTCAATTGAAGAAAGAAATGGGAAGTTTTGTTTGCACCAATCTGAGGACTATAACCTGGGGAGACAGTCTTTCAGAAAGCTCTGAGGACTGTGCTGAAGAAGTGTGCTGAGGAGGGCAATAGAGACCTATTTGGGTAAAGAGGTACGTGCCTTCAAGCACGTGTCTTGGTAGGAGGTTACTATTTACGAGGAACAGATATCTTAATGGTTTTAGTGCTTTTCTATGCATGGGAAGATGCAAGAAACTGGGCTCATAAAGTTTCCTCCTGAAAAATAGCTAAACAGCTGAAGGCCGGTTCTGCCAGTTTTCCCAGAGTACAGAGTGCCTCATCCTGATCTTCACCCTGAATTCCTTCCAGGGTGTATTCATTGTAGGTCAGTGACTTCAATGACTAATGACTTTATTCTTATAGAACTTATGGTGGGCAATATATATATATTTTTTTTGGGGGGGGGGGCCTGCACCAGCAGCATATGGAAGTTCCCAAGCTAGGGGCTGAACTGGAACTACAGCTGAGGGCTTCAACACAGCCACGGCAGCACTGGATCCAAGCCACACCTGCAACCTATGCTGCAGCTCATGGCAACACTAGATCCTTAACCCACTGAGCAAGGCCTGGGATCGAACCCAAATCCTCACAGACACCATGTCAGGCTCTTAATCCACTAAGCCACAACAGGAACTCCCCAACATTCTTTATTTTATAACTCTTTCCCTTTCAGTCTTAATTTTGACCAAGTTTGGGAGGCATTTGTCTCATGAGCTAATGTCAGTATTTAAGCTAAGAATTTTCATTAGGTGCATCCCAGTATCTCCCCTGGTGGTCTGACTGAGTCAGTTCCATACCAATTTCTGCCTTTAAGGGATATTATATATCGGCACTGGACATAAAATGCACCAAAGACATCTGCACAGGCAAGGCAAGTGGCTGGTCACTGACTTCTCACAGAATTGAGAAAGGAATGTTATCTTCTATGCTGTTACTTAGCTGGCGCCAGAAGAAGAAAAAAATTATCTTTATGGTTGAGCAGGTATGTCTGCCATTGGGGAGGCCTGGTTAATGCACAATGCAGATGTACAACAGACACTAGGAGGGGAGGGAAGAGGCCCAAATGGACAGAAAAAAAAAACCCTCTGGATTTATCTTGTCTGGCTTTAAAACATGAATTTTATTTCATCACTACCAATACTCCATAGGTGATACATTCCTTCGGCACTAAGTCTAGAGTCCATCGTCACTCTCTCATCAGCATCCTCAACTCCATAGGCTTCACTCACAAACCACCAGGTAAAACCCACAAAGCTGGATCAATCCAGCTCTACCTATGCCTTTAAGAGCAGTCCTTTCATCTTCAGACAGATAGACTGACCATATCCAGCCTCAGCTGAGCCTTTCTGACTTCTCTCTGCTTTTGACTAGCAGCAGCTCCTCCTCCCATTCTCCTCGTCCCATTCTCCTCATGTGCTAAAACGTCACTCTTTCCTGAAAACCCTTCCTCTAATTCCTTGACTTCGGTGTTCTACTTCACAGAAAACATAGATACTCCCAGGAAATAACTTCATCACCTCCCCTACACATGGACCATTAAAGGTATATCTGTGAACAGGGTCTCCACCGCCTCTGTGCTTAAAAGTTCAAGCTGTTCGGGTCAAATGCTTCCCTCCACATAAAACATTGACCGTCTTAAATTGGCTTCGCCCCCTTACATAGGTTGCTGATTAATCAAACTTGGAGTTATTTCACAGAGACAGCACCACTCTTGTGCAAGATGGGAACCCAAGCCTCCAGGATGACCCTGGAATCAAGAATCGTGCGTCTCATGGAACTCATAGACTAGAAAAGTTAACACCAGAGCCCTTTAGGAAGCAAGAAGTCCTTCAATAAGGAAAATCTTGCTTCCAGCAGGATGAGTGGCTTATAGGAACTGATTCAAGCCTAGCCCATCAGCTTCCAAGTCTGAAATTGCCCTAAGCCTTTAAATCATCACCCTGAAACCTGGATCAAGGAGACAGATTTGAGAGTCTTGGTTTTTGTCCCCTTGTTGGTCAACCTCGAAATAAAGTTTTTCCTTTTCTCAAAAGCCAGGGCCAACGTGTTGCCTCCATCAGGCAGGTCTTTCTGGCCCATAAGTCCAGTGATGCTGAATTCCCCTCAGCCTACAAAAATCCTCATGCCTCTGGCCTTAACACAAAAACCTCTCCTCATCTCTTGTCCCCTAGGATCTCTTCCTCGACGTACCTCCTTTTCACAGCAAAGATGACCCTCCCCACCTCCACTCCTCCTCCAGGCCCCTATCCATGGCACCCCAGAAGCACTCAGACAAAAGTCAAGTAAGATCAAACTGCCCAGTCCAATGTGGTTCTTTCCTTTCCACACAGCTGAGCCATGGGACAGTGGTTACCAGAACCAGAGGAAGCAGGGCAGGGTTGTTCCCTCCTGGTTGAGAGACACACCCAATGCGGGGAGGGGGTGGTGAGGAGGTAATCTCTCAGGGAGCAGTCATGAGAATTAATCCCTGGTCTCACTTTCCCCTCCCCCCTTTATCTGTTTTGAGTTCTCCACGTTGGCTGGATCCACTTGAAAGCAAGGGAGACTTATTACTGTGGTCCCTGCAAGCCAAACTCCAGGCCTGGGAGAGATGGTGGAAAAGGGGCAGAGCTGACAGAAGAGGGCAGATAGGGGACACATGGGACAACCCAGCACAGCACACTGTATGAGAGGGGCTCAGCGATATTTTTTCAATTTTTTTTTTTTTTTTTGCTTTTTAGGGCTGCACCCACAGCATATGGAGGTTCCCAGGCTAGGGTTCGAATTGGAGCTATAGCTGCCAGCCACAGCAATGTGAGATCTGAGCCTCATCTAGGACCTAGAACCACAGCTTATGGCAATGCTGGATCCTTAACCCACTGAGTGAGGCCAGGGATCAAAACCACATCCTCGTTGATACTAGTCAGGTTCTTAACCCACTGACCCGCAATGGGAACTCTTCTTTTTTTTTTTAATCAGATTTTAAATAAGCTAAATTCTTGTCTTGGAAACAAAAGAGAAGGCAGCATACGCAGTGATCAAAACATGGCAGAGAACCTAAAATTACATATGAAATAAATGGCTTTAGACTTGCTTCATTAACACAGACAAAAGCACCACTTCAATCTCTAAGGTAGGTTCAAACCATGCAACTGCAATGTTTTTCTTAAATGATCACAAGATGAAAGTGATGACTATGGTAGGAGCTGACATTTGAAGAGGCTAGTGAACTAATAGGTTAATTTATAATAAACGACCTTGAAGTAAGTTTTGTTGGGTCATTTGTTACATAGGGAAGGGAAGAGTGAAAAAATGGTTTTCAGTTTGAGGTTAACTTCCTGGGTCGTTTTTGGATACCATCTTTATTGTGTGCTCATGTGGCCTGGGGTATTATGTAGCATAACCACCACTGCTGTTTAATTTCTTTAGAAACATAGAGATTTGGCTTAAAGTGCAAGAGTCACATGTTCCTTGGTTCCATGACTTCCCTTGGCTGCATTCTGTATTTAATTATTTGGCAACACCTTCCCACATGATGTCTGCCAAGGACAGACATCAAATATAAGAGTGGAAAGGACTGTGAAGATTACTGAGTTTGGGAGTTCCCGTCGTGGTTCAGTGGTTAACAAATCCGATTAGGGACCATGAGGTTTCGGGTTCAATCCCTCGCCTTGCTCAGTTGGTTAAGGGTCCAGCGTTGCCGTGAGCTGTGGTGTAGATTGCAGACACAGCTCAGATCCTGCGTTGCTGTGGCTGTGGCATAGGCTGGCAGCTACAGCTCCGATTAGACCCCTAGCCTAGGAAACTCCATATGCCACGGGAGCAGCCCTAGAAGAGGCAAAAAAAAAAACAAAAAACAAAACAAAACAAAACAAAATTAATGAGTTTGACCCAAATAAATTTAGAGTTGAAGCTAAGATCCAGGGGTGACACAGGGGTTACCCCAGGCTAAGAAGCAGTTATGAAAGATTAAACTAGAATTTAGGAGCTCCTGCTGTGGTGCAACAGGATCGATGGTGTTTCTGCAGCGCCAGGACACTGGTTGGATCCCTGGCCTGACATGGTGACTTAAAAGGTCCAGCATTGCCACAGCTGCAGTGTAGGTCACAACTGCAATTCAGTTCTGATCCCTGGCCCAGGAACTTCCATATGCTGCAGGGCAGCCAAAAAAGAAAAAACAAAAACAAAAAGCAAAAAGCAAAAAAACAGAATTCAGGTTCTCATAAGTCTGCTCTTACTTCTATCCCCCTACCCCTGATTTTAGATTTTGCGTGGGGCCATTCAAAATGTGCATAAAATCTTCCCTTTGATACTGTTACATTGCCTAGAGTCTCCTGCAGCTGGAAGCAGCATGTCCACCATCCAGCCCTGAGCATTGGGGTACGTGCATCAGAACCCGACTCTCACCTCACAGTATGCGTGGCCTCGGGCAAAGCCCTTTTCTCCGACTGAGCCTAAACTTCTCTTTCTGAAAAAAAAAAAAAGAAAGAAAGAAAAGGAGGGAGGAGAGGTAGAACAAAAGATTCCTAAGGTCTCATTCAAACCTAGTGCTGCATAAACTAAAACACAGAGTTACTGCTGTGAAAATTTGTTTTATGAAAATAATGATGTGGGCATACTATATCTGCAGGGCATTTTAAATCTCTCTATAGATATTCAAGGAGATTTCTAAGAATTACAACTTATCATTTAAGTGGATATATTCTTCTTTCTAAAATAGGGAGTTCCCACTGTGGCATGGTGGGTTAAGGATCTGGCATTATTGTGGCTATGGCATAGGTCGCATTTGTGGCTCAGATTCAATACCTAGCCCGGGAACTTCCATATGCCATGGGTGCAGACAAAAAATAATAAAAATAAAAATAAAATAAAAAAGGGACATTCATTGAACTTCAGGTTAGAATCATCGAAATTATTACATATCCATTTCCAAAATAAGTACATTTTTACACAAAGATTTTAGTGACCACCCCCCACCCACAAGGACTAAGACAAAAGGAACTGGCTCTGAATTAATTAGGATGATTTTCCCATTTGAAGGAAAAAAAAATTGTAGAAAGGATTGTGTGTCCAGGGCCTCTGAGAAGCAGACACTAACGTGTGATTAAACACGCAAAGATGTTATTAGGCGACATGCCTGTGAAAGGAAATGGAGAGGGAGACAGAAAAGGCTGGGAGGACACTGAGACTATGATGCCAGCTTGACCACAACTACAGGAATGGAGGAGGGAAGGTTGGGTGGGTAGAAGCATCCTAGACTCCCAGGCAGTGCCAGGAGGGTCCTGCAAGGCCGCCAGGGATCCTGGAACCAAAGCTGGCCGTCAGAAGAGTTCTTCCAAGAACAGACCTGCCTCCTGCCTTCAGGAGGGACAGAGTTTGGAAATCCACTCAGAGCTTGGGGCCTTCCTTGATTAAGCTCCTCTAATTAAGGTCTTGGAGTCAGATTCTCAAAGCCTCCACAATGTTCTGTTCCTTTGAAGGCTTTGATCTCGGGCACCAGTTATCATTTTGGTGACTTTCTTCTCCAGGGGATCCATAACAAGAATATGAATTCTAATTCCATAGTTTTCACTTAATCCCTTTGGAATTAACTTTCCCCACACATAATGTTGGCTTCCCTTATTGATCTATCTTTACAAAAATATTTACTCTAAAACATGACTGAAAGCATCTTGCAGAAAAATTTTAAGCATGGGTTGGGCTACAGAAATTTTCACAAATTTATTCTCACTCATTTAGTGGGGTCCCCAGAGTTTCCTGAACCCCTGCCCCAGGGAGGATGCTGAAGGGCCAGCAAGCTGATAGCATGGAGGGGAAGGGTTGCACAGGAGCACCTGGGGGCCCACAGGTGCTCCTCCCTAGAGCTCTGCTCCCAGGTGGGTCAAGGCACACTTCCCCTGAAGCAGAGGCTGTCCCCCTCAACACAAACACACAGAGCTTCACACAAGGAAGGAAACAGGTTGAATAAGAAAAATGAAACACCATCAAATGCTAAAAATGACTCTGGCTGAAAGGGTCCTGCTCTGGGAAGTATCTTTATAGAGAAAGAATGGAAATCAGTGTCTGGAAGAAATCTCTGCATCCCCATGTTGGGTGCAGCATTACTCACAATAGCCAAGACAGGTCACAGCATAAATGTCCACCTCTGGATGATGGTTTGTAAAAACTGAGATGGACATACAATGGAACATTATTCAGCCTTGAAAAAGAAGGAAATCCTGCCATCTGTGAAAATATGGATAAAACTGAAGAGTGTCATGCTGAGTGAAATAGTGCACACACGGAAGGACAAATACTGCAGGACTCCACTCACAGGAGATACTTAAAATAATCCAACTCATGGAAGCAGAAAACTGAAAGGTGGAGATCAGGGGCAGGGGAGGTGCATGGGGGAGCTGTTGTTCAATTGATTTAAAGTTTCTGGTCTTGTGGTCTTTTGTTGAAACTTAACGCAGAAATATAAAATAAAGAACTTAAAGAACTTAAGTGGACGAGTGAACTTATATCTATCATTATCTACAATCATTATCTGCTTCTCAAATGCTATTAACGCTATGGGGCTTTTGATTTACCTAAAACAGTCATGTAAAAATTAACCTTATTTCTTTTAATTTCCTGATTATCTCTATGCAAAATCAAAATTATATTTAAATTTAATGCTTTTACCATGAAGACCACTTTGTGTTTAGTTAAACTTAAAGTCATATTTAATATCAAAAAAAAAAAGTTTCAACTATGTAAAGTGAACACATTCCAGAGATCTAAATGGGCAGGGTGGTGCCTGAAGTCAACACTACCATATTAGGCTCCTAAAAAAAACTGATGAAGAGGGCAGATCTCATGTTAACTGTTTTTACACCAATAAAAATGGACAGGAGTTCCCATCATGTCTCAGTGGTTAGCGAGTCCAACTAGGAACCATGAGGTTGCGGGCTCAATCACTCGCCTCGCTCAATGGGTTAAGGATCCAGCATTGCTGTGAGCTGTCGTGTAGGTTGCAGATGCGTCTTGGATCTGGCATTGCTGTGGCTGTGGTGTAGGCTGGCAGCTACAGCTCCAATTAGACTCCCAGCCTGGGAACTTCCATACGCTTCAAGTATGGCCCTAAACAGAAAAAAAAAAAAAAAAAAACTACAAATAATAAACATTGGAGAGGATGTGGAGAAAAGGAAACCCTCCTACACTGTTGGTAGGAATATAAACTGGTGGGAATATAAGATATGGAGGTTTCTTAAAAAATAAAAAATAGAATTATTTTGGGCATATATCCAGAGAAAACCATAACTCTAAAAGATACATGCACCCAAATGTTCACTGCAGCACTATTTACAATAGCCAAGGCATGGAAACAACTTAAATGTCCATCAACAAAGGAATAGATAAAGATGTGGTACGTATATACAATAGAATATTATTCAGCCATAATAAATGAAACAATGCCATTTGCAGCAACATGGATGGACCTAGAGATTATCACATTAAGTGAAGTAGGTCAAACAAAGACAACTATCATATGATTTCACTTGTATGTGGAATCTAATATAAAAATGATACAAATGAACTTATAAAACAGACTTACAGATCTCAAAATCAAACTTATGGCTACCAAAGGGGAAAGGTAGGGGGAAAGGATAAACTAGGAGTTTGGAATTAACACATACACACTACTATATATAAAATAGATAACCAACAAGGATCCACTGCATAGCACAGGGAATTCCACTCAGTATTCTGTAAAAACCAATATGGGAAAAGAATCTAAAAAGAATAAGATATACATATATATACATATATATATTTCACTTTGCTATATAGCTGAAAATAATACAAAACTGTAAATCAATTATACTCCCAATAAAATTTAATTTTAAAAAGGAATATATATTAGTGTGAAAGCAATACATATGTTAATAAAGGACTATATATAAATGAATCACTTTGCTGTACACCTGAAGCTAACACAATACTGTAAATCAATAATACTTCAATAATATACTTCTTTTTAATTTAAAAAAAAAAAAAAAAGAAGTCTAACTTAAAATCCATCTGATGCACTGAGAGCCAGAGGTGGGGTGGGGTGAACTGGTTCCATACTGAAACAGAAGGACAGAAGCAAGTGTGGGCAGTCTGCTCTACTGTTTCTTTCTCTGGTAGAGCCCAGTTTCCAGCTGCAATTAAAGATGCACACCTGGGCTGGGCCTCCACGGATTCTGCAGGAAGGAGGGCTGGCCTCCACCTCCAGGGGACAACAGCGAGGGCTGCTGCCTGGGCCCCTTTGGTTTGTGCAAGGCTGCCATCGTGTGGCCATCATGGGTATTTCCCTGAGAAAACTGCCCACACTGCACATCTAAAGCGCGCCCTTTTCTGCCATGGACTTTGGTTTGTGCAAGGCTGCCATCGTGTGGCTGCCGTGGGTATTTCCCTGGGAAAACTGCCCACTCTGCAAAACCACCACTCTTTACTGCCAATAAACAGATAGAGATTGAAAGGACAATGGAGTTTGAATGTTGCCATCCAGGGCTGAGTCTTCTCCAGAGCATCTCAGGGGCCCTACCACGGACCTCAACTACAGGCACGCAGTGATTTCTCCTCTAAACAGAAAGAACTTCTTACCAGTCAGGACCATGGGAAGATCCAGGACCTCAAACATCCAAAATACTAGCCCGGTCTCTCTGGATCACCTTGCAAGATCCCCCAGTCTCAGAGCTGGACACAACCTTGTGAGTTCCTGGAACCCTCAGCATGTAAGACCCAAGCTGACACAGAACAAGCGCTCAGTTACTAGCAGTTTAAAGTCTTTTGCTGACGTCCCCTGGACGCCAAGCTCTCAGCTTGTTCTGAAGCCCCAAATGAACAAGTCTGAGACTGACAACCTGCAGGCACCGAGAGTGGAGGGCTGAGGGCCCTGCTAGTCTGGCCAAGGTTTCCCAGCCTTGGATGACATTTCAGGCCAAATGACTCTTGGGGCTGCGGGGCTGTCCTGCAGGATGTTGGGCAGCATCCTCGGTTTCCACCCACTAGATCCAGTCCCACCCCTCACCAACATGAGGACCAGAAATGCCTCTAGATGGGGCCAAAGGTCCCCTGGGATGCAAATTGGCCCCAGCTGAGAACCATTGCCTGGAGTCCGCTAGGGTCCTAGAGCCACTGTTCAATGACCACACACTCAGTGTCCCCACACTGCATGGACTGATTATCATACAGTCCTGGTGGTGAGTCCAGACAGTTCTCTCTGGGCTGAAATCAAGGCATCAGCAGGGCTGCATTCCTTCTCCAGGCTCTAGGGGAGAATCCGTTTCCTTGCTTTTTCCAGGTTCTAGAAGCCACCTGCATGGCCACTTCCTCCAAATTAGAACCTTGCAGTGCTGGGGGGAGGCTTTCTCACAATCACGCCTCTGAAGGTGTCTTTTGTAGTCAGATCTCCCTTGGCCTCCCTATTTCAGGTCTATGTGATCACACTGGGCCCATCTGGATAATCCAGGATAATCTCCCCATTTTGAGATCCTTAACCACATCTGCAAAGGAACTACAGGTTCTGCGGAGTCTGATGTGGACATTTTGGGGGGCATTACTCAGCCTGCCACAGGGGAACACAGACATAATCAGCCCCACAAGCCTGAGAGCACAGGTCAGCAACACAGCCAGTGGACGCTGGCGACACGCTTCATTGAAAGGAACAGCGATGTCCATGTCCCAAAGCCCTGTGTTGCCCAAAGACATCTCATCTGTGAACTGATTTGGACCCTCAAGCTGCCAGTTCACAGACCCTGACTCACCCCTTCATTTCACCATGGGGACCCTATGGTGCCCAGAAGGGAAATAGCTGTCCCAGGCCCCACTGGAGGGAGGGTCCAGGCTGGAAGCAGCCTCATGTCCTTTCCCGCGACACGAGTCCCAGTCACCCACCCGCTCCCAAAGGAAATCATTTCTACCGGTAGGACTGTCAGGCCTGTGAGGGAGAAACAGTGGCCCACAGCGATCTGCAGCCCATACCCCAGGAGGCGGGAAGACAGCGCTTTGGCCAGGGAGCCGGCCCTGCCTGCCTGAGGACCTGGTCATAAGGGCAGCGTGGGGACTGTGCTTCTGTCGGGAGGCGACAGTCCATCCACTGGCCTCTGGGGAGGGGAGACCTGAATTTGGTTCTAAATATGAGGATACAGGGCATCAGTGAGGGGAGCCAAATACTGACCAGATACTTGGCCTTAAAATCTAAAAAACCAGGTTCATTTGGGCAGAGGAATGATAGAAACTCTCGAATAGGTTTGGGGTCTCCAGAGTAGAAGGGAGGTGGGCCCCAGCCCAGCCCAGGTTCCCAGAGAAGGAAAGGCCTGGAAGAGCCCCCTACCAGCTCCAGACCACACGGGGGCGCCAGAGCCCTCCCCACAGCCAAGCTTTTCATTCCAGGGGGAAGCAAATGATTCTCCAGTGGCCAGGAGCAGCAAGACGCAGGCCAAGAGGAAGCCGGAAGGCCCCAGTGTTGCCTCCTAGGGGGACCCAGGGGATGGTGGCCCAGGACAGGAGACCAGGGTGGGAGGCACCAGCACAGCCTTGTTGCCCCCCTGGTGGCTGCCTGAGACCAGAGGCCCTGACATTACAGTGGTACATGTGAGCTGGTACCAGTGTGGGCAGGACCCAGGCCAAGAGCACAGACCCCCTCCTCACCAGGACTCCTGCCTGGCCTTGACCCCAGGGAGAAAGAGGCACAAAGAAAAAACCCCTTTGAAGTGAAAGCAGATGGGAAGGTAATTGGAATCGACCAGGTTTTGTTTTCTGCCATCAGCTGGAACGGACACTCAAATAGAGACAAAGCTCAGATCGCTTACAGGAAAGTCAGGTTCTAATACTGCAGGCCCGAGCAGAAACTGTACAAAGTCTAAACTAGGACCAACAGCCGACCTGTGCAGCACTTTCACAGACCAGAGGGGGCTGACTGGGCCCTTGTCCATTGAGCCTCACAGGGAATGGTCGAGGAGGTCAGACCTGGCCGGTCACCAGCCAGGACTACCTTTTGGAATGTTATGGGCCAGGATTCTGGACTCAAAACACTGCACTGCCTGTCACACTGGCCCCAAAGGAGTGAGGGTGGAGTGCAGCCCTCCCCTAGGTCTGCCTCCCTACAGGGTCTGAATGTCATTGTGTACCAAGGCCCTTCTACACGTGGGCTGGGGAAGTGGACACAGATACCACTGAGGTTTTGCAGGAGAGGAAACGGGGCTTCCAGTAAGTCTGGCCTCCTTACAGTGCAAGGCACCAGTGTCGAAAATAACCCATCCGGGAGTTCTGTGGCACATGGGGTTAAGATTCTGACTGCCTCAGCTCAGGTCGCTGCCAAGGTGTAAGTTTGATCCCCAGCCAGGCACAGTGGGTTAAGGATCTGGCATTGCCACAGCTGTGGCATAGGTCACAGCTGAGGCTTAGATTCAGTCCTTGGCCTGGGAACTTTCATAGGCCATTGGTGCGGCTATAAAATTTGCCCCCCAAAAAGAAAAGTAAAGTAAAGAACCCATCCGGCCCAGGCTCTGGTCCACAGAAAGTGAATGAGATAAAAAGCAGCACATACTCTACTGAGATCTGTTTCCTTCTGCTCAAATTATATCTGAAACATCCAAGAAGGAAGCAGCATAGGCTATCTCCAGGAAATGGCCAAAAACCTCTGACAAGAGAAGAGAAGTCGTGGGGGTGGGGAAGGCAGAGCTCCTGAGTCTGGTTTTCTGTGGCCCAGCACCAGCCCAAGCTGCCAAGTCTATGGGCAGCTCCAGGAAGGAAGGCCCACGGGGGAAGGAGAAGCCCAACTTCTACCTAGGGTGTGACATCTGAGTGTGTTTCTTATCCTATCTCTTTATGTGGCCTATGTGGATTTAATGTACATGGATTTTCACAAAGTCCTTTACAAACACAGTACAGAGTTGGTTATATATTAGATCACACAGATGTTACCTGCTTCTCTTGGTCACAAGAGAACACAGCAAATACTCCCTGAATCAAGGTGCCAGCAGCTACAAGTAGAAAGCAGAGAAAAGTGATGATAAACTGAGCCTGCTCCTGTGACTGGCACTGTGCCAGGAAGGAATATTTTCCCAGAATCCCTCTGAGGACACACCCTCCTGCCCCCACAGGATGTGAACAGAACTCCAGCACCCAAGGAGTAAAGGCACCATCTGGGCAGTGTCTCTGGGCTGCCCCTGAGAGGCCCATGAGCGGTGGACAATCAAGGCCGCGAAAGTTCACAAACTCTGCAGCCTACCCACACACTGTCAGGGTCCCTGATGCCAAGGCTGCTTTCTAGAAAGCCCAAAGGTGACTTCTGTTTGGTGGGAAGGGGGACTCAGTAAGATAAACCAACTTCATTTAAACAGGGCCAGTAGGTATTAAAACATGCTCACGCAAGCCTGTTATAGGATTTTTCTGCCAGCAAAGAAATTACCCTTTTTTTCTTTTTTTGTCTTTTGAGGGCCGTACCCACAGCATATGGGGGTTCCCAGGCTAGGTGTTAAATCAGAGCTGTAGCTGCCAGCCTATGCCACAGCCACAGCAACACAGGATCCGACTCATGTCCGTGATCTACACCACAGCTCATGGCAACACCACATCTTTAACCCACTGAGCGAGGCCAGGGATCGAATTCATGGATACTAGTCAGATTCATTAACCACTGAGCCACAATGGGAACTCCAGAAATTACTCTCTTTAACTGTGTCTCATTTGATGCTGAAAATGACCACGAGCCCAGCTCCTTGATGTCAGTTTGGGCTTGTGGGCCTCCCGTGACCCTGTCACTGTGGTCCCCAGCAATGTCACATGTCCACAACAATATTCTGTGCCCATGTGGAGTGACAGAGGCAAAGACAGGGGAGGGGGGTAGCCACGGAATTCCGTGGCTTCTCAACATAGAAACTCAGACACCTAACCTCAAAACTTCCCGCTGCTGACCACTCTCTCCCTCGAAAGAGAACTAACTCAAAAGCAGAGATTTTATATTATTTCTCACAGAAAAGGGGGATTTGAGAAATGGTCTCATAATATGTTGGTCCTCTCTGGTTTCTGGAGGGAGCCAACCCACTGGTTTCACTGCTTCTTCATGCAGAAGGGCTTGTTCTCAAAGACTTTCTGGAACAAAACAGCCGATGCTGAGGTAGCCCCAAAACCCTGAGGGAAAATCCTTCCAAGGTTCCATGCATAGCAGTGAGCGTCACCACCGCCGCCTAAGGTGAGCTTCTACATGACCACGGGTTCCCAAACTTTGGCCCCCCTTGCCTCTGGTTTTCTTCACTGAGCATGTGTTTAAGGTTCACTCACACTATATACCCTGCATTACTGCTTCATTCCTTTTATAGCTGAAGAATATTCCATTGCTGAAGATACAACATTTTGTCTATCCCCTACAACTGATGATCTATGGGGTTGATTTCAGTTTGGGGTTATTACCCACAATGCTGTAATGAACATATGTGTAAAAGTTTTTATGTGGACATATGCCTCCAAGTTTCTTAGGTATATATAACACAGTGGGATTTCTGGATCTTAACTGGAGCTTGGGGTGGAGCAGCCTACAGGGCATAGCCTGGGATCCAGGGACAGTGTTCTTCCAAGTAATGACTCCTCTGTAGGTTTTTTTATATTCATCATAGAATAACGTTCTTCCCAATAACCCCCTTTAAATGGGAATAAAAGGACATGCATTTATAAAACAACATTACTACTGCAACACCGAAAGCACAGCAACCAAAGGAAAAACAGATGAACTGGATTTCATCAAAATTCAAAATGCTGGAGTTCCCTTGCAACACAGTGGGTTAAGGATCCAATGTTGTCACTTCAACAGCTCAGGTCACTGCTGTGGTGGTCCAGGAACTTCCACATGCTGTGGATGTGGTTAAGAAAAAAGAAAAAGAAAAAGAAAAAATTCAAAATGCTGCAATTCAAAGGACACCACCAAGAAACTGAAAAGACAACCCAAAACATGGGAGAAAATATCTGCAAATAATGTATGTGATGAGAGTCTTGTGTCCAGAATATATAATGAACTATTACAATTCAAAAAAAAAAGACAACCCAGAAGTTCCTGTTGTGGCATGGAAACCAATCCGACTGGTATCCATGAGGATGTGGGTTTGATCCCTGGCCCTGCTCAGTGGGTTAAGGATCCAGCATTGCTGTGAGCTGTGGTGTAAGTCAAAGACGCAGCTTGTCTCCTGAGTTGCTCCGGCTGTGGGGTAGGCCAGCAGCTGCAGCTCCTATTTGACCCCTAGTCTGGGAACCTCCATATTCCACAGGTGTGGCCCTAAAAAGCCAAAAAAAAAAAAAAAGGCAACCTGATGAAGGAATGGGCAGAGGATCTGAAGAGACAGCCTCCAAGGAAGACATGAAAAGGGCCGAAAAGCTCATGGAAAGATGGTCCACATCACTAGTCATCAGAGAAATGCACGTGAAAACCATCACAAGATACTCACACTCAAGCACTAGGATGGGCTAAAATCACAAAGATAAGAAGCAAGAACAACAAAAAAAACCCCAAACAACCCAATGGAGAAATGGGTGCAAGACCTAAACAGACATTTCTCCAAAGGAGAAATGCAAATGGCCAATGGGTGTATTGAAAAGATGCTCAACATCGCTAATTATTGGAGAAATGCAAACCAAAACTAAAATGAGGTACCACCTAACACTGGTCAGAATGGCCATCATTAAAAGGTCCACAAACAATAAATACTGTAGAGAGTGTGGAGAAAAGGAAACTCTCCTACACCACTGGTGGGAATAGAAGTTGGCGCAACCACTATGGAGAACAGTATGGAGTTACTATATGATCCAGCAATCCCACTCCTGGGCATACAGCTGGACAAAACTATAATTCAAAAAGATACCTGCACCCCTATGTTCATAGTAGCACTACTGACAATAGCTCAAACATGTAAACAACCTAAATGTCAGTTAACAGATGAATGGATTGAGAAGATGTGGTACACAGACACTATAAAACTCTTAGAGGAAAACATAGGCCAAACACTCTCTGACATAAAGGATAGCAGCATCTTCTCAGATCCACCTCTTAGAGTAATGACAGTAAAAACAAAAATAAACAAACGGGACCTAATCAAACTTGAAAGTTTCTGCACAGCAAAGGAAACCCTAAACAAAACGAAAAGACAACCCACAGAATGGGAGAAAATCTTTGCAAATAAATCAACTGACATGGGATTAATCTCCAAAATTTATTAACAGCTTCTGCAGCTCCATACCAAAAAAACAAACAACCCCATCAAAAAATGGGCAGAAGATCTTAACAGACAGTTCTCCAAAGAAGACATACTGATGGCCAAAAAACACATGAAAAGATATTCAACATCACTCATTATTAAAGAAACACAAATCAAAACCACTATGAGGTACCACCTTACACCAGCCAGACTGGCCATCATCCAAAAGTCTACAAACAGTAAGTGCTGGAGAGGGTGTGGAGAAAAAGGAACCCTAGTACACTGTTGGTGGGATTGTAAATTGGTGCAACCACTGTGGAAAACAGGATGGAGATTCCTCAGAAAACTAAACATAGAACTCCCATTTGATCCAGCAATCCCACTCCTGGGCATCTATTCAGAAAAAACCATGACTCACAAAGACACATGTACTCTGATGTTCATTGCAACACTATTTTCAATAGCCAAGACAGAGGAGTGGATCCAGAAGATGTGGTACATATACACAATGGAATATTACTCAGCCATTAAAAAGAACAAAATACCAGCATTTCTAGCAACATGGATGGACCTAGAAATTATCATGATAAGTGAAATCAGCCATACAATGAGACGCCAACATCAAATGCTATCACTGACATGTGGAATCTGGAAAAAGGACAGATTGAACTTCTTTGAAGAACAGATGCTGACTCACAGACATTGAAAAACTTTTGGTCTCTGTAGGAGACAGTTTGAGGGGTGGGGGGATGTGCTTGAGCTGTGGGATGGAAATCCTGTGAAATTGGATTGTTATGATCATTATACAATTACAGATGTGATAAATTCATTGAATAATAAAAAAATTTTTAAAAAGAGAAGATGTGGTACATATACACAATGGAATACTACTCAGTCATAAAAAGAATGAAATAATGCCATTCACAGCAATATGGATGCAACTAGAGATTATCATATTAAATCAAAAGAAAAAGAAAGGCAATCACTTAAATAATTACAATGGCACAAATGAACCTATC
Organism: Phacochoerus africanus; assembly: GCF_016906955.1. Lineage (NCBI taxonomy): Eukaryota > Metazoa > Chordata > Mammalia > Artiodactyla > Suidae > Phacochoerus > Phacochoerus africanus. Next base: position 139,096,836 of record NC_062545.1, read on the forward strand.
TACAAAACAAAAACAGACTCACGGATATAGAGAACAGACTTATGGTTGCCAAGGGGGAGTGGGTTGAGAGAGGATGGAGTGGGAGGTAGGGGTTAGCAGATATCAGCTATAATGCATGGAGGGGATAAACAACAAGGTCCTACTGAACAGAACAGAGAACTAAATTCAACATCCTATGATAAACCGTAATGGAAAAGAATATATATAATAAAAGAATGTGCATACATATGTATATTCACATATACATATATAAATGTATAGCTGAGTCACTTTGCTGTACAGAAGAAATTAACACATTGCAAATCGACTATACTTCAGTTTTTAAAAAACCAACGAGTGCTGGCTGGGATGAGGAGAAATCGGAACCCTCATTCATTGCTGGAGGAAATGTAAAATGGTGTATCGTCTTATAAAGTAATTTGGCAGTTCCTCAAAATGTTAAAAGTAGAGTTACCAAATGACCCGAAATTCCATTCTTGGGTATATACCCAAGAGAACTGAAGGCTACATCCACATAAAAACACAATGCTCATGGCAACATTATGGATAATTGCTAAAACTGAAATTAACCCAAGAGTCCATTAATCAGGAAACGGGTTTTTTTTTTTTTTGTCTTTGTTTTTTAGGGCCGCACCTACGCCATATGGAGGTTCCCAGGCTAGGGGTCTAATGAGAGCTGTAGCCACCGGCCTACGCCAGAGCCACACCAACAGGAGATCCGAGTCACGTCTGCGACCTACACCACAGTTCACAGCAACGCCAGATCCTTAACCCACTGAGCAAGGCCAGGGATTGAACCTGCATCCTCATGGAGGCCAGTCAGGTTCGTTAACTGCTGAGCCACAACGGGAACTCCCAGGAAACGGATTTTCTTTAAAGTGGTATATCCATACAATGGAATGTTCTTCTGCTATAAAAGGAATGAAATACTGATACATGCGACAACACGGATGAGCCTTCAAAACATTAGGCTAAGTGAAAAAAAAATGCAAATGACCACATGTTGCATATGATCCCACTTAAATGGCATGTCCACAAAAGGTACCTCTATAGAGAGAAAGCAGATTCGTGGTGCCTATGCCGGAGTGGGGGGGCGGGGGGTGTGGAGAGAGAGATGGCTGAGGGGTACAGGGTTTCTTTTTGAGGTGCTGATTATGGTGGTGGTTGCACAAATCTGTAAACACACTAGAAACCATGGAATTATATACTTTAAATGAAATAAATTTTATGGATTTTAAATTATATCTCTTCAGAGCTACTATACAGTAACAGGCAAGAACATGAAGGACCTGAATAGTAAGTTCAGCAAAGGTGATTTAATACAACAACACGCCATGCACACAGCCTCACAGACACTCCTGTGCAAGTCCATCACATGGAAAGGACCCTGCACACAGCCCCACGCCCACAGGGCCGGGCCCTGCCACACAGGGTCTGCTCTGAGCTCCAACATGTTTCCCTCTAAAACCAAGCGGTTATCATACATCCTTAAATGAACTGCCTCAACACATCAGTTTTTTGGGAGTAGCTTTCGTGGCTCAGCGGTTAGCAAACTCCACTAGGATCCATGAGGGTGTGGGTTCGATCCCTGGCTTCATTCAGTGGGTTAAGGATCCGGCATTGCCATGAGCTGTGGTGTGGGTCACAGATGGAGCTCAGATCCCAAGTTACTGTGGCTGTAGTGTAGCTCCAATTAGAACCCTAGCCTGGGAATTTTCATATACCGCGGGTGCAGCCCTAAAAAGCAAAACAAAACAAAAAACAAACAAAAAAGACATCAGTTTTTCTTCCTTGGCAGGATTCTTTTATTGAACAATAACTTCATCAAACCCCTGAGGCATTTAGATCCGTCCACTTCCACGTAAACACAAAGCACCAATGATTTATCTCAAACAGGAAAATATTCACAGCTCACATCTAAAGGTTACATCTCATATCACATTCCCCCCCACCCCACCCCCACCACCACCCCAACCTGGCTCCATGTGTAAGGTTGGGCCTCCTTCCCAGAGAACCTACATGCACTGGGATGGCATGAGTCTCCATGTGGGGCTCTAAACTCTCTTTCTATTCAATTGGGCATGTCTCTCTTTTTAAAAGGTGTAATGGAGACAAATGCACTGAAAGACTCCAGGAGAGACCCTTCCTAAGAACAGCTACCTTGAACCCAGGGTCCATGCCTCACTTATCTGTACATGCCCTGTGCCCAGCAAAGGGCTTGGCCCTGAGCAAGCACACAATGTGTATTGTACAACAGGATGGATGGATGGGTGGATGGATGGATGGATGGATGGATGGAAAGACAGGTGGGTGGATGGGTAAATGGGTGGACAGATGGAGGAAGAGAGAGAATGGGAGAAATGGATGGGTGGGTGAGCAGATGGACAGATGGATGGATGGACAGATGAGATGAGTGGAGAGATGTAGAGAGAGAAAAAGAGGGACAGGGAGATGGACAAGTGGATGGATGGATGGATGGATGAGTAAAGAGATAACAGAGGTCCTGCCACACAAGCCCTCAGACTACCAGGGCAGCAGCAGGGGAGTATCTTGCCAGCGCTTGGCACTGGTGGTCTCCTCCCCATTCCAAGGCTCCAGAACCAGCTTCACCATATCCCTAAAATCTAAAACTGTCTTTCCATCCACCTCTCCACAGCCTAGCAGCAGAGGAACAGAAGGCAGATGTCACTCTCTCTCCTAAGGTGACCTGTGACCATCCATCCCTCCCCCCAGTTACTAGGGGCCAGCTCTGCACTGGGGACACAAGAGGCAACTAAGCAGACCCAAGCTGAACCTGGTGGAGGCCGTGGAGTCCCAGCAAGTGACTGGTACCTGGAGGCCACCTGGGAAGGCCACCTGAAGCAGTGGTGGTCAGGAAGGGATCTGAGCCGAGACCAGACATATGAGCAAGAACGAACCTGACATGCGTGCAGGTGTGTGTGCACGTTTGTGTGTGCAGGAGGGAGGGGGAAAAGGTACACACCCTGGCAGACCCTGAGTGAGACCCTGATGTGTCAGGATGGGGAAGCCTGGTGGCCGGGGGCCAGAAGGCAAAGCAGGCATGCCCAGAGGTTGGAGCAGAGTCAGCAGGCCCTCTGTGACCAGCCCTGGGGGCTCCAAAGATGGTGTTAAGCCACAGAAGGAGCAGGGGTACCTTCAGTGATACAATCAGATGTGCATTCCCCCCAGACATTAGGGCTGACACTTGGGTTGCTTGCCCCAAGATGACCTGACCGGATTGCCTGGAAAGAAGCCTACTGACCAAAGGGGAGGCTGAGCCAACTACACACAGCGTCTACCCCAACCTCCGGGAGATGGGCTCTGGGGCCTCATGAAGAGGGCTGCACTGGACTTTCCCATGAAGGGCCAGCAGCACTGGCCACTTCCAGCCTCTCCCGTACTCACTGGCGTCTGGAGGGGAGAGTCCCTGGCTCAGCTCCAGAACCCCAACAGTGGCCGAGCACCTGCCCCCAGCAGAGCTGTGTAGGTTTGTAGAAAGTGGAGGCCACGGTCACATGCAGGCCCAGTAGTTAGCTTCATGGTCACCTTTATTAGCGCAGGCCTGTCCCCTGAAGGCACCAATATTCCAGCAGGACCATCAGCCCAAAACCCCCTCTGGTGGCTTCCCTTGTGAATTAGATGCTAGTTGATGCTGGCGTTTGCCTGGAGTTGCCCTGAGGCCTCCCATGTGTCAGCCAGACAGGAGCCAGAGGCCCAGGGTGGGCAGCCGGCAGCCTGGCCCTCCCTCAGGGAGCTTCCCACGGCACTGATGCTTCTCCACAAAGGAAGTGTATGTCCTTAGAAACCCGTCTGGTATCTGGGGTCTCGCTTGTAGGGCCAGGCTGTGGTGGGCAAACCCAGGAGGGATTTTCTGCTACGTGGACAGGACTGGGCCTGGCTTCACTTCCTTGTGCTAAAGAGGCATCTTCATGTGGTTCCAGTGTAGTCTTTTTTTTTTTTTTTGGTCTTTTTGTCCCTTTAGGGCCATACCCATGGTATACAGAAGTTCCCAGGCTAAGGGTTGAAGAGGAGCTGCAGCTGCCAGCCTACACCACAGCCACAGCAACACGGGATTTGAGCAGCGTCTGTGACCTGCACCACAGCTCACGGCAACGCTGGGTCCTTAACCCACTGAGAGAGGCCTCATGGATGCTAGTCGGGTTCATTAACCACTGAGCCATGATGGGAACTCCTCCAGTGCAGTCTTGACAAATCCAACCCTGAGTAATAGAAACTGTATTAGGTTTAAGGAATGGGCTTCTGAAATCTGAGCTTGGGAAAGTGATTCCCAGCATGTTGGGATTACATGAACTACTTTCTCAGAATTCCCATTGCCTGAGCCCACACACCCAGCCTGAGGTAGAGAGGGTGGTCTGTGCAGTCATTTGCTCCTTCAAGGACACGGCAAGGACAGAGGCCAGCTCCAGGCCACAGGAGCGTGGAGTGACAGGCAGCTCTCGAACCCACATCCCTGTGGGTCCAGGTGGGCACTCAACAGACTCAGCTGGGCCTCTGCGAGTCAGGGGTTAGGAGCTGGGCCGCGTGTGCTTTCGCCAAGACCGCCCGGGCAACCCAGCATCCTCCGCTGTCCTCTTAGCTTCCATTCCTTCCAGCTCAGCCCAGCGGGCTCTCTTGAGCCACCCCATAGCTTCTTTCCTGGCACTATCTCCATCATTCTCCAGTTCTTCTCCACTGATCCTCTCCTGAAATCAGAGAAGAAGCAACAAAACATTCCAATGAACATTGCAGGGGCCCTCTGGGGGTCCTGGGCTGGCTGGGCACTGCTCTGTGAGCTCAGTGTCAGAGCAGGTAAGCCAGCTTCAAACACCAGGCCAGCCATGGGGACTCTGTGCTTTGTATGTAAGATGCTCCGAGTGCAGATTTGCTGATGGGAACACATCTGCTGGTAGGAAGTGAAGTCTCGGCTGGGGGAGATACGGGAAGGAACAAAGCCAAGGGGCACTACTTTAAACATTGCAAAGTGTAGGCTTCCCTGGATGCATGCCCATGGGCGTCAGGCCACCCTGTCCGCCCCCCCCCTTCCCCTAGTGGCCTTCAAGGGTTAAAAGGAGAGTCAGAGGTTAGCGCACACACTTGGTTTGGTGGCCTGATAGGGTCATAAGTCAGCCTGCCTTTTCTCTGCGACCCAAGGAACGTGAAAGCCACCCTCTGCCAGATGGCTACAACTGACCTCAGACACCAGGCAGCTTTTCTAAGATGATCCAGCACTTTCTGGGACATCTTATGCCTTTGATGTTGAGCCTCCTACTCCAGAATCATCTCCAAGATAAGCAGTATCCCCCACAAAGTGCAACTGTTAAGCTTTGCAGCTTAATACCATGGGCGATTCTTTAGGGATTCACGAGCCCAGGCCCTTCCGTGCCAGAGAACGGATGTCATTGCAATTGCCTTGTGCAGACAAAGGTCTGGATTGGCCTCAGGAAAACACCTGTGGAGTCATATTACTTCAAAACCTTCTAAAATACTGAGTGACAACAGGCCACCAAGAAATATGCAGCAGACATCCTTTCCCGTGATTCTCCCCTGCCATTGCTCTGAGGCATCCTGTATCCTAACACCCAATTCCATTTTCTAGCCTCTGGGCTTGAGGGGCGGGGGAGGCAAGAAAGCCAAATTTGTCCACACATTTGTTCTGCTTTGAAGATGCTGGCCCGTCCCAGAATTTGAAATGCAGATTTTTCAATGTTTCCTCCACAAGGCAGTTACAGCCGATTCCCATGTGTTCTCCATTTAGTTCTGGCTTCTCTGGAGCTTGTCTAGCTGGGGGAAAAGGACCATGAAAAGCCTAACAGAAGCAGCCTTTCCTCCCACCGCAGCTCAGAGGATCTCAGTGTACATCACAGGCCACTAGCTGGGGGGTGCCCAGAGCAGAGACGTTCAGGAAGCTACCCTGGATGACGCAGTGACCAGTCCTAGAGGGCCATGTCTATCATCATACCTGGTCGTCTTCTCCAATAGTGGACCGTCTGGGTCCATCGTCTTGAGAAGTCTGCCCATGACTGGTCACATCCTTCGTGGGGTTTTCCAGATGAACTACCATCCCCAAACAAGAGAGGGATGGGTGAACAGGGTGGCTCCCGAGGGAGCGGAAAATCAAAAGATTAGTAAGACACTGGGGGCCCTTCCAAAAGCATGGTGCCCACTCATTCCTTTGACCTCGACCCTGACACCTGCTACATGCCCCCCAAGGACAGGAATACCTGCCAGGTGTTGGGAGACATGAAGTAGTCATTCCACTTGAGCATTTCTGAGCTGGAATTTTCATCTATTTTCCAATAATTCAGGCATTAAATTAAGTCAGGTTTCCCATTCTATTCCTCTTTGCTCACTGGAATTCCTACTTGTAAGAGACGCCATAATCATGCCTTAATTCAGCCTCCCTCCTCCTCCTCCTATCCTATCAGTACCAGCTTGGAAGGGGGTGACTTTCTTATCCTACTGTGCTCCTTCCCATACCCCCAAATCCATATGTGGAGCATGGTGGGGGAAGGTTCAGATAAGGTTTGCCTTAGGATAAAATATATAGTTTTCCATTTGAGCTGCAAATATGAAGGAAACACATTTTTCAAATAAAAAAATAATTGTATTACGTGTTTCCTATATAAACGAGTATCTGAAGTTTATTTCCAGACCTTATAAAGGAGGAAAATTTGGTTTGGCAAAATTTAACTGTGAGCACTTAAAAATACCAGCCCTCTTTAGTCCTCTCTGATACATAAAATTTTTTGTTTGTTTGTTTGTTTGTTTTACAACTTCACCTGTGGCATATGGAAGTTCCAGGGCCAGGGGTTGAACTGGAGCTGCAGCTGAGGCCTATGCTACAGCCATGGCAACACTGGATCCAATTTGCATCTGAAAACTACACCACCACTTGCAGCAATGCTGGATCCTTAACCCACTGAGCGAGGCCAATGATCAAACTCGCATCCTCATGAACACTATGTTGGGTTCTTAACCCACTGAGCCACAGTGAGAACTCCTGATACATAAAGATTTTATATAAAACAGGAGCAGTTGCCCATGTGCTTTCCTTCACAAAAATGTAAGCTCATAAATGAGCTGCTGCAGACACTTAGGCAGCCTTATTCACTCCTATAGCCGTGTCATCTGCATAGCAACCGATTTTGAGAAATGTTCTATTAATAGTAATCAATTGAATAAATAAATGAATGAATGAATACCTGATGAATGAATGAGAAAATGAATGAGAATGAGGCAGATAATCCATTATCAATTTTCCTTCTTTCCTAATATGTAAAACTATGCTTTTATATACGATGGACAAAAGCATTCTAATAGCTCTCAAATGTCCACTTGCATTTTTTCCCTATATAATGAAGGTGCAATATTTAAAAAAAAAATGAACCCACTAATTTGGACTCAAAAGGATAAGAATCTGAGAAACAGCCACATAGGTAAGTCAAAGCTAAGTTTACCATCCAGCACTGCAGTGGAAGAGAATGGCCACAGGAGGGAGCCATACAACCTGTCGAAGAGCAGTATCAGACCAAAAACCCACAGAGTGCAGTGGTTCTGTTCTTGGCGCTTTCCAGCGTAGCTCACCATCATAAACTTGCTCTTGCTACTAGGCTACATAATGTCCAACTCTCCAGAACAAGCTGAAATAAGTTAGAGCTGCAATCGGCTAAGCATTAGGCTTTGAGAAAAACGATACCCCTTCCTTAGCCCAAATAGTTCACCTCTTTTTATGTACAGCCCTCTAGCTTTAAAAACTAAATGTAAATAGAAGAAAAGTATTTTCCCTATGGATGACAACTGAATCTATTAAAAATTCACCTGGACAGAAAGGAAAATATAATCTAAAAATGAAAAAAATAATGTTTAAATCTGTGTGCAATTACCTCCTGCCTCCAGCAACATTTTTGTAGTTAAAAAAAAAAAAAATCGACGGTTGACATATTCAATTACATCTCCTCCAGGGAAGAAACTTAAACATGTGTAGGCTAACAGGGAAGTCACGTCAGACAGAATTATGATCCTATTGGTCAAGTACGTTTCAAAGGCTTCAAATGTAACTGAGTGTAGAGAGAAAAAAAATGTTCCCACAAACTCCTTCTCTCCAAAGGTCTGAATAACTCTATAAATATTTTCAGGGCCTTTATAAGCCACAGATGTTATCAACAGTCAGGACTGTGCAAGCTTTAAAAGCCCTAGTCCACAAATGACACCACTTCAAAAATAGATTTTAAAACATGTGAAAAGAGAAGTTAATTTCCCGCTGGAATGTTGTAGAATGTTATAAAATGCCCTTGCCTTCCTTAGAATGTAAAAATCAACTGGCCCCACCAGGCTTCTTGTTTAGAGTTCTATTTCTGTGGCCCATGAAATTGTAGGAAACCTCCTAGATAACGCCAGAGATGAAGGGTCAAAAGATAGAGCTTGCAAAATACAAGTCAAGAAAGCAACTCTAAGAATAACTGATTAATTAAAAACTAAAAGTTAAGTGACCTAGTGAGATCTTCTCCAGGGACGAGAAGATCCCAGAATCTGTACTGTTTGGTGATCAGTGGGGAAATCCAATGGGCTAACATTGGCTGATTTCCACAAGGAGAGAAAAGACTAAAAACTGAGAAACTACAGAGCATCTGGGCCAATCTGTGATTGTATCTACAGCCCCCACTCACCAACCTGGGAGAAAACCTGAAATGTCAGCACTAACTGACAAAATTGTTACAAGATGAAGCTGCTTGGCTGAAAAGCTTCCTGAGTGAATTAAAATCCTGACTGCTGGCCCTGGGGAGACAGGAGGTGTGGGTGAAAACTGGGAACTAGCCCATGATTTATACAGGGAGTGAAACGACCACAACTTAGAAAAAAAAATTATAGACTTTTTAGTAATCTAATTGTATCCCTAATTATAATGATGGCCCTTCTACCTTCAAGGGACTCAGGCATGCTTCTGGAAACTTCTCTGAAAGTGGCCTCATTTGCCACCTTAAGGAGAGAGTTGGTGCATCTCAGAGTGACTTAAAGTGACAGGTCTAGCGTCTGAATTCTAGCTCATTTCCTCTGACCAGACCACACCAACTCTCAGCTCTTGAAATAACCCCCAGTGGAATTCTCCTCAGAGGAAGCCATCTTCCTAATTAATGCAAAAACGTTCTCCCCTGCAAGCCCCCTCCAGCCCATGCAATTTCCACATGATTTCTACATTCTGGTAGACAAGCCCCTTTTTTTTTTTTTTTTAACCTCATTCCCAGCCAAGGAATTGCAACATCCAAGTCACCAAGGCCAGGCCACGTGGGGGCTGCAGGCTTATTTGGGAAGTCCATCGATAAATTCACATGGTTGGCCAGCGAAGCGCCCGGGATCTGGGCCGGCTTCCCTGCATTTCTAACTCTCAACGCCACAGGGCAAGTCACTTAACTGCCTCATTAGGATCACAGTCACAGCCCTGCCAATGGCCTCCTTCGCGGGTGCCCAGTCACCCCATTAATATCTGTAAATATCCATTAAGCCTCCTAGCTGAAAGGCACCAGAGGAGCAAAGCCTATCACTATTATCATCAATAAATTCGCAGGCACTGTTCCCTGTCACCACCTAAGGGGAATCAGCTTGCCACCTGGAGAGAAAGTTGGCATCTCAGCTGCCCACCTGGTCCCTAATGAGCCATCTGCAGCCTCGGAAGTGGCAGGAGACCCTACAGGGACCCCAGGGGCCGCAGGGGAAGGGAAGTGAGGCTTTCATTGTGGCCAGTTAATTGACACAGGCTCCCCCTCACCGCCCCCACCTGCAGTCTAGAGGGCTCCACACCCCCACCCCTCCCCATCACCCACACGCACCTCCAGCAGCAACTGCGAGGGGCCTCAGCAGGCCATCCTCCCCTCACTCAGGGAAGGTGGAAAGATCACTGCCAGAAAGCAGCATGGAGATCCCAAGATGCTCGTACCTGCCGCTCTGGGCACCCCTCTGGCTACTTGAGGTCTTCCTATCCCTGCCTGAGACCCACCAAGTGGGCACAGACACCATCCGTCAAAAACCCGCCACCAACTCGCTGAAGGTTGTGTGTGTGTGTGTGTGTGTGTGTGTGTGTGTGTGTGTGTGTGTCTGGAACAGGGGCTGCATATGCAATAGCGCACCCACAGGCCTGGGCTGCCTGCCATCAAATAGGGCAAGAAGGACAGGGCAGGCCCCTCACCAACAGCCAACTGGGCGCTGCCTACCCTGGGGGGAGACCCACCCCAAAGGATAGGGGACCAAGCTCGCTCTTCCAGCAAACCCTTGTGTGTCTTAGCATTTTTACCAGATGCACACACTGCCTATTAGAAACAATTTTTTCAAGGGACCTTCTGTAAGAGGTCCTCTTATGTGCTTCAGGGATACTTTCTGATTGTAAACAGGGAACCCTCAGTGCCAGGGAGTTTCTGATTTGGCTCTCCTGGAGGAGATCTATTTGAGAAAGAGTATCTGGAGGTGTGGGTCATTAGGAAGGGAGGGGGAAGGAGGTCAGGATGCCACCCTCCCCCCACCCCCATTCCCACTCCCTCTGTTCCTGCAGTAGCAACAATCAGAACGTCCGCCTGGCCTGACTGGACCTGCACCAGTGAATCTATGCTTCCATTACTGACGCTAGAAATAACCAGACCAAAGAGCACGTTTTTCACCCGGACTCACAATCTGGACGTCTTGACTGTTGAAGCTGAACCTTCAACCAGATGTTGCCTCGCTGGCCCCAGGCTCCTGGGGGCTCCACCTCCCACAGGCGCCCCCGATCCTCCGGATGGGCTGCCAGGAGCTTCCTGCAGACTGAGGGGAAGAAGTTGCATGGGGTCAGGGAGGCAGCCCAGCCCTGGGGCACACAGGCCCTCTTTTGCATCCCCAGACATGGCCACTGCTGTCCTTCCTGCAGCCCAATCTGGCCCATGCCCAGCTCTGCCCCTGTTATATGCAAACCCCTCTGCCATCATCCACACACATCTGTCTCCCACTTTTATCCACCCCTGAGGGCCTTAAACAAGACATTTATTGTCTCACAGTGGTGGGGGGTTGGGGGGAGCTGGAATTCCAAGGTCAGGGTGTCAGCAGGCTTGCTTTCTCCTGAGACCTCTCTCCTTCTTACTGTGTCTTCACACCTTCTCCCTTTTGTACATCTCTGTCCTAATCTCTTCTTCCTGGAACCTACTCTTACCAATCCCACTGGGTCAGGGCTCCACTGTTATGACCTCATTAACCTTAATCACCTCCTTTGAAGCCCCATCTCCACATTAAGCCACATTGGGGGTTACAATAGAAGGGACCCAATTCAGCCCATGACATCACCCCACCAGGTCCTCTTCTCCAGTGATGTCTGCCCTCTGAGCCTCCAGAGCCCTCTTCTCCCACAGAAACTTCCAGCTCATCCACACACGCCTCAATTCCAGAATGCCCTCAAGATGCTTATGCCACGTTCACATGGCGAGCATTTCCACACAGAAGGACCCCAAACTCAGCCAACTGGGAAGTGGCTCCTGGTCCTGGAAGTGCTGGGGGATCCATCAGGCCCAGGACAAGAACGCAGATGGAAACCCACAGAGCATGATGCTCCGTACTCAAAAGGTATAAGCCAAGCTAGCCGTGTGCTAGAGAGAATGTTCTGCTCTCCTGTCTTGACAAATATAACTTCCTAACCACAGGGAAAGCCAGCTTCAAATTTAGAATTCTTGGACTCCTTGGAGTTTTGCATCAGAATGTGGCGATGCCAAGAGAACTGGCCCCCAGCCGGCAGCCGCCCGCCTCCCCACCCACGCAACTCCCCACACGCTGCAAGGAGACTGCGCATGCAAATGTGTAGGTGGAACGCAGGAACCATGCCTGCGTTCCACCTACAGCCCATCAGTGACTGTCCTGGGACCTAAGCATGTGCAAACTAGTAGCATGATCTGCCCTTAGGGGCACAGATCCAGGGACAGAGTCCACTCGGGCCCTTGGCAGCCCCTGGCAGGAATCCTGGGGTCCTGATAGCCTGAGCTGGTTTAGGAGTGGCCAGGATCCAGACGAGAACATCCTCTTGGGCTCTCTCCTCTTGGAGAGAGGTGCAGCTTCAAGAGGATGCTAAAGCCTGGGGCCCTGGGCATGAGGACCTCCTGTCCATTTGAAGGGAAGGACTGTATTGGATGAGAACTGGTCAGTGAAGCTGCAGTAGCCACACCTGGCCAGGTCTTGAGGCTCCAGTTGCTGCTTTGTGTGCATACTGCCTGCTCACTCACGAACCCAGGCACAGGCAGGGTGATACAGAAGCTGGAGGTCCAATACCTTCAGCTGGGCAGCTGAGCCCCCGAGGATGATTCAGAATCAGTACCTTCAGATCTTCTTGCTCTGCCAGGTGGAGACACAAGCCCTCATAAGGGTCTCTGCCACACTGGTCTGAGGCCAACACACTCGAATGAAGGTCTCAGAGTTGAAGTAAGAATGAGAGGAGAGAAAGACAGCATGTAGAGTGTGGACAGAGGACCAGTGCCGGGGTTCCAGAACTTTCCAACAAACCAGCACAGCAAGCCCTTTGCAGAAATTCAAGAGCTTCAAGAGTTTCATGAGACATGAAGAGTTTGAAAATACAGAGAAATGACTAAACCCACTGGAGGAAAATATGTTTTCTCCTGCTTTTCTTATGACTTCAGAGCAACAGAAGTTTCCTTGCCTTTCCCAGCTTTTCTCTCCTATCTGTTGTTCTCACACCATAAGGACACTGGAAACTCAACAGTAAGGATCCAAAAGCATCTGTGTGACAAGAAGTGAGACGGGGCCCAGTGTAGGGTGGAAGTGCTTGATGGGGGACCAGTGGATCCTGGGAGATGCTCCCCAGATTCTTCTACTCTTTGCTGACCTGGAGTGAGACATCTAACATCAGAGCTTTCTGAACTTCCTTTGGCAAAGATTTATCTTCGAGAATGAGGAAGGGGATTATGATAGTTCACATTATGTCAGCTTGAGTGGGCCAGGGGTATCCAGACATTTAGTCAAACATTATGCTGGGTGTGTCTATGAGGGTGTTTTGGGATGAGATTAATGTTGGAATCCATAGACTGAGTAAAGCAGATTGCCCTCCCCAGTGTGGATGGGCCTCACCCAATCAGTTGAAGCCCTGACTTTAAAACAAAAAGTAAGTCTGACCCACCCACAAGCAAGAGGGAGCTTCTTTTGCTTGACTGACTGAGCTGGGACATTCATCTTTTCCTGTCTTGGGACTCGAACTGAAACACTAGCTTTTCTTGGGTCTCGAGCTTGTTGGCATAGGGACTGGAACCACAAAGTCAGTGGTCTTGAGTCTCCAGCTTGCTGACTGTAGATCTTAGTGTATCTCAGTGTCCCCATTGTCTGAGCCACATCCTTATGATACATCTCTCCTCTCTATACACATATACACCCTATTGGCTCCATTCCTCTGGGGCACCCTGACTAATGCTGGGACTCAGTAAGACGGGAATGGATGGGGGAGCCATCTTTGGCAGTAAGAGCCACACAGGTGCCCAGTGTTCAGTGCACCCAGAGCCTGTCTTCCCTTCTGTTCCTGGACTGTGGCTCGTGCTGGAAGGGCTCAGTGGTGAACTATAACCTTCGGGAAACAGCAGAGGTCCTCCTCTGAGGCCTGGGCATCATGGCAGAAGTTTCCTGGATTCTTCTCTCTAATGCTGTGCTGATTTGTTTTTTATTATTTCTAAACCCACTCATTTCTCAGGCTGGGAAAGGTCAGCCCCTTGTGATCAAGCTTAAAGTCTCGTTGGTACTGGAGATTTCTCAGAAGGAAGCAAAAAACCCACAGATGTGTCATGATGCTGGGAGCTCCAGGGGGCCTCCCGGCCCCAGAGTCACCTGAAATGCACATGAGTTAGCCGTCACCACTCCTCAAGCACCGCTCCCTGACCCATTGGATTTACCTTGGTACATGGCAGGGGAGATGGGCCAGCTGATGCCCAGGGCCTCATCCTCTCGGAAGGTCTGGCAGAAGTCCTGCAGCATGGCCAGGCCCAGACCCTGGCGGCGGTGGCTCCTCCTGACGAACACAGTGTCAAAGACAGGCAGCAGGTAGCACGCACTTGTGCCATCACCACACAGGCTGCCTGTGGGGAAAGCAAGAGACACACACTGTCTCCTGGGCTGGACTCCCAATTGGTCAGCTCACTGGTACCACCTGGAAGCAGGGCCAGCCTCAAAAACTAGACCACTGAAGACAGAACAGCAGATGGTTGCAGACCCCCAGCTCTCCAACTGACTGGCCAGCCCACGTGTTAAGTGCTGTGAGCATTGCCACTAGTCTAACCCTAATCCTATTGTCCTGAAATGAAAAGTAAACCTGGGTGACTGAGCAGGGCAAGACTGTCATGCATCCAGACTCCTCAGACCCTCCCCTCACTGCGTACAGTTCAGAGACACACACACCCCCACCAAAGCCAAAGAGGAGCATCTGGGCAACATCAAAGTTCACCCTGAACTCAGGGATGGGGACTCTCCAGCTCACCATGTCCAATTACAATAAAGTACATTTACCCCAAAGAGACTAAGTCCTGTTTCTCGTAAAACATCAATGACCCTGGTACAGCAGAGCAAGAGAGACAATAGCCGGTACCCTTTTTACTATTCCACCCTGAACTGAACTTTACTATAAGCAGTGCAGTTGCTGTTTCTACAATAGGAACTTGGCCTTGCAGTCAATCACCTCTATTGTCACCCGAGCTAGGAAAATGCCACATGGACCTGACTATATCACTTTCCTCAGGTCCCAACTGCACAAGTGCCCTAGATGCCCTAGATGCCCTGCAGTCCCAGACAAAAAAAAACATGTCCTATATACAGCTCCTACTGGAAGAGGTGGTATCTGCACCTGCCAAGATTCAGAAGGTAATTTCCCAAACAAACAAACAAAAAATGATTCCAAATCTACTTAGCCAGGCTTAAATGCAAAGTCACATGCTGCTGTAGTGAACTATTTGCAAAAATGACCACAGTTATTCCCCTTCCTATTTCCACATACTTTTGTGTGTGATTTTGAAGTTCTTCCCATTAGGAGATGGGGTCTCTTTCCTCTCCCCTTCCAACCAGCTGGCCTGGTGACTCACTTAGAGCAAAAAACAAGGCTGGCAAGAGCACACCTGTTCTGAGCCTAGGCCTCATGGGGTGCGGGGCCCCTCCATTGCTACTTAGATCCCTACCGCTCACCATAAGAACAAACCTGGGCTAGTCTGCCACCATGAGAAAAACATGGCTCAGGCACCTCCCATAGTCACAGCTGACATCTAGCTAGTCCTAAGAGTGAGGGGGACAGGTAACCGCAGATACACAGGCCAGCCCAGCTGAGAGCACAAAACCATCCAGCTGAGCCTTGATGAAATCACCAACCAAAAGAATGGTGAGCTAAATCAATAACTGGTTTTGTGCCCAAAACGAATGAAAAAAATAATCTACAATCAGCAAGCATGGTAATCTACGATTGACTTGAGATGGTTAATTGTAAAGCATTTAGGCTTCACCCTCAATGTGCCTGAAATGACAGCACCAACTGGGTTGGAATTACATAACTTTCAACTTTTACAGACAGTAAGAGCAATGTTCCCTAAATAGTGAAATCCTCCAAAGCTAAGAAAGTTTAAAATTAAATAAAGATACAATTCCACTCACAGCAGCATTAAAAAGAAGTAAATGTTCAGGAATATATTTTAAAAAAGAAGCACAAGCCTTAATTACTGAAACCCACAAAACATTCTAAGGGAAATTAAAGAGGATCTAAATAAATGAAGAGAAATTCCATGTTCATGGATTGGATGGCTCAATACTCTTAAGTTGGCAATTCTTCCCAAACTAATTTATAATTTCAATGCTGGTCCTATCAAAATCCCAGCAGGCTTTTTCTGTGGAATTTGATAAGACGATAGTAAATTTCACATGAAATGTAATGTCTGCTTTTGAAAAAAAGAGAAGCACAAAGTTGGAGGTTTAACACCATCTGATTTAATACTTCTTATACAATCAAGGTAATCAAACAGTGTGATAGTGGTATAAGGATGGGCATAGAGATCAAAGGAGCAGAACTGAGAGTCCAGATGTGAACTATTACACTATGAATCTCTACAGAATGCCATGAGAACTCAATGGGGAGAAAGACAGTCTTTTCAGCAAACAGTGGTAGAATGACTGGACATCCATAAGCCAAAAATTAATTAACTAGTTAATTAATTTAAAAATGAACAAATGAATGAATGAAACTTGGACAGAAAAGAAGCCAGCATTAGTATTTTTTTTTAATGAACCTGGACCCTTACCTCACATCATATAAAAATATAACTCAAGATGGATCTAGAGTTAAAATGATAATGGAGTTCCCATCATTGGCGCAGTGGTTAACAAATCCGACTAGGAGCCATGAGGTTGCAGGTTCGATCCCTGCCCTTCCTCAGTGGGTTAAGGGTCCAGCGTTGCCATGAGCTGTGGTGTAGGTCGCAGACGTGGCTCCAATCCCGTGTTGCTGTGGCTCTGGCATAGGCCAGCGGCTACAGCTCCAATTGGGAACCTCCATATGCCGCAGGAGCAGCCCTAGAAAAGGCAAAGAGACAAAAAAAAAAAAAAAGAGGTAAAATGATAAAGCTCTTAGAAGACAATCTCACAGAACTAGAACAAACAATCCAAAAATTTACATGGAACCACAAGAGACCCAGAATTGCCAAAGCAATCCTGAGAAACAAAAACCAAGCAGGAGGCAAAACTCTTCCAGACTTCAAGCAATATTACAGAGCCACAGCCATCAAAACAGTTTAATACTGGTACCAAAACAGACATACAGACCAATGGAACAGAATAGGGAACCCAGAAATAAACCCTAACACCTATGGTCAAATAATTTTTGACAAAGGAGGCAAGAACAAAAAACAGGAAAAAGAAAGTCTATTCAGCAAGAATTGCTGGGAAACCTGGACAGCTGCATGCAAAGCAATGAAATTAGAACACACTCTCACACCATGCGTGAAAATAAACTCAAAATGGCTTAAAGACTTAAATACAAGACAAGACACCATCAAACTCCTGGAAGAGAACAGAGGCAAAACATTCTCTGACATCAACCTTATGAATATTTTCTCAGGTCAATCTCCCAAAGCAACAGAAATAAAAACAAAAGTAAACCAATAGAACTTAATCAAGCTGACAAGCTTTTGCACAGCAAAGGAAACCAAAAAGAAAACAAAAAGACAACTCACAGAATGGGGAGAAAATAGTTTCAAATGATGCAACCGACAAGGGCTTAATCTCTAGAATATACAAGCACCTTATACAACTCAACATCAAAAAAGCCAACGACCCAATGGAAAAATGGACAAAAGACCTGAATAGACATTTCTCCAAGGAAGATACACAGATGGCCAACAAGCGCATGAAAAAATGCTCAACATCCCTGATTATTAAAGAAATGCGAATCAAAACTACCACGAGATACCACCTCACACCAGTCAGAATGGCCATCATTAATAAGTCCACAAATAACAAGTGCTAGAGGGGTTGTGGAGAAAAGAGAATCCTCCTGCACTGTTGGTGGGAATGTAAGCTGGTACAGCCACCATGGAGAACAGTATGGAGGTACCTTAGAAATCTATACTTAGAACTACCCTATGACCCAGCAATCCCACTGTTGGGCATATATCCAGACAAAACTTCCCTTGAGAAAGACACATGCACCCACATGTTCATTGCAGCACTACTCACAATAGCCAAGACATGGAAACAACCCAAATGTCCATGGACAGATGACTGGATTAGGAAGATGTGGTGTATATATATATATACATATACACACAACGGAATACTACTCAGCCATAAAAAAGAACGACATAATGCCATTTGCAGCAACATGGATGGAATTAGAGACTCTCATACTGAATGAAGTAAGTTAAAAAGAAAGACAAATACCATATGATATCACTTATATTTGGAATCTAAGATACAGAACAAATGAACCTTTCCACAGAAAGGAAAATCATAGACATAGAGAACAGACTTGTGGTTGTCAAAGGGAGGGGGAGGGAGTAGGAGGGACTGAGAATTTGGGATTAATAGATGCAAACTATTGCCTTTGGAATGGATAAGGAATGGGATCCTGCTGTATAGCGCAGGGAACTGTCTGGTCACTTGTGATGGAGCATGATAATGTGAGAAAAAAGAATGTACACATGTATGTGTGACTGGGTCACCTTGCTGTGCAGCAGAAAATTGACAGAACACTATAAATCAGCTATAATGGAAAAAATAAAAATCATTATTAAAAAAAATCCAAACACACACACTACACACACAAAGAAGACAATCTTCATAACTTGGGTTAGGCAAAGAGTTCTTAGCTTCAACATCAACTGACACAACCAATCGGCAAATCTGACTTCAACAAAATTAACTTTTGTACTTCAAAAGACACCACTTAGAAAATAAAAATTCAAGCCACAGGCCACGTGAAAATGTTTGCAAATCACATTTCTGATCAAAAACATATCCAGACTATATAAAGAACTCTTACAATTCAACAAAAAGAAAATAAACAACCAATTAAAAATGGACAAATGATCTAAATAGACATTTCTTCAAAGAAGACATACAAACAGTTCATAATCAATGAAAAGATACTCAACATCTTTAGTCATTTAAAAATGCTAATTAAAACCATAATGAAATGCTACTTTTGACCTACAAAAATGTCTAAAAGACAAGCAAGTGCTGACAAGACATGGAGAAATGGAACCCTCACATACTGCTGCTGGGAATATATAATGGTACAGAAACTTTGTCAAATAATTTGGCAGTTTCTTAAAAATTTAAAACATACGGTTATCAAATTACCCACCAATTCTACTCCTAGGAACCCACCCAAGAGAAATGAAAACATGTCCATATAAAGACATGTATGTATGTTTACATGAGCATTATTTCTAATTGTCCCAAACTGGAAACGATACTGGTAAATGCATAAACAAAATGTGGTATAGCCATACCCATGGAACATTACTCAGCAATAAAAAGGAATGCAATACTAATATATGCTACAATTTGGATGAACCTCAAAAAACACCAAACTAAGTGAAAGAAGCCAGATGCAGAAGACCGCATACTGTATCTTTCCATTTACATGAAATGTCCAAGAAAGGCAAATTGATGGAGACAGAGAGCAGATCAGTGGTTGTCTACAGCCAGGATGGAAAGAGATTAACACCAAACAGGCAACTTTGGGGGATGACGGAAACATCCAAAATCTGGATTGTGGTGATAGTTATGCAACTCTCTATTTATTTTATTTTATTTTTTGTCTTTTTGCCTTTTCTTGAGCCGCTCCCACAGCATAAGGAGGTTCCCAGGCTAGGGGTCTAATCAGAGCTGTAGCCGCCGGCCTATGCCAGAGCCACAGCAACACGGGATCCAAGCCGCGTCTGCGACCCACACCACAGCTCACAGCAACACCAGATTCTTAACCCACTGAGCAAGGGCAGGCATTGAACCCACAACCTCATAGTTCCTAGTCGTATTCTTTAACCACTGAGCCACAGTGGGAACTCCTATGTAACTCTCTAAATCTGCTAAAAATCATTGAAAGGTACACTTAAAATTGGCACCTTTTATGGGACATAAAATTATACTTCAATAAAATTGATTTTAAAATTTACAATGAATTGTATTAAATTGTATTAGACAGATACAGTTAAGTAAGGAAAGAGAAAAACCATAACTTTACTGAGGAGGAAGAGGGCAGACACCCATCTGAGTGACTGGAGTAAACATCACTGATAGCAATGTTGGCATCTGTACCCCCCACATCTGATGTTCCCCAAACCCATAACCCTGTCTAATCATGAGAAAATACCAGACAAACCTAAATTAAGGGGGTATTCCATAATTCTCCTGAATGGTACTCCTCAAAAGTCTTCAAGTCATGAAGGACAAGGAAAACCAAGAAACAGTCACAAATTGGTAGAGGAGGCTAAGAAAACCAAAAGACAACCAAGTGTCCTGGATCAGACCTTACAAGAAAAGGACACTGCTGGAAAATCAATGAAGGTTAATGTCTCAGTTTTGACCCCTGAATCATGGCTATATAAGATGTTAACATTAGTGCAAGGTGAGTGAAGGGTACAGCAGGAACTCTTGGTCCTATCTTGGCAATTCTTCTGTAAAACTAAAATTATCCCCATATACAAAATCTGGAGTGGGGGCAGGAGGATCAAAACATTCCACCAGTTCTTCCTTTTAAAGGCTAATTGTACCTTCAGGCTGGTTGAATAAGACCCATCTCAATTCCCAAAGCCAACCAACTGGCTTTGTAATAAGAATATGAATTAATTGTAGTAAGAATATCAGAGCCTGATTGTGAACAGGGCTCAGACAGTAAGCTGGTTACACGCAAATGGACTCTGAACTTGTAACCAGAACATAAAATCTGAGGAAACCATGCTGCAAAGCAGAGCAGTTGGTAGGAATCCTAGCCATGATCTTATCCATTCTACCCATTTTACAGACATGGTATCTGACAGGGGCAAGAAAGGTGAAAAACACAGGACTTGGTTCCCTTTTGTCAGTAATGACTGCCCAGCTGCCTCTTATCAGCTCATGGGGAGTCTGTTGATACCACAGCAAAGACATTAAAGGGAAAGAGACAAGAAGGATAGAAATTCATTAAATAGAAAACAAAGATACAACATAAAGGATTTTTTTTAAATTCTGGAGTTGCTACAGCAGGAAAGAAGACACAATTCTTGAAGCACACTAGGAATTAAAATAGAGATATCACTATAGATGTGGCAGAAATTTAAAAGGTAAGAGACTACTAACTGTAGGCCAATAGATATGAAAACAGATGAGAACACATTTCTATGATAATACAACCCACCAAAACTGACTCATGGAAAAAGAGAAAAACTAAACTATCCTATGAGCATGGAAACATGAACTCAGTAGTTTAAACCCACCCCACACTGAACACATCAGGTCAGGTGTCTTTAGAGATAAGTTCTGCCAACTTTCCCAGGAAAGCCTTCCAGAGCCCAGAAAATGGGAGAATATTCTTCAACTCAGTCTATGATCCCAGTGTAATCTTAACAGGGAAAAAGATAACAAATATAGGAAAATTAAGTAAATAACAGTAATTTGTGAACATAACACAAAAAACTTAAATCAACAGTATCAAACCAAATTCAAGAGGGTAAACAAAGTTACTTTAGATCAGCGTAAGGAGCAGGTTTCTCTGCTCACGTCCCAGGCTGTTCTGGAAAAGTTGCACAAGATCAATAAGACATCCAGGGGGCAGAACTAACACCACACAGAGTAAGAGGGCTTTACCATCAGAACCTGGGGGGACCTGAAGAAGGAACCTCTGTGAGGACAAGAAGCCCATTCTATGAGGACAAGAAGAAGCTCACCAAGAGTAAGGAGGGGACGCCAGCAGACTGTCCTCTTAGCAATATGAGCCCAACAGAACAAAGATGAGGACGGTTACTCCAGGAAGAAAGGAGTGACTTCTTGGAAAACCTAGGACAGAATTCACAGATGGTACACCATGGGGAAGTGACAGTAGCAAACAGCCAGGAAGTGGTGGAGAAACTGTATTTGCTTCAAAAAAAAAAAAAAATCTGCCAGGAAGGAAGAAGCTATAAAAGGCAAGTGGCAAGACAAATGCCCACTGCCTGGCTGTTTAGACACTCAAAACCTGGGCACCAGGAGAGTTACGGTGTGGGTCCCCAGAGCGCAAAACAGCCAAGTGCTCGGCCAAAGGTAACCCAGCTCTCTGCACAATTCCTTTTGCAAAGCTGCATTTGCACAGCTGCAAACCACCCGTCCAGATTTGTCCTGCTAATTCCCAAACAAGGTATGCTGACCATAGCTGCTGCAGACACATGGCTCTGTGGAGCATTTTAAAAATTGCAGCTCTATTCACAACAGCAAAGACAGACGAATGAATTAAGAAGATGAGGTACCTATGGAATGCTACTCAGCCATAAAAAAGAATGAAATAATGCCGTTTGCAGCAACATGAATGCAACTAGAGATTCTCATACTAAGGGGAGTAAGTCAGAAAGAGAAAGACAAAATACCATATGATATCACTTACATGTGGAATCTAAAATATGACACAAATGAACTTATCTACAGAATAGAAACAGATCACGAACATGGAGAGCAGATTTATGGTTGTCAAGGGGGAGGGGGAGGGAGTAGAATAGACAGGGAGTTTGAGATTAGTAGATGTAAATGATTATATTTAGAATGACTAAGCAATGAAGTCCTACTATACAGTATCCAGTCAGTATATGTAACTGGGTCACTTTGCTGTACAGCAGAAATTGGCATAACATTATAAATCAACTACAATTAAAAAAAAAAGAATCACTGCCCTAAAAATCTAAATTCAGATCAAGTGCACCACTGCTGGTCTGAGAGATTAAGGGCAAACTATAAAGTTATTTGGGAAACTCCTAAACCATAGAAACCCAAAGCAGAAGTAGCTAAAAGTATCAACTTCTGCTAACCCTTAGCACTATCTTTTTGTGATAATCACACTCCCTGTCTGTCATGAGCCCACATCACAGTTAAAGCCAGACTCCCTGGGCCCCTGGGGGCAGCTGAGCATCTACTGAGCATCTGGATGTTCCTGCACCCTCCCCACCATGGAGCATTGCTAACATCAACCTCGATAAAATTGTTTTCTTTAAGGGATGAGGCATTTAAAAACTGTATTCTCTAGAACTGGAGGCTGGCAAACTTTTTCTGTAAGGGCCAGACAGAAAACACTTTAGGCTTTGGGGGCAACCACTCACCCCTGTAGCTGTAGTGCAAAACCACCCTTGGATAAGACTAATGCATGAGGTTATGTTCCAATAAAATTCTATTCCATATGCCATGCGTGAGACCATAAAAAAATAAATACGGAGTTCCCATTGTGGCTCAGTGGGTTAAGGACCTGACATAATCTCCTCAAGGATGTGGGGTCAATTCCCCACCTGGCTCAGTAGATTAAGGATTCAGTGTTGCCGCAAGCTACAGTGTAGGTTGCAGATGCTGCTTGGATCTTGTGTTGCTGTAGCTGTGGCATAGGCCTGCAGCTACAGCTCCAATTCAATCCCTTGCCTAGGAACTTTCATATATTGCAGGTGTGGCCCTAAAAAGAAAAAACAAAGGTTCATTTCTTTCTCTACATTTGACCATTATAAGAGGGATTTACTTATAAGGATATTTACAAGGAATTTATTTTTAATAAGTATATTTATTTATAATATATTTTATATATTTAATTATAAAATTAGATTCATTTTTTAAGTATTGAAGAAAATCTTCTTTTCTTAAAGGAAATAACCTTGGCCAAGTTGGATTTATCCCAGGGAGTTAGACATAAAATCTGTATCTGTAATTCACCACACTTATAAATTACAGGAGAAAGAATTGCCTCAGTTCAACATAATGCTTGACCCCGCACATAATCCAGTCCATACCACACACAACAGACAAAAATGTAAGCAAAAGAAACTACCACTGAGAATGGAGTGGAGTTCCCATTCAACCCCTAGCCTGGGAATCTCCATATGCTGTGGGTATGGCCCTAAAAAGCAAAAGAAAGAAAGAAAATAAAGAAAGAAAAGAAAAGAAAAAAAGAAAGAAAGAAAAGAAGAAAAAAGAAAGAAGAAAGAAAGAAAGAAAGAAAGGAAGAAAAGAAAGAAAGAAAGAGAAAAGGAAAGAAAGAAAGGAAGGAAGGAAGGAAGGAAGGAAGGAAGGAGGAAGAAAGAAAGGAAGGAAGGAGAAAGGAAGGAAGGAAGGAAGAGGAAGGAAGGAAGAGGAAGAAGGAAGGAAGGAAGAAAGAAAGGAAGGAAGGAAGGAAGGAAGGAAGGAAGAAAGGAAGGAAGGAAGGAAGAAAGGAAGAAAGGAAGAAAGAAAGGAGGAAAGAAAGAAAGAAAGGAAGAAAGAAAGGAAGGAAGGAAGAAAGAAAGAAAGGAAGAAAGAAAGAAAGAAAAAGAAAAAGAAGGAAGAAGGAAGGAAGGAAGAAGGAAGGAAGGAAGAAGGAAGGAAGGAAGAAAGAAAGAAAAGAAAGAAAGAAAGAAAGAAAGAAAGAAAGAAAGAAAGAAAGAAAGAAAGAAAGAAAGAAAGAAAGAAAGAAAGAAAGAAAGAAAAGAAAGAAAGAAAACCTACCACTGAGAATGCATGCCTTAGGTGAGTGGGTCTCAGACTCTAGAATCAAACATGGGAATCACCTGCAGGGCTGGTTGGAACATAGACTGCTGGACGGCACTCCTGTGCCAGAGGTCTGGGGCACAGCTCAAGAATCCCCATGGCCCATAACAGGCCAGCAGCACAGACAACACTCCATCCATTACGCCTTATTCCTTGTGTATCAAGGGAGGGCTTCCTGGTGGTCTTGACTGGAAGTATTCCAGCCCAGGCTGAGACTTTATAAACCGAATCCTTCCATGGATTACTATGGGTGTCTGCTCAGCCACGTTCTTCTCTAACACTGCCCCAAACAGAGCCCCAGTTAAAGAGCTGAAGCTTGATGACCGTATCTGAACCATAAAAACCTACCCACCAAGGTGGGCCTACAATCCACAAGAAATCCATCCACAGGGCCAGCTGGACCAACCTGATTCTTTCAAAAGGCTTCAAGTCAAGTGAGACTAGTACTTATAATAGGTCCTATTATACCTTTAAGGCAGTATAGGTATTGCTGGGTGAGCATCACAGCAAACAGTACTCATGGTTATGAGGAAGCAGAAAACAAAATGAGCAAAGGAAGCTGGTTTGCAAAGATGAGAATGGAGCAGCTGGAGCATAAGAAGCTGGGCTGTACCTCATGAACCACCCCTGCACCCTTCCAAAACCCCGTCTTGCAAGCCCTTCATTCCCTTGCAACAGCAACCCCCTTTCTCATTGGGCAGCAGAGTTGGTACCCAAACTCACACCACTCTCCCACTGCTCCACTTCTGCTGCTTACATTTCCACTAAAGTCCAGAAGATGGCATTACAGTCCCCTGCTTGATAGAACAACAGGGCAGGAGGGGCCTGTGGCACAGAGTGCAGAGTGCCTGGGGGAGGGGAGAGCAGAAGGCTCTGTGACCAGCAGAGCAGCTGAGACCACTTCAAGGCATTACAGCCATCTCACAGGTCACATACTTGTCTGGATTGCAAATCACTTAACTGAATACTTTCAAGTGCCGCTCCTGTTTTCTGGTTTGCATTAGTGTTGGACTTTCAGGAATCTGAAAGGCAAAGCTGTTCTTTTTAGATTTTTACACAAAAGCAAAATACTTATTAGCTCTGCCTTGAATTGGTCGACTCTCCACTTACCAGTCCAGTGTTTTCTTCTCTTGAATGCTGAGCCTTGTGGACTAACGGTTGGAGAGTAAAAATTAAAGTAAACCACCATTAATTTTGATTATCTAGGGAGAATTGCAGCATGAAATAATGAAACGACTGAAGTGTCAATATTTTGTAAAAAAAGGCAATTATAGAACCATCAAATGAAGGGAGAAACTCAAGCCAGCCCATTAACAAATGTCCCCAAAAAGAGGTCTACCTGAAAAGATCTCATTCATGCTATCCCAAGGAAGCCACTTGTTTCAAAACCAAACACTCTCCTCATACAAAGAGCACAAAGTCTTTTCAGACACGCTGATGTGAATGAGTCACAAAAGCATCACACTAAGTGAAAAAGGCAGTCTTACAAGCCTACCCACTGTATGGTTCCACTGCACAACAGCCTAGAAAACAAAACTACAGGAGGGTCCTGTCATGGCACAGTGGAAATGAATCCCACTTGGAACCATGAGATTGCAGGTTCAATCCCTGGCCTCGCTCAGTGGGTTAAGGATCCAGTGTTGCCGTGAGCTGTGGTGTAGGTCACAGACACGGCTCAGATCTGGCATTGCTGTGGCTCTGGTGTAGACCAGTGGCTACAGCTCCAATTGGACCCCTAGCCTGGGAACCTGCATGTGCCACATGTGTGGCCCTAAAAAGCAAAAGACAAAACTACAGTGATAGAGAATAGATCAGTAGCTGCCAGGAGGCTAAGGGGGAGGTCGGGGGGGAAGGCTAGAATAAGAAGGTTTTTTGTGGGGAGGGGAAATTACTCTATATTTTAACTATGCCTGTAATTATAAAAATCACAGAACTGTAAAGCAAAAAAAAAAAAAAAGTAGGGGTCAATTTTACTAGCTGATCGTTTTTTAAATAAGACTTAAAGTCACACACAAACAAAAGTGAATGTGCTTAGAATCAATGAACACACTTAAATAGGTGCAACCTGCCCCCTGTGATGCAATTCATGCAATGAAGCTGCACATTTTCTTTTCCTCACAGAATGAAATTATAAACTGCAGCCCAGCTGAAACAAAATTAACAGATATTCTGAATCATGTGGATCCAAACTAATGAAAAGAAATTGTACTGCAGCAAAGTTGGGAAACATATTGCATGCTATGCCAACAGTACTGCATGATGCTGCTGTGATAAGACATTGCCATGATTGAAGAAGCATCGTCAGCCGCCTTGAACTTTTGAACTATAAACTCCTCCTATGGTCAATTAAACCACATGCACTCATGAGTGATTTTTCACAAATCTATGCATAAAAAAAATTGTAAAATATATTCGCTATCTAAATTATTTTTTGCTTAATTTTCCTGCACATTTCTAATATCAACCATTTTCTAAAATTCATCAAAGAAAAACCCTCTCTCAACTTATAGAAAGGGATGGGAAAGAAAGGAATAAAATTTTATGATTCATATCTGAACAGAGTCCCTCTCTGCATGAACTGGTCATGCAGAGGCCCCTATATAATAATTATTTTTAAAATAAATTTTAAAAATCACTTCAGATATCATAAGGCACTCAAAAGCACATAGAAGCCAGAGGAAATTTTAATTTCAGAAAATTGCAAATGGAATAGGAAAAACCTATGAGTTTGTACAGTTTCCTGGCTATAGGGTATAACTCAACCCCCAAGGATACAGAAAATATAGGTGGGAAAAACTGCAGCCTTACCAGCTAAAGGTATCAGAGATCAGATTTCAGGACTAGGAAAGTAGCTGGAAACATAGAGGGGAAGTGGTAACATGGGAACCACAGAATGAATGAAATCCTAATGCAGAGCAACTGCCCAAATCCCTGACTATAAATAATCTACACATGAGTGAAGGCGACCCCAGGGGACCCAACAAACAGAAGTCTGAAACCAGAGAGATACTCACCCTTGACAGAAGGAAACACACAGGATCAGATCTGTGAATTTGATGCTTTTCTTGATCAAGGACCCTCCTCAACTTGGGCAGCTCAAATGGCAGAAAACTGAAGCCAAATGGGTTGGATGGGTGAGGGTACAAGTCCCAAACCAGCAGCAGCAAGGAAACCACAGGCGTCAGCAACATCCATGCCCAAATCTCTGTCTGACCACCAACTTTGCAGGCACAGGGAGGACTGCTACAGAGCCAGGCTAACACAGCAGCCATGAGACATTTTACCAATGGTATTAGCAGTTACATATGAAAGGAAACTAAGTTTGTGGTGTGAATCCAGGTTAGCTGAATACCTCCCAGATCAAAAATCCTCAAAAAAAAAAAAAACAAAAAACCCACACATTAAAAAATTAGGTGAGTTCCCATTGTGGCTCAGTGGGTTATAAACCCGACTAGTATCCATGAAGATGAGGGTTCAATCCCTGGCCTTGCTCAGTGAGTTAAGGATCCGGCATTGCCATGAGCTGTGGTGTAGGTCACAGACACGGCTGGGATCTCATGTTGCTGTGGCTGCAGTGTAGGCTGGCAGCTGCAGCTCTGAAGCTCTGATTTGACCCCTAACCCGGGAACTTCCATGTGCAACAGATGAGACTCTAAAAAGCAAAAACAAATATACAAAAAAAAAACCAGAGTTGCTGCACTATGTGTGCAATGTCAAGTCTACAACCAACACATGCGAAGAAACAGGAAAAATAAAAAGGACGTAGTCAATATAAGAGATTTTTATCTTTTTCTCCTTTAGATTTAATTTTTTTTTATTGAGGAAACACTGGTTTACAACACTATATGTTTCACATGTACAATATATTTATACTTTTGACTAACCTACAGTGTGTGCTCACACACCAAAAATTTAGTTTTCATTTGTCACCATACAGTTGATCTCCTTTACCCACTTCACCCTCCCCTATCTGTTCCCTCCCCTCTGGTAACCACTACCCTCTTCTCTGAATCTAAGTGTTTATTTTAATTCAGTTTGGTTTGTACATTCATTTTGGGGTTTTTTTGGGGGGGCAGGGAGTTATTTTTAGGGCCATACCTGTGGCATATGGAAATTTCCAGGCTAGAGGTAAAATCAGAGCTGTAGCCGTTGGCCTACACCATAGCCACAGCAATGTGGGATCTGAGCCGTGTCTGCCACTTACACCACAGCTCACAGCAGCACTGGATCCCCGACCCACTGAGCAAGGCCAGGGATCGAACCCACATCCTCATGGATACCAGTTGGATTCATTTCCGCTGCACCACAACAGGAACTCCTCGTTTGTTTGTTTTTATACTCCACATACAAGAAGTCATACAGTTTCTGTCTTTCTCCATGTGATGTCTGACCTATTTTACTTTAGTTAGCATAATGTCCTCAAGGTCTATCCACATTGTCAGAAATGGCAAGTTTTCATCTTTTTTTATGGCTGCCATTGTGTATGTGTACCACATTTTCTTCATCCTTTCAGCTGCTGATGGGGACTTAAGTTGTTTCCATATCTTTGCTATTGTGAATAATGCTGTGATGACATAGGGGTGCATATATCTTTTTGAATTAGAGATTTCATATCCTTTGGAAACTCAGAGGTGGGATAGCTGGATTACATAATAGTTGTATTCTTAATCTTCTGAGGAATCTCCATGCTGTTTTCCATGGCAGCTGCACCAGTTTACATTCCTACCAACAGTGTACAGCACCATACAAAGGTGCCCTTTTCTCCAAATCCTCACCAACACTTGTTAGCCTTTTAGTTGTTACTGTTAGCCTTTTGGATAATAGCCATTCCAACAGGCACGAGGTAATACTTCATTGTGGTTCTGATTTGCATTCCCCCCAATAATTAGTGGTGTCAGATATCTTTTTATATGCCTGTTGACCATATATGTATGTCTTCTTTTGAAAAATGTCTGTTCAGGTCATCTGCCCATTTTTAAATCAAGTCGTTTATTTTTCTGTTGTTGTATGCATTATTTATATATTTTGAATGTTAACTCCTTATAAAATATATCATTTGCAAATATTTTCTCCCATTTGGTGGATTATCTTTTTATTTTATTGATGGTTTCCTTTGCCATGCAGAAGCTTTTGAGTATGATGTAGTTTATTTTTGGTTTTGTTTCCCTTGCCTGAGGAGACATATCTAGAATGACACTGCTAAGACTAATGTCAAAAAATGTGCTCCCTATGTTTTCTTCTAAGAGTTTTATGGTTTCAGGTCTTTCATTCAAGTCTTTAATCCATTTTGAGTCAATTTTTCTGTACGGTGTGAAATAGTGGTCTAGTTTCATTTTTTTGTGACTATCCAATTTCTCCACCATTTATTGAAGAGACTATCCTTTCCCTATGGTATGTTCTTTGCTCCTTTTTTTGTAAATTAATAGTCCTTATATTTGTGGGTTTATGTTTGGATTCTCAATTTCATTCCACTGATATATGTATGTTTTTCTGCAAATACTGTGCTATTTCAATTACGATAGCTTTGTAAAAGACTGTGAAATCAGGGAGTGATTTTTTCCTGAGGATTGCTTTGGCTATTTGAAGACTTCTGTGCTTCCATATACATTCTAGAATTTTTGGTTTAATTTCTGTGGAAAATATTTATAGGATTTTGATAGGGATTGCATGAAATCTGCATTTTGCTTTATGTCATATGGATATTTTAACTATTTTAAGTCTTCCAATCCATGAGCACAGAATATCTTTCCATTTATTTGTGTCTTCCTCCATTTCTTTAAATGTCTTATAGTTTTCTGTGCAGAGGTCTTTCACCCCCTTGTTAAATTTATTCTTTTTGTTGTAATTGCAAATGAGATTTTCTTAACTTCTCTCTCTGCTAGCTCAATATTAGCATATACAAATACATTTTTTTTCTGTCTTTTTAGCTATTTCTTGGGCCGCTCCCTCGGCACATGGAGGTTCCCAGGCCAGGGGTCGAATCGGAGCTGTAGCCACTGGCCTACGCCAGAGCCACAGCAATGTGGGATCCGAGCTGCGTCTGCAACCTACACCACAGCTCATGGCAACACTGGATCGTTAACCCACTGAGCAAGGCCAGGGACGGAACCCGCAACCTCATGGTTCCTAGTCGGATTCGTTAACCACTGCGCCACGACGGGAACTCCACAAATACATTTTTGTATGTTGATTTTGTACCTTGCAACTTTACTGTATTTGTTTATTATTGCTAATAGTTCCTTGGTGGGTCTGAGGGTTTTTCTATAAAATCACATCATCCACAAATAGTGACAGTTTTACTTCTTCCTTTCCAATTTGGATGCCTTTTATTTCTTTTTCTTACCTAACTGCTTTGGCTAGAACTTCCAATGCTATGTTAAATAAGAGTGGCGAGTCTGCACCATTTTCTTGTTCCTGATTTTAGAGGAATAGCTTTCAGTTTCCTGTGACTGAGTATGATGTTAGCTGTGGATTTATCATATATGGTCTTTACCATGGTGACGTATGTCCCTTCTATATGACTTTGCTAAGAAATTTTATCACAAGTGTTCATTGAATCTTATCAAATGCTTTTTCTGCATATATTGAGATGATCATGTTTTTTATCCTTCTTTTTGTTAATGTGCTTATCACACTGATTGACTTAAATATGTTTGAACCATTCTTGTATCTCTGGAATAAATCTCACTTGATTGAGGTGTGTGAACTTTATAATGTATTGTTGGACTGTGTTTGCTAATATTTTGTTGAGGATTTTTGCAACTACGTTCACCAGAGATATTGGCCTATATTGTGTGTGTGAGTGTGTGTGTGTGTCTATGTGTGTGTGTGTCTATGTGTGTGTGTGTTTTGCTCTCTTTTTCTGATTTTGGTATCAGGGTGATGTTGCTCTTGCAAAATGGGATAGCAAGCATTCCCATTACATTATTTGGAATTAAATCTTTGAATATATTATTGAATTCACCTGTGAAACTATCTAGTCCCAAACTTTTGTTTCTTGGGGGCTTCCTTTTTTTGTTTTTTAGAGCCACACCTGTGGCATATGGAGGTTCCCAGGCTAGGGGTCTGATCAGATCTGTAGCTGCCAGCCTATGACATAGCCACAGCAATGTCAGATCTGAGCTGCATTTGCAACCTACACCACAGCTCATAGCAACGCCAGATCCTTAATGCCCTGAGTGAGATCAGGGATTGAACCTGCATCCTCATGGATACTAGTCAGATTCATTTCTGCTGAGCCACAACAGGAACTCTGGGAGCTTCTTGTCTACTATTTCAATCTCTATTAGTAGTGATTGATCTATTCAGATTTTGTATTTCTTGTTTATTTGTTTTTTTCTTTCTTTTTTTTTTTTGCTATTTCTTGGGCCGCTCCTGTGGCATATGGAGGATCCCAGGCTAGGGGTCGAATTGGAGCTGTAGCCACCGGCCTACACCAGAGCCACAGCAACGCAGGATCCGAGCCGCGTCTGCAACCTACACCGCAGCTCACGGCAACGCCAGATCGTTAACCCACTGAGCAAGGCCAGGGACCGAACCCGCAACCTCATGGCTCCTAGTCGGATTCGTTAACCACTGCGCCACGACGGGAACTCCTGTTTGTTTTTTCTTAATGGCCACTCCCATGGCATATGAAAGTTCCCAGGCCAGGGACTGAATCTGAGCTGCAGCTGCAGCAATTCCAGATCCTTTAATCCAATGTGCCAGTCTAGAGATCAAACACATGCTTCCACAGTGATTCAGGCCACTGCAGTTGGATTCTCTCACTGTGCCACAACAGAAACTCCAGATTTTCTTCATGATTCAGTCTAGGACAGTTTGTGTAATTCTATGAATTTGTCCATTTTTTCTGGGTTGTCCAGTTTGCTGGCCTTTAGCTGTTTATAATATTATCTTATAATCTTTGGCATCCATTGTTATTTCTCCTCTTTCATTTCTGATTTTACTTATTAGAGTCTTCTTTCTTTTTTCCTAAGTTAGCCTAGCTAATGGTTTGTCAATTTCATTTCTCTTTTCAAAGAACCAGCTCTTAATTTCATTGATCTTTTCTATTTTTTTTTTTTTTGGTCTTTCTGTCTTTTCGA
The DNA here is from genome assembly GCF_016906955.1 of Phacochoerus africanus. Classification (NCBI taxonomy): domain Eukaryota; kingdom Metazoa; phylum Chordata; class Mammalia; order Artiodactyla; family Suidae; genus Phacochoerus; species Phacochoerus africanus. Next base: position 139,129,118 of record NC_062545.1, read on the forward strand.
GGGCCACACCTGTGGCATGTGGAGGTTCCCAGGCTAGGGGTCTAATTGGAGCTATAGCCATCGGCCTATACCACAGCCACAGCAATGCCAGATCTGAGCCATGTCTGTGACCTACACCACAGCTCATGGCAACGCCAGATCCTTAACCCACTGAGCAAGGCCAGGGATGGAACCCACAACATCATGGTTCCTAGTCAGATTTGTTAACCACTGAGCCATGACAGGAACTCCTTGTTTTTTTAATTTTTAAGAAATTGTATTGAGTATAGTTGACTTACAATGTATTAGTTTCAAGTGTACAGCAGGTCAATCAGTTATACATATACATATATCCATTCTTTTTTTCCAAAAAGTTAATACAGAACATTGAGTAGACCTCCTTGTGCTATACAGTAGGTCCATGTTAGTTAGCTATTTTACATACAGTATTGTGGTATGTTAATCTCATCCTCCTAACTTACCCCTCCCCATCACAGTTGCCCCTTTGGTAACCATAAATTTGATTTAAAAAATCTGTGAGCTGGTTTCTGTTTTATAAGTTCTTTTGTATCATTATTATGAGATTTCTCTTATTTCTTGATGTAGGCCTATTTTGCTATAAACTTCCTTCTTGGTACCACCTTTGCTGCATCCTATAAATTTTGGTTTGTGTCTTCATTTTCCTTTCTTTTACAGTAATTCCTTATTTCTCCTTTGATTTCTTCATTGACTCAATGAATTCAGTAGCACTTTGTTCAGTCTCCACATATCTGATTTTTTTGAGATTTCTTCTTGCAGCTGATTTTCAGAAAAGATGTTTGATATGATTTCAATCTTTTCATATTTATTGAAACTTGTTTTGTATCCCAACATATGGTATACTCTTGAGAAACTCCCATGTAGACTTGAAAGGAATGTGTATTCTGCTGCATTTGGATAAAATGTTCTGTATATCTATCAAAGCCAAAAGGTCTAGTATTTCATTTAAAGTTGTAGTTTTTCTTTGTTGATTTTTTTTGGTCTGGATAATCTGTAAATAATTGTTCTATACATTTTGGTGCTCCTATGTTAAATGCATAAATATATATATCAATCAATGTTATGCTTTCTTGATAAATTATCCTCTTTATTATTATATACTGTCCATTTTGTCTCTTGTTACCTTTTTTGGCTTTAAGTCTATTTTGTCTGCTATGAGTATTGCTATATCCACTTTCTTTTGGCTGCCATTTGCTTGGAGTATCATCTTCCATCCCATCACATTTAGCCTATATTTGTCCCTGGAGCTGAGGTAAGTTTCCTGGATTCACCTGGAGCATATGGCTGGTTCTTGTTTCTTAAGCCATTCAGCTACTCAATGTCTTTTATTGGTGAATTCACTCCATTTATATTTAGTTGATTATTGATAAATGAGGACTTGATATAGCTATTTTATCTTTTGTTTTCTGTTTCCTCTACCACTGTTGTTTCTTTTTGTGTTTCTGTCTCCAATCTTGGTTTGGTGGTTTTTCTCAGTTTCCTCCTTTTTTATGTTTCAGGTCTCTGCTCTAGATTTATGTTTTGTGGTTACCATGAGGTTTGTATAAAACATCTCATGGAGGAGTTCCCGTCGTGGCGCAGTGGTTAACGAATCCGACTAGGAACCATGAGGTTGCAGGTTCAGTCCCTGCCCTTGCTCAGTGGGTTAACGATCTGGCGTTGCCGTGAGCTGTGGTGTAGGTTGCAGATGCGGCTCGGATCCCGCATTGCTGTGGCTCTGGTGTAGGCCGGTGGCTACAGCTCCGATTCGACCCCTAGCCTGGGAACCTCCATATGCCGCGGGAGCGGCCCAAGAAATAGCAAAAAAAAAAAAAAAAATCTCATGGATAAAATGATCTTTTTTCTGCTGATAGCATCTTATCTTCATTTACCTATAGAATTTCTCTCCTTTGCCCTATCCCCCTTTGTGTTTTTGTTGTCTTAAATTATTCCTTTTCATATTTTGAGCTTACTGCCAAACTGAAGTACCTATAATTATTTTCTCTACTTTTTCCCCCTTTAACCTTTATGCCATAATAAAATGTTTAAATCCTATTCTGATAAAGAGTTACAATTTTATGATTCTATTTATCACCTTATTCAGAATTTTGCATATTTTTAGCTTTTCATTTCTGGCAGAAGGGCTCCTTCCAGCAGTTCTTGTAGGGAGGGGAGATAGGATTAAAATGGCAGAATAGAAGGACTGGAGCTCACCTTTTCTCATAAAAACAACAAAATTACAACCAAATGCTAAACAACCTTCAACCAAATGGCCTGGAAACTTTCAAAAAGATATCCTACTCCAGAAGATAAAGGGGTGGCCACATCAAGAGGTAGGAAGGGCGATTATGTGATATAAGCAACCCCATACCTGCCAGATGGGAAGCCCACAGACTGGAAAGCAACTGTATCATGGAGACTCACCTATAGGAGTGAGCATTCTGAGCCCACATCAGGTCTCCACGGGACTGGGGTAAACAGAGACCCCATTCTTGAAAGTTTCACACAGGTTTTCATGTGCACTGGGTCCCAGGGCAAAGCAGAGGCTCCACAGGAATTGGAGTCAGATCTGACTGCAGTTCTTGGAGGATCTCCTGGGAAAACTGGGTGACTGGCCCATTGTGGGGGAAGAACATTGGAAGCAAAGGTCTCAAGAATATTCTTCAGTGTGTGTTCCTCTAGGGGTGGTTATTTTGGGAAAACCTGGCCCCACCCATCATCACTGAGAAGCCCCAGGGCAAGCAAAAATCCAGGTAGGATCACAGCCCAACCCATCAGAAAACAGGCTGCCTAAAGAACCCTAGAAAAAAATATTTGAAGAGATAATAGGCAAAAACTTCCCTAACATGGAATAGGAACCACTCACTCTAATCTGCCCCACCCACCAGTGGGCAGGCACCAGTCCCTCCTATCAGGAAGCCCACAGCAAGCCCCTGTACCAACTTCAGCCATAAGGTGGGTAGACATCAAAAATAAAAGAGGCGGGAGTTCCCATCGTGGCACAGTGGTTAACGAATCCGACTAGGAACCATGAGGTTGTGGGTTCGGTCCCTGCCCTTGCTCAGTGAGTTAACGATCCAGCATTGCCGTGAGCTGTGGTGTGGGTTGCAGACGTGGCTCAGATCCTGCGTTGCTGTGGCTCTGGCATAGGCCAGTGGCTACAGCTCCGATTTGACCCCTAGCCTGGGAACCTCCATGTGCCGTGGAAGCAGCCTAAAGAAATAGCAAAAAAAAAAAAAAAAAAGTAAAAGAGGCTATAACTCTGTTGTCAGCAAAAAGGAGACCACATCAAAAACCTATAAAAGGTAGAGAACTATAATTCAGATAAGGGAGAAAGAAAAAAAAAACAAACAGAAAAACAGCTAAGTGATCTGCAGTTTATCAACCTACATGAGAAAGACTTTAGACTGATGATGCTGAAGATGATATAAGACATTGGAAATAAACTGGAGGCAAAGATTGATAATTTACAGCAAACATTGAGCAAAGAAACACAAGATTTAAAACATAAGCAAGCAGAGATGCAAAATACAATAACTGAAATAAAAAATTCATTAGAAGCCACCAACAGCAGAATATAGGAAGCAGAAGAAGGAAAAAGTGTGGTGGAGGACAGACTGGTAGAAATCACTGATGCAGAAGAGAAAAGAGAAAAAAGATTGAAAAGAAATGAAAACAGTCTAAGTGAACTCTGTGACAATGTTAAATGCACAAACATCTGTATTATAGGGGTGCCAGAAGGAGAAGAGAGAGAGAAAGGGACAGAAAAAAATATTTGAAGAGATAATAGGCAAAAACTTCCCTAACATGGGATAGGAACCACTCACTCAAATCCAGGAAGCACAATGAGTACCATATAAAATAAACCCAAGGAAGAATGCCCGAAGACACATATTAATCAAACTGACCAAAATTAAAGACAAAGAGAAAATATTGAAAGCATCTATGAAAAATAAACAAATAACATACAGGGGAACCCCGAAAAGGATATCAGCAGATTTTACAGCAGAAACTCTGCAGGCTAAAGGGGAGTGGCACCATATACTTAATGTAATGAAAGGAAAAAACCTCCAACCAAGATTACTTTACCCAGCAAGTCTCTCATTCATATTTGAAGGAGAAATCAAAAGCTTCACAGATAAGCAAAAGCTAAGAGAATTCAGCAATACTAAATCAGCTTTACAACAAATACTTAAGGAACTTCTCTAGACAGAAAAGACCACAACTAGGAACAAAAACACCACAAAGGACAAGGCTCACCAGTAAAGGAATATATATAGTAAAGGTAGGAAATCATCCATGTGCAAATGTGTTATCAAAATCAGAAATCATGAGAAGAGGAGGGTACAAATGCAGGACACTGAAGATGGACTTGCAATTAAAAGACCAACAACTTAGAAAAACAATTTTGTATATATATAGAGAGAGACTCCTATATAAAAACATCAGGATAACTGAAAATCAAAAAATCTACACTTGAAACACACACAAGAAAAATCAACTCAAATATAACACTAATGATGGTCATCAAACCACAAGAAGAGAGAACAAGAAAAGCAGAGAAGAAAAAAGAGCAACAAAACCAAATCTGAAACAGTTAATAAAATGGCAATAAGAACATACATATCAATAATTACCTTAAATGCAAATGAACTAAATGCCCCAACCAAAAGACATAGACTGGCTAAATGGATACAAAAACAAAATCCATGTATATGCTGTTTTCAAGATACCAGGTTCACTTCTAGGGACACATACAAATTGAAAGTGAGAGGATAGAAGAAAATATTCCATGAAAATAGGAATCAAAAGAAAGCTGGACTAGCAATACTCATATCAGACAAAATAGACCTTAAAATAAAGAATATTATAAGAAAAAAGGAAGGACACTACATAATGATCAAAGGATCAATCCAAGAAGAAGATATGACAATTTTAAATAAGTATGCACCCAACATAGGATCACCTCAATATATAAGGCAACTGCTAACAACCTTAAAAGGAGAAATTGACAATAACACAATAATAGCAGAGGATTTTAATGCCCCACTTACAGCAATGGACAGATCATCCAGACAGAAAATCAACAAGGAGACACAGGCCCTAAATGAAGCATTAGACCAGATGGACTTAATAGATATTTGTACAACATTCCATCCAAAAGCAACAGAATACACATTCTTCTCAAGTGCACATGGAACATTCTCTAGGATTGATCACATTCTGAGCCACAAATCAAGCCTCGGTAACTTTAAGAAAAGTGAAATCATATCAAGCATCTTTTCTGACCACAATGCTACACAACTGGAAATCAACAACAAGAAAAAAAATGCAAAAAACAAAAACACGTGGAGACTAAACAACATGCTACTAAACAACCAATGTATCACTGAAGAAATCAATGAGGAAATTAAAAAATACCTAAAAGCAAACGACAACAAAGATATAACACTCCAAAACCTACGGGATACAGCAAAAGCAGTTCTAAGAGGGAATTTTAGAGCAATACAAGCCTGCCTCAGGAAAAAAGAAAAAGCTCAAATAAACAACCTAATTTTACATCTAAAGCTACTAGAGAGAGAAGAACAGATAAGACCTAAAGTTAGCAGGAGGAAAGAAATCATAAAGATCAGAGCAGAAATCAATGAAATAGAAATGAAGAAAACCTTAGAAAAGATCAATGAAATGAAAAGCTGGTTCTTTTAAAAGATCAACAAAATTGATAAACCCTTAGCCAAACTCATTGAAAAAAGAGAGAGAGAGAGGACTCAAATCAATAAAATTAGAAAAGAAAAAGAAGTTACAACAGATATCACAGAAATACAAATGATCATAAGAGATGACTACATGCTACTATATGCCAGTAAAATGGACAACCTAGAAGAAATGGACAAATTCTTAGAAAAGTACAATCTTCCAAGACTAAACCAAGATGAAATAGAAAAGATGAACAAACAAATCACAAGTACGGAAATTGAAACTGTGATTAAAAAACTTCTAACAAACAAAAGTCTAGGACCAGATGGCTTCACAGGCGAATTCTATCAAACACTCAAAGAAGAGCTAACACCTATCCTTCTAAAACTATTTCAATAAATTTCAGAGGAAGGAACACTCCCAAACCCATTCTATGAGGCCACTAACACCCTGATACCAAAACCAAAGATAACACAAAAAAAGAAAATCACAGGCCAATTTCACTGATGAACATACATGCAAAAATCCTCAACAAAAGACTAGCAAACCAAATTCAAAAATACATTAAAAGGATTGTACATCATGATCAAGTGGGATTTATCCCAGGGATGCAAGAGTTCTTCAATATCACAAATCAATCAGTGTGATACACCACATTAACAAACTGAAGAATAAAAACCATATGATCCTCTCAATAGAGGCAGAAAAAGTTTTCGACAATATCCAGCACCCATTTCTGATAAAAACCCTCCAGAAAGTGGGCATAGCGGAAACCAACCTCAACATAATAAAGGCCATATACAACAAACTCACAGCTAACATCATTCTCAATGGTGAAAAGCCACAAGAAATCCCACTGAGATCAGGAAGAAGACAAGGATGTCTGCTCTCACCAGTACTATTCAACATAGGTTTGGAAGTCCTAGCCACAGCAATCAGAGAAGAAAAAGAAATAAAAGGAATCCAAATTGGAAAGGAAGAAGTAAAACTATCACTATTTGCATAATCCTAAAGTTACTACCAGAAAACTGTTAGAGCTCATCAATGAATTTGGCAAAGTTGCTGTATACAAAATTAATACAAAGAATCCAACTGCATTTCTATATACTAACAACAAAAGATCAGAAAAAGAAATTAGGGAAATGATCTCATTTACCATCACAACAAAAGGAATATAATACTTAGGAATAAACCTACCTAAAGAGACAAAAGACTCTGAAAACTATAAAATCCTGATGAAAGAAATGAAAGATAACACAAAGACATACCATGCTCTTGGATTGGAAGAGTCTTATCAAAATGACTATACTACCCAAGGCAATCTACAGATTCAATGCAATTCCTATCAAATTACCAAGGACATTTTTCACAAAACTTGAACAAAATATCTTAAAGTTTGTTTGGGAATACAAAAGACCCAGAATGGCAAAAGCCACCCTGAGAAAGAAAAATGGAGCTGGAGGAATCAGGCTCCCTGCCTTCAGACTATACCACAAAGGTACAGTCATCAAATCTGTATGGTACTGGCACAAAGACAGAAATGTAGATCAGTGGAACAGGATAGAAAGCCCAGAATTAAACCCATGCACCTACAGTCAATTAATCAATGGAGAAAAGACAGTGCCTTCAATAAGTGGTGCTGGGAAAACTGGACAGCCACATGTAAAAGAATGAAATTAGAACACTTCCTAGCACCATACACAAATATAAATTCAAAATGGATTAAAGACCTAAATATAAGACCAGACACTATAACTCTTAGAGGAAAACATAGGCCAAACACTCTCTGACATAAACCACAACAATATCTTCTCAATCCACCTCCTAGAGAAATGACAGTAAGAACAAAAATAAATAAATGGGACTTAATTAAACTTAAAAGTTTCTGCACAGCAAAGGAAACCCTAAACAAAACAAAAAGACGACCCACAGAATGGGAGAAAATCTTTGCAAATGATGTGACTGACAAGGGATTAATCTCCAAAATTTATTAATACCTTCTGTAGCTCAATACCAAAAAAATAAACAACCCCATCAAAAAATGGGCAGAAGATCTAAACAGACGATTCTACTAAGACTTACAGATGACCAAAAAATACATGAAAAGATGTCCAACATCACTCATTACTAGAGTAAAACCACTATGAGGTACCACCTTACACCAGCAAATCAAAACCACTATGAGGTACCACCTTACCCCAGCCAGAATGGCCATCATCAAAAAGTCTACAAACAATTAAGTGCTGGAGAGGGTGTGGAGAAAAGGGAACCCTATTACACTGTTGGTGGGAATGTAAATTGGTGCAACCACTGTGGAAAACAGGATGGAGATTCCTCAGAAAACTAAATATAGAACTCCCATTTGATCCAGCAATCCCACTCCTGGGCATCTATCCAGAGAAAACCATGACTTGCAAAGACACGTGTATTCCAATGTTCATAGCCAAGACATGGAAACAACATATATGTCCATTGACAGAGCAGTGGATCAAGAAGATGTGGTACATACAAAATGGAATGTTACTCAGTCATCAAAAAGAAAAAATAACAGCATTTGCAGCAACAGGGATGGACCTGGAAGTTATCATGCTAAGTGAAGTCCGTCAGATAGTCAGACATCACCATGAAATACTGTCACTTACATGTGGAATCTAAAAAAAGGACACAATGAACTTTGCAGAACAGATACTAGCCCACAGACTTTGAAAAACTCATGGCTTCCAAATGAGACAGGTTGGGAGGCTGGGGGATGCTCTGGGGGTTTGGGGTGGAAATTCCATAAAATTTGGTTGTGATGACTGTTGTACAACGATAAATGTAATAAAATTCATTTAGTAATAAAAAATGTTTTAGCAAAAATTAAAAACTACAAAAAACAGTTCTTGTAGGGAGTTCCCTTCGTGGCACAGCAGATATGAATCTGACTAGAATCCATGAGGATGCAGGTTTGATCCCTGGCCTCACTCAGTGGGTTGAGGATCCGGTGTTGCCATGAGCTGTGGTGTAGGTTGCAGATGCAGTTCAGATCCCACAGTTGCTGTGGCTGTGGTATAGGCTGGCAGCTGCAGCTCCAATTCCACCCCTAGCCTGGGAACTTCCATATGCCATGAGTGTGACCCTAAAAAGCAAAAACAAAATGAAACAATACAGTTCTTATAGTGCACATCTACTGTTGATAAACTTCCTCGGTTTTTATTTATCTGGGAAAGCCTTTATTCCTCTTTTAGATCTGAGTGACAATATTGCTGGATAAAATATTCTTGGGTGACAGTTTTTATCTTTCAGTATCTTAAGAATATCAGTACTCTTCCTTCTGGCAGGTAGAGTTTCTACTGAGAAATCTGCTGATAGTTTAGCGGAAGTTCCTTTACAGGTTACAATTTTTTTTTCTGTGACTGCCTTTAAAATTCTTTGTTACTTAGTTTTGACAATTTTAATATAATGTGTCTTGAAGAAGATCTTTTTTTGCACTGAGGTAATTAGATGTTTTTAGCTTTGTGGACTTGTACATCCAGTTCCTTCTGCACGTTTGAGAAATTCTCAGCTATGATTTCTTTAAATAATCTCTCTGCAACCTTCTCCCTCTCTTCTCTTCGCAGATACCCATTACCCTAATGTTGTTCTTCTTCTTCCTAGTTAGTTGGATAGCTCTTGTAGAATTTCCTCAATTTTTATGTCTTATTTTTCTTTCCTCCTCTACTAGCATCATTTCTAGATTTCTATTTTCTAGCTGAATAATTCTCTCTTCCATATGGCCTGATCTATTTCAAGTGCTTTTTAATGAATTCTTGATCTTGTTTATTGAGTTCTTCAGTTGTGGAATTTCTCTTGGATTCCTTTTTAGAGTTTTGATCTCTTCAGTAAAGTATTCTTGCTGTTCACTAACTTTATTCCTGAGCTCACTGAACTGTCTTTCTGAGTTTTCTTATAACTCAATGAGCTACTTCATGATATCTATTTTGAATTCTCTGTCAATAACACTAAATTTCTTGACTTTAAATTTGGTTTCTAGAGAACTATCATTTCCCTTTTGTGTTCTGGTGTCACCTTGGTTCTTCATGGTACTTGATGAGTTGATTCTATGGCAGTGCATTTGAAGTAGAAAATACCCTTCTGAGTCTAACTATTGAAGTTTAGAAATTAGAGGTCTTTCTTTGTTTTCCAGTAGGTGGCAGTATAGCACAATTCTATGAATTATGCCAACCCAAGCTGCATCTGGTTATGTTTGAGAGTTGGCACTTTCTACCTTCCATTACCTCGTTATTGCTTCTTGTGCCTCCAAGGGTCATCAATGCCTCCTTGCTGCCAGTGTCAGTGGCATTGCTGCCCAGAACCCTGGCATGGCAGGATCTTGCCTGGTGTCCAGAATCCGTAGTCATATACTCTGCTGCCACAGGGGAAGGATGAGGATGGGGGGTGCAGGGGTTGCACAGATGTCTGTGCTATGCCTTGTGTTATAAGGTTCATAGGCTCCACCATTGTGGATAGAGGAGTGGGGGGTCAGTGTTGTGAGTGCCTCAATGGCTGGAAGAAGGAGTCTCAGGCCCCACGGCTGCTGAGACCTAGTTACCTATGGCTGCAAGCACCATTTCAGCCAGGAGGCTGGAGTCATGTGCACTTCCTCCCCTACTGCTCTGTGTTTTCTGCAGCTGTGGGCTCAGCTGCCATGGCCACAGAGCTGGGCAGTTCTCTCGGTTCTGTCTCTCACATGTGTTCCATTCCAACCACCTTTAAATGTACAAATGTGTGGAGTTCTCTGGTGTCCTAGTGTGTTGAGCAGAGGCATCTTTGTTGAGTTGGGGATGCCTCACTGGTTATAGACTGAAAGGGAGAGACAAAGGTAGCTTTTCACTCTGCCATGTGCTGATGTCACTCTACTATAACTGATTTTAAGTAGACCTAGATTCTGGATTTGGCATACAGGGAACTCAAAACAGCTCTATAAATATGTTCAAGTCAAACAAAAGTTTTTTAAATTAAGGGAAATATATACTCAATAAATAAATATTCTCAACAGAGAAATGGAAAACACTCCTGACAGAAATTCTAGAGCTGAAAAGTACAATAACTGACAATTTTAAGTAGTTTCAACAACAGTTTGGAGATGGCAGATAAAGTTGAGTATAGATTAACAGAAATTATCTGACCAAAAAAGAGAGAAAAATGTTTGAAGTAAAACGAACAAAATTTCAGAGACCTACAAGACAATAGAAAACACCCCAAATACATATAACTGAAATCCCAGAAAAATAAAAAAGAAAAAAGCACAAAAATTTGCATAAATAATAGGCAAAGATGTCCCAATTTTGGTAGAAAACTTTAAAGATTCAAAAAGTTCAACAAATACCAAAAAAGATAAAAATAAAATCACTCCTAGACAAATCACAGTTCAACTGCAAAAGATCTAAAGAGAAGTCTTGAAAGCATTCCAAAAAAAAAAAAATGGCATGTTTGTACAAGGAACAACAATAAATTGACTGCTGACTTCTTGCCGAAGACTATGAAAACCAAAAGATACTGGAACAACTTATTCAAAGTGCTGAAGGAATCACTAATTATTTTATATCCAGCTAATATCTTGAAAAGATATAACTATTTAATACTTATAAATCAGTAGTGACAGACAGATATAATATATAACAATAGAACTATGTAAATAAAATGATGGTTACATAAAAATACACTACCACAAGGTTTCTGTATTTTACCTTAAGTAATTTAATATTAACTCTAAATTAGCATATGTTTAAGTTTAAGATGCATATGCCATCTCTAGAGCAACAACTTTAAAAAATGCAAAAATATGGAGCTGGAAATCCAAGAAAAAATAAAAAGGAATACTAAAAAATATCTGATTAAAACAAAAGGATACAGGAAGTGAAGAACAGAGGGAAAAAATAAGATACAAAACAAGCTGTAACAAAGAAGACCTAAGTACAACCATATCAATAATTAAATGTAAACAGACTAATATTCCAATCAAAAGACAGATTATTAAATCCAGACTTAAAATCCGATACTCAGTTGTATGCTATCAACAAAATATATGCTTTGAATATAAAAAAATAAACAGACCAAAATTGAAAAGCTAGAAAGAATATATTCCATGCAAACAGTAAGCATAAGAATATGAAGTGGCTATATTAACAACAGACAAAATAGACTTCATAATAAGAGATATTAAGGGAGGCAAATGGGGGGGGACAATTCATAATGTCAAAATGGTCAATACATCAAGGAAATATAGCAACTATAAATTAAGTGTGACTAATAACAAAGCTCCAAAATACACAAAATAAAAACTAACATGGATTGCAACCCTGGGATTAGCAGATGCAAACTGTTATCTATAGAATGTATAAAAAACAAGGTCCTACTGTACAGCACAAGAAACTAAGGAACTGGGAGTTCCCATTGTGGCACAGTGGTTAACAAATCTGACTAGGAACCATGAGGTTGCGGGTTCGATCCTGGCCTCGCTCAGTGGGTTAAGGATCTGGCGTTGCCATGAGCTGTGGTGTAGGTCACAGATGCGGCTCGGATCCCAAGTTGCTGTGGCTCTGGCGTAGGCCAGTTGCTACAGCTCCGATTAGACCCCTGGCCTGGGAACCTCCATATGCCGCAGGAGCAGCCTAAGAAAAGGCAAAAAGAGAAAAAAAACAAAAAGGAACTATATTCAATATTCTGTGATTAAACTGTAATAAAAATATGAAAAAATATTTATATCTCCATATCTAAGTCACTTTGCTGTACAGTAGAAATTATCATAACATTGTAAATCAACCACACATACTTCAATTATTTTAAACTGACTGAACTAAAAGAAGAGATGAATCCACAGTCATAAAGACTTTTACATACTTATCCCAGAAACTCATAGAATTAGACAAAAAAATTATTAAGAATATAGAAGATCTGAATGACACCATCAATTAGCTTAACCTAACTGACATTTCCAAGACATGAAGCTCAATACCTGCAGAATACACCCTCTTTCAAGTCCATATGTAGTGTCTACCAAGATAAACCATATATGGGACCATAAAATAACTCTTGATAGTTTTCAAAATATTAAAATCTAATAATCTATATTATCCTACTGCAATAGAATTAAATTGGAAACCAACAAAAAATAAAACATCTAGAATAGCCCGCAAATATCTAGAAATGTAAAACTCACTTTTAAAGAATCTATAGACAAAATCGATCTTATAGTTACCATAGGTGAAACCATTGAGGGGAGGAAAGAATTAGGAGGGTGGGAATAACATATACACACTACTGTATAAAAGGGATGATTAAGGAGAACCTACTGCAAAGTATAGGAAAATCTATTTGATAGTTTGCAATAAGCCACATGGGAAAAAAGAATGGATATATTTATATGTATGACTGATTCACTTTGGTGTACACTTGAAACTAATACAACATTGTGAGGCAACTATACTCCAATAATTAAAATTTAATTCTTAAATTAAATATTTTAATTTAATTTAAATAATTTAAATTTAAAAAAAGAAAAAAGAACTCATCAAAATCAAAAAGTAAATCTGAAAATATTTTGAACTGAATGATAATGAAAATTGATAAAGTGATAAATTAGACTTCATAAACATTTAAAACTTCTGCTCTTTGAAAAATTATTAAATAAAAATGAAAATGTTTTCAAAATATATATCTCTTTAAGAATGGATAGCTATAACATAAAAGGAATCTCACAGCTCAATAATAAAAAAACAACCCAATAAAAATAGGCAAATATATTTGAACAGACACTTTACCAAAGAAGATCTCTGACCTTCAAAAAAGCACATGAAAACATGATCAATATCCTTAGGAAAATGCAAATTAAAAACAAAATTAGATACTACTTCCCACCTTGTAGAATGACTAAAACTAAAAATACTTACACTACCAAGTATTGGCAAGGATATGGCATGACTGGAACTCTCATACATTGCTGGTAGCAAGGTGTATATAATTATTCCACGGAAATATTTTCATTCTGTCTCTCCAAAAACAAGCTAATCCCGCAATAAGCAGTAAAAAAAATTTTTTTGATTAGCTGTGTATACCTGAGAAATCTATTTATATAATTTTTCTACTCGTTTGATGTTTTTTAAACTAATGCAATTGTTGAGCAAGTAAAAAAAAAATCAGTTCATAGATGAAAACAAGACCTGGTAAACAGCTTCAGAAAACTTTCAACAAATTCATGGAATTCATCAGAAATGAAGAGGAGGCAGAATTCAAGCACCTAGTCTGATCTGCCTCAATTCAACATCTTAATATCCTTCTTCTACTTCAAGGCTCTGGACCTGCCTTGGGAAAAACGAGGCAGCCACAACCAGCCTCTGCTTGACCCTCACAGAACAAAGCCTAAGGTATCGTTTCAGTCAAGAGCAACACTACAACTGGTGAGAACAAGGCTAAGCTCTTTCTGCCCCTTAGCTGTGGTTCTCACACAACAGGTTGGGATCTAGTAACAGTTTTAGTTACTATTAGTAGGATGTCCACAGCACAAGTGATTTTGCTACAGATTAAAGACAAGCCATCTGTTAGAAAGTGACAATGAATGAATCTTCTAAGAAAGAGGAATTGCAAAAAGGTTCTCTTCCATTTCTAGTGTTCTCCAGATCCCCTGGTCTATCTAAAATGAAAGACTGAAGACAGAGCACCCCCAAAAGTGAAACTGTACATCAAAATCAAAGAAAAAATGGCTTTACCATGACCCAGGAAGCTGAAGGACACGGGCGCTTCAGCCTCTATGACTGACCTAGCAGGTAATTAAATACAAGAGTTGTTTGCATGGGAAACTGGTCATCCCACATCACATTGATGGGAAAAAAAAAAAAAAAAAGGTGGGGAAGGGGAAGAAATGCAGATCAACCCCACTCTGGACAGGTGGAACATCTACACAGTATGAATAGAGCTCAAAACCACAATTGTAGCATTTTTAGCCCCAGAGAAAAACACTTAATTCCAACAACAACCTATCCATGGTGGTATAGGTACTTGGAAATTTTATTTTTGCTAAAAATTTATAACTTTTTAAGAATTAAATGTTGGGGCTTGGACTAGTTGGGTCAGAGATGTTGATAGCCTTTCAAAATTAAAGAAACTGGAGTTCCTGTTGTGGTACAGAGGAAACAAATCCAACTAGGAACCATGAGGTTGCGGGTTCGATCCCTGGCCTCGCTCAGTGGGTGAAAGAGCTGGCGTTGCCATGAGCTGTGGTGTGGGTTGCAGATGTGGCTCAGATCTGATGTTGCTGTGGCTGTGGTATAGGCCAGCAGCTGTAGCTCCAATTGGACTCCTAGCCTGGGAACCTCCATATGCCGTGAGTATGGCCCTAAAAAGCAAAGAAAAAAATTGTTTAATTAAAGTAACTGTTAAAGGAAGCAAAGTTAAAGAAGACTGATTCCTTAGAAAAAACGGTACAAGTTCCACACTCCCTGCTGGTCAGAGCCCCTAAAAATAAGTCCCCATGTTTTACCATAACCTTGTTATCGTGGCCGACCTCCCTCCCTCTCTTCTGAGGTAATGTCTATAAATCTTGGCATCCAGTGTGCTTTTGTACCACATGTCAGCTATTAGCAATGGTATTTTTCCTGACAGCTAATTGGTAACATTAAAGAGAAGAAATGAAAAGCATTGTGCTTGCAAAGCTATCTTACCCACTAATGGCAACAAGTATTTTACAGGGGACATGGAACAGCCTGGGAATCAAAGGGACATGCTGAATTGTTACCCTGTTGGCCAGTAAAACAAGAAATGTGGTGAAAACGAAATCCATACCTTGTGTTTATTTACATGACAGCTGAATGAGTGATATCCCAGTGCCAGAAGATTCTCTCCAAATAAATGCTTGTGCTCAGGGAGTCCTCCGAGGCAGGCAGACATCTAGGGGCCTTCCTCAGTCGCCAGAAGTGGCAAGGCTCCCCCCCCCCCCACAGCCGTGTGTCCCTTACCTTTCATTTTGATTGTGTAAAATCCAACAGCTGCTCCATCTCTCCACAGAATTTTAGCCTCCTCCTTCACGGAGTGAGGTAAAAAAAACATGTCATCATCATCCAAATTCCTCTCCAATCTTCCAAAAATAACGACATTCAGAATGAAAAGCACAATCCTTTCCCCAAATGACTGAACCTTTGAAGGAAAAACAGAAAGGAACAGCTAGTGAGACGAGAGAGGAAAATCAGACACAATAAACTCTACACTTGGAATAGATCCACGCAATGGGGGCCAGGTGTGCATTCCACCATCACACAAACCTTCTCACACTCAAGAGCCAAAATGTGGATCATAGCTTCTCACAGAGGTTTTAACACCCCTGACCTTCACACCAACTGGCCTCCAGGAGCAAGGGGCCTCCTGGGTCTCCAGGGCCCCAGATGTGGAATGTGAGGAAACAGAACCATCAGTCACTTGCCAGTGAAACAAGGTTGCCTCCAGGAAGCCACCTCTGCAGAAGCACCAGATGTGTCCAGAAATAAACCCAATCTGCCTCCCTGCCCCCCCATTTTTAGGGCCAGACCTACAGCATATGGAAGTTCCCAGGCTAGGGGTCAAATCTGAGCTGTAGCTGCTGGCCTATGCCACAGCCACAGCAACACAGAATCCAAGCCTCATCTGTGACCTACACCACAGCTCATGGCAACACCAGATCCTTAACCCACTGCACAAGGCCAGGGATTGAACCCACATCCTCATGGATACTTGTCAGATTCGTTTCCGCTGTGCCACAATTGGAATTCCTCCAATCTGCCATTTTTAACAACAGTTCCATAATTCTGACCCTCAGAAGGAAGGCAAATCATGGGAGATTATTATTGGTGTAGCTGTTACACCAAGAGCAACTGATTTTCAGTGACTTATGACAGATTTTGAGTGCACACTGGAGTCCCAATCCCAGAGAATTACTGGGATTCAAGGCCCAGCCTGTCCTAAGGCTACAAGACAGAACTGCCCCTCACCCACTGAAGTATCATGACAGTTGAGGAAAATACACTGCGGTCAAGGTCCGGACCACACAGAGCTTAATCATTAACAGGTTACAACGACTTCCATCTCCTGCCTGTTCAGATTCTCTGCATTTGTAGAGCCTAAATGGCAAAGACATGACATACATAGAGGCCTCCCATTCCTGCTCCCACAGCAGACATGGCTAATCCATCACTGCTCGTGGTGGCTGAGCCTGGATATGGTCTCAGAATCCTCTTAAATGCAGTCCTCCAGACAACCACAAGCAACCACTAAAATGAGGCACTTGAGATGAAACCAATCAGCTAGTGACAAAGTGCTAGTATTGGTTTATTAGATTTTACTCTGATGACACTGCCATGTGACAGCCTAATGGGGTGGATGTTTATTGCCCCATCCCAGGCAGCACCACGAGACCTTGACCTGGGCTGACATTGCCATCCCCAAATACCATTCCGTTCTCACCACCCACTGAACTTGATTTGGCTGCTACTGTTTATAGGAAATTAAAGCTCAAAGAGGGTAAGCAATTACATATATTGATTTCCCTGCCCTGTCCCCAAGAAGAATTAAGATAGTTGAATGAGGCCTCTGAGAAGGCAGGCAGGTTTGAAATACCATGTCAAGACTTCTAAGTCCCAGGTCAGTGTGCCAACTGCAGCCCAGCCAGCAGCTTCCTTCTGTGTTTTCATCCATCAGAGCTTGGGGAAAAGGAAATCTGATACAAATATGAATGCTTGGTTTCATAATTAATACTTTACCCTTAAATATTTTTTATTGTCATTATCAGCAGCAGCACCACCATCACCATCACCATCATTTGTGGGCATGACTTCTCAGCCCAGATTTGCTGTGAGATCTTAAGCAACTCACACCCCTTTCAATCTCAGTGTCCTCCACTGGTCAAGGGAGAAGACGGCCTCAGTGGTCTCTCAAACAGTTGTATGTATTTCAAATGCTCCAACAATAAAAAATAAGCCAGCTTGCAGCACTCTAGCAAATGGCAAAAAAGTGTTTAGTGCCAATAAACTTATTAATTGGCCCTGAATGCAAAATATTTCACTTTCATCTGGAGCCAAATCTTAGATGAGAAAAAGATTTTTAAAAACCACAGCAGCCTAACTCTGAGAAGCCACCCCAATTTTGTATCTCAGACAGTAGCAGCCAAATCAAATTCAGACTTTAAGAATAACTAGCTCATCACAAAACTCGAGGGGTGTGATGTGGGAGGTTATATTTTTCAACTCATAAAACTAAAAAGTTCAGAGGCAAGCCAGAAAAGAAAAACGGATTGCATCTGGCAGAAGGGAAATATCCAATCAAAAGCTGGCAGGAGAAAAAAGGAGAAGAAGAAAATGCACTTAATTTGTCCAGTTTCATTACGGGGGGAGAAAAATGGGTGACATGTGATTCTGACTTAGAAACATTTCTGAAAACACAAAACCAAGATCCAGTTCTAATGCGTCAATTAGGACCACTAATTATGTTAACAGAACACTACAGTTCTTTTGTTTTTTTGGTAATTTGTGAAGAAGAGTTGGCTAAGAAACAGAATGTAATTAAAAGAAAAAAGTCAAGACCCCAAGTTCTATAAATGGAGAGGGTAACTCTCCCCCACACACAGCTGGGGCAGATGGAGGTTTACAACATGGTTCACCAAGTGGAATTAACATCCAAGCTTCTTTCTGTTCACAACACAGGCCACATTTTCAGAAAATGTGAACATTTTCCTCATCTAAACATAAAAGAATTGATACAAGAAGGAAGTGACCACTCTTGCTCTAAAAAAAAAAAAAATTTGTTTAAAGAGTAAATCATACACATATGCGATGTGTTAGCTTACACCTGTGGTGGTAGTCATTTTGCAGTATATCACTGTATTAAACCAACGCATTGTACACCTTAAACTTCCACAACATTAAATGTCAATTCCATATCTCAATAAAGCTGGGAGAGAAACAAACTTGAGAAAGACAACCCATTAACTGGGGGAAAATACTTGCAAATCATATATGCAATAAGGATTTGCATCTAGAACACGAGGCGTTCCTGTTGTGGTTCAGCAGTAACGAACCTAACTAGTACCCATGAGGGCTCGGGTTCAATCCCTGCCCTAGATCAGTGGGTTAAGGATTTGGCATTCCTGTGGGCTGTGGCATAGGTCACAGACAAAGCTTGGATCCTGTTTTGCTCTGACCGTGGCTGTGGTGCAGGCTGGCCTCTACAGCTCCCATTCAACCCCTAGCCTGGGAACTTCCATATACTGCGAGAGTATATGAAAAACTCTTACAACTCAACAGTAAAAAGTCAAATAACCCAATTTAAAAGTGGGCTAATGATTTTAATAGATATCCCTCCCCCCGGAAAGAATATAAAAATGGCCAATAAGCACATGAGAAGATGCTCAACTTTCTTAACCACAAAGATCCCTCACTCTTGCCATCCTAGGTCTCTACTTTATAGCTGCTCTACAAAAGTCATAGTGCTTCAAAAACCTACCAGGTCTGCTATCAGAGAGACTAGAGTTTGTGTCCAATTAAATCACTTACTGTGTGGCTCAGTTTCAACTGCTTCATCTCTAGAACAAATACCTTAAAGATTCTGAAATCAGATAATCCCTGTAAAAAGTCTAGGTAATACTAGTATCTACTAACACAATATCTAACTCACAGTAAGTACCAATAAACATTATTGGAATGCAATAAACAGGACTTCCCCACACACTAGAGAGATGATGTATATTAAAGTTTCAAAATTAAGATGGGAGAGGCCACTCAGGAAGGTAAAAGAGGTTTACCAATAGCCAGGCATCTATTGCATATATCCAGTTACTACTACTTTCCTTGCTGGCAAGGTGTTAAAGATTGAACTGTGCCCCCTCCCCAAAGATGTAAAAGTCCTAATCCTCAGTACCTAGGAACGTGATTTATTTGGAAATAGGGTCTTTGCCAATGATCACATAAAAATGAGGTCATTAGGGTGGGCCCTAATCCAGCATGACTGGTGTCCATATAGAAAAGTGGAATTTGGACACAGGCACAGAGACAAGAGGATGCGAAGACTCAGGAAGACCACCACTGATATGCCAGGGAAGCCAGAGGCCACCAGAAGTTAGGAGAGAGGCCTGGAACAGATTCTCCCTTGCAGCCCTTGGAAGACACCAACCCTGCCAACACCTTGATTTTGGACTTGTAGTCTCTGGAACTGGCAAATAATACATTCCCATTGTTTAAACTACCAAGCATGTGGCACTTCATTACGGCAGTCCTAGAGAACAAACCCACCGGGAAAGACAGCTTTAAATTATTAACATAAGCATGCTGACCTTTAAAACATGTTTTGCAATGGCCACTTAAATTCTCAATGCCTCACCTTCATCAGACCTTCTCTGGCAGGATCAGAGGTTCTTAGGACATCCTCGGTGGTCCACCAAGACCCCTTCATGTAAACAGCCACAACTAAAGAGAAAACCAAGAGAAAATGATGATGTACACACAGCCAGCCAGTCACCAAAGGGGCAGTTTGAGCAGCATGCAGCCACTGTTGAGGTACAAAGGACAGGTGATGTGTGGGAAAAGCAGGTGATATTTCTAGAGCTGAGGTGGCTGAGAGCACTGATCCAGACAGACTGACCACTCTCACCTAAACAGACTTCCCAGGTGTCTGCAGAGATGAGCTCTCATGGACTCCAATGCAGGATGTACCTCAGTGGTGAAGGGCACAGAGGACTACACACCCAGGCTGACAAATTCAGTGGGTGAAAATTAACTTTTTTTGCAAAGTCCAGTTATATGACACAACTTGGAACTCTGCAAATTTAGTCAAACCCACCAGCATTATCTAAACACATCGAATGAACTATCTTCTCATCACCCTTGGTGTTGGTCTTGGCACTGGTTTCTTTTATATGCCTTTCTTTCATTCTTACAATGAAACTGTCATCTGCATTTTTTTGAGGATGCTGACATTCTGAGATGGGAAGGCAACCAGCCAGGAGAGCTGAGGTCATGTTCAGCCCTGGGCCACTGGACTCCAAGTTAAGTGCTCTTTACAAGAGGCTGGAGATGGGTCAGCTGTTAGAAACAGGGCCAATCATGCAGGGATGGTGGGGAGGGGGGGTCTTTAGGTAAGACTTGGGCTGGGACCTGCAGGAGAGGAAGGGCAGAGACATCCCTCCTAACCCCCTCACACCCTGCCCTCATCTAGATAGTCACCTCTAGACAGCCTGTGAGGCCATTGATGCCACCCACTCCGAGTCTGGACATGTGTCCTGCTGCTTAGTAGAGGTGATCCTAGAACACCCCCAACCTCTCCAAGTCCCAGACTCCTTACTGGAGCTGCCCAAATGGATCACCCAAGGTGTTCTGATGAGGATCAGGTGTGGAACACCCAGCACAGGACACAGATGTAGAAAGCACTCAGTATCTACTAATTAACACAACAGCCCCCCTATTCGTGTTACTGTCACCTCCCCACATTGCACCTGCTGCCTCAGGACAGGATCCATGCCCTCCTCTCCATCCCAGGAGGCCGGCTGGTCCAGGCCACCATCATCTGCACAGGTGAGTGTGACAGCACCCCATCTGGTTCCCTGCCCCAGTCTCTCCTGCCAATCCATCCTTCCTGAGCTGCCACTCCAAAGGCAAATCCAGTCATACCCCAGCTTCTTATCTCTCGGCTGGGCCACCCTCCTCTCCTTGTATAAGAACTACATTTTAAACTAACGTGACTTTGGTTGTTTTCTGATACTTTTTTTAAAGACTATTTATTACGGAAGTTTTAGGTTCACAGCCAAGTGGAGAGAAAGGTACAGACATTTCCCATACTCACCCATAATACACACACACAGCCTTGCCTGCGATTAATATCCCTTACCAGAGTGGTACCTTTGTTACAACTGATGGACCAACACTGACATATCATAATCTCCCAAAATGTGTAACTTATGTGCTTTACTCTCCCCCCCCCCCCACTTTTATGGCTGTCCCTGCAGCATATGGAAACAAGCAAGATCATTAACCCACTGCGCTACAGCGGGAACTCCATGATTCACTCTTAGTGCTATACATTTTACGGGTTTGGACAAATGTATCCATCACTATGGCATCACATAGGATGTTTTCACTGCCCTAAAAACTCTTTGCACCTGTTCATCCCACCTCACCACCCCCCATCCCTGGCAACCACTGATCTTTTTGCTGCCTCCACAGTTTTGCCTTCTCCAGAAAGTCATATAGTTGAGTCATACAGTAGGCAGTCTTTTCAGATCAGTTTCTTTCCTTTAGTGAAATGCATTTAAGGTTCTTCCATATATTTTCATGGCCTGGTAGCTCAAAATTCTTTTCAGCCCTGTATTCAGTGTTAAAACATTCCATTGTCTAGATGTACCACAGTTTGGTTCTCCTCTGGTATCTTTTTATACCCCTTTTATTGCCATTTTTATACCTGCTTCTCAAGCCAGGTATCTGAGCCCCAGGGGTTCAGAAGCCACAAGATTAAAAAAGATGCATCTTTCCAGTCAAATCTTTTTAGCTGAAGAGCTAAGGGAAAATGAAAACAGAGTACAAAGCAACAGTCACTTGAACATTTAATATAAGGCTTAAGACTTTAAAACAAATCTTGTGGGGCTATCCAGTTAAGCTACCACCACCTTCTTCCCTATTCTTCTCTGCTCTTTGAGGAGCTTTAATAGAAAACCCTGTGAAGACCAGGCTTGACTTTAGCTTGTTATTAGCACTATCTCTGCACAGCCAGCCCCTCCTCTCCAAAGACCAACAGCATCTAATTCACTGTCAGTTTCACATCATTGGTGAATTTTGTCATCTCCAACATCAGTTCCAAACTGATAGAAAATAGGGCTGACTGAGAAAGAAGGGCCACTTAAATGCTTGACATCTGCCTTCATTTATTTGACGAAATTCATGTTCCAAATGGCACCTACCAGAAATTACAGGAGACTTACAAAGCCAAAAGGATTATTTTCCTGCTTAACAAGGTGAATCAATAAAAGATGTTCAATTTACTAATATGGTGTGTTTACTGTAATACAGATGTTTCATTTACTAAGACAGTCTCGGGAAATGTGTTATGATTTGATGTTTGTGGGGTGCCTTGCAAGTTTCACGGTGCACTGCAGGGCATTAATTAGCCACACAAGTTGTCACAAAATAGATTGAATTTTTTTTTTTTTTTCAGAACTAGTCTTAAGCTGCTGAGTATACATAACAATGAAGGTGAAATCCAATCAAATTTAACAGGCCTAAAATGAATTGCCCTCAGAAACAATTCTCAAAAAATAGCATCAGCTTTCCAAAGGACAGCAGCTTTTGATCGGAAAAGCATGCAAACTAGTCAAGAGGAAACAGGCAGGAGGAATGAGGGCAGAGCCCTTGGAGAGAGGCTGTTTCCAGCTCAGCAAGAACCAGAAGACCGATTCTAGGGGACCAGAGCCAGCTTCGGGGCTTCACTTCTGAGACCCTGGAGCAGTAAGCTCTGAGAGTTAGAAAGTGGAAACTGCACATACATGGTTTTAAAAGAAAAATTCACTCCTAATCAGTGCCCACTGGCTCTCTGCCATCCAGGATCTGGGAGACTGGACACCAGCCCAAGACTGAGCAGTGGTAATGGCAGTCAACAGCGCATTGGAGATTAAAGACCAGCCCCACTGCATGGATTTAATTCCCCTAAGCTTTCGGAGTGACAGGCGACCACAAAGAAGATGCCAGTAGTGAATTTTATTCTATGACACCCTAAGGCTTCCTAAACAAGTTACGACAGAGAGGTCCCTAAGGCTGGCTCCCAGGAGCTTGGCTTCATAAAGGCTCAGCAGGATTAACTGAATTCAACTACCTGGGGCTGAGTCCCCAAATGCATGGTCCTGTCCCAGGTCCCCAGAGGCTAATGACTAAGTCTCCATCCTTGCCACTGGGAGTTAGTGGCCTGTAAAGAAGAGAGCTAAATAAACTGCTACAACACAGGGCAAGATGTAATAGGTATTGGAATCAAGCTGGGAGCCAAAGTGTCCAGAGGACCCGGAGGAGAGGCCAGTTCTTCTGAGGAGACTGGGAAAGCATGCCAAGTTAGCCAGCTCAGATTCTGGATGGCTGAATAAGCATTCAACAGGCAGAGGTGACAGATGAGGACTGCAGGCAGGTAACCCATGAGCAGGGGCACAGAGCCTTACAAGGCCAAGGCCACACCAGTGCACCCCAAGCAGTGGGGGTAACTGGGCAAGGCTTAAACAAGGGAAAGACGAGCTGCAAACAACAATTACAGCAAGGCTACAGAATACAAAGCAATTATACAAAAGCCCATCACTTTCCTATATGCCAACAATAAGCAACTAGAATTTGAAATTAAAAACATAATACCAGGAGTTCCCATTATGGTTCAGCTGGTTAAGGACCTGACATTGTCTCTGTGAGGATGTGGGTTGGATCCCTGGCCTTGCTCAGTGAGTTAAGAATCCAGCATTGGTGCAAGCTGTGGCATAGGTTGTACGGTGCAGCTCAGATCCAGTGTTGCCATGACGTAGATTGCAGCTGCAGTTCTGATTTGATCCCTAGCCTGGGAACTTCCCTATGCTGCAAGTGTAACCCTAAAAAATAAAAAAAATAAAAAACACAATACCAAAAATTAAATACTTAGGCTTAGACAGAATAAAGTATTTAGATTTATACAATGTAACAAAAATGTGTAAGAGCTATAGGAGGGAAATTACAAAACTCTAATGAACAAAATCAAAGAACTAGCAAAACAAAGAGATACTCTCTGTTCTCAGATAAGAAGCCTCAACACTGTCAAGATACCAGTTCCTCCCAGCACGATCTATAAATTCAATGCAATGCCAACCAAAATCCCAACAAGATACTTCGTGGATTTCATCAAACTGACTCTAAAGTTTACAGAGAGAAGCAAAAGACAATGATAAAAGAAAACTATTTGGAAGACTGACACCACCCAATTTCAAGACTTACTCTAAAGCTACAGTAACCCAACAGCATGGTATCAGTGAAAGAACAGGCATATCAGTGGAACAGAATGGAGAGTCCAGAAATAGACCCATGTAAATGCAGTCAACTTATATCAGTCAACTTCGACAGGGGAGCAAAGGCAAAACAATGGAACAGAGACAGCCTTTTCAACAAGTAATGCTGGAATCCACACACATAAAAATGAACCTCTACCCAGATCCTCCACTCTTCACAGACATCATTTCAACAAACATAAACCAGTGCCAACACACAGGAAGACGACAGAAAGCAGTTTAGATACAGCCCTCTGGACCTGGTGTAGGGAGAAGATAGAACGCAGACTCAAGTCAGTTCAGATTCCTGCTTCTCTAGTTACCAGCTGCGTGACCTTCACTCCCCTGATCCAGCCTTGAGTCTCCCACCTGTCATATGGAGCCCACGAGATCCTCTCACCTGGCCACAATGCAGTTTTGGTGAAACAACTCACTTCACCAAACTGCTTTGCCCAAAGTATCTGAAGCTTTTCAATGGTTTCCCAAAACTTCCTCTACCTGCTTCAAGGGTTGCTCTGGGATCCTAAGGAAATATGAAAAGCCCTTTTGTTGTTTGCTGGCTTTTGTCAGCGGAAACAATGGAAGCTGCTTGCTAACATAACACTCCGCCTCTGTCTGGGAGCTCCCTCTCCGAACTTTCTGCTCTGGTTTGCATGGAAATGCCTGTCTTTCTTTCTCAGCTTGATCACTGCCATTCTGCCTGCCCCCTCCCAACATAAGTGGGGACACGTTCCTACATACCACATTTGCTCACCACTATTTTATTTCCATCAGGAGTGTTAAGCTGACCTGGCTTTCTCCTCCCAAGGTGGTGGGGCCATATCATGCCTGATCAAGGCACAGAATATAACCTGCCCATAACCTCCCAATAAGATTTCTAAACATTTGACCCTGCCTAAGATTTCTTAATGGAGCTAAATCCTATTTTTTTTTTTTTACTTAAATACTTTTAAAATATATGCATCTTATTTTTGAGAATAGTTTTAGATTTATAGAAAAGTTAAACAGAAAGTACACAGACTTCTCATATACCCTGTCTCTCCCCTCCCCCCATGCCCATACCCCCACCCACAGTTTCCTCTATTATTAACATCCTGCATGGGTGTTCTGTATTTGTTGTGATTAAAGAGCCAATGTTGATAAATTAACTAAATTCTCTACATTTGGGGTCACTGTGCTGTATAGTTCTGAGTTTTGACAAATGCACAGAGTCATGTACTGTACAGAATAGTACTGCCCTAAAATCCCCTGTGTTCCCCTATTCACGCCCTCTGGCCTCAAAGCCCTGGCTACCACTTACCCTTTTACTGTCTTTATAGCTTTGCTTTCTCTGGAATGTCATGTATTTGGGATCATACAGTACATAGTCTTTTCAGACAGACTTCTTTCACTTAGCAATATGCATTTGAGATTCCTCAGTGTCTTTCTATGGCTTGAGAACTCATTTTTTTTTTTATTCAAGTGTAGTTGACTTACAATGTTGTGCCAATTTCTGCTGTACAAAAAGTGACCTAGTCATATATATATATATACATTCTCTTTCTCATATTATCTCCCATCATGTTCTATCCCAAGAGATTGGATATAGTTTCCTGTGCTATACAGTAGGACCTCATTGCGTATGCATTCTAAATATGAAAGTTTGCATCTACTAACCCAAAACTCCCATCCATCCCACTCCCTCCCCCATCCCTTTTGGCAAACCTAAGTCTGTTCTCTATGTTTGTAAGTCTGTTTCTGTTTTGTAGATAGGTCCATTTGTGTCATATTTTATTTTATTTAGTATTATTATTATTATTATTATTTTGCTTTTTAGGGCCACACCCTCAGAAAATGGAGTTTCTCCCAGGCAAGGGGTCCAATCAGAGCTGTAGCTGCTGGCCTACACTACAGCCACAGCAACGTCAGATCCAAGCTGTGTCTGCAACCTACACCACAGCTCATGGTAACACTGGATCCTAATCCATTGAGTGAGGCCAGGGATGGAACCCTCAATCTCATGGTTCCTACTCAGATTCGTTTCCGCTGTACCATGACGGGAACTCCATTTCTGTCATATTTTAGATTCTACATGTAAGTGACGAGGATGTCCACTCTCACCACTTCTATTCAACATAGTATTAGAAGTCTTAGCCACAACAATCAGACAAAAGAAAAAAGAAAAGAAAAGAAAGGTATCCAAATTGGAAGAGAAGAGGTGAAGCTGTCACTATACGCAGATGACAAGATTCTATACATAGAAAACCCTAAGGACTCCACACAAAAACTACTTGAACTTATAAACGAATTCAGCAAAGTTGCAGGATACAAGATTAATATTCAAAAATCTGGGAGTTCCTGCTGTGGCTCAGCAATAATGAACCTGACTAGGATCCATGAGGATGTGGGTTCAATCCCTAGCTTTGCTCAGTGGGTTAAGGATCCAGCATTGCCATGAGCTGTGAGTGTAGGTCACAGACACGGCTCTGATCCTGCCTTGCTGTGGCTGTGGTGTAGGCTGGCAGCTGCAGCTCTGATTAGACTCCTAGCCTGGGAAGTTCCCTATGCCTTGAAAAAAAAAAAAATAGCTGCATTTCTGTTTACTAACAATGAAATATGATAAAAGGAATATTTTAAAAATACCTTTTAAAACTGCACCAAAAATTAAAAGAAAATACATAAGAATAAACCTGACCAAAGAGGTGAAAGACTTATATGCTGAGAACTATAAATCATTAATAAAGGAAATTAAAGAGGATTCAAAGAAATGGAAAGCTATCTCATGCTCCTGGATTGGAAAAATTAATATTGTTAAAATGGCCATACTACCCAAAGAATCTGTAGATTTAATGTGATCCCTATCAAATTGCTCATGACATTTTTCACAGAATTAGAACACACAATCCAAAAGCTTATATGAAACCATAAAAGACCCAGACTTGACAAAGCAATCCTGAGGAACAAAAACCAAGGAGGAGGCATAACTCTCCCAGACTTCAGACAATATTACAAAGCTACAATAATCAAGACAGTGTGGCACTGGTATAAAAACAGACATATGGATCAATGGAACAGAATAGAGAGCCCAGAAATTACCTCAGATACCTATGGTTAATTAATCTTTGACAAAGAAGGCAAGAATATAAAATGGGAAAGACAGTTTCTTTACCAAGTGGTGCTGGGGAAACTGGACAGCTGCCTGTAAATCAATGAAACTAGAACACACCCTCACCCATGCACAAAAATAAACTCAAAATAGCTTAAACACTTAAACATAAGACAAGACACCATAAAACTCCTAGAAGAGAACACAGGCAAAATATTCTCTGACAGCAACTGTGCAAATGTTTTCTTAGGTCAGTCACCAAGGCAACAGAAATAAAAACAAAATAAACCAATGGGACCTAATCAAACTGACAAGCTTTTGCACAGCAAAGGAAACCATAAACAAAACAAAAAACAACCTACGGAATAGGAAAAAATAGTTGCAAACCATGCAACCAATAAGGGTATAATCTCCAAAATATATAAACAACTCATCCAACTCAACAACAAAAAAACAAACAAACCAATTAAAAAATGGGCAGAAGACCTAAATAGACATTTCTCCAAAGAAGAAATATGGGTGGCCAGTAGGAACATGAAAAGATGCTCAACATCACTAATTATTAGAGAAATGCTAATCAAAACTATGATAAGATACCACTTCACACACCTCAGAATGGCCATGATAAATAAGTCAACAAATAACAAATGCTGGAGAGGGTGTGGAGAAAAGAGAACCTCCCTATACTGTTGGTGAGAATGTAAACTTGGTACAACCACTATGGAAAACAGTATGGAGATTCCTCAGAAAACTAAATATAGAATTACATATGATTCAGTAATCCTACTCCTGGGTATATATCCAGACAAAACTACAATTGAAAAAGATACATGTACCTATATGTTCATAGCAGCACTACTCAAAGTAGCCAAGACATGGAAACAACCTAAATGCCCATCAACAGATAAATGGATTAAGAAGATGTGGTACATATATACAATGGAATACTACTCAGCCATAAAAAAGAACAAAATAATGCCATTTGCAGCAACATGGACACAACCAGAGAGTATCATACTAAGTGAAGTAAGTCAGAAAGAGAAAGACAAATTCCATACAATATTTAAATATTCTTAGTTAATCAATAAATAAAACAATTATTTTTTAAAAGGCAGTGTGATTTGTCTACAGGATGGCAGAGGGAGAGCTGGTTGTCACCTGTCACCTTGGATGGATGGGCTGCAACAGTAGGGAGCTGTCCTGAGAAGGGCTTTGAGGCTACTATCCAGCTCAGCAAGGAGGAGCACTGTGACAGATGGTGACATCCAGGAGGAGGACAGAGGTGCATATGGCTGTGCTTGCTGTCCCTCATCACCTGCCCAGCACAGAGGACAGGGGACATGGCACAGTGGCTTAGGACCCTCCAGAGGTCACAATTCTGAAGGACATGGTACTCATTCAACCCCCATGCTGAGAGGCTGCTATGGGCAGAGCACAGGCTAAATCCACTTGAGGAATTAAATTTAAACTCTAGCTTAAGACACTTAGAACTTGGAGGAGGAGAGTGGGCCTGGTCACAGAGGCCCTGGAAGCCATACTCTGGAGACCACTGGTAGCCACCATGATTCAAAGGGGGAGATGAACATGACCCAATTACTGTGTTAAAGTAATGACATCCACCAGAGCTATAGGTCCAACAACCCACTGAGTGGCTGGCTGACCCTTTTGTTCAGAGGAGGCTCTGAAGGATTAAGATAGTCAAGGTCATATGCTTATAAACAGCAGCACTGGGACTGGATGTGAACTGGGTCCCAGTGATTCCAGAGACCCTGGTCTAAGCACTATGCTCCAGGTGAATAAAGGACAGAGAGACAAGGGGATAGAGCTGGGCCCAGGCCCCAAAAAGGCCAGCAGAGAAGGGAAGACAAAGATGAGACAGAGATGAGGAGGGGACAAGCCAAGACACCAAGGAGAAAGAATTGCCAGCAGAGAAAGTCTTTAATAGAACAAATCTCCTTTTGTACTTTGGGGAGGGGAGGGAGGCTGCCATTTATTCAGCAAACACTGACAAGTATCAGGCACTGTACTTGGCACTAGAGATCCAGGACAGAAGACACCACCCAGCAGGAGCAAGACAAGCCACCAGGCCGTGACCACACATACCATGACCAGTGCCTAAGATGTGAACAGCATCAGGCACCCACCTGGGGGCTGTGTCTTCATCCATTCACACTGCCGTGACAAAATACCACAGTCTGGTGGCTTATAACAACAGAAATTTATTTCTCATACTTCTGGAGGCTGGAAGTCTGAGATCAGGGTACTAGCATGGTCAGGTTCTGATGACAGCCCTCCTGGACTGCAGATGGCCAACTTCTCACTGTGTTCTTCTGTGACAGAAAGGGCAAGGGAGCCCTCTGGGGTCTCTCTGATAAGGGCACTAATCCTACTCAAGAGGGCTCCACCCTCATGACCTAAGCAGCCCCCAAAGGCCCCACATCCCAACCTCATCACATGGGCTTAGGATTTCAACATATAAATTTGGCAGGGGACACAAACATTCAGACCATAGCTGGCTGTCTAGGAGAGCTGAGGCAGAGTTCCAAGAATAGGCCTGAGCCAGACTGGGCTCCAGTGCTGGGGGCTCTGGGGACCAGGTTGAGGTAATGACTTCGAAATGAGTCTCCGGGGGAGTCTAATCAATGACAGACATGATTGGAGCAATGGTTTACAAAGCAGGTGAGGCTGGAGGCAGGGAGGACAATGGGAGGCTGTGATGATCCCACCAGGAAGTGTGGAGGGGCTGAGTGCAGCAATTATGCTGGACGGGAGGAAGATCCTCAGGGGGGCAAAAAAGACCACCTGTGAATCAAACTGGCCCAAAGGCGGAAGAGAGGGGGCAGGCAGGAGTGGCAGTGGGCAACCAAGCTTGAGCAGGACAGAGGTGCTTTCACCAGCAGGAAATGAGAACAAGGAGGAGGTGTGAGGGTTTCAGTTCTGAAATGCTTGTTAGAGACAACAAGGTCAGGGTGGCCATCCAAATACACAGCCCAAGCTGAGCAGAGAGACAGAGAAAGTCCATACCCCATATTACAGAGGAACCAAGGAGGCTGAGTGCACATGTGCCTTAGAGTGCATGCCTGCACATGCACATGCACACACACCTTATCTCCCCACACTAACTTCAAGTTGTTCATGTACTGGCCCATGGTTTATACTTCTCCAATCACAACTGAAGGAGCTTCAGGCTCTCCTGTTGCTCCCCACCCACCTCCCCCAGTCGCTTTCCTGGAGTCTAAGCCACCATTGCCCCATTACAAATCTAAAAAATATGTAATCCCCCCCCTCAAAAAAAGAGCACAGTTAAACCAAAGTGACAGGTCATCTTCCCCAAAGCAAAATACATGTAGGAAAAAAATAATGCTGAAAAGTTCTGGCAGGGGAGAGCACATAAACACATTCCAAGGCATTGCATGACTTTTATGCAACATTGACTGAGCTGGTCAATAATTTAAGGGGAGGGGAAAAATCCTCAAGTTGACATAGCAACTGTCACATCGCATTACTCGGGCTACCATTTCCATACAGATGTCTTCCTTAAAGGAAAACACTTCCCCAGATGCCCTGTGAACTTGGGCGCCTCTTTGCCATGGAGAAAGAAACATCTGGTTTGCAGTATATTTGCCTCAGCCTCTCTGTGGTTCTCAGGCCTTTCTGGCCTTAAGCAATTTTGTTTTCATAAGTCGAGATTTTAACTCAAGGAAGTTGGGGTGAGATGGGGTGCCTGGATCCTGAGGCACAGCTGGACAGCCAGGTGTTAGATGCAGAAAAGAAACCCACACCAGGGCTGGTCTACCTAGGAAAGGCATCCCTTTTGAGGCAGGGCAGGGGGAGACTGCACTCAGGATTTACCAGGCCAGGGATTGAACCCAAGCCACAGCAGTGACAACACTGGATCTTTAACCCACTGAGCCACCAGGAAAGTCCTAGGAAAAAAATCTTAAAATCACAGGCTCCACCAAGGCAAGCACACTGAGTTTCTCAGGGCAGAGAGATGCGGACAGCCCAAGCTGTAGCAGTAAAACTCTCGAAGAAGCAGCCCGGCCCCTGGACAATGGCTTCATCCTTGACACAGAATATTTTCCTCGGGGTGTCTCTGTCTTTCAAATACCATTAGTCCCTTGGTAAGAACGAAATGTCTTTGTTTGTTTGTGGGATGCTGTTTTTCCCTATATTGAAATCCAACTCACAGTAAGTGCCGTCAATTAACATGGAATAAAGAAGGAAATCCCAAACAATAGCCAAAACACAGTGCTGTCACTGCAAATAGCCCTTCAATCTGTCATGGCCCAAGGAAAACAGAACTCTCTTCTCCATATGTAGCATGGAGCTCTCTTAGTTTATGTGAAGTTGGGTCCTGCTCAACCTGGGGACCACCTGACACTGGCCTGAGCTTACAGGGCCACATGGGCACCTTAACCACCAAGAGGAGCAGGTATTCAAACAGAGGCTGAGTTTTTGGCCAGAACTCTTTTTCCCCCAAACTGTCAAACCCACTTAAGCAGGACTCCTCTAATTGGCAGGTGGGAGAATGGGACCCATTTCAGGCTTAGGTCTATCTCTGCAACATCCAAAAAGCAAATACAGACTTAAACAAAAGTTAACGTCCATAGGATCATGGGAGGCTACACCAATAGGTGCCTGCTAACCAGGTTATTCCTACAAATTTGGGGTACAAGAGTCTGTGGGGTTCCTCACACTTCAAAACCAGAAAAATTGCAATTACTTCCCAGATTTTACCAGGTTGGCAAGCCTCTCCTCCCATCATATTAGCTTGGTTTTTACCAGAGATACATAAACCACTTCACTGAGTCATGAGGATAGTGGATAGGCTCATTCAGCTAAAAAGAACTGGGTTGGGAGTTCCCACTGTGGCTCAGCAGCAACAAACCCAACTAGTATCCATGAGGATGAGGGTTCGATCCCTGGCCCTGTTCAGTGGGCTAAGGATCCTGAGTTGCCATGAGCTGCTGTGTAGGTCGCAGACACGGCTCAGATCTCGTGTTGCTGTGGCTTTGGCGTAGGTTGCAGATTCGACACAAAGAGACCAAAAAAAAAAAAAAAGAGAGAGAGAGAGAGCTGGGTTAGCTCTGGGTTTAGTCTCATCCTTCCCACTCTCCAGGAAGCCAGACCTTTCCCTTCAAGGCACACTACTAGGAGCTGTTCCAACCAGGTCCCTTCTGGAGGTCAGAGATTCAAAGCTCCTCCCCCTGCCCCAAACCTGGGCAGCCTGGTCAGAGGTAAAAACATCCCAGAAAGGGCCTCCCAGTTCTGCAAAAGTGCTCTGGGCACCTCAGGAGCACACCTCACTTTCCACCCACCCATCCATCTTGACCCACCACCCACCTGCCCCAAATGGAGCACAGTGAAGGCCTGGCCCTACGCCTGCCATGTCGCAATCCACCATCCCCCAGCCCACGACAGCCACTGGGAAGGTGGCTCCACAGCAGCTCTGGTTTCATCTGAATGTTTGCCTTGGCTCGTGCTGTCTCTGCAGGCCTAGGATGGGCATGCTTTTCCAAGAAAAAATCATCATTTTTCGATTCCCTGCTTGTTTTTCTCAGGGTGCACATGACATGCAATCACCAAAAAACCGTAAATAAATTAGCAGCAATTTGAAGGCTGAGTGTTATGCTTGGTCACAAAACGTCTTGGAAGTGAGCTGGGGGTATAGATGTTCCAATCAGGGAAGTCAGCATGTGGTAACACACACAACAAACAACCTTCCCTCCATCCTCCTTGTCCCCAAGGACCCTGCTTTCTGCTTCTCAGCCCTGCTGCCTCCCCTGCACAGGGAGTTCACCACACACCCTCCAGGAAATGACAGAAGGACTGCAAAGTGATATGCACCTGGGGTCCAGGCTGATGATCAGACCCCTCCTCCAATTCGACAGCCCAAAGACCCTGCAGACATCAGCTCAGGTAGCCCTCGCCTCAATTTTTTCCCTCTGCATCACCCAGCACTGCTGGCACCATCACTAAGCCCAGCCTCCCTTTGCCATCACCTCCCAGCCATCCCAAATCCGGTTTCCACTATTTCACCAACCCATATCCTTTCCACCAGGCAAGCCCTCAGCATCTCTACTCTGGGTGCTGACAGTCTCCTGACTTCCTCTCTTCTCTCCATCCTCCCTTCTGATCATGAGTAAGGCACTCTGTGAAGGTCTGAGATCCAACCCCAGTCCCCACACATCCTCCATAACATCACCAGGCATCTTGCTGACACCCCTCACCAGGCATGGGCCAAGAGCCGTCATGAAAAGACTTTGTGAAAGGAGATGTTCCCATTGTGCCACAGCAGAAATGAATCCACCTAGTATCCATGAGGATTCAGGTTCGATCCCTGGCCTTGTTCCATGCGTTAAGAATCTGGCATTGCTGTGAGCTGTGGTATAGGTCACAGACACAGTTTGGATCTGGTGTTGCTGTGGCTGTGGTATAGGCCAGCAGCTGCAGCTCCAATTCAAGGCCTAGCCTGGGAATTTCCATATGCCATGGGTGTGGCCCTAGAAAATCAAAACAAAACAAAACAAAAAAAATTTTTTTGAGAAAGGGAACTGCAAAACCATCAAGAAAGGGTCAGTGAGACTCAGGGCCAGACTGCAAGGTGGGGGGCTATCTGGACTGAGGAAGATCTGCTTTCTGGGTTGCCTGTGCCTCCACAGGTGCTGCTTCAGGTCCAAAGAGCCCAGCTTTGCAGCGCAGAGGAACCGCTGTGTGACAACTGTGTGACCACTGGTGAGCCTGGACAGCAGAAGGGGGTATCAGAGACCCCAGTGAGTGGTCAGTGGAGAACTTCTCAGACCTCCCACCCTATGTTGGCCAGATAGTCTCTTCCCTGCCAAGAACTCCACGCTCCTGCCTACCCTCAGCAATACTCAAGATTCCTCTTATTCTGGAAACTTCCCTAGCATGATGGCTTTAGGTCTCTTTCATTTGACTCAATTATAAATTGCCATTTTTAATCAGTCTCTGGACATTTTTTGCCCTGCCCTCTGATCATCTGACTGCTGTGTTTTATATGGGGAAAAAAAAAGTCAAACAGATATTGTCAGAAGAACTGAAAAAATTCTAACAAGTTTCCTAACAAGGAATACAGGAAGAGATGGTCTAGGAAAGGCTGGAGCCTGCCGAGAGGGCTTCCATCAGAACAGCTCAGATATTTGGAGTTCCCGTCATGGCTCAGCGGTAATGAACCTGACTAGTATCCATGAGGACATGGGTTTGATCCCTGGCCTCACTCATTGGGTTAAGGATCAGGCATTGCCATAGGCTGTGGTATAGGTCACAGACACGGCTTGGGTCCCCCATTGGCAGGCCGGCATCTGCAACTCCAATTCAGCTCCTAGCCTGGGAACTTCCCTATGCCATGTGTGGCCCTTAAAAAAAAAAAAAGCTGCAAGATGTATGGGAACAACATGGGGAATATAACCAATAATTCATAATAACTATAAACAGAGCACAACCTTTAAAAATTGCAAATCAATGTATTGAAAACTTGTAGTTTATATAATATTATACAGCAAATGTACTTCAATTGAAAAAAAAAATGACAAGTGTAAAGGATGGAAGAGGCCCCTCCTAGCCAAGGTCTCCAAGGCCAGCACAATCCTGTAAGATTAAGGTAGGAAAAGCCAAACACTGACTCAGTTTAGGCAGGCTGGGAAGATGTTCAAGGCAATAGGCAAGCTGCCTAGATAGGCCAGCCGGACTCAGAGGGGATTGCCCAAGGAAGAGACACGCCTTAGCTGGAGGCTGTAATGGCCACAGAGGCTCCTTTTCACTGGGAAAGCAAAGGGCCTCCAAATGAGAAGCAAGACTTGCAGCTGGAAACAGTGGAAAGGCAAAGGAGGCGTTAGCTGCTTCAGAGAAGCACAAACCTCTAGACTCAGTGAATGGACATCCCAGGGGCCAGGAGGTCCTGCAAATGTGATCCTGAAGTTGTAACCCTGAGTCTCTGAGAGCATGGGATGCAGGAGGGGGGCCAGAAAGACACATGAGCCAGTGCTCTTCTAGTGTATGAAGGGAAGGTGCAGATCTTGGAACTAGTGCCTGGTTCCCTGAGCATCCCCTCCTAACAATGGTCCAGAGTGAATTATGAAAGATAGCCCAGGAGTTCCCTTCATGGCTCAGGGGTGAACAATCCCAACTAGGATCCATGAGGATGTGGGTTTGATCCCCGGCCTCACTCAGTGGGTTAAGGAACCGGTGTTGCCCTGCGCTATGGTGTAGGCCACAGACATGGCTTGGATCCATTGTTGCTGTGGCTGTGGTGCAGGCCAGCAGGTGCAGCACTGATTCGACCCCTAGCCTGGGAACTTCCATATGCTGCAAGTGGGGCCATAAAAAGTGGAAAGAAAAAAAAAAGGCCCATAAGGACCCTATCAAAAAAAGACTGAACTTAAAAATCAGCATGAATTCACCAAGACCAGAGGAAATAAACTGGCCTCACTCCCTTATCTGAGTGTTCTAGGCTAATGTTAGGAAAATAAGTAAATATACGTCATTTTAATTTCAGCAGCACAGATTTCCCTCCATTCTTAACTATAGGCATGCATTTCATAAAGTCTCCTAACTTGCATTTTATGAACGTCTCTTGAAATCTCCAGAAATGTATTCTAAATAATGGGTTGTGTGTGTGTGTTGTGGTATAATAATTGCACAATTTTTTAAAAGGTGTTTTTTTAATTATTTGGATTGAAAATAAGGAATGAACACTTCCAGAACTTCAAATGATATTAACTACATAGCCAGAAGGAAAAGTTAATAGAACTGAATGAAACTCTTCAAACAAGCAAAGTTTTCTTAGATTTAACACCAAAAGCACAAGCAACAAAATAACAAAAGATAAACTGGATATCACGAAAATTTTAAACTTTTGGGTTTCTAAGTTCACCATCAAGAAAGTAAAAAGATAACCCACAGAATAAAAAAGTTCTTGTAAATCATATCTCTGATAAGGGGCTTGTATCTAGAATACATAAAGAATGCTTACAACTCAATAATAATTAGTAGACAAATAACCCAATGTAAAAGTGGGCAAAGAATCTCAATACATAATTCTCCAAAGCAGATATTTAAATCAACTGGCCAATAAACACTTGAAAAAATGTTCAGCTTCTTTAGTCATCAGGAAAATGCAAATCAAAACCACAATGACTCCTTGACATTGGTCTTGGATGATGATTTTTTTGGACTTGACACCAAAAGCAAAGGCAACAAAAGCAAAAACAAACAAGTGGGGCTACATCAAACTAAAAACTTCTACACAGCTAAGAAAACCATCAACAAAACAAAGGGGCAACCTTAAGGATAGGAGAAAATATTTACAGGTCATATACTTGATAAATGGTTAAAATCCAAAACATATAGGAGTTCCCGTCGTGGCGCAGTGGTTAACTAATCCGACTAAGAACCATGAAGTTGCGGGTTCGATCCCTGCCCTTGCTCAGTGGGTTAACGATCCGGCGTTGCCGTGAGGTGTGGTGTAGGTCGCAGACGTGGCTCGGATCCCGCGTTACTGTGGCTCTGGCGTAGGCCGGTGGCTACAGTTCCGATTGGACCCCTAGCCTGGGAACCTCCATATGCCATGGGAGTGGCCCAAGAAATATCAAAAAGACAAAAAAAAAATCCAAAACATATAAAGAACTCATACAAATCGACAGCAAAAGGCGGGGGAGGGGGGGACAGAGGATCTATGCAATATTGTGATTTATAATAAGACATACATATATTTGGTCTTCCTCCCATTTCTGGCTCAGTGCTCCTAAAACCCTAGGAATTTCTGAATTGATCGAGAGCAAAGAAGGTGACTCTTGTTATGTTAAGCGACTTTTGGACTCATGTTAGTATGGGGGCTGGTTGCCAAGAGAACCAATCATGAGATTGGAGGGTTGGCATTTTCCCACCCCTCCTTTCCAATCTTTGAAAAGGGAAGAGGCCCTGGAGGTTGGACCAGTTGCCAATCAATGATTTTACCAGTCAGGGCTATGTAATGAACCTCCATAAAAACCCCAAAGAACAGGTTTCGGAGAGCTCAGGTTGGCAAACACATGGAGGTGCACCTGGACGGGGTGTGGATGCTCCATGCATTCCCCACAACTTGACCCCTCCATCTCTTTCATTTGGCTGCTCCTGAGTTATATCCTTTTATAATAAACCAGTAATCTAATATGTAAAATATTTCTCTGAGCTCTGCCAGTCACCCTAGCAAATTAATCTAATCCAAGGAGGGAGTCACAGGAAACTCTGTTTATAGCCAGTTGATCAGAAATACAGGTAACAAGCTGGGCTAGAGACAGGGGAGTCTTGTAGGACTGATCCTTTAACCTATGGAAACTGATCAGGTAGTTGAATTGAGTTGAATGGTAGGACAGTCAGCTGGTGTCTGGAGAATTATTTGGTGCTATTAAAAAAACAGCCCCTTCAATACATTGGAAATTCAATCTCAGAACACATTTAATCTGAGTAGACATTTTTTCAAAAATGACATACAGATGGTGATCAGGTATATGAAAAAGTACTAAACATCACTAATTATCAGGAAAATACAAACCAAACCACAATAAAATATCACTTCATATCTATTAGAGAAGCTATTATCAAAAAGACAAGAGAGGAGTTCCCTGGAGGCTTACTGGTTAAGGACTTGGTTTTGTGATCGTTAAGGCTCAGGTCACTGCTGTGGTATGGGTTCGATCCCTGGCCCAGAAACTTCCACATGCTGTGGGCATGGCCAAAAAAAAAAGAAAAAAGACAAATGTTGGTGAGGATGTGGAGAAAAGGGAACTTTTATGCACTGTTGGTAGAAATGTAAATTGGTACAACCATTATGAAAAGCAGTATGGAAGTTCCTCAAAAGTTTTTAAATAGAACCATGCCACGATTCAGCAATCCCACTTCTAGGTATTTATCCAAAGAAAACAAAAACACTAACTTGAAAAGATATATGCATATACATCCACACAAAAATCTGTACATGAATTTTCACAGCAGCA
This sequence comes from Phacochoerus africanus, assembly GCF_016906955.1. NCBI lineage: Eukaryota > Metazoa > Chordata > Mammalia > Artiodactyla > Suidae > Phacochoerus > Phacochoerus africanus. The sequence continues at coordinate 139,167,903 of NC_062545.1, forward strand.
TTATTCATAATGACCAAAAGGCAGAAACAACCCAAACATCCATTAATAGATAAACAAAATGTGCTAAACCCATACAATGGAATAGTATTCAGCCATAAAAATAAATGAAATACTGAAACATACTACAAAACAGATGATCTATAAAGGCAGACATATAAAGGCAATCATATATTACATGATTCCATTCACAGGAAATGTTCAGAATAGGTAAATCCAGAGAGAAAGAAAAGAGCCTAAGGCTGAGGAGAACAGAGGAATGGAGTTGGTTTCTTTTAGGGGTAATGAAAATTAAGTGTGCACAACTCTGTGAATATCTGAAAACCACTGACTTGCATGCTTCAAATGGGTAATTGCATGTTATGTGAATTACATTCCAATAAGTCTGTTTACTTACATAGATAAAATGGGAATAAAAGTAGTCCATCTTGTGGGTTCAGAACAACTACATGAATTTGGAGGATGGAACCATGTCTTAATAATAAGTCTGTGTTGGGAGTTCCCGTTGTGGCGCAGCAGAAATGAATCCGACTAGGAATGAGGTTGTGGGTTTGATCCCTGGCCTTGCTCAGTGGGTTAAGGATCCTGCGTTGCTATGAGCTGTGGTGTAGGCCAGCGGCAACAGCTCCAATTAGACCCCTAGCCTGGGAACCTCCATGTGCCACGGGTGCGGCTCTAGAAATGACAAAAAAAAAAAAAAGAAGAAGGAGAATGTTCTGGAGTTCCTGCTGTGCCTTAGCAGGTTAAGGAACTGATGTCTCTGTGAGGATGCAGGTTCGATCTTTGGCTTCACTCAGTCATAGGGTTGCGATGGCTGTGGCTCAGGCTGTAGCTACAGCTCTCATTTGACCCCTGGCCTGGGAACTTCCATGTGCCACAGGTGCAGGCACAAAAAAGAAAAAAAAAAAAGAAAGAAAGAAGAATGTTCTAATAGAGCTATCCCAGAGCAGAATAGGCTCCCCCAGGGTATAGAGGCCACCGACCAGAAGCCGGTGCCCTAGACACAACCATCCTGATTCTGACACATTCAGACACCACCTTCTTACCCCATCATGAAAGAGGCATCATTGCTATGATTATAAAAATAAACCTTACAATGACAAATCTTTCAATTCTAGCTAAGGGTGCACATCTAGGAGACATTTTCTTCCTTTCTTTTCTTTTTCTTTTTCTTTCTTCCTTTCTTTCTTAAATGAGATTAACAAGTGTTAGATACGCATTAAAGGCATATTAGTAGGAAATAAACTCTTTCCTTGATATATTTAATATTGAAATAAAATGCAAAAGATCATTCTTTCTCTCCTTCTGAAATTTGGTTGTGCCACTTAAAATCATCTTGGACAGCACCAGGCCTAATGATTTAAACACCCTTTCAACTGTGAGCTTCTGGACCCCTGCATCCCTTCTCTCAAGATAAATAGCCCTAGTTTCCTCAAGCCTTGTTCAAATGGTTTCAAGCCCTCTCATCCCCCCGGTTGCTCTCCATGGATAAGCATCAGTTTGTTTCAGCTGCGGCCTGAGCAGCAGCACAGAGAACGGAGCCATAATTGAGCTGGAACATTATCCTTCCATTATCACAGCCCCAGGTCAGGTCTGCTTTCCAGCAGCCCACTTCAATGCCTGGGCTCACTGTGCTTCTGAGGAAGAACATAGCCACCTGTTCCTTTTAATCCATGCGGTGTAGAGGCATGTGCTCCCCAGCCCATCCTTGATCTCTGGCTGCATGACATTTATCCAACAAGGCAGTTTTGGGTTAGCAAAAAGAACAATGGTCTTATAATTAGAGTGGTGCAAAAACAGACTAGATTGCCCTAGTGTGATGTGGCCTTCCTCTCCGTGAGGTGTGCGAACAGAATCCATCAGGGAGGTAATTCTGCTGCTGAGTTTGGCCAGCAGTTGACAAGAAGGCCTCCCATTCTGAAACCCTGTGCTACTGTAACACAACACTCAAAGACAGAGAAGAACACACCAAGGTACACCGTGACGGAAGAATACCGAGTCCATGCCTATGCTCTCCCATAGATGCTTTAAAGCATTGGCTTTTCTGCCACAAAATCATTTAATTCTCACAACCACCTTGGGAAGATGCTAAGATGGCTCCATTTTGCAAATGACCAAACTGAGGCTCAGAGAGGCCAAATCACTTATGTGGGTCGCCTGGTCCATTGGCAGGGCCAGGATGCCAAGTCTGCAGGATCTGATGCCCAAGTCCTGGTTCACCTTATTCAACTCTGCAGCTCCCAAGAAGAAACGAGAAAAGCCAGAGGCCATGAGTGGATGGGAATGTGGGATGCTAGGATAATCATTTTAATTTAATATAGGAGATAAGAAAAGATAACTTTCTTGATGAGAGGAGTTTTTTCTTTAATCTATGTAAACACTTGAGATCAATTAATAATTTTAAAATAAGATGAAGAGCAAAACAAGGGGAAATAAATGAAAGATAAAGCCCTGGGGAGATACAGAGGCAACTAAGGAACGGAAGCTCTCAGCAGCCTTTGGCTGTGTCCCCTTGGTGACATAAACCAGCCTCCGATTAGAGGAACAGTCAAGCATGAGCCCCGCAGGGAGCAGCCAGAATAAGGGCACGTGTTTCTCAAACCACCTTCATGGAAAGCACATCCCCAGTTCCTTGCAGAGGAAAGCTGGAAAGCTGTGTTCCAGGCATATCTCGTTTCACTGCATTTCACTCCATTGCATTTTTTTTTTTAAACAAACTGAAGGTTTGTGGCAAACCAACAACAGTGTCATTTTTCCAACAACAAGTGCACACTTTATGTCTTTGAGTCACATTTTTGCCATTCTTGCATTGTTTCAAACTATTATTATACTGCTAAAATTATTATGATATTTGTTATGATGATCTGTGATCAGTGATTTTTTTGATGTTACTATCACAAGAAGATTACAACGACTCAATGAAGGTTCAGATGATGGTCAGCTTTTTTTTTTAGCAATAAAGTATTTCTCATTAAGGTCTGTACACTGTTTTGTTAGGCACCATGCTATTGCACACTTAAGAGACTACAGTATGGTGTAAGCATAACTTTTCTATGCTCTGGGAAACCAAAAAATTCATGTGATTTGCTTTATTGCAATATTCACTTTACCGCAGTGGTCTGGAACCTCCACAACATCTCCGAGGTTTGCCTGCACTCATATCCTCACGGCAGGCCATTAACTGCTTGCCACAGGGGAATTCACAACTCCAGGATGTTTTTCATTCACTCACAGGGTTATCGGAAGTTACCATGATTCAACCAGTTTATCAATAATTAACTCATACACAGGCTTATCAAACATCTCTGATCCCTTTAGCTTCCATCTAACCACACAGACACACAGACACACACACACACACACACACACAGAGGCCTTCACAAATATAACTGCTGGAGGAAGATGACAAAGGAACAGGGGATCATCTTCTCAATGATCCCAGCAAAGCACAGGTGTGGCACATGTGTCAAAGCCATCAGGAGCCTCTATGGTACTGTCGGCTGCTTCAGGGTCCACATACTTCAAGCTACAGGAGATGAATTTATGGGAGTTCCTGTTGTGGCTCAGTGGTTATGAACCCGAGGATCCACGAGGGCGCAGGTTCAATCCTTGGCCTCACTCAGTGGGTTGAGAATCCGGCATTGCTATAAGCTGTGGTGTAAGTCAAAGACATGGCTCGGATCCTGCCTTGCTGTGGCTGTGGTGTAGGCCAGCAGCTACCGTTCCAATTCAACCCCTAGCCTGGGAACTTCCATACAGCCAGACAGCCCTAAAAAGCAAAATAATAAAATAAAAAATAAAAGGAGAGAGACAGGAAAAAAAAAAAAGACATGCATTTATGTATCGTGTCTGCTTCAAAATACCAGATGAAAGGGCATGAGGTGTGGACAATACCTATGCACTTTTTGGAAATCACCCAAAGTTGCCACAACCACCATAGGTCCCCAGTAGCAGGAAAACACTTGGAAATTTTATTTATAAAACACAGCTAAATATAAAGAAAGGTCCGGAGTGAGATTTCTTGGAGCTTATGAATATTTATGATAATACATTCTTGAAAACAACCAAGAAATTAAGTACAATAGAAATAGGAAACAGATTTTAAGAGTCAGTCATATGTTTACATTATGCAAATTGTAGCTAAAGACCTATAACCAGAATACTGTTAAATGCCAAAAAGAGGCAGAGGGGAGGGCTGCTGATATTTGGACATTTTCTTAAAATTGGTAAATGATATTTTCAGAGTTTTTTTGACAATCTGTTCCCTGAGGAATGCCTGTGGGCACATCCTGTTCCTTTCACTAACCTGGTGCTAGAGTCACAAATTCAAGGCAATGTCAGAGGCCTGGGGTTATCACAGCCCCTTTGTTCAACCATGGCTTGGCCAGACAGTAATAGGAGATGTCCCAAACCTTGACCAGAAAGCTCTCACACATCGCTCAGCCACCCCCAGCCTTGGAGCAATGGGGAGGTGTTGCCGATGTGCCCCAAACTCCCAGACAGTTGGCTTAGCACACTCAGGTCTCAGGATAAGCAGCAGGAGAGGCATTAACAACAGTCTGTGTGCTGAATAATGTCCCCTGGTCAAAGGATGTCACCATGGGATTTGTGCACCCAATGAGCAGGGCATCCTCAGACTACAAACCCCAGACAGACCACAGAGTGAAAGGCAAAAGTCCATCTCCAGGGGAGCCAGAGAGTTGACGGAGACCCCTTTGCAAATTGCAGTTAAAGACCTATAACCCCAAACTTTCACCAGACACCAAATTATTGAAAAGGGGCTGGATGTCCCATTGTGGCGTAGCAGAAACAAGTCCGACTAGGAGCCATGAGGCTGCAGGTTTCATCCCTAGTCTCACTCAGTGGGTTAAGGATCCGGCATTGCCATGAGCTGTGGTGTAGGTCACAGACATGGGTCAGATCTGGCGTTGCTGTGGCTGTGGCAGAAGCCAGCTGCTACAGCTTTGATTCGAACCCTAGCCTGGCAACCTCCATATGCCACAGGTACAGCCTTAAAAAGCAAAAGAAAGAAAGAAAGAGAGAGAGAGGAAGGAAGGAAGGAAGGAAGGAAGGAAGGAAGGAAGGAAGGAGGGAAGGAGGGAAGGAGGGAAGGAGGGAAGGAGGGAAGGAGGGAAGGAGGGAAGGAGGGACGGAAGGAAAGAAAAGGGGATAGCTCACTGAGAGTGGGTTTGTTTTTTTCATTTCTTATTAGGAAAGCAATACAGGGGAATTGCAGGAAATCTGTAAAACACAGAAAAGTATAATAAAGGGAGAAAAATTTCTAAATTGGATTGAATTTAATTTGGGAGTCCCTTGAATTTAAATTGGGAGGGGCGGGGGACTTTGCTTACAGCTCACTGGTGGCCTGGGCTCCAGGTGGGCTGACAGGCTGGAACCGTTCTCTCCCATCACACCTCACACTGCTTACTGCCACTAGTCCCAGACCCTTACCCTGTATGCAACTGGGGCCCTCCACACTCCTCACAGCACTCACTCACAGAAGGTGAAACTGGTCACAAACAGACTCCTCATAATGCAGAGGAAGAATAAATAAGTTACAGATTACATAAATGTCACCATCAGAAACAAAACCCCACCAGATCATCACCTTGCACTGTGTGGTCCTGCACTGTGTGGTCCTGGACAAATTGCTTGGCCATTAGTGGCCTCATTTCCTCATCTGTCCAGCAGGGATAAGAATGGTCCCTGTGCGTCAAAGGGCTGTGGTGACACTCCAGTGAAAGGGCTCCACCCTGTGCACGCAACCCCTACATGTTATTAATAAGAACAGCCAATGCTACCCTCAAAAGCAGCTCTGAATACTGTCACTGTGGACAAGAAAGTGTTTAGTGTCTTTAAAACAGAAATCAATGCATGTGTCTATAAACAGAAATCACAATGCCTTACTGGATCTCTAAAAGCTGGAAATAAAGCAGTTCTGCCTTAATGTTCTTCCAAGCCCAGCCTAAAAGTACAACCATCATTTCTGAGCTATTTGGCTCCTTCAGTTGTAAAAAATTAAATAAAAATCCTTGTTTATTAAATTCATTAATAGCTACTAGAGTTCCCATCGTGGCTCAGCGGAAATGAATCTGACTAGCATCCATGAGGACTCACTCAGTGGGTTAAGGATCCAGCATTGCCATGAGCTGTGGCGTAGGCCAGCAGCTCCAGCTCCAATCTGATCCCTAGCCTGGGAACCTCCATATGCCGCAGGTGCAGCCCTAAAATAAAAGACCAAAAAAAAAAAAAAAAAACATTAATAGCTACCAACCTGTCTTTGTGTCCTGGGGATTAACCAAGACCAAGATTTTATGCCGAGGTTCATCACGGTGCACAGTGCAAAAGCGAACAGATGACGCATCAAGTTTCACCTGAAAAAATAATAAAATCACCATTTTGTTCTGTCATCATCATGAGGGCACAAGAAACTGCTTAACAATTAATGAGCATGATATTCCCTGGAAAAGGTTAATTTGACAGGATGGAGGCAATGAAAATGGAAACCTTACCCACTCTGAGCTATACCCAAGGGCAATCCGGCAAAGGCCCTTCCTCTGACTCCCACTCAGCAAACTCTCGCTTCCCCTCACTCGCCTTCCATCTCCTCAAGTAATGACTAAACGCCTCCTCAGCTGATGCCCTTGCAGCCTCTCCTTCCACTCTCTTTCTGCCCCAGCAGCCTTATCCACCTGAATCCCCTAGGCCTCTGCCTGCAAAAGCAGAAGACCACATCCCAACCTTGGCCCCACCTGCCAAGCCAGCCTCGACTGTCCTCCTGCAGCCATTCTTTGCAACCTCTGGGCCAGCCTGTGTCCACCCACAATGCCACTCAAGTGGACTGTGTCCTGGCTCAGGTCCCTACAGGCTCAGCCCTGGCTCTGAGTCAGCCCCAGGGAGGACATCTTCGGTGTCGGCACCTGTTTGCCCATGAACGTGGGGGATACAGGCAGCACGTGCGAGGCCTCTGACGCTGGGGCTGCCCCAGAGTCTTCCCTCAAGCGCCCACATTCCCAGTCCTCTTCCCGGCCATCAAACCCACTGCTCTCAAAAGGTCAACATGTTCCACTGCAAAGCGTGGCATGAACACCAAGCAAAGCAGGCAGGTAGCTTGGAGAAGTTTACAGCAGGCCTCCATGGTTTCAGAGAATTGTTTCTTAACCGACTGTAAACATCTTGGTGCCTCCCCATCTTCAAGTCACCTTGAGGAAGGGTCACCAAGCTGGCCTTCCAAGGTGGTTATACGAAGCATGGTTCACTCATCAGATGGCCATTACAAGGCCACTAAAAACAATACGTACAGGGAGTTCCTGTCATGGCTCATCTGCAACAAACCTCACTAGTATCCATGAGGATGTGAGTTCAATCCCTGGCCTCATTAAGTGGGTCAAGGATCTGGTGTTGCCAGTGAGCTTCGGTGTAGGTCAAAGACACAGCTCGGATCCCAGGTTGCTGTGGCTGTGGCACAGGCCGGCAGCTGCAGTGCTGATTCAACTCCTAGCCTGGGAACTTCCATATACCACAGGTGTGGCCCTAAAAAGCAACAAACAAACAAACAAACAAACCATATTTACAAAGCATTGTTTCAACATAGAAAGAGGCTTATTACAGATAATATTGTATTCCAAGAGATCTGGATGTTACAAAAGCAGGAGTTCCCTTCATGGTGCAGCGGTTAACCAACCCACTGGCCTCGCTCAGTGGGTTAAGGATCCAGCGTTGCCATGAGCTGTGATGTAGGTCACAGACACAGCTCAGATCCCATGCTGCCGTGCCTGTGGCATTAGGCTGACAGCTGTAGCTCCGTTTTGACCCTAACCTGAGAACTCCCATACAGGTGTGGCCCTAAAAAGTTAAAAAAAAAAAAAAAAAAAAAGCATGCCCGGAAATAAAATCCAATGGAAACATGTCAAAAAGTTCATAGGAGTTAACGTGAGTGATCTTATTTTCTCTGTCCTTAGCTATAGTTCCCAAACAGTATACAATGAGCATACATTTTTCTGTAACCAGGAAAAAAGTATGATTGTATCTTAAATATAAGACAATTTCAGGAGTGAAAACAGAGTTAATTATGAAAAGAAAAGACTGATTTCAGGAGGATGAGAGTGATGTAGCCTGATTATTCTCATCTTTTGTCTTTTTTTGTTTGTTTAGAAAAATTTCTCTGGGTTCAAAAAGAAAAGTTAAATTTACTAAAAGCAATGAGGAGATCCACCATTATCCTAAATCAGACTATTTTGAAACCTGCTACATGGTAGGAAATTGCTACCATTTCTTAATTAATTGGTAAAATAGTAGGAAACCAAAAGATTATTTTCAGGACTTGTTTTTTTAGAAGGGGATAAGTGAAGAGGTAAGAAGTCATTTCAGCATTTCTAAAACATTAAAACAACTTAATTTTATGGAGTTCCCTGGTGGCCTTGCAGTTAGGGATTCAATGTTATCATTGCTATTACTCAGGTTCAATCCCTGGCCCAAGAACTTTCGTATGCCACAGGAAAAGCCAAAAAAAAGGGCAACTTAATTTTATTTATTTTCTTTTTATGGCCACACCTGTGTCATATGGAAGTTCCCAGGCTAGGGGTCAAATCAGAGCTGCAGCTGAGGCCTACACCACAGCCATGGCAACACTGGATCTGAGCCACATCTGTAACCTATGCTTCAGCTTGTGGCAACACCAGATCCTTAACCCACTGAGTGAGGCCAGGGATCAAATCGGCATCCTGCATCCTCACAGATGCTATGTCAGGTTCTTAACCCACTGAGCCACAACGGGAACTCCAGGCAACTTAACTTTAATAACTTTTTTTATTTTGTTTTTGCTAATAACACTAAAGTATTCACTTACTGAGCATACTATCTATTAGGGTTTTTTTTAAGTAATGTAAACCATAAGTAAGCATGAAATAAAAGCAAATGACTGCAACTGCATCCTAAAGTACTTCAGGGATAACTCTGGTATTTCACCACACTTCTCAGATACCTAGAATTCCCCACACTCCCTCCAACAACCCTGCAGTCCACCAGCCTGGCAGCTCCCTCAGAGTAAGCCCTTAACCTTGACTGAGAGCTTGCTTGCCTGCTGGTTGAGCTGTCACTAGGGGGCGCTGAAAGCCTGTGAGTACAACTACCTCTCTGGGCAGACCAGCTATGGGGAATCACCCAGGAGAACCAGAGCCTTCTAGGAGTTGATTATAAACCAGCATCTCCAAAATCGCAAAATCTCAAAATTTATATAGCCACACTATATAAATTGTACAAGTCACTGTTTTAATTAACTCTGAAACAACTTCAGTATAGTGAAATAAAACCTCCTCATCCAGCCAGACAGCAACGATTTCTGGTATGAGCAAAATCTTCTATGTATAAAACAAGAAAATCTTGTCTCTTTCAACAGATCAGCCTCAAATCTGAAAGAAAGGTGAACAACTTAGGCATGGCACAAGAGTTATATATTCTTTTTATTTACTTCAGGGAGAAAAAGTTCTTAAAAATAACATAATTTTAAAATTTCATCCACAATTCCACCATCCTAAACAAATAAACAGTTTCCATTTTTTTCTGTTCTCTTCCAGTCCATATTTAAAATGCAGTATTGGAAGTTCCCATTGTGGCTCAGCAGTAACAAGCCCAAATGGTGTCCATGAGGACAAGGGTTCGATCCCTGGCCTCACTCAGTGGGTTGTGGATCCAGCGTTGCTGTGGCTGAGGTTGAGGCTGGCAGCTACAGCTCCCATTCGACCCCTAACCTAGGAACTTCCATATGCCATGGGTGCGGCCCTAAAAAATAAAATCTTATCAGTGATAAAAATCATAATTTATATAACTTCATTCCAGGTCACAAAGTTTTCAGATGAAATCAAAACTTAGAGACTAAAGGACAGCAAATTCCTTCATTTACAAATGGGAAAACTGAAGCCACTCAGGCAATACACACAGCATCTCATTTAACCTTCATAAACACTGTATGAGGTAAGCACTGAGATTTTCACACTTTCTGAGAATAGCAAGACCAGAGAGGTAATGACACATGCTCAAAATCACACAGCTATTGTGAGGATTTACAGCCTGCTGTCTGGCTGACTGCCTTGCAGAACTGGACCCTCCAGACCCCAGAATCCCAATCCAGGATTTCTTTTGCTTTTCAAAGTGCTATTATTCTAGGACTCACTCCAGAAGGATTTTTTAAAAACACTCTTTCACTAACATTCTCCTTTCTAATAAGTTAGATCTTACAGAGCTCACTGGCAACAAGGAAGATCACACATACCTGCTCCCCAGTGGGAAGCGAGAAAACCTCTGGTGAGGGCCGTGCTCCTTCCCCAAGTGAGGCAGAGTAAGCCAGAGCCACTTCCCGATACCCCACAGGGTCATCTTCCAAAACATCCACTGGGTAAATGCCTGCTGGGGTAAAAAGAAGGCAAGAAATGATGTGAGCTTTACTCTTCTGTTGAAAGAAAGGTAACATTTCTTGAATACGAAAAGAAAAAAATCAGCCAATTGAACAACTTGTTTTAGAAATTATGGTCACCTGTTTATTTAAGAGAGCAAAAAGCAGTGCAACAGCAGGCATGAAAGGAAAATAGAAGACATTCCTGACAGCAGGGCTGGCACCAAACCCAAGGAGATACGAAGTTCAATGTAAACCCTTTTAGGCCACTGCAGAACCCTCCTTCCACAGCCCCAAAACATCAGATGGTTTCCCAAGTATTTCCTAGTAGGGTCAGCCACCAAGGCCAAGGTACAAACAGGTACCTTGAGAGCTAATCCTAGCTACGTAGAACCTTGATGACTGTGACAAAATCCAGCATGAGTTATTCATTTGAGAGCTTATATGCACTGTGAAGTTAAGATTTGCCAATCCTTCTCCTTTAATTGTTCTATTATAAGAGAGGGTTTTGTTTGTTTGTTTGTTTTGTTTTGCTGCACCCAAGCATGTGGAAGTTCTTTGGGATGAAATCCACACCCCAGTTGCAGTCTGTGCCATAGCTGTGGCAGCAACCGTGGATCCTTAACTTGCTATATCGCAAGCGAACTTCCTCATAAGAGAGTTTAAATGTACTAGTTAGTATGAATTATAAAACTACATGTGTAATGGGCATACACAAATAAACTATTGCACAGATTAATTTGCAAGTCACCTCTTGGCTCTACGCAGCATCTCTTCCTTATCACCAAACTTTTAGAGGAAAATTATATCCTCAAAAAATCATACAAATTGAGAGCATCCAATTCAGCTTGGAGTTGGTAGCTGGTCGTCCCTTGCTGGCTCATCTCTGCTTGGCACACTCCCTCAATGGGAGGGGGCTCTGCAGCTCCTGCCCTTCTGTGGACCCCTCCTCTGATTCACCTCTGAGCCCCCTACGGTGGGGAGGGTGCCAAAGTAGCTGTCTCTTCCCCCTCCTCCTCTGCCTCCTCTTCCTGTCCTCCTCCTCTGCCTCCTCCTCTACCTCCTCCTCTACCCGCCTCATCTTCCTCCTCCTCCTCTGCCTCCTCAAGAAAGATAAGCCTGAACATAAATACCCACTCAAATATCAGCTTCCTACTTTCTCTCAGAATCTCCAGCCCTTCTTCCAGCCACTTTTCAGGGAACAGAGACGGTCCTCAGCAGCAAAAAGTTTCATGTCTTCGGCCCACCAAGTTCGCCTATGATGAATTTGTACTGCTGTTGATGAGTTCCTGGGGGAAGTGCTCATTGAAAACAGAGGCTGTCAAGAGCAAGGGTGGACCAGGCCTCAGTCTCTGCATGAGCCCCTCCCCGTGTCCCTGACTTTCATGGTGAAAGGGTCATGGGCACACAAAGAGCTGAGTAAATACATTCTCCCACTATTCAATTTAAGTATATGAGTATGAAATCTGTACCCTAAAATGACAACTCTAAGTGCACTGATAACAAATCTTTCAAATAAAGACATAAAGAAGTAACAGTCCATTCACTGACTGTGAACAAGTCAATGATGAAGCTGAGGAGGGTGGGCCTGTTTCTAGAAAAAATTGTGCCTCTACATAGTGGGCATATTCTGCTGCCAAGGGCACACACTTGGGGTGTGTGTGTGTGTGTGCGTGTATGTTTTCTCTCTCCACACACATACATTCAAGGAAGCCCAGGCTCCTTCTCACTACAATCGGCCAGGGACCCTTCAGCAACAAATCAGACACAGCCCGCAGGCTGAACCAGTATGCCCTCCTTACTCCTCACTGGGACCTCTGAGTATACAGGGCAAAGCCAGATGAATTCAAGCCAAGCCAATGGCTTCTTATTAGGGACCACTTCAAACCTGTCACTAAACCCTCAGCTTACATCACCTCTCTCCAGTCATCCTGATGCTCTCAGTTCAAGGCCTCAGCATCTTACAATAGCCTCTGGTCTCACCCCCTCTGCCTATCCTACCTCCACCTGCCACCAATTAAAATAACTGCAGCTACCAGGGGAATGCTGAGTGCTCCACACTTCCTATGTCACCAAGTCCAACCTAACTCCCATTTACAGATGAGAAAATTGAGGCCCAAAGAGAACTTGGCTGGTCAGTGGCAACACCAGGGCAGGAAGGTCTGATTTCAAAATGTATAAAACACTCAGATGATGTGAGTGACCTCATCAAAACAGTGTCCTCTGCCAAGCCTTGAAGGTCGTTTACAATTCCATGCCTCCTCCCCCTACAGCACCCCTACTCCCCAGCTCCTTCTGCTTGCCATCTTCAAGGCCCGTCTCAAACTCCAGCACACCCAAGGGCCTTTCTGGAGCCCCCAAAGACAAGGGCTCTGTGGGTCAGAGTTCTGTGTTCGAATCCAGCTAGGTCCAGAATGGGAACTGATACACCTTGGCCACCTCCCCCATCTTGCATTGCCTCACACACCTGAACTCAGCCTTTCACAGGACTCAACAGGCCAGGCAGCCTCACCCCACCAGGAACATGAAGAGCCCCACCAGGCACACTGAGTGCTTCCTTCTGAGTGTTCCTCTCCTGCCCCCCCACCCCCACCCCACACACAGACCTCTCCCTACGCCTTTCCCATTCTGAGCACTTCGGAAATGTGGATGGTTGTTCAGCTGAGCTCGCTATTCAAAGTGCTATTCATCTAGCTGGTCTAGTGGCTTCCCACAGATATGAAAAAGGATTCAGTGCACGTTCAAATAAATTAAGAAAAATATACTGGGAAGTGGGCTGTTTCAGCCCTGGGACACCTAACTGGTGCCACATGCATCTCCCAGGAGAACAACTGCAATAGCTACTTTCTCCAACCCCGCCCCGGGGGAACGCCATTTAAAGAGCAAGTAAAAACCCCACCTCTTTTACCCTAGGTCCAGAATGGGAACTGATACACCTTGGCCACCTCCCCCATCTTGCATTGCCTCACACACCTGAACTCAGCCTTTCACAGGACTCAACAGGCCAGGCAGCCTCACCCCACCAGGCCACAGGTGCTGGCCCTGTGTCTTGGGAGAGACGGTTGTCAGAGCCAGGCTTTCAGTCCTCCCCCATGAGGTTGAGGGCTGACAGAAGAGCCTTATCAAGACTTGCCCCACCACACACAAACAAGCAGAGACCCCTGGTGACAGGGGACTGGGAGGACACTGTAACCCTCCAGGTTCTCCGGAAGGGGGCGCGCGGGGGGGGGGGGTACCTCACCCAGGACCACTGGACCCAGAGGCCTCTGACTGGTGCCCCCTTAAGGTGCCTGGTTCCCCTGACTCAGCTCTGGTCAAGAGTCATCAGGAGAAATACAGTGAATACAACTCTTGAACAGCACGAAATCACTTCCCCAGAAGCTGAGACCCACTCCAAGATCCTGGCTGACAGAATCCCCTGCACTCTGGCAGGTCCCTGGAGGTTTTCTCAACAAGAAGCCCCTGGCACAATCAATTATCCCCAAGCCCTGAGACCAGTGTCTGCTTCAGGCCTGCCTCTGAGGATGAATTAACCCTCCACAAAGAGGACTTCAGAGATCTCAACACTCCCAGGAGTACCCAGGCCGAACCCACACTGGGTTCCCCTTCAAAACCTCCACGGTGGGCCAGACCCCCGAGCCCCCACCCCCACGCCCGCCACCAAGGGGTGAGGGACGCGGCGGGGTGCAAGGGTAGCTGAGACCCTCCAGCCTTTTGGGTTTTAATTCCTTCTCCTCTCGCTGGGGGAAAACGCCTCATTGGAAAAGTTCGGGCAGATTCCCTTTTACACGGAAAATGTTTGGGTTAGCTGTCTGGAAAACCGGGTGGGAGGGGGAAAAAAAGGAGATGCTTGAGGCAGGAAAGGGGAGGGGGTATCCAATGCTGGCTGGGAAGGGAGACCCCCCTCCCCAACCTGGGAGGGAGAAAGCAGGCAAGCAGTGCGCGCCTGCGCACGCACACACACACATACACACACGAACACACACACACAACCCCGCCTCCATCGCAGGGAGGAAGCCCCCAACCCCCACCCCAAACCGCAAGGGCACATTTGGGCCTGCACAGGGGCCCTCGGGAAGTAAACAAGTCTGGGGCGTTTTACGCATGCGCGGGAGGCCAACCTGGCCGCCACTCTGGTGATGGAAGGCAGACTCGGGCAGGGGCTTCCAGATGTGAAACGCTAACTGGCTTTAATAGCTTGAACCGAACAGGAAATATTTTTCCAAAGCCAAAAGAATGTAATCTTTTCAGTACAATGTAAAATGCTTTTATGAAAAAAGGCACACCGTTGAAATGATAATTCATTGCAGACTGTAAAGAAACCAAAATCCCCCAACGAACCCGGAATTTAAGAATTTACTTTAAGCGCCTGTTGGCTGTAGTCAACCAGAAAACAAAAGCAGAGATCGATCTTAATGCATTCTTCAGGGGAAAAGGCTGACTTATTCAGGATCTTCGTACTATAGCTTAAGTTTTCAGGGCTTCATGAAAGGCCTCCACACCCTCCTGAGCTTGTCCACTGCTGCTCCAGCCAGGTAAGGCCTACTGTTCCAAAGCTTTCCTCACGCTTTTCGGTCCTCCCAACGTAAACAGCAAAGCCAACAAAGGAAGGCTGTGAAAAGAAGCAATGCTCTGCACTTATCCATTCAGCATCCTTTGCAGAATATTATTCTCTCCAAATACCACCTCACCCCAAAGATTAGGAAAATTCTTTCACTTTAGCAAAGTGCAGTTTTTCTCATATTAGACTATAATTATGAGAAACATTAATAAAGAGGTTTTAAATTTTACGAGCCCCACTTTTTAAGAATTTCAACTTTACTGAAAGCCTCTGTCAGTAACTGCATGGCATAGGTCACTGGAAAAACTGGCTGTGATCAGAGTTGACATTCTTTTTCTTTTTCTTTTTTGCTCTTTAAGGTTATAACCATGGCATATGGAGGGTCCCAGGCTAGGGGTCAAATCAGAGCTGTAGCTGCTGGCCTACACCACAGCAACACAGGATCCAAGATGAGTTTGCCACATATTCCACAGCTTATGGCAACACCAGATCCTTAACCCACTGAGCAAGGCCGGGGGTTAAACCTACATCCTCATGGATGCTAGTCAGATTCGTTAACCACTGAGCCATGACAGGAACTCCGAGAGGTGACATTCTTGAACTACAGAAAGCACAATTCTTACTCGTGATAATATGTTAAAACAATTTTTTTATGCTTGCTTTTCTTTATTTTTCACATAAGCTGTCTGGTTATTTTCTTTGCAAATTAATTTTCCTCTAAAGGAACTTAATGGAAGAAAGAATCCTTACCATAGAAGAAATCTTCTGAGGGGGGTTAAGTGCCTAATTCTGAGCTTAGCAGAGAGCCTGGAGACTAATATCTAACCAGAGAGAGGGCATCAGACAAGAAGTATCTGAACCCAAGTGTTTTGCATATCCACAGCAGTAGGGTAGTGCCTAAAGGGAGATTTCCAAATGCCACCTTGATGGCTCAGAATTCAGCACCAGGAATTCATCAGGGTTCCTGATATCTAGTGAGGCATGCACTGCAAAGATGCATTTCAAAGGTGCATGCTTCAGGAGATCCCGTTGTGGCTCAGCGAGTTAATGACCCAACATTGTCTCTGTGAGGATTCGAGTTCGATCCCTGACCACATTCAGTGGGTTAAGGATCCAGTGTTGCTATAAGCTGTGGCAGAGGTCACAGATGCAACTCAGATCTGGTGTTGCCATGGCTGTGGTGTAGGCCTAAGCTGTAGCTCAGATTTGATCCCTAGCCCAGGAGCTTCCAACTGCCTCGAGTGCAGTTGTAAAAAGAAAAGAAAAAAAAATGTGCACACTTCAAGGAAAATCAGTATTCACAAATGCAAACTTCATCCCAACCCTCCAAAAGCATTCACCATAGGATGCCTTAAAACTGAGAACTACTCTTAACATAAAGTATGATTCCATTTAATTTTTTTAAAAAGGAAGAGGACCATTGCACACAGTGAGAAATACCCACAGTTGTGCAAGGCAGTGTCTGGGGTTTATTTAATATTGAAGAATGCAAGGTTCAGGCCTTCCCTTGGATCATGGCTCAATTTCATGCAAATATCCTGTGGAACACTCCCTTCACAAGATATGATGTGGAAGGAGGTGTCTGAGGCCAGTAAGTATGGAAAAGAGGACCACCTGTGACACCTTGAGCTCACTGCTACAAGTTCTATGCACCTATCAGCAATCAGGACATTTAGACATCCTGCAGCATTGGGATTTGCTTAATCTAGCCGTTATCTCTCAAATTGATTTAACTAGGAAACCCCTGTCCCAGAACATTGACTGACAGATGACAAATCATTCCTTAGAGAAGTGTGCTTTGACATAACATCCGGGCAGGGGGAGCCATGACTATCAGACAGGCAGAAAACAGGCAAATGCCTGGAGCTCAAGGACCATGGGAAAAGGGGGCCATGGTGTCAGCAAAGCAATCTTCTACAGAGAGGAGAGGAGAACAGAAGGTGAAGCAAATACACACTTGGATATTTTTTTTGGGTTTTGAAGAGCATCTGATTGCCAAAATATTCTTAGCAAAAGAATTGAAAAAAAAAGTTGGAAGGCAGAATGCAGAATATGTTATAATTTCTGAGCAGATGAGCAAAATTGTCAGTGAAGGAGGAAGCGCCAGGAAAGGTCTGCAGGTGGTGGCAGGAGAGGTTTCATTACCAGTAATTGACAGGGAGCCTGTTGCTCTGTTATCACAGATTTAGTATTGGCCAACTTGCAACTTGTCATTGCCTTGGCTGAGAATAAATCACTTGTCCTAAATCTAAGATGGTAAAATATGCAGATGACTTGATGTGCCACCCACATGAGGATTTATGTAATCCTAATTGCTTTTAATATGAAGGTCTTGTAATCTGAGCATTGGTGCCTCTTACTCTTAGCAAATGATACCAAGAATAAAATGATTGTTCCCCCTGAGAAGGGGGATGAGGTGGGACTGAAACATACTGTTCCTTTTGCATTCAAAGAGGTATCACATTTGGGGACAACTGTGGAGCCCTATTTGGGGCAGACAGGCGGAAATAGCATCTCAAATATCTGCTTCCTCGTGAAAGGTAACAGAAGAGGGTTCCTCACCTGACACAACTGTAGGAAGCTCTCAGGTCTGCCGCACCCCTGAACTTAAGCCGCTCTATCCCATGGGGCCATCATTACAGTGCCCTATGAGTCTAATCTTTACCAGGAAGGAAGAGGGCTTTGGCAGAGGCTCAGGAGAACATGGAAAACCTGACTCTTTATCCTGAATTTAATTGACCAGGAACTTGTAAAAATACCAAACCTCAGTATCAGTAACACCACCGCAACATGTGGTGGCCCTGAAGCTGGTGGGAAAATGCTTCAGGGGAGCAGTTGTCCATCATGGAACCAAAACCCTAAACCACACAGCACACAATGGGAGGAAGAAAAATAATTCGTCATCATCATTAAGCTTTTACCCATTAGTCACAGAATGACATTTCTCAGAACTTACCCCCAAACTGTAGTTGTTAATGGACTTCATTAATTTTCCTCCAGAAATCCCATCCCTATATGTACATCTATTACACTGCAAACAATATTATTTCTAAAGAGGACCAAAACTGGGTTTCTATCTGGCATGCTTGGACCCATGCAAAGCAACAAGTTGAAAGTAGACTAGCCCCCATTCTCCATGGCCCAGTTCTAGATTAAGCCAGTGCCCCCTGCTTTAGCCCTGGCCATCACACATGGAGAATGGATGGAGAAGAATGGGATTACCTTAAGCCTGGATGATGATTCACTTAGGGAAAGTGCAGTTACTTCCAGTATCTGGAAATGTGTTAAGAAAGCTACCTTTCTGGGGGGGACTTCCTGTTGTGGCACAGCAGAAATGAATCCAGCTAGCACCCATGAGGATATGGGTTCGATCCCTAGCCTCACGCAGTGAGTTAGAGATCTGGCATTGCCATGAGCAGTGATGTAGGTTGCAGACGTGGCTTGGATCTGACGTGGCCAGGGCTGTGCTATAGGCCAGCAGCTGCAACTCTGATTCAACCCCTAGCCTGGGAACTTCCATATGCCATGGGTGTGGCCCTAAATAACAGTGGAAAAAAAAAAAAGGAAAGCTACTTTGGCGGGGGGCACACCCACAACATGTAGAATTTCCTGGACCAGAGATGGAACCCACACCACAGCAGTAACCAGAGCTGCAGCAGTGACAACACTGGATCCTTAACCATTAGGCTACCAGGGAACTCCAAAAAGCCACATTTTTATAAAGGCACTGGATTCTGCCAGGTAAAACTACAAAGTAGACAAAGAAATACCTACCAAATACAAATATTTGCGTCTAAGTAAGTACCAGCTCAGCTCTAAACTAAAGGCATTATAAAAGAGAGTTAACATTCTGCCTTCTGTGGCTAAACAAAGCTTCTCAGGTACTAGTTGGGAGAAAAAAAAAAAAGTTACTAGAAAAGTAGTGATATGTTCTCACATTAGAATGTACCCTTTTAAATTTTTGTACAGTGTTTTCCCATGTACAGAGGACAGTTACACTCCCTCACTTATTTGAAACTTATATCAACCCTTTGAAGTCAAGAAAGAACAAAGCACTAACCCCATCTTTCAGATGTGGAAACAGGTTCAAAAATGGAAAGTTAGTAATGCGGCTGAGACTCAAAACTCAGATCTTAAGATTCCCATCAAGGCCTTCACCAATTCCTATACATATATGTTGTCAAAGACCACACAGTATGTACCCGCAGCAAATGACAGCCAGTGCTCAATATTGCAGTTTAAAATACCTGCCTTTCCGAGGATGAATAATATTCCATTTTACCCTCACACACATGCACGCATACTTCCCATTTTGCTTATTCATTCATCTGTCAATGGTCACTTGGGTTGCTTCCACTTTTTGCCTATTGTGATAAGTGCTGCCATGAATACAGACCTAGAAATAGCTCTTCCAGTGCCTGCTTTTACTTCTTTTGGGTATAGACTCAGAAGTGGACTTGCTGGATCATATGGTGATTCAATGTTTATTTTTTTTTGAGGAACTTCCATACTGCACAGTGCCTGTACCACTTCACATTGCCACCACTAATGCACAAGGGTTCCAATTTCTCCACATTCTCACCCAACACTTGTAATTTTCTGCTTTATCTGATAACAGCTATGCAAATGGTTGTGAGGTGGTATCTCATTGTGGTACTGATGTGTATTTCCCTAATGATCAGTGATGTTGAGCATCTTTTTACATGCTTACTGGTCATTTGTACGTCTTTGGAGAAATGCCTCTTCAACTCTTTTGCCCACATATTAATAATTTTTAACAACTACTTTAAAAAGCTTGTAATAATTAGAAAGACATGAATTCACAAAGAGGCTACATGGTGAGGCTGATGTGGTCTAAATGGGCTACCTGCACAGGCTTCCTCACAGCACCTGCATCAAAGTACATTGATGCTACCTCTGCCTGATGTCCAGCTGGACCACACCCCAAGAAAGGGGGCAGAAGCTGGGAAATAGCTGCAGTGAAAAGAGGACAGGCTGAGTGTTCACTGTCACTTGGAAAACCACATTAAGGCTTGGAGGAAAAAAACTACTACCTGTTTTTAAAACTATAACAGTAGTAGTAGCAGCAGTAATACCCGGAGGCCTCTGTGATCCCTGCTCCCAGAGCCTCTGCCCAAGGGTGACCTCATTGTAGCCCAAAGTCTTTCTGATCCCCTACGGTCCTGGAAAGAGGTCTTTTGGGACCTGGATCACATTCAATAGCAACCTCACAGCAAAGGTTTGAAAAACGCTTCTGCTAAAAAGCTATTTTATAAATGTGTAATATAAAACAATCATGGCCATCATTTAGGAACTTTCCTACCATTGCCAGACACCATGCTAAGTGCCAGTCAATACACTGGTAAAAAAGCAGAAATAGCCTCTGCTGTTACAGAACTTACAGCCTGGTCAGGAGACCCAAAAGCAGTTAAATACCTCGATGGTATGGAGGGAAGTAAGTGACAAAGGAGGTGGGAGACAGGGAACAGGATGACACGGGAATGTGTCTCTAAGGAAGTAAACTTTGAGCAGAAGAACTGAAGAATAAAATGCAGGCCTCGTGCAGATCACGGCTAAGGGCCACCCAGACTTAAGGAGCAGCCCATGCACGAGGAAGAAAGGAGCAGAGGGAGTCAAAGAGCTCAAGTGAGGCTAGTATGCCTGCAGCATGGCTGGCCAAGGGAAGATGGGCAAGAGTCACAGGAAGCAGGCAGACAAGGGCCAGAGTAACAGGACCCTGGGAAAATTCCATACTTCAGGTTTCAAGAAAAATGCAATAAGAGACTACTGAAGGGTCCTCAGTGGGGCATGATAACTGGAGTGTGTGTTTCCTGCTGCCTCCAGAACATACTGTAGTGGGAAACCCAAATCAGAGGCAGAGCAAGTTGATTCAAGTGATGATGATGGCTTAGACTAAGACTAACAATGGCAGTGAAGATGACAAAAAGGGGATGGCAGGGTTGAGCTAGATGTTGGCAGTAGACAAGTCAGAACATGCTGCTAACTGGTGTGTGGGGTGAGGGGCCAAGCTGACCAACGTTAGTCCTTCCCCTCCATATAAGTCAATGAAATTCAACAAGCAGCTTTCATATTGTGGCATATTTATAAACTAACACTGAAATAAATAAATACTAACATTGGAAACAGCCAAATTCTGTTAAGAGCCTGGCTTTTTCCAAAGGGGGAAATTGATGAAACTGCCAACAGAATAAGATGTACATTATTCTAAAACACTATTTTCCTTGAGGTATTACAAGCTGAACCCATCTGAAAACACAGATGATGCATCCACAAAAATGATGCCACCTTGTCAGACCTCCCCAACATCAGGCCACACAGACATGAGGGCATGTGGGCAAGAGCTTTGGGGTCATTCAGCCCTGATTTCAAAAATCTCTAACATATGATGCAATAAACTGCCACAAAAGACTCAGCACAAACTATAGACTCAATCCCACAGAGACTGTAGATACTGAAATTATCTAACAGGAGCTAGAGATATGAAATATGTTTAAAGCAGTCTAAATAAGGAATGTAAAGGACCAAGATTTTTTTTTTAATTTCCTAATAATATTCTAGGGAGAAAAAAAGTAGAGCATAGAAATGAATGGCTTAGTGGCCAATGAACTAGAAAATATCTGAAGAAATTACCCAGAATGCAGCAGAAAAAGAATAAGTGAAAAATATGAAAGGCAGGTTAAGAGAGAGAGAGGGTAGAAAAGTGGGGTCTGGCGAACAATGTAACTGAACTTCCAGAAGGAGGGAAAAAGTAGTTAACAGTCAAGATTTGAAGAGAGACTGATTGAAATTCTTCCAGAAATAATGAAAGACACCTATCCTCAGATGGTGGAATCCTAACTAAACACAAAGCAGGAAAAATAAAGAAAACTCACCTCCTAAAAACAATGTGGTCAAGCTGCAAAAGAACAAACACAAAAAGATGCCATGAAAGGTGCCAGAGGGAAAGACCCTCTTAATAGCAACTATGGAAGCTAGGAGACGATGGAAGAACATTTTTAAAGTGTTAAAGGAAACTAACTTTCATCCTCCATCAAGCAGAAGCAACTTCCAAGAATGTGGGTGAAATAAAAAACTTTTTAGAAAAACAAAATCTGAGTTTACTACCAGCAGATCCTCACTAAAGTTTTTTCTACAGGATGCCTATCAAGGGAAAATAAATTGACCTCAAGAGGAAATTAGTCAAGAAGGAATGGGAGCAAAGAAAATGAGAAACATGTGGATAAAACCCAAGCCAGTGCTGACCATACAGAACAAAAACATCTAATTTAAGAAGATAAAAACATCATAATAGAACTAAGGAAGTAATTGGAGTGAAGACATTCTAAGGCCCTTATATGATCCCAGAAAAAGTATAAAACTGATTAATTTCAGGATTAATTAGAGCTAACATGCATATTAAAATGCCTAAGCCCCTGAAAGAATAGGAATATAGATATTAAATTTCAAAATAGGAGAGAGAAACAATGGAATTAGAGCCGGGGGGGGCAATCTCAATTTAAAAGAAGGCAAGAAATGAAAACAAGATGACCTGTCAATATTCGTATTTAATTTTTATGATTAAAAACATATTCATCAACAAATACTAGGCTATGCTTTTGCACAAGGACAAATTTTTATTAGTGTTTTTAGCCAAGCATTTTTTAATATCTTAATAATATTTTTATTCAATTATCATGCATTTTGAGAAGACACAGAGCAATTCCTTTCCTTCTGCATAGCTTACAAAAACATTTTTCCAAGACATTCTAATAGCCCAAATGTGGGCAACGCACATGCATTACAGAAATCACTCATTGGAAAGTTCAAAATGAACAACCAAGTAAAATTCACTGTTTGGGCCTGGACCCCCCTGAACCCACATGCACACACTCACCCAAACTGGTCCACTAAGCAGCATTCACAGAGCACAAGTGGGTGGGGAGACAGCACTGTCAGCGGAAGTCTCTGCAGTGGTGGTCCCCCCACCTCCCCCGCATCAACTTCTCAAGCACCCTCCACTGAATGGAACGTTCAGGGTATCGGATGAGGGGTAATGCAAAGAAGAAATCAATACGCCTTTCTCTGTCAATGGAATTTTTGAGTGGTGGTTAGAGATTTGGTTTCCAAAAAAAAAAAAACACGCATTTATCTTAATCTGTGCAAGACAAGGAAATCAAGTGGTCTAGAAGGGTTGGGGCCTTAGAAGCCCTGGGCACACACACAAAGATGTGAGCTCCCCCTCTGCCCTCGGCCCTCTGCTTTGGGGCCCCGTGGCTGCCCTGCTTCAGAGGAGCAAAGCAGCATGGAATTGATTCTATGCCTTGACGGACAATAGGCATTTGGTTTAAGCAGGAAATGAAGCACTGCCTGGGCATGGGGAACGCGAATGCGAAGGGTCTGATGTGAGGGTGCTCTGAGAGGGCCAGAGAAGCAGGGAGAGAGACACGCTTGGATTTTGACGGACAGTGGCCTTTGAATTCATACAACCTGGGTGTCCCACCCCCACCAAAGCTCCCTGACAGCCCGCTTTGGAAAAGAAAACCCACAGCAGAGGATGGGTGCCCTAAAAGGCATGGAATTTGTAAACCACAGCTGTTACATCCTAATCAGCATTATGCAGAGGCCCCAGACTTTCAGTTGCTACTGACAGTCATTTAACTGCAACCTTACCCCAACCCACACAATAGCCCTGATTTTAAAAGTCACCTGACCCCAGGAGCCTCTGACCAACAGGTGTGTGCTTGAATTTTGCCCTGAAGTTGGTTTCCGTACCACCCGGCAGAGCAGAAAACATAGTCATCTCCTCTAATCCTCTGTTGGGAATTTCCCAGGGCTGAGCTACAAATAAGAATGTCATCAGAGGAGCCAGGAGCCAGCTGCTGTCAGGAACCAACCCAGCTAAGGCCAATCGGCCGGTCACCAGACTAGGGTTTCAAAGGTCAGAAAGACAACACCTCAGTGCCTGCTCCCTTCCCATTGCCCGGCCTAAGTTCTGGCCACCAGGTCACTCACTCCATCCTGCCAGGCCACAGCAGGAGCCAGGGGAGGTCAGGACACCAGACATCTCTGGCCCAGCTTCATACTGCAGAGATCCCTGTTTAACAAGACGTTAATACAGCTCTTGATGCTACAGATGAGGGTGAACAAACCATCTATAGGACGGAAGGCATGGCAAAGAATCACCACCAACAGACAGTTAACATACAAAATGCCCAGGCCATTAGGAGAACCCACTCAGGACCAGGCCTTCCCAGGAAGAGTGGGACCCCTGTAAAGACATTCCAGGGAATGGGCTGATGAGTGGCACTCCATTCCAGGGAGTACTGCTCTAAGCATTACCTTAATTGGTCCTCATAGTAAATAGTAAACACAGACGCTATTATTATCCCATTTTACTGTTGAGGAAGCAGAGTACACAGAGATAAAGTAACTTGCCTAAGGTCACCTGCATCACCCCACATCCCCATACACACAGGCTTCAAAATTCTGGCAGCAGGAGATCCCGCTCTGGTGCAATGGGATTGGCAGCATCTCTGCAGCACCAGGACACAGGTTCAATCCCCCACTGACACGATGGATTACAGGATCTGGTGTTGCTGCAGCTGCAGTGTACATGGCAACTGTGGCTCAGATCTGATCCCTAGCCCAGGTTCTCCATATGCTGTGGGGCCACCAAAAAAGAGAAGAAAAAAAAAAAAAAAAAGCTCCCAGCAGTCCTTCTATAGCCAGGGAACCAACAAGGTCTTCATCAGCACCCAAAAGGGAATGATTCCTCCCTTTAAAGCACATAGAGTTCCTACTGTGTGCCAGGACACCAGAGCACCAGGACATAAAGATCAATAAGGGTCCTGCCCCCCTACAGGGTTACAGTTTGGTTACAGTGATGGGAGGTGACTGACAAAGTGGACTTTTAGGAACTGTCTTATCCTTTCTGTTCCCTCCCAGTGAAGGAATGGAGACCTGGCCGGGGCATGAAAAGCATTTGGTCTCAGTGATGTGGAGTCCCAGTGCCCATCCCTCTGTCCTCCAGTGAGGCCCTGCCCCCCAGGAACTGAGATTCCCCATACTTGGCCAGGTCCTTGTTCCTCTAAGAAAACACTTCTACACCTTGAACTACAGAAGACCCCAAATGGCTGATGAATATTTGATTTTTTTTTGAAGGATTATGTGTTAACATTGAAGTCATCTCTGAAGAACTGGCTCATGGATTATTACCTTCCTGAGTCTCCATTTGGGGGTGGTGGGGGGAACATCACCCTCTGACAGGTTCCTTTCTCTGGGGAGTCAGACACCACCACCATCACCCCCCAATCTGAACCCCAACACTGCCACTTACTAGCCAGGTGACCTTAGGCAAGTTACTTTATCTCTGTGCCTCTGCTTCCTCAACAGTAAAACTGGATAATAGCATCTGTGTTTACTATTTACTATGAGGACCAATTAAAATAATGTTTTGAGCAATACTTGGGGGGCAGTAAAGAGCTCCTAAGGGTTAGGCTACCAAAAATGTCTTCAAGTCTCCTCCACCAAAATGCAAGGGAAACGCCACCCTCCCTCCCTCATACACCCTCAAGAGCAGCCTTCTCCCTCCTTCTCCCTGGTCTTGTCTCTGCAAATGCTTATGAAACAAACAGTCGGGGCGGGAGGGGGGCAGCGGCAGGGCTTCAGGTTTTAGGTTAAGTGACAGTAACATGCCAACGCCCTGCCCTCCCTCCCCCACCCCAGGCTTCTTTTCTTTCTGGTCCCTTCTCCTTTGTTTTTTTGGTTGTTTTTAGGGTTTTGGGGTGGGGGTTGTTTTTTGTTTGTTTTTTGCTTTTTAGGGCTTCACCTGCAGCACACAGAAATTCCTAGGCTAGGAGTTGAATCGGAGCTGCAGCTGCTGGTCTGCACCACAGCCCAGCAACTCAGGATTCAAGCCTGCATCCATGACCTACACAGAGCTCATGGCAATACCAGATCCTTAACCCACTGAGCAAGGCCAGGGATATAAGTTGGGTTCATTAAGGCTGAGCCACAGTGGGAACTCCCTGGTCCCTCCTCCACTGGAATCTCAACACAAGTTCTCAGAGCTTCTCCCTCCCAGAGCCTTTGCGCTGAGCCCTCAGCTCCTCTCCTTCCATCTCCCAGGGACACCCTCCCTAGGTCCCATTAGCTCTGCTTTCTCCACTCAGTGACAGGGGTCCCTAAGAGAGCTCAGAGTCCTTACTGCCCTTTCTAGATTCCCCCTCTGCTCCAGAGTCAGTGTTGCTTTAACTCTTCGGTGTCTCCAGTGGGAAGATACTGAAACATTTTGAAATTACTCTGTTGAGACTGCATCAGGTTTTCTCCCTCCCAGAGTAGGTTGCTTTATTGGCATTACCCCTGTCCCTATACCCCCAAACCAAGCTTCAGAGTCATCACAGATTTTCCTCCTTGCTTGCTAGCTTCCCTGTCTCCAAAGCTCTGCTTTATGACCGGGGCAAACCGTCCAGCACCTAACTTTTCTAAATTGGAACACTAAACCAGATTCCTAAATGGAGATCATAAAATAGGTCATTCTCACAAACGTCGCAACTTTCTGTGTAAACAGAAGGGAAGAGGGGCAAAACAAAGGACGTTCTCTGAGTCTACTCAAAAGTTCACGAGGGGCCCAGCAGTCCACTCTGATGAACACAGCTTCATCTAATCCTTATGAGGCAGGTCAAGTCCCTATTTTATAGACAAAGGGGGATCAAGGTAAAGGACAAGAGGAGTAACAGGACTGGGCCGAGCCTGACTTTCTTACTCCTTTTTAGTATAGTCCAAACTGAAATGACAGCGACAGATGGCCTAGTGGAACCCAAGACGGTCTTCAGCATCAGGGAAATTAGAAACACATACAAACTCTCAGAGAGAGAAAGAGAACATGTGTGTGGCCGGGAACGGGAAGGTGGGCATGTCTTGAATTATTGAGGGTACCCCCCCCATCCACACACACCAATATTGATACACCATCTACAGAGGCAACTCCCACGAGAATGTCACATGCCCTTTCCTTACATTTCAGTGCTAGAGTGAAGTGGGGACCTGGATACAGCCATGTCTGAAAGCACAATTCCCCATTTCATGCTTCTTTGCTAAAAAGAAAAAGGATTCCCACGTAGGCATGGTTTGCTGAAGCCCTTTATGGAAATGGGCTATCAAAGCTTGGGCAATGGTTCAGCTATGTAAAACTCCAATCCGTTAGGATCTAGCACATGTGGAAATGATTAATGTGCAACTGCTGTGTGTCATCTGGGCCATCAGCAACGAGGAAAGCCACAGCAAACGCTGAAATAAATACAAGAAAATCCTTAAACCGTTTAGGCCAACTACACTTTTCCAGAAGATGAAATTACCATTACTTGTCCCATTTAAGTAGAGTAAGATTAGGTAGAATAAGAGCAGCTCTAAAAGTTACAGGAGGAGCTCCCGTCGTGGTGCAGCAGTTAATGAATCCAACTAGGAACCATGAGTTTGCGGGTTCGATCCCTGGCCTCGCTCAATGAATTAAGGATCTGGCATTGTCATCAGCTGTCGAGTAGGTTGCAGACGTGCTTGGATCTGGCATTGCTGTGGCTATGGCATAGGCTGGCAGCTATAGCTCCAATTAGATCAGACCCCTAGCCTGGGAACCTCCATATGTCCTGGGTGTGGCCCTACGGGGAAAAAAAAAAAGAGTTGGGAGGAACTCTCTGACTCATGGCACCACTCTGAGGGGGAAGGGAAAGGAGAACGCTAAACTGAGCAATTTTGTGTGCAGACCTGCTAAGTGTTTGAAATACATGAGCTATTTCTGTACAGTAAGTCCCCAAGTGGGCAAATTCTCCATTTTTCAGGTGAAAAAGGTGATATCAAAAGTGTGAGTTGTGGGAGTTCCTGTCATGGCGCAGTGGTTAACGAATCCGACTAGGAACCATGAGGTTGCAGGTTCGATCCCTGCCCTTGCTCAGTGGGTTAACGATCCAGCGTTGCCGTGAGCTGTGGTGTAGGTTGCAGACGCGGCTTGGATCCTGTGTTGCTGTGGCCCTGGCATAGGCCGGTGGCTACAGCTCCGATTCGACCCCTAGCCTGGGAACCTCCATATGCTGCAGAAGCGGCCCAAGAAATACCAAAAAGACAAAAAAAAAAGTGTGAGTTGTGGCTAAGGACCTGACATTGTCTCTGTGAGGATGAGGGTTTGATCCCTGGCCTCCATCCGAGGGTTAAGGATTTGGCGTTGCCATGGCTATGGTAAAGCTCTAGGATGAGGCTCCGATTTGACTCCTGGCCTGGGAACTTCCAGAGCCTGCAGCTGCAGCCATGGAAAGAAAAGAAAAGAAAAGAAAAGAAAAGAAAAGAAAAGAAAAGAAAAGAAAAAAGAAAAGAAAAGAGGCAAGTTGATTTTTCTTCTTGCCTCAGTTCTCAAACAATAAACTGGCAATAAACAAGCACTCACTATCCACAGTCCTGACGACCAACTTTCCACAAATGACCACAGAAAAATCAAAAACGAAATAGTACTTCTCCCTCTAAAACTGGAGACAAAACCCTTTTTTCAATCTCTAGACTAATGGAAACTTTCAGGGAAGATGTAAATAATTCATACAAATGGCTAATGACCATCTTTTCTCCTTAACTCACTTTCTTCAAAACGGGGGAAATAAGTCAAAATCACAGCTTTTGAATATGGGTCATAAAAACAAGCAATTTGCCCACGTTGGCACCTAATAAAAGGCAGATGAGCTTCCATAAGATTGGGTTTTCCCTTACAGGGATGTGTGGTGGGAGAAAATCTTTGGTTTGACTGCATGTGGGTGCAAGGCTCCAGGGCCAAACTAGACCTGCAGGGGACATAAGGACCTGCTGGCCAAGGAGCCCGTTCCTGCCGCTGGTCCCCGCGGAAACAAGATAAGGGTGCAAGAGGGAAAGAGGCACTTTTTGGGCATCCAATGACCCTATGCTTGCTCCCTTCTAAACACTCTTTCCTTTGCAGGACCGGTAGAAACCCCTGAGAGTGGTTGTTCCACGTGCTTTCAGACTCAGATGTCGCACGGCTCCGCTCAGATCTCCAGAGAGGGGGCCGGCAAGGGACGCGTGGGAGGTGGCAGGCTCTGGGGTAGGGGCGGCGCTCCCAAATCCAGACTCGCCTGCCGGCTAACCCGGGTCAGCATGCCAGCCGCGCACCGGACGCGGGGCGGGAAGCTGCAGACCCGGGACGGCGGGGGGCGGGGGCGACAGGGGCGCCCGCCATCACCCGAGGTGCTTTCCTGCACCTTCCCTACCAGGCTCTTCCCATTTCACAGACAAAGCCACCAAGGCTATGGGAAAGCAAGGAGTTTGCCAGGCCAGGTCAGCGGTCGCTACAGGGGTTGCCCTTCAGGATGAGCGCCGGAGCCCCGCGGGTCCCGTCCCCCGACATCCCGGGACGCTAGCCATTACGTTCCCCGGCGGCGACAGGTGCGCACCTCGCGGCGCCCTGGCGCAGACTCCGGGGAAAGTTCCCCTGGCCCCGGCGCGCTGTTTACGGTCTCGTTTTGCAGCGCAGAGGCCAGTAGCTTTTTGCCCAGCCCAGCCATTGAAACCCGACACTCGGGGTGGGGCCCGCGTGGCCGACGGCCAGGGAGGCGGGCGGGCTCCGGGCCGGTTGGTCGGGGCTCCCCTTACCTGCAGCTCTGCCGCCAGCCTCCATCTCCAAGCTCCTGCTCCCCGGGCGCAGCGCCCCGCCCCGTCCCGCCCCCTCCCCCAGTCCGCCCCCGTCCCCGCCTCCTCTCCTGGGGCTTCCCCGTACCAGCCCTGGGGACTGTCCCCGGTGTCCCTGTTCCCCTCCCCCGCCCTCTGCCCTGGGGCCACAGTCTTGCGTGCCTTGCTAGCGACCCCCCGGCTCCCTACACACTTTGCAAAGCGAACTCACCACCTCTGAGGAGTAGCTGGTATTCCTCTTACAAATGTTGGAGGAGAAGTTGTTCTCATCCCCAAGCGCTTGCCAGTGCCCCTCAGCTTGGACGCGATACCCCGATGTCTGCGCCCCTTTCCATTTCCTTCTAGTATTTCTGTTTCTATGGGCTAGCATCCCTTGTAGTATCCCTTTTTGAAAATTTACACAGTCGAAAACTAGCTAGAAGACAATGACCATATGCACCCATAATGCAGGACATCCAGTAATCTTTTCCACCATTTTTTCAGTCTTTTCAGGTTTTTTTCCTCCTGACTATCAAGTGCTTTTTCTGATAACTGATGCTTTTATGTATTAAATGTTTAAGCTTGTGCTCACTTGAAATAGCAAAAGTCAATGAGAAGCACCTGTTTCTCTAGTATTTCTTCTTGACCTCTTTCAAGGTGTTTTTTAACGGGAGAGGTGGGGAGCAGGGGTGGTTTTAAAATGCCAATGGCCTTGGAACCCAAAGGCCTGTGGTCAGTGAGCTGGCACCTCCCCTGTTTGGTTGTCAGCTCTGAGGTTTGCCCTTCTGGACTGGCTTCCTTAAGCTACATTCTCAGCCGTTATGATCTTCTACCTCCTAGGATGAGTCTGGAATTCATTTAACTTCTGCCTGCACCCCAGCAAACAGTGGCTCAGAGGAACCTCTTAGCTACTCCCTGCCATGTGACCCCAGCTTCGGAGCAACACACCCTAGAGAAGACCAGGGCACCCCCATTTAGAGGATGAAAATGGCCCCAGCTCTACTTCCATTGCACATTATGCAGGATGTATTGACTGTGTCTTAGAGCCCAGAGTCACCTCTTGGAAGTGTGAGATTTCATTTTCTACAATGATGAAAACTCAGAGATCCTTGGATGATAGCATTCTGGTCACTTAACTCCTCCAATCACCTTGTTTTCATTCAATACATATTTATTAAATTCCTACTATATGCCTTATACTGTTCTAGATTTAACGTATATTTTAAAAAAGAGCTAAGAAAAAAATAAAACAGAGAGAGGGAATGGGAAGGGAGTTTTACAATTTAAAATAGTTAATTGTAAGCCTTGTTGAAAGGATGACTTTCAAGCAAAAATATGAAGAAAGTCAGGGCAGTAAACATGTAGGAAGGGAAAATGGCAAGGGCTATAGCAAGTGCAAAGGCCCTGAAGTGGGGACAAATCTCTGTGCCTTTGTTGAGCCCCTGAAAATGGTGAATGTTACTTAAGCTGTTGGCACATAGGGCTGAAGGTTCATTAATTTCTGCTGTAAAATGTACTTCTTCAAAGGCCTTGTTACACTTTTTAAGCTTTTGTGTTTTTCTACGTACTGACACAGTACCTGATTACATGCTTTTTTTCCCCCCCTTTTTACTGCCACACTCTCGATATATGGAAGTTCCCAGGCTAGGGATCAAATCAGACCTGCAGATGACAGCCTATGCCACAGCCAGCAATACCAGATCAGAGCTGCATCTGGGACCTACCCAGTAGTTTGTGGCAATGCTAGATCCTTAACCCACTGAGCGAGGCCAGGGGATGAACCCACATCCTTAGGGACACTATGTTGATTCTTAACCCACTAACCACAATGGGAACTCCTACATATTCTTTAAAAAAAAAAAAAAAAAAAACTAGAAAGAATTTTTATGGACTGAAAATTCCCCTCTTTCTCATTCAACTCCTGCCCAAAATCAGAATTCAGTCATGAAAACAACCTAAATTCCATCAACAGAGGAGTGGATCCAGAAGATATGGTACATATACACAATGGAATATTACTCAGCCATTAAAAGGAAAGAAATAACAGCATTTGCAGCAACATGGATGGACCTAAAAATTATCATGCTAAGTGAAGTCAGTCATATGGTGAGACACCAACATCAAATGCTATCACTGACATGTGGAAGCTAAAAAAAGGACATGATGAACTTCTTTGCAGAATAGATACTGACTCACAGACTTTGAAAAACTTATGGTTTCCAAATGAGACAGGTTGGGGGGTGGGGGAGGGCACTGAAGGTTTGGAATAGAAATACTATAAAATTTGGTTGTGCTGATTGTTGTACAACTATAAATGTAATAAGAGTCATTGAGTAATAAAAAAATAAAAATAAAAAAAAGAACTTAGTCAAATACTTCCTCTTTTCCTTTAGAGTTTCTGGATTTTCTGTCTTGCTTGAGTAGGCTGAAACCACCTCCAAATTAGAAATAAACTCTTCTACATTTTCTTTAAATATTTGCATTGTTTTGGTCTTCAGATTTGAATTTTAAATCTAACTAGAATTTGTTTATGTATATGGCATAAGGAATAGATCTAACTATAGTTGTTCTCACACCATGAAATGATCCACTCTTTCCTCTCCTAATTTGCATTCCTTCCTTAATCATATATTAAATCCCTTTATACATTATGGCTCTTGTTTTATTGATTTTCACTATTTCTACAATACCTCATTATTTGAATTGCCAATTTTATCATATATTTTGATATCTAGGAGGACAAACCCTCCCTCATGAAATATTGGAACCAG
Source organism: Phacochoerus africanus (assembly GCF_016906955.1). NCBI lineage: Eukaryota > Metazoa > Chordata > Mammalia > Artiodactyla > Suidae > Phacochoerus > Phacochoerus africanus. The sequence goes on from NC_062545.1 coordinate 139,200,280, forward strand.
CTAATTAAGGAGATTGGAGTCTAAGATTGCATCTTGTTTTGAATATTAATTCACATGACATTAATATCTTTAAAGTTTTGAGTCCTCCCATCAAAGAACACAGCATACCTTGTTTAGTCAGGATTTTTTTTTTTTTTTTTTTTGCCTAGTTTCTATAGTTCTTACAAATAGATTTCATATATTTCTTGCTAGGTTTATTCCTACATATATCTGATGTTTGCTGGCTATTTTGAATGGCTCTTTGTTTTCTCCAATTACATTTTCTAATCAGTTATTGCTGGTATATAAGAAAACTATTAGCTAGGGTAAATGCCACTCTCACATCCAACCACTTATATGAAGTCCAGTAGTTTCTAAGTCAATTATCACAGAATTTCTAGGTAGACAATCAAATTGTCCTTGAATAAGTTGTTGGATTCCTAAACCTTCCTCAAATCTTCTCAGCCACATGGAGTTCGCTTTTGACACCAAAATTGCCCTTGACTCTAACAAGAAAAAAAAGAAAAATATGGTTTATATAAGTAAACCGGAAAATAGGGGCCTGGAGCGAGTTTTCAGTATGGTTCTCCCTTCATTCCAGGAGGTTGTTAAGCGCTCGGCTGCCTCCTCCATCTGGCCTCATTTATCTACACAGGAATTTCCTCAGTGTTAAGAACACAACTGTTCTAGCCATTCCCAAGGTATTTGAGAAATTTGAAAGAAAAATCCAGTATTTAAAAAATAGAGCTAGCAAGCTACTGGATTTTAATAAATAAACCAATTCCTGTAGCAGCAGTTGTTACTTTTCAGTCAAAGTGATGTGGTCTAGTCCTTTAAAAACGAAGTAAAATCAAGACTTTAGCAAAAATCAAAGAGAAAAATATAAGAGAGAGGAAAAATATAGGCAAACTATTCTTCTATAAACTGTAAGGAAAATATTACCTGATGATGTATCTTAGCAGACTGTCAGAAATTTTGCTTTTTGAGCTGTACCCATGGCATGTGAAAATTCCTGGTCCAGGGATCGAACTCTAACCACAGCAGTGTCCTGAGGCACAGCAGTAACAACACTTGTTTTTAACTGCTAGTCCACTGAGGAACTCCAGCCAGAAATTTTAAACCACTACTTTTCAAACTAGTGATTCATATTCATAGGCAAAGTTATAAAAATTAGTATCTTTTGGAGTTCCCGGCGTGGCTCAGTGGTTAACGAATCTGACTAGGAACCATGAGGTTTCAGGGTTCGATCCCTGGCCTTGCTCAATGGGTTAAGGATCCGGCATTGCTGTGAGCTGTGGTATAGGTTGCAGATGCAGCTCGGATTCAGTGTTGCTGCAGCTCTGGCGTAGGCCAGTGGCTACGGCTCTGATTCCACCCCTAGCCTGGGAACCTCCATATACCACAGTAGTGGCCCAAGAAATGGCAAAAAGACAAAAAAAAAAAAAAATTAGTATCTTCTATACCAGTTTCCAAAGGAATGCTCACAATAATACCAGCATTGTAATATTGTCTCTAAAATACCAATTCCCTGATTGTTTCTAAAACAGTTTTCTTTTCTCTTTTGGCTATTCCACAGCATGTGGAATTTCCAGGGATAGAACCTGCACCACAGCAATGACCCGAGCCATAGCAGTGACAATACCAAATCCTTAACCTGCTGGGCCTCTATGGAACTCCTTGAAGCAGTTTTAAATGGCTGTTTCAGTCTCAAATTCTTTTATGTTTAAATAAGTGAATGCCATAAGCACTTGAGAGCAAAGTTTTAGAAATCCATACATAGAACTACCATATGACCCCGCAATCCCACTCTTGGGCATATATCTGGACAAAAGTTTCCTTGAAAAAGACACATGCACCCGCATGTTCACTGGAGCACTATTTGCAATAGCCAAGACACAGAAACAACCCAACTGCCCATTGACAGACGATTGGATTCGGAAGATGTGGTATATATACACAATGGAATACTACTCAGCCATAAAAAAGAATGACATAATGCCATTTACAGCAACGTAGATGGAACTAGAGACTCTCATACTGAGTGAAATAAGTCAGAAAGACAAATACCATATGATATCACTTATAACTGGAATCTAATATACAGCACAAATGAACATTTCCACAGAAAAGAAAATCATGGACTTGGAGAACAGACTTGTGGCTGCTGGGGGGGAGAGGGAGGGAGTGGGAGGGATTGGAGCATGGGGTTATCAGATGCAAACTATTGCCCTTGGAATGGATTTACAATGAGATCCTGCTGTGTAGCACTAAGAACTATGTCTAGATACTTATATCAGAACAGAACAGAGGGAGGAAAAAAAAATGTATACATGTAAGTGTTACTTGGTCCCATGCTGTACAGCAGAAAAAAAAACAAAAACAAAAAAAACGAATAAATGGCATCTGAAACGTCCAAAATAATGAAGTACAGCTTCTGGATCCTTCCTTACCTGGGTGTTGGAGCCAAATCTCGCCTAGGAGAACGAGCAATTGCACATAGATAGGTGAGCAAAAATATTAATTGATAATGGCTTGAGTGATCTTATTCCACACTGTAAAAGTCATAAATACTATCACTTTGAGAACAAAAATGTCTACTATATTTAATCAGACTGCTCTTTGAACTTAACGGTGGGTAAATGTAATGAAAAAAAGGGGAAAGCAGTGTTTTTTTAATAGACTATTCTGAATTACTTAACCCCTGTTTGATTTTATTTTATTTTTTTATTACTCAAATGAATTTATCACATCTGTAGTTATATAATGATCATAACCCCTGTTTGATTTTAATTAAAATCAACTCATTTAACTGGGAATTTGTTCATGTGTATCACAAGGTCACTTTATCACCAGCCATATCAAGCTCACTATGGGAGAAAAATTGTATTCTAGGGCAGAGTTCGGCAAACCAGAGCCCACACCACAGCCCAGCACGCTGCCTGTTTTTGTGCAGCCTGTGGACTGGAATAATTTTTACATTTGTAAATCATTGAAAAAAGAAGAATAGTTTGCGACCTGGGCATTATATGAAATTCAAACTTCAGTGTCCATAGGTAAGCACTGGTGTATAGCCACACCCGCTGATTTGCATATTATCTATGGCTGCAGGAAATACCACATGGTCTCCATGTGGTGCACAAAGCTTAAAATATTTCCCATCTAGCTCTTTTTTTTAAAATAGTGATTTTTATTGTTTCTGTTATAGCTGGTTTGCAGTGTTCTGCCAATTTTCTACTGTAGAGCAAAATGACCCAGTCACACATACATATACATTCTTTTTCTCACTTTATCTTCCATCATGCTCCATCACAAGTCATAGATATAGTTCCCAGTGCTATACAGCAGGATCTCATTGCTTATTCATTCAAAATACAATAGTTTGCATCTATTAACCCCATATTCCCAGTCCATCCCACTCCCTTCCCCTCCCCCTTGGCAACCACAAGTCTGTTCTCTAAGTCCATTAGTTTCTTTTTGTGGAAAGTTTCATTTGTGCCATATATTAGATTCCAGATATGTGATATCATACAGTATTTGTCTCTTTCTGACTTACTTCACTTAGTACGAAAGTCTCTTATTTCACCCATGTTGCTGCAAATGGAATTATTTTGTTCTTTTTTATGGCCGAGTAGTATTCCACTGTGTATATATACCACATCTTCTTAATCCATTCATCTGTTAATGGACATTTAGGTTATTTCCATGTCTTGGCTATTGTGAATAGTGCTGCCATGAACATACAGGTGCATGTGTCTTTTTCAAGGAAAGTTTTGTTTGGATATATGCCCGAGAGTGGGATTACTGGGTCATATGGTAGTTCTATATTTAGTTTTCTGAGGCAACTCCATACTGCTTTTCATAGTGGTTTTACCAAGTTACATTCCCACCAGCAGTGGAGGAGGTTTCCCTTTTCTCCACACCCTCTCCAGCATTTGTTATTTGTGGACTTTTTTATGATGGCCATTCTGACTGGTATGAGGTGGTATCTTATAGTAGCTTTGATTTGCATTTCTCTGATAATTAGTGATGTTGAGCATTTTTTCATGTTTCTGTTGGCCATCTGTATATCTTCTTTGGAGAAATGTCTCTTCCGGTCTTGCCCATTTTTTCCAATTGGGTTGTTCGTTTTTTTTGCTGTTGAGTTGTATAAGTTTTTATATTTTAGAGATTAAGCCCTTGTCAGTTGCATCATTTGAAGCTATTTTCTCCCATTCTGTAGGTTGTCTTTTTGGGGTTTTTTTTATGGTCTCCTTTGCTGTGCAAAAGCATGTCCGTTTGATTAGGTCCCATTGGTTTATTTTTGCTTTTATTTCTGTTGCCTTGGGAGACTGACCTAAGAAAACATTTGTAAGGTTGTCAGAGAATGTTTTGGCTATGTTCTCTTCTAGGAATTTGATGGTGTCTTATGTTTAAGTCCATCTAGCTCTTTAAGAAACTGTGTGTCCACCCCTGTTGGACTATTAAGCTGAAAAGGCAAAGTAATAGGAGAGGGTGAGGCCAAAAGACCACCTACCTTAGAAGAGCGGCATTTTTGGAGAACTTCTTCAAGCTTTGAGAAGATGTAGTTTGATTACGAATTCTATGTTTACTGTAGAGTATGTAGCTTATTTGGAAGCAGTGATGTTTGACACAGAAGAGAGTTGTTGTTATTATTGTTATTATTATTTTAATCACGAGTGCTTCTTACTGACTGATTTATTTTCTCCAACTCCCAAGAGGAATTTGACCAGTTTGATTACATCTCATTTATGTCAAGTGTACCAAATGTGTTGTAAGAGTTGTTGTGTCAGAGACAATAAACAAACCCTTTAATTCTTCTTCTTGCTTAAGCAGAAAGTCACAGCTTGCCAATAATAAATTTAAAACAAATCCCACTACATATTATGTTTGGTTTAAAATGAGAAATATTTTAGGTCTTGGGCTATTGTCATCTTGGCAACCACACTTGTCCTCCCTGGTGAGAACACGTGTGCACTGCTGCTTGCTTTCCGGTTCACTGACAGAGGGTCACACCTTGCCCTCTTAATCCCAGAGTCAAATATGATTACAAATATTTTCCTCCCGGGGAATCTAACTTGTAAGGAAGATCACTGTGCTTTTTGTTAAACAAGACATCTCTCTTTAGTTGCCTTATTTATTCTCAGGCTTACTATATTTCATCGGCCAAAAGATTGTGTTTGACATCAGCAATCATTAGAGACCATTTGTTTTTACAGTGGAAAAATAAATAAAAGTGCACATGTCAGACCTCAAAATTCATATTTCTCTGAATTGTTCTCATTTTCAAGAATGAGAATGTGTGTGTGTTTTCCCCCAGAAAGGGGGGCGGGGGATGAATACAATCACAGACATGTTACTGTAGCTAAGTCAAAATAGTTTATGTCTCTTGTTTTCTTTCTTTTTTTGTTTCAATAAACAATTTATTTTTGAATGAAAAAATAGCTTGATAGCAAGCAAATACTTAGGAGTCATAAGCCTGATGATACACAATTAGAAAACCAGAAATTAATACAACATAATGATTGGCATAACAATATAGAGAAAGACGAGTTGATTCCAAATAGTTTATTTCTCAATTGCATCTTTCTTGACAATTAAACATGGGTCACAACCACTGGCTAGTGACAGCAGCAAGAGTGTTTTGGTCAAAAAAAAAAAATCTTTTTTTAAGACTTTTTTTGGGGGGAGCAGTTTTAGGTTCAAAACAAAATTGAGAGGAAGGTACAGAGATTTCCCGTGTACTCCCTGCCCCCCACATCTTTGGCCTCCCTCATTATCAAAATCCCATACTAAGATGTACTTTTGTTACCCTTGATGTACCTGCATTGACCTATCACTCAAAGCCCATAGTTTATCTTAGAGTTCACTCTTAGTGCTGTACATTCTTCGGGCTTGGATAAATGTATAATGACATATATCCATTATTATAATACACAGAATATTTTCACTGCCCTAAAAATCCTTTGCACCATATCTATTCATCTCTTCCCCTCAATCCCACCATTTTCTTTTTTATTAATTGCAAAATTAGAGGACATTTTAGGACATCAGAAAATTAGTGATTACAGGAAAGTGAAAATTCCAGGACACATTCCAGTTGCAGTTAAAACAGGAATGGCTTGGAGTTTCTGTCATGGCTCAGTGGAAATGAATCTGACTAGCAACTATGAGGATGTAGGTTCGATCCCTGGCCTCGCTCAGTGGGTTAAGGATCTGGCTTTGTTGTGGTGTATATCACAGACGCAGTTCAGATCTGGCATTGCTGTGGCTGTGGCATATGCCAGTGGCTACAGCTCCAATTAGACCACTAGCCTGGGAACTTCCATATGCCATGGGTGTGGCCCTAAAAAGACCAAAAAAAAAAAAATATATATATATATATATATGAATGGCTTATGTTGAATCTCGAAAAAAAATTACAGCTTTGTTATCAGAAAAGTAGCATTGTTTAAAAATGGGCAGTCTTAGCAGTTGAGGATATTCTTTTCAGACATGATAAGTTAACATTAACAAACACAAGTTAGACACCCAGACCTCGTTAGTCATGCTGATATCAGATTTGATCTTAGGGGCAATGAACTTTACAAATGTGGGCACGTCTAGTGACCTAATCTCATTTGTAAATATGATGGACAAGCAAAGCCCTCCTGATAGGACTAGTTAAGTGACATGAAGCATGAGAGCTGTTCACCAGAGGGTGGAGAAAACATCAACAGTGAGAATATGAGAAACTGGTTAATTGCTTTCAAACTTGGATTTTCGTATTGTCTACTTTAATCTCAAAATGAAGTGAAATGCAAAGCCCCTTGCATTCCCTGCAAAACAAGGCAGCCCCAGTTTCCCAGAGCAGGCAGGGGAAGGCCACTGGAGGCAAATACCACAACCCACCTGTTCTCCGTTATAAATAAGCCTGTAGCCCACACCAGGGACCAATTAAAAGAAATGGCCGTTGGTTCAGCGGCCCAGGAAAGCATCAGGTAGAGTCTTAATTCCTTGGCAGTGATCCCAATTAAATGGTGGTGGTGGGGAGGGTACTGTTTTTTATCAGGGGGCCAATTAAGAAGACAGAGCCACTAGGGTGCACACTCTCTAATGGAGCACTCTGAACTTGGGAAGCAATGTGATGTTAGAAGGGGGTTCTACCAGCTTCCCCTAATAGAGCTTCTCTTGGCCACACCGGATGGGGAAAGAGAATTATGGTCTTTGGCCTCTTATTAGACAGCTTTTCTAAAAAGTATTTTTAGTTAAAAAAAGTTTTTTTTAAGTAATATATTCTGAAAGGTCAAGATGTTGAATAACACTGCTTCTTCAATAGAGGAACCAGCCCCAAATGTTAGCTCTTTGGTTACTCTGACACAGTTAAAAAGGAGGCAGAAGGGCCAGGTGGCATGCCAAAGCATTCAAGTGCCCTATTAGGCGCTAACAGCAGGCAGAATGGGGGATGATGAGCGCAAAGCCTGGAAAGCCAACACAGACACTGCCAGTTGTGTGAACCTCTGCCCCAGGGCTGTGGGAGGGCTGGGTACAGTGCCTGGGGCTCAGTAAGACTGCATCCTGGAAGCAGTGCTGTGATCATCCTCATTTCAGGGAAAGGGGTTAGGGGAGTGGGGGAGGGGCTCAGAATCCTTAACTTGTCAGAGAATCCTCAGGTTATAGGCAGTAGGTGCTCTCAACCCTCACTGTCTTTTTTTCTTTTTTGCTTTTTAGGGCTGCACCCTCAGCATATGGAGGTTCCCAGGCTAGGGGTGGAATCGGAGCTACAGCTGCCAGCCTACACCACAGCTCACAGCAACGCGGGATCCTTAACCCACTGAGCAAGGCCAGGGATCAAACCTTCGTCCTCATGAATGCTACTCAGATTTGTTAACCACTGAGCCACGACGGGAACTCCTCAACCCTCACTTTTAACTCTAAGTTTCTTCTGTATTTTTGGTTTCTTTCTTTTTTGGTCACACCCGGGGCATGTGGAAGCTTCCCGGTCAGGGATAAACTGTCACTGCACATAGCAGTGACAACACTGGATCCTTAACCTGGTGAGCCACCAGAGAACTCTTTCCTTTTAAAAAAAAAAAAAAAAAAGCATATTTGACAGAATCATTTCCAAGAGCTATCAAATTTTATCAAGTTCTTCAGAAAAAACTTGTAGGGTCACCCATCATCCTGACTTGCTGGGGCTGTACTGGTTTTAGCACCTTTTAGCTATCCCTCCCCCCACCCAATCCCAGAAACTCCTCAGTACGGAGCAAATTGGGACAGTCTGTCACCATACTCGTGGCTGGCTCACGTTTGAACATACTGACCAACAAAGGGACCCAGACCCAGGTGGCCAGAAAGACCCTGATAGTGCTCTGACCTTCTACTTGTCTGTTGCTGCTGCCTCTGCGTCCTGAGCTGGCTATTTCTAATTTCAAGGACCATCATTTTACACTCTCTCCTCTAACCAAGAGTCTTCAGCCTTTCAGGGCCCCCAAAACCTTACGGGGTGACCCTCATTGGAGACAGAAGCTGTAGACCAGGCGGGAGGGGCCGGGCCTCTGACCCGCGCAGGCGCACATGCGCACTCCACACAGGCTTCATGGATTCCCAGTGCAGCTGCGTGGTAGTGACCGGTAAGACGACCTTTGTATTTTCCCACTTGATGCTGCTTTTAGCCTGACCACGGAATGCGCACTTGCCTGATCCTGGTCATAAACAGTTCCCTCCAGGGGAAAAAAGAGTGGCAACTGGTGGTGCCAATAATTCCAGATGGAGCTAACTTCCTGCCATGCCCTATTAAAAAAACAACCAGGGGACAGAGAGGCTTTTCTGCCTCTGTCCTGTCATTCCCTTCAAATGACTCTTGAGTGGCATACGCAGTAGGTGCCCATGTGCGGCTTAACTCCATCAAGGAGGAAGTGGAAGCTGGCCCCGGCTATTGGAGTCTGGGGCCCATGTGGCATCCATTTGGGTGCAGCTGCACAGCAGGAAGGGGGAGCCAGCGACCCAGAAAGAAAGGAGCCTCATAAGGCTGAGACAGTCCACCCTGAAAGGAGCACATAGCTCCCCCTAAACTGGAGAGCTTTTAGCCACTCAGGGGACTCACCCTCTCTGGGCCACCAGTTAGAGACTTTGAACCCCAAAATGTCAACTCAGAAGGAATGGTAGCGGCCCACTCCTGCCTTTCACTAGCAGTTCAAAATCAACCCCAGCCACGCCCAATCATTGTCACAGCTGGTCCCTGAAGGGCTTGATTTCTTCACAAAGCTCTTTATTTTTAGCCAGACACAGTTGGCATATTTTAAGTTTTTTGAATTGTGTTGGATAAAGGAAATGTAGCAGAGACAAGGGTTCCTGTATGTGTGGAAAATTGAAAGTTACCTATCTTAATATTTTCAGACTATAATCAAACTCCTGTTAACCTTCTGAGAAAAAGTCCTTTTGAAAACCTTTTATCTCCCTTGTTCTCATTTGTGTTATTTTGGGTATTAGAGATTGGTTCAAATTACCCTTGAATTCCTAAGGAAAATGTACCCATGATAAATGCGATACTTGTCACAAATGAAATATGAATATTGAAGCACCATGGCAAGCCTTAGACTCACACTGACCTTTGTCTCTGTCCTGTCAGCTTGTGGTTTGCTGGCAAACTCTAGATTGTTTGATGAAGTACTTGATGATCAGCTGCGATTTGGGAATGCCCACTGGTTTCCAGAGTGTGGCCCTCCTTTATTAAAAATGCTCTGGGCTGCCAGGGCCGTCTTTTCATTTAATTGGATTTGCTTCACATGTAAATCTCTCCAAGACAATTGGCACAGAGACAGTTGGGGCGGGGGCTGCTTTGACAAACTGCTTCAAGATCAAGACCGGCACCAGCAATGACAATGGGAGACTTGAGAAAACCTGCCTCCCTTCAAAGAGGCAAAGAAGGTTTCTGCAGCCCTTTTTCTCAAGTTCCACTCAAGGGCCTGCCAAGTTTAAAGTATAAGGTTTGACCCTACAAAGCAAGAGCTTCAGACCTTCATTTGCTGAGTTGTTTTGCTTAATTTAAAACATGTGAGAGATGATCTGAATATGCTGATCTGAATACAATGCTAAAGTAGAATGTGATTTTTTTTTTTTTTTTGGTGTCATAGCATTTTTAGTATTTCTACAGTCATCCTGGGAAGTACCTGGTTCCCAGTGACTTTTCCTTAATTTTATCTATCTATCTATCTATCTATCTATCTATCTATCTATCTATCTACCTATCTACAAATATATATATATTTTTAGGGCTGCATCCACGGCATATGAAGTTTCTCAGACTAGGGGTCAAATCGAAACTGTAGCTGCTGGCCTACACCAGAGCCATAGCAACTCCATATCCAAGCCGTGTCTGCAACCTACACCATAGCTCATGGCAACGCCAGATCCTTAACCCACTGAGTGAGGCCAGGAATTGAACCTGTGTCCTCATGGATGCTAGTCAGATTCGTTTCTGCTGAGCCACAATGGGAACTCCATAATCTCAATATTTTCCAAAATTTTTTGTTTGTGTGTTTTTTTGCTTGACAACTACAGGCTTATTTATTCTATAGGATTCAAAGTCAGAGAACACCACTGGCTTCCTGGGATATCTGCCCCAAACTTTTCTATTCCCTTAGAAGATTTGAGATAAACTTGTTATTGCTCTAGATACAGGGGTTCTGGAACTATAAAGATACAGTCTTCAGAGTTCCCGTCGCGGCACAGCGGAAATAAATCTGGGAACCATGAGGTTGCAGGTTCGATCCCTGGTCTTGCTCAGTGGGTTAAGGATCCACTGTTGCTGTGAGCTGTGGTATAGGTCTCAGACACGGCTTGGATCTGGTGTTGCTTGGATCTGGTGTTGCTGTGGTGTAGGCCAGCAGCTATAGCTCTGATTAGACCCCTAGCCTGGGAACCTCCATATGCCGTGGATGTGGCCCTAAAAAGCAAAAAATAAAAAATAAAAAAAGGGTGCAGTCCTTTCGGGAAATACATCATAGGAATCAAATAGCTGGAACTCAGAACCTCAGCTGGGTTCCAGGTACAGCTGAGTTGGACAATGTCACCTCTATCTGCAACCCACTGTGTATTTTGGTTGTGGCTCGGCGCTAACGAACGCGACCAGTATCCATGAGGACGTGGTTCGATCCCTGGCCTCACTTAGTGTGTAGGGGATCTGGGCTACAGCTCCAATTCGACCCCTAGCTCGGGAACATCCATATGCTACAGGTGCAGCCCTAAACAGACAAAAAAAAAAAAAAAATTTGCAGCACGCTGCACACCCTGAAGTGAGCCCCCCACCGGTCACAGGCCCACTCACAGTAGCTGACCTCACCTACAGGGCCAGGCAGGAACCATTGAACTCTGAGCATAAGCCAGGCTGAAGATGAAAAAAGAGGTCCAGGGGTCTGGTTCCTCCTCATAGCCACACCATCCTTAAGGGCTTGTGATGGTTAATTTCACATGTCAACTTGACTGGGCCATGGAGTGTCCAGAAAGCTGGTTAAACATTATTTCTGGATGAGGGATTTTCTGGCAGAAATTAGCATTTGAATCATGGGCTCAGTAAAGCAGATGCCCTTTCCACAGTGTGTGTGTGTGTGGGGGGGGTGCATCTAATCCATTAAGGGCTTGAATAGAATAAAAAAGCAGAGGAGAAGTTCCCTTTGTGGTGCAGTGAAAATGAATCTGACTAGTATCCATGAGAATGCAGGTTCAATCCCTGGCCTTATTCAGTGGGTTAGGGTATTGCTATCAGCTGTGGTATAGGTTGCAGATGTGGCTTGGATCCCATGTGGCTGTGGCCATGGCTGTGGCATAGGCCAGCGGCTAAAGCTCTGATTTGACGCCTAGCCTGGGAACCTCCATATGCTACAGGTGCAGCCCTAAAAAGGAAAAAACAAAAAACAAACAAACAAAAAAACCCAGAAAGTTTGCATTTCTCTGTCTGAAGCCATGAACTGGGACATCATTCTTCTCCTGCCTCAGACTGGTGCTCCTGGTTCTCAGGCCTTCAGCCTCAGACTGGAATGTACGCCACTGGCTTTCCTGGGTCTCCAGCTTGCAGATGGCAGGCAGATCTAGGGCCTTCTAAGTCTCCATAATTGCAGGAGCCAATTATAATAAAGGTCCTTCTATACATATACATATACATATGAATGTAGGCCTCTTAATTTTGAACAGAGAAATGAGGTTTAAAGTCCAGGTTAAATCTCAACATGGAAAAGTAAGGACGGGGCCCTTGAGGGATAAGCACGTTTGAGGGGGGGTGTTGGGACTGAGAAATGCTGGCATCAAGTGATCAGAGAGAATCAGCAGAGCAAAGCAGTGCATAGAGAGATGGTGGAAAAGGATTTAACACTTGTTGCACACCTACCACTTTCTGGAGAAAATACATGCCTTATATGGCATTGTTTAAACAGTGTAATGGTCCCAGGAGGTTTGTAACTATAACAACAATGAAGGTGAAGCTGACACTGCTTCCTTTGCTCAAGGCAGTATTGCAAATGCTCCATTTTTGAAGTTCCCACTGTGGTGCAGTGGTATTGGGGGTGTCTGCAGTGCCAGGATGCAGGTTCAGTCCCCAGCCAGGATCCAGCATTGCCACAGCTAGGGTGTAGGTTGCAACTGCGACTTGAATATGATCGTTGGCCCAAGAACTTCATATGCTGCAGGGTGGCCAAGAAAAGAAAAAAAAAAAAACTCCTCCATTTTATTCTTTCATTGAATCTTCACAACCCTGTTAGATTTTTGGTTCCCATTTTACAGATGAGGAAAGCAAGGCACTGAAGCTAAGGAACTTGATCAAGGTCACCCAGCTGCTAAGTGGTAGGGCTGAGAAGCAACAGCAGAAGCCTGACCCCAAGTACTAAAGTCTTGGACCACTCTTGGCTTCTGTTGGGCCATGGCCTGAGCTTTGGAGGTGCTGCTACATAGTACAGATGCCATAAAAGTGAGCAGCCACAACACTGAGTGACAGAGTCCCAAGATGTGACCTCTCCCCAAGCCATCAGGAAACCTTTCCTAAGCTAGTCCAAAGGGGGTCTGCTGTCCTCCCCAAAGCAAAATTCTACTTAATTGCCTTTTATTAGAAATCTTCATTGCAGTTAAATATGTAATAGTACACGGTATAAATAAGTGTTCCCAGTTCAAGGAACTTCCATCTGCACACCTCATTCCAACTGGCAAGGCTCCTGTTCCTTCCCAGAGTGAGGTCTCCACAACTAGGGCCAACCTCTCCCCTGGGCCTCACTATACTCTCGCTCATCCCGGCCAACCTGTCTTCATCTCCTCCCACCTATGAAGTCCCAGCTCACCCCCATCTTCTCCAGAAGTCTTCCTCAAGCACCCCCACCCTGCCTTCTCTCATCGCTCTGTAAAGTATTCTGATCCTAGTTGTTTGAAGTCTTGCTATTCAGTGTGTGGTCTGCAGGCCAGTAGCATTGATACCACTGAGAAGCTTGCTAGGAATACAGAATCTCTAGCATCACCCCAGACCCTCCCAATCAGATTCTACTTTTAAGATAAACATGCATACTAGCATTTGAAAAACACTGGACCAAACCACACAGTTTTGTAAACTTTTAATTTTGAAATAACTATAGATTCACAAGAATTTGCAAAGAAATATATAGAATGCTCCCCTGCATGTTTTACCCAGCCCCTCCAATGTTAACATCTTCAAATCAAAGGTAAGATGTTGACAATGGTATCATTCCGTGTGTGTGTGTGTATGCACATACACAACTCTTTGTAATTTTAAACATATATAGCTTTGTGTAACCACCAAAGGTAAATAATTGTACCAACATCACAAGGCTCCCTTGAACTTCCCCCTTATAGCCACACCCACCCTTTCCCCATCTCTTAACTCCTAGTAATCATTAATCTATTCTTCATCTATAATTATGTTTATAATGCAATCATGTGGTATGTATCCTTTTGAGATTGGCTTTTTACTCAGCATAATTACCCTGAGGTTCATTCAGGTTGTTCATACCAATAATTCCTTCATTTTAAAAACAATTGTTTAATAACTTGGAGATATAATTCACGTGCTATACAATTCACTCATTTAAAGTATACAGTTCAGTAGCTTTTAGTGTAGTCACAGAGTTATGTATTTATCACCACCATTAATTTTAGAACATTTTCATTACCCCCAGAGAAATTCCATCTTCCTTAGCTAGCACTCCCTAATCCTTGTCCCTACTCCCCCCACTACACACACACACACACACACACACACACACACACACACACTCAAGCTCTAGGCAATCGCTAATTCTGGACATTTCACATCAGTGGAATCATACGCTTTGTGATTGGCCACATTCACTGAGCATAATGTTTTCAAGGCTCATCCATGTTGTAACATAAATCAGCACTTCCTGTCTTTTTACTGACAAATGATATTCCATTGTATGGGTAATACCACATTTTGTTTATCCACTCATCAGTTGATGGACAGTTGGGTTGTTTCCACTTTTTTCTTCTCACTATTGAGCAATATTCCATGATCTGGATGAACCATAGTTTATTTAGCCATTCACTTGTTAAAGAACATTGGGGTAGTTTCTAGGTATGCGCTTTATTACAAATAGAACTGCAGTGAACATTTGTGTACAAGTTTCTGTGTGAAAATAAGTTTTCACTTCTCTGGGACAAATGTCCAAAAGTTCAAGTGCTTGGAAGTCCACTTTCAGTTTTAAAAGAAACTGTTTCTCAGAATGGCAGTTCCATTTTACATTCCCACCAACCATACATATGTGACCCAGTTTATTTTCATCCGCATCAGCTTTTGGGCTTATCAGCATTTCTGTTTTAGCCACTGATAGAAGTGCAGTGACATCTGATTGTGGTTTTAATTTGCATTTCTCTGATGGCTAATAACATTGAACAGCTTTTCATGTGTTTTCCACCTGTATATCCTCTTCATTGAAATGTTTCCCCATGTATTTTAACCATTTTCTAATTGGCTTGTTTTTGTCAAGTTGAATTTTGAGAGTTCTTTATACATTCTACATACAATGCCTTTGTCCAATATGTGATTTCCAATTATTTTCTCCCCGTCTGCAGCTTGTCTTTTCATCCTCTCAGCAGGTTCTTTTGCAGAGCAAAAGGTTTTCATTTTGATGAAGTCCCCTTTATCGGTTTTTACTTTTATGGGTTATGCACTTGGTGTCAAGTTCAAGAACTCTTCAACTAACCCTAGATACCAAGATTTTCTCCCTTTTTGTTTTCCCTAAAAGTTTTATCATTTTACTTTTTACATTTAAGTCCGTGATCCATTTTGAATTATTTTTGTATGTGATGCAGGCTAAGAGATCCTTTTTTTGCCTATAGGTGTCCAATTGTTCCAGACCCATTTCTTCAAAGGCTGTCCCTACTCCATTGAATTACTTTTGTATCTTTGTTAACAAACAACTGGGCATATTTGTGTGGGTGTATTTCTGGGCTGTCTACACAGCATGATTTTTTTTTTTTTTTTTGCTTTTTTTGGCTCCCTCTTGGCATATGACGTTCCCGGGCCAGGGATCAGATCCAAGTCACAGTTGCAACCTACGCTACAGCTGCAGCAATGCCGGATCCTTAACCCACTGTGCTGGGCTGAGGATCAAACTTGTGTCCCACCACTACAAATATGCCACCAATACTGTCTCACCATAGCAGGAGGTCCTACACAGCATGCATTTTAACTGCATGTGTGTATACACTTTCTTAAGGGCATAGGTCAGCCCCGCATTCCTTTTTGCTCCCCCACAATCCCTCACACAAGAGGACTTGGAAGATTCTCCCAGTTGGCAAGGTTGCAGGCCTCCATGAGAAGAGATGTGTGGGGAGTTCCTTGGTGACACAGTGGGTTAAGGATCCAGCATTGTCACTGCCATGGCCTGGGAACTTCCTCATGCCTTGGGTGTGGTCCAAAAAAAAGAGAGAGAGAGAGAGAAAAGGGATATGTGGAGTCCCCATGAGCACACTATGGTGCCAGAAGCCACAGGAGGTTCCCAGGTAAATGTGGGAAGCAACTCAGGGTTTGAGGTACCCCATCCTAAGGCCTGCCCTGAGCAAACAGTCTTTTTGGTTTCAGGTTTTGGGCCCTTCCGGCAGCACCTGGTGAATTCCAGCTGGGAAGCAGTGAAGGTAAAGACCCTCTGGGCCCAGATCCAAGAGCTCAGGGCCCAGCCAGTTCTTTCTGTGGTTCTGAGATAACCCAGCATGCAGGCCCCTTGGTGACCATGGGAGGGGGAAAGCACACACTGGGAGCCCTGGAACATGAGCTATAACCTTTGGTTCTTCGGTTGACTTGCCTGCCCCCTGGGGCCCCTTCTGGCTCAGTGTTTAAAAAAAAAAAAGGCTAAAGAGACACCTCTGGGAAGGATGGGGAGTGGCCCAGGCAGTCTGGGAACCCCTTCTGGCTGTAGAATGTTGGAAAAGTCACTTCCCCCAGCCTCAGTGTCCTTGTTCATGAAATCGGAAAGTAATATCACTGTCATTACTGGATGGTTCTGGGCACAAAAGAGGTAAGTATGTGAAGCAAGTATAAGTTTGCTAAAGCAACTTTTTTTTTTGTCTTTTTGTCTTTTTAGGGCCACACCCATGGCATATGGAGGTTCCCAGGCTAGGGGTCAAATTGGAGCTACAAACAGCTGCTGGCCTACACCACAGCCACAGCAACGCCAGATCCGAGCCTCATCTGCGACCTATACCACAGCTCACAGCAACACCAGATCCTTAACCCACTGAGCGAGGCCAGGGATTGAACCCGCAACCTCATGGTTCCTAGTTGGATTCATTTCCACTGTGCCATGACGGGAACTCCTAAAGCAGCTTTTTTAAAGCACAGCACCTGGCACAGGAGAAAACACATCCATAGACAGGTTGTAAGGAGGCCTCATCCATTGAGCAGACCTCTCCTCTCTGAAGCAGTTGCCTCACTCGTACCAGTCCCCACATGGTGTCACTTGGAGGCTCAGTACACAGCCAGCTGTTTCTTCACACTTGACCAACCATTTCATGCCTCTCTCAGATCAAGCCAAAGGTGGGGTCTTGACTCTATTCTCAGAGTTTCCCAGTCAAGCTGAAAATGCAGCAAAATCACTTAAAGTGTGCGTTTGCAGCCACTGTAGCATTGGTTTCCTAGCCTGTCTACACAGATGCAATCCAGGAAACTCTTTTCTCTTGAGTTAGAACTTAGGTTTTTTTTTTTTTTTCAACTAGCCAGAAAGCTCAGAAAGCCCCAGATTCACTGCCAAACCTCACCACTGCATGCAACACACCAGAAAGGCCAGGATGGGGCTTTCATGAGTTCCCAGCATTTGCAGCCAGTTTCTCAAAAAACAGGACTTCTTACTGCTGTGAGCCCTTCTTTTTGCAGTCATGAGAATGGAAAAGAGCCAGGCTACCTGGGATCAGGTAGTTCTCAATTCCAACTGCTGCAAGCTGTTGGTGTCAAAACAAGTCACTCAAATTTTCTTTGCCTCAGTTTTCTTATCTGTATAATGGGAAGCTTGTAATGAATGGGAATTGACACACATAAACCCCTCAGAACTTGGCAGAACAACTGCTTACTGGTGCTCACAAGTACCATTCTTATTACTAGGAAGCAGTTCTACCAGTTAGTTTTCTCAGTCAAGGTCAAATGGAATCGGACTTTGGATAGCCACAGAATGATGGAGGGGGGGATTATTTGGTAGGTTCGAGGTTGAGTGAGAAAGCTGGAAAATCAGGGCAGAAACAGAAGCAGGCTAAGGTTTTCTAGGAGGAGGCAGCAGGATGGCAAACTAAGTGCTCCGAAGGCTCTTCTCCTGCATATAAACTAGGAAAGATAGAATCCTGCTGGGCACAAAGTGGTAAAGGAAAACTTATGCACGTCATACCACACACAGATCCATCACACATAGTGAAGGCTGCAGCCTGAAGGAATGAGTGGTCAGCATCCCCTCCCCTACAAAACACACCCAAAAGACAGGGGGCATGTTGTCATTGTCACCATTGTCATCAGCAAGGGAGATGGACCAGAACTGAGACTTTTACTGTAAGTCAGACCCTTGAAAGAAGATCCTGTGGATTCTAGTACCCCTGACTCCCAGGAAAGCGTATGCAGTTTCTCTTGAGGATTTAAAACTCAGATTTTTGGCGTTCCCTTCGTGGTTCAGCAGTTAAAAAACACAACTATGATCCATGAGGATGTGGGTTTGATCCCTGGCCTCACTCAGTGGGTTAAGGATCCGGCATTGCTGTGAGCTGTGTGGTGGAGGTTGCGGATGTGGCTTGGATCCTGAGTTGCTGTGGCTGTGGTGTAGCTGGCAGCTGTAGCTCCAGTTTGACCCCTAGCCTGGGATCTTTCATATGCCGTGGGTGAGACTCTAAAAAGCAACACCTCAGGCTTTTCTGCAAAGTAAGATGAGCTAAACAATCAAAGATCCCCAATCAAAGATCCCCAATCTTTCCAATCAAAGATCCCCAAATATGCAAAGAAACCAACTACCCTGAGTAAGAATCAACAGAAGCAGATTTAGAACCTAAAGAACTTTGAGTTTCTAAATCATTCTGCTAGATATTAGCATAAAATAGCATAATTATATATAGAATATTTAAAGAAGTAATGATATAATCACCAAAATAAGCAAAAAAATGGCTATCAAAAGATTAGACAAGTGAGTTCCCTGGTGGAGCAGTGGGTTAAAGACCTGACATTGTCTTGGGTGACTGCTGTGGCAAAGATTTTGTCCCTAGACCAGGAACTTCTGCATGCTGCAGGTGTGGCAAAGATAAATTTAAAATATTAGGCTAATTGAAAAGGGGGATAAGAGAACTATAGAAATTTAAAACACAAGTGTTGAGGTGAAGAGATTAACAGATGACTTAAAAGATGGTTTAGAATTATGCTAAGTGAAAGATACCAGTCACAAAAGCCCACATATTGTATAAATCCATTTAGATGAATGTCCAGATGAAGTTAATCTATGATATATAAAGTAAATTCATGGTTGTATAGGGCAAGTGATTGGGTATTGGGGGAAATAGGGAGTGACTGTAATGGGTATAGGATTTTTTTAGAGATGATGACAATGTTCTCAAATTGATCAAAGTGATTGTTGCACAACTCTGAATGTACTGAAAGGCAATGAATTATAAACTTTAAACATAAATTGTATGGTATGCAAAATATAAATACATGTGTATAGCAGTTTAGAGACATGAAGTGAAAATTAGTGAACTAGAAGATAGCTCTGGTGATATTTTTCAAAGGGCAGCATAAAGAGATGGACAAGGAAATGGAAAAAGAAATTAAGACATGGATAATAAAATCAGATATTCAAACATGTTTATTTGGAATTCTATAAGGTGAGAATAAGAATGGAAGAAAGCATCATTCAAAGAAATAATGATTAAGACTATTGCAGGAGTTCCCATTGTGGCGCAGTGGAAACAAATCTAACAAGTATCCATGAGGATGTGGGTTTGATCCCCTGGCCTCACTCAGTGGGTCAGCTATTTGGCAAGGCTGTGAGCTGTGATGTAGGTCACAGAAGTGGCTCAGATCCCACATTACTGTGGCTGTGGTATAGGCCATCAGCTTTAGCTCCAGTTTGACCCCTAGCTTGGGAACTTCCATATGCCATGGGTGTGGCCTAAAAATAAAAAAATTTATAAAAGACTGTTGCAGAATTGGATGAAAAACATGGATCTACAAAGATGTATAAACTATATACCAAGCAAAACCAAAATCCATTGCTATACACTCATCACACTAAGACTGCAGAAAACCAAAGACAGGGAGATCCAAGAGTATCCAGGAAGAAAAGACAAGTCACCTACAAAAGGCAGTTTCATTAGACTATGAATAAATTTCTCAAAAACAATAATAAAAGCCAGAAAATAGCGGAGTGACATCAAAGAACTGGAGAAAAAAATTTCAACCTGAAATTTTGTACCCAGTAAAATTATTTTCCAAGACCAAGGATGAAATGAAGACATTTTCTTAAAAGCCAGCATCGGGAGTTTACTACCAACATGCACAAGCCTAAAGAATATAAAGGATCATTCACAAGGAAGAAAAATGGTCCCAGAAAGATGATGTGAGGTGCAAAGAGGAACAGCGAGCCTGGAGGTAAAATCTAAACTAGCACTATTTGTTAATACTGACAGTAGTAATTGATGGCTAATTTTAAGTTTAAAAATAAAGGAATGATCTGAAATATAGGACAATGAAAGCATAGAAGTCAAGAGGTATATGTATGACCAGGTCATATTTCTGTACAACAGAAATTGACAGAACAATGTAAATCCACTATAATAGAAAAAATAAAAATGTAAAAAATAAAAAATTTCCACTCCAAAAAAAGAAGTCAAGAGGGATAATTCGAGTTTAAGTCTTCTAAGGACCTTCACAGGCATCTTGATATCAATTTAGACTTTGTTAAGCTATGTATATAAATATATATATATATATATTTAATTGAAATGTAGTATATAATTGAAGTATGGTATTATAATGTATTAGTTTCAGGTGTACAGATTCTTTTCCATTATAGATTGTTACAAGATATTGAATATAATTCCCTGTGCTATATATATAATAGGTATTGGTTATCTGTTTTATTTTATTTTTTTATTGATAGATTTCTTTTTTTATAATGATTCTTATTTTTTTCCATTATAGCTGGTTTACAGTGTTCTGTCAGTTTTCTACTGTACAGCATAGTGACCCAGTTACACATACATGTATACATTTTTTGTTCTCACATTATCAGGCTTCATCATAAGTGACTAGACGGTTATCTGTTTTATATATAGTGGTATGTATTTGTTAATTCCAAGCTCCTAATTTATTCTCCCTCCATAGTTTCTCCTTTGGTAACCATAAGTTTGTTTTCTATGTCGGTGAGTCTGTTTCAGTTTTGTAAATAAGTTCATTTGTATCATTTTTTAAAGATTCTGCATGTAAGTGATATCATATGATATTTGTCTTTGTATGACTTGCTTCACCTACTCCACTTAGTATGATAGTCTCTAAGTCCATCCATGTTGCTGCAAATGGCTTTTTTTCCCATTCTTTTTTATGGCTGAGTATTATTCCATTGTGTGTGTTTGTGTGTGTGTGTCTGTCTGTGTGTGTCTGTGTGTGTGTATCACATCTTTATCCACTCATTTGTTGGTAGACACTTGAGGGGCTTCCATGTCTTGGCTGTTGTGAATAGTGCTGCTCTGAACATTGGAGTATATGTATCTTTTTGAATTAATATTTTCATCTCTTCTGAATATATGCCCAGGAGTAGGATTGCAGGATCATATAGTAACTCTGTTTTTAGTTTTTTAAGGGACCGCTATACCATTCCCCACAGTGGCTGCATCTTACCTTTCCATCAGTAGTGTAGGAGAGTTCCCTTTTCTCCACACCCACTCCAGCATCTTCGTTTGTAGACTTTTTAATGATGGCCATTCTGACCAGTGTGAGGTAATGCCTCATTGTAGCTTTGATATGTATCTCTCTAATAATTAGCAGGTTCAAGCATCATTACATATAGCCTAATGGCCATCTGTATGTCTTCTTTGGAGAAATGTCTGTTTTGGTCTTCTGCCCATTTGCTGATTGGGTTGTTTTTTTCATATTGAACTATATGAGCTGTTTGTATATTTTGGAAATTAATCCCTTGTCAGCCACATTGTTTGCAAATATTTCCCCTGTTCTGTAAGTTGTCTTTTGTTTATGGTTTCCCTTGCTGTGTGCAAGAACTTTTAAGCAGAATTAAGTTCCATTTATTTATTTTTGCTTTTATTTCCATTATTCTAGGAGATGGATCCAAAAAGATATTGCTAGAGTTCCCACTGTGGCTCAGTGGGTTAAGGGTCCAGCATTGCTGTAGCTGTGGTGAGGGTTGCAGCTCTGGCTTGGGTTCATTCCCTAGCCTGGGAACTTCCATATGCTGCAGTGGTGGCCAAAAATGAAAACAAACAAATACACACACACACAAAACCCACAAAAAGATATTGCTGTGATTTATGTCAGAGTGTTCTGACTGTGTTTTCCTCTAGAAGTTTTATAATATCTGGTCTTACATTTAGATCTTTAATCCATTTTGAGTTTATTTTTGTATGTGGCATTAGAGAATGTTCTAATTTCATTCTTTTACATGTAGCTTGTCAGATTTCCCAGAACCACTTATTGAAGAGACTATTTTTTCTCCATTGTATATTCTTGCTTTCTTTGTCACAGATTAATTGACCACATAAGTATATGGGGTTTATTTCTAGGGTTTCTATCCTTTTCCATTGATCTACATGTCTGTTTTTGTGCCAATACCATACTATTTTGATTACTGTAGCTTTTTAGTATAATCTTAAGTCAGGGAGCCTAATTTCTCCAGCTCCACTCTTTTTTTCAAGATTGTTTTGGCTACTGGGGGGTCTTCTGTGTTAAAAATTATTTATTCTTTTTTTTTTGTCTTTTTGCCACTTCTTGAGCCACTCCCATGGCATATGGAGGTTCCCAGGCTAGGGGTCGAATCAGAGCTGTAGCTGCCAGCCTACGCCAGAGCCACAGCAACATGGGATCTGAGCCACGTCTGCAACCTACACCACAGCTCATGGCAACGCTGGATCCTTAACCCACTGAGCAAGGCCAGCGATCAAACCCACAACCTCATGGTTCCTAGTTGGATTCGTTAATCACTAAGCCATGACGGGAACTCCAAAAATTATTTATTCTTGTTCTGTGAAAAATGCCACTGGTGGTTTGAAAGGGATTGCATTAAATCTAGATTGTCATGGGTAGTATGGTCATCGTAACAATATCGATTCTTCTAATCCAAGAACACATTATTTCCATCTGTTTGTATCACCTTCAGTTTCTTTCTTCAGCATCTTATTATTTCTGGGTACAGGTCTTTTGCCTCCTTAGGTAGATTTAGTCCTAGATATCTTATTCTCTTTGATGCAGTGGTAAATGAGATTGTTTCTTTTATTTCTCAATTCTGATATTTCATCATTAATGTATAGTAATGCAACAGATTTCTGTACATTAATTTTGTGTCCTGCAACTTTACTAAATTCATTGATGAGCTCTAGTAGTTTTCTGGTGGCATCTCTAGGATTTTCAATGTATAGAATCATGTCATCTGCAAAAAGTGACTGTTTTGATTCTTCCTTCTGTTTTGGGTTCCTTTTAATTCTCTTCTCTAATTGCTATGGCTAGGACATCCAAAACTATGTTGAGTAAAAGTGGCGCGAGTGGGCATCCTTGTCTTGTTTGTGATCTTAGAAGGAATACTTTCAGCTTTTCACCACTGAGTATGATGTTAGCTGTGCATTTGTCATATATATTGAGGTATGTACCTTTGATGTCCACTTTATGGAGAATTTTTTCATAAATAGATATTGAAAATTTTGGGGGCCACACTGACAGCGTACAGAAGTTCTGGGACCAGGGATTGAACCTGCACCACGGCAGTAACCAGAGCCACAGCAGTGACGATGCCAGATACTTAACCTACGGAGCCATGAGGGAACTCCAAATTTCATGAATCTTTTTTTCCCATCTATTGAGATGATCATATGATTTTTATTCTTCAATTCGTTAATGTGGTATATCACACTGATCAATTTGCAGGTATTGGAAAATCCTTGCACCCCTAGGATAAATGCCAATTGTATATGATGACAAAATTTCAAGAGTAACTATGAAGGAGTAGAAATGAAGTATACGACTTCCAAGAGAGCAGAGAAACAAAACAGAGTAAGTAAGCAGATGAAGAAAACTATAATCAAAGGGGCTCATAAGTCACCCAATAAGAAACAAGGTAGATGAATACAGGGTCTCCATCCTGCTGAATACTAGATACTGCAGCTTGTCCCCATAACACTGGCTGCTGTATACCCCCCACTGGCATTATTGGTGCCCTTGGAACCTTGATGTTTCTTCTATCAGAGATTTGCTCCTGACTCAAAGATGAGTGTACCAGATGTGGCCTTGGCCACAACAAAACTGACCTTTCAGTGTTTGTGGTGGGAGCTGGAATCTGTCTTCTACCAAGACCCCAATATTAAGAGTTGCCACAAATAAGAGTAAGGTCAAAGAAATAACAATGTTGATTTGTATATAAAATATTAACTCTTGGAGTTCCCTGGTAGCTCAGCAGGTTAAGTATCTGGTGTTGTCACCACTGTGGCATAGTTCAATCCTTGGCTTAGGAACTTCCACATGCCACCAGCATGCGCCCCACCCCCCACCCCAAAGTTAACTCTTCTCAGCTCAAACTATATTTATCCAGTTCCTGATTTGGAACACAACCTACTGAAACATGAGTCTCTCCCTGTCCCACCCCAGCTAGGTGTACTGCAGTGCAGTTCTGACACTAACCTGATGCCGCAAGTTAAAGGCAAAGTCCTCTACAAGATTGCCCTACCTTTAGACACAACCTGCATTTCAAGAGTCCTGAGTCAGGATTTCTGACTGACTGTAAATTCGGGTATTTTCATGACCCCTGCAGTTTTGATAATTTGCTAGAATGACTCACAGGGCTCAGGAAAGCTTTAAGATTACAGTTTTTACATAAAGGATACATTTAGGGTGAGCTCTAGTTGAGCCCCATAGCAGAGCTTTCATGCCCTCTTCCTGTGGAGTCGGGGCACATTATCCTTCTGATACATCAGTGCATTCATCAATGCATTCATCAAACTTCACCAAACCTCCACATCCAGAGTTTTTATTGGAGTTTCATGGTATAGGCGTGATTGGTTAAATCATTGGCAGCGTGATTGAATTCAGTCTCTAGTCTACCTTCCCTCTCTGAAGGTCAGGCAGCTGAAAGTCCTAACCTCACAAGTGTTTGTTTTTTCTGGTGACCAGATTCCATCCTGAAGCTATCAGGGGCCACCATGAGTCATCCCCTTTAGCGTATCAAAGATACCCCTGTTGCTCAGGAAATTCCAAGAGTTTTGAAGGTCTGTGCCTGGAACTGGGGACAAAGACCAGATAACCACATATATATACCAGATATATTCTTTCTCTTTTTTTCTCCCCCCCATAGCATATGAAGTCCTGGGGTTGGGGATCAGATCCAAGCCACAGTTGTGACCTACACCACAGCTGTGGCAACACTGGGTCCTTAACCCACTGTGCCTGTGCTGGGCTGGGGTTCAAACCCATGTCCCAGTGCTCTAGAGATGCCACTGATCCCATTGTGCCACAGTGTGAGCTCCCAAGTATACTCTTTCTTATACCACAGTTCCCCACAGGGGTTCTGGTGTAGGGAGAGGAGAAGGCTTGTTAATAAAATAATGACAACCCAAAGCAGATTCTGAGAAGTGCTCCTCTATGAGACTCTGAATAGGAAGAGATTAATATCATTCTGGAGAACATATGGAAGAAAGGAACCTAAAGCAAAATGAGAAAAACCTGCACCCCTGGGAGGTCACTGGGAAGGCCATCTGGTGGAAGCAGCAATGAAAGACAGGCAAATTTCTGGCAAGAGGGAATAAATTCTCCAAAGCACCATGTGTTGGGTATTCTAGACACTTCATGCGGAGTAGCTCACTGCATTCTTCCTGAAGTCCAAATAAGTTGATACAGCTATTCCCATTCTGAGGGCAAGGAAATGGGTTCTCAGAGAGGTTGAATATCTGGCCTGAGGACACGTGCCGTGAAAGTAGCAGTGCCTAGATTCCAATCTCAGGTGGTACCAGTGAGTGAAGTCCAAATTCTGCCCACTTGCCTTGCTCTTCCCCAGAACAAAACAACACTGGGTTCAGAAGAGAAGCTCTTCCAGCACAATAATGGCTTTTAAACCTCCTAGAAACCAAATATCAAGACCCATTACCCAGTGACCCAAGGATTAGCAAAGTGAGACTCTTCACCCAAATGCCTCAGCCCGACATCCACATCATCATATCTGCCATCTTTGGAGCTTTCCCACAGGAGCCTGAGACATGGACAAGGCAAAAGGCTGCATAGTCTTGTTCACAATGCAACCATAGGATTGATGACTAGAACAGAAACCTCCTTACCAGCCGATGGGGAGGCAAACCCAAGCCCAGCTCCTTGTGCTCTCTGTCACTCTAGTTTGCCTTCTCCACTGGTCCCTGCTAACAGACTCTGGCTTATGCTTTCCCCTTCTTTCTAGTGTTTTTCTCTAGAGAAGAGGCACTTGCAGTCTCTTTAGAGGCTACTTTACTCTCAACCCTCAGACCATTCTCTCTTCCTTTCCCATCCAGGATCATTCTGTGTCATCCACTAATGTGCCTATAGACTCAGCTCAGTGTTAGACCTGCTGATCCTGCTTTGAAACCTCCCTGGGAGTGTCCACTTAAGGTGCCAGCATATGGCCAAAAGAGCATTCATTTTAGGGTAATCATCTAAGTGGAGCATTAAGGCGAAGATCCAAGCTAGTTCAGGTACATATATTTGACCCATTATACAGATGTAGAAACAGGCTTAGGTGAGCTAAATAATGCACGAGGGGACCAACCCCTTGAGTCAATATGCACAGCACACTATCTGTGGGGACCTGCATCACCACATTCCTATCCACACAAAAGGCCTGGCCTGGCGCATGCTCTCCAGTGTCTGTGTGTTGACTGGATACATGAATGAGTGCCATTCTTTCCTATTCTCCTACCGGAAGTCAACCTTGTCAAAGCCATGGCTGTGTCTTCTGGGTACTTCCTCTATGCCAGGCATGGTCAGTGGAGATATATAGGATAATAGAGAGAGGAGACAAGTGCACCCTACACTCACAGCATCTCACCTCTGAGACAGGTGAGCTACTAAATCATAAGTTGAATACATTTTTGTTGCAGTTGCCCTTAAGTGGGAGATTGTTTTCTCTTTTCTTTTCTTTCTTTGTTTTCCTTTTTTTTTTTTTTCTTTTTAGGGCCACTCTCACTGCATATGGAGGTTCCCAGGCTAGGGGTCTAATTGGAGCTACAGCTGCTGGCCTGTGCCACAGACATAGCAACTCAAGATCCAAGTCACATCTGCAATGTAGACCACAGCTCATGGCAATGCTGGATCCTTAACCCACTGAGAAAGGCCAGGGATTGAACACGCATCCTCTTGGATCTTGCAATATAAATGCTAAAATTCCCAGTAAACAAAGCCATTTCCTACAAGCTCCCAGAAGGGTGACTTAATGTTGTTTACCAAGAGCATGTGCCAAAGACCTTAACATTGGGCTGACTTGTGTTGGGCATCCTGCCCTCTCTAATCTTAAGTCTCATCTACTGACTTATGCAGTGGTCATTATCTCCTGGTTTCTTGACACTGTCATTTTAGAGCTAGTACCACCTCCCATTCTTTCAGAAGAATTATTTCCTGAACTCTCCTAGAAATGCCTGAGCCTGGAAAGGCAGAAAATAAAACAAGGGTTTTGTAAAACACAACCTGGGTCAGTTGAGCTAGGACATTATGTAACTGCACTTAAAATAAACCCAGCCTTGGGGGCCAAGAGGTCAGAGCTCTTGCCAGATTTGATCAACTTGATATGCAGAATAATTTTTCTAGACGCCAAAGATGAGGAGGCTGCGTGCCTTTATTACATGTTGCTTTTAAAAAGCCTAGTAATAAGGGACAAAAGGCAGTGATTCAGAAGAGAAAAAAGAAGCAACAAGCTGAATAATGCTTTAGAATGAAGGATGAGGTGTGCAGACCACGCTCATAGATAGATAGTGAACTGCTTAGCTTTCCATGTAAAAGTAAAGTGTTTCTTTTGATTCAGCTTTATTTTATTTCCTAAGAGGCCTCTATTCTTCTTACCAAATCCCACAATAAAACCTTTTTCCATCCTAGGGGAAAACAGACCATATGTATGACAGACATTTTTCTGACCCACAGTGGGCCTTGTTTTATTTTGTTTTCTTGATTAGTATGGGAAGAACTGGAGTTCCCATTGTGGCTCAGTGGGGTTAGGAACATGACTAGTATCCATGAGAATGTGGGTTCGATCCCTGACCTCTCTCAGTGGGTTAAGGATCCAGCATAGATGACTACAGCATCAGATCTGGCATTGCTGTGGCTGTGGCGTAGGCTGGCAGCTACAGCTCTGATTCAGTTCCTAGCCTGGGAACTCCTATATGCTGCAGGTGCAGCCCTAAATAAATAAATACAAAAATAAATAAATAAAAAATAAAAATACATTGAGATGTACAGAAAAGTCTGAAGATAGTACGGGGAGTTTCCACGTACAGCCCCAACCAGTTTCGCCTGTTATTAACATAATATACGTACATTAGTATGGTACATTTGTCACAGTGAATGAACCAGCATTAATATATTATTATTAACTGAAGTCCATAGATTATTGACATTTCCTGAAGTTTCACCTATCATCCCTTTCCTGTCCCAGGGTCCCATCCAGAATAGCACATTATACTTATTCCTCATGTGTTCCTAGCTCCTCTGGTCTGTGACAGTTTCTTAGAGTTTCCTTGCTTTTGGTGGCTTTGACAGTTCAGTTTTGAAGAGTGCTGGTCAGATATTTTATAGGCGTCCTCCAATTAGGATCTGTCCAATGTTTTTCTCATGATTAGACAAGGTTTTGGGAAGGAGGAGCACAGAGGTCAAGTGCCATTCTCATCCCCTCCAAATAGGGATACAGTCTGTTGATGTGACTGATCACTATTGATGTTGACCTTGATCACCTGGCTGAAGCAGTGCTGCTCAGGTTTCTCACTGTAAAGTTGCTTTCTCCCCCTCTCCCCCTCTTTAAACTATGATCTTTGGAAGGAAATCACTATGTGCTGCTCACACTCAAGAATGTGGAATTAGGAGTTCCCGTTGTGGCGCAGTGGTTAACGAATCCAACTAGGAACCATGAGGTTGCAGGTTCAGTCCCTGCCCTTGCTCAGTGGGTTTAACGATCTGGCGTTGCCGTGAGCTGTGGTGTAGGTTGCAGACGAGGCTTGGATCCCGCGTTGCTGTGGCTCTGGCGTAGGCCAGTGGCTACAGCTCCGATTGGACCCCTAGCCTGGGAACCTCCATATGCCACACGAGCGGCCCAAGAAATGGCAAAAAGACAAAAAAAAAAAAAAAAGAATGTGGAATTAGGAGTTCCCCTCATGGCGCAGCAGAAACAAATCTGACTAGGAACCATGAGGTTGCAGGTTCGATCCCTGGCCCTACTCAGTCTATTAAGGATCCAGGGTTGCTGTGAGCTGTGGTGTAGGTCACAGAGGCGGCTCTGGTGTGGCTGAGGCTCTGGCATAGGCTGGCGGCTACATCTCCAATTGAACCCCTAGCCTGGGAACCTCTATATGCCACAGGTGTGGCCCTAAAAAAGCCAAAAAAAAAAAAAAAAAGAATGAGGAATTACACCCCCCTTGAGGACAGAGTATCTCCAAAGATTATATGGGATGGTTCTGCATGGAAGATTTGGCTCTTCCTGGCCCACCTGTTTATGGATTTATTTAGTCACTTCTTTACATCAGTAAGGACTCATGGATAACTATTTTATACTTTGGGTTATGGCTCGTTTCCTTATCAAAGTCCGTCTTGTGAAGAATATCCCACTGCCTTTACTATCCCTGATCGCCAATACCCTTCTTCCACGAGAAACACAAGATCACACACTTCATTTTCTACCCTTGAGAATTAGACTAAGGTGGATACTTTTTAATTAGCTGCATTCCTTTTATATATAAATCTGTGTTTTTCCTCCTGTCATTATTACATCATTTATATTTAATTTATATAAAGAGCCACATCCCTTTTTTTAATTTTAAAGTATTTTATTCAAGTATAGTTGATTTACAGTGTCATATTAGTTTCAGGTGTACAGCACAGTGATTCATTTATATGTGTTATTTTTCAGATAATTTTCTCTTATAGGTTATTTAAAAATGTTGAGTATAATTCCTTGTGCTATACAGAAGGTCCTTGCTGGTTATCTATTTTATGTATAATAGTGGGTATCTGTTAATCCCAAACCCCTAATTTATCCCTCCCAACCCTTCCCCTTTGATAACAATAAATTTGTTTTCTATGTCTGTGCATGTTTCTCTTTTATAGATAAGTTCATTTGTATCTTTTTTTTGGTTTGGTGAATACGCAATATCATATGATGTTTGTCTTTGGCTGGCTTATTTCATTTAGTATTGATAACCTCTAGTTACATCCATGTTATTGAAAATGGCATTATTTCATTCTTTTTTTATGGCTGAGTAATGTTCCTCTGTGTGTGTGTGTGTGTGTGTGTGTATGTGTACACTACATCTTTATCCATTCATCTGTTGCTTCCATGTCTTGGCTATTGTAAATAGTGCTGCTATGAACATTGGGGTGCATGTATCTTTTTGAATTAGAGTTTTTATTTATTTTAGATATATGCTCAGGAGTGGGATTGCAGGATCATATAGTAACTCTGTTTTTAGTTTTTCAGGGAAACTCCATACTGTTCTCCATATTTGCTGCAAATTACCTTCCCCACCAACAGGGTAGGAGGATTCCCTGTTCTCCACACTCCCTTCAGCATTTATTGTTTGTATATATATATATATTTTTGGTCTTTTTAGGGCCACACCCATGGCATATGGAAGTTTCCAGGCTAGGGGACAAATCAGAGCTGCAGCTGCCAGCCTATACCACAGCCACAGCAACGTGGGATATGAGCTGCATCTGTGACCTAGACCACAGCTTATAGCAATGTGGGATCCTTAACCCAGTGAATGGGTCAAGGATAGAACCCACATCCTAATGGGTACTAATCAGGTTCGTTACTGCTGAGCCACAACGGGAACTCCTATTTGTTGATTTTTTCTTTTTGACTTTTTAGGGCCTCAACCATGCCATTTGGAAATTCCCAGGCTAGGGGTCTAATCAGAGCTATAGCTGCCAGCCTGTGCCACAGCCACAGCAGTGCCAGATCTGAGCTGCAGTTGTGGCCTGTACCACAGCTCATGCAACACCAGATCTTTAACCCACTGAGCGAGGTCAGGGATCAAACTCACATCTTTATAGATACTAGTTGAGCTGAGCCACAACAGGAAATCCTGTTTGTAGATTTTTTGATGATGGCTATTCAGACCAGTGTGAGATGATAACTCATTGTAGCTTTAATTTACACCTTTCTAGTTATTAGCGACATTGAACATTTTTTCATGTGCCCATTGACCATCTGTGTGTCTTCTTTAGAGAAATGTCTATTTCTAGATCTTCTGCCCATTTTTTGATTGGGTTATTTGTTTTGGGTTTTTTTTTATATTGAACTGTGTGAGCTGTTTGTATATGTAGGAAATTAATCCTGTCAGTCATATCATTTACAAATATTTTTCCCCATTCCATAGGTTATCTTTTTGTTTAATGTATGTATTCCTTTCTGTGCAAAAGCTTTTAGGTTTAACTAGGTTCCATTTGTTTATGTTTGCTTTTATTTCCATTACTGTAGGAGATGGATCCAAAAAGTTATTGCTGTGATTTGTGTTGAAGAGTGTTCTGATCATGTTTTCCTCTAGGAGTTTTATAGTATCCAGTCTTACATTTAGGTCTTCAATCCATTTTGAGTTCATTTTTGTATGTGATATTAGAAAATGTTCTAATTTCATTCTTTTACATGCAGCTGTCCACTTTTCCCAGCACCTCTTTTTGGAGCGACTGTTTTTTCTTCATTTTATATTGTCTCCTTTGTCATAGATTAATTGACCATAAGTGTGCGGGTTTATTTCTGGGTTTTCTAGCTTGTTCCATTGATCTATATGTGTTTTTTTTTTTTTTTTTGTGCCAATACCATACTGTTTTGATGACTAGTTTTGTAGCATAGTCTGAAATCAGGGAGCAAGATTCCTCCACGTCTGTTTTTCTTTTCCTTTTTTTAAATTGAAGTATAGTCGATTTGCAATGCTGTGTTAATTTCTGCTGTATAGCAGAGTGATTTGTATATATATATACACACACACATACATTTTAAAATATTCTTTTCTTTTATGGTTTATCATAGGATATTCAATATAGTTCTCTGTGCTATACAGCAGGACCTTGTCGTTTATCCCTTCCACACATAATAGCTTAAATTTGCTAACCCCAACCTCTCATTCCATCCTTCCCCCAACCTTCTCCCCCTTGGCAACCACAAGTCTGTTCTCCTTGTCTGTGAGTCTGTTTTTGTTTCACAGAAACACATTCATTTGTGTCATATTTTAGATTCCACATATGACACCATATGGAATATTTATTTATTTATTTATATTTGTCTTTCTAGGGCCACATCTGCAGCATATGGAGGTTCCCAGGCTAGGGGTCAAATTGGAGCTGTAGCTGCCGGCCTACACCATAGCCACAGCAATGCAGGATCCAAGCCACGTCTGTGACCTACACCACAGCTCACGGCAATGCCAGATCCATAATCCACTGAATGAGGCTAGGGATTGAACCTGTGTCCTCATAGATCCTAGTTGGGTGTGTTAACTACTGAGCCACAACAGGAACTCTGAATTTTTTTTGTATTTAAACCATTTTTATAATTGATTAACAATGTTCTGTCAATTTCTGCTGTACAGCAGAGTGATCTATCTATCTATCTATCTATCTTCTTTTTCTCTCATTATCCTCCATCATGTTCCATTGCAAGTGACTAGATATAGTTCCCTGCACTTTACAGCAGGATCTCATTGCTTATCCATTCCAGATGCACTGGTTTGCATTAACTAATTGCAAACTCCCAGGCCATCCTACTCCCTCCCCCTCTCTCTTGGCAACCACAAGTCTGTTCACCATGTCCATGAATTTGTTTCTTTTCTGTAGATAGGTTCATTTGTACTGTATATTAGATTTTAGATATAAATAATATCACATTGATGCCAGAAAGATGATACCAGAATCTGGGTTCTTGTTCACAGCAGTCAAAGAATGAACTCAGTGAACACACAGGCAGCAAGCAAGCAAAGTTTTTATTAAAGAAAGCAGATAGCTCCCAGGGTTACTGGGAGGAGGGAGAAGAGCCCCCATTCTCTATTGTCCTATAGGGGTTTTTATTCCTTAAAGTTGGGGGGGTACCAACATGGGGTCCAGACAGAAGTGGTCTTCTCCCATTAGCCTTGCTCAGTTACCTATATCAGTCCTTGTCCTAGGGGTGGAAATGTCTGGTAAGTCTCATAGTTTCTTTGCCCTTTTCTTCCCGTAAACTGAGTCACAGGGGATTGGGGTTAATGTCCATCTGGGCGTAGGTACACTCCCTGTAGTAAACAAGGCCTGTGGGGATGTTTCTCCCTGGAGCCCTTAAGCCACAAATGTTAATCAATGGCCATACCAAAGAATGTATGGAAGCCCATGCTCCTACATTGACTACCTGAGTTAATATTCTGCCTCAACATGGTATTTATCTTTCTCTTTCTGATTTAGCTCACTTAGTGTGATAATCTCTAATTGCATCCATTAATCTGTCAGTAGACATTTAGGTTGTTTTCATGTTTTGGCTATTGTAAATAGCCAAGAATCATGCTGCTATGAATCATGGATCATGTGGTAACTCTGTCTTTAGTTTTCTGAGCAACTTCCACATGTTGTTTCCTATAATGTCCAACTCCATTTTTTCTTTCTCAAGATTGCTCTAGTTTCTTGGAGTCTTTTGTGTTTCCATACAAATTAAAATTTTTTTGTTCTAGTTCTGTGAAAAATACCATTGGTAATTTGATAGGGATTTCATTGAATTTAGGTTGCCTTGGGTAGTATGGTCATTTTAACAATACTGATTTTTCTAATCCAAGAACACGTTATATCTATTTGTGTCATCTTCATGGTCTTCTATTAGTGTCTTAGAGTTTTTGGAGTACAGGTCTTTTGCCTCCTTAGGTTGGTTTAGTCCTAGGTGTTTTATTCTTTTTGATGCAGTGTAACAGAATATCATAGACTGGTAACTTCAGCAATAAACATTTTTAACAGTTCTGGATGTTGAAAGTCCGAGATCAGGGTGCCAGCACTGTTGGGTTCTTGATGAGGCTCCACTTCCTGGTTATAACCTCACATGGTCCCTCTTTGGTGCATGCTTGCAGAGAGTTCTGTTCTTGTCATGCCCTTATAAGGATCACCAGTCCCATTGTGGCAGCCCCATCTTCATGACCTCATCTAAACCTAATTATGTCCCAAAGGTCCTATGCTACCCCACTTGGAATAAGGGCTTCAATATATGAATTTGTTGGGTTGGGGAGAGGACACAAACATTCATTCCATAAGTGGAGCCATTGAAATCAAGCAGGACCCTGCCAAGCCCTCTTTGTTATGAAAGCCCCTCAGAGTTCCCCATTTCTTGTTTGTTAAAAAAATTTCCTAGGGCTCTCCCTGAGTCCCGAAGAACAGACTCAAGCAGTTGCTAACTAGGGAAGTGATGGAATGCAGAAACAAAGGAAAAGCAGTCAAGCAAGAAAACTAAAATAGTTTAAACAGTAGTCCTAATTCCCCGCTCAAGAGAGCTCAAGAGATTTACGTAATTATCTGACGCAAATCTTTGCATTGTTCTGCAGAAACTAAGATCCCACCTAGGTGGAGGCCTACTGCACTCTAACTATAGGCACAGTCTCCAGACTGGTTGGAACCAGAAATTTGGTGATTAAGATGCCCAAAACATCACCCTATTACCTCATCACCAACCTATCAGAAGAAATTTGCCCCCTGCAACCCTCACTTTTCCAAAACTCAGCCTCTGTCTGAGGGTGCCTACAACAGAGTTGTAGGTAAAGGAAGAAAAGAGGTTTATTGCTTTGCCAGGCAAAGGGGGCCATGGCAGGCTAATGCTTTAAAGACTGCCTTCCTTGGAAGGGATTAGGAGGTGGTTTTTTAGTTTGGAGAGTGGAAAATAGGGCCACAGATAAGTGTTAGGGTAGAGGCAAGCTTGCTTTGTCTTTCAAAACTGGTATTTAGTAGCCCCAGGACTAGTTTTGGTGGTCCTCCTTCTTCCTGGAATGAAGAATGCTTCAGCAAGTAGTTCTTCCATTTGTTGGGGGTTTTAGTTCTGCAGAAAGGCTCAAAGATATTGTTATGTATACTCCTTAAGGAGGAACCAGGACCCTGCGCCAAGGCTGCACTATCATCTCTTGACTGTTCCTCCCTGGTCTCTCTATTCCCTCCCTTCTTTGATTAGCAACTGCCCTTTGGAACTCAGGGAAGGTCATGGAGGCCAAAACTTATCCTCTAAAAACAAGAAATGGAGGACACAGAAAGGCTTGTGTGCCCAGGTGCCTCACAGGGTCCTGCTCAGTTACATCACCCCCAAATGTTGCCTTTAAAAATCCTTCCATGAGGAGTTCCCGTCATGGCGCAGCAGGAAGGAATCTGACTAGGAACCCTGAGGTTGTGGATTACATCCCTGGCCTCACTCAGTGGGTTAAGGATCTCGCATTACCATGAGCTGTGGTGTAGGTCACAGATGAGGCTTGGACCTGGCATTGCTGTGGCTGTGGTGTAGCCAGCGGCTACAGCTTCAATTTGACCCCTAGCCTGGGAATCTCCATATGCTGTGGGTGTGGCCCTAAAAAGGAATAATAATAATAGAAATAATAATAATAATAATTCTTCCCTGAAAGCCATTGGGGAGTTTGAGTTTTTAGTTTGGCCATTCTCCTTACTTGACCCTGCAATGAACTGTTGAACTTTTCTTCACCACAACCTGGTGTCCATAGATATGCCAAGTTTGGTTTGGTAACATCATCTTAGAGATATGCTACCACATGAACTGATATTACCCTTCCAAAGGCTTATACCAGTTCCCCCTTGCAGTAGCAGTGAATGAGAATCCATGTACTTCATACACACCTCAAGGCTAGGGTGTTATAGTTCCTAAAACCTTTGCCGGTTTGATTAATATCACATGGTTAATATATATCCAATTGAACCAGTATCATTAAATTAAGACAAAGGCCATTGAAAGGAATGGAGAGAGGAATTCCCTATGCGGCCCAGTGGGTTAAGGATCTGACAGTGTCTGTGAGATTGTGGGTTTGGTCCCTGGCCTCACTCAGTGGGTTAAGGATCTGACATTGCTGTGGCTGTGGCTGGCAGCTGCAGCTCTAATTCAATCCCTAGCCTGGGAACTTCCATATGCCATAGGTGCAGCTGCCAAAAAAAAAAAAAAAAAAAAAAAAAGAAGAAGAAGAAAAAGAAAGAAATGGAGAGGTATCATTAACTCAATTCCTTTAAATTTCCTGACTGGTCACTTTTTTAGGAACTGAAAATAACCTCAATAGCAATATATTGCATTCGTGTGGTTGAACATTTTTTTCCAAGATTTTTAAGGATGTGAATCAAGTGGTTTAGCTTGACTATGATCATGACCAATATCAGGCAAAAATATCTCCCACATTTGATTTTGGAAAACAAACTAAATAAAATTCAATGTAAACACCCACTCCCTCATTTGGATAACAAAAACTCCTGGTTTCTTATTCAGCATGTGCCCCACAGGCACTATTTTGATCAATCAAATGTTCAGATCTAAGTGATTGGAGAAATTGAAATATTCAAAAAGTCTAAGTACGCAGCTTTTACTGTGTTTTGTTTGGAACAGTCCTGGAATCCCAGTGAAGAATGCAGTCCTTTGGGATCTGTGGGACAGAGTTCAGAGACAGGCTGGTCACAGCCTCTTTCATTCTACAGCATCTGAAGCACACCTGCTGCAGGGCACCTGGCAGTGATCCGGTCAAAGCCTCAGCTCCAGTGAGCTTATAAGAAACCTTATAAGAAACAAAAAACTGAGCAAGAGAATGTCAGCAAATCCTAAGGCTACAGAGATTATAGACCATAGTGACGTGGTGGGTGGTGACTCTGGGACTCCTCTACTAGAAATGGGCTAGGAAGGCCTCTAAGAGGATGTGACATTTTAGCTGAGACCCAAGTGACCAAGAGCAGCCACCCTGGGAAGTGGTCCAGGAGGAGGGAGGAGCTTCTGCTCAGACTGTGGGTAGCATCACAGAACCACAGTTCTGGAGCTGGAAGATGTGGAGAGGAAGTTGGAGGTGGTAGGGTTGTACCTTCACTTTGCACACCCAAGCTCCTTTGACTGTGTACATCTAGGTAATTAAAAACTCAATCTGTAGGAGAAATGTTCTTCAAGGCTGAGATAACTTGGGGTTAATTGTTCCATCTGTAGTTCATTGGGGAAAAATCGGATGTGCTGTATGCATGAAGGTGCATTTCCACCCTGTTGCAGAGACAGAGTCAGTTGAGCAGACCTGAGGTTGAAGTTCTGTGTAGCTCAGAAAGTCTGGAGGGGAGTTCCTGTCATGGCTCAGCAGAAACAAATCTGACTAGCATCCATGAGGATGCAGGTTTGATCCCTGACCTCACTCAGTGGATTAAGGATCCTGCATTGCTGTGGCTATGGTGTAGGCCAGCTCCAGTTCAATCCCTAGCCTGGGAACCTCCATATGCTGTGGGTGTGGCCCTAAAAAGATAAAAAAGAAAGAAAGAAAGAAAAAAGAAAGTCTGGAGGATTTGACAGTCAGAGAACAATTGATTTTTAAAGTCTCCCTTGTAAGAAGGACCATGTGACTAATGATCCTGTGCTGCTCAGCCACCTTGCCCCTGTCAAGAACATGAACTGCTGAACTTAAAGCCTAAACAACTCTCCCTCCCAAAATCAACACCCTGGATTTTGCTTGTTATGAATCAGGTAGCCAGTGTGGTTAAGCCTCTGCTCCTGGCTGCATAGAAAACCTGGGGCCTCCATAGGTCTGGGGGCTGCAGGCAGAAGCCTGAATCTGCCCAGGCTTCCAGATAGGGACTCTCTGGAGCTGAGAGCACCATTGAAAAACCATGAGGTTATAGTGATATTCTTGGGACAAAGACCACTGGAGATGTATTCAGAGATTATAACCTCCAACCATGTCTATTTAA
The DNA here is from genome assembly GCF_016906955.1 of Phacochoerus africanus. Lineage (NCBI taxonomy): Eukaryota > Metazoa > Chordata > Mammalia > Artiodactyla > Suidae > Phacochoerus > Phacochoerus africanus. Next base: position 139,238,060 of record NC_062545.1, read on the forward strand.
AAAGCAAATTCTTGGAGTTCTGGTTGTGGTGTAGCAGAGACGAATCCAACTAGTATTCGTGAAGATGCGGCTTTGATCCCTGGCCTCGCTTAGTGGGTCAGGGATCCAGCATTGCTGTGAGCTGTAGTATACATTGCAGATGTGGCTCAGATTCCATGTTGCTGTGGTTGTGTGTAGGCCGACGGCTGCAATTATGATTCGACCCCTAGCCTGGGAACCTCCATATGCTGCGGGTGCCACCCTAAAAAAAAGCAAATAAATAAATAAAAAACAAATTATAGGAGTTCCCTGGTGGCCTATTGAGTTAAGGATCCGGTGTTGTCACTGCTGTGGCTCTGATTACATTGGTGGTGTGGGTTTGATCCCTGGCCTGGGAACTTCTGCATGCCTCAGGCAAAGCCAAAAAATAAATAGAAAATTCTAGCAGCAGTCTCTAATGACCTCCCTTTCTAGCCAGATCTCTGCCAGATCTCTAGCAGACTCCCCTTGCTATTCTCTAGCTGGACAGAAGGACAATTCCCTCCTGTCCTTTCTCTCCCCCACTCAGACCTGTCCAGTCATACCAGGCTAAATGCAGCTGATGAGCTTATAAGTTGAAAGGTAATATCCCTGATACAGAAAAAGCTTTTATAAATAGACAAAAAAAAAAAAAAGATGAATGACCCTATGGAAGAGTAGGCCTAAGATACGAAGAGTCACTTGACAGAGAAAGGAATGCAAATGCTCTTACCCATGTGGAAATATGTTCAAACTTGCTCATAAGAGAAAAGCAAATTAAAGCTAAGATCACATTGGCAAAAATCCAAAAGTTTGACAACTAGTGTGTGAGGCTGATGGGCACTGTCATACTTGGTTGGAGGGAATGCACCATAATAGAACCCCCATGGAGAGGAATTTGGCAGTCCTAGCAAAATGATATATGCATGCTCCAGCAATCCAGAAAATTTCTAGAAGTTCTCCCAAATATGTACTGGCAAAAATAAGAAAAAAATCTGCATAAAGTTGGAGAAAATGTGTATAAGAGGGGGATGCCTAAATATAAGTCACATTTTGTTTATGAAAATTAAAAGGGGGAGGATAAATCATAAAACAAAAACATGGTTTCCTATGGAGGGGAAAAGCAATGGCACTAGACTTTTTTCAGTAAAGCTTGTTCTGTAGATTTAACTATGGAACCATGTAGAATATTTTCCATACTAACAAAACAGCATTAAGTTTTAGAAAAGGGATCCACAGAAATCTTGAGTAAATTAAGTTAAACTAACAATGTATCCAGTTAGTGACACAACCACACAGAGAGGAGCTATGATGAGTAGTTTCGAAACACAGCAATTTAAGGACAAAAATCAAAAACCAAATAAAAAATATCTTAAAGTTTTCAGTACTCCTCTTGTTAAAGATGAAGATCGTAGTATTATTCTGAGACCATGGTGTGTAATGTGGGGTAAAGTGAAGTGTGCATGGAGGGACATTTGGTGTCTTGACCTCTGTGGTATTGGCAGTGGCTTTCCCTCAAACACACTGCCAGACAGCAATAATACCTCGGTTGTAGAGATAAGACATCTGAGGCTCTTAGAGTCAGTCATTTGCCCAAAGTCAAATGCATGAGGGGCAAATCTGGAATTGAACTGCATCCACCAGGCTCCAAGCCTTGTTTTTCTGACTCCATAATGCATTATGACCTCCAAGTTGATGCTGATACCACCTCTCCTTATCCTCTAGCTGCTCTGAGGACATTTACTATCCATGGTATTTCCCATCCATGGTAGGAACAGGACAACATAGTGCTTAGCCAAAGAAGGGACTCAAAACATTTTGAAAAATGAGTGAATGAATGAAAATGAAAACAAAAACTGCCTTCTTTTCTACTTGGACAGAAAACTAGTAGGAAAAAAGAAAGAAGAAATGATTTCAAAGTAGAAGCCAGGGAGTCCCTGTTGTGGCTCAGCAGGTTAAGAACCCAACATAGTGTCTGTGAGAATGCAGGTCCAACCCCTGGCTTCACTCAGTGGGTTAAGGATCTGGTGTTGCCACAAGCTGTGGTGTAGGTCATTGTTGAAGCTCAGATCTGGCAGCTGCACCTCTGATTTGACCCCCAGCCCAGGAACTTCCATATGCCACAGGTTTGGCTATAAAAAGAAAAAGAAAGAAAGAAAGGAGGGAAGGGAGGGAGAAGCAAGAATCCAAGAGACATTCAGATGCCTCTGTGTCAGATGTCTTCAAGACCACCCTCAGGCTCCATGGTTCATCTGAATCAGGAATCAAAAAGCTGCTATGCTCACAGTTACAGTGTGCTACAGCAAAAAGATCCAGATTGAAATCAGCAAAGGAAAGGTGCATGGACCAGGAAAGACCAGGCACAAGCTTCCAAGTGTCCAAGTGTCCTCTCCCAGTAGACTTGCGTGGATATGTACATGTCACTCTCCCAGCAATGCCATGTGATAACACGTGAAATGTTGTCCACCCAGGAAACTCATCTGAGCTTTGGTGTCCAGAGTTTTTATTGGATTCAGTCACATAGGTATGCAGTGCCTGCCTACCTGACTTCAGAGCTGATGTAGGCATCCACCGTAAATCACACTGTTGGCGTAAACTCTATTCAGACAAGCACAACATGACCCAAGGCCTTGGGCATATGAAAGCACTCTAATCAGACAGAACATCCCAAGAGCTCAGAGCTTTTCTTCCAGGAGCCAACCAAGGACCAGTCCTGAAGACAAGTGTTTCTTGGGAAATGCAGAGTTGGAGCAGTCCAGGCCTGATGGGTTAACCCTTTCCTGCCCTACCTCCTAAGCAGAGGTATGCGGGCCCACCCACTCCTTGTCCTCCAGTACTTCCCATATCGGCACCTTCTTGAAGATCCCAAATCATTTCCAAAATAGGGTTTCCAAGTTGATCTACTGGAGCACAGGATGAAAAATCAGAATTTCCATTGTTATGTTTCTTGAAATTTACTATTAAGTGTATAGTTCAGTACTGTTACATATATTCACACTGTTGTGCAACAGATATCTAGAACTTTTCATCCTGCAAAACTGACACCAAATTTACTCCTCCCCTCAAAGCCCTGATGACCATCATTGTACTTTCTGTCTCTAGGAGTTTGACCACTTTAGATCCCTCATATAAGTGGAATCATACAATATTTGTCTTTTTGTGACTGGCTTATTTCACTTAGTATAGAATATCACTCAGACTTTTATATATGTTATAGAATTTTCTTCCTTTCTAAGGCTGAATAATAGCCCATGTTTTGTATAGATTACATTTTGTTTATTCATCATCAATGGATATTTGGATTGCTTCCATCTCTTCGCTGTTGTGAACAGTGTTGCAGTGAACATGAGTGTGCAAATATCTCTTTGAGCTCTTGCTTTCAGTTCTTTTGGCTATATATCCAGAAATAGTGTTGCTGGATTATATGGTAATTCTATTTTTAATATTTTGAGGAATACCCATACTGTTTTCCATAGCAGCTGTACCATTTTATATTCCCACCAACAGTGCCCAAGGGTTGCAATTTCTCCACATCCTTGCCAACACGTGTTATTTTCTATTTTCTTCATTGTGGTCATCCTAATGGGTGTGTATTTCTATGTTTTTAGTCGATTGAAAAATTAAGTTAACCTTGACCAATGTTTCATAGCTAGACTAAAGTTGGCCTTGCTTTGTACATCTTTAGGTCACTGGGCAGGCTTTGTATCCTGAGGGAAGAGGGAACATGTCACCCTTGGGGCAAGGGACACCATGGTGATAGAGAGGACATTCCTCTTTGAATTTTTTTTTTTTTGTCTTTTTAGGGCTGTACCTGCGGCATATGGAGTTTCCCAGGCTAGGAGTCCAATCAGAGCTGTAGTTGCTGGCCTACGCCACAGCCACAACAACCTCAGATCCGAGCGATATCTGTGACCTGCACCACAGCTCACAATAACACTTGATCCTGAACCCACTCAGGAAGGCCAGGGATTGAACCTGCCTCCTCGTGGATTCTAGTCAAATTCATTTCCACCGAGCCATGACAGGAACTCGCTTTGCATTGTTTTTAATTTATTACAATGTATTTCTGCCCACTTAACATGTTTGAGGATTATATTATCCAGTTTTAGTTAAACTTATCCTCAAATTATGATCAAACTATCCTTACAAAAATGATCTTTCAAAAACCCACAGATAGAAGATAATGTGAATAATGAAAACCTGAACAAATGTGGGAAAACAGCCAAGTGACCCTTCTCCTACCCTCATCTGATCTCTCTCCTGGCCAATTTTTATGTGAGAACAATGACAATCTAATTAATAAGAAATGGCCAAAAAACAGGAAGAATTAAGAAAATCATTGGGAGTTCATCTTGTGGCACAGTGGGTTAAGAATCTGACTGCAAGGAGTTCCCATTGTGGCGCAGTGGGAACAAATCTGACTAGTAACCATGAGGTTGCAGGTTTGGTCCCTGGCCTCACTTTGGGTTAAGGATCCAGCATTGCTACGAGCTGTAGTGTAGGTTGAAGATGCAGCTCGGACCATGCGTGGCTGTGGTGTAGGCCAGCAGCTGATTTGACCCCTAGGCTGGGAACCTCCACATGCTGTGAGTGTGGCCCTGAAAAGCAGAAAAAAAGAATCTGACTGCAGCGGCTCTGGTCACTGTGAAGGTGAGAATTTGATCCCCAGCCTGGTGCAGTGAATTAAAGGATCTGGTGTTGCCTCCGATGTGGGGGAGGCTGCAGGTGTGGCTCAGACTCAGTCACTGACCCGGGAACTTACAAATGCAGTGGGTGGGGCCAATAAAAAGAAAACCATTGAAAATATATATTCACATCCACTTTTTAACAGTCAAGCCCGCTTGCCATGTGTACTGAGTCTAGAGACATGAAGACATCATGTCTAGGGAGTTTCTGTTGTGGCTCAGTGAGTTAAGAATCTGACTAATATCCATGAGATTGCGGGTACAATCCCTGGTCTTGCTCAGTGGGTTAAAGATCCAACATTGCTATGAGTTGCGGTGTAGGTCACAAAAGAGGCTTGGATCTAGTGTAGCTATGGCCATGATGTAGACCGACAGCTGCAGTTCCGATTCACCCCTAGCCTGGGAACTTCCATATGCCACAGGTGTGGCCGTAAAAAAAAAGAAGAAAAAGACAGCTAATGATAGTGTGTAGGTATGCCTGTGTGTGCATGTGTGCATGTGTGTACACTGAAATCTTTTATTAATAGAAGCATGTGAACAAAAATATTTGCAGACAGCTGCTACAGTTAGAAGATTAAGAATTATGAGGTCACTGTTTTTCATTACTGGATTTATCAGGCAAGAATGACCCAGTAGTTTGGAGGAATAAGCAAAGGATATTGGGAGCAGGCTGGGAAGTTGTCACATATGGAGAACGAACTTGGCATTGTTACGGGAAAGAGAGTGACCTGTAAATAATGCCAAGGTTTCCCAAACCACTGGTGAGATCTGTGGTCAGCCCTCAATAGTTGACTCCACTCTTGTGGTAACATCTCCTGTGTGACAATTCCCTGGAACTCCTCCATTGATTGATTGATTGATTGTCTTTTCTATGGCTGCACCTGCAGCATTTGGAGGTTCCCAGGCTAGGGGTCTAATTGGAGCTGTGGCTGCTGGCCTATACCACAGCAATGTGGGATCCAAGCTGCATCTGTGACCTACACCACAGCTCACAGCAACGCTGGATCCTTAACCCTCTGAGCAAGGCCAGGAATCGAAACTGCAACCTCATGGTTCCTAGTCAGATTCATTAACCACTGAGCCACGACAGGAACTCCCTCCCTTCTTTTAAACTTATCCTTGGTTTCCTCATCTCTAAAATGGTGACATAAGCAGGAAGACTGGGGTGAGATGCTGGGCATAGTGCCTGCACACAGTGAGGATGATCCAGGGGCAGCTAGCCTGACTACTGGACTATTTTATAGGCTTTAATAACCAGAAAAAAAGGAGTTCCCATCGTGGCTCAGCAGAAATGAATCTGACTAGTGTCTGCGAGGATGCAGGTTCAATCCCTGGCCTCGCTCAGTAGGTTAAGGATCCAGTGTTGCTGTGAGCTGTGGTGTAGGTCACAGACATGGCTCTGATCTGGCGTTGCTGTGGCTGTGGTGTAGGCCAGCGGCTATGCTCTGATTTGACCCCTAGCCTGGGTAATTCCATATGCCATGGGTATAGCCCAAAAAGACAAAAACAACAACAAAAAAAGTCACTATGAACATCTTATGAAGCATGTACAAAGAAATAAGAATCTCCCATAATTCTTCCCTCACTGGATGACCATTTTCAGCAATGTTTTTATTTCCATAAATGGCTATAGGAAATAGTTTGAAATCCTGATTTTTTTGTTCATTTGCTTGGCTGCACACACAGCAGGTGAAAATTCCTAGGTCAAGGATTGAATCTGCGCCACAGCTGTAACCAGAGCCAGAGCAGTGACAAAACCAGACCCTTAACTGGATGAGCCATGAGGGAACTCACTGATTTTTTAGATTTATTAATGAGGGTTTTTGTTTGTTTGTTTGTTTTTTGTCTTTTTAGGGCCGTACCTTGGCACATGGAAGTTCCCAGGCTAGAGGTTGAATCAGAGGTACAGCTGCCAGCCTACTCCACAGCAACCCAAGATTCGAGCTGAGTCTTTAACCTACACCACAGCTTATGGCAATGCCAAATCCTTTAACCCACTGAACAAGGCCAGGGATCAAACCCCAGTTCCTCATGGATACAGGTCAGGTTCGTTACTGTTGAGCCACGACAGGAATTCCCTTTTCATGGGTTCTGCTGTGTCAATTAATTCTTTGTAAAATCATTTTGAATGACAGTATTATTCTACACCAGTGGCTGTCCTATACTTAATATGTCAGACCTTCTGTCTCTTCTATGGCTTCTTCCTGCCCCTGGTGACCCCCTCCCTAGCTCTGGCCTTAGTGTCTCTCTTTGCAGCACCTCTAGCCTGGATGGAGTGGGAGGGAGCCCAGGCCTGGCAAACACCACTTTCCACCTGAAGGCTCCTAGGTCCCTTCTAACAAGGTCAAGAAGTACCAGTTATCATTTCCTCTTCCATTGTCAGTCCCTGCATGGGTGCACCTAGGCACACAAGACCCTCAGCCAGAACCTAGCACAGAGGCTGCACATAGGAGAGCCTCGTCCACATTGGGTGACTAATGGATAAGTGAGGTAAAGAAGAATGGAAGGATGGAGGGAAGGAGGGAGAGAAGGAAAGAGGAAGGAATGAAGGGAGGGAGGGGGAAAGGAAGGAAAGAAGGAAGGAAGGAAGGAGTAAAGGAAGAGAGGGCAGGAAAGAGGGGAGGGAGGGAGGCAGAGAAGGTAGTTTTATACACCTCCAAGCTCCTGCTATTCTTTTCCCTCACACACTCTTGCTTATTCTCCTAGCCATGGTCAGAGCCCCCTCCATGTAGCCTTCCTAGGCAGCAACTCCATGCACATGGTCTTGTTAATCTTCACAGCAACCCTCGCAAGGGAGGTACTCTTATTACTAAATTTTGCAGATAGGGAAATTGAGCATCAGGAAATTTCAATTATTTGCCCAAAGTCATGCAGTAGGGAGAGGATGAAAGGGTCTGGGCTCCCTCATAATCCCCTATTTGGGGGTCCTTACCTTCAGGCTTCCATAGCCCAGTAGGTGCCCAACACAGCCCTTGGAACCTGAACCAGGACTCTTGACATCACTTCCTGTCCCTAGTCTGTGTCTCCTCTGAGTCCTCTGACCCTCCAGGACACACCAAGCCTGGAGCAGGGGGCTGCATTGCAAGCACTCCGGGAGTTTTTCTTGAATGCCTGCATGAAGAATTGCTTTCCTGCTTCCAGGTGCTAGCCCCACACTCTCATTTAATAAGGAAAGGATCAGATTTTGGAAAAACAACAACCATTTTGCAATACCAGCTGGTGCCACAGCCTCAGTGGATTTGAAAAAAATTCAAGGAGCAACTGATGTCTTCTTTCCTTCCTCCAATCCCTTTGTTAAACTGCCATGTGTTCCTGGCTACCAGATTTCTGATGCCATGGAGGTGGGAAGAAGTGGGAGAAAGAGGCAGAAGGTGGGGCTCCCTACTTCCCCATGACCTTTATGACTGGTGGGGTTCAGGCTTTTTGTGGGATGATGGGCCTGGCCTGGGTGCTCAGCACCCTGCCGAGCCTGGTCACTTCTCTGGCTAGAGCAGGACCCTGGATTCCACTTCAGTGAGGATTACCGGGCTCTGTCCCTGCCTCCTTGAGCACAAACACTTTGCAGTTCTAGCTAAGAAAGTGTGCCAGCCTAGAAAGCACAAACTCCTGGCTTTCTCTGGTCTGCACGGAACTGACACTCCCTTTGCTAAAACAACCAACACTTCTTGGCAGAAAGGGTGGTGGCAGCCAGTGGCCTGCTGTCTGCAAATGCAGAATGTTCTCCTCGCTGCTTCTGACTGGCCCCCACTCATCAAATTCTAGCAAATACCACTTTCAATAAATCCCTCTTGCACTATATTCTCAAATTAATATGGATTAATTATAAGTATTAATCCCTCACATAAAACTTTAATTATGTGCCATATGCTGGGCTGGGCAATTTTTGTGAATCCTTTAATAGTTGTGAAAACCTCTCCAACTTTTGATTATGTCCATTTCATAGATGAGAAAACTAAGGTTCAGCAAGGCTGAATAACATGCCCAAGTCTGCTCAGTGAAGGGTGGCAGAGCCAGGTCTCAAACCTGAGTCTTTCTGAATCCAAGGTCTATGCTTTTCCCTGAAGCACTATAGTTGGGGTCTGGCTTTGCCTATGCCCCCTTCTTCCCTGTACCCTCCTCATTCCAGGCATAAGCTGCTGCTGAGCACCAGTTTGGCAAGTTAGAAAACTTGCTTCAGAGAACAGTGTCCACATGAGGCAGTGCCTGACTTGCCATGGTTGCATGTTGGAAAAAGTTCCTCATCCCAAATCAGGTTCTGACTTCAGTTCCAGGTTGGCTGTGTCACTTTCAAACACTATGATGAGCTGGATGGACGAACTGGCATGTATCTGAAATTCAGTTAGGCTTCATATCATTACCAACCAGAAGCTCCTTTGTATTGGTCAGCTCAGGCTGCTATAACAACATACCATAGGCTGAATGACTTCAACATCCATTCATTTCTCATAGTTCTAGAGGCTGGAAGTCCAAGATCAAGGCACCAGCAGATTTGGTTTCCCTCCCCCTCATGACAGAGCCAAAGATGACCCCATAATCATGCCTTCCAACCCCATTCCCTAAACTGGGAGCATTCTGGAGGGGCTGGGGCTCAACCTCACTCATTCCCCTCAGGACAGTGGGCCAAGATGGCATCACAAGACCTGAGAGCCCTTTGATTTGTCTGGTTCTTAGAATATCCACCTGGAAGCTCAGCCTGCTGCCTCCCTGACCCTCTAGGCCTCTGTTCCACATGACCCTCCTTTCTTCCTCCCCCTGCCAGAGTCAGGCAAGTGAATTCTTCTTCAAGGCCCCAGTGGGGATGTGGCATTTCCTTTCAGAAGATAACAAAGCTTGAGCTGATCCAGGGAACTGGGCATCTGAATAGGTGTCTGCAGGATAAAGCAGGGCCCCTCAGGAAGGCTGAGCTGGTCGAGGACAGACCTGAGACACTATAGGTTGGCCTAAATGCCCTCCTCCTAGATGAGAGCGGCACAGGCAGATCAACATCTGGGCATGTCATCCCTGCCTATCTCCTCCAAAGCCTAGGACAGGGCACTGGAATCAGCCACCTTCAACCTTTGAGCAGGCCTGACAGCCCTGGCTTTACCCTTTATACAAGGATGTGTGCTCCTGGATTCCTGAAAGGCCAGGAAAAGGAGTGAGGAAAAAAAGAAGCATTAATCCCAAACCATCTTGGTTATGAGAACAGCTCCTGGAGCAGGGAAAGGACTTGGCCTTTTCAGAAATGACCTTTGTGTCTCTGATTTAACTTTTACCAACAGTGAAATGTACATCTCTAAGGTCTCACTCTCCTGGTTTTTTTCCTTCTAAACTCTCTTCCATTTCTTCCCTTAAAAGAGGACACTCCTGACCTTGAGTTTTTTTTTTTTTTCACAGTCCTGGTTCTCTTCTCCCTATGTTTGTTCTCTCTCTCCCCTACGCCCCTCAAATCTCATTTAAACCCATGTCTTTTGTTGCCCTGACTTACCTGAGTCTTCCCATAAGCCTCTTTGTGAGCTCCAGACACACAGAGCCAAGATTGAATCCGCAACCTCATGGTTACTAGTCGGTTTCGTTAATCACCATTTGTGTACTTCAAGTTCAGCTGGTCTAGGATCAACCCTGTGATACCCCCCAGTACACCTCCACTTTTAGGGAAATGGCTCTGACTCATTAGCTCCTTGTGCAGAACCCTTCAGTGCCCCTGTGGTACATGCACCTTGATGGGAGCAGCTTGTGGGGCAGGAACCATGGCCCCCCTCTTGGCCCCTCACCACTGTGTGAGCTCCTTGAAGGCAGTGTCCAGGCCCACAGAAGACCCCTAGGAGTGGTCTGGATGACTCTGACATCAGCTTTTCAAGAACTTACTTTGAGCCTCCATCAAGCAAGGTGAGTTCACCAGCTTCTTTCTGCAGGAACTCTCCAAGCTAGGCCTGGGGAGTGATGTGGAGCTGAGGATTCTTCAGCTACCAGTGGATTACAGGGAAGTGAAGCAGAGGGTCACCAGAATCTGGGAAGATCTTCAACCGCAAGTAAATGATAGGGAGGCAATGCGGCTCAGGGAAAGGTGCTGATGATGTGGTGGAGACCCAGAGCTTGTGACCCCCCTGGACCCTGGTTCTTGGGTGGATGGCTGAAGTGTACCCAGCAGCAGGGTCCCATACAATTTTGTAAGATCCTATTTGTCAAAGTTTAAGGTGAAATACAGAGTAGATCTTGGAAGAAGACTCTGGAGAGAGAGAAGGAGAAGAAACGGAAGTTTTTCCCCAGCCAGGACTCAAAGATAGTTTCCACCTGACAGAGAGACCCTTGGGTTAGGTCCTAGCCAGGCCCTTGCAAGCCAGATGTGTTGTGTGGTGGGCCTAGAGGGAAGGACATTTTGGACCTAGAATAGCAGTTGGAGGGTGGCCCCTATCAGGAGGTGGAAGAGTGACCCACCTGGGAAGGGCCCAACTTTGTCACTCCCAACCTATCATATCTGAACAAAGTTACTATATAGGAAGGTGGTACAAATATCCCCAAAATAATGAAGAACAGATGATGAGATTAACAAAAATTATATCAGTAAAGCATTAAAGAGGACATCCCAAATGTTTTGATAAAATAATCAGCTATATTTTCAGAGGAAAAATAATCCGCTCAAAAAATCTAACGTTTTATTAGGCTGTTACTAAATTCCTGTATTACATGTTTCATAAAAGTGATGGAAGAGTCCAGAAAGGCTAAGCTGGGATAGTCTTAGATACCAGCTGGACTACCAGGGGCAAAAGGGAACATGCTACCTGGTAAGAATAATTTGAAATATAAACGTTTTAAAATTAGATGCCACATGGGTTTCCATCCAGCTGTTTTTTGTTCCAGCACATTCTTCGTAGGAAGGGGGCAAGGGATGGGGGTGTTGCTGGCATATTTGGGGTGTGTATGAGAGATGTCTTGCACTGCGGAGCTCTTCCTCTGTACTGTTTGGGGTAGCAGAGAAAACCTCAATTTCCCTAATTCCCTGCCGCCACGTGTGTTCACACAGCTCACAGTGCACGTGGGTGTTGACCCCGCAGCTAAGGCAATATTTTTGGAGCAGCGAGGCAAGAACCCGGGCTACCGCGATGCGGACATCCGAGGCTTCCGGCCAGAGCGAGGCGTGTGCCTTCCAGATGGCCCGGAAGTGATTGTATCCAGAGTCGACATGAAGGCGGTCAGCAGGCGAGTGGAGGTGGAGGGCGTGGCGGTGGCTTTCTCCGGAGACGCGGGCAGGTGCGTCGCGTCGCTGGGCAAGTAGGGGAGGAGGAAGAGCTGCAGTGGCCTCTGATCAGCCTTTTTCTGAGGTTGTGCCATCCATTGCAGTGCAGCTGGGCACTTGGTCGCGTGGTGCGGCCCAGAATCACCCTGCAGTGCCGCTGCTCACTCCTGAACAGGTCTGGTTCCAGGGCCGTCTCCAGCTCACCCGCCTTTGGTGGCTGGCAGAGGAGAAGAGGTGGGAGGGAGTGTGAGAGCCACTAACATTTCGTGGATGCTTTATTTTTCTTTATTTGCCGCCAAAGTTATGAATTAACTGCCCCAGATAAAGATTAATTTACCTTTGTTTTTCCAGATTCTTACCTCCAGGAGGTGGTTTTTCCTCCCTCCAAAGAATGATGTACAAATATGCACCCTGCTTAGACCCTGGTTCAGCTTTGGCGGGTTCTTTTTCCCTTTAGGTTTCAGCCTTATTCAGGAGCCAGAGAATGGAGAGCAGATCTAAGTTCACAGATCAACTTCTCCCCCACCTGGCAAGAGAGATTTAATTTTAAAGAGCAAAAGCAAAGTTGCTGGGGGGTGGGGGGAGTGGGGGGGTGGAGTTCCCATTGTGGCGCAACAGAAATGAATCGGATTGGGAACCGTGAGGTTGTGGGTTCCATCCCTGGCCTGGCTCAGTGGGTTAAGTATCTGGCGTGGCTGGCTGTGGCTGTGGCTGTAGGCTGGCAACTGTAGCTCCAGTTGGACCCCTAGCTTAGGAACCTCCATATGCCGAGAATGTAGCCCTAAAAAAAAAAAGAGAAAGTGAGGCTAATATTTGGGAGGCATATGCATTAATCTACCTGAGAAGGGGCAGGGCTTTTTTGAGGGAGCCAGATGCCACCCCCTTTTTATCCTTTTTTTTTTTTTGTCTTTTGTCTTGTTGTTGTTGTTGTTGTTGTTGCTATTTCTTGGGCCGCTCCCACGGCATATGGAGGTTCCCAGGCTAGGGGTCGAATCGGAGCTGTAGCCACCGGCCTACGCCAGAGCCACAGCAACGCGGGATCCGAGCCGCGTCTGCAACCTACACCACAGCTCAGGGCAACACCGGATCGTTAACCCACTGAGCAAGGGCAGGGACCGAACCCGCAGCCTCATGGTTCCTAGTCAGATTCGTTAACCACTGCGCCACAACGGGAACTCCCCTTTTTATCCTTTTTTTGTTTTTTTTTTCTTGTTTTTTTTTTTTTTTTTTTTTTGTCATTTTGCCATTTTATTGGGCCACTCCCACGGCATATGGAGGTTCCCAGGCTAGGGGTCTAATCAGAGCTGTAGCCACCGGCCTTCGCCAGTGCCACAGCAATGCAGGATCCGAGCCGCGTCTGTGACTTACACCACAGCTCACAGCAACGCTGGATCCTTAACCCACTGAGCGAGGCCAGGGATCGAACCCGCAGCCTCATGGTTCCTAGTCGGATTTGTTAACCACTGAGCCACGACAGGAACTCCTTTATCCTTTTTTTGATCCTTAATGTCTGGTCATGGCCACTGGTAGGTGTGTCATCTAATATGCTAATGTAGTAAAAAATCAATGTATAATGAGACCCAGGGTGTGTTGGAGGCTGGATTGGTGGCTATCTTGGTGGCAGCTGGTTCCTTGTGGTTTTTTATTTGTAGCTTCTTTTCCTATCTCTGGACCCTTTAACTCCTGCTAAAGGTGGGGTGTGGCAGGTTTTGAGCAAGGACACTCCTGCCAAAGATGCGGGTTGGAGGTTGTGAGTAAAGACCTGGAGTAGTTCTGACAACAAAATCCCTCCTTTCCTTGAGAGATGCTTGTTGCCAAAACTCTCCCTCACCCTCTGTCCACCGGTGCCAAATAGAAATGTGGAGACAGAGTTTGGGGCAAAGGAGGAAAAAATAGTTTTATTGCTTTGCCAGGCAAAGGAGGCCACAGCAGGCTAATGCCCTAAAGACTGTGCCCTCTCTTTGGAGAGATTAGGAAGTGGCTTTATAGTTTGGAAGTAGAAAATAGGACCACAGATAAGGATCAGGGTAGAGGTGTTTGGTGGCTTTAGGACTGGATCTGGTGGTCCTCTTCTCTTGTTTTCATTCCTTGGGGGTTTTAGTTCTGTAGAAGAACTCAAAGATATTATTGTGTATATTCCCTGAAAATGAACTAGGAGTCTGCCCCAAGTTTGCACTATTGTCTCTTGAATGTGCCTCTCTGTTCTCTCTGTTCCCCTCTCTCCCCTGATTAGCAACTGTTTGAACCTGCCCTTTGGAACTCAGGGAAGGTCATGGAGGCTGAAGCTTATTCCCTTAAAACAAGAAATGGGGGACTCAGAAAGGCTTGTGTTCAGGAGTCCCATAGGGCCCTGCTTGATTTCACACTGAAGGGCAAAGGTCTGAAGCTGCTTTCTAGTGAATTTGGGCATGGTTTTCCCCTGGATTAGAGGATTAGAGCTATCCCGACTAGCCTAAAGTAAGTCTAACTGTCGCCAGGCTGTAGTCCCAGGTGCTTGTACCCTTGTATTAGTATCATCAGAAGTTTGATGGCTTCAACCTGTTTACTAAGGAAGCTGACAAGGCAGTTAAGGAGACAAAGCCTGAAGATAAGCAGGAGGATAATAGCAATTAGTGGGGCCGAGGAATGGTAGAAACCTAGTTAAGCTAGGGAGGCTCTGACGATATTCCTGAGAGAGATCTGGTCTGGCCTTTGTGTGTTGTATCTGTCAACTGGAAAAACAGGTACAACCTAAAAGATGAGAATTATGTTAAAGCAGACAAAACTAAGGCTTTAAGCCTGGACACAGAATCTCAGATTTGTGAGAGACTGCTCTGAAGAGGCAAGGTAGACAGGACAGGATATATAGGAGTTTTCGCAACAAAGACTAGGTAGTTGGAACATCAAAATATTACTGTTAATGAAAGGAAACCAGATATTTCAAGGTAAGGAACTTAGTGCTTTTCCGTATATGGGAAGGTGCAGGAGTCTGGGCTCATTGAAATCTTTCCTTTGGTATGCACCTGTTGACTTAAAAAAAAAAAATGCACAGCCTGAAACTTGAGAGTTAAGTTTTACTTGGGGCAAAATTAGGAATTAAGCCAGGGAGACAGCATCTCAGGTAGCCCTGAGAAACCCTCTTCAAGGAGGAGGTGGGGGAGCTAGGACATATAGGAATTTTTGCAACAAAGAGCAGGTAGCAGGAGCAAAAGAGATCTGGGCTCACTGAATTGATTTCTTTGATATGAACCTCAACTATCTGGGCCAGTTTTGACAGCCCTGGATTGGGGGGTGGGGGCTCACAGGCTCACCCTTGGAGGTGGCTGTATTGGCAGATGACTGTGACATTCTTTGTTTAGAGGTAGCTCTGAAATACCGCCCCAAAGAGGAGAGTGGGAATATCAGGGAATGATAAAGGTGAGGGGGAGAAGTGCGTGCAGCCTTACACACACACACACACACACACACACACACACACACACACACACACACACACACACACACACACACACACATTCTACAAAAGTTTGTTACTGGTCTCATGAGGTTTACTACAAGGAGCAGACATCACCACGAAGAATTTTAGTCTTTTTCTAGATATGAGAAGATGCAAGAATTGGGCACATAAAATCTTCTCCTAAAAAGTATCTGACTATCCAAAGACCTGTTCTTCCAGTTTTCCCAGAGCACAGAGTACTTCACTCCTGATTTCCATCCTGAGCTCTGCTCAGGGGATACTGCTGGTTAGCAGCTGCAGTGGCTCATGATTTAATCCATGTAGAGGCAGATAGCAAGTGATGGCAAGTGCCAAACTCCAGTTCACACACCCCAGCTATCTGGGGCCAGTATCCTGTGTTTTCTCATTCTGAGTCTCCTCATGGTGCCTGTTGGTGGGGGGTTTGGGGAAGGGGGGCAGTGGCTGCAGCAGTTGGCTACTGGAACATCCTGTTTCAATCCTGAGTTCCCTCAGGGCTGTACCATCTTGGAGGCTGTAATGTGATGGCTTGATGGCTCCAATATCCTTTGTTTACTGATATGGCAGGCAATATTTTTCACTCACATATCTATGCAACCATTGAGCTTGCTCATATATCTCTGTTATGTTTACTTCAGCTGACCTGAGTTACCGACATAAGTGTAGCAGGTTTTATTAATAACTGCGCAGACTCCCCCTTGCTCAGCCAGGAGGTAGTCAAGGGCTAACCTATTGTCCAGAACAACATTTGCTAATGAATCCAAAGAAGTACAGAGTCCTTGTAAGGCAACAGCAGTATTTTTAGACATCTTCAAGGACCCAGGTGAGATTTTGTAAAGTGATTTCATGGTATGTAAAACCTCCCCAGGGGACCGCCTAGTCCAAGAGCAATCCCTCCTCTTGTCAGAATGAATACCTATTGCCCTTTTGTCTCAGGGCTGGGTGATATCATGAATGGTTATACCTGGTTTCCCAGAACTTAGCTGGCCTAGTGTGCATTGTGCACAAATTGGGCATCATCTAAACAAGGATAGATTAGAGCCCAACCTGGAGAAGGGAAGGAGGAGTTGGGGTTGTTCTTTTTTCTTTTTTGGAGGTTTTTTTTTTTGTATTTTTTAATTAAAAAATTTATTATAGTTGATTTATAGTGTTCTGACAATTTCTGCTGTACAGGAAAGTGACCCAGTCTCTCTCTCTCACACACACATGTGTATATACACGTTCTTTTTTTTATATTATCTTCAATCATGTTCCATCACAGTGATTGGATATAGTTCCCTGTGCTATAGAGTAGGACCTCATTGCTTATCCATTCTAAATGTAATAGTTTTCATCTCCTAACCCCAAACTCCCAGTCCATACCTCTCTCTCCCCTCCCCCCAGAAACCACAAATCTGTTCTCCATGTCTGTGAGTGAGTCTTTCTGTTCTGTAGATAGGTTAATTTGTGCCATATTTTAGATACCACATGTAGGTGATACTACATATCATTTGTCTTTCTCTTTCTGACTTACTTCACTTAGTATGACAGTCTCTCCTTCCATCCATGTTGCTGCAAATGGTATTATTTTGTTGTTTTTTTTCACAGCTGAGTAGTATTCCATTGTGTGTACCACATCTTCTTAATGCATTCATCTGTTGATGGGCATTTAGGTTGTTTCCATGTCTTGACTATTGCGAATAGTGCTGCAATGAATACAGAGTTGTGTGTGTCTTTTTGAATTATAGTTTTGTCCATATATATGCCCAAGAGTGGAATTAGTGGGTCATATGATAGTTCTATAAATAGTTTTCTGAGGAACCTCCATATTGTTTTCCATAGTGGTTGTACCAATTTATATTCCCACCAACAGTGTAGGAGGGTAACCTTTTCTCCTTCTCTCCAGCATTTGTTATTTACTTTTTTTTTTTGTCTTTTTATGGCTGCAACCCTCAGCATATGGAGGTTCCCAGGCTATGGGTCCAATGGGAGCTATAGCCAACTACTGCAGCCACAGCAACTCAGGATCCAGGCCATGTCTGTGACCCACACCACAGCTCACAGCAACGTGGGATCCTTAACCCACTGAGCAAGGCCCAGGATCGAACCCACAACCTCATGGTTCCTAGTCGGATTCGTTAACCACTGAGCCATGACAGGAACTCCTAAATACTTATTATGATGGCCATTCTGACTACTGTGAGGTGGTACCACATTGTAGTTTTGATTTGCATTCCTCTAATAATTAGTGATGTTGAACATTTTTTCATGTGCCCGTTGGCCATCCACATGTCTTTGGAGAAATGTCTATTTAGGTCTTCTGCCCATTTTGCGATTGGGTTGTTTGTTTTTTTGTTGTTGAATGGTATGAGTTGTTTGTATATTTGGGAGATTAAGCCCTTGTCAGTTGCATTATTTGCAACTATTTCCCACATTCTGTAGATTGTCTTTTCAGCTTTTTGTTTGTTTGTTTGTCTTTTTAGGGTTGTACTCTTGGCATATGTTAGTTTCCAGGCTAGGAGTTGAATCGGAGCTGTAGCTGATGGCCACAGCCACAGCAATGCCAGATTTGAGCTGCGTTTTTTATCTATACCACAGCTTATGGCAACACCAGATCCTTAACCCACTAAGCAAGGCCAGGGATTGAACATGTATCCTCATGGATACTCGTTGGATTTGTTAGCACTGAGCCACAATGGGAACTCCTGATTTTTCTTTTCTTTATTCTTCTTCTTTTTAATGGTTTACTTTGGTGTGCAAGAGCTTGTAAGTAACTTGATTAGGTCCCATTGGTTTATTTTTGTTCTTATTTCTATTGTCTTGGGGGACTGACTTAAGAAAACATTTATATGGTTGATGTCAGAGAAGATTTTGCCTATGTTATCTTCTAGGAATTTTATGGTGTCCTGTCTTATGTTTAAGTCTTTAAACTATATATATATATATATATGTATATTTTGTCTTTTCCAGGGCCGCACCCACAGCATATGGAGGTTCCCAGGCTAGGGGTCTAATTGGAGCTGTTGCTGCTGGCCTACTCCAGAGCCACAGTAAAGCCAGATCCCAGCCCCATCTGCACGACCTAGACCACAGCTCATAGCAACACCAGATCCTTAATCCACTGAACAAGGCCAGGGATTAAACACGCAACCTCATGGTTCCTAGTCGGAGTCGTTGACCACTGAGCCATAAGCGAATTCCAAGTCTTTAAGCTATTTTGAGTTTATTTTTGTGCATTTTGTGAGGGTGTGTTCTAGTTTCATTGATTTACATGCAGCTGTCAAGTTTTGCCTGTACCACTTGCTGAAAGAGACTGATTTTTTCCACCTTTATATTCTTGCCACCTTTGTCGAAGATGAATTGACCATAGATGTCTGGGTTTATTTCTGGGCTCGCTATCCTATTCCATTGATTTGTATATCTGTTTTTGTACCAGTACCGCACTGTCTTGATTACTGTAGCTTAGTCGTATTGCCTTAAGTCTGGGAGAGTTATTCCTCCTGCTTGGTTTTTTTCCCTCAAAATTGCTTTGGCAATTCTGGGTCTTTCATAGTTCTGTATACATTTTTGGATTGTTTGTTCTAGTTCTGTGAAAAATGTCATGTGTAATTTGATAGGGATCACATTAAATCTGCAGATTACTTTGGGTAGTATGGCCATTTTAACTATATTAATTCTTCCAATCCAGGGAGCATGGGATATCTTTCCATGTCTTTGAATCCTCTTTAATTTCCTGGATAAATATTTTATAGTTCTCAGTGTATGAGCCTTTTACTCCGTAGTCAAGTTTATTCCAAGGTATTTAGTTTTTTGGTGCAATTTTGTTTTATTTTATTTAATTAATTAATTTATTTGTCTTTTGTCTTTTTACTCTTTTTTTTTTTTTTTAAGGGCCACACCCACGGCACATGGAGGTTTCCAGGCTAGGGGTCTAATTGGAGCTACAGCTGCCGTCCTATGCCGTAGCCACAGCAATGCAGGATCCCAGCCATATCTGTGACCTACACCACAGCCCACAGCAATGCCAGATCCTTACCCCACTGAGCGAGGCCAGGGATCGAACCTGCAACCTCGTGGTTCCTGGTCAGATTCGTTTCCGCTCTGCCACTATGGGAACTTGTCTTTTGTCTTTTTAGAGCCGAACCTGCAGCATATGGAGGTTCCCAGGCTACAGGTCGAATTGAGGCTGTAGGTGCTGGAACCACAGCAACATGGGGTCCAAGCCACATCTGTGACCTACACCACAGCTCACAGTAATGCCAGAACCTTAACTAGGCAAGGCCAGGGATTGAACCCACGTCCTCATGGATTCTAGTCGGGTTCATTAACCACTGAGCCAGGGAACTCCTGGTGTGATTGAAAAGGTATTGTTTTTATATTCCTTTTCTAATGTTTGATTGTTAGTATACAGATATGCAATCAATTTCTGAATGTTAATCTTGTATCCTGCTACTTTGCTGAATTTGTTGATCAGTTCAAGTAGTTTTTATATGGAGTCCTTAGGATTTTCAATATAGTATCATGTCATCTGCATATAGTGACAGTTTTACTTCTTCTCTTCTAATTTAGATACCTTTTATTTATTTTGTTTGTCTGATTGCTGTGGCTAGGACTTCAATACTATATTGAATAAAAGTGGTTAGAGTGGGCATCCTGGTCTTGTTCTAGATTTTAGTGGAAGGCTTTCAGCTTTTCTCCATTGAGTATTGTATTGGTTGGCTATGGATTTGTCATAAATGACTTTTTTGGGGGGGGGGTCTTTTCAGGGCTTTACCCATGGCATATGGCAGTTTCCAGGCTAGGAGTCAAATGAGAGCTGTAGCTGCCAGCCCACACCGCAGCCACAGCAACTTGGGATCTGAGACGTGTCTGTGGCCTACACCATAGCTCACGGCAATACCAGATCCTAATCCGCTGAGTGAGGTCAGGGATCAAACCCGCATCCTCATGGATACTGAATGGGTTTCTTATCCCTGAGGCACAACTGAAACTCTCTAAATGGCTTTTATTATGTCAAGATATATTCCCTCTATATTCACTTTGGTAAGAGTTTTTATCATGAATGGATGTTGGATTTTATCAAATGCTTTTATTTTTTAGTACTTCATGAATTTTATTACATTTATAGTTGTACACTGACCAGCACAACCAAATTTTATAGCATTTCCATCCCAAACCCCTAGCATCCCCCCACTCTCCACCCTGTCTCATTTGGAAACCATAAGTTTTTCAAAGTCTGTCAGTCAGTATATGTTCTACAAAGTTCATTGTGTCCTTTTATTAGATTCCACATGTGAGTACAGCATTTGATGTTGGTGTCTCACTGTCTGACTTCACTTAGTATGGTAATTTCTATGGTCCATCTATGTTGCTGCAAATGCTGTTATTTCTTTCCTTTCAATGACTGAGTAATATTCCATTGTATATAGTGCAGCAATGAATATTGGAGTACATGTGTCTTTTTGAGTCATGGTTTTCTCTGGATAGATGCCCAGGAGTGGGATTGCTGGATCAAATGGGAGTTCTATATTTAGTTTTCTGAGGCATCTCCGTCCTTTTTTCCACAGTGGTTGCACCAATTTACATTCCTGCCAACAGAGTAATAGGGTTCCTTTTTCTCCACACCCTCTCCAGCACTTACTGTTTGTAGAGTTTTTGATGATGGCCATTCTGGCTGGTGTAAGGTGGTACCTCATAGTGGTTTTGATTTGCATTTCTCTAATAATGAGTGATGTTGGACATCTTTTCATGTATTTTTTGGTCATCTGTAAGTCTTCTTTGGAGAACTGTCTGTTAAGATCTTCTACCCATTTTTGGATGGGGTTGTTTGTTTTTTTGGTATTCAGAAGGTGTTAATAAATTTTGGAGATTAATACCATGTCAGTTGATTTATTTGCAAAGATTTTCTCCCATTCTGTGGGTCGTCTTTTCATTTTCTTTAGGGTTTCCTTTGCTGTGCAGAAACTTTTAAGTTTAATTAAGTCCCATTTATTTATTTTTGTTTTTATTGTCATTACTCTAAGAGGTGGATCTGAGAAGATGCTGCTATCCTTTATGTCAGAGAGTGTTTGGCCTATGTTTTCCTCTAAGAGTTATAGTGTCTGGTCTTATATTTAGGTCTTTAATTCATTTTGAGTTTATTTTTGTGTATGGTGTTAGGAAGTGTTCTAATTTCATTCTTTTATGTGGCTGTCCAGTTTTCCCAGCACCACTTTATGAAGGGACTGTCTTTTCTCCATTGTATGTTCTTGCCTCCTTTGTCATGGATTAGTTGGCTGTAGGTGCTTGGGTTGAATTCTGGGCTTTCTATCCTGTTCCACTGATCTACATTTCTGTCTTTGTGCCAGTACCATACAGATTTGATGACTATAGCTTTGTGGTATAGTCTGAAGGCAGGGAGCCTGATTCCTCCAGCTCCATTTTTCTTTCTCAGGGTGGCTTTTGCCATTCTGGGTCTTTTGTATTCCCAAACAAACTTTAAGATATTTTGTTCAAGTTTTGTGAAAAATGTCCTTGGTAATTTGATAGGAATTGCATTGAATCTGTAGATTGCCTTGGGTAGTATCGTCATTTTGGTAATATTGATTCTTCCAATCCAAGAGCATGTTATGTCTCTCTGTCTGTTTGTGTCATCTTTGATTTCTTCCATCAGCATCTTATAGTTTTCAGAGTACAGGTGTTTTGTCTCTTTAGGTAGGTTTATTCCTAAGTATTTTATTCTTTTTGATGCAGTGGTAATTTCTCTGATCTTTCATTGTTAGCATATAGAAATGTGGTTGATTTCTGTGTATTAATTTTGTATCCTGCGACATTGCCAAATTCATTGATGAGCTCTAACAGTTTTCTGGTGGCGTCTCTAGGATTCTCTAGGTATAGTGTCATATCATCTGCAAATAGTGATAGTTTTACTTCTTCCTTTCCAGTTTGAATTCTTTTTATTTCTTTTACTTCTCTGATTGCTGTGGCTAGGACTTCCAAAACTATGTTGAAGAGTAGTGGCGAGACAGACATCCTTGTCTTGTTCCTGATCTCAGTGGGAATTCTTTTAGGTTTTCACCATTGAGAATGATGTTAGCTGTGGGTTTGTCATATATGGCCTTTATTATGTTGATGTAGGTTCCCTCTGTGCCCACTTTCTGAAGGGTTTTTATCAGAAACAGGTGCTGGATTTTGCCAAAGGCCTTTTCTGCATCTATTAAGAGGATCGTATGGCTTTTATCCAGTTTGTTAATGTGGTATGCGGCATCCCATAGCTTTTAAATGGTTGTGTTTTCATTGTCATTTATCTAGAGGTGTCTTTTAATTTCCTTGTTGACCCATTGGTTTTTTAGTAGCATGTTGGTTAGTCTCCATGTAGTCATTTTTTTTCTCATTTCTTTTCCTGTGGTTGATTTCTAGGTTCATGTCATTGTGGTCAGAGAAGATGCTTGAAATAATAGCTATACCCTTAAATTTGTTGAGGTTAGTTTTGTGCCCCAGTATGTGGTCAAGCCGAAGGAATGTTCCATGTGCACTTGAAAAGAATGTATATTCTGGGGCTTTTTTTTGACATAATGTCCTGAAAATATCAATTAAGTGTAACTGTTCTATTATGTCATTTAGGATCGCACTTGCCTGATTGATTTGCTTTGTAGAGGATATGTCCATTGATGTGAGTGGGCTGTTAAAGTCTCCTACTTGTTAGGTTTGCTGAGGGAGGAATGTGTAAGGCCAAGTCAGTAAAGCAAGAGAAATTTATTAAGGCATCCAGAGTGGATGGACTGAGCTCAAAATGGTGCCAGCACTGACCATGAGGAGATGCTAGGCTTATAAAAGGATCTGGGGTGGGGAGTTTATGGTGGGAACTTGTGGCAGGAACAATGTTGGAGGAGGGAAGGTCAAGTGAGAGATAGGGGGTCAAGTCCAATGACAGAAGGCAGTTAATCTTTGTAGGTGGTTAATCTATGCAGGCAATTGTTTTCCATAGGTCATTGTTTCTTGCTGCTCAACTTGAGCATCCACATTCCTGGAGAGGGTGTAAGTCCTGCTTACTCTTGTCCACAGCTGGTCTCCAAGACGAACTGCCACATTCAGGGGCTAGGGGTGGGGGTGACTCTCACCATCCTCCTGGGAACCTATCACTATTATTATTGTATTCCCATCATTTTCTCCTTTTATGTCTATTAGTATTTGTTGTATGTGTTTGATGCTCCAGTATTAGGGGCATATATTTTGACAAGGGTAGTGTCCTCTTCTTAAATTCATCTCTTTTTAAAATTTATTTATTTTTTTCCACTGTACAGCATGGAGGCCAAGTTACACTTACATGTATACATTTTTTTTCCTCCCTTTGTTCTGTTCTAAGTATCTAGACATAGTTCTTAATGCTACACAGCAGGATCTCATTGTAAATCCATTCCAAGAGTAATAGTTTGCACCCGATAACCCCATGCTCTGATCCCTCCCACTCCCTCCCTCTCCCCCCCCAGCAGCCACAAGTCTATTCTCCAAGTCCATGATTTTCTTTTCTGTGGAAAGGTTCATTTGTGCTGTATATTAGATTCCAGTTATAAGTGATATCATATGGTATTTGTCTTTCTGACTTATTTCACTCAGTATGAGAGTCTCTAGTTTCATCTATGTTGCTGTAAATGGCATTATGTCATTCTTTTTTATGGCTGAGTAGTATTCCATTGTGTATATATACCACATCTTCCAAATCCAATCGTCTGTCAATGGACAGTTGGGTTGTTTCCTTATCTTTGCTATTGTGAATAGTGCTCCAGTGAACATGCAGGTGGATGTGTCTTTTTCAAGGAAACTTTTGTCCAGATATATGCCCAAGGGTGGGATTGCGGGGTCATATGGTAGTTCTATGTATAGATTTCTAAGGTATCTCCAAACTGTTCTCCATAGTGGCTCTACCAGTTTACATTACCACCAGCAGTGCAGGAGGGTTCCCTTTTCTCCACACCCCCTCCAGCACTTGTTATTTGTGGACTTATTAATGATGGCCATTCTGACTGGTGTGAGGTGGTATCTCGTGGTAGTTTTGATTTGCATTTCTCTTATAATCAGGGATGTTGAACATTTTTTTATGCACTTGTTGGCCATCTGTATATCTTCCTCGGAGAACAGTCTATTCAGGTCTTTTGCCCATTTTTCCATTGGGTGATTGGCTTTTTTTTTTTGCTGTTGAGTTGTATAATTTTCTTATGTATTCTAGAGATTAAGCCCTTGTCCATTGCATCATTTGAAACTGTCTTCTCCCATTCTGTAAGTTGTCTTTTTGTTTTCTTTTTGGTTTCCTTTGCTGTGCAAAAGCTTGTCAGTTTGATTAGGTCCCATTGGTTTATTTTTGCTCTTATTTCTATTGCTTTGGGAGATTGACCTGAGAAAATATTCATGAGGTTGATGTCAGAGAATGTTTTGCCTCTGTTCTCTTCCAGGAGTTTGATGGTGTCTTGTCTTATATTTAAGTCTTTCAGCCATTTTGAATTTATTTTTGTGCATGGTGTGAGGGTGTGTTCTAATTTCATTGCTTGCATGCAGCTGTCCAGGTTTCTCAGCAATTCTTGCTGAATAGACTTTCTTTTTCCCATTTTATGTTCTTGCCTCCCTTGTCAAAGATTAATTGACCATAGGTGTCAGTGTGTATTTCTGGGTTCTCTATTCTGTTCCATTGGTTTTGTCTGTCTGTTTTGATACCAGTACCACACTGTTTTGGTGACCATGGCTCTGTAATATTGCTTGAAGTCTGGGAGAGTTATGCCCCTGCTTGGTTTTTGTTTCTCAGGATTGCTTTGGCAATTCTGGGTCTTTTGTGGTTCCATATAAATGTTTGGATTATTTGTTCTAGTTCTGTGAAAAATATCACGGCTAATTTGATAAGGATTGCATTGAATCTGTAGATTGCTTTGGGTAGTATAGCCATTTTTACAATATTGATTTTTCCTATCCATGAACATGGAGTATCTTTCCATTTCTTTACATCTTCTTTAATTTCTTTGGTTAAAGTTTTATAGTTCTCGGCATGTAAGTCCTTTACCTCCTTGGTCAGGTGTATTCCGAGGTATTTGATTTTTTGAGGTGCAATTTTAAAATGTATTGTATTTTTGTATTCCTTTTCTAATATTTCATTGTTGGTATGCAGAAATGCGACTGCTTTCTGAATATTAATCTTATATCCTGCAACTTTGCTGAATTTACTAATCAGTTTAAGTAGTTTTGGGTTGAGTCCTTAGGGTTTTCTATGTATAGTATCATGTCTGCATACAGTGACAGTTTTATCTCTTCTCTTCCTGTTTGGATGCCTTTTATTTCTTTTGTTTGTCTAATTGCTGTGGCTAGGACTTCCAAAACTATGTTGAATAGCAGTGGTGAGAGTGGGCATCCCTGTCTTCTTCCAGATTTGAGTGAGAAAAATTCATCTTTTTATCATTACATAGTGTCCTTAGGTATCTTTCTTTTATGGCCTTTGTTTTAAAGTCTGTTTTGTCTGATATGAGTATTGCACCTCCTGCATTCCTGTCATTTCCATTCACATGCAATATCTTTTTCCATCCCCTCACTTTGAATTTATACGTGTCCTTTGTCCTAAGGTGAGTCTACTGTAGGCATCATATTGTAGGCTCTGTTTGTTTGTTTGTTTTTATCCAGTCTGGCACTCTGTGTCTCCTGATCAGAGCATTCAGTCCCTTGACTTTTAAGGGAATTATTGATAAAAATGTATTCATTGCCATTTTAAGCCTTATTTTCCAGTTGAATCTATGTTTTTCCTTTGTTCCTTTCTTTTGTTGGTTAGATGATTTCCTTTTATTTTACTCTTATGTCCTCTTCTTTTTAGTTTTTGTGATTGTATTTTTTTGTGTGTGTGTGTGGTTGCCCTGTTTTTCAAGAATGTTAACCGCTACCTATATCTGCTTGCTTTAGCCTGATAGGCTCAAACACATTCTAAAAAAAAGAGTCTAGATTTTATTATTTTCCTTCCCCCATATTTTATGATTTTGATGTCCTTTTTTAAATCTTTGTATTTATCTTTTTTTTTCTTTTTAGCCCCCTACCCATAGCATATGGAAAGTCATAGGTTAGGGTTGAATCAGAGCTATAGCTGCTGGCCTACACCACAGCCACAGCAACTTGGGATTCAAGCCTTGTTTGTGACCTGTAACCACAGTTCGTGGTGATGCCAGATCCTTAACCCACTGAGCAAGGGCAGAGATCAAACCCACATCCTCATGGATCCTAGTCAGGTTCGTAACCCTCAGAGCCACATTCATGTTTATTCTTTTGCTGTTCCTTGTGTTTTTCATCGCTTTTATGAATAGTTTTTTTTTTTCCTTTTAGATCTTTATACTGGCTTATTTAAGTGATTTCTTTTCAATTGTGAATTTTCTCCATCCTATATCTTCTTATTTATTTCCTATTTAGAGGAGACCTTTCAGTATTTCTTTTAGAATGGGTTTAGTATTGCTGTGTTCTTTTAGTTTGTTGTTTCTCTTAGTTTAATTGATAATCTTGCTGGGTGGAATATTCTAGACTGTAATGTTTTCCCTTTGATTTATTTTTCTTTTTAGGGCTGCACCCATGGCATATGGAGGTTCCCAGGCTAGGGGTCAAATCAGAGCTACAGCTGCTGGCCTGTGCCACAGCCACGCCAGATCCGAGCCATGTCTGTAACCTATACCACAGCTCATGGCAATGCTTGATCCTTACACCACTGAGTGAAGCCAGGGATGGAACCCACAACCTCATGGTTCCTAGTCAGATTTGCTTCCGCTGTGCCACGATGGGAACTCCTTCCCTTTTAGAACTTTGAATATATCTTTCCATTGTCTCTGACTTCTAATATTTCTGTAGAGAAATGAGCTGATAGCTTTATGGGGGGATCCCTTATAATTAACTCTGTTTTTCTTTTGCTGCTTTTAGAATCCTCTCATCTTTGACTTTTGAAATTTTTAGTATAATATGTCCTACTATAGGTCTGTTTGGGTTCAACTTTTTGGGGGCCCTCTGTGCTTCCTGTATCTTAATATTTGTTTCCTTTGATTTGGAAAGTTTTCAGCCATAATTTCTTCAAATATATTTTCAATCCCCTTTTACTTTTCTTCTCCTTCTGGAATCCGTATTACGTGCAGGTGGGCCTGCTTTGTATTAACTTATAAATCGCCTATATTACTTTCATGTGTTTTCATTTGGTTTTCTCTGTCTGCTGTCTTGATTGGGTGATTTCCATTATTCTATCTTCCAAGTCACTTATTCATTCTTCTGCATTATTCATTCTGCTCTTCAGTGCCTTTAACTCAGCTTGCATCTCTGCAAATGAATTTTCTAATTTTTCTTGTCTCCTCATAGTTTCTAGTTCTTTTTTAAAGTAATCTGCAGTAGTGTTCATAACTGCTCTTAATTCCTTCAGTATTTTCACTATCTCCTTTTCGAACTCAGTGTCCATTAGACTGCAGAGGTCTTTTTCATTGTTTGCTCCTTCAGGGGAATTATCCTGCTGTTTTAACTGGGAATTGTTCCTGAGCGTCTTCGTTTTGCTTATATTTTTCTTATTCTGTGAGTTTAGGGAAAACAACTATCTGATGTCATCTTGGAGGGCTGTTTATGTGGGAGAGTGCCCTGGGTAGCTTCTGAGGGTTTTTTGTTTTTTGGTCTTTTTTTTTTTTTGGTGTGAGGGCTATTTTTGGTTTGGATGCTTGCTGTTTTTTTCCTCATTATGTTCAGTCATCCCCTTGACATGGGATGTGTTGGTATATGGCCCACATGTGTATCCAGGGACATGGAGGCAATGAGCAGGGCCTGTAACCAGTGCCTGGTTTCTGGGCCCTTGACAGTGGCAAGGATCTGAGGGGAGGTGGGGCACAGGCTGCTCCTGGTTACAGGGCCCTGGGCAGTGACAGTGACCCTCAGGGATATGGAGGCAGTGCCCAGAGCCTTTGGCAGAAGGAATAGCAGGACATGTGCCTTCTCAGGGGAGTTAAGGCAACTGCTAGTTCTTGATTGCAGTGTCTTAGTGGCAACCCTTGAGGTGACTGCCTCAGGTGGTGCCTGTTCCCAGGACCCCAGTGATGGTGAGCTGCACCCACCTTTGGAGTCTGAGATTGTGGTGTAGTTTGCACCCACTGCCTGTAGCCCATGCAAGAGTCACCTGAGAACCCTGCATATGTGCACAGAGAAAGATGTTCCTGTGGTAGTCCCACCCTCCTTCTCTTGCCCTCCTCAACTCTGGCACCTTGCTTCTCCTACAGAGCCAGGTCTCCTCCTGCGCCCCCTCAACTGTGGTGTTCCACTCCCCAGCCTGCAGTGCACTGCTCCCTACTGCCCTCAGGCTGTCTCCATGCAGCCAACCCTAGTCCTCTCTCTGAAACTGACCTCCAAAATCTGAGTCTTAATGCCCAACCCCTTCCCAAGTGTGTCAGTCTGCAGTGTCCTGAGTGGTATTACCAGTGTTCTGTGTGGCTTGCTCTCCTTTGCCCTCCTCATTCTGGCTGCTGCACTTGTTTCTGAGGCTTTGAGATTCCCACTCTGTCCTGGCTGATTTCCCCATAGGTTAGGTGGCCTCCCAAGGTGCAGATTCTTTTTCTTTCACAGCTCCCTCTGAGGAATGCTGGTGCTGTCCTCATTCCTTTTTTTCCTCTTTGTTCTCTCTCTCTCTCTTTCTTTTTCCTTTTGTTCTGCCTGGTTATATGGAAGCTTTCTTGCCCTTTTTGGAGGTCTGAGGTCTTCTGCCAGCTTTCAGTGGATATTCTGTGCAAATCATTTTACGTGTAGATGGGTTTTTTTTTTTATGTGTTTGTGGGAGAAGGTGAGTGCCTTGTCTTACTCCTCTGCCCATCTTAATCCTGCTTAAGTTGGAATTGTTCTGCTCGGACCATTGGTTTATTCTTGCGCCACAAAGGAACAGATACTCAGGACAGCATATATTCTGGCAAGTTGAACCACCTCTATATGTGGCCAGCCCAAGCCCCTGCAGTGTGGGGAGAGAGGCCCACCTGCATAGTGTAGGTCACTGGGGGATTCTTGACTAGTGGCTTTACCCCAGGCCTTAGGAGGGCCATGTACTAAACACCAGACAACCTGTGTCTTCCCTTCCCAGTAAGTACATCTCCCATGCAATCCTCATGTGTATTCATCAAGTTGGTGCAGAGGGCACCAATGGATGAGATGTCTATAGGAGTTTATCCAGGGGCACTTAAATTGTAGGGTAATAGAAGAAGCATTGATCAGAGTCTAGAGCAGCCCCAGGGTATTATTGCAAGTTCTTCCCCTTGATAGGGACATTAGACAGAAGCAGTGACAGCACGCCCCATTTAAGAGTCATGACACTTTAGAGTGAGTGCTTTCTATTCATTAGAGATTTTTTTTTCTTTCTTTTTATGGCCTCACCTATGACATGGCTAGGGGTCAAATCTGAGCTGCAGTCATCGCCCTATACCACAGCCACAGCAATGTCAGATCAGAGCTGCGTCTGTGACCAAGGCCACAGTTTCCTGCAAAGCCGGATCCTAACCCACTGAGCCAGGCCAAGGATAGAACACTCATTCTCACAGACACTATGTTAGGTTCTTAACCTGCTGAGCCACAGCAGGAACTCCTCGTTAGAGATGTTAATGTGAGGGGTGAGGTCCAAGCAGGGAAATTTGTGTTTGGGAAGGGATGTGAACTTCAAGAGGGGTAGGTTTAGCAGACTTGTTAGCCAAGGTGAGTGTGAAGTTGTCATTCTTAGGGGTAAAATGTAATACATTTACTCTATAGGTGTCACTTTGAGGGTGGGAGTACAGATCCAGCACCAGGGTAGATTTATAGTCCATGGGTTATAATTCTCAAGAAATTTACTACATCATAGAATTCCTATTCTGTGTGGATGGCTGTAAGAGATAAGGAAGAGGAACTTAAGAATAAACAACAGGAGTTCCCTTGTGGCCTAGCGGCCTAAGGATCTGGCATCACTGCTGTTGCATGGATTTTATCCCTGGCTTGGGAACTTCTGCATGCCACAGGTGTGGGCCAAAAAAAAAAAAAAAAAGATAAACAACATTAGCCCTTCATCCTGTTTCCAATATTAATGTTCTCTGTATCCAGCATGGGCAGAGGAAATGTTTTCCAGAGGGAGTGGAGTTGACAAAACAGCAGGAGTCAAGTAAGGCAATAGCAATTACAAGGCCAACTACTAAGCCTGTCCACCACATTACTTATCTCTTGGTAAGTTCATCGTTTTGAAAAGTAACTTAAGGAGTTCCCATCATGGCTCAGTGGTTAACGAATCTGACTAGGAACCATGAGGTTGTGGGTTCGATCCCTGGCCTTGCTCATTGGGTTAAGGATCCGGTGTTGCCATGAGCTATGGTGTGGGTTGCAGATGTGGCTCGGATCCTGTGTTGCTGTGACTCTGGCATAGGCTGGTGGCTACAGCTCCGATTATACCCCTAGCCTGGGAACCTCCATATGCCTTGGGAGCAGCTCTAGAAAGGCAAAAAGACTAAATAAATAAATAAATAAATAAATAAATAAATAAATAAAATAAATAAAGATATCACCTTGAAAAAAAAAGTAACTTAAGGTCTGTGACAGGCTCATAAGTGTATTGAGTGGGTGGGTTAGTAACTTCTTCCTCTGGCTTAGGTGCTGCCTTCACTCTGGTGCAGTGGAGTTATGCCCTGTAATATAAGGCAGAATGAGTGGTCATGATGACTAGATAAGGTCCTTTTTACTTGGGGTCTAACTGGTCTTGTGGATTTCAAGCGTTCCAGGTTTTCAAATAAACCCAGACCCCAGAGGAGAAAGGACATAAAGCCATCTCAGAAGGGGAAGGCAATTCCTAACTCCCGTAGCCTTGTAAAGCTTTGATTATTTCCCCTCTCTGTAAGGTACATTTCCATTGGTCCATATAGCTGAAGTTGGCTTTGTAACTGGTCCTTCAGGAATGGGCCTCCCATCCATGAGCTCATGTGGTTTCAACCTGAGCTTTCTTTTAGGGGCTGTTTGCATTCTTAGAAGAGCTTTGGGGTGAAAGGAGATCAAGGTTGATGAGTCTGTTGACATAATCTGGCTAAGTTTCTTTTGAGAGTTTGATTTGTTCTTTCTACTTTTCCTGAGGATCGTGGTCTCCATGCAGAGTGTTGCTATTCTGAAGTTTTGATGTAAGAGTCTATGTATATATGAGATTGTTTTAAGTTGTTGGTCTCTTAATTGCAAGTGCATCTCCAGTGTCCTACATTTGTACCTACCTCTTCTCATGATTTATGATTTTGGTGGTATAATTGTGCATGGATGATTTCATATCTTTACTGTATATATACCTTTACTGGTGAGCCTTGTCATTTGTGGTATTTTTGTTTCCTGTTGTGGCCTTTTCCTTCCTGCCTAGACAAGTTCCTTTAGTATTTGTTGTAAAGCTGGTTTAGTGGTGCTGAATTCTCTTAGCTTTTGCTTATCTGTGAAGCTTTGGATTTCTGCTTCAAATCTGAATGAGAGCCTTGCTGGGTAAAGTAATCTTGGTTGGAGGTTTTTCCCTTTCATCACATTAAGTATATCATGCCACTCCCTTCTGGCCTGCAGAGTTTCAGCTGAGAAATCTGCCAATAGCCTTATTGGGGTTCCCTTGTATGTTATTTGTTTCTTTTCCCTAGCTGCTTTCAAGATTTTTCTCTTGGTCTTTAATTTTGGTCAGTTTGATTAACATGTGTCTTGGTATATTCCTCCTTGGGTTTATTTTATATGGTACTCATTGTGCTTCCTGGATTTGAGTGAGTGGTTCCTTTCCCGTGTTAGGGAAGTTTTCAGCTATTATCTCTTGGAATATTTTTTGTGTCCCCTTCACGCTCTCTTCTCCTTCTGGCACCCCTATAATACAGATGTTGGTGCATTTAACACTGTCCCAGAGTTCTCTGAGACTCTCTTCATTTGTTTTCAATCTTTTTTCTCTTTTCTGTTCCGCATCTATAATTTCCATTAATCTGTCCTCCACCTCACTTATTCATTCTTCTGCCTCCTGTATTCTGCTGTTTGCCGCTTCTAGTGAATTTTTTATTACAGTTATTGTATTTTGCATCTCTTTTTTTTAAGTTTTATATCTTATGTCTCTTTGCCCAGTGTTTCCTATAAATTATCCATCTTTGCCTCCAGTTTATTTCCAATGTCTTGCATCATCTTCAGCATCAACAGTCTGAAGTCTTTTTCCTGGAGGCTGAGAATCTCCTCATTGCTTAGCTGATTTTCTGGGGTTTTTCCTTTCTCCCTCATCTAAGTTATAGTTCTCTGTCTTTTCATTTTTATAGGCTTTTGGTGTGGTGACCTTTTTTTACAGATAATAGGGTTGTAGCCTCTCTTACTTCTGGTGTCTGCCCCCCCTTGTGGGGCTTGAAGTTGATACAGGGGCTTGCTGTAGGCTTCCTGATGGGAGGGACTGAAGCCTACCCACTGGTAGGTGGAACTGATTCCTATCCCTCTGGTGGGTGGGGCTTTGTCTGTAGATGAGATTAGAGGCTGCTGTGTTCCTGGGGGGTCTTTAGGCACCCTGTTTACTGATGGGCAGGGCTGTGATCCCACCTGAATTGTTGTTTGGCCTGGGGCTTCTCAGTGTTGATGGGTGGGGCCAGATTTTCCCCAGATGACCACCTCTAGAGAACGTCATGCTGCTGAATATTCCGTGAGAGCTTTGCTTCCAATGTCCTTCCCTGACAACAAGCCACATTCACCCCTGTTTTCCCAGGAGGTCCTCCAAGAACTTCAGTAAGGTTTGACCCAGATTCCTATGGAGACTTTGCTTTGCCATGGGACCCAGTGAAAGTCTGTGTGCGCCTTTTAAGAATGGGGTCTCCATTTCCCCCAGTCTCATGGAGCTCCTGCATACAAGTCCCACTGGCCTTCAATGCCAGATGCTCCAGGGGCTCTTTCTCCCAGTGCCAGATCCCCATACATGGGAGTTTGATGTGGGGCTCAGAACTCTCACTCCTGTAGGTGAGTCTCTGTGAACCAGTTACTTCCACTCTGTGGGGCTTCCCACCTGGGAGGTATGGGGTTGCTTATATCGTGTAATCGCCCCTCCTACCTCTTGATGTGGCCTCCTCTTTGTCTTCTGGAGTAGGATGTCTTTTTGAAAGATTCCAGTCCTTTTGGTTGAACATTTCCCAGCATTTAGTTGTAAATTTTGTTGTTTTTAGGAGAGAGGTTGAGCTCCAGTCCTTCCATTCCACCATCTTAAGCCCATCTCCCCATGCAGAGTGTGAACTCCATTTAATTCCTAGGGCTCCATTAGTAATTTGAGAAATAAAGGTTGGCCTATTGTTACTGTGGCTAGATTTAGAGAGCCCAAATCTAGAGATTATTTCTTTGAGCAGGGTCTTAGAGACCTCCAAGGCAGTCTTAGTTCCAGTGGGGATCTCTCCCCAGCTAGAGAAGGTGTTATTTTAAACTAGCAAATATCAGAAATGTTCTTGTGCCCAGGGCATTACTGTAAAGTCACCTTGCTAGCCTTGACCTGGAAATGTGCCTCAAAATTGAGTGGGGGTCATTCCTTTGACCTTGGGAGGTGAGTGTTGGGGTTATTCTGGAGGCAGGGCAAGCATCAGCCACCTGCTTAAGGAGACTTCCAGAACTAGGAGTAGTCGTGGATTTGATGACATTGATATGTGGCCTCCTGCCCATAATGTGTGCTCTGGTGAGCTTCCCCAATGGCCTGTGGTGCAATGGCCAAGGGGAAGAACAGTTGCCCATGAACATTGACCATTCATTTTGGGTATTCTGGGCTTTTAAAATAGCCCCATCTCAACACCTTTTCCCTTTCTTGTGGATGTATGTGGAAGTGTAATATAGGGTCTTAGGAGTGGCGTGGTCTGTCCCCATCCTCTGCTGCTTGTTTAGCTGCCATGTCTGCTTTGTTATTTCCTCTTATTATTTCTGCTTCTCCCTTTGATGGCCTCTGCAGTGAGTAATTGCTATCTTCTTTGACAAGAGTATAGCCTCTAGCAGCCACACAATCCCCCCCCCAATTTTTAATCTGTTTATTCCCTGATGTCATCATTCCCTTCTCCTTCCAGATGGCACCATGGCGTGTAGGATTGAATAGGCATATTTAGAGTCAGTGTAGATACTGACAGCTTTCCCTTTCGCCAGTTTCAGTTTTCTGATTAGGATAGTTAATCTGGCCTCCTGAGCAGAGCAGCCAGAGGGCAAGGCTTTAGCTTCTACCACTTTGGTGTGATGGAAAGCACTGTATATCCTGCCTTTTGTTTTCCACCTTTCATAAAGCTACTCCACCAGTGAACCATTCTAATTCTGCATTCTCTATAGGGGCTCTTCAATTCAGGCCTGCTGGAATAAACTTGTTTCATAACTTCCTCATAACCATGAGTTAATTTTGGACCTGTCTGAGGTAGCAGGGGGGCAGAGTTAAGGATAATACAGGGCCTTAGAGTCACAGATGAGTTGTCTAGAAGAATGGCTTGGACTTGGAGGATTCAACCAGGGAATAACCAATCTGCCTGCCTTGCCTTTATAAAGGGTTGGAGGTGATGGGGGATCCAGACGGTCAGGGGCTGTCCAAAGTTAATTTGTTAGCCTCTTTGAGAAGCTGAGAAGTAGTAGTTATAACCCATAAGCATGACAGCCATCCTTTAGCAGTTTGGCCCAATTGATTAGAAAAATAAGCTACAACCTAAGTCAGAGGTCCCAATTTTTTTTTTTTTTTTTTTTTTGGTAAACACCTCTAGGGCAGTTGCTTCTCTTTCACATATAGATGGAAGGGGCAGCTCAGGTGGGGTAAAGCTAACTTGGGGGCTTTCATGAGATGGTTTTTCAGTTCTAGGAATGCCTGGTCACAATCAGGAGTCCACTCAAAAGGATCAAGATTCTTCCCTTTTAATTGGTCATACAAGGGCTTAGCAATTAAGCCAAAACTGGGGATCCATATATGGCAGAACCTGGCCATCCCTAGGAAACCCCAGAGCTATTTTCTTGTACTAGGGGGTGCCATCTGGCAAATCAATTCTTTCCTCTCCTTAGATAGTGTTCTGTGCCCTTTTCTATTATAAATCCTAAGTGTTCTACCTGCTGGAAGGAGATTTGGGCTTTTTCCTTTGAAACTTTATATGCTCTGAGCCAGATGATTTAAGGCATTAACTGTATTATGGTTGGAAAGCTCTTTGGTGTGACTGGTGATTAGATTGTCCTTCAGGGTCCCCTGTTCTAACTCAGGGTCAGGAAGATCCTCAGATAAAACCTTTGGGGAAAGGATTGGGGAATTTTTAAATCCCTGGGGTAGAACCATCTAGCACAAGAGTTGTTTTCTCTTGCTGCCATTCAGATGCAAAAATGTATTGAGATTCTGGGGCTTGAGGGCACACAAAAAGGTGTCTTTTAAATCTAGTGCTGAATACCAGATCTCTCAGGGTTTAGCAGTAGAGAGTAAGGCATAGGGATTTAGCACCACTGCATGAATTTCTTCTGAAGGTACATTTACGGCTCAGCGGTCCTCAACTAGCTGGTATCTCCCATTTGGTTTTTTTAAGCTGCAGAATAGGAGTGTTGCAAGGGGACTGGCAAGGTCTAAAGAAGCCCTTGTTTGAGTAGGCTTTCTATTATAGGCTTAATGCCTGCCAGGGCTTCTTTACTTAAGGGGTAATGTTTTTTATTTGAGTGATTGTAGCCAGTTGGTCACAGCCTGATTATGACTGGTGGTGCCCTTCTGGCTCTGCCCTTGGTGTCATGGGCCCATACTGAGGGATTAATCCCCTCAGTGTTAATTGGGCCATTATTCCTGGCAGAAGGCAGTTGGTGGTCACGCTAGGGCTACAGAATGGAAGGGAGTCTTAGGTATTTTGATGGTTAAGTTTTTGTCTGATATAAATTGTAGCTCCCGGAGTTCCCGTCGTGGCTCAGTGGTTAATGAATCTGACTAGGAACCATGAGGCTGCGGGTTCGATCCCTGGCCTTGCTCAGCGGGCAAGGATCCAACATTGCCATGAGCTGTGGTGTAGGTCGCAGACGTGGCTTGGATCCACATTGCTGTGGCTCTGGCGTAGGCCGGCGGCTACAGCTCCGATTGGACCCCTAGCCTGGGAACCTCCATGTGCGGCGGGAGCAGCCTTAGAAAAGAAAAAAAAAAAAAAGAAAAAAAAATTGTAGCTCCCAATTTATATAGTAAATCTCTTCCTACTAAAGGAATCAGGCATTACGGGATGTATAAGAAAGAGATAACATTTTCCCTTCCAAATCACACACTAGGGGCTCTATAAAATTGTTCTGTGACTTCCTATTATAGTGTAATCCTATTATCTTATATTTATCTTTGATCATTTTGCCTCATTGGGTGTTCAAGACTGAGTAGTGACCCCTGTGTTGACTGAAAAGTCAATTTTTTTATCCTCTGTGGACAGAGTCAGCTGAGGCTCCTTGGCAGTAATTTCCAGGGCACTCCAAGGAGCTTCTGGGCCCCTTCAGCCCTCTTCTTTTATGTGTGCAACTAACAAAGATGAGCCAGGACATGGCAGTCCACTTAGTCTTCTGAGACTTCTGAGACCTTTGAGGCACTCCCCCTTCTTCCAATGGTCTTCCTCTCAGCGCACACTAATTGGCTTTAAGACCTTCTCTCCACTGTGGGCATAGTCTCTGAAATCCCAGACAACCCATTTATGTTACGGGGTCCCTTGGGCGGGAGGGTTGTCCCTGGAAAGTTGAATTGCTAAAGCAAGAGTACTTGCACTTCATTCTGCTCAAATCTCTTCTTTGCATCCACCTCCACGTTATTGAACTGGAATTCAAAATGTTGATTTCCACCAGCCAGGAAGTTGGTACAATGGGCACTGTGTCCAGCTTTTGTAATTTTCTCCTAATGTCTAGGCTGCTCTAGGAAATAAAATGGTCCTTAAGAATGGCCTGCCCTTCCACTAATTCTGGGTTTACATTTGTGTACACTCAGAGGCCTTTCTTCGGTGCTTAAGTGTGGCTGAGCGATTTTCCTTTGGTCCTTGGATGACTCCTTGAACCTTGTTTCAGTTTATGGATTTCTTCCCTGCTGATTGAATGCCCTTAAGAATCAAATTGCTGAAATGTATGGAGTGCTGTTGACCATTTTCCTCTCAGTGTCCAGGGTCCATGTTGGGAACAGCCTGGAGCCTAGGCTGGTATACATCATGCTCCATATTATTTTTTGGATTGATCTTAATCAGGTTTCTCCCTTGCATTAGTTATAATTCTTTTTATTCCCCAGAGAATAAGATGTATAAGAGGGTTTGGATATCCATCCAAGTGGGGAAATGAATGTGAAATATTCCCTGGACATGGGAGTTCCCTTCGTGGCTCAGAGGTTAACGAACCCAACTAGGATCCATGAGGATACGGATTTGATCCCTGGCCTCGCTCATGGGTTAAGGATCTGGCATTGTCGTGAGCTGTGGTATAGGCCGTAGCCGTGGCTCGGATATGGTGTTGCTGTGGCCGTGGCGTGGGCCGGCAGCTACGGCTCCGATTTGACCCCGAGCCTGGGAACTTCTATATGCCACAGGTGCAGCCTAAAAAGAAAAAAAAGAAGGAAATATTCCCTGGACAGAATTAAGGACTCACTCAGGGGCTTCCCTTAGACCCTGAGATTCATTCTCCCAGTTATATGAATCTGAGGAAAAGAAGGGTACATATACAGTGTGTCAGCCCACTGCCTCCACTGGGAACCTTCCGAAGGGGGAATAGCTGATGGATTTCAGGGCTGGCATCGGATGCCACTACTGGTGTGCATTGGACTACTCCCCAGAGAGGTGTACTGAGAGGTAGAGGTGGGAGAGTCGGGGAGTG
The DNA here is from genome assembly GCF_016906955.1 of Phacochoerus africanus. NCBI lineage: Eukaryota > Metazoa > Chordata > Mammalia > Artiodactyla > Suidae > Phacochoerus > Phacochoerus africanus. The sequence goes on from NC_062545.1 coordinate 139,276,161, forward strand.
GACCCACCCATTGGGAGGAGGAGGGGGGATCAGGTAGGGAGGTGGTGAGTTCGAGGGAGTAGAGAACATTGGGGATTCAAGAGAGGAAGGGGTGGATGTAGCTGACTCAGGAGTCTTGGGTGAACTGTGGGACAAGGGGGCAGCTAGCCTTGGTGGAGGGAGGAAATCAGGAGAATCCTCAGGCTGAAATTCCAATAAGGGAAGAGAGATATTTGAACTAGCCTCTCATTTTTTCCAGAGGCCCTTGTTTTGGCTTAGAGCCATGAAAAAATTGGACATAGGGGAGCTTATCCCCTTGTTTTCATTGCTGGCAATAGAGGTACGATTGAAAAATAGTATTATAATTTAGGGAGCCGTTAGTTGGCCAACTCTCTCCATCCACCACTTTATATTGGGGCCACGCAGTCTTGCAAAAGAAAATAACCTGTCTCTTTGTTAGTGGCAGTACTCAAAGAATTTCCACTTATGGAGAATGTGCCCTAGCTGCATTCACCTGGATAGAGGCTTGGTTACATTGGAGAGGTTACCCTTATTTCTAGTCTGTTTCCAACTTTCCAGGGGGCCTCGTCCCTGGTTGGTGGCTGTGCAAATCCCAACAGAGCAGCTCACCCCAAGTGGTCCAGGTGATATAACTGAACCAATATTTGTAAGGGCTTGAAGGCAAGACCCTGTCCAAGAGGGCCTTAGTTATAAAGCCCCCCTTAAGTCAGCAACTAGACATTCCCAGATCCACCGCGTGGCTATAGGCAGTACCTGATGTAGGTGAGTGCTTTCAGTAAGAAGCCCCCAGAGAGAGGATGACAGGGAAGTTGGAAATAAGGGTTCTCCTATCAGATACATTGCCTTGAGAGCCTCTCTGGCAGGCAAGGAGGCTTGTTCACAAAGGGTGTGTCCCAGCTTGGTTACAAGTCATTGGGCAGGGAGGATGAATGCCCATTTGGTGTGTTTCCTGTTCTCTATACTCTCACTCTTACTCAAGGATGACTTGAAGGTCCTGTTCTTCCATCTCCAGTCAGGCAAATTGGTTTTCCTGAAATCTGGTGAAAATAATATTTTTAAAGGGTTCTCATCTCAAAGGATCCCTAGGCATCTGTGATGGACAATAATGAGGAATGACCTACTCAACAGAGACGTAAACCTTGCCCGAGACCGCTAGTTAGGGGGAGATGAACCAACACAAGAGACATCATAGATTTTTTTTTTTTTAAGCATTTCATTTGTTTGTTTGCTTGTTTTAGGGCTGTACCTGCAGCATATGGAGTTTCCCAGGCTAGGGATTGAATTGGAGCTGTAGCCGCTGGCCTACACCACAGCCACAGCAATGCAGGATCCAAGCCATGTCTGCCGCCTACACCACAGCTCTCAGCAATGCCAGATCCTTAACCCACTGAGCGAGGCCAGGGATTCAACCTGCGTCCTCATGGATCTTAGTCAGATTTGTGTCCACTGAACCATGGTGGGAACTCCCATCATGAATTTTTGACTATACCCCAGAGGTGGGAATGTGCAGGGGTTGGAACTGTGAGTGTTTTACAGTGTGACTAACTTACACGGACATTGGCTTCTGGTAGACAGGGTACCTTATGCTCATCTACCTTGTTCCATGACCAACCTATCCTTTCATGAGAGTCTTTTTGATGGTGAGTGCCCTAGTGGCATTCAAGTGTTCAACCCACGCCCATAGTTGTGGCAAGTATTTCTAAGAGCATTAGGACAAACAAAACCATATAGAACAGAGATCAAAGCTTTACTCACTCATATTAAGAACAGAGACTAGGGCTTATGTCACACACACAAAATAATGAGATGTTCTTACCTCAAGGGCTTCCAGTCCTGTCCAGTCTTCTTGCTGGGAACTGGCCCAACCAGGGGACCAATTTTTTAATCTCACCTTCCCCCTTACCAGAGGATTGATTCAATTTAGACATCCAGCCCTTCAGTCCAGTCCTCTGAGGCAACTCTGGCTCCAACCAGATGGCCAGGATCCTTTCCCTTTACCAACCAACCCCTGCACCCAGCCTCGGCTTTATTGGTAGAGGCAGGGTCAGCACCCCTTATGTCAGGTGTCTCCTGGACACTATCCCAATATGTAGCAAGTGCCCTTGTTCTAGATCTGCTGGGGTAGGGGTGGGGGGTCTTTAGCTGGGGAACACCCCACTTGATCCTTGGCTGCTTTTCCATCTCAGGCTTAATTTAGTAGCCCTCACTGGCCCAGAGGTTGAAAATAGGGGCATACTGCCCAGCTATTTAGCTGGCTTTGTCAGCCCTGGGTCAGCAAGTAAGCCCTAGGTCAGCAAGTAAGCCCTGGGTTACCAGAGGGAATGTGCCCCACGTTGGGTGCCAGAATTTGTTCCTGAATTAAGTTGTATGGACCTGTTTGGGCCCTAGCCTGACCAAGGCTCTCCGCCTTGGCTGGGGAAGTTCTCTTTCCCGCTTGGGTTTGAGCTTATTCTGCAGACAAAAAAATGGAGGAGTGGGTCTAAGTTCACAGATCAACTTCTGTGCACCTGGTAAGAAGGATTTAATTTTAAAGAGTAAAAACAAAGGGATGAGGGAGTTCCCTTTGTGGCTCAGCGGTAATGAACCTGACTAGTATCCATGAGTATGCAGGTTCGATCCCTGGCTTCACTCAGTGAGTTAAGAATTCGTGGCCATGAGTGTGGTGTAGGTCTCAGACATGGCTTGGATCTGGTGTTGCTTTGGCGCTGGTGTAGGCCAGCAGCTACAGCTCTTATTTGACCCCTAGCCTGGGAACCTCCATATGCTGTAGATGTGACCCTAAAAAGACAAATAAAACCCCACAAAGGGCCAAGGAGTGAGGCTCATTCTGGGGAGGCATATGCATTAATCTACCTGGAAAGGGGCAGGGTTTTTTTTTGAGGAAGTGCATATGCTAATGTGGTAAAAATCAGTGTATATTGAAACCCAGGGTCTGTTGGAGGTCAGATTGGTGGCTCTCTTGGTTCCAGCTGGTTCCATCTAGGTTTTTTTGGTTGGTTTGTAGTATCCTTCTTATTTCTGGACCTTTTAACTTAAAGATTTATGTTAACTCTTGCTAAAGGCGGCGGGGGGGGGGGGGGGGCGCGGGGGGGGCGTGGTTGGAGGATTGTGAGCAATGATCCGGAGCAGCTCTGACAACAGAATGACTCAGTGCAGGCCTGAATGGGAAGGGTTCACAGGGGTGGGGGGAGGGTTTGAGACTAGATGGTTGAAAATCTGGTTCCTTTTGGGATTTGGCCACTTGTTAGTCATGGGATCAGGAGGCCAAGAGCCAGTCTGCCCGGCTCTTTCCTAGCAGCATGTTCTTTCTGAGACAGAAGAACCAAACCTAGGTCTCCCGGGGTGGCAGTCCTCCCTCATGCTTTGGGGATGCTACATTTGCTGCTTTTGCTTACTCTTCACTGCAGTTAGAGGCTGGTCCAAGGAGTAACTTGGCCTTTGGTCTGGTTTGTAGGTACGTCTGCGATTATGCCTACTACCTGTCTTTGCATCATGGAAATGGGTGCGCTGCGCTCATCCACGTCCCTCGATTATCTCCTTGGCTACCGGCCAGCCTGCTGGGAAAAGCCCTGCAGGTCATCATCCAGGAAATGCTGAAGGAGACTGAGAAAGCCAGGCTCAAGACCGGTGCACAGGAAACAGCCTTGGCGAGTCCATTCAAGGGGAACCAACTGGGGGACTGCTCCTTTAGAGAAAATTAAATGTTTCAATCCTGTGTGTAGAGTTCAACTGTGCTTTGAGAGGCTTTTAAAAAATTGCTCGTAAAACAGTTTACGCAGAGGAAAAAAGTTCGGATTTAGCCCAATGAAATCACAAAATCACAAAGGGTTATTTTATTGTCAGAAGAAAGAAAAACACTCTGAAAGGCAGACATTTCATGAGGGATTAACCAGCTTCAGTTATTGTTTTCCTGACAATAAAATGAAATGCTAGCAATATTTTCCCCCCTCTTAAAAGTCTATTCAGTGGGCCTGTGTGAATCTGCCTAGATTGCTGGGACCCCAGACCTGTGCTGTAGAGGCCTGTGTGGTGGGATGACCCATGACCAGCCCACGGTGGGACACACAGGTGCAGCACTCACTCTGGAACCCCGCTCCAGGCATGCAGCCAGGTGTTGTGGGCAGCTTCTGAGCCACCGAGTTGCTAGTGTCTGGTTTTTTCCTTTTTTAAATTTATAAAAAATTAAAATGGTAAGATATCATTTTAACCATGTTTGCATGTTCAGTGGCATTATGCACGTTCACCTGTTGTGCAACCACCGCTCCCATCCATCTCTAGGACTTTCTCATCATCCCAACTTGAAACTCCATACCCGAAAACAACTCCCCCTCCCCTCCCCCAGCACCTGGCATCCGTTATTCTACCCACCCTCTCTGAATTTGACTACTCCAGTGACCTCATGTAAATGGAATCACAATCTTTGTCCTGTTGTGACTGGTTTATTGCATTTAGCATAATGTCTTAAAGGTTCATCCATGTTGTGGCATGTGTCGGAACTTCCTTTAAGGCTAAATAATACCCTGTTTTATGTTTGGACCACATTGTGTTTATCCATTCACTTTTTGATAGATGCCGGGTTGCTTCCACCTTTGGTTATTGTGACTGCTGCTCCTGTGAACGCTGGTGTGCAAACATCTGTTAGAGTCCTGGTTTAGTGTTTTGTGTTTATGAATATGCCTATAAATAGAATTGCTGGATCATAAGGTAATTCTGTGTTTACTTTTTTTTTGAGGAGCTGCTATACTGCTTTTCATGGCAGCTGCACCACTTTACATTCCCCCAGTAGTGTTTGTTTGATCCTAAAGCAAAGGTTAATAGCTGGGTTGAGCTTCTCTGCCATGGTCAGTATTATCTCTACCTTTTTAGAAACAGAATCTCCCCTTTTCATCTTTCATTTTGCCTTTATGGCACTGTGCTGTTGTCTTGTGCCAAGCTGCTCACAGCGAGGTTTTACTTGTCCAGTGTTTTCTGGGCAAATTTCCATTGAGAACCCTATTAGCAACATGATTTTTTTTGGAGGAAGAACTTGAAGGTGGCTAAGCTCTGGGAAATTTCTTGTTATGTTGGTGTGCTCATGACTATCATTTTCCACTTAATTTCATTAAAAAAAAAATCATCGTCACTTAGTGCCCAGATTCATTCACTGTAAGAAAAAGCAGCTGCACCTTAATAACAAAGGAACAGGGCAAAGGAACTTGCTCGTTTTACCATTAGCCCTCCAGCACACTTGTGCGTTTGTAGTAGACTTTACAGGACCCCCTTTGCAAATGAAATTGACTCCCTTGACATAAAACAGATCAAAGTTCTACTGTAGCAGACCAAAGGCGGCAAGTGGGCTGGGGTGGGAGGTGGTTGGCCAGCTGGCGTATGTCCAGCTGCATGCCTGTTAATGTGGAGAGCCTTCAGTATTTAGAGGCAAACACCTGCCACCCAGAGCCCTGGACCCTCCTAATCTTAGCTCCTGTCTCAGGACAGTGGCAGGTTGGGGTCCTCTGGGCCCTAGCTCCAGTGTCATGTCAGGTTGTAAAATGTGTGTGTCTAGGCGCCACCAAGCAGACTTTTAGATGTCATCCACTTGGGAGGCCCAGAGCTGCCTCTTAATGAACGTCATCCCCCCTCTCTGGCCTCCAAACTTCTTTAGGGAGAACCCCAGAGGGCCCACTCACATCCTGTCCTAAGTGGCCTCCCATCCCCTGCTGACACACACTGGGGTCTGTTGGGTTGGGGCTGATCTATGGCAGTTCTGAGTCAGTTTGAAAGCTGACACAGCTTCAAAAGGCTGAGCCCTGGGTTGGTTATGTAATGGCTGGGGGGTCTTGGACATGTCTGTGTGTTTGCTCCTCTATAAAAGAGAGTAATAAAAATCCTTCCTTTGCAGAATTGTTGTGACGATCTGGTGGGAGAATGGAGGGGAGAGTCCATCAGTGATGAGAGAACGCTTTATTGAATATGGGCTCGTAGCTGGACCGTGAGGTAAATATGGAAATAGCTCTGCTGGGTGGTAGTCTTAAGAAGTGGCATGGTGGGGAGAGGGTCTGAGACCTCTTCCAGAGACACAGCACCTTCATCCTCAGAAGAAATCGCTGCTGCTCTGGCTGAAGACAGATGCAGACTATGCTTCTGCAGCTGGGAAGCTCAGCACCCCCAACCCGAGAATGTGGGAACCACACTGCACTCCCATGTCGGCCCTGCCCAAGGCCAGACACCCACCCGAGCCTTGGAAATTAGCCTGCTGTTAGTCATCGGTCGCCTAGGGAGGGTCCCCTCAGTGCCAACCACTTGGTGACAATGGTAAGCAAAACCTTGGGGCCAAGCCAAGCTTCAGAGTCCCCTCTTTCAGAAAGGCCTTTTGTTTCTAGATCCAAATACCTGTGAGCCTCACCAGGTCTTAAGTAAGTGTGGCCTGTCATGTACTTCTGCTGCCTACACCTTTGCTATTTCACCCTTGTCCCATAGACTGATTTTGTTACTGAAGTATAATTTCCCATGATCAGATTTTATTAAGGAGTGATCAGCTCAGCTTCCTGATATGTCCAAGGTCTGATTCTAGAACATTTACAGCTTGTTTCCTTTGAACATGCATTTGCATTTCCTACTGTAACCGTTTCTCCCTGGCAAAGATAACATGCCCTGATCATCAAGTCCCTGGGGCAGGCCAAGCTCATCGGCTGGAAAGTAACATTTCTGAGTGGTGCCCGGCAGGCTGCACATGGCATGCATGTCCATGGCCATCACCTGCACCCTCAGAGTAGGTATGCCCACTGTGAGGGACTGACAAGGACTTAAAAATGTGAAGAGTGTAAGTCCTTTGCCCCAGAGCCACCCAGATCAAACCTGCCTTGGCCTGGCTTTTGTCAGTGGCAGATACAGGAAAAGTCTATGAAATCAGTCAAAAATCAAGTACAGATTTCTCTGTTTTACGCAGATTTTCTTCTAGCTGATTTAATGGAGTGAGAAACAGAATAGCTTCCCTGTTCAGCAGCAATTTTCATGCTGAGAAGGTTGAGCTGTTAGAAGTAAAGCAAAGCCTTCACACAGATCCCTCCCAACATTATGTGTGAACATACATGCCCCATGTGGCTTAGCTTCCCTGCCTCAGAAGCATGGTGGTTCTTCCAGAAGGGGTGAGGAGGGACGAAATCAGAGACCAAAAATGCATACAGAATTCTTTTATTTAACTTAAACCATGTAGTACTTTAACTACTAGAAAAAAGCAGAGTAAGAGAAACTAAAGTTGCCTTAGCTTCAGCCATTCAAAATAGACAAAGTTTCTTTTCTTTTTTTCATAATGTAAAGAATCCAGAGTATATCGCAATAACAGGAATAAATTCTTACAACAGAATATACAAAAAACATTTTGAAATTTTTTTCATCTACTGATTTTTTATATAAACAGAGGAATTTTTTTTAGGAACAATTTATACACAGAAAGTCATTTTATGTAACAAATTGGCCATGTTATTACTTTTTTTTTTTTTAGTTTTTTTTTTTTAAAAACTTTTTTTTTAAACAAGAAAACTCAGAAAATGCATTATTTGCGATGCATCCATTCCATCGCGCCTTCTGGTTTGAATTTTTTTTTTTTTTTTTTGTCCCAGAGGTAGACAAACTCTGGCAAACCTCTCACCTCAACCTCACTGGCTTAGAAAGCAGACAGGTGTTTTTGCCAAGCATCTGTTCCACCTGTGGATGGTGTCTATGCAACGCCAGACATCCAAATGGAAAGTTATAAACAAAACCCAAATTGTTTCTGGACCTTTCTCCCATGTAGTGCAAAACATCCAGATGTTTCCAACGATGGGGATTTTGTGGAGTTGTGTAGACATGGCCAATAGTCCATTGGGAACCAGAGGGAATGGTGTCAAACTTAAAAAAATCTTGCATGTGCATGGTTTTTATTACAACAAATTTGTACTATATTGAAAAAGAACTATCTTCGGTGTTCTGCCTTAAATAAAAATAAATAGGATCTCTTACATGTAATAACAAAGCATTAGTCATGATATGAGGCATGTAAGCCAGTGGCTTTCGGGCACCAGAATTATCAGCTTTTGTATGATAAGTCTGTGTGCTGTGTCATGGTGAAAGCCACTAGATGTGCAATGGAGTCCTTCCATCTCGAGGCACTGCATAAGAGGACAACTACCAAACCTACCAAACCAGATGCTTATGGTGCCACAGGCACCGCCAGGCTGTAACACCTCTGCTGTTTCCTTGGCCAGTGAGGTTCTTTCAGTCTCTTAAAGTAGCTACACTCCAAAGGGAAATGACCAGTAAAAGATGATCCCCTTCCCAACCAGAGGGTTCTGGAAGACCAAGATACTGAAGATACAGAACTACTTCTTAAATCATCATCATTCCTTTGTTATAAACTAGGGCACAAAGCATGGGGGGAAAAGAGGGTGAACCACGGCTTGGGTCAGGGAAAAATCTGTTTTTGGCATATTGTAAAGCTAGCTAGTAAACAGGTGTCCTAAAAAAATGGATCACAAACACACATTTGCACACACAGAGAAAAAAGGTGTCTTTAAATTATTTTCGGCAATTATAAACTACAAACATTTTATAAAATTATTCTATGTTCTTACAAAAATGCAATGAAACATTTAATTAGTTCTTGTAAACCAGATCTTCGTCAACTGACTACCCGTAATCTACTGGACTTAAGAGCCCTATTGAAAACGCTAATGAGTGACTAATTAAAACGATGTTTACCAGGAAGATGTGGACACACACAAACGTGGACATACAGATGAGTGATCATTATGTTCTTGCATAAACAAAATAAAACAAAACCCTAAAGTCATGCCCCAGAACTGACAACTGACGGGTGCGATGCAGTTTGTATTCTTGAACAATTTGACTGAACTCTGCAGTAGCAGTTTCGAAAGTAGGATGTTAGGTTTATTTGTTGAAACCAAATGCCCATGGATGACTGTTGAGCCTTGATGTGGTCTGATCCCTTCAGAAACCATCAAGTTCCAAACACAGCCCACACTTCTTCCAAACCCTGCACCTTCTGCTCGTGATTCCTCTCTCCATGTCATTCATGATCCCTGTTACAGTGGTTTCCTGCTGCCTCATCATTCCACCATCAAGGAGTGTTCATCTGCTTTTTCTCAAAATGACCAACTAGTCATCTAAGCTGGGAGCCAAAAATGAAAACTTTTGGCCTGTCCAAGGTCTGTATCTTCAGCATCTCTGGCAACAGAGGTTCAAGCTAAACAACATCCTCTCTTGAAGTTCTCCTTTGTACCACCAACTATGTCAGAGTGGAGTAAGAAAGTTTGATTTTCATCACTGGTTCTTAAAGGGTGGATCTCTGGTCCATATCTCCCAATGCTGCTTAGCCCAGGAAATGAAAAGACAGCCGACAAACACAAAAGTAACATTAACGAAAGAACAAACCCCAAACCTTAAATGCACTACTGGGACTGTTGGAATGGGTCAAGGCATACCATGGAGCTTTACTGTCAACTGGAGGGTGCCTGTGTTTTGGAAAGGAGTAACTTCCTTTGACACTGTCTAGCTGGAGGACCCAACAGTGACAGCTGAGGACCTTGGACCAAGCATCCTAGCCTTCTCACTGATCTGAGCTAGTGTGACCTTGCCATAACAGTGGCCTTCATTCAGTGCAGCCACCTGCCGGCAGAGGTAGGCTGCTGAGAAAGAGGCCTCGGTGGAACAGACTGGCCTAGAGTTTGGCATCTTACTTGGCTCTTAGATCTGTTATCCCAACTGAAACACACCATGCCATGCCAAGCACTTTGCCGTTGGCTAGTTCCACAATAACCACCACTATTGAAATGTTGTTCCAAGTCATAAGAAAGAGGCTGAAAGGAAAGGCCAGTGTCGGCCATGAACATGGTCTTCTATCTTCCAAGGAGGAAGCTCATTCCACCTGTGTTAAACGTCAGGACATCCCATAATGGAGACCTGGGGTGGTCTGGGTGTTACCCAGTTGAAGTTCAACAACGTCTCCAGAATACACCAGCTCCCGCTGCCTCAGGGAAGGGCTGTGTGTGGTAATGTTTTAATGCTCACATCAATTCAACGATGTGCCTCAGTGGTTCACGTCACTTCAAGCAGTGAGCTGCTGTCAGAAGGAGGCTGCATGGAGAATGCCACAACTCAGCTTGATTAAGTTATTTGGAGCATACAAAGGAGGAAACTGAGAAGAGGTGGGGGAAATCAGCATAAAATTAGGCTAGAACTGTGGATACATGATGCCTTGGTATAGTCAAGGTGGGTGATTTGGTCCAGTAAAATGACTGCACCATCACACAAGCAAAAGTTTTTATTTTAAGTGTTTCTGAAGCATTTGTTATGATGGGCACTACACTGTTAGTGTTTTCTTTCTACTAAAGGAAAACCACCTACGTAAAACAAAAACAAAGTGACACCAACAACTCGGACAGTTTAAATAAAAACCCTAAAAACCAGCTGAATGATCTGTAGAAATCCAGTTGTGGAAACCGGTAGGTATGTGCAAAAGAGAGGAGAGGCCACTATTCCAAGGGGTCACCTACAGTGTGGAAGCGGGAAAACCCTGATCAAACACTATTTCTCAATGACCTTAAGTTCCCAGGGGACTTGGGAAAGGAGAAGGGGATGTCCTAGTAGGAGGGAAGAGCTCCTGAGCGGAACTGCAGTCCTGGGACTGTGAAAGAGCCGCCACGCTTTGGGAACCCCCCCCCCCCCGTGTTTCCCAGATAAAACGCCAGTGCCTGTGAGAGCAGCTGCTGGAATGGGGATGTGCCGTCCACCCCTGTGAGCAGCGGGATGAGGGGACAAGGCACAGCCCGCCCTGGCGGGGGCCCCTTCCAGCCCAAAGGTTTGGTACGTCGTTTTCCCCTGGGGGAGGAAGTGAGCGTGAGGTTGAGAGAACAGTTTGGAGAGGGAGAAGGGGACTCTTGTCTGTACATTCTGCATGGGACTGGCCTTCGGGTCAGCAACCAGGAGCAGAAGGCCTGGAGGGGGCTCAGCACCCACCCGTGGCCTTAGGGCCTGCTAGCGAGGCACTGCCTGCCCCTCACCTGCACTGTCTGTCCCGGAGACCTGCTCTTCCCCCGTGGAATCTGTATGCGGTTCAATCTGCACAAAGCAGTTGGTTTCAAAACCAACCAGCCCGGGCCCCTCAGGCAGCACAGGCCCTCACCACCTCCTGGGAAGCCAAGTCAGGAGAAGAACAGAAGCAATGCAAACTGAGACGTTGCAGAAGAAGGCGAGCTGTATGAAATGAGTGCAGAGGTGAGTTAGTGTTGCTTTGACCCCGGAATACAGCCTGGCCTCTCCCCCCACCCCGTCACCTGGTGTGTGCGGCCTGCGGTGTGGATGAGGTTACCAGTATCAACGGCGTATTGTCAGGTGCTGAGAAGTGTGAGATGTATTCTTTTTTATATATACACATATAAAAAATAAGAGTGAGGTAGATAAATGTCTGGGAAAAAAAAAAAAAAAACCGAAAACTGTCCCGTCTGACACGCGCGCGCACACACACACAAACCCTTTCCTCAGTATTTAAATTCATAATGGGGCTTCTCTACAGTGATTGAAACTGGTATCACAAAATAAATTAAAAGAACACTCCTACATATAATACCTTCTTAATTAATTTTTTCTTTTTCTCATTTTTTTTTAAGGGAAAAACTATGGGACAGGGACTAGAGAGAACAGTGGGACTGAAACTATGAAACTACTGACACAAAAAAGCACTACAAACTTTCTTTTTTGTGTTCAATCTCCAGTCACAACTAGCAATCATCGTATTGTAGCCTTGTTCTTACTCATAATTTAAACATTTCCATCCCAGAAGCAACTCTTGTGCTGTCATCACTCTGGTGAGAAGTGCTAAAAACTAAACAAAACAAGACCCCCGGGCCCGAGGACTTGGCTTCCTGGCAGAGGAACAGCACGCCCGTGCCAGGGCTCCGGGCGCCTGCGCTGTCCCGGCTTGGCAGCTGGCTGACCGGCACCCCGAGGATGCTGCCCCTCTGCCCCACTCCCATCGCTGCCCGGGGTCCCTAGGGAGTCTCTGGTTCTAAAGACAGGTAGGTCAGTCTGGAGGGTGGTGGCAGGAGCCCGCAGAGGGCCGCTGGAGCGCACTCCACTGCACCCCTGGACTCAGCAGCTGTTTTCCATGGGATGGAAGGATTAAATAGCCATTAAAAAAAAAAAGTCATCCAAATGCCTAGTGTCTGCAGATAAAACTGCTGTTGTACCCAAGAATTAAAAAAATAGATATATGTGTGTCACAACCAAAACAAAGGCAAGGGAAAGAGAAGGTGAGACTTTTCAACAATGGTGAATATGAACACTGAACAAGGATGTGCGAAATATTTAACCTTTTTTTCTGACCTGAGTTTGTATCATGTCTTGCACTGTAACAGACTCAAATGCTGTGTGAGAGCAGGCTGGGGAGAGAGGGGAGCCTCCCCGGGCAAGTGCCCACCTTCTCTCCGCCGCCTCCCCTCACCAGCCTCGTGCCCACAGAGCCTATGGGATAGAACAGAACTAATGGGGCAGGTGGAGTGGGGAGGGGGGATGTATTTATAAAAAGGCATCAAACAGTTCATGGCAAATTATGTTATATAAGTATCAATTACTGGGAAAAGAGGAAGAAAGTCACGCACTCTAGTACAAAGCATTAAGAAGTTTCTTGGAGTGAGCAGAGAGGGAAGAAGGGTAGACCTGAAGGTTTTCATAGATTAAATCCACAAAGATAAAGAACAAAAAAAATAGCAGCTTTTTTTTTTTCTGTACAGACGTATAGATGAATATCTGAACCGTAAAAAAGTTATAAAAGTGACATTAAAGACGATGTGTATGCAAATGTTTCATGGTCTAACATAGAACTGTAAGACCCATGAAGAAGTCCTAGTAACAGAGAAAATGTCAACAAAGCTTAGAATGCTTGAATCCATTTACTGTTTTTCTTCGTACTGTTGTTGTGGTGTTTGAATTTCTTTCCTTGCAAACCTGCATAAACAGTTGGGCTGAGTCCCTGGAAACCCCTTCCTGTCTGTGTCCTTGGGGGCCGAGAGGGAGCTGGAGTGGGGGGGAACAGGAGACTGGCATGGGGACGACCTTTACTCAAAGCCTATCTTCCAGGCTCCTGAGAGGGCCTGTTTGCTCCAGAATTCCTGGGGGTTAGAAGGTGGGGGTGTGGAAGGTGGGGCGGGGACGCTTCTCCCCATCTTCACTGAGACACAGTCTCATTCTGTCCAGTTCCCCCAAGTGACAACCTTGTCACAAGCAATTACACCTGTGTGAATGTGAGACTCGAAAAGAACCCTGGGGCCGATCCGGCGGAGAGCATCATCAGCGTGGCTCTTACAAGTGACCAGCTACCGTGCTCACCCCGGGGTCTCTGGAGACAAGACGACAGTGAGGGGATAGTGAGGGAGAAAGTGCGGGGTTGTGGCAGAAATTTGGCAGCGTTAACATGGTGACAACCTGGGATGAATGATGGCCCTTTTTAAATTTCGTATGTCCCTAAAGGTTCAAGATTCAGTTAAAAATTTTCATCTCAACATGTTTTTTTACAAAGACCTATGGTGTGTTTGGGGCAAGGTGGGGCCTTGGAGGGACAGCTCTTTCCTCAATCCTATATGAAGGGCGTCCCGGCTGGGCTTGCAGCAAATGCGTTTCCATCGAGAAGCAGAAAGAAAAAGGTGAGAGACAGAGGGAGAAAGAGGAGAGAGGGACAGGGAGGGGGTGAGGAGGCTTGATTCTCAAGTGTTCTGTTGCTATTAAGTGTTGTCATTAAGGTTCTTAAAGGCCCGTGTCAGTTAAGGGTTTGGGTTGGGAAATAAAAAGCTGCTTGCATATTGAAAAAAGGAACATCCCAAATGTGTTTACTGCAGAGAAGCCGTCTCCCGTGGGCAGCAATGGCAGTTCTGGAGATCCACTGAGGTACAGGAGGCTGTGAATAGATTGTTAAAACTCTCCCCCCGCCCGCCCGCGTGCGCACGGTACTGTTTGCACGGGATCGGGATCCAGGATCAGCAGGTCGAGGACTGGGGCAGAGGCAGGGCCCGCTCGTTCTTGCGGCCCCCATTCATGTGCGCGTAAGGCTGTCTCTCGTCGAAGCTGGCTCGCAGCACCAGCACGCCAGGGCCTGGGCCGTTCTCAGCCTTGTGTCCTGAGTGTCTGTCGGGCAGCGGCAGGGAGGACGAGGAGGCCGAGGGGTCCAGGGGGACGCTCTCCATGTTCTCCGGCTCCAGGTCCAGCTCCTCCGGCTCAGGCGGCTTGTTCTCCTCACTGTAGTAGAAGGAGACCTCCCGGAAGCCGGGCTCCATCTCGTCCTTGATGCTGCTGATGATCTCCAGGAAGGAAGGCCTCATCTTGGGGTTGTACTGCCAGCACATGCGCATCAGCTCAAACCTGAGGGGAGGACAGACAAAGATGGGCCCTGCAGAGAAGGGTGGGCACGGCTGGGGCCACTTGCTGTGGCTTCCCCACTGACAGAGACACAGGGAGCGCTGAAAAGGGCTCCGCTGCCCGTCAGGGCCTCTGGCTTTGTATCCTGATGGCGCAGGTGGCCTGAGGCTCCTCCTGACTTACATCCACCACTGCAGTCACTTCATCCAGACCCAGGATGTAGGACCCTCCAGAATACAAAATTCTCCATGATAAAATCACTTCCCGGGAAGGACAAATACAGTTTCACACAGAGTCCGTTTTTATAGGTATTCTTTATAAAAAAAAGCAAATCAGGGAGTTCCCTTCATGGCTCAGTGAATCTGACTAGGATCTGTGAGGATATGGGTTCGACCCCTGGCCTTGTGGGTTAAGGATCTGGCGTTGCCATGAGCTGTGGTGTAGGTTGCAGACGAGGCTTGGATCTGGTGTTGCTGTGGCCGTGGTGTAGGCCGGCAGCTACAGCTCCGATTAGACCCCTAGCCTGGGAATCTCCATATGCTGCAAGGGGCCCTAAAAAGCAAAAAAAAAAAAAAGTAAACCAGCTTCCTATTTGAAGCATCTCTTGCAGCCACTGATTAAACACCATTTCCAGAATCAATGCAGGAAAACTCTGGTTTCTCACTAATGAGGCTGAGGAGTGATTGTAGCTTTCCCCTCAGGGATCTCCTTCGATTCCACCTGCACTATTTGTTTGGGCCACCTTTGCAGCAAGCAGAAGTTCCTGGGCCAGAGATAAACCTGAGATCCTTATCCTGCTGAGCCACCAGGGATCTCCACCCAGGCTCTTTCTAAGCTTCCTCTTGGTGGCAGGGGGCCACCGGCAGAGAACCTGAGGGCAGGCAGTGTGAGGGAGGCCAGCCTGGGAGCCAGGCTGCACTGAGTCTTTTGGGGGGCCCAGTGAGGACCTGCTCCAGAAGCCAATAGGCTGGTGGGGAGAGCCTGGTTCCCAAGTCTTGGCACAGGCACGGGGCAGGCAGAGAGGGCACCTGGACTGCAGCTGCTGGGAAGTGCTCTGAGTCATGTGGCCACAGGCAGCGTCCTGGCCCAAGAGCAGGAGGCTGCACAGGGAATAGCAAAGTGCAGCAGTGCTGTCAGGGCAGCCAAGAAAGGCCCAGGCTCTGATGAGGGGTTCAGAATGGCTACGGGAGGAGGGGTGCTCCTTATTAATTGGGGTGTAGAGGGGTCTGGCTAAGTAAACCTCTGGTGTGAAAGGAGGGTGTTTGAGCAAATGTCCGGGCTGTCCAGAGCACAAAGTTCCAAGAATGGACAAGCCAGTGGCCCGTTGTCACAGAGACTAACGTGCCTTCCCTTCCACTTTTGTTCTCTCCAGAAAACCCCATTCTGTTTTGTTTTAAAACTGCTGGCTAACTATGGAGAACAGTTTGGAGATACCTTAGAAATCTATACATAGAACTTCCATATGACCCCGCAATCCCACTCTTGGGCATCTATCCGGACAAAACTCTACTTAAAAGAAACACATGCACCCGCATGTTCATTGCAGCACTATTCACAATAGCCAAGACATGGAAACAACCCAAATGTCCATCGACAGAGG
The DNA here is from genome assembly GCF_016906955.1 of Phacochoerus africanus. Lineage (NCBI taxonomy): Eukaryota > Metazoa > Chordata > Mammalia > Artiodactyla > Suidae > Phacochoerus > Phacochoerus africanus. Next base: position 139,292,143 of record NC_062545.1, read on the forward strand.
ATTGGATTCGGAAGATGTGGTATATATACACAATGGAATACTACTCAGCCATAAAAAAGAATGACATAATGCCATTTGTAGCAACATGGATGGAACTAGAGAATCTCATACTGAGTGAAATGAGCCAGAAAGACAAAGACAAATACCATACGATATCACTTATAACTGGAATCTAATATCCAGCACAAATGAACATCTCCTTAGAAAAGAAAATCATGGACTTGGAGAAGAGACTTGTGGCTGCCTGATGGGAGGGGGAGGGAGCGGGAGGGATCTGGAGCTTGGACTTATCAGACACAACTTAGAATAGATTTACAAGGAGATCCTGCTGAATAGCATTGAGAACTTTGTCTAGATACTCATGTTGCAACAGAACAAAGCGGGGGAAAAATGTAATGTATACATGTAAGGATAACCTGACTCCCTTGCTGTACAGTGGGAAAATAAAAAAATTTAAAAAATAAAAATAAAAATAAAACTGCTGGCTAAAGGAATGCTTTTCAATAAAAATCTCCAAACGGAACTCCCCACATCTAAGAAGCTCAAAACACCCCAAACTGGCTTCCAGCCTCAGGCAGGCCAACATCTGACAGACCACGTGCCTAAGGGAAGGTTCCCAGGAAAGCAAGCCCGTGGGGCACAGGAAAGCTCCCAGGCCATCCCATCTGCTAGCTGCCTGCTACTTTGAAAGACGGGGCCGGCAGAGGAGGGGGGGCAGTCAGGTCAAGTCAGAGGGAAGAGGAGGTGACCTTGAGGGAGGGTAGGACTGGGAGCAAGGTGACTGCCTGCTTTTGTAAATCAAGTTTTACTGGGACAGAAACACGCGTTTGTTTACATATGGTCTATGGCTGCTTTCAAACCACAACTATGAGTCAAATGTTGCGATTGTTTGGCCTACAAGGCCGAAATATTTACCGGGTTGCCCTTTATAGAAAAAGCTTGCTCTAGCGGAAAAGGAACTAGACAATACATGAAAATGACTAATTTTTCCTCCTCCCAACTAAACCACCTCCACTATGCCATGACACCAACCTCATGGCAATTAATTAATGATCTCAGTAGTTTTACAGATGTAAGTTGCTTTACTCTTCATGAGCCTGGGAAGGTGTGTATCATAACATTATCCCCATTTTGTAGACAGGGAAGCAGAAGTACCAAAGAGATTAAATAATTTGTCCAAGTCCTCAAACTAGTGAGGTGGAGCAGGGATGGAGTTCTCAGGAGTGGTGTGGTTACACTTTGAATGCCACCTACTTCAGAAAAGGAATTTGCTCTCAACCTAAACAAGAGAAACCACAGACTCTCCCTCTCCTGGCTGTGCACCGGCAGTGACAGGTGTGGGGGCAGCTTGTCCTAGGCTCAGATGGCAGACGAGCCTCCTCCCACATCCCCATCCTCATCACTTCCTAAGAAAAGAACCCCCTCCCCCCCCCCCAAAAAAAAATAAAGGGCCATAAATACATGAAATCCCTCTCCATGGCCAGGCTGCAATTTCCTCTCTGGCCGACTGACTGATACCTGAATAGAAGTGCAGCCAGGGCCAAGGGCACGTGATGTGCCCCTGGCTCCATGCCCCTGGGGCCAGGGGTTGAGAAGGTGCCACCAGCAGGGGAGGCCTGTGAGTGCCCTTGGCATAAACAAGACACGTGACACCACTTTCAAACCGTTCCAGAGTCACGGCCCTTCTAGTGCTGCCCATAAAAGGAAGTCTTTTTTACTCTGTGGGATTCAAGACCTTGTTTACACTATCACCACAAAAAAACTTTCCAGTGGACTCAAAGAGGATTTATGAGCTGATAAAACTCTTTTTTAAAAGAAAAAAGAACTTTTTTTTTTTTTAAATAATTAGCCAGCTCTGGTGAATGCCCCACACTGAGGGTGGGCAAATGCGGGCCTGCCACTAGGGCAGCGGCAGGACCAGACGAGCTGCTGCCCTTGTGTGAAGTGGCTTAACAGATTTGGGTGTGACCCTGGAGATTGTGACAATCAGGTGTGATGACAGAGGGACCGTGCTACATGTGCTCATCCCACTCATTGCTCCCCCCAGCCCCCTGCCTTAGCTCTGTTGTGTGTCGGCAGGTGGTGACCTCAGGCCAAGTGACTGTCACAACAAAGAGGCTGCATTCCAGGAAGGACCATAGGGGCCCAGGGCACCCCACCTGCCCCCAGCAGCCCTCAACAGCCAGGACTGTCTTACAACCACTCTTCTCTCAGCAAAGGGTGGCAGTGGGACAGGGACCTGCCTGACCCTCACCCCATGCTGCTGTTTGGGGGCAGAGATCAAAGGCCAGGCCAGTGTACCTGGGGCAGGCCCACCACAGGCTCAGTGGGCAGGAGCTGCCCTTCCTGACTGTCTGACACCCACTCAAAACACTCGATACCCACAGAACTAGCATAGGATTCCCCACAATGTGGGCTTTAATCAGCAACATGGAAAAACCATGTCTGAAAACTGCAAAACAACCAGAATCTACTAAGTTTGTTTCAGACTTGCCTGTGAGTTGATGTCTCCAGGATAAAAGGTTCAAATTCCTTTCTGAATGCTGCTCATGGAAGGCTTCCTGGCCAGTGTCTGATGGGTGACACCATGCAAGTCCCACAGAGCATGTCATGGCTCGAGCTCAGCGCACATCCCTGCCCCTGCCCAGGTCCCGGGGCATCGCAGTCCAGTCCTTCTAGTCACCTGACTTGGGGAGCTGGGACTGCTCCAGGCCAGGGGCAGCCAGCACGTGCTCAGAGGGGCTCAAGGACATTGGGGCCATAAGTACAGACATCTAACCATGAGAGGGTTAAGGACAAGCTTTGCTGTCAATTTCGAACACAGATCCACCAGCGAACCCCAAGCCAAGTCTGTCTCACGCCATTGGCTAAATCAATTCACACTGACTCCTGATGTTGAGACGCATGGGTGTAGACACCCTGTGGCTTGGACCATGGAGATTTCCTCCTAAGCCTGGGCACCCTGTGCCATCAAGGGGATTAGGCTGGTCTACCACTGGGGTAGAGCCAGCTTCATCTGCTCCTGGGCATCATCAAGCAACCATGATGGGGTTCACCAGCACCCAGCCCCATGCTACCCTAAAGGTGCTGTTCAAACCGCCAGAACCACCCACTGGCTTCTCTCACAAGTGGCTTCTCTCCCATGTGGAGGCCCAGCAGGGCTTTCAGGCAACTCCCAAAGGCTCAGTGACTCTCCTCTCCCCTGAGAGAAACAAGAGTCCATTCTTTCCTTTTTGTAATAAAAGAGGTCCTCTCCCAGAACATGTCTTCCTACCTAAGCTCATCAATAAATTCACAAGGACAACAGAGACACTCCCTATGAAACCAACTTGCCTTCTTTCATTTTGTTCTTTCCTTAGAAGGGAGAAAGTGTGCCAAGGGGGTTCTGCATGGCAAAGCAGAAATGCCTCCTGAATTATACATTTAATATCCCAGAGTAACCTCTCCATGTAAATTCCCTTGTCACTCTATGCTGGGAACAGGAAGTATGCTGCCTTTCCCATGGCAGGGGGGCTGCTTCCCAGGCATATTAAATTAATATTAAAACTCCCGTCACCTGGGGGCGGATCAACTTCAGGAGGCCCACAAGTTTCTCAGAGATAAGTGTTTACCCATGTCAGAGAAAGCTCAAGAACAGCACCCCTGCCCCCCAAGACCAAAAGCTCACAGCCACTTTCTTGGACTCCTTCTAAGCTTCCTGAAACACCACCAATACTAGCATCAGCCTCTCTTCTGGCACTGGATGCCTCCATTGCAAATTCAGTGGGCATCACTCCTCATACTCCATTACTTGGTTTTTGCTCTGAAAGATTTTTCTTACAATGGGCTGACAAGAATACAGTGGCCAGGGTATCCCTGTTGGGGTACAGTGGAAACAAATCTGACTGATATCCATGAGGATCCCTGGCCTTGCTCAGTGGGTAAGGATCTAGCATTGCCATGATCTGTGGTATAGGTCACAGACATGGCTTGGATCTGGCGTTGCTGTGGCTGTGGTGTAGGCCAGCACCTATAGCTCCAATTCGACCTCTAGCCTGGGAACTTCCATATGCCGCAGGTGCGGCACTAGAAAAGATAAAAAGACAAAAAAAATCCTTCCAACAACCTGAATGGGCCTGCAAAAGGGAGGCCCCTGAGCAGCTCCAGCTGACAGCTTGATCTCAACCCTATCTGACTGAACAGAGGAGTCAGCACACCTGTTTCCTGAGCTATGGAAACCTCGACAGACCAAATGAACAGAGCTTTCATCGCTGTTGGGGCCGAGTCCCTGGTACCCATTTGACATGGTGTCTGACTCATATCTGCAAGTCATCCCATCATGACAGGGCCAGCCCAGCCTGAGTTAGGCTAACCCAAGGCTGGTGCGTGGGTAGGTGGCAGACCTGGGGGGAGCCTTCCACGTGGACACAGACACAGACCAATTCCTCTAGGGATCTTGCCAATGTGTGGCCAAACCTGTCCTAAAAAGCACTTCTGGAAACTTCCTGCGTTGGGCTTGAGGTATTAATGGTAGCCTACCTTCTATCTCCTGGGATCTAGAAAAATCCTGAGCCCTGTCTTAATGAGGCTGCTGCTCCCCAACTATACCTCCCCACATATGATAACCCAACCACAGCACACCTACACACCCTGACACCTCCACACACCCACAACCTCATATCCCCACACCTTCACATCTCTGCACCCTCACACCCCACCTCCATGCCCCCACACCTCCACATCCCCACACTCCAACACCTCCGCACCTTCACACCCCCACACCCCTCCTCACACCTGTACACCCCCACACCCTCACACCCTCATGCCTTCAGCAGTTCTGACATCCACTGACAGAGGGACTTCTCTTAAGAACCCCGAGCAGGGAGGCCAAATCATCATACTGCTCCCTAATAGCTGACAAATCTCAGGAATAGAAAGTGGAAGGGTTTTCTTCGAAAAGAAATGCTGTGAGGAGACAAATCTGCCAGTGCCCAAAGCAGCATGTGCCAGGGGCTCATCTGCCAGGAGGCCTGCAGGACTTCCTTCAGGTCCTCACGGGCCACTTGAGGAAGCTGCGGAGAGCCTGTCACTCATAGGGCTTGCTTTCTTTTTTTTTTCTGGCCACGTCCAAGGCATGCAGAAGTTCCTAAGCCAGGGATCGAACCTGTGCCACAGCAGTAACAATGCTGGATCCTTAACTGCTAGGCCACCAAAGAACTCCTTCTCACAGGGCTTTTATGACTTCTATAAACACTTAACAGAGGAGTTCCTGTTGTGGCACAGCGGAAATGAGTCCGACCAGTATCCATGAGGATGTGGGTTCGGTCCCTGGGCTCGCTCATTTGGTTAAGGATCCAGCGTTGCCATAAGCTGTGGTGTAGGTTGCAGACATGGCTCAGATTCCGAGTTGCTGTGGCTGTGGCGTAGAATGGCAGCTTTAGCTCCGATTCAACCCCTAGCCTGGGAACTTCCATATGCTGCAGGTGAAGCCCTAAAAAGAAGGAAAAAAAGAAACAAAAAACCCACTTAACAGAGAAGAAACCTAGAGGGGGACAGCATTTGGTGTCAGGGTCCTGGAACCACCCACAGGAGAAGGTCTGAAGTCACCCCACAGGCCTGGAGGAGTCTTCAGTGTCACATTGTTGCCTTTTTAAAAAACTCTGCATGGAGAAGACAAGCAGGGACACTACCTGGCTCAAATATTTCACAAAGACATTTGGCCTAAGAAATCACCGGCAAACCGCAAACCTGAACCCAAGGATTCAGGAAGATGCGGCAGGGTTAAGGCACAGGTTCCTTCCACTGGGATAAGTCCTCTCCTCAGCGGCTCTGGCCACCGCAGCACCCACTGGGCAAGAGGGCCTGGCTCTTACGTGAGCCAGGATATACGTACAGCATGTCGGGACAGTTGTCCGGCTTATCCAGAAGGCCGCCCTCCATGACGAAGCGAAGGACTTGCTCGTTGGACAAGCCCTGGTATGGCTGCTCGGCCAGCGTGGCAATCTCCCAGAGGACGACCCCAAAGGACCTACAGCGGGGAGAGAAACATGAGGCGCTTGGAAAGGGACAATGGAGCCACGCTGCCCTCTCCTCCTGGTAGCCTTTCTGACCCCAGGCACTGAAACCCTCTCTCCCTGTGGCCACAGAGCACGTGTCAGCCAAGGAGCCAGGCCCTGGAGTGCGCATGTGTGGGACATCTGTCCCCATGTGCAGCAGGGTTGGTGCGGCTCTGGTGGCACAGCTCTGCAAGCCCAAGTGGGGTCAGTTTTCAGGGACCCCGGAGTGGCAGCAGGCTCCTGATCTCTGATGGGAGCCCCGGGCAAGCTGAGCTCAAGGCCTAGCTGCAGCCATGACCCTGCACGCAGGGCAGTGTCTCCCAAATGTGACCTAGCCCACTGATACTCAAATGCTGGTCTCCAGGTCCGGCCAGGATGCTGAGTTAGTGGCCTCACATGCAGCCTGGGATAGCCAAGCTGTTCAACAAGCTTCCTGTTTTGGAAACCTACTGCTTAAGTGGCTCTCAACGCAGGGAGCAGGACAGAGACCCCTGGCGAGTTTTTAACACATGCTGATGCCTGGGCCCCCAAAGACCGCAGTGACCATGTCCTGAATCTTGGGTGGGGGCCCAAGCGAACAGGGGTTCAGTTTCCCGGGCTGTGGGCATGAGGAGGGCCTCACTGGCTGGGGTGGAGCTCAAGGACAAAAATCCTTAAACACAAGAGTTTTGCTGAGGGGAAGGGGGTGGCCGAGGAAGAAAGTCAGCAGGGGTGTGGGGAGCTGTTCCACCTCACGTGTGCTTTTGCCTGTTGGTTTCAGGCTCCAACTCCCAGAAACCAATTAAAATTGATACACACAGACATGGGAATTTCAGACAGACAATGTTAAAAAGGCAGTGGCGTGATCTGCAAAATAAGGGTGCCCTCCCGGCACACATCGCCATCTTTTACAAATTCTCCACGGTCTATTGGCCTTTCCACCCGCTTCATTTCAGCCAAATAAAGCAGGCTGCTCAGCAGCGAACAGCCAGCCCGAGGGGCTTCCAACTGGACCTTCGCAGCCCAACGCTGGCAAAGCCGCACTGAAAATTTGGGCTGGGGGCTGTCTCCCATGAGCACTCTGGGGATCCTGGCCAAAGCCTGAGTCAGGAGGGCTGGGCTTGTATCAGGATGTTTTATTTGCTGCTTTGCAACTTTCCATGAACAAAAGGGTTTGGTACAAATGATGCTGAGAGCACAACAGAAATAGAATCTCAGCACTCAGAGGACTGACCCACCCAAGGTCCTTTTGATCTTCCAGGGACCAAGAAACAGTCTTTATATTGCACAAGAGACCTAGAAAAGCCAAGGGCCCAGAGGCCCAGGTGCAGTGCTCAGAGGCTGGATGCGGGCAGCGGCTCCTGAGCAAGGATGGCTGCAGGGTCTCTGCAGACTGAAATGGGTCCTCCTCTGAGGCCGTGACTCCCAACTCCATGTCTGAAACATGGTACCATGGGGAAGATGACAAGCTGGCTGTTTTTACTGAGTGTAAGCCTGGCCTGAGAAATAATCTGAGAATGTGGTTCCTCCCAGGCCTCTTCCTGCTCTACACGCTTCTCCGGTGCTCCTCGGATGGCACCCACATTGACTCCTCTGGTGCCAATGGCTCCACTTCAAGCTCTGAGTTACTGCGGACCCACGAGCCTGACGTGCCTCAAACTGAACTCTGTCTCACACCCTGATCTTCTCACTGCTGCTGCTGCTCCTCCTTCCCACCTGAGCAGGAACCCTAGAGTCATCCTTCCCTCAGCATCCTCAGAGTCCTGCCATAGCTCAGATCTGTCCAAGTCGGGGTCCCCTCCTTCCTTTGGTCTCCCCTCAGCTGGCCTGCAGGACTCCCCTTTGGCACCAACATCTTACTTAGTGGAGCTTTATACTCTAGCTAACATGAACTTCTTCAAATACAGCTCCAGGTTGCTCTCTGCACAGAAGCCTTAAACGTCTTTACAGAGCCTGCAGAATTAGGGGGTTAGCCAACCCCCTAACACAACATCCAAGGCCTTACTTGATCTCTCTTCAGCCTGACTCCCTCCAGGAAGTCCCACGGTCCTCCACACACACTAAGCACGTCCCACCTTCACATCTTCCCCCAGCATTTCCACCACCAAGAATCTGCTTCCTCACTCTTCTGTAAGCAACAGAACCCACTTCAGGATGCCCCACAACTCCCTCTCTCCTGCAAAGGGGTCCGTGAGGCCAGCCTGTCAGGGCCACTTCCTGTTCTCCACAAGACTTAAGCCCTCAGGGACCAGAACAGTGTCTCCGGGCACCCTGTCCTGAGTCCTAGGTCTGGGCCATGCCAGGTCCTCACGATCACATAGGAAAGAACACATCCAGTAACACACCTGACTCTCCATGAAGGCTTTCCCTGGAGTGACTCTGGTCTGACGACAGTATCACTCATCAGTGAGGGCCACCTGGTCCCAGAATCTCCTCATCCCTCAGAGGACATGACAAGCTGGGGTCAACCATTTTTCTGCCCCAAGGTTTGGAGCTATAAAGCATCTCTGCCCAATACCAATAAGCCTCCCTGGCATCACCAGTTGTCATAGGGGCCATTTAAATGCCAAAGGAGGGTCTGCCAATGTCCCTGTTCAGGCCTCATCTCATAGATGGAGCAACCCAAGCCCACAGATGCCCCATTGTTTGACCAAGGCCACATAGCCAGAGACTGAGAAACAGGCAAGCCACATGGTTTTCCAGAGCAGGTCATTTACAGTGTGGCACTGGCATGAATGCCTTCATATAAAACCAAGTTTTGAATTTTGTGGATGTCTTCTTTAAACGTTAGACAGATGCCTTTGTGTGAAGTCTCTCTTAATGATGAGCACTAGGGTTGTTTTCCCCAAGTAAGGCTGTGAGTTTCCTCTCAATTCCAGTGCTAGTGAAGATCAGCATTCAATAATGACACCTCCTTACACCAGGACAGGATTGTGTCAATGTCCCACCCACCAGCAAATGGAAACCTACAGCAGAGACAGCCACATTTTCTGCTAATGTTAATTAGCTTTTTTAAAATTTTTATTTTAATTAATTCATTTTTTGCCATGCCCACAGCATGTGGAAGTTCCTGGGCTAGGGATCGAACCCATACCACTGCAGTGATAACCCCAGATCCTTAAACTGCTGAGCCACCAGGGAGCTCCTTAATTAGTCACTGCAGAAGCAAATAACTCTAGGAGGGAGCAATCAGCCCTGGGTATTTGTGGCCATTTGGAAAGCTTCTTAGTAAGTCAAGAAAAGAAAACTGTTGTAGGGTGATTCAGAAGCCCAGGAAGGGAATACACCTTCAAGCTGTGGGTTCCACCTTCCCAGTCCTTGCCTGGTTTCCTCCTTGCCTGGAAGGCACACTTGTATCTTCTAACCCAAAGGAACCATTTGCAGAGACACAGTGCTATAAGGGAGCTATGGGAGGAACAACACAATGCCCACGGGCCTGGGAATGACATCTGGAAGGACAGCAGGAAAATCTGGAGATGTTCCAAGGAGAGCAAAGAGACCACTTCCTTGTGACTCCAAGGCTTGTCTTATCAAAAACAGAGCCGAGTGTGAAATTGTGTTCTAGGGAAGAGGGCCAAAGGGGTGTCAGCGAGAGGTCAACTTAAGCTTAACAGGAGAAAAACCTGCAAAACACAAGGGCATCTTAAGGATTCAGACTGTCTGCGAGAGAGGAATAAGCGGTCCCTGGAGAGAGGCGAGCAGAAGTTCAACAACCAGCTGTCAGAGATGCTGTGGATGGGGTTTGGGGCTGGTCCTGACCTCAGAACACCTTCCAATTCTAAAATTCTAGGGTCTCTTCCACAATTCTTTGTATTTCTTTTGAGATTTTAACTGTTTAGGGATGACTGTTTTGGGCCACCGAATACACTCAAAAATGGTTCCCATTCCTTCAGGAGGGAGAACTTTGGACCCTGGGAAGCGGAGATAGCTTCTGTATTCTCCATGGTCCAGCCTGCCCCCTGAACCCAAAATGTTATCCTCAAAGGATGTGTTTCAAAATAAAATGTCAATGCCTGAACATTGAATGGAATGAATATTGAAATCCCTACTCTTGTTTATATATGTACATATCTTTTTTTTTCCATAGTGGTTTGTAATGTCTAGGTCATCAAATAGGAGAAATGGCCAAGAATACCCTCTCTGTCCCTTTGTTGCTGCCTGTCAGAGTAACTGCTAACCAGCATTTGAGGAAACTTAGCCTGTGAGCTATTAACAACTCTAGTTTTATCTTCCTGCCCTGCCTCTGTTTTCCCTGGCTCTCACAGTTTTCCATTTTATTGCACTGTACACTGACCTCAACGCTTTTGGAAGCACGGATCCTAGAATAAACAGATACACATGTGGACCCAGACCTGACATCCCCCTGTCAGCTCTATATCTAAAAATGGTGTTGAACACTTGGATTTGACCGTAAAGAGAGAACCATCTTGAAGAGGCTGATTGCAAAACAGATCTCATACTTGAGCTCAAGAAGCACTCATGCCTTGGTGGGTCATATTCAAATGCTATTTCCAATTTGCACCTGTGTTCAAAATAGGATCCAGGGCCCTTGAACTCTGACAGGTTCATGAGTTTTAAAAAAAATAAATAAAACAAAACAAAACCCAACAACACCAAAGCTGATGTGGGTCACTATTTAAATATCTCCTCTGTGTGGTCATCCAGACAGTGGGAGTAAACAACTACCATTTCTGTGACACATCAGCAATGGGATCTCCCTAGGGGACAGCTAAGAAACTAGCTGATGTTCTAGAAGGCAGACGGGCCAGGGTCTTTGCCTGCCAAGAACCCCAGTGGGATTTCAGAACCTGATGACCTGTCCACAACATTGCTGAGGAACTGCAGTAAATAGTAGTACTGGGGAATCCTCTGCACCCTCAGCTGACACGCCTTCTCCCCCCAGCTATGGTCGTGACTAAGGGAGACATGTTGCTTTCCATCCAGTGCCCGGGCCAACAGCCATGGGTGCTCACTGGAAGAGGACATATGGCAGATAAGACCAATAGGAGAATACCTCAGGACTCCAAGACTTAAGGTTTAGATTAAGCAATGTCTGCAACCTGAAGGTTTAATTAGGTAAGGCCGCCCCCCCCACCCCCACCCCCACAGCACATCTATTTATCATGAAAGAAGATGAGAGAAGGCAGGTAGGGAGAGAAGCAAAAAGAGGTGGCATTTTCTGGCATGTCCCTGTGGCCCGGCCCCAGGTATTGTGTCTCCAGGGCTCCTAGTCACCTGGTGAGCAGCTAAGCATCAAAAGAGACATTGGTCCTGCACATTCTTTAGATCCCACAAATGCCCACTGACAACAGGAACACGCCAAAGATGTGGGGGTGGCCCACATCACACTTAGCTAAAGCTGGAATCGGGGTGACACTGAACAGAAAACAGGAGGAAAGGAGAGGACAGGGAAGAGACTGAGCTGGTGGGATGCATGGGAGCTCGGGGCTGGAGTTACAGGAGTGCCTCTCATACCAGACATCAGAGTGCGTGGTGAAGACTCCGTCCTTGAGGGACTCAGGGGACATCCAGCGCACAGGCAGCAGCCCTTTCCCTCCCTTGCGGTAATAGTCTGTCTCATAGATGTCTCTCGTCATCCCAAAATCTGTGAGGAGAGAGGGTGTGAGGGTTATTATGCGGGTGGGGAACAGCAGAGAGGCTCAGTGCCCCGACGCAGGGGGGCCCCCTCGGCCAACACCCGGCATCGAGGGAAACTGGATGCAGGGGGAGCCCTGTGTCAGTGTTACCATTTGATGAGGCAGAAACCAGCAGGGATGACCAAGGAGTCACAGGACGGGCAAGGGCCCAGAAATCTCTGCCTTTAAATACACCAACAGTGTGATTCTTTTAAAAAGGTAGTTCCCTCGTGGCATTTGAAATGAGAAAGACAGCTTACAAATGATCACTTTCCGTTGTCTATCAAGAAAATCTGTACTTCATAGAGCAAAGGTCATTTATACGTGGTTGAAAACCATGATCAAGTGGCCGAGAGCATGTTGGCTTTTATTTACTTGGTAGTGTTGCCTCATTATCAGACGAAAGAAAATGGTTTCACTGTCTAACAAGGGGGAAAATATTGAGAGTATCAATTCACCAAGAAAAAGTACACGGTGAGATGCCTAAGAGATGCTATTTACTAGGCCCCTGAAGCTATTACTCAATAATGTTTTTCAACATAATACTCCCACTCATTTTTGAAAATGTCTTCCATTTTCCATGTCTCTAGAAGATGTCACATAATTATGTTTGATGGCAGGCTTGCTTTATAATCCTAAATTATTGCTTCTTTGTCAGATTTTGATTTTCCACTCAATCATGTAACCTTTTCTTAGAGGGACTTTTCCATTCTCCTTCCCAGGAGAAAGGGCCCGCTTTCCTTTTTATAATGTTCATTTGTGTCTCTAACTCTGCCACAAAGATGTAAGGCTACAAAGCAAACACAGAGAACAAAGCTCCTTGGATGTTAACCAACATAATTTCCTTGTACTATGCTAAGGACCATCGAATTGCCTCTGGTAAAATTGCTTGTCATATTTGTAATCCATGAGACATGGGCACTGGAAAAATATTTTTGAACCCTAGTGAAGAATAAAAATGAAGTGCTGTAGTCTTATCTCTGAATTAATCCAGTGACATGCAAATTAGAGGATTTGCTTTTTCTTGCACAAAAAGGAAAAAAAAAAAAAAAGAAATCCCAGAAAAAGAACAAAGATATTTCTTCCTTAACTCAAAAGAACAATTTCATCAGTTCCTGTCGTGGCCCAGTGGTTAACAAACCTGTCTAGTGATCATGAGGTTGCAGGTCCAATCCCTGGCCTTGCTCAGTTAAGGATCTGGCGTTGCCATGAGCTGTGGTGTAGGTCACAGACGTGGCTTGATCCCAAGTTGCTGTGGCTGTGATGTAGGCCAGCAGCTGTAGCTCTGATTGGACCCCTAGCCTGGGAACCTCCATATGCCGCAGGTATGGCTCTAAAACGACAAAAATAAATAAATAAATAAATAATAAAATTTTCAAATTTTAGGAAGAAAAAAAATGCAAAGAAAGTGTCACTACAGATATGCCACATGGTTGAACAGCAAATAGAGTCCTGGCTGATGTGGACTGCAAACGGCTAGTGGCTGTGATGGAGAGCAGGGCAGAAAAGGAGGAAGAACTGAGGCCACAGGAACTGACGTTTCCTGAGGCCCTGCCCCCTGCCAGGCATGTATGTGCCCGGGGCTTTCCTGCACTGAGACCTTCCCAGCATCTCATGGGTCTATTATGTTACCATCCGCATTTCAGTGGTCAACGCATTGAGGCTCACAGAACTTAAGACACTTGCCCCAAGTCTTGCATCTGTTAGTGGCAGAATCTGGACTTAATTTACTGAGTGGCTGGCTGGCTCCCCAGTTGGGGAAGGGGAGCTGGTTGCCAGCTCTGTGGGAACGACAACGTGAGGCCCTGCTGAGACGTGAGGGATGGGAAAGGGATCTGGGTTCACAGAGGAAGCCCAGGCAGCAGCTCTCCTCTGGGAGTCCTGGGGCAGGACAGCCTCTCAGACTTTCAGGGACATCAAATGATTGGATGCCTCAAAGGGCCAAATCCAGGGACACACAATGGCTCCTGAAGGAGTAACTAAGGATATTTGTTCTCCAATGTGGCTGTATCCATCACCTCTAGCTCATACATGTGAAGATAAAAACACAGCCCCTACCTGGGAAACCACTCTAGAGGGGGTACTCACTGCTCATTAAAGGGCCAAAACAGTCACTCGAAATCTTTGCTAAAGGAAAAAAATACTGCAAAAGGAAGGTGAGCATTTCTAGAACAGACAGGTCAAGGGCTAGACAGGTGAATCTTTTAAATACTTTTTGGATGTAAAATCTTCCTACAGTTTCTCAGGATAAATATTTAGCATTTTCCTGAACCACTGTCATCTCACAGTGGGAAAAGCCAGTGGTTCCTGGGCAGCCCTTGTGTCGTTTTTTGTTTTGTTTTGTTTTAATTTTATTGGAGTATAGTTGATTTACAATGCTGTATTACTTTTCAGGTGTACAGCAAAATGAGTCAGTCTTTTTTTCCATATAGGTGATTACAAACATCAGGCAGATTCAAGGACCAAAGTATAAACCAAATCTAAAGGCTGAAGTATAATTCTCACCCGTGACCAGAAATGTAATCCTCCCTTTCTTGGTGTTGCAGTGGGCAGTGGCAACAAGGGGTCTAGCCAGGAGGCTGGTTAGGCAATAAGTAAGGGTTGCAACAAAAATCAAAAGCTTAGAGCTTGACTAGACTGGATGTGAACCCAGAAGTCAGGAGTCTTCCCTGAGGGAATGTAGTTCTTCCTCTGTGCATGGCATCCACCGTAGGGGGCCTCACCTCTTAGAAACTCCATGGACCTTGGGTTGCTGGGTGGGGAGAGTGGGACGATGGTCCTTGGAGCTAGAAAACTAGAGGATTTATTGGTAGTTTGGATGGTGACTTTTAGGCCCAAGTCAAAATCGCCTGAGGACACTGTCAATTATTTTTGGAACCAATACTTGGAACTGTTCTGCCAAGAAATGCCTCATATAGTTACCAAAGGGGACAGGTGTAGGGGGAGGAATGGACTGAGAGTTGGGGATGGGCATATGCACACTGAGGTGTATAGAATGACAGGCCAACAGGGACCTGCTGTATAGCACAGGGAACTCTACCCAATATTCTGTGATCATCTATGTGGGAAAAGAATCTGAAGGAGAATGGAGGTGTGTACGTGTATCACTGAATCATTTTTTTATACATCAGAAATTATCACAACATTGTAAATCGACTATACTTCAATAAAACTTTAAAAATGAGGGGAAAAAAGCCTCTAATGTCAGTTGAGGAGACCTCAGGGACCACTGCCTCAGCCCCTCTTGCCCACTACCTGGACTGCCGTGCCCACCTGCTCAGGATTAGAGCTGGCCTGGCCTGGCCAGGTGTGCGGTTGACTGTCAAATGGAGACAATCACATGATTCCCAAGCACAAGACTCTGCATCCATAGCATGCTCTGGAAAACCTCTCCACAGGCAGGCCGATGCCTGCTTGGTCCCTAAAAAACATGCTGAGTTTAGTTCTGGCTCAGACCTGGCAAGTTAAGGGCTCACCTCCGATTTTGACTGTGAAGTCTTCGGCCACCATGCAGTTCCGGGCAGCGAGGTCTCTGTGGACAAACTTATTGGCGTTGAGGTATGCCATGCCATCTGCGATCTCTCCAGCCATCTGGATCATTTTGCTTAGGCTTGGAGGTGCTAGGACAGGATTATTCTGTTGGAGATGAAGAAAAAAAAAATTCAATAAGACTTTAGGAATTTTTCTCACCCTGCATTCTTTCCGGGTTTGCATCTTTGTCCAATTTGAGACCACAGGTCACCTGCTAAGAAACCTGGACTGGCTCAGAAGGACTGTACTGCCATGGAGGCCACGGCACTTGCCCTCTGTTCACGTCACACAGAGCTGCAGAGAGAAGCGCCCATGAACACAACTTGGGACCAGCATTTTCTATTTTGGGTGTGGCAAACATCATTCAACGTGAAACAAGTAATTCTGGATGTTAAGAATTCTAGATACTCAAATTCCAATTAGTCTGTATGTTCCTTTTATTTCTACAAAGTCTGTACAGGGAACAGGAGGGAGAGGACATTACAGAGACCGTGTAGAAATAAGCAAACGACTTTGCCAAATGGACCCTGGATGTGTTATTTCCCACGTAAGCTTTGTTATAAACTATTTAATCCTTTTCTTTCTCGACTTTCTTCTGAAGTACAAAAACATCGAGATTATTTTTTTTCACTTTACAGAGGGGTATTCCTTGGCTTATTATTTTCCGTGGGTGCTGAGGAAAGCAAGCCCTTGACAGAAACTTATTCTGGAGAGCCCCACATCCAACAGTGACAAGTAACAGGAATAAACGGTTCCTCTTTGCAGAGGAGGGCAACATACTGGCTTTGGAACTGAAGAGAAACATCCCCCAATAATAAATCCATTTAGAAAAGAGTTTCATATAAAAGGTGTGCCTAAGTCTCTCCATCAAAAAAATTGAAAATGCAGAAACCAACCAGCACCCCAGTTTCAATGTTGACAACCACGTGCTTGTACAAGTGCAACCAACTTGAGCTGGTTTCCCTGATTGCAGAGAGCTCTTACGGTGGGGCAAAGCCATCCTACTCTGACAGGTCCCACGTGTCCCCTTCCCAGCTCAAACCCTGGGCCACAGGGAGAGCACGCCTAAGCTCCTCTTGGGAGCTTTCCCACAGGAATCAAGGCTGGGTCACTGCCTGGATGAAGACCTGGGGCCATGCCTGTGTCTGGCCAGGGTCCATGCACAAGAGGATGGTGGCTTTGCCCAGTCAGGAACTAGCTTCTGCAGAGAGCTGGCTTCGAGAAGCAGTGTAACCCTATACTTGACCATATATTTGATTTCTGAAGAGGCTACGAGGACTGTCTGTGGTGATTTTTTTTCTTTTTAGGGCTGCACCCGTGGCATATGGAAGTTCCCAGG
The DNA here is from genome assembly GCF_016906955.1 of Phacochoerus africanus. Taxonomy (NCBI): domain Eukaryota; kingdom Metazoa; phylum Chordata; class Mammalia; order Artiodactyla; family Suidae; genus Phacochoerus; species Phacochoerus africanus. Next base: position 139,308,663 of record NC_062545.1, read on the forward strand.
CTAGGGGTCGAACAGGAGCTGTAGCTGCTGGCCTAAACCACAGCTCACAGCAATGCCGTATCCTTAACTCACTGAGTGAGGCCAGGGATTGAACCCACATCCTCATGGATACTAGTTGGGTTCGTTACTGCTGAGCCAAAGTGGGAATTCCCAAAAAGAACAACTTTAAATGTGACAAATCTAAAAGTGAATTTCTGGTCTGAAAAGGACTTTGTTAGTCATCTTGTTTAACCCTCTTATTTTGCACATAAGGAAACGGAGGCCCAGAGGCCTGAAGCAGCCACTCCATGCAGACAGCCAGTGGCAGAGCCAGGACTAGGGCTGCATGTTGCACATTTTTTTTCTGCACCTAAGACTGGGGTTGAAGGAATTGAGTGCTTCAGACTTTTCAGAGGTGCCCTGAATGTATCTGCCACATCTCCAGTAACCCATATGATGATGCTTTCTCCTTCCTGCTGTCTTATGTATAACACAGTGAGCTGGGCAAAGGCACTAAGAGTCAGGGGAGCTGGGGACCCACGCTGGGCAGAGCGGAGGGTGGGCATGTCATAGACCACTCTGCCCAGGGCCTCAGTCCACACTTGGCCTCATGACCACCCTCAGCACCACGCACATCATCTGCTGCGGATGAAGGAAGCCATGTGTGAACAGGCGCGTGAAACAGGTCTCTCTCTAGTCAAGGAACACACTCTTCTAAAGGACCCAGGGCCAAGCACATGGCAAGAAAAGTGCATGGATTTAAAGACACAGTATCTCCTGGGGGAAGGTTCTAGAGGAAAGGGAACAGATAGCATGGCGTGTCGGTGAACATTGAAACTAACCTCCATTTCTGGTCTCAGAGACCGGAGATAACTTTTGAGGTCCCCCCGGGTCATCAGTTCCATGATGACCAGCGTTGGCTGGCCCTGGGACACCACACCTAGCAGCCGCACCTGTGAGGGGGAAAGAGAAGGAGACAGGGGGTGAGCCCCCCCAGCCCCCCAACCCCACCAGGACCACCCTGAGCAACCCTGGATGATGTGGCACCAGACTCCCTGGACCTGCACACCCCCCCCAACCTTCTTGAGCAGTGACAGGGATCCTACAGAGACAGGATGAGTCGCAAACCCATAAGGGGCCCTTCCCTCACCACGTGGTGACAGTTGAACTCCTTCATCACGGAGGCCTCATTGAGAAACTCAATCCTCTCGCGCATGCTGGCGGCCTCGTTCACTGTCTTAATGGCCACCCTGGTCTCAGGCTCATCTTTGACCACACCCTTGGCGACGCCTTCATAAACCATCCCGAAGGAGCCCTGTCCCAGCTCCCGGCTCATGGTGATCTTCTCCCGGGCGACCTCCCACTCGTCGGGCACGTACACTGGGGAGAGAGGCCAGAGCTGAGCTGGGGGTGCTCTGGGGAAACTCCCGGCCATGGAGCAAGAGGCCCCTTCCTACAGCCCATAGGGAAGAAGGTCAGGATATGGCGACACAGCCTGTTCTGGAGTCTCCCATGGGCTTGGTTTCTGCATGGCCACTGTTCAGTTAAATACTAGAATTTCAAGTCTTCAAGGATTCCTAGGTAATTCAAAGATACCAACAGCACAGAAGAGCCAGGAGGTCATCCAATCTGAGATGTTGCTCTAAGTATAAAATTTCATGCTGGATTTCAAAGACTTAGTATCAAAAATAATATAAATACCCCAGTAATTTTTATATCGGCTGTATATTAAAACTGATAGTACTTTGGATATACTGAGTTAAATAAAATGTTCTCAACATTTATTTCACCCATTTCTTTTTCATACTTTATATGTGGCTACTAGAAACAGTTGCGGTTTCTTATGGGACTGGCATTATATTTCCCCTGGTAGCATTGCTCTGGTCTAGACAGTTTCTCTGGCTTTGCCAGAGACGCTGGGGGTGGAATGAGATATGAAAGCAACTGATCTCCAGCACCAGGTTGTGGGGGAAGGCAGTCAGTGTGACCATCTCAGAGGGGCAGGGCTCTGTGAATCCAGGGACCTCCCACCACTGGGGTGATGGGCTGGGTGGGGGGGCTTCATAATGATTAAGCCTGGTAAGATTTCCTCTCCAGCCTATGCTTCCAGTCAGACGCAATTTGTTTTAATAACATAAATGAATAATTCTGTGCAGGAAAGAAGGACAAAGAAAGAGGGAAAGGAAGGAGGGAGGAACGAAAGACAAAACAAAACAGTGGACCCATCCTACAACTCTGATGGGTAGGCTGAGCACTAACATGAGATCAACCTGGTCTATAGCTCCATAAGAAATGTTAATCCTAATCCCATTCTTCCAATGCTGTGTGCTTTCGTCCTTGACTGAGAGGGGAACTCCTACCAGGCTCCGCTGGTAGGAAAGTGCTGGTCCTGGCTCAGAAATGCAGAAGGACTGGGAACCTGGAATGGCATCTGTGTTTGCTGTTACACTTTCAGATATTAACCTTGAGCCTGAGGTGGATGTAAGAGAAGCAGGGGATTGACAACCATATTCCGACACCCCCAAGTCCCAGGTATGTACCTTTAAATGATGTCTTAAAAGAAAGATGTCTGTAACTCAGGAGATACAACCAATTTACACATCTAATGAGTGTCCAATATGGACTATATTAATCAGTCTAGAATCTTCTTTCACATACATTTTTGTATATTATAGTACATATCTATGTGTTCAAGAGTTGCCCAGAAGGATCGCACCATCCATGTGGCCCCCGAGAGGAAGCTACTGCCTGCTTAGGTAAGTATGAAAGACAACCCAGTGGTCACACTCTTCCCAACCCCCCTCAGAAGGTATAAAAAGAGGCTGTCTATATCCATTTATCTCTGAAAATCCAGGCTTGCTTTTAATCAGAATTAACTATGTAGCCACCATGAAACATGGAGTTAAAACCAAACACATTCCCTCCTTAGGAGGTGGCTGAAGTCAATCCTGGCAATCCTTTCTCTGCAGTCCACCCCCGCAACTCCTGGCTTCAGCCAGCAGTCCTAAGCCCTGCCAGCCAGCAGAGGTTTTATGCGCACAATGTTATCAGCTTTCCCCTGTAGGGGATTTTCAGTGCAGTCTGGAGAATGGTGACATGCAGATTAGCTTTTGGAGAGAAAAGTTTTTAAAGCATTTCTGAACTGCAATGTCATTTTGTTGCCCCTTGAGGCAACTAGCTCTAAGATGCTTGTCAGGAGGCCGGAACAGAGTAAGTTAAATAAGGTGATAGTGTTTCTACCTGTTGACCTGGGTTTTGCTTCTTTGTTTTGTTTTTAAAGAATTAAGACAATTAGTGGAGTTCCCATTGTGGCTCAGTGGTTAACGAGTCCGACTAGGAACCACGAGTTTGCAGGTTTGATCCCTGGCCTTGCCCAGTGGGTTAAGGATCCTGTGTTGTCATGAGCTGTGGTGTGGGTCGCAGACGCAGCTCAGATCCCGAGTTGCTGTGGCTGCGGTGTAGGCCGGCAGCTATAGCTCCCATTGGACCCCTATCCTGGGAACCCCCATATGCTGCAGGTTGCGGTCCTAAAACGACAAAAAAAAAAAAAAAAAAAAAAGAATTAAGGCATATTATGAAAACATTCTGGAAAAACACAAAATTTGAATTCAAACTGCCATCAATGTCTGATAGGATTGTATTAGTTCTCTCTAAAAACTTTCTGGTACTGCAGAGTCAAAGCTACAAATGCCTATCTTCTCTGCTTTATTTTGAAGTCAAGCAGCATCTCTGAAGTAGTCTCATTCCACACTGACAGAGGGGGGGAGCGGCCTTGCATTTCCCCTATAAATTCCGTTAAGTGTGTGATGACTCCTCACCTTCCTTGATTACCAAAAAATCCTATTATTTATACAAACAATGCATAAAAACTGTTCTTTTATGAAAGAAAAAGATCATCTCCACAAGTAACTATTCTTATAAGTTTGGTGTGATCCTTCCAGAATGTTCTCTGTCTCATATACAGACGTGTAGGTATGTGTGTGGGTGTCCATATATATGCATTTAAAAAATACAGCTCTTCTAGACCTTTATATAAAGAGGAATAATGTCCTTATTATCCTGCACCTGCGGCATACGGAGGTTCCCAGGCTAGGGGTTGAATCGGAGCTACAGCTGCCGGCCTACACCACAGCTCCCGGCAATGCCAGATCCTTAACCCACTGAGCGAGGCCAGGGATCAAACCCCCAACCTCATGGTTCCTAGTCAAATTTGTTTCCACTGCACCACAACAGGAACTCCTGAAATAAAACTTTATACACTTATATAGTGCTTTGACATTGTCACAACGTTTTCATACGTTTTCTCATTTGATCAGGATAAGCAATGAGAATAATCGTGACTCTATTTCACATCTCCTGACCAAACACTTCCACTTCTAAAGCATGAGAGAGGCAAACATGTTTCCTAAACACATCAGCCTCATCCCATGCACTATTTATTCACCTGACAAAGAGGAGGTCCAGCTCCTCCTGTGTGCCTGCTTGTCCGCCTGCCCCCAGGACTTCACAGTCTTCCTCCAGGGCGACTGTGCCACATGCCAACAAGATGCCAGGGCTGTGGCATCTTGACTTAACTACCTGGCTCTACTTGACCGGGGCAAGTTTCTCCCCTGAGCCCTGTTACCCCATGGACAGATAGATGAGCATCAGAAAATCCATCTTATGGGGTTCTGGGATCAAAAGGGATCGCATTGTGAAAGTCTCCAGCAAAGTGCCAGTGAGAGGCACCCACTGACCAATGTCCCACTCTGATTTACCTTGACAAGTTTTGATTTTGGCAAACTAGGAAGATAAGACAGCAAAAAAGGAAAAAAAGAGAGAGCCATTGAGCGCAAGCCAGCTTCCAGGTCAGACCTCTTCAGCGTTGAACTGAATGGCCCTCAGGACTTAGAACCAGAGGGAATGCGAATGGGCCATGAGGGACGGAGTTGTACCACCCCAGTCAGGAGGAAATGAACAGAAAATACCCCAGACACAAAGAGCAGAGAGGCCTCGGTGATCAAAGCCAATTGTAACGATACGGAACTCAAGCTGCAACTAGTTTAAAAGGACTGTTTTGTCAGCTGCAGCATACCCTCCAAGTAGATGTGGACAATTATTCAGCTTTTTTTTTTTTTCATTCTAGCATAAAATTTCAAGCAATTAAATAAAATGATTACTGTGCTGGCCATACTCATCTCTGAAGCCTGCTTTTCCTTGGGGCAGCCCAGATGGTACCAGAATTTCTGACCTATTCAGAGAACTGCTCAACACTCTGATTTAAAAAAAAAAAAACAAAACTGTTAATGGAGACAGATCTGAGGCCAAAGCTACCTCAAAATAATGCAAACCTCTTCCCCCTCAATTACTAACACTCCCCAGAGCTCCTGATCTGGGCCCCTCGGCAGTGAATGCAGTTTAGAGGCTCACCATCAGCTGCGCTGAAGTACTCCGGGTTCACGGAAGCATACAGCACTCCATTCCCCAGCCTGCTGTTATTTCTGTCAAAAAGGATGAAATTTAGGTTAGAGGAAAAAAAAAAACAAAAAACAAAAAACATCCCCATGCTTCTCTCTGTACTTTCATCTTTGTTATCCCAATTTTATTTGTTCTGTTTCATTAAGGATCAAGAGGGGCTGTGGGGGGAAGGGAGGGTACTGTCATGACAACTCTCATCACACTCCTGATTCAGGGTGAGCCAGCAAGACACTTGCTGCCTCTTTTGCTTATTATTGTCATTGCTATTATTACTATATTATGTTTTGCCTGCACTGGAGGCAAGTGGAAGTTCCTAGACCAGGGATCAAATGTGAGCCACAGCAGCGATCTGAGCCGCTGCAGTGACAAAACTGGACCCTTATCCCACTGAAGCACAAGCGAACCCCACTTGCTGCCTCTTTTGGCTTCTTCAGTGGCCTCAGATTAGAGCTTGTACAGAAACATTGTTTCTTCACCTCATTGAAAACTGAAAGGCGTATATGATGGATGGGGTTAAGATACTGAAAAAGCTTTGCATAAGCAGCAGTATCTGTGATGGAACCACCAGTGTGAGCAGTGACCCATACTCCCAAGAAAGTGTTTTCTGTTGTTGAATCATTAGAAAACATTTTATTTTTCTGTGAAGAACATTTGATCGGAAAAATCAGGTTTTTTGGAGTTTCCGTTTTGGCTCAGTGGTAACGACCTGACTAGTATCCATGATGATGTGGATTCCTCAATCCCTGGACTTGCTCCGTGGGTTAAGGATCCAGCCTTGCCCATGGCTGTGGTGTAGGCCAGCAGCTGCTGCTCCAATTCAACCTCTAGCCTGGGAATTTCCATTTGCCACAGGTTCAGCCCTAAAAAGTAAAAAAAAAAAAAAAAAAAAAAAATTGAGTTTTCTGATCCATAAGATAGTTCCTCAAAATCCTAAAAAGTGGACTTTAACTCAGGTTCAAATCAAACCAGTTAGATGGCAAAGTGTCTGACCTTCTCACCAAGTCACTCACCTCTTTCTGTGGAAGACGTACAACATTATAACCAACCCTCCTACTATCAACAGAACGGCCACTGGTAGGGCAATGATCAGATGGATGAAGTTTTCATATGTCGCTGCAGAAATAAGGGGGAAATGAGAGAATGTCACTGGGTGAACAAACTGCTCATTTCATCTGCTTACATTTTGCTAGAAGTGTGACAAAAATCCCTGCGAATTCCTTTACTGCCCAGTCACAAACTAGGAGTTCTGTGGTCAACAGTATTGGAAGTAACAGCAAGAAACACTGAGTTATTTGATGAAATGAAAAAAAAAAGATGAAATGAATGCAGACTGAGTAGAGTCATTTTTATTTCCAAAGCACAGTGTTTTTGTCTTTTTTTTTTTTAATCTTTTATGGCCACACCTGCAGCACATGGAAGTTCCCCCACCTGGGATCAAATCTGAGTTGCAGCTGTGCCCTAAGCCAAAGCTGCGAAAACGCTGGATACTTTAACCCACTGCACTGGGCCAGGGATCGAACCTGTGTCCTGGGGCTGCAGAGAAGCCTCCAATCCCATTGTGTCAAAGTGGGAACTCCAGCACAGCATATTCTGAAATAATAGCTCAAATAATGGGCTCAAGCAAAATAATGTTTGTATGCAGTTTGGTGACTATTAGTGGAATTGCATATATTTGCTAAAATAAAATGAACTGAGGTTCTTACGTGCATAGTGCTCAAGCTGCACTGACTTTTATCTGTATTAAGACCATTCCACAGACAATTAAAAAAAAAAAAAAAAAAGTAACTGCATGCTACCCCTGGCCAAAGCTGCTCTGAGTTCTCCCCAAACATCAGAGTCTATAGTTACAAGTCTGGGACCCCAGAGCTCTCTGCAGCGCTTGCTCCTCACCCACCTCTGGTGTCACATATGTGTCCCCAGCACTCCGATGACAGATGCCAGGCTGAACACCGATCCCTACTCTTGAAAATTCTGCCGGACGCTGGAAATCAACACATCTGTAGGTAGCCTAAGAGCCAGACAAGTGGAGTGCCTGACTGTGAGGTTGCAAAGGTGGAGGAGGGGAGAGAGGGAAAGGGAGTCAGGGGAAGCTCTTCAAGCACAGAGGGTGGGTGGAAATGATACTGGAAAGAAAGCAGGGCTGCTCCCAAGGGCCCTTGTCCAAGCTAAGCAGTCTGAGCTTCATTGTGCAGGTTGAGGCACCGGTGAGAGCTTTCCAGCCCCGAGGTGAACTGGGGATTTGTGCAGGGATTGGTGGCTGTGCCTGAGGACGGCCCGAGGGGCTGGCAGTGGAGAGATGTGTGGGCAGTGGGTGGGAGGGGCCCTGGGCGTGCTCTGCTTCACCCAGCTCAGACCTCACCAAGAAATTGCTACTTCTTTCCTACAAATGAGAGGTTCAGAGGTGAAGGCCTCCCCCAACCCAGGGTCACACAGGCAGCTGGTGGGCCATGGCCTTGGTATTGGAATCCAGGCTTTCTGCACCCCCAGTTCACAATTTCCCTACAAAGCAAGTGCCCTGGAGGCTCTGAGCTGAGGTGGTGATGGTGGTGATAACAGAGGCCGGATTCCAGAGCTATTTTGGAGGCAGAATCAAAGAGAGGGGGGCTTGATTGCGAAAAGGGTGGCAGGTGAGAAGGAAAAGTGAGGGATGGCTGTAAGATTCCTGGCTGGGGTGACATGTGGATTACTGGACCACTGACTGGGCTTAGGAACAAGCAGAGAGATTCTGAAGGGAGCACCTGTGATTCTGGTTTTGTGCATGAGGGGTCCCAAGTGCCCTGGGACTCCCAAGTCGAAGTGTCCATGTGGAAGTGAGGTTGGAACTCACTGGAGACCAAGGTACACCCGTCGATTATTTTGCCGTTAACTCTACTAATGTTATCACTCTTTAAGGACTATTTAAGCTATTTTCATTTTTTTACTTAAAAATATTTTTATCTGGAGTTCCTGTCATGGTTCAGTGGTAACAAATCCCATTAGGATCCGTGAGGACTCAGGTTCGATCCCTGGCCTCCCTCAGTGGGTTAAGGATCCACCATTGCTACAAGCTGTGGTGTGGGTCACAGATGCGGCTCGGATCTGGCATTGCTGTGGCTGTGTGTAGGCCGGCAGCTGCAGCTCTGATTTGACCCCTCTCCTGGGAACCTCTATATGCCCGAAGTGCAGTCCTAAAAAAAAAAAAAAAAAAAAAATTTTTTTTATATCAAGCAGCTCTAAAAATGGATGCAGGCTGCTACATTTCCTAATTTGTGAGAATACTTGCAAGTTAACATTGCCTTTGGGAAGCTAGTGGAGCTTCTTTTTGTCCCCTGAGGATGATTTCTTATATTTCTATCACTTACACTACTGGTCAGGTTGTACTGTGTTCTTTTTGAGTTTCACATTTCAATGGGGACATGGAGAAACTGGAACACAGCCAAGGAAGAACAAACTGATTGAATGGTTAGAAAATTGGTCCATGAGACTGGGCTACGAGAAAAGGCCACAAACCTGAGATTATTTAGTCTGGAGGAGAAAAGCCTGAAGAGTAATTTAATAGTATTCAAGCACACCAAGTGTTCCTAAAAGGAGAGCTGTTGCCAGAAAGCTTCCAAAGCTTCTGTCTCCTCTGAGGATTAAATAGGAGGAAATGAGACTCAACCGTAGCAGGAGAGAGTCTTGTCTGACATGAGGAAAAACTTCCCGATGGTAAAGGAGGCCACGCAGATTTAATTTCCTTGCGGTGTGTGCCAACTTCTGCTGGAAAGGTGCCATCAGAGGGGTTCTTGGGTTTCCCATTAGCATTCTAGCACTCACAGGGTTAAAAATGGGGAAGCAGTGGTAGAGAGGAATATGTTATCTCTGGGTATAAGCCAAGGTCACTGAACCCCAGAAGCCAATGCTGCTGTTTTAAAGAACACAGCACGCCAGGCCTCTAAACCTAGGCTCTGCTCCTAAGGGATGGATGTGGACGTGGTGGGGGAGGGGAGAAAGCAAGCCACTTCTTTGGAGAGGGTTCCCGGAATACTGTTGAAAGTTCCAGCAATGGAGTGGGTGGCACCAGCCAACTGGAATGAGTAGGTTAAATGGACCACATGGAGAATTCAGACTATTGTAGTTGATGGAATTATTTTGCCTAAGCATCTGTTTACCCCTCACACAGTGCCAGGCTCATAAAATCCTGCCTCAAGGTCTGCAATTCTATCCACCCCCCGATTCTGCTTTTGGTATCTGTCACTATGTGGATTTCCAAATACCAGGCATGTCTTTGACTATTAGGTGCTAACCTAGGTGGACTGCTCAATCGATTGCATCCTGAATTTAAAAACTCAGACTCCACACCAGAGCAGCACAGATACGGACACCAGGAGGGACCAGGGCAGTGGAAAGTGCTCACTTGACCCAAAAGTAGCACCACAAAGCAAGGCAGGGCTGCATTTTCTTGCGGAAGCAGTAAGGAACACAGTGTTATGCCAAATTTGACTCCATTATCTGAACATGAAATAATCTTAAAAATTTGGTTTATAGGAGTTCCTGCTGTGGCACAGTGAATTAAGAACCTGACTGTAGTAGCGTGGACAGCTGCAGAGGCACGGGTTTGATCCCCGGCCTGGTGCAGTACATTAAAAGGATCTGGTGTAGCGTAGGTTGTAGCCACGGCTCGGATTCAGTCCCTGGCCTGGGAACTTCCATATCATGGTGTGCCCCCCTCCCCAAAAAAATATTGGTTTCTAATACAAAACAGTAGAAACTCAATATGGAAAGAAAAAAAGGGATATTTACGTCACCAAATGAAAACATTGAGTTTTCTTGGCCAAGCAAGTTCAGGGCCCTTATTGTGCTCATACATTTTATAAAATTGTTTTAAAATCTAAAATCCTCACAGAGAATGGCCTCTTAAGAATTCTGTCTGTCAAAGGTTTGAGCACAAACGTACAAAATGGCTCAGTCTCTGTGTCAAATGGCAAGTGCCACGTGCTTTCAATGTACATTGCTGCTTTAGAAGTGCATGTGGGAGTTCTCGTCGTGTCTCAGCGGAAACAAAGCTAACTAGTATCCATGGGTACTGGGTTCGAGCCCTGGCCTCACTCAGTGGGTTGGGGATCTGGCGTTGCCATGGGCTATGGTGTAAGTTGCGGACGTGGCTCAGATCCTGTGTTGCTGTGGCTGTGGTGTAGGCCAGCAGCTGCAGCTCCAATTTGACTACTAGCCTGGGAAGCTCCATGTGCCGCAGGTGTGACCCTAGAAAGTCAAAAAACAAAAAACAAACAAAACAAAACAAAAGTTGGAGTTCCTGTCGTGGCTCAGCAGTTAACGAACCTGACAAACATCCATGAGGACACAGGTTCGATCCCTGGCCTCACTCAGTGGGTTAAGGGTCTGGGGTTGCTGTGGCTGTGGCGTAGGCTGGTGGCTACAGCTCTGATTGGACCCCCCCTAGCCTGAGAACCTCCATATGCCACAGGTACGGCCCTAAAAAGACCAAAAAATAAAAATAAAAAATAAAAGTGCATCTGTATCTTACCGATGAGCAGTGATGAGGGCCATGTCTCAGCCTGGGATGCTATCCTGGCGACTCCTGCCTGCTCTGGAGCAGACTGGACCTGAAGGCCCTCAGGTTTCTGTCACCCGTTATGGTTGAGAGCCCTGAGCCTGAGTCCCAACCAGCATCCCTGACGAGGCAGGAGGCAGGAGGCAGGATGGTCAATTCAGTACTTTGTAAAATGCTCTGACGTAAACCAAGTTGGGAGCAAAAGCCCCCGGCTGTCTCCCTCAAAAGAGGGGCTCAGAGTCTCTCGCTGCCCATCAGATGAGGTAAGGACTCCAAGTGTGGCAGCTCCTTAGCCTGAGCTCCCAGACAAGGTGTTGGCAGAAGCATGACTCTTCTGAAAGTTGGCCACCGGAAATTAGAAAACCAGAGAGCCACGACCAGCCAGGCTTCCCCAGTCCCGGCCCCACCTGCTTTCAGTCTTCCCAGCTGCTCCCTCCTTAAGCCTTACTTTTGGCCTGGACGTAGAAGAACACAGGTTCCGTCCACGACCCATTCCCGGAGAGAGAGGTGGCCTGAATCCGGGCCGTGTAGTTCCCTGGGTTGAGCCGGTTCAGCTTGGCCCCTCCATACTTCCTGTACTCCTGTCTGGACACACATTCCCGCTGATCCTGGGGAAATAAACATTTGCGTTTGCGTCCATCTCCCACACATTCTGGGGAAATGGGCGACTACTGCTACCTCACCCCTCACCTCCCACCCAACAGTGACCCAGAGCTGCAGTGAAAGGGAAAACACCCAGTTGTACAGTGTGGCAGCCCTCCAGGAACTGTGAGCACAGCCAAGCTCTAAACAAACCTTATTTCTTTAGCTAAAAAGACTTCCAGAAAGACTAAGTTCTTAAGGCCAATCTACTCCAGGTTGAAAGCTGGTTTTCTGCGAAGAAATAGTTTCTTGAGGGTGAGAGTAAACCAGCTCCTTGCACATTCTGAGAAATCCTCAAAGAGAACGGAGTTGGGAGAAAGACCTAAATCCTCAATGATTTACCTCCTGATTTTTATTTTTATTTGTTAGCTGCATGCAGAAGTTCTTGGGCCAGGGATTGAACCTGAGCCACAGCAGTGACAATGTCAGATCCTTAACCTGCTAAGTCATCAGGGAATTCCTCACCTCCTTATTTTATTGTTTAAAGTCTTAAGCTAAGCAGGAGGTGCCCTGTGTCACACTGGAACATATGCCATCTACTGTATTGGAAATATATCCAGACATAGGCCACTGCCCCAGTCTTACCTCGACTTGTGATCCATATTTTATTTCATACATTAGAATCAATCCATTAGGATTCTCAGGTTCTGGCCACTTTAAAAAGATGGAGTTCTCAGGCCGTGGCTCCCAGGTCACTGGCCCGGGAATGTCATCTGCTCCTTCTGTGCAACAATTGAAACAAGCAATGAAGTTAGACTCAAGTCCCCCAAAAAAGACAAAAAATGCTGGATTAAACCTAAGAATACCCTCTTCAACCATGCATACAGGACTGCAGACGGTACCTGCGTTCACTTCTCCTGACCTGACCTCCCATACACAGTAGGTTTCTTTTTTTTTTTTCCTTTTGAGGGTTGTACCCGTGGCATATGGAGATTCCCAGGCTAGGGGTCGAATTGGAACTGCAGCTGCCGGCCTACACCACAGCCACAGTTACATGGGATCCAAGCCACATTTGCTACCTATACCACAGCTCAGGGCAATGCTGTGAGCGAAGCCAGGGATTGAACCCACATCCTCATGGATACTGGTCAGGTTCTTTACCACTGAGCCACAATGGGAACTTCCAGCAAGGGTTTTGGAAGGAACCCAATGGCCTGTAAGTTTCAAGATGCCACCATACCCTCCCTGTTCCCCAGCCCCCAACAAAAAAGCTTACTATCAAGCACAGGAGGAAAACCTCAGCAACCCAATTGTCTTATTTCTGGTACTCAGCTTCTTTACCATGCCGTCAAACACAGGCAGCACTGAGAAGGTACTGAGTGAGCAGAAGCAGATATTCCACCTCCAGGCCAGACTGGACACTTCACGCTTTGCAGCTGCGCAAGGCAGATGCACGCTTTCTGCACAGGCGTGAAGGATGGTCCCTGAGCCACCTGCAAGGACGCTGGTGCTGAGTGCAAGCTCACCACCTCATCAGTGAGTCCTCTAGCTGCCCAGTAAGGCTGGGGTGCCTGTTCTCTTGCTTTTGCTTCTTAAAGCGATTAAACCCAAGGGTGAGCATAAGTCACTGAAAGTTCCAGCTGGGAAAGGCTGTGAGAAAGCAGCTGGGCTATGTCTCGCCTGGAAGGGTGAGGAGACTAAGGCTGGAGAGGCTGGTGGCCACATGTAGGTGCCAGAACCAGGCCAGGGAGGCCCTGCTCCCGGGCCGCAGCCTCTATGCCACTTTGCCAGCTCCACAGGGAAGCCAACTGGGCAGTTCATCCATCCTTAAAGGTGGATGGCTTGCTGTCTGGGCCACAGGTAGCTTCTAAAAGAAGAGGAAGGTGAGGACCAAACAAGCAGGACACAAGGCTCCTCTGGGAGCTGACCTTCAGGAGCTACACTTACTTTGATTCAGGGCAGCCAACTGAGGATTTCACAGAATCTCTGAGAACTCAGGAGAGACCTGGCAAATTTCCCTGTGCATAAATGGGCAAAAAAAGGGGGCCACGGGAATGCACAACATGAACCAAGGAGAGGGAAAAGTGTAGACCCTGAATTGAGTTCCCTGCTCTCAAGCACTCTGTATGGAGAGACTGGGGAGAGAGTGGGGTTGCTATGAATGAACTCCATTCCTGGGCTGCTGGACTAGTGAGCTGCCTACAAAAGACCACTCATTCTTTAATAAGCAGGACTGAGAGTAAGGGTCATTGCCCTGGGTGTCAGCCTCCATGTGTACAAATCAAGGCTGTGAGTGAATTAGGAATGGAGTGACTGGATCACACCATACCTGCAGGCATGGTTCTTGCAAAGACAAAGTTGGAGGCACTGCAGCCCAGCTTCTCAGCCTCATGGTTACAGCTGTGGATGTCAATTCGGTACAAAGTAAAAGGCCGGAGGTTGGAAATGACAGTTCTCTCCTTGTTATCCACTCTGCTCTCAAAAAAAGGGTACTCTGTCTCAAGCTCCTCTGGGTCCGTGACATTGTAGGTGTCCACCACTGTGGTGTTTCTGCTCCGGCTGGACATGGTGGTGTTGGCGACCTGCATGACCTCCCTCCGCTTCCGTTCAGGTCTGCAAAGAAGAGAGAAACTTGACTTGTGAGTAAGGACTTCTACCTCTTTGGTCTTTTCTATGACTTGGGTTAGGGTAACAGAAAGAAAAGAAAAGAAAAATCTTAACCTCAGAATAAAAGGAGCCATTCAACTGCCTTGCATAAGAACCGATAAATAAACGGGGATTTCCTTCCTCATTATTTATTTTGCTTTCTCTCCACGGCAAACCTCAGACTTGCCATACAAACTGCCCCCTGGCTCCCAAAGTGGTTACTCAAAGGTACACAGAGGCCAACTAAAGCCTTAGCCCCCAGCCGCCCCCAGCTCAGCAGAGCCCTCGTTGCTTTATTAGAACATCAGTGCCATCTGCTCCACAGACCTCTTGCTACGTGTCAAAGGTGACTGACCTGCTGGCCACACTGAGATTTACTGGGGATGGGTTAGAGGTCGGGTGTGGGGTGCAGGCCCAGAGAAGTGGGCAGCAGGGTTCACAGGCCTGTAGTGGTGGTTCTTTTGACCACCTTTCTGCTTTGTAGTAAAAGGAAGCTTGTGGTAGCAGGAACTTGCTTGGATCTCAGACCTGTCGCTCTGGGGGCCCCACTAGGCCCCTCCTCCTCTGAAGGGGGCGTCTATATTCTTCTCAGCCTGGTCTTACTTCCCACCCAGCAGGCACCACCATGGTCTCCCCAAGGCCCTGCCCAGGACAGGGGCAGCGTCACGGTCACAGATTTCAGTGGGGCTTAGAACAACAGACATGAACAACAACAAGAGAGCAGAGGGACTGTTTGAGTCACCGGGGGGAGGACGACCACACCCACAAGGACAGGTGAGGCATCCAAGAAGCTGGACGACTCTTCCAGTGGCTGCTTCCATGAGAGCTTGAGAGAGAGTACCCTTTTTTCGAGAGCAGAGTGGATAACAAGTACAAGTCAGAAACCTTAAAAGTAGGCTCCTAGCAGTTACAGGAACCTAGAGAAACACAGTATGAGACCAGTAAGCACTCAGACAAAGAAACAGCCACCCTCAGGTCAGCCATAGGGCAGGCGGGGGCGGGGGCGGGGGGCGGGGGCAGCACTGTCCTGTCCACACTGGGTAACCAGCCGGCATCCCTCTCCTATGGGTGGGCAAAGGGTGGGGAGCTAATGAAACAAACCTCATCCGGGAAGGAAAACGAAAAGCCCAGGAAGGAAATGAAGGGGAGAGAGCCCAAGTTCCCACAGGGGCCCAGGCACCCAGGAGGCTGACACCTGGCAGGCTTCCCTCAAGTCCTTATTTACCCCAGAGGGAAAAACCTGGAAGAGGCTTGGGGAAAGGGGTGCAGGCTCCCCCATGTGTCTGGCCCACGGATTCCCCTCAGAAAACACTGCCATTGCCTCCATGCAGGGGACATACTGGGCTCTGCCCAAAATGTGATACATTCAACACAGGTAAGCTCATTCCAGCTCATCCCAGCCGGCAGAGAACCACAAGGCTAGGGCATGAGCCGAGGGCCCACTGCATCTGCTACCCTGGCGATGGTAACCCATCCTACCCTCATTTATTGCTAGGAAGACCTTTTTTTTGATACAACCAGCAAATTTCCTGCCTTCTCTTCAAAACCGACACAGCACATAAAATCAAGACAACGCCTACTTGCGTGTATACGTAAGAAGTTGCTCGGGTTTAATTCACCACAAAATAATACTGTGTCAAAACTCCTCCTGCAGCCCACTCCTGTTTACCTGGGGTTCCAGCATGAAGTTCACTTGACAGTGTATTTTTTCACCACAGTTTTGGAGGCTGCAGAGCTGTTGCAGTGGATAGGGACTGGGGAAGGCATGGGGCCAACAGAATGGCAGGTCCCAATTCTCTGTCAACAGCCACACTTCCAAATGGTGTGATTCTCTGTAAACAGCAGCCAATGTTATCGCCAGCTTCCCTCACGCCCACGCTTGGGACGACTTACACCTGTCGGAAAACCTGCCTTACTCTTCAACATCTGTTGACATTTCAGTCACTGCAACCAAACTCTGTGACTTAGAACGTAAAGGCGGTGATCAATGAAAAGTGCTCAGCACCAGATAACTGACTCCAGAAAGCAACACACCACCCCTGGGGACGTCCTGCTTCAAGATACATGGGACATGTTCAGCAAACAATGTACCACAGTGGCCTTGACTGGCTGGAAGCCCCCAAATAAACTGTTCTTGTAATGAACTGGAAAAAATAAAAACTGACTTTGGACAATTTAGCTGTAAAACAGAAAAACCTTCCTTTATAATTTATTCAGTCCTTCTGTTACCTGGACACTTCTTTTACCAGAATTCTGTCAGAAATTGTGTGCACATCAGATGCATACCTTAATAGGAGGCATAAAAACACAAATGTGAGATTCTTAGCAATTGTGGCTCCTCACCATGGGCCAAATGGTATTATAGCTGTCCTATGAAATGAGGGGCAGGTAGCAGAACCAGACTTTGGAGAGAGGCCGTGAGGACCGCAGGGTGGATGCATATACATTCATAAGGTGAATGTAGCAAAGAGGAAACTTATCTTGAACTCAGCAACAAAAACACAGGGCATTCACGATATCTGTGTGGCTCTGCCGCAATATCCTCTGATCCATGTTCCACGATGGATGAGTGAAAATAGCACTGCCTGGTGACTATAAACAGAGAGCTAAGGGCTTTTTAGCAAAACCATTCCCAAGCCTGGACTCACAACCTGGACCTTGGGCAGGTTGGTGGTCCAAGACGGCAATGTAGCCGGTGTCTCTGATGGAGAATGAAGTGACAGCTCCTGCCTAGCCTGCCTGGGATGCTCAAAATCCATCCTCTTCTGGGTTCACAGGAAGTAGGGAAGAGCCTCTGCTGGCTTGGGATGGGGGGGGGGGCTGGGTGCAGGGGGCATGGGCCATGGGCCATGTTGAGATGCCATGAAGGAAAGAGTCTTGGTGTACAGGGAGGAGGGCCAAGCCCTAGATTGATCATTAATGATCAGGATGGTGCAGAAGCCACTGAATCTGGGTTCTAGTTTCAAAACATCATTGGGCTATTTTCCAGTCTGGAAACCACACACAGTATACAGACTATCTGGACTAACATGTGAACCGCAGTCCTGTCAACCATCTGCAAACAGGACATGTCACCAGCAGAGCAGGTTGGGAGGTTCAGGGGTAGAAAGCCACTAAGTGATGCAGAGCTTCGTTCTGCAAAGGGAATAGTGCCTCCAGTTCTAAAAGGACTTGATTCCGTTTTAATGATTTTTCAAAGCAAGATGTCTATTTTTGACTATTATACAAATATCAAGAGGGTCCCTTGACCAAAAAAAAAAAAAAAAAAAGTCTCTTCCAAAACCGTTTGTTGCTAAAAACCTAAGAGCCTTTAGGGTGAAGCAACTAGAGAACCCACAGAAGCACAGAGGCTGGGAGGAGAGTGATCACTAGACTAGGCCAGCAGCGGGGCTGTCGGCTGTGGCGCCTGGGGGTCAGGGAAGACAGGCTTGTAAGTCAGCACTGTTCTGCGTGCTGATCCTCTGCCCAGATTCAGGCACGATGTTGTTTCCAAACTCTGAACTCTAATCTTTCAGGAAGAAAAGGGAGCCATCAGCCACCACCCTGTTTCTATCTCCTCTCCCTGACATCACACGGTTACTCTGCTGAAGGTCCCTCCACTGTTTTTTCCTTTTACTGTTGTTTGTTGTGGTAAAATAACCATTTAACATTTTTAAAAAAACCTAACCAACTTTTGACATTTCAGCACTTTGAGGTGCACTATTGAGTGTCACTGAATACAGTTATAATGCTACACAACCGTCGCTACTCCTTCCAAAAGTTTTCATCATCCCAAACAGAAGTTCCACATGCATTAAGGAGTAACTCCCCCACTTCCCCTCCTCCCTACCCTGAACAACCTCTAATCTACTGCCTGTTGCTATGAATCTGCCTGTCGCAGACATTCCATATACATGGAATTACACAGCATCTCCTTCTGTATCCAGCTGCTTGCATTCAGCATTGTGTTTTCACAGTTCACCCATGCTGTAGTCCATGCTTCAGAATCACATTCTTTTTCATGGTTGAATAATATTCCATTGCAAAGAAAGACCACATTTGTTCATCCATTAATCTGCCAGTGGACACAGGGGCTATTCCCCGATTTTGGCTATTTGAATAATTCTGCTCTGAACGTTTACTTTCCTCTGGTTTTATCTCTACTTGGCAGAGACGGGAGTAGCAGAGCAGACAGATGCCCTGGGGCTGGGCTGCTGGCCTTTGAAGGGCTATCTTCTATGTGGCTCCCAAACCTGCTTGGCCTGAGGCACTTGGTTATGCTTTTTTTTGGTTTGTTTTTGGTCTTTTTAGGGCTGTACCCACAGCATATGGAGGGTCCCAGGCTAGGAGTCAAATCAGGGCTATAGCTGCTGGCCTCTGCCACAGCCACAGCAACAGCAACACCAGATTCAAGCCGAGTCTGTGACCTACACCACAGGTCACGGCAACACTGGATCCTTAACCCACTGAGTGAGGCCAGGGATCAAACCTGTGTCCTCATGGATACTAGTCAGATTCGTTTCCGCTGAGTCATGACGAACTCCCTCAGTTATGCTTTTAGGTTGGGTCCCTTTCAGAACCAACTCTGATTTTCTCCCTCTCACTGCCCTCCTCCTCATCGGGCTGAGAGGCATCAGGGAGGAGTGGGAAGGGCAGACAAGCGCCCAAATCCAGGCTCCTTGATCGCTGGTTTCTGTGAGTGTGGCCAGGTGACTACTGCTGTCTAAGCCCATGTGTTCTCTACAGGAGGCTGGCAGCTGCCTTGTCACCTGTCACCTGTCACATGCCACTGCCTATAGCACAGGTGTCGGGCTCTGAGCCCTCCCCTGGGGGCTGAATGCCTGGGGCAGTAATCCCACCTGGCCAAGTTGAGAGCCTACACTGCTGTCCCACCTCCACAGCCACTGGGTCTCACCTTGAGGCTGCTGACCGACAAACCACCGGGTGGAGAGGAAGAGCCAGGACCTGCCTGAGGACACCTTTAAAGGACACGTACCTGGGCACAAAGATGGCATTGTGCAGGAAGTTCTCGAAGACCTTGCGGTACTCAGCCTCCTCCTTCTCTGCCTGCTTCTCAGCTTCTGTTTTGGGGCAAGCACAGCATGGTCCCTTCTCCCCACCACACACTTCAGTCTTGGGGTTCTCTGTAGCCTCCTCGACATCAATGGTGCCATCAGCATACTTCCTGATGGGGATTTTGTCTGCTTGGAAAAGAGCAGCCCAAGGAGAGCCAAGTTACCTAACCGGTGTGGGAAGACACCGCGGTTAGCACCTGTGACCATGGCCAAGGCTGCACACAGCAGCAGCCTGATGCTGAATGCGTAGCATAGGGCTCGGGAGTCAGAGCCACAGGTGTCCCATGTCCCCCTCACCTTTGGAGCAATAATTATGCCGGTAGAGATAGCTGTCCTGAGGCTGGCGCTGCCACCGCACGATGTAGTAGCTCAGGTTGCCATTGGGCAGGGAGGGCGGGTTCCACTTCACTATCAGCTGAGAAGAGGAGTTTGATGCTGAGAGGACATCCAGGGGAATGGAAGGAACTGGAAAGGGGAACAGAGGACCTTTTACAACACTCAATGAACCCATCACCCAGGCTGCCAGAGACACAATGTAAACCCATGAAAAGCCCAAAGTCTGACCTGGAGAGGAAAATGGTGTTGGACGCTGAAACACATAACAAAAACTGAACCTTGTTTTGAAATCATATTAATTTCCCGGTACCTGTTCTCAGGGAATCTCTGTGATAACAAATGTCATCAGAGAGCTGCAGATGGAACTGGGTGGGAGGGGGTAGGGCAGAGCCAGGGTTGGGAGGGATGACTTAAGACCTTCAGTTAATTCAAACACTGAATTCTCATTTATTACAACTGCCATCCGCCAGAACATTTAACTCCAGCAGCAGTCTCAGCAAATGGTGAAACTGACTGACTTGTCTTTCATCTGAGATTCTGAATCTCTGAGAAAAATGGCAAAAAGCCAAAAAAAGAGGGAAGAAAAAAGGGTGCTAGAGAGAGAGAGAGAGAGAGAGAGCGAGCCAGGGAGGGAGTGCTTTGGCAATGCAAAGTGTCTGGAAATCTACTGATTCTGTAATCACAATTCAATGGAACTATGACAAGCAGTCTAAAACATCTGGAAAACACATAAAACCCTGATTTCAAGCCATGGGCTCCGTTACCAGCAAAACCTTTGATTTACAGGCAAAGCATAATAATCTGGTCATGCTTTACTTACTATTGCCCTCCAAACCCAAACTCAGGGCTGACCTGTGTGTAAAGGGCAAATGCATCTTGGGACCACTGAAATCTTATTTTCATTGGGGTCATAAAAAAAAAAAAGCACTGATTTTGTCCAAAGAGCAAAAGACACTTTCACTGTTTATCACTTTTGCAACATGGTCATGAAAGCTGCTTTTAAAATTTGAAAGCTTAAGGTGCAAAATATTATTCACAAGGTGCTGAACACCTGTAAGGAAGGACAATTAGGGAAAAGGTTCTGACTAACGCTAACTTTTTCTGGGAAAAACGAAAACTACTGAATGCTAGGTCTCTTTAGCGCTTGCTAGAACAAGTATTTCAGAAGCACACAGCTTACCCTAGATATTTCAATAACAAGTGTCACAAAAGAGCTGAGGTGAGGGACCAAGTTATTCTCTGTCCCTACCACTAGTGAGGACTGGGGCCAAAAGGAAGCAAACGGACTCACTTTGTACGGTGCCTTGTTTTCCATCTTTGGGGAAAGGAAACAAGTTTCCTAAGAATTGGTCATAATAAAGAAAGATTTTTTATTTTTCTCAAATTAGCTACAATGGATTACTTCTAAATTTTAGGTGGAACAACTTAGTCTGCTGCCTTTGTGCCTCTGCTGCAACATCCCGGGCCTCAGATCAGAAGCCTGTATCACATGTTTTGATGTAAACACTGTACCATCAGTGACATGACCGTGGCCACTTAGAAAACTGAGATGGAATGGGGGAGGGGAGGGTAGGAGGAGGTAGGTGTACGTGGGCTAAAGGATTTCCCCACCATTTCTTCCTCACCCTCTTTAAACTCACTGTGTACTAGCTAATGGGTGTTTTAAAACAGCCGAGGCACTGTAACAATAGCTATCATCTAAGAACATTTGTCAGTGTCTTTTAAAATGGTTTTTATATATTTGGGAAATACACACAAATGTCTGCTTTTATTAGTTCCAGGTCCTAAGGTTGAGAAATAAGGTGGTTTAGAAAATGAAGATCAGGGGAGAAGGGGGCCCATTGTCATCAGTGAACACTTTGAACGTTCACCACACAGTTCATCTGATGTTTTTCAACTTGCGCGTATTTTCTTGGGACGCTCACTGGATCAGGATGAAGATGAGAAACCAGCCAGCCACCTGAGGTAACTGGAACACCAACCAGCATGGTTTCAGTTCCCAGAGGCCCAACTGTCAAAATAACCAAGAAAGGTAGCCATAGAGGTCCGTGTCCAGGTCAGACCTCTCAATCCAATAACCTAGCACCCTGGAGGACCTGGGCTCATAGGTCCAGGATAGTCAGAATGATGATGGAAGATGGTACCAAGTCCAGAAAATGGCCTGGAAGAGGCCAGGGTATTGGGAGTGGGAAAACCTATGCATGGTACTATATGCCAACCAGACAGATGTATAAAAGACAGACAAGGGGCACAGCTCATTGCATCCCTCTGCAATGTTGTATCTCAAGTGAGGACGGAGAGAGCAGAGGAAGTGTGGGAAGGCGGGGCTGGATACCTGAAGCATTGGTGCGAATGTACAAGATCTCACTCTTGGCCCCACGGATGTGGTCATTCTCCACCATGGTGAGGGTCACGGCCTTGACGTAAACGGCGTACTGTGTCCAGGGCTTCAGCCCATGCAGTAGAATGCCAGGCTCGACGTCCTTATTGGGAGGGAGGTCCACGTCCACCATGTTCCAGCTGTTGGAGCCACAGGCATCCTGCCCATCATACTCCGTGACGTTTTTAAAGGGCCTGAAACACAACTGATGCAGCTCAGAGTGTGTTTTACAGGGCTGACACCAAAGTTCTCAGGAACCTCCCCTGGGGCTTCCCACATCACACGTACTGGGAGTTCTAGGTAAAGCAAATAATCAATTAGCTTCTTTTTTTTTTTTTTTTTGTCTTTTGTCTTTTTTGTTGTTGTTGTTGTTGCTATTTCTTGGGCCGCTCCCGCGGCATATGGAGGTTCCCAGGCTAGGGGTTGAATCGGAGCTGTAGCCACCGGCCTACGCCAGAGCCACAGCAACGCGGGATCGTTAACCCACTGAGCAAGGGCAGGGACTGAACCCGCAACCTCATGGTTCCTAGTTGGATTCGTTAACCACTGCGCCACAACGGGAACTCCTCAATTAGCTTCTAATAGAAGACAAAAATGAAGCCATTGGGCTCCAGGTTTTGCACGCTTCTGTACACACTATAGAATCAAACACTCTCCCTCAGGAAGAGCAAGTTCCACACTTCCGGGGACTGAAAACGCTGATCCTTAAAGGTACATGCAAATGTTCCTTTCCTCTCTTCCGTTTAATGAGAACAACAGTTCCTGATAATGACTAACTTTGGGGAAGTTCCCCTGTGGCGCAGCAGGTTAAGGATCTGGTTGCTGCTGCTGTGGCTCAGCTTGCAATCTGATCTCTGGCCTGGGAACTTCTCTTACTGCAGGTACAGCCAAAAAACAAAAACAAACAAAAAAACAAATAAACCTTTGCAGGAAAATGACTTTGCTACAGAAAGACAGTGTCTCCAATGTGCTTCCAAATCTAATTTGCTCACAAACAATTCTGATTGCTTAAGTACCTGGTAACATTCAAATATTTAGTTTCCAGATTATCTCAGATTCTAGCATCAACTCTTCAGTGAAATTTCTAGCCGACATTGCCAGAGCACTGGCCGGACCATCAAAGAGGATGATCACTTTGCACAGATGCAGAGCTGGGGCAGGGACTCCATACCTCTCAGGTGAAAGGGCTCCACAGCCACTGGCTTCTGAAACAGGCACTAACAATAACCCTCCCTGTGGTCATGATGGAAGACCGTGACTGGCTCCCCTGTGTAGGGACATCCTGCAGCTCCAGCAGGGGGAAGGGTGCCAGATGCTGCTAGTGGTGGCTCTGCTTCCAGCTCCAGGGAATCCCAGCGCCTGGGAAAGGGACCCATGGCATCAAGGTGGGACTCGGGTGAGGAGGGTGACTAAGAGGCCTGAGGGAACCAGCTGGATACAGGAGGCATGGAAAGAAAGGGGGGGAGGGACCGAGAAGAGCCACCACCTGGAAGGATGTCCTGGCTGCCGAGGCAGGCCACTATCCTCTGAAGGCACAAGAAAAGACCCAGTAGACTTTGGGAGAAATCCTGGGAGGTTTGAGACAGGAGGTCAGTCTCCCTCCATTCTCCCTCCCTTGTTCAGAAGGCTCATGACCTAGAGCAGAGGGGCCACAGAAGGAGTGATTGGAATAGACAATGGACCTGTCTGGGGGTCACATCACGGGGAGCTAAGCATCCTGTGGGGTGTTCCCAGACCAAGGGTGAGCACACACCAAGGCTGCAATGACATTTCAACCACACCCTCCATCCCTGGTTATGAACTTTGGGACTGACCTGCTTCCCACCAAACAGGTTTCCCCCCTTAGATCCACTTTATTCCAGCACCTCTAACTATGCATTGAAGACTGAAAGGCCTCAAGTTAACATTTTTTGTCTAGAGCTGTCACTGGCGGTGACAGCCAGGAGCATGGTGAGGAGGAAGCCCTGCCAACAGAATGACGTCACCAAGCACAGATACTCACGCTTCCTTGTAGTAAACAGTGAAGCTGATGAGGTCCCTGTAGTCAGGGGGCCGGTATCGGTGCCAGGTGATGATGATGCGGTTCTTCCACGTGGTGGTGGAGGTGAAGTGCAGGACGTCACTTTCACCTGGGGCACAGAGGCACATCCGTGAGTGACACAGGTCAACTGCCTTGCACGAAGACCCTCTTCCCCAAAGTCGGGCTGCCCTGTGAAGCCCTCTTTTGGACTTCTCAGTGGCCTTGTTGTTTCTACTAAGGACCCAAACACTGAACTATGCGGCCTCCGAGGGGCTCGGTCTTTTGTTTTAGGACACTTGGTGGCACTGGGCGTGAACCTGTAATTCCTGACCTGGATGAGAAGAACTGCTGGATAGAGCAAGCTGGCCGTATCTCTCTGCTCATCCCTAAGATGCGGGCCACCGAGGGAATCTGGGAAGGTGAGAGGGGACCTTGCCACTGGCCCAAATCTTCTTAGATGTGATGGCACCTATCCTGCAGTTGTAGATATCCACCTGCTCATGTCAAACTGGCAAAATAGGTAACAGCAGGTGTGTCTCCAGAGAGGAACTCTTTTTAGTTTAAACTTGGTATGGATACATTCCTGTGCAAGGACGCAGGGACTCCTTGGAGGATCCAGCCAGTGCTGACATGCAGTGGGGAATGGATTAAGCCCTTTGCTTCTGGGGGAAGGAGGCCTTTGCTGCTGAGGCAAGACAGGGAGGCTGCCCCCAGCACCCCCGTTTCCTGACCAGATTCAAACTGGAAAGAGAACGGGGAAGAATCCACGACTGCCTCCCTCTCCTATGAACTGTCCTTTCCCCACATGTTTGCCTGACTCCCAGTGGACCCTCAGCAGGTAAAGCAGAGGCTAAAGGGAGCTAGAGACAGTTTATGGGGCCGTATGTGAGGAACTAAGATTGAAAAAGTGTTGCAATTCTGGCTAAAGTGTTATTTAGAAAGGAAATATGGTGTTTCCAAAGGAAAATAAATGGCTACTGTATTCATGATCTGACAAGTCAGACTGGCTGAGTCTAAGGATAAAACACTTGAGACAGTGCTCTGGTAAGGCTGCTTCTGCTGTGATATGAACAGGGGGCGTGGTGGTGGCTGTGGTGGGATGTGTGAGAGAGAAGGCCCTCTAAAAACTTTTCCTGAGCAACCTGAGAATCTCCCAGGTAAATCCAGGGCTCAGCACAACACTGACCTATGCTGAAGTTCTCACAGATTCTCCTCCACCCCCACTGCCATGTGTGCGAATTTGCAAATCACTCTTGCTCACCTAGACTGGTCTCTTTTTTCCTAATACCTGTCCCTTACCAAAAGCTGATGGTGGAGAGACAATCTACTTTTATAGCCCTGTGAAGCCACACAGAACCACACCATCTTTAAAAGCAGTTTTAAACCCTGTTTTTCAGGGCTAGGTGAGAAAGTCACTATAATATCTCCGATGCAAAAACCCTAAAGTAGAAATCAGATAACCAGTGTAAGGTTATAAGTATATTGTTCAAAATTAAAAAAGCAGTATCAATCCAGGGAAGCAGTTTTCATGCTGGGGTGGGAGCCAGGAGGAGGCCAGGTCAGGGGCTGGGGGCCTGTGGCCACAAGGGCTGCTGTGCTTGCAGCTGGGCCCTTCTGCCCTCAGGCCTCCCTTCACTCTGCAGAGAGAGAGAGCCAGCCTCCACTCCCTCCCAGGGCTGGAAGAGACCAGGTCTCCCTTGGAAAATAACCGAATTGTGTGCCTGACAATAAAAGATGCTCAACTCTGTGTATTCTGTAAGCACCTCTTTAAAATCTGAGAACCTATTTATAAATGTTTAGCACTCACAAATAGATGCTCCAGGAAATTTACAAATCTGCCACAAATCTGCCCCACTACTGACTTTGAAGATACCCACGTGTGAGTGGAGTGCTCATCAAGAAGCCCTCCTGTGAAATGGGGAGGGGCCCACAAACGGACGCTGCCATTTAGATGGGGGGGGGGGTCCACTCACAGGAGGCTCTCTCTCCATTGTTCCTGGTGTTTATGTCCCCTTTGCTCTGGCGCCCTTTAGTCCCTGTCACTTCCTCCATGCGGTAAATCTCGGAGACACACAATTTGGGATTGAAAGCAAAGTACATTTTCCCAGCTTTGATGGTCAGGTTGCGATGGTCCCAGTCCCACAGCTGCTGCAAGTTCTGGTTGTCAAGGACGTAGAAGGAGTAATTCCTAGGAGCACAGAAATCCGCATTAGCACCCTTGCCGTTCCCCACCAGCTATGTGGCTCCAGAATACATTGCCTTTGCCTATCAGAGATGTGGCTACAAACAGCATCTAAGAAAGGATAGTTACTGTTATCAATGGCAACGATATGATTCAAGGACAATACTGAAATCGATAAGGCACTAATTAATTTGATGATCCCTCTTACCGACAAATAATGCTTCTCAAACGGAAGGATGCTCCTCGAATCATTCCCTAGAAATGCCTCTGGTTATTGCTCTCAAGCGGAGTATGTACAATGCGCTGGAAATCAGTTCGTGGGAGAACAGATATGCTCTGCTACTCAACCGGAACAGCTTACATATTTGCTGTAGAAAGTCTGCCATTATCCTTGGGGGTAAATCCCATCCGTGCTGTCAGCAGCATATGATGGGGTAGGAGAGAGAATGGGTCGGAGAGACAGACTTGGTGCTGGACCAGCCCTGGGCCGGCTCCCTCCTCTAGATTCACCCACCCTAAAGAGCCTCCACCTTCGGTCCCTGGGGAAAGTGGGGGAGGAGGAATGGCCCCCTATGGGCAGTCCCCCAGGCCACCCTTCCAGGTAACAGCAACTTGGTGTCCAACACAAGCTTAGCCTGCACAAAGCTTATTTTCAGAGTGCTGGGCCCCACCCCAGTATTTCTCATAAGCAGATTTGGGCAGGCTGAGAATCTGCACTTTTTTTTTTCGGTCTTTTTAGGGTCACACCTGCAGCATGTCAAAGTTCCTAGGCTAGGGGTCGAATCAGAGCTACAGCTGCTGGCCTACACCCCAGCCACAGCAACTCGGGATCTGAGCCGAGTCTGCGACCTACACCACAGCTCACGGCAACGCCAGATTCTTAACCCACTGAGCAAGACCAGAGATCGAATTCAAGTCCTCATGGATACTAGTCAAGTTCTTTACCACTGAGCCACAATGGGAACTCCAGAATCTGTATGTTTAACCAGCACCCAGGTGATGCTGACATTGTTAGTGCTATGACCACACTTGGAGAAGCACTGGTCTAACAGAGGCTGAGCACCACCAAGAGGCCAGAGGTCCAAAGCCGAGCAAGTGAGACGTGGGTCCTGCCTTCAGTAGATGGCTGCAGAAGTGGTAGACCCAGCTGTCCACTGCAGGAGAGATGGGAGACAGCCAGCGTGGGTCACCCAGGGAGAAACCCATGTCCAGGGAGGCAAGAGAGCAGGCAGCTCTGGCTTGGGGGCTGGGGAAAGCTTTGCAGGACCCCTCTGTCTGGTCCCTCAGTGAACCAGGCAGGCAGGGCCACGGCAGCCAATTGAAACCTCTGTGCTGATAAGTATGCTCCCCTTCTCATCCCCCAGCCTCAGCTTCCTGTGGGGCTCGCTGAAGCACTCTCTACAAAACTAAGTCTAGGAATTGCTGCAAGACTGAGCTATTCCCAAGACCCCCTCAGGGATCCGCTACACAAATAGCAGAAGATAAAGGATCCCAACCCTCTTTCCAGAGCTGGGACAGCCTGGACAGAAGCTGTCCAATGGACACCTCTCCATGTCCACTGCAGTTCGCTGCCACTGTACCAGGGCCTTTTCTAGGCCTCTACATCTTGTCAGTCCTTAGCCCAAGCCTCGCTTGCTTAGAGCAAAGTAAAAGTTATGGTCCCTGCACTGCTCAGCTGATCCCTACAATTCCCTGGGAATTCACGGGCATTTGGAGATAAGGTCCTTGACTAGCCAATGCCATTCATGAGCTGCATGGCCACAGGCTGGTCACCCAGTGCTTTCTGTAGCCCATGTACTCACTTGGACAACAAGGTGCATGAACAAGTGTCATCAGAGCTTCCTGACGGTTTTAAGGAATCAGGACTCTAGCTTCCTGAGCTGAGGTGGCATCTATGCCACCAGTATGAAGCCCAGCGCCTCCGAGAGTGCTGTGTATGTGCTGGGGGTGGGGGTGGGAGTCATGCTGGCATGGGGGTGCAGTGAACCAATGGATCCAAAGGCAGCACCTTGGAGACCAAGTCGGGCTCCTTACAAACCCACCTGGAGGCTTCCTGACCCTTTCACAGCCACCAAACCAAGTGGCAAAAATGAGAGAGTTGACAGTCCTCTCCTTTAGGTGAAAGCTCACTTCCAACACATTTATCTGCTAGAAAAAGAGTGTATGACATTGTCCATCAGAAACTGGACTCAGGCTCTGCTATGCAACTAAAGGCCATGTGTGCGGTGGGAAGCACGGGGATCTAGACAGTGGATCTGCCCTGCCCACTCAAGCTGCTCCCTTGTTGCCAGGCTGCAGGGGATGCTGCTGGGAGGAGAGGGGTTCGTGCAGTCACACAACTGAAGGTGGGGTTCACAGGTAGAGACAGATGACTCCTGTAGTTCCCATGGTAGCACAGCAGTAATGAACCCAACTAGTTTCCATGAGAATGCAGGTTCGATCCCTGGCTTCGCTCAGGGGGCTAAGGATCTGGCATTGCTGTGAGCTGCAGTGTAGGTTGCAGACCCAGTTTGGGTCCTATATTGCTGTGGCTGTGGTGTAGGCTGGAAGCTGTAGCTCTGATTTGACTCCTAGCCTGGGAACCTCCATATGCTGTGGGTGTGGCCCTAAAATGACAAGGAAAAAAAAAATGAGTGAGAAAGAGAGGCAGATGACTTCTGTCACAGGGCCAATATTGCCCTCAGAATATTCCCAGCTCTGAAGGACATTCTTCAGCATCAGTATGAACTCCATGGGTCTGGCTGTTCCCAGGTCCTCAAGTTGGCTGCAGAATCTCCTTGTAGGTGAAGAAACCTCTGGGCCAGGGAGTAAAGGCCAATTACCCAGGCCAAGCTTCTGGCTCAACCCAGGATGAGGCTTTTATATTAGTAAACAAATTTCACAAGCAGGGAAGAGAACCTCACCAAAAATACCTTCCGAACAAAACATGCTTCTCCCCAGGGGAGAAAGCATGAATTATAAATCAGGAATTTGACAAATGAATGGCAGGCACACTGAAATTCTGTGTATGTGATTAATCACTTTGAAAAGCAAGATTATCTCTTTATAGTAAACATAAACATTTTCTTACAACTCTGAGAAGGCCTGGAGCCAGGATACCAATATCAAATAAAACCTGGGCGTTATGGAGCCTCTGTAAGTGACAGAAAAATACAAATAAAACCGTTAGCAAAATAATAATCAGCCATTCATGAGCTGCCTGTCAATATTGCTCTTGTTTTTCGACCCCAGCTATGGGCCTGGCTCCCCCCACATTCGTTCCAGGATCAGGTGAGGATTGAGAGATGGTAAAAGGCAGAAACTTGCCTGTGCATCTTTGACACACTCATACACACACCTCGATTTTATTGTTTCCTAAAGGAAATGGCTAAGTCAATTATTCTGTAAATGTGATTTCCTAATTGTTTCTAAGTTGACTGCCTTTATATTCAAAGCATATTTACAAAAATTAAATTATTTGTTTACTTTTCTGACCCTTTACATGGGCTCTGTGGTGCCTGGGTTTAATTGGTATTTCATACTGGCTCCAGCTCTTGTCAAGGCTGTGGAAAAATGTTTATTTCTATACTGGGGTTGCTCCTTCCCCCATCTGTCAAAATGTGGACCAGTGTGGGCAGCTACCTCCTATATCATTTACAATAATATTCTAAATAGGTATTACATGACTAACTGTTTTCTTTATGGCTCCAGTCTCAGGGCTGTCTTACCTCTGAGTTGTTAACACCACCACCTCCCCGACTGCTCGAGTGAATAGCAGGAAGGATGAGGAGGCAGAGGAAGGCAAAGGGCTGGGGATTCGCCTGGTCTTTGGAAGACAGCCCGGGCCCAGGGCTTGGAGCCTGGCACATGGGGACCCAAAGATCTGGATGCAGCATTATCTCCAGTAGTCACTAAGCAACAACTCTAGGCAAAGTATTTCTTTGGCTTCTCCCAGGCTGGGGCAGATGGGGCTGAGGATAAGATCTCCAGCCCAAGGAGCAGGAAGGGATATCCTCCCCCCACCCCCACACTTGCAGCCTTTGCTGACAAATTGGAAAAAAAAAAAAATCATCATCCCCCTTCATTTCTCAGAGAAAAAAAGCATGGCCTCTTTCCGGCTGTCTCTAGGGGGCATCAGAACCCAGCACATGGGGGCTGTCTCCAGCATCCCAGCAATCTGCAGCTGATAAAGGCCTTTTCACAGATGCTGCCTCCTACCCACCTGCAAGGGGTTGCTTTCTACTACGTCCAGTCTCCCCCAAGTTCAATATTTACACCAGCCTTGGGGGTTCATCAAGGGTGGGAATTTATATTCGAGTGGCACTAGACAACAGATACTTAGCAAATGTTTCCTCTCTGAGTGTTTTTTTTTTTTTTTTTAATTAAAAAAAATTTTTTTTTTCTTTTTTGCTTTTTTAGGGCTGCACCTGTGGCATATGGAGGTTCTCAGGCTAGGGGTCGAATTGGAGCTGTAGCTGCTGGCTTCCACCACAGCCACAGTAACACTGGACCCAAGCAGCATCTGAGACCTACACCACAGATCATAGCAATGCCAGATCCCCAACTCAACTATGAGTGTTTTTAAAATAGCTTTACTGAGGTATAATTTATTGTCCAAAAATTCACTGGTTATAAGTGTACAGTTCCGTGAGCTTCAGCACATTTACTGAGCTGTCCCACAGTCACCACCATGCAGTTTCAGAACACAGCCATTACGCCAAAGGTCTTCACTCCCGATGGTGGTCCATCTCTGATCCCATGCCCAGTCCTTCACTGATTTGCTTTCAGTCTCCATAGTTTTACCTTTCCCAGAAATCACATATTAATGGAATCATAGGAGTAGCCCTTTGCATCTGGCTTTTTTTCACTTACCCTTGTGTTTTTTGAGGTTCACTTATGTTGTTACATTATTGTCAGGCAGTAACCCATCGTGCCACATTGTATCTATCCACTCCTTTGCTGCTAGATGTTTAGGTTGTTTCTAGTTTTTTGGTTTTTGTTTTTTTGTTTTTGAGTGGTGGTATCATGAAAAATACTTTTATGAGCACTCATACACAAGTCTTGTGTGGGCATGTTTTCATTTTTCTCAGGTAGATACTGGAGTAGAGCCTGGAACTGCTGAGTCACATGTTTGTATGTATATTTTTTGGAGGCCAAAGAATGTTAAGGGATAGTCATGTTGCAACCTAATCTTAGAGTTGCAAGAAGGTAGAATAAAGTACAGAGTGTTGCAAAGTCAAGTGGTCCGGACCTGAGCAGAGAGGCCCAGATGTACCCAAGAATTCCAATTCTTATAACCCACCACCTCCACCTACTCTTACTCTTTTCAGGGCAACAATCTTTGGTGGCACTAAAGAATTTGCAATGTTAAATCCTTATTTATCTGATGCCACCAAAAACTAAGGTTGTTCAAATAATGGGATTTTTTCTGATAACAGAAATATTTTTTCTTATTCAAGGGCTTAAAAATTAGGTATTTCATAGAAATCTTGAATGTATTCCAAAATCCTCTTCCCTTCCAAAAGAGCAGAAGAATCTTGATTTTTTTTTTTTAATGTCTAAAGTTATTACTCTGGAAACAGATCACACTACACAGAATAATGTCCTCAAGGAAACTTCGGCCATCTGAATTCTTCTGGAGAAACTGATGATAGCCTGTGCTGTCCCGCCCCCTATTCCAGAGACTGGCAGCCCTGCTGTCCATTCCGATGTGATTTTGCCAGTATCCATCACCAGTGTGCACATCAATTACAGAACAGCTAACTTTGAGTGAATACTAGGAGTTCTACTCCAGGTAACATTCCTTCTCCGCCCCCGCAAGTACCATTCTTAAATTTCATACCTGGACTTGACTCTGTGGTCTGAGCTCCTCAGGAGACATCTGGAGATAGATCTCAGTTCTAGTTTGGAAAGCCAAGGCTGACACACACACAAAGGATCTCTGTACTACTCATTTATTCTCCATCAAAACAAAAGGCTAGAAAACTTTTATCCCATTGAACCAAATGGAAGCACTTATAATCTCATTGGTTATGAGAGGTACAAGAAAAATCTTACTTTAAGGCAAAAAAAATTTAGACGAAAAAAAAAAAAATCAAAGTGCTTTGGGAACATGCTTATGAGAAGAAGAAATAAAGGGATAAAGCAGTTGATTCCAATCATTGCTGCACACTGAAATACCTCAGAATCTTTAGAAAAGCACCCATGTCTGGATCCCACCCCCACATATTCTGATTAAATTGGGATGGAGTGAAACTTGGGCATCAGGATTTCTTAAAAGGTCCCAGATGATTCTAATACGTAGCAATGTTTAGGAACCCCCAGGGTAAAAGTCATCCTGGCTTACCCAGAAATGAAATGTTCTACAAACACTCCTGTAACTCATAAGCCCTGAATGGGCTCCTCTGACAAACTAAATTATTACAACTTCCATACCTGGGTACACAACAGTTTGCATAATCCTAATACCACCTACCTCTCCAGCATTATTTGCCAAAAAGGTCCCCAGATGCCCTAACTCATTGCCTTTGCTGCTGCCCTATCCCAAAATGCCTTTTTTCACTCTCTGCTTCCTGAGTGTTTCCGGAAACCCTCCAAGGCCAAACAGAAAGGCCACCTCTTTTCAGAAGCCTGTCTGATCTTCTTAATCAGGGATCTGACTCTTTCTCAGGCCCATGGTACGTGCCTTTTCCTTCCCCATGGCACTAAGTTCTACATGGCACTGCTGCATTTATCTATTTCTTTTTTTTTTGTCTTTTGTCTTTTTTTGTTGTTGTTGTCCTTGTTGCTATTTCTTGGGCCGCTTCCACGGCATATGGAGGTTCCCAGGCTAGGGGTCGAATCGGAGCTGTAGCCACTGGCCTACGCCCGAGCCACAGCAACTCGGGATCCGAGCCAAGTCTGCAACCCACACCACAGCTCACGGCAACGCCGGATCGTTAACCCACTGAGCAAGGGCAGGGACGGAACCCGCAACCTCATGGTTCCTAGTCGGATTCGTTAACCACTGCGCCACGACGGGAACTCCCATTTATCTATTTCTTATCTTCCTTTTTCTCTTCCTCCCTCCAACTCTTCCCTTCTTTATTTTTTTTTCAAAGTTTGAGTGGAAGATTGTCTCTTTTTAAAGTTCATTTTGCATTCTTTTAAAAAAATTTATTCTTATTGAAGTATAGGTGATGTACAATGTTATATAAGTTTAAGGTATACGACATAGCAATTCACAATCTTTTTTTAAAAATTATTTTTAGGCCACACCCACAGCATATGGAAGTTCCAGGCTAGGGGTTGAATCAGAGCTTCAGCTCCCACCATAGCCATATCTGAGCCTTGTCTGTGACCTATCAAGGCTCCCATGAATGACTAGATCCTTAACCCACTGAGTGGGTTCATTACTGCTGAGCTCCAATGGTAATTCTGGAAATTCATAATTTTTAAGGGTTATATTCCATTTATACTTATTATAAAATATTGGCTACATTCCCTGGGTTGTACAATATATCCCTGTAGTTAGTTATTTTATTTTTATTTATTTATTTATGGCCACACTTGAGGCATATGGAAGTTCCTGGGCCAGGAATCAAATCTGAGCCACAGATGTGACCTACGTGACAGCCGCAGCAACGCTGGATCCTTGGCCTACTGCACCAGGCCAGGGATTGAACCTGTGCCTCAGCAGTGACAATGCTGGGACCCGCTGTACCATAGCGGGAACTCCACTTATTTATTCATTTGCTTTCTAGAGCCATACTCACAGCATATGGAAGTTCTCAGGCTAGGGGTCAAATTGGAGCTGCGCTGCTGGTCTATCCCACAGCCACAGCAAAGCCAAATCTGAGCTGCATCTTCAACCTACATCGCAGCAGCTCACAGTAGCAACACCAGTTCCTTAACTCACTGAGCGAGGCCAGGGATTGAACTTGCATCTTCATGAATACTGGTTGGATTCATAACCCACTGTGCCACAACGGGAACTCCCTCCACTTATTTGTTTCAAATACAATAGTTTACATCTCTTAGTCCCCTCCTCTGATGTTGCCCCTCCCCCCCCCTCCCGACTGTGACCCACTGGTTTGTTCTCCATGTCTGTGTGACTCTTCCCTTCTTACAGGAGTGAGGGAAGCACGTGAAGGGGCTGGATGGTACTAAGCCTCTTCGGTCACCCCTGATACAAGTAAGGGTGATGTTCAGCCTCTTGCGATGAGGCAGGCAGCTCAGAGAACACAGCTCCCATGGAGAGAGGCAAGGTTCTCAAGTGCTGAAACTAAAGAGAACCCTCAAGCAACAGCAGGCAGGAGTACAAAGCTGGAAGCCCAGCATCCTCAGAGCTACAGGGGCTACCAATCAGTAGTAAATGTGACAACCTGAGGTCCACTGCCCTCCCCTGACAGCTAAATACTAGCAGCAAGGGCAGGGGCCTGAGGCTTAGCTGAGCTTGGAAGTGGCCCAAACAACTAAGCAATGACATGTACCTGTAAGAAGACTCAATGGGACTTCAGGTTTTACACACCATTCAGATACTAAGAAATACATCCTAAATATTCTTGCAGGTAAAAATCATGTGGTAATATTTGCTACATTTAAGTGTGTAATACTGGTAGTTAACTGACAGTTAAAAGGTAATCACATCAGGTAATAATTCCTAATAAAAATTAAACTCGGAGTTCCTGTTGTGGCACAGCGGAAATGAATCCTACTAGGAACTATGAGGGTGCAGGTTCGATCTCTGGCCTCGCTCAGTGGGTTAAGGATCCAGTGTTGCCCTGAGCTGTGGTGTAGGTCACAGAAGTGGCTCGGATCTGGCGTTGCTGTGGCTCTAGCGTAGGTCAGCAGCAACAGCTCCGATTAGACCCCTAGCAAGGGAACCTCCATCGGCCCTAAAAAAGACAAAAAGACAAAAAAAAAATTAGTTAAACTCTCCTATCAGCCTATCAGCTCTCCTCTCTATGTATCACACTTGTTCAGCTTGGGAAAAAAAAGAATGCGCATCCTCATGCAGCAGGAAAACTTGCAGATACCTATATGCCAAAGACAAAGTGCTTATCAACCCCAGAGTTTCTGGAAACACAAAACTCCTTAGAGAGAGAGAAAAAAAGTACTGTGCTAAAATTGATTTTAAAATTTAATACAACCAGAGTTCCCACTGAGGCTCAGTGATAACAAACCCAACTAGTATCCATGAGGATGAGGGTTTGATCCCTGGCCTCGCTCAAGTGGGATAAGGATCCAGTGTTGCTGTGAGCTATAGTGTAGGTTACAGATGCAGCTCAGATCCCAGCAGCTGCAGCTCCTATCTGACCCCTAGCCTGGGATCTTCCACAGCCATGGACGCCACCCTGGAAAAAAAACTGTATATAATCATTAAAATAACCATCATCTCAAATTGACAGAGCCTCCGCTTGCCATGCAGGTGACCTGGGACACTCTGGGGCTGGGATTCACCAGGAGAAAGATGTTTTTCTAAACAATCAGTATTCCCAGTGAGGAGGACAGTGTGCTTTTCAAGGATGGAATGAAGAGCTGCCCTCTCTCTTTAGCTGTATCAGATGATGGAATTTTAAGAATTTCAGACTGACCAAGAGTTAGTCTGAGAAAAGCAGGAAGGCTGTAAGGAAACCCTTATGCGGTAACTTTATCCAGTTGGGGCAGATAGATCAGCAAGGACAACCTTTCCCATGACCTTCCCACCTCTTGCTTTCCTAAATTATCTCCCTCAATTCTATAGAAGGAATTAACTCATTAATGGATCTTGCCTTTTATTTCAAAGCTTCAGCTTAAAGCAGGCAACAGCTGTTGAAAGACAGGGGGTCCTGTGAAGAGAAGTCCGTACTCACAGGCACACCCAAGCTAAGAGCTGGCGAGAAAGTGGGTGTGCAGGAAGCGCCTACTTTTAGTCATCCTCTGGTGAA
Source organism: Phacochoerus africanus (assembly GCF_016906955.1). Lineage (NCBI taxonomy): Eukaryota > Metazoa > Chordata > Mammalia > Artiodactyla > Suidae > Phacochoerus > Phacochoerus africanus. The sequence goes on from NC_062545.1 coordinate 139,344,716, forward strand.
AAGCCTCCAGCTGATTTAAAACCCTTATCACAGAGCACATCTCTGCAGAAGGCAAAATTTCTATCAGGAGCACAAATCCTGTGAGCTGATCGATAGTAACAATTTTGTGAATCAAGATTTCTTTGTAATAGAATGAACTGTTCCTACGCCTGCGAAGCTCTGACCTCCCAATCCGTTGGTAAAGCTGAAGTGGTTTCTACATAGTGGAGTAAAGCATCCCGAGGCAGGTAAGGATCTTGTCAGTGATGACTTGAGAGACAGGTAAGCACTTGGGACCTATTCCTGGTGCTTTGGTAGAAACAGTTCCTACCACACCCCGGTCTCCCACTTTGCTGACCATGATCAGAGGCGCAACCCCTGATGGTTGGGTCACAGTGTGGTCCAAGCACAGACAGCTGTGACTACACCAGACTCCACGTGAGTCTGGTGGAGTGGAGTGAGTCACTCGGAGTAGCTCGGGAAAGTACTGCTACTTTCACTTCTCTCGAACACAGACCTTTGAAAGCACGCTCCATTCTCTGCAGGTGGAGAATGTCAGCACTTACCCCTCTAGCTGCTCCTCCCCTAGGATCTGGCGAAGATTTTTCAGGAAGGACAAGGAGACCAAGGCATGGGAGTGGCGGATCTTCACGTAGCCCGTCACCACCTCGATGAGCCCCATGAAGTTCTCTAGCTCCGAGGCAATGTTGTCTATGACAAGAGGGAGCTGTGTCATTGAGTGTTCACTTGGTACAAAGGGGACACACTCAGTTTCTTGCAAACATGATGGAGAGCAATTCAGTTCAGGCCAAGTTTTGGTGGTGCCATCTAGATGCTCACGGGACCCCCATTCCTTGTCTATAAAAATGCATTTCCTGAAGTCTGACTTTTAACACCCTCACCCTGAGGACAAGGCCTCTGGGGCAGGGGAAGGGGAGTTTCTAGAAGGCCGGGTACTGCAGCTCCTAGGCTGATTCACAGAATGTAAAATCATAAGTACCAGACCACCAATTAGCTAAGGCAGACACATCTAGGGAACGTCTTTTAAGATGCTCTGTCAACAGACAGTGCTGCCTCCACAGAACAAGGGCGTAACTAAATAAACAACATTTTCTCAGTCTCATTAGGAACTGCCTTTGCTGCATTTCTGGTTCCTAAGATACAGGGATCTATATATAAAGATTCCATCTCACTAAGACTGGAAGAAAACACTCTGAAATGTTAATGATGGTTATCGGCAGGTGGTTTTCAAAAATTCATTTCCGCACCTCTAAGTTTTCTATCATGCACATTTATGATTCTCATAGGTAGAAAATAGTTGGGAAAATCATTGCTAACAGATGTGCAAAATAACATAATGTATAAACAGTGTATTTCCTTTCATCTTGTAGCCTATCTTCTTCTCACAGTAAATAAAAACATAAACTTGAGTTCAACTTACGCCAAAATTGTAACACATACTATAATGAATTGGGTGTGGTGCAGCTAATAGAATTTTACTGTGTATGATCTGTGCTTTTTATTTAATAAAAGGTTCTATTTTGCTTTTAATTGATAAACATCAAAGAATAAGGGTACTGTCCTCTGGGGTAAGGCTCTACAGTTAATGTATAGTTTGATGGTTTTCCAAGAGAAATGAAGGAGAAATTCAAGTTGTAAAGACTAGAGGCTGCCTACAGTTGATGTTTCAAGGGAAAGATCCTGAATTTTAAATGTGGGGTGGGACTCATGCCTTTTAGTCAAGGCTGAGGAATGTCCTTTCCAATGAGAGGTCCAACCGCTTTCCTGCAGTGGACATAAACTGGAAGGCACATTTCATCCCCAGGCATGAATATGTGCCAACTCCTTCTCAAACTATCCTACTCCACGGATTTAATTCATGGACTAAATTTTTATCTTGAGGATGGAAAGATGGAAAAAAAAAAAGGAAGGATTAGGCATTTAAAGGGTATATCCTAGGGAATAAGGAAATTTTTTTTACAAGTTAAGAAATCTAGTTAGAGCAAAAAGAATAAACCTTCAGAATACCATAAAGGTAAGAAAATTCTAGTCATGTGGAAACAAAGTTATCCCTGTTGTGGAGAGGTGAAAGGTATTGTGAAAGTCAAGAGATAACCAAAAATTCAGAAGAACTAAGCAAAAAATTATTTCTGCCATCTTTAAACCACAAGAATAGAGCTCATTCATTGTACAGATAGTATTAGGGAAAAGTAAATGTCCTGAATAAATAAGATATTTTTGCCTCAAAAACAGTACAAGAAAAATTTCTTCACAAAAGGATTTAGAAAAAAATTCCTTTCAACCTCAAGGTCTTCTTACTATATTTCTCCTAGCTTATGAACGTATCAGTACCTCCACCAAGTAGAGGAAAATTTAAGGCACTGTTACTAGAAGCTCTTGTCGATTACGGATCAGAATGAAACTATCACCAAATAAGACAACAGGAAATGCTTCACATGAATATATAATTTCCAAGAATGCTATCTAGTGCAAACAATGGCAATCCTACAGACCGTGAGACTGAAGCTTTGATGACATATGTATCTTGTATCTTTTTGGTTCTCAGAAGTAACTTAGAGAGTGACCACTTGCAGACTTAATAAAATTTGAAAGTGACGTCATTAAATTCTCTTCAACACATCCAAGTAACCCACACTCTTTGGATTTAAAGCTCTGTGGACTTGGCTCCGGCTGGAGACTGCTGAGTCACACCTCTGATCCATCCATCTCTTCTAGGGTTTATGTGTGCTGGGACATGCATTTCCTGAGTAAGATGAAACTTAAAGATGAAGGACGACCTTCTGCAGAAATAAATGCTGTGTCAATGGCTAAAAAACAGTCTCTTTTTTCTTTTTTTTTTGCTTTTTAGGATTGCAGGTACAGCATAGGCTGGGGGTAGAATCAGAGCTGCAGCTGCCAGCCTACACCACAGCCACATCAACACCAGATCTGTAACTCACTGAGCGAGGCCAGGGATTGAACCTGCATCCTCATGGATATTAGTTGGGTTCATTACCATTGAGCCACAATGGGAACTCCCTGTTTTTGTTTTTTGTTTTTTGTTTTTAAATCTTTGAGGGAAACTCAAAGGAGGAGCATTGAGCATGAGGCTTACACACCATGTTGTTTTCCTAAACCCATATTTAAGTTGTGAGTCATGGATGAGTTGGAATAAGCATCAGCAAAAGAAAACCAGGAGATCTGGCCATCTCTTCCAGCGAGATGGAATACTTACTGCCACGTCGGATGTTAATGAGCAGGTTGCCCTTGAAGATGGTGCATCCTTGGAGCATCTGAGCAGAAGTGACAGAATCAATGGTCTTTGTCTTCTTCTCTTCCTCACAGACTTTGGGGCAAGGGCCTTCGCAAGGGATACAGTACATGCTGTTGAACATAACCAACCCAAAACACAGAGAGCTGAGTCCATCTTGTATTAACAAAGAAATCATAAAGCTATGCCTTTATTCTAGGTGTTTTTTACAGCACACATCACAAAAAGCAACCATTGGAAACATTCAAGTGGTTGCACTGTATCTCATCCCCAAGCCTTCCCAGGATAAGCCACTCAAATTGCAACTAAAAGGGGAAACTGCCTACAAAGGAAAAGTGTGCTGCCTGCTTCCAGACAAAACACATGATACATCCTCGAGGCATGCATGTATCATAGGCTGTGACTGATGAGCCAGCCAGTCCCAAGAGGGAGAAAATGCCTTACAGAAAGGAAGCACTGAGGGGCTCCTAGGAAGAACAGAACTGTTCTGTGATGCTGTGGCCCCTGCTGATGCTTCTGGGAGAGTAGACAGGGTCAGCAAAGGGACAGCAGCATTTCTGCCACTAACAGGAATCTAACTCCTGCAGCCAGCGGCCCAGCAAAAAGCCCAGTGAGGGATTCTGAAAGGCATGTGGTAGAGCGCAGATCCATTATTTTCTTACTAAAGCACAACTGAAATAATTTCTTGACAGTGTTTGGCAAAAACTTGTAAATTGATCCAAATGTTGTTTTCGCTGCATACACAATAAAAACAAGGAAGTTCCATTACTTTGTAATGAGCTATTTCAAATGCAATCCAGAGCATGCCACAAACTACCAAGAGTCAGGGACTAGTGAGTGAGATTGGCACTTTTCCTGCTTACCTAGCCTTATTTAGGGAATAGTAGACAGAATGCTAATGCCAAAACAGCACACCACAATCAGAAAGTTGAGAAGATTTCCAAACAAATAAATGATACAACATTATAGGATTGGTGTGCAAGAGGATGGTGAACTGGAAAGCCACTATATTTACATGATTATTCTTGAATGATCTTTCAAATTTCATGAAGACAAGTACAGTACATTCAAGAAAACAGAGTAGGTCATAGCCCTTTGCATTCAAGTCCACCCTCCAGCCAAACTTTATTGCAAATCTAAGGCAAAGATGAGGGTTTTGTTTAAAAGCTTATAGATGAATAAAATTTCCTTGCCATTTTCCTATTCCATGCTGGGAGAACAGGAGGCAAGGCTTCCAAAGGAACTGGACCAAACACAGCCATGGAGATTTCTCCTTTCTTGAACATCACAATCAACATTCTCATTTCTAGAAAAGGGGGGCAGCTTCCCTTCATGACTTTGTGTTGTTCTTTTATTGCTCCTAATTTAGCTACATGCCAGATAACAGCCTACCTCCCTTTAAAAAAAATTGTTATTTTGAAGTAATTATAGATACACAGAAAGGTGCAAAGATAATCCAGTTCTGTAAACCCTTCACCTGGTTCCCCCCAATTGTTCCGTCTTACATAATGATAATGCAATTATCAGCACTGGGGAAACTAACATGCCTACAATGCATGCCTATCATTCTATGGCATCTTAGTACTTGTGTAAACAACTGGAACTAGCCCAGCACCACAAAGATCTTCCTGCTGCTCCCCAAATAGTCACCCTGTCCCCACCTCTCTAACTCATGGCAGTCAATGATCTGTTCTCTATCTCTATAACGTTGTTCTTTTGAGAATGCTATATAATTATATAATGAAATACATGTTACAAATGTTATATAATTTATATAATGTACTGTAATCCTACAGTGTCTGACCTTGTGGGATCGGCTTTTTGCACACAGCATAATATCGTTGAGATCCATTCGTGTTGTATGTGTTTTAATAGTTTGTTTCTTTTTATTGCTGACTGATATTCTGCAGTATGATGGCTCACTGTTTGCTCAGCCATTTACCTGTTGTGGAACATCTGCCTTGTTTCCAGTTTTTGGCTTTTACAAATAAAGCTGTTCTGAACAACAGTGGACATGTTTTCATTTGAATGTAAGTTTTCATTTCTCTGGGATAAATGTTCAGGAGTGTTAACTTCTGGGTTGTAGGTTAAGTGTATGTTTGGTTCCCTCTGACATTTTATTCAGCAATTTCTGCACCAAACACCTTTCTTAAAATGTCTAGGAATCATCCAGCACTTAAAAAATGTTTTTCTAAGGAAGTGCTCTGATTAGATGTTTAAAGTTTAAGCTTCCTCAAATCCATTTTGGTACAGAGCGGGTATAAACAGTATTAAAAAATAAGTATTTTACAGTAAGTGTCAAATAGGCCTTAGAGGCAGAGAGGAGGATTTATTAGTTCTTGATGGCATTTTAGGAAAAGGTGGCTTTGAACAGACTGTAAGCACAGGTAGGAAAAATAACAGCTCAGTTCTTTGAAGAGTGAACTGCAGTAGGAGAAACTGTCACAGTGCATAGTGCCCCTATGTTGCCCCACTGCTCTGATAGCTGCAAATAACTGAATGCCTCCAAATATCACAGGAAACACCACCTGCAGGACAAAGAAGTTATTACCCAAGGTCGTGCACGAGCTGCCCCATCTCCACCACAACCCTTGGGGAAGAATTATGGCTGAGTTTTAAATGGGTTCTAGGCACTGCTCTAGGCACTTGGCAAAGCCTTTTTGAGTTCTAAGGCTAGCAATAAAATGTGATAGACTTATTTTGGGTGGAATATGTATACTTTATAGGTTCACTGGCATCATTGGCACATTTGTCATTTTAAAGTATTAGAGTAATTTTTACTATTACAATGGTCAGAAAGTTGTTCTACATCTAATATTATGAAATGATGTGTGTTTTATCTTTGATCTGAAGGAACCTTATATCACACTGGATAAACAGACTCCCCTTTACCAAGACTTGCTTGGTGCAGTTTGCAGAAACAGACTGCCACAAATGGAAGAGAAATTGTGCATTAGGTTCGAAATTAATAATTCCTTTTCCAGTGGCATTTCATGCTTGTAGAATAGTTTTATTTTGAAGAACCTAGACATGTAAGGTACTTCTGGTGCCAATCAAGAACTAGGCATTTGGGAGTTCCCGTTGTGGCGCAGTGGTTAACAAATATGACTAGGAACCATGAGGTTGAGGGTTCGATCCCTGGCCTCACTCAGTGGGTTAAGGATCCAGCGTTGCCGTGAGCTGTGGTGTAGGTCGCAGACATGGCTTGGATCCCGCATTGCTGTGGCTCTGGCGTAGGCCGGTGGCTACAGCTCCGATTGGACCCCTAGCCTGGGAACCTCCATATGCCGTGGGAAGCGGCCCTAGAAAAGGCAAAAAGACAAAAAAAAAAAAAAGAAAGAAAAGAAAAAAAAAAAGAACTAGGCATTTGGCCCATTACAACAGAATTACTCTTCTCTGAGCTTTCTCTGCTCTGCTGAAGAGGAGGCAACAGCCATCCCAGATGTCCTTTTGCTTCCAGGGTTATAGTCCTATACTTTGTACCAACACTGCCATTGCTTTTTCAAGAACTTAAAATCAATGACAAATTTGCAGAAGTCCAGCTGGCATGCACAGAGGGATGCCATTTGCCATAAGGAACTTCTTTGCTTCCCAGGAGATGTCTCAGTGTCCAGGAAGGAAAGTGAGAGATACAAAGAACACTGAGGGAGGGTAAAGGGTGTGTGTGTGAGTGAGTGTGCGTGGGTGTGTGTGTGTGCAGAAGGTGCTATTGGAAAACATCCATTACTTTAAGCTACTGCTTGCTTAGTGGCAGCTAGTTCAGGTGCAGGAAGGGAGCCAGTGCTAAGAGACTTTGGAGGCCAGCCGGCTGCCTCAAGGATGCTGGCGGGCTTGCCTGGTCTTCCCTCCTGTACTCCCAAAGCCTTCACTGGGCTAGTGTTGAGCAGCACTGGGGGTGGGAAAAATCTCAGTATACAGTCTCCCCCCTCCCCCTGCTGCTGGGGTGGCAGCCTGACAACTGCAAAGAGAGACAGTGCCCTCCAGGGACCTGAGCCAGTAAACCAGGTACTTAATTCCAAATGGCCAGGCAGTACTCTTCCAAATTGAAACAAAGCAAAGTGGAAAAAAAAATTGCCCATTGCTCCTTGAGCTAGCCAAAGCTGAAGTAATACCAGCCCCCTCCAGAAGCTCCATCTCCCTTAACCTCCCCAGGGTCCCACCGGATGGAGTCCAGCAATGCCCCTGGGGAGGGGGCGGTAGCGTGACTGTGACCCCAGCGCCCACACTGACCTCTGGCTGCCATTGCGGATGAAGCCTGAAGGGCACTCCTGCATGCACTCGCCATCATGGATCACAAAGCCCTCGGAGTCACTGCTCTCCGCACTGGGGATGTTGGCGCAAAAGTCGCGGTCCACGCAGCGCCAGCCCTCGAAGCGGTAGGTGTTGGGCGGGCAGCTGGGCACGCAGACTCCGGCGTAGTAGTAGTGGCGGCAGGCCACACAGGCCGTGTCGTTGTCGGGCGCGCTGCAGCTGCCCAGGCACTCGGGGTGGCAGCATTCGTGGTTCTCTGTGCACGCCCGCTTCCCGCACGCGCTCGGGCACACTGTGGGTGACAAGCAAGGGGTGAGGCCAGTGAGCTGGATGGCCTCCTCGGGGCCCAGACAGCACCCAAGCAGAGCAGCATTCATCCACTACTAGCAGCACCAGATCGCCCCACACAGTGCAAACCAACCACCTCTATGGTCCCCAAATGCAAGATCACCGGGCACCAGATCTGAATGAATGGTATTACATATTTGGAGTTTCATCAAGGCAGGGAGCAGTTACCCTGCATTTCCACTCAGGTGAGCAGGGGTTAACATCCAGCTCCTCCTATTTCATCTTTGACCTTGATCCTCTCTTTTCTCATCTACAAAACTGGGTAATCATCTCCATCTTGGAAGGCTACCTGTGGCACGTGTGACACTGTAGAAGCCCTATGTGAACAATACAGTTTATTATTATTTAGAGGTGTATGTACTGCTCCATCTGCATTTTGAATAGGTTCCTTACTGAAATATCTTAAAAAGCCGTAGTGGGCAGAAATGCTTGCTTATGTTTTAAATGACTAAGCTAGTGATGATGATGCCATTCAGGTTGACAAAGTGGTTTAGAAAAGATTGTGTCTGCTTGTATCGTATCAAAGGTCTTACCCCAAATTAGTGATGATATTAACTTATTCAAGCATCCCAACCTAAACATCTCTGAAAGGTCCTCATGTCCTTCTCAAATATAAGAAAGTGGGTGGATATGCAGTGTGTCTTGAGCTCAGAACACCAAAGGATATTAGAAGTCATCTCCTCTGAGGCCCTCTGTGCTAAAGTTAAGTGAAAACAGTGTCTAAAAACCAGAGATCCACAATTCATGTCCCAAATAGATGAGCTGGCATTTATTTCCATAACAGAATTGTAATGATCACACTCTAAGGGCTCTTAGTTTTACTAGCAAATAAAGTGTAAGTCAACAAAATATGAAATGTGGTTTGCATTATATGCTTCCTACTTTTTCCTTGAGTTGAAAACAACACACAATTACTTAAAAATATGTATTATCGACTCTGACATGCATTATTTAGCCAAGATTCTATTACTCCTTTTACTTTTAATAAAAAATACCAAAAAATCAGAGATCACAGATAACAAAATACATAGGACATCTAGTCTGCCTGTCCACAATGTCACCTTATCAATACCTTCATAGGTAGCCCCTCCCAGATAATTGTCTATGCATGTACATGCACTTATAAACATAAATATCTCTAAAAAAAATCAAGCCATTCTGAAAGCATTTTTGGCCAAACATACTGTGAATTCCATAATCATTTAACAGCTGCATTGTATCCCACAGTATAGTATATCCTAAGTTATAATCAGTCTCCTACTATTAGACATTTTGTTTATTCCCAACATTTTATTATTACAGTGAACACTTAATCTTCATGAGAATTCTTAATTATTTCGATATAATCAGTTTCCAGAGTTAACCCTGCTGGACCAAAGTGCCTTCTGGAATGCCTTTGTGCCAATTTACTCATCTACAAGCTGTATCCAGGAGTCCCAATTTTTACCGCAAATGGGTGCATTTAAAATCAGGTATCAGAACTTGGATATTCAAATGAATACTGTCACCTCTGAAGAAACAGACAAATTCTCCTGATACTACCAAGCTAAAAATAACTTTGCAATGTTCTTCTATGATCATCATCTTTTGGCTGAAACAGCAAGTGGCCTTCCATTATTAATTCTTAACTATTTTGGTAATAGAACCTTTATTTTTAACATTTTGCTATCTAGTTACGTATGATACCTCCCAGTCTCTCCTGTAAGCTAGAAATCACTTAAGTTCTAGTCAGTGAGACACTAGCAGCCTTTGTGGGTAGAAATTCCCAGAAGAGTCCTCAAAAGAGAGAAGTCATGCCCTTCTTCCTCCTTGCTGGTTAGAATACAGGTGTGATGCATGAAGCTCAAGTCTCCATCTTGGACCATGAGGGAGCCGGTTTACAATGGCAGAGCAAGATAAAAGGAATGTGGTCCTTCATGACTGTTTAGCCCATAGGCTAACCCTGGACTGCTGACCTCTAGACTTGTTTACAGGAATAAGAAATAAACTTGTATCTTGTTTAAGTGCCTGCCATTTACTAGATGCAACAGAACAAATCCCCACTGAGATGCGCTTTCAGAATTGTGGATAAGCAAAAAGGACAACTGTTCTTGTTGGTTTATGTCATTTGTTAATCAGAATTGACTTTCAACGATTTCTGGCTGTTTCTAAAAATGAATCTACCCAAAAAATCACAAGGAAGAATTATCTCTAATCACACCAAAAGAAGTACATTTAGGGGTTGTAGGAGCTCTTGAAATGGTGAGATACATCATATGTTATGAAGCAGATAATGCAAACTTGAATTCACAAGCTTAGTGCATTCACAGTTAAGGCATATGCACATGCCCCCCTCACTCTACCCTCAAATCTCACACTTGATCTAATAATCACATAGATTAAATGACTGTGTAAGTTCAAATATATCTATTAAAGGGATAACTACAAGGCCCAAGATCTAAAGTAAATTGCAAATCATTAGTTCAGGTTTTTAGACAAGAGAACATAAGTCCACCTCTCCCTCATTTATTTATCCATTTAGCAACTAGAAACTATCATATTAAGTGAAGTTAGACAATGAAAGACAAACATCACATGCTATCACTTATATGTGGAAGTTTTTTTAAAAAATGATATGAATGAACTTATTTGCAGAACAAAAACAGACTCACAGACTTTGAAACACTTATGGTTGTCAAAGGGGACAGGTGAAGTGGGGAGGGATGGACTGGGGGTTGGGGACTGACATAGGCACACCGAGGTATATGGGATGATTGGCCAATGGGGACCTGCTGTATAGCACAGGGAACTCTACCCGATATTCTCTGATAATCTATGTGGGACAAGAATCTGAAAGAGAATGGATATGTGTTTATGTATGACTGAATCACTTTGTTGTACAGCAGAAATTATTGCAATCTTGTAAATTACCTATACTTCAATAAAACTTTTTAAAAAAGAATCTGACTGCAGTGGCTCAGGTCACTGAGGACGCGTGGGTTCAATCCCCGGCCTGGTGCAGTCAGTTAAAGGATCCGGCGTTGTCACTGCTGTGGCTCGGATTCAATCTCTGGTCCAGGAACTCCCATATCTATGGATGCAGCCATTAAAGAAAAGAAGAAGAAGAGGAGTCAAGCCAGAGGAGAAATGTTATGTTGTCCCTACAAAATGTATGTAATATAATAGATCTTCTAGGTTTATGTAGTTAAAAATGAAACTAGCTGTAGAAACCATGTTTACATGAAACTGCTGTGTTGAGCACACACCCCATTCAGAGCACTGAAGTCCCCAGGGCTGCTTTTTAGCCATCAGTCACCACTAGGCTTTGTGACTGGAGGAAGGGAAAACTGATTAAGAATCTTCCGATCATCATCAGAGACTACCTGGGACCAATATCTACATGGAAAACGCCCTTTTCCTTCTGACAACTTAAATAAAATGCTATATAAAATGACAAGTAACAGACACTGATATCAAATAGCCATTAATAGCTATTAATAGTTTTAAGTACTAAAAACTTAAGGGCATTTAAAAGAATAGAAAAATGCCCCCGTGCACTTGCTCGGACTCAGTTATACCCAAATGCAAATGTTGGGCATTTTCAGTATGAAAAAGAAAAAAAAAAAACCCTAAAAAAAGTATCTGTAGGAACATTTTGCATTCCATTCCCCATTCCACTGGAAGCAGCACCTCTGGGCAGTGGTCCACTGAGACCGTCCCCCCATCCCACTCTCCCTGCCCAAGTGGTGCAATTGCATGGAGTTGCACTGTCAGTCAGTTCCTGCCACAAGCAGCACACAGGCTAGGGAATTAAGGCTTTTTTCAGCGATGGGCACTACTTCAGAAGGAATTTCAGTAAAGCTTAAATCAGGTAAAATCCTGTTCTTTACATACAGAATAATTCCACTTACAGGGATAGCAAATCTTCTGTGTTAAATGATGCAACTGTGCACAAACATGCATCAAATACATTCGGGGAATAAAAGAGGGAATATGATGGGGAGAGGAGGAGAAAGGTGACTGTTTGCTGGAGGACAGACTCCAGGGATGGAAGCCAGTCTTCCCCTGGCTGCAGCATCAATCTGTGAAGGCTCTGGGAAGCGGGCAAGAGAACCCACAGGAGTTCAGGATTAGAGAGTCCTGGAGCCAGCCCCAGAAGCCTGCTGTAAATTTTGCCTCATCTCAATGTATATAAATATTATTAGTGTTCAGGACTATTAAGGGATTTCTTGAAAAGCCCCGGGCAGTGTGTCTCGCCAGCGGATGGATGGCTGTTCCACACAAAAGCCAAAACTTAAAATTTAGTACAGTTACCAAATTTCCAATTACGGAGCTGTGAGAGAAAGGAAGGGAACTTCTTCCCTGGCTTCCATGAATAAGGAGTACACCTAACATGATGAAAGGCATTTCCACTTTCAAAAATGAGAGGAAAATGGAAGGTGCTATAAACTAACAAATACACAGGGGGAGGAACAAATTGATTTTGCTCAGGAGATCTTTCTATTCATTGGAATTTTTACAATGACCAACAATAAAAACAAATGCCTATCTAAACTGTTGGAAAAGCTAATGGCAGGTCCCAAATCTACACTAAAAGGACTCATTCAGGGTCACAATCTCATAAAAATGAGGCACTGCATTTAAAAGCTCATTCTCTTCAAGGGACAGGAAGAAAGTCACACATATCAATCTTTAACTCTCTCCCTCCCTGGAGCCCTTGTATTTATTAAATTCTTTCTAGGGATTTTAAAAACATTCCTTTTTGTTCTTGCCAATAAGCTCTTTAATAGTCTTTACCTTGAGAAATCAGTTTTAAAAGTGTATGTTGGAAGAAAAGATGGAAACCTCAACCTCCTCACATGGAACAAAAAATAAAAAAGAGGCCACTTAGACACACAACTCTAAAAAACACAAACATTTTATATCCAATAATTTTTAAAGTATAGAACCAGTTCACAAATGTTGAAATAAGGGCAAGCTTCTAAATCAAAATACAGACTAGTGTGAGGTCCTCTTAGGTATTTCTGTGTACCCTAAGGGAAACATCACTGTTCCATATAAAAAGAGGGGTGACTGGAGTTCCCGTCATAGCTCAGCGGTAACGAACCTGACCAGTATCCATGAGGACATGGGTTTGATCTCTGGTCTGGCTCAGTGAGATCCAGCATTGCTGCAAGATGCAGCTTAGGTCGCAGATGTGGCCTGGATGTGGTGTTGCTGTGGTTGTGATAAAGGCTGACAGCTATAGTTCCAATTCGACCCCTAGTCTGGGAAGTTCCATATGCTACAGGTGCAGCCCTTAAAAAATGAGGGAGGGGGTGTCTTTCCTAAAAGACAGGTGTTACTATGCATTAAGTGAACTGCTGCTAACTCCAGAAGAACAGCTCAACTTCATTCAGCTTCTCAAGTTCATCAAGGAGACATGTGGTCCAAAGAAATTTTGTGGTTTTCTCACCTGGCCAGGAGAGGAGCTGATTCCATCAGACATTGTGGGGAGGGGAGCAAAGAAGACCCCAGCTGGGTCAACTGAACTCACAAAACCCACCCCTTGGCCCAGCACAGCCAGAAGTCACATAAGGCTGTCATCATTCTCCTCTGGAGAGCACTGAGCCACAGTTGAGAGGATGTGAAAAGCTCTTCTGACTGTTCAATACCTTGACCATACCCTAGGCTAGGTCCTGTAAGCTAGGCTGATAAGACAGCACAGCCTCTAAAGTAGAGCAGTGCAAACACGAGAAGTGCAAGCAAAGAGCCAATGAGGAGGGTTTCCCAGGGGAAGGGACTACCAGGTCCCCCTTGAAAGGTTGGAAGGAGCTAGCAGGCACACAATGGTGATGGCAGGGGCTGATGAGGAACGGGGCCCAGAGAACCAGGCTCAGCATGGCTGCAGAAGCTAGGTTTTGGAGCTTGAAGTGTCTGGGGAGAATGGGAGAAAAGATGGGGAGACAGAAGTAGAGAGCTGCAAGAAGGTCCTTTTAAACCACAAACAGGAGTTTGGACCATTCTTAAGAGAAAAGTGATGTTACTACTTGACAATTTTTTTTTTTTTTCCATTTTTGGCCACCCTGCGGCATATGGAGCTTCTGGGCCAGGGATCAGATCTGAGCTGCAGTTGCGACCTAAGATGCAGCTGCGATAATGCCGGATCCTTAACCCACTGTGCAGGGCTGGGGATCCAACCTGAGCTCCAGTGCTCCTAAGATGCTGCTGATTCTGTTGTGCCACAATGGTAGCTCTGCTGCTTGAGGATTTTAAGCAGGGAGTCAGGTGAGTTGATGTGCAATTTAGAAGGATCACTCTGGGTGCTGAATGGAAAAGAGAATGGAAGGATGACCCAAAGGCCATGGTGGCCATCTCTGTGAGCAATGACAGCAGCCCTGACCAGGGGGCAGCAGCACAGGTGGAGGAAAGTGGGCAGAATGTGTGGTGAATTATTTTTCTTTTCCCAGCAGGGGTAGCGAGAGATCAGTTCATTTCAGGATATGCTCTTTTTGTGCATACACTTCAAATAGACAAGCCTGGAACATACCTGCATGGATGCAATGGAGTCTGAGCTGGCAAGGTCAGGAGGCATGGTCAGCAGACAGAGGCAGAGGAAGAGGAGGGAGGGGGGCATCTAAGGAGCAGCAACAGGACCCTAGACAGAATTCCAAAGCTACCACCACCTGTGGGGGGCCCAGTGGAGTTCCTGCTCCTTTCAAATACCTCCATTCTTTTAAAATAACCCATTCCATACAATCTGTGAATTCTGGATTCCATGTTTCTACCCATGTCTCCTCCTTGACAGACACACAAGTTCGAGTTTAAGTAATGATAATATGAATTTATGGGATTCTTCTAAGCCTCTCAAACATGATAGCAAGCCCCAAAGGACAAGGTTGGGCCCCACTGCTTTCTCCTGGGTCATCAAATCAACCAGCCTGAGGGCAAAAAGAAAGGTTCACCTTCAGGGCTGCTTCTGAAGCCTGCAGGCCATGCTGATTTTGGAGCTCCATGCCCATCCTTTCAGCTACAAAGGTGGGTGAACCACTGATTTCCTGCCATGTGGCTGGTTGTTCCAGTTGGACAGAGTCGGTGTCCAGTTCTGACTGCAGAGGGGGTCAGGGCCTGACCAGGGGAACCCACCTCAGGCCAGGGGATCTTCAGCCCACCCTCACTCTTAAAATAATCTTTGATCTGTCCTCCCTTTTATCCTTACACACACTCCTCCCCACCCAAAACTCCAAGCTGAAACATCTATCAAAAGGGCAGAGAGGTGAGGAGCAGCAAGTTGCTAAGTCTGGAGTTCTCTAAATAAGTCATCTAGGATGGAAAAGCAGGCTTCCATGAAAATGCTTAGAGAGCCATGAAGTATAAAGAAAATAAAGCTGGGAGTTCCTGTTGTGGCTCTGTGGTAACAAACCTGACTAGTATCCATGAGGATGCAGGTTTGATCCCAGGCCTTGCTCAGTGGATTAAGGATCCAGTGTTGCTCTGAGCTATGGTGTAACAGACTCGGCTCAGATCTGGTGTAGCTGTGGCTGTGGAGTAGGCCTGCAGCTGCAGCTCTGATTCACCCCTTAGCTTGGAAACTTCCATATGCCACACCAGTGGCCCTAAAAAAAAGCAAAAATAAGTTTAAAATAGAAAAGAAAGTTGGTACAACTACATGTGTGCTACACTCTCATGCACATGTATGTATATGTGCGTATATTTATAAGTCATGCATATATGTAATGAGTAAAGCACTGTTTTCTCAAAAGGAAGACAAGAAGAATCTGTCAAACTTCTTGCCATCCTGAGCAACGACTCAGAACCACTGCCTTGAAATCCTAGGCAGAGTTTCCAACAACTTCCCAACCAGCCTCTGCCTGGAAAATTGTAGCAGTTATTCCTGATGAGTTACTCATGCCAAAGAAAGTTCAAGGGGTAACCCCAATGTCTTAAATGTTCACAAAAGAAAGTTGCATTTGCAACATTTCCCTTCTCAGAGCCAAAAGAAACCACCTCTTATGCTGGAGGAAACATTCTAGCATAGAAGTGGCCAGACTAAGAGACAATTTAATGGTTAGAATCTGAAGATACTTCATTTTCTCTGTTGGAAGTGAAAGGGTTCTGTGGCCCCCCTCAAAGGTTAGCAGCAGAGCAGCAGAGTTTGGGGAAGGGACCCAGAGGTCCCAGTGCTGAGCTCTTGGCAAGCCAGGAAGGGCTGCGTGGGGAAGCGGGGGCCACAGTCCCTGATCCTGTAATGAGCCTGAAAGCTCTCATCTTCTTCCATGGGCAGACTATATGGAGGAGGGTCTCCTTGCAACCTTTGAAGGGATTTTCAAGACTCAGTTTTGAGTCAGCTTCCTTCTTCATAGGAAGGGCCCTGTACAGAGCATCCTTGAGTAAGCAGGTAAACTTCCTACAGTCCTAGGGTAAGCAGAGAGGGTGGAAGTTATGTACATTCCTCTTCACTGCTTCCTTCCTGTCACCTGTCTACTCTGGCCTTCACTCCTTCTGAGGTGACACAGGGTGGCAGGGCCACTTCAGAACCTGCAGGAGCAGAGAGCCTCATGCCAGCAGCTCCTGGGACCTTAGATCTGCTCCCATACATAAGTGACAAGGACTCTGCAGTCACTTCCTGCCTTTCATGGAACCCAAATTCTCAGAGTTGAAAGGAAGGTCAGAGGTCACCATCTCACGCATGTCCAAGGCACCTCTCTATGAAAACCTAGGTGAGCCGGAAAAGCACTGTTAAAGGGAGTTCAGTTCCTTAGGGAAAGTGCTGCTCCAACTGCCAGACAGCACCCCCCTCCCCCATCCCCAGCAAGTTCCTCCTTGGCCCACAGAGAACACACTTTCCCAGAGTGTGCTCTCCCTAGACCTCGTTAGGGGCCTTGATACTCAGGGGGAGACGGATGCCTTCTTGCACAGGCCAAACTTAGCAACTGCTCAGACTCCAAATTCTAAGGCTGTGATCTGGTTCAGGGCCATACTCAGCTCATGTAGCATACACAAATATCACTGCTCCTTAACACCTGTCTCCAAACCTGCCCTAACACTGACTAGAGAAGCAGTCTGAAGGATGTGGAATATGAGGGCGCCGAGAGACCAATATCGGCCTGCCAAGACCAAGGCAGCAAGCATGAGGTCCCTCTGTATGACCTTCCAAATAACCCCCACTGTCACACTAAGATAGCTCGTTCAGAGTTTCTCATCACTTAACATTACCGTCTTCCGGAGTACCCATCGTAGCGCAGTGGTTAATGAATCCAACTAGGAACCATGAGGTTGCGGGTTCGATCCCTGCCCTTGCTCAGTGGGTTAACAATCCGGCGTTGCCATGAGCTGTGGTGTAAACTGCAGACACGGCTCGGATCCCGTGTTGCTGTGGCTCTGGTGTAGGCTGGCAGCTACAGCTCCAATTAGACCCCTAGCCTGGGAAACTCCATATGCCGCGGGAGTGGCCCAAGAAATGACAAAAAAAAAAAATTTACCGTCTTCCTTTTCACAGTCACTGCTTAAGTCTCTCCTGCATGAATGCAATTGGAGTCTGAATATAGGGCTCAATCTCATACATGGTATTGAATTTAATCTTAACCATCACAGGGGGGTCAGCATCACTCTTGTTGTTTGTAGGTGCCCACATAGAGGCACAGGGATTTAACAATTGCCCAGGGCTATTAACTGCCCAAGTTAATAACTGTTAAACTGTAAACCTGGGCTTTAAACCCAGATCCGTCTGTCTGACTGGCTCCCAGGCCCTTCACCTGTTCTCCTCCTTGGTGGCGTGATGTTTTAGCCAGGTTCTGCTGCTCAAAAGGAAAAGGGATAGGGAGTTTTTCTCAAGCCATTTTCTTTGCCAGCCTGCATCCATCAGGAAAAAAAAATAAATCACCAGTCCAAACATCCTTATCTTCTCCTTGAGGTGGCCCACTTAGTTTGGAGGAAAGAAAAACTCAAGATGCTCTGGAAAAGGGTCAAATATCCAGGTGATATTAAGGAAATCGTATGTGCCCCCTAAGCCTTCTTTATTTACTGAGTTATAGAAAATAGAACCCTCAAGGACATCCTCCCAGCAAGGCTGAGCCCTGTTGAATTTATCAGCAACAGTCACCACTTAATTGTAACAGTGAAGCAGCAGCTCCTGATGAGGAAGCCATTTAGGGCACATTCTATGGGGCAAAATCATCTATATATCTAAGTGACTGTGTTATCAGGAGCCAGACCTAGGGAGACTCAGTGACCCCATAGAACACTTTTTTTTATCCAAACAAGTCCTACTCTTGAGATTAGATAACCAGAGTTCATTCTTTTCACCAAGGCTGTAACCTTGGTCATGAAGGAGAAGAAAAATCAGTTCTGTGCCTTCCCCTTGGTTGGGCCCATAAACCAATATAATCTAGGCTCAGAGAAATAGCCAAGTTCTGTGTAGATCCCTGCTGCCTAGTATACAAGGTTAAGTTAAGACGTTTGGGAAAGCAGTTCATACTGGCTACTGAATGCATCTGAGAAGATTTCCTTAATGAGCAAAAAAATCACCTACAGACAATACCCATGGGCTCACTTAGGTCTCCAGGATCCAAGAAGCAGCACTGGGCAGACCATTGAGGAAAGAGAAGAAAAAAGAAAAAAGGCAACAAAGAAACCAGGAGGAAAGCTACACCTGGCACTACTATTAAGTAAAAAATTTAAGAGCTAATTTGTAAAGAAGGAGCAGCCATCAATGCAAAGACCCAGTGCAGGACCCACGCCACAAACCAAGTGAGGAGCAGAAGGCACTTTAGGAATCTTCTTTGGCTAAGCCTCCGGTTTTGGTTACTGTGGGTAATGAGACTTTTTTTTTTCTTCCTTGACAATTTTTATAACAGCTTTATTGAGATAGAACTCATACACAATTTCACCTATTTCATGTGTACAGATTGGTGGCTTTTAACATATTCACCAAGTTGTGCAAACATCACCCCGAAGAGAAACTCTTTACCCATTAGCCACCTTCCCTACCCATTCCCTCTCCATCCCTAGGCAATCACTAGTCCACCTTCTGTCTCTACAGAGCTGCCTCTTCTGTACACTTTGTACAAATGGAGTCATACACTGCATGATCCTTTGTGTCTGGCTTCTTTCACTTGGCATAACATCCTCAAGATTCATCCATGTTGTGGTGTGTGTCAGTACTTCATTCCCCTGTATTCTCTTTCACAAACATTGACTTTCCTGATCCACAGGTGGCAAGATTCGCCCCACAAGCCCTTCTATTCACATGTGGTGACAACATCACAGGCTCATCAGTGGGAAGTTGGCGGAAAGGCCCATTTGGTCTCCAGAATCTAGCCATGGTCTGGATTCATTCTAAGGAAAGAAAGACTCAAACCTATTAAACTAACTCAATTGTGTCACCCACTGACCTTTGGAAAAAAGAGAAAAAAACATCTAATCTGTGGAGGAAGTGTCCCCAAGTCTGAGGGGCACCTGCCCTGCCTGATGGAGGATGAAAGATACCAGTGAGATGAATCTCTGTAGAAAGGTCTGGGCCTTGAAGGTGATGATGTACCCTAGGTAGGTCCCTGTGGATGGGAGTGAGGGGAAAGGAAAGGAAAGGAATAAAGTCAGATATTAAGAAGAGGGGGAGGGTTTGACCTCCTACTCCTTTTATGTTTACACAACAGAGTATTCTTCTTATATACTCAATCCAACTCTCCCAGTGTACTTTAAAACCACTCCCAAATTCTTTCTTCTAAACTCACATTCAAAGCCTACATACAAGTTTTGGAAATACAAACAAATTTTAATGGGAGGGAAACCCAGGAAAAGGAGGACGGAGGACCCTCCAGGTGTCCAGCAGGACCTACCCCTGCTCTGCTGAGCTGTGACGAAGGCAGTCTGTGCCGGCTTCGCCACATGAGATCATACGGAGTGTCTCTTTTCTACACAACTCCCATTCCCTCCACCTTTTATTAAGTCTTTCTCAAAAAAGAAGAGAGACGTCCCTGCAGAATGGGTGATTCTTCTGAAGCTTTTCCCTAGTGCTGTGGCCACCAGGCCTGAGCACAGAAGGATACCAATCACTTACTACTGCCCATCATAGACGCTTAAACTGACAGGGTAGAAAGAATATTCTTTTCACACGCTTAAAAATTACTCTAAGTTATTTTAAATTTGGAACTGTTTGTATATTCCTTATAAGTTTATAAAACTCACACTGTCCCTTCATGACTAACTGAAGTGGAATTGAGAGAGTAGTCTATATTTATAACTTCTCTGCTTGGTCGTGCTCACAGCCCTATTTCCACTCTCTGTTACTGTACACAGAGTTATGTGAGGTATTGTGGGCTCCTAAACTTCACTGATTTCCAAACAAGGCAGGCCTGTGTCCTGTAGGGACAAATTGGGGGCTGTTTCATCCAAGTGGAGACCGAGCTCAGAGGGAGAGTCCTCCAGCTTTGCGGTTTTGGCTGCATCTCTTAACACCGGTGTTAGGGCCCATTCTAGGCAATTACACGCCTTACCAGTGTTGACCAGTATCATTGCTACTGATAGACTGCCGACCGCACATGCCCGTTAGCAGCGCCATGCTACACGGCTGTGGCTACGCACTTCCCCGCTGCCTATTTATTTTGGTAGAGATTGTTAGTCCAGAAGTTACGCTGCTTCAACAACCCATGCAGCCCCTTTCCACATACATAAATCTTTATGTCAACAGAATTTAAATGAACCAACCCAAGGCAGCCACTTGCAGGGAACTCCTATTTAGGGGCCAGCAGACAATGTTTTGGATACAATTTTGTCAACAACGACAGAACTGCTTACCAGGAGATGGTGAGAAAGTCTGAGGTCCCTACGGAGGGGGCTGTTTGCAGTGTGTGCGCAATCTAGATCTGTGCGCACATATCTGCACATGTGGGTACATCACGGTGCAGCATCTTCACAGCTGTTGAACAAACCTCCTCCAAAGCTACCTCCTTGGGAGGATGCACACCTGGCCAATAAGCTCACAATTTGCAAAGCCCCCTTCGGAAACCTTTTTTGAAAAACATGCTTCTGGAGACCACAGTGCATTCTTTGCTACAGGCCCCAAGGGTGGCACATCTCGGTAAAGGGAGGGAAGAATGGCCCCAATCACATTATTATTTTCTTTTTTCCTAACGTCAGTGGGGCCATAGGTATCTCATCTCAGTTCTATGGATGCTATGGCGGTTGTGTCCCCTGGGTCACCTGGATTTCCCACATCCTCAACTTCTCAGCCATTTGCAGCACCTCTTTTTTCCCCCATTTTGAAAGTTTTATTGAAATACAGTTGATTTACAAAGCTGTGATAATTTCTGCTATACAACAAAGTAGTTCAATTATACATATACACACATCCATTCTTTTATAGAGTCTTTTCCTCTACAGACCATCACAGGTATATTGGGTAGAGTTCCCTGTGCTATACAGCAGGTCCCTGTTGGCCTGTCATTCCATATACCTCAGTGTGCATACGCCCGCCCCCAACTCCCAGTCCATCCCTCCCCCAACACCTGTCCCCTTTGGTAACCATAAGTTTGTTTTCAAAATCTGTGAATCTGTTTCTGTTCTGTAAATAAGTTCATTTGCATCTTTTTTTCTTTTTAAAGATTTTTATTTTTTTCCATTATAGCTGGTTTACAGTGTTCTGTCAATTTTCTGCTGTACAGCAAGGTGACTCAGTCATACATACATAAATACATTCTTTTTTTCTCACATTATCATGCCCCATCAGAAGTGACTAGATATAGTTCCCAGTGCTATACAGCAGGATCATATTGCTTATTCATATATATATATTTTGAAATTCCACATATAGGTGATATAATATATTATATTATATTACATCTTTCCCTGTCTGACTTACTTCACTTAGTATGATAATCTCTAGATCCATCTATGTTGTAGCACCTCTTGAATGAACTCTTAATATCATTGGTCTGTTTTCTTTGTGGGAGCTTAAGTTTTGACCATATATCTAGATTCATTTAAGCCCTTAAAGATGTATATGCTTTTTAAACAGAGCATTGTGATTTGGATATGTTCTTAGGTGTCTAGAGAGAAAAATGCTCGCCCCCCCCCACCCCCGCTTCTTTCTGTAATTAAATCTACTGGAGAAGCATGAATTGTAACCACTAGAGATCACAACCTTTGAGTGATTTATTACCCTCCAGCCTCTCTAGTTGTTTCTCCTTTGATCTTGTTACTTCCTGATGGCACACTTTCAGATTTGTAAACATATATTTCAGAATATATGTTATACTAGAACGCCACATTATTCTTTTCCGTTATCTCATCTGATTGCTGGCCCCATTTCCTGAAGTTAAATTATTGTTACTACTGTGGAGAAACCACAAAAGATCCACTAGACTTTCAAAGTACAGTAGACTCTGCTATAAGGAGAGAAGGGGGAACCGGATGTCCTGGATGGCAGCACATTCTGGTTAACAGAATTGCCACACAACCCTTATGAGAATCAGTCTGCGGAGAACTGGACCAAAGAACACTTCCACCCCCAAATTCACAGAACTTACATTTTATCTGTCTCGTGATTCAGTAGTGTCTCGGAAAAACACACATGTAGAATGTTGGCATGTCCTTGCAAAGATTATAAACAAAACAAAACCTGCTGTTCCCACAGAATTCTGTTGGTTCATATTTTATTTTGTTTAATTTTTATTTTTATGGATGGCAGAGGTAGTGGTGGGGCAGCACACTTTGATAAAGATGTGATGAACCTTGCCAGAATGCATGAAAAGTGCCAAAACTCTTATCTTGACAATGCAAAATTCAGTCATGTTGGAAATTACATTTTCTCCATTTCAACAAAGAAAAACTGGATTCGATACCTCAGAAAGGTTGACGGAAAGATTCCAAAATTTAAGACTCCTCCACCTCCCTTTTTAAAAAAACCCTAATAGTAGGAGTTCCCGTTGTGGCGCAGTGGTTAACAAATTCGACTAGGAAACACGGGGTTGCGGGTTCGATCCCTGGCCTTGCTCAGTGGGTTAAGGATCCGGCATTGCCATGAGCTGTGGTATAGTTTGCAGACTCGGCTTGGATCCCATATTGCTGTGGCTCTGGCGTAGGCTGGTAGCTACAGCTCCGACTGGACCCCTGGAACCTTCATATGCCATGGGAGCAGCCCTAGAAAAGGCAAAAGGACAAAAAAACCCCACACAAAACCTAATAGTAGAGTTTTCTAGGTTTTGGTTTGCTTTTTGTAAGTAATAGGTAAAACTGGATTCCATTCAAGTGCCAACATGGGCATCTCATGCATAAAATGCTACTTGAAAGAGTGTTACAGTTGTAAATGCCCAATAAACATGGGTTCACAGGTGACTTCTGCCTTATCCAATTAATTAGGAAACATCTGAGCATGAATTTTTATTTGATCTCTGAACCACTGAATATCTAGTTATCATTTCTGATTTTAGGTGTTTGTTTTTTTTCGAGTATTACCCAGATTATAAGGTGAATTGTATCACTGCAGGCCCACCCAGCATCACTTAGGGCTCTAAGAAAGCTGAAGCAAAATATGACACAGCTCAGTGAGGTCTGAAACACTGGGTGGGAAATTCAGGGCTTTTCCCTTCAGACACTGCCACTCATTTGCCCTGCAATCCTGGCAAGTGACCTGACCACCATAGGCTGGGCCTAAGGAATGGATATACAGTGAGGCCAGCCTGTGCTGGGCAGTGGGCAGATCTTTCTCCCCTTCCTGTTTGAGCAACCTTTCCCCTATTCCATATCTTCATTTAAAAAAATTTTTTTTTCGTCTTTTTAGGGCCACACAGAGGCATATGGAAGTTCCCAAGCTAGGGGTTGAATCAGAGCTTCAGCTGCTGGCCTACACCACAGCCATAGCAAAGCTTGATGCTTAACCCACTGAGCAAGGCCAGGGGATCGAACCCATGTCTTCATGTTAACAGTTGGATTCATTACCACTGAGCCATGACAGGAACTCCCATGTCTTCATCTTTAGACCCCTAGCCTGGGAACCTCCATATGCTGAGGGAGTGGCCTGAGAAAAGACAAAAAGACACACACACACAAGCTTCTGGCTCCTGAGTTCCTGGTGCATCCTCATGCCCAACGCAGAAGGCCTCGGAGGCCTGGGTGTGGAAGCTGCAGCCCATGCTGCAAACTGGTGCACAGTATCCCTTAGGATGTTTGTGTTGTACTCCCAGAGGGAACAAGTACTGGCAAGTGACAAGAAAAAAAAAAAACAAAAAAACAACAACCCCACACACAAAACATGTTTTGCAAACAATCGGGGTGACCTGAAACTCAGGGTAAAAACTGAAGTCAGCATTTGTTCATGGCCATCCAAGCCAGGCTCTATTATGCATGTTAGGAGAGTTTGGAGGAAGAAGAAGACTTCTCAGTTTCCCATCCACCCAGGACCTCTTGCCTCAGGCCCATGGCCCACCCCCAGTCTGGGCTGCATGACTTTGTTTTGCTTCCCCACTGAGCTAGGAGCATCTCTGAAATGAGACGGAGGAAGGAAGGAGTCATTATTGTTTTCTGGAGCTGAAAGCAACCCCAGAATTCGGAGTACAAAAGAATGTCTCCATTTTCACTCACTTCAGTCCAGAGAGCTCAGTCCAGTACCTGGGTCATAGAACTCAAAGCCCAGGGCTCTGGTAACCCCGGGATGTGATGTTCCCCACTTCCCCCTAACTCCCCAGAAAAGAGAAGCATTTCTCAACCTTAAAAGCACGTCAGGTCCCCTTACCATAAACCACCCCCAAATCCCATTTGATACTACGGGAAATGGATTTGTTTCTCATTTTCCAATTCTGAAACTGCCTATTTAGGTATGTTCCTCCTAATTGTACTTTTCTCCCACTGCACAGACAGACATACTTCTCCCAGTCTAAGTAAAGCCTTGTAAATGCATTTTTACCCCCACTGCACTCCCCCTGCTGCCATCTAAATAAAAGCATCTCGACTTTCCCCAAAATCCACTTTCTCCTGTTCCACAGATGGTAGGACCTTATCTTCCCAAATTCACATTCTCAGCCCACGCCAGCGCTCGGCAGGAGCACAGAAGATACATTTTGAACCTGTTGCTTCTATCCTCCTGCCAGCTCCACTTCGCATGCTTCTAATGCTTCCCTCTCCAACTCCCATCCTTTGAAATTTCTAAACCCCCGGTAGAGGAAGCGCCTCAGGCTCTTAATAAGCTCAGTCATGCTCGAAATATCCGTTTCACCCACGAGGTACTGCAGACAGCCATTCCAACAGGAGCACACACTCAGGGGAAAGGCAAGCCTCCTTCAAGACTCAATATTTGTAATTCCTAAAAAAGCCATTCCTATTAATTTTCATTAACATACCTGTGAACTTGCAAGAGTCTAGGGGTTGAAAGGATGCCTTCTGAAACACCCCGCATCCACCTACATCCTTGGTAATGACAGTGGATTAAGAAATTCCCTTCATGTCCCCTTGACCACAGAGGGCATATATGCAACTCTCCTCCCCTGGAACTTACAAAACCTAACAGGAAATCTTCCACCACCTACACAGAAAACCCATTGCCAGAAAAATGAAGTGTAAACACTTTATATTAAATTAGCCAGGTGTTTTTAAAAAATAACATTATCCCAATCCAATACTTTCAAATTCTGGCTGGCTTTCAAGTCTCATGGTGCATACAGGAGCAGAGGTACAACAGACACATGGCTTTGCCCCCCTGTAAGGGGCATGGCTTTTTCTTTTTGTTGGCTGCATCGATGGCATGTGGCGGTTTCTGGGCCAGGGATTGAACCCATGCCACAGCAGTGACCCAAGATGCTGCAATGACAATGCTGGATCCTTAACCAATTGTGCCACCAGGGAACTCCCGGGTTTTTGATAAATACAAACAACGTGCAAACTAGTATACATCTAAAGCTGCCAGGAGAAAGCAGCCAGTGATCCTATTTCTTTTATCTGGGGCTTCTCTCCTATATTTTTATAATGGAAAATGATGGACGTCAAGAATACAAATCTGGAGTTCCTGTTGTGGCTCAGTGGAAACGAAACCGACTAGCATCCATGAGGATGCAGGTTAGATCCCTGGCCTTGCTCAGTGGGTTAAGGATCTGGCATTGCTGTGAGCTGTGGTGTGGGTGGCAGATGCAGCTTGGATCTGGTGCTGCTGTGGCTGTGATGTAGGCCGGCAGCCACAGCTCCAATTCAACCCCTAGCCTGGAAACTTCCATATGCTGCAGGTGTGGCCCTAAAAAGACAGGAAAAAAAAAAAAAAAGAATATAAATCTGCCTAAGATAAACCTTTAACTTGGTCCTAAACCTCCTGGGGATATTTTGATACTCGAAAGACGTATCAATGAAAATGAAGAAACTTAGAAAGAACATGAAAAAGTGGGAAACTTCCATGTGACTCAGCTTATAGAGGAACACATGTCATTATGTATTTGTGAGAGATTCTATGAAAAAAATCTACCAGCCCTCAAACATTGTCACCTACCCTAATCCCTCCCACTGGGCAGTTTCTGGTTCCAGGCCCTGACATGCCCTGACATGACCCCTGGGCAAGCTTGGCTCTTGGTAGCATTTCTCTGCCCCTAAATCATGTCGAAAATACATTAAAAAGCAAATAAAACTACTGGTCCAGAAGCTATGTTGGCAAAATTGAAAGCAAGAATTTAGAAATAGCCTATGCTCGTGTATATGCTAGGATAGCCACATTTTTAAGGGCCTAAGTCATGTCTGTCTGTCTATTTTTTTTTTTTTTCACATATTGGTTTAAGGGAGAGATTGTGAGATGTTCATCTTCTGTTTTGGAGACCTGGCATGAGAGAGCAGTGTTCAGATAAGAGAAGAACATGGACTCTGGGTTTATAGCCCAGCTTTGTCATTTATTGGCTGCTGCAAGACAAAGGGACTCAGTGTCCTCAGCAAACGTCTAAGATAAACAATACCACCTTGTGCTATTGGTGCAAGAGTAAATGCGGCAAACCACATAATGGCATCAAGTATTTTTCCTGGCATGCCATAGGTCCTCTGTAAACATTAGCCATAATTATTTGATCCCTTGCCTGGATTTCAAGATTCTCGGGTTCTAGTCCTGCTCTGCCAACCATTTGCCCGCTCAGCTGATGTGTACAAGGGGTAGGAGAGATAACTAGTCTCACACTGTGACCCACTGGTCTCTCTTGAATCCCTGGAAGTGACTTCTGGGCCATGATGAACCAGGAAGAGCAAAGAGAGAGGCCAACAGCCCTGCCTCTGATCAGCTCAGATACAAGGGATCACGTTTCAGAAGTAAGGTTATGTGGCTACGACAAAAAAAGAAAACCAAGAGGCAAAATTCTAAAACACTTCAAATTTCATCTCTGCTCAAACAAATGAAAATATTATACGTTTTCAGATTAGCTTAGCATTCTGGTTCTGGTCTTTTAGTGCTGTTCTTAAAGCTGTTTGCTCCAAAAGAATCTTCATTCAGCACAGGTGGACATACCTCCCTTACCAGAGACAACATCATTGGAGGGGTCGCTGTAGTTGTAGTTACTATTTTAAAGGGTCCTCAAGATCCAGATGGATGAGGGGTGGGTGGGGTGGGGTAGGGGTTTGCTGAGAGCCGTAGCCAGATTCAAGTTTCTTAAGTCTGCCAAGAAGGCTTTCACAGTGTGGAACTTGAACCTTCAACTTCTATCAAGAAGTAAGCCCTGTTTAGATAAGAAAAAGAAATTTTTGTACGTTTGAAATGACTTTATTAGGCTCTTCAAAAAGAAAAAAAAAAAACTCCCAACCCAAATTGCTGCTAAACAACTTCTTTCAACTTTTTCTCCTGGTTAGATGAAGACTCTCAGGCTGTAGCAAAGAGACAGACAAGCTCCTTCCTCTGTGGTGAGGAAAAAACTCCCTACAAGCACTGAAGAAAAGGGTAGGGAAGCATCTTCCTAGTTACCTACTGGGCTAAGCTGGAGCAGGGTAAGGAGGGGGCAGTAATTTGGGAGAGGCACTACCGATCATCATCGATGCACAAATAAATAGGCAGTGCTAAAGAGTACTTTTCAAAAGGGAGCTACAGCTAGTTTCTGCTGTCAGGCTCAGAGGCTCCTCAAATTTATGGATTCTATGGGAATCACTTGGAGGCTTGTTGAGAGTGGAGCAAAAATATCTTCCCCTGCAATTTTCCAGGTCATAAGAATCTCTTCCAGAATCTTCGGGCTAGACTTATGAGTTGCAACCCAGAACATGCGCAGGCTGTCTGAAAAAAAAATCACTGGCTTTGTGCACAGGCACCCCGGGCTGGCTCTTCTGCATGGAGGTGGGAAGTTCGGCCAGCTGACCAGAGCACCCGCCAGACTGTCCAGTTCTCATGCCACCTGCACCTCCCTATCTAGAACCCACTGCTCCAGCTGCACAAAAATAATCCAGGGTGCCAGTGCCACAGGGCTATTGCTTCATCCTGACCCCATCACTCCAGGCCACTGTGACAGGAAGGGGGACGCCAAGAGTATGATGACCCCCTGCTCCTCTCAGACCTCCCACCTCTGGTCCTGTATCAAGCAAGATAGACTTGTTCATCTATCCCGTAAGGAGTTTTGTGATTTTCTGGTGCAGCCCTGGGATGCAGCTGGGAGTCTGGGCCCTAGGTCCCATGGACCATTTTAGTTTAGTGCCAGGGTGAGGGTAATTTTACTGAATCATGACAAGGATACACTAAAACACAGAAACACACACTCAGTTGAACACTTTTGCCCTCCTGGCCCCTGCTCCAATCACACTGGCTCCTTTCTCTTTTGTGAATAAGGTATACCCTTTCATAACTTCAGGGCTTTGCACATGTTGTTACTTCTGTCTGGATTCTACCTCTCCCCACCCTCAACCTGCCTCCCAGCCTGGCTGTGTTCACCCCCCAACAGCCTTTCCTAAGTGGGTGCTATTCCCGCTGCTCCATCATTTTATGTGACAGCACCCTCTTCATCTTCCTCAAAGCACTGACCACATTTACAATCAAAGGCCTTGTTTTTTTTTTTTTTTTTTTTCAGTGGCTGGAGGAAAGAGGAAATGTGGAGTTACTGTTTAATGGGTACAGAGTTTCAGGTGTACAACATAAAAGGAGTTCTGATGATGGGTGCACAACAATGTGAAAGTGCTTAAATGCCATTGAACTGTATACTTCAAAATTGTTAACATGGTTAAATGGTTTTGTGTTATATATATTTTACCACGGTTTCAAAAAAAAAAAAAAAAAAAAGAAGAAGACAACGATGACTTAATTTTGTGTTTAAGGCCTAATTATCTTTCTTCCATAGTGTACACTGCACCAGGGCGGGAATCCTATGTTTGTTCACCACTGTGTTCCCAGGGCCATGTCAAAACCAGGCCTATCACAGATGCTCAGGGTCCACTAGTTCAATGATTCATGATGAATGCACATTTCCTACTCAACTGTAAGCTTCTTCCAGAGGGCTTCCTACACAGATAGAGTCAGATGCCAATTTAACCCCAGCATAAGCAAACTTTCCAAAAGCAAAGCCCTTGTGTATGGGGTGGGGAGTGGAAGGGTGTATGTATGTACATAGACAGATTTTACTGTATTTTCTCTCTTGCCTTGGCTGCCAAGAATCCCAGAGGAACCAGATTCCAGAAAGATGAACCATCCTTCTGGTGTGGTAAGAGTATCTTGCTAACTCGGCCATTCAGGTCTCCTGTCATCCAGATTTTTATTTTTTAATTGAAATCTGCCTCAAATTCTAATTTTCTTGGGCATCAGGCAAAGTATAAATGGAAAACAAGTAAGTAACAGAAGGGAGTTTCTTGCAGGATAAGTACTTTACTATGTTTTGATAGTGAATTGTGATTAAATAAATAACCAATGATGACAAGAGTAATATGAAAAACTACTTTCCTCACACCCACCTAAAAAGGGAGAAAAAATGACAAAAATCAGAGCAGCCACCTTTAGGTAATGAGGAATAAAATGAACCGTAGTCCCCTGGTTTATTTCTCAGCTATTTTTCCCCACGAATAACCAAAGAAATCATCTGACCTAACACCAAGCCCCAGCCTGCTTTCAGGTCACACTTGCTTTGGGGCAGCCTCAAAGTTTTAATGAAAACAATTCTCTTTCTCTTTCAAGGACTTGATGTAAGTAAAAGCTGAAGGTACTAGTTGGGGAGGGAAGAGATAAATGTTATCGTTAATGGTGTGGCACCTTCCATTTATGGGGCACTCGCTGCCCCACATGTTATGAGCCTGGCACACACTAATCTCCACAATTTAGAAGGGAGAGCCTGCTACTTCCCCATTCTCTGAACCAGAGCCTGAGGCACACAGAAAGCAGTAGAGCTTGAAAGAGGCAAAGGTAGAAATTCCAACCCCAGCGATCCATATCCAGGGTGCATGCTTTCTACCAGCGTGCTACAGTGCATCTTTCAGGGTAATTCTCCTAATTCATGGAAAGGAAGCAGCATTATTTCACTGATGAGGAGAATAAGGACTAAAGAGGCTGTGACTCAACAGGGAGCCAGTGCTGATAAGTGGAAAACTACTCAAAGCCAGCAGCTCAGCCCTAAGACCACATGAGGCTCCTTTCTGCACCTTAAAGACTTGCCAGAGCTATTTGGGGCCAACCCAAAGGACCAAAAGCCAGGAATTTTGTTATCAAAAAATGGGAACTTCACTGCCATGCTTAACCAGCTTGAAAATATTTTTCAGTTATATCTACTTTAAATGTCATATAATTCACACAAATTGGTAGAGCACAGAATTAGTACCACCCCAATCACAGTGCTTAATAATAATGGCTTTTTAAAAAAAGAGACATAGAGCTCTTCTTTTGTAAATTGTTATGGAATAAGTATTTGTTAATTTAACACCCAAACCTGTCTGGAAGACACACCTGGTGCTGTGAGGGCTAAAAGAAATGCACAAGACCTTCTGTAGCCAGAGTCTGAAGACCAGATGCACAAACAATAATTTCAAGGTGACGATTTGCTTCATAAAGATATCAGGAGGGCAAGATTAACCAGCTGAGAGGACCATGGAATGGAAGGGTGTGTACAAGGCAGAAGCATCTGAGTAGGGATTCTTCAAGTAGGCAAAGGGACCTTGCAGTTTCAGGGGCTAAGGGTGGGTGTAGGGGCATGGCTTGTCATATATTTCAACAGAAAAATCATAAACTGCCATCTTTATTAATATATAGCTTCAAATTCTTAAAAATGGCCTCTGTGCATTTTTTCCTTTAAGAAAGATTTTAATTGAACATATCAAGTTTGTTTAAAACATCACAGGATGAGGTCTAGAAAGAGGCTTTTGTTGCTATCCAAAGTTAAAGCCTATGGATCATCTATTGCTAAAGTTGTTTAGAATAGACTAATTATTCTTTTTCCCTCCTCCTTTCTCTGTCTTGGCACAAGGAAATTTTAAGCCATCTACAATCCCTCCATTAAATTAAAAAAATAAACAAACAAACCTCCATTGTGAGAGGCGCCATTGGTGTCTGCCTCCTTGTCCTCCCATCACAAAAGGAGAGGAGTGCTAAAGAACAGGCTCATTGGTCACTATTTCATGAATTTAAAAAAGTGTAGCAATGCTGCCTGGCCAGACAGAGTGAAAAACAAAAACCTCAGTCATTTGTTTAAACAAACTCACAAAAACAAAACCACTTCCTCAACAGACCCAGTGAATTCTAAAAAGGATCACACACTTAACATGATTTTTTAAACTTTAAATTTCACAAATTAAAAGCGGGATGATGGGACCAAACCAATGGACATCATCCCACTCCTCTGCTTATCTGTTTCTGGTTTTACCCAGCTGCCAAAAACACCGACAGCACTTCCTCTCATCCCAACAGGAAAATTTCAAGGCTCCTGAAGGTCTGAGTCCGACCGGAAAGCTCATGAATATTCTGATTTTCTGGAGCTGATGCAAGGAAATCACTGTAATTGATGACCAGACACAGAGTTACCTACTAAATGTCTGTTCCCCAGAATTACTCCTCTGAAATAATTTATCAAAAGTTGGATTTCCATTTTCAAAGTTATTAATAACAAGAGTCTGTTTCCGATTTTTAAGATGAGGTTTAATCTTTGGAGCCTTTCTTCTTCTCACTAAATTGTCTCTATACAGTGGAATCGCCCTTAATAAACTCCTTTGCTTTATTGCATTTTAATGAAGGTGAATAGAAAGCAAACTGAAGGAAATCTTAAATTCCCACGCGAAATGGGAAGAAATGAGAGCGCTGAGAAGATTTAAATTAGAATATGCATTTACTGGGTGCCAGGAAATTAAGAGGGTACGTGTGCCTAGGGTGGCATGCGGGCGGGGGGTGGAGGCACTGGCGGCGCCGTCAGTGGATGCCGTGAGCATCAAGCGCTGTTGCGATCAGTTTTTGTCTCCAACCGGAGTGTGTATTTGGGCGTGAACCCAGAATATTAAGACTTGAGTTTAACTTGAGAACGAACACCCTCTCTCCATGTTAGTTTTTCTCTTTCGCAATCACATTTAAATCTTTTACTTTCGTTTAAAATTTTGCCCCGCTGCTAAGGTACTGAACCTGGGTGACCTCTGCGTATCATCTACCCAGAGGCTCCTCCCGCTGGAAAGTGCCGCCAGGTCGGAGGTCTGAGCACTCTCTTACTTTAGGACAGCCGGTTTTCTATCAAAACTTTATCCTTAAGAAGAAACTAGGGTTTGTACGGAAATTCTTCAGAACGAGCTATTTTTCCAACATAACGTGGATCGCCAACAGGCGAAAAACACCAGCCAGCAGCACCAGGACACATCCCGAGGGAGGCGGCGTGGCTTCACACTGTGCTATCGCGATCGAACCACAAGATTCAAACCATGTTTCCGTGGAAAAACTTGAACCAGCAAGAGGTTTAGATTACATGATTGGAGACAAATGAGAAACCGTTTACATGTTTTCAGCTTTTGGGATTTTTAAAATTAGGAAAAACAAAAGCCATACAACAAAAAAAACAGGGAGCTGAGGAAGTCTTTCAAAATCCAAATGCCACACCCGCCAGCTCCCTTTTCTGACCGCTTTCCCACGTGTGGTGTCTGGAGACCACGTGACGTGGAGGTGGGCGTGGCAAGAGCGCCGTCAGATGGCCCTGCCCACTCTCTAGGCTTAACACTTGCCGAGCCCCTCCTCCAGTCAGCCAGGCCAGCGCAGCAACGATCTGAGGGGGAGTTTTGCATGTCCACTTCCAAGAATTTTTAACCGCTCTATTGGGACTTACTCTAACATCGAGATTGGGGACTAGAAATGACAGAAATAAATGTTAGCTATCTCATTGTGCTCTGAGCCAAACTTAAAACATTCACCAAGAAACTGTAAACACAAAAGAATCTTGGTACAAAGTAGTCTTCTGATTTCTGTGCAACCACAACTTTAAAAGCTGTACATATTTAGCATCCAAACTAATTCAGTATTATCAATTCTACCGTCAAAATACCTACTTGGTCCTGCAAATGTGAGTGACCTGATAGCCCAGCCCACTAAGCATGTATGGTTTAAGATGCTTGAAGTTTTTTTCTCTTTTCCTAATATAACAGTTACATTTCAAACTCTTAAATTTGTGAGAAGTTATAAGTATCAGTGAGCTAAAATAAAGGCCATATGGAGCTCAGTGTACCTAGCATGATCTTGTCTGTCAAAATACAATTACAAACTGGAGTGGACTGCAGGATATTAAAAACTGTAGTCATTCACAGTTCTTTCAAAGAGATGCATGAGCTTTAATAAAACATTATAGTTGAGTAGAAATAGTTTTTTATTCTTTTAAGGTATAAATAAAAAGAATAAAAAAGGTCATTTAGGTAGTTAAGAATCAAATAGCTATTTTTTTTAAAACCCTCTAAAGAGTAATTTTAATCGTTTGGTAATGGGAAATTCAAAATAATGATTTCTTCATACAAATCTGATTTTGGGCTGCTGAAATTTAATTAAATGGGGGGGGTCCTCCTAAATGTTTGTATTGTCAGTATTAGTGTATATTCTGAAAGAAGAAAACAGTATCTGGAGCACCCCTTTCAATTACAGTTTAAAAAGCTCAGAGATAAAATTTCATACTATTAATGAAATTTCTTATGGTGGCATAAGCCTTCCTAACCCGTCCAAAATATTCAGGGCTGTGCCTGAGTCAGCTCTCTAATTGTGTCCTCTCGTTAAGTCCTCAAAAGCAAGAGACATTTGCAGCCAGGACCAAAGCTAATGGGACTTTTTTTTTTTTTTGGTCATTTGAGATCTCCTCCCTTCTCCTTCACCTCCTCTGAAGGGAAAAATGGCAATGATGTTTCAAATAACATTCATATTTGAGATTGCTTAGCTTTTACATTTTTTTTCCTGCTTCATGTCATTCATAACTGCCCTCCCAGAAAAAGTGGAGCTGCTACTGCTATTTAAAAAGTTTCATGTCCCTCATTTTAAAAATACATAAGGTCCTCAGAGTAGAATTCCAATTACTAAGTGTAGAAACAGAAATAGAAAAATCACCATTTGGCAAATACCATAGTAATGAATGTTAAAATTAGCAGGTGAAATAATGAGGAACAGTAGTAACAGGATAGTCTCAAGTCTCTACTCTTAAAAGATGCTTCCTAATTACAAAGGGGGAAATAGTAATGACACCTGTGGAACCTGCAGAGACCACCTTAACCAGGTGATCAAAGTTATTGCCATCAAAAATGAAACATTAGGTATCATGTGTCTCTTAAAAATGTATAATCTGGATTTAATCAGGAGGAAAGACACATTTGAATTGAAAGATATTCTACAATCTTTCTCTACAAGAGAAAGAGATGGTCCATGCTCTTCAAACATGTGAAAATAGTGAGCATCTAAGGAAGACTGAAGACAATGTCACAGATTAAAGGAAACTGGAGATATGAAAAATGCGAGATGGGATCCTCTACCCAACCTAAGACTAGCAAAAGGGCATCAGTGGAAGACTGGAGAAATCTCAGTCTAGTCTAGAGATTCATGGTGCTGGAATCATGGTTAACATCCTGCTTTTGATGCCTATACAGTGTTACAGTCAGATAAGATGTTAACATATGGGGAAGTTGGGTGAAGGGTGCTTGGGAACACTTGCCAGTTTTTATAACTTTTTTATATGTCTGAAATTATCTTGAATTTTAAAGTTACAAAATGATCCTATTACAAATGTTCACAAAGGAAAAGAAAGCAACTTATAACATGATCATCAACAAAAGGATACTTAATTATCAGGATATGTGCCAACTGATTTTTAGTAAATTCCAAAATCTCCCTTTGTGTGTTTCCCACTTGAACCAGTTACTAACAGTTCCACCCTCCAAGAAACAGTCACTTAGTTTCTTAAGGTAATCCCAGAGTCTGGAGATATGGCACATTTCTGCTTTTTATATTTGATTCCCAGAGAAATACTGTCGCTAGAGGTTAGGGAGGCTGGTGGAGAACTGGGCAAGCATGTTGAGGGCCCTTTCCATTCTGCCATATTGCATAACATTTACTTTCTCCAAGTGGGAAGTACAATGGTTGAGGGATACAAAGGAAAGTAATCAACCAGAGGGACAAGAGAAAACTGCGTGACTCCCCCGGATCCTTGTAAGGACTCCTTGCTTTTTGTTTTAAATGTAGATGGAACTGCATTTTTCTCATTTGAACACATACGCTGCTCTGGTATCTGCTGCAGATAATATAGGCTTCTGCTCTCTTCGCATTATGTGGCAAAAAGACCAAATTCTTTCGGCACCAAAAATCCCTACTGCGTTAGCAGCAATTTCCCAGCACTGCAAAGCCCTACAGTTTCCCTGATCCACCACTATGTGGTAGAAAAGGCAATACAAAGAGTGTGTCAGAGTTGCACTAAAATCTCATCAGACAAGCTTGATCTACTCCCCCCCCGCCCACCGCCCAGAGATACTGGTCTCAAATGAAATGATCCTCATTGGGGAATAATAGGAAATTGAGGCCACAAATGAATGTGCAAAAGCTATTATTTTTTTACTTTGGTATTCTCTACATTACGCGGTGTGCAGGAGAAGGTGAGAATTCTGTTGTCGAGGAATGCCCAACTCTTTTAAGAATATGTGTTGCATCTGTGCAGGGCTGCTGAGAGGAAGGAGTGAGGTGCCATTGATTAAGTCCCTGCCTGGCCAGGAGCAGTGCTGTTTAAACCAGTACAAGCTCCTTTCTATAGACAGGAGACTAAGGCTCTAAGGTTGGACTTGCAGGGTCGTGTGTATGTGTGTGTGTGTGTGTGTGTGTGTGTGTGAGAGAGAGAGAGAGAGAAAGAGAGAAAGAGAGAGAGAGAGAGAGAGAAGAGAAAGAGAGAAAAGGTGGGGCTGGACTCTGCTTGGCCTCACTCCAGGATCCAGGTTCTATTTTCCACGTTGCCTCAAGATTAAGACATAGTTCATTTGCAAATTCTGCAGTAACTGAGAGGTATCCAGTGGAATGGAGGGTAGAAAACTGGTGTCGCCTAGAAGGAGGGGATGCAGAGAGACCCAGGAGCACTAACTGCGTGACAGACGAGCACTGTGTGCATGGAGGGTGTGAGAAGGAAACTTTCTTGCTAGCAGGGTCAACTTAAGCCAAGGAGAAAGACCAGGAGGGTGGAGGACCCCTAAACGATTAGGATAGCCCTTTCAGGCATATTTATCTGAAAGAAAGGGACAAGGGGACCCTCCTAAAATACTGTGTCATTAACAAGGTGCTGAGGGCTGGTCTAGGATACAGCAATGGGGACAGCATGCATTTTGAAGATGGTTTTTGACCACGGTGTTAAGGCTTCAATGAAGATGAATGTGTCCTATTCATTTAAAATATTCTAGCAACTGTCATACTGTGAGAAAGAGACAGAGAGAGAGAGAGAGAGAGAGAGAAAGGTAGATGGAAGGAAGAGAGAAGTAAAAGAGGAAAATTATTATGTGAAGGAAAAAAACTGCTCACATTTCCAGAAATCAGCTATCCAACAAACTCACATTTTGGGCACTATACAGCCAAGAACCAGAAAGAAGCTACAAGGCACTTAGTGCCTATTTTCTCTTACATACAATTCTGATGAGCTTGCAAATCTGTTTGAAGTACCCACAGCAAACAGGAAGGAGCAACTAATCACCTGCAGAGGGGCTGATAGGCAGAGCTTTCTTGTCATATTGCAATAAGTCTATTAAACAGAAATAGAGATATAAAAATGATAAAACTGGACCATAAGAACACAACCAGTACAAGAAATCTTCAGTATAGAGTAAGCTGCCTCCCACCAGGCCTTGAGGCTATGGCTGTATTATGCATATTAATACAACACCTTCTGCTCACTGATATCCCTGAGTTGGTCAGAAATGATTAAATCATATTCATGAGTGTAAGAAGCAAAGAACTACATAATCTATGTTGGAAGGATTTTTAGACTGAGAGTGTACAAACACAGTCTCAACTACCTCTGAGGCTTTACTGTACACTTCTTTGTTCATTGGGCAAATATTTACTGAGAGACTGATGTGAGAGGCAAGGCCCCTGCCCACATAGAGTTCACAGTCTAGTAAGTATCTGAGTTACCCAAGATGCCAACTTTGACCAGGAGAGCCTGCACAAGTTTTTGGACTTTTGTACTCAGTGCTGTGGACTGAGATAGAAAGAAGTTTTGACTTATTTTTGGAGCAACCAAAACTGGTCTAGGTCTTCGATTGGCACTCAGGAATCAAGTAGACAGTACTTCAAGAACCAGTCCCCATGGCCAAGGTATGCAGCTTTGCCTACACAAAAATCCAGCAACATGAAAGGCTCACGGAACTGAATTTGCCAGCTCTTTCTCCTTGTTAAAGAGACAAATTCAAACCCATGTGCATTCTTACATTTAAGCTATAAACATCCTGTACTGAACCACTAATCATTTAACCAATGCATTTAAGAATATGGCATGTATGTTTTAAGTAGTGACAAAATTTTTAAAGGAAGAATCCTAGATATCTTGATATTGTTTGAAAATTTTACA
This sequence comes from Phacochoerus africanus, assembly GCF_016906955.1. NCBI lineage: Eukaryota > Metazoa > Chordata > Mammalia > Artiodactyla > Suidae > Phacochoerus > Phacochoerus africanus. Next base: position 139,382,462 of record NC_062545.1, read on the forward strand.
TCATTTTACAAAAATCTTAATCAGAAAACTCGGATATAATAAAATTTCTTTTCATCTTCTTATTGTGTTAAAAACCCGAGAGTCCTTCCCCTCTAGAGGGAAAAGCTTAAGAACTAGAAATTTTCACTTAATGGGGTCTTCTTTGGGGGAAAACACTAAATAGAAAATTTCTTCTAATGTTTGAGTGCAAAGATTGTAGATGCAGGAGAGCAAATAGAAAGCATATATTTAAAAACTGGGTATATTGGAGCTCCTACTGTGTTGCAACGGAATCAGCAGCACCTTGGGAGCACTGGGACGGGGGTTCAATCCTTGGCCTGACACAATGGGTTAAGGATTTTGCGCTACTGCAGCTGCAGCTTAGGTCTGGACTGTGGCTCAGATCTGATCCCTGGCTTGGGAGCGCCATATGCCACTGGGTGGCCAAAAATGGAAGGGGAAAAAAAAAAAAAAGTAGATCTTGGTTCCAAATCCATCTCTTCCGCCTACCTGTTAACATGGACAGTTTATTTTTTCTAGGCCTTCCTCTGCTCATGAGTAAAACAACGCTGACAGAATCTCCTTCACAGGTGGTTGCAAAAACTAAATGAAATATGACTGACCTGTGTGTGGTAGCTCTTAATATACTGCTCATCATTACACAGGTCTGTGCTAAATTTTTACAAAGACCCTAGTATTCACGGGCTTTGTAACTGTAATGATAGCACAGTGACCTCAAACTGGACGTGTTTCTGTGTTGGACAGTTTTTTTTCTTTCGGAGTTTTTGCTTTTTCCTTGGAAGAGAGGCTCACCTTCCCCTGAGGCTGGGCTTCTTAATAAGCTGAAGTCACTAAGGAACAATAACAAAACAAAGGGGGAGAGTAAAGGCAAAAGTCTGACCTCGAGAGGGGTGTGTCCACCAACCATTCCTTAAGAAAGGGGTGAGCCACTCTGTGGCCTGTTCAAACACCTTCCAGCAAAGCTGGTCCCAGATGTCAGATGGGATTTGGAAAGAGGACGTTTCAACATCAGCCCACTTTGGCAAACGCTTATGAGTTGTTCAAAATAAAACTCAAAGATGATGGTTGAAGATGGAGTGAAATTTCTCGGTGGCAGACCCAGAGCTGAATGCTGCACTGGTTGGCTGTGCTGCCCCGTGGAGAACCACAGGTCTAGACAAGGGCCTCGAAACCTCGCCCACATTTATTAGCATCCTGAAAGACAGCCTGTGCCCCTGAACCCCACCATTCTCTGTGCTTTATATCTCTACTAAGTGACTGAGATTGTCCTTGTATACTTGGGTGGATTGATGTTATTTCTAAAGCATGCAATTCATTTCAAGAGGGGAGAGGGAGGATTAAGTTGGAAATATTTTTCTATTGAGAAGAAAAATTAAATATAAGTGGAAATGTTTTCATGAAAATGTTTTTATATTTCAATGTTTCCCCGGAGCACTCTGATCTCAATACATCACAGGAGTGCACTAGATTAGAAGGAATGAAGACAAAATGAATTTAAATAAAATTGAAACTGACCAGCCAGGCTTTATTCTCCCAACCTGATGAAACAACAAAACAAGGGGGGGGGAACCCCACAGATGAGCCAAAAGAAGAAATAAAAATCCACTCTGCTGAAGATTTACAGTTAAATGAGGGTTTCAATTTTGTTTCAAAATTTATCAAATCCAGCTTATTTTCACAACCCACAGAAGCTCTTTTTTTTGGCCATGCCCACAGCAGGCAGAAGTTTCTGGGCCATGGGTGGCACACTAGGTCCTTATGAACCCACTGAGCCACCAGGGAACTCTTTTTCTTCTTCTTTTTTTTCTTAGGGCTGTACCTGCAGCATATGGAGGTTCCCAGACTAGGGGTCCAATTGGAGCTACAGCTGCTGGCCTATACCACAACCACAGCAACGCCAGACCCAAGCCATGTCTACAACCTACAGCACAGCCCTTGGCAACGCTGGATCCTTGACCCACTGAGTGAGGCCAGGGATCGAAAGCACAACCTCATGGTTCCTAGTCAGATTCGCTTCTACTGCGCCATGAAGGGAACTCCTCTTTTTTTTTTTCTTCAAATGTCTGTGAATCAGTAGCCACTTGACAGAACCTTGAAGACGTTCCTCAACCTAGAAACCCACTAATATTCAGGTACAGAAGATGACTTGCTTCTTTTATAATAGTTCCTAGGTCATTAGGAGTATTTAGTACTTGCCAATAATCAACACTAATAGCTCCAGAAAACGTGTGCAATTAGACAGCTAATCTAATCGATTGTGTTGCATTTTTAAAAATTTGCTCACTCTCTTTATTCACCTGAAATATGACAGGAAAATGAAATGTACAGGTCTTAGTTACCCTTATGAAAATGAACCCATACTTTAGGAGAAAAGAATTTTGTCAGTTAATCTTCCATCTACATCTGTAAGGTCTAGTGGCCACAAACTTCAGGCACTTGTGGCCATTTAAATTTAAATTACTTTAAAATTAAATAAAACCAGAAGTTCATCTTTCAGTCCCAATAGCTACGTCTCAGGTGATCAATTGTCATGTGGCCAGTGGGTCCCCGGCTGCTTTTCAGACAGGGCAGAACATTTCTTTCCTTTTTTTTTTTTAAATGGCCACACTCGAGGCATATGGAAGTTCCCAGGCCAGGAACTGAATCTGATCCATTTTTTTGTTGTTGTTGTTTGTTTTTTGCTTTTTAGGGTCACACCTGCAGCATATGGAGGTTCCCGGGCTAGGGGTCAAATCAGAGCTATAGCTGCTGGCCTACACAACAGCCACAGCAACATGGGATCTGTGCCTCATCTACCACCTATACCACAGCTCATGGCAACGCCAGATCCTTAACCCACTGAGTGAGGCCAAACCCTCAACCTCATGGTTCCTAGTTGGATTCGTTTCCACTGCACCACAATGGGAACTCCAGGGCAGAACATTTCTATCACCACATAAAGTTCCATAGGACAGCTCTGGTCTGGATCAAAGAACAGAGCTGTGAGCTTTGGGCATTTACATTCATTTTTAAAGATGTACACAAAATAGTTTACCCAAATTTTAGGGTCACTTTGGGATAGCTCCTTTATGTATTTATTTATTTCTTTGTCTTTTTGCCATTTCTTGGGCCGCTCCCACGGCATATGGAGGTTCCCAGGCTAGGGTTCGAATGAGAGCTGTCACCACCAGCCTAGGCCAGAGCCACAGCAGCGTGAGATCCGAGCCGAGTCTGCAACCTACACCACAGCTCACAGCAATGCCAGGTCCTTAACCCACTGAGCAAGGCCAGGGATCGAACCCGCAACCTCATGGTTCCTAGTCGGATTCTTTAAGCACTGAGCCACAATGGGATCTCCTGGGATAGCTCCTTTAATACAACACTTTTCCACTCGCACTCAACTGCTTTCCCTAAGCAATGTCGATGCACGAGCTAAGGAAAACCCAATACATTGTCTCTCCTCCACATCATCTCTAGTTTACTTTCAATTTTAAAACCCCCTATATTCCCTATGAACAGAATTTCTCACCCAAAACTTGAGTAAGGGTTCCTATTGTCCACAGAGAATGGAGCTGTTTGCAGACAAAATGGTAAATCACCATTTTCAGATGAAAAGACCTTCTCAAGATACATTTAATTAAAACACATAGCAGGTGTTACATATTAAAACACATACCAGGCTTTCCCCTATATGGCCATCATCGCACTTCTTTTTATTTAATGTCTACATTCCCTGTCCAACTGTGAGCCTGCTATGAGCAGAAAGCAAGTGTTCTGTTAGCTATTGTACACCCATTACAAGCACAGTGCTTGGGACAAAACAGATGCTCAGATTTTTGTGGAATGATTGAATGAAACTTAAGAAGAATGGTATTTTGCTAAAGAACAGCAAACATCCTTTTAGAGACTGGATCCAATTCTTTTATATTTGGAGAGCAATCCACCCTTTATTTTCAGATGCAAACTGAAAATAACTCAGCAGACAGATTCATGCAAGTATGCATGTTACAGTTCAATACCTTCTCTACTCAGCAATGGCTCCTTCCAAAAGGCATAGATAGCACTAAGCATTTTACATATGTTATCTCATCTGCCCCGAATACTCTAATATTTTCTTGCTATGAAGAGGAGGAAATCAAGGTTTTAGGGAATTAAGTGATCTGCAGAAGGTCACAAATCTGTAGACGTATATATAGCTGGAAACATTCCCTTGGTGACAATTATGCACCATGCTTATCATAGTATCAGGTTGTACAGTTCCTGCTTGGGTGAGAAAGACTATAGTGGTCCTGGAAAGAGCTGGGTATGGTTCTGCATCCTTTGTACCCAGCTGAGCATCTGTCCTGTATCCTACAAATGTTTGCTAAGCAAAAACTCAAGAGTACTAATGGCTCAGTGCTACCCAGAATAGGGGAAGGTGCCTACTGGGTCACAGAAATGGGAAGAGCTCAGCATGCCCCACCTTTCCCCAACAGTGGCAGCAACAGTAGGGAATCACAGTGACCCTGTCCCCTGTCCACTACACAGCACCTTCATGCTTTGGCCACCATGGTCGTCCCATGTCAGAGGCCAGGCTGCTTTTGCAGTCTGACCAGCTGTGTGGCCCTGGGAGGGGCTGGCAGCACTTCAAGTGTTATCATTTTTTCACTACTGTTTTTGATTTTAGGGCCGCACATGGAGGTTCCCAGGCTAGGGGTCAAATTGGAGCTACAGCTGCTGGCCTACACCACAGGCACAGCAACACAGGATCCGAGCCTTGTCTGCAACCTACACCACAGCTCACAGCAACGCCAGATCCTTAACCCACTGATGGAGGCCAGGGATCAAACCCACAACCTCATGGTTCCTAGTCAGATTCATTTCCACTGCACCATGATGGGAACTCCTTCCCATTATTTTAAAAACACACTTGACAATGGCTTTGTAATGACCCACTGGGCCCCAGATGTTGGTCAGACAACTCTGTCGTCAAGGGGTTCAGACTTTGCCGTTTGGCCCAATTCCTTCAGATTAGAAGTTCTAGAAGTCTGACCTATAACTATTCTTTTTCATTAAAATATCACTATTGACAAAGCAACAGGTTTTAAATATATACACATGAGGGGCTCATTTTTGTTTGTTTGTTTGTTTAATATTTGTCAAGGGTTGGCCAAATAGAACACAGCAGGCCATAAGCACAGTAAAGGGCATCTGACCTTATGGAGGAAAGGTAAACAAATAATAGTGAGGTTCCCTAGTAAGTGATTTTTCATAATTCCCATTCTCTAGGAGGTTCTATAAATGTACGTTAGTAACATCTCCATGTATGGCTCATAAAAAAACAACACTGACAATAGCTCACACTTACTGAGTGCCTACTAGGAGCAAACTTGGTGCCAAGCACAGTTAATCTTCATGGCTCCCCTAAGGGACAGGTATTATCACCCTTTTCTACAGATGAGGAAAGACATGCTCAGAGGGTCAGTCATGTGTCCAAGGTGCCCGTGTGTCTGGCTCCATAGCCCAGGGTGCCATCATATGACGCTGCCTTTCACCCAGCTTGGGAGATGCCCAGAAAGTAAAAGATGAACATGAGACCATGGAGGACATCCCGAAAGATAGCATCAGTGTCCCACGAGTGCAGAAAATAAGACTCGTGAGAAAAGAGGGTGAGAAGCTAGTGCAGTGGTGGGGGTAAGAGGATGTCTCCCAGAGGGGCAATCTGAAGTTGGTTCTAGAAGATAGAACGGGTTTGTGGGGGGGGGGAGGGCCACAGGGGTTGGAGGGGGCATCCAAAACCAGGGAGGCTGCTCAGGATGGCAGCTGGGAGCCCCACATGCCCTGTAGTCATAGCAGCCCTGAGTAGTCTGGAGGCTGGCAGGCTCCGAGGGTACACAGAGGCCAAGGCAGGCTAAAGTCAGCTCACCAAGCACTCACAGCCCAGTCATGTGGGAAAGAAAGGGGCAATCCAACTCTGGGGTGGGGATTAAAGGTGTTTCCAAACGTGCCTCGAGCCACTAAAGAGCAAAGCAGCCAGGCTCTCCTGCTTCCCAAGCTTATTTGAACAGGAGAAAGCCACTTGGCTCCCAGACCAGCCTACCCTGGCATCTTCCAGCAGGGAAACATGCTTTGGTTATTCAGACGTGACTTACTGGCACATAGAGGCTGTTGGCATGGAAAAATGAACAGGCTGACCTGGCCAGAGAAGAGCAGGTGATGCAGAAACCCAGCAAAAGATGAGCTCAACGTGCCACCCTGAAGAAGTGGGAGGCCCATGTGAGGGGCCCCAGAAGAAGGAAGATTTACTAGAGAAGGCAAGTTGGGCACCTCTGCAAGTCAGGTACTTCTTAGGATGTTTCGTTTAGTCTTCTCAACACAGCATAGAGGTCATCTTTCCACCTCCTGCCAGGGCCAGGTGGGGATTGGGGAAGGGGGGGCGGAAACCTAGGTTCACAGAGGTGAGTGCAGAAGGGCCCAGAGCTGGAACACGGGTCATGACGGCACTCCACCTTATACTGAAGTATCTTTTTGACTTCAAGCAATTGCCTAGTTTGTAACTTCACAAGGCCGGATGATGATGGTGCCAAGAACTTCACGGCCCTGAGGCAGGACTCTGCCCTCGCCCTCTCCATCACCTTTGGTAACGGAATGATGCCCCAGAACCACTTCTCTCAAGTCATGAAGTGAAAGCTGAACCTATCCTCACAACACTACCACGATACACATGAATGCACACTAATTTGATCATCTAGAAAAAACATCCTAGGAGGGGAGAGTACAAATGGACAGCTAGAAGAGAGGGGGTGGGAGGAGGGAGAAATCTAAATCAGATGTGGTGGATAACTTGAAATAGGACCTGTTTCCTGGGCTTAAGTGGTCCTGGAAGTGGCTCTTGGAAATCAGGACAACCACAGCTATTGTTTACATTTTATTTGCAATGTACCTTTCCCCCTTTCCATTCCCTACAAGCACCTCAAATGCCCCACTGCTGAGAAAGTACTCAGGCTGTACGGCTGAGATGGGCAGAAGGCTCCATCTCGCCCCCACAGGCTGCAGCTCCACGTATGTTTCTGTGATTCCTATAAACCAAGAAGCAGAGGCCTTTTTGCTCCGTGACTGTGACTCGGCATCTGAAGGAGGCCTAACCTCCACTAAGCAAGTCAGAAACTCAAAATCATCATTTTTTTTTTCTTTTTTTGGTGATAGGGCCTCTCACAAAATATCCCAAACAAGCCATCTTATGGAGAACTTTCCCTTTCTTCTGAGCAGAAAAGCTAAAGAAGACTGGATGTCCTGTGTAACACCAGCTCCTAAAAAGGAGGCATTTTTGAACCGAATGCCACATACTGTATTTTGCCATTTTGCCTACGCTTCCTGCTTGGAGCCTCTGTAACGGAACAGAGAAGCCTCAGACACTGGAGCTGCTCCAGGCCACGCAAACTCCACTCCGCATCTTCCAGGCAGCCCTGTCGCAAATAATTCCTGTCCACTACGCCCCTATCACACTGAATACAACCACATTGTGCAGCTGGAAATGGGAAACCTGATTCACATCACAGAAGAAGGTACAAAAACATTTAGTTCAGCACAATGCTGTCTTGGGGCGGGGGGCACACATCTCAAATATAGGAGTGGGTGAAGGAGTCAAGACCCACCTTGGAAAGAAGCACGGAATTAAAACAGCATTTGCCGCGTCCCGAAACAGTAACAACAAAAAAATCCACCCAGTCCTTCCAGAGCTGTGCCTGTTTCAGCTGCAGTGTTCCTAACCAAAATCAATCTAGTCCATGCACGCAATTTAAAAAGGAAGCATGATCTCCGCAGAAAATGGTGCATGTTGACAAGGCGTGACTTGTCTCACATGGACAGGAATAAAAGGAAAACAAGCCTGGTTGCAACTTAGCCTCCTTTAGTCTGCAGACCGCGGGGAGGAAAAGAAAAAGGCCAGAATAAGGGCAGGGAGACGCGGACAATGGAGGACCGGGCCAGGAGGAGGGTATGTGCCTGACGAGATTTTGGTAAACAGCAGCCTGTAATGGCCACTGGTAGAAAGAAGGGAAAACAGACATGGAGGGAAACGTGTTTACAACTGCAGCGGTGGGCGGGAGGCTGAGCGAGGAGGGAGGGAGGGATTCCCCGACTCTGCGCTCAGCCCGCTCGGCTCCAGTGGGGCCCCAGGGCTAGGTTGTGCTGCGGTGCACCCCCCACCACCACCCCCGCCCTGCTTTATTGGGGGGGGGGCATCTTGTTTATAGGGAAGGTTACTCCTCCTCAGCTCTGGTGATCGAGTCCCTAATACTCCTGCTGCATCCTTGCGGGATGCCCGCTTGACTGACAGCTGCCCCAGCCAGTCGTTGCCCGGCCCCTGCGGAAAGGTGGACTTTCCCAACGAGCCGATTGGACAGGGAGGAGGGCGGGCCGTCGTGATTGGCGTGCTACTCCGAGTAGAAAGTAGTAAACAACCTTGGTCCACCGAGGCGAGGCGAGGCGAGGCGAGGCGAGGCGGGGAGGGCTCGGGATGCCTGCTGCCCGTCCTCGCTCTGAACTGGGGCTGCACCAAGACAAAAGGAACCCACAGTGGGGAGACGACCAAGGATGCCCCAGAAAAGCAAACACGAATGGGTGTTCCTTTAGAGCTGCTGGGCTAGAACTGCTGACTTGCAGCTTCACATCATTTTTGTTCTGTGCAAAACCAAAATGGTTTGTTTCTGCTATTTACTCTCCTTCTTAGGGTTTAACAACTCTCAAACCGGAGCGAGAGCCATTTTGGTTGACCTTCCCTTCCTCTAAATTTTCTAGTTCTGTCTTTTCAGAAGTGCTTTTAAACCCCAGTACTAAAAATTGTTTCCTTACACAATGTGCCCTTTATGGCACAGAGGTGTATCAGATGCCCTGTTAGACCTTCCGATCTCAAGTTCCTGGAGCTGTGATCTCACTCAGAGCTGTTTGGAAGAGTGTGTGTGTGTGTATAAAAACTGAGATGATATTAAGCTCACTTGACAAGAAATAAGCAGTGAACATGCATTTTCCATAGAGGGAGTATTTTGCCCAGGATAATGTATCTCGTGGTAACGGTAACTCCCCATCTGGTTTGACTTGAATCACAATCCACTCCTCATTCTGGCCTCACCATAAAGTCTCAAAGGACCTTAGCGAGAAAAATCTGCAGCTGCCAGGGAGGCGCTGCTCCCCCAAGCTGGGCAGCTCCTGGGGCTGCCTCCAGGAGGGGCGTGGGCACTTGAGAGACACACACAAACCACCTAACTGAGAGAGAGGCCAGAGAGGCTCCTTCCTGTACTAGTGGAGAAGGGAACCAGGACAGATCCAAGAGGGATCTCCACTCCATTTGTTTGCCCACCGACTCAACACTCTAATGGTGAGCTATGTTGCCACCGTGGCCAGACAGCCATACTGATACAAAATGACTCTTGCAGGACACAACTTAGGGTAAACTGACCACCTGGGGGTCGTCTTCATCACCTCCAGGCCCCAGTGTCCAGTTGTCTGCCTGTTCTAATAGCGCTTCCCTACCTAGCAGTCCCAGGGAACTGCATCCTTCAACCCTCGAGTCTCCCCTTTCTGTAAAAAGCCTCCACAGCCTGTGGTATGGAGTTAGTACCCCTTAGCTCTTCCAGCATGGCTCCAGCCCCCAGGCATGCAACTTCCTTCATTCAGTTCTGGTCCTGCACTGGCCACACACACCCTTCACTCTTAACTGTTCTTTCTGCTTTCTGTGCTATCCCCTGCCTGCCCAGGAGAGGCCACTGTTCTCCACCGCTTCCCTGACCCTGCACAACTCAGAAAGCACACTTAGGTAAGTGTCCCTGATGGCGAGACACATTCGATGCCGCATTCTGACTCTGCTGACAGGTCTGGCCCCCTCACTAGACCCTGAACTTCTTGAGGGCAAAAGCAGTGTCATCTTCTGATGTGTGGATCTATGGAGCCACAGGCCCACGATTAGTGTGCTCCCAGCTTGCCAAGCCTTTGCATGCAGTCCGCATCTTCTCCCAGCTAACTCTGCATGTTCTTCTAACGGGCTCCTTGCTGATGCCTTCCCTCCCCTCCCATCCCCCCTGCCCCAAGCTGGAGACCCTGGCAGTTCTTCTCCTTCCCCTCTCTCAGTGGTCCCTACACACATGCAGCTGCTCTTGCCTATGCTGTTTCCTCTGCGGTGAAGCACTTTTCAAATTCCTCTTCTGCCTACAAATTACTTCCTACTTGGGGTGGACATCTCAGAAGCTCTCTTCCCCCAGAGCATCTCAGAGAGAGCCTCTGTGTGTCCTCTACTCTCACTGCCAGGACATAATGCAGTCCCACAGCTGGCATGGTTAGCTGGAAGAACCAAGAGCTGAAAGACAAATCCACAAAGGGATGCCCCCCAGATGTCTACCCAACCAGTACATTCTGGCTTCCAGATCCGACACTGCTCTGTGCTTCAAGCTTGGTTCTGCCACAGGGTCCTTTCTTGCTCCCTCTTCCTGGAGGCTTCCTCACTGTGGACTGGAGCAGGCTCCTTCTCACCTTTCAGGTCCCAGCTCAAATGTCAACTGCACCCCTGCCCCCAAGACTCCTGCCTGCCGGCCACAATCACACAGATCTGTTTCATTTTTATCATGAGATTTAACTATCATCCCTCTTATCTGATTATCCACTTGCTGGCTTTACAGTTTGTCTTCCCCTCTTCACTCTGGCATACATGCTTCAATAAGGACAGAATCTTTGCATCTGCTGTCCTCACCACAGCCATACCTAGGGAAGGCCTGGTCCAAATTAACCTTGGGCGCCATAAGGACAGCACAGGACCTATCCAGGCAAAGGGAAGATGAGTTTTCTGGGTGGGCTTGCTTCAGGACCCGCAGTCGGACACTCCCAGAAGCATACAAGGTGGGGACACAAGTAAGTTCTGTGGCCTCACTTGATTCAAGTTCCAGTCATCCTGGAAATCTCAGGTTCCACAGCTGGAACCCTGGGTCCCTGTTTGCACCCCAGTGTGACATGTCATGTGTGTCATCCCTTATGTACTACTCCCAAATGGATACAGGTTAATGGTGGGAAAGTGAAAATTATTACTGACAAATTTAGTACTTTCAGTAGTAAAAATAATTGAAAATGTTCAATACAGATAATAACTATATCATATACAAAAACATAAATGTGTGTATGTGTGTATATATATATATACACACACACACATGTATTTGAGATACAACACAGAATCTTCCTTCTCACATTCTGCTTTCAATATTTGGCAAATATAATCTTTTTTTTTTTTTTGTCTTTTTAGGGCCGTACCCACGGTATATGGAAGTTCCCAGGCTAGGGGTCGAATGAGAGCTGCACCTGCTGGCCTACACCACAGCCACAGCAACGAGGGATCCGAACAGCGTCTGTGACCTACACCACAGCTCACTGGAATGCTGGATCCTTAACTCACTGAGCAAGGCCAGGGATCGAACCCATATCCTCAAGGATGCTAGTTGGATTTGTGACCACTCAGCCACAACGGGAACTCACAAATATAAATGTTTTTATTTCTCCCTTTTTCATACGAGTAATAACCTTTTGTACACACTGTTCTGCTTGTTAATTTGTTCACTTAATACATGTTGAAAATCTCTATTTTAACAACTAAATAAGATAAACCCTAATTCAGTGATTCCCAAACTCATGTATACACTGGAATCACTTTGGGAACTGCAAATCAAACCATGAAATCTGTGTCCTCCTTCCAGAGATTGATTTAATTGGCCTGAGGAATGACCTAAACTTTGAAATTAAAACAAAACAAAACAAAACAAAAAACAATCCCCAGGTGCTTCTACTGAGCAGACAAGTTTGGTACACTGCCCTTAACTTAGTTATCTGTTCCCTTATTGATGGATGTTTCAGTTATTTCCTATCTATTGTTATTTCAAACAATGCTGTAATGAGTAACTTTGCACAATAATTGCTTTGCCTGTGTGTGAGTATATCTGTGGGGCTTCTGCCCTTCCCAAAGTTGCTGAGTCAAAGGGAATATGTATTTATAACCTGAGAGATATTATCAAATTCCCCTTCACAGACGTGGTACCGTTTTGCAGTCTTTCCAGCAATTTGGGGCTGTTTTCCTCCAAGTTTGCTAACAGTGTTTTATCAATCATTTTGGATTTTTTTCTAATACAAGGGGTGAAAAAAGGGTATCTTTGCACATTTTAATTTCCACTTCTTTTATGTGTGAGATTAACTGTTTTTTCATATGCTTAATAGTTACATATATTTCCTTTTCTGTGAATTATCTGTTTAATATTTTACCCCAAATCTTTTGGAATCGTTCATCTTTTCCTTATCAATTTTCAGGAGCTCTGGATTTTTGTTTGTTTCTTTAACTAGGAAGATTAGCTCTTCGTCTATGAGAGAAGCTGCATACATTTTTCCCGGTTTGGCCTTAGTCTTTGCTTATGGTTTTTGGCTATGCAGAAGGCTTTTTGTTCTGTTTCTATTTTTAATAATTTGTTCAATTCTTATGAATGCTTTCTTCTCTGGCTTTTGGATTTTGTGTTGAAACGAAAACAGCCTTACCCACTTCAGGGTTATAAAGGAATCTCCCCCTCTTCCTTTAGGACTTTTATAGTTGTTTACGGTTTTACCTTGGGTCCATTTGGAATTCAACGTGGTATAGGTTATGATGTATGGGCTCAACTTTCTTTCTTTTCCAGATGGTTACCCATGCCCCAATGCCAGTATGTGAAAGATTCATCTTTATCCCACTGATTTCAAGGGCTGCCTTTATCAAACACTACATTTCCATATGTGCTTGTGTCTATATTTGGACTGTCTACTCTGTTTTATTGGCTTGTTCATGCACCAGTACCTCACTGTTTTAATTATTTAGACTCTATGGACTATTTTAGTCTCTGATGAGCCTAGGGCTCCTCATTGCTCTTATACAGTGTTCTTGGCTATCCTGTCTATTTTTTTCATGATTACTTTAGAATTAGTCTCACTGGAAGGACAAAAAAAAACAAAACAAAAAACCTGTTGCTATTTGGATCCCATTAAAGTTACAAGTTAACTTGAAAAGAACTGATGTCTTGATAATATTGATTATTCCTATCTAATAATATGGAATGTTTTTCCATTTATTACAGTTGTCTTTGTATCTTTTAATAGCATTAAGTTTTCTATTAATTCTTACGTGTTTTCTCTTTTTATTTTCATTGAAACTAGAGTCTTCTATAATATCTTCCAGCATGTTATTTGCATATCATAAGGTTGTATTATGACAAATCTGTTCATGCTCTTCCTAGCAGAGGATGTCCTTATTCTGTGCCCTTAGAAGAATACACAGTGGTATGGCAAAATTTAAAGGTTGAATACTCTTTAACAATAAGTAAAGGATAAGATCCTAATCAAGTATCAAAGTTACACATTTTGAGCTGGCATTCATAAAACAAGCAAGTCAAATGGTGTGAGGCATATTGCTCGAGTGGCTGAGGCAGGATGCTGGCAAAAAGCAGATGGTACTTCTTAAGCTTTGGACCCAACTGATTCAGAGAGGTTAGGGGAAATATGCAGGAAAAAAAATTAAGGACTGATCCTAACAATTATGAGTGGCTGACTTCATGCCTTCCTGGGCACGAAACGTATGTCTACCTTAGCAACGTGTATGTCTAATCCAACTAAACTCCAAGGAGATTGGCACTTAGTGTGAACATGTGGGTGATGGCCTGTATTTCCCATAAAGTGATTACTACAAGGCTCTGAGGGTATTTGATAAGTCAAGAAATGGTTTCCTCTCCCATGGCCATATGTTTTAAAGATATGTCTCCTTAAGAATAAGTGAACTCACTGAAAACATGTATTTTTCAAATATAGAGACCTCAACTTCGAAGAGGGCTGTGCAGGCAAAGAGATGCACGCTGCAGGTCCGTCCAGAAAGAGCTCACTGTCCAGCTGCAGAGTGTCACTCAACAATGGCTTCCAGCTGCTAGAACTTCTAGGGTCACACTCTTAGGACAGCTCCTGGCTGGGAACCAAGCATGGCGGTGATCCTAGGGCCTGGTTATCTCCATCCAACAAGGACTCCTCCAATGGGCACTCTGCTCTGAGCTCCCTAAGGGCTGGCGGAGCCTTTGTCAGATCAGCATCCTGTCCCTGTGTCCCCACCATCTTCTTCTCTTCCTTTCACAAGTGTTACTCCTTAGTAAGTCTTCTGCACTTCTAATGTCACCTTGGAGTCTCTTGGAGAACTCAACCTGCCACAAAGGTGCTTGGTGAATATTTGTTCGGTGGGGGGGGGGGGGGGAGAAGGGAATAAAAATCCCCACAGAATGTGGAACCAGACAATTCTGAGACCAGAAGTAGAAAGGTCTCAAATCACATGAGTAAATGTACTTCAGAGGTTAGTGTCAGCAGATCTTAGATGTCCTCTAACCGCCTTGGTTATAAATGAGCATTTACTGCATGCTGGACTTTTCCACTGTTTGTCCTGCTAAATCTGTCCTCACTTCCATCTTGGGCAGCGAGTCTGATCATTTCCATTTTACGGGCAGGGAACACCTGATGCAAATAAGGGGAAGAACCTGGATTCAGATACAGCCAGGTCTGTTTGGCTCCACAGCCTTTTCTTTTCCTAACAGCACACTGTCCAACACTCCTACTTATCAGTCAAGGGGCTGATGCAGTTTGGGGCTGGCTTGGCATCCCTGAGTGCTTCTCTCCCTCTCCTGAGACACTTCCCTATAAACAGTGGTTGGTTGCACCTTTTCTTAGGAGTGGATATAACAATTGGTAGCCAAGTAATGTACTCCTGGGTCAAGTCTGTACTTTCTTTACACCGAGCCCCAGACTGAGCAACTTTCACACATTTGTTTAAACATATCCTAAGAAGGTGGGTAGTTTCCCTCAATCACACTCATTCATTGAACTTTAATCTTGGGTGGGGGGCCAAGGGGTTATCCAGTGGCTTTCAAATGTTTTTTAAGGCAGCATAAGAGCAGTAATGCCTTGCTGAAATGGGTCCAAGTTCCTCAATACCAGCCTCTTCTCCACTGTGTGTCTCCCATACAGGGACCACTGGGGAGCCCTGGCTGCCCCAACCAGAGGCTGGACAGTGCCTCTGGCATCATCACCTTGCAGCAGTACCAAAGGACAGACCAACAGCTCAGACCAAAGGCAGCCTCCTTGCTGGTGGGGCTACCAGATACAGATCTTAACTTTTCCTGCCCTTAGTGCCTCCCACTGTAGTTTAAGCTACAAGCACAAAGGTAAAGATTAATTATACTCAATTAAATCACCCTTAAATTCTCTCCTAACTCATTTATTATTTCCAAATTTAGTAAAGCCACAGTATTGTGCCTTCATGCTGGTCATTGCCAGGGAAGTGCCAACGTAGTCTGTGGTATACTGTCGATAACTTTATCAGTGCCAGCTAGCAGAAGCACCAGGGAATCCATGGAGGATGTTACAACTGCTAAACAACACAAGACACAAATGGATCCTTGGCACATGCACAAAAAATTGCTTTTTATGTGTGGCTTATGCGACTGGTATAATTTTAAATTTGCATAAGCCATTTTAAAGAGCAAACAGATATTAATGTCAATCAATGGTGGGAATAAATGTATACATAATCAAAGAAAATGTCTTTCCTTTGGTGAGTATCAAGAAAGCTATGGAAAAGTGAATATATCATATAGAAAAACAAAGATTTTCATGAAAACAGCCTCTGAGTCATGTGATAATAAGGTAGGCAAGGCAGCCGAAGGATACTGTTAGAAATTGTGAGCCTTCATCAAACTCTTACCTCTAACCTTATGTTCTATATAGCTGCCAGTTCCATTTTACAGTGCAAAAATTTCAGTCACTTAGGGGACATTTAATATTCACTATATCTACTATGAAAGAAGAAAATATCAAAGAGATTTTTAAAAAATACTCCTTAGGAGCACTGATGGGTCAACAAGAGCTGGAGCACTAATCACTGTCATTTCCCCACCCGGATCACTAGGTGAGGCGTTTGGGAAACTGGTGGAGGCAAGTGATGAGTCAGCAACAGCAGCAGAAGCAGCAGCAGAGGAACAGAACGTCCTCAATCAATTGCAAACAGGGAACTTCACAGGCTCACCTTGACTGACAGCAGGGGCTGCAAATGGGGCGGGGAGGAAAAGAAGAAGGAATATATATGAGTGGGGGAGAGGAAGCCAGAGGGATCAACTCAGTTTCCTCACTGCATACACTATGCTCCTCCAAGATTATCATGCCAGCGCTGATCCTAAATCATGGTAAACGACAGATTCTAAGGCGTAATTCACAGGGAAAGTCAGAAGGCTCTGTTACCAACACCTACTGAATGAAGTATTAGAAAAGTACTTTTTATTCCTCTCCCTACTCTGAGTTGATTGATGAGTACCTACTGTATGCAAGATATAAGAAGAGCTTGCAAAGTTTTTATTTTTTATTTATTTGTTTCACAATTACACCTGCAGCATATGGAAGTTTCCAGGATAGGGTTCAAATTGGAGCTGCAGCTGCCAGCCTACACCACAGCCACAGCGATGCCAGATCTGAGCTGCATATGTGACCTACACTGCAGCTTGTGTAATGGCGGATCCTTATCCCACTGAGTGAGGCCAGGGATTGAACCCACATCCTCATGGATACTAGTCAGGTTCTTAATCCGCTGAGCCACAGTGGGAACACAGAGTCTGCAAAGTTTCGGGCACTCCCCAGATCCATCCAGGTTTCTTCAGGCAAAAGCATTCATAGGAACTTCACCTTAAGTGAGGTGACAGATATGGTTATGAGCTTAATTGTGGTGAGCATTTCACAATGTATATGCACATCAAAACCTCAAGTTGTACATCTCAGTAAGGGTGGTTAATTTTCATTTGTCAATTATACCTCAATACAGTTGAGAGGGAAAAAAAACCTCCTGTGAAATCCTTTGGTGGATCAGCATGTGGTGTGTGAGGAAGGTCTCCAGGGTGCCTGATGATGGCTTCAAGCTTTTACTCTTCTCAGCTCTCTCAGAGGTCTGGCTGTACAATTACTAATATTTTAAACAATGCAAAGGTAATTATAGTTGAAGCATATTCTTTAACAGAAGGAAGGAAAGATTGGCATTTAGAAGCTTCATTAAACTTTTGGCCTTCTCAAGGCTAAATGACTCTTAGGGAAGAAATAAAAAGTTCCTGTTGATTAATTTAAAAACAGATTTCTCACAATTAACAGATCGACATCTATAAGAAAGGGAGCAATAATAGCAATTCCAATCTCACTTTCATTGGACAGTTCAAAGAATGTATAGCTCTCCACATATGGCATATGCATGTATACATGTAGGTATTCGGCAAAACTTAATTTTCTGATTGCTAATATCAGGGAAATGTCCGGTACCTTTGCACGAACATGACTAGCTCAAGCAACTTCATAAAAAAATGCAGACATGCCTGCTAGAAGATTGGGATAAAAATGTATAAATTTATTTGTCAACATGATACCACTCCAGGCCCCAAATACTCTTGTGTACGTGTGCATGTGCGTGTGTATGTCAGCAGAAGAGTTATAAAAGCATCTTTGGAGTACATTAAAGCACTCAGCACTTAGACTATCCCTTTTCTCACGAATCTTATCCCAACATAGAAACTGGGATGATTTGTTAAATAGACATAACTAAGTTATCATATTCTCTTCATCTTCCAAATTTATTTAGACTTGCTCCCCTGTTCTTCCTCTGGAATTTCCTTTGCTTTTCCTATTGTCAGTAAGCTAAATTACTTCTCCTCCCACATGCTTAAAAGCATTAATTTGTAAAACACATAGTCATATGTCATATCTCATGTAATTCTATTTTACATTTCACCGCCCCCCAGACTTATCTAACATGAACAAATAGATATTATTTACTAGAGTCAGAATGAGAATTATCTAATGCCACTTACATGGCCATAAATTGATTTTTGATTAATGTTTAAGCAAAAAGCAAACAAGCCCATCTGCTCTGAAAACAAACAAACAAAAGCAGTGCACACAGTTCATAGGAATTTCTTCAGTATTAGTATGTTTCAGCTGCTGCTAAGAACTTGTTTTTTCCACTCCTATTATAAAAATGTACTGCTGACAAGAATATGATTCTGTATCTAGATGTAGTTTTTTCTTCTAGCAACTGTTAATTTGATAGGCTGTTACTTAGGGTAAGATAAAAAATAATCCCACTCTGAAGCAAGCCCAGAAGATCTATAATCAGCACTGAATTTCTTCTGAACCCTCAGTGACAGCAAAGGGAATCTCACTCTTGGTCAGGTTTTTCTTCTTTAAGGGCTGTTCTCTGTGGTGGGGTTAAAAATGAAGAGGTGTCACATGGCCAAAAGCAGCACCCTGGACTGCAAGCAGTGGGCAGGGACCCTCAGACCACAAGGACCCAGACACCAGGCGGCTGCTAAAGTGCATGGGAGGCACCCCCAGCTTGGGGGCTGACTTTGCCCCAGGTGACCATTCTGATCAGGAGACAGAGACTGTGGTGGCCACAGATGGACTAGCTAGTGGAGCACAGAGCATCTCCAGTTACAGTCCTGCCTGTGGTGAGGGCACCCATTCTGAAGAGGAAAGCTCTGGTGTGGGCAGTGAGGATTCTGACTGAATACCGGGGAGCTACTGGGTTTTGGCTGTCCACCCAAGGAACAGGCTGCTGGTCTTTTTAATGGAGGACTGCGACTTGGTCCTAAAGGCATATCGAGGGAAGCCATAGGATGCTGATGACATCCACGATTGCCTTTTTCCAGCAGTCAAACCTCAGGTGTGCCATGCCTCTCAAGGAGATGTGATCTATGACCCCAACTGGCACCAGCCACCTCCACTGATACCCCATCATTCCAAGATAATCTTTGAAAAGGGACAGCTTGATGATGCAGAAGACTGAGGGTGTAGCTTTTGCCTGGTGGGTGGGTGAGAGGCCCTCCTGATCAAGGTCTCCTTTCTTTGAGGTGAGATGTTACATCTGAGGAAACAGTCCCAGTGATACCCGAGTGGGGCACACAGATGGTGTTAAATAAGGTCCTCTGTCCTCCAGTTCTGTGGTCATTGTTGCTTTTTTTGGGGGGGGGGCACACTTGTGGCATATGGAGGTTCCCAGGCTAGGGGTCAAATCAGAGCTACAGCTCCCAGCCTACGCCATAGCAAGAGCAACAGCAATGTGCAATTTGAGCCATGATCTGTGACCTACAACACAGCTCACAGCAACACCAGATCCTTAACACACTAAGCTCGAGGCTAGGCATCGAACCCGAATCCTCATGGATACTAGTCAGATTCATTCCCACTGCGCCACAATGGGAACTCCCCATGGTCATCGTTGTTAATGATTAATGAGTTCCTCCATGGAATGTGTGATGGTTTATGTCTGGGTCAGGAGGAGGAGTTGTGTTCTTTATAAATAAAGGTAGATAAAAAAATTTTTTAAGAATAAAGAAAAGCTTGGTATCCATCTGCACAGAGTAAGTATGTGCTGAAAAAGGAAGACTTTACAATATGTCAAACTGTCTATCTATTGGGCATATATGCAATTTCCTTTTAAATGTCATCTAGAATGGGCAAGACTCGAAAGCCAAGGAAAAGACAACAAGGAAATGCTCTGTCCTGTTTCTTCCTGTCATTTCCAGGGCTCCTGGATGTCTAACCCCCAGAACATCACACCCGAGTCAGGGTTGACAGAGAGCCCTGACCCACTGAGAGTAAACTCACCCTACCTCTTCATGGAGATCAGAGAATGCACAGCCACACAAGTGAGAATCTCACTAATACCAATGAGTCGCCAAAATTCTAACATTCGGGGGGGGGGGGGGGGGGGCGGAAAGAGGTACAATAAAGAAAAAAAAATCCACTGAGCAAACTAAACAAAAAAACCCACCAGGTTAGTGTCTAGAAATGTAGCATGTGCCAGTGAGCAAACAAAAGACACATAGGCTGCAAGAAATGTAACATTCTAACTTAGATCCTAGACCTCCTAACAAAAGGAAAACTTTAAATTTCATACACCATAGTACATATTTACCATCATTTGTTACTAAAGACAATTGAGGAATCCCTGCTGTGGCTCAATAGGTACCTACTAGTGTCGATGAGGATCTGGGTTTGATCCCTGGCCTCCCTCAATGGGTCTGGGATCCAGCCTTGCGTGAGCTATAGTATAGGTCGCAGATGCAGCCCGGATCCTGAGTTGCTGTGGCTGTGGTGTAGGCTGGCAGCTACAGCTCCAATTTAACCACAGCCTGGGAACCTCCATATGCTGTGGGTGCAGCCCTAAAAAGCAAAAAAAAAAACAAACCCCCAAAAAAACCCCAAAAAGCAAAACCAAAAAACCCACACAACTGAGTTTCTATAGATTTTCTAGGAATGTTCACTCCCAGACTAAGAGAGATGCTGGCAGCTACAGTTTCAATTTGACCCCAGCCTGGGAACTTCCACATGCCATGAATGCAGCCCTAAAAAGCCAAAAAAAAAAAAAAACCAACCAAACAAAAAAAAACCAAAACAAAAGGCAAAACAAAAAAACCCGTGCAACTGAGTTTCTATAGATTTTCTAGGAATGTTCATTCCCAGACTAAGAGAGATGCTGTCAAAGTGAACAAGTCCTGTTAGGACTGTATTTCCACGTTGCTTGCACAAAGCCTACTGCACCTCTGCAAAAATGACTCTGGAGCAGGGTTCTGTCCTAAGCGTTCATTTCAAAATTGTTCTTTTAAAATGTTCCACACATACATGCAGGGCCCTAGAGAACAAGGATCTTTGTCTTTCTTTGCCAAAAGTCAGTGTTTCTTGAGGGCTGTTTTTGCCTTCCACAGACAGCTCTGATGTCGGCTTCAGAAAAAGAAATCCATGACTGTCCCAAGCCAGAGAGAGAAAAACCTCAAACAGAGATAGTTAACGTATCAATTACATCAACCTTGTCTAATGACAACTCTGCACTTCATTATTCTTCAGGCAAAATGAGTACCTTAAGTTTAGAGCGCCAGGTAAACAAAGCCTTTCACTGTCTCTGTTTCAAAAGTTTGTTTTTATAAACATTCCCCTCTGTCCCCCAACCCGAAGGGCAGCAGCACAATGGTCCCTTTGTTGAGCGTGGCCTTGACCTCCACAGGGACACAGATTGTTTTTCTCTTAGCCCCCTCAAAGCAAAATCCCTTTCAATAAGGAAGTCTCTTCCTTTGCAAAGGAAGTCAAGGAGTGGAAACAAAAAATGAACATACATAGCATAGATTTCCAAGTTTAGATTGTACAACAGTGGGTAGGCGGCTTGCCAGGAAAGCACATCACCTGCTTCTGCTTCTGTCAAGGGACAGAGATTAAGGGGTCTGTTCTGGAATTTTCCAAGGAGGCCATTTTAGGTATCATAACAGGGAGCTTGCTATGCAGCATGTTACTCCTATCGACAGAGAAAAACAAAAGCAAAACAAAACACCCAGAAAATTGCTTTTTGAAGGCGACCAAGGAAGGAGTTTATCTAGAAAGACAGGAGACAACCCCTTTCCAGGAAGATAGAAAGGACAACATTTCTGCTCAGGAAGCCAACAGTGTAGAAGCAAACGTTCCAGAGTGTCAGTGGAGAAGCCCTTTTTCCAGAACCTTCCACGGTTGAACTTCTTATGAAATGTACAAGCACAGCAGAGGGGTGGCCCCTGCAGGCCAAGGAGAAGCACCCCACAGCTGTGGTCCTGCAGCAGATGACCAGAATGACATGGAAGGGAACAAACTCCCACCCAATGCCAGGCAGCTGGTCTCTCCAATACGCTTCTCCAAGTTCTACACATGGTCTGTGTCTGTACTGGGAAGGCACTAGATTCACAGAGCATGGGCCACACACAGGCAGAGTGACCCATCAGGTGTCTCAATGGGGACAAGGTAAGACTTGAGGAGATAGCTTTCTTGGTAGCCTATAGAATGCACCAGATAACTTCATTATGATGGTATTAAGGCTGATCTGCAAAACACACGCACACATCCACACCCATACTTTTAAAAATAACTTACTGGTAAAGCAAGACCTTCAGTAACTTTTCTTCCTCTATCTTCTTTTTTTTCCCCCCCTAAAGGCTACTACTTCCCCACTGGTTTAGATAAAAGCAGAAGAAAGAAGACACTATAAAAAAACTTATTTTGCTACCACACAAAACAACATTTTAAGGCAGTTGGGTTTGATAACAGCACACACTGTTTCTTCAGTATCTTTCATCAACCCCACTCTCACATCATGTGCTATGGGCTCAATGAACACACCCTGCTGGAATGCCCTGTTTGGGGGGTGGGGAGTGGGTCCCTGACAGCCTGCTGGCCCCAACAGTGCCAGCAATAATATCTGGGAAGGCAGAAAAGAATGGAACGTGTGGTTAAATCTACAAGGGGGAAGTAATCTGTGTACAAAGTTAATCACAAGGGCCATGTCAAAGTTTGGGGAAACAACTGAGTTTTCAGAAGGAACTTGAAAAGAGTAACTGAAAAATAAATAATATGGTAAAATGTCTAGATGGTATTTTTTTTTAATTATAAATAAAATGATAGCAGGTGAATGATCTTCCTTCCAAAATGAAATGAAGACCCAGGGACCGTCCAC
Organism: Phacochoerus africanus; assembly: GCF_016906955.1. NCBI lineage: Eukaryota > Metazoa > Chordata > Mammalia > Artiodactyla > Suidae > Phacochoerus > Phacochoerus africanus. The sequence goes on from NC_062545.1 coordinate 139,405,008, forward strand.
CCCAGCCAAGGGTCCTGGGACCTATTACTCTCGGGGGCAAAGCAGAATCAGGGGGCTGTTACGTCTCCTCTATCACTACCATCTCTATCACCCAGGGCACTGTTCTTGCTACTAAGTCTGGAACGAAGGCAACCACAACAGAGAAAGAGCCACTTACTTCTACACAAAGCTAGCAGACTGTCTGAAGTCCCAGGGGCACCTGAACCTAACATTTTCATGTCCAAGGCAGGTAGAGACACCACTTGCAGCCATATGAACCACCCAGCTAGATGAGTGTGTGTGTTTGGCATTGGGGCTGGGGTGCAAGGACCTCTAATAAGAGGCAGAGGTGAGTAAGGTCTAAGAATATGTGCTCTGGGGTCAGACCGATTGGGTTCAAATCCCAGGTCTGCTATTTACTAGCCGGGCTTCCTTGGTCTAATCATTTAACCTTTCTGTGCCTCAGTTTTCTCACCTCTGAAGTGGAGATAGTAATTTTATCGAGTCAGAATGTGCAAAGTGCTTAGAGTAGTACCTGGGCATACAGTAAGTGCTGACTAAGTGTCAGCTGTTGTGTAACTGACACCAAGTGTACGCTCACTGACAGCAGGAACGAGAGTCTCGAATGGCTAACAAGTCACAGCCTGGCTGGCAGTGCTGCTCTGAAACCCAGTGGCCTCTTCACCCATTAGTCACCCTCTAACCCTCCAGCGCTTGCCCTTTCTAGCCTCAGTAGGAGTCTGGGGGAGAGTGGGATTGAGACAATGAAAGTCTACCAGCAAAAGTAGGATCCCCATCTCTCTGACAGACACTAAGAAACAAATTCTGCATTATTTCCAAGGTCAGCTGAGTGGCTAGAAAAGACGGGCAGGAGGGCAGAGCCTCACGAGATGAGAGGAGCTCCAGAGCAGCTCCCCAGAGTAGCCACCTCGGGCTAGAGGCTGATTTAAGCTGTTCTAAGCCCAATTCTAAAGGGATGCTCTGGGCACTGGGACCTACAGACACATAGAAATGAGTGAGGCAAGCATAACAGTAGGATCAGCATGATGAATAGCACTTTGACTCTGGAGTGCTAGAAAGGTCTCAATGAGCAAGAGCACAGGAGGCCGTGCGCTGCCAGAGAACGGGTTCCTGATAGCCACTCTGGAGCTCGGCCCACCTGTGAACTGGCTGACAACTACCTTCTAAAACAGTAAGTTTGGAATGCAAACTAGGCATCTCTACCATTCCTGTCTCCTAAATATTCATACTCCAACAAGTCCTAGAATTGTCTTAAGTTCTTAACTCCAGACATCATTTTCAATGGCAAAAACGAGAACCTAAGGCAAAGCATTTTCAGGGTCATGTGGTAGTTTTTTATTGCTTTCCATGCAAGATGTAGAGGGCAGAGGGCATTTTAAAGTTTCCTCTCTCTAAGTATAGTTACTTTGGATACCAGCTCTGCTAAGGACTCTATCTTGATTGCACATTTCAAGGGGCTGTACATCAATAATATATCATTATCATCAACTAGTAGAAGTTATGGCAACCTATCTCCTTTATCTCTTTGCAGGTCAGCTTTTGATAGTCTGTGGTAAGGTCAAAGAACATGGTTAATTGAAATCTATAGATAATCCCAGAGAGTCCTATTAGCCAATAATGTCAATTTCTTTTTTTCTAACCTATAGCTTATACTTCTGATACAACTCCAAAGAGATGTATTTCATTTTATTCACTGATCTTTCAATAAGGAGCACAGAGAAGGTCAAACGCAGGCAGATGATAAAGTAAAGGGTCTGGATAATATCTTAAAATAGTAGTAGAAAATGAAACGGCTGAATTAGAAAATCTAAATTCCTGCCAATTAAGGTGAACCCAAAATAGGTTATATAAAATTCTACTAAATAAAGGCTGTTTGTAAAGAAATACTAAAAAAAAAAACAAAAGCAACAACAACAAAAAAAAACAAATGACACCCCCCACTCCCGCATCAGGAGGACTCTAAAAGGATGGAAACTATTTTGCAAAAGCTCTAACAGGTTTGGCAACAGTAGATGCAAATCAAAATCATGTTGTTAAAGCACTTCAATGCCAGGTGAGGACATCATTCTTGGGATCCAGTATATTGCTGACCTTTCGACATTTAGGAGTCATCTCCATTCTTTGTACGTCACCTTCAGTGACCCAGAAAGTTACCTGGTTAAAGAGCATGTCCAGGGAGAAGGGGCAGCTCTTCCTTACAGAAAAATCCCAATGAATACAGAGAGAAGGAAATAGAAAATCATTAGAACATCATAGTAATTGTTGCAGGTAGGCTCCACCAGAGGAGAGATGAGAAAGGGGACATCTGCATAGTCTCATCCTTCCACCCCCAAGATATCAGGTTGCAAAGGGGAAAGCAGTAACTTCATAGAGGAGAAACCTACCCTGAACTGCATGATCAGGGTCACCACTACTAGTAGGGAACACAGTGACATTACCCTGACATGAGACACTAAGAAGAACACGACCCCACTCCTGTGGACTTCCCCCACCACACACACGCAGAAACTGAGTTTAGTTAGGAGAAAACATCAGAGAAAGTGGAAGAACAGTCTATAAAATAACTGCTCAATAGTCTCCACAAGTATCAAGGTCATGAAAAACAAGGAAAGACAGAGGAACTGCCACAACTGGAGGAGACTCCTTGGACAGAGAAAACAAATGTGATGAAGGAGCCTGGGACTGAAGGGAAGGGGAAAAAAAAAAAAAAAGACATTCGTGGAAAAACTGGTGAAATCCGAATAAAGTCTGTAGTCAATAGTATCGTGCCAATGTTCATTTCTTGGTTTCATTAATTGGATTATGGTTATATAAGATGTTACCATTAGGGAAAACTGGGTGACATTTCAGGAACTCTCTGTGCTGTTTTTTCAACTTTTTTGTAAGTCTAAAATTATTACAAAAAAACCCTAAAGTTATAAAAAAGAAAGAAAAGAAAGAGACTTGTTCAGTTCCGCCCTGGTGAGCAGGGTCATCTTCACTACAAAGGTGCTGGTTCTGGTTCCAGGGCTCCAGATTTTTCCTCCCTTGATGGATTTTATAATCTTTAGTACCACTGATGATACCTAGTTGAAATTCAAATTCGATAGACTGAAGGAAGAACGTGAATCAAGAAGAAACACTGACATGGAGGAAAGAGGAATTATTGAGAAATATAAAAATTGGGGATACTTTATTTTACACTGTCCTCACAAACCATTTAACCCTCATCCCTTCCATGGGCAAATCCCCCTTAAAAATACTGCAGTAACTGGGCTAGACTCCAAAACAAACATCCCTTACTCAGAACTTCGCTTTGTAGGATATGCAGTCCTGACAAACTTTTAGCAAGTCACTGAAGGATGAAGAGGCTTCATTATACAGTAGTCAGGTCCAGAAGTTGGCTAGAAAGCTGCATGGATGGCTCTGGCTTTCCACTCCTTCTTGACACCCTTATAGACTAGGTCAACGTCATTTGTTTCTAGGGCCTGCAACTCCTCCGCCCAGGCTCTTCGACCTGTTGTGCCTAAAATTTATCTAAAGTTAACTTAGCTGAGGAGGGTTCATCCAGCTTGCCTATGTCAACCCTCAGGATGAACACAAACAGTCTTAAACAACTCTGGAAGCCTACCTCCTATTGAGGGAAAATAATTATTCCTGGAGGAAATCTCCACTTTAAAGCCCCACTTTAGGGTTTTTGTTTGTTTGTTTCTTTTTTGGTCACCCTGTACGTATGGCGTTCCCAGGCCAGGGATCAGATCCAAGCCACAGCTGTGACCTAAGCTGCAGGTGTGGCAACACCAGACCCTTAACCAACTGTGCCAGGATGGGAATCAAACATGCGTCCCAGCACTCCCAAGATGCCACTGATCCCGTTGCACCGCAGCGGGAACTTCTTTAGATTTTTTAAATTCTTTAAAAATTCAAGTATAGTTGATTTACAGTATTGTGTCAAATTCTGCTATATAACATAGTGACCCAATCATACATACACATGCATTCTTTTTCTCATATTATTTTCCATCACGTTCTATCCCAAGAGACTAGATATAGTTCCCTGGGCTGCAGTCTAGGACCTCACTGCTTATCCACTCTAAATGTAATAGTTTGCAGTTACTAACCCCAAACTCCCCATCCATTCAACTCTCTCCTCCTTCCCCTAGGCAACCACTAATCTGTTCTCTATGTCTATGAGTCTCTCTCTGTTTTGTAGATAGGTTCATTTGTGCCATAGTTGAAATTCCACATATAAGTGATATCACATGGCATTTGTTAAAGGCACAATTCAAAACTGCATCCCTGCTCCCCAACTTTCATTGAGAGGGTAAGAGTAGAAAAAAGATGAGGGCTTCCACTTTCCTGGTAAGAACAGGTGAGAATTAATGGTATGTAGACCTAACTGTATTCCTTCTTACCAGTTACTTACACATAAGAACAACAGTTATATTAACAGTATTCTCTCAGCAGAGCTTTCAAATCCTGCGTTTGTCTGTGTCTGTTGCATTTTCTCTTGCCCTGGCCACCTAAAAAGCCTGAGTTACTTTTGACAAAAGATCACATTATTTTGGCTCAATATTGCCTATAAGACAGCTCAATAATTTTCCATTTACAAACACAGGCAAGCATTTAGGTGTGTCCCACTGGCCACCCCAAAACCTCCAACCCAAACTGTGACAAGAGTCTAAGGGCAAGTAGTAGTAGGTACTCTAGCATGCTAGGTTTATGAGGACACCCTAAAGGGTATTCAGTCCTTTCTCAATGAACACTCTTCCATGCCCAAGGCCAAAGGATCCCCTTGTTCCCCAATACCTGAGCCATGCAGGACTGCTCTGCCCAGTGCATATAGTCACACTGTCTTTCTGAGCTATTATAAGGATTTGCAAAGTTAAGAATGCTTGGAGATCGCCACCTAACAGTAACTGCTCTGTTTTCTGATATTTCTGGTAACCCCCAGAGTTCACCAACTTTTCCAGCTCTATTTGTCCCAAAAGGACTGGTGCCTTATTGACCCCAGCATCAACATTGGTGGCTAAATGGTGAATAAGGCAGAAAAAAGCAGAAGCAAGTGTGAAGCCAAGAGGTTTTCATCACAATCGGATCCTTCCCTGAAATAACTCACACACAAAAGCACATAGATTATATTGTTGAAGCCAGAGTGTTTTAATGGCTTAAATGTTAATGGCTTTTAACTCCATTTTCTTAAGAGTATTTTCCCCTGAACAGATGACTATTACCATGGCCAGAGGAATTGATTCCTTCTGAAGTTTCTATCATGAACATTTTGTGTTTCTACTGAAAGTGTAAATCCTACTGTGTGCCAGGCATATGGTTATGCTGGGGATACAAAGATAAGACGGAGTTAGCTTAAAAGTCTTAAAAATACTTAAAAAAAAAAAAGCCACAGTCTGGCCAAAGATCAAGCTGTAAACATATAATTACAACACAGACTGTTACATGCTGTGAAGATAAAATGGATTCATTTCTTGGGGTGGGGGTGTAGGGTGGGAGGGCAAAGGGGGTTTTAATTAGGAGGTGGCATTTAGCAAGTCCTCATAAATCCAGCAGAGTAGACATCTGGCCATAATAAATCAAGCCCTGTATTCAGGGTCCATACTATTACTCAACAAGGATAATTCAAGCAATTACTAGAGTTATCATGATCCAACGCATAAGTTCACTTGAGGACCCCAACTATGTAAGCATGAATATTTTTTTGGCTGCCTCTTAGCTAGCATGTTTATGAAAAACAGGTTAAGTTACTGGCTCCAAATTACTTTTTAATAAAAAAAGCAAACAAAAAAGCTTAAGCTTTTAAGATTTCTTTTTTTGAAAACTGGAAAATAATCTTCCTGTCAAGAGCATGCATGATTAATGATATATGTGATATAAGCTTGCATGTGTGTGTTATTATTACATGCACTTCCTAACAGCATAAAATTGCCCTAAAGATTCCTGTGGAACCCATATGCCCCCTCCCTATTCCCACCTTCTTAAAAAAAAAAGAAAAGAAAAAAAAAAAAAGCTTGTGTAATTTCTGGAAATTTTTAGACTACAACTACCAATGGGCCATTCAATAATGGGAAATATTGTCAACTATCAATGGGCCATTCATTAATGGGAACTATGCATATAAAATTCTGAAGGTATGACCATCAAGAGAGAAATCACTTCCACGAAAGAGTTGTTGCAAATACCATACTCCTGCTGCTTACTTGCAACAAATATTAGAAAGCTGTCTGCCTCTAAACCCATTCTGAGGTTGGACCAGGTTACCCAGGTCAGCATGTAGGACTGAATCAATCAGTTAGGTCAATGTAACCCTAAGAATGGTCATATATATTACTTTATAGAAGTCTTCGAGAAACTATAGGCAAAGTTCTAGAACAGAAAGTATGGTATAACTGGAGACTCCATAATGGTGGTTCTTAAATTTTCCAGATGGGGAGCATTGAGGTTAACGGTCCAAAACTCTTTGACAGATGAGGAAAGTGATATTGATGGCAATCAAGTGAGTTAATACAAAAACCTAAGTTTGTTTTTCTAGTATGGTCCATCTATCATGTTATTCTACTGAGTTTCAGAAGAAGGTATTGGTGGACACTTCAACCCAGTAACTTGTCTTTGACAGCTCTGAATTGGAGGGAGCATCCATAGTGTGGTCCATGGCATCTTCTCCTAGTAATGGCCAGCATCATTTAGCCAACACAAGCCCAGCACATTAGTTCAACATTCAGATCCCAGTCCAGGCCACAAATGAATGCAATCATGCTTACAGATAGACTCTTTAGGATCTGAAGCAAGTACTGTCTGCAATAAGAAATCGGTTTACAAATCTCTGAGTAACAGGGACTGGATGAATGTGCCAGAAATTCTGTAAGCCCTAGCTTACATTATATCAATTTTTTTTTTTTTTTGGTAAGCAGAGCAAGTAAACAGAGTTTAAGAAGCCAATTTTCATTTAGCATAAGGTAATTAATTGTGTCTTAAAAGAGAAAAGAGAAAGATGCCTAAAGCTTCAGGAGGCATCCCACCCAACTTGAGTTTGCTTTTCTAGAGAAAACTGTGCACCCACGAAAGGCAATCAAGATTTACATAGTTAATTCATATTCACAGAGATATGTCAACATATATCTGTAAAAGGATTATCCTTAATCTTTCAGCTGCTTGAGTAGGAATAAAATGCCTAGACTGTGGCTCAAAAAAAAATCTAACTTGTGAGAAGGTTAAACATCTCAGTGATAACCTAATAATTTACATATATATATTCCTTCCTGGCTTCTCTCTCTCACTCAGCCATTCATTTAAATATGTCATGAGTGCCTAGAATGTGCCTGTGCCAGGTGCTGGGGACCCATCAGGGTATGACACGTGTGATTCCTAAATTTCTGAGTGCAGCAGGGGCTGTAGGAAGGTATTAAGACCCCTGTCTACTCGCCAGGGTTTTAAGACTCAATCCCCACACTCTAGGAGTTTGCAATCTCCTTGGGCACACAGAAGCTGTGCCTAGTGATAAAATGGAGGTGAAGGAGAGTGCTAGAGGGTAAAAGCAGTGTGAATTCTAGGAGTTAAGAGGAAGAATTTCCCATAATATAAAGAAAAGGACTCAGTTACATGGAAAGAGTGAAATGAACTCTCTTTCCATCAAACAGAAGAGGAGATGTTGTCAAGATAGGAGCATGGACAGCCCATGCCAACATAAGCGAGGGGAAGATTTCACATGAGGTAGACAGTGGGGTGTGGGTTCTAGAACTGGTGACAGTGAGCAAACTTTGGCCTGAGAAGGATCCACGCATAGAAGTGGTAAGCTGGTAGGTGAGAAGGCGGACGGATTCAGATGTGGAGAGAGTGGGCTAAGGGAAATGCATTCACGACACTAGAAATCCTGGGGTAGGACAAGGGTGGAACAAATGGAAAGGTGAGCTTTTAAGCAGAAAGGCATTGGCACAATTTGGTCCCTGGTGACAGACTTCAAGGTTTTGAGCAAAGGCCAGTCTATCAGTGTACAGTCCAGAAGGCAGGCAGTTTTTGAAGATGCAATGCATATGGTATTCCACAGGCTGAGTGCAAGGTGATGGAAGGCTGTCCCAGTGCACGAGTCTGGTGACACTGGAGACACAGCGCAAAGGAATAAAAAATAAAAGCCCAGGGGAAAGGCAGATCCAGGGGGAACTCACCTCTGTGGCCATGTTTGATAAAGCTGTGAAGATGATGAGCTCCCGGGGAGCTCCCACCCAGGCAGAAAGGAATGCAGGGGGCCATTGCTCTAGAAGCTGAGGGGAGGGTTCAGGGGACAGGAGTGGTAACATATGGGAATGAGGCTGGGGCTGAGCTCAAAGGGTGGGTCAGCTTAGCTGAAGGGAGGGGAAAGGCCATTCTGGGCCAGGACACAGTGGGGTCAAATGAACAGACAAGACTTCAAAGGACAGGCTACCCCCCATGCATTGTCTAAGCATTGGAAAACCCCCTTTAACATATTTATGATAAGCATTTGATAAGTCAATTAGTTCCTACTCTCTGGAACTTCCCCTTAAATTCAATTATACTTTGCTTTTCACAGTTTTCATAAATAAATTCTTTGCTAATAAAATATTAGGTACAAGGAGAAGAGTGAGGGCCTCTGGTTACACCAAAACACTGTGCTCCAAACACAGCAGTGGTCAATTCTGGTCCATCTGAGGCGATCTGGTCTCTGGCAGTTGCGCATGAAAAATTGTTCAAGTCGATGAATGCCAACATTAGAGTCACCCATTTTTCAAGGTCATAATTGCTGCCTATAAAAAGATGTAGAGTCACAGCCTGTCCCCAAACAGCGGGAGCTCTCGTGGCCTGCCTCTCCCAGGATCCAAGAGCTACAGTGTTCTCCTGCTTCTATTTAGAGCATCATGAATGCTAAATAGAAATGTGAAAAATTATTCCACAAAAACAAAGTAGACATCATCACGGCCACCACCATAGGCCTGCGCTCTGGAGCAGTTCACCACTAAATTCTGGCTTGCAAACACATTCTTAAATGTGGACTTGTTGTCTGTAACCCCCAAGCAGCCTAAATATATATTTATGTAATACCTGGATACCGGGCAGGGGGGTTAAACTCAAGTTATTTCTTCTGGTAATAGCAGCTACTGCTGTGGAAAAGTCACAGGGCAATTCCATCACATCAGCACTGAGGTTACTCAGTAGTGCTTTATCTCAGACGGGGATAGCGCTAGAGGAGGGAAAGGAACTGATGGCAGTAACAACAGGGAATCTAGCAAAAATAGTCTTCTTTTACTAAACACATCAAATGCGGGTTTTTTTTTTTTTTTAAAAAAAGCTCTTTGAGCTGGACTTGCTGGCAAAGTGGCTTGTTTGAATAAAAGTCTGAATTAGAGATAATTTTTAAATTAATGAAGTTTTTCTACTTGTAAGGAGTTACAACAAGAAGGACTTACAATAACAAGGAGCAGCATCCTAAGAATCCCTCAGGGACTTGTTTCACTGAATAAGAATAATGTGCAATTAGGCCAACAATTGTAACTAAGTGTTTCTGAGGGCTTGGAAGGCACTGTTCTCCAGCAGTTCAAATATCATCAAGTTCATGTAAAGGATTGTATGGCAGTTAACTGAATTGGTCAACTTTGTCATTCGCTGTGATATTAAGATGAGCGAATGCACTAAATTGTACATAGGATGCATTCCCAATTAAAAAAAAAAACTTCAAAGTAGAAAAATACACACATGCTCAGTCAATACATGAGGATAAATATGAATTAGAAAAATACTCACTTCAGGATTCCTTTAAATAGCAAGCCCCACTCATGCCTGTGAGCGTTTCTTTGCAGAGGAGGTAGGATGCAAGGACCACATTGCTGGGGGGGGGGGGCACAGGAAACAGTCACTGAGGATCATCAGGAATATTCCGGAAGGTGTGTGCACTCCTTTCAAAACATATCAATAACCCTCGCTCTCCCCAAGGTTTCCAGAGGCCACTCTGCATCCCTCTTAGTGCCCAACACAATGAGTCAGAAGTACAGGATGTCAGGTACAAGTGGCCCAGTGGCTGGTGGCAAGGATGGGCAAGGTGCTGAGTCTTATACAACTGGCTGAGAGGGCTCTTCTTAGGATTCTGGCTGGAGCCGGACTCCCTGGGAGTCAAAGAAAAGTTCCCAACAGCCTCTGGAGAGGCTGAAGGAAGGACTAAAAAATTGGGCCCAAGCCTGCAGGGCTCAGGGAAGAACACGAAAACTCAGTCCTTTCTAAGCCAATAAAGAGTCAAACCGGACAGTCTTGTTCATGCAAGAGGGACCACACTCAAGGGCACACCTGTGCAGTGTGGAATGTTCTGGGTGACGTTTCTCCCGCTGCCTCTCTTTCTCAGATCATTCCCCTGCCCCTGCCCTCACCTCCCAATCGAATTTTGGAGGCCAGTTGACAGCAATGGGGAACACTCCCATAGCTGCTGATGCATCAGCTTTCAGCAGGAGAGATGGGGATGGGAGAAAAAAATTTTCCAACCCTCCTTCTCTGCTGCAGAACACCACAGGGGAACACGTCTCTCCTTCTGATTGTCACTAGCGGTTTAAATGACTACATTTAATCGGCTACCTGAGAGTTGGTTTAAAAGGCCATTTATAAAAGGGGGAGTAAATGGCCTTTTAAACCAGTTCACACCACCTCCAAGTGCCTCAGTTCACCAAGTCAGGGGTTCCTCCAACTCTCCTTTATAAGCATTAGAATGAAATTCAGTCCAGGCTCTTTTCTTATCACTGCTATCTCTTTGGTTCCTTAAGGACCTTAACATCACTTAAATGCAACAAAGCAATCTGGACAAGGGGTCTTACTGGAATTGTGTCTTGAAGTATATATTCAAATCCTCTGTGACCAGCGGTCACAGGGCAAAATACAGGATTCCTCCCCAAGTTCTGAAGGTGGTTACAGACACTCACTGAAATGTATGCTGCATGTCTTTCAAGAACCCTTCACTCTCAAACTCCTAAACACTGATATGAAAAAGTTACCATGAGATGCCATGTTATAATATAAAATGTAATAACGGCCATGTTATTAGTTATTTCTTCTTTTGGGGGTGGGGGGAGAGGAGACTGAAAACTTTTAGCCAATCTGTGTCTATAACAGGTAATGGTTTACCTGTAGTACTAAATTCAAATCTTAATAACATAGCAATTGCATTTAAAAATAAACTGTCTCTTGGTTCTTTCTTCTAAGGAGAGTGTTTAAGAGAGTGTTACCCTAGGCTGCCATATGGCCAGACCCATTATACACCCCACAGACACCACATCACCTGAATAGGCAATAAAATATGGAGTGCCCATGTCCAGAGCAGCTTGCCTATTCAGGTGCTTTAGCCCTTTCAAGATAGCCTCATCAGCAACAAACACGGCACTTCCTTCTGTCTTTATCACACAGGTTGCCAGACAACTACACAGAGCTAAAGTGGGGAATGTTACAGTAAACACTTTCCTGAAACGGTTATATGTGTCACTGATAAACAATAGAAAATTTAAAAGAGATACAAATGTACTCTTGGAACCTTAAATCTTTGTCCCACTGCGGCCTAAGGACTTAAGATCTTCGTATACCTGGCAGAGAAGAAGGAAAACAAATTCCCCCCAAAGTCTATAGATTTATAGCCTAAATATGTCTTCCTTTAGAATGTTTAATACATTTAAGCTTTAGTCATTCTGGACACTTTGAAAATGCTCCTTGGCGATAAATTTCAGTGGTTGCCTCTTTCATTGCAGCTCACATAAATATCATTTTGCTTTCAGGAAACCAATTATAGAAGAGTAAATCATTTTTACAGTGCTTCCCAAAAATCTTTAATTTAAACTGCAACATGGACAGTATGAAGAATCCCAAGAAATAGACAGCTTACCTATGCTATCATTCTTCTACACTTAGCAAGTTAAATCCCCGAAGGAAATGTACAATTGGACTGGTTTTAAAATAGTCAGGCTATGGCAGTATACGTGCACAAGTATCTGACACAGCAAATGTTTCCTCAACTTCTGCAACATGCAGGTGCCCAGGCTTGGGAGAAGGATTTGGGGAGTTTCCTATTCCAAGAAGTCAGTCACAATGACCACAACCAGCTGCTTTATGGGCACTTAGGACCCATGGTGGGGGCGGGCAGGGGGCAGGGAACTGCCCTATGCATTCTACACAGACAGGCCAACCACTTCACCCCCACAATATTCCTGAGAGGCAGAGATAGAGAAAGTGATGGTGAGGGCCACAAAGGTCTGAGAGAACTGGGGGACATACCCAACTCCCAAACCGAGGGGCAGACCAATCTAGGGCACTGTGATGACGTCTTCCAGGATACAAGTTTGAGAGGTTAAATTGCAAAACAGCCCTGTGCTGTTTTGTGATCAAGTCTTAGGGGAGTAACTGAAAATCACTGCTTAGGCAAAAAAACAGACTTTAGTTATTAGGGAGTGATGGTCAAGGAAAGAGTGCGGGAAGGAAGTCCAGTCGAGTGGGTGAAAGCATGAATGGAGGCATGAGGGTGGGAGACAAGAACTTAGCATCTTAGCAGAAATTTCCAGAAAGCTGCAAAAAATAAGCCTAGGCATGGAATGGGGTAACTCCTTTTAACAGGACTTCACACCACAGACAATAGGGAGCCCTGATGAATTGTTCTGAGTGGGCGAGTGCCTTAACCAATGCAGTAGTTTAGATACAACAGTTTGGCAGGACTTTACAGAATGGATGGGGTGGAGGAGGGGAGGCTGATGGTAAGGACTGGATCCGGGAGACTCCATCAGGGTAGAGGCAGGGGGGACTGAAAGAGAGGGGGAATGTGGGGGCATCTGCATAAAAGAATGAAGGAGCTGGGCAGAGAGGAAAGTTCCTTCCAACTCCTGGCAGATTATGATGAGCCACTTGGTACAGGTGGGAGTGTAAGAGCCACAGCTGGGCGTGCACACAGGTCTGCACATCTGCTCTCTGGGTGGAAGCTGTGCTACCTGGGCCAGCACTAACTACCAACGCTGCCCTCTCCTGAACAGGCTGCAGCCCACTCACCAGCCCTGAGAGGGGTAACTCGCTCTCCTGTTACCTGCTGGTTCTGAAGGCAGCCAATGTTTTTGGTGAGAAAGACTATTCTCATTTCAGTTCTGTATGAGCCACATGGCTCACAGATGACTGAGTGACTGGCCACAGTCCTGTGCCTTGGTCTTAAGATGTCTAGTCTTTTATCTCTCTGAGAACATGCCTCAACATAGTAGGGAAGATGTTGATTGTTTTTGTGGTGGTTCTCGTGTTTTTTTAAACTGGGGTGGTCCAGAGTGAGAAGCATATTTTAGGAGAGTTTTAACTATTAGATCACAAACAGAAAATTGTGGAGGCTGTGCCAAAACTCCCATGATAATGAAACCAAGAAGTTGTTGCTAGAAGCTCAGGAAAAATAATGTTAGCTTAAAACCATGGGGGTCTGTCACCTGGAAAGGTGCCACAGGGCTCGAAGACCAGCCCAGCTGGGCTCCGCAGTGTCTGTCAACTGGAATCCAACCTGATTCGTGCCAGTTTCTCACTCAGTAAGAAATGGTTTGGGCCATATAAGTAGGGCAAGAACAGAAAATAAGTTTGGGAGTTCCCATTGTGACTCAGCAGTCATGAACCCGACTAGGATCCATGAAGGTACGGGTTCGATCCCTGGCTTCACTCAGTGGGTTGAGGATTCAGGATTGCCATGAGCTCTGGTGTAGGTTGCAGACAACACATTGCTGTGTCTGTGGTGTAGACAGGCAGCTGTAGCTCCAATTCGATCTCTAGCCTGGGAGCTTCCATGGGCCACAAGCACAGCCCTAAAAAGCAAACCCCCCCCCAAAAAAAACCCCAAAATAAAAACAAAAACAAAACAAAACAAAAACCCAGAAAATAAGTTTGGAATTGGTCTTAATGTTCTGCAAGAACTTATTACCTTGCTAAGGTGCAGGCTCCACGAACCACTCAGCCTGGCTTAGTAACTGCTCTGCCTTCATTCTTGAGAAGGCAGCTGCTGGCAGGAGCCAGGGAGGAGGGGAAGGCAGGGAGGGTGGTGGGCATTTGAAGTCCTTGCCAGGCACGTGATGCTAACCATTCTAATTGGTTGCCGGTGACCTCACTTTCTTAGACCTCACTTTGTATTTCAGCTTCCCCCTTGTTGAGGACTTCAGGACCTCACCAGGCCAAGCCATTTAGAGGGAGGAAGAAGCATGTCTTAGGTTGTCAAGAAGTGTCAACCCTCCTTTGTTTAACTTCACCGGGTTTAGAACAGAACGGGTGAAAGGAAGTTTCAACCACCACCGTCATCATGTAAAGACTTTCCTCCTGGCATGGGGAGGGGGATGAGAAGAGGAGCAAAAGGTTGCTTCTAAGCCTTGACTAAGTTAAATCGGATGGACTTAAATAAAAATCCTGACAGTTTGTTTTCAAGCAGGAAAACTGTAAAATGGAAACCACATGCAATCCTGTGCCGGAACCACATTTAAATCATTCACACTTTGAAAACTCAGAGAATGTTTCTAATTTAGACAAACACTACCTCTCTTTCTCCACAATAAGTCATCTTAATTTATTTCACCTAACTCTACTGTTTTTGTGTTAACAATGTGACCACCAGAAGTTGGAACAACTCCTTTCTGATTTGGAAAATAAAGCAGTATGTTCTGTTTTTTTTTTTTTTTTTTTTTTCATCTTCCATACAGTGAGTTACCCCAGAAGTCCCAAAACAGTACAGAGAGTCCAAGCATCCTGGCGCAACATAAACTTTTTTTTTGCTCAACTCAAAGCAAAATGCTTCCTCAGGGGATGGTGTGTTAAAAGAAAAAAAAAAAAAATTTAACAGGCTTTCAAACCCAAACCAATAAGAAGCCCAGTGACTCACTGGCATGAAATCACACCAACTTCCAAAATCCATGGGTCAAAATGCATTTTAAAATTTTAAGTTAAGCTCAGTCATTCTCACCAAGATCTTGTAAGGCAGGAAATCATTACTCTAGAACTTGATCACCCTGTAGGAAAGGGAGCCACATTAACCAAACATAGAAAGGAACCTCAAGGCTAAAATATGCCTATCACCCCAATCTTGTACTCACTTGCCCCCTGCCAGAAATATCACCAAGACGATGATGTCTGAGATGTGTGAACACACTCAGAAGAACTCTGTCCCAGCCTGCGGGCCAAGGGCAGGACCAAACCCCATATACGATGGCTGCCCTGGGCGCAAATCTCAGGAAGGCAGGGCCTCAGGAAGGGTTTCTCTCTCAGGGCCGTCTTTGCTGTGAACACTCACTAGAGAACTATTTGAGGGTGGCTCAAAACTTTACAAGAGTCTTTGTAGAGATGAAGAGAATTTTCCACCTTTCTGAAGGGCTGACACATCTCTTTTCTTGGGATTGCGCTGATCTGCTCTGCCCAAACATGCCCACCAATTATTATTTATCATTTATAAAGTAGTTCATATTTGCAACATACTCTGCAAATATTTTCAGCAGATCATATACCCTTTGAGAGCTCATGACTACCTGTGGAGTCATGAACTGAGCTGGCCTAGAGTTGGAATTCAGAAGCCATTTTGAATGCAAACGTGTGTGTGTGTGCGCGCGCGCGTGTGTGCACAACCACATCTCTCCATGTACTGGGCAAATAACTCAATCTCTTTCACCCTATGATACATCAAATCCTGGCCTCTTGGCCCTAGGCACCGTATTGCTAAAGCCCCTTGCAGATATCAGATGTCCTGCCAAGAACGGCTTGGTGGTTTGAGGTTGTTTCCTGACTACATCAGTAGCACCCCCATCACCAATGAAGGTCAGAGAACTACATCACACTTCTCTGCCTTGGTTTCACCATCTGTGGAAAAGAAGTCATACTGGGTGTCAAAGTATTTGAGGCATCTTAGAGTACTATGCACATCTAATACCTTCCTTACCCATAATTCAATTAGCTAGCAAGCCACCCTTTCCCTTCCACTCCCTCCCAAAATGGTTAAAAATCCATCAAGGAAGGGGCCATTGTAACTATGTATTCATGATTGTTTTACTCATCTAAACTCATGGTCTACTGAACATTAACTTGCATATACGTTTAGCAAGATTAACTATTTAAGTTCCAAGCCCAAAGCAGATCAATAAAAAGCCAGTTCTAGGATGTAAGGCTAGAGATAGTGATAAAATCAGTTAAAACAAAAGCAACATGAGGAATGAAAAAAAAAAAAAAAAAAGGCAACTATGCTAACACAGGATCTCAAAAACCAGGCACCCACGGGCCATTTAGCATAGGGCAGTGCTTCCTCACACCAAAAGCTGTCAGGCACACTTTTGGGGGCTTGTGAGTTCCTCTTAATAATTTTTATTTTGTTTGTTTTCAATTTAAGTATGATCTATTTTTCTAACTCCCAGTTCATCTGTTTAACCTTCTTAGGATTCAGTGCTGCCAAGTGATTTTAGCAACAGCATTTATAGCAACAACACACTGGAAGCAAACTGTGTTATTCCAATTGTTGGACACCAAGGGGAAGAGAAAAGGTGCACTTCATATATGAGCATGTGTTTATATACCATGTGAAGACTAAATTCTGTCACGGTGTTCAGTGTGAATTGAGGCTCTGCAGTACTTAAAGAAAAAAAGCCATTTGAAATGCCAGAGAGAGGCATTCCACAACTCAAAGGTACTCATGCCTTCGAGGTCAGTTGTTTATTCACATTTTGTACACATTTAATGTGTATATTTAATTTATAGTTATAAAAAAAGATCCAAAATCCTAAGGCATTTATGCCTAGTTTACTGGCTGTAGTATTTAAGTGTCTTTATAAACAAAGTAATTTATAATGACACTGAGGGACAGTGAGTATCTTTTACCTTTAAAGGGAGTCTCAACCACCACAGTGAAAAACATTACTCTGCCCACCTGGGAACATCACTTTATTATCTCATCAGAGAATGAAGCTGCTTTCACAGTGATGACCTTGCGTACTGAGAAAAAAGGAGATTATGTTCATTATATTCTCTTCAACACAAGCAATGTGAAAATGTCCTTCAGAAATATTTCCTTTAAAAACAATTATTTTAATTGCGATGCTTAAAAAAGATGACTCTTTCACTACCCAGGTAACTCAGTTATCATTTATATAATTAAAGCTTTTCTGCGTATTCTTGGAATGTTCTGCTGTTTTGGACATAGTTCTGTGATATGATTGGACCTATGTGTATGTCTTTTGAGGAGTAGAGGGTAAAACTAAAATTATACATATGTGGAAGTGGTTTCAGCAAGTTCCTAGCTCAACAGGGACAACCCTGAAATATCAGTTTAGAGTACTGAACTCACTGTCTGTGAAGCAGAAGCTTCAGTCACAATCTGAACAACACAAAAATCAGGGAACTGCATCTCTGGATTGGTGGTCCTCAAAGTGTGGTCCATGGACCCCTGGGGGTTCTGCAGTGCTTTTGCTGGGAATGGTAAGAGAAGCAGGGGGTATGTAACCACTTTTATTAACACTGCGAAGATATTACTTGCCTTTTTCACTTGTATTTTCTCACTGTCCACTCCGAATGTACAGTGGACTTTCCAGTGTGTAATACCAACACCTACATTGGCTGTGAAAACCCAGCTACATTCTACTATGCTAGACATTAAGAGGTTTTGAAACACATTGCCTCCGTCCTCACTACATTGATAGAGGGGGATACAGTCCTCCCTTCCAAATGTGGTTACATGTAATGGGTTTATTATTTTTTTAGATAAATTAACAATTTTTTTACCTCTTCAATACTAATTTTTCATAAGGTAAACATCAATAGATATAACCCACATAAACAAAAGCTCCAAGGGGTTCTCTCAATAATGTTTAACCATGTAAAGGCGTCCCGAGGGCAACGAGTTCAAAAACCCCTAGAGGATCTCATCCTCTCCACAAGGGCAGCAAAGGTAGGTGATTCCGGATGCTTCTCTTCATCTCTGACCTGTCTGCTGAATCTCGTGCCCTGACATTCCGCTCCCTCTTAACCCTCCCCCTGGCTAAGAGGCACTTCAGACTCAGAAAATGCAAGACAGAGCTCACCTTCTGTGTGCATGCCTCCCAAACAGACCCCCTCTCTACTCCCCTTCCAGCTCAGGAACCTACACCTCTATCCCCTGTTCTATCCAAGCCACAAACTCTCCCTTATCTTTAATTTTTTTCTCCCTCCATACTTCACATTCTATACATTTTATAAATCCCCAGAAATTCCTAGATCAATCCACTACCAGATACAGATCCTAAGGCGATCAGGGGACAATTCTGCCCTACCCCACCCATCTCCATCCCCTTCCCAGGCACATGAGGCAATGTCTGAATAAACTTTTGATTGTCATGGTGGTAGTGGTCGGGGGTCCTGGTCATTAGTAAGTATAGACTAAAGATGCTGCTGAATATTCCACAATGCATGGGACCACACCCACCTCCATAGCCAAGACTCATTTGACCTCAAATGCCAATAATCCCAAGGTTGAGACCAAGGTCTGGTCCAAGCCATCGATATCTCTCCGCTGGGTTAGTCCAGCAACTTCCTCACTGGTCTCCCTGCTTCCACGCTGACTGCCCTTCCCTCACTCTGGCTCTGGTCCATTCTCCACACAAGGGTGGTTGTTATAAAATATAAATCAGAGCACACCACTGTTCTGTTTCTAATCCAACAAGGGCTCCCTGCTGCATGTCAAGTAAGTTGTCACTCTTGACATGGCCTATAGGCCCTACCTGCTCTGGTTCCTGCCCACCACTCTGGCCTATCTCGTAACACAGTGCTATGGACTGACATGTGTGTGTCCACCCACCTCCCCCAAATTACTACGTTGACATCCTACCCCCTGTGCAACTATATAGGAGCGGCCTTTAAGAAGGTAACTAGGGTTAAACGAGGTCCTAAGGGTAAGAGCCTGATAGAACAGGATTAGTGACCTGATAAGAAACACCATTCTTACTTGCACCCTCTCTGCCCTGTGAACACATGCCATCTACAGGCATGCCTTCTATAAGCCAGGAAGAAGACCTTCCCCAGAGTCCAACCATGCTGGCTCCCCAATCTCAGACTTCCAGCCTCCAGAAGGGTGAGAAATAAGGATTTCTAGTTTAAACCCCCTCAGCTCTACTGTTCTGGTATGACAGCCCAAGCTAATTTAACACACTCAGTTTCCGTCATCTTGCTAAGTTCCAGTGCCCTGTCATCAGTCTCCATCTGCCTCATGGCTTTTTGTTCTTGCTTTTCTCCCTTAACTGCGCAGGGCTGACCCCTTGCAACCACCTTCTCAGAGACACTTCCCTGATGATCCAGCCTAACACAACACTGCCTGCCCCCACCAGCCACACAGCCACATACACACACATACACACAGCACTCCTGTGCCTCAACCACAGCACCCGGTTCCTTCTATTCTTGGAAAATCATCACTAGCTTATTATTCTGTTCACTGTCTGTCTCCCCACCCCCATTTCAATAGAAACCTATTCTGTTTAGTTCACTTCTGCATTGGGACAGGACACAGGGTTGGTGTTGAGTGTCAGTTAAGTCAATAAAGAAACCTACCTCTAGAGGTTTCAAACTTAAAACAGCTGGGCATTCCCAGCGACTCGCTGAGCTTGCCCACAGCTTAGCTCCCACTCTCACCTCCCTAAAGAAAGGTATTGTGTCTGTGCCAATCTCAGATGCCTCTGGGGACCGGGTGGCACAGCAGAGAATAATTAACTACGATATCCACAGTGAGTAGTTATTCATATTCTTTCACTCCAGGGACCATCAAGCCTCAATGTTACGTTGAAACATAGGCCTGGGGGGAAAATCATCCAGGCCCAAGGAGTCATCGAATTAGTCCCCAATGTTTGTTATCTGCAGCCAAAGGGTGCATAAGGATATATGCATCACTTCAGTAAGACCCACAGGCAACTTCTCAAGGGCCCAGACTTGAACTGCCCGAGAAACCGAAGGCAACTTGCGGAGGCCAAGGAGGAAGGGGTGGGCCCATGGGGACAGCCAAGGACTGGTGTCTGTTCTTTCAAAGGCAGGTGCTTTGAAATACTAGATCTTTGAAAAGGGAGTTCTGGACATAAATGCAACATGAGAAACGATGATTCTATAGAGGAAAATGTATAATGAAATAAGTAAACTCACCAATCCCGCATGGCCTGCTACAGGCAAGGCACCAATCAGCTCTTGGAGTTACTGACAGGAGTTTCAGGGAGCATCCTAAGGAGGGCTGGGCCCTCAAATCACAGACGGTCAGGAAAAGCAGGCAACAAACTTCTGCTGAGGCCACCAGGGAAGCTCCAGAGGGAGAAGGGCATGACGAATGCCAGAGGAGGGAGAGACAGATGTTCAGAGGCCATGAAGTGGCCACGGGCAAGAGGGCTGTAATTGTTAGAATGTGAAGTCTGAACGGGAAGGACTGGGGATGTGTGCTGGGCAGTGAGAAGCAGCCCAGCACGAACTGCCCACTGTGCAGGGAGCTGTGGAGAAGGGAAGGGCAGCTAGCTTGAGAATGCACAGAGGGTGAGTAGAGGGTGGGCTGCTGTAGATATGTTCTCATTTGAGAATCAACACAACAGATCCCAGTTTCAGCTGGAGTGGAAGCAGAGTGGGCAATGGTGTGTGAAAGCATCAAAAAGTCAGAGGAGCTGGAAGGCTCACAGGGAACAGAGCTGTCCTGCATCTGCTTTAGGTGAAAGAAGGCCAGCCCTTCTCTTGCTCCTGGGGCCAAAGCTGGAGATGCTTGGAATTCCACTTTCCAAACACCCCAACACATGAAGCCACACAGCACTCTCTCTGGCACAGTGAGGGATGTGGAGAGGATGGCACAAGAGGTGAGCCTCCTGCCCCCAACCCCCAGCTCCCCGCAGCCAACCTCTTCCAAAAACATCAAATCTTTTCTTCCATAAATAATTGCAATAGGATGCTGTAGCTTTTCCCCAACAAACAATAGCCTGATTGTGCCCTGTCTGCCATGGGCCCAGCCCAGCGCACACAAAGGCTTGCTTTCATGGGCCGCCCTCTCCCTGCTGCAGAAGGATGGGTACAATCCCCCCCTCCTCACTGCTTCAGCAACTTCACTCCAGTGATTGCTTTAGGAAGGGAGCAGCAGGAAAAGGCTGTTACCAGGAGGAAAAGGAATAGTGCCCACCCGCCCACCCGTTAAAGACAATGGCCATTGTTCCCCAGGGTCTCTGTTGCCTTTGGCCTCACCCAGCAAGCTCTCCTTGTACCAGAGGAGAGCTGTTTGCTCTAAAATTCCAGTTATACACTTTGATGCTGGTGATATCATTTAAACTTTCTATGAAATGTCAACCATGATTTTAAATTGTAATGAGCTGCAACTTTCAAAATGTTCCTGTTTTGATATCTTACATCTTCATACTTTTCAGAATTAGAGTTTATGTAAGTGCCTATATTTTTGTACTAATTACTTTTCCTGGTTAAAAAACTTAAAAGCGGGAACTGCAGAATGAAACATCGAGTTATAGGCGCCGCTTGAAAAACACATCCTCGGCATTGAAAAATACAAAGCATGATGTTTCCCTTTGAGAATTTAAGTTTGATTTTCTCCACAGGTACAAGGAGGCACTGCAGCCAGATGCCCTCATTTACCAGTTAGAATATTTCCATTAAGAAAGTTTAAACATTGTCTTTCTATTTACAATAATTCAGAATGGCCATTCTCCCAGTCTGAGCCACTGACATTCGACACAAAGAGGTTTCTTCTCCTCTTCTGTGGTCTCTCTCCTACTCGTCTTTCACTCTCCCAGTTTAGAGGAAACGGAGTTCCAAATGGCCAAGACACTAATTAACTCTCTGAAAGCCATCTGGGGAGCATATACGTTTTTGTTTTCCAAACTCTCTAAACAAAACATATAAGGCTAGAGCTATCAATGCAACATCAGGGCAGAAAAAGGACCTCTAGCTGCATGGTAAAGTGTTCTTCTGAAGGGATTTATCATTCATGCCAGTAACTCAAACTAAAATGCATTTTAAAGTTTAATCTTGGTTTCTCAACAGGACCTAGTGAGGCGAGCAGTCCACAATCATGTGCTTCATTTGTTATGAAGCTTAAGTAGGAGACTAGTGGATTCATCGTCGCACTGACTTTAGTGATTTCACGATCTATAAAACATTCCAGAGATGCTTTCACATTTGCCTGGGCTTCAGCACTGAAAGCGAAAACCTTAGCCAACCAGAGTCTTCCATTGGATGGAATGAGGTTGTCAAAACTCATCATGATTTTCAACATATGGAGGCATAGTGGCCTACCTGGGCTGTGTATCTTCAACCTACTTCATCAGAGGAGGCAATCTTTGACCTCAGGCTCCTTCACACCTCTTAAAAGTCTCACCTCTTCAAAAGACACAGGAATCAGGAGCTCCCATCATGGCTCGGCCATTAACGGACAGACCTGAGTAGCATCCACAAGGACGTGGGTTCCATCCCTGGCCTCGCTTAGTGGGTTGAGCATCTGGCGTTGCCATAAGCTATAGTGTAGGTCGCAGACATCGCTCAAATTTCACGTTGCTGTGGCTGTGGCATAGGGCAGCAGCTCCAACCCCTAGCGTGGGAGCCTCCATATGCTGTGGGTATGGCCCAAAAAAAAAAAGACACAGGAATTTGTTGAGCCACTCTGCATCCAGGAAACTGCCCTCATCTCCATCCGTTTCTCAGTCTATGACAATCTCAAAGTAGCTGTTACTCAAGTGTGGTGAGGCCAACAGATCAGGAGATGACTGCCACTGGGAAGACAGTCTGTTACAGTTCCCGAGAGGGGTGCTGTGCCATGCCATGACACTAGAGAATTGCTCACGCACCAGGACAGGCACTGGGACAGGCAGCGGGCAGAGGGAGCAGAGGAAAACATGAAAAAGTGCTTCAATTGTAGCTTCTGCAGGAAAGAATGGGTGAGGCAGGGTAAGCAGGCTTAGGACTGGCTAGGGGTGAATATTTCAGTGGGCTCTGTGGTGGAGGGCTGTCCCAAGTTGTGTGGTACCTGGCCCTGGGGTGAGCAGGGCAGGTGGGTAATGCCCTGAGTGTGAGAGCCCTATACAGAAGGTGGAAGGGGTAAGGGCAAGGGCTCTGGGTTGCTTAATTTGCATATGAAAGGTGAGCTCACTTCCTGGCCCTAGAAATTGGCTATTTCTGGGAAGTGCAGTCTCTCCAGAGTTGGCAAGACCTCAAGGTATCAAAGCACCAGAACTGCATAACATAAAAAGGCATATGGATACAGAAAAACAGCACAAGTCAAGTCAAAACTTCCATGCCACCAGGTAGTAACCCTCATTCAAGTCAAAGAGGATGATGAAGACATCTAAAGAGAAGCTCCGGATTCACCAGCACTATCTACAGAGCCACTTAAACCACTGCGTTTCAGCTGAAGATTAGAACAACATAAAAGAAAGGAAGTGGGTGTATGGATTTAAGATTTAAAAAAAAAAAAAAAAAAAGACCAAGTTTGGAAAGAGGGTTCAAATCTTACACAACGAAGTTCTGAAAACAGCAATGTAAGCATAATATATTGGTGACATGGCCAACAGCTGACAAGGTCAAAGTTCAAAGTGCTCTGCTGGCCCATGTCAGCGACATCCAAGATGATGACACTGTCTTCAGCTGCATCCCGGGGGCCATGGCGTCTAAAATAAGGCTGGTCAACAGTCTGGGTCTAACTTCTAATGGCTATGACTCTAAAAGATGTCCTTTTAATTCTCAAGGACATGGTTTAGAGGATTGTTAAACTAGAACTTATCATATGGAGACTAAAAGCTTTGGAGTAAAGAACAGGTTTTTAAAAACAAACAGGAGATGTTTAATCTGGAGAAGGAACTATTAAAAGGGTACAGAATAGATGTCTTCACATATTCAAAAGGGCAATTATCTTGAAGGGATATCTGACTTATTTTTTATGCTTCATAAGATACAAACAGAACCAACATAAAGGAACCAAGTTATAAGGAAGTAGGGTTTTGTTTGTTTTCTATAAAGGAAGACTCTTTTGGCATCCTTAGGTTGTCTGAAAATGGTCTGAGTCACCTCATAAGATGATGAGTGCCTTAGACATGGAGGTGTTTGAGGAGAAACTAGTTATGCCTCTACCAAACACACTGAGGTTCAGCAAACTTTTTTCTGTAAAGTAATTTGAAAGCCATGCTGTTTGTGTTGCAGCTACTGAGCACTGCCATTGTAGCAAGAAAGCAGCCACAGAGGTAAGCAAATGAGGATGATTGTATTCAATCCAATTTGATTATGAAAACAGGTATGATGGGCTAGATTGGGTAGTGTGGGCTGTGGTTGGTCAACCCTTGAAACAAACTTAAGAAGAGTCATTTAGAAGCTTTGATTTCCAAGCAAATTGCTCACTTATAAATAGGATATAAAGGGATGGCCATATACATACATAAACATTCAGGAAGTATTGCTCTACCCCAGATTAAATTATCCAAAAAAGACTAAAATAAAACATGTTGATGTTCCACCTTAAAATGGCAGACTTCTGCCTAGGGAAGAAAAAAAATAGGAAAAGAAAAAGAAAAAAAAAAGGCAGACTTTTGATTTGGGGATGGGTGGGGAATCTTACCTAAAATATTTCAATGCCAGCTTCACTTTGGGTAGCAATTCGGCAATAATTAGGTTCTAACACAGTGGATTGATACAATGCGCATACTAAGGAAGAGCATAGCTATCAACCCCTAGAAAGCAGAGAGCAAGGCCCTGGTTGGGTTACTCAGAGATGCCAGGAAAAAACTGGCCCCACCCCTTATACCTTCTGTCATAAGGCTGAATACCCTGGGTCCCATTTTCTTCTTCTTTTTTTTTTTTTCTTTTTAGCTATTTCTTGGGCCGCTCCCGCGGCATATGGAGGTTCCCAGGCTAGGGGTCTAATCGGAGCTGTAGCTGCCAGCCTACACCTGAGCCACAGCAACGTGGGATCCGAGCCGCATCTGCAACCTACACCACAGCTCACGGCAACGCCGGATCATTAACCCACTGAGCAAGGTCAGGGACCGAACCCGCAACCTCATGGTTCCTAGTCGGATTCGTTAACCACTGCGCCATGACGGGGACTCCCTGGGTCCCATTTTCTGAGGCTAGAGTAATGTGGGCCTTCACCCTAACCATAAAAGTGACTTTTATGACCTCTCCTGACCACTTTTTGCTGTGTGGATCCCAAATTCCCCCAGGTGAGGACCTGTTTGGATGCCCCTCAAGACAGAGCACCCCTACTGAGCTGACCCAAGCCCTGTGTTCGTCCTGTACATCCATGTTCTTCGCCTACCTAGGCCCATGGTAGGGGGAGTGGGTTTTCATCACATTAGCAAACACAACACAGGGAACACAAGTTTGGCGACAAGGATGGAGGGTGGGAAACCCACTGGAACCACTTCCCTCCAAAGCAGCTATGTCCCCGGCAGGCCATCCCTGACGGCTCTGTGGATACTTCTGGCTCTCATGGCAGAGCCCTCACGCAGCCCTTTACACTGGAAAATGCAACCGACCAACATTTTTCTTTACATGTTCCTCAAAACCCAAACTAGACTTCTCTGTGGTTAAGATTATTTGCACAAGATCTATAATCCAGTGTCTATTCAGCAGCATTTAAAAAACATGGAATGTGGGGGGGGGGGGGGAACAGCAATTACAGAGCCTGGTAACTCACTGCCAGTTCACTGCAGTGGTTCACATCTTGTGCCCAGCAGGCCAGGCAGTGCTCCCAAGGCCTGGGCACTGGGCAAGCCTCTTGAGCTGGCAGGGTTAGGGGGCAGGGAGTTCACACTGCCTGCCTGGCTCCTCTCTCAGACCCACCTGCGCGCAGGTAAGCCCCGATCCTGTGCTAAAGGAGTCTGATCTCAGTTGCCCTGGAAAAGACTGATCTGAGCTTACAATAGAAGGTCTGCAAACCTCCCAGTGCCATGTAGTCATGCTGGCCAGTTCCCATCCCTGTGCTGTCCCCAGGCTGCCTCCTCGTCCCATACGTGCGGGTGGAGAGATAGGGTCAGGGCACTGTGCAATGTCAAAGGGGCTCAGCCAGAGCTCTGGGATACATGCTCTGCTCAGAATTTTCTTTTCCATGCCAGGACAACCCTGCAGCCACTTAGCACCTGGAAGAAGATAGGTGTGTGTTTTAAAAGCCTCTAATTTTAATTGTCTGATAGGAATCTTTCAGGACCATTCCTCCCCTGTCCCTGCACAGACTCTAGATGAAGTTCATTCATATTCATTATCATGACACCAACACCAGAACCCATAATGGCCTGCAGTGTTCTCAGTGGATGCATTTAACACTCATCTGCCTCTTGAGTCCCCATGTGTTGTTGGCGACACAGGTATACACAGTAATCCCAGAGGGCTAGTCATTCTTATCACCACTGCTCTTTCAACTCAAAACTTCTGCACTGGCAATATTAAAAATTAAAGTGAGAGGGAGTTCCCACTGTGGCTCAGTGCTAACAAACCCAGCTAATATCCATGAGGACGTGGGTTTGATCCCTGGCCTCACTCAGTGGATTAACGATCAAGCATTGCCGTGAACTGTGGTGTAGGTCACAGATGCGGCTCGGATCTGGTGTGGCTGTGGCTGTGGCCAGCAGCTGCAGCTCTGATTCAACCCCTAGCCTGGGAACTTCCATATGCTGCAAGTGTGGCCCTAAAAAGACCAAACAAAAACAAAAACAAAAACAAAACAAACAAAAAAATCAAAGTGAGGAATTCCCTGGTAGCTTAGTGGTTTGAGGATCCAGCACTGTCACTGCTGTGGCTCAGGTCACTTCTGTGGCATGGGTTTGATCCTTGGAACTTTCACATACTGCTAGTGCAGCCAAAAGGAAAAAAAATTTCAAAGTGAAATGATTTCTCACAATTATCCCACAGCTGGAAACATTTTTGAGGGAGATAAACATATTGATGAGGAAAATGGAAATCTTTCAACTTCAGGTTTCAGAATTAATGAAAGGCTATTTAATTGTGGTTATCTAATTTGGTGCTGATATCCCAATACCTTATTATTAAAGTTGTTTTTAATATTAATAGATCTGAAACCCACAAATATGTCTCTACTGTGGGTTGAGCTAAGGTCCTCATGGGGATATCCATCATCATGCTGTCCCTTGCCAGGCTGTCCCAAATGCCTGTTCTGAACAACATCTATTTGGCGTCTTGGTATCAAAATTGCTTCACCACACAAAAGTGACACCTCAACCATCAAAAAATAATGTTCACTGGAGCTGCTCTTAGAGAATTTTCCAATTATAAGGCAATGTCTATAAGGAAAAGAGTGGATCAGACATTCTGACTAAATTCACAAATAATGACTTTGCAAGGAATGTTACTATTTTCACACAGCTGCTGCTGTTTCCTCTGAACTTACAACATTATGTGAAACACAGAGGCTTTCTTTTGTTTGACAGAAAATCCTCCTGCTGGATGAAGGGAGAAAAACGCAAGAGGACAGGGCATGCATTAATGACTGGTGATGTGGACAAAAGCGACGATGGTTTCCACTTAAAAAGACGGTGTTCTACTATGGTCCAGGTACCACTGTAAACTCCTCACATGCATTGGCTCATTTACACCTCATAAACCCTCAGTAGGGGGTGGGGGGGGTACTACCATCCATGCCATCTTACACAGAGGGAAACAGAGGCACAGCTATCACAGCAAGTACATGATGGCATGAGGATGGAACCCCACCTGGCAGCAGTTGATGGTTTTGACCCCTACCCCCTTCTCTGAGGATACATCCACACTTGAAACTATGTGGGGAATCTAAATTTAACTCTAACAAGCTCCATGCAACCAAAATGCCTCAGCCACAAAAGAATACATTTATTGCATAATGTTGCATAGGGAAAGCCTCTAGAATGCTGCATAAACCATGTATGGCTCAGAGAGGCAAAGGGAAGCTCCAAAGGACAAAGAATCCATCACATGATATGGTTCCTCTGTTAATACATCCAGGATTCCTGTGTTCAATGCCCTAAGCTTTATGATCGATATGTATTCAGCTACTAAAAATGTGGAACTACCTCCGGTTTATTTGAATTTATAAAAATCTCATCCTGCTACTACTAACAAAACATTTTATTGAGCAGTTGTGAGACAGGCACGGGGGAATGATCTAAGAGGGCCCAGAGTGAGCAAGGCAGCTCTGACTTCACTTCCCACAGAGCACATCACATCAGATGTTATAAAATTTTCACCTTGCATGATACTAACTACCACATCAGGTTTAGGGTCAGGTGTGTCCTAAAACACTTTTACCAATCTTTTATGGACACCTAATGTTGGTAAATACACACCCTTGGCTATCTCTTACTAATGCCTTTTCCAGCCATAGGACCGCTCTTGGCTTTCAGCATGAATCCACAAGAAGGACCAGGAACAGAGGTATCCCTAGCTTTCCTCCTCTCAGTGTTGAAAACCACCATGCGAGAATCCCCACTGGAGTTCTGGCAACACCTATTAGAGGGTGTTCATTTATTCCCACACAAGCCAGTTACAGAAAAGGGCTCTTATTCAACCAGAATTTTTTTTAAAAAAATTTATAGCTCTTATCAAGAAACAAATGTAGGGAAGGGAGATTACAGCACTTTAAGCTGGAAACACCAGCAGAGGCAATGCACGGTGGGCTGACCTCACTGAGTCAGTGAGGCACATGGAGGTCAGTCCACATCATTGGGGACCTAGCAGATAGACACCTCATTGGAATTAAATCTCTATCTTCAGAGAGATTTCTGCATACCTCTGACAGAAGCATTGTTAATTTTCTCCTGGCTCTTCCTCCTGCACCCGGTCTCCCACCGTTCCTTCAGGCTAGCCCCAAACCTTCCAAATATGAGAAAGGAGAAGAGAGGAGATGGGGGCAGGGAGAGAGGCTGTGTTTTGTCCTGAGAGCTCATGGATTAGCTGTACAAGGCAGGTGGCAACCATCAGAAGGGGGCCTCTTTGGAGAGTTCCCAGAGCCTCAGGCCACACTCCAGAGCTGGTGGGCAGCATGAAGGCCTTTCCCTGGAGCCAGGGGCCTGATGGGAGGGGCTGGAAGGGGTGACAGAGGATACATGACTCTTTCTGCACCTTTCTCTGATGCATAAGACAAGCCTGGACCATTGGCCTACTCTTAAGCCTCAGCAAAATCACTGTGCCAGCCCATCCCAGCCTCCCCACAATGTTCCTAATTAGTCCACCAAAAGCACAGAAAAGATTAAGACAAAGACTCATATAGAAAATTGAAACAGGAGCTCCCATCATGGCACAGCAGAAACAAATCCAACTAGGAGCCATGAGGTTGTAGGTTCAATCCCTGGCCTTGCTCAGCAGGTGAAAGAGCCAGAGTTGCCGTGAGCTGTGGTGTAGGTCACAGATGTGGCTCAGATCTGGCGTTGCTGTGGCTGCGGCATAGGCCAGTGGCTACAGCTCGGATTTGACCCCTAGCCTGGGAACCTCCATATGCTGTCAGTGTGGCCCTAAAAAGACAAAAAGAAAGAAAGAAAGAAACTTGAATCAGATAGGAACCAGGGGCTGGATAGGAATGTGTGTGGGTGACTCTGGCTCCTCACAGACACATGTTTGCACCAGCATCCTGCCTGCTCCCCATATCAAACAAATTCTGTCTAATGTCCACCCTGCAGAAGGGCCATGGAGGGTGCCTTTCCAGTTAAAAGGCCCCAAAATGCATTGTCCCCCTAACAAGCTAAGACCGTTAGAAAGGGGTTTGGTTGTAAAGCTCACCAACCAGAAAGAAAAGGGTACTTGAGCCTTTTATGTTAGCTAACAAACAATAATTTATGACAATAATTTAGACCAGCTTTAGGATTTTAGAGTTTCTTTTAAGGGCCATGATTAAAGGTTTAATTGGTTTAGCGAGACAGCAAAACAAATCCTTCTCCATGACCCTCTTGGAGTTCACACAGGTGGCCACTTACAGGGCAACCAAGAAAGACAAGAGGGGCTGCATTTCAGTGGAGGTGGCAGTGATGGTGGGCAGATGCCAAGTGCCTTGAATCACACACACACACACACAAAGGTACCATATAAACACACCAGAACCTTCTGGAAAGGATGAACATAAAAGCACATTAAAATACGGCCTGCCATTTGGAAGTCTGGTCTTGTTGCTCTGCCCAAATGCAGGGAGCATGAGGGCAAATGGTCAGGGCAAATAACCCTAGAGAAACATCAGCTCTGTGAAAAATAAGAAACATTCCATCCAAAGCAAAAAGCAGCTTTTGAAAAAGGTGGGGAACAAGACCTATCCAAATTTCTTTTAACTTTTCACTTGCTTGCCAACTATGGTAGCAAAAAGTTTCAATGGGAGTATCTTCCACTTAAATTTAACCTGCTCGTTGACAAGCATCCCTTGTAATACTCCATTCATATCTCAAGATCTAGAATCACGCATCATGTAAATGCAAACCTTAACTACAAAACCACCCCCAAAAGAAAATGTCCTTGGATGTAATGATGGGTTCAAATTCTGGTGAATAGTTATCCTGGATTTCTTATCTGTAAGAATCTCCCATTTTTGTTTATCCCCTCCCAATTAGCAAGGATTTTCTGAGTGGCTGGATGGTCCTGGCACCCTTCCTTCCAGCTTGCAATCCCGTTCACATGCTGCTGTGTATGCGCAGTCCTTCCCCCACAACCCCACCCCCACCACACATACACTTTACTTCCCCTGCATAACATGCTTCATCCTCTGTAGCCTCGAAGCACATCAACAAACAAACTACTGCCTTTCTTTTAAAACTTAAAGACATGTATTTCTTCTCTTTCACACGTGCCCCCCAAATCCCTTTAGTTCCAATCCAAACTTTGGAATACCAGCTACATGCAACACTACTCAGGATGGAAGCTAACCCTGCAAAATGGCATGATCATCATGCCTCAGACATTTCATGGCATTCTAGAACTAGGTGAAAAAGTTTTTTATTCCTCTTAATAAATAATATAAAGGAGGCTACTCATTACCTCGGTGTTCTTACATCCCATTTAGCTATTATACATGAGCCCTGCTAGGTTAACTCATGACTATGGAACGTTAAGTCCTTACTAAGATCTGTACATTTTTAACTACCTTCAAGTTACTGAATCCAGCTTGAGGAAAAAAAAAAAAAAGAAAGAAACAGTAGGAAACCACTTTTTCATTGTGTTTCAGGCCAGGTACAATTAAAAAATCATTAGTTCAGTGTCAGCCTAAAGTGGAAACAAACAATTATAGGTAGAACATTACATTATTACATTTACTTTTCATTTCAAGTAGCACAACTCCTGTCTGGGAAAAACTAAGCAGCTATGTGTGGAAAAAGTGAAATACATGAATCAAAAGTTCTTAGGAGGTCTGACTCGTTGAAGACCATGAACATGAGAGAGAAAAAAAATGTAATGATATAAACAGAAGTGGCTCAAAACCTAAAATCATTAAATAGAAATCTTTCCCATTTGGAGTTCATATCCGACTGTGTTTATAGTAATGTTCCATGTACCTGATGGACAGAATGCTAGTATTTCAACCATGAAACACTTGGAACCTGATGCCAACATAAAAGCAATTGCAAAAGTCCTCTGAGCTTCATGGAAAATCATTTACAAAAATCCACAGTTATCTACTTTACTAAGAGATAGACTAAGATCAGAATTTGTGATTGGTGCATACAGGGAGAGCACACCAAATGCATCAAATATAAATATGCATAGATGTCAGGGGCTCTTTAATTCAGGAAAAGGTCAGAGCCCCACATGGCAACAGATTCTAAGTCGTCAGGTTTCATAATAGTGCTCTGTGTTGCCAAGAAAATGATATTAAAGACAGCCAAGTGCTGTCAATCAATAGCAATTAAAAGAAAATTTTAAATATCTTGCAACCTAAGAGGTGAGCTTTGATTATTTGGATAATCAAGCAAAAAACTTCTCTTTCAATGATGTGAGACAAATCCAATGCATAGGGAAAATGCAGGTATTCAGGTTGGTAGCTACAATGCGATACAATCTTTCAAATGTGAATTTGTGCACATGAGTCTTGTCTTTCAAGAAACTATAGTTCAAAGCCCACATACACTTTGCTCCCCAAAGTTGCTGTTGGTCAAGACATCTCTGAGACACTTTTTGAACCTGACAGTTCTGGCTCTCTCCACCCCTAAGCCAAAAAAACCCAAAACTCCAAACATTCCTCAGACCTGTTTTATCTTCCCTCTTCCATTTTCTACCCAGCTTTCAGAAAGAGGAGGCTACAGTCCCCATCTCTGTGGACAACTTAACCACTGGGCCATCCAGGGTGTGCTCCTTCAATAAAATGATTTTGCACCAGTGACTCAGTCACCCAATACAATACCTCAATTTCCAAAATAAGAAAATATCCCTTGTGGGAATGCTGTACCCCCTCTCCTTCTATGGCAGGTCTTTCCTTTTCCTTCTTCTATTTCTTACTGCAGTCTGCCTCTACTCCTTCTCCTTCCTTAATCCTGAAGTCCTTCCAAGGCCTCGTCTGTGAGCTGAAGTGACCTGCCATTGCTAGTGGTAAGCCTCAGGCCAGAATCCTGTCTTAGAACCTGCCAGCCATACCCTGCTCCAGCTCACCATGACTTTTTCCTAATCAGGACCCCAACTGAACTTCAAAGCCAAAGCCCATGGCTGTACCCACCTTACCCAGAGTTGGGCCATGTGCTGTGCCTTTAATTCAGACCCTCAGGATGTGGACACAGTGACATCATGTTGGCTGCTGGCCAAAAAGAGAGATCGGGCAATTAGGACCCAAGACTTGCTGCTTATGTCAAGTCCTCAACAGGGTCCTTCTAATCCCTTCCTTCGGTATAACTGCAATGAAAGACTTTCCTTTTATGGTGAGAAAACCCAGCTCATACCAAACAGATGTGGTATCAAAGTTGTGGGGCCATGTCATGGTAATGGGACACACAACACCCACACAGGAGAGAAACCAGGGCAACCAGGAAAATGAGTTAGGCATGCAATGATGAGCTCCTACACTGGCACTGGGCAATGGTATCAGTGTCATTACCAGTTGTGTTTATACAACATCAAAACCAGAAGAGCAAAAGAAAGCCACTCAGCACATCTGGAGAGGCTCAGTGATGTCAGGCATCAGGTGTCTCAAAGCACCTGGTTGCCACTAGCAACGGGGGGAGGGGTCCTATTTAAAAGCTGTGACAAAATAACAGCTTAATCCTCTCTAATTTTCTTCTCAGTGTCCACATAGGAGGAAGGAGAGCTTGGCTTCTTTGGCAGCAAAACTTTACAACAGAATTTTCCCCTGTATATACAGCTATGATACCTCGGGGTAATTCTCTAGCCCAAAACGTGCTCCAGGACACAAATCCAGCATTTCTGGTTTGGGGAATCATTTTGAGGGCGACATCAGTTTGGAGGCCAAGAAGTTTGAGATTTGCTCTCTGTGTATTGGATGGTTGAGGAAAGGCCTCATCCAGACCTAAAGCGCTCTTTGTGAGCACTGCGGCCCTCTGCTGGGCTGGGGCAGCTGTAAGCAGGCCACCCCTCTCCCTGGTGTTTGTTTTGATAGCGGTTCATTTATGCTTAAGACAATGCCTGCCCTCTTTGTTCTGCTCCCAGCAGGAAGCGGTGGCAAGGAAGGGGGGCTGGCATTGTCACACAGCTTCCAATTCACACAACACTGTGGCCACAACAATGAGGCTTCGAGTGCCAGAAATAATGAGCGGCCCAGTGGGAGCAGGAGAGGGATGGAGCAGGGAAGACTGGGGCAGACCCCAGGGAGCAGTGGCCCCTCATCAGCTCACCACTCTCAGACTCTGGGGCTGCACAGGAGCCCCACTTGCCTCCCCTTGGGTGGCATGGGGACCCAGAAGTGACCAAGGCCTCAGGGACGGCAAAGCCTCCCCATCCCTTTTCCCAGTTCACTTCTCCTACTGTTTCCCCAACTAAATGAACAAACACTCGAAACAAACCCAGGAATGCACACACATGCTTAGTGTCCTGATGTAGAGACAGTTGCCCAGGGGGGGAAAAGTCTAGTTTGAATCACCCGAAATGAACAATATCCTTTAAAATCCAGCCGGGGCTAAATGGCTGGGAGTGAA
This sequence comes from Phacochoerus africanus, assembly GCF_016906955.1. Classification (NCBI taxonomy): domain Eukaryota; kingdom Metazoa; phylum Chordata; class Mammalia; order Artiodactyla; family Suidae; genus Phacochoerus; species Phacochoerus africanus. Next base: position 139,439,036 of record NC_062545.1, read on the forward strand.
TGAAATGCATTACCCAACCAACTGCTGGTGTAACACAAGCCCTCTCCTCCCCCTCCTGGGCCTCATTCATAAAAAGCCTGCTTTGCTTCAGCAGCTGCAGAACCAGGACTGGATTTGCATCCGTATTTTCCAAGACAGAGGGAAAACAACTGAAACAAAGAGAATCCTTCAGATTCCTTTGGGCAAGTTTGCTGCTGCTTCTCTTGGTCTCCAGGTCTGGCCCCCCAGCAGGCAGAGGGCATTTTGCAGAGCTGTTGTTAGGAGCAGCGAGAAAGTTCACACACCCAGTGTGTTATTAAAGAAATTCCCATCTGCTGAGTCACCCTCTGTATCTTCCACCTCCTAAAAGAAAATCATAAAAATCAAAGCTTCCTACTTGTTGTTAGAATGGGGGCTACCGGTGTATCTAAAGACTGTGGAATTGGGGTGGAAGGGGCAATGGATTTCCCAAAGAAGTGGAATTTTGCAGTTGTCCACTTTTATTTTTTATTTTTTTATTTTTAAATATTTTTTGTCTTTTTAGGGCTGCACCTTCGGCATATGGAAGCTCCCGGCTAGGGGTTGAATCACAGAGAGAGCCACCAGCCTATAGCTCAGCCACAGCAACACAGGATCCAAGCCACATCTGCCACCTACATCACAGCTCATAGCAACGCCAGATCCTTAACCCAATGAGCGAGGCCAAGGATCGAACCTGAGTCCTTATGGATACTAGCTGGGTTCGTTACCACCGAGCCACAATGGGAACTCTCAACTGTCTACTTTTAAATTGAGAACACCATACTCAAACTTTATATGGCCATGATAGAAGTCTTAGAAGGGAAGGTACAACTTTAATTCTTAATATCACTTTTCGAATTTCCAAACAGAATCAACAATTAATAGGCTGCATCGTGGCAGAAGTCCCCTGGTCCAGCCATTTCCCATGGCTCCTCGCCTGGCACACAGCATCTTTCACCACTTCCCAGGCCCAGGGAGGCTGGTTCTTGCAAACGAATAAGCCTTGCTCAAGCACATGGTCCCTTAGGAAAGTCAGAAATCACCATGACAGATAAGAGGCTATCAAATTTTTTATACTTTCTTCAAAATAAGGCCTGAGCACAGAACATGGTCCAATTTACCAGGAATGGTTTTAATGCAAGAATTAAATAGGAACAGAGTACAGGAAGGGGAAACAAGAATCAAACCAGTCTTGTTGCCATAATATCAGAGCTGTCTTCTGGTGAATTGAGATATAAATTCTCTCCAGAGATAAGACAATCAGAGCTATTAACTGGTCCCCTCTTGACTCTTGCAAAACACAAGTAGGGCTTCAAAATCTCAAATGGCAAGAGGTTAGGGGGCGTGTGCTACATTTCCAGAAAATATCAACTTTCTTCTTTTTGATCATGCCCACAGCATGCCAAAGTTTTGGGGCCAGGGACCAAACCTGCACCATAGGTTCAATCTGAGCCACAACAGTGACAATGCTGGATCCTTAACACTGCACCACCAAGACAAATTCAGGTAATACCAACTTCAACACCACCATCCCTCCTTAATCCCTCCGTGTTCATCAAGGGTGGGGCCTGCTAGTTCATGTTCCTACACGATCCCTGCCAGGAACCCCCAAGACTATAATAGAAGCTGTCGGTGCTCTCCTGCAGTAAACACTCATTCCTACCACATTCTCTCCTGTCTTTGACAGCCTCCCAATCCCTCCTTCACCCAGAGCCCCATAGCCGAAAGAAATGAGAAAATGATGTGGAGATAACAAATGAACCTTGAGAAATACCTGGTCTGTGATTAAGTCAATCATTCTATACCCTCTTCAAAGGCAACAATGTCAAGGTAACAAACTGAGAGCAAAATAAATGTCTCATAGAAATTACACCAAGTTTTTTTCCTTTTTTTTTTTTTTTTTTGCTTTTTTATAGGGCTACACCAGTGGCATAGGGAGGTTCTCAGGCTTGGGGTTGAATTGGAGCTGCAGCTGCCAGCCTACACAACAGCCATAGCAACGTGGGATCGGAGCCATGTCTGCAACCTATACCATAGCTCATGGCAATGCCAGATCCTTAACCCACTGGGCAAGGCCAAGGATCGAACCCATGTCTTCATGGGTACTAGTCGAGTTTGTGACTGCTGAGCCACAATAGGAACTCCTACACCAAGCTTTATAAAGACATTACCTAGTAGCTGTAGCCAGGAATCTATAATAATTTTTTTTTAACTAGGCTCTTATCTTCTGACCATGGTGTGAGAGCTTCCATGTAGAAACCTGCAAGCCTGTGGTTCTCTGTGGATTTTCTGTGCATGAACATAATTTATAGATAAGGGGAAATGTCCCTATGATCATTTTTGAGGGGCCCATGGCAGGAAGAGGTACATGAGTAATTTAATGGACAGAGACTTAGTGAGATTTTAATACCTAAATTGTCTTGGCCCCACTCCCAAACAACTGTTAATTATCGAAATGTTTCTTAAGCTCTTGAGTGTGGACATAGTTACCCAAAGACATGGTAACTTCCCTAAAGAAACAATAACATACACACTAGGACCTGCATCATTGTATCAAATTTGGTCCCCTCACTAAAGGTGTAGTATAGGGCAAGATACCAAAGCTCTCTGTCCCGTGTCCTCGTCTATAGAATAGCTATAACGTGGAGCTGACTCTTGCAGGCTTGTCGTAAGAGCTGGCACAGAATAAGTGCTCAATAAACATTAGTTGCTATTGCTAATGTCGTCACTATGGCATCTCACATCCCTTCTTCTAAACTCTCTTCTAACTTTTCAACACAAAAATCCTTGTTTTGCTCTGTCCCATGTGATGGTCTGATTGTGTCCACCCTCTGTCCCTGGCTTATAGCTCTATCCCCATGACCTGTCTCTTCCTCCTTCTCTGCCATCCCATACACATCCCAAAGGCATCCGCTAGTCCTGTTGGCACTTTGGGATTCCAACTGCCTCTCCCAACAATTTCAACCACCATCCTGGTCAAAGATGCATATTCTACCCTGGATCATGGCAACTATCGCCTCCTACTGGTCTCGCTGCTGCTGTCTATGCCCCAGAGTCTATTAGTGACTCAGACACTGGTGTCCCTCCTCTCAGAACCCCACCATCTCCTGTCCCAGTCAAAGCCAAGGTCCTTACTATGCCCCCAGCCCTGCAGCCTCCTGGCTTTCCAGTACCCCTTCCTTCTGGTCTCTGCCTAAATTCCATCTTACTGTCTGACTAGAGACCCCCTCTGAGCACCCTATAGAAAAGAGCACCCCACCCAGTACACCCAGGCTCGCCCTCCCTTAACAAAGGCTCCAATGAAGGCAGCATTTCACTGCAGCCATAGCTCTCTTGCTGCCCTAGAACAGTGCCTGGCACAGGGCAGGAACCAGTAAGTGTGGGATGAATAAGCAGCCCTGCCCCCACCCAGACACACCCTGAGATGGCTCCCGCCTAGGGGCCTTTCCACCTTCACTCTCCTGCCACCACATTGCCCCATCTCCTGGCTGACTTGTGCTCTCAGGGCAAACGTCCCCTCTTCTGAAAGGCCTTCTCTGAGAGCCCAACCCAAGCACCACCCATTCCGCCCCCCCCCCCCAGTGCCACCCCCAGTTATTCATCCATTCTTCCTCATGGCACTATCACCAGTTGACTTTATAACTTGTTTGTGGTCTATTTCTGCCACCAAAACGTTTCTGTCCCAGAGAGAATCTGGCCGAGTTCATCCCTGGGCCCACATCGGCTATAACAGGGCATCCGAGCACCTGGGCCGTGGTTCTGAAGAAAGGTGGTGCTTACACACTGATGTTCCCTAAGAAGGAAAACTGGGGAGGCCCTCAACACACACTCTGAAGGTTCTCTCTCCATGCCTCATCCAGGGCATCTGAAAATGCCTCGCCTGCTGCTGGGCTCCCATGCTTGCTGGTGGAAGCACTCAGGATCTGGAGGTCTATTCGTGCGCAAAGGAAAACAAACCTGAGTTACTAAATAACAGCCCAACATCTGTCATCACAGATGAGCAACTCCATGCAGAGCCAGCGATCCCGCAAGGCGACCTGTCCAAACAAGGGCGTCAGCTTTGCTTCCCCGAGGACAGCTGCCCAGCTCCAAGCCTCCCTGGATGCCCTCCTGTGCAGCACAGAATCAGGTGACTTCCTCCAATGGGAAAGGGTGCCCAAAAGCCTGCTGAGAAAGCGGGTGTGATTTTAAGTAATGGTACTGCTGCTGTGGCTGTGGAGAAGCCAGGAACCAAAAGCATGATTCTGTGGGCACCTCGAAGGCAGGGCAGGGGCAGATCTATGGAGGCACTCGGGGATAGACTCCAACAACAGCGCCCCACAGACAAGGGGGAAGCAAGTGCCCCACCCCAAAAGGCCCCAGGCCCTCGGAATTCCAACAGGATTCGGGAGTGAGAGTGTTCAAACAAACCCAGTGTGAACACACATTCAGCAAACATTGACTAAAGCTTTCGTGACTGACGCTCTGTCTAGATGCTTGGGAGACATGGGGAAGAAAAACACAAAGATCAGATCCCTGCCCTTGCAAAGCTGCTGTGGGGTTGGGGGAGACACAGGGAGAAAATATCCTTAACACATAATCATTAAGTAAAATCATATATTAGAAAACCGGAAGCAGAGAAATCCAGATTAAGATCACCAATTACTAGTCATGAGACCCCAGGAGCACAGACCTGATGGAGAGCTCAGAGACACCTGAGAAGTTGTGTTATTTGCCATCAGAATGAAAACTGCAGGACCAGGTCATCTATGGTGCTCTTGCCCGCTGCAGCGTTCTCAGCTGGAGAAAAACACTGGGCATAGGTCAGAGGCTCAGCCAGCATTCGCTGAAGATGAAATGCTCACCACCAGGTTCTTGCTTCTGCTGCAGAGCAGGTGACCCTCCTGATTGGACCCAAATGGTCCCAAGGGTGAGGAAAAGAATCGGCTTTGACAGTTGATTCCAAACCAAACCACACACACTCCCAGGCCCCTTTACTGCTCCTCCATCCCATACCAGCCAGCATACCTGGTGATGGCCCTTCTACCCCAGCACAGTGCCCAACACAACACGGGGTCCCACAGCCCATGTCCCCCACTGGCCACTTCCTCCTACAGCGAAATCTCTTCCCAGGCTAGGGGTGCTAACGGGCCTGTCCAAGCTGACCCTGGGCCATATCCCGGGGTACGGAGTAGACCCTAGTCTGCCCACGAGGCAGACATGGATGAACAGTACAAGTGCTGTACTTCCACGTCTTCCATATTTCTGAAGATATTCTAACCCTCAGTGGTGACCTTGCAAAAGGTCAGGTAGATAGGTGTTTCAAATTATTAGGAAGAAAGCATGATCAATACAAAGGGGTTAACCCCAAATATTGTGCATATTTCATCTAGAAGCAGCAGTTCTCAGGAAATAGAGTTTGTGAAATATGCTTATTAAAGTGAGATCATTTCTTCAAGAATCATAATAATTCTAACATTAAAAAATGTGTACTGTCAAATTTTGAACCTAATTAATAAACATGAATATGTTTCCTTTCTTTCTTCCTTTCTTTCTCTTTCTTTTTCTTTCTTTTTGGTGACACCCGCAGCACATGGGAGTTCCCAAGCCAGGGATAGAGTCTGAGCTGCAGCTGTGACCTATGCCACAGCTGAGGCAACATCAGATCCTTAACCACTGTGCCACAGCAGGAACTCCTGGATGTGTTTTTTAAGAAATAAAATACATGACTATTTAACCAAACCTAGAGGGCAAAGTTAAAATAACACAGCATACAGTTAAAGTGAGCTTTTTTAAATGACTTTTTCCTTTCCTACACTCCCTCTTCCACTGCACTTTTTTTTAAACCTCAGTTAAACAGAAACTTATCTTTTAGCTATTTCCTAAATAATTTACAACAGCTATAAAACATTCACTTCTTTCCCCCACTACTTTACTTAAGGTGTTGAGGGTTAAATGTTATTAATTTTCACATAATTTAGGGCTTATACATCAGCAGATCCAGATTCTTCCTTAAGCCAACCCGGAGTGAGGTCAAGGTTAGGGAAAGACTCATGATTTCTGGTCCAAACTGATAGCAACACTAAGGTACAAACAATCAGGCCACAGCTTAGAAGAGAGGGGAGAAGGTCAAAGATTACACAGTGCTGACGTCTACACGGCAAGGTTGAAGACTCAAGCCTAAAGTGATAAGGGTCAAGAGCAAGGGAGTCTTGCCTCAAGGAGACACAGGAGTTGGAGTTCGCAGGGAATCAAAATCACCTGGCATTGTTAAGTGCTTTCCCAAACTATTGTAAAGGAAGGGCTCTGAAATGATTCCACTTTCACGTCCAAAGTGGATTTCGTTACAACCAAATGACAGCAAACACAGGCACGGCAGTTGTACATAAAAGTACAAAGGACGTTAGGAAATGGAACTGTTCAGAGACAAAATGCCGCTTATCTACAGGATGCGGTTTGTTTACTAACTGATCTTCAAGTCCATTTTGTAAATAAAAACAGTAGTTGACACATCCTGGAGAGCCACACAGCTGTCAACGGAGCTGTGTGGAACATACAGTTTTCTTCCCATCTCTGCTCCCTTCCTGCTCACATGCAATCCATCTGAGCTCTGCTGTGGGCACCTGCTCTCTACTACAAAATGTATCCTGTACAACCATGATTTTTAAGGAAAATCATCTCAGAGAGCTGGCATGAAGTCAATGTCCACCTGAAAAGTAACTCTGAGAGCCACCTAATAAAGTCCAAAAAATATAGCCACAAATCCCAAACTATGGAAGCCTAGACCAGTTTTTCTAAATAAGCCCAGGCAAAGTATTCATGTGCAACATCTTATAAATCCACAGCTGTTGAACAATGTCTTTCAGTCACAGAGCTGAACATAGAGGAGACTCCCATTCTCACAACAGCATTTCCCTTCTGGACGGGAATGCGCAGGATGCTCCTCATGGCCATTACCTCAGGACCGAGACCTGGTAACTGACTACCGTGCACCATGCTTCACCTCAAAAACAAAAACTGTACTCCTAAAAGCACCCTCATTTTGTGCCTTTTTGCAAAAGTGAACTGAATGAAATCCAACAAAGGAATAAATATACCTACTTCAGTACATTCTACCTTTAAGGGTCCCAAAGATTCCACGGTGTTCCCTCTTAGGGTAGAGCTTTATCTTTGTTGAAACCAAAGGGTCTTAATATAGACTTTTCCCTACAGATCTCTGGGTGTAAATTAGAGACTGATATGTCAATGCAATGGAAGAGATTTCAGGAAAGGAATATTTCTTTCATAAAGTATTATGCATCCAAGTATACATTCTAAGCTATAAATATTTAGCAATGGATAATATGACATATTTACTAATATTTCTGTCAAAATAACACCATCTAAACTGTCACTTTAACAGGCTAGCTTCTCCTTGTGTTTTGGTATAGAGAAGTGTTAGGATATAGTCGCTTTTCTTTTTAAAGAAAAACATACTGTGAATGCCACTAAAACCGGGAGTAACCTGAGTCCGTGACTTAAAGGGCAGAACTAAGCCCTATTACTACAGTGATAACAGTAACAGGAGCATTGGATTACATAGACGCTGGCTCTCCATAAATCCCTGAAACCTTAGAAGGCCTCCATTTTCATTACAAATGTTTGAAAATGCTTTCAAAATGGAATCATTTATCGATAAAAGTTTTCTTTTTAAAGGACTTGTTTTCCTTTCCTAAAGGGAGAGGTTTTTTTGCTGTTTGTTAATTTTCATGTCTGTCAGCAAGGGACAACTGGATCTGTTGAGCAAACATTTATTCTTTGCGACAAGGAAACTTCATATAAAATTGAACTCAGCGGAATTTTATGATTAAGTGCAAGAGAATTTGGAGCCACTTCATAGACGGTAACATCCAATAGTGCACATACCCCAGAGGTTCTCCTGCAGTGGCCCTGGGGAGCGGGCCAGCCTTCGTATCAGTACAAACAGACAGGCCTGGAGCTTTCAGGAGGAAAAAAAAAAAAATCAATATAGCAATATACAATGGCAGACAAAGCTACATGTGTTTACAGAGTTTTCATACTTGGAAACATCCAGTTCAAAAGCCTGGAGAACTCAAATATGTATTTGGATTCTCACAGGAGGCAACCCCTTCCCCTCCCCAAAATGTCAACTCTTGTTGAACACACAAAAAAAATCTGTGTTTAGGCAGAGACTATTGGTGTGAAATACCCAAAAACAAGTGTGAACTTCTCCAAAAGCAAAACCCAGTAAAATTCAGGGAAATATCCAATAATTAAGAAGAAGAATTACTTAAAATTTAGACTCTGAGTTTTTGGCCTCCCACTTGCTCCCATCTAAGGATGCCAATTTTAGAAGATAGAAGTTACAATGTAAATATATATATATATGAAAAGATCCTATAATCTGCATCAGCCATAATCATCTTAATATGGTAACCTGAGTAATAACTTCCCACCAGGACTGAGCCTTTGATGGTAATGGCCACACACTGACAGTTTTTACTTTAAAAGCTTCTTCACAAACAAACAGATATCAAATCAAGAAGCATGTTTTAAAATTAGAAAGATTTTGCTAATTTGTTCTCTATATTTCCAAACATGAAGCTCACTCAGAAATCTCACTTGTGGGTGCTCCTGTCTCTCAAGATATATGAAAATGCCTCATAAATGCTTAGTTCATATGATGATGGGTAGGTGTGTGGGTGTCAGTTGTTCTCCTGGAGACTAAACAACTACCATTTGAAGGATAAGATTCCATCTCCCCTACATTTACAATATTCTCCGAATTAACACTCATTTGGATCAGCAAATAAATGGGGTGGCGGTAGGGGTTGCTGCTGAGAGAAGAGAGCTGTCAGCCCTTCATACCTTACGCTAAAAATCAGGAAGGCAATCTGACTCAAATATTCTATAGAAAGTAAACTGAGAGATTTTTAAAGTAATTGGGAGGACAAAATGGTTTTTCTGAGAGTTGTAGTTGGCCCTACCAAGGGGGAGAACTATATAAACCCCACTGGGCCTCTTCTATCAAACCCCCGCCAAGTGAGAATCTATAACTAGAATATGGACTGAAGTTACCCAAGCAGACTTCCACTCTATCAGCTTCTCTCCCACATTCTACTTCCCCCTCCAAACCACACCACTGAGACTCTCCAATTGTGCTTGTGTAAAATAACAGGCACCTTAAAGGTGTTACCTTCTATCTGTGCATCATTGCTGTTCCACACAATACTGATTCTGTGGGTATCATAAACTACATCATATGTGCCTGTGAATTTTAACTCACTCCAGCACTGTAACTGTTTACTAAATAGAACACGCTCAGCCTTTATTGCTCACTCAGCCTTTTTACCAACTTACAATTTAAAAATGGGATCAGGGAGTTCCCGTCGTGGCTCAGTGGTTGGCGAATCCAACTAGGAACCATGAGGTTGCGGGTTCGATCCCTGGCCTTGCTCAGTGGATTAAGGATCCGGTGTTGCCATGAGCTGTGGTGTAGGTCGCAGACACGGCTCGGATCCCGCACTGCTGTGGCTCTGGCGTAGGCTTGGCAGCTACAGCTCCAACTGGACCCCTAGCCTGGGAACCTCCATATGCTGCAGGAGTGGCCCTAGAAAAGGCAAAAAGACAAAAAAAATAAAATAAAATGAAAATGGGATCAGGAGTTCCCTTCATGGCTCAGTGGTTAACGAATCTGACTAGCATCCATGAAGACACAGGTTCCATCCCTGGCCTCGATCAATGGGTTAATGATCCGGTGTTGCCGTGAACTGTGGTGTAGGTCGCAGACACAGCTTAAATCCCAAGTTGCTGTAGCTGTGGTGTAGGCCAGCAGCTGTAGCTCCAATCCGACCCTTAGCCTGGGAACCTCCATATGCCATGGGTGTTGCCCTAAAAAGACTAAAAAAAACTACAAACAAGAAGTTAAATGTCAGTTATAAGAGAGAAAGATACAAAGTTTAAGTTAGTTGTTGCTTTTTAAAAGTATTCTGAGATATCAGAGTAACACTGGTCACATTTGGCAGAGGTACAACAGAAAGGCAACCACACTGGCAAGGCTTTCTCGGCATCACAAGGATGTGATTGAGGCACTAAAAGAATACGTGTTAATGTTTATTAGACAATAGTATATTAGGCATTGTTAAGTAATTTCTAACCAAGAATCCATCATCATGGAGGCATCATAGAGCCATGAGCATGAAGTAGCAGCTATAAAAACTTTAAAGGAAATTCTGGGACAAGCTTCAGTCTCATGAAGGCTTAGGCATGGTTTTGTATGCAACTATAGTTACCTTGCTAGGAGGCATCAAGAATATAAAAAAGGAAATGGGAGCTCCCACTGTGGTGCAACAAGATCAGGTGTGTCGCTGAAGCCCTGGGATGCAGATTAGAGCCCCAGCCTGGCATTGTGAGTTAAGGATCCGGCGTTGCCACAGCTGTGGTGTAGGTCACAACTGTGGCTTGGATCTGATCTCTGGCCTTGCAAACTCCTTGGTGCAGGGAAGCAAGCAATCAAGCAAGAAAAATAAATAATAAATAGAAATTTAAAAAGGAAATTATTTTTTCCTTATGTTTTACCAATATTATTTTTATACTTTTAAAAAAAGCACTATAGGATAAATTTAAACATATACTTAGGATAGTAAAGACTCTATAATTTGATTATCTTGACTATATGATTCAACATGAAGTGAAAGAAAAAAAATAGGTTTTATAAGATGGCAGAAGTTTCACACTCGGTTTTCATGTTGTAAAATATTGTTTTCTTCTTAGCTCTGTGAGGGGAAGACTCTGACCAGCCTCTTTTATGTTTACCCTTGGGGCATAAGGAAAGGTCCTACACTGGGGGGATATCAGGGAGGCCAGAGGCTTTGCTGGAGGTACAATTGGCAAGCCCAGGGCCCCAGGCTCCCAGGCCAGTGTTCTGCCCAGGTCCCTGGACAATGCCTCCTTGTTGCACACATGGCACCAGAACACATGCACAAGATACAAACTGTATTTGAGATAAGCTTTCCCAGATGTGCTTCCATAAGGAAGTTATGATGTTTTCTGTGCAGCTCTGTCACAGCCCCATCAAGGGACTGTCCACCTGGAAAATCAGGGGGGAAGAAATGATCCCTGATGGCTTCTTTGGATGCTTCTTTTAAACAAACAAACAAAACAAAATAAACAAACAAAAGGATGGTCTTTCTAGGCAAGGGTATACAGGTCACCCAGGTGCCTGCTTCACTTTGCACCTTGCTTTCCCACTGTACTCAGACCTGCAGCATCACAGCACACATCACACCCCAAAACACTGGCTATGCTAGGCAACCTGGCACACTGAGATGACCAAGCACGATGCCTCCTGTGCTCCCAACACTTTCTCCTCTGGTAACCTGCCTGGCTCCTTCCAAACCCAAGACCAAAGTCCCAGAACACGGGGAAGTTCCTGTTGTGGCTCAGCAGAAACAAATCTGACCACTATCCATGAGGACGCAGGTTCGATCCCTGGCCTCGATCAGTGGGTTGAGGATCTGACATTGCTGTGAGCTGTGGCTCGGATTTGGTGTTGCTGTGGCTGTGGTGTAGGCTGTCAGCTGTAGCGCCAATTTGACCCCTAGCCTGGGAACCTCCATATACCTTGGGTGCGGCCCTAAAAAGACCAAAAAAATAAAAAAAATTCCCAGAACACAAGCCATAGAAACTCAACAGTTAATACACACTTTCTCTAGAGAAGTCACAGATATATTCAACATGGACAGATGGAGTACACCCCAAGCAAATCAGGGCTATTTCACGTATGGACTTGACAAGGAGTGCCTTCCTTTGACTCTCTCCCTCCAATGGTGCTTCCCCCTAAATTCCCTTCCGATCAAATTGAGAGAACCTTCCCAATGCCATGAAAGAGCCCCTGGGTTATAGGATGAGTCCTGGTCACAGGATTTAATAATGTATCCTTGTAAAGCCTGAGTGTTTTTTGTTTTTTTTTTCTTTATTAAACTGTAACACCATCCAATGTGAAAAGCCCTCCTCAAAGAGAAAGTTCAATGGCATAATTTTAAAGGTCTACTTCAAAAGTTTCAGTTGTATATAATTATAGTTAAGAAATGGCATGTGGAGTTTCCGTCATGGCGCAGCAGAAACGAATCTGACTAGGAACCATGAGGTTGGAGGTTCCATCCCTGGCCTCGCTCAGTAGGTTGAGGATCCGGCCTTGCCGTGAGCGGTGGTGTAGGTCACAGACACGGCTCAGATCTGGCATTGCTGTCGCTCTGGCACAGGCCAGTGGCTACAGCTCTGATTAGACCCCTAGCCTGGGAACCTCCATGTGCCACGGGTGCAGCCCTAAAAAAGGACAGAAAAGACAAAAAAAAAAAAAAAAGAAAGAAAGAAAGAAAAGAAATGGCATGTCACCTCCTCTGTAAGGTATGGAATTTTTGGTTTTTAAATGAAAGCCAATCACCTCCTCCAAGAAGAGGGCAAAATCAGGAGCAGGGAGGTGATGGGCAAACAGAGGACCTCAACCACAGAGGCTGGAACTGTGACATTTGACTTTCTGAGAAACATACTACATACATAATGAAAATGACTATGTTATAAATTAAGATTATGGATTTTTTCCTTAAAAAAAAAAAAAAAAAAAGGCTAGCCAGCTGACATCAACTTTATCGCCCCCATGGCTCCAAATGGAAAAAAGCGTCACAGACACAATTGTACAGCCTAGAACAAGGAGTTCTTGTAAACAGTGTGAGTTTTTTCCCTTTCAAAGATAAATAAAGCAGGCATAACCTAGAAATAATGTAACTACACAAAGAAAATATTACGCACAAAGAAAAAAGTTGGCAATCATGATCTGAGTTGTGTTTAAGGGTTTGCTTGTTTGTCTTTCCATTTTACAGAAAGGTAAATGACCAGAAAAGTCAACTGGGGAAAGTAAGCCATGAGCCCATGTGTTCTCTTTTATTGCAAGCATTGTCTACCTTCGCAAAATTTTCTTAAAAAGGAAGAAGAAAGAAAAAGAAAACAGCCACTGTAAAATTAGTTTCTAAGTTAAAACAGAAAATAATATTTAACTGACTACTGAGCATAAAAAATTCTTTATCTGCTTTAATCAATTGAAATTGATGTTAGAAGTAACTGCTGAGAAACCACAAGGAATAAACATGCGGCCCAATGCTTTGCTGAACACCAGAGAGATATCAGGTAAAGAGGGAAAAGAAAGAGAGAGAGAATGTGTTTCGCACAAGGATGACCAGAGCAGCTCCTGCACAGCCTCCATGCAGGGCTGAATCACCTGCCAGAGCCCAGGGACAGCACAGCTCCTCACCGCCCTCCAGAGCTGTCAGGGCTCAGCACAATGCAAGCATCCTCGGGGAGGCCTGATCAAGGCCGAGCAGTAAACAGACAGTTTGAGAAATTACACAAACTGCAAAGTTGACATCATTATTTACATGCAATCAGGGGAAAGATCCCCTGACACAGGGAGACTCGCATTAGAAAAATGCCTTAAGAATCCTTTAATGGAAGAGATGCACATTATGTGTAAACAGACACTGGTACCTCTGAGTAAAAAGCACCCTGGATAAGCGACTGGGCTCAGAGCACTGCAAGGGAGTTTGTGATGTAGAGGACAGTGGGACAACTCTGCCCTCTGACCTTATACTGGTTCCAGCTCATGATTCAGAGATGGTCTCAGCCCTCCCTAGAAGAGGAGAGCCCTGTACCTCCTCCTCCAACATCCTCCATGTGCAAGATGCTACCCTGGACCCTAGGATGACAGCCACTATAGCATCCATGCAGGCTGCTATCCATTTTGGCAGTGGTGTGGGATCTGATGCCTTCTAATTAAAATCTATCCATTCAGAGGGCAGATCAAACATCTGCTCCTGCACTGACCTGGGGCTCCAGAGCCTGGTATGTAAACTGAGAACCCCACCATGTCTTACAAAGAGGCAGCCTCGAGAGTCACTTCCATCTTTCTTCTGCCTCCTCTGCCCTCTTCAAAGTAAAGGTTCTCATGCCACAGTTGGCCTCTGGGCCCATGGACAAAATTCTTGTAACCCATTCAAGAGGCAAACACATACCCCTTCCAGAAACTACCACATGAGAATACAAACTACCATGTGAGAATACCAATTCTTTCCTTCTGTGTTGAGGATTCCAAAAGTTTGTGCAGAGCGTTTCAAATGTAAAATCCATTTTAGTTAGAAATATACTAACTAAGGGCTGAGGGGTCAGCTTTTTCAGGCTCAGAAAAAACAGTACACTCCATGCCCACTGTCTATGGGTGCAGGGTTCTAATAACAGTGGGGGAAGAGGACTGAGTAACATTTAATTGGGATGATGGAAGGCAACCGCTCCTTAACCATTTCCAGGGCTCATTCCCCAACACCTCCTGGGTTTAGCCAACCTGACAGTGTCAGGATTTTGAGGGGGGTGTTATAACAGTGTCTGGACTGGCCTGAAGGTGTTTTATTTGGGAGGGCTGTGGGGGCACTCTCCACCTAAGCCCCAGATGCAGAAAACCAGGTTGCAAGGAAAGGCACACAGATGGTGACTTTGTTCAGCTCTGCAGGCCCAGACAGATTCAGGGAAGGTCAGAAAAAGGAGGCACAGTGGAACCCCCCTGCTGTGCAAGACTGGGAGGCTCCTGCTCCCTCCCGGTCAGGTCTCATGACCCACGACTCACTGGTGCTGACAGATCCAGGGCACTCCTGGGGGTATTGAAACTGCACTGCGGGCTTCGGGAATGTCATCAACAACCAGAAATAGTGCCATTTCCATCCTGAGCCCAGGCTCAGGGCAATCCTCAAGTGGGTGAGAGAGGTAAGGAATGCCCATGCCAGGATCAGCTCTCCATGGCTGAGGAAAAGGTTACGACGACAACGGGCTGGGAGAGTGTTCGCATTTCAGAGGCAGCTCCCAACCGCCCAGCACGTAGTCTCCCTGCCCAGTCATCTTGTGACTGGCTGGCTGAAGGGCAGAGTCCTCCCCAAACCATTGCCAACAGGTCCTGTGAGTGAAAAATACCCAGACCTGGACTTTCTTCCCGGACACAGGTGAAAGGTGGGGGGGTAACATATATAAGAGTGAGCCCAGAGGTCCCCCACCTGAGACCTTGGGCCCTCTTCTGCGGAGAGCAGCTTCCTTTCAAGTGGGTGATCTGATCAGAAAAGTCAAGACGTTAGCTGTTGCTGCTGTTGTTGTTTTAACTCCTGGGTTAACAATCAGACCACAGAGTAAGGGCCATTTGCAACAGTGATAATTATTTTGAGTCTCCTTGGATGAGCCAGCAAAACCATGTTATGCCTCAAGTTTACTTCCTTTTGTTCTGGCTCCTAGCCTCACACAGGGGGAGCCCTGTATGGCTCCAATGACCAAGGTCACGTGCTGCGAAAACTACTTGCTTTCCACGCCTGAGAGTAAGGAGCCTATACTTGCCTATGAGTACATGGGATTTCTGGGGCACCCAGGACCATGCACAGACAGGGAAGGGTGAGAGAGGCAGAGGCTGCAGGGGAGACGGGCAGCAGCTTGAAGGCTGAGTGCAGAGAAACCATCCATGACTGGATTAGACAGCAGCTACCAACCCAGGCTTTCAGCACAGTGTGCTGTGCCTCAGCTAGTGGTCATGTGGGTATGTTTTGTTTAAGGAAGCTTGAAAGATATCCACATTCCAGATTTACAATATAGGCCTATTATTGGGCATCACACATAGTCAGACCTACTGCCTCTCTTCCCCTTACTGTCCGGGGAGGGGATTGTGCCAGAAGGCGCTCCAAAGGAAAACAACATGGGTTATTGGGTACTAACCTTAACAGTATAAAAATAGCAAGCTAGAATGCTTTACCTACCTATCTAATTCAATCCTCAAAATACCTCTAAAGGCATGTTTATTCCCAATGTACTGATGAGGAAGCCGGACAAGTTCCATAAAATCCCTAAGAGATATCTTCTCACACCTGTCAGAATGTCTCTTAGCAAAAAGACAAGAAATAAAAAGTGTTGGTGAGGATACAGAAAAAAGGGAGTAGGCTGTTGGTGGGAGTACAAATTGGTGCAGCCACTATGGAAAACACTATGGAGGTCCGTCAAAAAAATTAAAAATAGAAAATACTACACAATCCAGCAATTCCATTCTTGGGTATGTTTCCAGAGAAAACAAAGACCTAAATCAAAAAGATACATGCACCTCTATGTTCACTGCAGCAATATTTATAGTAGCCAAGATATGGAAACAACTGAAGTGCCCACCAACAGATGAATGGATAAAGATGATGTGGTGTGTCTATGTGTGTGTGTATAAATACATAAGCACATGCATGCATGCACACGCACACGCGTGTGCACACACGCACACACACACACACAATGGAATACTACTTAGCCATAAAAAAGAATGAAATATTGCCTTTTGTGACAACATAGATGGACCTAGAGGGTATTATGCTAACTGAAATGAGTCAAACTGAGAAAGATAAAGACCATGTGATCTCCTTTGTATATGGACTCTTAAAAAAAAGGAAACAAATGAATTAACACAACAAAACAGAAAGACTCTTAGCTATAGAGAATAAATAGGTGGTTGCCAGAGGGGAGGGGAGAAGGGATGAATTAAATATGTGAGGGAGATTAAGAGGTACAAACTTTCAGTTACAAAATTAATGAGTCATGAGAATAAAATGTACCATGTGGAGAATATAGTTAATAATAATATAATATCTTTCTATGGTGACAGGTGGTAACTAAACTTGTTGCTGTGATCATTTTGAAATATATAGAAATATCAAATAGTATGTTGCATACCAGCAACTAAAATAGTCCTGTAGGCCAATTATATGTCAAAAACAAACAAACTCTTAGAAAAAGAGATCAGATGTGTGGTTCCCAAAGGGAATGGGTAGGAGAGGGGCAACTGGTCAAAAGGCACAAACTTTCAGCTATAAGATAAATAAGCATTAGGGATGTAATGTACAACATGATTAATGTAACTAACATGGCTATACATTATGTATTAAAGTTGTGGAGAGTAAATTGTAAGAGTTCACATAACAAGAAAAGGTTTTTTTTCTTTCATTGTGTACGTCCTATAGATGTTGGATGTTCACTAAACTTATTGTGCTAATCACTTCACATGTATGTAAGTTGAAACACTATGCTGTATACCTTAAACTTATGCAATGCTGTATGTCAATTACATATCCATAAAACTGGAAGAAGAAAAAAAATCTAGGAGCCACAAAGTCTGTTGATCTCAAAGCCCATGCCTCAATACCATTTCTTATAATTAGTATTCAAATGTAAATTTTGCTACCCTGTCCCATAAGGTCTCTGGATTACCTTGCACTAAAATCAGTGAATATTTTCCAGTGATGCTATTACTTGATGTTCTCAAATTCAGCACACATACACACACTACTTTCCTATGCTACAGTGACACAGGGAATTGTAACATCTGAGAGAAAGATGAAGAAATTCACGTCAAAGAGAATCTGCAAGTACCTGATTGGGTACTTTTAATTCTTGGTACAAACAAGACATACACTGTATTGTTTCTAAAAAGCACTCTTTATATAAAAAATTAGACTCAGTTCCTTGTAACAAGATGTCATGTTGATGAGTTGGAGGTTAATTACTAAGAAACACTAACCAAGCAAGACAAATTTCAGTTTCAAAGCTAGATTTTAAAATTGTAACCATCAAGTTATAACCATAAAGTTACCAGGGACTAGGAACTATTTCCCATGCTTAACTACTTGCCCGCCTTTAAATCAGACACCCACGCACACATGATGCATGTGCATTCATATCCTTTCCAGTTTAAGTTGTCAAAAAAGCATGTTATAAATATGCAGTTTTAAAGAAGTGATTAGAATTATAGTAACTCAGGTAAAGCATGCCCATAAACTAGATCCTAAACTAGGACATGTGGTCAAGTATGAGTTAGTCGGACCTAAAGGGCACCAACAGGATAATCTGTGTTTTGGCCAACCCTTATCATCTACACTGGTATCTCATCCTGACACTATTCTTTCTAGCAGTAAAAGCAGGGGAAAAACAAAAAAAAAAAACCCACTCAGTCACTTTGTATTTACAAATGGGAAAAGATTCCCCTAGGCCTCCATGAGGAGGAGACTGCCAGCTCTTTTCACCATATATCCACTAATCCCAAGGTGGAAAAAAACTACTTACACTTAAAAACTGGATTTAGATGCCATTTTATATGTGACAGGCCAATCAGAAACTGTGCATGCATACAGTATACAAATAATTTCTAATCTTTCCTATGAAGATGGAAGGACTTTTACAGAAAGAGTGCGTTTGGTTTGGTTTGGGTTTTTTTTTTTTGGGGGGGGGCACACCCACAGCATGTAGAAGTTCCCAGGTCAGGGACTGAACCTCTGCTACAGAAGTGACCTGAGCCACTGCAGTGACAACACCAGATACTTAACCCACTGAACCATACGAGAACTCCCAGAAAGAGTGATTTTAAACATACATAAACTCACTTTGTGACAAAAGTGCTTTTTCTGGGAAATGGCATCAGTATGCTCTACAAAATTTATCAAGTTGTTCCAATAAAAATAATAGGAGTTTACATATATTGAGCATAAACTAACTCCTCTAAACTAAATTAAATGCTATGGCATGGTGATAAGACAGTTATTAGTACTATCAAGCACAGGAAAATGTTTTGCAATAGAAAAATATTCTAGTCTATCTTTAAAAGAAGTGAAACATTATTTTAGCTTAAAGTTAAAAAAAAACACATGGAAACCTTCTAAGATCATAAATAAGGCAAGGAAGTCTCCTCTCACCATCCTTATTCAGCCACTGCAATAAGACAAGAAAAGGAAATAGAAGGCACACAGATTGGAAAGAAAGAAAGAAAACTGTCCCTATTTGCAGATGACATGATTGTCTATGTAGAAAATCCCAAGAAATTCTAAAAAAAATGAATAAAATAAGACATCTCCTAAAACTTAGCAAATTATATCTTAATATACCAGGAATCAAAAAAATATTAAAATACTTAGATACAACTCTTAAAAAACATATACAGGACTTGTATGTTGAAAACTACAAAATGGTAATGAGAGAAATAAAAGAGAAACTAAAATACACAGAGAGACAAACTGCGCTCAAGGAATGAAAAGACTCCCCATCATACAGATGTTAATTCTCCCTAAAATGGTATACAGATTTATATATGTGCAACTGCTAGCAAAATATCAGCAGAATATTTTAAAACATAGGCATGTTTACACCAAAACTTATATCAAAAGGCAGAGGACTAGCATAGCTAAAACAATTTTGAAAAAGAAAAAGGGAGTGGGAAAAATCAGTTTACCTGTTTTCAAAATTTACTATAGAGTTACATTAATCAAAACTGTGCGACACTAGCAAAGGAATAGTCACACAGATCAATGGAACAGAACAGGAAGCCCAGAAATACACTCACACAAATATGCAAGACTGATTTTTGTGTGTGTGTGTGCTTTTTTTTAGGGCCACACCTTCAGCATATGGAGGTTCCCAGCCTAGGAGTTGAATCGGAGCTGCAGCTGCTGGCCTATGCCATAGCCACAGCAATGCGGGATCCAAGCTGAGTCTGCAGCCTCCACCACAGCTCACTGTAATGCTGGATCCTTTAACCCCCTGAGCGAGGCCAGGGATCAAACCCACATCCTCATGGATACTAATCAGGTTCATTACCACTGAGCCACAACAGGAACTCTCCATGACTTATTTTTGACACAGGAGCAAAAGCAAGTCAATGGAGGAATGACAGCTTTTTCTACAAATGAAGCTGAGGTAGACATCTGAGGGGGGAAAAAGAACCCAACCTAAGTTTCATACTTTTTACAAAAAGTAACTCAAAATGGGCCATGGACCATGTAAAACATAAGAACTATAAATCTTTTTGGGGAGTTCCCTGGTGGCTCATCAGGTTAAAAATCTGGAGCTGTCACTGAAGTGGCATGGGTTGCTGTTGTGGTGTGCGTTTGATCCCTGGCCTGGGAACTTCCACATGCCATGGACACGGACAAAAAAAAAAGAATACCAAAAAACTATAAATTCTTTTAGGAAAAACATAGAAGAGGCTCTGTGATTGTCTCACACTAGATAGAATTCTTAGACTGGACACCAAAAGGACAAACCATGAAAGAAAAAAATTGATAAATTAGACTTCAGCAAAATTTAAAACTTTTGCTCACTAAATGCCTTGTTAAGTAGATGAAAGACAAACTATAGATTTAGACAAAATATTTAAACCACAATCTAGCAAAGTACTAGTCTCTAGATTAGAGAAAGAACTAAAAATTCAACATTAAAAAACAAATTCTAATTAGAAAAATCAGCAAGACATGAACAGATGTTTCACTGACAGGATATATAGATTGCAGATAAACACATGAAAAGGTGGTTCAACATCATTAGCCATTAGGAAAATGAAAAATTAAAATCACTGAGATATCATTCCATATCTATCAGAATAGGCTAAAATAAAAAACAGTGACAACACCAAATGCTGGAAAAGATGCGGAGAAGCTGGGTCACTCATATATTGCTGGTGTTTATGTAGCAATGGTAAAGCCATTCTGGAAAATAGCCTGGCAGTTTCCTAAAACACTAAACATGCATCTCCTACATAATCTAGCAATTATACTC
Organism: Phacochoerus africanus; assembly: GCF_016906955.1. Taxonomy (NCBI): domain Eukaryota; kingdom Metazoa; phylum Chordata; class Mammalia; order Artiodactyla; family Suidae; genus Phacochoerus; species Phacochoerus africanus. The sequence continues at coordinate 139,459,670 of NC_062545.1, forward strand.
CTGGGTATTTAACCCAGAAAAAAATTAATACTAACGTTCACACAAAAAACCATTTATGAATGTTTGTAGCAGCTTTTTTTTTTTTTTTTAATAGCCCCACAACTGGAAACAATGCAGATGTCCTTCAAGGGGGTGAATGGTTAAATACACAGTGATACATCTAGACCATGGAATACTGGTCAGCAATAAAATGGGACACTCAACAAGCTGGATGAAGCCATAGGGAATTATGCTGAGTGGGGGGGAAGAAAGTCCCAAAATATTGTATTGTTCAATTTAAAGAGCATTCTTAAAAATGACACTATAGAGATGGAGGACCTAGTAGTTGTAATCAGGGGTTAAGAAGGTTGTGGAGATAGAAGGAAGTGGGTATAGCTATATAAGGGCAACAGGAGTTATTTTTGTTGTGATGAAAATGTTTTGTATCTTCCCTATGTTAATATATTAATGTCAATATCTCAGTTGTGATATTGTAATATAGTTTTATTTTTGTAATGTAGTTTACAGTAGTATAAAATATTACTATGGAGAGAAACCAGTGCATAGGATCACTCTGTAGTCTGTGTGTCTTTCTCTCTCTCTGCTTCTTTCTTTAATGGCTGAACCTGCCGTATATGGAAATTTCTGGGCTAGGGGTAGAATCAGAGCTCCAGCTGCAGGCCTACACCACAGCCATGGTAACACTGGATCCGAGCCACATCTGTGACCTACATCACAGCTTGTGGCAATGCCAGATCTTTAACCCACTGAGCGAGGCCAAGGATTGAACACAAATCCTCATAGAGACTATGTTGGGCTCTTAACCCACTCAGCCACAATGGGAACTCCTGCAGTACTTCTTATAACCACATGTGAATCTACAATTATCTCAAATTTTTTAAGAAGGTTAATGGAAAAAAGTCTTTCAACAGCATTATATTTACTTGCCATCCTCCAGCAGCCTAACCAGACAAATGGCTTCTTGCAAATCACATCATTTCTTGATGTAGGCTGTCCAGATACGGAACATATCCCATCCATGCGTTACCACTTCATCAGGAAGTCACAGCTCCAAAGAGGTTAATTTTTAAGTATTTATCTAGAAATCCTATCTTTAAGCTAAATTGCATTCTTAGCAGAAGGACTATTTCAGTTATAACAGTTCAGGATTATATACTACGAAAACAATAAACTAAAGGAAGAATTCAAAAATAAGCAATCACAATAATTGGCACAAAAGAACTTCTAAGCCAATTATTGAGCAACTCTCTGAAGGAACAAGACTACTTTAAACTAAAAGAATGCATATCCAAGACATGTTTATTGCAGGGTTATTTGTAATACTAAACAATTGGAAATAACCTAAATAACTAATTTGGAGTGATAAAAGAATTTGTGCCCATCATTCTAGCATTAAGAAATGGTTAAAAATAACGAGGCAGATCCACGTGCACTGCCAGTGAATGATAATTGAGGTAAATTATTAAGCTGAAAAAAGGTGCAGAGCCATGCAAACAAATGATCCCATTTCAGTCTTCAAAACTATATTAGAATACATCTAGGTATGATGTAAATAAATGAGGAGTATTTTAAAAGTTATTTGTAATAATTGGGGGTGGGGATGATGACCTGGATGTAGGAAGAATGACTTCATGGTATAGACATTTTAAAATGTATCCTCATTGTAAACAAACAAAAAAGTCAGAACACAAATTGAGATTTTTATCAATCATAATTAAAATAAGATATGTTTTCCACTGATTTCTCCTGGGGGGAAAAGTTACTTCTTCTCATATCATCTCAAAATGCACAGATTCGAGTTTTTATCCTCATCTGTCACTGAGTTGTTCCTTTTTAAACAACTAGATAAACCATAATAGAATATTTTAAAAAGAGTGTATACATGTATAACTGAATCACTTTGCTGTACAATAGAAATTAACAAAATATTGTAAATTAACTATACCTCACCTAAAAAAAAGTGACTAAAACAGGGAATCACAAATTCATTCTTTCAAGGAACCCTACATATTAACAGGAAAGTTATTTGCCCAGACAGATTTGAGAAATCCTGTTTGAAACATAAACAGGAAGGGGATAAGATAATCAGCCTTTTACTTGGCCTGTGTATGAAAAGATGCTTACTGGATTTCAGAGTCTGACAATCACTAAACTTGATGCCCTCACCTGTGTATATCCCAACCCTGTCCATACTATTCATCAAGTAGACAAAGATAGGAAAAGGACTCAGTATGGCCTCAGAACTTGGCACTATGATAGCACAAGGCATTTACCCACATATAAGAAGCATGTGATGTGCATATGCAAATAGGAGTTATAAAATCTGCAAGGTATATTGTTCCAAGTAGAATACATATTTGCCATAAGATCTTATTTATACTATTAAACTTACCAAAACAGATAAATATGATAACCCATTATTGCTATTAAAAAAGCATTTGCTACACAGTAAAAAAATAAAGACAAGTAGGAGTGCCCATTCTGGTCCAATGGGATTGGCAGCATCTCTGGAGTGCTGGGATGCCGGTTCCACCCCAGGCCCGGCCTAGGGGGTTAAGGATCTGGCGTTGCTGCAGCTGCAGTGTAGGTTGCAACTGTGGCTTGGATCTGACCTCTGGCCTGGGAACTCCATATGGGTGGCTAAATAAATAAAGCCACGTACTATTCTACAAAAAGATCATTTAAATAAATCTAAGCTGAAAACTACGAAATTGGGTTCCACAAATGGTAAGCAGAGTCTTCTCCAGTTATTTGGTAGCTCTCCTTAAAAGGTAAAATCTTCTAATGGATTTAAATATGGTCTGACTGCAACATTAGTAATGGGGAGGGGACACTTAATTCTAGCAAAAGTAATCAGACAAGTCCCCCTTCACACCTCAACCCCAATTCATTCCTTTTTTTTTTCCAAAGAAACGTAAATTTGTCTCACCTACTGAAGATTCAAGATAAACATTAAAATTACTTTATCAACCTCCAAAGTGCAGAAGCAGTGAAATTTTTTTTTTAATTATAAATCAATCTAGGAAGGAGTGACATTGGTAATATTCTATATAGGAAAAATGATGTTTCACTTTCTCTTTTTTTTTCCTATACTGTTCAGTAAGATTAGTTAGATTTTCCATAATTATGTCCTGCATATTTCCTATTAGAGTTATTCAGTTATTCCTTGTTATTTGGATTATATCATTAAAAAGACATGCAGTGTTATTAATTTCAAATATATTATGCCATTTATATAAACCTTAAGGGGATCTTTTAGGAGCTAGCCAGCTTGAGTGAACAGTGAGGGATGATTTGTAATTAGCATGTTAATTTCACCTGTAAATTAAAAAAAAATTAAACTCTACAAGGTACTTAAAAGAGTTCTGTCAAGTAGGCTATACATTCACCTTACAGTCTTATTTACTGTATTAATTTACAATGCCGAGATTTACCAAATCAGATAATACATTGCAAAGCACATAGAGATATATATTTAGTAAATATGAATACTTGTTATTACATGGACACAAACATCTCCGTGGCTCCATTCTTGGCCCTAACTTTGAATAGGTAGCATTAAAGTGTATGAAGTGTGTATTTCAAGTAGATTCCACTACACCCTGCTGTCTGGAGGCTGCCCTCTGGTGCAGGGCTCTCTAGATGACAGTCTCATAAAACTAAATATCCCCTAGTCAGAGAACTCTGTGTTTTAATGATCACACACAAAAAAATAGGGAACCCCAGATCCCCCCTCAGACTTGCCCACCGAAGCATGGCAGGAAAACTCCACTGCTAATTAACTCATCTCTGACTTTTCTTTGCTTGGGTTCCTTCATTCCACCTTAACACCTCTGCTCCACTGGGACATCCTGAGATGGCCAGAGCTGCTAGGGGGCTGTGGTCTCAGAGGTACTGCAGCCCCTGCTTCAACTCCCATAGATGTTATCCTCCTCCAGGGACAAGCCCAAGCCGTGGGCTACTACGTTATGACTATGTAAAGGGATGGTCTTGTTTAACAGCAGTTTTACATCAGGGAAGATTTAGAAATGTATAGCTCATGATGAGGAAATTTCACAGTGTTTATCTGAAACTTAAAAAGTTGAAAAAACCTCCAACAAGCCTTATTACCTGAGTAACTGACTTTAACCTCTCTGTGGCTGAGTCTCCTTCTCTGTAAAGTGGGCACAGCAGTACTTACTTACCTAATGAGGTTGAGATTAAATCAACTGACATTTGCAAAGTGCTTGGGATGGTACCTAGAACAGAGCAGTGCTCTGTAACTATTTCTTGAATAAATGAAAACAAGTCAACAAAAGTCTACCTTAAACTTTAAGAGAATTTTTTTAAATAGTCAAAATTTGAAAAAGCTAAATTTTAGAATCAATTGCATTTTGAAAGTCATCACTAAACATGAGGTACTGCATTCGCTTGTGCTGGATTACATAACAGACAAAAAACTTACTCTCTTGGGAATTTCCAGAACCCTGTAGCACAGCCAAAATACACTGACCTTGAATACATTGTTCTTGAACAAAGTGGATGTACTGAACACTGAACTGATGTTACTACTTCGTACCTAGCATACAGTGCTGAATGCACTCATGCTCAATTATCTGACAGTGATGCCAGTATGTGAGAATAATACATAATTTTTAATCTTATTTAAAAAGTATTATGCACTCCCAGAGCACTTAACAAGGAACTACTCTTCTGCTCTGCGGGGTTTGCTGTCTGTTCATCAGCAGAAAGACAGCTGGTTTGGGGGCTGGTGATGGGTTTTTCCATTGTTTTCAAAAGGCAGAGAATTACCCACGTGCTAACTTTCAAAGACACTACAGGGATCAGTCACCGGAAATCACACAGCAAAGGTCACTGCCAGAGATCCGACACATGGCTCCAGTGACTCCAACTGCAAGGCCACTACCAGGCCATGGCCCAGGGCAGGACAGGCGCGAGAGGGAAAGCTGTCCATCATAAGGGAGCAACCACCTCTCCTACTGTGCCAGAGGGAACAGACTCAGGGGACAGGGGAGGGGACCTGCTCAGAGTCACCCCGCCAGAGATCAGTGTTTGTCTGATACCCACCCCAGGGCTGTCCCCACTCCCTACACCATCCTCCTGGTAGGCATCCTTTCTACTGGCAAGGAACCTACAGACTAGAGACTAGAGAGAGCAGAGGCTGAGCCCCTGTGCCCACCAGGCTTTTTTTTTTTTTTTAATTTTTTTATTATAGTTGATTTACAATGTTCTGTCAATTTCTGCTGTACAGCAAAGTGACCAAGCTATACATACAATATACATTCTCTTTCTCACATTATCCTCTTCATGTCCCATCACAAGTGACTGGATATAGTTCCCTGTGCTATACAGCAGGACCTCAGCCACTGGGTTTCTTAACTGTGTGACAAACTATAAATCATGGCCCCCCCGGCCGTGTCTGTTTTCTCACCTGGGAAGTGAAAGGGTGAGACCAGTTCACTTCCGATTGGGATGAAGGTCATGAATAATGAATAACACAAAGAAAGATTATGGACCAATAAACCAAGTCCACACCTTAGTGTCAAGAATTGTGAGAAAGAACCCCAACGGGTCAGACACTCTTAATTTTTCAAAGAATAAAACGGGAGTTGATACAGGCAGGTTGAACAGGAACTACAGCTTCTCCGTTCCCCACTACGATTAAGATAAGCAGATTTCACACAGCCTGATGGTGATGGAGGCCCTTGAGCTGCTGATGACCCTCATCCATGAAGCCTTCAACAGCCCACAGGCAGAGCTGGTTGTGATGCCTATAGGATCCCCTCTTGTATTCTCAGAACAGGAGTATAATTGCCCATTTCTGCTCTCTCTTCCCCCACCAACTGGTCCAGAGCTGGTCTGACTGAGTTCTGCATGGTTATGGGGGAATACTCCACCTGGCATACAGCAGGTACTCAATAAATGACTGCATCCTCCACCCTCACCCCAAGTCCAATAGAATTCATGCGTGCTTGTCTTGCCAGGTTCTCTTCTTCTCCCCTCTGTTTCCTCACTGTCAGTCCTCATCTAGGTCTCACAGTAATGATCTCCATACTGGACCCTTAGCGTGAACTTACACTGCTTTTCAGAGAAACAAAGCTCCAAGCTGCTTCTCTCCATGTCCAGGGTAAGTGTAAGTGTCTGCAGACCCTTTCTTGCATCTGTGTCATCCTCTTTTCCTTAGGCCATAATGCTGCTCTCTCCACTAGTTGTCAGCAGGTGCTTGCCTCACCCTTCTGCCCACCACAGCATCCCCCTGACTCTGGGTGGCCCCTGCAATGTACATCACTCCTTAGCTGCTCTTTCCATCACTGACACATGCAGCCTGAGATGCCAAAGCCATCTGCACCCTTAAGATCCCCCTTTGGGGGGATTATTTAGAACACTAAAGATGTCTTTCTTTTTTCTTTTTTTTTTTTTTTTTAATGGCTGCACCTGTGGCATATGGAAGTTCCCAAGCCAGGGGTCGCATCGGACCTGCAGCTGCCAGCCTATGCCACAGCCACAGTAACGCTGGATTCCAGATGCATCCGCAACCTACATGGCAGCTTGCGGCAATCAGTGGGATCCTTAACCCACTGAGTGAGGCCAAGGATTGAACCTACATCTTCATGGACACTATGTCAGGTTCTTAACCTGCTGAGCCACGAAAGGAACTCTGAGGACACTAAAGACTTCTGATGGAGGCCATAAGGCTGGGTCACTGAACAATATTTTGTTTCCTAAGAGCCTTCCTGGCCCCTCTCTACCTTCCCCAAACTCCCAAACCCTGAAATCGATTTCAAGGCAAGTTTTCCCTCTTTGAAAGGTTATAGCTAACAGCTTTGAAACTTTAAACTTGGAAAGCACATGGACCTACTCTACCCAGTTCCAGGGTCATGTGGATGAAGGGATGGCCCATTTCAGAAAAACCACATGGAGCAGCTCAAAGGAATGCCTCCATCTAGGGCAAGTGCAAAATTCAAATGAAGGCTGCCCTGGGGACACAGGGGGCTGACATGGTCTGCAGTGAGGCCTGGGAAGCAGACCGCAGGCCTCCCTGGCGCCCAGTGATTATAGGGCCAGGCTGCGCAAAGCAACAAGAACCCAGAAACAAAGCCTTCTGTGAAACCAGAAACCGCACAAGGTCAAAAAAACAGCAAGGACTTGTCAATCTCGCAAGTGCTTCGCTGAGGAATTTTCCTACACACCTGTGTCCAGCGCTGAAATGGACACACACCTGAGGTAACAGGAACACAGATCCAGCCACACCACGAGAAGGATCATTCAAGGTCATGAATGTTTAAGGTATGGGTCTCTGTGGACTAACATCCAGGCATGGTCCAAACAACCAGTTTGAAAACACTTGTGACAAGACAGACCCCCATGGCTGCTCACTGATGTGGCTTCAAGTGGGCCACAGTTGAGGGCAGATCAGCCCCCACATACGCCTGGGCTCTGCAGAGCCAGGGGGCCTCTGAAGAGGCTGTTAAAGGTGATGCTTCTGAGATCAAGTCCTCAGAAGGCAACTCCACTCATAACTAATAAGCCTCACAAAAAAATACAATCTCTCCTGCCCCACCTGCCCCCCTTCAGGAGTTTAAGGACAATCACCACAAAGAGGAAACCAAAATCAGTCAAAAGCTGCTTAAAGGATGCACAATTACATGAGATTTACAAAGCCTATGTATGATTAAATCCAGAAAGAAGGCTATGTACTTGGCAAATGCTTGGCAAAGTATTTAAGCAAATACTCTTTCAAGTCTCGGTACCCTTCCTCTGGTTATACAGCTCCCTAATTTGCTAAGATTTGTTCAACAGGCCAGTGGTTCTTAAACTGCCATCCTGGGCAGCAGCAGGGTCCCTGGGACCCTGGTTAGGACACCTGCACACCTGCTGAGTCAGAAAGCCCTGGGGGAGGCCACACCAGGTGAGTCTCAGCAAGCCCCTCAGGGGGTCCTGGTCCCAGAACCAACACACAGCATAGGATGACCGTTCCTTCCCCTGCTGGGGCTCCTGGATGTTGCCCTCCCTCACATCTCAGAGGGGCAGAAAACCCTTCCTGCCCACAGTTTCCCCACAAGTATGACCCTGTGGGATAGTCCATAGATGCCATAACTGTGGTGGTGGCAGTGACAGGACACCTGCCTAAGACACAAGGAGAAGGACACTGTCCAGGACAGCATCCCTCAGCTTGTCTGCTCATGGTACTCACTTGGGATGCCCTCACCACTGCTGACTACCAGGGGAATGCAAATCAGAACCACAATGAGATGTTACCTCACACTGGCTAGGATGGCCATCATCACAAATGACAAGAAACAAAAAGTGCTGGAGAAGATGTAGAGAAAAGGGAACTTTAATGCACTGTTGGTGGGAATGTAAACTGGTGCCTCCACCATGGGAAACAGTATGGAAATTTCTCAAAACATAAAAAGTAGAGCAACCATACAATCAAGGAATTCCACTTCTGGGTATATGCCCAAAGGAAATGAAATCATTTTTTTCGAAGAGGTGTCTGCATGCCCATGTTCACTGCAGCACTATTCACAATAGGCAAGATATGGAAACAACCTAATGTCCATTAACAGATGAATGGGTAAAGAAAACGTGATGTGTATATATACACAATGGAATATTTTTTCAGCCATTAAAAAAGAAGGAAATCCTGCTATTTAAGACAACACGGATAAACCTAAAGGTCATTACACCAAGTAAAACAAGCTAGACAAAGCTTAGAGAAAGGCAAATACTAGGTATCACTTACACGTGGAACCTAAAAGAAAATGTTGAATTAAGAAAAGCAGACAGTTGGAGTTCCTGCTGTGGTATGGTGGGTTAAGAATCTAACTGCAGTGGCTCCAGTTGCTGCAGAGGTATGGGTTTAATCCCTGGCCTGGTGCAGTGGGTTAAAGGATCCAGCTTTGCTGCAGCTGTGGCGTAGGTCACAGCTGTGGCTCAGATTTGATCCCTGGTCCAGGAACTTCCATATGCCTGGGGTATAACCATTTAAAAAAAAAACAACAGATAGTAGAATGATGGTTGACAAGGGCTGGGGGTGTGAGGGAAATTGGAGGAGAGGCTGGTACAAGGGTTTAAACTTTTGGTTTTAAGACGAATGAGAGTTCCCCTTGTGGCTCAGCAGTAACGAACCCAAATAGGATCCATGAGGATGCAGGTCTGATCCCTGGCCTCGTTCAGTGTGTTAAGGATATGACTTTGCTGAGAGCTGTGGCGTAAGTCGCAGATGCAGCTTGGATCCTGTGTTGCTGTGGCAAAGGCCGGCAGCTACAGATCTGATTCAACCCCTAGCCTGGGAACTTCCATATGCCTCGGGTATGGCCCTAAAAAGACAAAAAAATAAAACAATTTTAAAAATTAGAAGAATAAGGTCTAAGGATCTAATGCATAACATGGTGACTATACTGTAGGGTATAAATGAAATTTGTTAAGAGTGCAGATCTTAAGCATTCTTACCAAAAAAGGAGTAATTATGTGAGATGATGGATATGTTCATTAACTTGATGGTAGGGATACTTTTCACAATGCATAGGAACATCAAAGCATCACCTTGGACACTTTAAAGATCTGTAATTTTATTTGTCAGTTACACCTTGATAAAACTGGGGTGGGGGTAAAAGCTGGTGCCCTGTCCCACCTCAACTGTGATATAACTGGTCTTAGGAGAGTGCAGCCTGGCTCTGGGATTAAAAAGCTCCCCAGTGATTACAAGGAACAAACAGTTCAGGTCTTCTTGCTGATCCATGATTGATAACACAGAAACAGGGCAGCACATGAGAGACCCCACACACACACACCCCCGACACATGGCTATAGAGGGGACGCAACATGAGGGGGACAGTTAACCTTAAGTCTGGGCTAGGACAAGTCAGGTGTCACCTGCATTGAAGGCTCCAAGTGCAGGGCTTGATGCAAATGCCTCAGGTATGATCAACCTATTTTCCTCACCAGGAAACTTGAGGTTAAGGCAGGTTAATATCACTGCATCAACCGGAGCCAGGACTCACCCCCAAGTTGGCCCAGTAGGTGTGCAAGCTCGGTCCCAGAGTCCCTGAGACCCCACCTCCTGTTCTCTGATCTAAGAGACGACTTGCTTAATACGCTTCTTCTTGTTTTATTTATTTTTTTGTCTTTTTTATAGGGCTGCATGTGCACCACAGCCACAGCAACATGGGATCCGAGCTGCATCTTCGACCTACACCACAGCTCATGACAATGCTGGATCCTTAACCCTCTGAGTGAGGCCAGGGATGGAACCTGAGTCCTCGTGGGTGCTAGTCAGATTCATTTCCACTAAACCACGACAGAACTTTTTTTTCTTCTTGTTTTAAAAAAATAATTATTTTAATTGTGGGAAAATATATGTAACATATAAAAGGTACCATTTTATCCAGTTTTAAATGTACAGTTCAGCACTATGAAGTACATGCATATTGTTGAACAACCGTCATCAATCATCATCCATCTCCAGAACTCTCTTCATCTCGAAAAAGTGAAACTCTGTTACCGATTAAACACTAACTTCCCACTTCCCCTCCCCAGGCCCTGATGACCATCTCCTACTTTGTCTCTATGAAAGTAATTACTCTAGGAATCTCATATGAGTGGAATCAAATGCTATTTTTCTTTTTGTGACTGGCTTACTTCACTTAGCACAACGTCCTCAAGGTTCATCCAAATTGTAGCATGTGCTGGAATTCTCTTCCTTTTTTAAGGTTTAATAATATTCTACATTTCTTCTTAAATAATTATCAGTTTTAAAAAAACTAAACTTGGGAGTTCCCATCGAGGCACAGCGGAAACAAATCTGACTAGGAACCATGAGGTTGTGGGTTTGATCCCTGGCCTCACAGTGAGTTAAGGATCCGGCATTGCCATGAGCTGTGGTGTAGGTCACAGATGCAGGCTCAGATCTTGCATTATTGCACCTGTGGTGTAGGCTGGAAGCTGCAGCTCCAATTAAACCCCTAGCCTGGGAACCTCCATATACTGCGGGTGTGGCCCTAAAAAGCAAAAAATTAAATAAAATTAAATTGAAATTAAAAAATTAAACTCTACAGTCAAGCTCCATAGTTCCCTCACCTGAAAACACGAACACTGCTCTCATGCAACAGATAGTTCTCATGCAATCAATAGCAAATGAATCCTTCAGTCCTTTGTGGGAAAATGTGCAAAATGTCCTCTCATTCTCCATCTCTGCCTCATATCATGGCCTCAAATTCAAACCAATGAATCCATTTTACAACCTGAATCATGGGGGTTCCACAATGGCTCAGTGGCCAATCTGACTTAATATGCAACATTCCTGGGCACAGAAGACTTGGAGGGGAAAGGACTTAAAACTGATTTTCACTGACTGACCGAGGGTTCTTAAAACCTCATGAATGACCCTCCTCTTTTTAGACCATCTTCTTTTTTTTCACAGTATTATATCTAACCCATAACCTAGTTCTTCAGCTATTTCCAAATTACAGCAATTGACCAATAATGAACTCCAAAGGAATAAAAACAATTGATTAAAATGAATTGTACAATAAAGAAGATCTGCTCAATACTGAAACATACAGGCATAGTGTGGGTTTCAGGTACAGTTTGCTCTAGGCTTCTACCCTGTGTTTCACTGATTCTCCCCATCCTGCCCCTGTCTTCCTGCTGGCAGCATCTTCAGGTTGGCTTCCTTTATGATCACAAGATGGCTTCAGGACCAACTGAAGTGATATGCAACCTTACTCACACTCTGCTTCAGAACCACCAAACCAAAGTCATGAGCAGTTTTCTAGTAAATCAACCTGAAATAGACTGTTAATGGTGGCCAGGAAATGCTTCTCACTGATTATAATGTGGGCTTGTGTGAAAGCTCATCCCTTGGGGAGGGGGAGGATGCTCTGATCCCCTTATGCCAAGTTTGAGATTAATGTCACCCAAAATGTGTGACTACTAAACAGTACAGATCAAGTCTTCAAAGGAGACTAGGTGCTGGGAGGAAAAAGAAATGCTTGCTGGCCCATGTCCCCCAAGGCACTTCGTGGCTTAAGCAATACTCCACATGAACTTAACATTACTTCAGAAATTATGATTAGAATAGTAAGCTATCTAGCATCATAACCTTTCCTCTTCTCTCTCAGGGAACTAGTTCATCCCTCAAGATCAAGCTAGGAAAAAAAAAAAAAGGAGTTCCCGTCATGGCTCAGTGGTTAAAGAACCCAACTAGCAGCCATGAGAACGGGGGTTTGATCCCTGGCCTCGCTCAGTGGGTTAAGGATCCAGCGTTGCTTTGAGCTGTGGTGTAGGTCGCAGACATGGTTTGGATCCTGTGTTGCTGTGGCTGCAGGGTACGCTGGTGGCTGCAGCTACAATTCGACCCCTAGCCTGGGAACCTCCCTATGCCGTGGGTATGACCCTAAAAAAGACAAAAGACAAAAAAGATCAAGTTAGAGGTCACAGGTGCCTTGATCTTCCTTAACTACATGTATGTTTATAAAGTTGAACCTCCAAGCCAAGAGTAGCCATATTTATCCTTCAGAAAATGACAGTCACCCTGAGCCTCAAGTTTTGCACAGTCCCCAACGTTCTATGGATGGGAATATATGATTGGGGGTAGGGGTGGGCTGAGAGCTTCTGAAACATGAGCTACTTACCTAGTATGGTGATGACAATGACACAGAAGTATCTAAATACAGTAGCCAGGGAAGATGATAAAAGTCCCCCGCCCCTGCGCCCCCACCCCCTCCGGAAAAATTTTCCAACTTTCTTACCTCTACCTGACCTGAGGTACAGATCCCAAATAGTATTTTTTCAGAAAGAAGCATGCAAATGTGAGGCGAGATTCTCTAATTCTGAGGTTCGGACAGAAATCCAGATATTTATATTGTATGGAGCAATCTGAATCCAGGAATGGTGATTGCTCTCCCCTGGGGGAAAGGAGAGGGATTCCAACCACTGGCCTTCAACATCCCCCCGACTCAGCGGCAAATGTCATCCTGAGATCAGCAGGCACTTGGAGGATCTTTACTTACCTTCCATGGAAAGAATCATGACGAGTGCCCCAGTCCACATCCCTCCCCTTGTCCACTAAAAAACGCCCTTCGAAGGTCTCCCTGCATTCTAATTCTTCACAAACCTTTCTTCTGTTTAAAATATCCCATTCAATATTAATTCTCCAGAATAGAGCCTGCGACTCCATGAGAACTCAAAAAAAAAAAAAAAAAAAAAAGTTTATAGCAAAAATATCAGCCGCTTTCAAAAAGTTCCACTTTTTCCAGAGACTAGAAAATATTAATAAACCAACTGTAAGAAATATTTACAAATGTAAAATAGTAGTTTTTTAATAACATCAGTATAAGATTTACTTGAGAAATATTTTAAAGCAGAAAACTGATCATCAAACACCTGCTTCATGTTTTCAGAAAATTTCAAATTATTCCACAATCACCATGGGGTTATATCTTAAAAAAAAAAAAAAATCCATGCTTTTAGTTCAACTAAAAGTCTATGTTTATTCACACTCTGGGGGTCTCAGTGGAGAAGCCCTTGTTGCGTGTGTATAAAGAACATAAGCAGTGTGTTCATTTTAGAACTCAGCTGTGCAAACTGGTCTTTCCCCACCTAAGCTGCTATGAATACACCACTAGAGGGGGGACATTTAAGCAATTCCCATGCTGTTAAAAAATTAAAAGCCTTCCTGCCGACTTGAAAAAAACTGTGGGCAGAATAGGAGAAGGAAGGAGGAAGGGTGGGAGGGAAAGTTAGCCTGAACATCCGTAACCTGATCAGCTGGCTGCTGGTAAACAAAGAACACCCTGGGCTTTATAACAATTGCCAGAAACTAAACAAGAAAGCAAACATCCAAACTTAACTGTGCCCTTAAATTTTTCCTCTCCCTTATCATTGAATGTGTTCCTTCTGAAACAAAGACCTTATCTCTTGCGTAAGTTCTTGCTTGCTGGTAGATGAACTCTAGTCCTGACCTGAGAGCTGTTCTTTCCAGGATATACTTGGGCCTCACCAGAGCATTCACTCTGGGGGCATATTCTGGCCCAGACCACCTGCCTCGTCTCCTACCTCCCCATTTTCTTTAACCTTAAGTTAAAGCCTTGGCCCTGTCCCTTTTCCTCATCAAAGACACAAGCACATGGAAGCACACCTGTCAGCATGTGGGTTTGCTCCACTCAGAGGAATCTGGGAGCCCCCAGGGAACAGTGGTAAGGACAGAGAAAGAAGGGGGAAGATGGGAGAACAGAGGGGTGAGGGAAAGGAGGGCAGCATGTAGGGAAAATCCCCATGGGTCCTACTCAGCCTTGTTCTCCAGAGAACTAAATGTCAACTTTCAGGAAGCAGGAGGTGCTGGGCCCATCCCCACGATGGGTGCCTGGACAGATGGACACACAAGCAGATGGGAGAGAGGACTCAAGAGAAACAGCAGGGCTACTACCATCTCCCCATGCCCACCCCGAGGAGAGGTGCACTTCATCACACAACAGTGACCCAATTCTATCCCCATTCAAAGCTTCATTCACAGATGGAGCCAGTCACCAACTTTAAACATTCAAACAGGCTGCATGGGGGACTAATGGGACCCAACTAGAACCTTCTTCTTGACAGGCGATTTCTCAAGGGGTCCAAAATCTCTTTACAAATCTGATGACTGCAGGGGACCCTCCTACTCAGAACAATGCCTAGAGACAAACTGTGACACAATACTCTGCAGTTTCATGGAGTCTCACACCTGAACCTAGCCCTCCACTCCCCAGTTCAAAGGTCTTCAGGGTAAAAATCTGTGCCTACACCTCTCTTCCCCTAACTTCTAATTCCAGCAGAAGCATACTCAGTCAGCCTATGGGGATTCGTCATCACCCTCAAACTTGGAGACCCCAAATTCCATATCCAGAAGGGTTCCAAGTTACAAACCCACCAGCATGCAGGGCTGGGGACAGCTAGGAGGGGAAGGGGCTTGAGAGGCAGCTAACAGCCACTTACACCCAGGGAGCCACAGAGGGCAAGGAAGACCACAGTACAGAAGGACAAAGAACCTCAAATCATGCCTGGAAAGACCTCTGAGTATGTGCTGTGATGTGTAAGTTTAGGGACAAAACAAAACAAAATGGCCAGGATTAGTAATCATGAAAGCTGTGTGGCTGGCACACTCGTCAGAAGGCAGTAGACTCATAAATTTCCGAGCAAGATGAGACACAGAAAAGACCCATGTCAGCGCTAGCGGGAAAATGCCAATAAGCCCCTTCATATCCTGGTCTAATTAAACCTTTTTCGCAAATGCCAGCAATCAATAAAAAACTATCTCTCCTTTAATTCAGGCTCCAGTTTTAATTACTAGCAATGCAGCACATGGGGATCCTGACAGCATCGGCTATGTTGGGATGAATTTCTTACCAAGTTGAAAAGAAAGGGATGATGGCAAAGCCTGATGTAAACTCTGGACTCCAGTGGACTTAAGAGGTGGTGACCGGTAGAGAGTGCCGATAGGGTGGCTGGGGGTGGGGTGGGGAGGCTCTGAGCACCTGGGGGGGTTGCAGGGGTGGGGGGAGAGGGGAGCAGTAATTACAGGCAGAGCAGAGGGCACATGTGACCTCTTTGTACTCTGCTCGATTTTGCTGTGAACTCAAAAAAAATTAATAAAGCCTATTTAAACAAAGAAACAAAAATGAACAAAAAAGAAAAAGAAAAGGAAAAAAAAAAGGGATGGAAGAGGTCTTCCTACTTTCCCTGCACGCATGGAACACTGTTGCTGGGTTGCAGTTTTAGAAGACTCCCAGGATCAGGCCCAAGAGTACCGCTCCGGGAGTTTTTACAGGAAACGGGCAGAGGGCAGTCAGCAGAAAGGGTGATGCCTTATACTTGTTAGGACAAAAAGAGGTAAGCATGGCAACATTTTAAAGGGTCTAAACCATTTAAAAACCACCACACAAAGCACATCCCTCCACGGATAAATTAGCCACAAGATGCATATGATAAAGGTAGAGAAATGCTACTTTTTGATGCTGCTTGCTTGCAAAGAAAATATAGTCTTTCTGTTTAAATGTTTTCACAAAACCGAGCAAAGTATTTATCCAAAGACTTCAAACTCTTGCTGTCTCTTGTGATATACTCTGTGTCAAAAAGAGTTAAAATAAGAAGTGAGATAAATTATTTTTTAATTTATCAAATGGGTTTCCACTACACATTGTCTACATGTGTTCATAGGGAAGCTCTGAGTGGCCAGAATGATGCATTTTTATGCTAAAATCTGATACCTCTTGCACAACGCCATGGTGTAGAAAGGGCATCTGATGAATATTTTCTTTGGAGAGACTACATATCAACCAAAATCAAAGTTACAGGAAGAAAAATAACACCTCAGTGAAGCTGAATATATGAAGAGACCTTAGCCCAATTTCCTGGAAAAAATGAGCTCCTGCAACGTCCTGAAAGGCAACCTGTATGAGCAGAGGACCTGTGAATCTCCACAGGGTCCACCTTCTCCATCTGTGTGGTTTTCTAACTCTAAGTCTGACTGTTACCGCCATCAACCTGGATCTTACCTCACTGCTAGAAGGCACACACACACCATTCAGTGCAGGCTGCAGACTAAGGAACTCTGGGAATTCCTGTTATTTAGCAGCCTTCTCAAGAAAATATCACTCCCACACAAACACACAAATATTCAAGCAATGCCAAGGATCTGAGCTGGGAGATAAGATGGGCTGCTCCCCACTTCTCCCATCCCAGCAGCACCAACAGGAAGTGTGGGCCCCATCAGCTGGGATGCTGACTGCCTGGATGAAGCAGGATGAGGACAAGTATCAATTTCCGTTCATGCTTACTATCCTGTGACAACTGGTTCTAACTTAAAAGCCATGTATTTTTTAAATTGTGTGTGTGTGTGTGTGTGCTTTTTAGGTTGCACCCTAGGCAAATGTAAGTTCCCAGGCTAGGAGTGGAATCAGAGCTGCCGCTGCCAGCCACAGCCACAACTCAGGATCCGAGCCACATCTGCGACCTACACCACAGCTCACGGCAACACCGGATCCTTAACCCACAGAGCAAGGTGAGGGATTGAACCCGCGTCCTCATGGATATTACTTGGGCTTGTTATTGCTGAGCCACAAGGGGAACTTCCAAGAGCCATATATTTTAATACACTGAATTCCAGAATTTCTAAAAACGTATCAAGATAAAATCCACCCCAAGATTGGTGCACTTGCAAACTGCTGAATATCGACAAAATTCTTTTTTCCTGAAGTATTCATAAAGCTTTTTCATTACATTTTTATTTTAAAACATCTTTTTGAGGGCACAAAGGAACCTCACTTTTGGCCTCAGTTTTTCAGAATTTCATCAAGAGGTGGAAAATAATACAAGCCACACCCAACCAGATAATTACAGTTATGCCTCCTATACTGACATACCCTTCCTTATTTCACAGTGGTAGCAGCCTTGACAAAAAAACTACTTCCAAACAAAAGCACAGCACAGAATTAGAGCCTACCTGGAAAAGAAAGAACAGAAAAATCCATGCTCAGAAAACATGTTTTCTCTGAAAATAATACTACTGAGATCATTCTTCCCCTAGAGCACTTCTTAAGATCTTTGTCACCTAAAGAATCCAATGCAGGCAGGTAAAAATAAATTATTTACAATGAATGATCCAGAGAACACAAAACAGATTTAGGTGGGAAGGGAGTTCCTGTTGGAAATGAATCCAACTAGGATCCATGAGGACTGGGGTTTGATTCCTGGCCTCCCTCATTAGGTTAAGAATCCAGAGTTGCTATGAGCTGTGATGTTGGTCACAGATGAGGCTTGGATCCCACAGTGCTGTGGCTGTGGTGTAGGCCGGCAGGTGTAGCTCCAATTAGACTCCTCGCCTGGGAACTTCCATATGCTGCAGGAGCAAACCTAAAACGCAAAATTAAAAAAAAAAATTAGGTGAATGATGCCCACTGGCCCATACAAAATGCTTATCTGGGTTTCCAAAAGCTCAGAAGGCATTACTGGGAGGGTAAGGGTCAAGGGCACACATGGAGGGAGCCCTGGAATAAAGTGGCTACCAGATGAGCTAGAGGCTTTCTACAAAGAGAATTATAAATAGCTCACTCACTTAAATAACCTCCTCTTGAGTAACTTGAATTAGCAAAGTAACTGACTTAGTACGTAACTGTAGGTACAAGATGATCATAACGAAACACCATTAAGGTGGTGCAGTTCCTGATGCCTGCAGGAATAAATCAATGGTTTGCTTCCTACCACCCACAGTAACTACACCCATTCTGGCAGGGGTTAATATTGTGAACTTTTAAAAAAGAAGACTAAAAGGAATATAAAGGTCCTTGTAGACTGACAGAGAATAAAGTGATCAAGAAATGAGTTATTCAATCACCAACTCAACCACAACTTCTGCCGAAATTTGAAGATACATTAAGAATAACCCCCCTCAAAAAAAAAAAAAAAAAAAACAGAGAGAGAGAGAAAAAACCACCACCGTCACCACCTCTACAACTACAACCAAAACCAAAAGAATGACCCTTGAAGTATGGACTGTAATGATTAGTTTTTCTGTCAGTGGATAAAAGTTATTGTTAATCATTCATTAAATTGGAATTTTCAGAATATTTACTTCATCCTTATTTTGTTAAGATATAAATCCATTAGGTGAAAAACTGAAGGATAAGTGGGGGTAGGAATCAGAAGAGAGAGAACTGAAGGGTGGGCTTGTACTCAGCAAAGCCAGTGGGAGGGGACAAGGACTTCCTTATGGACTCAATTCATCACTTGGGTAACGGTCAGTTTATCAGTGTTGAATTTACTTAAACCTTAGAATGAATGAACTCGAGGAATGTTGGTGCAATGGAAAACCCTCCTGGATACTCTAATGACCGAAGAAGGATGATTACCTGCCTGGCCCTGTGAGTGCTCTGTGATCCAGCCTCACTCTTGTCCCCAGCCCTTCTCTCAAAGGCTATTTCCAGCCTGGCACTCAACACCTGACACCATTCTTCCTCCTGCCCTAGCTGGGTTCCCCAGCCCCACGTGCCATTGCACAGAACTGGAAGCCCTCTCCCATGTAGGCTATTGGTGCACCCACTATGGGATGCTCATTCATCACTAGCACAACATTTGCCCGCCTGTCTTCTCCCTGCTGGACCATGAACTCAGGATAGTCCTTTAGAGCAGTTCCTGGAATACAGCTGACCCACAATATATGCTGGCTGAGGAGTGAGCTGTCAAATTAAGGGGGAAATTCCTTCAATGTCAGAGTATTGTAAAGAATCTGGCCACTCTAAATTAATGTAAGATTTGCCTGAATGATAAAAAGTTATCTAGCAATTATATAGTATTCTCTTTTTAAAGTCCTTTCACTTCTATTGGGCAGATGCATTCTCATTAAATCTCTAAATACAGAATGTTGTCATGATTGTTTGAGTTCAGAAGGAGAGAGAATACATTATCTCTGTATCTATCCCAGAATCAAGATTGAGATATTAAGTTCTGGGTTTATGCAATAATGAGCAAATCTTCTGGAAAAGACAAATGTGGTATATCCATCCAATGGAACATTATTCAGCCATTAAAATTTAATGTAAAGCATGGTGATAACCAGAGATGATAACCCTGTATTACATATTTGAAAGTTGCTAAGAGAGTAAATCTTAAAAATTCTCATCATGAGAAAACAAATTTTGTAACTACATATAGGGGTGGATGTTAACCAGACTTATTGTGGTGATCATTTTATACTATATACAAATAATCAAGTTAATTTGTTGTACACTTGAAACTAATAGAATGTTATATGTAAATTATACCTCAATAAAAAAATGAACTAAACCACAGAAAAAGAGATTACAATAAAATTACAATTAAAACCCTTAAGATCACAGTATCAAAATTTTTAGAAATGGAAGTTCTCTTGTGGCGCAATGGGGTTGAGAAGCTGGTTATTGTCATTGCAGTGGCTCTGGTTACTTCTGTGGTGTAGGTTCAATCCCTGCCCAAACTTACACGTGCCACAGGTGCAGCACAAAAAAAATTTTTTGAGAAGGAGTGAAGGGGAGTTCCCACTGTGGAGCAGTGGGTTAAGAACCTGACTGTAGGTGCTCAGGTTGTTGCAGAGGTACGAGTTCAATCCCCAGCCCAGCACAGTGAGTTAAAGGATCTGGCATTGCCAATAGCTGCAGTGTAGATCACGTCTATGTCTCAGTTTCAATCCCTGGCCTGGGAACTTCGATATGCTGCAGGTACAGCCATAAAAAATTAAAAATTTAAAAAAAGAAAAGGAATGAAGGATTGTACAAGCTACAACGCAGATGAACCTTAAAAATATGATAAATAGACTTGTGGCTGCCAAGGGGGGAGGGGAGGGGAGGGAGTGGGGTGGTTGGGGAGCTTGGGGTTAATAGATACAAACTATTGCCTTTGGAATGGATTGGCAATGAGATCCTGCTGTGTGGCAACTGGGAACTATGTCTAGTTACTTACGATGGAGCATGATAATGTGAGAAAATAGAATGTGTACATGTATGTGTAACTGGGTCACCATGCTGTACAGCAGAAAAAAAACTATATTGGAGAAATAACTATTAAATAATAATAATAATAAAAGCTGAGACAATGATACAAAAAATATGATAAATGAAAGAAGAAACAGAAGCTCACACACTGTATGATTCCACTCAAATGAGACATCCAGAGCAGGTTAATACATAGAGATAGAAAGGAGATCGGTAGTTGTGAGGGGCTTGGAAGGGGGAGGAATGGGGAACAAGCTCAGTGGGTACAGAGCTTCCTGTTGGGGTGATGAAATGTTCTGGAACTAGACAGTTAGAGGTGGTGGTTGTACAACCTTGTGATGTACTAAATGTCCCTGATCTGTTCGCTTTTAAATAGCTAATTTTTATGCTATGTGAATTCTACCACAGTAAAAAAAAAAAAAAAAAAGCCTTTTTTTCTTCTTAAAAAATAAATATCCCACCACATATATCAGAAAGGAAGTCTTAAAACAGACTCGCAATGGCTCTGAAAACACAGGGGCACCTCAGTGGAGCTGTGGATTCGAAGACAGTATAAGGAATTATCATTCAAAGAGTATCACTTTAAAAAGAAAAAACAAGAAATTGGCTAAGCTGGTTTAGCATTCACTATTATTGTATTAATGTAAAAACTCTTCACAATATTTATAAAGTATCCCCTTTCTCTGTGCTGAAAGCCTGTATTTGTAACAAAATCTAATTTCTCTTAGTCACTAAGTCCCCAGCATCCTTCTGTATGTAACTCCTTTGCTGTAAACAATAGACCCACTGGGTTATTACGAAGGTTGATGATTTTAGCAAATAATTTATTTTTACTTCCAAAGTCCTCTTTTTCTCCCTTCTCATGATAAAAGTAATGTCACTCACACAAAAAAAAAGAATAAGAAGAAAAAGAAAAAAAGGAGTCCCTGCTGTGACACAATGGGATTGGTGGCCTCTTGGGAGCACTGGGTCACAGGTTCGATCCCTGGGCCTGGCACAGTGGGTCAAGGATCCCAGCACTGCAGCTTAGGTCACCACTGTGGCTCGGACCCAACCCCTGGCCTAGGAACTCCATATGCCGCAAGGCAGCCAAAAAAAAAGAAGAAAAAAGAAAGAAAGAAGAAAGAAAGAAAGAAAGAGAGAGAGAGAGAGAGAGAGAGGGAGGGAGGGAGGGAGGGAGGAAGGAAGGAAGGAAAAACGGTAAGCTTGTTTGTGAATACTCCTCCCCATTATAAATTGTAACATTCTTGGTGACTTTTTCTGATTAATAAGGAGAAAAGTTATATCCTAGTTAAGACAGAAAAGCCCCATGTAATTAAAAGCTCTACAAAGCAATGAAAAGCTGATCCTATAGTGAAGAGATGTGGGCTGAAGGAAGGGTGTTAAATATGCAAACTGAGTATCTATTTATTGCTAATACAGCAGTGGCAAGAACAAATCTGATGCAATGCCAAGCGTTTTTCGTCAGCAACAATTCTCCAGAAGAACGAAAAAGCTGAAACACGCACGCCTACCTGGCACACAGCACGAACCAAGCCTAGGGGACCTGTGAGGGGAAAAACACTTGAAAAACAAGACACTCTCACTAAAGGCCACTGGTGTTGATGGGGTCACACTGGTCAGGACTGCATCACAGCTGGAAGTGTCACACTGTCACGTGATTCCCACAACTGCAAGTGTACCCCATGCTCCCTGCAGCACTGTTCACAATAATTAGGATATCAATATCAACTTAAATATCCATTGATAGGTGAACAGAAAGAGAAAATGTCAAATATCTGTATCACATATGCATGTGAGTGTGTGTACATACAATACAGTGGAATATTGCCCAGCCATAAAAAGAAGGAAATCCTGTCCTGCTGTTTGTGATAACACAGATGAGCCTGGCAGACATTGGGCTGAGTGAAATAAGACAGACAAAGACAACAATGGAAAAATCTCACTTACATACGGAATCTAAAAAAAACCCCATAGAACCATATAGATCTGCCAAGGGTTACGGAGTAGGGGACAGGAGGAGATGCTGGTCAAAAGGTACAAACCATGAGTTATAAGATGAATAAACTCTGAGGATCTAGAGCATGGTGACTACAGTTAATAACACTGTAATGTACAATACTTGAAGTTTGCTAAGATAGTAGAACTTGTGTTCTCATCAAAAAAAAAAAAAAAAGAAAAAAAGAAAAGGAAAGGAAAAAACCCAAGCCAAAACAAAAGCTATGTGAGGTGGTAGATGTGGTGTTAACTAACTTGGCTTTGGTAATCATTTCCCAATGTATACACATATTAAGTCATAACACTGTATACTCCTAAAAAAAAAAAAAAACACCTAATTGTTGCGATGGTTGCATAACTCAATATACTAAAAGCCATTGAATTGTACACTTTAAATGGGTGAACTGCATTGTATGTGAATAGTATCTCAGTAAAGCTGTTACCAAAACAACCACAACAAAAACCAAAACCTTGTATGTCATTTGCAAGCACATATGACCAATCAACCTGGAAGCAACAGAACCAAGCAGGCCTTATGTGGTCAGATGGTGTGCAAGGGACTCTATAGTCCAGGCATTCAAAATGAATGCACAAAAGAGGTTAAAACCCCTTAGCCCAGTTTCAATAAGTATAGGCCAGAATTTAAGGTTACCACTTAGATGAGACCAAACCCAGGGATTACTAAGGGGCCCCTGCATCCTTCCCAGGGTGGGAGGACACTGTCCATGCACAGCGTCCACAAAGCCTCACAAACAGGGGAAAGGTAGGTGGGGGGCAGGGGAGGCCACCTGCTCCACACTAGGATGACAGTGACACAAAGCTTTGTTCTAAAAACACAAAACAGCAGTCTTAGCCATGTGAGAAGCACAGTGCCAACTGATGCTAAAAACAAACACGCAAACACACTATGGCCCTCAGGATGTTTGCTTGTTTTCAAAGATCATTTGTGGCCCCTAATTCACATCTGAAAGAGCAACACTGAAAATTAACACAACAGAATAGAAAAGGGTCTAAATACATTGAGAAAAATAAAATCAGAAAGGGACAAAAAGGAAAAGATTTCCCTAGCTAGAACATGTCAGATGAACCGTAGAAAATGTCAATATTAAATAAAAAGAGATGGTCAGAGCTGCCTTTATAGACATCACATTGGTTTTCATTTTCTCTCTTATGTCTATTTTTTTCTTTTAAATTTAATTTACATATTTGAAAGAACATGATCTCCATAACAGAAAAATTAACTTTTGGAATGTGTGCATCTTTGAAAGACGCATTTTTAAAAATTTAAAACCCTTTTGGAATAGGAGACACAATCAGAGGGTTCAACTTCAAAATGATATGAAAAGGTATACATTCAGAAGGTAACAACTTTCCTGAGTTTCTTGTATAACTTGAACATTTCTTTATGCAAAGGCAATGGTCACTGTACACATGCAGGAATTACCGTCATCCTTGGACTGCTAAGTGGCATCAGCACAAGAGGTGGGGACCCGGACACTGCAGTCTCTATGTGGAAGTGCCAATGCCTCAGGCATGCTCCAAACAGGAAATGAATGCCAGGAAGGCAAGACTGGATGATAAAACAGGTGAAGAGAAAAAGGTTTGTGTAGTTAGGACCTAAGTTTCATCTGTGTCTCCCACTAGATGTGAGCTCCCTAAAAGCTGGAGCAAAGGTGAGTTCATTACTGTCTCCCACGCCTAGCATGGTGCCTGGCACTGAGAGGCGGCCGGTAAACATTACATTCATCAATAGCATCCTAGAGGAATTAAGATTGAATGGAACCTGAAGGATTCTCACAGAAGGAAAGGCGTGGCTAGCAGGGGCAACAGCCCAGGCCCAGGGGTGAGACCAATGGACTATGGAAACAAGATTAGAGGGTCTACCTCAAACCTCAGCTGGAAAGGGCAAGTTCCCACAGGGCTGGAGGCTATCATGGCTCTGGCCGGTCTCGGACCAGCTATGAAGACAAATTGAGAGGGCCAGACCCCTGGCTGGGCCCCATTCTGTGAACTGTCACTTATCCGCCTACTCTGAATGTTCCACACCTTTCTCCCTCCCTTGTTCCTCTCTCCTTCCATGACTTTGTAGCTCCTTCCTTTCTCTTTCCCCATCTGCCTCTGCATTGTTTTCTTTCTCCCTCTCTGCCTCTGTCCCTGAAACTCACTTGGGACCCAGCAAGAGCTAGAAAGCTATGCAGTGACAGACAGCAGTGATAACAGCATGTCTCTCCGAGAGTTCCAGCCATCAAAGCCAACGACACCCAGTAACAGGTGTACAAAAAATCCGAGTGCTGGGATACACCCCTGCAGTCTTTCCTGCAGAAGAACACTCCAGAACTCAGAGCCAGGGCACCTTCAATGCAGAGCTGCAGAACCCCCACCATAGGGTGGGTCACCTGTCTGACGGTCACGTGGCATCTAGGCCCAGACTGTGCCAAGAGGATAACCATCCACACAGCTCTGTGCAAAATATGTCTCTAGTTCATTTCAATTTGGCACAAAGAGACGGTTCAGAATCTCTGTGCCTTTAAAATGCTGAAATAAATTAGACATTGAGAAGCAAATGACAAGGTCTTACTGGACCAAAGGCAAGTTCATCACTATCCACAGGGAACTATATTCAATACCCTGACATAAACCAAATAATTGAAAAGAATGTAAAAAAGAATGTATCTATAATGGAATCACTTTGCTATATACTGCAGAAATGAACACAACACTGTAAATCAACTATACTTCAATAAAAAAAGAAATTTTTCAAAAAAAGAAAGCAAATGATACCCACAAAAAAGAGTTGAGCAAAGTTCCCCTCTCCTTTTCATCACTGAAGCAATCTTTGATCGGTTTGTATCAAATGATGGACAATCAAAAAAGAGAAGAAATATGACTTCTTATATAACAGTCTCCAAACTGGGCAGTGCCTTAGAGTTCCCAAAACAGAAGTTCTATTTTGCCAAAAAAGAAGATATCCTAAAACCTCCTCCATGGCAACGGGGAGCTGGACTAGAAACACCCCATCATCACAAGATGGTGGCAGGCTAGCCTCCTTCTCCTGACCGAGGGCGGCCCTGGCAGACACCCATCACAGAAGCCAGCACGCACCCATCTGCACTGATGTCCACTCAGCCCAGCTGGAGATGCACAGGGACCCCCTGGAAATGGTCAGTATTCAAGCCTCCCAGTAAATGATGGCCCTTGTATTACAGCTATCATTATAAAAATCTGTAACACTTCAAGAGACCATTATGGGGCTATTAAAAAGATTTTGCATTCAGTTTTCAAGATGACTTAGGCAGAATGCCATGGCTGCAGTAATTACTTTATTTATCACTATGTAAACGGACCTTAATGCTTCATTAAAAAAGAGAAAAACGATGGTGCTCTCTTGCAGTAACCAAGCAAAAGTGGCAGCAGAGGCATTGGCCCTGTCTGCAAATACTGGTCAACCAAGATAAGAAGTTAAGTCTCAAAGTGCTTTGGGACAGGCAGATAAACTGTTTGAGGAATGAAAAGATACCAACATTAGGTAACTCTGCAAGTCCTCATGTGGTTGAAGCTCAGCTGGCCAGTGCAGACACCACATTTATCAGCAGATTACAGGCACTATAACTTTGAGACCTGATACACAGAGATATTTTCAACAGAGTATGTACCTAAGGATCTAAAAATGCCTTGCAACTATTCAGCTTTAGCTGACATGTGGCCCCAGATGCCCACAAAACTTGAAAATAAAAAAGTCTTTTTTTAAACTCAGCATGGAAGTGGTTGAGAAATCTTCTGACATACATGCATAGCAACAATTTCCAGGTTCTTACTTGTGTTGGTAATTTTGTAAGGACATGAAGCTATTTCTACTGCACCTCGCTGCAATAATCCATGTGTTCACCAAACAGACCGCACTGCGGGCCCTTCTCCTGTGATGCAAACTATGGAGGTACTTGGGCACTTACACCCTAAGATACTGGAAAACAGGAAAACACACTATTCTAAAGGTAAGACTCATTAAAAGAGAGCACACACGGTCTTAACCTAACGCTGCAGTCCTTTCTGGGACAGCCCAGTGCCACTTTATATAAATAGCCTGTGAATATAAGGCAAAAACACCTACTTTGAGATGCAGATGCAAACGCTCCCCAATTTGGGTCAAGCTAGTTAGGTATTTTGCGTCAAGTTTTCCAGCTGTGAAGAGAGGAAATTCCACCTCTCTCTCTCTCTCTCTCTGTGTGTACATGTGTGTATGCTTCTAGGCAGATAATCGATGCTGTTGTTGATTACGCCATTGGTAGGATGTGTTATTCTCTGTACTAAGTGACGTGGGGGAGAAGGTGCTGGGGATAAGGATAAGAAATAGAGTCCTCTCCATAAGAGAAACATACTGTGTTGTGTCTCCTTCGTTTAAGTATCCTAATTCCATACAATTAAATTAATTGTATGCCCCATCAGTGTATCATCACTCTTACCGAGTTGCTTCCAAATGCAGGTATACACATCTTTTTTCTGCTTCTATCTCACAATACACAGAGCAAATAAATTTCTGCTCCTTTTTCTGTGGGGAAGCTGATGGCCTGAGCAAACAGACTTGACCCGGCTTCCCTGCCAGTTCCCTTCCTGGAATAACAAGAACGACAACCTATAAAGTTCACAGGCAATGCCTGAGGTAAAGGGACCTCTAAGGGTGGAGGGAGCAACATCTCCAGAAGAGGAAACTGGCATGACTCTCCATGGTCCACTGTAGCTGAGAGTCCCTGTGAAGGGAAGAAGCCTTCGGATCCACATGAAACCCAAGGGAAGGAGGCTTCAATGGAAGGTGGCACTGTTCCCAAGCCTTGTGGCCAGGAGAGCCTGGGGACAGAGAACAGAGCAGGAGGCTACTTGCTCCCTCACTTCCGTCATCTACCTCTTGCTAGTTCACCATTGCTGGAGTAACACAACCTGCAATCTACATTGGCTGCTGAGGGCAGCCAGAAGCAGGCGAAGAGACAAGAAGCCTGAGGGAGGGTGGCCAAGCTGAACTGCAGTGGTGCATGCCAGAATAAAACTAATGAAGCAAAAGGGAAAACAACTATTTTTTTCTTTTTAGGGCCACACTTGAGGCATATGCATGTTCCTAGACTAGGGGTCAAATCAGAGCTGTAGCTGCCAGCCCACGGCACAGCCACGGCAACACCAGATCTGAGACACATCTACGACCTAAGCTGCAGCTTCCAGCCACACAGGATCCTTAACCCATTGAGGGAAGCCAGGGATAAAACCCACAGCCTCATGAACACTATGTTGGACTCTTAACCTGCTGAGCCACCATGCGAACTCCAAGCAGAGGAAAAATTTGATGAAACAGTAATGAGAGCACGCATGGAGATACAGTTGTAGCTTTAAAACTTTCTGAGGAGTTCCCTGGTGGCCTAGCAATTAAGAATCCAGAGTTGTCACTGCTGTAGCTCATGTTCGATCCCTGGCCTGGGAACTTCCACATGCTGCTCACACACCCAAACCTCCCCCCAAATCAAAATCAACACCCCATAAAAAAAAACCTTCTTAATTTAAAAAGAAGCTGATTAAGAAAACTTAACAGGAGTTCATAAAGTTTCAGTTAAACAAAGTGACTAAATCCTGAAGACCTGCTGTGCATCACTGTACCTATGGTCCACAAAACCACACTGAACACTTTAAAATGTAAGAAGGTAAATCTCATGTTAATTGTTCTTACCACAATAAATTAACATTAAAAAATAAAAAATACAATGAAGTGAAGAGAATATATCTATTGCCCTAGGATATCAAAATAATGTTCCGGAGGATTAAGGGGCGGGGGGATGTAGGCATCACAAAGCAAAGAGTAAGAACATGGAATTGGAATTCACAAATCAGAGGATAAGAAATCTGGAGGAAGATCCAGGAGATACCAAATTATGGGGATGACAGGAGTTGTGCAAATGCACATCTTGGTGGACAAAGCAGTGATTTAAGGCTGGTGTGTCAGGGGAGAGAGAGTTTTCTTTCAACTGTTAGGGACTGGAAGGATTGAAAATAACACAACTTTTAAATTAACAAAGTAATTGCTAAAATGACATAAGAACTGAGAAAAACAAAACAAAGGAAAATAAGTGGCAGCCACTGAAAAGATGAAGCAAAATTTATCGGTTATCACTATAAAGACAAGAGAAGGCAGAATCTCTGTTAAAGGACAAAACTGTCACATTGGATTTTACAAGTCCAGCTCTATTTAAAATAACAACAGCAAAACACTGAACCTACCCAAGACAAAGTGATAAGGAGTTTAAAAATGAAGAGCTGAAGGAGCAAATACAAATAAAAAGAAAGCAATGGTGGTGATATAAGAATCAAAGAAGAATTCAAGGCCATTAAGTCTCAAACTGGAGAAAGTAGGATATGTAATCTGATGTAAAAAAAAATTATACATCTTTATGCATGAAATAAAATGGCAGGTGACTACATTAAGCAAAAGATCTTAGAAATATGACAGTTTAAAAATTTTTAGACACTAACATAGCTCTCAATTTGACAGCAAAAACAAACACGGATTTGGAGGCTCTGAATATAATGCAATCAATAGGTCTGATTTACTAAATATAGAAAGGGAAAGCTCTGTATTTTACCAAGTATTTTTTTATGCCCATGGAACAATTAAAAATTGATCATGTATTTGGACACCAGTAAACTTTCATAAACCCCTATAAGATTTCATTCATAGATGATAATAAAGTACCAAAGGATACTTAAAAGAAAATTTAGTGAAATGCTTTTAAATAATTTCAGAATCAAAGGGTAAGTAAGTATTTTAGCTATAAACCGTCTAGAAACATAACAAAAAGGAGATTAATTCTCCAAAGCCAAAGATACATAGCTAAAGCTATTCTTCAAGAAAATTTATAGCCTTAAATGTCTTGAATGCCTGTTTCATTTTACTTTAAGAAGACTAAAAGCAAAATGAGATAGGCATGCAACATAACAAGTCAAAAGGAAGAGTAAAAGTGAATTAATAAAGATTACAAACTGAAATTAAATTAAAAATATTAAATGTAAAATTAATATATATATTTCTTTGAAGAGAATAAAATACATAAACCTCTAACAAGCTTGATGAAAGGGAAAAAGAACAAAAGCAAAAATATGCATTAGTGGCGTTCCTGTTGCGGCGCAGTGGTTAACGAATCCGACTAGGAACCACGAGGTTGTCGGTTTGATCCCTGCCCTTGCTCAGTGGGTTAAGCATCTGGCCATTGCCGTGAGCTGTAGTGTAGGTTGCAGGTGTGGCTCGGATCCCGTGTTGCTGTGGCTCTGGCATAGGCCAGTGGCTACAGCTCCGATTCGACCCCTAGCCTGGGAACCTCCATATGCCGCGAGAGCGGCCCAAGAAATGGCAAAAAGACAAAAAAAAAAGCATTAGTAATGAGGAAGGGGTTATTGCCAAGGATATAAAAAATTTTAACAATACTGTGTATAGTCTATGCAATAAACTTAAATTTAGGCAAACTAATTTCCTACAGTAGGAAATATCAAACTCTAGAGAAAAAGTAAAGAGATGAATAGAATAGCTCTAATATATCCTGAAAAATTAAAAGCATGTGCTTTCAAAGATTTGGGGGTGTGGTTGCAGGAGATTCCAAGCCCAGGTGTTTTTCCAGTTGATTTCTCCTTAATTTTTAAAAATTAGGTATTTCCTGTATTATACAAATGCTTTCAGTCTTCAGGAAGAAGATGATACTCTTAAATCATTTTAAAAACATAATACTAATATAAATAACTGATAGAGTGCAAATAAGGAAAAACTCCAGACCCATCTCAAGACTGTAGTCATAAAAAATTAAATAGTGTATTAGCACATCAAATTTAGCAACATATGAAAGGAATACCATACCATAACAAATCAGGATTTATTCCAAGAATGCAAAGATGATTCAGTATTGGGAAATGTAATCAACGTAATTTATTACATCACAAAATAAAGGCAAAAGCTTACAAGTATATCATGCTTAAAAGATGATCATAAAATCATCAACCTCTTTCAATAAAAATTAAAACATGAATGGATACACGCTACTTAAATATGATCAATTATATTTACCAAAACTTAACAAAGGCATATTCAATGCTTAAAACATTGAAATATTTTTATTAAAATCTGGAGCAAGGCAGCAAGGCTCCCATAGAAACAAAAATACCAGCAAAAAACCCATGTACATATACCTATGTATAAGTGAATTTACTGTAATCCTATTTTAGTGGCAAAACAAAACACAGAAAGAAAAAAAAACAGAAAGAAAAACAAACAGGCTGTCCATCAATGTAAGGTGGCTGACTAAATTATACTATACACATATTGTAAATTACTACAATTTTAACTCATTTCAATATATGTGGCTAACCTAAAGTGATGTCCATATTTTAAGAAAAATCAACAAAAATGCATCAAAACACTATTTATAGAATATCTTTATATTAATAGATGATCTCATTTGTATGAAAACCCAAAACTATAACTGTTTAAAAGTACATATTTTTATATTCCTAGAGAAAGGACACATTGGAGATTAAATTTTATATATCTTTTTTTTTTAGTTTTCACATGCATCACTTTTTAATTGTCTTCATTCAAAGAAAATTGTATAGGGAAACCCATCCTCCCCAAATCTGGCACAATTCAGCAAAGAGATTCTTATTCTGTTATTTGTTATTTCTTGGGAAGGTAGGAAAGGAGTACAATGCAGCCACTGGCCTCAGATCCACCTCTAAGTTTGAATCCTGACTTGTGGCAAGTTTATTAGCCTCTCATAGCCTCTGTTTTCTCATCTGTCAAATGGGGATAGTTTTCCCCATACTTTCTGGCTTGTTAAGAGGATTAAGTGTCTAACCTCACCTGCAAAGCCAGTCATTTACTCTGTCCTTTTATTAGTTTGTTCCTCTCAAAAATGAAGACAGAAACCAGGAACTAATCTTCCTCCTCTGGGTTTTCCAAGGGCTGCTTGGCAGGTCCTAAATCCATAGCTTTTTCTACCTCTGACTATGGCCAAGGTTCTGTGTGGATTTCTTTTCAGTGTTAACCACTGCTCGCAGTGTAAGTGAGTCAAAGGTGACCTGAAAATGTTTGTGGTCCCCAGTTATTTGGGAGTGGATCACAACCACAGCATCGGCCTTGAACTTCTCCACTGGTATTTCAAAAGCAGCAACTTCTCTCAAATAGTCTTGGGCAGACTGCTGGCAGCAGCCGGCCATTTCCTGGAGAAGATCACTTAAGACTCTTTTGGACAATAAGAAAAGGACAAAGGAAGCATTGGTAGAACCCTCAACATCCAAGTCCTGGAAAGAAATGCAGAAAGAAAACATCAGGAAGAGCCACAGCTACAGCTTCCAAGCTGCTTGGATTAATTCAGGATCATTAAAAGCAGAAAAGAAAAAGGTTTTCTTTTGAGACCTGGTCACCTCCTAGTCCTGATACCGGTCCCTTTCTGTAAGACAGTACTAATTAAGAACAAAACAGTGAGAAGGAAAAAGTAACAGCAGGGAAGGGAGTTAAGCTGGGTGCTAAAATACATTTAAATTTTCCGAAAAAGAAAAAAAGGGCATGCCTGACACGAGCTGACCAAGAGAGTGGGGGAGCATTTCCCTGTCAATGAACAGACACTGTCCTGGAGGAGAAAGGCACAGAAGCTCTGCACAACGAAGTCATGGCCAAGAGTGAAAAGGAGAAACATCTCTGCTTAAACTCAAAGTGTCCTTTCTCTATTATAGAAAGGGCTTACATGCAAGAGACATCTCTCAGTTTGCATCTTTGCAGCTCACATTTTCCAAGATACTTGTTTCATGATCCGAGCAGTATCACAAAAAGGAAATAAAACCATCTGTAAGAAACATAATTCACCCTGGTTTCACTCACAGGGAATTCCTCGCAATCCCTTCCCAGATGATATGTTAAAAACTAAATGAAACGATTCAAAAGCTACTTTTATGTAAAATCCTATTTTATTGACTTTACAAATATACTTAGAAAAGAAACTCTGCATTCCTTTAGGGATTTATATCAAAGTTTATCCTCTTCCCTAGTCTCAAACATATGCTTCAACTCATCTGAGTAACTTTTATTTATTATGATTTTAGGTTTTTCCTGTTGAATGTTTGATATTTATTTAAATAATACATTTTAATTAAAATCTAACTATGCATCATTTATAACGAAGTAAATTTAATAATATATACATTATCACTAGCTTGAGCTATGTTATCCATATGTAAATAAATTTAGAGGATAAAATTTAAATATGGTTTCATTAATAAACACTCCATTCCTTACAAATGGATTTAAAGCAATACAATTTCACAAAGAGCAGGACCATTAGCTAAGATTGTCACACACCCTGAGTTTTCAGCGATGTGTCCTGATTTTATAAAGTGACTTGGTTTGGGGTTGAGAAAATAAGTCATAAATGTCAAAAGTCCACAAATGCAAAAAGAAAAAAAAAATCAACTATACCTCAATTAAACAAAGTCCATAAATGAATGTTTAAGGTGAAATCTCCTACCTCTTATTGACTAATATTGGGGTGGGGGGAGGAATGATGAGCCCAGGCATATTGTGAGGTATCTAAATGGGCTTGGGGCCACCTCAACTCAGTCCCCAAAGAACTAAGAGTGTATACACTTGGGTATATATAGAAGATCACCCAGAAGGACACAGCCCAACCTGATGCTCTAATTTCCAAGTAAATACATACTGACCAGGGCTAATCATATAAACAAACAGTGTATAATACAGTGAAGAGTTTGTATTACATATGTTGACTACCTAGAATGAGACTGAGTTCGACTGGAGGAGGAGAGAGGTAGGAGGAACCCACCCAAAGCACAGCAGAAACCCAAACAACTGTACTACTCTGTCTCCACGTAGCTTTTTATTTGTGGTGTATTTTCTCATCTGCATCTCAAGCACTGGATTTAGGAACAGGAGTCAGAGTAGAAAGTGGTACAGATTGTCTGGGGAGCAACAAGGCAAGAGCCATAAGTTCATACCTTTCCTCAGAAGTCCTATTCCAGGGGATGTATCCTAAGGAGTTCATTTGAAATAAAGGACAAAGATTAAGTTATAGCAACGTTCAATCCAGCCTGACTTAGAATCAGGAAACATTCTGTTCTGAAAAACTTGAAGCAATGCAAATGCCCAGCACTGGGGAATGATTTTAGTATATTGTGTGATACCTTCAGCCCGTGTGATGGTACATCACCGTGAAAATAAGGTTTACAATGACTTCATGGTGCTGCAAAACTTTAAAAATCCAGGAGACAAATATGTTACTACTATAAGAGGCTCAACTATGCTAAAGTATGTTTTAAAACCTGGGAAAAGATGTACTCAACTGCTCTCAGTGATGAACTTACAAGGCTTGACTTTTCTGGAGTTTTTCCAAATTCTTCAGCTTAGAGATAAACTTTTATCCCTAGATACTGAGTAGTTTTAAGCAATTAAATAAAAAAAAAAAGAACAAAGTAAGAACAAGGTATGATCAAAAGAATACCATACAGGGCTCAGAAGACTTGGGTTGTGGTCTCAGCTCTACCCTTAGACAAATTGCTAAACACCCTATTTCTAGTACGGTGGTTTTTATCACCTGGAAGACAAGAAGCTGGACCAGGTTAATTTTAGGATTCCACTCAGGCAAAGTGCACCTGGTCTGAGAGACCATCCATCTTACCTGTGACCCTCAAAGCCTCAGGAGACAGTGAAGGCTACAGGACAGGCCAGCTCAGGACCCCAAGGGAAGCACTGCCAGGTGCTCCAGAGTCACCTAAGGAGCCCATGGCACATCCATTCCTTGCCTGCACCTTAGACTTTCAGCTGCTCCAAGTGCTGGAGGGATGGATGTCTTAGGTCAGAGGTTAAGGAAGAAGAAGGAGAAAATAAGAACTTTCACTGCAGTCAAAATTGTACTGCTATACGTAAACTATCCACTTATACAACTCGTGTCCCTTATAGGGAAGAAAAGAATGGCTCCTGGCCTTGGAACTCCATATGCCATGGGGCAGCCAAAAAAAAAAAAAAAAAAATCTGGCAAAAACTTTTATGCACTAAGAAACAGGAAGAATAGGCTCCACGGTAAGAACCCAACTAGTATCCATGAGAATGAGGGTTCAATCCGTGGCCTTGCTTAGTGCGTTGAGGATCCAGCATTGCTGTGAGTTGTAGTGTAGGTCACAGGTGCAGCACAGATCCTGCTTTGCTGTGGCTGTGGCATACGCTGGCATATGCTGGCAGCTACAGCTCTGATTCTACCCCTAGCCTGGGAACTTCCATATGCTGTGGGTGTGGCCCTAAAAAAAAAAAGAAAGAAAAAGAAAAGAAACAGGAAGAATAAACTACAGGTATTCCCTCTCATTCTCTTTTTTTTTAAGCAGAAAAATCAAAAGCCTGAAAATATTTATTTTAAAAATCTAGATCAAATGATTTCCTCAAGTGATAGGGTGAACAGGTGAATGAGCCTATCTTGAAAGATGAGAAGTGGTACACTTGCCTAGCCCAGCCTAGGAATAGCCAAATCTAATCTCCTAGGCAAAATATGGTATGATAGGATTACATAATTAATTTTCCTGTTAGGCATAATTGTTACTGATTTTATGTCATTACAGTGTCAGCTCATCCGGTAGATGATTGCTATCACATTCTAATTACAAAAATACACAAACAATTTGTAACCATTCATTATTAAATAATGAGTGAGACCACAGTTGCTAATGGAAACTTAGAAAAATTAAAGTTAAAGGCAAACTGGACAAGAGGTGCTTAAGAAATTAATAAATTAATCCTAATGAAATTTCTCAGTTGTGTTACTAGTTATCTAACTCTCAGATTACCTGCTAGACATATTTTCTAAGAGCCACACTGTTTAACTTGATTAAATGTCAGAGTGACCCAAATCACTCTGTGTTATCATGAACCAACAAAAATATAAATATTTAAGATACAATTTAAACTTTTACCTCCACTTGAAAAGATAGCCTTCCCTCTAGGTTACACATAAGACAAATACAAAAACCAAAAAATAGGTTTTTAAAAATAGGTAACCTAGAAGGAATTTATACAATAAAAGGACGTATTCTGTGGTTCCTGGTGAGTACTATGCTAAGTTTATAAAGCCTTAACAACAAAGAGGAGAGCATCACAAATTCAAGTGTCAATATCTCTTACCAGCTATAAAGCAACCTCAGAATGAAACTAAAGCATCTCTGAAGTCAACCTCTAGGTCATTAGCTCTTGACGTTGCATAACACTGACTGAGAGTATTCTAGCCAGTTGGATAGGTGGTCTCAGTCCCATCTTATGGATGAAGAAAAGTTTCTGAGGGGTGGCTAATAACCTTATAAATTATACCACTTCAACACAAATCCTACCTAAACTCAATTTTTTTAAATTATAGTTGATTTACAATGTTGTACCAATTTCTGTTGACAGTGAAGTGATCCAGTCATACATATATATACACATTCTTTTTCTCATATTATCTTCCATCATGTTCTACCTCAAGAGATAGGCTATAATTCCCGTGCTGCACAGTAGGACCTCATTGCTTATCCCATTCTATATGTAATAGTTTGCATCTACTAACCCCAATCTCCCAATCTATCCCTCTCCTTTCCCCCTCCCCTGTGGCAACCACAAGCCCATTTTCTACATCTGTGAGTCTAGAAAGTTTCTGTTTTGTAAATGGGTTTATCTGTGCCATATTTTAGATTCCACATATAAGTGATATCATATGGTATGTCTTTCTCTTTCTGACTCACTTCACTTAGTATGAGAATCTCTAGTTGCATCCACATTGCTGCAAATGGCATTATTTGGTTCTTTTTTATAGCTAAGGAGTATTCCATTGTGTGTGTGTATCATAACTTCTTAATCCATTCATCTCTCAATGGACATTTATGGTGTTTCCATGTCTTAGCTATTGTAAATAATGCTACGACGAACATCGGGGGTGCATGTATCTTTTTGCTAAACTCAATTTTTAAAACTAATTGGGGAAAAAGAGGCAACAATATCTTCCAGGGACAACAAATACTTGTTGAATAGTGGGGCCAAAAGTAAGCACTTTACTAATGCATACCTGGGGTCCCACTGAAAGAAAAAAAGATGCACCCAAAGGGGTGACCCCGCAGCACAGAAGCATGGACACTCCACATAGAACATGAGTGCACCGGCCCAGCCCGCGTGGAACTTATACACCATCTGCCTCCGGCTCTTACTCTTGGAGAAACTTGCTGAAAACCAAGTCCTAAGTCAGAGCAAAAATGGCTCAAGAATTAAAGCACTTAGCTAAATGTTTACAGCAAAGATACCAAAACATAGATTAATCACCAAGGACTACTCTACTTAAATAGCAGAAGGTTTTAAAACACTCTGAATGCTCAAACACTGAAATGTGGAAAAAAGCAAGTGAGCCCTGCAAGTGAATATTAAGAGTCATAAATGGAATTTTACATCCTTCAGTTTTCAGATTTTTACAATGGCATCAACGAAAAAAGACAATTTGCATACCCATTTGTATTTTACTTATAATTGTTAAAGAATGCACCCAAAGGATAAAGAAAGGACAAACCATACATGCAGAAGTATAAATGTGAAAGCCTATTTTGGTCATATCAGAATCAATCCCTGGTAGTAATAAGCAAATCAAGTCAAATCAAAATTAAGGAGGGAGGTATTTTTAGTTTTAGAATTATTCAACAGGCAAACATTTACCTCCTACGAATAAGTTTTGAAAATCTTTGGCCTAAATCATCTCCTTCCCACACCACCCCACAAAACACACATACCCCACACACACACACACACACACCACGAGTGAACCATTCTTCTGTGAAAATATTATAAATATTATGTTATAAAATATATAAATGATATTATAAATGATATTTGATATAAAATGATAAATGATATAAATATTATAAATGATACTTTTAAGAGTCCTACAAACTAGTAACACCACTACCATGGGCTGTAACACAACTGACCCAAACGTGATGATATTATTGTTTCTCTCTTGCTCAGGAGAATTCTATGCACTCCCAACAATCCCAATCACTGAGTGGCACTGAAGAATCCCACCAGTTGATTCATCATCCAAGGGCTGCAGTTTGGGGTAGTTTGTTTGTTTGTTTAAATCTCAAAACTCCCTTCTAATTATACTAACCCATATCTGACTTAGCACCTAAAATGACTTACTCGAATCACAAACTGAGTAGTGGAAGTGCGGCTATAATGGGAACCAAGAGAGTTATAATTTAAAGAGTAAATTGCTGGGGTTACAAGCTTGAATTTACATTACACTGAATTTACATTATCTCCTAAACACTTGGCATTAGACAGTTAAACAGCTGATAGCTTGGAAAACTAGTCACAGTGATCCATAGATCTGATGAATCACATGTTCATCCATCAAGAGACCTTAGGATCAACTCAAGAGATAGAGAGTAAAACTGCTCCAAACCCATGTTCAAAATGTTAGTGATTTCTTCACTAACCCTTATTAGTGAAAACAGTAACAGCATTCAAGTGCCCAAAGAGAGTCAAAGAAATAACTAATGAGACATATCCATGTGGCCCTTTTGAATTCCTTCCTACATGTGCCTAGGTGTGCTTTTAAATGTCCCTCCTATTAAAAGCAAGATAGAACA
Organism: Phacochoerus africanus; assembly: GCF_016906955.1. Classification (NCBI taxonomy): domain Eukaryota; kingdom Metazoa; phylum Chordata; class Mammalia; order Artiodactyla; family Suidae; genus Phacochoerus; species Phacochoerus africanus. The sequence continues at coordinate 139,497,850 of NC_062545.1, forward strand.
ATCAAAAAGTAACTTCTTTTAAAACACAGGAGTGTATTGATCAGCAGACCTTGTGACTTGAATGATGACAAGGATAAGGAAGCCAAAAGAAAAAGACAAATATGTTGTCTGGAAATACCCCTTTCTACAAACTAAGAAAATGTACCAGTTTCCCCTCTACTGGTGTGGGCAGTGTCAGAAAGACTCAGACTGTGTGAGAAACACACACTCAACAAGGAGTGGCAGGGTGATGTCTGAGAAGCACCCTGGGGCAGCCACCTACACGATGTGGTCAGTTACAGAACAAGGAAACCTATCCAAGGGACATGCACTTGCCTCTGTCATTTGGTCTTTCAACCCAGAAGGAAGCCCAGAGCTCTCTGTTACCTGGGCAGGGGGAATTAGAGCAGAGCTTTTTTAAGTATGAATATGTAATATAAGCAGAAGATAAAATTTAAAATAATATAGAAATGCACACCAAGGTGTGTCACTCCCACCCTGTTCTTACCTAGTTCTTCCCCCACCTGCCCCCCAGGGAATCCTCACTTTCATCACTTTCTTGGTTTGCTTTCTGGGGTCAGTCTACCCAAACACAGGCAAATGCAAAGGTATAGTCTTATTTTCCACTTGATTTTATAAAAAAGACGCCTTGACTTTTTCAGTTAATATCCTAGAGATCTATTCACACAGAGCAGAGAGTGTCCGTGTGCCTTTTTAGGCCACAGAGTATTCCTTTCTGTGAATATATCTTAGTGTATTAACCAGTCCCCTACTGAAGGACATGTGGACTGTTCCCAGTCTACTACAATCACAGAAGATGTTGCAGTTTCTATGTGGGCAGGTGTACCATACAATAAATTCCCAGAGGTGGGACCTCTGGGTCAAAGGTTACTTGCATGCACATAACTTTCACAGATGCCACCAAACTGTCTTCCAGAAGAAGGTTGTGCCATTTTGCATTCTCAACGGCAATGTGTAAGAGTTCTTGTTTCTCCAAAGTCTCGACAAAAAGAGTTAGACAAACTTTTAGATTTTAGAGCAGCTTTTACCCTCCAAACAGGAAAGGAAGAGAAAACAGAGATTTCTCCAAAGAGGAATTTGAACAGCTTCCAGGAGTTTCAGCCTGACATCTTCACACAGCATCTGTACTTCTTCAAAGACCTTTTTTTTCTCCTTTATCCTCAGGATGGAAGAGAAGCACCGTGCTCTTGCCCCACCTGGGCCCCGACATAGGCCACACCCCAGAGCCTCCTCTCACTTCAAGGGACATGAGGGAGAAGAGAGAAGAATCCAGGAGGGAGTGACAGCTCTGCCACCTAGGAGCTCTGGACTGGCCACTGCACTAGTGTCCTCCTGGAGGACGATGGACATGTTCTGAAGCCTCTCCAGGACTCAGCGTCCTCCTCGATGAGCAGGTAATGGCAGTTTCTACTCACAAGGTTTTGTAAGGATGGAATAAGAAAACACACGGAGTCCACAGTAAATACCGTAATACAGCATAAAACAGGGAACAGTCAACACCACTGTCATCTTTAAGGGACCATCTGTCCCTTCTCTTATCTGAAACGAATCTCTCCACTGTGCTTTGGAGACAACCTAAGCCTCCAGGCCCTTGCTGGGGCCTTCCCCTCTTCTCTTGTTGCCCCACCACCCTTCCCTCTCAGCAGAGTCTCTCCCATGGACTAAAGGCTTTGTTAAAGAAATCAAAGTCTGCCCTCAAAGCCTCCCCTGTTCCCAGCTGCCATCCCTCCTGCCCCAGACATAGCCACCCTTCTCCCTGTCCTCACCTCCCCAGGGTCCCCTTCCCCTCTAACCATGCCCCTCCATCAGCTCTCAGGTGACGTCCTCCCAGGTCACTTTGATGCAAGACCCAGGGGACCATTTCCTTTCTCTTCCCAAGTGGTGGCTTTGGGCACTTTGACCAACCACTTCCTCCTCGGACCCTTTCCTCTGATCCCAGTCACCTCACTCCCTGCTTTCCTCCCTGTGTTTGGACCACTCGGTAGCCTTTACAGGCTCCTAAGTACTCTCCTCCCAGGCCCTGGAACACTGATGTGCCTCTAGGCTCTATCTCTGGCACCTTCTCCCTGGTGCTGCAGGACAGGGTTTCTGTTTTCAAGTACCCCCTCTGCCCAGACAACTTCCCAAAGAAGCTGCCAGCCCCAGACCACCCTCCAAGCACCAGTCCACATTCCAAATGCCTGCTTACCTTGGAGGGGCCTCAGACCCTCTGTCTCCAAAGTCATACTCGGGCTCGTGATCCTCCCTGCCCGTTTCCTCCAGCACCACCTAGCTCAGGGATGGGCACTGCTACAGCCATTATCCTGGCCAGAGAGTTGCACATCATCCTTGAGTCCCGCTCACCCACCCACCCTTCAACATACCCTATGGGGGCTTCCCTTCTTAAGCTCTCTATGCCCCGCTTCTTCTTCCTCTTTTTTTTTTTTTTGTCTTTTCAGGGCTGCACCCACGGCATATGGAGGTTCCCAGGCTAGGGGTCCAATCGGAGCTGTAGCCACTGGCCTACACCACAGTCTATGGCCCACTTCTTTTCACCACATTAGCCCAAGTGAGCACCATGCTTTCTTTGCCTTGCCCACTCCACTAACACGCCTGCTTTCTGCTCTGCACATAGGGGCCAGGGTGTGTGTGTGTGTGTGTGTGTGTGTGTGTGTGTCTTCCCCTCTTTGTTCCCATTTATTGGTCTATAAAAATGAAAACATAAAAAATATCGTGTGTGTGTGTTTTCCCCTCTATGTTCCCATTTATTAGTCTATAAAAATGAAAACATAAAAAATATCATGTGTGTGTGTGTGTTTTCCCCTCTATGTTCCCATTTATTAGTCTATAAAAATGAAAACATGAAAAAATCACAGGTACTGAAAATTGATAAAACATTTCAATTTTAAATGTAATACCCATTAAATTTTCAGCTCCTAGAGAGTATAAAGATCCCATCATTTCCCTGTTTAATAAAAATACAGTATGGCCAAAATATTTGATAACAATAGAGATGAAACAGTAACTAACAAAATACATGCATTGAGTTTATTTGGGAATAAAAAGAACTCAGACTTACTATAGGCTCTATTCTCCATTTGAGCCAACATATTTAATGTGATTGGATCAATCCTGGTATATATGCCTATCTCTTAGCACCCTTGCAACCCTCTTTCTACATAAGCATCTTTGCTGCAAACCCATAAATTATTCCTCAAATTGTTCTTTTGACATTATCATTAAACACTGAGGCAAAAATGGAGTAAGGAAGCTACACAGGTCTGTCTTTTTTTATGTTAAGTCTCAAGAATACTCTCTCACACACACACCCCACATCTGTCTAACAGTCTACACTGATTTCCCATTGCTCAGGTGATAAACACACAACCCTCAACAAGGCCTCTGGACCCTGCCGTGGTCTGGCCTCCGTCCTTCATCTCCCTAAACCGTGCCCCCAACAGGTCCTTTGCACATTCTTTCCTTTCCTTCTGGGTCTCACAGCACCACTTCAGGCCTTGTGAAGCTCACCAAAGATGCCATGTTCTATGGTAGCCCCCTCTTATCCTCGGTTTTATTTACCCTCAGTAAACTGCAGTCTGAAAATATTAAATGTAAAAGTCCAGAAATTAACAATTCCTAAGTTTTGAATTCCATGCTGTTCTGCAAAGCCCATTGAAATCTCACACTCTCCTGCTCTGTCCAGCTGGGGATCTGAATTGTCCCTATATCCAGCGTATCACCTAGTCATCCAGTTATCAGATTGATGGTACCAGGGGGCTTCTATTCAAATGACTCTTATTTTACTTAATAATGCCCCAAAGCATTAGAGTAGTGATGCTAGCAATTCAGATCTGCCAAAGAAGCTGTAAAGTGCTTCCTTTCAAAGTGAAAAGGTGCAAGTTCTCCGTTACATAAGGAAGGGGGAAAAAATGGTATGCTGAGGTTGCTAAGATGTACAGTGAGAATCAATCTTCTAGCCATGAAATTGTGACGAAGGGAAAAGATTTTCATGCTAGTTTTGCTGTTGCACCTCAAATTGCAAAAAGTTATGGCCGCAGCATAAGTGCTTAAAGATGGAAAAGGCATTAAATGTGTCCTTATTGGATATTTTTGAGAAAGACTACATTTACCTTTTATTAGAGTATACTGCTACAACTGTTTTATCTTATTTATTTTTTTGTCTTTTGTCTTTTTAGGGCCGCACCTGCAGCATATGGAGGTTCCCAGGCTAAGGGTCGAATAGGAGGTATAGCTGCCGGCCTACACCACAGCCACAGCAATGAGGGATCCGAGCCGTGTCTGCAACCTACACCACAGCTCACAGCAACACCGGATCCTTAACCCACTGAGCAAGGCCAGGGATTGAATCCACGTCCTCATGGATACTAACTAGTTGGGTTTGTTAACCACTGAGCCACATCGGGAACTCCTGTTTTATCTTCTTATTAGTTATTGTTGTGAATCTCTTACTGGGCCCAACTGATAGACTTTATGACAGTTATACACATATAGGAAAAAATCATAGTATTTATAGAGCTTGGTACTATCCACGGTTTCAGGCATCCATTCCTGGGGGATGTACATGTCTCCCTCTGATAGAAGGGGTCTAATATGTTTGTTTGTGGCTGATGTGATTAATTCTTCCCCCAACAGTCAGTCTACGTGGGCAGGCACCAATGTGTACAAATAATTCCTGATGCCCAGTGATCATTTAATATGTATTTATATAATGAATGAACCCATGACAAGAAGAGATGAATGAGTCATTGGCCTGCCCTCCTCCAAATGACATGAAAATCCCAGTTCCCTCAGAGGTACATTGTAAGAACTGGATGATACATCTGCGTCATGGAAACACAGTCTGTTGTGCTTATGTTTCTAAATCTTATCAACAGCAAATTATAAAAACAGAACTGCATTTCCATCTTACCTCCCTTATGTTTACATCCATCTAATTTGTACTTTATTTTCAAAAGATAGACACAGAAGTGCTAGTTACTGGAAGAAGGGGCAATAAAAAACAAAACAAAACAAAAAACCTCTGAGAATAACCTATTTACTGTGAAATCATAATTAACACATTTCCTTAAGGGATTCATTATGAGGGCAATTATTATACAGGTGAGCTTAATTTTTATAAGAAGTGAAAATTATATTATTTAGAAACAATCCCAAATGATCAGTACCTCTTTTTAAAAATAATAGTAATAAAATTACATTGAAAATTTGAACTTCAGAAAATCTCAGGCTAATCGTGTAACACAGGACTTCTGGCTCGGACTGATTCAAATCAAGCCACATTAGCCTAGAGTTAATGCTACAAAACTATCTCTACCCCTCAGAAATGTTTACAAACAAGTCCACAGTGTCAGAGCACACAAATCCCCCATAAGATGGTCCCACACAACCCCTCAAGCATTCCACATCTCAGCCAGACCCTGCTATCCGCCACTCCTGCTTGCTTTAACAATGACCTAGTGCAGCAATGGTTCTGATGGGTTTATTTCCGAATGTTACTAACTAAATTTCTCACTTATCCACAAAAAGGTCACCTCTGTGTTATCCACACTCCACATCTGGGCTAGTTTTAAACTGATATTTCTCAGGATACACGCATGGGAGGGCAGGATACACTCCTCAGGAAGAAGATCTGATCTTTGAAGAGACTGTTTCCCACCCAGAAGAATGTAGGGTGAACCATTTCAGGACCTGGGTCTGGACGAAAGCACCTGCAGCCTTAGTTCACCAGGGAAAGACTTGGACATGTAGAAGTTCCCAGGCTAGGGATCAAACCTGTACCATAGCAGCAACCAAAGCTACTGCAGTGACAATGCTGGATCCTTAACTTGCTGTACCACAGGGGAACTCCCCAGATTAGGTCTTTTTTTTTTTTTCTTTTTTTTTAAGGGCTGCACCTGTGAGGCATGTGGAGGATCCCAGGCTAGGGGTCAAATTGGAGCTGTAGCCATCGGCCTATGCCACAACCACAGCCATGTCAGATCCAAGCCGCATCTGTAACCTACAGCACAGCTCATGGCAATGCCGGATATCCTTAACCCACTGGGTGAGACCAGGGATTGAACCCACATCCTCATGGATACTAGTCAGGTTCATTACTGCTGAGCCACAACAGAAACTCCCCAGACTAGCTCTTAAAAGTGCTAGGTTCCCCATCCCTGACCATTCAGCTTTAGCCTCCCCACTTGACTACTCAGAAGCTACTATATATAAACTAGGCATCTCAATCCTTTCAAACACGCTGGAATGTTCTGTGAACACAAGTGTGTCTATGTGTATACTTACGAACATGAGTGAATAACAGAAATTCAGATAAACAAATGTATATGTGTATTAACTACATAAAAATCCATAGGTAGGAAAAGAACCACAGAGCTATGCCTTTAACTCTATTTACTGAAAGCTTGAGACCAAGACCTGATTTCCCACCCTTTATTTCTTTATGGCGATCTTTCACAGCATCTCCTGGGAAAACCCTACCATTCTGAGAGACCCTCTGGCCCAAGAAGAAGGATTTGACAGAAGGGAGGAACTACAGGATGAGGCTACAGCGATGGGCTGGCATCAGTCTGCAGGTACTCGACTATGTCTTCTCTCCAAGTTGGACACCGGGAGAATCCTTCAGTGGCCTACAAAGAACTTGGCAATTTGTTTTCCATGAGGGGATGCTCTTGCTAAGAGTTTGCTATTTCCCAGTGTGACCCTCTGCGCACCTGATAAAAGGCAACATAGAGTCTCCTGCTGATGAAGAAGGGAATGAGCAAATCAGGCAGCAAGACTGGATGGCAAACCTCATCCAGAATGGAGTCTTTTCTCCTACTCTCAAAACAGAGTGACTGATTTTCACCTGTACAATGACTTTTATTTATTTCCCAAAGCTTAAATCTAATTACTTTTACTTTAATTTTTTAAATGTTATACAATTTTGAAAGGTTACTTTCAATTTACAGTTATTACAAAACATTGGCTAGTCCCCACGTTATACGTCCCTGTAGTCTTTCTTATACTGAATAGTTTGTACCTCCTACTCCCCAACTCCTGTACTACCCTCCCCCCACCAACACCCCCCCACACCCACAACCACTATTCTGTTCTCAATATCTGTGAGCCTACTTCTTCTTCGTTATATTCACTAGTGTATTTTTTTTTTTTAGATTTCACAAATAAGTGATATCATACAGGATTTGTCTCTTTTTTACCTAATCCTGGAAGAAAGTCACATCTCTAAAAGTTTTAGTAAGTGATATAAACAGAAAAGTCAACAGTTTTTTCAGAGGGCACAGATTTCTGGTCACCCCCAATGCTCAGGAAAACCACATTTAAGCCACAGCAAAAGGCCTACATTGGAGGAGCTTGATGGGAAACAAAATGGGAAGTTCAACACAACAGTTTCTGCTACTTACTTACCTAGGAGTTATTCTAAAATACAGAATTTAGAAATGGGAAGTTAGATTGGGACTACAGAGCATAAAGCTTTTTTAAAAACAAAAATAAAACAATATTAAATATCATTCTTTGATTATTTCTACTCAGGAAGGATTATCATTATTATTATTATTTTGACCATAGATGTTCTGAGATGTGCCAACCAGAATACAAAGTGGAGGTTTCTCCAGATAATTAAATTTCACTCAATCTCTCTAAAGAGCCAATTCAGGAGTTCCCGCTATGGTGCAGCAGGTTAAGAATCTGGCATTGCCTCTGTGGCAGCTCAGATTGTTGCTGTGGCGAGGGTTTGATCCCCATCCGGAGAACTTCCATATGCCATGGGTGCAGCCAAAAAAAAAAGCCAATTCAGATTCCTAACAGGGAGGAGTGGGGAGAGGCACTTGCGGGTGCCAAAGAAGGGAAAGGAGCAATTCCAGAAATGAACCTCTTTGTCTAATCTCTGTGAATTCTAGAATTCTTCACACGTGCAGCCTAAAGGCAAGCTGAGCAGCACAGACACTGCAATACCCTCCTCCACTCTGCCTTCCAAATGCTGCCAACCAAAGCTCTGCCCTCCAAATGCTGCCAACCAAAGCTCTGCCCTCCAGAGATGCCAGCCATGTAGTTCCTGTTCATATAGTTCTCTCTGTGGTCCTCTTCTCCTCAATAAGAGAACTCCCTCCTCTCAGACACATCCATCTCTTACATCACACATACCCAACTACAAAAGCCTTCTTACTCTTAGTGTGATTTGGCAGCAAGGCCAAGGTGAATCCTGCAACTTCGGTCGTGATGGGTAGTGTTTCAAGACAGGGTTTTGGCTTTGTTTGGGTTTCTTGTTTCTTGGTTTTATTTTTCTTCTTCTTCTTCTTAAAAGCTTTGGATGCTTGACCTGTTCAAAGCTTGTTTAGCCTTCATTTACTCTTGGCCTCATTTATCACCTTCCTAACCACAGCCATGAGTTACTCTCTAAAGGAAAAAGGAGAGTTCATGAAGCCACAGGCATCCCACGGTGAATGCAACACCTGCACAGGGTAAGGAGATTAGGGTGAAAATATGTCACAAGCACAACAAACACAGGAATGCTAAGATATTTCAAATATCAAGATAACCAACCCAGAACTTAATAATAGAACATTGAGCTGCAAGGCTTTTACTTCCTGAAGTATATAATGAAGCCAAAATATTCCAAGTAGAAAAGTGACACTTTCTAATAAGCATGCTCTCAAGTTTATTCTCCAGGCTTGAGTTCTTCAAGCAGAGTGGACAGGACAAATGCCAGACGCAGTCACCAGAAACCCATCCTTTCCTTCAGATTAAGTTTCTAGTCATGAAATTAACATTTTCTTTTAGCACAGGTATGCTTTTATAGACTATTTTCTCTCCACCCCCACCCCCGCCCCCGCCCCTTACAGCACATGGAAGTTCCTAGACCAGGGATCAAACCTGAGCCATAGCAGGGACCAGAGTCGCACATCTTTTACCCACTGAGCCACTAGGGAACTCCCAGACTATTTTCTATTTTCATAATAATCTCATGCAGACAGCATAGGTTCAAGAGACAAATTTTTGAGAGAGGTTCTGGTGAAGTACCAAGTAAATGCCACTTGGTATCAAAAGACATTAGTGCCTAATCAATGTATAGTTTTATTTATGATGAATATGCACAGTTATACTCTACTCTGATAAAGTCCCACTTTGAGGAAAATGGTGGGAAAATAGTATGTACTCCTAAGATTCGCTCAGAGGGCTATTGACAAAACACAAGAGCAGGCCATTCTCTCATACTAGATTGTCACAGGGTCAACCTAGATTACACAGCATGGAGCCTTAATTTCCCTAAACCAAGAATGCCCAAGATCAGCCTGGATGTTCTGCATAGTTTCTGAGTCAAGCATTAATCAAGGTCAGTTCTGCATAAAATGCACAAAAAGTACAGCCACAGCATAAACGCAGTGAGCATGTCGTTCCCACACTCAAAGTTACAACTAATTTTTTTAAAGTAATGTAAACTTTGAATTTTTAAGTAGGACAAAAGGTCATCTAGGCCTGGTTCTTATTTTGTTTTGTTCATGTTTCAGGATATGAGTTAGAGTTGGAAGGGTCTGAGGGTTCACATTCAACCACTTAAGAAGCTGAGAACCTTGGGCAAAGAAAGACACTTAACATCCAGTCATGCAGAATGGACACTGGAGCTAATTACGCCCACCTAATGGCTACTGGGAGGACCAAGTGAGTATGTGGGCAACTGTACAATGGGATTCAAGAGAATGCTGCACATCATTAGGTGTTCAAGCACAAATTTGAACTTCTAGTCATCTGGTCTCCTATAACCTTAGTAGTGAAATTCACCTGAAAATGAAACAGATTTATCCACTTAAATCCTGAATAGGGAGTGGCGGGGGTGTGGGCGTGTGACTTGGCTTCAAAAAGACACAATTGCCTAATAATATACAAGTCTGGACTAAAGTTCTGTGGGGCGACTTTTCTTGCTCAGAAACATTTTCTAGAATATAAAGAAAATGATCACACACATTCATAAACAGCCTCTGATATTTATCAGGCCTGAGCCCTGTGCAAGGAGTGGTACCTAGCAGCCAGAGTGGACACTCACCCACAACCAGCAGGACGTCAGCACAGACTGGGGCTTCAGTCTGAACAGGCTATCTCATCCCATTGGCCATTATTTAAATTGGCTCATTTAGAAGAAATCTCTTGTCATCTGGCTCCTCCCCTGGCCTTACAGAGGGACCAAGTGGAGGAATAAACCATGTTTTACTCAGGCTGAGGGTAAGTGCTGCCTCCATCATCATTTCCTGTTGTAATCCTCCCTGCCCAGATTTAGATATGAACCAAGTGGACGACCACAGAATTTCCACTCAGGCACATGAGCAGGACCAAGCACCATGGAAATACCTGGGTGATGAGTGCGGCCTAAGGAAAAAGCCCAATGGAGGGCCCTCCAATCTGAGTGACAGCCTTTGGAAACAAGGCCAGAGGAGCTCAGATCAGGTTGGGGAAACCCATCTATTCCCACAAGAGACATCAAGGGCCTGGGCGGGCCTTCTAGGTCAAGGTGCAAATCCTAAAGGGCTGGCTCGAGACTCTTTGGAGGAGGTCAGGGGTTACGGAACCTCTCACCCCTGTCCACACCCCCTAGAGACCTGCCCTCCTCCTCTAACTCCAGCCCATTCCTCCAACATGGATCTCAGCAAGCTCAGACAGCTGAGAAATAGATGATGAGCAAAATGTTTCTAAAACCTGCTTCTCTTCATTCTAGGATCCTGGTGAGGAGAGGAGAGGAAGGAGGTAAAATCGTTTTTTAAAAAAATCCGTTCAAAAACACTTTTTTGGGAAAGTTCCTAGAAAAACTTACCCCAGGACCATTTGGAATTTATCGGACAGATCTCATGCTCAGATCCTACCAGATTTGCAGTACCTATCAACTAACTGCTCCACCCCCTCAGGCCAGAGAGAGACAGTCACACCCTCAGCAGAACTAATGCTCTCCAGGTTCCTAATCTCAACACTGGGGACCCAACTCGTCACCAAAGGGTCACCAGCCAAAAACTTCAACACACCACCCTGGAGAGAAAACTACACGGAGTTTCCCAAGATGGAGGTAGCACAGAGCAGCTGCAGGCCATGCACATTTTCACCAAGGACCACTGAGTCTTCCCAGAAAAGCAGGAAACAATTACCTATCAGGGACCATGTGTGTGGGCAAGAAGCCATGCCTGTTAAGTCCCTGGAGGGGAGGGCCTTGCCCCTCCCAGAACATCTCACTCTCCAAAATGCTGTCTTTCAGGGCTGGCTGGTTCTGAATGACTGACATTTAAAGTATATTGTGTTCAGTTTCCATTATGGCTCAGCAGGTTAAGAACCTGACTAGTGTCCATGAGGATGCAGGGTCTATCTGTGGCCTTGCTCAGTGGGTTAAGGAGCAGTGTTGCTGCAAGTTGCAGTGTAGGTCACAGATGCAGCTCGAATCTGGTGTTGCTGTGGCTGTGGCGTAGGCTGGCAAGGCAGCTCCGATTCAACCCCTAGCCTGGGAACTTCCATATGCCACAGGTGCGGCCATAAAAAGAAAGAAAGAAAGAAAGCATATTGTGCTCTAAGTCTTAGTAATTCATAGATGTTTTTAAAACAGGAAGGCTGTGGGAGTTCCCCGGTGGCTCAGCAGGTTAAGAATTCAGCATTGTCACTGCTGTGGCTCTGGTTATAGCTGTGGCACAGGTTTGATCCATGGCCTGGGAACTTCCACATGCCGCAAGTGCAGCCAAAAAAAAAAAAAAAAACCCCAAAAACAAATAAACAGGAAGGGTGTTAGCACTGGGAGATGAGATGATTCATTTTTCTCTTTTAAAATACCCCCAATGATGAAGAAGACATGTGCAACCCCCTTGCCAAGCTTTTAAAAGAATGGAGAACCATTTATCATGTGATCTGCTCCATCACAGGCCAGATCGTCCTATAAACAGACAGCATCTAACACTGCCTGCCACCCCGTCAGATTTAAAGAGAAGAAAGTTTGAACCATCTCTCACCAATAGCTGTTTATTCAGTAAGTTACAAAAAGAAGCCACTATGTTCTTATTATCAAAAGCTTTTAGGACAGTTCAAGTTCAATACACACAATGTTTCATTCATGCTGTTAAATTGATAATATTAACCTTTCTTGCTGAGACGCATTAAAAATTCTGGCTTTTCAGAGCAAATGTAATTAGTTCACATTAGTAACTTCACCAGTGGCAGCGACAGAAGCAAAAGGAACTAACAGGATATGGATTAATGTAATCAAAATATCATCTCCCATCATCTCCACTCTTTAGGCAGCTGGCTGCACTTCCTCTGTTGGTTGAATTTTTTTTTTCCTTTTTAATAAAAACAATAGATCAATGAAATGGTTGAATAGCTACTTGCAATCCCCCTCAGGGGAGTACTGGACAGGAAACCATTTTGGTGAGTGAGCCCAAAAGTTTTTAATTTAATGTGCCTGTTCAGTGCAATTCTGACAACAGAGCAGCAGCACAGGGCAGAGAGCCTTGGGTGGAACAGGGAGGAGGCTTAGGAGGAGAGAGAAGTTGGAGGCTGTCTGCGCCCCACAATAAGTAGCTCTGAAGAAAGAGTACCGCCCTCTCTAAACTCACTCAGTGAAAGAAACCAAAGTCCTGTTTGCCCTTTGAAGTACCTCCAACCTGTTCACCCGCTAAGTGTATTTCTCTAAACCTCACACTGTCCATCTACAGTGAGTGGATATTGTTTCCCAACCTTCTTTTCATCTGATCAGAACATCCACATTTTCTTGGGGGCTGCAGGGGGAGTCACCTTGTCCTCTTCCTCCCTGAGGCTAGGGTACCACAGGTTAGGGTACCATCAAAACATCATTTCCCTGGAACACACTGATGGAGTGCAGAGAGCAGGACCTAGCACAGCCAACGGAGACTAAGGCAATGAGTCTGCACCATTAGAACAGACTGCTGGCTCTTGGGCACCAAACCCAAAGTTGGTGAGATGCAGGGTTAAACCTGATAACAGCCCTTTCACCATCACATGTATCCTAAGAAGAAAGCCAATGTGAAGGCAGGGGACTTAAGGAGAGCCCCCAGTGGCTCTCCTGAAGCCTAATCCATTCCCAGATTTCTCCATTAAGTGAGATGAAAATGTCTTCTTCTTCTTTTTTTTTTTTTCACTAACCAGTTGAAATGGTTCCCTTCACCCCACTGGAAATGAAGCATACACTTTTGTTTCATATGACACATTTTCCATGAGGTCAAAAAGTCCTCCCTGCATTGGAGTGGCAGCTGCAGGAGCCCCAAGCACAAGACGACTTCAGTAAACAGCACCTCCATGCCCCCCAACTTTGGGAACCACAGTGATCAGAGACAACCCAGTCAGTACTGCCTTGAGGACACTCCTGGGTCCCACACATCACTGGGAAGCAGAGACAAGAAGAAAGAATATTGCTACCAATGCATTTTTTTTTTTTAATGCAAGAAGTTGGATGTAGAGTTACAGAGTCCTTGCTCAGTCCTGGTTTTCACATTTAGGTAGTACAGAACATTTTTTAAGTTCAATCTATAAATTTGTCTTGGCATAGATGGCATAAATTCAGAACAATAATCATAAGCACCAAACAATACAAAACTCGCACTTAGAAAAAAGTGATTTATGGTCCCCCTGAGAGTCCTTTGAAATATAAAGGCAGGGAGTTCCCATTGTGGCTCAGTGGGTAACGAACCTAACTGGTATCCATAAGGATGCAGGTTCGATTCCTGGCCTCACTCAGTGGGTTAAATAAAGATCCAGGGTTGCCACGAGCTGTGGTGAAAGCAGATGCGGCTCAGATCCTGTGTTGCTGTGGCCATAGGCCAGCAGCTGTAGCTCCGATTCGATCCCCTTGCCTTCGAACTTCCATATGCTGCAGGTGCGGCCCTCAAAAGCAAGAAAAAAAAAGTAAAACACAAAGGCACCATATTAATTTAATTTTGTCCCAACTCAGGGAGGTATTCAAAGGTTACACACAATCAGCCTCCTGGCAACAAAGAGCAGTTAATGTTCAGAATGGTGGTCACCAATTAGTCCAAAATACACACTGATTTATCAAGCTCACACCTCTGTTTAAGTTTTAAGTTGCTCTGTTAGCGCTTGACTAAGTCTGAAGTGACACAGGTCTGGGGTCAGTTACTTTACTGCAAAGTTAATGCCACCTTTACAAAGCCTCTATGGATGCAAACTCTAGGAGCCTTTCTGAGCAGGACTGGGTGCAACCAGAGGACAGAAACATGTGACTTTCTTTCCGTGCATTTCCATTTTAAGGAAGAAAAAAAAAAAAAAACAGCACAATGAGAAATATTGAGACTTGATTGAGGCTGACCTACTTTGAAATAAAAAAAGGATACTTTCTAGCCAAGTATTTTAAAAATTAGAAAAAAAAAAAAAGGTTGGACAAGAAAACGTCATATCCTGTGACTGTAGGTTAACAAGACTGAGGAAAACAGTTGAAGCAGAATACCTGTCATGATGCCCAGCCACAAAGGCTGAGTGATCTTCACATTAAGTGATACCATTATGGAAAATCCTAGATCCAAAGGAATTACAGTACAGCAGAAGCCTCAAATGGAAACCGTAGTACCATCTCTATGCACAGAGATACACAGGCTTTCAGCCTAAGAATGGCAACATGCATGGCCAGCACCTGAGGGTCCCACGTGGCAGGCTAATGTTACCTGCTGCTCAGGTAGGTACTATTCTGTCACACTGAATGTTTGTAAAGGACTCTCAGGGGATGTCTTCTCAGCCCCATCATGGTCCTGCCTGCTAGTAAATCAAATGTACGACATTATCTGGACATAAGACTTTTGAGAAAGGGAAAGGAAGAGGTGATCAGAGGTAAACAAGATAAATCCCTGGGTCTGCCTCCAAAAGATACCTTTCAGGTCATTGTTTGAAGTCCTATCATGGTGATTTTGGAACCAGAGGCACCTACCAAGTAGTCCTGTGTTCCACACAGATCCTGTTACAATCTTAGGGTAGGGCAGCAGGGTGTCTATCACTTCTCATCTTTATCAGCAAGCAAACTGAGAATAAGCTTAAGGATTTTGGAGGATCTTCTCTCATGTGATAGGGCTGGGGAAGAGGCAACAGCAGGCGATGAGTAGCCTTGGCCATGTTCCCCTACCTGGGATACTGTGGCCTCCTCTGGACCATGTGGGGCCTAAGCAAACCTTTCTCTGTGGTTCCTCCATCTCTCTTTTTGTTTGTAAACTGACAGGAAGAACCTGGGCCCCTCCAAACAGGCTCATCCCCTAGAGACTCAGAGCTGCCACTGGACCCAGTCTCCGGGTCAGCCAAGAGGTCCTGCTACTAAAAGGGTCCATCAAGCTTTCCTCCATGGAGTATTCCAGATGCTTGATGACACCCAGATAGCCTTGCTTGTATTATAAAGTGTTTAAAAGACAAAGTTTTATCCTGAAACATGGGCTTGGGGGCTCTCCTCTTCCCACTCCTCAGGCCCCTCCAAAGCCCAGTGATGGTTCCTAGAACAGTGAACTCTACTTGCTCTCTCTCCAGCCATGTTGGTGTTACCATAACCTCCTAGGCCTTGTTCATTCCATAAGCACCTCATATTTGACAAAAACTGTAAACACTCTGCCTCCGCTGCCAACTTTCTATTCTGTTTTCCCTGTCCTAGTTAAGGGTACCAGTGATCACTCAGTTTCTACAATTGGTCTTTGGTCATCCTTAAGCTCTTTGGTTTTCTTCTGCTGCCCCCTTCACCCTCATTTTTACCAGGTCCTCCTACATCTATCTGTTAAAGGTCTCTGGCACCCTTTTCTGTGTTCTCTCTCTACCCACCGACTCTTCCAGCTTCTCTCCGTCCCAGTGACTGTCAGAGAACCTTTAAGAAATGCACATCTGCTCCTAGCATTCCCCTGCTTCACAGCCCCCACCTGTAAAGTCAGGTGCCATCTCCTCAGGTGGGCAGACCAACCCGCCCAGCACAACCTGGTATCTGCCAGCCTCCTTGCTCTCGTTCTTTGAAGCAATCTCTCTCTCCCGACTTTTTCCTATACTGTCTTTATTCACACCACCTCTCAAGCTCTGGTACCTGGCCAACTCCTCTGCATCCACTGAAGCCCTGCTCATCTGTGAGCCCTTCCCTGACCCCTCCAGGCCAACCTGCCCCCTCCCAGGTTCCCTTGGCACTTCACACAAAGCCCTGATAAAACCCATGCCACTCGGCTGTGTAGTTTATTCACACGTCAGTCTAGACCAGCCCCCTCCAGGACAGCAGTCATGTCTCCTCATCTTCAGGTCTCCAGAGCATGCTGAACCTGCAAGCTGCAAGCTCAGGGGTGAGGACCACGCCTGTGAAACCAATGGAGGCAGCCCACCGCTGCCCACTTGGCGAAGGGAAGCTGGACCTCCCCCGGTGCCAGTAACTCCAGTCAACGGGTAGAACCGACAACACAACTGTGTACAAACATGCTGCCAACTGTCACTGCCAACCACATTCTCCAACGCTTTCGCCTCCCCTCCCAGAACATTGGTTTAATCGCTGTTTACGAGTCTCCAGCCTGTATTCCTCTAACTAGAGAAAGAACTAACATAGACTCTTTTAATTATTACCCTGGGGTTCAGAGGCAAAAAGGGCAGTGGAAAGCTGAAAGGGTGCTCTGTCCATGGAGGTGCCCACAGTACATTCCGGGAAACAGGACATGACTGGTGCCAACTCCCAAGCCTCCCCGAAGAGGCGCCACAACTGAGAGAAAGAGGCCAAAATCCCAGCCACAGGACCAAGGAGCACCAGACCCAGTTAGACCAACCAACTGGTGAACCAGTGTTGAGGGCGATGACCCTTTTGTCATAACCCAACTCTTGAAAAATTCACTGGGAGAGGGAAGCAAGGGGCAAAGTAACTGAAGTCAAATGAGGGAAAAGTTGGACCATTTTTGAAACGCCATTCATTCCAACAGG
The DNA here is from genome assembly GCF_016906955.1 of Phacochoerus africanus. Lineage (NCBI taxonomy): Eukaryota > Metazoa > Chordata > Mammalia > Artiodactyla > Suidae > Phacochoerus > Phacochoerus africanus. Next base: position 139,514,755 of record NC_062545.1, read on the forward strand.
TTAATGATTACGGGGACAGATAATCTGTGCTGAGAAGGGCAGCAGAGCCACAGGCCCCTAATAAGTATTCGGGGCTCGACTGAAATATTCCTTCAGTTTGTACAGGCTATAATGTTGAGAAAAGGATTCACACATCCCATGACATCTATTTTTATAGCACTCGGCCCAGAGTTAGCCATATCACTTTTAATGGCTTGAGATTCCAGAAGAATTATCACTATGGTAACATTTCAAAATGGCTGTCAAAGTTACCAGGCACCGGTCCACACGGTTTGGATCGTGTAGAGCCTTTTAGAAAACAGACCAAGGTATTTTCAAAATTCATCTAATGATCCCACACACCCAACGAAGCTTGGCTAGAACTTCGCTAATGGGGTTATTTACAAGTGTGAGTTAATAGAAAGAGTGCCCAGTACATAACAAGCACTCAAATATTACCCGTTATCATTCTGAATCAAGCTCCTTTCCAATAAAAAGCCTTCAGTATAAAATAATTCACTCGTGGTTATGCTGACCAGATAAATTCTTTGCTTGTTTTTTTGATGTGTATTAACACAGCATGAGGCAAAACAGGAAAGGTATAAACTGTGCCATTGTTTTTGTTACTTCAAAAACTGACTTTATTTTACAAAATAAGACTTGACATAAATTACACAAGATACAACAGGTCTCAAATATTCTAAAACATTTGTGGGTAGACAATAATATACCCTTCCAGCGGGAATGTACACACAAATTCTTAAAACCCTCCCATTCTCAAGGGGTAGCCATTAAAAAAACAAGTAATGCTCCCCCATTCTCATTTTGATAAGAACAGAGAAAGCTGACCTCAAAGGCCAATTCCATGTGTACTAGGCTCGGGGTTCTCAACTCACAGCCAACAAACTCTCACAATCAGAGCTAGGAAAGACCTAGCCATAAAAATCTGGTGAAGACATCTCTTACTGGCATTTTTAGACTAGAACAAGAAAACACTGTGGCACTTCATGGGCAGGAAGGGTGAGCACTATATGAAATAAGTGTTTTGGAAACACTTATCTTAGTTATATCCTTATTTTGTCCTGGAACTACAATGTAAATCTATGTCTTAACTGTAGGTCTGGTCAAAAAATCTGGAAACCCCTGATGGGGTACAATACCTTCTTGTATTTCCAAAAAAGGTGAGATGACCTGCCCAAGGTCATGCCTGTGAAGCAGTGATGCACTCAGACATTAGAATTTGAGGCTTCCTGGTTTTTAAACAGTCTTTTCCCTTACGTAATCTTGCCTCTTTCATCAATAAAACGTTCAACACAAGCAGCCAGTAGGAGGCACTTACAAATAACCTTATTTGAGAAATTAAAGGAACCACTGACACAAACTCTGTTTTTTACCTGGGCTGTTAAGACCAGACGCCCTTTAAATGGGCCCCTGGGATCCCATAAATTTTTAATTACAAAATCATGGACCTGCAGAAACAGGGTGTTACAAGTGAGAATTGTTCTTTCCAAGGGATACACAGGGAAAACCATATCCAAGCCTGCCAAAAGTACACGGCATTTTCAAGGCCATTTACCAAAGACACACACACACACACACACACACACACACACACACACTGCCCCTAAGACATTCTAGACCAAGGGCCCTGCCAGTGCCTAGTGTTTGCACTATTAAGAGGATCAAAGTGAATCCCAGGATTCTATTCCTAAGAAACCCTGATTCTCAGTGGCAAAAGCAAGGGGATCCCCAGCTCCTGTCTCCAGGGAGCTGGGAACTTCACCAAGTCTTCACACAGAGCCTGATGTCACAGAAGGACAATCAGATGTGGAAAAATCTAGCTTAAAAAAACTTATTTGTTTCTGGTTTTTTTAGAGCCACACCTGAGGCATATGGAAGTTCCCAGTTTGGGGGTCAAATCGGAGCTGCAGTTGCCAGTCTCCACCACAGCCACACCAACACAAGATCCACGCCATGTCTGCGACCTACACCACAGCTCACGGCAATGCCAGACCCACTGAGCAAGGCCAGGGATCGACCCATGTCCTCATGGATACTAGTTGGGTTTGGGTTCGTTAGTACTGAACCATGATGGGACTTCCAGTTTTGTTTTCTGGTGGTCTGTTTTTTATTTTGCTGTTTTGGTTTTTTAGTGCAAATAAGTGTAGTGAGAAAAATTTAAAAATGGACCACAACCCTATTGTCCAGATAATATCTGCTGACCTTCTAAAAGAATAAAAGCAATAAATGTACATGGTTAGAAAATCCACATGGTGTTCAAAGAGCACAAGATGAGCACGTGGGGGTCTCCTAGCAGCTCCAGCGCCTTTCCACGGAAAGTAAGTGCTTATCACTGTCTGGGAATCCTTTTGGAAAACTTTTTAATCACTATACCAGCATTTACCAGCATATATGCTCTATTTAAAGGTAGACCTGAAAGCTCACACTGTGTACCATGCTCTATACCTTTTTACATTTAATTCATATCAGCATATGAAGATCTAACCTAAAACAAACAAGCAAGCAAGCAAACAAACAAACAAAACAGCTGTGTGGTGAGAATCTCACATAGGAATCAAAAAAGCATTCGATACACAGTATTTTTTGTGCCTATTTTGTGATCTTTTCATTCTTTAACAAATACGCCCATGGGAATAAAAGCATTACGATGGTATCTGCTAATGTTCTGCTGAGGAAGGGTCCTGTGTCAGGCCCTGGGTTGAACCCTTTGCTTTACCCCTCAAGGCCCTGAAAGGAAGCCAGCACCCATCTCACATAAGGGCCACAGAAAGGGAAGCTCTTGACCAAGGAGTCAGAGCCAGGAGCTCACAGAGCCAAGACCTGAGGCTGGATCTGTCTCTACTACCTCCTGTTAGAAAGAGCTTTCCTGACAAGAGGATAAAGGTATTGGCTTCCCCACTAGAGTAAAGAAGCCACTTAAAAATCTGTTCAGGGGAGTTCCCAATGTGGCGCAGAGGTAATGAATCTGACTAGTAACCATGAGGTTGCGGGTTCGATCCCTGGCCTTGCTCAGTGGGCTAAGGATCAGGTGCTGCCATGAGCTGTGGTATAGGTCACAGATGCGGCTCAGATTCCACATTGTGGCTGTGGTGTAGCAGGCAGCTGTAGCTCCGATTTGACCCCTAGCCTGGGAACCTCCATATGCCTTGGGTGTGGCCCTAAAAGGAAAAAAAATGAATTTAGGGAAAGGGCCACCACCCACACCCTGGGGTCTCGCCCAGCAGTTGGCTCTGGAGGAAAGGGTAGGATGGGCTCAAACAAGCTAGCACTCAGCCTCCCTCCAACCCCGAGCTGGTTCTGCTGCCCCATGAACAGGGGTCTTGAGCAAAGCCATCAAGAGGAGACTGACCAGCCTGAAGTGGGCCGACCTGACCATTCCCAACACCGCCAAACCTGGCCAGCCTTTCCCAGACAGACAGGAGGATGGGCAGTGGAGGGGGCAACCACAGGCAAGATTGCTTCCTGGAAACAGCCCTTTTCATTAAAATGCCTGTCTTGAATAGCCCTGGGTGTGTTTACAGACCCAGGAATGCGCAAAACAAAAAACGCATTTAAAAAGTGAGCTGAAAAGTCAAATCCAGCGAGCACAGCTCTAGCTTGGCTCCCTTTTCCTTTGATGGGAGAGGAGGGGGCTGCCCTTGGCCCCAGTGGACCGGGTTCACAGCATTGACTGCAGGAGACCTTTTCCGGCCCAGCAGCCCAGCAGCGGGCATTCCTTCGGGGTGACAGCAGCCGCCCGCGGTTTCCCCATCCTCCCGAGGCCGCGCTTGGTGACTAAGCCCACAGGAATCCGGCCAATGCCCAGCCCACCAGGAGGACACCCGGAGGATGGGCGAGTGTAGGAAGCAGCCCAGGACCCCTTCCCTGGAATAAAAACCTGAGCTCTACCCTCAAGCCTGGGTGCAGCACGGGAGGGGTGGCAGAGGCCACCTGAGTTCAGGTGAGAGCCCACTGCCCTCCACTGGGCTTACAGAGCTTCTGGGCCCAGACTCAGGCCTGACTTTGCTGAGGGGTCAGAGGGCAGAGTTTCAGGTTATATCTTTTTCTGAGTAAAACTCCTAGTGAATGCTGATTATTGGCTTGAGGAAAGCAGAATTAGACTCCGAACAGGCAACCACAAATTTGGTCTACCCAATAAACAAAAGAAAACTAGAAAGAAAAAAAAAGAAAGAAAGAAAGAAAAGTACGGCTATGTGGCCAACTCATTTTTCAGGAGTCCAATTCATGGTGAAATCGGCAATCCAAGCTCTGACTTCAAGAAAACATTTCCTGACACTTTATATTTTACTCCCCGTATGATTGTTACTTCTTTTTTTAAATGAAAGAATAAAATGTTTACTGTAAACCACATCCCTTTCTTCCTTTACCATTCATCAGAGCTAAAGCATTCACCCATTTAAAGGTATTTTTACAAGATTAAAGAAGGGTTTTAAAAAGAAAAAAAAGTCTCCCAGTTAAAACTCAGCCACACAAAGGTGCTAGATCATCAATCGGCATCAAAGTTTTGCTCCCCACATGAAAATAATTCATCAATGTAAAAAGGAATCCAGCCTGGGGGGGTGGGGGTGCAGGGGAACTGTAAAGTCTGAGACAAAGGCAAAGTATTTAAAATTCAGAAACAAGTTGTTTCACAATTAAGCATCTGTAATTTGATTCTGCTTATGTCACTCTTTCATTTTCATCTTTCCTTTATCTCAAGAGTCACACATTTTCTGATCATGTAAAGAAGAGGGAGGTGGGGGAGGAGGAGAAAGGACGAGGTAGGGGGCACCCTCAACCACACTGATTAGGTGGATGTGCATAAAGCCCCTTGGCTAGAGCAGGGTATCAAGAACTGGTCAAATGTGCCTAGCCTTCTGCAGGACAAGACTGGCCAGCAGATCATTGCCGGGTATATGTTCACCAGATAGCACATGGTAGCTCCCTGGAAGATGGCTGGTGTGATGGGAAGAGTCACAGGCTATGGAATCCAAGAAAAGCAGGTCTGGATTCCTGGGTTGGAAGGAGCTGCTTGGGAGCTTCACATGCTATGTCAATTCTCTGTGCCTCAGTTTCCTCATCCGCAAAGAAAGGGATGATTGCCTTACAGTTTTGACAAACACTGAGGGAGATTACTCTAGAGGTGCCTGGCACATAGTAACTGTTCAAGGCATGACAACAGTGACCATAAACACAGTCCTTTCTAACTGCCACGGGGATCCAATTCACCTATACAGAGCTCTCATGCAGAAGAATTCACCTCCTGATCCCTCTACAGCCCAGGGTCCACACCACAGTGTCCAAAAGGGGACAGGCATGTGTGGGTTAGATCAACAGGCTCCTCAGAGGTCCAGCTCATTGAGGAACTTGCAGAAGCACAGAGCAGGGTGGGGGAAGGGGGAGAGGCAGAGGTTCCAATCTAAGGGATCTTCCAATAAGTTTTGAAGAGCTTTGCCCAGAGATTGGCAAAAATGCCCTTTTGCCAATATGGTTAGATTCCTGGGATTTAGGCTTGGGTTTTTTTTTCCTATTCAGAAAACACTGAATCACCTAAAGATACTGGACCAGGAGACAAACTTTCAGACCTAATAAGATGCTGTAGTTCTCTTTCTACCATCAGATGAATACCTTTCTCTCAGCTCCGTTCAGTGTATTGGCATGGCTTACTGCACTCACCCACCCTCTCATTAGAACTAGAGCCTTTGAGAGCAGAAAAGGGAGCAGGGCAGATGACAGCAGGGGGAGGAAGGAGGTGCCCAGCTGGAGGCGGTGGACAGGGGGATGTCCCAGGTTCTAAAACAGCTTGGCCTTCGGGGCTGTGGGTGTGGCCTTGGCGCAATCTTGCGGTCCTTTTCCAAGTCGAAGTTTCCCTCTAACTCACTGTGACTTTTCTGGGGGATTAAGGAGGGCATGTGAAGCTATTTCCTAGAAAGTGCTCATGGAATTCAAAGTTCTAACAGTATTTCTATATGTTTCTGGGCCAAAGACTTTTTTGTTTCAGTGGCAGCACACCCTTGAATAACCAAATCCATAGAGAAGGGCAGGTCTGAAGGATCCTGCTGTGAGTGACAAGGAGTGAGACCAGGTGTTTCAGCCTCCTGCTGCCTTCTTTCTCCACTGCAGAAAAAAAAAAACCTCTTCTCACTTCCTAAACCAGAGCTTGTTCTATAAGAGCAAAGCTCTCTGGAGCCATCACATCCTGTTCCCTCTAAGCCAGTCCCCCTCCCAGCTGAAGACCCATCCCCCAGTCAAGCATACCTTTAGATACAGGGGAAAATGTCAAGGGTGCATCCACTACAGAGGCCTCGGCTTAATGGGAAAATGAAGCCGTGGGCCCAGGAGAGGTTCACCGTGACAGCTGTAACTTAGAGTGAGAATGGGCAGATATGTGAAAGCACAGGCTGAGGTCCTTGGAGACGGGATTTCTGAACCAAGACAGGGGTCAGACTAAATGATCTTTAAGCTTCCTTTCCAGCCTGAGATCCACACAGACACACAGCACCTCCCTGAACTGGCTTCTTCATGCTGTACTAGTAGCCCCTGCTTCAGCATCCTCAGTGCCTGGAGGCCACATGAAACATGCAACTGGTCTTTACTTCCCCACCTGGAGGGACAGCTTCCAGGAAGCTCTCATTTCTGGAGCCCACACCAAAGACTTCATTACCATGGAAATCCAAAAAGTTGAGCCTCTTAAAAAAATCAGTCTTCTGAGGGGAGTTCCCATTGTGGCTCAGTGGAAAAAAACCTGATTAGTCTCCATGAGGATGCAAGTTTGATCCCTGGCCTCCCTCGGTGAGTTAAGGATCCGGTGTTGCGGTGAGCTGTGGTGTATGTTGCAGACACAGCTCAGATCCCTCAATGCTGTGGCTGTGGAGAAGGCTGGCAGCTGCAGCTCCGTTGGACCCCTAGCCTGGGAACTTCCATATGCCTTGGATATGGACATGAAGAAAAAAAGAAGCAAAATAAAAGAAAAAAAAGAAAAATCAATCTTGTAAGCTCTTAAGTTCTTGTTTCATAGGTGATGCTAATGGAATAATGGAGGGTGACATACAACATGAGAAGTTAATGGTTACCTGCTATATTTTGCTTTGGTCTTTTATGCAAAAGTTAACTCATTTAGTATAACCTTAAATAACAAAACAAAATCCTAGAAGAGATGTAAATTTGTTCCTTTCCATTTTCTCAAAATATTAATCACTGATCCAATTAACTGGATCGGTATAAACTGTTCCAAAGCTTTTCCAACCTGCTAATTAAATGTGCTCTCAAGACTACGAAAGAAATTCTGGGAAACCTTGGGCTTCCAAGTGTACGACACAGGATGAGAGAATCAAATCCACTCAGTTCCAATCTACTGCTCCACTTAATAAACAAAAAATGCTAACAACGAGCATTTAAAAAAAAAAATCTAAGTGGTTTCATAATGTAGATACTGGGAGTCTTCCCACGATGCTAAATGAAGGCTTCTGACAAGAGTTTAATGAGCTGTTATCCAATATCTTGCAGGCCTGGGGATTTTAGCGTCTTCCCCTCTGGAACAGAGGTTGCTCAGAAAGCAGTGAGTGTCATGATCCATAGTAAATGGAACTGCCCTCCTCAAACGTCTTCACTTTTACGGTCTGTAATCCCAGCCACTCTATTAGCAGGCGGGAAGATCCCAGCTAGCTTCATAACTCCCTCATCTTCCTATTACTTCAAATGACAACCTTTCCCCACTACTTTATCTTTGTATTAAGTCCCAGGAGCTGAAAGATGCAATCAATTTAACATTTCTTTCTGCCCATTTACATGACTTATTTGTTTCAGCAGATCCTCTTTGCCACAAATCCTTCCTTTGCCCATTCATGTCTGCATACTTAACATAGATTTAATATTTCTCCAGGCCAAAGATCGTACTCTGAGTTTTTCTCTGACTGGAGGACAGGGAGACTGTCTGGAATCCCTTTGTTGTCACAGACAATTCCAGAGAACAGATCACAGTACCTTACAAAAAGCTTCAATCAGCACCTCCCGCCCCCACTTCAGACCCAAAGTGGAGGAAAACAAAGGAAAGAAAATGTCCTGAGCCCATTCTGGCTTCAGACAGTCAGAAACTTCAGGCACCTTACATAATAAAACTTGCTTGGTAGCCCAGGGGAGGGGGCGGGCAGACGATCTAACCCAGACATGGATCACAAATCCGCACTTTATAAAAATCATGACCTGAATAATGGACCCAAAGTCCACCACACAGAAATCAACTCAAGTCCTTCGAGGGCAAAGACTGCCCCTTCTACTTTCTTCTTACCTGTACACATGCTCCAGGTTCAACTTAGAACCCTCCCACTCAGACAAGCAGGACGTGGGAAACGCTGGGTCCCAACTCCCATCCCCTTGGCACAACTCAGCCTGGTCCCCCAAGCCTGGACATCTGGGAAGTACAAAGACTTCAGAGGAGAGGGTTCTTTAGTTAGGGCTGCAATTGTGGCATATGCAAGTTCCCAGGCTAGGTCAAATCTGAGCTGCAGCAGCCGGTCTACATCACAGCCACAGCAACACCAGATCTGAGCTGTGTCTGCAACCTACATCACAGCCATGGCAACACCACATCCCTAACTCACTCAGTGAGGCCAGGGATTAGTCCCGCATCTTCATGGATACTAGCTGGGTTCTTAACCCACTGAGCCATAACAGGAACTCCCGATTTTTTTTTTTTAATCAGCTATGAAATGGAAACGACCACCCCGGCCTCATCCATCAGACGGCAAAGGCACAACCTTCTGGGATAAGACCCAACAAGTCTTTTCTCCAAGAACCAAAGCTGTGGGCAGTGGTTAAATACACATGATATCTACGGTGAACAGGTTTGGAGTTGGTGGGGGAAGGGGAGGGGCCGCTGGCTAGGACTTGATCACCATTCAGACTTCTGTTTTTATGAAATAATAGCCACCACATTCCATACACCTTGCAAAGTTTTAAAGTGCAACCTATTCACTGGTTGAGGGCCGCATATACAGTGCTAGGCGAACAGCACTTTGCAAGTGTGGACATTCTTAGGGAATGGCCCCCATTTCACTGGAGGCAAAGATTCCTTCCATGCAAAGTTCCAAATATGGAATGCCCTGCTTCCGCACTCAGCACTTGCAGCCTCTCCTTCTCTTTAGGTAACAATCATGGCGTGTCTCATCACACAGCATAAGTTGTGTGTGTGTGTGTGTGTGTGTGTGTGTGTGTGTGTGTGTGTGTGTGTGTCTGGAGTGCTACACGTTTTCATCTTCTCTCACAACAAAACATTCAGTTTCACCATCTCATACTGCCTGGTGTGGGACTTGCACAAAACAAGCTGGCCGATGGAAAGAACGGGAATTTTGGCCAGATAACAAGTGTTCAAACCTGCACAGACGCATCAAGACCTAAGTTAGGTGTTACTGAGAATTCCTACCTTGCTGCCACTCTCCCTTACAACAGGAATAAGATGTGCATGATATATTCTCTTTCACCTCATTAATGAGACTGGATTTATGTTAACAAGGGTAGTAGGGAGGAGGAGGAGACCCAAAATAACTTCTCACAGAGCAGAGGTTAAGAAGCCATCCAAATCCCATCCGTGTCCACACACCCACACCCCAACAGTTAATCAATTGCTCCTAAACTCTGCTGATAGTTGGTTTACTCATTCCAACTAGAACCATGTTGGTCATCCAAAAACATTTTATAAATCCCTTTATAAAATTCCTGTGCCTATCAGGGCTGGGGTTAGCTTGAGGCAAGACTGGTGGCCAGGGCCCCACACTACAGTAGGGGCCGCTATCACTCTTGTACACTCCCGCTCCTTCGTCGGTGAGTCCGAGGCAACTCTGTGCTCTCAGGCCCAGCCCCCCAGGCTTCATAAGAATCAAGCCACTCAGCTGCAGATGTTCAGCAGGGTCAAGCTCACAGGGAGATGGATTTCTACAGAATATGCCCTCTGTGCCCCAACCACACCGCCATAGCTATGAGGTTGGAGAACCAAGATTTATAAATAGAGCACAAATCCAAACCCACAGGGGTGCTTCATCTGTTTGGAGAAAGAGAAAAATGATAAGGAAACAAGGCCTTCTGAAACCACTGATAGAGCTCAGAGAGAAATTGTCTCTGACCAGGGAACAGGGCGAAGACTCATGTGAGACTTGCAGACCCATGAGCCCTCCGCCAGGGAGGTTTCAAGGAAGAGCAGACTGGAACCAAGCCATGGGAAGCAAGCAGATGATGGTTAAGGAGAGGCCATGGAGAGCAGGGCCTCAGTGGACGATGTCTGCCTCAGTTGAAACTCACTGTATGCCCACCCCACAGCCAGACTGACAAGGACCAATGTGCACAGAAATACACATCCAACTCTCAAACCACTCATAAAGCGCTGCAGTTCCACTCTGGTCACTCCAATGGTGCATCTGAGCCAGAGCATCTCAGCAGTATCATGGCAGACATCAGCCACTGGCCATGACAGCAGGAAACACCCACTGGCCCATCAGTCTGCTCTGGCTCTGGACAAGGGAACCTTTTCTTTAGCTGAAAAGAGTGATTTAAATGGACTTAAATTCATTCAACATAATCACACCACATCAGTGTTGCTAAGGGTAGTGGTAAATAATTCACTTTGGTAACGGCAAAAGCTAGACCAGGAATAGTCACTCCAAAGACACAAGACTTAACATAAATCCTACTGAACTTCCTACTCTTGATTCCCTGTCAAACCACTCTTCTCTCCTTCTACCCAATCATTGAGATGCTCTGCCAGCCTATGCTCTGTCTGCTGCCCCCTGGGTGAGCTTGTCAGAGCCCACTAGGCACAGCCTGTCCTCCTAGGATGGCTCTCTGAGGCTGTCCCTAAGGGGAGGGCCCATCGAGAGAGGTCTCCTGCTTTATACCCACCAGTGCACATCTAGGATAGCTGTGTTGATTCTCTAGCAGTGTTTACTGAAGGCCAGGACATCCATCCCAGGTCCTCAGCACCTTACTCTGCAGCAGGGAAACTCAGAGCTAGAAGGAAATTCTGGGCTCACTCAGTCCAAAACACAGGGAGCCTGAGGAGCAGGGAGGGGAAGGACTGGCATTGGGCTCCCCAGCTAAGCTGTACAGAGGAGGTTCAGTTGGTGCTTTCTGCAATGAACAGTGATGCTCATGTGTCCATAATTTTCATGCAAATTCCATCTGATCCTAAGGCAGGACTGCTTCCTATTCCTACTTGCCTTTTTTTTTTTTTAACATTAAATGCAGTTTTATTAAAAGAAAATGTCTTTATTTTTATTTTTATTAATGATTTTTATCTTTTCCATATAGTTGGTTTACAATATTCTGTCAATTTCTAATGTACAGCAAAGTGACCCAGTCTCTCTCTCTCTCTCTCTCTTTCTCTCTCTCTCTCTCTCTCACACACACACACACACACACACACACACACATATATATACATTCTTTATCTTCTGTCTGTCTTTTGGTTACTCACCACCTGCCTCCCCAACCTGGCTTCAGAGATAAGAAGATGCTGATGAGAGGTTTGCATTTATTTTGATAACACTGGAAGAACTTGAGACTGGAGTTTGTAGAAACTCCACACTTGATGCTTTTAAAAATGCACCACGGACACCAGGCTTGTTTACCAAAACAGTCTGCACTGGCTCACGCCAAACCATCCCCCAAACCTACCTCACCTTTTATTTATTGGCAGAAGAGGGATCTGAAAGCTCTCCTGATCACTACTCCTCTTGAACCAGCACTCAATCCCTTCTCACACATTTCAGTGACTCCTTCTCTAACCACTGAGGGTATTCCATGAATTAGGATGGCAGCACCCAACAAGACAGTTGCAATGACCCCAACAAATAGTATAAACCTTCTTTTGGGACCAAGTCAAGTTGAGGGTCTGATGTCCCCCAACCCCACAGCCTTAGCATGAAGTTCAGTGAATCTGCAACTACAGCCTATTTCCTCTGCTGGTAACAGGCAGAAGGCATGGAGGGGCACAGAGTGTGTCACCCTGAGCCGCCTTCAATAAACATAGAATCAAATTCATCCTGCACAACAAATTTATGTTAAAATGACCATCTGTTAAAGTCGGCTTTGGCTGCTTTGTCAACTGCCCATCAATAAAAAACCGCTTTCTATTTAGGCAGACCCAGAAGTCTACCCCCTCCTAACTGCCCATCTCCAGCATCCAAGGATTTTTTTTCCTCAACAAACAAGAAATATTTGTTGAGCTGAAGAAGCATTCTTCTGCAAAAACGGTACATTCTCAGAATTCTATTCATAAGCAATGATGATGCCAAGATCCCTTGAGCCTCAACTCTCACAGCAAACATGAAAGGATGGCCAGAACGTGGTAGCAGCTGGGGAAGGACGGGCAGAAAGCCCAAGGATCTAAGTAGATGACACCATGTCACCTAAACTGTACCACCTGGACAGCGCACGAGACTGCGAGTGAGTGAGATTATCAAGGGAGAGTGCAAGGTGCCCCGTTTTGCATCCGGGCGGCTCTGCCTCTCCTTGTAAGTGGAGGAAAGCACGAGGGACTTTCCCCCCAACCTTGCTTAAAACCATTCCAAAGCTGCTTTGTCAGAGTCATGCCAAAGCTTCTAAGAGAAGTATCGACATGTTACAAAATAATCCAATCATCTCAAATCTGCTGAGGAAGGGAACAAAGATACATCCTATAACCTATCCGGGGAACAGCCTAAAATCCTAATAATATCATCTACTTAGCAAAGCATCAGGGGCCATTCGGAGGTCAGGAAATCAGGACAGAAACCTCATTCTGGGAATCCCAGGAACAAAGCTCACCTTTTCTGGACCCAGGGAATCTGACTAGTTTCCATTTGTCTCTGTATTACCACTAATACCTTCTGGGATTAAAAAAAAAAAAAAAAAAATCCTAATTCGAACACTTCAGCTGCCCAGGAAGTGTTTCTAATAATATCAACTTTCATCTTGCCTTTTTTTTTGTATTATAGGCTCAATGCTTTCACCCCTTTTTACTACTAAGCCCAACTCCCTGATCTCGGCAGCTGCTAAAAACCATCCAAGCACTTTGCATCTATCCGGAAATCCAGAATGGCAGTATCGGTTCATAGATCTGCTGCCAAGGGCAGATGCAGGCACATCGCAGCTGGGCCTGCTCTCCAGGGGCCCAGGGCACAGACGGGCTCAGGGCCTGGGGCCACCCAGCCTCAGCCCTGTGCGCAGAGAAGCCAGGCCTGCCTGCACCGGCTCCAGCAACTACAACCTCACAACCTTCATTCCAGTCCCTCCACGAGGCCCTGCAGAACAAATGGGAGGCAGCTATGCGGTGGGGCTGTCTGCACAGGCTTTCTGCACAAGGCGGCAAGGATTGGGCAGCACACACGCAGTCTCCAAACACACTGCCTCTGTTCCCATCCCACGTGGATGCCGTGAAAAATGGCATGAAGAAAGGAAAGAGGACTGGGTGGTTGTTTGCAACCCAGGCAGGGAAACAAAAAGCGACTTCTGTTCAGTAATGAGATGAAATAGAAGCCAGGCTTCCGGGAGGGGGCCTGACATTCCTGCACCACGTTATCCCACCCACCTGACCCCCTGGAACGGAAGGAAGATCTAAGAGAGAACAGAGAGAGCCAGTGTTTGCTTCCTGAGCTGAGAGTGAGAGGAGGGAAATGAAACAAAACAAAACAGCCAAAGCAGAAGAGGCTGGGTGGGAGGATGAAGTGGTACGCGTGTGTGTGCACGCACGCACGCACGCGCGCGCGCACACACACACACACACAGAGCTGGTATTGCCCGAAGAAGAGAATAAACGGGCACATGCTTCAGCCATGAGCAGATGGCTGGCTACCTTTACCCGTTGAGACCTGCAGCTGTCACAAATAAAAACATACATCCTTGTTATCTTTATTCCTAATTGTTCCACTCTAGCTACTTTACTGCTCTCTGTGAAAAAGTACATTTTAAAAAGATAATATTTAATGTTAGTATCAAACAAGAATCTCGTTGCTGACATACTTAATTCTTCCCAACACCAAGCTTGCAAGAGAAATAAATTCATAGGGTTTGATAACCAGAGTTTACATGTAACTACAGAGGCTCCCCCTGGCACCCCCATATAGACATATGTACCTCACTGAATGTTCTTTAAAGATATGGCTTATCTGGACAAACACAGGAATTTGAACAATTGGACTGAATTAGCAAGAACCACTCCTACACTATGCCATGCTATTTAGGTAATTGAATTTTCGCAATTTAGAAAAAGCAATAAAACCATATAAGATATGGCAGTAAACATACACAGTCAATCCAGCTTAATGCTCAGAACTTTTAATGGACCTTAGAATGCAGCTCTTAGGTAACCTAGTTTAATTTTTTAAAAAGAATTAAACTGCCATTTCCCAGGAACCTACTATGTGCTGGGCACTCTGTCTAGTGCTTTACAAACTCCATATCTGTTCAGCCTTATTTCACAGATGGAAGATGGAGCCTGGCAGCCTCCTCGCAGCACCTGGGAACACATGAAGCTAATGTATGGAAGCTTAGACTGTTCTTAAACCTCTCCCAGGTGACACTATTTGTCTACATAGGAATGTGTTGGTTTTTTTAAATCATTTTGTACAAAATCTCAATCTTAAATGCCATGATGGGGAGTTCCCACTGTAGTTCAGTGGGTTAAGAATCCAACTAGTACCCATGAGGATGCAGGTTCGATCCATGGCCTCACTCAGTGGGCTAAGGATCTAGCATTGCTGTGAGCTGTGGCACAAGCTGCAGATACAGCTCGGATCCCATGTTGCTATGGCTGTGACGCAGGCCGGCAGCTGCAGCTCCTATGCAAGCCCTAGCCCAGGGACTTTCATGTGCCACAGGAGCAGCCCTGAAAAGAAAAAAAATGCCATGCTGGTCCAGTTCAAGGGGTAAACCCACACTTTCCAGGTGCAGGGCCCCCTAAACATGCCTGAAGACCAGTCAAGTAGAAGGTGGCAGGCACGTGATGGTGACAGCTGCCCTTATGGCCTTCACAGCACTGTCGGGGATGGAAACGCTGGGAATCCCAGGAGAGTGGTCCTGGCCAGGCCCATGACCCCCTGGGAAGTGCAGAACAGCAGCTGAGCTGACCCTGAAGGTTCATAATCTTACCTGTATGGTCACTCTTCCCTACCTACACAAGCCCCAGAAGTCCCCATCACTCCTTGACCTGAGATGACAACTGCCCCACCCCCGAACTCTGAGGAGGGCTCAGCCCCTCTGCCTCCTCCTGCCACAGGGTTCACATGGTTACAGAGGCTCTGAGGGCCCTGCTTCTCCAGAGATGGAGACAGGCTACCAGGACTAGACAAGACCCCTTGCTCCCATCACCATGCCCACCCCAGGCAAATGTGAGCCAGTGGCAGAGCCCAGAACGGTCTAGATTTTGGATCTCCACCTGCGGTTCCTTCTTCTGCATAATGTCTTAATGTCTTAAAGCCAGATTCCCAAGTTAGGCACAGTGATAAACAGATGCCTCTTCTGTTTAATAGCCTATGTGTCGTAGACAGAAAGATCCCATCTTCTGCCACTGGCATCCCCGGGACACCTAGACTTCTCTCATTTCCTCCAAGTCAGAGTGGAACACTCCACCCCAAGGATGGTGTCAGAGACCCCGCCTCGTGCAGTCTAAGTCCTGGAGTCACACCACATGCTAGAAGGAGGCATGTTTCCAAGTCATGGCTCCCAGCTCCACCACAAGCCAAATCTAAGTCCTAAACCACCCTGTGCACTCAAGTTGAGCAATGCAATCCCGGACAAGATTAGCCACGGGCCCACACGTCCCACGTCATCCCCCACTCTAGCAGAGAATGTCACGCTGGCATACACACAAGAAAAGCAAGATTGAAGTATTAATGCAACAAAAGAAACAGGCTTTTTAGGGGTAGGAAGAAACCAGAAGAGTCTTACAAGCAAGCTTAACTGATGAGATGGGAAGGGACTCCAGCTATTTGCCAAATACCTAGAATTGCAAATATCACCCTAGGAGAGTTATTCTAAAAGCTCTGAAGTCTCTAAGCTGAGATGCCTAATAAAAAAACAAACTTCTGAAGGGAGCCCAGGAGAGTGACACCTTAATTAGGTGACAGTTGGCCAAGAATAAAGCCTTTCAATAACAAGTCTCAGGAACTGAGAGGTGGGGTGGGCTAAGAGGGTCCCAGGGAACCATGGGCACAGGCTGCCTCTCCATTCTGGTAACAGGGTCGCCAGTCAGGGAGAACAGAATGCTATCTCCACGCGTGACTATAAAAGGCATAGAAATGAGGCCCAGGGGCATGTGACCCCCTTCTAAATAAAGAAACCCCCACACCAGGAGCAGCTGACCAGAGCAGGGGCCTTCCAGGGGAAAAGAGACAAGCTCCGAGCAACACACAAGCCAGAGCCTGCTGGATGGCCTGCCCCTCCTTGCAGGCCACTCAGACCTCTGCCGGCCCCACATGGACAGGCAGGCCCTGACCCTGGCCCACCTTGGCAGTGGGGGGGCCAGCCCATGCAGGACCTGGCAGCAGACAGCATTTCACAGAAAGATCCTTACGGGTGGCTTGAACTTACAAAAGAAGTGTTAAGATGAAATAATGCATATCACATGCATGGGGTCTCAGGGCAGAGAAATTGTGCCCCCCTCCCCCTTACCTCGGTCCAGCAGGTGATTTACAAGCACTTAAACAAGTCCTCCACTCTTACCTGGTGGCCCCAACATAGCAATCTATAAGCAAATGAGGAAGTGGGGCAATTCCACCCCATACAACAATACCACCCTTGTGAGGAGCTTCAGATAAACAAAAACATGATAACCTGTCTGGGGCTTTAAAAAAATGTAGAATTCTCTTTTTTATACCACCTGCCTTCATTTTAAGTCTTTGACCCCATCAGTGAGATGGCAGTAAAATGCTTTGCTTTTGTCAATAAAGGAAGCCATTTCCTGCCTTTTAACTGGAAGGCTCCAATCTGCTGTTTTCCTGGTTTCTCATTTTAAAGGCGGTAGGAACTCAAACAAACTCCAAGACCACTGTTCCAGTCAATGCCCTTTTAATTGGAGTAAGCCTTCACCACCAGCAAAGCCAGCTTCCAACATGGCCCGGCTTGTCGACTTTGTGGATTTCCTGGCAAAGACTGGGCCTGTTCACAGGCAATTCAGTGATCTGAGTGGACCACAAGCTGTTCACCCTAAGAAGTTACAAAGTACTTGGAGACTAAGTTCAGCAATATGTTTTTGGATTCTTTGGGGAGGGGGGTGGCGGGGGCTAATTCGATACTTGAAATCAAGCACCAGAAAGCCCCCTGGCAAGCAAACCCCAGGCACACTTAGGCAATGCGCTGGGCAGGGAGAGAACCAACCACAGGTACCTGGAGAAAGTTCACCCCTGTTCCCTCCTCCCTGGATGTGGCTGGCCTCCAGTGAATAAATGAATGGCACCCCAGGTCACACTTCAATTTTGAAGATGGTTCCCCCATTTCTCCATCATCTTTGGCCTTGAGTCATTCTGCAGGGCAGGAGAAAGAAGAGCTACCATCCATGGTTGACGCTCCCTGCCAGCTAAGAGCTGGTCTGGGGAACCTCTGGGGAGGAAGGGCCGTGAAAATGACACGGGAGACATCCACATTTCATAATCCTCGAGTCTTTTGGCTTGCTAAGGACTATTGCTCCACACCGCTCTCTGGGCAAGGGGGAAATATATCTTCCTGACAATCAATCTTCCACAAAGCAGGTGTGTGCTCACCCCTGGGGTGACAGCCACCCAGGCCAAGAGCTGGAGGACACACCCAGAATTCACCCAGCACCACAGGCAGGCTTCTCCTCGGGATGGGCACACCAGCTTCCCACCAAGCCCTGCGGTCCTCTGCCAATGGGTGAGGCATCTGCTGGCCAGTGGTGGCCAGTTGCTCAGGGGGAAAGAACACCACTGTGGGGAAGGACACTACAGGCGGAACACCAAGTGCATGGCCCAGTTTTGCAGGATTTCACAGGCTCTCATGAGGGGACTGGGGGGAGGCTCTCTGTCAGAGTGCTTGTAGGGAAGGTCACCAGGCCAAGGGGGAGAAGCAGGGAGGCTGGGGAGAGGCTGTGTCACTGATTGGGCAGAGGGGGAAGTGGAGAACAACAGATCAGAGAAACATTTCAGACGGTAAGGGCTTGGTGTCCAGTTGGAGAAGGAAGCATCCAAATGGTACCCAAGTGTCTGACATGGGAACCAGGAGAACAAGAATGCTGCCCACGCAGAGAGGGGATGAAAGAAAAGCCCTGGGCTGGAAGGGAGAAGCCAGGAAGGACCATTGGACACTGAAATGCCCATGGTGGTCCAGACATAAATGCATATAGGGTAGAGAGCTCACAGAGAGTTATTTGCATGGCCCATGCAGACAGGAGGATGCTGAAGCAGTGGGGAGCTATTCTGCGGCAACAGGACAGGAGAAAGAAGGCCCCGGGTGTTACTCTGGAGAATACCAGCTACTAAAGACTGGACACGGAAAAGGAGCCAGAAAAGAGACAGCTGCATAGGTAAGAGAGACGGAAGTGATATCCGAGAGCATGGATGAAGGAATCAACAGTTCCACATGTGAGGGGCACCAGCTACATTTTCAGGAAAGGAAAAAGCCATACACAGTTTTTCTTAAGGGTCAATCACTTTTTAGGAATGAATAACTCAAGCCTGCATAAAACCACCCCTCAAAATTGTGAAATAACAGAGAAACACAGAAGCACGCAGAGAACCCATAGCGTAGTCATTTCCTTCATGGCCCTGTCTGCGGAACTGCCTGCCACCGCAAAGCCTCCGTCTACATGAGGGAGCTAAAAGGAGAGCATCGAGTAAAAACTGCCTATCAGCGCTACATAATTGGGTGTTTCTCCATTGTGTCAAAAACTTCACACACATCCTTGACTTGACGCATCTCTCCAAATGTTCCCCTTCTATCCGTAGCCAGCCCTGGGAAGAATAATGGAATGGGATTCTTCTATGCTTAACCTTTTTTTTTGGGGGGGGGGAGGCACTCAGCACCCATGGCACACAGAAGTTCCCAGGCCAGGGCTCAAACCTAAGCCACAGCAATGACAACACCAAGCCCTTAACCTGCTGAGCCACCAGGGAACTCCTATGCTTAATTTTTAAAAATAGCCATCTTAACACTTACGTGGACCCCCAAGGCAGACATTCTGTTTGGACCTAATGCCGTCCACCTGGATCCTCAATTGATCTCTAAGCATTCTGGCTGGAGAGGTGTAGGACCAGCCAGAGAGATGATGTAGGGAAGAACCCAGGGCTTTCAAAGGCATGCTCTAAAACAGCGCTCTCCAAAAGAATTAGAACGCAAGCTACATGTGTAATTTCAAATTTTCTAGGAATCACAATAAAAAGAAAAAAGAAACAGGTGAAACTAATGGTAGTAATATATTTCATTTAACCTCATATCTAAATTATAATTTTAAAATGTAATAAAAATATCATGGAAATATCTTACTCCCCTCACCCCGCGCACCACACCCCCACATCCCCCCCCCCAACTGCCCCATACTACACTTCGAAATCCAGTATTTTACACTTAAAGGAAATCTCAATTAGAAGAGGCCACAGTTCAAGTACTCAGCAAGACATGTGTGGCTAGTGGCTGCCACACAGGACAGCGCAGATCTCAAGGGAATCTATGCACAGGAAAGAGTTCTGATTCAACTAGAAAAATCTCCAAGAAACCTGCCTATGCTTGAGTTTTCAGGTCAAAGTGAAGGGAAGACAAGTTCCCTGAGCACTGTTATTAATTTTAAATAAATACTCCATTGTGAAATCACAGGAAAACATCGGCAGGCCTGAGACAACTGGCCAGGGAAAAGGCCGCAGGGTGTGGCCTTGGGGAAGCGGGTGTTCGGCCAGCAGGCCCATCAGCATCAGACACAGCAGCATCAAGGCTCAATTTCCATCCCCTGGTCCTGTCTCACGGAGCTTTTCCTCTTTCTCTTTCTAATCTTCCAACAGCCCTATGAGGAAAGCAGGGTCTGTCCCATTTTGCAGATGAAGAAACTGAGGGCAAAGCCAAGTTTAAATTACATGCTCATTTCCAGTCATGGCCACCAGATTTGGGCCCAGAACTCACGCCTCACCCCTGCTCCCGGCTCCTTCAACAAACAGCTGGCCAGAAACAGCCCTGAGTCCACAGTGAGACCTAAATAAATACTGGATGAATCACTGAACAAGTGCCCACCTAATGACTTTTTAAAGAACGCCTCCCTTTTGTACAGAGCTTATGAGTTTTCAAAACAGTTTTGCACAAACATTTGATCCACACTAAGAAGTAAGATGGGGCTGCCCAGTGGAACATTCTAAACATGCCCAACTATAGCCCAGAAGGGCAGGCTGGTCCAAGATCATCCAGGCTCTTTCCACAACACGACACCTCCCTTGATGATGCCTTTTTCTTTTAAAATGAAATTTTTAAATGTCAAGACTACTTGAAAATATTTTTTGTTGTTTTCCAAAACCAGCGGGTAACCTAATGATAGGGTACCATTTTAATCAATCACAAATGTGACTTTTAACACAATACTTTCCCCAACCTTAGCCAACAGGGATTCTCCAAGTGGCCTGATGGTGTTCTCAGCTCCTCAAAGTTCAGATTGTAGCTCCCTGACTAAACCAGCGTTCACATCCCCGCTGACCAAATGATAGGAAGCCTGAAAGCATGCGCTGGGTCCAAGCAACCATCCTTTCTCTGCTGCCGCCCTGGCTGGCGGGGAACTGAAACAAGGCTACCTGTGGGGTCTGGCCTTTGGTTTGTTTATTTTACACACTTCACAGTTTAAGCAAGCCTACCAATTTGGGATTTCTTGGCTCACCGTGACTAGCTAGAGTACACAGGCTCCTCGGGTCTCTCACTGGGCCAACCATTAAATAGCTATTTATAGCTACCACACTGCCTTCCAACCAGTGAGGGGAACCTTCCTGGCCCATAGACCTAAACATCCCTGAAAGCAGTAAGATAAAGGCCCAGAGTCACACTTCATTACCAAACAACCTGGTGCTCACAGTATTGATCACAATCAGTTATACTCAAAGGAAACTAAGCACACGGCAGATATATAAATGAGAAGTTTCCAAACACCACCACCGGACCCCAAGAGCAGTACACACATTTCAGAGTTCTTTCACTAAGTGATTTTGTAAGATCTGCATAACTCTTCAAGAAAGAGGTGGAAAAGAAAGGAAACGGAAGCCAGGCACACAAATGTGCCTGGCTGCACAGCCACCTGCAAGGATGGCCTGAGGCTGGGCCTCATGGAAACTGTTCTGGGGCTCCCTCGCCCCCGCCATCGTGGCTCTGCTCCATCATAAACCAGGACGCCTAAGCATGATAATGTCACCATTCAAGATCAAAGACCACTTTCACAGGATGTGAATCCGCCCTTTACACTTCCTTTATTCCACCATATTCCAGGTGCACTCATGCTAAGGAAGGGCTGCATTACCAAAAATATTTTTTCACACAAAGGATAGAAGAGTGCAGCTCCTGACCCCGCCAGGGCTTAGCCTCTCAAGCGCCGTGGATCACCTTTCTCATCAGAAATGCAAAGTGGAAGGTCCGAGAGCTTCTAGCCTGGAAGTGTGGTGGGTGATTCTTGGCCAGGCCACAGTCTGGCATCCACAAATCCCCCCAAGACCCCACATCCAAATGCAATACAACCACACCTGCCCAGCAGAACTTTGCGTTCAGAAGAGGAAGGAGGGTGAGGGAGAGGGGGCAGGAGAGAAGCGGGAGGGATGCTGCGGTCACATCATCTTACTTTTCTGGCAGCGGTTTGTGGTCCAGCAGCGATAGTTGTACTCGTTGTTGATGGTCGTCTTCTCACACAGCGGCTTCTCCTCCAGCGTCCCTGGGCACAGGTCCCCGCATTCCTTCGGGGGCTTGTTGCCCACGATGTAGTTATTGGACACAGCATCCAGGATCAGGGACCAGTCCACCGTAGAGAGGTAGCAGAGGTCGGCATTCTTCTCGATCCTGATGGCCCCCCGGGTAATATTCCTCAGGTTGTAGAGCCCGATGTCCTTGAGGTTGGTCATCTCGAAGATGACCAGGGCGTAGTTGTAGAAGAGCTTCCAGCCGCGGATGACCGTGAGATTGGGGAAGAGGTCGCCAAGGCTCTCAAGGCCAGCCACACGGAACAGCAGCAGGTACTCGGTGATGACCGTGAGCTTGGGAAAGCGGTAGCTGCGGTAGTCCTCAGCCTTGGAGATGAGCAGGATGTGGAGGTAGCCCTCGATCACCGTGCAGTTCTCCAGGCGCTTCAGCTGCTGGTAGTCGTTGCGGATGTCAATGCCCGGCCCGCAGACTGCAGAGAGACAAGAGAGGAGGCGGGGTGGATCTCAGTTAAGACGAAACCACTATTTAAAAACTACTTCCCAACCCACAATCTGGCCAGTTTTCAGGAAATCTATATTACTATTAAAGAAATAAGACCCATTTATTCACTGTGGACCACCGTGGCTGTGGCTGCAGGTGGACTATCTGGGGAGCTAACCAGTCAGCTGTCATTTAGGAAGTGCCTCCTCTGGACCAGGTGCCAGGCAACACGCTCACTGCTGTGGGAGATGCCATTCCTGCCCCACTAGCATGCAAACCATGGCTTAGAGCGCAGGGTCGCGCAGGAGCAAAGGGGAATGTCAAGGTCGCAACCCAGACCAGGCTGCGCACTCTACATCCCTGTTGCAGGGCGTCAGTGCCCTGTGCCTGAACAAACATCTCAGCAGCCAAGTGACAACAACCCACTACTGCAGCCAACCTCAAGGACACCAAGCAGTTAAGTACACACTGGAGAAGGGTCACCGTGACCTGGGAGGTCAAGACCCCAAGAAACATGCTCCCATGCTTCCTACTACCATTTGATGTGGGCAAGTAGTCTTGGGCTCTCTCCAGTAGTGCATGAATGTAGACAGAAAGGCTAACTTAGCAGAAAGATAAGAACATGCAACTTACATGAATAAAAGAGGTATATATTTCAAATTTAATAGAGTGGGGTTTTTTGTTTTGTTTGTGTGTGTGTGTGTGTGTGTGTGTGTTTTGTTGTTTTTTTTTTTTTTTTTTTTTTTTTTTGCTTATTTAGGGCTGCGCCCACAACATATGGAAGTTCCCAGGCTAAGGGTCAAATCAGAGCTACAGTTGTTGGTCTATGGCAGAGCCACAGCAACGTGGGATCCGAGCCCTATCTGTGACCTACACCACAGCTTCAGGCAATGCCAGATATCCTTAACCCAGTGAGCAAGGCCAGGGATAGAATCCGCATCCTCATGGATACTAGTCGGGTTCGTTTCCACTCTGCCACAATGGGAACTCCCATAAAGTGTTTTATTAATCAAGAAAGTATGCTCCCTGTAGAAAGGTTAGATAATAGATAGCAAAAAGATAGCAAAGTCATCAATAATACCAATATCTAAAGATATCACTACCTATGCCAATTATCTTTTCTCTGTAATATAAAGGAAATTGGACAATAATGTTTTTAAACATACTTCATTTCATATAAACATTTAACCAAGTCGATAAATGTCCTTCTACAGCACCATTTTAAGAAGGGGACAGTAATTCCAGGATATGAATATGAACCATGAGTTCGTTTTTTTTTTTTTTAAACTATCCTCTATTTAGGTTATCCCCATTTTTTTTCACATCATAAACAATACTCTGATAGATAGCCAAGCTATCTTCTTTGGATAAAGCCCTAGAAGTAGAATTACTGGACCAAGGCACTTTCAGATTTTAAAGGCTTTTGATAAAATAGCTGTAATACTGGAAATTTTTATTCTTCAAATTCCAGCTATGCATGCAAAGAAAATCCCTTGGTTAACATCCTTTCTTAGGATTTAGCAATTCCAAAACTTTCCATTACTGCTTCCCAGGCTATGTGATGTTTTCTGACTGGTGTAATTTGCTAATTTGTGAAGCACCCAACATGGATGGCACTGCAGGAGATGTAAAGCAGCAGTGTCCTCCCCTCAGAGGCGACTCGCTGTGGAGGTAGGAACTAAGACCCATGACAAACAACTGTCAGGTGAGGCAGGAAGTGGTCAGAGCGCACACACTGCAGGGCCACTCTAGATGTGAGTGGATCTGAGCAGGCCAGATGGAGTAGCCTTGGAGCTTTCTGCAGAGAGACGGTCCTTTCCATCACATGCTCATGCACTGGCTGCTGAAGGATGGGCGGGATTTATAACTGGGTATAATGTTCCAGAGAGAAAAAGCAGAACAAGATACATTCAAGGGGCAGCCGGTTTGATGACCAGGAGTACAGAGGAGAGCCGAGGAAGGGAGTCCACCAGAGCTCAAGTAATAAAGGATCACAGGTGGGCACGGGAATGTTCATCTCAGAAGCAAAGCTTCTCTCAAGGCTCTAGGGTGAGAGAAAGCCCAAGTAAGGTGGGTTTGGGGAGGATTAATCTGGTGATCAAGTGCAAGACAGAACCAAAGGGGAGGAGATGAGGGGAAAGAGAGGAGAGTCCAGGAGGGTTACAGTCTCTGGTAGAAACTGGACAGAGGCGTGGGGGCAGGGAGGGGGAGGAAGGGGAAACCCAGAGCTGGGGAGCAGGCAAAGCTTGAGAACCCAGAACTGGAAACTTCATTGTGCCCAATCTCCTCCTTTTACTGTTGAGAAAAAAAAGTGTCCAAGACAGAGAAGAGCATGGGGGAAACCAGCACTCTGAGAACTCCCACATGCCAGACAGAGGCTGTGCTGAGAGCCTTGGATGCTTCCCTGGATGGGACACTCTCGTAAATACCTCTCGCCATGTAATGCCATTGCCACCTGGGAAGGGGAGGAAATTGATTTGAGGAGTCAGGTCTTTCAATAAAAGGACACATCTGAAAGACACCAACCATTTTTGGAGAGTTCCAGCTCTCCACATCTTCACCAACTGGTTGCCTCCAACCCATGCCAATTGAGCTCCTGCCCTAGTCATGATACCAAACAGGTCAGCAAAGCCCCCAGTGACATTACCAAAGGCAATGAAAGCTCCAGACCCTTTCAGAGGCTTCTGGCCTTGCCTCCTTCTCTAGGCCCCTCTGACCCCCATGCCCACCACCACCCTTCCTCTCAACTTGACCTTTACATGCTGGCCTCTGTCCTCACCCACAGGTAAGAGGCTTCCTATGCCTCTCAGACACTGGATGGTTCTCTAAGCTGGGTCCAGAGTGCCGTGAGCTCTGCAATTGTATATCCACCTGCCTACTCCAGAGCTCCACTTAGGAGTCTAATTAACTTGCTGACCCCTGCACCCCCCACCTCCCAAGCTTCCATATTTGTCAATGACACTTCCAGTCCCTGAACTGCTCACATTAAAAATCAAAGAGTCCTTCTTGATTCTTCTCTCCCTGCTCACACCACACAGCAACGTGTCCTCTTGGGCCTCATGCTAACTGAAATGTCAGACAAAGACACTTATATGTGGAATCTCAAAAAGCCAAACTCATGGACATAGAGTAGAATGGCAGTTGCCAGGGCATGACGAGATGTTGGTCCAAGGGTACAAATGCTCAAATTCTGGAGCTAAGTCACAGCTTAGTGACTGTTGTGAACAAAACTGTATTACAGACTTGAAAGTTGTTAAGAGAATAGATCTTAAATATTATCACCAGACACATGCAGAAATCACATTTTTTGTGAGGGGTTGGAGGTACTAACTGACCTTACCGTGGTGATCATCTTGCAATGTATACAGGTATATAATCCTCACTTTGTACACCTTAAATATATGTTTATGTCATATATTACTGTCAATGATATTGCAATAAAGCTGGGGGAAAAAAAAAAAAACATCCTCTGAGCTCCAGCTCCTAAGCCTGTGAGGATCTCGGATGCCCTTCCCGCCACGACGCCCCCCTTTCCTCAGCCCACAGTTCCTCTACCATCCCACCCGCACCCTCTTAGGATGTGTCTACCCTCCTCAGGACTAGCTCTGGCCTCTTTCTCATGCTGACCACTCCCACCACAACGTCAGCTCCAGGAGGGCTGGTAGTTATTTTCTATTTAGCCCATGATTCTATCTCCAGTGCATGAAGCAGCACTCGCGCTTGGTACACACGCCACTGACACACATGTACCAAGGGTGCCTTCCTCCACGTCTGTCTTCATGCACCACTCTCATTCTGACCTGAGCCACCATCACCTCCAGCCTGGATGACAGGAAACCCCTCCCCAGGACCCAGCCTCCACTTTCCTGGCCACCCCACCCGCCTCTGCCTCTTCTCTAGTATGTTCCTGCTCAGCATACTGTGGCCTCCACACTCCTTCCCTCATACCCTGCTGTCGGGTACCACCCCCCTCCCCCACCCCCCCACACAGCTGCCTCATTCCCATCACAGGGCTACCATTCAAATGTCACCTCCTTGGAGCTTTGCCCAAACACCCTAGCTTCACCAGCCCCCCATTCTGTCTCCCCCCCGCCCGCCTCATTTCTCTATTTCATCCATTTCAGAGCACTTTTCATGTCTGAAAAGTGTTGGTACCTGAAAGGATGTGTTTAACTGAGTGACTGCTGTCTGTTTCTCCCACTGAAAGCAGAGACTCTGCACTCTTTGTTTTTTCCTTGTCTCCCAGGCCTAACATCGGGCACACAGCAGCTCCAGTAAAGATATGCTGCCTGGCTGAGGGCAGAAGTAAGCCTTGTATCCTGGTTCCCACTCTTTTTTTTTTTTTTTCTGGCATGCAAAAGTTCCCAGGCCAGGAATCAAACCTGCACCACCACAGCAACCCAAGCTGCAGCAGTGACTACGCCAGATCCCTAACCTGATGAGTCACTAGGGAACGCTCCGGTTCCCACTCTTGAGTTAAGTCAGCCTGAGGTAAAATGGAGTAGACAAGGTCTCTGTCGGGTATTTGCCCACAGAGTACTCCCAGTTTCAGGCCAGTGACTCAAAGTGAAAGTCTTTTTCTTTTCTTTTACACTATTTATTTCTTCCTATGCCCAGCCTAAAAGTTCATATTTCTTCTATGCCATTATAAATTAAGTATACTAGTTTGCTTCTAAATGATAAACAGAAATTTTTATAGAGGAGTATTTGCACGCAATTTATGCTGGTATTCAACATGGGTCAGATCATATTATGAAGTATTAGCACCAATTTGTGTGCTATCATTTCCAATAGACCAGAAAATTCAGTACCCAGGGAAAGAGCAGGAGGGCTCATAACTGAAGTTCGCTGAAGTTTTATATGGCCACCAAAATGGACACTAGGGAAGAATCACATTCCCTCTGCCTCCTGGTTCCCCACCACGGTCAGTGTTGACCATTCTGTGCACAGAAGTCATACTACAGGGCGAGAACTAACAGCTTCTTCCAATGAAAGAGCTGCCTCCACCCTGGACACTTTTTCCCCATTTATAGAAGAAAGGAAAAAAGTAGGAAGAAACTTCCCATTTATTCCTGAAAAGAAAACAAGCCCAAGCCACAATGTGCAAGGAAGGCAGGACCCAGCCACCAGTGGTTCTGGATTCTGTGAGTGACACTGCCGGTGTCTGGGGTGTTTTGTGATAGGAACAGAAGAGGGGAAAACCCAGCTGGACAGTGAGTGATAGCACACTGCTCAGACTTTATTGTGGTGAGACCTTATTTCTGCCAACAGGAAAGAGAAAACAACATGCCTCGCTTATGCCACGAAATAATACAGGCATTGAGGGAGTGAGTGTTCCAAGCAGTGTAGGAAAGAGAGGCACGCCCTTGCTATACTCATTGATGATTAAAAGGGGAGCATAAAACACTGCCTTCTCCTTTGCAAAACCACAGACAGCTGAAGAACTTGCAACCCTTAAGAAAGGCATGGGAATGTGAGCTCTCAGCCTGGCCTGGAAAGAATCACAGAAGCTCCTGGAATCACAGGCAAGCAGGAAGCAGAGGGGAAGTGCACAGCTGGAAGGTGGGGACGGGGGCCTGGGCAGCAGCCCCAGAGCCAGTGAAAAGTGACAGCACAACTGAAGCAGATGGAGGACGGCCAATGCGGGGAAGAGGGGCATGGGCATGGGGGAGGGCAAGGACTGGGGAGGCCGGAGGTGGCCTGGTACCTAGGTCCGGCCACCGCAGAGGGAGGGAAATAGGCTGGCAAGCCCCACGCCAGTGAAGGTGGGGTAGAATTCACTTCCTCTAGAATACCATTTTAAATAAAGTCTTTCCATTGAAAGAAATATTACCCCCTCCCCCAAGTTCCTAGGTAGTTTTAAAACATCAAAAGGTAGAGTTTCCTGCGGACTTGAGTGAATGCCATAAAGGAACTATATATATCTGGAAAATAAATCCCTAAGAATTGCTCACATAAGAAGGGCTAATGAAAAGCATGGAGTTCCCATCATGGCTCAGTGGTAATGAACCCAACTAGGACCTGTGAGGACGTGGGTTCAATCCCTGGCCTCACTCAGTGGGTTAAGGATCTGGTGTTGCTCTGAGCTGTGGTGTAGGTCACAGGCTTGGCCTGGATCCCACATTGCTGTGGCTGTGGCAAAGGCCGGCAGCTACAGTTCCGATTCGACCCCTAGCCTGGGGACTTCCATATGCC
Organism: Phacochoerus africanus; assembly: GCF_016906955.1. NCBI lineage: Eukaryota > Metazoa > Chordata > Mammalia > Artiodactyla > Suidae > Phacochoerus > Phacochoerus africanus. The sequence continues at coordinate 139,543,261 of NC_062545.1, forward strand.
ATGAGTGTGGCCCTAAAAAGACCAAAAAAAAAAAAAGAAAAGAAAAGAAAAGCCAAGCCTTTGGTTGAGAAAACCCCAAAATGCCGTGTATCTAAGTATTTGGGATAGCTACACGAAAAATTCAATTATAAATCTATTTTATGCTCTACATTAAACACAATCCTGAGTCCTAGAAAAAGAAAAAATGGGGTGACTCAGGTCTGAGCCCCAGAGTGCTATGGCCTGGCTCTTGCCCTCAACTGGTCACAGCCCTCCTGCCTCTAAGCCTCATTTTCCACACCTGCAAAATGGGTTATTCATACCTACCCAACAAAAGCTGTCACAGGAGCTGATAAGGACTTGTATATTCCTATTGACAGTAATAAGCTTGAGGCACTGTGACTGCGTAAATTAAATGTTAATAAAAACATTCATCCACTGTGTTGTCCCAATCTAAATACTACTCATACACAAGAAAAGGGGGAAAGGAGCAAAAGTGTCGGTTAGCCTTCTGACACCATTTCCATGAAAGAATAGCACAGGCATTTATCTATTTAAAATGTTTCCACTTTGATCAACCCTTCTAATATGGGACAGTCTTGGCTGTGGCTGGAAACAGAAGACATTGGGAAGCATAATTAGCATCGCTTTCCTATAGGTCTACAGGCAGATAATGAAAGAAAACCACATTCATAAGCCAATTGTCAGCTCTGCTTCTGCTGGTAAAATCCAACATCACAAAACATCTTGATCCTGGCTGGTGGCCCATGATGGGAGTTCTTTACTTCCCTTAAAATTAATTCTTTGGAACCAATAACTCAGTATTACAAAAACCCTCTTTAGACCCACACTGTGAAAGCCACACAGATTCAAGAGGTCAAAAGAGGATTCATGTGTAACTGAATTTTGTACCAGGAGACAGAACAACCATCTCTTGAGTCAGTGGCAAGTTAAATGAGATAAAAGTTGTAATAGTCAGTGAATAGGACTTGGGGGCCCAGGACTCCCCACCTCTTGGGAGCTCAGGAAACCATCTCAGAGGTTGGGATCCCTGAGGACAATCTGAAAGATGACCAGAGTCTTGCCACCAAAGACAGGGAAGGGGGCACCTACCACCCCACCCATCTGGAGGTGGCTGGTGGCAGCTCAGGGGATCCCCAGGGCTACAGCCTGTGTGACAGGGCAAAGAACAAAGGTACCAGCAGGGCAGCCGCTAGAAAACAGAATGAGCCAAGTGCATAGGAGGTCAACTTCATTTTGCAGTTTGGAAGATGGTCTTCAAAATTCTAAGTGTGCATCAGAACAACATGGAGGGCTGGGTAAATAAAGCACTCAGGAGCCCATGAACTTGCACTTCTAGTAAGTGCCTAGATGATGCTGATCCTGCTGGCCTGGGTACCACCCTGTGAGAACCAGTGCCCTAGGAAAAATCCTTTAAACACCCCCCACCTGTCACTACCCCTCCTTGTACTCCACACCTGCTACATGGCCCAGGAAAAGCCTGTGCACCCAGAGTTCTTAATTTGCTCTTCAGTCTACTGGAAAATCTCCAGTCATCCCATAGACACAACGCATGAAGCACAGCAAAGCAGAAGGAAGATGGGGTGGAGATGTGCCCCCGCCAATGCCCCGATCCGCCCATGGCTGTTGAGTCTATAGCCCCTTTCCGGAGTCAAGGGGCACTCTCTCCATGTGCTCAGGGAAGGCAGGGCCTGGGTTTCTTTCTACCCACTTCTCAGTATTCTACAATTAACCAAAAAGTCAGAGATGGGGGGAAAAGACAATGTTGTAATAACAAATACTGCTAATACTCCAGAGTTTGTTATAGTGGAATTTTCCATGTAAATGTAAACAGACACAATTCACGTTAAGCCTTTTATCTTCATATATCAAGGAGAACTGTGTTTACATTGTGTATGTACATTTATATTTTACACAGAAGGTAGTCCAGGCCACCTGACACATTCAATAACTAAAGGCCATCTCAAGAATGCAAGGAATTGCATTACACAGGTGACTTTGGGGACAGTGGTAAAAAATTAAGTGTAATTTTCAGTGTGCAGTGAACAAGATCACTGCCCCACATAAGAGCCATGTCTACCGTAACATAAACATCACCTAAGAACCCATGCACACGTACAAGGTACAACGCAGTCCCCAAAGGCTCTGAACAGGAAAACAGAATACTACGATGTGGCAAAGAACTCACAAAGTCGGGTGAGATGTTTACATCCTGCCTGGCCAATGAAGGAATGGAAACTTTACCGGGAATTAATTCAAGGACTGGAGGGAACACAAGGCCCAGTGTCCCCGCCACATAGAGCATCTGGAGCCAGACAGATTGGTAAAGAATGAAGCTGTATTTGCTTCAATGGAGGTGCACCAACTGTTTTCCTGGGTCTTCATAAAAACAACTTTGCCTGCTCTGATGTTTACTCCAAATTCCTTTCTGATCTCAAAATATCGAGAGCCTAATATCCTCTCTAAGTCTCTATATTTCAAAAGCACCATTATGAGAACCTCCAATCCTTCTGAATTATCCCCAGTTCCAATGGCTGGTTGCCTTTCTGAAGAAGCAGCACATCTGGGGACTAGACTCCTTTGGTTACACCCATCCACTCAGGCCCCAAAGACCCTGTGGGAGCCCATGGCCAGGGCTTCCTGTGGAGGCAGCCTCCTCACTACCCAGCACACACAGTGCAGGTGAGACAGCGCCCTGAGCTGTGTGGCCAAGGGGTGGTGCTGTGGGGCCCCCAGAACTGCAGTAAGTGATGGGTAGGGCCAAAGGAGGCAAGCAGACACACTGCAACCTGATCTGGAAAACCAGGCTCCGTCTGCCTCCTCTTCCCTTTCTCTATGCTTTCGGATGTTCTACTCAGAACCAGGCAAGCCTTCTAAATAAAAGTTGGCCCTGTGGCCCCCATTCTCCCACACTGGCTTTTGTAGAACATGTTATATCATTCCAGTTAGAGTTCATATCCTCATTTCAAAAGTTGTTTTTTTTTTTAACTTGGCCCTACAATGTTCCAGTTTCCTTAAGTGACCTATACTCATTCAATTAGCCAGTTATCTAAACAAGCTGATAATCAGTGCAGAAACCCCACACCTCTGTTCCTCTGCACTGTTCCTTGATTCTTCACAGGTGTGGTGTTAAAGGTCAATGCCTGGAACTGATGGAAGCTTTTTATCTGATGGGAGCGGGGGCTCTGCTGGAGGGAAGGGGCACTGGGTCAGTCCTCTGGGACCAGGTAATTCTTGTTCCATCACTAACTTTCCACCACTTGGCCTGAGGTTGGTCCTTCACTGCTGTGTTTCCATGTCCTCCTTCCATGTCCTCCCCCTTCAGATGTGAGTATGCAGCTACATGTATTCATTCTTCCAACAAATAAAACACCTCCCAAGGGCTAATAGATACCTTCCAGGGGCTAGGAAGCTGGCAGTGAACACAACCAACCCACTCTTGCTTCCATGGAGCACCCACTCCTGATAGGTTAATCACCCATGCTTCATCCCCCAGGGCTCACCTTAGAGACCCTACCATGGTCAGCACCTGGGCTGGGTGCACCCTCAGACAAAGATAACACTCCTGCTGGATGTTAGAGTCAACCCGCACCTGCTACAGAGAAGCAGCACCCAGAACATGAAAGGACACCCATCTGCAATGCCCAGAGAGGGAGTTGGCCAACAGCGCGAGAGCAGGTGAGCACTCACCCACAGCAGGGGTGCCCACACAGACATGCACCAGGCTGTTGACTTCAGCAGGGACTACACTGATCTGGGCCCTGGCAGGTGAGCAGGGGGTGGGGGGAGCAGGGATTTCAGAGAAGAAAGGGCAGGGTGAAGTCTGAGGGAGAGCAGGAAGGCCAAGGGAAGCCTGAAACAGAAGGCACTGAAGAAGCCAAGGGAAACCCCAGCGAGGGGCACGGCTTGGTACTCACAAAGCAATGGAAAGGCGTGATCACTGAGCGACCTGGGCCTGAGTAGCCTGAAAACATGGAGTTTGGAGGTGCTGCTTCTAGCAGCAGTCAGTAACTAAGGTATAGGGGACTGTATGCCCATATCCACAGCATCATTCCCAACAGCCAAAAGATGGAAACAAATGTCCATTGATGGATGGATGGATAAACCAAGTATGGCCAACGCATACAATGGAATAGTATTCTACCCTAAAAAGGAAGACAATTCTAACACCTGATACAACATGGACGAACCCAGAGGGCTTTATGCTGACTGAAATTATATAGTCACCAAAGGACAAATATGTACAGTAATCAAGTTCAAAGAGACAAAAAACAGAATGCTGGGTGTGGCAGATGGAGGTTTTTGTTTAATACAGAGTTTCAGCTTTTCAAGATGAAAAGAGTTCTGGAAATGGGATATACAGCAATGCCAATGTACTTAACATGAGTGTACACTTAAAAACGGTTAAGATGGTAAATTTTACATTATGTGCTTTTTTACCACAATTATTTAAAAGCATAGGGCAAAAACTTTTGCTGCATTTTATGGTGCCCCCATGTGGGTCACACAAGTGTAAATGGATAGCTAAAAGCAGACCACGTGGGCCATGCACCACCAAGGACTGAGAAGAACCCAGGGGGAAGGAAAGCAGGTTTGACCACAGCTCTGCCACAGATGGACCAGGCATTAGAAATGAGCCACCAGGAGTTCCCATCATGGCTCAACCCAGCTAGATCCATGAGGATGTGGGTTCAATCCGTGGTGGCCTCACTCAGTGAGTTAAGGATCCTGTGTTAGCCTGAGCTTTGGTGTAGGTCGCAGACATGGCTCAGATCTGATGTTGCCATGGCTGTGGTGTAGGCCGTCAACTACAGTTCCAATTCAATCCCTATCCTGGGAACTTCCGTGTGCCACGGGTACAGCCCTAAAGAGAAAAAAAAAAAGAAAAAAGAAATGAGCCACCAGGCCAGGCACAGCTAGAGAACTCAGGGCACAAATCAGTAAGAGTCCTGCACAGAATCTCCATGGAAATGGGCTCTGAGCATCCTAAGCGGCTGTAAGTGGTCAGACAGGTGGGCAGAAGCTAAAAAATCTCCATGTGCAAGACACGACTCCTGCAAACTAGACTGTGGCTGGTGTCATCATCAGATGGGACTCAAGGGCAGAATTCTCATGCTAGTTCACCAACTTTCTAACGCTGGCTCTTTCCAGGTCATTTCCTATAGCCAGACACATCCATACTGCCATGCGGCTCTTACCTTGTAACGCACAGCGGAATGAGCACAAGAAATTCCTTCACACTCCAGCATGCCCCTCGCCCCCAACCTCTTGCCCTTAAGTCCTCACTCCTGCTCTGTTTCTTCCACAACTTTGGCATTTATTATTCTGCTCCATATTTGCCTCTCCTCCAAGGGAGAGTTATGTCTTCCCTTTTGTGCTCATCGGAGCACCTGGAGGCTGATCTCATGCCTGACTCCTTCACTGAGGGTTGCTGTGACTTTTACCAGGATCTGGTACCCTCTGCACTCAGGATTTCTCCATGTGTGCCATGGGTACCCAGACAGCAGCCTCCAGGAAGCCACAACCAGCATCCTGCCAGGAGAGGATGTCCTATACTAGTGCCCTCCCAGACCTTGGCTCCAAAAGATTAGCTAAATACCTTTCTCCCAAGCGGTTCAATCCCACTTTGCTCCAGATACCAGTCCAACACCCAAGCCATCATAGTAACAATCCTTCACTGTGCTCTAGTATTATCAACCAAAGGCAGAAATAGAAGAAAAACACATCTGCAAAGTGAAGCCATGGATCATAAACCATAACCATCATAAACCGCAATGACTTGGAATTTCTGGAATTTTTTCTTCATGCCTACGGACTTTTTAAATTGGTAGACTGTAGGGACACAAGACTTCATCTATACCGCCTTGTTAAAATCCCATCATACCCTTGTTGACAAGGTGAGACAATAGGAACTACATTTGAATAGCCTGGTAAATGTACAATTCATCTGCCAATGTGCTGATTCATCAATGACCCAGAGAAGGTCTCTAGTGGAAGGCTATGGGGCTCTTTCTGCATGTTTCAACATTTTTATCAATTACTTGAATGATGGCACAGATAAAATGCTTACCTAATTCAAGCATGACAAGTTTCCAAGAGAGATGGAGAATACACTGGATGACAGTCATGAGCTAAAAAGATCAACAGATTGGAATTGCAATAGAGAGGAAATAATGTTATTTGGACACTTGGGTGCAAAAAAAAGAAATGCACAAATGTAGGAGGTGTGAAAAAGACTTAGGAGATTTAATTGGATATAATTTCTGTATGTGATGATGGGGCGTTGTGACTGCCAAAAAAAAAAAAAAAAAAGTCAGGCAGTCTTAGACTCTACTCAGGGAGACTTTGTAAAGTAAGAGGCCAGAGGAGCGCCCCACCCCCCCCAACTGGGTTTCTGTCTCCACACTTTAAAAGAGAAGAGAGTACATGGGAGAACATCCAAGTGACAGCCAAGAAGGAGCAGGGACCTGAAATCCATCCCACAGAGAACAGCTGAAGAAAGCAGACATGCAAGGGTCTGCAGGGAGGAGGGCTGGGTGGGTTCTATGCGAAGCTGATGGGAGAGGGGAACACAGAACTCAGACCAACACTGGGTGAAGGATTTGATTTCCACAGAAGAACACACAGTAGGCTTTATTTGAAGTCAGGCTGGGCTGTCTAAAGAGGTGAAAAAGACTTCTGTAAAGCTGCACATCTCAGAGATTTTATAAGTCTGATTTCACTACTGCTGATAACTCTGTGGGGGTGTGACAAACAAATGACCCACCTGGGACCAGTCTGTCACTGGGGGCCAGAGCTGAGGCTTAACTATGGAATCCCTCAAACAATTCTGGAGCAGAAAATTCCTCTTTAGAAATACAGCAAGGGAGCTCCTCCTGTGGCTCAGTGGTAATGAATCTGACTAGTATCTATGAAAATGCAGGTTCGATCCCTGGCCTCACTCAGTGGGTTAAGGATCCAGCATTGCTGTGAGCTGCAGCATAGGTTGCAGATGCGGCTTGGATCTGACGTTGCTGTGGCTGTTGTGTAGGCCAGCAGCTACAACTCTGATTTGACCCCGAGCCTGGGAACTTCCTTATGCGGCCCTAAAAAAGAAAGAGAAAAAAAAAAAAAAAAAGGGCAAGGCTGGCAAAGCTGCCACCACCAAGGGCATGCATCTGAAGAGAGGCTGTCCCTCAGCCCCTGCCCCTCAAGAGCCATCTGACCATCATGGGGGCCTCTTTGAAGGCTTGGAGAGTGGACAGCTCTGTCAACCCCAAAACCCTGACCCCCTCAGAGAAAGGCAACAGAGGCAGCCTGTAAAGAGTCTTACAGATATCTCAACCCATATGTTGACAGGAATGAGACCCTGCCTTATGAGGAAACTGCTATTATTTCTGACTTCATATTCCACTGAAAAGCATATACTGTTGCCACAGGTTAATTCTAATACAGAACGTCAAATTCTTGCTTTCACTCACAAACCATGGGGAAAAAAATAAAAACCACTAAAAAAAAACACTCTCATTTAACTCCCAAGAACTCTTCCCACACAGGCAAAGTTTTCCTTGGACGACAGAGGTGGAGCTCGCAATTTTGGAACCCAGGATTTCAACTCCATCGGACAACTGCCCTCAGCACCTGCTGTGTTCCTATGAAATCACATACTCACCTCTATCTCAATTCTCAGTTTTCCTTCCACATATTGGTTGCTCTTTGTAATAATTCTACTCAGAAATGGGTTGAACCTTCCAATGCCAAGTCACAGAGATGCTGGCCCCCTTTACCATATCACACCCATCCTTAGTTGGCGCTGAAATTCAGATCACACCAAGATGCCCTAATGTTAAGACGGTTACCACCCAATCAAAAAATCTCTATTCTCTTCCACAGAAGTTGAGAGGTTCTTTTTTTTTTTTTCCTTTACAAATTCAGGTTGAGAATAATACAATCCTCAAGTACCCGGAGAACTCTGACAAATATGAGTGACACCTGCCTTTAAAGCAAATCATTTAATGAGGTGCAAGGGGCCAAGCGCAGCCACAGCACCTGCACTCCTCTTACCCACACCTTACAGTAGAGCAAGCTCAGGGGAGCTCGGGGTGGGGGGGTACTGCAGGCTGAGGTCCCAAGGGAAGGGGGGCATGCCAGGCTGCCCCCAGCCCTCACTCCAGGAAGGAGGCAAATATTCACAAAGCCACACAGCAGTACAGCTGGGGTCCTGGAACCTGCCCAAGGCTCCTTTTCACTGGTGAAGGGGTGACAGGCATGCCCACTTGATGGGCTGTCGTAGAGGATTAAGGAGCCTGGCATGCAACGGGTGCTCATCAACAAACGATGCAGTGGGTTGGCCCTCTAATAACCCTCCAATTCAGTCTCCCTGCACCCTTACACCCCGCCCGTACTGTGCTAATTTGCTTGCGGCATGGTGCGGACAAAAACAATTATGCTTAAACACACACACACACACACACACACACACACACACAAAACCCTGGATACATAAAAATGTGGCAATTAAGTGCAATGGCATTCATTCAAGTGCTCCTTGGTACTGGATAGCGGACACATTTCCAAATGGAAACCAGAAATGAGACAGGTGCTACTGGGGGCAGCCCCGCCTTCCGCACTTCGAGAGAATCCAAAATTTCTTGCATTCTCTTCTTTAGGATAACACAGGATGCCGCCCTTAGGAATTCTACCCTGGACAGCAGAGGAACACAGAAAAATAGACAATCTTTCTATAAGGGAACAAATCAACCCCTGGGAAGTGGAGACAAGTCCAGCTCCAGATGCTCACACAAGGCGGGCTTCTGCGGCCCGAGAGCAGCTGCAGCATATGCTGTGTTCTGTGCTGCAGCTGGAGGCCAGGTCCAGTGGACAGCAGCCGCGCTCAGGTGCTGCACAAGCCAAGTTCCGAGCATGGAGTCAAAACAGAATTGTTCCGCAAGGGGGAAAAAACGTCTCAGCGAAAGTCTCAAGTCCCCACAATTGGGTGGTAAACCCTGTCCCCCAACGTGCGAGTAGCACCACTCGCAGGTAGGGTCAGCACCTGCCTGCCTGTGGCCAACACCTCCTCTGTGCCCTCTGTACTCTGCTCATCCCAGTCCCAGCCTTTGAAATTAAACAGGTCTCCCGGTCACAGCACTGTGGCTGGAGCTGCTAGGCGGCAAGTAAGGGTGTTTACATGGGACCAGGCAACAGGGATGGAGGCAAGGGCAGGCCTCCGGGTCTACTAGGCCCCCAAGATTAAGGACCACCACAACACTCCTCCAAGTGCCAAGGTCAGTGCCTCAGGAAAGGAGACCTGGGCCAAGGGCACCCAGGCAAAAGCCTCAGCAAAACGTTAATGATCCTGGGGACAGAGGACCCAGGGTCCTCAGGCTACTTGGCACCCCTGCATCCCACCAGATCCCCCATCATCCCAGGGCCCCTGGTGCTCCAAGGCAAGATGTCCTTCTCCCCATGAAAACCCCCACAGCATCAAGCAGCAGCTCTCACCAATGTACTGGATGGAAAACAACAAACTCTCAGTAACTCATATTGAGTCCTTTCCACTTTTAAATGCTGGGGCCCATGGGAAAGAGATTTCAGACAAAGGCTCTGATTCCTAGAAAAAAGACCTCCACTTCGTTTACATTTTTCACAGAGCATGGTTTCTCAAATGCTCCTGGAGAGTCCATTCCTCGTGGTTCCCCTACCTACAGCGAGCCTTCCAGGGCATCGTAAACACACTTTTCATGACTAGACAAAGGTGAACTAAATACAACATTTTCAATTTATCAGAACAGCAAAAATGACAAGTCTCACAATACTGAGCTTGAGCGACGCCCCAGGGCGCAGAGATGCTCTTAGTTTTGTGGGTGCACTTGAGTGTGCAGCGCACAGAGATGCCCCCTTACTTTTGTGGGAACACTTGTGTGTGCAGCCATTTGGAAGGCAGCATCCATCCACACATTCGAACCCATAATCCTCTTTGGGGACCCACTCCTCACAAAAGTGGGGCAGATAAATCAGAGTGAAACATTCCACAGAATCGTATTTATAAAAGCAACAACTGGGAAACAACCTCAACGTCCATCTTCAAAGAAACTGCAAGGTCTCCTCACAGTGATCAATACAGAGCAATTAAAAAGAACAGAGAGTATCAATATGTTGCTGATTTTTCAAAGCCCTTTAGAGGAGAGAAGTCCAATAAATACCACCCAGCCAAGCAGCCAAGGTTAACATCACTGGGGACTAGTCAGGTTGATGGTGTGTTCCCTGGATGGGCTGAGACAGAAGGCACTTCACTTCTGGGGTCTTCCCCTCTCCACCAAATCCCAGGATCAAGGTCTAACCAAGGGAAAACTAACAAACAAATCTAAATTGAGGGATTCGCTGCATAAAACCTGACCCACGTTCCTCCAAACTGTCACAGCCACCAAGGACAAGGAAAGTCTGAGAAACCACCGCAGACCAGAGGAGGCAATGAACACACAACTGAGATGCAGGATTCTGCTTGGGATCCTTGGACAGAAAAGGAACACAGGGCAAAAACTGGTGAAATCTGAAAAGGGTGCTGAGTTTTGTCAATTAATGGTGAAGTGGTAATGCTTGCTCCTTAGCTGTGGCATATGCACTGTGGCAACACAGGACATTAACTGGGGGAGCTATGAAGGAACTCTGTCCTCATGCACCTCAATTTTCACAGCAAGTCAAGACATGGAACAACCTAAGTGTCCATCAACAGATGACTGGAAAAAGAAGATATGGTATATATACACAATGGAATACTACTCAGTCACAAAAAAGAATGAAATAATGGTATTTTCAGCAACATGGATGGACCTAGACCTTATACTAAGTGAAGTAAGTCAGAGATAGACAAATATATGATATCACTTACATGTGGAATCTAATAAAAAATGATACAAAGGGACTTATTTATAAAATAGAAACTGGAGTTCCTATTGTGGCTCAGCAGGTTAAGGATCCAATGTTGTCTCTGTGAGGACACAGGTTTGAGCCCTGGCCTCGCTCAGTGGGTTAAGGATCTAGTGCTGCTGTGGCTGTGGTGTAGGCTGGCAGCTGCAGTTCCATTTCAGCTCCTGGCTGGGGAACTTCCATATGCATAGGTGCAACCATAAAAAGAAAAAAATAAAACAGAAACAAACTCACAGACTGCAAAATCAATCTTACAGTTACCATAGGTGAAACTGTTGGGGATGAGGGAGGAATTACACAGACACACTACTGTATAAAATAGATAATTAACAGGAACCTACTGTACAGCTCAGAGAAATCTACTCAATAGTTTGTAATAACCTATATGGGAAAAAAGAATGGATATATGTATATGTATAACTGATTTACATTGCACTGAAAGTAATACAACATTGTAAGTCAACGATACTCCAATAAAACTACATTTTTTAAAAAACGGACTCTGTCCTGTCACAGCAACTTCTGAGTAATCTAAAACTATTCTAATAGAAAAAATTCACTTTAAAAAGAGACAGAGAGAAATGGAGAGAAGAAGGAAGACACTCATGACAATAGGGATCCCATTTCTGGTTTCTGCTGCTGCTGTTAAACTATCACCTTGCTCTGCGGCTTCTGCCCTCCTCACCCACCGATAGGTGTATAAACACAGGAGGGAAGGCCTGAAAAGGGACACACAGTTGTTGGCAGCAGTCATTTCTAGGGGCTAGAGAAAGGGGAGGGAAAGCTCCCGCCTCTCCCCTGTGACTCTGTGCCGTTTTAATTTTTACAAGGAGCACACATTCATATCTCACTTGTACCTGTAAAACCATTTAAGAAACAGAGTAGATCACTCTGCTGCAGGAAGCTAGCCAAGACACATTACCTTGAAAAACCACGAACTGCACATTCACATTTTAAAAACACACAAGACGCGACCTGTTTGCGGCATGCAGCATCTGCGAAGCTTACCTCTGGGAAGTAGGACAGAACGGGGAGGGATTTGAGAAGAGTGGGGACAGGGAAGCTTGGCGTTTTGGATCCTCACCCTCTGAGCAAGTGTTTTACCAGAAGCATATTTTTTTTAGGGCCGCACCTGCGGCACACGGAGGTTCCCAGGCTAGGGGTCCAGTCGGAGCTATAGCTGCCGGCCTACACCACAGTCACGGCAACGCCAGATCTGAGCCTTATCTGCAACCTACATCACAGCCCACGGCAACACGGGATCCTTAACCCACTGGGTGAGACCAGGAATGGAACCTTTGTCCTCATGGATGCTAGTCAGATTCATTTCCCCTGAGCCACGACAGGAACTCCCAGCATGCGTTTTTTAAATCATCATCATCATCATCAAAATGACAATATGTCCTCACAGGTCCTTCCTCACTTGTTCCATCTCCCTGGCTCCAAATCACACCCAAAAGAGCTGAAAAACATTCTGTAATTCTGTTTCTAGGGCCAGACACCCCAACCCTGCCCCCATATCCCTGCAGCTGGGGCAGATGGTGGGGCTTGGAGCTCCATCCAGAACTACCCTGGATGTGGTCACCAGCCCTCAGTCACACATTAGCTGGAGAGCTAGAAACAGAGTCCCTCTGTCCAGCAGAGTCTGTGGGTATCTTCACTGCTCTCACTGGAGCATCCTGGAAGAGCTTTAGGGATGTGGTAACTGATATCCATGATAGCAGGAAAGTGTGGCAAGACCCTAACCTGCCTTCTGAATCAGCATTAAACTATTCAAGGTCTCCTCCTGCAGTAAAAAGACTCTAATATTTTGGATTAATATTTTCTGATAATTCAATCTAGGACAAAGCCCTGGGTTCGCAACTGTATCCAAAACCTACTGCAGCTGTCCCAGGCTGCTTCTCCTTGAAAGGATATCAAAGGCCAACAGACAGAAAGAACTATAAGATATCTTGAGGGGGGAAAACAGGACAATAAATATGAAAAATTGCTATTCCATGTTGCTTTTAAGATCAAGTGACTTAATTTCACTAACATTGATTTTTTTTTCAGAGTGATTTAATTTTGCTAACACTGGCTGAGCTTCTGCTTACTTGATATTGACAACTGGGCAAGCCAAAGTCACCACTCACCACACAGAGGAGGGGAGGAAGCATGAAAGGCCAAGCCCTGCAGGGCCCGCCCAGATGCAGATGTTGATGGATGGAATCATGGACTGGAGGGTGGGGGTTAAAGGGGAGTCTCTAAGGTTAATCATGATTTCTTTTTTAAGACCTGGCTCTCTCTGAAAGTCTGATAAAAGAAAAAACCAGGGCCTTTTCTCCAAAAATTACACCCACAAAGAGATTGCATGCAATCTCAAGAGGACCTCTGAACCCCATCTTCAGGCCTCCTGGGACAAAGATCACTAAACCAAGTACTCTTGAGCCTTAAGCAACAATAATTCCACTTTACAGGTGAATTAACTGAGGTCTAGAGGGATTTGATGACTTCAAAATTCCCCACTAGCTGGTAGCTGGGTAGAAACAAATCCCCCTCCCACAACGCCAGGTGAGATGTTTCTAGAGAACATGCAGCATACCCAGCAGAGGTAGGCCTTGACAATCCCCCCCCCCCAAAAAAAAGATTATAACATCATTCCTACATGTGCCAATTCCGCACATTGGTACATACGTGAAAGGCAGTGGCATTGCAACAACCCGTGTAGTGAGAGTATGAGGTTTGCACTACTGGAACTTGGGCCAGGGCTAGAGTCACAATCCCAAATCCTGCACTCTGCTCATGAAACAAGAACCCATTTTTAGGTCACCAGAGAACATGCTGGCGGCCCAGTCAGCAGCCACCTCCCTCCTTTAAATACCAAGCAGGCACACAGAGTCCTTCAACCAGGGGGGACCCAACACCCTGCCTAGCAGCCCCCGTTTCATGCTGCATCTCATAACCTGTTGCCTGCAAGAAGACTGCAGCCCCAAGCTTTGGTGATCAGGCTGCAAGGGGTGCAGGAGAGAATGGCTGCCAACCCCTGGAACCAATGCCAGCCTCAGATAGATCTGTGTACCAGGAGCACTCTGGTCTCTTGCACACTCTTCTCCTGCTTTCTAGGGGCACCACCCAGGGGCCCAGCTCGCAAAAGGTATTTTCAGAGAGACCCAGCCAGACAGTCAGTAAATACAGACACTGAGCCAGACAGGGCTGCTTCTGGAGGCCCAGGAAAGAGGCTGTGCCTCGCCTCTGGGAAGAAGCCAAAGGGCAGACACAGAGCAGGTCAGAGGAGGAGAGGCCCAGGAGGGTACTGGGATTGAGCCTGGCAGGAAGCCAAGGAAAGACAACCGCAGCAGAGCGAGAACTCGGGGTCTCCTGACTTACCCCCTCTCCCCTGCACTAATCAACTCAAGCAGGAAGTTGAAGATTGTGCTCCTGTAAGTTTTAGCCTCAGCGAGGACCCACAGGGCCAATTCCTAGGGGGCTAACGTCTACAACACACCATTGCTGGGCTCACAAGCCCACCAGCCAAGTTTCCATTCTCTTCCCGGAAATCACGGTGAGGTTAACTATGACTTCAAACATAGCATCATTCTTTAAAGCACAGAGTTCCAGCTGAAAAGTGAAGTGGAATTCTGAAATGCTAGGATTTGATGAATCTTCAGGGTTTCTATCTAGTGAAATTCAATCCTCTAGTATTATCCAGTGGAATGGCAAAGAAACAAATAAATTAAAATAATCTAAAACTGGTTTCCATTTAGCTTTGTAATGTGATTTGGGCCCATAAAACTGACTTTCCTCATTACACTTGGCCTATGATATTATTTAAATGAATTTGCAATTTTCAAATTATAGTAACAAATGGCACCCAATTATGTGCAGAGTGGCAGGGCAAAATCAAAGCTAGGGAAAATCACGCAGGAAATATCTCAAGTTTGAAGGATAAAGAGAGGAAGAAAAAAATGTATATGTGGAGCATTTACTGTGGGACCCAACTCTTCACAGGGTTTCCCAAACATCCAGAAGCTCAGGGGTGCTGCATAACTTGCCCCCAAATCCATCACTATATACTAACGCTGGATGGAATACAAGCCCAGGTTTATCGAGGCCAAATCCCATGCTCCCTCTCAGCACACGGAGGGTCTCCTCCAACCTCAATTCTCTTTCTATTTGCTAAACTGTAGTATCCCAATGGGCAGATTTTGCTCCTTTAAAAAAAAAAAGAAACAAACAAACAAAATACAATCTATAAAACAGAGACAAACTTAAAAATTTCAAAATCTTATGGTTACCATAGGTAAAACCACTGAAGGGAGGGAGGGGTTGGGAGGGTGGGAATAACATATATACACATGACTATATAAAACAGATGATTAACAAGAACCTACTGCATAGCCCAGGAAAATCTACTGAATAGTTTGTGATAACCCGTATGGGAAAATAGAATGGATATCTTTATAACTGATTCACTTTGCTATACACCTGAAACTAATGCAACATTTTAAGTCAACTACACTCCAATAAAAAAATTTTTAAAGAAAATAAAGCTCCCTGCCTTCATCTGGATGAGCTTTAGTTAATGTTTGTAAAACATTCAGAAAAGGCCATAAAAAGATCTTCACTGAGGGCTGTGCTAAGTATTAAGTATTATTCAATAAACCACAGCTTGGAGGCTGCCAGCTGACGTCTAGCTATAACCTGGAAAGAGTGTTGGCTGAATACATTGGGGTTTTTTTTCCCCTGTTTCAATTTCTAGGTATCGTTTACATTCATCTGCCCCCCTTCTATTAAAAAAACATAAAACAAAGAAGCAGAGCTACAGTAAGACACAACCAGAGTAGGTGGCATATTATGATAAACAAAGATGACAATAAAACATTTTTCCAGCTGTGATAAACATACTTAAGATCTATCGTAGAGGCTGCTGGAGCTACAACTGAAAACGATCAAAATTACAAGTTGTTTATAACATAGAATTTATGTCTTTAAAGCTTTCATTTTTTAGGCAGAAGTTGTCTCACTAGGAGATCATTTCCTTACCTTTTTCTTTTTTTTCCCAAATTTGAACTTTTTTTTAAGTGGTGACTTTTTGAGGCTGTCAACACATCCAAAGTGATTTAACAACTGGCTAAAGGATGGGCAGCACTGTTTACAAATGAACAAAGCACTTGGCTCATCTCAGAGGCCAAGTTGGTAAAAAAAGCTGCTCAGAGCAGCCTCATCAGCCTCCAGGACCATTCCAAGGATCTATACCCTCCAGGTGGTTATGTGCATTTCATTATGTCTCTGTATCTCGAACAAGGACTTCAATTAACAGCTGTCTCCCTGTCCCAGAGATCAGATGCAAGAGAGTAAGAGGAATGAGGAATTATGTTCAGATTTCTAAATATCCATGCCTTCGTGCCATTTCTTGGCCTCTGAAGCCATTTGGTTTCTATACAGAGGCTTCCTTTCTTTACTTAAAAAACACTCACATACACACACCAAAAAACTTTAAACAATAAACTTTGCCATCCAACTGTGACTGATGAGATGAGCTTGTGAAATTGGCATGTCAGATGCACTTATGTAAAAGGATACCCACTTGATTGCAATTCATAACATCCCTAACATCTTAAAAACTTCAAGAGACAACCACTTCCTCAACAAACAAAACTATTGTATGTGAAACCAAGCTGAGCTAAGATTACCTCATCCCTTAAAAGCCAATGGCAGCGAACAAGTTGTAACCCAGCTGGGCAGTGACCACATGAGTACAAGGGACTTGCCAGCCACCTCCCTGCCTCGTAAGCAAGAAAAGCCCCCAAATCTGGGACTACAGAGGAAATTCAACGGAAGCGGGTAACATCAGATTGTGAAACACTTGGTCTGCTAAATGGAACACTTTACTTTTTGAATCCTAAAATAAACAGCCAGATCGCTTGAAGAATCACTGAGGTGTATCCTTGAAAAGGCACTTCACCTCCTTTCAAAGTCACACACCTAAACTCGTCAGATCCAAAACCCTTGTGGTGAACACCTACTATGTGCCAGGCACTGTCAGGGCCTGGGGAAACAAAGAACACGTTCCCTGCTCTTAAAGAACCCCTATAACAATGGGGGAGAGAAAGATGAACCAAATGCCCCAGTACTGTGTAGCACATACAAGATACACCGGCAGGTAAAGAGGTCACCAACGGGAGAGGTCAACCAACTCGAGGGAGGGAAGGCTGCCCAAGAGCCCACCTGGAGCAAAATGCACAGCGAGAAAAGTTCAGTATCACCACCCATTGCATGTGAGACTGAAAATTAAGCTGTTAAATATAAATGTCAAAAGCCACCCAGAGAAAGATACTAGCTTCTGCATCCCCGAGGAGAAGGTAAAAATGTAGACAAGTTCTTCAATTAAACCTCTAAAATTTCTGAATCAACTATTTACAGAAAAAGACTCCTCTTATAATGATATTGGACACTTTTCCCCATGAAAAAATAAACCAAGAGCACAGATATGTTTTTCAATGTGAAGGTTGGTCTCCTTGGGCCCTACATGGGATGCTAGGTCATCCCACAGGAATATCCCCAGCGAACATTTTTCCTAGAATGCTCCCAGCCTTTCCTGAAAAACAACTCAGATCACCTTTGCAATTGAAAAAAGTCCTAGTATTACTTGGGATATGAAAGTTACTCAAAATCATGTCAAATCAGATCACCACTGAATGCCCTCTGTGACCAGGGGACAGTGGCAGCCCCCTTGTAGGTTTCCAAGGTACAGGTTGTGCACATATCCACCCTTCTGTTCATTTATCAATCCTGCCCCCTGACACCCCTTGGCTGAGAACCTCCTCAAGGGCAACCAACTCCTTCCTAAGCACTCTCCGCCCTTCACCTTCGCCTCTGCCTTCCTAAGTATTTCTTCCCCACTACCGCCCCGTGCCCACCCCACCCATGCTGAATGATGACAATCTCCTCGTGGCCACAAGTACCAGACAATGATCCAGACGACATCAGAGAATGACCCTAAACTCAAGGGTCTTGGCTTGATTTAGAGGCATGAGCAGAATTTTCAACTTAAACTGAGCCAGACTTACATGGGACAAGATTCTCCACTGAAGGGCATGTCACAGCACCTCCAAGAATAGCTCTGAGGGTGGAGTGTGAGCCCCCAAGAGGATCCAAGCCATCCCTCACATGTAACATCATCCCAGGGTGATGGCGTCCCAACTCTGCTTCCACATCTGCAGCCAGGAGCTGTAGCCGCTGGCCTACGCCACAGCCACAGGGGATCCGAGCTGCGTCTGCGACCTACACCACAGCTCACAGCAACGCCAGATCCTTAACCCACTGAGCAAGGCTAGGGATCGAACCTGAGTCCTCATGGATGCTAGTTGGGTGTGCTAATAGCTGAGCCACATCGGGAACTCTAGAACAATCCATTATTAAAAGCATCAGCTTCAACTTCTTAACAAATGAGTCTTTTCTAGCCTTCAAAGGAAACTGTATCACCACACAATATCAACCCTTTCAGAGATGGTAAAAAGGAAAATCATTATAAAATAATTCATTTTACAAAACTAGCATAAACTGATAGCAAAATACGGGAAAGAAAGCATACAAAGAGAACCATAGAATTATCTCACTTAAACTTAGAGACGAAACATTTTAAATGTAATGTCAGCAAGCTAAATTTCATTAGGAATCTAAACAGTTACCCACCACAACCAAAAAGAGTCTGCTCCAGGAATTTGAGGAATTACTACCAGGTAATCTATTTCCATATCACCTCAATGGGTATAGTACCAACAACATCTGAATCTAAATCAATCAACACCATCTGATGACATTCGACATCCATCCCTAATTAGTCATCCATGAAAACTGGACAGGTTATTCTTCAATGCAATGAAAACCCCTCTTAAACCAAAGATTTCATATATATTGAGGAATATCTGAGGTATTACCACTAATATAAGCCCCAAGAGACAAACATGCCCATAATCAACATTTAATACTATTCATATGTACCAGCCAATACAGTAAGACCCTGCAGCCAACAAATGCTGCTTGGTTGACCCACCCACAACAGCAGGCCCACTAACCACCACCCATCTTCTAGCCAGGGATGGCCTTGTGACTCAGGCCATGTGAGGCCTGAGAGGAAGGGGCAGTTGGCTAAGCAGGGCTTGCTGGCAAATCATTCTGCCCTCTGCCTTTATACTTTCCTCTTCCTGCCTGCCTGAAACACAGATGCGCTGCCTGCAGGCACAGGGGCCATCGTTTGACATGAGCACCAAAGACACATGGATAGATGGAGAAACAGAAGCCAGGACTACAGTCCTTCCACACCTTCTTTGAACAATCACATTGCAGTGACCACAGACTGCTTCCACTCTAGATGTACTGAACTGGAGAAAAAGCAGCCCTGATTGCTGCTTTACCTGACCCTTAAGCCTTTAGCAGGTTTCCTGTTATTTGCAGCCATTTACTTTCCTAAATGATATATACCTGAAACAAAGTTAAGAACTGAAGAAAAAAAAATGACGACAAAATTATCCTTATTGGTTATCAGTGATTCCCTGCATAGAAAAATATAAAGGAATCAACTGAAAAACTATAACAAGAGCAATCAATGAATTAGGCAAATATAAGATATACAAAAATTCCATAGCTTTTCTCACACAAGCAATAATCAGTTAAAAGATATAAAGGGGAATAAAGTTTCCTTCCACATTAGCAACAGGAGAGTGTTAAATTACCTAGGAATAACCACAAAGGAAAAGTATAAAACTCTATGACTCTCTATGATTTCTTAATAGTTAAATAAAAGTTGAATAAATGGAGAGCCATGAAATGTACTTGAATGAGAAGTTCACATATCTGGAAATGCTATCGTCTCCCAAATTGATTTATTAGCAATCACAACCAAAATACAAAGTATTTTTTCTTTTTTAGGAGGGTGGTGGAGAAGATTATTTGCAAAACAAAACACACATGCAAAACTTCATGTGGAAGAATGCTTCTTCAAAAATATTTAACTGAATGAAGAGTCTTCCTATAAGACGTTAGATGTATAAAGAAGCTACTACCATGTAAAGATAGTATGATTTTACCACAAACCCCACACAGATAAGTGGGGAAAGGCAGCTTTACAACAGATCCTATAATATAAAATACATTAGGTAATCCATTGAAGATTAAAATAAAACATTACCAGGCTGGGAGAATTGAATAATCAATGGGGAAGGTATCTCACCCTATTTAAATACAAAGAGTAAATCCTCAAAGCATTAAAGAACTAGAAGAAAAAGATGAAACATAAACTAGAAGTTAGTGGGCATGATTAAATGTAACTGATTTTTGACAGGAGTAGGAATTTTCCAAGCAAAAGGACTGAAGACCATAATGGAGAGACAAAGATTCTATAGTAAAATGAAACACTGTATAGTTCAACAATTGAAAAAACCAGCAAAAAGTAAGCCAGGAGAAATACTTGCAATACAGAAAGTACAGGGTAAAACATCTTTAAATAGAAAGATCTACACAAATGTATGTGAGTCAATTGGTAAATAACCTAATCTAAAAACAGGGAAAAAAGAAAGAAAGAAAAATGAAGATCTCATTAATAATTTTTAAAAAGGAGACAAAAACAGTGTGATTAAGTTTTTTCAATGCTAAAATTGCAAGGCTCAATTTAGCATTTAATGCTGGTAAAGAGTATGGGCATTGTTACTGGGAGCTTAAAATAGGAGTTTTCTGGAAAGCAATCAGGCAATATTTATCTAGGATCAAGAGTATGCACACTTAAAAAATTCCTAGTATTCCACACCTTCAACTTTTAAGAGTCTAACTCAAAGAAATTAATCAAAGTAGCACATCAATAGGATACATGATTTTATCACATTATTTTTAATCGCAAAAATTGTAAAATGCTTAAGTTTAGCAATTGTACTATTATAATTGTAATTATTTCATTAAAGATCATATTCCAGATGATAAAAATATAATGGATAAAAATTCATAATGTGATGCTAAGTGGGGAAAATGAGAATAAAAATCCCTTTTCACAGTGAACACCTATTTTTAAAAATATATAGGTGCACACATAAGTTTACAAGGAAAAAAGACTTCAGGAAATCACAACAAACTATTAACAATGGTTACCTCTAAACTGATTGACTAAAGATGATTTTTATTTTCCTTTGTTCCTAATGATAGTTTCTAATTTTCCCCTAATAACCATTTATTACTATTATAATCTGAAAAAAGCAATCAATGTAATAATTGTAGTATAAGGTGGCAGGCAAATTTGCCCCTAATTAAAGGTTCATTGTTCATCATAGCAGCACATTATCTTTAAACAGGTCAAATGTGTGAAATGATTGTACTTCCATATGTGCACATGATTGTTGAATCAATTCTCAGAGCTCTCTGTACCCTCTGGAAGGCAGGTCCCGCCTACAGGAGGCAGTGGGCTCTCCTGGGAGGGCAGTAAGTGGAATAAGGCAGGAAGCATTGCTTGGGTTGTGATCTTAGAACCCTCTGGCCTCCATTTCCTTTCATTTAC
This sequence comes from Phacochoerus africanus, assembly GCF_016906955.1. NCBI lineage: Eukaryota > Metazoa > Chordata > Mammalia > Artiodactyla > Suidae > Phacochoerus > Phacochoerus africanus. The sequence continues at coordinate 139,564,688 of NC_062545.1, forward strand.
ATTTCAGAAAACCCACCAAGTGTGCCAAGTACCATAGGCCCAATGAACACAATTCTTGCTTTCAGGGAGCCTTCTGCTTCTTCTTCCAAAATTTTAGGTTAAAGCCATTGTGACCACTGTTTTGTCCTTTTGGGTTGTGTAATTATGATTTGATAACAAATCCTGCTTCAATACAAGAATCGGATTCACAGGAGTTCCCGTTGTGGCTCAGTGGTTAGTGAATCTGACTAGGAACCATGAGGTTGCGGGTTCGATCCCTGGCCTTGCTCAGTGGGTTAAGGATCCAGCATTGCCATGAGCTGCGGTGTAGGTTACAGACGCGGCTCAGATCTGGCACTGCTGTGGCTGTGGCGTAGGCCGGCGGCTACAGCTCCAATTGGACCCCTACCCTGGGAACCTCCATATGCCTCAGGTTCAGCCCTAGAAAAGACAAAAAAACAAACAAAAAAGAATCAGATTCACTCTATAGTCATTGTTTTAAAGCTGGTCTAAAACCCACACTTCTCCAAAGCTGAAAGTGTATCATTATTGCTTTCAAACAGGTAGGTTTGCTATTTAAAGAGCATGAACATTTTGACTACTCAGAGACCACCACGGACTCATTCTGCCAATTAAACTTGTCTCTGCCCCCAAGACAGCCTTCCCTAGAGGAGAGAAACATGGCTTATAGGTCTTACACATATTTTTTAGAGAAACTACAAGGAAAATGGTAAGTTCACCAGATGAGGAGCAAAGGGAGCTCACCAGCTTTCCAGAGACAAGCCTCAAAAACACAGAATTCAAAACTAATTCGCAGAGCCCTACACAGAAGGGGGAGCTTATTAGGTATTTGCACATCAACTCTTTCGAAGAATGAACAGAGACTTTAAAAAGCAGTTGCAGGAGTTCCCGTCGTGGCTCAGTGGTTAACGAATCTGACTAGGAACCACAAGGTTGTGGGTTCAATCCCTGGCCTTGCTCAGTGGGTTAAGGATCCGGCGTTGCTGTGAGCTGTGGTCGCAGACGCGGCTCAGATCCCATGTTGCTACAGCTCCGATTTGACCCCTAGCCTGGGAACTTCCATATGCCGTGGCAGCACCCAAGAAACGGCAAAAAAAAAAAAAAAGCAGTTGCAGAGTTCCCACTGTGGCCCAGCAGTAATGAACCCAACTAGTATTCATGAAGGTGTGTGTACGATCCCTCGCCTTGCTCAGTGGGTTAAGGATCCAGCATTCCATGAGCTGTGGTGTAGGTCACAGATGTGCTAGGATCTATCGTTGCTGTGGCTGTGGTGTAGGCCAGCAGCCATAGCTCTGATTCAACTCCTAGCCTGGGAATTTCCATATGCTGCATGTGCCGCCCTTAAAAAAAAAAAAAAAGCAGTTGCCTGGTCTGCTAATTCAGAGAGCCCTGCTCCCAAGGGCTCTCTCTATACTGGAAAGAGTTCCTCATCAGCTAGAGGTCAAGTGACATGTCTAACTGCAATTGAGGGCTTGTACCCCATATGGGAGGATGCAGCAGTTACCACCTATTTCATTATAAACACAGGTGCTTCCAAAGATGATGGGTAAGGCTGAAAGTCAAAGGTCTTTGTGCTTTAAAAATAAACAAACAAACCAAAAAACACTGAAAACTAAGTTACTCAAGCCCAGGGATTTGAGGATTTTTTTCCAATTTTTATTGCTGAGAAAGCCCCCCAAAATTATAGATAAGAGAGTCATTATTCCCCCATTTGATGGACAGTTGAGGAAAGATGAAATAGAAAGATTTGTTTCCATTTATGAGCTCTAGGAAGAGTCCACTAGACAACGGGCCATTCCAGCAGGATATCAATTAACCATATTGTGTAAAACCAACTGCCCTCCAAACAGATGCTACCACAACCCCAAGAAGACAGGCAATGGCACTCCATTATGGTCCTGGGTAACCACATAGCATCTCCAAAGAACAGGTGACACAGTGGAAGCTAGACATTAGGAATTTCACCCAGAAACATTTTCGTTCATCCTCATGAAACCCCAGATCAAGTATCACTAGATATCCGGCTTCAACTCTTCAGGCACCTGGATTTGGGGGTGGGAGAAATCCATTCATGACAGATGAAGTGATGCTGGGATCAGAAGGAGTTAACTCAGTCTTCTATTTCTCAAGATGTTACGACTTTTATTACAAATTAGAATTTTCAAATGGGAGGAATACAATTCGTAGCACAGAAGCATCTGCACTTGAGACACTTTTGCTGATCCACACTTTGATGAAAAGGGTCGGTGGGGAAATGCAAAATCTGACATCCCATCATTTGCTTGATTACTTTGGATCTTTCTCCGTTGTTGCAGGAATCATAAATATTCCCACTTCTTTTATATTCACAAAGTGTTAGGTGTACCTAAGTCTTTTAAAAATAAACATTTAACATTATGAGGAAAACAACAACGGGCCTTATTGCAAATGTCTGTATGCCCTGGCGAATTACTGCTTAGGTTATATTCACATACACACCATAAAGCTAAGAAGGAACATAAATTTTCGCCTGTACCCTTCTGTGCTGATTAAAGTTCTTTTAACTTATCACCTTCACACAGCCTGTCCAAGGAAAAAGATCTCAAGAATTCCTTTGAAACAGCCCAAACAAGAGCCGAAACTTGCAAAGCTATTTTTCAGAGCTCAATAGTACAACAACAGGAAGTAGAACTTCTGGGATGGGGATTTCACTATTTATTTTTTCTTTCAATGGCTGCTTTTAAAGGAGAGAGAAAAAAAAAAATGTCTACAGGCATTACAAATCCTGGAAGCTACGAATCAGGAAGTGGGAGATGGTTGATGCTGAAATGGGCAGCCTGAAAATCCTGGCTCTTTCATGTCCTCAAGTCTCCAGGGCCAGGAATTTCAGAAATCTTAGGCATTCTGCATTATTTTCTGAATCTTAAAAGAGCAGAGACTTGAGAGAGAAAGGCCAGGAAAATTAACCAGTAAGTAAGCCCCTAACCTCTGGCTTCCTGCCCCAACCACCACACATACCTTGCCCCCATAATTAAAGGCTCAGTGGGAACTCACTGTCTACAAATGGGGTTTTGTTTTTCAGTGCTGCTGAGAAGGGGGTGAGAAGTCCTGGTGTGCTCAGACAGAGCCGCCCACCCCTGCAGTCACCCTGTCTTCAGCTTCCTTGTTCCCTCCCAATATGGGACCTATAATAGACTCAGGACCCTAACCCTAAATATTTCCATCTCAAAACACCCTATCGTTAATGAAAAACAATGGCCACTTTTGTTTTCAAGAGAGACTCTACCTGATAGATTTTGCTCAGTCTGAGCCCAAGGCACACGGAACAAAAATGTGTGAATGCTCTCAGACCTTCGGATTTAAGGTGGCATCACTCCCTGCCTCAAAGGGAGCTGGAACGACAGCGCAGGGCTCGCTCTTTGCAAAGACTGCATTTGCATCCACAGGAGACAGCCAAGGAACGAACGTCTGCACGGGCATTTATGATGCAGTCCGAGGGGAAAGAGTGCACCGTCATCCTCCTTCCAAACGTGGTAACCCCTGGATCAGAAATGCCTCCCCTTTCCAAAGTCCTCACAGGCTTAACACCAGAAAGCTACCAGAGCTTGTAAAATATTCCCAAATTATTTTCCACAGGGATCAGAAGTACTACCTCCACTAGCAGGTTGTATGTGATGACACACTGAAAACCATGTTGATCTAGGGTGGAAAGCAAAGAAAGAAAGACTGCAAGTGAAGTCATTTCTACTCACTCCTATCAGACACGATAACCTGGGAGGCCTCTGTCCTGCACTGCAATAAGTAAATCTGCCATAATCAAACACAGGCAAATATAGCCGGAAGGTACAGTGCCATGGTGTGCTCTGACACAGGAGGGAGCTGCCACACAGGACCCAGTGAGCGGCCTCCTCCATCTCCCCACTAGACATTCACCACCATCTCCCCCAAAAGGCTCTGGGTTATTTCACAAAGACTAGTGGCTGCCAGTATGACACTTTAACTTATACAAACAAGAGAGCCAGTTTTGTTTTGTTTTTAATTTTTTTTTCTTTTTTGGCCACCCCGCAGCATATGGAGTTCCCAGGCCAGGGATCAGATCCGAGCTGCAGTAGTGATCTATACTGCAGCTGTAGCAACGCAGGACTCTTAATCCACTATGCCAGACTGGGATCGAACCTGCATCCTAGCACTACAGAGATGCTATAGATCCTGTTGTGCCACAGAGGGAACTCCTTACAACCAGTCTTTAGTGATCTGTTTTTGCCCTCAAGACTCAACCACATCTGTCAGCCAGGCCTCTGAAGATCCCCAAACCCAGCACCAAACTGTCCCCGCCCTCATCTGCCACTACCATCTCTACAAATCCCCTCACCAACCTTTGCTTCAAGCCCTATGGCATGCTGTTACAGCCCTGACGGAAGCTCACCCCCCCATGCCAATAAAATTCTCCCTCTCTGGCACCTCCCCTATGAGGCCCCAGGGTCTCCTCTTCAATTTCCACAGCCCCTTCCCATCCTGTTCATGCTGTTCTCCTTGTCACGGTGCCTGGGCCTACCCCAGCAGCTATGCACGCTGCATCTTCCCAGCCACATGACAGCTCCTTTCAAGGCAGGGGCTGCATCTGTGACACCTACCAATGGCTGGCAGGTCCCTGAACATCTAGACACTCCAATTTGTCTCTCTTCAACTCCTACAGAACCAGATTCTATCAAGCTCAGCTCAGCATCCCTCCTGAGGCCCTTGATCTGCCTGCCTATTTGCTTCCTTGGCTCTGCAGTCAAAGCATCACCAAACTTTCCACTCTGCTGCTCACTGTGGCTGCATCCAGGCGGCGCCCCCAGCCCCTGCTCTGAAATGGGTGCCCTGGTGGGCCTGGAATCAGGGGGAACTCTGGAATGATTCATCAGGACCCAGCCCCCGCCAAGAGCCAGAGCACCCCTCCAGACCCTGTGCAGCTTCCCTCACCAGGCAGTCGACCTCTGGAACCACACTCAGGACAGGAAGCTCAGCCACCAAGTTAGTCGCACCAACCAGGGCTGGTGGCCCTCGGCCTCCACACCCACCTGGCAGGGGTTGCTGAGAGTACGAAGGGAAGGTGGGTGTGAGTGCTTGGTCCACTGCTTTTGTGGGAGTCAGGGTCTGAATTCCCAGAAGAAGCGCTGCTCACAGTTCTGCTCCCATCACTCTGCCTGGGTATCTACCCTCAACCTTTCTCTGTCCTTCCATCCAGAAGAATCCAAGCTGCCACACACACAAGACATTTGGGCAACTTTCTGACCAAGATAAGAAAAAAGTGGCAAATCATGCTTCAATTCAGAGTCCAAGGCGGCAAGAAATGGATCATAAATTCCCCACAAATAACTGGTATACACTCACTGACCATTCAAGGGAGGTCAGGGTGGAATCTGGGGTGGAGGGTTGGGGGAGAGAAAACCTCACATGGGCTTGTCTCCCCTTCACTGAAATATACCCCGCTTTCAGGCAGTAGAGAACCACAGAAGCATGATAAATGCCCCTTACGGGTTTCAGATCAGCAGACAAAAGGGAATAACTGGGTCCTAAAGAAGCCGGACACGCAGGCAAAAGCCTTAAAGATGGTCTCATCCATCTCTAAACTGCTCGCAGGATTAACGGGAAGGCTTGATCAATACAGATTTTTACCGTCATGGGAGTGACTCACCCTTAAATCCTACCCAGCTTAAAACTCAGCTGTGAACAGAAACAAAACAACATAATAGCAGGGTCAGATTGAAAATAGCAAGTATGACTTGTAAACAGTTCATGCTTATAAACAATTAGCAGTCACCTCCCCAGCCTTCTGGATGTGCTGAGAAAAAGTACCTCTCTGTACTCTCAAGTGGGCCAGTGGCAGGTCTATCGTCATCACAGCCCCCTGCAGCCCCAGTGCTGGAGTCAGGTTTACAAAATAGACCTGGGAAGTTGAGACGAGAGCCTCTGAACTGCATTCCATACACCCAAAAGGTGAGTGCTCACTGAGGAACCGGGCTTTCAAACGCTCCAAGTTAGGCTATCCTGGAGTAGCCATGCTCTCCTGGTAGCTACTGCAGACTTCAAAGGCAACAACTTCTTTGTCCAAAAATAGGGGAAATGGGATCGTGTGAGATTTCGCAATGACTCTGTCTCTCTCTCTCAAGCAGCATTCACTGTAAGAAAAGCAATGGCATGTCCGAAAGACAAACTATGTATTTCAAGCATTTGGCCAAGCGTCAGAAAGCAAAGCTGCTTCGTGCTATCTTGAAAACATATCCTTTTAGGTACTGGATTTCACTTTGTTTTGCAAAACTAACCTGTAACCAATTTCAAAATTGACCAAGAACTTATATCTCATATAGGAAAAAAAAAAAATAGACACACACACACACACACTTAAATATAAGTTTTTGGTCAATTTTGAGAGTTGGTTCCATAGGCACAGTCCTGGTCTTAAGAAGCCTTAGCCACAACACGTTACTCCATCATTATGGGGTGCATGTTTGTGTCCCCCCAAATTCATATGCTGAAGCCCTAACCCCCATGGGATGGTATTAGGAGGTGGGGTCTTGAGGGTCATTAGATCATTAGGATGGGACCTCATGGTGGGAGGATGTGTGTCCTTATAAGACGATGAGGCCAGAGCATGTTCTCTCTCTCTCTACCCACTATATGAAGGTACCACAAGAAGCTGGCCATCTGCCAGCCAGGAGGTAGGCCCTCATCAGACAGGGGATCTGCCAGCCCCTTGATCCCGGACTTCCAGCCTTCAGAACCACAGGAAATAAATGCCTGTTGTTTAAGCCCCTGGCCTATGATAATCTGTCATATCAACCCAAGCCAATGCAGACATCCCCAACACTATGAAGAGTGCATCGCCAACCTAGGGAAGGGATACACAGCCCTCTTGTCATGCAACAGCACTTCCTGCCCAGGGGAAGACCAGAGAGGTCCCTTGAGTTTGCTTCTGAGATGCAGGGCAAATACCAGTCCAACTTCCAAACCTGGCCAAGTTGCCAGCAGCAAGCATCCTCCCACCAGGGCCCACACCTAAAGGCTGCTCAACGGAGCCGGGTGGAGAAAACTTCTTTCACAGCCAGATAGGCTCAGCCACCTCCCCTTCTTGTTGGAATCCAGCAGGTCCAGGCCTGAGCCCTGACTCCCATTAAACTAGAGGGTGACAACTCCAAACGAAGAGCCAGGCCCAGAGAGCATCTGCTGGAATGGAGCAGGCAGGGCTGGCTGCGGATGTGCAGCTCATGTCCTGTGCCCTCCAGCAGCACAGCTCTCATTGTGGGCCTCTGTTTCCTCCTCTGGACAGCAGAGGTGCCGGCTCTTTTCTGCTTGGGAGATGCTCCTATTCTTGGTTGCAGAGGTCAAGCCCTTTCCTTTAGGGCTCCTGGTGCCACGGGAGAGTCAGTTTGGAGGAGGAAATTGAGCTGTCAAAGCAAATGACAAACTTCCAATCTAAATCAGTGAGGGAACAAAATATCTAAACAAACCCCTCTTCTGGAAAAATAAGAAAATGAAAAAGCAATTACACGTCACATGGCTGATTAGTAATAAATTTCATTTGTGACTAGATGGCACGAGACACTGACTCCTGACTTGCTTTCCCTGAAAGGAAAACATGATGGGTGATACTCTCTCATTATGGAAAACAAACCCATCCCTGGTGACTCAGCTCAAATCTACATCTTCCTGGCGAGGCCTCCCCTGACCTCCCACACCCTCCGCTGTGCTCCCGTGGCACCTGGGACTCCCTTGGCGTGCCTCATCCATTGTGGCCACGTGGGCAGGGCTTGGTCTTCTGTAATTTGTCTCCTCCACCACACCACATGGTGGATGCTCATAGTTGAACCAATCAAGAAATAAAATTTTTTGGTAATTGTGGTAAAATAAACACAACACAAAATGTACCACTTTAATCTTTTTTTTTGTCTTTTTTTTTTTGTCTTTTTGCCATTTCTTGGGCCGTTGCCACGGCATATGGAGGTTCCCAGGCTAGGGGTCCAATTGGAGCTGTAGCTGCCAGGCTACGCCAGAGCCACAGCAATGTGAGATCCAGGCCGCATCTGTGAACTACACCATAGCTCCCGGCAACACTGGATCCTTAACCCACTGAGCAAGGCCAGGGATCAAACCTGCAACCTCATGGTTCATAGTCAGATTTGTCAACCACTGAGCCATGATGGGAACTCCCACTTTAACCATTTTTAAGTATACAGTTCAGTGTCAGTAACTCCATTTACACTGTCACACAACCATGGCCACCATCCATCTATGAAACTCTTTCCATCTCACAAAACTGAACCTCCAAATCCATCAGACACTAACTTTCCATCTTCCCTTCCCCACAGCGCCAGGAACCACTGTTCTACTTTGTTACTATAAATTCAACAACTCCAGGTACCTCATATAAGTGGAATCTTATGGCTTGTATGTGACTAGCTTATTTCACACAACAATGTCCTCAACATTCATCCATGTTGTAGCATGTATCAGAATCTCCTTGCTTTTTAAGGCTGCACAACATTCTATGGCTTGTATGGGCCACATTTTGTTTAACTATTCATCCATTGATGGACATTTGGGTTGCTTCCACCTTTTAGCTACTGCAAATAATTATTTGCTGCTATGAACATGGGTGTACAAATATCTCTGCCTCCCTGCTTTCAGTTCTTTTGTGCACATACTAAAGTAGGATTGCTGGATCAGATTGCAATTGTTTAATTTTTCGAGGGATCACCACACTGTTTTCCACAGTGACTGCACCATTTACATTCCCACCAGCAATGCACAAGGGCTACAATTTCTTCACATCCTTGCCAACACTTACTATTTTCAATTTTTTTGATAATTGGCATCCTCATGGGTGTGGAATGGTATCTCATTGTGGGTTTGATTAGGAATTCTCTAATGACTAGTGATGTGGAGCATCTTTTCATGTGCTTCTTGGTCTCAAGGAATAAGTTTTAAACCAAAGGAATTAACTCTTCCCCCTAAAAAAAGCACCGTCTTTTACTATGAGCTGTTGCATCAAGTTGGTTGAGTAAGTGGTTTGGATTCAAAACACATTTCCCTTGGAAACAGCCCCACCATAGGTGATGACAGCCCCACCACGTCCACTTCTAACAAACTCCTAAAGCAGGACTAAGCCTGGATCCCCACCCTGGGAAGCAGAGAACCCTGTAACACCCAGGACAGCCGAGAAAGGGGGGCAGTTCCTTCTCTCGGTCCTAAAGAAAGCTTTCTGGCAAAACATTTACTAACTAGGTGCCATTTCTGTGGTTGGCTTCCCACCCCTCCCAGGCTCTGGGATTCCCATCCCTGCAAACAGCCTTGACCCATGAGGGCCACAGGTTCTCAATTTCCCACACTCTTTTTTTTTTTTTCTTTTTATGGCCACATCTGCAGCATATGGAAGTTCCCAGGCTAGGGGTTGAAATGGAGCTGCAGCTGAGGCCTACCCACAGGTCTTTAGCCCACTGAGCAGCAAGGACAGGGATCAAACTCGTATCCTCACAGACACTATGCTGAGTTCTTAACCCGCTAAGCCACGACAGGAATCCTCAATTTTCCACATTTTCAATGTTCAATGTTTTAATTAGTTTTTCTGGATAAGTAGATTCATGTGTTTCAGAACCTGAGTCCTAAATTTGGGCAGGAGGTGTGACTCCTACCCCCACTCTTCACGTAGATCTGGTTCCTCCCGCGAAGGCCGCCTGACCCCTCATTAACTAAGTTGTTCCTGAGGTGGGACGAGACTGCAGGGCTGGCTGTACGCCCTTCACACTACAAGGTGAAGGACTCATTTCTGTCATTTAGCCCCAATACCTGGGCTTTATTGGGATTCAAATACTGCTTCCTCTCCTGGAGGAGAATGTTTCAGGCGCTTCACTAAAAACAGAGGAGACATGAGGAAGAGGATGAAAAAGGAGGGAGGTACCTTCTAGCCCCAAATATGAAAAGTCTGGACAGGGCACTTGCACATCTCCTCTATGTAAAAGGAAGCTGGAGTCCTCGTGTGTAAAGGTCAGAGAAGGCAAAGGTAGCTAAAAGCAGAATACCAGACTCCACACACACAGGAGGGTACCAGTTATTTTTTGAGGAAGTAAACAACTTCTAATGTGTATTCCCTTCATCCTTAACAACAATAAGAGCCAACCCCTAGTGTGGATGATAGGCACGCCATTCAAAGGAATTTTTTTGGAAAAAAATGGAAGTTCCCAGGCTAGGGATCAAATTAGAACTGCAGCTGCCAGTCTATGCCATAGCCACGGCAATGCAGGATCCAAGCCACATCTATAACCTACACCACCGCTCACAGCAATGCCAGATTCTTAACCCACTGAGCAAAGCCAGGGATCGAACCCACATCCTCATGGACAGCAGTCAGGTTCATAACCCACTGAGCCACACTGGGAACTCCTATTCAAAGGAATTTATGTATATTTACTCATAAAATACTTAAGACTCGTCCTCTGGGGTGGGTACCATTATCATCTCCCATTTTACAGATGAGAAAACTGAGGCGCAGAGAGAAAATAAGGTGTCCCAGGAACAGCCCATCAGTAGACACTTCTCATGGTGAGAAGAAGCTCCAGGCTCTAAATCCAATCTCTAAAGGGAATCTTTGTTTTAAAAAAAAAAAAAAAAAAAAACATGAGTGGAGAGAGAAGCAGTCAGACACAGCAGAGGCCCCACTTTCCAACTGAGGAAAACGGACACTCTGAGACGCTTAGGCTCTGTTTAACACAATAGCTGAAAAGGGATTTAAAATTCAGAATTCACTATGCTGACAGCAGGAAAGGAACCCCAAGCCCCCAAGCCCTTCAGGAAGCCTCTCTCAGTGCCCTGTTCTTAAGGTTCTCTGTCTGGTGAGGATGGGTGGGAGGACTGACCGCCTGAAACTTCCAGCACCAATATCCTGCTAAGGAGCAAGCGACGCTTCTCCTGAGAACTATGTCATGCCCGGCCGAGACAAAAACATAAATCAATACGTGTTAAAAACCACCAGTAGCAGAGCCCAGACCTGGATGCAGAGCTGGCATCCTTTCAAACAAACCATTCCTCACTGCTCCGGGTGTGCACGAGGACTAGAGACATCAGTGAGGTCGGCTGCATTACCCACCTCAGCAGTGCCAGGCCAAGGCCAGGGCCATGGCTGCAACTCTGCCCAGGCTCCCATAGGAAGCTGGAAGGCCGTGCCCAGCCATGAACGCACCAGCTCACCTGAAGAGGTTGTGCTTTTTAGAGGAGGGGGGGAAAGGTCCCCCAGTTCAACCTGGTGGGCACCCTTACCTGGCACCCTTGATGCCTTTGGCAGAAGTGCAGAAGTGAGCGCTCCTCCATGACACTCAAGTCCCAGGATGGCTCTTTCTGAAGGCCTTTGCTGTGCCAATGCCTCCTCAAGGGATTCCCGCATCTTCACCTTCACTGGCTCACGCTGGCACTTGGAGGTCTGGCCTCCCCTCAAGCCTGACCCCCTCAAGAGGCCAGAGCATCCTCCCTTGCACACACAACACCCACCACCCCATTCTACTCCTATACTCACAAGGTTTCCAAGCTCCCCACTCTCTCCCCTGCCCATGCTGAGTCTCCTCCGCCCCACGCCCATGGGCCCTGCCCCCCAGGGGTTGTGTCCCAGAGACCCTGAGACTCAAACATTCAGGGAGCACTGAAGTCACATGTCCCCCTACTGCCTCTCCTGTTATTCAGCAGCTCATGCCCCCACCCATGCTGCCCACACACTTCAGGAGTTCAAACCTTCACTACAGACGTGGGAAAGGAGGTCCATCCTCCAGTGGTGAGCATGTCCAGTGTTGGGGACAGGGCCAGATGCCTGGAGCACCCCTGCCCTGGCCACGGCAGCAGGGCCACCGTGGCACGTGGGGGACAGACAAAAACATGCATCTGTTGGATGCTTTCCACAAGCTGGTTCTGCTGACCATCTGAGATATATTATTGATCACCATGTCATCCCAAACTACTGGGGCCTGGAGCTCCCACTCCAAAACCCTTCCCATCTGAGAGAGGGAGACAGGTGTGCAGGTGTGTGTGGGGACAGGGCTTCAAAGGCAGACAGCGTTGCACATGGGCAGCCCCATGACAAGGGCAGATGAAAGGCAGGTGCTGTGCTGGCTTGTCCTGGTGAATTCGCATCCACCTTGTTCAACATTCACATAGCGATTTTACACGATACTCTTTTACAAGCTATGCTTGAAATTAACATGCCAGATTCAAATGATTATGTTTACATTTTCGGTAAGAAATATCCCGCCTTATAAGTCTCCTCAGGAGCAGGAGGCTTTTAACGATAATCTCTTAGGTGTTAATTATGTTCAGAAGTCCTCTAGACAAGTAAACTTCTGGGGTGGGGTGGGGGGGGTGCAGGGAACAGGCTTCACCTTCAATGGTCCCACAGTGAGGCTATCAAAGGCCTTGTCCAGAGCGCTCAAGGTGAGGAGGGCTCCTAAGTGACAGGAGGCCTTTTCAGATTAGCTACTATTCCTGCCAGAGTCCAATGCAAAAGTTTACTGGCCTCACTAAGAAAACAATGCAAGAAACAGAAGCAAACGTCTGTCAGTGATTCTCCTGGTTCCAACCAGACCTTCCTAAGAACCCCATCTCTTTCTAGGTTGTGTCTCAGGATCTAAGGGCTGGAAAAGCCATGAGGAACAGCCCAGACCATCCCCATCATTCAGAAGAGAGTGACTGGTTAGAGCTGCAGAGGAGGCAGTCACCTTGCCCCCACCACTGGGCCCCCTGCAGCTCCACCCTGCTCTCCTGCTAAAGCCTGGAACCACACAGCAGAGTCTAGCCTGACTGCCGGCCTTCAATCAGGTGCCCAGCTCCACATGGTTTGAAGCCCACCACAACTGGTGCCGATGCATGATTCATTAAATCCCATCTGTGGGGAACTTAGGAAACCAGGCCACCCTCCACAGGGACAGCGCAGCCAGGGCCTCACAGGCTTGGGCTCACGCGTGACCTTTCCAGGAGCTTGAAGGTTTTGATTCATCTCAGTGTACAAAAAGCCTGATGAAACCATGACTTTAAAGATAATTTCATTGGGAGTTCCCCTTGTGGCTCAGCGGAAATGAATCTGACTAGTATCCATGGGGATGCAGGTTCGATCCCTGGCCTCACTCAGTGGGTTAAGGATCTGGTGTTGCCGGGAGCTGTGGCGTAGGTCGCAGATGCAGCTCAGATCCCACATTGCTGTAGCTATGGCGTCGACCAGCAGCTGTAGCTCCGACTCAATCCCTAACCTGGGAACTTCCATATGCCACGGGTGCAGCCCTAAAAAAAGCAAAAAAAAAAAAAGAGAGAGAGAGAATTCTATTGTTTTTCAAGTTCTATGTAGTAGTAACTGGTGTGATAAACTGTTTTGGCTGGCAGAGGTACCATGACAAGATGAAAGTAAATTTGTTGTAAAAGTGAAAGGGATGGGGGTGGGGAGTTTGTCCCTTTAACTAGTCTTCCATTTCTTGAAGTCTTACTACATGCCTGGCACTGGGCCATGTCCTGGGAAGTCAAAGATGACCAAGGTCTCATTCCCCTCCTGGAACAGTGGGCTAAAACCATATGGGGGCAATGTGCTAGGAGAGTAAGGGAAGTCAAAAGAGGGAGCCATGGGGTCATCCTGCTTGTAAAGTCAAGGCCACAGGATGACTATAACATAGTTGTTCCCAGCAGAGGGGCTCCCACCTTCCGCAGAGAGACTTGAACATACAGTCTGTTTCAGGAAACAGAGCTCTGTTCAAAATGTCAGAGATGACATGTCAGGTTGCAGTCTCTGTCAGATAGGCAAACCAATGACTTCCAAATTAAAAATAATAAAAAGCAATCACAGAGAGACAAGTCTAAAACCTTCGAGATGTAAAACTGAAGGACCACCTCTACTCTTAACTTGGTGTAGCTTCAACTAAGGAAGTGAGAAAATGGATCTGGAAAATACCCAGAAAGTATGAAACCAAATACAGAAAAATACCTAACAAAATACAGTCAGTGTGAGACCAGTGACAGTAACAGCAGTGTTTGGTACCATTCTCTATTAGGATTTCTGGCTGGTGATACCTGAACTACATAAAATTGCCCAAGGGGACACATACAAGAATGATAAAGTCTTAGCACATATTTCAAGTACAGCAATGGGAAGTAAATCTTGCTTATTTTGCAAAATGAATCAATAGGACTTTTTTTTAATCTCTAACCTCAAAAGAAATTATTTTAGAACTTGTCACTTACTAAAGTCCTGTAAAAACATCTTAAATCCCAAATTGTAAAAGGCACACTAAATATAACAACTTTGCCAAAGTTGCTGACATCACTTGGTAAGACCCTAATTCTCTCAGGCTAGCTCACTGATACAGTGGTACAATCTTGATTCAAAACCATATCCCAGTGGTTTCTACAGAAGGCTGCAGTCTCCACATTTTCCTGCAACCTGGCTCCCAGGAACCAAGCCAGGCAGCAAGATCTAAGAGGGGAGGTGTGGAAATGGCTTTCTTCATACTCAGGGCACCGGTACTTCAGTCACCAAAGAGGCTGAATTCCCTTTCTGGCCACTAGATGGCACCTATGCATTGGTGAGGTACCAAAGTGCACACTGGACACTTCTCATGCACTGGCAGAAACTGACAAATGAAAGGATTAAGAGAGAAAGCATAATAAACAGATCTCTGAAATGGATGATACACTGTAGTCACTGGCCGCTGTTTACTGAGAAAAGGTAAAATCACACAACTGTGTTTAACAAGCAAAGTACAGTCCTGTTAAGCACCTTAGCAAAATAAATTTTTATTACAGAACATTTATTGAGCACTGACCATGTGCCAGGCTCTATATTACATTTAAATAACAATGGAAGTCACATAACAAGTGTGTCCTATATTTCTGGCACTATCCAGCTAACATCTCTGTTCAAGGGTGCCATGTCCATAATAGCAGTAGCAAGCTAAAGTCTAAGGGCTTAGTATACGTCAGACTGTTCTAAGCACTTGACATATGTATTAGTTCATTAGTTTCTATGAATAAGTATCTGGAGTAGGCTCTATTATAATTTCACAAATGAGGAAACTGAGGTACAGGAAGATTAAATAATTTGCTTGAGACCTTTAGCTACTGGGCAGCTGAGATTCAGACCAAGCTCTTTGCTTGCTTGCACTGCTCTCTACAGCCTCATAAAATGACAATAGCTCAGGTACCAGACAAAACAAATCACTGTTACCCAGCACAACAGTGGGTAAGAACTCAACAGGAATAAGGGAGAAGTCACGTCTACAGCAATGACGGTAATCAAGAAAAGCTTCATGAAGGAAAGGGAATCTGAGTTAGAAATTAAAGGATGCCATCTCAGATCTACCAAAAGCATAGAAAGGTATGTGGGGGATAGGAATTAACTGACTTGTATCCCATATTTAGGCAGTTACAGTGTTGCCCCTATTTTATAAATCTAGGGCAAAATCTGAAACCTAGAGATTTTTTTTAATGAAAAAAAAAATTCCCCCATGTTTCTGAACTTAATCTTCTAAATGTATTAGAAAGGGGTTTTATTTCATTGTTTAATGAGAAAAGGGGAAGGCTCTCCCCCAATTCCTTCAAGTCTCTCCATTTCTGTTGAGACTCAGATAAATCACTTGTTCAGTGCCTAGGAATTAATCAGCAGCAAAGGAGAAACTAGAAACTAGCACAGTCACCTTGCTGTTCTCTAAAGTAGCACACTCTACTTACATTAAGAGCCAAACCATGGAGACAGGAATGGGCTTACTTACCACAGAGTGACAGTGGGGTGCTGGAGAGTGCTGGGAATCAACATGGGACCCCTAGGGCAAAGTCTCGGTAAGGACGGATTCTAGCCCAAGATGGGGGCCCTTGGTCTTGAGTCTTGGACCACAGTGTGGTACCACAAAAGGCATGTGCTTCGAATTTGGGGCTGGCAAGTCTACCAGAGCAAAGGGAGGGCACAGGAGTGAGAGTGCCCGGCCTGGAGGCCAACCAAGCTTCTCCTTTGGGAGTCCATGCAGGCCTGGACTGGACCAGGGTGGAGCCAGAAAATGAGCAAATCTGAACAATTTCAAGTGACTCAGTGAGGCAAAAAGGAAACATTCAATGAACCAGTCTTCCCAAAAGAGGGCTGAAGAACTGAAATTTAAATTTCAGGTTAGAAATTTTAAAATTCAGAATTTTTAGAAAATTTTGAATTTAAATTTAGAAATTCCATCCTGATCCAACATTTGCTGTTAAAACCCTTATTGAGATAATGTTAGACAAAGAACCCCAAATATATCACTTGACCAAGTAATAAAGCAATACTAACAAAAGAATTTTCTGTGATTAAACCTCAGCATGCTGTGACCTCACATATGCCATGAACTCATTATCCACAGAAATCAGACAACAGAACTAAGGAAGCCCAACAGCAGATCCTCCTGTCACCGGTCTCTTTGTTCATTTGTTTTCATGACAATCTGTGTTTCTCTTTCAAATTTTGAGCCTGTGAGCTTGAGACAACTATTCCCCACTACTCTGAGACCCCAGAAAATTAGGTGGTGGTGGGAGGATAAACACAGGACAGTGATAATCTGAGCACAACTGCTGAGGGTTTTACAACCTAAATATAATTAATAGCTGATGGCTTAAAAACACTACTGCCAGCTGACACAGCCAGGTGGCTCCTGGGCCTCTCACCTGGGCTTTCTTTCTCTGCTTCCTACTTTCCTCCCAGAGGTTATTAAAGGTCACTAACATACTGCCAATTTAGGGAAAACTGAAAAACTGTTACAAACTCATCTCTCCCTAATCATCATCAGACTTCTGTTCTTAAAGTGTTATTAACTAAAATGTGCCTAACTCAAATTGGTACTGTCTCATTTACTCAGTTAAACATGGATTTCCAATAATCGGTTTTATGGAGACAAACAACTGCCTATATTTTACGTGAGAGGACAAGCTGCAAGCAGAGATCCAAAACATCTCAGGAAAAGTT
Source organism: Phacochoerus africanus (assembly GCF_016906955.1). NCBI lineage: Eukaryota > Metazoa > Chordata > Mammalia > Artiodactyla > Suidae > Phacochoerus > Phacochoerus africanus. Next base: position 139,581,651 of record NC_062545.1, read on the forward strand.
TAAAGTTCTGCTCTATAAACATTTATGCTTTAAGACTGTCAACATATATTTGGCTCTGCTGTCAAGAGTAATTTTTTTTTTTTTGTCTTTTTGCTATTTCTTGGGCCGCCCCTGCAGCATGTGGAGGCTTCCCAGGCTAGGGGTCGAATCGGAGCCATAGCCATCGGCCTACACCAGAGCCACAGCAACACTGGATCCGAGCCGCATCTGCAACCTACACCACAGCTCATGGCAACACCGGATCGTTAACCCACTGAGCAAGGGCAGGGACCGAACCCGCAACCTCATGGTTTCTAGTCAGATTAGTTAATCACTGAGCCACGATGGGAACTCCGTTTTTTTTGTTTTGTTTTGTTTTGTTTTTTAAGAGTAATTTAGAAAGCAGTAATGCATACACCTGAATCACCAAACAGACGAATAATTCCAAAGCCAGTTTCAAGAAAGCTAGTGCCAGGTTAAAAAGAAAGTAGCCAGACAGAAGTATATGAAACAGCAATAATAATGTATTTGAAACTGTCAGAATCTGGACGAACAGATGGAAATAACTCACACACACACACTTTTGAACAAGTGACTTGTTCTTATGATATAACTATTACTAAAGTAGATGCTTGTCTTGTTAAGGTGACTAAGAGGCTGAGAAGTGATAGTAAAAAAAAAAAAAAATTCAAACCTCCCTCCCCCAAGAATTTTCTGAATTAGGCAAAGAAACTTTCTAAAGTTGTTAAGATATAAATGGTTTTTTAAATTACTTGTAATTTTAAGATTTCCAGACTGTTACAATGTGAACAATTTAAAGCTGGCATAGCTATCTCTGCATCATTTGGGGGAGCTGGTCTGAAGTATGGACATTTTCCCCTGGACCCCAGCCACTAACATATTTGATATAAGACAGTGTGGGCTTTGGGACCATCATATGCCAGACACTCAGATCCATGGAACATCACTAGCACTAACCAAGGAGAGGACAAATACGAGGATAAAGGCAGTCCCTACATCCATCCTTACCTTTCCCAGCCATAAAAGACAGCAACAATACCCTGTAAAAGTTATTGCAATCATAGGCATTCGCCCCTCATCATAACAGAAACTACTTTCTTCAGTGTTCCCGTAAAATCTGAACAGCTACCTGTAATTTAAAAATTCTTCTAGTCCAGGGCAGGAAAAAGAAAGAAAAATGAAAGCCTTGTTTACTTGTTTGTTCCTTTAGCGTTTTAGCTAAACATAGCAAGTAATCTTTAAAAACTTATGTTGGATAATTTAGGTTTTCAGAACAAATTTTTAAACTTAAAGAACTGAGTCCAACAAGTACTCAGCATGTATTTACTGAGAAAAAGAGGAAGGAAAAAACATTTTTCAATTCAAGTAAAGAAAGATTTCCTTCAGTTTTTGAAATTAATCCATTTCATAAGCCGTCAGTGAAACTGGCCTAAGTGGAAAAAGTCGGGAAATCTTCCAAACTGATACTTGGGACTTTACAACATGAGTAAAACGATGCTTTTAAAATAGGAAACAAAAAAAGCAATTTAGTCTTCAAAGTTCAAAAGTCTCAAAATCAACGACACTGTTAATATTTTGAATCAAATATAACCAAAACAATTTAACAAAAGAAACAAACTTCATCAGGCTTAGAGAATATACATCTATTGAGATAACAATCTAACTTTTTATATTTATATTTTACCAACATTTTATATTTATATATCAAACTTACACCCCTTTCCTCAGAACAAATCCATTTTTATCCCATACTCTTGGGGGTTGGAGTCAGGGGATGCACTTATTTCAAAGTTTTAATCTTTCCAAATACTGAAAATCCTCCCCAAATGTCAACAGGTCTCCATGTGCACAAACATCTCAGGACTGCTGTCCCCACCCCACCTCCCTTTAGTTTAAGCCAAATCATTTCTTTACAAATAACTGGAAAAGTTCCTCTTGATAATTGGATGCCAAACACCATTTTCAAGGCGAGGTCATTCAACCTCTTCATTCATTATTCCACTTGTTGCCTCTCAAGTGTTCAGAATTTTTCTTTCAGAACATCTCAAACAGAGAAATCAAGAAACTTTATCCTGAGCACGTGTGCAACTATTATATATTTAGTACAATCGAGAGGCGTGCATCTCCTGCACTCAGATAGCACCTGTCGTAAGTTGGCTAAGAACAGCAGTTCAAAGCAAGTTGGCCTGAGAGCACAAATAGCCCTTCTATGAACGTGGGTTGATTTTTAAATGTTTTGAAAACAAATCGAAGAAAATCACAACACAGAGAGAAACATGGCTTGGACATTTTACAATTAAAAAAACATTTCAAGGTCTAATTGCCTCCTCCATCTCATTCTTATCCCCTCACATTTTCAAAAGCATCACAGTACTCTGAATCCTACAAGGCCTTACAATTATGAACACCTCCTAAAAATTTCCGGGAAGCTGAGCAATGTGTAAATCCAGAGAAATTTTTAAAATAAGCCCCATCTTCCTTACAACTCAAAATGTGCCATGCCTCACTCACGTTCACACTCGTGACTCCTAAAGGTTTGGCAAATGGTAACTACAACACTGTCCATTTTTAACCACGACAGTCATAACCAATGTTATAAAGGAGGCAGTACAGCTGATGGAGATGGGTGACTGACTCGTGTATGCCATGGTCTGCCAGAAACAATGCAATAGGAGGGAGAGTATTAATAAGCAAAAATGGTGCCGCACAGGCCTTCAGAAGATCCACAACACTGATTTGCTATCTTAAGTCTACAGAAATGTTTTTAAAGGGCCTTTAAGATGTTGTTGGAAAACTCTGTACCCTGTGCTGAGTCTGAAAAATAGCTGAATTTTCAAGCAACTTTGTTTCATGCAGGATTAAATATAATGTCCCAAGGACAAAAGCAAAGTTCTCCTTCTTTGCAGGCTCAGGCATGACTTAATTCGGGGTCCAGCCTCCATACAGCAGGTGCTCAATAAATGATGGCTGAATTCAGTCGCTTCTTACAGCACATTCTTACAAAACGAATGAAACCAGATTTAAAAGGAAGCTACCTTCCCTTGAGGGCTCTCCTTGGCAAAACTCTAAGGCAACAAGTGAAAATGATACACTTGATATTCATTACAGCCCTGATCTTGTAACAATAAGAAGAACAGGAAACAATTTTATTAGTAAACTGAGCCTTAGACAAAGACCAAAAACAAATGTAAACAACAATTATTCTTTTTAGGTCTTTTCCTATTAAAAGGCCAAGATAAATCCAGTTTGAAAACAAAAACGCCTTTGCTATGTTTTCAAATCTTTTGTTTGATAAAAAATTTTAATTAAAAAAAAAATCACTGTATGCCTGAAAAAAACTTTTGTATCCTACAAAGGTTATTTTTCCTGCTCAGATTCTGGAGCTATTTAAGAAATAAAACAAGCAACAAAGAAAAAAAGTGTGCTACATTAAAATGAACAGCTCTTCCTCAGTTTTTACTACCAACGTAGTTAATATAGGATATCAAAAAGACAGTGAAAATGCTATCATCTTAAAACATTATTATTTCTTTGCTGGAAAACATATGTAAGAAAACTGGAAATACAAAATACAGCTCCAAAACTCTAATCTTGGAAAGACCAACGTTGTTTCAGATTCAGTTAAGGATCTGCCTGTCACAAATCTGAATTTCACTGCCAGCATATGTATGTGTATGTGTGTGTGTTTAATCCAACCCCTCAATCCTTAATTTGAGCTATGTCCAACCAAGATCCTTTTTTCCTATCTGTCCTTTTCTCCTATGGCATTGAGTCTGCCCTGATAGCTTCAGCGATCAGTCTGTGGTACTGCTGTAGTTCATGGGTCTGGAATATCCATAAATGAAAAGGAGAGACACCAACCTGCAGACAGATTTACTTAATAACTTTAATCTAGATTCTTTATTCAAAGTAACACAATGCATCCTTCTCCAACCTTAGCATATTTCCTTTAAAAAAAAAAACAGCTTTATTGGGATATAATTTACATATCATAAAAGTCACTGGTTTAAAGTGTACATTTTTTAGTATTTTCAGAAAGTTGTGCGACCACAATTTTAGAGTATTTTCATCACCCCAGAAAGAAACCCGTACCTATTAGCAGTCACTCCCCACCCCCTCCTCCCCCAGCCCTACACTACCACTAATCTACTTTCTGTGTATGGATTTGCTTATTCTGGACTTCATATAAATGGAATCATACAATGTGTTGTCTTTTGTGACTGACTTCTTTCACTGGGCATAATGTTTTGAAGGTTCTTCCAGTCAACCTTAGCATATTTCTTAATGTTGGACTTTTCTAATCCTTCTGACAAATCAAACATATAACCTTTTAAACTTCAAGCCCACGCCCCACCCCTCCACAAAAGTACTTGCTATTTCCCTCTAGAGACGCTAAACTATAATTTGCTATTTAGGTTCTTTCCAAACTTCTTATTCTGGATTCTTCCTCTGGTAATAAAATGGCAACTTCTTTAAACACCCATCTTTCACATACCTACACTTCCCTAACAATAGGACATGACTGTGCCTGGGGCAGAAAGCTGACTGAATCCTTTTAATGAGATGGTCACAATACATTTGAAGGGCATGGTTTGTTTGGTTTTTTTCCTTCATTTTTTAAGCAAGCCACCCTATTATTTAGCTATCATTCCTAACTCCCAAACCTCCTTCATTTTGATGCACCGCTCATAGTGTATTGCTAGAAAACAGTCGGGTAGGACTTCGGCTGCTTCAAAACTTCTAAATTGTCTCAGTCAAAGGTTTAAAAGATCACTCTACAGCTATCACAGTCCGAGAGAAAACACTGATGCCTAAGTAGGCCAACACAGTAAGAACCAACAGCACCCCAATCTTTATATCCTACTAGACAGTCCAAAGAATGCTGATCTCTGATAGGACTCAGTAGTTTATTTCTACCAGAAGTAAGCATTCCAGCACCTTTAGGACTGAAAACTGAACACACGATTAGAGTGAGCCTATCATTTACTTCTGAAAACTTTAGAGCTGTAGGAGGGGCAGGTAGTGAGTTTGAACTTCAACAAACCATAACCAGGATTGGGGTGCCTTCTGCCCATCCATCAAGTTTTCAGAGACCAACCATTTTCAAGGGATCCTTGAGAAAAGCGCTGACATCTTGGATTATAAAAGTACATTAAAATGCCCCTTCTCCTCCTGCCTGTTTCCTCAAGAAAAACAAACAAACAATCAAAAACCCCAAAAACCCACCCTTCCCAAAGAATATTCTTCATGAAGAACTCCAAACAAGACATCCTATTTTAAAATGCCGGACTCTTGCATGGAGAAGCAGGGCCATCCCTGCTATTGTGAATTTCAGAATTTACCAACATTGAACAATAAAGCTAGAGACACCACACAGTTCGACAACATGCCATAATAAAATGGATCAACTTTCCTGTGTCTCCTTAATTACATATAGTTTTTAAAGACTTGAAACCCTCCTCTGTGCCCCTAAACACCATCTGCGAGCCTTAGAAGGGAGCCGAAAGCCTTTCGCCCAATCCAGTGTGCTGAAAGTTTAGAAAACAAAGAGCAGGAGAGCTCAGATTTGAGGAAGGTCCGGACACAATCTGAGTCTTACTCCATGCAGTCCACACACTAATTCTATAAAAATCTGCCCTTACTCCATCATGGACTCATTTCTTACAAAATGTTTAAGGGTTTGTTTACGCGAACAGCCTTTCCGAACTGCCCCTGTAATGGGGCCAGATGGCCCCGCTGCCTCGCAATTCTCCCCCTCACTCTTCAAGGCTCAGTCGTGATTTTCAAAGTTAACTGGCACCACCTGCATACCCCTGGCAACCATTACTCACCAACACGCCCTCGCCGTTCCCAGCCCCAGTTCTGTGACTGCATTTAAACTTTAATCGTGTTCAAGTTACCCTGCCATCGAGAATGTACCAGTAAGCCTCATTTTAATGTTTTGAGAAGAAAAGAACCCTCTCCTTTCCCCCCTCCACACACCCGCGGGGCCCTAAGTTCTCCCTCCCTCCCAGCACTTCCCTACCCCCTACCCGACGCTACCAAAACAAAAGCTATCAGATTGCAAGCGATAGCGTGTGGAGCGATATCCTTATTAACTGTGTACAAAGGAAGTGCGGGGCAGGGAGGGGGGGAGTGCAACAAAACTATGGCCACGAAACCAAGGCCAGGGCTGCGCGCTTGCAAAACAAAACACCCTCCGTCGCAGACCCTGGAGCTCCATAAACGACGACACAAGACACCTTTCGCCAGGGCCGGGCGTCTGGGTGTCCCTGCGCAGCCATGTGGCTGCAGCTACAGCCTCGCGTTGTGAGCACGTGTGTGGAAATGCACGTCGGCTCCGACCACACACCCACTCCCGCACACTCGGATGCTGTCCTACCACCCCCTAGTTCCGCCAAGAGCGTCCAGAGTCCGGTAGAAACTGGGAGAAGATCCCAGAACTCTTACTAGGGGTCTGGACGCGCTTCCCGGAAGAGCCCAACTGATGCAGGGCCCGGACCTCGCACTTTTCCAGGGGGTGCATGGAGGGGTGGAGATCTAGGCGAGAACGCTCCCCGCATCCCTGAGCCATACTGAGCAGCCCCAAGAAACGGGGGGCAGGTGACCGCACGGAGTCCGGTGAAAGCGACAGGGAAGGCCAGGAACCCAAAGAGCCCAAAGGGCAAGGCTGGACGACAGGAGGCCGCGCTAGGATATTTGGTAACCTGTCCTGGGGACTGCGGGGCCTCTCCGCCGGGCACCCCTGGGGCTGGTGGGCTGCCCACTTCTGCTACCGGGCACAGAGTCCGCCCAAGCAGCGAGAGTGCTGCATGAGCTGTCACCGCCGCCTGAGCGCTGAGCGGTGACCAGCGCTGAGTGCGGGGCGGCCCCGCGCGCCTCGAGAGGCGCAAGGTGCGGGTGGCGGGGCCGGCCGGATGCGAACTTCCCGGCTGGAGCCCCAGGTCCCAGCCCGGCCGCGGGCCGCCGAAGCGTGAGAGCTTCGAAGACAGCGGGTCCCCCGGGCAAGGCTCTCGGGACAGAGGAAGAGAAAACACCGAGGCCCTTCCCGCGCGGAGATGCGCGGAGCTGGGGCCCACGGGGCTCCAAACTAACAAGCCTGGGCCCCGGGGCCCCTCCGGCCTTTCGGCCGAGCCCCTCGGCGCCCCGCCCCGCGACTCCCGAGCCCGGGAGCCCGACAGCTGCGACGGTGGCAACTCGGGTTTCGCAAACAGGGCGCAGCCCCTCGGAGGAAAAGTTCCCGCAGTGGCCGCGGGCGGCGGGCACATACTCACTTTCTCCACTCGTCGGCCAGAGCGAGAGCGCGGCGGAGAAAAACAGGAGCCCCCACAGCGAGGTCGGGGACCCTCCTCCGGAGCCAGACTTCATTCCTTTTATTTGGGACGAAATTCCCCTTTCTCAAAAAAAAAGGGGGGGAGGAAACGAAAAAGTCTCAAACTCAGTCTTCGCCCACCCCTCCAAAAACAAGGGCGAAGGAAACAATACTCCAAAGGCGGCGCCGGTCGGGGGGTCCGCCGGGAAGCGCGGACGGGGCGGCCCCTCAGCGCCGGCAACCGCGGCCCAGGGCTCGGCGGAGTCGGGAACCCAAGGCGCGCCGGGGCGGGCTGTCGGCGTCGTCGGCCTCCATTTTCAAACCGAGAGAAGCAGGAGAGGGTGAAAAACTGCAAAGAAAAGAGGCAAAGCCCAAATCCGTCTCAGCGAGGAAAAACAAACCCGACCCCAGAAGGAGGGGGAGACTGTCCGACCCCTGAGCCTTAGCGGTGGGAGGGCGCGACGCAGTTCGCAAGATTGCCCCGAAGTCTGGGTCTTAGGAGAGGCCGGCCGGGGGCAGAAATGCGGAGTAAAAATGAATGAGCGGCTCCCCCTCCTCCTCCTCCAGGCTCCACTCGCCGCCGCCTCCTCCTCCCTCAGCGCCGCCGCCGCCGCCGCCGCGAGCTCCTTCCCAAATCCAGGACACACACAAAGCGGCGGGCCGGCCGCGCCGCGCTCAGCACTCCTGCCGCGCCGCCCGGGCTCCGCGCCGCCGCTGCCCGCCCCGCGCCGGCCCCCGCCCGGCCCCCGCCCGCTGCCGCCGGCTCCGCGCGCGGGGGCTCCGGCTCGCTGAAGGTCAAAGCCGAGGCGCGCAGCACGCCGTGGAGCTCCCCTCGCGCGGGAGGGGCGTGGAGGGCCCGGGGAGCGGGGACAAGGGTCTCCAAGCGCCGGGCACGGGTGCGCTGGGGGCAGGCTTGCAGGCGGCGTCCCTCTCCCTCGCTCGCCTCTCGAGTTCGCCTGGTGCGCTCGCTCCTCCTCGGGTTTTTTTCCCTTTTTTTTTTTTTTTTTTTTCCGCTCAGCGGAGTTAATGCTGGTAAACAAGAGCCTCAGCCTCGCCGCGCCGCTGCCGCCGCTGCCACACACTGGGGGCTCGCGCGCGCGCTCGAGGCCGCGCACACGCGCCCGCGCATACACTGGAACTGCCTCAGCCGCAGCCGCTGCGCGCCGAGGGCCCGGCCCAGGCCGGCGCGCGCCAAGAGCCGGAGCTCGGGATTTCAGGGACGTGCGGAGCGGAGCCCGGGCGTGGGATGCGAAGCTGCGAGGCACCGCCCCCGCCTCTCGCCCTCGCGGGCACACGCGTGCGCGCGCCCACACGCTCTCGCCCCCACCCGCACTGCGCCGGCCACCCTGCACGCGCCCTCCCCTCCCGCAAGACTCCAAAAACAATGCCCCCGGCGCCCGTCCGAGCTCCGCCGCGGAGCTACCAGTGGAGGGGAGGAGGGGCTGGGGCGGGGAGTGCGGGGCGCGAGAGGTTCATTGAAAACAACAACATCACGGCTGGAAAGCGCGTTTACCCGGTTCTTGAAAAGCTTCATTGTTTCTTGCAGCTGTTGCAAAATAAATAAATAAGTTCGTGCATGCGGCATTTTTTCGCAGCAAGCTGGATAGCCTGAATGTGGCGGGAGGGGCACACCTGGGAGAAAGGAGACCTCCAGGCTACTAAGCGGACACTTTCACGCAAGGCTGGGGCGGCTGCGGCGTCGCCACTGGGGAGCCTACAGTTCCAGGTTTCGCGGTCAGCTACGGGGCAGGGCGCGGCCTGCGTGGCTCGGCTGGGGGAGCAAGGGGAGACAGCCCGCCGGGGCCCTGAGCGGGCTAAGGGGGGGGCCCAGTCAGGCTGCCCCGCGTACCCAGGGCGCGTCACCGCGGCGGCCGCCAGGGGGCGCGGCAGGCGCCGGGGAGGGGTGGCCCGCGGAGTGTCGCCTCCCTCCCTCCGGGAGAGAGGAAATATGGGGGCCCGGACTGGGGGCCGGGCGGGATGGGTAGCCCTGGCGCGGCCTCCAACATCAGCGGCGGGTTCGGTGAGATCCTCGCTGACTCGCGCTGCTCGTAGTTCCACCACGTGGGCGGCTGCAGGGAGCTGCCAGAACGCGTGCACAGTGCGGAGCAGAGGGGCCCCAGAGCCTAGGGGGCGTGTCTGTGGGGCCCCGGAGGAAGAGGAGGTGGGGGGCCGGGGCCCACGCAGGTCCCCGGGTTGGAGTCGCGACCCGCCAACATGCAGCACACAAGTACCAGGAGTGGTCACTGCGGAAACCCACCCGCACCTGCCTCGGGTTTTCCCGGGCACATCTCTCTTGCCTCCTTGGCTGTGTAAGTGACTAGAAGCTAGCGCCAGCCCACCTTCCTCTGTGGTTCTCTTGAATGTGCCTAAGGAGAGGTTTCCCCAAAGCGAGACTGCCCTAGGACTGCCATCTCATGAATAAATGCTGCGAAACCAGGTCCTCAAAGCGGGAAACAGCCCAGCAATGGCTAGAGAGAGGAGTTTAAAATACGTAGACTTTTAAAAATAGTGATTGGACCACGTGTCGCCTTTAGTGTGGTCCGGTTTCATGACTCAGGCTAATTGATGTCAATAAAAAATAAAAAGAAGACGGCTAAGAAAAGAGTTGTGAATGTCGAGATTAGGTAGAAGTGTTTGTTTCATAAACAATCAGGCTGTCTGGTAAAAGGGGACCTGTTCTAAAGGAAAGGTAGGTTTCCTTTTTTACTCTAATTGTAAAAGATTTCCGCATTTCATTATGTATCTCATCGTTTGTAAATAATTTTTTAAATTAAGAGCTGAAAACAAGTCGAAAGCTAGCATAATGGAAACCTAGCCCTTTTTACCCCTATATTTATTCTCTAGATCATTTTTCCCCTTGGAAATTTTTAGCTCAATTTACTGAGTCAGTTGGATAGAAGGGAAATAAATCTTTTTTTACTTAAGAAAGTCATTCATATGGGATTGTTTTGTTTAAACTGAAATTCAGCTTAATTTTTAAATAAAATGCTCCAGTTTTAGATATTCCTGAACATTAACAAAGAAATGTATTAGAAACCTTAAAAAGAAATTTAAATTTTGCATGTACATTTTTAAAAGTAGGCACTACCTTAATAATTTAGTCTACTAATTTTTAAATATTTCTTCAGAGAATTCCCTACATGAGGTTGGTCTTGATGCCTACAGATCCATTCTGCCATTAAATGTAAGGGAATATCAATATTATATTTTTATTATATTTAGCATTCAGAATTTTTATTAATATATACTTGTAAATTAAGACAAGTTTAGAGTTGATTTTTAAAAATCGTTAGGTAATATAAAAAAATTTAAATACTACACAGTATATTTTTAGTATTAGTTAATTCATTCAGTTGTCCCTGAGAAATAAGGAATAAAGAGAAATGCATACAGTTATTTAAATTGTAGGGTTGTGGGTTTTGGGGGTTTTTTTTACCAAAATGATTTTTCATTTGTAAATTTTTAATTTTTTTTTCTAAAGTACTCAGAAGTCAATAAGGGTAAATTATTTTAGACAGTGAAGTGAGATGTTTTTTATTATACAGCTTAACATTTAGGAAAAAGAATCAAAAGTTAGGTTGCTTTTCTGTTCTAACTTGATTATATAGACAAAGAAGGTGATTTGTATTTTCTTCCAAGTATTACATTTTACATACCAAAGTCAAACTTAGTTTTTCAATCTTGGAAATAAAGTCAGGTAGTAAAACATTAATTGGAGTCTTTTGCTTTACAACCTCACTGCTAATGCATCACACATTTTGTTTTATTCAGTTTTCCCCAGGTATCTTATAAATTTCCCTTGTTTTGGAACCGAAAATGGTTGCTCATTTTCACTTTTTAAAAACTGTTTACTTGAAAAGAGTTACATCTTAAATTATTGTGGTAAATATAACAGGCTCCCCCGCCCCATTTAATAATACCAAGTGAAAAACATGAGAAATAGCACAAATAACAGTTGACAAGTAATACCATATACTGTGATATGTTCCCAGAAAGGAATGTTATTCAACAAGTGAATAAACTTCAGCCACACACAAGATGAGCAGATCTTCAAAACATGTTAAAGATATGCAAGTTCTGAGAACTATGCACATGATACCATTTTGATAAAGTTCTTAAAAGTAGGGAAAACTAAAGCAATGAGGCAAATTTTCAAAGCAAATTTATTAATACATGATAAAAGATTTTTGTTTTGTTTTGGTTTTGTTTTACCCAAGGATTCAGAAAGAGCACAAAATCCAGGATCCTGGTTACTTCTGGGAGAAGCCCAAAGGCACATGCAGTGTTCTTGGAAATATGTTCATCCTCATATTGGGTGATAGATTTACAGATTTCCATTTTATGATTATGCTTTATAACTAATACATATGTTACACTTATTTTTGTATGTATAAAATACTAAATACAATAAAGAAAAATATGGGAAAGATTCATGAAAGAGATCATCCCAGTTTTCCAATATGATTATTTAAGATTCTAAGGTATTTGTATAAACAAATCAGAAGCATTTAAGAACCACTAATATTGTATAGTGGATCAAGGTCTTATCCTTAAGGATATATTTCAAAGACTAGGTGCCCATATCCTATCAATGTAGTGCAAGGCAAGAACATATCATGAAACAAAAAATGTAAAAGAATCATGTCATACATAATCAGGTTCACTAATTAAGGATACATTATGTAAACTCTATGGCAAGTTTCCTATAAGGTTAAACACACACTTAATTTATGATCCAGCAATTCTACCCCTAACTATTTAACCAAAAGAAGTGAAAATATGTCCACAAAGACACGTGTATGGGAATGTTGATAGCTGCTTTATTCATAATAGCAAAAAAAAAACCAAAAACAAAAAAACAAAAAAAAAAACTGGAAACAACCCAAGTGTAACTCAAAAGGGAAAAGAAGAAACAAATTGTGATAGATCCATTGAAGACAGTACTGCTTACCAATAAAAAGGAACAAAGTATTAATACATACAAAACATAGATGAGCCTCAAAAGCATGGTAGTGTGTGCATTCATCAAAAACACATCGAACTGTACGCTTGAGATGGATGCGCCTCATTGTGTGTAATTATATCTGAATTTTAAGTTTTAAAGAGTGCATTATGTAATTTAGAAATTTTGCAGCTGTTCTAAAAAAGCTTAGCACAATGCTTTCCATTTTTGCTATTATGTGAGTTAGTAGAGTTCATCTCCAACTTCATGCCCACAGCTGTCTCCACCAATAAATACACTTTAAGAGATCCATCTGCCTAAGGTCCCCTGCAAAGGGCTTTAGCTGTACAAGCCACCCAGGGGTCTCCACAAAGCGATCCAGGAGCAGGAAAGAGAACAGGGCTCTCTAGTTGGTTCCAGTCATAGCCCTGTGAGTCCCAGTCTCCTTGAAATCTGTTTACACTCAACTTGAGAAGATTTTCTATTTTAGATGCACACAGACAGCTCAGGGGGCCATAAGTGCTACATTCCTCCATGATACTTTAAAAGCATTAAATGTAAAATGGTTAATGTGAAGGTTTCAAAAAACATTTGGACAGGGACAGCAGGACATCTTTTTGTGACTAACTTTCCAGAACTATGTTCAAGTGAAACATCAGTAAGGGAATTTCCTGGAAAACCCAGGCCTGGGCCAGAAGGGCTCGCCGTAGATCCAAAGTGAAGGCTGGAAGTCTTCTGTTGCTACGCAGCCTTCCACAAACTGGCAATAGCCTGAGAACAGGTGTATTCAACTCTCTACATGGTCATCTGTGGGAAAGTACCTAATACCAGGAGCACTGTGATGGCTCCATCTTTTTCACATCTCTATTGCTGTGGTTGGTCTCTGAGATGGGTGTGCCATCTTTACTCCTCTAGGATCCTTGACTGGCAGAGAGTACAAAGGATACTACTTTGTTTTTGAAATACATCTTAGAAGTACCTGAAAAGTGGGTTTAAATCAAAATTTATTTATGAGCAGTTCTTCTGCCTTGTCCTACCCTACTCTGCAAAGCTGTGTGGCTTTGTGCAGGTTGAATTGCCTCTCTGTTAACTCCCCTGTGAAATGATTATATTGGAGTAGACCTTTCTTCTTCTCAAAATGCCATGATTGCTTTCTTTGTTTTTTCATTGGGAATGGTCCCTTGGTCTTCCATTCCATATCTCCTACCTTTACCTTCTTTGTAAGCTAGCAGTCTGTAAATCAAGGGACAGGCAACAGAAGCCAGACTCAAGGAATGATTGTTTCCTAAATTGTTTTGTTAATGTAGATTTTTCCACATTAAGTTTTCTTAGAGTATAATCCTTTTTCTTCCCCAAATAGTTCTGAATTCTCATATGTATTTCAAGGATATAGGTATGGAAAGACAAGTAGAAACAGCACCACAGCAGGAGCTGTAGCAAGTGGCCACAGGTGATCCACAAAAGGGATAATCCCCTTATTGATCATTGAGAATGTTTTCACAAAATGTTCTCTTTGGGATAGTAAGTTCTACTGGAACCTCATTCTGTAGAATATATTTGTACATTTCTTCACTAAAGAATTTTTTTAGCAATATCAATATGTCAGGTGCCTTAATAGCAGCAAACTCTGTTGCTGGCCTCATGGACACACTACAAATTAGTAAGAGCTGAAAGTTACGTCAATGTCTGCTTCTCTGCAGTGTGCAGACCACATGTGGAAAATCAAGTTGCAGCATTTGTCTGTGGAGGACAATTGATCAACAAGAGCACTCAATACTGACAAAAGGACAAGAATGAGACAGGGCTGGTTCCCATATCCCATGGGGAATGATAAAGACATACCAATTTTAAGAAGTCTTATGTGACTTCTGGTTTCATATGCCTGGAAAACGATTATTAGACTTAACCCAAGTAACTTTAATGGGCAGAGCTAGATCAATGGGAAGGAAGGCAGACATCAGTTCTTTTCAAGTATGTTCCTTCTCGAGTTTCCTTAGCGGCACAGTGGGTTAAGAATCTGACTCCAGGAGTTCCCACTGTGGTGCAATGGGGTTGGCGGTGTCTTGGGAGCATTGGGACTCAGGTTCTGTCCCTGCCCCGTACAGTGGGTTAAGGATCTGGCGTTGCCACAGCTTCGCCTTAGGTCACAACTACTGCTCGGATCTGATTCCTGGCCAGGGAACTCCATCTGTCTCGGCTGCAGAAGAGCAGGTTGGATCTCTGGCCTGAAGCAGTGGGTTAAAAGTATCCAGTGTTACCACATCTGCGGTGTAGGTCACATCTGTCTCTCATACTCAGTGCCTGGCCTGGGAACTTCCTCATGCCTTGGCTGTGGCCATAAAATAAAATAAAGGATATTTATTATTTTCCAATAGAAGCAAATAACCAGCATCCTCTTGTAGTCTCTGCCTGCAGCACTGCCTTGTATGGAAAGAGCTTGGCATCGTGGGAATGCAGAAACCAGATCCACGTCTGCTGGGGAAACTGTCCAAAGAAGCACGGGGTTGACTGAGAGGATGACAGGGTAACAATGCCAGGATCACTGGATATTTGGGTTCTACTTTGGTGCTTGGATAGCTGTGCCTCACAGCCACTGAAAGAGCCTGCCTTTGGTTTGAGTCCATAGTGAACAGCTTCACTATGTGAAGTTGAGGATGTATTGGTTTGACAGTATATTGTATGTATTTTTGATTATGGAAACCCTGATGAAATATCGCCTGAAAGAGGTCCAAGGCCCAGTTCCAATAGGCTGAAAGGTCAAGTTAGGATGTCAGGGGTTGCTTTCAAACCACCCTCATTGTGGGAGATGGTTGAGGCCAGCGGGAGTCAAGTGGAGGTTAAGATAACTGTGTGCTGGTGTGTCTGACAATAGGCTATGTGGGGATGGGGGGTGGGAGCCCTGATTCATGGAGCTTGCCAATTTTCTTGGTGTAAATATTCCATAGTGGATAATTGAAGCAACCAAGATGAGGTCATTGAGTTCTGAAGATATGTACAACTCAGCCTACTCTAGTATATCACTGAGTTAAGATATCTGAGAACTTTGTATTACCTTTGTAATGAATGAAATACATTTCCCCTAAGAAATGTATAAGCAACTCAGTACAAAAAAAGGCAATTCACAGAAGAAATCAGAACAGCCAGTAAAGATGAAAATATACTCAGCAACCTGGTTGGCAAAATTAAGAATTGGACTGTATCAGCTGTTCATAGGGATGAATGGGGGAACTCAATTCTTAGTCACTGCTACTGGGAAGATAAATTAGTACTTTGGAGAGCAACTTGGTGATATCCATAAGGTACCTACCTCACAACCCAACGCTCATAAAGAGTATACCTAAAAACTTTCAATGTATGCACCAGAAGACACATATAAGAATGTTAATTGGAACATTATTTTCAAAAGTTAAGAAAAAAAAACTGTCCCTAATTATCCCTCACTGGAAGGGTGAATAAGGGTGCATTATTCTTACAATAAGATACTCTACAGAGGTTAAAATAAACTCAATCTAAGTAATCAACATAGATACATTTGACAACCAATATTGTGTGTGAAGGAGCAATTTGCAAAAGTTAAATAACCACATACTACTGTTTATGCAATTGTTAACACAAAAACAATAGCATGTATTGTAAGTGGAAATGTACATGTGTAGCATAAGTATAAAATCTGCATGGAAATGATAAACAACAACTTGGGACATCATTATCTCTGGGAATGAGGCGAGGAGAAGGATGGAGAGTAATTTTAACCTCTTTTTTTTTTTTTTTTTCTTTTTAGGGCCACACCCGTGGCATGTGGAGGTTCCTAGATATACCTCTACCGGAGGTATATCTGCTGGCCTATGGCACAGCCACAGCAATGCAGGATCCGAGCAGTGTCTGAGACCTACACCACAGCTCATGGCAACGCTGGATACTTAACCCACTGAGGAAGGCCAGATATCAAGCCTGTGACCTCATGGATGCTAGTCAGATTCGTTAACTGCTGAGCCACTACAGGAACTCCGGTAACGTTATATTTCTTGAGAAGACAAAAGATCTTGATCTGAGGCAAATGGGGCAAAATGTTAGTATCTGTTAAACCTAGATGATGGGTCCGTGCATGACTATTCAATTATTTTCTGTACTTTCCTTTATGCGTGATTTTATATTTTTTATTTGTCTTAAGTAAACTTATAATTTGAGAACAGTTTAGATTTACAGGATTTTTGCAAAGAGTGCAGAGTGTTCTTCCATGCCCCAAACTCAATTTCCTCTATCATAAACATCTTATTTTAGCATTGTCTATTTGTCACAAGTAATGAACAAATACTGATGTATTATTATTAACTACAGTTCACACTTTGTTTAGATTTCCTCAGTTTTTCCTTAATGTCTATTTAGATATTATGTCTCCTTGGACTTTTCTTGACTATGATAGCTTCTCAGACCTTCCTGGTTTCTGATGACCTTGACAGTTTTGGAAGGTACTGGTCAGGTATTTTGTAGAATGTCCCTTGGAGTTCCTCTGTGGCTGAGCAAGTTAAGGATTCAGTGTTGTCACTGCTGCAGCTTGGGTTGGGGAGGGGGATGTTGATCCCTGGCCCAGGAATTTCCACATGCCGTGGGTGCATCCAAAAAACAGCAAAAACAAACAAACAAACAGAAGATTATCCCTCAATTGGAATTTGTCTGGAGTTTTTCTCATGATTAGCTCAGGCTGGTGTGTCTGGGGGAGGAAGACCATGAAGGTCAAGTGCAGTCAAGTGCCGTTTCTCACATCATATCAAGTCATCCTGATATCATGTGTTTTGGGTTTGGGGTTTTTGTCTTGGCTGCATGTGCAGCGGCTTGATGTGGGATCTCAGTTCCCAGACCAAGGATTGAACCAGGGCTGCAGATGTGAAAGTGCCGAGTCTGAAGCACTAGACCACCATGGAATGGATGTGTGTATATGTATAACTGAGTCACTTTGTTGTATAGCAGAAATTATCACAATATTATAAATCAACTATACGTCAATAAAGCTTTAAAAATGAAAAAAAAAAGAAAAACCCTATATACATGATATGAATGTCAAGCTTGTTGATTTGCATTTTTGTCAGTGGGAAGGGGTGATCAAGGGGGCTCAGAGTTTGAGGTCTGCTATTTTCAGGATGGGCAAATCTCTGCCTTCCAGGTTTGGGGCCAGGACCTGTGACTTTTGTAGTTATCATTTATAGCAAGTAGCAAACGACATTTTGATTTCTATTTATGGAAATAACAAACCTTTTTTTTTCTTTTAAAGTAAATTTTTATTTTTAATAAAAATCACTTTAAAGAAACATGAAGTGACATTTGGAACAGTAGAGAACTAAAGTTTTGGAAACAGGTACAAAGTGATGATACCTTGAGTATTTTTGAAGCGAGTACATTCTTGGGAGCCAGAAAAGTTTGGGTTCAAACTCTTTCTTTGCAAATTGCTAGCTGTGCAATTTTGGGTGAAACTTTCCCCACCTGTAAAATGGCAAGAAGAAGATTTGGTGTGTCCAGCAGCGTTTCTCCAAGTGTGTTTTTTGTGTCACCCATCAGCTAAAGTGCTTGCAATATGGAACTTCCCAAGGTGCCACCCAGAACTTTTACAAACAAATAGAATTCCAGGTGGGGCAAAGCCTAGAAATCTGCATTTTAACAAGCGCCCCCAGAGATTTTTGTGATCATCCACAGGCTGTGGAGGGGATGAGATAAGCTGAATTAAGTAAAGCACCTGGCACACAGGAGTAGGAAAGGCACTTGTTCTTGCCTGTCTACTATCTGAACATCACCTCTCAAGGGATCTCAAGGGCCCTGCTAAGGATTGTCAGTGATGGCTGTTCAGGTTGCACACTGCACAAGTCTATTAATTGGCACCTTGGAATTCTATGGTACATAAACGCTAAGTTCCTGCATTTGCTCCTTCTCAGAAGCTCAGCTGATTTGGATGCTTTGGATTGTTGTTTTGAGCCTGGTTTTCCAGCCTCCCTTATAATTCTCAGCTATGCAGCAGCCATCCAATGCATTCCTTCACTGATCAGGGGGTCTGGAATTGGATTTTGCTGTTTGCGATCAAGAAACTTGACAGGGTGAGGTATTCCCTTTGTGGCTCAGCAGGTTAAGAACCCACTAATATCCATGAGAATGTGGGTTTGATTCCTGGCCCTGCTCAGTGGCTTAAGGATCCCGTGTTTCCATGAACTGTGGTGTAGGTCTCAGATGTGGCTTGGATCTGGTGTTGCTGTGGCTGTGGTATAGGCTGGCTGCTGCAGCTCCCATCAACCCCTAGCCTGGGAACCTCCATATGCCTCAGATGCAGCCCCAAAAAGAAAAAAAAGAAAAGAAACTTGACAGGATGAGTGACCCATGACTGCTTTGTTGTCCTCTACAGATACCAGGCAGGATTCTTGACCTGTTGCGCTGCAGTAGAAACTACCTATTTCCTTCTATCAAGTATTTCTCGGTGGTGTTCCTGGGCTTTTGGGAGTGCTGTAGAGTCCGTCCCTGGCAGGGAAGCTGTCAGTAAAGATATGACCAATTCCCACCCAGGTTCTGTTTTGCTTCAAGCTGTTTTATAGATTGGATTTTGTCTCAATAGTTTATTTGGAAAGAATAATTCCACTACTTAAAAAAAAAGTTTGTAAATCACTGCCTGTTACAAGACACCCCAGAAGGGACTGGGTGTTGTGGATGGCCATGAGGCAGCATGTGGGTAGAGGAGGGATGAGCCTCAAGTTGGAGGATGAGGAGCCTGGGGTCTATGGGTCTCTCTGGAGGAAAAGCAGACAAGGTCCTCATCTCAGAAGTAAAAACTGCTGCAAGGTAAAAATCCCATTACCAGATTAGGGCATTTTTGAGGCTTCTCAAAGGCTGCCCTCCCCTGCCCGTGGGAAAATTGAGTCTGTCAAGAAGAAAAATGGGTGTTGATATGACCAGGTCCCCAAGTCATTCAGAGCCTCCTAACCTCAGGAGGAGGAAATAAATGGGAACTTCTGAAGAATCTCCAAAGACCACAGCCAAGAAAAAGCACACAAAGTCATCACTGAGGGGCCAAAGGGAGAAGAGCACATGGTACTTTCCTTTGTCCTGAAGACACTATGGGAAGCAGACCCCCCCCCCCAACCCCGTAACCTGTAGCACTTGGAGCACAGAGAAGTTTCCACCCTCTCCAAAATTTGACATTTGCAATAGAAATATTAAATTTTCATTAAACATGTCCTCTTGGTTCACAACTATGACCATAGAAAAAATTTATACAACAACAAAAAAAAAGACCATATGTTAAATATTCTTAGAAATATCATCCCACTCACCTGCTTATCAGAGATCAGCTGCCACTGGGCTACTGCTCTCTTCTTGTGTTTCAAGAGGCCACAGATGGGGAGGGGGGGAAGGGGAGGAGGTGGTTCATTGCACTTTTGTTTTTCTGCACCAGGCTCTTCTCTTGATGTGCTGATTTATTCTCTTTTATCACCATACCCCACTCTCACCCCTCTCCTTAACCATTATTATTTTTATCATAAATTTGGCAGGAAGTTTTACATTTGTATATAATTGTAAAGCAGGATTATAGTGAAAGATGCAATACACACTTACAGTGGTGGTTAGGGGAGATCCTATGATGAAAGCAGTGGACTGTCTTGCTGGAAAAAATCTACCTCTATTCAAGAATACAATTTTGCCATTTCTAGCACTCAAGGACTGCTAAGTCCTCCATGAATGTTCTTTGAGTCACATTACCCCTGCGTTAGAAGAAAATTGTGAGAATTAGGAAAGTATTTGAAATGCAGACTGTATCTTTTATTCTTTTTTAAAATTATAAAAGTAAGTCTTATTGGAATAACAAATTGCAATAAAAGAATAAAGGAAATATTACATTAATGAATGGATAATGACTCTTTGTAATTAGTGCAACATACTCGTTGCTTGTATATAAATATATCCTTCTAGGAGAGGAGGGAAAAGACTTAATTTTCTTGAGTGCTAACCCGGGGCCAGCATTGCACCTGATCTATGATCTCCCTTTCCTTAACCCGCAGAGATGGTCATTATTACCATAGCCACTTTCACAGGTGGAGAAGTGAAAGTGGAAGGAGAGGGTAAAAGATGTTCCCAAAGTGGTCCAACTGGTAATGTTGTAGTATTAATAGCTCTCCCTCGAACAGACACAAAATGAATTTACCTAACAAAAAGGAATTAACATTTTTCCGTGGATGAACTAAAATTCTGCCTCATTAACATAATATTTTAAATTAGTAGAATTAGCGTTTCCTGAGCCATTTCTAATTAAACCATTGGGTTCCTTTGTCTCATGTTCTTGGATTTTCATTTGGGAAAGGGTTAAAAAAGAACAAAGCCCCCCAAAATGTTTATTTCAACAATAGGTCATATGTTAAAGAAAAAACTCCCCTTTGAGAACTGCTCATTCCAGAGAGACCCTTGCATCTCTCAGGAACAAGCAGCCCTTGTCCCAGACTTGGAATGAGCTTTGTGACTCCCACCCCACACCCTGCTCACCATCTGCACTCATTACAAGGGAACCTGCAGGCAGAATTTGTCACTCCTTTCAGCAGTTTTACTAAGGGGCGTGTGGGCACTCATGGAGCATTCAGTAAAATATATGCTAAACTGAGTTAAACCCCTACATTTTTAAACTGGGGACATTTTTAATGTAGAAAAATAAGGAGAAAAGTTTTGAAAAGATGAATTACCCATGAGCCAGAATTTGCAGCAAATGACACTATTTTCTCATTTTTGCTTGAGTTCTTTGTTTGCTTTAAAATAAATTAAATAAAACTTTCATAGAGCTCCCCAGTGACTCAGTGGGTTAAGGACCTGAGGTTGTCACTGTAGTGGTTTGGGTTGTTACTGTGGCTCGGGCTCCATCCCTGGTCCTGGAACTTCCATATGCCTCAGGCCCAGCTAAATACATTCATACATACATACATCTCACAAATGATTTTATTCTCTGGTTTCATTCTCTTCCTCCCTACTGTTGAGAAAGCAATGATCATTATTTTGGTATATATCTTTCCAATCTACACTTTCATAATTTTACTACATGTAATCCTTAGTCCTATTTTACATGATTTAAAACATTTGACTTATTCTGCAGCTTGCTTTTTAAACTTAATATATATTTTCAAGATCTCTTCATGTCAGTGCAAATAGATCTCATTTCTTTGCCTTGTTATTATACAACATCCCAGGATTTGAATACACCATGTTTTATTTATCCATGCCCACATGAGAGGCATTTAGGGACCCCCTCTCAGCTCTTCACTAACAAACAATGCTGCCATGAAAATCCACATTACAATTCAGGTCACATGTTGTGCAAATTTCTTGATACATCATTGGCAACTAGGGGAAGGATGTTGGTAGAACATGGAAATCATGTTGGCTCATCTCTGATTTTTCCCAACATGTTACTGTTTTGAAGCAATTAAAAGAGAAAGTCTTAGCAATGAATACAGACCTGAGCTGAAAATCTACAGAAATCTCTTCCTTCAGAGAAGAGAGTGACAGAATTTGTGCTTCAAGGACCGCTAAATACTTCCTACTATTTAATGATTTGGTGACACTAGGAGTGCAGATAAAGAAAATGAAGAAATCGGAGGAATTTCCACAATCTTAAAACAATAGAATAATGATTAAGACTATTCCCAAGGCTACATTTTAAATTTTTATGAAAATGACCTCTGCTGAAGGCCAGTCACATCTACCTGTCCAGGAAGGAAGGAGCCTAGAAGGACAGAAGTAGAACTAAAGGGGCAAATGCCATCGGTGGATTAACTATACTGTATTTTTGTCATGATTTAAAAATCATTTGTTTTTATTAGTTCTTGAGTGACAAATTCCACAGGTTTTGAGTGGTCTTCTCCAACTCTGTTTTCCCCATAAAACCTGCTATTTTGAGTGGAGGAATCTGTACTTGTTTCCTTAGGAGCATGTGTAGAGTTCTCTAGCATGTATACCTAGCAGTGGTATTGCTGGGTCCCAGGGGGTGTACGTTTTCAGCTATTCTAGATTTTCCCAAATTAAATCTCTAAAGCGGCTTCACCCGTTTACACTCCCACCAGGAGAGACAAGTCCTGATTTTCCTGCTCCCATGTTTAGCAGCATCACAGGTATAAAATGCTTTCTCATGGTTGTGTCAGTTTGCATTTCCCCAATTGCTGGTGAAGCTGAGCACATTTTTATATGCCTATCAGCCGGCCATCCTGTTTTCCTCTTCTGGGTATTACCAGTTCAGCACTTTGTCAATTTTTAAGCTGAATTGTTTGTCTTTTTCTCATTAACTTGCAGGAATTGTTTATGCATTTTAGATATGAATTCTTTGCCTATTAAATTTCTACTTGTATGTCCCCCCCCCCCAGTGTCCCCACTCTCCATATAAATCTATGTCTGCCCCACTATAAATCACACTGGACTTTTTTTTTCTAGAATATATCCTAGATGACTGTGGTTTTAGGTTAGACAGATTGTACATCTAGAAAAATCTGTAATTCAGATGTTCGTAAAGATTCTTGTTTTCCTCTCCAAACGTACCCATTCTCCTATTTCTAGAAACTTCTCTGTGTACATAAGAGTTTTCAAAGCAGACAAAAAGAGATAACCCCTGTCCTGAAAACTGTCGGCCAGATTTACTTCATTTGCCAGGTTAATTAGAAAAGATCTTTGTGGAAAATTTTCTGGAAGGTTAAACGTCATGTTTGAATTGGATCCTCTGTACATGTCTTAAGCCCATGAGAAAACAATATACTTTATTAAATTCCATGATTCTCATTTTTAAAATATTCAACCCATAAGCAATCAATCATGCTTTTCTGACAAGTTACCTAAGAAAAAGTTCCTTAAACAGAATTGAATTTCAGACTAAATTTAAAAAGTGACATTCTGATTTTTAAAAAATTAGATACCTAACTCCTAAAAAAAAAAAAAATACTTGGAGTTTGCCTGGAATTGAAATTTTCATGTGTGGAAATGTGAGGAAAAGATCTAAGCGTTGGCAAAAGATTGCAATAAAGTAAATGATGTGGTTTTCTCAGGGGTGATTTTGCAACTTAAAACATTCCAAAAAGAGTTAGTGATCACAAAGTTTCTTTTAGCTTCTAGCCTTGAAATACTTGGCATACACAGAGCTCTTACGGATATTTGGATAAATTAAATTTATATTGACATTTTCTAAAGTTGGCATAGGTTTTGAGCTGGTGTGGGCATGTGTCAAATCCAGAACATTTTGAGGCATTCAATTTTACAACTGAAAGATATCAACATCGAACTGTCCCTTCCTACACTATATTCTTAAAAGCTGAATCACATTGAGATTTAAAATATGTTATTTTTTTCCTGGTAAAAAAAGGAACAGATTCCTCAAAAATTAATCACAGATTTAGCACATGAGCCAGCAACTCCACTACTAGGTATATACCCAAAAGAACTGAAAGCAGGGACTTGAACAGATATAGGCACCCCAGCGTTCATAGCAACATTATTCACAACAGCCAAAAGGTGGAAACAATTCAAGTGTCCATCAACAGATGAAAGGATAAACAAAATGTGGTACACCTTTTCAATGGAATATTATCCAGCTTTTAAAAGGAAGGAAATTCTGACACGTGGTGCAACATGGATAGACCCTGAAAACATCATGCTACATGAAATAAAAAGAAAAACATAGGGTAATTCCACTGATATGAAATATTTCCCTAGACTAGGGAAATTCATGGAGATAGGAAATAGATGAGGTTATCAGAGGCTGGAAGGAAAAGGGAAGGAGGAGTTACTATTACATGGGTACCGAGTTTCTGTTCAGAGAAGATGAAAAAGTTTTGGAAAGAGTTACACCACATGTGGATGTAACTAATGTCACTATAATTGAAAAGAGGTAAGGGGCTCCCACTGTGGCCCAATGGGATTGGCCACATCTCTGGAGCACTGGAACACAGGTTCAATCCCAAGCTGCGCACATTGGGTTAAGGATCTGGTATGGCCACAGCTGCAGCTTAGGTTCCAGCTGCAGCTTGGATCTGATCCCTGCCATATGGAAACTCCATATGCTGTGGGGCAGCCAAAAAAGAAAGAAAAAGAGTTAAAATCGTGCCCACTTTAGTAGCACTTATACTAAAACTGGAAAAAATACAGAGATTAGCATAGCCACTGAATAAGGATGACATGCAAATTCGTGAAGCATTCCATATTTTGGGGGGATCAGCATATACACACTGTGGTATATGGAGTGACTGGCCAATGGGGACCTACTGTATAGGGGAACTCTACCCAATATTCTGTGAAAATCTATATGGGAAAAGGAACTGAAAAAGAATGAATGTGTGTATATGTATAACCAAGTCACTCTGCTATGCAGCAGAAATAATCACAACATTGTGAATCAACTACACTTCAATGAAACTTTTTTATTTTTTTGCTTTTTAGGGCCATATGTGCATAAATTCCCAAGCTAGGGGTCGAATTAGAGCTGCAGCTGTTGGCCTACACCACAGCCACAGCAATGTGGGATCTGAACCGTGTCTGCTACATACACCGCAGCAGCTCAGGGCAGACAATCCCAGATCCTTTAACCCACTGAACAAGGCCAGGGATGGAACACGCATCCTCATGGATCCTAGTCAGGTTCGTTACTGCTGAGCCGCAACAGGAACTCCAAAACTTTTTTAAAAAAGAGTTAAAATGGCAAAATTTATGTTATATGTTTTACTATAATAAAAATAGTTTTAAAAGGCAATTGCCTCAAGTCCCTCCCCCAGTAAAGCAACAAATACTTATTAAAGAAAGTTTGGAAAAAACTTTAAGGTAAAATAAAATTAAAGCTATCTGTTACATTGGCATGAAGTATTACTGAACATGAGCAATGAGATGTGCACTTTTTCTTCTGGTCACAGGTATATATGTCTGCAGAGATGTTCCCAGGGTCATCTAGTACAGGAGCCTGTTTTTCTCACTGAATGTTGAGAAAATCAATAGAATCCATTCCCATCTGTGAACCCTCCCTTATTGAAGCCAATCAACCATTGTTGGATACATAAAGTTTTCAATGCTTTCTCAATTTTAAATAATTTTGTGGGGGGGGTCCCCTTGTGGTACAGCAGGTTAAGGATCTGGCGTTATCGCTGCAGTGGCTCGGGTCACTGCCATTGCTCGGGTTTGATCCCTGGCCCAGGAACTTCCACATGCCCCCGGTGCAGCCAAAAAAACAAAATAAAAATAAAAATTTCATAGCGGACATCTTTGCACATGGCTTTTATGGGTATTTCATTATTTCCTTAGGATAAATCCCTCAAAGTAAAATTACTGGGTCAAAGAATATGAATGTTTTTTAAAGATCTTCTAATGCCCATGTACTATTAATTTGCCTTACAGGAAGTTTTGTGATTTACATTTTCATCTGCCAAATGTGAGATTTTATTGCAGCCTCTCCAAGACAGAGTGTCAAATTTTATAAAATTCTCTTCGAAATTATTAAGAATAAATTCCATAGAAAAGATGAAATTCCAAAAATACTCAGCCAATGATAGTATTGGTAAAGAAAAGAAAAAAGTAACTTTTATTTTTAAAGGAATGGAAGAAATCTATAGAAATCTTGTACATTAGAATGATTAGCTATTCTCTGCCAGTGTTATTCGGATGGAAACCCCTTACTGTTCTCTGTGTCTGGGAAAGTTACATCTGGTGTTGCCTGCCCACCATCCAAGACACCACCAGCCACACCTGGGAGCTCACTTTCCAGCTTCTTTATCTTTGCTCCTGCCTTTCCCTTGGCCATGAAATGCTTTTCTTCACCCACTTCCGTTAAGTCCAGACCCATTCATTCCTTGAGCTCCATCTCTAACAAATCCCTGAGGGCCAGAGGTGGGGCAGTCTGGGAGACAAGAAGAGGAAAAACCAGAGATGTAAATGCAAGTCACAAGTGGGGAGGAAGTGCCAAGGTCCTTTTAAAGTAGGATTGCCCATGCCCAAAAAAGCCATTTGAAAAAAATCCTGTGAAATTGGATTGTTATGATCATTATACAACTATAGATGTGATAAATTCATTTGAGTAATAAAAAAATTTAAATTTAAATTTAAATTTAAAAAGTGAAATAAATGGAGATGTGCACTTATTTTCTGATCACAGGTATGTATGTCAGGCTTCTGGGATCTGGGTGGTAGGCGAGCTGGCAGTAAAGAGGGAGTGGGCTGCTGGTTGGTCTGCATTCTCTCAGCCGTGTGCCTTCTCTCTTGGGAGTGGAGGGTGAGAAGCAGGGCAGGATAGGCAGACAACCCCGTTGCCTGGAACATGGTGCCTTTTAGACTGAATGCTCAATTCTCACTGTACACAGATTTTAAAATACAAGGTATATTGACTTCAGGCATTATAAAGCAATTACTGGGGTTTGTGTAGCACCTTAACCTTTACATATGTAATCCAGTTTTTAAAAAATTTTCTTTTGAGCCTCAGAACTAATGTGTGAAATTGGTGGTATCTGAGGTTCAGACAAAATAGCAACTCACCCCAGGACTTCTGGCCCCAGGTCCTGAGCACTTGCCAAGACAGCCCAAGCTGCTCTTCCAAAAATGTGGCCACTCTGTCAGATTTGTGAATTTTCTGACTGGAAAGTGTCACGTCAAAGTGCACAGAGTGGAAAACTAACTACAGAGAAGGTTTACATTCAAATGGCCCTTCTGAAAAGAACAAAAGAAAGGGCTTTGTTTTCCCTTTCTGACAGTAAGTGGTTAAAATACACAGAGATGCTGTAATGCTCTAAGAATGAAAAGTGTGAATGGTATTTATTATTAAAAATATCATTTATCCTAAACAATTTGCTATTGTAAATATAAAAATATTTTAAACGTATTTTTATAACAGCCATATTGTTAATAAGAGTAGGGGAATGATGTTGGTTTTGATTGAAATATTTTTATTTTACTTTTTAAACAAAATGTCATAGATACTTAACTAAAAATCATATCAATTGATACCAGAAACAGCAATATAGACACTGGCACCTTATAATTCAATAAGTCAAAAGAGATTTGGTTTCAGCTTGCTTGAATAATCCACAATTCTTCTTTGAGCAATTTTTTGCCCAAGGAAAAAGGTCCCCAGGAAATGAATGAGAGAAGAGGCAAAATCTCTGATCAGAAATAATTTTCTCTTGCCTTGTCCCCCCAGTGGGGTATATGTACTTCTGATTTTAGCAGTACTCTTGCTAAGTTGTGATCTGAGAAATCCTGACCAAAAGCACATGATTTCTATACTAGCTGAAGTCTAAGAATACATCCTTTCCTTTCTTATTTTCCAGCCTAAGATTTTGATTTTATTTATTAATAAAACAATTTTTAAAATAATTTTCACACTATTTGATTAAATCATTCAACTTTGTTTTATTTTAAGCCTTTTCCTGATTTTTACTCATATAATAATGGATTTCACACTAACTTTATCCATAATTTTATACAGTTTTGTACTCTTTTATGTTCAGCTTTTTTTCACTTTAATTGCTTTTTTACACATTTTTCAATGTCACCTTTAAAAATTTCTGTTTTCTTGGAAGGAATAGCTTTCAAACTTTCTTTAGTAGAGTAATGTTTTTATCAAACAAAATCCTATACGGTTTGGTGGGATACCCACATAGACCAGAACTAACCACCATGATAATTCATTTCAATATACACAGTTCCCCTTTCCTAAACAATTAAACTGTTTTCAACATTTGAAAACCTAAACATGGTATTATAAATATCTTTGCATATGATTTTTTGGAAATTAGTTTTACTGGGATAAATTCTGAGAAAAAAAATTTTCTGAGTGGAACTTTTTTTGTCTGTGATATGCTTTGCAGCTTCCGTTTCAAATGAAACAAATCAATTTTTACTGTCATCCACAAACCAGTGTTCTCTGTTACCCTAAAGCCCAGTTAGCAATAAGTTTTGTCATTTGCTTTATTTTACTTTAATTTATTTTACTTTAATTTAAAGGATGTGAAATGATGACACATTGATTCAATTCGAATTTCCTTAAATTTTAGAAAAGGTGGTTAATTCATCAGATATTGATTTCTTGTTGGTGTTTTATTTCGTTAAAACCATCCCTTTTCTTGTAACATTTGTCTCTTGAGCACTGGTGCTTGGTTTTGTTATAATACATTTATGTGAATCTTTCACTTACTGTAGATAAGCATTTGCCTATCATTTATTTCAAACACTTTATTATCCATATAAGATTTTTAGAAATTGATTTCTAACAATCTACTTTTTCTGTTGCTTGAATTATCAAACATATTTTCATACATATTCTATTCTGTTTTCTTCCAGTTTTCTTGTTATTATTATCATTATTAGTTTACCATTTATTCCATTCACTATTTATTATAAAGGTTAAGTCTAAGTTAATTTTTTTCTTCATTTTCAATTTCTAATTATCCCCACTAAATAATTATTACCTTTCCTTTTGCTTTGTTAATATTTAGCATTTACCAAGTTCTTAATATGTTTATTCCTGCATTCTCTGTTGTGTTTAAATTTGTTTCTGTTTTTAAACTAAAACTGTTTATGATTTCTTTCTAATTTACACTCTTGTGTGCTTTCTAAAAATTTTCAAGAAGCATGCATTTTATTTTATTTGTTTTCGGTATTTTGTAACCTTTAAAATTGTACTTACTGACCATACATAGTTCTTTTTGAGAAGCAAAAACCATTGGAATAATGTTTGTCATATTTTTGTTAAAAAAAACCCAAATCCTATACTTTTATAGGTTAATCAAAAGTAAATCAGATCTAAAAATTAACATGTAGAAAAATATATTCTTTTTTACACCCAATCACCAGTGTAGTACAGTTTTCTTTCCTTTACATCTCCTTTTAAAACTTAGTATTTTCTCATTTTGTTTGTATATCATGGAACATTCATGGAATATTATGTATTTTTGTTAGTATTATGAATGGTACTACCTCAAACCAATTACCAGTTACTGCCTGTTTTTTACTAGAAATGCTTTGGAAATTTATGGAGTTAATATTTATCTGGACATTTTCATGAACTCTTTATTTCTTATACTTTTAGCTGGAATCCTTAGTTTTTTCAGGTTCAACTTAAAATTCTGTTTTCATTTTATAATATTGATTCTTTAGTGCATTTTTGAATCATTGTTAGGATAACAAGAAGCTCCAAAGATATGTAAAATAATTTTAATTAAAAACATCTTTGTTTTTGCTTTTTTTTTTAAATAGAAACTTCAAAATTTGAGAAACGTTTTATTACAGACTGGTAGGTTTCAGAAGTACAGTTTGGTAAAGATGTATTTCCCTATTTCTATTTTAAAATTTTTACCAAAAAGAGCATTGAATTTTATCAAATATTTTAATCTTTTATTAAGGTCATATGAATTATGTTCCTGAACTTACTTAAATTGCGTCTTTTATTCATAACTTTGTACAAAACTGGTCATGTTACTATGATAAACCTTACCTGTTCTTGCTAAAATATACTTTAAAGATAGGGTTATATTCTATTTACAGATATTTTCATATTAATTTGTCTAAAGAGAGGGTTTCTTTGTAGTGTTATCAGGTTTAAGGACAGAATCTTTTTTTTTTTCCTGCTAGAAAAAGCCTAAGAAATATTGAACTTTTTTAATGAGTTGTACTTAATTTCATTTAAAAATTTGAAAAAATTTTCAGTTAATTCATTATTTCATTGTAACAAAGAAAATGGTTTCTTGACGAACTTTCTTCATTTCTTCCTCAGCAATTGGGCTATTCACATTCTCAGTGTCTCATTTTATCATTTAAAAGTCTGTGACTTTGGTAAAATCATCCATTTTACTTTAGTGTCCAAATGCATCATCATTGTAAATGGGCAACATATTTCCTAATGATTTTTAGTCTCTTTTAATTGTTTTTTAAAATTTTCTGGTTTAACAATTTTTTTTCTCATTAAATTTACCAGCGAATTTAAAACTTTTTTTTTTCTTCTCGAAGTGGAAATCTCTGCGGTAGTATTTCAGAGAATACTTTTTATCCCATTGGTTCACTTCTGCATGTGTTTCTGTCCACTTCCGCCTCCCCCTGAGGTTTTTGCTTGGTTCTTTTTCTAGAATTATATTTCTAGTTCTTGACATTTTCCTTTTCTCACTAATAAAGACCTTTAAAGCACAAGTTTTCTCTAAACATTCCTTTCACTTCAAGGATTTGATGGGTACTAGGTTTGTTCTCTATATTTTAAAGTGATTTGTTATTGTATTTCAAATTTCTTCCCTCATCAGGTGATAGCTAGGATCTTTCTTTCATTGCTATTGTCATTTTTTTTAAAAAAAATTAAAGTAAAAATATTACAATTTTTGGTGTTTTTCCTTTATTGAAATTTCCTGGTTTTTTTCTTCTGTGAAAAATTTCCATATTCTGTGTTTTCCCTTTAAATTTGTACCATAAAATTGCTCATTCAATTATCCAACTATTAATTGTAGTTAGGCAAATTCTTATTTCTCTTTTGCCCTACTATATCTATTGTGATGACAGGATAAGGATTTCTGCTACAGTTTTGTTGCTTTCAATTTTATTTTGTAAGTCTAAGTTTCTTTCACATACTTTGTTGCACTGCGTCTTAGTTCATATAAAATTTAACATCTTTTGTTTTCCTTGATTATTTTGCCTTTTATGGTCATATATTAAACTCATTTTTCTTACTTCACCTTTTTTGCTTTGTATTCTGCTTTAATATAATATGTTTGACATTTTCTGAATTAACCAATTATTTTAACTCTTTCCACATCTACTTGTCTTTATCTTTTAAGTAGAATATTCTTGGATTTTTTTTCTTTTTGCTTTTTAGGACCGCACCCACAGCATAGGGAGGTTCCCAGGCTAGGGGGTCAAATCGGCAGGTTGCTACAGCTGCGGGCCTACACAACAGCCACAGCAACGTGGGATCCAAGCCGCATCTGCAGCCTACACCACAGCTCATGGCAACGCGGGATCCTTAACCCACTGAGCAGGCCAGGGATCAAACAGAATCCTCATGGATATTAGTCAGGTTTGTTACTGCTGAGTCATGATGGGAACTCCTGGATTTTTTTCCTGAAAGTTTTTGGTTATTTTTTAAAATAGGGAAATGTAACCCATTGGCGTATCCTCTTATAATTGTTATATTTAAACCATTGTGACTACATTTGATTTTTCTCATTTATTTTTGGTGATATTTCTTTTTCTTCTCTTCCCTTGGAAAGGAGTCTTTTTTTTTTTTTAACTTCACTCAATTCTAAAAAGAAATAGAAAACAAATTATGTTTATTTTTATGAATACATAGTAGTAATTGTTGAGAAAAACTGACACTGAGAATTCTGCACTCTCTTCCTTTTTTTTCCATTCCTCCTAGCTTGAATATCTGAGAGAAATCATTTTTTAAATTTTTTGGTAATTTTCTGTCATTGATTCATTGATGCTGGTTGTTTATTACCATAACAGTGGAAACGCTGTTTAAAGGTGAGGTATATGGTCAGGGAAGTTAGGGTTTTCTGTTATCAAATCTGATAGGTAGTCTGTAAAGATCTCCTCTTTTTCTTTTTTCTGTTTTCTTTTCTTTTCTTTTTAGAAACACTGGATAGTTTTCCACTGCCTTTGGGATGGTTACCATCTCAACTGCTACATTTGATCTCATCTTAATCTAAAGCACTTTTTAAAAGCAGAAAATCACTGCTCTTATTACATTTTAAATAAGAACATGAATAAAATAGTGGCTGGAATTCATCTCACACTTAACATTGAGAAAACACGGTTGCAGTCTCTGTTCTTGACTGGGGAATTTTAGAGTTAGAAGCTGGCTGCCTCTCTATGCTTGTTAGACTCTGCGGGCCCTTGCTGGGAGGAGCATGGAGTTTAGAATTCAAACTCTAGCTATGCCACCCACTGCAGTATCTTCTCCTAAAAACTGACACGCTCAAAGAGTTGCTGAGTGTAGTCAAAGGTCCAGCCTCTGGTGATGGTTATCCCAGAGCTCCATTCATTTATTTATATATCGATTGAACTAATTCTTTATTTATAGCTTGTCTGTTATGTAACTGCCCCACACAGCTGAGATTCTTTTTTGGAATGAGATGTGGAATACTTTAAATACCTATGAAATCAAGTGTATACTCAACACTGTTTCAACTTCCAGGATAAGCTCTTTAAACAGTTCTGGAAATTCTGTTCGCTCACAGTTAAAATGATGGTCAGGGACATGCATTGCTTCATAGGAGAAATAGTATCTGCAGTGGCTCACATTAATTAACATTTGCCACAAGTCCCCTCACTGTCAGGTTTGGAAAACCATACTTTCAATCTTTTTTTTTTTTTTTTTCCTTTCGTGATCTTTCTGGAGGGTTTAATCTTTTTTAACACTTGATTTTCCAGTTTACCCTTTATTTCTAATGATTCATTATTCTGAAGTGTTGTCACTCCACCTTCTCCCCCCCCCACACACACACTTCTAGTCTGTTCTAGATTGTTCTGTTTGAAGCAATCACTACTTTTCTGTTTTTAAAACCCTGGCAGATTCACTCAGTGGTCATTCTCTCCCACTCTTTTTCATCTGGGAATGAAGGTCGTCTATATTCTGATTGTAATTCTCATCATTGTTCTCTATCAGAGGGACAGGGCTTTATTGGTTTCCCTGCTATTAACAGTGTGCACTGAATAAGGCTTTCAGTTACTTTTAAAGTGTTTACGAAGCTCCTAAGACGGCCCATTTCTTTCCCTCTCAAGCTTTTATATATTCACTGAAGCGTTTCTACAATTCTAATATTTAAATTGGTATCTCAATGGTCTTAACAGAGAGGAATTACCCAACAGAAGATTCCATCACCTGCTCAGAACATTGTTCTTCCAAAATGACTGACTTTGCCAACGGAACCTGGGGAAAATGCAAACTATCTTGTCCATTACTGTAACTGACCTTGATAACAAAAGGAAATGTTCTCGACTGTTGAAAGGGAGACAAATATGAGAACGTATTTCATTCTTTGAATCCTATGAGCTCAGCATTAAAAAGCTCTTAGACATCTTCTGATTTTTGAAGTTTGACCTCTCCTTTCTAATCATTTAATGTATGATTCTGCTTCTCAGCAACCTCCTTCCATCTGGGTATGTAATTCCCTCTCTTATAGAATTTCTTCGAATTTGTCAATACAATTATATTTTCTTGGAAGAAAAACAAGCCCTCTGAACAACAACAAAATCTTTCTTAAACAGAGCCTGGAAATGCTTTCAGCACCAATAGCACCTGCCTGTTGCCCAGATCTTTCACTTGTTCTTCCCTGTGTTTCTTAACATCCTTCCCAGGAGTGTATCTCATGGGTAAATTCAAAACAAGACACATCCAGGGAGCAACACTTTCCCTGGGTGGATGTCATTGCGTAAGAAAGACCTGCACCTATCGTCGCCCCTACACCCAAAGTGCCCACAAATCTGAGCAATATCTTCATGCATTTTTCTTTTAAAAGCTTGAAATGAATATGCTGAGGAAGGCAAGGAGAGAGAGTAAGCGCTTCTCTCATTCTTGTGCACAGATAGGAAGCCGGCCCCCTTCAGAACTGTAATTGATAATTTGCAGTTGACACACAAAACACTGAGTTAGCTTGCAAGAGAAACGGGAAGCTGGATGACATTACTAAATATTGCAAGCATTCCTATTTGTATCCTTGCAATAAATAGTGTTATTACTGTAAAGCTGAGCAAGCATGACATTTCTGACTGCCTCTCCTTTTTAACGGAGAATCTATAAATAGTAGCCTGTGTAGCATTTAAGCATTTCAAAGCATCACGTTTTTGTTAATACTAATGTGTGATCAGAGCCATTCACTCTAATAAATGTTTTTCCTCACAATCTGAGCTCAACAGCCTTTCCCATTACCCACTGACTATGGGATACTTTATAAAATGCTGACCGTTCCAAGGGGGAAAACACGGTTACTAGCCGAGGAGCCAGGAATGGACAATGTACCATTTTAAACCTCCCTCTACATCTTCCCAAAGATTCAGCAAAAAAAAGAAATCAGTATTTCCCAAAGTGGACAACCCTTGTACCCAAAGCCGTTTTTTGAAAAAGGGTTCTTTGAATAAATAAGTTTGGGAAGCACCACAAATTATTGCCCTTCTCTTGGAGATTCATGAACATCCAACATTTATTCCACAAATATTTATTGAGCATGTACCAAGGCCCAATACTATTCAGGGGCTAGACATTAAACAGGGAACACAGCAGACAGAGTCCCCAAGCTTCAGGAAACTTGTAATTTTGCCTTAAATGAACACATCGTACTGGTTTCCTATGGCCGCTATTACCACAAACTTGGTAAAACAACAGAAATGTATTCTCTTGCAGTTTTGGAGGCAAAAAGTCTGAAACCAGTACCTCTGGGTCATGATCAAGGTCTCCAAAGGCCCATGTTCCCTTTGGAGGCTCTGAGGCTCTGTCCCCTCACTCTTCCAGCTGCTGCTGGCACTCTTACTTTGAGGCTGCACCCCCCAGTTTCCACCTCCCTGCTCATATCGCCTTCTCCTCTTCCATCTGGGTGAAACCTCCTTCAGATCTCCCGCTTCTAGGGAACTCTTTTTTTTTTTTTTTTAGGGACACACCTGCAGTATATGGAAGTTCCCAACCTAGGGATCAAATCAGAGCTGGCCTATGCCACAGCCACTGCAATGCCGGATCCAAACTGCATCTATGACCTACACCACAGCTCGCAGCAAGGCCGGATCCTTAACCCACTGAGCGGGACCAGGGATCAAACCCATATCCTCATGGATTTGGGTTACTGCTAGTCACATTACTGCGGAGCCACAACGGGAATTTCTCTAAGGACTCTTATGATTACATTTAGGGCCCACCTGCATAATCTCTCACCTCAACATCCTGAGCTTAATCACATCTGCAGAGGCCTTTTTACCACACAAGTTTCCAGCGATTAAGACCAGATAGTTTTGGGGAACATAATTCAGCCTACTCTCTGTAGAAATGGCTCTGACATGTCCTGTGGTAGCAACTGCTTTTCTGCTTTCATCTTGAAACCCTCTATTTCAGAAGTGCCTGCCACACCCAGAGAACCCCGGCTGTCATTTCCCACTGTGGAAAATGCTGGTCCAGGGGCTTGCAAAAAGGGGAGAGGTGTTCTGGTGGGTTCCCTTTGAGTTCTTTCCTCCCCACTGGGTTCAATAAACTCTATGTAGCTGACCTGAACTATGTGGCAGGTTTGCTGTAAGGAGAAAAGACAGAGGGCAGGGTTCCCCGGACCCGGAAGGCTGAGTGGTCACAGCCCTTCCTGGGCAGAGTTCCCGCCTCCCCTTTGCCTCTGGCTCATCTCAGCTCCCAGACCTTTCCCCCCTTCCCTTAGAAGAGCCCACAGGATGGAGGCATTTTCACAAGGAACTTTCTTAAATATTAAAAGAAAGTAAAATGATGCAGACAGGGGACTGATAAAGAGTTAGTTCTCAAAGCCCTGGCTCCTGGTTGGTGGATGCCTGGCTCTATCCCCATCTGTCTCTATGATTTCCAGCAGGTACTCTCCCTGCTCCTACTCCACGCTAAACTCAGTTTTGCTTGTCCTGTTTCAAGTTTCTAACATTCCCTATCATCTCCTATGGAGCTCCAGGTTCTGGAAAGAACACACTGCATGTACTATGTGTTTAGTAATCCAACTAAAACATGATGGGTGCTTCCTGTATGCCAGGCAGGCATAATTGCCTCCCAGTTTCATGGACCAGAATCCTAGCCCTTCCTGCAGAAAGAAAGAAGCTCTGAGATAGGTCTGAAGGCAGTACGTGAACTAAAGGAAGGCTTCATGGAATTCCCAGCCCCTGTCAGCCTCACCAGCAAGAGAATGCATCTGAAAACATAAATGGGATCAAGACCAGTACAGGTTTGAAAAATAAGGCTTTGGACAGTCTTTGTCCTGTAGAAAGTTTTTCTGATGTTCATCCAAAAATTATTAAGAAGAAGGAAGTTCTATTTCAGGGAGTGCTCTGAAGCTTCGAGAAGATTTCCTGGAGAACAGAAGTGTGGCAGCCTAGCTCAATCAAATGGTGAGGAGAAGGCAAAACCAATGAATGACAGGCCTGGGCACCACCGGGACACTTTAAAGCAGGGAAGTCTGAATGGTCCAGTGACAAGTTGAAGAGAGCAGTGACCCTTGAAGCTCAGCTGATGTAAAGCTCCCTCTTGGGCCCAGGATCTCCTCCTCCTTAATGGGGCCTTATCATTTATAATATTGATAATATATTATTATGTAATTGATACCATTATATCATTGAAATTATTTTCTATCTCAGATAATTGATAACATGTTGATACTAAATCATTGATAATATTGACCATTTGTAACACTGGTGAGGGGGCCTAGGCACCATCTGAGTTGCTGAGTTACAGCAATAGACATGGCAGATAGTGTCCTCCTGCCATCATGGAGCTGACATGCTAATGTGATGAGACCAGTAATAAGCATATAAACAAATAATCTGGCACTTTTTCTCTTCTCCTCTGGCTCAGTAAATCCTCACTCTGGGCACCCCTGAGTCTGGAGGAGTACCATGAATATGACAGCCAGGGTTGTGGAGAGAACAGAAGTCAGGGTAGAACAGGAAATAAGTTATATCACCGCACCTGCACCGCAATTTACCAGCTGCAAGGCACTTCTACCTGACCCAGCTCATGGAATCCTCCCTTTGACCCTAAGAGAAAACTACACTCCCCCTCCATGTGCTGTCTCCATTTCAGAAATAAAGGCTCAATACCCAAACTTGCCCAAGGTTACACATAGCCTGCACTTGAACTCGATTTTCTCTTAATTGAGAGCTGTTCCCCCTAGCTCTCACCCAGGAGGGAAGAGATGGTCCAATCCCAGTGGGGTTAAAAGCTCAGCCACAGGAACCACATGCCACCATAAAAAGAAAGGTGCTTCTGCCCCATATTCATTTTCTCAGCATGCTCTTTGCTGTGGTGAGGAGATAGGGATGTCATCCTGCAGGTTAGGTGCTCTGCCACCTGGTACCACCTTCAGAGTAGGTGCTGGTAATACAGGAGCTCAGACCACCACCACCATACTTGGCCCTGATTCTAGAGGAGGCATAAGAAACCCATAGCCACCCTTGGACTGGACAGTGTGGACTTTTACACCCATTTCTCCAGATGTCTTGGGCAGTCACACTGGTGGGTAGGGAGAATGCCACCTCTGGTGACACAGCCACAGATAATTCTCTTTGGAATGGGGACCTGGTCATTGTTTACAGGGCAACAGTCAATGCTGTACTTAGAGATAATTTTTTTTTCGAGTTTATAAGATGTACTGGCACATTATAACAAAGCCATTGCATTTTCTTCCTCCTCCATCAACCAAAAGAGTCACCATTAATAATCAAATAAAATTTCCTCAGGGCACTTTCTCTACAAGGGAGTGAGTATTGCTACCTTTTTCATGCTATCAGATGACATTGGTGACTCAACAGCACCTGCTCCTTCCCTGGCCCTGGTTAGCAGGGGAAATTTTGAGGGGGCATAAAACTTAAGAGGGGAAATTAAATTTTGGATTTCCAAATCTTGTGGGATGAATTTGGGGAAATTCAAACATGTACCCAGTGGATACCTTCCCCCAGCAGAGAGAGCATGTGCCTTGATTCTCCCCCTCCCTCTTCCAGTGCCCAGGAGAGATGCCTGGGTGGGGGCCCCATGCGAGCACACCTCTGCTCTTGCTTCACATAGAACAAGCCTTTGCCTCACCCAGGTTCAGGAAAAGTCAAGGTTGCCACTGTTCCAGGAAGGATGGGAGCAGGGGTCAGGAGTCCAGAACTTTATTTATTTATTTATTTATTTATTTATTTATTTATTTATTTATTTAAGGCTGCACCCATGATATATGGACACACCCAGGCTAGCAGTATAGCTGATGGTCTACACTACAGCTCACGGCAACAGGGGATCTGAGCTACATCTGCGATTTACACTGCATCTCTCAGAAATGCCAGATCCTTAACCCACTAATCGAGGCCAGGGATCAAATCCACATCCTCGTGGTTACTAGTTAGGTTTGTTACCGCTGAACCACAATGAGAACTTGATATTTTTTAAAAATAATTTTTATTTCTATGGTTTTTTGGGGGGGCGGGGTGGTCACACTTACCGCATATGGAAGCTTCCAGGCCAGGGATCAAACCTGAGCCATAGCAGCCACCGAGCTGTTACAGTGACATCAGATCCTTAACCCACTACACCACAAGAGAACTAGATAATTAAGGTTTTAAAGTGAAGACACTAAAAACAAGCACTTGAAGACTAATTCTAAACCATTAGCAGTTGAAATTAATGGTGACTCCCCACCCCCACCTTCGAGTTTTATTTCCCCATCTAGAGTTCAGTAGAATAAAAACTCAGTGAGAGCAGGGGTTTCTGTCTCTTTAGCTCACTGCTGCTTCTCCAGTGCCTGGCACAGGGCTTGGCACACAATGGCCATCAGCTGAATCTGTTGGTAAAGGAGTAAATATATGAATCGAGCATGCATGGCTCTTGGAATTGGGGGTGAAAAGAGTTACAAATGGTTATATTTTTTTAAAAAGATGCTAAGAGAAGAATGTCCTCTTTTGTTCTGCCAGCAGGGTGCTGAGCCAGGGATGAGATGGCAGTCTTTGTTCTCTGGGGTCATATCTCATTTTTTCCATGATGTAAAATTAAAGAACATGTGAGTCAAAGTAAAGAAACTGTAAGAACATTTGAAGGATAGGTGCTAAACCCAGAAAACTCATCTCAGCCCTGAAGCCATTGATTTATAAATGATGTATGCTTGGAAATTATGGGCAGTTGATTCATGAGGGAAAATAAAAACTCAGGTGCCAAGGGGCAGCACCCAGGCCTTGTGAGTCTGAAGGTGGGAGTAGAGGAGCTTGTCAGCCCCCTGGAGCCAGACGTTATACAGTCACTCTTGTTTTCTCATCTGGTTGTCATCTACAGTGGTGACAGAGAAGGATCTTGCTTTTCTCTTTCCAGAAGAGTAGAAAAAGCTGGCCAAGGGAATGTGTAATGGGAAACAAAGTTGACCTCAGCCCCAGACGCTTGACCTAGACTGTTCCTATCCTTGGAAGGTAAGCTAGAACAGATTTCAGATGAACCACAAGGGCTAGCATTCCTAGAAGGAATCGTTTTTGCATCCTTCTGAGGCACTCTAAACTTGCTTGATTTTCTTAATTCTATTCATGTAAAACAGTCCTTATTTGTGGAATTCATCCTTCAAAAGCTTCTGCTAATATTCAAGAACCTAGGAAGGTAGCATCCTATGATCAACATATCCAAGTCCATCCTTGCAGGTGCACTGAGGCAACGGATACGTCTCTCCCTTCTGAATGAGGAAGAGGTCTGGACCTGAGCCAGGAGGATGTGCTTAGTATCCATACAGGTGACCCCAGAGTTCCAGAACCCCTTGCCATGGGCTTTTATGCCACCCGATCAGCCAACACCTGGCAACTTCTAAGTGGGTGCGATTCCAGTCACACTCTTAGGAAGTCTTTAAAAATCAAATGATCCTGGGCATCCTCAGGGTCCCTATCCTTGTAATCTTTCCACATTTATAAAAGTCACCATCAGACTGTAAGATGTATTCTCCCTGTTCAGACAGCCTTGGGTTTAGTGAGAATAAGAACAAAAATGACAATAACATTTATAAGGTGTTTACACACTTCAAAGAGCCTTCAAATAAAATGTCTCACAATCATTCTGTGATGAAAACATTATAATAACAATGATAATTCTTTTCCATTTTCTAAAATGAACAGATTGCAGTTGGGAATTCACCTGACTTTCCTAAAACCACAGATGGGCTGGGAGCCAAACCAAGGTCTCCCTTTTCTAGAGGTGACCATCTTTATGCCTCTAGGCAGTTGTAGAAATTCATTCCTATCCAATATCTTATCTACCCCTATACAAGAAGATCTCACCAAGAGACTTGGGCAGAAATCAAGAGATGGGTTAAATCAGGGTTACTTGGCAGAATCCTGTTTTCTCACCCACAAAACTGAGGTTAGACCAGATGATCTTTGGGTGCCTCTAAGTCCTGACACATTTTTATTTCCTCAAAGGTCATAGCCAAGGGGTCAGGTCCTCAAAGGTCATAGCCAAGGGCTCTTCTGTTCAGGTAGGACCCTGAGGGCAAAGAAGAACATGAGACAATGTTCAC
Source organism: Phacochoerus africanus (assembly GCF_016906955.1). Classification (NCBI taxonomy): domain Eukaryota; kingdom Metazoa; phylum Chordata; class Mammalia; order Artiodactyla; family Suidae; genus Phacochoerus; species Phacochoerus africanus. The sequence continues at coordinate 139,622,089 of NC_062545.1, forward strand.
AAATAAAATAAAAGGCAAGGAAAAAAGACTTCAATGGTGACTTTTCCACTTGGAATTATCATTAAGTATCAAAGAGACAGTTGGTTTTTCATTCAGCAAACATTTATTAGGAGGTTGACATCTGCCAGGCATGGTTCTACAAGCTAGAGGCATACGAGTTCCCTTGTGGCTCAGCAATAATGAACCCGAAGGTGCAGCTCTGATCTGGCATTGCTGTGACTGTGGTGTAGGTTGGCAGCTGCAGCTCTGATGTGAACCCTAACCTGGGAGCTTCCATATGCCATGGGTGTGGCCCTAAATAAATAAATAAATAAATAAAAGCTAGAGGCGCAAAAATAATGGCTGGGGCAGCCTCTGCCTCTGGTCAAAAAAGAAACTAGTGATTAGGAGTCAACCTGGGGAGGGTGTTGAGAGAAGGATGGATCAGCTTCCAAGGAGCTAGAGAATCTGCCATTTCAGCCTGGGGGGTGGTGGGGGTGGGGCTGGGGAGACTTTGAAAGGAGGGCTTTAAACAGGGCCTTGTCTTGGGGGGAGGCCCCCATGTTTCCAGCTCCCCATCCCTCTCCACCTCCTCCTTTGACTTTCTCTCATTGGTGGTGAGAAAATCCTGAGTCCACCACTGCATGAAAAGCTCTAGACAGACAGTTCCCTCAAGTGCAGGAGGAGGTGTTGCTTTCTTCTAGTTACAAATGAGTGAGGAAGAAGGACTTTAACTCCCGAGACTGTCTCTGCAGCAAAGAGGGTCCTTCTCCAACCCCAGCCCACCTGCCGCGGCTCACTCACTTACTCAACAATTCAAATACCTATTGGAAATCCATCTATCATGTGGGCGGTGCCCTGGTCATGGGCTGAGACAGCAGAGGCTGGGATGCCCACTGACTTCCTTGCCCTGCCTGGGATTCCTAAGAAGATGGAATTATTGATGCCTAGAACCTCTGAGTTGGCTGACACTATGTACCCCATTGAAACTGCCATTTCTGGGTCCTCAAGTCCTTTCCAAACTTCCAAATGCTGTAGAAACTGTTTCTGTTTGGAGCAGGATGTGATCTTTCCATAAATCATTGTCTGTTGTGACACTATAAGACAATAGCAAGTATGGGCACCTAAATCTCACCCATGCAAAACCACCCACCGCTGGCCATCAGGTTCTGTCTCCAACCCAGGTGCTTTCATGCACACCCTGTCTAAGTGCATGCACGAAGGGGAGCATCCCTGGGAATCAGCCGCCAACATCGCTGTTCCCCCAGGTCTGTATTTCACAGACTCTCTGGAGTCCCTGTCTACCTCTTTCCAGCACGGCTGCCCACACAGTTGCATTGAAAATGGAGTTGTTGGAGTTCCTGTGTGGCTCAACAGTTAACATACCAACTGGGATCCAGGAGGATGTCTGTTCCTTCCCTGGCCTCCCTAAGTGGGTTAAGGATCCTGGTGTTACCATGAGCTGTGGTGTAGGTTGCAGACATGACTTGGATCCAGCATTGCTGTGGCTCCGATTTGACCCCTAGCCTCGCATGAGTGCAGCCCTAAAAAGACATTAAAAAAAAAAAGAAAGAAAAAAAGAAAAATAGAGTTGTTGCTTTCCCGAGACATCTCCATCATCCCCCCAGACTCTTCTCCCAGTTCTGTCTTCCTTTTTCAGCTCTAAGTTTTATCAATAATGTCCCTCTTGCTGGAAGAACCTTCTTTATCTCTTGTTCCCTCTGCTACCTTCCCCCCACTCCACACTCTGTCCTGCCCCCTGATGTATCCATGTGCCTGCTCATCTTTCCCATGTGAGCTGAAATTGCCATGAGGATGGGGACCACTTTTCTCAACTTTTCCCCCAGTAACCCTGTGTCATGTGCCCTTGCATGTTTCAGATGTGCCCTAGATGAGCACATATTGAACTGGAATCTGGAGAAAAACCAGAACAATACATGGTCCCTCTCACACTCACAGCAAGTGCCTAGAAATCATTCAGTATTTTCTCTGTGAATCCAGTGGAAATAGTGTAACCAGCAGTTCCACTATCTCATGTGGCAGGTGGCACTTAACTTTGTCACAGGATCTCTTAACAAACATTTACAAGACACCAAAGCCCTGGGGAGGGGGAGTAGGGTGAGGAATACCACAAGCAAACTCCCTTTTAAAAATATATAGCTAATACAACCCAACAGCAAAAAAGCCAATCAATCAATGGAAAAATGGGCAAAAGACCTGAATAGACTGTTCTCCAAAGAAGATATACAGATGGCCAACAAACACATGAAAAAATGCTCAACATCGCTGGTTGTAAGAGAAATGCAAATCAAAACTACCATGAGATATCACCTCACACCAGTCAGAATGGCCATCATTAATAAATCCACAAATAACAAGTGCCGGAGAGAGTGTGGAGAAAAGGGAACCCTCCTGCACTGTTGGTGGGAATGTAAACTGGTACAGCCACTATGGAGAACAGTTTGGAGATACCTTAGAAATCTATACATAGAACTTCCATATGACCCCGCAATCCCACTCTTAGGCATCTATCCGGACAAAACTCTACTTAAAAGAGACACGTGCACCCGCATGTTCATTGCAGCACTATTCACAATAGCCAAGACATGGAAACAACCCAAATGTCCATCGACAGAGGATTGGATTCGGAAGAGGTGGTATATATACACAATGGAATACTACTCAGCCATAAAAAAGAATGACATAATGCCATTTGCAGCAACATGGATGGAGCTAGAGAATCTCATACTGAGTGAAATGAGCCAGAAAGACAAAGACAAATACCATACGATATCACTTATAACTGGAATCTAATATCCAGCACAAATGAACATCTCCTTAGAAAAGAAAATCATGGACTTGGAGAAGAGACTTGTGGCTGCCTGATGGGAGGGGGAGGGAGTGGGAGAGATCGGGAGCTTGGGCTTATCAGACACAACTTAGAATAGATTTACAAGGAGATCCTGCTGAATAGCATTGAGAACTTTGTCTAGATACTCATGTTGCAACAGAAGAAAGGCTGGGGGAAAAATGTAATTGTAATGTATACATGTAAGGATAACCTGACCCCCTTGCTGTACAGTGGGGAAAAAAAAAAAAAATATATATATATATATATATATATATAGCTAGAAGTTCTCTCTGTGGAGCAATGGGACCCATGTCTCTGGAGTGCTGGGATGCAGGTTTGATTCCTCTGCCCAGCACAGGGTTGTGAGTTAAGGATCCTGAAAGTGCAGCTCAGATTTGATCCCTGGCTCAGGAATTCCATGTGGTCGGGGTGTGTGTGTGTGAGGGGGGTTGGCGGCACAAAAATAAATAAATTCAGCTGATACCTGAGAAAGTAAAATTATTGTCAGGGTGCATTTATTTGAAAACTTTGAAAAACACTTAGGTGGTGTTTTTAATTTTCAAAATAATTGCTTTTTTTTTAATGCTTAGCTTTCTTCAGAGAGAAAGATTTTGAAAAGTATATTCTTTGTCGCTATCCAAAGAAAATGAATTCTCTTCTTTGTATGATGGTATTTCCTAGTATTTACATTGAGAATACTATGTTTCTCTTTAACTCTTAGCCATTGTTATTTCCTTCAAATACTAATGTCAAAATACACAACTATTTTTGCCATCCCTAGGATTGGAACAGTTGAACAGGTATACTAAGGTATATTACGAAAAACATGCTAAGTTAAGGTGTTTAGTATGGAGCTATTTAATGTTAACATGGTATTAATTTTATATTTTATTTTATTTTTTTTTATTGTACCCCAGCAGATGGAAGTTACCGGGCCAGGGATTAAATCAGAGCTATAGTTACAACCTACACCACAACTGTGGCAACACAGGATCCTTAACCTGCTTTGCCACAGCACAAACTCATAATTTCATATTTTAAATGCATTTATTGAAATAATTTACATACTGTAAAAGTCAACCATTTGAAGTATATGTTTTAATGATGTTCTCATATTCATAGTTTTGCAACCATCCCCCATGATCTAATTTTAGAACATTTTCATTACCCTCAAAGGAAACTTGCTACCCATTAGCAGTCACCCCCACTCTCCCCACCCCCAGGCCTAGGCAAAAATGAATCTATTTTCTGTCTTTATATGTTTGCTTATTCTAGTCATTTTATAGAAATGGAATCATATGAGTTCTTTTGTCAATGAATGTCTCCTTTCACTAATGTTTTTACAGTTTATCCATGTTGCCTTTCCTTTTCATGGCTGAATAATATTCACATTTTATTTCTACCACATTTTATTGATCCATTCACGAGTTGATGAACACCTGGGTTGTTTCCATTTTTCCAGTCTTATGATTAATGCCATTATGAACATTCATGCATAAGTTTTTGTATGGATGTAGATGTCATTTCTCTTGGTTAGATGCCTGGGAGTGGGATTGCTGGGTCATATGGTAATTCTATGTTTAACATTTTGAGGAACTGCCAAGCTATTTTGCAAATTGGCTGCACCATTTTACATCCCCTGCAGCACTGCATCAGAATCCCAATTTCTCCACAGCATTACTGCCACTTGCTACTGTCTGTATTTTTTATTATAGCCATCTGAGAGGGCATGAAGTGATATCTCATTATGGTTTTGATTTGTGTTTTCCTGATGGCTAATTATGTACTTATTGACCATTGAGTATCTTTGGAGAAATGTCTATTCAAATCCTTTGCCCATTTTAAAATGGAATTGTCTCTTTGTTGCTGAGTTATAAGTACTCTTTATGTATTCTGGATACCAATCCCTTATCAAACATATACTTTCCAAATATTTTCTATGATTCCATTAGCTGTCTTTTAACTTTCTTAACAATATAGTATTTGAAATGAAGGGGAAAGCAAGACAGAAACAATTCAAATTATCTAGACCTGTCTGTAATTTCTGTATGGCTCACTTGCCATTTCAAAATGATTTCTGCCTGTTGGCTTTTGGTTCTAATATGAAAGTTATGAAGGTGAAGGTCTTTGTAAGGAAACAAAAATGTAAATGAAAGGGCAAATTTGTGTGCTCTCCCTGGGTTTTTTATTGAGGTTTTCCTTGGCCACTTTGTTATTTCCCATTGCAAAATGTAGCCAAGTTCCTGCTACAATTGTTTTTAAGGAAATATTTTTGGAGTTTGAGAAGAAATTAAATAATGCATTATGTGTTTACTATGGAAACAGTGTGGAAGATTCAAATTTGTAGGATTTTAGGCTGTCAGTATAAATCAGGAAAGGGCTTCAATAGAGAGAAAGTGAGAGTAAAAACGACCAACAGAAAACAGGCTAGAGGCCAGGAGACAGCACTGGAGGCCTTCTACAGGGGAACCTAAAAAAGCACATTCTTTGGGGAGTGACCACCCACAGAAGCCAGCCAGCAGCCTTGAGGAATGAATCCTTGATGGCACAGTGTGTGTGTGTGTGTGTGTGTGTGTGTGTGTGTGTATACACATGTATGTGTGCATGAGAAGAGAGAGCTAGAGCTAGAGAGAGATAGACAGGAGGAGGGGAGAGGGAGGAGAGGGGGAGGGGAGGAGGGGGGAGGCATTATTTCCCACTGAAAATTTTTTTAGTCTCTAAAACCTCTTCAGTGAGCCCAGTCTTTGTAAACATACCTGTATGCCCAATTCTTTCCAGCTCAAGGAATATAGGGGCCTGCTTATTCTCGGAACTGTACTTAGCATTTTTTTTTTATAAAGGGGGCCTCCACTCTGCCCTCCTGCTTAAAGCTCTCTCCTGTACATATGTGCACATTGTATGTATCCAAGGTACTCAGTTACTAGCAAAAGGTCCTGATCCCTCTGGAAATTAAATTCCATTCCAGTTTTTTGAACTTCGCATATTTAGTTCATGACATAGGGGCCCTTGAAATGTGAAATCTAAAACTTGGTGTGGATTGTCATTAAAAACTTGGACCTTGATCTGAAACCCCCATTCCTATGAGCAGCAAGAGGGAAACACAGTTGCAGAGGCTGCAGCCTCTCTGTCCTCAGCTATAAATAAGAATGGCTTGTTTTGCAGCACTCTGGCCTCTAGGCACAAAATATCTGCCAGCATGTATGCTATCTGCATTTAGGCAGAACATGGACCCCATGCCCTTCTCTTTGTTTCTTGTTAGTAAATGCAATTATTTGTCCATAAATATCTTTCCTCTTCATGACACGAACATAAAATCCATACTGCTCCCCTAGTGTGTATGAAGACGGAAGAAGGAAAAGGCCTACTAGGTTACACTTTGCTCTCTCCACAACGACAGTGATACAAAATGCACTTTGTTAGTTGCGTGCCTACCAGGGGCTCCAGAGTTTCCACACATCATCTCTAAAAGTCAGAGCCTTTTCAGCCTTCAAAGCAGTAATTTATCTGAAGTCACATGTTCTGATCTAGGATTTCAATCCAGTAGATCCTGTTTTTATAGGTTTGGATTTTAAATAAAATATACAATTTAGGGGAAGCAGAGGGTTTGTTCTTATCATCCAGAGCCAAAGTATTCTTTCCCAGGAATGGGTTTGCAGAACCACACAGACAGTGAAGTGGGGGTCACATGGGATGGGCTTGAGTACTGGCTTGACCTCAGGCTGGCTCTGTGATCTTGGGCAGTAATTTAACCTCACTGTCCTCATCTGTAAAATGGGCATGGTAATGATGATAATCGTATATACTTGCAAAGGTATTGTGAGGATCCAAGAATATCACCAAGAGAGAGGACTGGCACAAGATGATGGAGTAGAAGGACCAGCTCACCTTCTCTCATGAAAACACCAAAATTACAACTAACTGCTAAACCACCATCAACAAGATAGACTGGAAACTACCAAAAAAGGTATCCTACACCCAAAGACAAAGAAGAAACCACATCAAGAAGTAGGAGGAGCACTTTCGTGATACATAACCAATGGAGCCCTTAATTAATATTAGCCACTAAGATTTGCATATTCAACCAGAGTTAGAATGTTGAGTTAAAGTAATGCTTTTTGACAAGTGGAATTAAATAAAACAAATTGAAAACATTAAGCCTCCCCCTCCCATTTTAATGCAATGGGTAGACCTTCCTAGGAGTCAGGTATAGAATTAATCAACCAATGCTTTTAGAACCCTGCAGAGGTACCAAGTTCTGAGCTGAGTGCCAGGGATAATAGAGCCAACAAAACAGACATACTTCCCTATTCTTCATACTGTTGAAGCTCAAGGTTGGTAGAAAAGACACCAATTATACAGTCAGACCTGGAGTGGAAAGAGGAGGCTCCTTTGGGTGGCACAACAGCAGCACCTGCTTTTTCACAAAGCCAACTCTTGCATCAAGTTTGCAAAAATCTAAAATTTAACCTGAAGTGTGTCCTTTTTCTTTTGCCCGAGAAATTGCTCCTTTCTAGAATTATACATTGTGTATTTTGTATAAATCTCTTCAACTCATGGTATTAGATGTGTGCCAAAAGCCTGTATGTTTATATACATTTTTATGAAAACCTTGTTGACAAACCCTGCTTAATGTTAGTTCCAATTACAAATGGCAAATTGAATTCAATGTTTTTCACACATCAGATATTTATGTAGTTTTTAAAAAGAAATAGCTCACAATGCCAACTGGAATCTTTTTTGGAGCAAAATGTCATCTTAATGAGAGTTTAGAATGCAGCAGTAGTTAGATGTTGGGATTCTTTAAAATGCTGGTTTGGTTTTTAGAGGGCTATTAGAGAGTTCAGAGGGCCCTAGCTTTCCCTCTGGATGCCTTCAGACTCCTAGAAGTCACCCTGGCACATGTCTCTGGACTGTTACTCTCTACTTGTCCTCAATGATCTGTCCTTAGATACTTAGAACAGTGGGCTTCCAGTCCATGTGAGTCAAATATTCTGCTCCAGGTCCGTCTTTAGGAGTGAAGGGCACAAAAATAGTGGGACTGATCAAACTAGGTGTGGCAGAAGGACCCTTTCCAGAAGCAAGGTGGCTCAGGACAGGACTGACATCTGCTGAAAGGCAGGTCCCACATGCAGAAGACAGGTAATGGTCTGGGGAAGGGGAAGATGCAAGACAGGAGACCACTGGCCAGGTGACTAATGCCAGAGTCATCAAATCACAGGTCCACCTCTAAGGTCCTGCCAGAAGCTAAGATCTCAGCAACCTTTCAGCTAATACAGAACAAAACAGCAGGAACAAACAAACAAAAAACTAAACCACTTACAGTTTAACCCCTGGAGATAGAAACTCCTTCCTGCCCAAGTCTGGGCTTCTTTAAGACCTGGAGAAGTTTACAGAGTGGTGCCGGTTCTTTTCTGGGTCCCTCTGTGATGCATTCTACGAGGACTTCAGGGCTTGCTCTTGGTAAATGAAACATCCTATGCTTCATGGCAACGACGCTGAAGGTGTGTAATCCAGTTCCCTAAATAATTCAACATAGCGAGAGGAAATATTGTATTATCCCTATTACCTTTAAATAGCTCCCTCTCCATCACTTGCTTTTAAATCTGCACTGTCTCATGCGCAGGCGCGGTCACGCAAGCATCTCTCTGCAAGTGGCAGAAGCCAAATGCTTTGAGTTCCTCCAACTTCTGAGCTTTGTCTCACCAGCCCTCAAATATATACACGGCTTTTCACATCCACTTTGAAGTTAAACAGCACAGCTCCTTTTTTACCCAGATATTGTCATGATGATAAACATCTTGCAATCTCTACCATCTTAGCTTTATGTAATCCACTGGCACACTGGCTTTCTCAATGTGTCTGTTGGGTGCCTGTTTGTATCATTTTGATGCTAGCTCCATCTGGTAATGACTATATCTTTTCTGTACACAATGTATCAAGTTACTATTAAACAATAATAGTTATTTAATAACAGCAAGAGGCCAGTAAGCTGAAGGGAGGACAATTGGGTTTCTTCCAGGCACTACTTGGCTACTCCATCCATGGGGGTACTTATCCTGAAGTTCAGGAAAAAAACAAAAGGCCTCAGAATCCCTTCAGAACATGGAGATTTAGGAGTTCCCGTTGTGGCTTGATGGTAATGAACCCGACTATCATTCATGATGATGCGGGTTCCATCTGTGGCCTTGCTCTGTGGGTTAAAAGATCAGCATTGCGGTGAGCTGTGGTGTAGGTGGTAGATGCTGCTCAGATTTGGTGTTGCTGTGGCTGTGGTGTAGGCTGGCAGCTGTAGCTCCCATTCTACCCCTAGCCTAGGAACTTACATATGCTTCAGATATGGCCCTAAAAAAACAAAGAAAAGAGAAGGGAAGAAAGAGAGAAAGAGAGAGAGAGAGAGAGAGAGAGAGAGAGAGAGAGAGAGAGAGAGAGAGAGAGAGAGAGAAGAAAGAAAGAAAGAAAGAAAGAAAGAAAGAAAGAAAGAAAGAAAGAAAGAAAGAGAAAGAAGGAAAGAGAAAGAGATTTATCCTTGAAATTCAAGAAAAGACAGGGTTTCTTAAGTCCTGAGCCCTGGTCAGCAGCCCCTCAGGTTGATGATAAGAATGCAGGGAGAAAGAATAGCGAGGGCGTATTGAGATGATTTTCCTTTTCATTCCTCCTATACCAAGTTGGTATCTACATGGCTCAATACATGAAAGATTAACTTTTCCTTTATTTTCTCTATTGCAGGAGGGAGAGAGGCACCTGCCTATGGTAAATCGGGTGACGGTGAGTTTCCAAGGGTCCCTTGCAGGAATGCCACCAGGGGTGGCTTGAAGGTGAGATGGGGGATTAACCCTCCCAGAGCTTTTAGCAGCTCCTTCAAAGCCATCCTCAAATAGATCTAATTTTTCCTCAGAGTGTGGTCCCGAACCAGCATCATCAGCTTCCCCTTGGAGTTTATTAGATATAGAGAATCAGAAAACTTGTAGCATCCCTGGACCAGAATTGGCATTTTCACATGGTCTCCAGAAATTTGATTACATGTTAGAATCAGAAGGGCTGGTGCTCTGAGTCAGTGTTCTCCCCCGTGGCTGCACAGCAGCATCACCTGGGATCCTTTTAAAAGGACCTAGGACCCTGGCTCCCCTCTAGCAGCTCTGTGTAGTTTAGGAAGCATTGATTTACATAAGGGCTCTGGAGCCTGAGTTGTACCTCTCTTAGCCTCTTAGTAGATGTGTGAATTCAGGACATCTCTATGGTCTGTGAACCAGAGTCTTAACATATGTCATAAGATTATTGTGAGGATTAAAAGAGGGTGTATCTCAATATATATATAATCAACAGGGACTTACTGTATAGCACAGGAAACTCTATTCGATATCCTATGATAACCTATATGAGAAAAGAATCTGAAAAAGAATGGGTATATGCATAACCGAATCACTTTGCTGTATGCCTGAAACTAACACACGCTGTAAATCAACTACACTCAATATAAAATAAATTAAATTTAAAAATAATAGAGATGGTGTTTGAAGACTATGAAACACGTAACTCCTCAGTAAACAATGCCTATTGTTATCCAGACAGGATTGAAAACAAGTCCCCTAGAGGCCTCTTCCCCTAAACCCCTTTGGTACTGATGCTACAGAGCAAGTTTTAAGTGACCCACTGTGCTTGAAGATTTCTTTGAGCTTATCAGCCACTCTCTCTAAGTCAGCACAGTCTATTGGTCTATTCACTGTGAGTTCAGTGAATTCTCAGTGCCTGATGATTATGCCGGGGTAGTACCTCTTAAAATAAATCCACTTCAACCAGAAACCAGGAGTTACTTTTGTGGCTCAGTGGGTTACAAATTCGACTAGTATCCATGAGGATATGGGTTTGATCCCTGGTCCCGCTCAGTGGATTAAGGATCTGGCGGTGCTCTGAGCTCTGGTATAGGTTGCAGAAATATCTTGGATCCTGCTTTGCTGTGGCTGTGGCGTAGGCCAGTAGCTACATCTCCAATTTGACCCTTAGCCTGGGAACTTACATGTGCCACAAGTGCAGCCCTAAACAAACAAACAAACAAAAAAACCCAAAAAACAAAAAAAAAGCAAAAAACGGGAACCAAATTTTATAGCAAATAATGGGAGATGCAAGTTTATTTTTTATTTGTCTTATTTTTTATTTATTATTATTATTTTTAATAGCTATTTCCCCAATACAATTTTTTTCTTCTACTGTACAGTGTGGTGACCCAGTTACACATACATGTACACATTCTATTTTCACACATTATCATGCTCCATCATAAGTGACTAGACATAGTTCCCAGTGCTATAGAGCAGGATCTCATTGCCAATCCATTCCAAAGGCAATAGTTTGCATCTATTAACCCCAAGCTCCCTAACCACCCCATTTCCTCCCTCTCCCCCTTGGCAACCACAAGTCTGTTCTGCAAGTCCGTGATTTTCTTTTCTGTGGAAAAGTTCATTTGTGCCATATATTAGATTATAGATATAAGTGATATCATATGGTATTTGTCTTTCTCTTTCTGACTTACTTCACTCAGTATGAGAGTCTCTAGTTCTATCCATGTTGCTGCAAATGGCATTATGTCATTCTTTTTTACGGCTGAGTAGTGTTCCATTGTGTATATATACCACATCTTCCTAATCCAATCATCTGTTGATGGACATTTGGGTTGTTTCCATGTCTTGGCTATTGTGAACAGAGCTGCAATGAACATGTGGGTGCATGTGTCTTTTTTAAGGAAACTTTTGTTGGAATATATGCCCAAGAGTGGGATTGCTGGGTCATAGGGTAGTTCTATGTATAGATTTCTAAGGTATCTCCATACTGATCTCCATAGTGGTTGTACCAGCTTACACTCCCACCAACAGTGCAGGAGGGTTCCCTTTTCTCCACATCCCCTCCAGCACTTGTTATTTGTGGACTTATTAATGATGGCCATTCTGACTGGTATAAGGTGGTATCTTGTGGTAGTTTTGATTTGCATTTCTCTAACAATCAGTGATGTTGAACATTTTTTCATGTGCTTGTTGGCCAAATTGCAAGTTTAATTGCAACTTAATACCAGACATAAACTAAAATTTAATTACCTAGGTAATAATGACAATCATGTGCAGTTTTTCAGAACAAAGCATAACTCAACTGTCATTTTTGGCAGTAGGGGTTTGGCAAAACTATTCTAGAATGATAGATTAATGTAATTTTTGAAAATCAAGGCTGATCTTTTCCTTTCTTTCCTTTTTTTCCCCCTTTGACAATTCATACTTACTCTGTGGACAATCTGGATTTTTTTTTCCTTGTATTGGTTGGAATTTACCATCAGAGAGAGACTTTCCTAAAACAATATTGATGTGATAGGCACGTGTTGGTGTTACTCCTACATCTGGAAGGATGTTTAATTGAAGAAAAATATTGTAAGTGATTGAGTCGTTAGTCAATCTTCCATATTGAGATGACTTTTACTTCTCTATGCAATCTTGTAATTGTTAGTCCTTGAATATAACTTTTCTGATAAAAAAGACCCTTAGTGTCTGAATCTGTTTTTTTTAAATATGCGTATTTGCTAATTCTTCTTAAATGACGTTGAATTTTTCATGAACTTATCTTAGCTGTCTTCAGAAGTATTCATTTATATTTTCTAAGAATGTCATCTCTGAAAGTAACCTCGGAAATCATGTGTTTCAATTTCCTTATTTTCCAAAAGGAGAAACTGAGACTTGGCGGCACACTGAATTGACATGACCAGAAGCCAATGTCATGTTTCACACAAAACCCATGTCCAGACCAGAGATCACTGGGCCATAGCTGTGACTGGAGCTGCTGTAGTGACGTCGCCAGAAACTTAACCCACTGTTCCACAAGGGAACACCCTTGATTGGCGTTTTGTTTTTTGTTTTGTTTTGTTTTGTTTTTAATTTTTCATTATTTTTCTCCTTTTAAAAAATTGAAATATAGTGATTTACAAGGTTGTGCCAATTTCTGCTGTACAGCAGAGTGGTCCACTCAAATATACATATACATTCCCTTTCTTAAGTTATCTGCCATCATGGTCTATCCCAAGAGACTGTATATAGTTCCCTCTACTATACAGTAGGACCTCACTGCTTATCCATTCTAAATGTAATACTTTGTATCTACTAACCTGAAACTTCCAGTTCACCCCACTCCCCCCTTCCCTGTGACAACCATAAATCTGTTCTCTATGTCTGTGACTATGTTTTTCTTTTGTAGATAGGTACATTGTGCCATATTTTAGATTGCACATATGTGATATCATATGGTATTTGTCTTTCTCTTTCTGACTTCACTTAGAATGAGAATCTCTAGTTGCATCCATGTTGCTGCAAATGGCATTATTTCATTCTTTTTATGGTTGAATAGTATTCCATTGTATATGTGTACTTCTCTTCTTTATCCATTCATGTGTGGATGGACATTTAGGTTGCTTCCATGTCTTGGCTACTGTGAATAGTGCTTCTACAAACATACAGGTGCATGTATCTTTTTTTACTTGTAATTTTGTTGGATATATGCCCAGGAGTGGGACTGCTGGATCATACGGTAGTTCTATATTCAGTTTTCTGAGGAACCTCCATGCCGTTCTCCATAGTGGTTGTACCAATTTACATTCCAAACAACAGTGTAGGAGGGTTCCCTTTTCTCCACACCCTCTCCAGCCTTGGTTATTTGTAGACTTATTAATGATGGCCATTCTGACCAGTGTGAGGTGGTACTTCACTGTAGTTTTGATTTATATTTCTCTAATAATTAGTGATGTTGAGCATTTTTTTCATGTGTCTGATGGCCATCCATATATCTTCTTTGGAGAAATGTCTATTTAGGTCTTCTGCTCATTTTTTGATCGGATTGTTTCTTTTCTTGTTGAGTTGTATAGTTATTCGTATATTTTGGAGAGTAAGCCCTTCCCGGTTGCATCATTTTCAACTATTTTCTCCCATTCTGTAGGTTGTCTTTGGTTTTTTTTTTTATGGTTTCCTATACTGTCCAAAAGCTTGTAATTTTGATTAGGTCCTATTGGTTTATTTTTGTTTTTATTTCTATTGTCTTGGGAGACTGACCTAAGAAAATATTTGTACGGTTGATGTCAGAGAATGTTTTGCCTATGTTCTCTTCTAGGAGTTTTATGTTATCATGTCATGTTTAAGACTTTAAGCCATTTTAAGTTTATTTTTGCGCATCTTGTGAAGGTGTGTTCTAGTTGCACTGATTTACATGTGGCTGTCCAGTTTTCCCAGTACCACTTCCTGAAAAGACTGACTTTTCCCCACTTTATATTCTTGTTGTCTTTGTCAAAGATTAATTGACCATAGGTTTCTGGGTTTATTTCTGGGCTCTCTATCCTGTTTCATTGATCTGTATGTCTGTTTCTGTACCAGTACCACACTGTCTTGATTACTGTAGCTTTGTAATATTGTCTGAAGTCTGGGAGAGTTATGCCATGTGCTTCATTTCTTTCCCTCAGGATTTCTTTGGCAATTCTTGGTCTTTTATGGTTCCATTTAAATTTTAGGATTATTTGCTCTAGTTCTGTGGAAAATGTCATGGGTAATTTGATAATGATTGCATTAAATCTGTAGGTTGTTTTGGGTAACATGGCTACTTAACAATATTAATTCTTCTGATCTAGGAGCATAGAATATTTTCCCATTTCTTTGATTTCTCTTTAATTTCCTTGATTAAGCTATAGTTCTCAGCATATAAGTCTTTCACCTTGGTCAGGCCAATTCCTAGGTATTTAAATTTTTTGGTGTGATTTCAAAAGGTATTTTTAAAATATTCCTTTTATAATATTTCATTGTTTGTATACAGAAATGCCAACTGATTTCTGAATGTTAATCTTGTATCCTGCTACTTTGCTGAATTTGTCTATCAGTTTGAGCACTTTTTGTGTTACGTCCTTAGGGTTTTCTGTATATAGTAACACTTCATCTGCATAAAGTGACAATTTTACCTCTTCTCTTCCAATTTGGATACTTTTTATTTCTTTGTTTATTTTATTGCTGTGGCTAGGACTTCCAATGCTATGTTGAATAGAAGTGGTGAGAGTGGGCATCCTTGTCTTATTCTAGATGTTAGAAGGAAGGCATTCAGCTTTTCTCTGTTGAGTATTATATTGGCTGTGGGTCATAAATGGCTTTTATTTTGTTGAAATATGTTCCATCTCTACCTACTTTGGTAAGAATTTTTATTATGAATGAATATTGGACTTTGTCAAGTACTTTTGCTGCATCTATTGAGATTATCATATGGTTTTTGTTTTCTTTTGTTAATGTGATGTATTACATTGATTGACTTGTTTATGTCACACCATCCTTGTGAAATTGGCATGAATCCCATTTGGTTGTGGTGTATGATCTTTTTAGTGTTGTTGGATTTGGTTGGCTAAAATTTTGTTAAGAATACTTGCATCTATATTTATCAAAGATAATGGCCTATAATTTTCTTTTTTGGTAGTATCTTTGTCTGGTTGTGGTATTAGGGTGATGGTGGCTTCATAGAGAGTCTTTGGGAGTATTTCCTCTTCTTAAATATTTTGGAAATGTTTAAGAAGGGTCAGTATAAATTCTTCTTTGTATGTTTGGTAGAATTTGCCTATGAAGCCATCTGGTCCTGGACTTTCATTTGTAGGGAGTTTATTATTATTATTATTATATATTCAAGTTCATCTCTAGTAATTAGTCTGTTCAAATGATGTATTTCTTCTTGATTATATTTTGGTGGGCTGTATGTTTCTAGAAGTTTATTCATTTCTTCTAGGTTTTCAAATTTGTCAGCATATTATTGTGCATAGTATTCTCTTACAGTTTTTTGTATTTCTGCAGTGTCACTTACAATTTCTTCTTTTTCATTTCTTATTTTGTTTATTTGGGTTCTCTCTCTCTTCTTGGTGAATCTGGCCAGAGGTTTGTCAGTTTTCTACCCTTTAAAAGAATGAGCTCTTGGTTTTATTGATTTTTTTCTATTTTTTTAAATCTCTATTTTATTGATTTCCTTTCTGATCCTTGTGATTTCCTGTCTTATGCTGACTTTAGGTTTTGTTTATTCTTCCTTTTCTAATTCTTTCAGGTAGTAGGTTAGGTTGCTTATTTAAAATTTTTTTGGGGTAGTTCCCATTGTGGTTCCATGGAAATGAATCCAACTAGTACCCATGTGTCTGTGAGTTCTATCCCTGGCCTTGCTCAGAGGGTTGGGGATCTGGTGTTGCTGTGAGCTATAGTATAGTTCACAGACATGGCTCAGGTCCCACGTTGCTGTGGCATAGGCCAACAGTTGTAGCTCTGATTCAACACCTAGCCTGGGAACTTCCATATGCCATGGGTGTGACCCTAAAAAGCAAAAGAAAAAAGGTTTTTCTTCTTTTCTGATGAAAGCCTGTGAACTTCCCTTTAAGAAGGCTTTTGCAGGAGTTCCCGGTCGTGGCGCAGTGGTTAACGAATCCGACTAGGAACCATGAGGTTACGGGTTCGGTCCCTGGCCTTGCTCAGTGGGTTAATGATCCGGTGTTGCCGTGAGCTGTGGTGTAGGTTGCAGACGCAGCTCAGATCCCCCGTTGCTGTGGCTCTGGTGTAGGCCGGCGGCTGCAGCTCCGATTAGACCCCTAGCCTGGGAACCTCCATATGCTGTGGGAGCGGCCCAAGAAACAGCAACAACAACAACAACAACAAGGCTCTTGCAGCATCTTGTAGATTTTGTATGGTTGTGTTTTCATTGCCATTTGTCTCAAGGTATTTTTAAATTTCCTTTTTGATTTCCTCTTTGATCCATTGGCTTTTTAGTAGCATGTTGTTTAGTCTCCATGTAGTCAAAATTTTCTCATTTATTTTACTGTGGTTGATTTCTAGTTTCATGCTATTGTGGTCAGAGAAGATGCCTGAAATAATTTCTATACTCTTAAATTTGTTGAGGTTAGTTTTGTGCCTCAGTATATGGTCAATTCTAGAGAATATTCTGTGTGCACTTGAAAAGAATGTATATTCTGGTTTTTTTTTTTAATGTAATGTCCTGAAAAATATCAATTAAGTCTAACTCTTTTATGTGTCATTTAGGATCTCTGTTGCCTTACTGATTTTCTGTCTAGAAGATCTGTCCGTTGATGTGAGTGGGATGTTAAAGTCTTCTACTATTATTGTATTCCCATCAGTTTCTCCTTTTACATCTATTAGTATTTTTTTTTTAATGTATATAGGTGCTCCTGTATTTGGGGCATGTATATTGACGAGTGTAATAACCTCTTCTTGAATTGATAATTTTATCATGCTTTATCTTGCTTTATTGCCTTTGTTTTTAAAGTTTGTTTTGTCTAATATGAGTATTGTGACTCCCACTTTCCTGTCTTTTCCATTCACATGAAATATTTTTTTCATCCTCTCACTTTCAGTTTATGTGTGTCCTTTGCTGTAAGGTAAATCTCTTATAGGCAGCATATCATTGGCTCTTGCTTTTTTATCCAGTCTGCCACTCTGTGTCCTTTGATTGGAGCATTTAGTCCAATGTATTTATTGCCATTTTAAACCTTGTTTTCCAGTTGGTTCTATGTTTATCCTTTGCTTCTTTTTCTTTCTTCCTTTTTTTTTTTTTTTGGTTGTATGATCTCCTTTTATTTTATGCTTGCATTCTCTTCTTTTTGGTTTTTGTGAATGTATTATTTGGTTTTGACTTGTGGTTGCCCTGTTTCTCATTTTTGTTTACCCCTTCCTATTTCTGTTTGCTTTAGCCTGGTAGTCAAATAGGCTCAAGCACATTCTGAAAAAAAAAAAAAAAGAAGTGTAGATTTTCTTTCTCCTTACCCACATTTTATGATTTTGATGTCCTTTTTTACATCTTCATGTTTATCCTTTTGCTGTTCCTTGTGTTTATCATTACTTTCACAAATATATATTTTTTTGATCTGGTTAGTGGCTTATTTAGTGATTCTTTTCCAATTGCAATTTCCTCCATGCTGTATTTTCTTACTTCTTTCCTATTTAGAAGAGACCTTTCAATATTTCTTTTAGAATGGGTTTAGTGTTTCTGTGTTCTTTTAGTTTTTGTTTGAGAAATTCTTTATTTATCTTTCTATTTTAAATGATAATCTTGCTGGATAGGGTATTCTAGGTGGCAGATTTTTCCTTTTAGAACTTTGACTATGTCTTGCTGCTCTCTTCTGGACTGTAGTGTTTCTGTAGAGAAATCAGCTGATAGCCTTTGAGGGTTCTCTTATAGTTAATTCTTTATTTTCCTCTTGCTGCTTTTAGAATCCTCTCCTTATCTTTAACTTATGCCATTTTTATTACAATATGTCTTGGTGTGGGCCTGTTTGGGTTCAACTTGTTTGGGGCCCTCTGTGTTTCCTGTATCTTGATTATCTGTTTCCTTTAGCTTTGTAAAGTTTTCAGCCATAATTTCTTCAAATATATTTTCAATCCTTTTTTCTTCACCTTCTGGAATCCCTATTATGCATAGATTGGCACACTTTATATTATCTCATAGATCTCTTATACTGTTTTCATGTTTTTTCATTTGGTTTTCTACCTGAAGTTCTGATCAGGAGATTTCCATTATTCTATTTTCCAAGTCACTTATTCATTCCTCTGCAATATTCATTCTGCTATTCAATGCCTTTGACTTGGCTTTTGCCTCTGCAAATGGATTTTCTAATTTTTCTAGCCCCCTCCTTCTAGTTTCTAGTTCCTTTTTAAAGTAACCTTGTTACTGTTGATATTCATTCTTTATTGCTTTAGTATTTTCATTACCTCCCTTTTGAATGCAACGTCTGTTAGACTGCAGAGGTCTGTTTCATTGTTTGCTCTTTTGGGGGAATTCTCTTGTTCTTTTAACTGGGAATGATTCCTGTGCATCTTCATTTTGCTTATATTTTTCTTATTCTATGAGTTTAGGGAAAACAATTACCTACTGTAGTCTTGGAGGGCTATTTATATGCAGGAGCAGCCCTAGGTAGCTTGTGTGGGTTTACTTTTTTTGGCATGAGGGCTGCTTTTGGTTTGGATGCTTGTTGTCTCTTTCCTCAGTGTGTGAAGGCCATTATCCCCTTGATAGGGGGTGTGCAGGTGTATAGCCTGCATGTGCATCCAGGAAGGTGGGGTTATTTGACAGCATCTGTAGGCAGGGTCTGGTTGCCGGGCCCTTGCCAGTGTTGAGGATCCACAGGGAGGTAGAGGCAGCATGCTGCTCTTGGTTGCAAGGCCCTGGGCAGTGGCAGTGACACTCAGAGAGGCAGGGGTGGTGCCCAGAGCCTTTGGCAGTGGCAACTGGGGGGGGTGTGATTTCCCAGGGGCCAACAGGAAGGGCTCAGTCACAGGACCCTCCACAGCTGTCACCCCTGAAGTGACTGTGGCTGCAGGCAATGCCTATTCACGAGATCCTTATTGGTGGTGATCTGTGCCTGCTTAAGGAGTCTGAGGTGGCTGTGATGGTTTGCACCCACCTCCATTCCAGCACAAGATGCTCCCCACCACCTGAGAGCCTACATATGTGCAGAAAAAGATATTCCTATGGCGGTCCTGTCCCTCGTCCTCTCACCCTCCGTAGCAATGGCACCTTGTTCCCCAGTCCCCTCTGGCTGTCTCCACACAGCCAACCCCAGTCCTCTCCTTGAAACTGACCTCCAAAGCCCAAGTCTCAGCACCTAGCCACCACCTGAGGGTCTCAGGCTGTGGTGTCCTGAGTGGTGGTACTGATAGTCTGTGTGGCTCTCTCTCTGCTTTACCCTTGTCTGAATGGCTGCTGTGCTTTTCTCTGAGGCTTTGAGGTCCCCCTCTGGCCCAGATGATCTCCCCATCAGTTAGGTGGCCTCCCAGTATGCAGATTTCTTTCCTCTTCCACAGTTCCCTCTCCGGAGTGCTGGTCCCACCCTGATTCCTTTTTCTCTCTTTTCTCTCTCTTTTATTTTTTTTCCCCTTTTGTTCTACCCAGTTCTGTAGAGGATTTCTTGCCCTTTTTGGAGGTCTGAGGTTTTATGCCAGCCGTTGGTAGATGTTCTATGTGAATCATCCCACATGTAGATGAGGTTTTTTGTTTGTTTGTTTGTTTTTGTTTTTAATGTGTTTGTGGGAGAAGGTGAGTGCCACGTCCTACTCCTCCTCCATCTTGGTCCTGCCTCCAAACTGACTTTTTTTTTCTTTTTAGGGCCACACCTGCAGCATATGGAAGTTCCCAGGCTAGAGGCTGAATTGGAGCTGCAGCTGCTGGCCTACACCACAGCCACAACAATGCCAGATCTGATTTGCATCTGTGACCTACTCCACAGCTTATAGCAATGCTGGATCCTTAACCCACTGAGGAAGGCTAGGGATCAAACTGCATCCTAATGGATACTTAACCCTCTCAGACACAATGGGAACTCCCAGACTGACTGTTTTGATTGGTATCTGAAGCCCAAGATGACTGATGTTCGTGTTTCCCATGTCATCAAAATACTTAGCCACAAAATGCACAAAATCTCATCCGAAATAAATTTCCCCTTTTTTGTTGTTTTGTTTTCTTTTACAATTTTGTGGATATAAAGAGTGGAAAACAGAGCTGGAAAATAAAATACAACTTATCCAGCCATGTGAAGCTCAAGGAGGCTGAGGCTGGCAGGAGGAGTACCGGTGGGGAGGAGAGGGGCAGCCAAGTCAGAGTGCTTTAAGTAGGGGCTGGTCACTGGGAAGGATGCAAGAATGGAGAAGGCAGAGGGGCTGTGAGTCATTTGGTGAACAGGGGCTGGCCCTCCAGCCTGGATCTAGTGCTGGATTAGAAGGTCCATGCTGGATCCAGCTGGATCCCATGGTGAGATCCTCTGCTCCTCATCTCATCCAGGTCTCTCCACACCTGCCACTCACAGGTGTAGGTGGGGAAGCAAAGGAGAGAGAGTCTCTTTAAGCAAATGCGAGAATGAGTGACTGACTCTGCCCCTCAGTAGAGCGTGCCTGTGTTGACCATCAAATTTGGATGGAGCTATGGAACCCACCAATGTGTGGGGAGGTAACAGAGCCTGGAGCCCAGTGAACATTTTCAGATCCCACCTGCAGACAGTGCTAAGTCTGAATCATTAAAAGAGTAGAGCATGAGCCTCCCTCACCTCATTTTAAATGCCATCAAGAAGGTTTTTTTTTTTTCTTTTTTAAATAGTCCCCCAGACTATCATTGCAGGCAAAGCAAAGAAAGAAAAGCTTCCAAATTATTTTACATAATGTATACCAAAGCCTCCCTGGAATTATTAAATTGCTTGAGGATCCTAATTCCTCCTGGCTTTATTGGGAGACAATTACTAAGGATCCCTACCAAGGAGTGTGCCTCCCCTTCTTTAAACAGATAACAGCATTTACACTTCTCACCTCACCTTGTCCACAGGATCTTGGCAACTCATGCCTGCAGTAGCTCATCCCTACAACCACAAATGGCAGTCCTATTTCCCAGGCTTCATCTATGACAAGGTAGAGGAGGTGGCATTGTCTCTGGAGAGACCTGTTTGAATTAGTGGCTATGGAGATCCATGGGCTAAGCAGAAGTGAAGGGGAAAAGATAAAGGGAAGCAGGTGTGTCTTCTGTGAGATAAAAGCAGGGGAAAGTAGTAAAGAACATGAGTGAATGGCAGCGCAAACCAATCCAGAGCCAAGAGTTGGACAGGTTCTGGCGTAGAAAGAGATGAACTGGGAGAATTATTCAGTGCGTTAATGGCCAAAGCATTTGACTTTAGAAACAGCCAGAGTTATTTCTTCCTATAGCAGTTGTTAACAGCTTCCCCTGTGAGAGCAGCTGGTTCAGAGAATCCCAACATATTTATAAAGTGTAGCAAGGAGGGGCTAAGGGCTTCACAACCAAGGGAGCTCAGAGCTCTTCCAAACAATTGTTTTCTTGGACCATTTCCACATCGTGGGGCAGAAAGAAGAAGTAAGCATTCCTTAAGATGGGGACAGAGGGGCATGGCCATCTGTGGATCACCATGGACAAGGATGTAAAGAAGAAAGGCAAGCTTCCTACACATACAACACACCAAGAATAGAGAACACAGACTATGCGAGGGGGAGCTTTTCTTTTTTCTGTCCCATCTAAACACCAACACACCTGTTGTGGAGAAAAGAAAGTCCTCAAAAGGAAAAAAAATGTTGGTGATAATGTGTGCTTTCTGAATCTTGTTATTTTTATATGTGGCAACAAGGAGATTAGAACTTTGTTCTGGAGTGTCTAAATGGACTCTCTGAACATCTGCTGGGATCAGGAGAAGCATGACATCATCTGGGGCTTTTGAGCATTTGGGCGCCTTTCTGAGTTCAGGTTTGTCTGGTTCGAAAAAACAAGGCTATGGAGCTCCATCAAGTGCGTCCTTAAGATGAGTGAATGATGCGGGCATGTGGGAATATTACATATTTTCCCAGCACGTATGTCTCACTAATATTTTTATTCTAAGAGGGGACACATTGTTTTAATTCAGGTTAGAAGGCAAAACCCTTAAAAAAAAACTTTTTTCAAAGTCTAGTTTTTATTTTGAAACAATTGTAGATTCATATGCAGTTGTAAGGAGTAATACATAGAAATTTCGTGTACTCTTTTCTCAGTTTCGCCTATGGTAATATCTTGCAAAATTATTATAGTACAGCATCACAACCAAGATATTGACAATCTATAGATCTTGTTCAGATTTCCCCAGTTTTACTTGAACTCATTTGTAGATGTATGTGTTTTAGTTCTATACAATTTTATCACGTGTGTGCGTTCAAATATCCATCACCTCAGTCAAGATATAGGACTTTTTCATCATCCTCCATCATTGCCCAGTTAGAGACACACCCACTTCTCTCCCTCCTCCTTAACTCCTGATGACTGTCTATCTATCTTTGGCTTCTATAATTTTGTCATTTCAAGACTATTGTAGAAATAGAATCAGATAGAATACAAATTTGGGGGACTGGCTTTTCCAGTCAGAGTAATTCCCTTGAGAGCCTACCAAGTTGTTGCTTGTGTCAATAGTTCCTTCCTTTTTTTTTTTTTTGGTCTTTTATTTTAAGGCCACACCCCCGGCATATGGAGGTTACCAAGCTAGGGTTCCAATCGGAGCTGTAGCTGCCCGCCTATGCCACAGCCATAGCAACACCAGATCTGAGCCTCATCTGAGACCTACACCACAGCTCATGGCAATGCTGGAGCCTCAACCTACTGAGCAAGGCCAGGGATTGGACCTCATGGATGCTAGTCAGAATTGTTTCCCCTTCCTTTTATTTCTGAGTAATATTCCATGCTGCAGATATGCTGGAGTTGTTTTAACCATTCACTCTAAAAGAATATACTTTTTAAGAGTGAAATATGCTGAGTTTTGGGGTTTTTTTTTTACCGGCCGCACCTATGGCATGTGGAAGTTCCCAGGCCAGGAACTGAGTCTGAGCAGCAGCTGCAAGTCACTCCACAGCTGTGGCAATGATGGATCCTTTAGCCTACTGCGCTGGGCCGGGGATCAGCTGCTGCAGTCAGATTCTTAACCTATTGTGCCACAGCAGGAGCTCCAAATATGCTGATTCTTTAAAGTCAAATGTATTTTGGAAGTTCCCCTTATACAAAACTTTAAAAAATGAATGTAAAAGAAAACATTACCTTTAAGAGGTTTGTGTGTATGTGTCTCTGTGTGTGTTTTCTCAGATTTTATGGTTTAGAGGCAGTTTTTCTGGATCATGGCAGGGTGGTACTATTCCTGATCATAACCTGAAACATCATGTGGAAAGAGATTGTCTTTGTGATAAATGAGAATTGTGCAGTATTCACGTGAGTACTTAAAATGAAAAAATTTTACCTTTTTATATTATACTACCTTTTTATATATAAAAACTCTCAACTTGGGGTGTTTAGTTCCTATCTGTAAGTATAATATCCTAACCCCATTCTTTAGTCATCCTGTGCTATGCGTCCAGCCAAGCTTCCAACATATTTTTAAAATTATTATGTTTGATAACTATCCTAAAAGTATATAGACTTTTAAATCAGTGAACACCTATTTTTGTAAGTGATAGAGATGAATATGATGGAATAAATGAAGTATTAAATAATTTCTTATTTTAACAGGGATAACACCTCTCTTTTCATTAAAAATAACTTTACATCAATAGTCTTTTTTTTTGTCTTTTGTCTTTTGTATTTTTAGAGCTGCACCCATGGCACATGGAGGTTCTCAGGCTAGGGGTCTAATCAGAGCTGTTGCCGCCGGCCTATGCCACAGCAACACCAGATCTGAGCCACGTCTGCAACCTACACCACAGCTCAGGGCAATGCTGGATCCTTAACCCACTGAGCGAGGCCAGGGATTGAACCCAAAACCTCATGGTTCCTAGTTGGATTCGTTTCAGCTGCGCCACGACGGGAACTCCTACATCAATAATCATTTAAATAACGTTACCCTACCTCAAGTTCCTCTGTTTTCATTAGCCAAAATAACACAATTTAACGTTTTTGACAAATTGAAAACATATTTTTTTGCCTGTAAGTAGATCTTTAAAAAAGCCATGAAAATAATACCAAATAATTCTGATTTTAAATTTCCCCTCTTATTTCTGGGAAGAAATTTTTAAAATTCAAGTCCTTTTATATATGAATATTTATATAACCCTTTGGTAACTTTGTTATGCTTATGAAATTAATTTTAAAAAGCTTTTAAGCTTTCAAACTTGACTCCAAGTCTTTTCATAACGTGCAGCATGATATACATCCAAATTATCTTTATATCTTCTACAACTGAAATCACTAAGAATTCTACCACTTCTTTGTTAACTAAAAAAGAGTTGACTTTTGGAGGCTCTTCTCCCCATGCCCAGCAACCCTGAGAGCTATTTGCTTTCCTTTAATAAAGACTTTGCGAGAGTTGACTTTTTTTTTTTAAGCAGAAAGTTCAGAGAGTTAAGTTTTTGAGGTTATGTCCACGCTTTTCCAGGAGTCAGTTTAAGCATCCTGCTGAGAGAGAAGGCAATGGTAAAGTTTATCCAAAGCATCGTTTGGAAAGCACTGCCTTTTTTCACCTGTCTGACCTATCAGGACACATGGTTCCTCCTACCAGAGGAAAAAACAAAATTAGGGTAAAATGTAAACACACAATAATCAAACACAGCAACAAGGGTTTTATTTGAATTTGTAAATCTAAGCAGATCAGTTTCTTTGAAAGAGTTTGATTAAATATTTAGATATGGGTAATTTCTTGGTCTACATGTAAAACTATCAGTTCATCAACCACACAGAACATATTTCTTCAACTTTCAGAAAACACACCTGAACCTGCCTGTCTCACCTGTGGATTTGTGAGCAATCACCCATGCCTGGGTGCCAAGCTATTTTTTAAAAATAAACTTTTTTAAAGAAAGTTTAAAATTTGAAGACCACGTTAAATTCAGTGGTAAAAGCAAATGTTTCAAATGTCTTTCCTTTTTAAGAAAAATGTTTGTCTGTTCCTAGATATAAAAAGATACACTCCAAACCGGGTTACCTCTGTAGAACGTATCTAGGTGGAAGAACGCTTTGATTTTTCTCATTCTCTACTCATTTAGATTGTTTTCATCTTTATAAAAAAAGATTAGTATATTATTAGTATGCTATGTTTTATAACAAAATCCTTTTCTTCACGTGTTTATTTTCGGTTTCTAAACCTACTTACTTCTGAGAAAACTTCAAGAAAAAACTTCAAAGCATTAAAACCACAGGACACAGATAACCTGAAGGAAATAGAAGATAAAGATATTCAGTGCTGATTATAGTCAAATAGGCAATGAATTTGGCTCAAAGCTCCCTGGTGACTCTAGGATAACGGGAAAAAAAAAAGAATTCTGGGGTTACAGAGTGGTGTGTTTTTATTTCTGTTTTTTTTTTAAAGAGAGCTTACAAATTAATCCACTTCCGTAAAAAAATTTTTTTCTTAGAACTAAACTCAAGCAGGAACTGATCAGATAGATCCTTGTAAAAGGGTGAATGGCCCAGGGAACAACATTTTCAAGTATCATTTTTCAAGAGAGAAATTCTGTTCAAATAGATCATTCTCAGAATTGCCCACTATAGAAAGCTTCAAATGGTAATTGAATAAAGGCATTTCTGAGACTCTGTAGTCCTGATGATAAGAACACATACAAAAGACATTACTCTCTCTATAAAAAAAAAAAAAAGGTGAGTTCCTATTGTTTGATACAGTAACATCTATACATTTTTAAACCTAGAAGGAGATGCCCATCTGCCTTCTATCACATTTCTAGCACAGCTGCCCCTCATCCAGTGTTCCAGGTATGGATGGGTACAGTGTGGAGAGGAAAAAGGGATGGAAATGATAAAAATGAAAAGAGGGAAACAAAACCCCCGCAATCACTATTTGGAAAAAAATAGAGAGTCAGAAGTATAAAAAGCTCCATTCACTCACTGTTATCTGAGTGTCTCTTTTCCATTGTTTTCTCATATTTGTTGTTAAATCATTAGAATCATAGAGTACATGCAACTCTGTATTCCTTATCTGAGCATACATTTTATCAGGAGTATTTCTCCTCATTGCTGGACCGTCCTTTTACATACCACAAATATCCTCTTGCATTTTTTTATATGTGAAATTTTTGCCTTAAAGTTGTGGAATGACAGGACATTTTGATGGCTTTTAATACATATTGGAAGATATCGACAGATTAATTTTTAAGAAGGACAATTTTCTAGATTAAGTATCTTTTTTTTTTTTTTTTTTTGCTTCTCCTGCAGTATGTGGAAGTTCCCTGGCTGGGGACTGAATCTGAGCTGCAGTATGATTTATGCCACAGCTGCGGAAATGCTGGATCCTTAACCCACTGCCCTGGGCTGGGGATCAAACCTGCACCTCTGCAGCAACCCAAGCCACTGCAGTCAGGTTCTTAACCCATTGAGCCACAGCAGGAACTCCTGATTTCATATTTTTAAATGCTTGTTTTGGAAAGCACCTCCCTTGATTTGGTTAAAACTGAATTTCTTGGTTATTAGAGATATGAGTAAAAGTACAATGTTTGAGCAACCATTTCTGTATTTTCAACTAGAAATATTTCATTTCCTAGTCATAGAAAATATGGAAATAAAAAATATTGCCCATTTTTATCTATTTGGGGTTTGGGTGTTGCTGCTATCAATTTGCCTAAGGTCGCTGTGTAATAAAGCTGTTAACTCTTGCTACACATGCTTGGCCACATGCTGCAAATGTTTTCCCCTTTTATTTGTTTGTTTTAAAACATGCCCAAATTTGTACCTCAAGGCAACTTCCCCCCATCACAAAACACTCTACTTCCCAGCTGGTGAATGCTCAGAAAATGCAAGCCAATTTGTATCTTAGCCTAAGCAAAACATAATTAGGAAGATAAATTTGCTGCCACCTCTAACATACACACAAAGATCACATGCCACTTATAAAACAATGTCAATGCTAAATGGCTTTTGGATTTTCTAGAGAGACACAGAATAAGAAGTGATTCTGAAGACTGAACCTGGGGTGATTCATCTCCTTTTCCGTAAAATGGATAAAGTCACATTACAGTCTCAGGAGAAAATAACTAGTGGGAAAACAATTTGAAAATGTTAAAAGATGTCACATGTAATGCAATGATAGCACCAAAACAATGAATACAACGATTAAGGTAATTAAGGTAAAAAGGGGGATCGCTTCATCTCAGCCACCTCTTCCTCACTGGCATAATGCTTGTGGAAATTGGACCC
Source organism: Phacochoerus africanus (assembly GCF_016906955.1). Taxonomy (NCBI): domain Eukaryota; kingdom Metazoa; phylum Chordata; class Mammalia; order Artiodactyla; family Suidae; genus Phacochoerus; species Phacochoerus africanus. The sequence goes on from NC_062545.1 coordinate 139,649,597, forward strand.
TCAGGATCTAAAAGCTGAAGCGGTCACAGATTCTACATGGCCTGATGCCATCATTACGATGTGATTTCAATCACAGCCAGGACAACTCACACACATGAAGATGAATTTGATTTCTCCTATGAATATTCTTTTTTGGATAAAAACATTAGCATTAGAAATGGGGTAAAAAGCAAAAGAGAAAAATAAAAATCACCCATAGTTCCATCACTTAGAAATAACATCTGCCAGCTTTATTCTTTTTCCTTCCTTCCTTAGAGTATATGTTAAAATTTATGTCCTAAATACATGTGGTGGTAAATCTATGAAATTTGATTTTGCAGTGAGGAAAATGACAAAGCCAGGCATCTTTATGTGTTTGGTGAGGGATTTTTCCCACTTGCAATAACTTGCTATAGGCACCTAACTTTGAAAAGGCGTGACTTGCTTATAAAATATTATCCAAAAGTTGGACTATTCTTTGGTAGCATTTATGTCTCTTAAGAACAAAACAAAGTGAAATATATACAGCGAAACCCAAGAGAGTAAAGGTAAAGAAGAATCCTCTAAGAAGTGGAAAAGAAGAAGCCATTACACATTGTCTCTCTGCAAGCCCTTGGAGCTGTGGCTTGTGCCTGCAGACAGCTTCTGAGAACAGAACAGCCCTGCCAAGATGGGTAGGACTTAGCTTTTGGAGAAGCCTCAAGGAGGCAGGACCTCCTTCCTGGGCATGTGGTGCTGCCCACTTTATCCTTAAGGATATATTCACTTCTGGTCTCTTGGGTGAGTTATAATATCTCAACTTCCTTCATAAGTTTCTGCCACAGACATTTATTGTCAGCCATCAGGTTTGGGGGTAGAGCTGGGACTGCAAAGATTACAGATGTGTCTCCTGGGAGCCCCCACTGGCTCCAGGGAGCCAGGCGACAAAACCAGTGGCTGTCAGTGGAGCGAATGCTGCCATTTGGTGACATCATCTCCCCTTCTCCCTGAGGAAAGCCAGAATCTGCTCACTCTTTGACAGTCACTTTTAATGGAGTTTGTCGGAGAAAAATTATGATAAAGGAACACAGTACAGAAAAAAATAGTATCATTAGTGGCATTGATTTATAATATATTACTTATGATCTTTATGTTAGTTTTCTTCCTATGTCATAGATGTTTAAGGATCTCAGCATTTTAGTCTTTTGTCAAAGTTGACTATGTAATTCAATGTTTGACTTGAGTTAAAATAGCAGCTAGCCTATTTCTGAGCCCTTACTATGTATTATATACTTTGCCTGTACTATCTCATTTAATTATTTTATCTTGGGAAAACTTGGAATCTAATTTTTTCTGAATAGTTTAAAAAGTTAAATTATACTGTCTAGTGGTGCTACCAGTTCACCAATTGTGTAGGTAGCTGAGGTTGGAATTGAACTCTGTTTCTATAGTGTGACGGTCCCTCACAGGTGGGGACTTGGATAGAAGAAAAAGAGAGTTTTTTAATTTCATCAAAACCAAATGAAAGAAAAGAAAAAAATGGAAGAGGTCTTGTTTTGTCAGGTGGGAAACTGCGGGATTTTTTTTTTCACGTAATTGTTTGGGGTTTGGAGAATTCTGTCAATGGGACAATAATTATATATTTGTGAAAAAATTGTTCTCTCCTTTTTTGGGCAATGTCATTTATTTGTCATTTTGGTAGCAGTTTGTCAAAGTCAGGAGGGAAAGTTTACTGTGTCAGAGAATAATCATAGTTAACTCTGGGAGTCTGTCGTTCTGAATGACACACTAGGTATCATGCAGTAATAAATTCTTTTTGAAAAAAATGGAACCAAGAGTATGGAAACTAGCTATTAATTTGGTATGGCATGGTTTAGCTAATATGGCTTGTTATTCCATTAATATTGTGTCATTAGCTGCCAGGCAAAAGTACAAGAATTGTGATATGCAGCCTTGAAAATTACTTCTGAAGAAGAGAGAGAGAGAGAGAAAATGGGGGGGGGGGGAGAGAGTATATCCTTGCTGGATTTCCACTGCTTGGGAAAGCTCTTAAGAATATAAATATATATGTACATATAATGAACAAAAAAGAAAGCCACTTTATTATTTGAAGAGAATGAAGAAATATAACAATAAGCAATTCAGGTTTTCTTAAATGGCTAAAAATATTTTTTCCAATGAAGGTTAAGGATTTTTTAAATGCACCTCTCCATGACTATAGGCTATTTAAACTCTTTTCAAACACCTAAATTTAGAAAAATTCCATATAGGCTTGATTTGTCTCTGTTACACAGACTTCGTTGCTATGACAGCAACATGATACAATTATTTATTGCCATGACAATCTGCTGTAGGTTTTAAAAATATGTTATCTATTTTTATTAGTGTTGTCAATTGTGCCGGGAAGGGATACCACCACTTCACAGCATCAAGGGAGCCTGTAATGCAGGGAACAAGTGGAAATCATTTTGCTGGAGAGGCAGAGCCCAGAACAAGCCAAATTCCTTGGAATCCTCAGTGACACGCACATCCTCCACTAACATCAGTGTCCTGGCCAGCTATCTGGCTGCAGTGAGCATGGGGCGGGGGGGATATGGGCTCCATTTATGCTTTCCATGTGGCTCCTGCGCTGCCACGTCGGGTCAACATCAGATAGGACTGGAAGCACAGACAGCCTTGTGTGCATAAGGGATCTGCATCTTCTCTATCTTTTCAGGAGGAGTGATCTGTATGTGCTTTGTGAGCAGGCTTCTGGGGAATTTCCTGCTCTGAGAAGATGACTGGGGTTGTTTAAGTGTGGATGGGTGGGAATGTTACCTACCCAACCCTACCTGTGCCAGAATAGTCCTCAGTGGTGCCCAGCTCTTAGCTCACTTCCCCCTTTCCTCTTCTCTCTCTTGGGTTTCCCACTCGCCAGTCCTGTAGAAAAATAATAGAAATAATACTGCTTTTGATATGCAGTGAGTGTTTTACTCAAGAAAGGAGTGTGGTATTATTTGCATTTGAACCCATAATTGGGTCATTAACAACCAACCAGCTAGTTAAGTCATCTAGGAAAATTAGTTTTGGTTGCTGGTTTTAAAACATAGATTTCTGGAGTTCCCGTCATGGCGCAGTGGTTAACGAATCCGACTAGGAACCATGAGGTTGTGGGTTCAGTCCCTGGCCTTGCTCAGTGGGTTAAGGATCCGGTGTTGCCATGAGCTATGGTATAGGTCGCAGATGCGGCTCAGATCCCGCATTGCTGTGGCTCTAGTGTAGACTGGTGGCTGCAGCTCCGATTAGACCCCTACCCTGGGAACCTCCATATGCCGTGGGAACAGCCCTAGAAAAGGCAAAAAGACAAAAAAACAAACAAACAAACAAACAAAAAAACCATAGATTTCCTTCTAAATGGAGAAGAAAAAGTCAATCACTTCCATGAAGTTGGCACGTTGGTTAAACATTTAATATGTGTTGTCTGTGACACAAAGTCCTTTAGCCCTCTCTGATCATTTGTTGTCATGATAATCCATGTGAAAGGTCCTACTGTAATCCCTATTTCATAAATGAGAACAATGAAGCTGCCCTTAGACGGAGATTGTCCAGCTAGTTCAGGATGGGATATGCCAGATGCTTTGTGCTCTAAGGAGTTGGTCACAAGGAGGAAATATTCCTGACAGAAATCTGAGAAATGGCTGGAGATGTGCCCTTGACAGTGCTCTTTTAAGATGAATTCTGAGGAGTTCCCATTGTTGCTCAGTGGTTAAGGAACCCGACTAGTATCCATGAGTTGTGGGTTTGATCCCTGACCTCGCTCAGTGGGTTAAGGATCCAGCATTGCCATGAGCTGTGGTGTAGGTTGAAGATGTGGCTCGGATCCCACACTGCTGCGGCTGTGGTGTAGGCCGGCAGCTATAGCTCCCTATGCCGCCGGTGTGGCCCTAAAAAGACAAAAGACAAAAAAAAAGAGAGATGTATTCTGAGACAGGGTTTTTGTCTAGGTGGAGATGAAGACTGGCCCCCACTCCTTGGACCCCTTCCATATTGAAATGTCAGAGGTGAGGTTATAATGTGTTGGCTACACATTGCTACTGCAGTGTGTGTGTGTGTGTGTGTGTGTGTGTGTGTGTGTGGTGTGTGTATGCTCAGTGGGTGTTTTATCCGCAAGACTAACATGGTATTTACACAGTATAAAAAACAATCTATCATCGACCAGCTTAATCTGTTGTCCTGGAAATTTGTCTTTTGAGGTTATTTTTATTTTTTTCATTTTCACCCTTGGCATATGGAAGGTGTCAGGCCAAGGACTGAATCCAAACTGCAGATGAAACCTACACTTCAGCTGTGGCAAATGCCAGATCCTCTAACCCTCTGTGACAGGCAGGGGATCAAACCCACACCACCACAGCTACTTGAGCTGTTGCAGTTGGATTCTTAACCTACTGTGCCAAGGTGGGAACTCCTGGAATAATTTTTTCATTTGTTTTTAAATGTGTTGTTTTAGTGATAATGTCAAACGCTGGTGAGAATTGGGGATTTGAATTATTTTGAAGCTGTCTAGAAAACATCTTTAAATTTTTTATTAAAAGCTTTTCAAAACATGAATACCTTCTGTTGCAGAAATTCCATTTTTAGGATGTATCCTGGGTATACGTAGATGCAAAGATTTGCCCAAAGTTTTATACAAATGTCAGCAAATACTGAGTTAAGAAAGTTATGGCACAGTTATTAAATTGTCTACCATGTAGCTATTTAAAATTATGTTTAGAGTACATTTAATGATATGAAATACCATTCATGATGCACATGAGAAAAGCAGATACAAAAATTAGATTGATGACCACTATGAACCCAGTGATCATCATATACGCTTAAGAAACAGACTGAAGGAATTGCCACACAAATGTTCACAGTAGGCTATTTCTGGGAGGGGGGGTTATGGTAATTTCTATTTTATGGCTTGTACTTTTCTGTTTTTCCTAAATTTCCTTCAGTGATGTAAGTTACCTTTGTGGATATCAAGTGACTGTGATATACCCGCAGGCACATTACCAGGATTGCTCGTAAATAGGAAGAACCATCGGCTCACCCTTACTTGTCTCTTGGCAGATAAAAATACAAGAACTGTGAAAGCCTTGTATTTCTGTAATAGTTTTTAATGAGGGAGTTGGGGAGCTGAGGTGTGGTTGGATATCTGTTGATGACCCCGATCCTTGTTGGATGTTATGAGTAATAATGGGTAGGCAAACTCAGAGCTGAACAAAAGCATCAGGTCAAATTGGTATTATTGTATTTATTTTTAATTTGAAAAGGGGACACTTTCAAAACTCTTTCTGGTTGACATTGGGTGAAGAGGTTAATAGGGGCTTCCTTGTTTTCATACATATATCGCACCTCTACTCTTCTTTACACTGGGACACCGACATTTATATTCCATTGTTAGCACTTTCAACAAAAGGATGCCTTTTTATCCAGAGAAGAATTCTGTATTCTAGCTCACAAGTTGGAAATCGAAATCAACAGAGCGGTATTGGAAGAAATCAAGCCCCCTCTTCATGTAAAATTACTAAAGAATAAACTGGCAGTGGATTCTATGATTTGAAATAAGAGGATTTTTGTTTCTGGAAAATTATTCCTAAGAACTCTCAGTTTTAAATTGTAAGAAAAATGATGACCAATAGCACAGACGAAATTGCCATATCCTTGATCTGGAGAAGAAAAACTTAAAACAAAAATACGTTTTTCATTAAAATGTTATAATAGAAGGAGTAAGTACACAGAATTATGGTTTTTTCCCCAAGATTTTCCTGTCAGTACCTTGAGTGGGTGCAAGTTACATACTTAATAGTGTCAAAATCTTAGCAAAACACTGTGATGATGGTGGTGGGGGGGGAATGAGGATGATGATGAATGCCTATTATTTGCAACAAGTTTAGTTTTGAAAGCACTTTTAAACCCAGCATCTCTCCCTCCCACCTCAGAACCACCCTGGGAAGTGTTTCTCTTCCTATTTTAATGAGTGGTCCTGTCGTTAACTCACTGCTGGGACCATCCCAGTTTCCTGAGAGCCCTTCAGTTTCTGAATATATTCCTCTCATGTATCTAATTTCCATAAAGGAGGAGAGTATTTCAAGAACATTTATAGCTAAAGTGATGAAAGTATAGAGTTAGTATACAAGGGAGAAAATGCTTATTTTTTGAGACCACCCAAAAGAAGTATTGTTTCTTTTAAAGCAACAAAATAGGGAAACCATCTTGCAGTGTAACATATTATGGATCCGAAATAAAGTTTTGTGATGAACTGACTTTTGAAAAATAGGAACAGCTGATACCTAGAAAGCATGTCAAGACAATACTTTACCAGCTTTACAATTTAAGCCACTTGCTGAAACCGGAAATTGGTACACAATCAGACTCTGACTGTTGGAGCAACACACTGCTTAATATTTATAAAGAGAGACTACACATTTATATATTCATTAAGTCACTCTACAAATATTTATTGAGCATTTACTATGTGCCAAACACAGTGCTGAGCACAGGGAAATGGGGAATATAATTGAGAATAATACCAGAAGTGGTCCCCCTGTCCTTATGAAGCTTCAGGTCTAAAAATCAAATTTTCACCATGAGAAACACATAACAGCAAACCATAGTCTGAACTGTCAAGCAAAATATGATGTATCTTTAGAACATTAGTAGGATAACTCCACCTGGTGTTGGGGTTCAGGAGGGATCCAGATTTTGTGGGCCTGGAGCTGCAGAGGAAGGGGTGTCTTTATGAAAAAAAAAGGTACAAAGTTACAAATGTAAACTTAAGCTTAATAGAGAATATTAATTTTGAATGAGAAAAGAAATGGTGACAAGTTGCAAAGTTTTTTAAAGCACCAAATACTGCAGCATAAGATCTCACCTTCCCCTCAGACCCATAATATTTTTTTACTAACTTCCTGACATAGTTCTATAAAATCTTTTGTCTGCATACTTTTTAATCACAATTTCACAAGGTGACAATTTCGTGATGTATTTTCTATATAGACTGTGGAAATTTATTTAGTCATTACTCTGTTGGTTGATGTGAATTTTACTTTTTATTCGTGATCATTGTGAAATGTTTCCTTCAGCTTTACATCTCATTTTTAGTATTATCACGTGCAGTGTAAAGATCGTGGTAGATGTGGGGAACACTCCATAAGCTCCATCAAGTTTTTTTTTTCTTTTTTCTTTTTTTTTTTTTTGGCCATACCCGCTGCAGGCCTAAGTTCCTGGACCAGTTGATTGAACCCACGCCACAGCTGTAACCAGAGCCACAGTAATGACAACACTGGATCCTTAACCTGCTGAGCCATGGGGGAACTCCTCCATCAAGTTTTATGTATGATCTGTAAGATTTGGGAGAATTTTCCAGAGACTAGCACCACCCACAGACATTTGGTGCCAGGTGCTGTAGGACATGCTTATATCATATATGACTTCTGACCCTGTTTCTTCAGGTCTCTGTCTGCCAGATAAATCAGTAGAGCAGGGAGGTGGGCATATCCCCGGAAGGCTTTCCCCTACCAGAATACCTGGCAGTAACTCCTCTGTGTATGGAAATGACTGACCACCAAAAACATATGCAGGCCCCACTACACCCAAACCAAATGCCCTTCCCACTCAGCTTCCCCAGGCCCATTCCAATGCCAGCAGGAGTGAATGTGAGGGAGGCAGAGTTGGAGTGGAGAGATCCAATGTGTGGTTTAACTCTTGGCTTGCAAATTTTATAAAAACATATGACCATATGACCACACTGCAGAGCCCCCCTTTCCTTAGGCCCTTGAAAGGGGCTTCTGTAAGTGACAACTCCTGAAACTAAAGCTTTGGGATTCATTCTTTGGATTCTGTGAGGGAAATGATTTGAGGGGCTGAGATTTGGCACTGGAATGACTCTTGCTGCCTGGGTTGGGATGGGTGGGAAAGAAAGACCTCCTGTGCTTAAGGTGGGTCCTGGTGTCCCTTGAGGCCACTCAACCACAGCCTTCCAGAGGCCCTTCAGTGTTTCAAACTGTGTCTTGAATAGCTCAGGAGATCTCTTTGATGCAGCCCATGGCTATAGAATATGCTTGAAGGGAGTGTTCCTAACCTCCTGCTTCCTCCCCTCTTTCCTCCCTCTTTCCTTGATATTGGTCAGTATGGAAATTTCCCAATTATCTCTTTTTCCTGTATGGGCTTGTTTGAATCAAGACCCAAACAGTGTCCACACATTGCATTTAGTGTGAAGGTCTCCTAGATGTTTTTAATTTATAAGTTCTTCTCTCTGCTTTTTAAAAAAAATTTTTTCAAATTATATATTTATCCCATAAAATCTATTTTTCTTGCCTCAATGTCAAAAAATTGCTAATTATGTTGCTATCAAGATTTTGTGCACAACACTGTAAATCAACTATGCTTTGATAAAAACTGTAAAAAAAGATTTTGTTATGTTGATAATAATGTCAACTTAGATAACTTGTCTTGAATCATTACAGCATCTAGGTTTTGGTTTTTTGTTTTTTTTGTTTTTTTCTCTTCTCTCTGCTTTTGATTACTACTTCTTTGTTGAAACTGGGACCTGTCTGTAGAGTTTCTCATATTCTGAATTTTTCTGATTGTATCCATGTTGTTTTAGCGTATTCTTCTGTGCCCCACATTTTCTGCAAACTGGTGGTGAGATCTAAAGACTTAACTAGATTTGGGCTCAATATTTTGACAAGAACACTAAGGAAGTGGTGCTGTGGACTTCCTGTCACATCATTTCAAGAAGTTCCTTATGTCCTGTTATCATTTTTTAATACTAAGATTGATCAGTGAGGCCAGGTCCTGCCATCCTAATCTATCATTACAAAGTTTCCCATCAGCATTTCTCCTAGTGGATTTACCAGCCATTCACTTCCTAGATCCATTATTTCCTCAGGAGATGCAAAATGGTAACAATTCCATCATTCTTTCTGTATTTATTAGTTGAAATACTCATGTGAAAATGTTAGCATTTTGTAGCTTTGAAATAAATGTTATAAGAGAAAGATAGTATAAATACATGATGCTTTGCCTTTATTTACCATGTTTTAGAGTCATGAGTTTGTATCTAGCAAACTCTAACGATGATCAATAATTTTTAAAAATATTATCATGGGCTCATTGATTTCAAGCTTATTTGGTGTGTTTCCTTTCCTTGCAGCTTTATTCTTACAATTGCTCAAAACTTCCCAACTTTAGCTAGTGAGACTCTCTTTAAGATGTTTTCTCTAAATAGTAGGAATGTGGATAATTTAGTTTCCCCTTTTTCGGTTTTCTGAATCTTCTGAAATTCTAAAAAGAAATATGTATTTTTATGGTGGTAAAACATATGTAACATAAAACCATTTTAACCTTTTTTTTTTTTTTTTTTTTGCTTTTTTAGGGCTGTACCCGTGGCATATGGTGGTTCCCAGGCTAAGGGTCCAATCGGAGCTACAGCTGCCGGCCTATGCCACAGCCACAGCAACGCAGGATCTGAGCTTCATCTGCGACCTATACCACAGATCACAGCAATGCCAGATCCTTAACCCACTGAGCGAGGCCAGGAATCGAACCTACAAACTCATGGTTCCTAGTCTGATTTGTTTCAGCTGTGCCACAACAGGAACTCCCTTAATAGTTTACTTTTAAGTGTACAGTTCAATGGCATTAAGTACATCCACATTGCTGTGCCATCATCACCACCATACAGTCAAAAAGATGTTTTAATGTCTCTTAAAGTAATTTTGGTCTTTAGATGGTTATGCCACTGCACAACATACAGTTACACAAGTCATTTCCACTTGTTTTCAATTTTGTGGGGCTGCTTTTCGCCATTTTGACTTAACTTTGTTTTTGAATTATGTAAAATAAACACATGCTCCAAAATCATAACTGTATGCCAAGGCACATTCATAGTCATGCTTCCACTCTTTACTACCTTTTTCCATAGGAAACCATTTTCATTGTTTTCATTTTATCTTTGTAGTGTTTCTTCTTGAAATTGAATGCAATATATGTATATACATATATATATACATATATATACATATATATCTATACATAGACACACACACGCATATATATCCCCTCTCCCCATCATTATACAATAGATAACATTCTTTAAACTGTTTTCCACCTTGCTTTTTTATTTAACAATAAATCCTAAAGATTATCCCATATGTCTGTACAGAGATCACCCTCATTCCTCTTTGCTAGTGTGTAGTATTTGGGGTCCACTGTGTACTGTAGTTTATTCAACTAGTTCCCACTGATGGACCTTTGCATTGTTTCTGGAGCCATAAGCCCCGCTCTAAAACCAACCTGGGAGAATAGCGTGATGCCCAAATCTAGAGTGAGAGGGACAAATGGTGGTGGGGGGGAGACAAGTACACAGTGGTCGCCAAAGAATACACTTTGAAGATATTAGTATCTTCCAAAGCAGGAAATTTTCAAAAAGCCCAGGAAAGTGCCCAGGAAAAAGTCGGCTCAGAGCATCCGGCCAAGAAAATACTATCTCGCCCCCTTACTTCTCTCTCCACCTTCTTTGGCCAGTGTAGGGAGGAAGATGGGATGAGAGGGAGCAGAACTGGACCATGTCTCCTTCCTCTGTCTTCTAGGCTTTCCTTGGGTGATACTGTGATTGACCATCCAAACTGGGATACTTAATTGGTTTTATTATGTTGTAAAAAATAGTACTATAGGGAGTTCCCTTTGTGGCTCTGGTTAACAATCCCAACTAGGATCCATGAGGATGGGGGTTCGATCCGTGGCCTTATTCAGTGAGTTAAGGATCCAGCGTTGCAGTGAGCTGTGGTGTAGGCCAGCGGCTACAGCTCTGATTCAATCCCTAGCCTGGGAACTTCCATATGCTGCAAGTGAGGCCCTAAAAAGCAAAAAACAAACAAAAAACCACTATAAAAATACTATATAAAAATTACTATTTTTGAAGTACAATTTTTACTATAAAAATAAAATTATATATATATGTGTGTGTGCATGTATGGGTATATATGTGTACAGTAAAGAAAAATATAAAAACTTCTTTATGTTAGAGTTCCCTAGTTAAGGATCTGACATTGTCACTGCTGTGGCTCTGGTTACTGCTGTGGTTCAGTTTCGATTCCTGGCCCAGGAACTTCCACATGCCACGGGTACAGCCAAAAAACCCCCCAAAACCAACCAAACAAACAAACAAATCCAAACTCCTTTAAGTAGATTATCTGAAATTTTAAAAAATAAGCAGAATAACTATTCTTGATGCATATTCACATATTTTATCAGTTTCTTAGCTTTGTTCTAACAGATTTTTTTTCAATATGGTCTTTATTCCCATAAAACTGACTGAACCCATCCTCAAAGAGCATTTTATTGGGCATTTATTATAACAGTAAGTTTGAAATTGGCAACACCTTCAGTTGAGCTTTCTTTGGAGATCATAATAATTTTAATGATAAAATATTCTCTTTACACTCACCAAGATACCTCAGAGCAAACCGTGTTAAATAGAATATTCTATTTTTTTCAGGATTTGAAATGTGCAAATATTTTAGTCAAAATATTTTCACAGGTATGTTAATTTTGCATTAATTCAGAGAATCTTTCTTTGACAAACACTTGCATAAGACAAAGATAATAAAATTAGTTATCTCTGTTTATGATTCTCTTCTATTGATTCACCAAGTTTAAGTGCTGCAAAGTTCTAGGTCTTTTCCCTTATATTTCATTCTATTATCAAATGTAATATTACCCATCTACTGAAAAAATAGGAACTCCTCCCCAAATCACGTAAACCATTTAGTTTAATATGCTCAGTTCTTCCTTGCTTTTTAAAAATTGGGGAAAAAAAATTCACCACTTTGAAGTGTACAATTCAGTGACATTTATTACATTCACAGTGTTGTGCAACCACTACCTTGATCTAGTTTTAAAACATTTCCGGAGTTCCCGTCGTGGCGCAGTGGTTAACAAATCCGACTAGGAACCATGAGGTTGCAGGTTCGGTCCCTGCCCTTGCTCAGTGGGTTAACGATCCGGCGTTGCCGTGAGCTGTGGTGTAGGTTGCAGACGCGGCTCAGATCCGGCGTTGCTGTGGCTCTGGCGTAGGCCGGTGGCTACAGCTCCGATTCAACCCCTAGCCTGGGAACCTCCATATGCCTCCGGAGCGGCCCAAGAAATAGCAACAACAACAACAACAACAACAAAAAAGACAAAAAAACAAAAAACAAAAACAAACAAACAAACACATTTCCATCACCTCAAAAGGAAACCTTGTGCCCATTAAGCAGTCATTCCCCATCCCCCACTCCCACCAACCCCACTCCACCCCCAACCCCCTGACAGCCATTTATCTACATTCTGTCTCTATGGATTTACCTGTCTGGATTTTTCAGATGAATGGAATCATAGAGTATATGACCTTTGTTTCTAGCTTCTTTCACCTAGCATAGTCTTCAAGTTTCGGCCACTTTACAGCATGTTATAAGTACTTCCATTCCCTTCTTATGGCTGAATACTATTCCATTGTATGGATATACTACATGTTTGTTTATCCATTCATAGGTTGATGGACATTGGATTAATTTACGCCTTTTAGCTATTGTGAATAATGTTGCCATGAACATTTCCGTACAAGTCTTCGTTTGAACACCTGTTTTCAATTCTTTTGTGTATTTACTGAGGAGTGGAATTTCTGGGTCATCTGGTAATTCGATATTTAATTTTTTGAGTTAACTACTAAACTGTTTTGCAAAGCGGCTGCATGATTTTACATCGCCACCAGCAATGTACAAAGTTCTGATTTTTCCACATCTTCACCAACCCACATTATTTTCCATTTATTTGTTATTAGTATAGCCATCTTAGTGGGTGTGAAGTGGCACCTCATTGTGCCTCCCTTGCGTTTGTGGAGGGAAAAAAAAAAAGTAATATCTTCCTGCTTCAAGCATTGTTTTCAATCATTGCAATTCACTAAAAAGCTCCAAAAACTGATTTGTTGTTGTTGTTGTTGTTGCTCCATTCCTGGAATACTTGGTTGAATATTTCCAACTGACTTGTTAGAACCATTTGTTTGGAACAAAGTGTAACCAAAATGCAACCAACATTTAGATGACTCATCTTTGGGGAAGTTTTAATTCTGTTACAGTATATTTTGGTTGATTTATAAAATATCATTAAAGGCTCTAACATGTCTGAAATTTTATTCATAACTATCTGCCCCCCCAAAAAAACCCTAAATATGTACTGCCTCGTTGACATATATTTTTGCGCTCAACCGCATCTTAGTTGCAAAAATAGTGTAGCTCAATTACTAATAGCTAGCTAGCTAGGTAGATAAATAGATAACCAGCAATTCTATTTTGAAAATAAAATGTTTCAGCTTGCTTAGATGCAGTGACAAATTACCTGTGCACTACAATAAATTCAAAGTACATTTCTGCTTCAGAAATTTCCTAATTTAGAGATAAAAATGTTTTAACGACAGTTCTATGTGCCACCAAAATTTGTAATCCTATTGCCATTGTAAAAACATATAATTTCACTTTCAATGTTGAATTGCTGATTTAGATCTATAAAGGTGTTTTACCCTTGACAGGATGAACATCCCCAAACTGGACTTTGACTCCATGCACTGGATGAAAATATTAAATTATTATCAGAGTTAACCGGTTTTCTGTTTGAAGCATCTCACTGTCACTGGTCTAAACAAGGCATCACTTGAAAATTCTGCAGCTGCCAAAGAAGCCGACACATTAACAGCCACGGCTTTAGTTTTCACATGTGCACAAGAAAATGTGGAATCAAAAACAAAAAATTATCAAAATGAATTCACAAGAAAGATATCTGATCTAAATAAAAATCATGTTTCACAGAGATATCTATAAAACCCTTCCTGAAAATAATCTGAAAAAGAATGGATATATGTATTTGTATAACTGAATCACTTTGCTGAAATTAACACAACATTATAAATCAACTATACTTCAATAAAAATAATAAATAGGTAAATAAATAAATAAAACCCCTTCTGCAGCTGCATTCATTAAACAAAATAGATGTTAGTGCTTTTCTGGCAGATTGGTGTCTCTTGGTTTTCAGGTGGTCAGTAATATTCCTGCAGCTTCTCTGGGTGATGGCAAATGTTGACAAATATTTTCTTAAGTTACATACTCACCTAACTCCTTAAAGAATGAAAATTCAGCACTTAACATGTCATTAAACATACCCTTACATTGTTTTTGAGGTCATTGCTGCTGAAAAGTTTTATTGCAAATAAAAAGCGTTTCCAATTAACAATAGTTGTAGATTTATACCATGTAATAAGTAACAATACCCCTATAGCAAAAACTTCCAGATTGCTCTTTAAGTGTTCTCTAGCAGAGTCACAGCATCTATTTTCTGCACATATTTCTTCTCTCATACCTAATCTATAATTTCCCACATTATGCTGACTCTGCCAGGGAAACCTGGCAGCTTTGTGACTCAGCACAGACCATGGTATCATTGACTGATAGACCAAGTGGCTGGTTGGCCCCACAACATTGATTATTTTCCCATCTCTGCTTAAGAATGGAAGGAGCCAGCTGTCCCCAAATGCTTGTGTGTGAGCACACTGTCCTATCAGCTACCACCGTGCATGCTGTCCCTGAAAGGGGGGTGTTAGTTGCATTGAGCCTGGAAGGTGATGTGATTAAAGTGTTTCACCCAACTTTCAGTTTTTGCATTATGTTGAGGTGAGAGCTCTCTTCATTGTGCATGAATCTTGCATGCTTCCAGTAGAGACCCTGAAAGAACTAAAAAGGATCAAATGAAGATCTACCAAAGACACCCCAGGTTTTTTTTTCTTTTGCTTTATTTTTTTTTTAAGGGCCACACCTGTGGCATATGGAAGTCCCCTGGTTAGGGGTCCAATGGGAGCTGCATCTGTGACCTATGCTGTAGCTTGTGGCCACACCAGATCCTTAGGCCACTGAACAAGACCAGGGATTGAACCCATATCCTCATGGACACTAGTCGGGTTCTTTTTTTTTTTTTTTTTTGGTCTTTTGGTCCTTTGTCTTTTTTGGGCTGCACCCATGGCATATGGAGGTTCCCAGGCTAGGGGTCGAATCAGAGCTACAGCCGCTGGCCTGTGCCACAGCCACAGCAATGCCAGAGCTGAGCCGTGTCTATGACCTACACCATAGTTCATGGCAATGCTGGATCCTTAACCCACTGATCAAGGCCAGGAATTGAACCTGCAACCCATGGTTCCCAGTCAGATTCATTTCTGGTGCCCCACGACGGGAACTCCACTAGTCAGGTTCTTAATCTGGTGAGCCACAACAGGAACTCTGACCCCAGCTTATTTGAATGCAGCTATTAATAAGAATTATTTAGGAAAAATGGGAGATCCAGGAGAGACGCTAACAAGAGCAGGATGCCAGCACAATGGGCATAAACTGGAATGTTCTAGGCAGTAACTGAAGTGTGACCATTCTGTCCTTAGCTGCTTGAAGGGGAGAAGTCTGAGCCTTGAATGACCATTATCATGTTGACTAGTGTCTTGGCCTGGCTGCTTCTGATCTGTAACTGAAAGGGACTGAAGGTTTATCTATGACTTAAAAGTAAGCAGAAAAATATGGGGCCAGCACTGGGCACGTGAAGGGTTCCTGAGAGAAAACCAAGCAGGACAGACCTATCTACCTGCGATGCAATTCCAATGAGCAACAAAGAACCAAAAGGAACTCCCTTCAGGAGTTCCCTTGTGGCACAGCTAGTTAAGGCATTGTTGCTGTAGCAGGTGTGATCCCTGGAAAAAAAAAAGGAATTTCCTTCAGAAGGGATTTCTGAAACTGACCACCACCTACATGACACAGCAGACAACATGGGGTCAGAATGAGTATGATTTATTTTAAATAGAACCTCTCACATAAATGCCTCCTTTCCCCCCACTTTTTCATTTTGCTGGGTAGGAGCACTAGGCTTATGTTAGTTTTACTTCCAATTCTGCTTTTTTCATTTTAGAGTCGCACCTGAAGTGCTAAAGCCTTGGGGTTGAATTGGAGCTGCAGCTGCCAGCCTACACCACAGCCACAGCAACACAGGATCTGAGCCTCATTTGCAAACTACCATGCAGCTTGTGGCAACGCCAGACCCTTAACCCACTAAGCAAAGTTAGGGATAGAACGAGCATCCTCATGGATACTATTTGGGTTCTTAGCCTGCTGAGCCACCACAGAACTCTTATGTCTACATTTGTAAATTGCTGTACCCTTTTGTGCTCGAACTTAAGCAAAGTGTCCTCAAGTTGATGTGGGGTTGTCATGATGCAGGACTTTTTTTTTTTTTAATTGTCTTTTTAGGGCCTCACCTGAGGCACATGGAGGTTCCCGGGCTAGGGGTCCAATTGGAGCTGTAGCCGCTGGCCTAAGCCACAGCCACAGCAATGCTAGATCCAAGCTGCATCTGTAACCTACACCAGAGCTCATGGCAATGCCAGATCCTTAACCCACTGAGGGAGGCCAGGAAGGGAACCCACATCTTCATGGGTGCCAGTCAGATTCGTTTCCGCTGAGCCACGATGGGAATACCCCGGGACTTATTTTTTTAAGGAGGCTTATTTTTTAAGAATGTGGATGAAACCAGTCATTGAGTGACTACTGTTCTTCAAGGTAGAGTATTTAAAACCTTAGAAGGTGGGAAGTTCCCATTGTCGCTCAGCAGTAATGAATCCAACTAGTAACCATGAGGATTCAGGTTCGATCCCTGGCCTCCCTCAAGTGGGTTAAGGATCTGGTGTTGCCGTGAGCTGTGGTGTAGGTCGCAGAAGTGGCTCAAATCCTGCATTGCTGTTGCTATGGCATAAGCCAGCAGCTGCAGCTCCAATTGGACCCTTAGCCTGGGAACTTCCATATGCTGTGGGTGTCTCCCTAAAAAGACATAAATAAGTAAATAAATAAATAATAAAATAAAACCTTAGAAGATGACAAGTTTACTTCAGTGATAATGATAAAAATACAAGCAATGAGAGCTAATATGTATTAAGAACTTATTTATGTGTCAACCTGTGTGCTGGGTACCTTCTCTGGATTATCTCATTTAATCCTCACAACAAACCTGTAAGGCAGGTGCTAGTATTACTTTATAGATGAGGAAACTGAAGCCTGGAAAGGATATTAAAATTAAAACTTTCAAACACATAGATAGTAAGGGTATGTTGGACTCTTTTGAGTGGTTATGGCACTCAGCTGGGATTCGGAGCCCTGCCTGTGGTTTTTAAGCCTGGGCTGGTGGCACTGCCCCATCCTGTCTCCCAACTAGGCTAGGCGAGAAAATAAGAGAGATGGGAAAAAGACAAACCCAAGGCAAATTAGGATAAAATTCTAAGGGTTCAAGACATTAGGCACAGATAAGGAAACAGGAGGATATGGCACATGGCTACCCGAACTGTGTGCGGTGGCTGCCTATCCCCTCGGTGGAATATTCTGGCAAGAACCTGGGTTTGTTTCTTCTCAGAGGTTGCTGCCTGTCTGCGGTTACACCACGGCTCATTGACCTGGACTCTGAGCAGTTCTTTCTGATTCCAGGATGAAAAGAACCATTTGAAGGGAACTTTCATTCACTCCTGGGTCCGCTTGTCCATCAGTCTGAGGGCAGATCTGCAAAGGGCCCTTATGTGTCCAGGGAAGCCACAGCCAGAAAAGCACCCTGCATGCAGAACCCTGGCCTTCTTCACCTAGGCCTCTGTTCCTCCTTTTGCAGGGCTATGTTTAGGCTGCAATTTCCAATCCTCTCAACTAAGATTGTTTAGAAATACCATTGCTTCTATCAATTCTCCATAGTTTTCATCCTTGAAAAAAATGGTTAACAGGCATGCTTAAATATCTCAATATTTACTTGTTTAGCTTTAAAAGTACCAAAAAGCCTCCTGGTTCTCTTTTAAAAATACAGTTTAACAGTCATTTGTTTCTCAGAAGATTGACATTTCTCTGAGAGGCAGAATAAAATATAGTTCTCCAAGTCATCTTAAAATAATGATAGTACATTTACAATTATAAAATGTCTAGGGAGTTCCCATTGTGGCTTAGCAGGTTATGAACCCAACTAGTGTACATGAGAATGCAGATTTGATGCCTGGCCTCGTTCAGTGGGTTAAGGATTCAGCATTGCTGTGGGCAGTGGTGTAGGTCAAAGATGTGGCTCAGATCCTATGTTGCTGTGGCTTGGTGTCGGCCAGCAACTGCAGCTCCGATTCGACCCCTAGCCCAGGAACTTCCATATGCTGCGGGTTAGGCTCTAAAAAAGCAAAAATAAATAACTAAACAATTTACAATGTTTAAATCATCAAATAAATACTGGCTCTAAAACACAGTTGGTTAAAGTTAAAATCTGATGACTTTTAAGGCAGTTCCATGAAAATAAATTATATTGATTTGCTTTTACCCAAGAAGTTAATTGAACCCTTCAAAACAGATAACTTTTTAAAAACAGTAAAGTTCTGAGGAAATGTAAAAGTAGAATGTTGTGTGATAAGGGACAAGGAAGAAACTTTTAGCAAGGCATCAGCATATTCCATTTGAATTAAAACAAGTAATCAGCAAACAGAAAATACTGGAACCTGTTGTCACAGCAATCACCTCTTCTCCATGGTAGAGGCCCCGGGTATGCAGTACCTCTGTGTGCCTGCATGTGTGGGTTGAGGACTTTGCATGATGCTTATCTCAGGCCCAGCTTCCCTCACCATACCTCACCTTGGGAGAGGCTCACACTTTGCAAAAACAGCTGGGGTAGTTCAGTTTTAATTTGTTGGGAAAGAACTATATCACATGTGGGCTGATAGCTGATGTGTCCTGAGAGCTTACTATGTACATTTTACAATTATGTACATTTTACAAGCAGAATTTCATCCAGGCTTCACACATCCCTATAAGGAATGTGTTACCGTCCTCTTTTACTAGGTAGGAAAGCTGGGCTGGTAGATACAAAGTGACTCTCGGAAGTAACACAGATAGGAAAGAGAATTTCATGAAAGATCTGGCCTAAGTACTCCTGCCTCTGGGCTCTGGGGTTCAATTAGTAACAATAACAACTCACTGAATCCTCAGCCAGCTCTGTGGATTAGATATTCTTATCAGCCCCACTGAACAGATAAGGTTGTTGAGGCAGAGGGAATTTAAGGAACAGGCCAAACCTGCACAGCTGATAAGCAGTAAATCTGCAATTGGGCCATAATTACTCTGGTCCCACAAAACATGCCCTCAACCTCTACACCATACTGCCTCCAGGTGACTAAATTCTCTTTATTTGCACCATTCTGGGTCAGCTTTGGGAACATCAGAGCACAGCATCATGGCACAGACTTCCATCCTCATACTGGGCACTTGATCATCAGCAATAGGGTGGCTCCATCAAGCTGCTCCAGCTGCATAGAGAACGGGCCTGCAGGTGCAGGCAGGAAAACATTCTGGTCTTACCATGGCCCAGGACAGGTGAGGAGGACTTGGTAGCACCTGAGTTAGGTACACACATGGTAAAAGAAGGACTGAGCCATTAGGAGGAAAGGAAAGAAACGGGGGAAACAATATTTTAAATGTTCATTTGGAAATACAGAATGTCTTTCCCTCTTACAAAGAGTATTGGCTAAATGTATTAGGAAACTTTGGGTTGTAAGAGACAGAGACCCAACTCAAAAGAGGTTAAACATCAAAAGGGGATTTCACAGAATGAAAAAGCCCAAGACTGTTATGACTCTAAGCTCATCTTCATCCCAGGGCACAGACGATTTCAGAGCCCTCTGCATCCCCATCTCTATCCTCTCCTACTCTAGACAGGCCCCTCCTGTGGCCAGGTAAGATGGCTCAGCTTAACTGCTCCAGTAACAAGCACAGCTCTTTTCAAATTAATGTGCATCCATTTCCCAATGGAACTCCTTTTGCTCTTGTTTGGGTCGTGTGTTTATCCTAGACTAATCACTGCCTAGAGAAAGTGGTCTGTGATTGGCCAAGACTGGGTCATGTGCTACTCCTGACCACTGGCCATATCTGCCCTGGATCATATGCCCCCTCTTTTTGGAAGGAGCTTGACTGACCTACAGCAGGACCATATAGATGAAGGAGCGATGTTTCCTGAAGAAAGAGGAGATGGGCAGACACAAACAACATGACCACAACAATTAGGGCTTTCCATTTCAGGAATATTTTAAGGAACATTTCTTTTCCCCCTGGATCAAACTTGCATCATATGGAAGTTCCCAGGCTAGTGGTCAAATTGGAGCTGCAGCTGCTTGCCTACATCACAGCCATAGCAGGGCAGGATCTGAGCCATCTGCAACCTACAATGCAGTTCACGGCAATGCTGGATCCTTAACTCACTGACAAAGGCCAGGGATCGAACCTGCATCCTCATGGATACTAGTCGGGTTTGTTACCACTGAGCCACAATAGGAGTTTCCTAAGGAAATTATTACTGATGCACATGTCTGGGGAAAAGTCAGTGCAGAAAAGTAACAAAAACTTTAGGAAGAGTTTGTCAATACTCTCAAGGGGCACATATGAAAATCTGTCTAAGCCTTAGACTCAAAGGTAAAGACCATTCCAGAGTGTTAGGAATTTTTCAATATATTCTAAAAGGGAAGGGCTTAAGCTTGTCTTGCTGGTCTTTGCAGGTGAAGTGAAGTTCAGGCTAAATGGAAAAATCAGAAGTCTCTCACTGGCTCTGGGGGTGGTGTGATTTGCATGGGTGGGTCACCACCTTGCAGGCTTCTCCCCTGGGCCTCAGCCCCAGAGCGGCCCACAGGGTCACAGCCAAGCCCACCTGTGCCTCTGGAGCCGAGTTAAGGACTTCTGCTTCTAGAGCTTTCCTCTGCCTCTCATGAGTACTAAATTCACATCTTTTTATCCCATTCTCCAAAAAAAGGCAGCAGACTCTCTTCCCCCATAAAGCAAATAGAAAACAGCACATTCTAGGAAGGCCCTCCCTGACCAATGTTTGTGCCCATGTTATTACAAAATATTCCCGCTTCCAAGGGCTGCTCACCTCCCCTTAATGACCGCTCTATTTCAGCAGCAGGCTCTCCATAACATAAATCCTTCCGGGCCTTCTACGTTAAACAGGCCTCTTCTCACGCTGAGGCCAGCCCCCTTGCCAGCCATGTAAACATTCTCCAGGACCAGGGGAAGCTTTGGCGTGCCCAGCCTGGCCGGGGCATTCATGATCAGATCATGGAAGCCAGTGACAGGCCGGGGGTGGGGTAGGGGATGGAGGGTGCACTTCCTGCCTCTGCCCAGGGCTTCCAGAGGAGCAGCTCATTGCAGTGCAGTCCAAATGGGAAGAGTGCCCCAGGCAGGGTTGTAATAAGGCATTTATGGTGTGGAGCCAGCCCCAGGCAAAACTGGGCAAAAGGTGTGGCTTGAGACATTTCTGAGGCATTAATGTATGTTTCCTTCTCTGTGATTTTCCCTCCTCCACCTCATTTCCAAGCAAGAAGTCAGGCCTTTTGTCAGCCTGGGATTTGGAGGCTGATAGGAGCTCAAAGCACATGTGTCTGGGGGAAGGGGATCTGGTCGTGAAACCCTCCCCAGCTACTGGACAGGTTTTTCTGGAGGTCTCAGTGTGGGAGCAGGAGAAAGGGAAGAGTCTTTGAAGGCCATGAAAGGCTCTCAGGAGTCTCAGGGGAGCTGGATCTCCTCCACTGAAGTTTCCAGACCGGACAATGCTCCTGCAATTGAAAGGCACTCTGTAGGAAACTCACAGCTTGAACCATGATGCCACCATGATGATGGACAGCAGTGGAATGGTCCTCCTGCTGTGTCCCTGAGGCCCTGTGGGCCTTTCTGATCTTTGTGGGGCAACGGGGGTTGGGGGGAGCTCTAATCCTGAGTTGGGTGAAATGTTCCCTCCACTTCACCATTGGGGGTTCAGAACTGTCTGTAAGTTTACTGAAAGATGTAGGCAGAAATACCGCACGCCCAAAGATGTCCCTGTGCTAATCCAGGGAACCTGTAAATATTATATTTCACTGGCAAAAGAAAATTAAGGTTACAGGAGTTCCTGTTGCAGTGCAGCAGAAATAGATCCAACTAGTATCCATGAGAATGCAGGTTCAAGCCCTGGCCTTGCTCAGTGGGTCAGGAATCTGGTGTTGCCATGAGCTGTGGTGTAGGTCGTAGATCTGGTTTGGATCCCAGCTTGCTGTGGCTGTGGTGTAGGCTGGCAGCTATGGCTCCAATTGGACCCCTGGCCTGGGAACTTCCATATGCCCCAGGGGTGTGGTCCAAAAAAGAAAGAAAGAAAGTACGAACAGACGAACCAATGAAAGAACAAAAGGAAATTAAGGTTGCTGATGGAATTAAATTTGCTAATCAGTTGACCTCCAGATAGGGAGACTATTCTGGAGGATCTCAGAGGGCTCAGTGTAACTGTGTGTCCTTAAAAGTATGAGACCAACAGAAAAAGAGAATTGTCAAAAAGATCTGAAGATGTTATGCTACTGGCTCTGAAAAAGAGGGGGACCACAAACCAAGGAATGCGGGAGGCCTTTGGAAGCTGGAGAAAGCAAAGAGAAGTGTCTCCTGGATTCTCCAGAGGAATGCAGCTCTGCCAACACCTTGATCTTTGCCCAGTGAGATCCAGGTTGGATTTCTAACCTAGAGAACAGTTAGCAAATAAAGCTGTTTTTCTTACTTTGTTTTCTTTTTATGGCCACACCTGAGGCATGTGGAAATTTGGCTAGGGGTCACATCAGAGCTGCAGCCACAAGCCTATGCCACAGCCACGGCAAAACAGATCTGAGCTGTATCTGCAACCTACACCACAGCTTGTGGCAATAGCCAGATCCTTAAGCCACTAAGCAAGGCCAGGAATCAAACCCACATCCTCACAGACACTATGTTGGGTTTTAACCCTGCTGAGCCGCAAGGGGAACTCCAAAGCTGTTTTTTAAGCCACTACATTTGTAGTGACTTGTAACAGCAACCATAGGAAACTAACATAAAAGACAAAAGTGAAACTGATATTTCTTACTTGCTGGGACTCTGACTTGGTCCCTCTTTGCAGCTTCGCCCCTTCCTTGCTGTGATTCCTCAGGACTCTCCAGGTGGCTCGTGCCTCTCTCAGGGGCCCCACCAAAATTAAGTTCCAAGTATTTCAATTCCACAAACATTCTCTGTGTACCAGCTTCATGAGAGTGCAATGGGGATGAAATCCAGGATATTATATGGCCACTGCCTTCGGGAACAGTGAGCTAGAAGGAGAGATAGACACACACATGACTAAGTCAGGCATGGGGCAGGCTGTGGCAAGTGTGGTTCCAGAAGTATGAACCAAGTGCTATGAGTGAAGTGGGAAGAATGAGATAAATATCAGTGAGGAGACTCTGAATTACTCATCTCATTTGAAGAAAAAGCCAAGGGCAGAATTGAACTCAAGCAGGGATAAGAACTACCTGGCACCCATATCTTAAGTTACCTATATACCTTGCCCATTGCAGACATCACTAGTCAATCACTAATGACTTTGTTTTCTGCAGAGATTGGATTTTGTCTCAGAATTATTCTCAATTTAGTTCAATAGCAGTTGAATAGATTTGGCCCTTGTGGTGACACTTATCGGCCACATCTGTGGTTAAGGTATTTATCATACTAAGATGGTGTCAAGCATATCATCTAGAAATGTTTGAATTTCAATCACTCCCTTCCTCTTTCCTAGAGATGCCCCACTTGGTTAACCTGTACTCTCTAGCCATCCTTAGTCCTCTAGGATGGTCTGGTATCTGGGTTTCTACCTCTAAAACACCTCTAGCTTGTATTGCAATCCCTTAGGGCAAGACAATCAAGAATGTTCCTCCTGGGGCGATAATGAAAGAATTTGATGATCTCTCTCTCATGTCCCAAGCTGGGAGCAACAGAGATTGGTGTGAGGTATAAGCAAAAAGATTCAAGAGCTAAATTTTCAAAGATGAACTTCCAAAAGTGAGATTCTTTCTACCCACATGTGCTCAGGGGTGCCAGAGGGAAAATGACCTAGCATCCTAAAAACTCCACAAAGATGGGCTGAGTGGTAGGCAAGGTGGACCATGGATGCTGGCACACCCCTGCCTGGACTTAAATATTTTAATTGTAAATTAATACCTTTCTCACTTTTTAAAACTCTAAGCAGAAGAAGGGTATGAAATTTAACGTGAAAATTTTCCTTTTCCTCTAGCTTCATCCCAGCTCTCCAAAGGTAAACTCAAAGGTTTTTTTTTTTTTTTTTAATATTTCTAGAAAAATTGAATGCACAGAATGTGTATGTGAATATATGTTTGGGGTTGTATTTCCCTGTCATTAACATAAATAGAGTCATGACCATGCTGAATCCACTGCTCTGCAATGTCTTCATCTTCCCTTGCTAATCTTTCCAAGATGGCACATTTGGGGTGGGGCCAGACTGGTTCTGGAGACAGGCCTCCTGGGATGAAATCCTGGCTGAGCCCTCCCGTTTGAGTGACCCTGTGTAAGTTCCTTAACTTCCCTGAGTCCCCCCTAAAAATGGAGAGACAACTCCAGACACTATTGAAAATACATTTTCCTTTACGGAATTTGTATTTGGAGTCAGTACAATATGATATATTTGTTCACATAATAATTTTTGGTCCAGATTCAAAAGAGATGCCAGGCACTGGGGGTTCTCCGGCTCCTCTTGAAGGTCACACACTTTCCCAGTCCTCCCTCCCAGGGCTGGATTACTGACCCCCATGGCTGCCATTTACAGTGCCCCAGGAAAGTCCCCCTTATTAGTAGCAGTTGTTGACATCCTCCCTCTAAGATCCAGCTCCAAGATCTCCCCTCTCCTAAGCATCCCTATCCTTCCCCTCAAGACAGTTGGTCGCCCCTCCCCTTGGGCATGGGATCCATCGACACACATCTATTATGTCACTGATCACCCATATCATGACAATTTTCCTGTATATCTACCTCCTCTACTAGACTAGGAACTCCTAGAAAGCAGGGACACAGGCTTGTTTATCTTAATGACCCCAGTAAAAATGTATGGTGTTAGAAACAGGGGATACATTCTACAAGAACTGAAGGAATGAATAAATGAATGAGTAATTGAATAGATAGCTCAGATTTAACAAAACAGAACTCTTGATTCCCCATTCCTGCTCCTCCTGCCCTCCCCCCACCACAATAAACAGCACCTCCATCTCTCCAGTTGTCCACATCAAGAACTTTGGCATCATGTTTGATCCTTCTCATTCATCATCCCACACCCACCACGTCCCACCCACCCTCACAACCCAGGGCTCTCTGTCCACAACAGATCCCCAGTCCTGCTTCTTCCCTCCACCTGCCTCAACACCATCCAATTCAGAGCCACCTGAAACTGTCACCTGCATTGTGCAATACCTCCCTGACCTGTCTTCCAGCCTCCTCTCTGCATAGCCCCCATCTCCTGCCTTCTCTCAACAGCCAGAGTGATTTACCTGCAAAGCCTCACAACAGAATCCAGTGTCTTGACATGGGCTACAGGTGAGCAGATCTGGGACCAGCCTGGCAGCCACTGCAGCACTTACCACTCTTTCCCTAGATCACACACCTGCAGATGCCCCGCCTCCCTGAAGTGCCTTCAGCATGCCAAGCTGTGTCTTCTCTTACTCCCTCTCTCTGGAATTGTCCTCCTCCTGCCCTCAGCTGCCCCCTTCTCTTCATCTGAGCTCCAGTGTAAATTTACTTCCTCCAAAAGGCCTCCCTGATGCCCTTCTAGACCCTCCCCAGGTCATTCACCAGCATATCACCTTGTTTTGTTTATTTTACTACTTTGAAATTGTTGTGTTGTTTTTTCTTGCCCTGCCAGAAGGTCAGCCCCACAAAGCAGACTTTCCTGTTCTGTCTTCTAGGCCCAGCACAGATCCTGAGCCCATAGTAGGTGCTCAAAAAAAAAAATTGTAGGAAGAGGGAATACACCGTAAAGTCTTTTGACCACTTTTCCAGAGAGGTTGGAAAATTGATTTCAATGTGCTGCAATCCTAGTGCCACTTGCAAGAAGAAAAGTTGCATTTGAAGAATGTTTGATATGATGGTTTTCTGCAGCGCTTAATATCACTTTTCCTATCTTTGCAAATGGCAGAAAGATCAGGGGAGGTTAAAACAGTGGAGAAGCCATTTCAAAGGATGGAAACGTATTATAGCCACAGTCCCATCCAAAAGCCACCCTGAATTCTTAATACTCTGAGACAATTAAGGGATCAAAAAGTGCCTACATAATTCTCATTTCTAAATCAGCAATCTTGGGCTTCACAGCATTGATGATGTTAGCAACTAATTAAGAAATCTTTTTTTAAAAATTAAATTAGGGCCACACCTGAGGCATATGGAAGTTCCCAGGCTAGGGGTTGAATCAGAGCTGCAGCTGCCAACCTACACCACAGCCACAGCAACACCAGATCTGAGCTGCATCTTTGACCTACGTCACAGCTGACAGCAACACTGGATCCTTAACACACTGAGCAAGGCCACGGATCACACCCGAATCCTCGTGGATACTAGTTGGGTTTGTTGCCCCTGAGCCACAACAGCAACTCTGATTAAGCTAATTATGAAAACCCAACAAGCTCAGGGGTTTCCTACCATTTCCTGCTGTAAAATACTTGAAGAATACTCCTTATCCCCAACTCTAACAGTGGCCCACTGTCAGGGAGGGCTGGAGGCAGAAGGAAGCGCAAGCCTTAAGGGGGTGCAGACTGAAGAGCCTGATAATATTTTTTCTTTTCTCCTGGGGAACCGCAGCCTCCCAGCTCCTCACCCCTTGACTCCCCACCAGGGAATCACTTCACTCATCTTTTTATTGAAATTATACTTTGAAAAGTGGATCTGACAGAAAGCAAATCAGTGATCCCCTGGAGCTAGGGGTGGGAGGGGAATTGACTGTAAAAGGGCACGGGGGAAATTTCTGGAAATCTTCCCAAACTGAATAATAGTTGCACAATTATATAAATTTATTGACTTATCCAACTGTACACTTAAAATGGGTGAATTTTATGGTATCAACATTACACCTAGCAAAACTGCTTAAAAAAAAAATGGATTAACCCAAACAGCATGTACAAATATGATGTTTGGGACAATGCATCCAAACCCAGGATGCATTTGGGTTTCTCACATTCTCAGGGAATGCATGGTGTTGTATCTGCCCATGTACCTGGGTGTCTACCATTTTAGCCTCTTCTCTCTTACCATCTATGTCTGACCAGTTCTACCTCCTTAATATCTTTTGAATCTGTTCACTCCTCCCCATCCCTAATGCCACTGCCTATTTCAGGCTGTCATAGTTTCTCTTCAAAAACTGTCATCACCTCTTAATGACACCCTGCCCTCACCTCCCAGTGAATTTCCCCTTCTACCTCAAGGATGAGATTCCTTCAATGTCTCCCCATGGTCCTCCGCAGGACACAGTTTACAAGACCTCCCACAAGCTAGCACCTGTTTATTTCTCCAGCCATATCTTCTGGCAAACCAAACTCTAATCAAATTGAACTACTTGTCTTTATTTATTCTGATAAAGCAAGACAAGCTCTTCTTCCCTCCTTTGCTTACATAGCCTTCTCTCCACCTGCAATTACTGCTCTGGCAGAGACAACTTATTGTTTCCCAATAGCTCCTTTTTTTACCAACAATGCTGAACTTCCCTGGGCATATTGCCATATACAGTTAAAGACCTCATTCCCTAGCCTCCCTTGCAGCTAGGTGGAACAATGCGATAAATTCTGACCAATAAGGAAAGTATGCCATATCAATACTTCCTTAAAAGGAGAAGGACTTCCTTCCACCTTTATGCTGCCTGGAATGAAGCTGTCATGGCTGGAGCTCCTGCAGCCATCTTGGGCCAGGAGACCATGCATGGCAGCATAATGAGATAGGAGGACCTTGGGTTAAGGACACCATAGAGCTTCAATAACACCTCTGGACCTTGTTTATATGTGAGAGAAATTAACTTCCAACTTGGTTAGTCATTAATTTTTTTTAATCTTTGTTATTTATAGCCAAATAAGATCTTATATAGAGAGTGCTTTCAAGCACCATCTTAACTGACTAACCCACTTTTTTGCCTATTGACCTCTTGTTTTTCCTCTAACACTTAGCAGAAGTATCCCCTACTCTGGGAAGCCATCCTGACCTCCCACAAACAGGTCAGAGGCCCCTCCTCAGCCTTCCATAGCTTCTTGATAGGCACTGCTTCCTATCAAGGCACTGTTAAAGATCAAATCTGTTCACATTTCACCACCATCACCAAATTCCTGAAGGAGCACTGGATCTGGCGCAGTAGGTTCTCAGTGTCCTTCCTGGATAAGAAAACATCTAACATCCAAGTGACTAACTCACAAGGAACAATCATGCCACAAGTTTGAAAGGGAACAAAGTGAGCAATTATTTCAATTTTCTATCAACTCCACCTCTCTGGATGTATCTGTAAATGACAGCTCTGTAAAAATTACATACATCAATAATTGTCACAAAAACAATCAAAACTTCACTTGCAATATTAAGAAACATGAGCTGTGCACTTGAATTTGTAAAAGCTTAGATAAATCAAAATCTTTCTATCAAAGTACCTAAGGATATGCTAAAAAAAAAAAAGTTACTGACCCAGGAGGAAAATACCAAGATGAAAAGAGAAAATAAGTGACTGTTCTCTGACAATAACTTGAGAAAACTCAAAACAAATATTCAGACTACCATATTGCTTTAAAATAGATTCCTATCTAGTTACAGATGCCAGCTACCTGAAGACACATTAGGCACACAAATGTCAGTATGCCTGGTTGGATTTCAAAACCAGACTTGCGGTTGCAAAATCCAACTAGCTTTGGGAACCAAAGTTGTGATTAAAGCTCTTAAAGGTCAATCTAAGATGGGGGTGAGGGAAGGATTAAAAAATAAGAGCAATTATGAAATAAAACTGAATACTGAATCAGAGTCAAGTTGTGGGGGGAATGAAGCAATGTATAAAAGATAAGTTCTGAGAATTAAAATTACCCATCTTAAGACTCCTGTATATCACTACAGCAGTTTAGAAGCTTCAGACATCACAGTGCTGTGTAAAGTAACAGTGATCTCATTTGGAAGTGCCTGTTGAGACTGACCTGCAGTTGGATTTTATGAGAAAGAAGTTCTTCTTCCTTACAGAATTTCAGGATCAACGTCAGGAGCCTGAGTGGATGCCTCACGTGTGAATACACGCTGTGATATTTTAATGCACCTAAACTCCAGCGAACATCCTGCAAGGCATCTCGGCAGGGAACTGAGCCCCAGGAAAGCTATTTAGCATCTAATTTCATGTGGGAATGTGAATGCCATGTACTCATGAACCCATGATGGTGCTCTGAGCCATGTTGGAGTCTATATTTCCAATTACCCACGATGATTATCTGGCTGCTTCTCCCCCACACCCACCCCAATCCCTTTCCCTTCTGTGACTCTCCAAGCAGCAGGGAGCATCTCAGAGGGCTTGGTAAAAAGCAGGTGCAAAGGTGTGACTAGCAGCACTGTGTGCTGATAATACAGGGACTCTCTTCAGGCACGAATATCACCAGTCCAGGGGCTCAGGGAGCAATGCTAAGCTTCTAATACCCCTAGAATGAGTGGATCTTCTGGGCTGAGAAGGGGCAGGAGCAATGGTAGGAGTAATTTACCTAACACTGGCCCTTGTCCCCAATAATTGAAAATGGTTGGTT
The DNA here is from genome assembly GCF_016906955.1 of Phacochoerus africanus. Classification (NCBI taxonomy): domain Eukaryota; kingdom Metazoa; phylum Chordata; class Mammalia; order Artiodactyla; family Suidae; genus Phacochoerus; species Phacochoerus africanus. The sequence continues at coordinate 139,679,244 of NC_062545.1, forward strand.
TTAAAAAGCTGGGAGAGGAGATCCCATTGAGGTGCAGTGGAAATGAATCTGACCAGTATCCACAAAGATGCGGGTTCAAGCCCTGGCCTCCCTCAGTGGATTGGGGATCCAGTGCTGCCATGAGCTATGGTGTAGGTTGCAGACACCGCTCGGATCCCATGTTGCTGTGGCTGTGCTATAGGCTGGCAGCTGCAGCTCTGATTCAACCCCTAGGCTGGGAACCTCCATATGCTGTGGGTGCGGCCCTAAAAAGCAATAAATAAATAAATAAATAAATAAAAGTTAAAAATAAAAAAAAACAGAAAGCTAGAAGAGGTTGAGCGAGCCAATTCAGGGTATGTATTTCACAAAAGCTCTAAAGGGGCATCTTGAATCCTCCTGGTTCTTGAGCTGTGACTGTTATTTCAGTCAGCTACAAACACTTCAGATAGGCTCATATACAACCAGAAAGCCCAACACAAGTCCAACACACTTCACCTATTTAGAGTAATTAGGAGAAAATGCTCTGGATCAGAGAAAAGCTTGAGGTATAAGTGCATATATTTAAAAAAAACAAAAAACAAAAACAAAACTGTAGTCCCCTGTTGGTTCAGTGGACTAAGGATCAAGCTTGGTCACTGCTGCTGTGGTGTAGGTTCAGTTCCTGCTCTGGGAACATCCACATGCTGTAGACCCCCCCCCAAAAAAAAAAAACATTTCCTACACACTAGGGCGATGAAACAATTATTTGGCATTAGAAAGCAGGTGTCTTGGGTTTGAGTCCTACCTCACATGATAAATAGCACAGTGGTCTTGACCACTAATAATAATGGCAATAATATGACACATATGGAATCCTGATCTGAACAATGTGGCTTTCATACATTACATGTAATTTTCACAATACTGCAGTAAAATAAACTTTGGTATCATTTCACAGATTAGGAAACTGAGAGAAAATTAAGATTACACAGCTGACCAGTGGTGGAACTGGGGTTTGGATGTATCCAGATAGTTACACTTGCTTACAGGAATGCTGGCTTTTCCAGCTCTCCACATAAACCTATTGACCTGGCTGACCTTCGTTTCTCACCTGTTAGTGAGGTTTTGGCCTGTCTCCGAAGTCACCTCCTGCTATAAAATGCTCGATTTCCAAATTCCTGGAATGAGCCAACTTTGGTTACTTGCTTGAGGTGTTCATGAGGAATGGTTTCATTATGCACCGGGATGGATATTATGATTTATAACGAACAAGTTTGTTGTTGTAGATACATGCTTCTAAAACGCCAGAGCATACTCGAGAGGAGGTGAGTCTTCCTGACAGCTTGTTCACACTATAATTTGTTTGGCAAACTTTCTTTAATGGAGGAAAAGGTATCACTTGCAGCCCTGCCCCTGACTATCATAGTGGTTGGATAGCATGGACACTTTGGTAATGTGTAGAAACTCACATTCCTGGGTACCCCTCCAGACCTTCTGAGTAGTACTTTGGGGGTGGGGCTCAGCACTGTTTAACAAACACTGATCACTGTTTTTCAACCTGCTTTAGTCATTTGGAAGGAGGGCTAGCAGGCTGGGCACAAGTTGACTTAATAATCAAATACCATTTTCAAATAATAGTGCCTTTCTGGGTGTCATCTGTTATGAAGTGGAGGACTGGAAAGAAAGGGAAATCCTGGTAGACTTGGGAAGGCAGAGGGTGGGGCTTGCGCGGCCAGCGGATGGTGGGGGAGGGGGAAGCTGCCGAGCCTCACAGTCCATCTGGTTGGAAACATCGCGAAGTGCCCCGAGCCGCAGGAGCCAGAGCCAATTACAAGTTTATATAAGAGAATAAGTCTCTCCCGCCTCCCCGGCTCCGCCCCGCCCTCCTCGCCTCAGCCGGCTTTGGGATGGGGGAGGAATCGCTTTCTCCGAAATACAGGATCCATCTAGGATGGAGAGTGTCTTTTCTGGGTTGAAGACGTGTGCCAAGTCCCTGCGCGAGAAATATCTTGGGTCCCGCTTTTGTGCTCCAGAAACCTCCGGTGCCCCGCAGACCTTCCAGTGAATCCGTGGCGGGCGGGGAGTCGAGGCCGCCCCCATCTCCGGCAGCAACTAAAAGAGGAGGTGTCTGGGTCGCGGCACTCACGCGGCGTCCCCGTGGGGCGGTGTGAACTCGCTGGCGTTTATGTAACTGCGGCCCTTCGCGGAGGACCGTGTGATGCACTGAGTCACGGAGGACGCGGGAGAGGGGGAGCGGGTGGCCTCTCCCCGCCCACGTGACCCGTCAGATGACTCGCTCTGAGTCGGCACGGGCTCTTTTACCGTAAGGCTGAAGGCTGCTAATCAGCATCCACTATTAGTCAGCCCCGAGTGACATTTGATATGAGCAACAGCTCTGTACGAGAACATGGCAGCGTGGATGGCGCTGGACGGGAGTAAATGTTGCTCCGGTCGCCTCTGATTTTTGTTAGAACTGGAGGAGTTTGTGCTGAGTCAAGGAAACCCACCGCGAAAATGCCAGGCGAGACAAGCCACTCTTCTAGACAAAGATTCTTGGATTCTTCTGGATCAGGAGCAGAGAGTCCCGGAGAAACTGTTTCTAGGATGGCTGGTAGGCGGTAGAGTAGACCACAGGAGCCCCGCTTCAGGATTGAGGATTTGTTTTAGAGGTTGAGGGCGCTCCTCCCGCTTTGAAAGGACACGACTATCTCGTCAGTTACCCCCCACAGCCTCTCCAGTCTAGCCTGTGACTGTGGGACCTGCCTCGCCCCCACGCAGACCTCCAGAATCCGAATCTGCGTTTGAAAGTGTAGGGCTCAGGGCTTGGGAGCACGTGGATGCAGAAAACAGAGGTGTCCTCTAGCCTGGTGAGTGAGGAGCCTGGTAAACCCTGCACAGCAGAGTCCCGGTATTTGCCCTTTAGTTGATGCAATAAAGATGTATCAAAGACCTAAATTCTATCCAGGATCATGAGACAATAAGCTTCTGTTGATTAAGAAAACAAGAAAACAGGAGTTCTCTCCTGGCTCAGCGGGTTAAAGATCTGGCAATTGCTCTGGTTACAGCTGTGGCATAGGTTCCAACCCAGAAAGAGATGGGGGTGGGGGAGAAAGAAAAGAAAACAAACACATCTGCCCCATTCCCGGCCACCCCTTAATTCTAGAGACTACTCAGTGGGAATCAAACAAGACTGAATTTGACACTCCAGGTTATACTGTGACCTTGCCCTTGATCACAATGACACCATGGTTTATGCACGACTATTTATGAGCAAGGAAGGAAGAAAAGAAAGGGGTCAAGGTGTTTCTTAACAGTTTAAATAAAAAAAAGGAAAAAAGAAAGCAAGCCAACTTGTTGCTTTCACTGGCAACAGTTAACTCCATAAGCAATTTCCTCACTTAAAAGAAAAACAAATGAAGTAGGTGGTAGGCTTTTGGAAAGGAGAAGAGGGTTCAGATGAGTGGAAACCTGGCTCTCTTTACCTGTAGGGCCTTGTTAAGACGCATTTGCCTTGAGATAAAAGGTTTTTCTTTTGGGACAATCCCAAAATGACTTTGCTTGATTCAATTAAGCAAGGCCCTAATGAAAGAGAATTCCAGCTTGGAGATATGCATCATCTCACCAGGTGAATTGTAAATACATTCTGACCAGGTTTAAGAGGCAAGCTCTTGAAAATTTAATCTATTTTAAAAATGCATATCCTTGCCACAAATTGCTTTGAAGAAGATCGCCGTGCTGATTGCATGCTGAGATAATTATTCTGTATCACCACTTAGGGAACAAGATTTTTTGATAAAGACTCCAGTGTCCGTCTTTGTTAATGACTTGGGAGGGGAAGGAGAGAATCAGATACATCTGGGGCTGTTTTTTTCTTTTTCAGGATTTTTTTTTTTTTTTTTTTTTAATTCTCCTGCCTCTTTTTCAAGAACGCCTGACTTTCAGACTCAGACTGGGAAGCCGGGGGAGTCTTGGATTACGAACTTTAAACCCCATTGAATAACCTATACCCACAGGAAGGGGAGTATCATGGAGAAACCAAAGTCTACACCCTCTTGAAACTGAGCAGTGCCCTACTTGAGCAGCACTCTCTCTCCTCAAGGACTAGCTCTGGTGTGCACCCCTGAGGGCCTAGCTTTCCATCTCCAGAGAGAGATCTGAGGAATCCCAGCAGTGAGCCTGTGCTAGCATGTTGATGGGTGCTGATGAGGAGAGAGCCCTAGCCTGTCCCTCTGTTCTGGATAAAATGGCAGTCTAGGACCCACACGTGCAGCTGTGCTACCCTTCCCCACATCCCTGGCAGGCATGGCTCATCTCTCACAGTACTGTGTCCCAAAGAGCCTGGCTGTGACCTCAGAATCATTCTTAGCACAGCATTATTAACCCTTTCATATGATCATTCTTTCCATAATTTAGTAATACTTAGGAACCTATTATATGCCAGGTGGTGATCGAAGAAAAAGAGAACGAAAGAAATAGATAGACATAGATGAGAAGCAAAATCAGTGCAATAAAATAACTAAAATAGGGCAGTGGTTAATGATTGGTTACTGGTTAGAAAGAGTAACTTTAGACATGACAGTCAGGGAGGACTTCTTTGAGGATGTAACATGAGAGTTATTTCAAGACAAGTGGGTGAGGGAAGCCAAACAAAAGAACAGTGGGTGCAAAGGACCTGAAGCAGGAATGACATGGCATGGTCAAGGGGGGAAGGAACCCACTGAACCATCCTGGAAGCAGAACCCTGACATTTGAGGTGTCGCCTATTTATGATCCCTAATCCCTGGGGATGGAACAGAGTATGAGTTTGACTCACAGGTGTGTGGATCAAGGTGCTGTATTCCCATCTGGCTATTCATCCTCACCTAGGCAGCATTTCTGATGAAGGTGCAATTGGATAGCACTTCCTGGACAACTTTAGTTTTTGTAGTAAATGTTTGAAGAAACAATACAATTTCATGGCCGAGAGAGTGGGCTCTCCTGTTAGAAGATTCCTGGTCAGATTCCAGCTCCTCTCACTGGTACTCTGACAGCAGACACATTCTTTCATATTCACTATATCTCAGCTTTCTCATGGAGATAAATAGAGATGACATTGTCCACCAATGGGGTGGGGGGTTGGGAAAACAACTCCCTGAGTGGCTAAGTTATCAAAGTGTGAATTCACAAATTTAGCAATTTACCACAACCTTGCATTGAAGATTATTTCTCTTGAATGTTTTGAATTAATATGAATATTCTTCAAAATATGCACGCTTACATGTTCAACATACATTCAAAATATTTAGGAATATAGTCAAAAATATATATAGCTCATTATTATATCCTTCATGGCAATTACTATTTAATTTAATTGAATAAAGAGGGGAGTATTAGAAAATAGTCCCCTCCTCGATATGACTAAATTACTTTCAGCAATAATCACAAAATTAAACGAATAACAAAATAACCAGAAAAGAAATCCAAACACTGAATGTTTCCTTATATTGAATATTTGTTTGCATAATCTTGCTGGTAAAAAAGAATAAAAATAAAATAGATTGTGCAAAAAAGGGAAAAATCCAATTAATTAGTTTTTATATCTATTTAATATTAAACTTTGATCCTTTGATTACTGTCTCATACAATATTTTTTCATGCAAATAATTTTTCTGTAACTGATAACTGAATTGTAATAAAATCATAAATGTCTGTAAAAGGTAGGACAGGCTCCCTATGACTACCCTATGGTAGCACTGTTTCAATAATTTAATTTTCTTAATTTGTTCTTTTGTTTAAAACCAAAAACAATTAGAAAAGAAGAATACACTTCAATGTCAAGTTCAGAAAAATCTTTCATGTATGAGCTAACATTTGCACTCACCAAACTCAAATATTATACCAAACTCAAATATTATACCAAACTCACTGTCTTTCACTGCTTTAAATTTTAAAACACAAGTAAAAACTTCAAAAGAACTGAAGTACTGCTAGTTCCATTTCTGTCTTTATAATCAGAGTGCTATCCGTGTTTACTTTGAATCTACAGTTTAGAGGCAGGTATTTGCAGTGGCACAGGGCTGGAAACACCAGCTGAGCAGCTTCGAACTGTTACAGTGACAAATTTATCTCAAAAGGAAGCCTGGTGGCTGAGTTCACCTGTGGGGGATTGGCTGTAATTGGCAATTCTCAGAGCTAACTTCCACATAGAATACAATGTTTATTAAAGGATAAGTAATAAGAATGTGTTCATTTGAAGCTCTTGCACATTATCACTTAAGCTCAAGAGTAATTCCTGATTGTTTAGAATTTAGACCGAACATTTTTTCAGAGTGGGGATGTATTTTACCATTGACATTATTTAGAAAAGCCAGGGCATGGTGTTAGTAAGGAGATTTAACTTTTAGTCAGTGGTATTATTGCTTTTAAGAGCTCTACAGACAGTGTATCCCACCCCAATCCCCTTGCCCTCAGTACACGCACTGCATTTAATAACCAGTGACACAATTACTCTTTATAATTGTGATACCTGTCAACAGGTGTCAAAGGGTCCTCTGAGGTGGTAGGGAACTTACTGTATCCAGGAATACTTCCTTGAATGAAGATCTTTTTTTTTTTTTTTAAGAAAAAGCCTTGAATATGTCACATACCTTAAAATTTACCCTTTAAAGTGGACAATTCAGTGGTTTAGTATTTTCACAGTGTTTTATAGCCATCACCTCCATCTAATTTCAGAACTTTTTCATCAACCCTAAAAGAAACCCTGTGGCTGTGAGAAGTCACCCTCTGTTCCCAAGTCCCTACAAAGCCACTGACCTGCTTTGTGTGATCAGATTCTGAGCTGAGAGCTGATGGATGAGTAGTGGTCAACTTGTTGAGCAGTTTGGGGAAGAGGGTCTCTGGCAGACCTCAGTATGGACAGCATCCAATAGAGGGACAATGCAGTCAAGGAATGAATGAGGGACCTGTGTTGTTAGAGCACAGAATACGAGGATGAGTGGCCAGAACCAGTGTGCCATGTTGGCCATGCAGCCCACCCAACAGGCTCGGCTTCTCCTCCTAGTGCCCAGGAGGGGCCCCAGGTGCAGGTCTGACACAGAACCTTCCACTCAGTACATGTTCAGAAAATGTTATGTGAGCAAACAAGTACGTATAGCTCCTTAACCTTTTAAAACATAAAGGATTGCTTTATTTTAAATATTTATAACAAAGTCAGCCATACAAGAGACATCTATGTGTACTCTTGCAGTCACGGTGTAATCTTACTGTTTGTTTTGTAGGAATCTGGTTTGGGCTTCCATCCTTAGCAAATAGCTGAACTGAACTTGGAAATCAGCCGTAAAGTATCTTCTCGTATCTTCTCAGGAAACCCGAGCTCCAGACCTGTTGGAATTTCCTCTTGAGGTTTGACAGAACGAAGGGGGGCATTCAGACTGAGGATTAGGGCTAGATAGAGATTCAGAGCAAGTACTTTCTAGTTTGAATTTCTTCCTATTACAAAAAAAAAAAGAAAAGAAAAAGAAAGAAAGAAAGAAAAAGACAAAGAAAAAAAAGAAAAGCTTTTATTTGAAATTTAATTCATCTACTTGGTTTCCCTGAGAAGGTTATTTGAGGGGTCAGACCCATACCAAAAGGCTCAGTCCTCCCACCTCTGACTTCTCTCTTCTACTCTATGCCCCCATAAGCTCGTTTATTAGTTTCCTGGGTAATCTCCCAATGTTGTTGATGTAAATACATGCCAATACAAAAATGCAAAAAAAAAAAAATTTTTTTTTTGGCTGCCCTGCAGCACATGGAGTTTCTGGGCTAGGGATCAAATATGAGCCACAGTTTCAATCTAAGCTGCAGCTGCAGCAATGCTGAATCCCTTAACCCACCGTGCTGGGCAAGGGATCAAACCTGCATTTCAGCCCTCCCTAGGCGCCGGTCACTGGTTGCACCACAGTGGGAACTACCAAAGATGCAATTTTATCCCCTTCCTCTTCCTTCAGGAAAGGTAGCATACTGTTCTAAAACTTGCTTTGCCACTTACTATATTTTGGAGAATTTTCCATTTTAGAATATAAAGACGTCCTCAGTTTTTTTGTTTGTTTGTTTGTTTTTTAACACCTGCATGATGCCTGGTTTATTTAACCACTTTCCTTTTGATGGACACCTGAGATAGTTTCAATTCTTTCCCCCTTACAATGGTGTTACAATGATGAATCTTGTTCATGCAGAATGTTGTGCATGTGCAGCTGTGGGAAAATTCCCAGAGGTGGGATTGCTGGGTAAAGTAATGCATTTTGATAGACTTTTTTTTTTTTTTTTTTGGTCTTTTGAGGGCCATACCTGTGGCATATGGAGGTTCCCAGGATGGGGGTCTAATTGGAGCTGCAGCTGCTGGCCTACGCCGTAGCCACGGCAATGCGGGATCTGAACCGCCTCTTCGACCTACACCAGAGCTCAAGGCAACGACAGATCCTTAACCCACTGAGTGAGGCCAAGGATCAAACCAATGTCCTCATGGATATTAGTTGGGTTCGGTTAACCACTGAGCCACAGGGGGAACTCCTTGATAGACTTTTGATACTAGATTGCCCTCCAAGAGAGCCGAACCATTTCACATTTCCATCAGCTAGGTTTGTCCACAGCCTCACCAGTAAAGTATGTTCTCAGACTATTGAGTTTTTACAAATTGATGGGTGAAAAGTGGTATCGGTGTTGTTTTGATTTAAATTTCTATCATTAAACATCTTTCATAAATTTAGGAGCCATTTTTGTTTGTTTTGGTGAACTCTCTATTCAGATCTTTTCCTCATTTTCCATTCGATTATTTTTTCCCCTATTCTCAATTTCTAAGAGCCCTGTGTATTAGGGAGGTATGAGTTGCAAATTTTTTTTTCCCATTTGTTATTTGTCTTTACCATGCTATTTTTTCTCTCTAAAATCTTTCAATTTTATATAATATTTTTTGAAATGACTTTGGTTCTTTAAATTATAAGTGTGACTTTTCTACTCCAAGGTTCCAAAGAAATTTGTTCCTGTTTTCTTCTTATGCTTTTATGATTTCATTTTCACATTTAAATTTTGATATATTTGGAGCTTACCCTCATGTACAATGTGATGGGTCCAACTATGTCTTTTTTGGGATGTTTATCCATTTCTCCTGACATCATTTATTAAAATGCTACCATTTACCTCCACTGAAATGAGATGCCCCTCTTATCAGGAATGAAAGGCCTGTATGTCTCTGGGTCTATTAAAATGCTTTTACTGGTATGTCTGGCTATTTGGCCATTTCCACACTATTTTAATTATTGAGGCTTTGCAGTATATTTTATCTGGATGACTAGTTCTCTGACTGCACTTCTTTTTGGCAATTTTCCTGTCCAGTCTTGTTTGTTTTACCCACTTAAATGTTAGAACCAGCTTGTCTAAATGCAGGATAAAGGAGTAGGTATCTCTTTCAGGTTTATATTAAATTCCTACTGGTTTTTCTTGATTCATTCACCCTGTAGTTGAAGCTGTCTACACATTGGGGCGCTTCATCTATTCTGGTGATCCTTTTCATCCCAACCAAGTCCATTTCTTAAGCAAGGTCTACCTCAGTTCCCCTCAGCCTCTCCCTTTACTAATTTATCATAATCAGGGCTATTGGAGGTCTGCAAGGCTGGGGACCTGATATTGTTCCTTCTGAGCTCCTGGCATCCCCTTTATCACCATCTCAGCTTCGAGAGAGGATGATAGCCTCTGCTTTGCCACTCTGTGTTGTGGGTTGATTACACTGAGCACAGTAGATGGCAGGCAGCCAGGGCTATGTGGTTTAAGGAGCAACCCAGCACAGAGACAGCATCCAAAGCATGTTGGACTTGAAGCCCAGTGCAGAGAGGAACTAGCAAGTTGGTCAACAGTATCTGTCCCACCCCCAGCCACTCAGGGGAAGGTAGGTAACACAGCGGCCTTCCATTAGAAAGGCTTGGGAACTTGCCTCAGTTAGGGAATCAGACCCGGGAAGAGGAAATGAGAAAGGGGAGAGAGTCTTCTGCTTGGCTTTCACTAGAAGTCATGTGCTTCATGCTTTCTGCCTGCTAGACCCCCCACCCCCATGAATCACGAGAACAAGAGCACAGATGCTCCTGACAAGCTGACATTTTGAATCCCAGTGCCCCTTCTAAATCACCAGTAAGACCATGGCCAAGATGTTTCCTCTCTTCTTATCAGACCGATGATGATACCCAATTTGAATATGATTGGAAAACCTTAAATTGAGAAGTAGGTGAAAAGAGAAAGATAATGAGATCCTTTTGATGACCGAAATCCTTTATGACTGTGTTCTTTCAACAAGCACTCTTCCTGGTCTCTTTTTAGGTATACACTTGGGTCTCTAGACAAGGTAACACACCAGGGAGAGTAGCAGCTGAGAATGCAGGCAAGGAGAGCTTGATCACAGACTTTCTCTGGGTTTTCTTTGGTGTGGCGTGCAGAACCATTGCCTGAACAAACATGTTTTCATAAGTGCTTGCAGCAGGCTAAGGTTTCCTTACCCCCCCCCCCCGCCCCAATTCCCCTGCAACCAGCACCATGCTTGGGACTCAGCAAAGCCTTCTTTTGATTGATCTGTAGATGACAACTCACTTCAGGCAGGCATTTTCTTAAATGAGGAGGAATCTCATCCATAATCCCATTTAAGAGAGTCCATGTGGTCTGCTAGGTGCTGACTTAGTTCAGAAACTTCTGCTGCAAACATGTCCTGAGCCTGCAGCTATAAATTAGCTCATGTTCTGGCAGATTCTCAGCCGTCTATGACGTCACCTGAGGGCTCTGCCTTCTCCAGAGAGATCTTGCCACATCTCTCCACCTCCCCTCAACTCCTGTTTTCAGAATTGTCTGAGGCTTAAGTCCTTCCTGGGAGTGGTCGGCTCAGAGAGCTTGGGCCATCTGCCAAAGCCTGCCCTGCCTGATGGGACAGGGGTGCACAAGTTCCAGGAACGTGGGTGCCAGGCTCCCACTTCTGGAGACCCGTTGGTCATAATCATCCCTTGTGATTTTAGTTTTCTGAAATTCATGTGGCTTCAAAGGTCTATCAGCTTGGTGTTCGCAGGTAGCTCTTCTCATCTGGGAAAAGGGGAATGTGAGAGGGCTGAGCAGGGCAGCCACACGGCAATCTTTTGCCTTTTGCAGGCAAGAGGATACAACAGCTGACATCTGTTTAGGGCGTGGGAATCCCCCGATACTGGAAGCCTCCGATAAAGTAAACCAAAACATTTCATTAAAATTCATTTCCTTTTCTCACATCTTACTGAAAACAGAAAAATATTTCAACCTTGGCATAGCCACTGAATTATTCATCTGAAAATGAAAAACAAAAACAACAAAAAAACAAAACTGGGATCCAACACAGTCTGGATCCCCTCTGCCCTTTGTTCCTTGTCACCCCTTCCTCTGAAAGGAAGCAAGGGTCCTGGCTCTACACTTCGCCAAAAGACAAGGGAAGCATTCCCCCCTCCCGCCTTGCAGAACTCAGGGGGTGGAGCGTGGAGAGCCAGGGCTGGGAAGCACCAGGGAGGTGCAGGCATGACCTGGCGGAGAAAGCCTCTCCCGGCTCTGCAAAGCAAGGGCCAGGCCAGAAGGAAGGCCCTGACTGTACCCAGAGCTCCACCGCCATCGTCTTGTGCTGCCCATGCTTCCCATTCTCCCTGGAGGCCAGTGTTGAGACTGGGGGGCTCCCACCAGTGCACCCAGCAACCAAGGGAGTGGGCAGTTTGGACTGACGGCTGTCATCTGTATCTTCTCTCCTTGGTTCCCTGTTTGGGATTTCTCTTTCATTTCAAGGCTGTCGTCCACGCTCATTTTAACCAGGTGGTTCTTGCCTAACAGCTTGGGGAAGGAGACTCCTAATGGCATTTGCTCCCCCACCCCCAGCGGGGGCGGGGAGCTTTGGGATGGTGCCCTCTCCAGGTCTGCCTGCTTCCCCAGGTCTTTGTATCACTTTGTCTCCACCTTCTACTGTGCCCTTTGGTAAGCAGGGGGCTTCCTCCATGAGCCCTGGCTCTATGGTGGCCACATTTTCCCATTCCCAAATCAAAACACTTGGTATCAGGATTCTTAGGTTGTTCAGGAAAGCAGATCTTTGAAGTGGGGGCAGCCTTGGCAAGTCCCAACTTGTGGTGGTTGCCCCTCCACTTGGGTGACCAGGGAGCTTCCCAGTGATGCGACTTCCTTTCTAGAGATGATCAGGCTAGTTGTGTGCCTTTTCTTTTCTTTTTAGGGCCACGCCATGGCATATGGGAGTTCTTCAGGCTAGGGGTCAAATCAGAGCTGCAGCTGCTGGGCTACACCACAGCCATGGCAACACAGGACCCGTAACCCATTGAGAGAGGCCAGGGATTGAACCCACATCCTCACGGACACTATGTTGGGTTCTTAACCCGCTGAGCCGTAACGGGAACTCCTGTGTGCCTTTTTGTTTCACTTGTTTCCTAAATGCCTCCTCATGACAGAAGTATTTTCCCTCCCTAACAGAAATTCACTGATTTCTATTACCAGAAATTACCTGTAAATAGCAATTGAGACCTCTTGCATGGATGGCCCAGATATCTTTAAAGTTCTGAGTTAACTGAGCATCACAGACACAAAAGACCACATCCACACACTCTGCAGAGGAATCCAGAATCCACGCTTTGCTCTGCTTCTGGCAAAACCCTGTTCTTCACCCCCAAGAAAATGGTCTGTCTTATTATTCAGTGTGACTGTCAACGTTAATCAGACTGTCTGAAGATACTCAACTCTATTTCATTTAGTTGCACAAATAAAGCCTAAGGGGAGGTGAAAGTTTACTCCCTGTAGATGGTTTTGTGAGAGGAGGATTCTTAAAGTGAACGTGTGGTCCTTGAATACTGGGGTCAACCCCAGCTCTGCTGGTGGCAGAGCCTGTAGGGTGTCAAGGGCAGAGACCTGGGCAGCAGCCAGAGAGCAGATGGGCAGATCAGGGATTGGAGGGCGGCTGGAATGGGGAAAGCCGAGGGCTGCCACCAGCTGAGGAGACCTAACCCAGATGGTTTGAATAAGGCTTGGGCTCAAGACCTGTTATTGAACTGGAGCCAGAGCAGGTGTATTCATTTGCTCCCATAACAAAGTACCACAGACTGGTGAGTTTATACAACAGATAATTATTGTCTCATGGTTCTGGAGACCAGAAGACCAAGATCAAGATGTTGGCAGGGTTGGTCCTGTCTGAGAGCTAAGAGGAAGAATCTGTCCAGACCTCGTCCCCAGCTTCTGGGAGTTTGCAGGCAATCTTTGGCATTCCTTGGCTTGTAGACACGTCATCCCATCTCTGCCTTCGTGTTCACATGGCATTTTCCCTCTGTGCCTGTCTGTACCCAAATTCCACCCCCCCCCATTTTAAGGATACTAGTCTTTAATTAATTAATTAATTAATTAATTAATTTATTTATTTATTTATTTGTCTTTTTAGGGCCACATCCATGGCATATGGAGGTTCCCAGGCTAGGGGTTGAATCGGAGCTGTAGCTGCCAGCCTATGCCACAGCCACAGCAACGCCACATCCGAGCTGCATCTGTGATTTACACCACAGCTCACGGCAATGCCGGAAGGATATTAGTCTTTAGGAGCCTGTTCTTCTCCAACATGACCTCCTCTTAACTAATTACATCTGCATCAAGCCTATTTCCAAATAAAGTCACATTCACAAGTACTGGGGTTAGGATATCCATATATGAATTTGGAGAGAATGCCATTCAACCTGTAACACCAGGTGTGGAGGCTGAGGGCCACCTGGATGGAGCCTGGGCAGTTAGGATGGGATGGGGAGGTCCCAGGCAGCAATAAGGAACCTGGGATACTCAGGGCCTGAAAGGTCAAGGAGACAAGAGGGAGTGTTCAGATAGATGAGGACAGGGGCTGTCCTAGGTGAGCTAGCCATCTGTCCTGTAGGTGGCTGTGTTCCCAAACACTCCCTGATGGCTGGCACCCAACATCAGCCACATCAGGTCACCCAAGTCCCTCTGATGATACACTCCTGGGGACAGTGGTGAGGGCAGTGTTCCTGGTAGTAAGGCTGAGGTTACAAATTGCCTGTCATTCCACAGCCCTGGCTAAAGATTTTGTCTCAGGTTGCCATTGTGTCTTTTAAACCAGAGGGTTCCATCTACTCCCTGGGAATTTAGCAGCCATGAAAAATGAACCTTGTCCAGGCTCTTACTGAATGTGGCAGAAACTATTTGTTGTCCCCCAATATCCATTCTCCTTTTCTTCCACAGTTATAAAGCCCTAGCTCTTAGCCAGTCATGTGAGTCTCTGAGATAGAAACTACATTTCCCAGCCTCCCTTGCAGCTATGTGCCCATGTGGCTAAGTTCTGACCAATAAGCAGAAACCTTTGGGAAACTTACTGCTCAAGGAAACTTTTCCTCCTCTTTTCCTTCTCCCTACTCTCCCTCTTCCCTTCCCATAGCTCTCTTCCATTGAACATTTAATATGAGTCCAATACCCTTCTAGGCATTTTGCATGTGTCAGCTCCTTTGTTTCTCACAAGCCCATCATGTGAGCTTTTTCTATCATCTGGCCACATGCAAAGGATTTTGAGGCTTTAGGGAATAGCAGAATCACAAATTGGAAGGAGACCGTGTCCCTGAATCCTTGAATAAATTTCTTTCTTTTTTTTTTTTTTGTCTTTTTGCTATTTCTTGGGCCGCTCCCGCGGCATATGGAGATTCCCAGGCTAGGGGTCGAATCGGAGCCATAGCCACCAGCGTACACCAGAGCCACAGCAACGCGGGATCTGAGCCGCATCTGCAACCTACACCACAGCTCACAGCAACGCTGGATCATCAACCCCCTGAGCGAGGGCAGGGACCGAACCCACAACCTCATGGTTCCTAGTCAGATTCGTTAACCACTGCGCCACGACAGGAACTCCTGAATAAATTTCTTAAATAGATTTATTTGGGAAACATTTACTAGGGGTGTTGCCCCTGTAGCTTAGCAGGTTAAGGATCGGGCATTGCTGCAGCTGTGACATAGGTTGCAGCTGTGGCTCAGATTTGGTCCCTGGCCCGGGAATTTCCATATGCTGCAGATGTGGCCAAAAAAAGGAAAAAAAAAAACTTTCTAGGAGTTCCCTGGTGGTGCAGCAGGTTAAGGATCCCTCATTGTCACTTCTGTGGTGCAGTTTTGATCCCTGGCCAGGAACTTCTGTAAGCCGGGGGAGCAGAACAACAACAACAGCAAAAACAAACTTACTAGAGCCTACAATACACTGGGCCCACATGGAGGAAAGATGCCTGCAAGTCAGGAACACTTAGATTGGGTTGTTAAATAACCAGGGGAAGACATTTACAATGGGGAAGGTGGGGGGGCTTGCCTGTCACTGCAGCTAGAACTGACTCTAAATTAGTCTTTTTTTTTTTTTTTTTTGGCTTTTCTAGGGCTGCTCAGATGGAGGTTCCCAGGCTAGGGGTCCAACTGGAGCTGTAGCCTCCAGCCTACACCACAGCTCACGGTAACACTAGATCCTTAACCCACTGAGTGAGGCCAGGGATCGAACCTGCAACCTCATGGTGCCTAGTCAGATTCATTAACCACTGAGCCACCATGGGACCTCTGACCCTAAATTAATCTTAAAGATCATTGTGGACCAGACTGGCCAGAGTAACCCTAAACAGCCCACAGTAGAAACAACCTCTCCTCCTCTGTGCATGTTCTGTGATTTCTATAACTTCCATAGTTCCTGTCTGTTCACTGGGATTTTCTGCTAAACACATGTGAATCTGACTTTACAAGAGAACATGATGATCACGTGGTCCCCTAGATGCCTTCCTACCTTTGCTTTTTACCCCTGTTTTGTTTCAGTGTATATCTGACTTTGACCTTTGGGGTTTACAACTATGTTAATTTGCCAGCTTTGACCCTCAGAGATTTCAAAATGCCACTCACTTCGAGGATGCGCTTTGGTGCCTCCAGCCCAGATTACTTCAGGTAAGTGGCCTCCTGCCTACAAGGGCTGGGCACCTTGACTTGCAAAACTCCATGCTAACCTGACAGATGACTCAATTAGCAATGGGGGTGATGACTTAATTTAGCATCTATGATAGCAGCCTGTCCTCCTGTCATCTTCCCAGTAAACATTTCAAAAACGCCATCTCTGCAACTTCTTAGAATTGTACTTGGCATATTTGGACTAAAATCAAATGAGCTAATCTCAGAATGACTCTTTCACAAAGTTTTCCGCATCCCGTATGGTTGAAAGGTGGTCTTGCTAGTGGTGGTTTGAAGGGACACTTGGAATGAATCAGGGCATCACTCATGTCCAGGCCTTAAAAATCTCACCATTTCTTCAGCTTCTGAGGAGTGTGGGAAGGACCTTGGAGCTAGCACCTGAGATAATCAGGGCTGTTTTGGCCTCTAATTAGCACCTAATGCCACAGAACAGCTGTTAACCTTCTCCCAGCTTCTGGTCAGCCACTGTGATTAGACCTCAACTCCTGAGAAAACCTGCCCATATCTGGGAATGAGTGCTCATAACTCTAGAAATCTCCCAGAAACAAGCCATCATGGAACCCTGGAAGGGCTAAGGGTGTCTTTTCATCCTCTGAGTCAGCCAATAGTGGAGAGGTGGAGAAAAAGCAAGCTGCAAATCAAACAGATCTGGTAGCATTGTGGCTTAATGGGTTAAGAACTTGACTAGTATCCATGAAGATATAGGTTCGATTCCTGGTCTCACTCAGTGGGATATGGATCCGGCATTGTCATAAGCTGCAGCATAATAGGTCACAGATGCAGCTTAGATCAAGCACTGCTGTGGCTGTGGCTGTAGCTGGCAGCTTCAGCTCTGATGTGACAACAAACCTGGAAACTTCTATATGCTGCAGATGCAGGCCCCCGCCCCCAACAAAAAAATCAGACAGATCTGAGTTCAAATCTCCAGCCTGCCAACTTCTAGATTTGTGAGTTTTTCCAAGTTGTATTATTCTCCTAGCACTCAGTTTTCTCATTTGCAAAATGAGAAATTCATATCTTATGAGGACTAGATGTATTGGATGGAAATCCCCTGTAAATGTAGTGATTTTCAGAAGTGATGGACGCTCTCTAGCCTTGCCAAGCTCTATCCATCTTGATGCTGGCAGGTCTTCATCTTTCTCCCTTCTTATTTCACCTCCCAGCCACTTAACAAAATATTAACCTCTTTGCACTGTTGCCTCATCTTTAAAACAGGGACAGGAACAGTCCTAACCCCATACACTGCTGTGAGGATTGAAGGACTTAAAGTATAGGAAGCACATAGGGCAGAGCTGAGCAGGGAAAAGGACCAGGTAAATTACTATTCTCTTAGGAGGAGATTACTTACCAGCTCATCTTGTCTCCCCTTCCGGACTAAAAGCTCCTTGGGGCTTGAAACCTTGTCTCTTTACCTGCCACAAACTCCCTTTTGCTATTAATCCTAGTCTGTGGGATGCTTAGTCCCTTCCTAGAAACTCATTGGCTGGAAACGGGCAGGGTGTTACCAGTCCCTGTGCTAGTGACTACAGACTCAGCCCCTGAGCCTCTGGTCCCATCTCTAAAGTGGATGGAGCCCTGAGACAAGGGGTCCAGTCCATTACCAGATAAAAATCTTACTCCAGAGTCTAGAGGGTGGTACAGGATCTGTTTTCAAATGCTTTGTATTGAGTTCTGTATCAGTCCAGAGTTTGCCTCAAATGTGCAGCCAGGGGTCCCTCTTCTCTGGTCACTCTCTCTCATTTTCTTCCTCCAACCCCCACCCCCTCTCTGGTAACCCGGCACCCTCCCTCCCCCACGAAATATTCCCAGCTCAAGGCCAATTGGATCCAAAAGGTTTTCCTCCTGCAGAAGTTGGAGGGAGGTGGCTTCAGGTGACTGAGGGTGGACCCCCATCCAGATGCACAAAACTTTCTTATTGGTAGCCTTGGTGTGAGTATATAATGCACATCTACAGCTCTTCTCGCCAAAGCCAACCACCCAGCAGTAAACCAGAAGGCTGCGGGGTGGGTGGGGATGATGTGTTCCTTTGGCCTTGAGTGGGGTTTTCTCTGCAGGTGAAGCTGTCACAGGGTCTGCATCCATATTTGCACCCACAACTATCTATTTTCTCAGCATGAACAGCATCAGGAACTGGGATTTCCCTCCTCATTTCCTTGTCTGAGGACCCACCCACCAGGCCAGTGTTGGGATCCTGGACATTTAGCTGGGTTTTCCCATTACATGCTTTCAAAAGAGGAAACGTGGCCAGATCCCCACAGTATTTTTTCAGCATGGAAATTAAACACAGTCATTCTCACAATCTCAGAGAAGCACCTGGAGCCTTCTCAGATTTTGTCATCTTTGAGGACCGCTTGATAGCTCATTATAAGTCAACACCCTGACATGACCCATAGCTAACCAGCCATCGGATGTCACCAAAGAGACCTGATTTATATACTTTTTTCTTTTTCTTTTACAGCTGCTCCTGTGGCATATGGAAGTTCCCTGGCTAGGGGTTGAATCAGAGATACAGTTGCCGGCCTACACCACAGCCATGGCAACACCAGATCGGAGCCGCATCTGAGACCTACACCACAGCTCATGGTAAAGCCAGATCCTTAACCCACTAAGTGGGGCCAGGGATTGAACCCACATCCTCATGGATACTAGTTGGGTTCTTAACGCACTGAATCACAATGGTAACTCCAGTTATATCCTTCTCAGTGCACTGGGAAAGCAAGGGAACAAGGAGTTGGGGGAAAGGCTAGGAACAGCCATGATACATCTCATTAAATAAAACTGACTATAAGTGCTGCCCACACCCGCACTTTCATTAACGCTGGAAGGTGAACAGCAGCTTATCCAGCCAGAAGTGTGGGGGATTTTGTCAGAGCCGCCAAGATGGACAAGGCAGAGCTGCCTACCCTGAGCTTTTCTCTCTGGCTTCACTCCTCAGCAGGGCTCGAGTGTAAATAAACTTTTACCCGGATCTGAACAGGGATGGCAATGAAGTCTAATTTGTGTCACCACAATGACAAGTTATTTGTGTGCAGTGGAACTCAGAAGAGTGGAGAAAATAACCAGAGAAATTGTATTTCTGTTCTACAGTTGCCATACAGATGTCTTGAGCCAAAGTTAGTAGTCGGTATGCTCTTTTTCTTTTGATTGTGTGTCCATAGTAGAGGAAAGTCTTGTTATTGTGCCAAACGTGGTAAACAAAATTACACTGTGTGCAACGAGAAGAAAAGTGAAATAAGAAGCATTGAGGAATGTCCCAACGGGTGTAACCTCAGTGGCCATTCTGTGGTTTTTTATGAAATGAAGGCATGAATACGAAGACGCTAATTATTGCTTTCAATTGACAAAGTATGGTAAATATGAAGAATGCTGCAGTACAGCTCCGGCTGTGTCTCAGAGCAGCTTTAGAAGTAAATATAGAAATTCTTGTGTACACGGCATTACCTAAAAATTCATTTCAAAAAGCAAGGCAATTTGTTAATACCTTATTGAGTGGACCTGGTGGATGATGAATTTTGTTTGCTTTTGTTTTTCTGTAGCAGGGGCTCCACAAAGTGCAGCCCGTGGGCCAAGTCTGGCCCACTGCCCGTTTTCATAAATAAAGTTTTAATGGGAAAAGGCTTCATTCAAGTGTTTACGTGTTGTCTGTGGCTGCGTTCATGATACGACAGCAGAGTAGTTATGACAGACAGCGTACAGTCCACCGAGCCTAAAATATTTATAATTTGGCCTTTTGTACAAAGTGCTCACGGATACCTCCCCTTTTGGAAACAGTTACTTCAGAGAAAGACCACAGGCTATTGGTGAGGTGATGGCCAGAGGGCATGGGGAAAGAAAAAGTCACATTTACCCAGATGGTGGGAAGAAAGAAACAAAAAGAGAACATGCAGGGAAAAGCGGGGCCTTCGGGTAGGATCTGGGTTGCAACATGAACAGAAAGAGGAGAGGGATCTGTGGGTTGTGATTCCATATTTTAATAAGCAGTCTATGCAGAGTATAAATCTAAATGGAACTGCTTGGGTACAAAGAGAAATTACCACGTGGGTTTTTATAGAGGTATTAAACATTTTATCAAGTTATGGGATCTCTGACTTACAAATAAATCATGTCAGTATCAGAACTGCAGTGGAGCCAAACATCTCTTTGGAAGCTCAGAAATGGGAGGGAAGTGTTCTAACTTCTCTTGCTGACAGCTGGGAGTCTTTAAAGCAGTTGGGTTCTCCCTTTGTTAGGACTTTGTGTGAAGGGTATCACGTACATTCATTGCTGCAAATCGACAGGGAGAAAAAAAAAAAAAAAAAAAACCCAGGAGCATTTTTCTCATGCAGGAGGGACTTATTGCCCAATAGGGTTCATTATATAGGCCGGTGCCTACCTGTTTAATAATTCTGTTTGGACTCAGAAGCCCAGCAAGTTATAAGGCAAGTACTAGCCATGGCTTTTACTGGAGATGGGGAATCTTTGAATCCCAAAGGTTGGAGGTGTGGGATCGCTCTGGGGAGGCACTAAGTAATTAAGACAGTAAGAATGCATTAGTCCAGACAACCCACTGTCTAGGCCTTCTTTGACAAAGGGTGATTCTAGTTCAGAAAGTCCTAGTAAAACTTTTACTGCTGCTTTCCTTTCCTGTTCTCTCTGTGAGAAAGAGAAAATCTGTTCATACAATCTTACAGTAACCACATGCCCAGCAAGAATAATACAACAACAGAAATAGTAGCTAACCCTTGTCCAGGCACTGCCCTGACACCTTTCATAGATTAATTGCTTTAATGCACACACCAGCCCTGTAAGGAGGTACTATCACCACCTCCATTCTGGAGACAGGAAACTAAGGCACAGAGAGGCTAAGTAACTTGCCCATGATCACACAGCTAGAAAGAGGGAGAGCCAGGCAGTCTGGCTTCAAAGTCCATACTTTAAATATTTCGAAGGACTGCAGGTACATAGAATTAGATTAACTACAATCTTTGTATGACATAGTCTGTCATGCATAGACCCTCTTTTACTTATTTAATTAATAGAGTTACAAATCATATAACACACACACATGTATATAGTCTTGGTCTGGGCTCCCACAGAAGAAGACCTTGATGGGATTTGGGTACAGGTGTTTTATTTGGAAGATGCAAGAAAATCAGCAGGAGAGTGGGGGGGGGGGAGACAGGAAAGAGGCAGCAGATAAATGGTACGTTCTTAAGCAGCAACACAATGGGCTCTTATCCCCATTGGTGAACACATAGCTCAGAATCACCAATGCACAGAGAAGCGAAGGAGTGGGACATTTACATACCAATCCCAGTCAGCTGATGGTTGACAGATGCTGAGGAATAGCAGGAAAGCCTTTGAGGACAGAAACACACATCTTAGTAGTTGGAAGGTATCTGGGGTACCTGAAAAGCAGGGTCCAAAGCAGTGTTTCTCAATCTTTTTTTTTTAAATTATTACCACTCTAAAAAGCCTTTTAAAGCATTTTTTCCCTAATTGCCCCGCCCCATAAAATTTTAATGCCACAGATATCCACAGATATATTGCGTATCCATTTATGTACTGTGGCCCTTTGGAGGGGGGTTTACAAACCATAAAAATATGCAAGACATCTCACTTGCTCCTTATTTATTAGTCAGGGTTCTCCAGAGGAACAGAACCAACAGGGTATGTGTGTGTGTGTGTGAGAAAGAGAGAGAGACTTCATTCAAGGGTATGTAAATATATTTATAAAAATTTGGCTTCTGTGGTTTTGGAGGGTAAGTCCCGAGAGCTGCCATCAGCAAGCTGGAGCCCCAGGATAACATAGCTCCAGCCCTGAGGTCAGCAGGCTTGAGATGCAAAGAAAGCGTCCAGTTTGAGCATCCAGTTCAAATCCCAAGGAAGGAAAGCAGCACTGTCCCAATTTAAGGTAGTCTGGCAAGAGGAAAGTTTAGCCTTTTTGTTCTATTCAGGCCTCCCACTGACTGGGGAGGGCCCTCCCACATTAGGGAGGACAATCTGCTTCACTCAGTCTACCAGGTCAAATGCAATCCCATCCAGAAACTCCCCAAAGAATGCTTGACCAAAGATCAGGGCGACTGTTGGCCCAGTCAAGTTGAAACAAAATTAACCATCACCACCCCAACCCCTTGCCATGTACCATTTTTCTCCAGTTGGGAGCGCTATTGCCCATGTCGAAGACACGTGGTCCAAGTGACCAGGGCAGGGCCGGGGCAGCACCTGGTATGCATATACCTCAGGCCTACACAGTTCTGCTTTGGAGTGACCCACCACAGTGCTGGAGTGTTGGGTGGGCCCCCAGGAACAGAGAGAGGAACATGGCACATCATTTCATTCTTCTTGGTTAAGGAGTCCCTGGGGAAGAGAGAAAGAGATGGTAGAATGTGGGACAGATTTGAAGCAAATGATGAACTTTGATAATCCGTCACAGCAGAAATGAAACTCTGGTTTTCATTATTTCCCGAGATCCTTTTGCAGTTTCGTTTTTCCCAAAAGGAACCCCCAGAGCAAGGCAATTAGGCCCTGCCTTGGTATTTCTATGCTGTTGAAATCAGATCTCAGAGAGGATGTGAACATCCTTCTCGGAGACTGAGTCCCACCACAATCTCGCACCAATGTCAAGCTCATGTCTCATTTTCCCGAGTTGAAAAGCAGTTGAACAGATGGTGGCTGACACCTTTCTCAGGAATCCTGGAAACCCACCAGTCTACCCACTGAGGTATGAAAAAAAAGGGGTGGGGTGGGGAGGGGGAATCCAAAAATGTGGTGAACAGAGAAAATGACTGGAGTGGGATGAGCCCAGGAGAAGCCCACTCTGCCTGGCGAGGTGGAGGAGCGTGGCCCACCACCAGCCAGGAGTTGGTGAGCAGGGCAGGGGTCCCACTCTCTCCAAGGTAGGACAGGCAGCCAGGAGGTGGGGTCAAATGGCATCTTGACCAAGCCCACCCCCTAGGGACACCACTCCCTCCTGAAGATTCCAAAGAGAAGTTAGAGTAAAGCATTCCAAAATTTTATACTTGCCTTAAAATAACAGAATTTCTTCCAGGTTCTAAATGGAAGCTGAAGTTGTGAAAACTAGATCGTAGAAAATGTGAAGAGAAGAAAAGGAAAAGCAATGCAGTGTGGCTTTTCTTGAGAGAGCACAAAGCACTGCAAACTTGTATACAGACTTTACCCCTGAAGGGCAAGCAAGGCAAATGTTCTGCTGATTCCTAGGAAAAGAAAGGAAAGGATTTGAAGCAAAGATTTTGGGGGCGGGGGCGGGGGGGGGGGGAAGAAAAGAGCAGCTTTTTTTTTTTTTTTTTTTTTTAGTCTTTTTAGGGCTGCACCCACAACATATGGAAGTTCCCAGGCTACGGGTTGAATTGGAACTACAGCTGCGGGCCTATGCCATAGCCATGCCAGATCTGAACCAAATCTGAGACCTACACTGCAGCTCAGATCCTTAACCCCCACCCCCTGAGGCTGGGGATCGAACCAGCCTCCCTGTGTATACTAGTCAGTTTCGTTATCCCTGAGCCACAACAGGAACTCCTTTTTCTTTTTCTCTCTCTCTCTCTTTCTTTCTGTCTGTCTGTCTGTCTTTGAAAAGAGCAAATTTAACATGAAGTAATAACTTGGTAAATTGTATGTACCTGTTATTATGCCAAATCATTTTAGATCTTTTTAAAAATAGAAGGGGTGTTAGTTGTTGGACATAATCCAAGATGTGACGCCAGATTCTTTCCCCTTTTATTAAACTTGAGACCCAGTATCTATGTTACATTTATCCTGGTGGCGCACTCATCTTTCAGCCTCAGTGACAACTTATAACCTACTAGAAATTAAACTAATCTAGCAGACTTGCTCTGATTTTCCAGTTCCTATATATTTAAGCCATTACAGAAACCCCTGTAGGAAAGGGAGAGAATCCTAGAATATGAAACATATCATTGTTCAAGGACTAGAATCTTAAAGAGCATCCAGCTAAATCACTCCCTTCACTTTACAGAAGTGGAATCTGCATCCTGACAGTTTGAATGATTTATGACGATTACCAGTATTGGCAACAGACAGGTGGGGAGAGCCCAGATTTCCTGCCTCAGAGCAAGCCTGCTTTTACTCTTCCTAATACAAAATGAGGAAACTACCCATAGGTTCACTGAGAAGCCCACTAAATGGGAACCTAGGACCACAGGATGGCATTTTAGAAACTTTGAATTGGCGCCATGACAAGGAGAAATGGCTTCACAATTGTAGCACAGAAGGTTAACTTTCCATTTGCCTCATAAAGAACTGTCTGGTGGAGTCATCAGAAGGATATTAGGAAATCTCCATGCCCTAGCCTCCAACACACACACACACAAATCCTACAACCTGTTTTCAGATGCCTGAAGATCAGGAAAAAATGTTTCGTTTCATTTTACCACTAAAATGGGGCTTTCTATGCACGTGGAAGGGACATACTTGACCCCAGTAAAAGTCAAATTGTGCATCACAGACACACTGAAAAGCAAGGTTAAATGTGGGGCCAAGATCTCTCTATAGCAAAGCAAAGAACTGGAGTTGGGAAGACTGAACATCGTTGACAACAGCTCAGTTCCTAGAGCAGTTCTGATGAGCCATAAGGACTCCCTAGTTGGCAGAACCCAGGTTCAAAAAGGAACACACAAGATGATTTTTTTGGGACAGAGGAAGGAAATATTAGACTTTTTGCTTTTAATTTTTTATGTAAAAATGAAGGAAGAAATTAACTTTAATGAGTATCTAATATGTGGGTGATGCTACTGCTCTCCTTTGGTCAAACATCTCCATTGTGTAAGGAACCAGGAGTCTTGGGGAATGAGAGAGAAGTCTCATCCTAGTACACCACAGTCTGAGCACCAGATTAAATGGCTTCTCCTGTTATAGTAGTTAGTTTTAAGAAAAATAGCTCTAACAAAATGGACAAGTGGAGCTTTTGGATGTGTTAACAATGAACTTCCTGGACTAATGCTCCTACTTTCATGTTCACATCTTAAAATGCTAGATAAAAATAGATTTTTAAAAATATCTTCTTAAATATCAAGGAATCAGCAACACAGGAATTATAAGGTAATTAAAAATTGATGGAAAAGTGTGGGAACCTTGAAAATCCTTGTTCTTAGGAAGACTGCTGATCTAGGAACATACAAGCATTAGATTTTACAACTCTTGGGGCAGGAAGGACAGAAAGCAAACCATAATAAACCCTCCCTAAGAAACTGGAACTCCAAAAGAATATTTTCTCAAGTTATGGGTGACCTGGAAGTGAACCAACCCTTGCATGGATTTGCAGTTCAAAGTAACATCATTTTGGAGGATCAAAATGTGGCAGTGAATTTCATTTGAATTTCAGACTGTAGTGCTTTGAGGTGTACTCAGCAGAAACAAATGAAAGGTCTTTTGTAAAAAATGCTCTATCCTAGACTTCAAATTATTCCTACAAATAATTTTTAATGACAAAAATCAACACACAACTAAAAATAATCAGGCACATAATAAAATAAGCACTGTGAATGAGATCAGAAAGAATGTAACATAGAAACATCCGAAAACTTTATATATTGCCCTGTCAAACATTGATTATAAAACGAATATACTTACTGTGTTTAAAAATTAAAGACAAGGAGTTCCCATTATGGCTCAGCAGTTAACAAAACTGACTGGCATCCATGAGGACGCAGGTTCAATCCCTGGCCTCGCTCAGTGGGTCAAGGATCTGGTGTTGCTGTGAGCTGTGGTGTAGGTTGCAGACGTGGCTGGGATCCCACGTTGCTGTGGCTGTGCTGTAGGCTGGCAGCTGTAGCTCCGACTGGACCCCCAGCCTGGGAACTTCCATATGCCACTGGTGCAGCCCTAAAAAAAAAAGAGAGAGAAAGAACAAAAATAAATAAATAAATAAAGATTAAAGACAACCTAAAATATACATACAGGGGACAAGAAACTGTAATAATATATACAGGGAATGAAGAACTGTAAGATGATCCAGATGATTTGGGGGAAAACCAAGTAAGTTTTCCACGAATGAAAAATTCAAGAATTGACATGAAGAACTCAGCAGATGTATGCAAAAACAGACTACACATGGCAGAGGAAAGAATTAAATGAAATGGAGGTATGTTAGAAAACACTTTCCAGGATGCAGTACAAAGAGACAAAAAGATGGAAAATACAGAATAGAAGTTATAAGATATGGAAGATAAACTGAGAAAGTCTCATGGCCATTTTAGCAGAGTTCCTGAAGGAGAGAATGGTGAAAATTATTTGAGGAATTTGAAGAGATAATGACTGAGAATTCAACATTGAATCATTTTGTAATGAATTCAATAATGAATTTCAACTAGCATAAACAAAAAGAGATGCAAACATAGATATATCACAGTGAAACAGCAACACATGAAAAATAAGTAGAAAATAATAAAAGGAGTCAGAGTGAAAAGATATACTGCCATCAAAAGAGTGAGAGACTTACAGCTGACTTAGTTTAACAGTGAAAGTCATAAGACAGTTGAATTTCATACTCAGAGACAGTATCTTTCAAGAGCAAAAAAACATAATTTCAGAAGCAAATGAACAGTGATTTTTCCACCAGTAGACTCTCATTAAAAGACATTCTAAAGACAGAAAGAAATTGGCCCCAGAATGAAGATAGAGAAAGAATGAAAGAACTAAGAAAATAGAAAATTTGTGGCTAGTTCTAAGCAAATTTTGACTGTATAAAATAATAATGGTGTCTTGTGAGGTTTAAAAAGAGAGACAGAGATCCAGGGAAAATTGTAGCAATGGCAGCTCTTTACCTGCTCTGAATCTCTGCATAACAACAGACAATTTTTCTAACAAAACTGGTGACAAGATACCCCCAAACCCTAAAATAGAAGGGGGTGTGGAAAAAGCACCAAGAATTCCAAGATCTTCATGATATTAAAATCTGTGTGGGAAGAAGAAAAAGGAAGCAATAGAGTAGCATTTGAAATATGTGAGAACAGCAGAATCCCAACTGGAATTAACAGAAAAGCATGGAAAGCCAACTGAGAACTGCATTTGAAATTGAGAGGAGCCAGTACTGGGTGAGTACAGGGCTCATAAACTCTAAAAACTGACTCTCTAGAGCTTCCTTCCAGGACATGACCCCACACCAGGGGGATAGTGCCATGGATCAAATTGAAATTGAGCCAGATAAGGACAATGTAGATGAAGAAAAACACCAAAAGTCATGCCCACAAAATAGATAAAAATGCAATGACGAAAAGAGAAGATCCAGACTGAAATAAGAGAGGGGAACAGAGGCAGGAAATCTCAGAAAGTAAGCCATCTGATTTTTGACACCACACAGAAACAACAGCGAAGGAACTTTATGATGCTAGAAATAATTCCAGAACCCCGTATCTTAGCTTGGGCTGCTATAACAAAATACCATAAATTAGGTGGCTTATAAAGAATAAACATTTAATTTCTCACAGTTCTGGAGGCTGGAAGTCTGAGATAAGTGTGCCAGCATGGTTGAGTTCTGGTCAGGACCCTCCTCCAGGTTGCAGACTGCTTGCTGTATCCTCAGCAGTGGAATGGTGAGATATTTCTTAGGTCTCTTTATAACAGCACTACTCCCATTCCTGGGAGCTGAGCCCTTGTAACCTAATTACCTACCAAAGGCCACACTGCCTAATACCATCATCACATTGGGGTTTAGGATTTCAACACATAAATTTTGGGGGGACAGAAAGATTCAGTCTATAACACCCTGCTTTATTCTCAAAGTCCAGAAAATGATTTTTCATCCAAAACTAGCAATAGAAAAACACTGTGACCAAATTCTGTACAAAGTTAAAGAGTTCAAAAAGAAAAATGAGGAAACAAAGACATAAAAACACACAAAAGGCATGCAAAAGAGATAAAAATGTAATTTTCTATTTCCCATGAAACTTAAACATTTAAGAAAATGATAAAAGACATGAAAATACATCAGAATGATAAACACCTAGAAATGAGATGACAGAAGTGGTTAAGAAATAATTAGAAATAAAAGGAATAAGAGATTTCTTGGAGTTCTTCTGTGGCATAATGGGTTAAGAGCCTGGCATTGTCACTGCTGAGGCTCAGGTCACTGCTTTGGTTAAGGTTCGATCCCTAGCCCTGGAACTTCACATGCCATGGACATGGTGAAAAGAAAGAAAAAAGTCATTTCAGACATGAGGACTAGAAAGCTAGAAGGAATATGAGAAAGAATAAATAATAAATAATTCCTTAAGAGAAGCAGAAGATGGAAAAAAGTTTTCAATAAAAAATGAAATGAAGAAAGGAATAAAAAGTATTTGGGAGAAAGGTAACAAAGAAGCCTTAAGATAACAAAGAAGACTAAACATGTGGATGATAGGAGACTCAACGAATCAAGCCATGCAAAGGAACAAAACAAATACTAAAGACTATAATCCGAGAAAATGTGTCTAAATTTAGAAAAAATAATTAAATTTTTATAAAATTAGGAAACATAATTAAATTTAATTTTTAAATAAAAAATTACATTTCAAAAGAGGACACCATGTACCTATGTCAACTAAATGTTACTAACACCTAGAGATATCCTACTATAATTACTGGACTAAAAACAAATTTTAGAAATTATTTGAGTATTAGTAAAGAGAGAATGGAGTTTTTAAGAGTACTAGATTATCATCAGGCTTTGTTTTTTTTTTTTTGCTTTTGCTTTTTAGGGCCTCACCCGCAGCATTTGTAAGTACCCAGGCTAGGGGTCGAATCAGAGCTGCAGCTGCTGGCCTACACCACAGCCACAGCAACACAGGATCTGAGCCATGTCTGCAACCTACATTACAGCTCACAGCAACACTGGATCCTTAACCCACTAATCGAGTCCAAGTATCGAACCCACAACCTCAAGGCTACTAGTCGGATTTGTTTTTGCTGAGCCACTATGGGAACTCCAGGCTTTTTGACAGCAGCAAAAAAATGTTATGTGTTTGTGAAAATGTGCACCTAGGATTTGATATACAGCAAAACTGAATTTTAAATATAAAAACAAACTGTTTTCAACATGAAGATCTCAGTGAATGTTGTTCCTAAGCTTCAGACAAGCAAAATAACCCTCAATAATGTAAGGGCAGATGGTGAGAATTAAATTTATAGCAACTGTAGAACTAAGACTAAGCGATGGCTTAGAGTGGGTGGGTATAGGCTGTAATGTCCTGGGCCCTGACGACATATTATTATAACTACTAAAAAAAAAAAAAAAAATAGGAGAGAAGATGGAAAAGGCATATGCAAAAAGATTTATTTTAGAATTAAAAAAACTGAAGTATAGGGAGTTCCCGTCTTGGCTCAGTGGTTAATGAACCCGACTAGCATCCGTGAGGATGTGGGTTCAATCCCTGGCCTTTCTCAGTGGGTTAAGGATCCAGCATTGCCACAAGCTGCGGTGTAGTCATAGACACAGCTCGGATCCCAAGTTGCTGTGGCTGTGGCTGTGGCCTGCAGGTATGGCTCTGATTTGACTCCTAGCCTGGAAACTTCCATTTGCCTCAGGTGCAGCCCTAAAAAAAAAGACAAAAAAACCCTCAAAAACAAAAAACTAAAGTATAGTGGATCTACAATGTTGTGTTGATTTCTGCTGTATAGCAAAATGATTCCATTATACATATACCTACACTCATTTTAAAAATATATATTCTTTTCCATTATGGTTTATCATAGGATATTGAATATAATTCTCTGTACTATACAGTAGAACCTTGTTGATCATCCCCTTCATGTATAATAGCTTATATCTGCTAACCCCAACTTCCCACTCTGTCCCTCCCCCAATCCCCTCAACCACCCCTGGCAACCATAAGTTTGTTCTCTATATCTGTGAATCAACTTCTGTTTCATAAATAGGTTCTTTTGTGTCATTTTTTAGATTCCACACAGCAGTGATAACTAGTGGTATTTGTCTTTCTCTTTCTGATTTACATCACTTAGTTTGATAATCTCTAGTTCCATCCATGTTGCTGCAAATAGCATTGTTTCATTGTTCTTTAAGGGATGAATGGTATTCCACTGTATATATGTACCACATCATCTTAATCCATTCATCTGTCAAAATGGACATTTACGTTGTTTCCATGTCTTGGCCTTTGCAAATACTGCTGCAATGAACATAGGGGTGCATGTATCTTTCTCAATTAGAGTTTTGTCTGGATATATGCCCAGGAGTGGGGTTGCTGTCTCATGTGGTAGTTCTATATCTAGTTTTCTGAGGAACCTCCACATTGTTCTCCATAGTGGTTGTACCAACTTACATTCCCACCAACAGCGTAGGAGTGTTCCCTTTTTTCCACATCCTCTCTAGCATTTGTTATTTGTAGACTTTTTAATTGTAGCCATTTTGCCTAGTGTGAGGTGGTACTTTATTGTAGTTTTGATTTACTTTTCTCTAATAATTAGTGATGTTGAGAATTTTTTTCACTTCCCTATTAGCCGTTAGTATTTCTTGTTTGGAAAAATGCCTGTTTAGGTCTTCTGCCTATTTTTCTACTGGGTTATTTGTTTTTTTGGTTGTTGTTGAATTATATGATCTGTTTGTATATTTTGGAAATGAGGCCTTTGTCGACTGCATCATTTGCAACTAGTTTCTCCCATTCTGTTGGTTTTTTGTTTTGTTTATGATTTAAAGGATTTATTTTAATATTTTAAGTAATCATATTAGCAGCACATTAGTGTTTTAGTTTTTATTAGTATTTTCATTTTAAGTCCATTGTGGGTATAATATAGGATAAGACAAATTACCAATTATGGGAAATTCTAAATACATTATCCTTTGTATCCTTGAAAGCCAGGATTCAAGGTGTAGAAGAGAGAAAGAAGTGGCAAAATAGAGAAGTTAAATAAAATCTTTGTTTTGAATTAGATTAGAAGTATCAATATTGACTCATGTGGTATTTTATCTTTATATATATATTTGTATATCTGTGTATAAGACATGACAATAATGATATATATCAGAGTTAGAAAAACTCAGAAGTGTGTGTGTTTAGCTGCATTGAGAAGAAAACAATGACCAACCTAGAACAACAAGTATTCCTAGTGCTGAGAGTGTGGTCTTGAAGTTTTTTGTGTTTTGTTTCTCAATTTTTTATTTTTTTGCTTTTTTTTTTAAGGGCCATACCCATGGCATATGGAAGTTCCCAGGCTAGGGGTCCAATCATAATTACAGCTACTAGCCTACACCACAGCCACAGCAATGCGGGATCTGAGCTGCATCTGTGACCTACATCACAGCTCAAGGAAACACTGGATTCTTAAACCACTGAGGGGGCCAGGGATCGAACCTGCAACCTCATGGATACTAGTCAGGTTCGCTACTGCTGAGCCACAAAGGGAACTCCTTGAAGTATTATTTCTTACTAAAAGGAAGCAGGACTTCTTGCAGGAACACGTGAATCCAGGTCTGATGCAGGAAATAGATAAGGTGAACCTGGAATGTTTTGTCACATCAGGTGGTGAAGAAGGTTTTAAAGATTCCTAGGCTCGTGTCAAAAGGACTCAGGAATAAAACTGAGGAGGCTCCCACTGGGACAGTTTGAGCTGCAGTAAAAATGTTTAAATTCACAAGTTCTTAGTAGTAATGAGGAATAAAGAAAGAATTGGTCTCTCTCAGAGGATGACTGGAAACTAATTTCTTATCTTGAAAGCTGCTGAACAAAGGAAAAGATTCCAGGGTTTTACTATCTTTCCCATATGAACTGTACTTCTGGGTAAACAGAGAGTAGAGAAATGTCTTATAATAGTATTGCAACTATTAAATAATAAGAACAAAAAAGGTAAGATATCATTATTTTGCAACCCCCAACAAATTATAGATTTGGTCGTTAAGCATCAATAATTGCTGACATAAAAAAGAGTGACCACAGGACATTATGTACCTCCTACAGTCTTGCCAAACTCTAAATAGAGTTGTGCCAAAGGTATCAGTTTTCTGGAAATGTAGAGGACAGAGAAATTGATTGTACCATGAGGATGTGATTTTTAAAACTCCAGGCTGTGGGAAACTATACTTATCATACACCCCAGGTTCTTCAAGGCATAAACTCTAAGGAAAAAAAAAGAGGGAAAGGGAAGTTATGGATTGAAAGAAATATCAAAAGAAATTTAATGGACAATGCAAAGCTCTAGTGTCCAGTATGAACAATTGGTTGATGACACTATTTTTTAAAGAAATGCAAGAATATTTTAAGTGTAGAAATCAAGTTAGTGACTACTTAAGTGGTGACGAGGGGGGTGTAATTGGAAGGAACATACCAAGGGGCTTCCAGGTGGCCAGGAAAATTTTATTTCTGACTTGAATGGTTGTTTTCTTAAAATCTTCATTAAGCCATACATTTGATTCATGTGGCTTTCTGTCTACCAGGTTTTATTTTACAATAAGAAGATTATTTAAAAATGTACTGAGGCGTTCCCACCATGGCGCAGTGGGTTAAGAATCCAATTACAGGAGCTCAAGTCCCTATGGAGGTGTGGGTTTGATCCCCCGCCCAGGGCACTGGGTTAATAGAACCAGAGTTGCTGCAGCTGCAGCTCGGATTCAATCCCTGGACAGGGAACTTCCATATACCATGAGTGTAGCCATAAAAATTTTTTTAAAATAGACTAAATATATTGGTAATAATGTCACATAAGTTTGGGAGAAGGGCAAGTGGAGATAAAGTCCTTATATTGTCTGGAAAGAGGGTAAAGGTGGTGATTAAATTTACACTTTAAGTATACATATTACAATACCCAGAATAACAACTAAAATAGTAGAAATGCAATACAGAACTTTGAATGTAGTAGAAGGAAAAAAATGGAATGATAAAATTAATCCAAAAGTAGGCAAGAAAGGCGAGGAAAGGAGGATGTGCTATGAGTTGAACTGTGTCCCCTCAAAAGGGATGTCGAAGATCTAATTCCTGGCACCTGTGGATATGACCTTGTTTAGAAGTACGGTCTTTGCAGATATAATTAAGATGAGGTAGTGCTGAAGCAGGATGGGTCCTAACCCAATATGGCTGTTGATCTTCTAAAAGGAAAAGAGATGCAGACACAGAGATAACAAGGCTGTGTGACAACAGAGGTGGAGTTAGCAGTGATGCAGCCACAGGCGAAGAAATGCCAAGAATCAACAGCTGTCACCAGAGGTTAGGAAGGGTCATGGAAGGATTCTACCTGAAGTCTTAGAGTGAGCATGGCTTTTCCAACGCCTTGCTCTTGGGCTCCAGAACTGTGAGATAATACATGTCTATTGTTTGAAGTCCCTCTTGTTTGTGATACTTTGATATGCAGTGTGATGGTTAATTTTATGTGTTAACTTGACTGGACCATAGGATGACCAGATATTTGGTCAAAAATTTTTTCCAAGGGTTTCTATGAGGATATTTCTCATGGGATTTACATCCAAATGAGTAGATCTATTAGAGCAAATTACCTTCTCCACTGTGCGTAGGACTCATCTAATCCACTGAAAGTATGAATAGAATAAAAAGCCAGGGAAGAAAAAGCATTCTTTCTCTTTGCCTGTCTTTGACCTGGGACATTGGTCTACTACCTTTGGCCTTGGACTCATACTGGAATTTACACCATCAGCTCTCTTGGGTCTCCAGCCTTGCTAACTGCAGACCTGGGACTCTCAGCCTCCATAATTGCATGAGTCAATTACTTAGAGTAAATATAAATATTATAAATGTAAATACAAATATATTCTTTTGGCTCTTTTTCTCTGGAGAACCCAGACTGATTCGGGCAGCCCCAGGAAACTAATACAAGATAGAACTATTAGAAAACACAAAATAACAGGCCAAATTCAACACACATGTATTGTAAAATATAAATGGTTCAGTGCTTTAGCTGACTGACAAAGATAGACTGACATTTTTTTCCTATTTCAACTATATGCTCTTTTAAGAAAGACATTGAAAACA
Source organism: Phacochoerus africanus (assembly GCF_016906955.1). Taxonomy (NCBI): domain Eukaryota; kingdom Metazoa; phylum Chordata; class Mammalia; order Artiodactyla; family Suidae; genus Phacochoerus; species Phacochoerus africanus. The sequence goes on from NC_062545.1 coordinate 139,713,110, forward strand.
AAAGTTCACAAAAATTGAAACTGAAAGGTTGGAGTAATGATAAAAAGAAGTTGATGTGGCCATATTAATGGTGGATAATATATGCTTTAAGGCCAAGAGTCTTACCAGAGAAATGATCACTTCACAGTGATAAAAGATGAAATTAATCAGAAAGATAAAATAATTTTACGTCTATATGCACCGAGTATTATATCCTCAAAATAGACAAGGAAGAAATGACTTATTTTATAGAGAAAGAGACAAACTCTCAAATCAATGTGAAGAATTATTATGAAAATGAATTAACAGGTTAAAAAGATTCCTGGAATATATTAAAAGGTTATAGTATACACTATATTTAGCATGTACTATAATAATGCAAGTACAAGCAAATTAAAGAAATTTACAAAACTGATATTTCTCCTACCCCGTATGAGCTCTTAGTCACAGTGCAAGTTAAAAATAATGATGAGATAATGAGATCAGAAAAGATGTCCAAACTATGTTAAACTTCCAAGAATAGTCCTTTGAACATGGGTTTATATCCGCTGTCCTTTAATATGAGCATCACCTTAAGTGTGCATTATTCCTGGAGATTCTTACTAATGGTAAAATGAAGTCACTGTGATTTTTTGACACTTGGAAACTTATATCTACTTTTCAGGAAATGGTTCTAGAACAACTGAATATTCACATTAGGGGGAGGGGAAAGAACCCTGGCCCTGCCTCAAAAAATGAATGTTGGAGGAGTCCTAGACCTGAAAAGTATGAAACTATAAAACACAGGGGATTATCCCCATGATCTAGAAATAGGACAGACTTCCTAAATAGGACACAAAAGGAAGTCCATGAAATAAAATCATTAATAAATTGAATTTTAACAAAATTAAAAACTGCCCATCAAAAGACATCATTAGGAAAATGAGGAAGATAAAATATTTGTACATTCTAATAAAGAACAGATACAAATATGTAAAGAACTCCTACAAGGAAATAAGAAAAAGACAACAAATTTTTAAGTTAATATAAGAAATTGATATAAAAAAAGAATGTATATATATGTATGCCTGGGCCGCTTTGCTATACAGCAGAAATGGGCACAACACTGTAAATCAACTATAATTTTTAAAATACCAAAAAAAGGAGTTCCCATCGTGGCGAAGTGGTTAACGAATCCGACTAGGAATCATAAGGTTGTGGGTTCAGTCCCTGCCCTTGCTCAGTGGGTTAACGATCCGGCATTGCCGAGAGCTGTGGTGTAGGTTGCAGACGTGGCTCGGATCCAGTGTTGCTGTGGCTGTGGCGTAGGCCGGTGGCTACAGCTCCAATTCAACCCCTAGCCTGGGAACCTCCATATGCTGTGGGAGCGGCCCAAGAAATAGCAAAAAAAAAAAAAAACAAAAAAACAAAAAAAAATATATACCAAAAAAAGAAATTAATGGGCAAAATATGTGAACAAGGACTTCACAAAAGATAGGAAAATGATCAATAAATACATGTGTCATATTAGCCATCAGGAAATGCAAGTTAATCAATATCAATAGACACCAGTCAGAATGGTTAAAAATTAAAAGACAGAGAGAGGACAAGATGGTGGAGGAGTAGAGGGACACGCTCGCCCGCTCCCACAAACACACACAAAAAAGCACATCTACAGAATAAATGACTCGCACAGAATAGCAACCAATTGCTGGCAAAAGAACCTAAACTCCAATAACGGCAAGAAGTTCATGACATTACGGGGCAGAACGGGAGAAAAGAGGAGAGTGAGAGAAGGTGAATCCGAGCGGACGGGCGCTCCCGAAAGGGAACTGCGGAGGAGAAAGGGATCCCGCACCCTGGAAAGTCACCTACTCGGGGGAAAGATCAAACGAACCGGAGGAATCTCCAGATGCAGAGAAGAGTGTAGCAGTAAGTTGGAAAAGCCGATCAAGAACCGAACGGACCATCTGAACTACGGGCACAGTCACCAAAAATTGAGACGCCTGGGTGGGGGCTGGGCACCGCGTCCTCGGCTCCAGAGGTTAGTCCCCAGGAAAGGGCCGGGGGACGCCTGGGTGGGGGCTGGACACGGAGACCTCGCCTCCGAAGGTTGGTCCCCGAGAGGGCTGGGGGACGCCTGGGTGGGGGCTGGGCACCGAGACCTAGGCTCCAGAGGATAGTCCCCGGGCTGGGGGGGCGGGGTGGAGTGGAAACTGCTTGGGAGGTCTAGAAACCATTTGATGGGGCAGAGACTGCCTGGGAGACTAGAAAGCAAAGCTGTCGCAGAGGAAGGGAGCAATACTCTAGGGGCGGGAAAGTGGAAAGCCGCATCAGAGGGAACCTGGGAAAAGAGCCTGGTCTGCGCCCGTGCTGGGGAGGGGAGAGAAGAAGGGGTGGGTCCCCATAGAATACCCCCCACGCCACAGCAAGCTTACAGGCCCGCTAGCTAGCTGAAAGCTGTGCTTCCCAGTGCATCCCCTCCCCCCACCCCCCGCCACCCCCTACGCTCTCGCCGAACCTGGGGCTGCCTGCCATCCAGGAGGGCTGGCCTCAACAATTGCCTGAAGCCTACCACCGCAGGGCTGTACCTGCACAGGCCTGCTTGCCCTTTGGAGGGGCTACACTTCCACAGAGTAGCACCAAACACCACCAGCCCCGGAGAAAAGGCCTGCAGCCCAGAAAAGCTAGAACAAGCCTAGCCAGGCAGTGAATAGATCTGCCTAATTCCCGGATGGTTTTTCTGAGTCGGGCTGCCCCAGGGAGGAGCCTCTTGGGTTTCCAACGGCCCTGCTACCCGCCCTAGCCCCCAGGGGGTGCCCTAATGGATCAGCTGCATAGGACTGCCAGCTCCAGGCAGGACCCCCTGCAGCCCATAAAAGCTGCAACAAGGTTAGCCAAGCCAGGAAAAGATCTCAGACGGTCTTTCTGAGTCAGGCTGCCCTGGGGAGGAGCCTCATGGGTTTCCAGTGGCCCTGCTACCCGCCCAAGCCCCCAGAGGGTGCCCCACTCCCGCGGAATAGCTGCTCAGCACCACCAGCCCCCTAGAAGAGCCCCTGCAGCCCAGAAAAGCTGCAACAAGCTTGGCCAGACTGTGAAAAAATCTGCCTACATTCTCAGGCCATCCTTCTGAGTTGGGCTGCCCTAGGGAAGAGCCTCTTAGGTTCTCAGTGACCCAGATAGCTGCTCCAGCCCCCAGGGGGTGCTGCACTCCTGAGGAACAGCTGCCCAACACTGCCAACCCCCTGCAAGAAACCCACAGCCTAAAAACACCAGAGAAAGATCTGCATGACCAAGTGAAATCTGCTACCATCGTGGTGTGGACCTCCCAGTCCTGTCTGCCCTCAGGAAGTCCTCCTTTGCTTCAAAGAAACACTGTTAGCCCCATCAACACTCCAGAAAAGCCACACTGCCTCAAAAAAGATTGACCAACAACACCAGCCCTCAGGAAATGTTCCAAGGCAGTGACAAGGCAAACACTGCCCGATAACGGAGAGTACAACTCCCTCAGGAGAAAGAAAACAACAAGAAAGATGAAGAAGCTGAGAAACCACCCCCAGTCAAACCAACAAGAGAACTCACCTAAAACAGTCAACAATGAAACAGATCTCTGCAGTCTGACAGACCTGGAGTTCAAAAGAGAAATAGTGAAAATACTGAAGGAATTAAGAGAAGATATGAACAGTAATGCAGATACCCTCAGAAAGGAACTAGAACATATAAGGAGGAGCCAAGAAAAACTAGAACATTCATTTGCAGAGATGCAAACGGAACTAAGGGCAGTAAAAAGCAGAATGAATAATGCAGAAGAACGAATCAGTGATATGGAAGATAGAATAATGGAAATCACCCAATCAGGTCAACAGACAGAAAACCGAATCAAAAAACTGGAAAGCAATATAAGAGACCTATGGGATAATATAAAGCAGGCCAATCTACACATAATAGGAATTCCAGAAGGAGTAGAAAAAGATAAGGGGATGGAAAATATATTTGAAGAAATTATCGCTGGAAACTTCCCAAAGCTCAAGGATGCTGGGTTCAAGATACAAGAAGCACAGAGGGCCCCAAACAAACTGAACCCAAACAGACCCACACCAAGACACATCATAATAAAAATGGCAAAAGTTAGTGATAAAGAGAGGATACTAAAGGCAGCAAGAGAAAAACAGAATGTTACCTACAAGGGAACCCCCATAAGAATATCAGCTGACTTCTCTACAGAAACACTACAGGCCAGGAGGGAATGGCAAGAGATATTTAAAGTGCTAAAAGGAAAAAATATGCAACCTAGAATACTCTATCCAGCAAGAATATCATTTAAAATAGAAGGGGAAATAAAAATTTTTTCCAACAAACAAAAACTTAAAGAATACTGCAACACAAAACCCAGGTTAAAGGAAATATTGAAAGGGCTACTCTAAACCAAAAAGAAAGGAAGGAAAGGGAAGAAAAAAGAAAAAAAAAAAAAGAAGAGGAAGAACTAGGACTGAGGAAACCACAATCAGAGAGCAGTCACTCAAATAAGCCAGCATACGGATTTAATCACGAACATGCTTCAAACAAAATAAAATTAAAAAGAAAAAAATAAAAAAGAGTCATCAAAACCATGAAATGTGGGCAAGGGATGTTAGGAAGTAAATAACCCTTTTTGTTTGTTTGTATGTTTCTCTTCTTAATTTTAATATAGTAATGAAGTGTTTGAACTTACAGGACCATCAGGCTAAAACACACAATTATGGGAAGGGGTTAGCATACTTAAAAAACAGGGCAACCACAAGCCAAAAGCAAATATTGCATTTTCAAAAAATGAAAAAAAAAATACACTCAAGCAGATAATAACAGGAGACCATCCAACCAAAAAAAAAAAGGAAGAATGGAGAACCATAGAATCAACTGGAACATGAGGTTCAAATGGCAATAAATAATCATCTATCAATTATCACCTTAAATGCCAATGGACTGAACGCCCCAATCAAAAGACACAGAGTGGCTGAGTGGATAAAAAGGCAAAAACCTTCAATATGCTCCCTACAAGAAACTCACCTTAGGACAAAAGATACATATAGATTGAAAGTGAAAGGGTGGGGAAAAATATTTCACGCCAATAGACATGACAGAAAAGCAGGAGTCACAACGCTCATATCAGACAAAATAGACTTTAAAACAAAAGACATAAAGAAAGACAAAGAAGGACACTACTTAATGATTAAGGGATCCATCCAAGGAGAGGATGTTACCATCGTCAACATATATGCCCCAAATACAGGAGCACCCAGATACATACAACAAATATTAACAGACATAAAGGGAGATATGGATGAGAATACAATCATAGTAGGAGACCTTAATACCCCCCTCACATCAATGGACAGATCCTCTAGACAGAAAACCAATAAAGCAACAGAGATCCTAAAGGAAACAATAGAAAAGTTAGACTTCATTGATATCTTCAGGACACTACATCCAAAAAAAAGCAGAATGCAGATTCTTCTCAAATGCTCATGGAACATTCTCAAGAATCGACCACATATTGGGACACAAAGCGAATCTCAATAAATTTAGGAGCATAGAAATTATCTCAAGTATCTTCTCTGACCACAATGCCATGAAATTAGAAATCAACCATGGGAAAAGGAAAGAGAAAAAACCTACTGCATGGAGACTAAACAACATGCTACTAAAAAACCAATGGGTCAATGAGGAAATCAAGAAGGAAATTAAAAACTACCTTGAAACAAATGATAATGAAGACACAACCTCTCAAAATCTATGGGATGCTGCGAAAGCAGTGCTCAGAGGGAAATGTATAGCAATACAGGCCTTTCTCAAAAAAGAAGAAAGATCCCAAATGGACAACTTAACCCTCCACCTAAATGAATTAGAAAAAGAAGAACAAAAAAGTCCTAAAGTCAGCAGGAGGAAGGAAATTCTAAAGATCAAAGAAGAAATCAATAAAATAGAGACTCAAAAAACAATAGAGAAAATTAATAAAACCAAGAGCTGGTTCTTTGAAAAGGTGAACAAAATTGACAAACCCCTGGCCAGACTCACTAAAAAGAGGAGAGAAAGAACCCAAATAAACAAAATTATAAATGAAAAAGGAGAAATCACAATGGATACAGCAGAAATACAAAAAACCATAAGAGAATACTATGAACAACTATACGGCAACAAGTTTGACAATCTGGAAGAAATGGACAATTTTCTAGAATCTTACAGCCTGCCAAAACTGAATCAAGAAGAAATAGACCAACTGAACAGACTGATCACTAGAAATGAAATTGAAGAGGTCATAAAATCACTCCCTACAAATACAAGTCCAGGACCAGATGGCTTCACAGGCGAATTCTATCAAACATATTAAGAGGAATTCAACCTTTCAAAAGGTTGAAGAAGAAGGAATACTCCCAAAGACATTCTATGATGCCACCATCACCCTCATTCCAAAACCAGACAGAGATACCACCAAAAACGAAAACTATCACCCAATATCATTGATGAATATAGATGCAAAAATTCTCAACAAAATCTTAGCCAACCGAATCCAGCAACATACCAAAAAAATTATACACCATGACCAGGTTGGGTTCATCCCAGGTTCACAAGGATGGTTCAACATACGCAAATCAATCAACATCATACACCACATTAACAAAAAAAAGTCAAAAATCATATGATCATCTCAATAGACGCAGAAAAAGCATTGGACAAAGTCCAACATCCATTCATGATCAAGACCCTCGCCAAAGTGGGTAGAGAGGGAACATACCTGAATATAATCAAAGCCATTTATGATAAACCCACAGCAAATATAATACTCAATGGGGAAAAACTGAAAGCCTTCTCACTCAAATCTGGAACAAGACAGGGATGCCCACTCTCACCACTGTTCTTCAACATCGTTTTGGAAGTCCTAGCCACAGCAATTAGACAAGCAAAAGAAATAAAAGGCATCCATATAGGAAGAGAAGAGATCAAACTGTCACTGTATGCAGATGACATGATACTATACATAGAAAACCCTAAGGACTCAACCCCAAAACTACTTGAACTGATTCATAAATTCAGCAAAGTAGCAGGATATAAGATTAACATTCAGAAGTCAGTTGCATTTCTGTATATCAGCAATGAAATATTAGAAAAGGAATACAAAAATACGATACCTTTTAAAATTGCACCTCACAAAATCAAATACCTCGGAATACACCTGACCAAGGAGGTAAAGGACCTATATGCCGAGAACTATAAAATTAATCAAAGAAATCAAAGAAGATATAAAGAAATGGAAAGATATTCCATGTTCCTGGATTGGGAAAATCAATATTGTAAAAATGGCCATACTACCCAAAGCAATCTACAGATTCAATGCAATCCCTATCAAATGACCCATGACATTTTTCACAGAACTAGAACAAACTAGTTCCAAACATTTATATGGAACAACAAAAGACCCAGAATCGCCAAAGCAATCCTGAGAAACAAAAACCAAGCAGGAGGCATAACTCTCCCAGACTTCAAGAAATACTACAAAGCCACAGTCATCAAAACAGTGTGGTACTGGTATCAAAACAGACAGACAGACCAATGGAACAGAATAGAGAACCCGGAAATAAACCCTGACACCTCTGGTCAATTAATCTTTGACAAGGGAGACAAGAACACAAAATGGGAAAAAGAAAGTCTATTCAGCAAGCATTGCTGGGAAACCTGGACAGCTGCATGCAAAGCAATGAAACTAGAACACACCCTCACACCATGCACAAAAATAAACTCAAAATGGCTGAAAGACTTGAATATACGACAGGACACCATCAAACTCCTAGAAGAAAACATAGGCAAAACACTCTCTGACATCAACATCATGAATATTTTCTCAGGTCAGTCTCCCAAAGCAATAGAAATTAGAGCAAAAATAAACCCATGGGACCTAATCAAACTGAAAAGCTTTTGCACAGCAAAGGAAACCAAAAAGAAAACAAAAAGACAACTTACAGAATGGGAGAAAATAGTTTCAAATGATGCAACAGACAAGGGCTTAATCTCTAGAATATATACACAACTTATACAACCCAGCAGCAAAAAAGCCAATCAATCAATGGAAAAAAGAGCAAAAGACCTGAATAGACATTTCTCCAAAGAAGATATACAGATGGCCAACAAACACATGAAAAAATGCTCAACATCGCTGGTTATAAGAGAAATGCAAATCAAAACTACCATGAGATATCACCTCACACCAGTCAGAATGGCCATCATTAATAAATCCACAAATAACAAGTGCTGGAGAGAGTGTGGAGAAAAGGGAACCCTCCTGCACTGTTGGTGGGAATGTAAACTGGTACAGCCACTATGGAGAACAGTTTGGAGATACCTTAGAAATCTATACATAGAACTTCCACATGACCCCACAATCCCACTCTTGGGCATCTATCCGGACAAAACTCTACTTAAAAGAGACACGTGCACCCGCATGTTCATTGCAGCACTATTCACAATAGCCAAGACATGGAAACAACCCAAATGTCCATCGACAGAGGATTGGATTCGGAAGAGGTGGTATATATACACAATGGAATACTACTCAGCCATAAAAAAGAATGACATAATGCCATTTGCAGCAACATGGATGGAGCTAGAGAATCTCATACTGAGTGAAATGAGCCAGAAAGACAAAGACAAATACCATACGATATCACTTATAACTGGAATCTAATATCCAGCACAAATGAACATCTCCTTAGAAAAGAAAATCATGGACTTGGAGAAGAGACTTGTGGCTGCCTGATGGGAGGGGGAGGGAGTGGGAGGGATCGGGAGCTTGGGCTTATCAGACACAACTTAGAATAGATTTACAAGGAGATCCTGCTGAATAGCATTGAGAACTTTGTCTAGATACTCATGTTGCAACAGAAGAAAGGCTGAGGGAAAAATGTAATTGTAATGTATACATGTAAGGATAACCTGACCCCCTTGCTGTACAGTGGGAAAAAAAAAAGAAAATTAATAATACTGTAATATTTTGAAATGAGCTTGTCTAGTAATGAGATAAGCTAAGGAAATTAAGAATAAAATTTAATGAAAATTTTCAAAAAAAAAAAAAATTAAAAGACCGAAGTCAAGTGTTATAGGAATAGAGCAACTGAACTCTCATCCATTTCTGATGGAAGTGTAAACAGGAAAGTTGTTTGATAATTTCTAATAAAATTAAACATACACCTCCTCTGTGAAACTTATACAAGAACATTTATAGCAACTTTATTTATAATTTCTCCAAACTGGAAACCATACATCCACCAGTAGAAAGATGGATAAACAAATTGCGATTTATTTATATATTTTTTACATTGGAATAATACTACACAGCAATGACGAAGAATGAAGTATTGATGCATGTAACCACATGGATTTATCTCAAAAACATTGAGCAAAAGAAGGTGGACACGAGGATTTCCCACATGGCTCAGTAAGTTAAGGACCTGACATACTCTTCATGAGGATGTGGCTTTGATCCCCGGCCTCACTCAGTGGGTTAAGGATCCAGCATTACCACAAGCTGTGGCGTAGGTCGAAGATGCAGCTTGGATCTGGTGTTGCTATGGCTGTGGTGTAGGCTGGCAAGCTGCAGCTCTGATTCAACCCCTGGCCTGGGAACTTCCATATGCTGCAGGTGCGGCCATATAAAGCAAAGTTAAGAATAAGAAGGAGAAGAAGAATGGGAAGGGGGCAAAGGGGAAGGGGGAGGCGCTCGGAGTTGGAAGGAGGAGAAGGGAAGGTAGACACGGAAGATGTACAGCTCCATTTACATAGGGTTCAAGAACAGGAGAAAGTAATCCATGATAGTAAAAGTCTGAATAGTGGTTACTGCCGCAGGTTTTTGATAGGAAAGGGAACAATGGAGCTTTCTGAGGCTCAGGAAATGTTTTGTATCTTGTATCTTGATCTGGATCACAGTCGCATGAGTGGATATATAGGTAAAAATTCATTTATGACATGTGTTTCAGTGAATGTGAACAAAGAAACATCTAGGATATGAAGATACACTTCTACAACTTTTCTAGAAATCTTTAATAAAATTGTCTATCCAAATTATAAAATATTTCACTAGGCATAATAATAAATATTTAGAGCCCTCTTCTAGGGTTTTTGGTGCAGAAGACTAAAACTCGCATCCGTTTATGAATATTTGTTCTTCTTGTCACATACTAGCAGAGATAATACATAGAAAAATAAAGACAAACTAAAATACATTAGTTTTTCAGCAAATACTTCTAAAAGACACAGAACATATTGCTGAAGATTTGAAAATAGAAGAATTTGAAAAATATGTAGTATGGGACAATGGCTGTCCAGTTAGACGAAAATATTATGGGCTTAAAAAAATATATATGTACCAGTACATGGTATTTGCTAAATTTTGTTTCTATGATGAAAACATAAAGAATTGAGTCATTTGGAAGCTGTTAAAGGAAAGATGTAGCTGAGAAGACATTCTCAATAGCATATGACTTTATTAAAGACTTTATTAAAGATGATGTTTTGTGGGAAAATGGTATAGACGTAACCACAGCAGGGATGGCTGCGTTGATTGCCACTTTTTAATAAAAATTCCAGGGTCATATTTCAGAGCTAGCAAAGCACTTCATGAGAGAAGAGAGAGGCAAGAGTACACAAAGTGATTCGTGGTGTCATCAATGTGGTGAATTTTATGAAAAGAAGTTGAAAATATAGTCAAATCTTTATACAAACTTATAATGCCAGGTGGTGACCTTAAGAAACAGGTGTTGTCTTTTTTTAACAAAAAGAAAAATACTCTATACTTTTTTAACAAAAAGAAGAATACTCTGACCTTTTCTGGGATGACAAGCAGCTTTCAATAATATAAGTGCATAGCAGGTAAAATTGAAGGAAGAAATGGATTTCATCTGTACCTTCAAGAAAAGGTGCTACTTGGAGCAATGAATTAGTAATTAACCGCTTATTGAAAGAAGCACATTGCAAAGAGATCATTTTGCAACAGATGTTTAAAAATGTTTCCAACATATTGTGATTTTGATTTTGCTACAAAAAAAGTATAAGGTGTGGCCACAATAAACTCTTCTAGGTACATATTTTAAAATCTACAAGCAAAGTATTTATTTTTCAAATGAAATATTTAATTGGTTTTGTGCCCACTTATTAAAAATATAAAACTGCATGGTAGTTTAATGGCAAAGAGTTTCAGTTTTGAAAGATGCAAAATTCTCAAGATTGTTTGCAAAACATATAAATGTACTCAACGTTACTGCAATGTACACTTAAAAATGGTTAAGATGGTGAATTTTAGATTGTATGTATTTTATTACCAAACAATGTAAAACTGCAATGCCTTCCAATTCTGTGTCAAAAATTAACTTCAAAAAAGATAAAGAATGCCTAACTACATTTCATTAAAAAATTTTTAACCAATTGCTGGACGGGACCAAAAAATGGAAATCATGATTCACTAACTGTTAACTGTGGCCTCGCTGTCTATCTACTGTTCGGAAACAGGCATCTTTTAAAATTATCTTGTACAGCTCAACTGTTATTAAAACCAAATACTCAAGTATGGAGTTCCCGTCGTGGCACAGTGGTTAACGAATCCGACTAGGAACCATGAGGTTGCAGGTTCGGTCCCTGCCCTTGCTCAGTGGGTTAAGGATCCGGCGTTGCCGTGAGCTGTGGTGTAGGTTGCAGACGCGGCTCAGATCCCGCGTTGCTGTGGCTCTGGCGTAGGCTGGTGGCTGCAGCTCCGATTAGACCCCTAGCCTGGGAACCTCCATATGCCATGGGAGCGGCCCAAGAAATAGCAACAACAACAACAACAACAACAACAACAAAGACAAAAGACAAAAACAAACAAACAAACAAACAAAAAAAACCCAAATACTCAAGTAAAATTTAGAACCAGGCTTTTACATTACAGAGTGGGAGATGAACAAAACGAATAATGAAGTATTTTCAATCTCATTGCTCTGAAATATTAATAATCTAATATTTTATTAATAACAGGTTTTTAGTTTTGTTAATAAAATGAAAATGAACTTAAAACAGGATTATTTCCTCTCTCGCTCATCTTTTTAAAAGTTTATTTTGTGATAGATTTTGTAGGCACAGTTATCACTGACCACGATACAAACTGTAACGAACAGGTACAACTATTTAGATACTGGAGATGCAAAATATTTTCCTGATGGGAGTGCTCCATCAAAACACTTTGAGCCCCTCATCTGGTTCAATCACCTACTCTGCTTAGCTTTCCTCCTCTGAATTCTTCTAAGAGCTTGGCCAGCTGATGCTTAAATGAGTCAGGTGCCAGAGAATGACTGCATCCCAGTGGCCCAGGGGATCTTGGAAAGTGTTGGCAATTTCTGCTTTATACCAAATCAAAACCTGACTCCCAGGAACTTCTGCTCATTGGTCCTAGGGCTGACCTTAGAGCACACAGCGCACACTGGCTCTCACTTGATCTGACTGCCCTTCAACAGGCTGGCAGACCATGCCCTTAGTCTTAGATTTGTCTTCTTAGAATGAATTCTCACTCATTTGGGGTTGTCCAACATCCCACCCCATTCCTAACAGTACCAACTCTCTTCTGGGGTATTCCTTGGGTGGCCTTTAACTGGAAGGGAGTGGCCAGTGCCCAGAGACTGGGTTTCTCTGTCCAGCCTGGGATCAGCTAGGGATCCAGGTATGCATGTAAGGCTCTAGGATTTTGGAGCTTGAGGAAGGGACACAAAGATGTGGGATAGTTGGAGCATTTCTTCATCTCCAGGGATCCTTCTGAAGGTCTCGTGTGTCTTATCATGACACCAACACATACAAACACAGCTCTTGATTCCCTAGCCATCCCACACTATCCCCATCTCAGTAAATGGTATCTCATTTAGCCCAAAAACTTGACTCCTCTCTTTCCCTTTGGATTTTCATCCATCAGTACGTCAGCTTAACCTCCAAAGAAAGTCTTGGGTCTGGTCATTTCTTACTTCCCACTGTGACAGCTCCCTCACCTCCATCATCCATTGCTGGGACCTCTACAGTAGCCTCTTAACTGGGCTTCTTCCTTGGGCCTCTCAATCCAGTCTCCAGAGTGATCCATCCAATGTGTAAACCAGATACATCAGCCCCTATTCAGATCCTTCCTGTGGCTCCCCATTTCATTCCAAATTCACAGTCCTAACCATGGCTTGCTCAATTAGGTTGCTAATAGCCACCCCAGCCTCTGACCTCCTATGGGGGTGTTCTTCCCCCAGATGTATCTAGAGCCTCTCCCTCCAGTCAGGGCCTTTCCTCTAAAGGCTCCACTGGAAAAGACTTCCCTGCCCCCTCCCATATAAAATAGAACCCGTGACCCATACTCTGCAGATCCTTTCCTCTTTTCATGAGTTGTCCTCACTTATGTTTATTGCTCACTTTCTCACATAAGAATGTAAGTAAAGAAAAGAGACAGCATCTCCTCCCTGCTCTATCCACAGAGCTTGCATGATGCTTGGCACTTAGCAGACACTCAGTCCGTGTCTGGGGAATGACGGAATAGGAGATCCCTGCTGCCTGGAGCTGCCTTGGTCACTGTCTATGTCTCAAGCCTGGTCTCTCAGCCTGCACAGGTTTTTGGAGCTCTGAGAGCCTCAGAGCCAATGTTCTTGCTGAAGCTTGCCAGAGTTCCTTTCTGGCATTAGCTCCCAGGAGCCCTAATTCATAAACTCCTTACAAGAAAATGTCCTCTTGAAGTGGAAGGTCAACAGGAGTGAGTCCAGCAAGAGTCCACCATGTTCTGTCCTTGATGGAGGTGAGGGAGGAGATGGGGCTGGGGAGGAAGAGTGCAGGAGTCCCGCTGACTTCAACCCCTGTCCCTTCCAGCTCAAACACCACCTTGTTGGGCCCAGCTACCGGTAGCTCTCACCTGGACCCTGGCAAGAACCTCCCAGCCAATCTCGTCATGTAACTCTGACCCGCTCCGATTCATGCTCCACGCTGCAGCCAATAGATCCTCCAAAAATGTGAGCAGCCTCCCATTCCCTGAAAACCTTCCCAGGCTTCACTGAGCTCCTGGTCTCCCTGCCTCCTCCCTCCTCCGACGGCAAGTGCACCAGTAGGTGCTCTCAGACCCTATGCTCCCTCCAGCCTCTGCACCTTTGCATATTCTGTTCCCTCTGGCCTACCACTTTTGCCCTTAACTCAGGTATAGGGTTAGTGCCACAGATGCTGTCAGTGGGGCTTGGAGAAAGGGGGCCCGAAGAGCCTACAGCTCCCTCCCTTCAGCACCCTCCATGTCTGCCTGAGGGTCTCCTCTGGCTGCTTTATGCTCCCCATGCAGGTTGGAACTGTGGAGGAGTCACCACCCCCTATGAACACCCTTTCATCAGTGAGGTGCAGGAGCTGGTGATAAACACCTACCGCCTTGCTTGGTCTTGGGCCCTGGTGTCCTACACAGGCTGAGTGTCTCCAGCCACACAGAACTCAGCTGCCCACAGCCAGCGGCGTCCCACTGACTCACCCTTCACTGGCTTCCTTCCCTGTCCCACTCCCTCTCTATGTTCACCCACCCCTGCCCATGAACCACTCATACCTAAACCTGTCTCAGGGTCAGCTGTTAGGGAGCTCAGGCAGAGACAGATCTCCCTGTTCCATGCATCACATACCAGGCACCTCACCTTCACAGGGTGATGCATAATTTGATACATGACACACTTGTTTTTATTTTTGTTTTGACTTTTTAGGGCCACACCTGTGGCATATAGAAGTTCCCAGGCTAGGGGTCAAATTGGAGCTACAGCTGCCAGCCTACACCACAGTCACAGCAACGCCAGATCCAAACCACATCTGTAAACTACATCACAGCTCACAGCAATGCTGGATCTTTAACCCACTGAACAGGGCCAGGAATTGAACCCAAGTCCTCATGGATACTAGTTGGGTTCATTACTTCTGAGCGACGATGGGGAACTCCGACATATGACACACTTTATTATGGCTCTATGAAGTCTCCCAGTAGGCTAAACTCACCGAGGCAGTCCATTTTGCTCCTCACAGATTTCACAGGCCCAGTACCCTGCCTGGCACCTAGTCAATGTCTGATAACTACTTGATAAGGAAACATATGGATTACTTGGGCAGGACCCCAAACCTGGTCTCGTTTACTTCCTGTGTGACTTGGAGCAAGTGTGACAGAGCCTTTGTGCGTGTGTGTGCTTTTTTTTTGGGGGGGGTGTCACACCTGTGGCATATGGAAGTTCCCAGGCTAGGGGTCAAATCGGAGCCCAGCCCCTGGCCTATACCAAAGTCACAGCAATGCCAGATCCAAGTTGCGTCTTCGATCTATACCACAGCTCACGGCAATGCCGGATCCTTAACTCATTGAGCGAGGCCAGGGATTGAACCCTTGTCCTCATGGATATTAGTCAGATTTGTTTCTGCTGAGCCACAAGGGGAACTGTGATGACAGAGACTTCTGAAGCCCCAGTTCCCTCTGTGGAAAATGAAGCCAATAATGTTGGTCGCCAGAGAATCAGGAGAGACAATGGGAGGAGAGTTATTTTCCAGAGACACAGACATCTGTTCAGGTCAGTTTTTACCTGCTCTTGTTCTTATGGTGGGATGGGACATTGAAGAGTTCCTGGACACATGGACACCCTTGATCGACATCAAGGACAATTTCCTTCCTTTGAATGTGGTCCAGAGTCTCCACCCCAGTGACATGAACAGTGAAGGATAAGGGAGTGGGGACAAGGCCCAGAGGGGGAGTGTGGGGGCCGTGCACAAGGTGGGAAGCCTGCCCACTTTCCAATCTCTTTCCTGGGCACCCAGCAGCACCCTCGATCCAGAATGCCTGTGCTCCACTGGCCTCACCTTGGCTCAGGGCACAGTTAGTGGCAGGAAAGCAGCACGTTGGACTTAGCAGGTGAACATTCTTAAGCTTGACTGTTCGAGAAGCAACCAAAGGTCTGTGACATCTAGTAATTTGCCAGTTTTCCAGTTTGAACTGCATCAGATTGGTGCAAAGAACAAATCCTCATGCAGCTTGTGACCCACCTAGTCAACAGCCCGGCATCCGCCCTGTGGAGCGTAATGTTTTATTTATAGCCGTGCGCCTGGTGACTCTCATTAAGGGTCCACAAGGATCTTTAGTTCAGTTAGTTCACTAGGACTTTATTGCATTTTTACATTAATTTGTATATCATTATATTATAATAGGATATATTACATATATACATTTTACATATATTTAAATTGCAGTAGTATTTTATTATGTATTATATTTACATTATTATATATTATATTTAAATTTTTTTGCTACAGTAGGACACTGAGGATTTCTAAAGACCTTCCAATGCAATTCCTCTGACAACAAAGTTTTACTCTATCATTTAGAATCACCTGGCTTGACTTGAAACCAGAGGATCCTGCATCCTCCTGGGTCCTCTGTGTAACTCAAAACAGTTCTAGTTACCCCTCCCCTGCCTGTTTGACCTGTGAGTGTCATTTATGGCAGAAATGTTCACTATTAAATTTTTTTCTCTACCATCTTTCTGACTGATGGTGCTACACAGGCAGGGTGGAGTGTTCTTGCCTGTCAGCTTCTCCCAGCCTCTTTTTTTTTTTTTTTTGTCTTGTCGTTTTAGGGCCACACCCACTGCATATGGAGGTTCCCAGGCTATGGGTCAAATCGGAGCTGTAGCTGTTGGCCTATAGAACAGCCACAGCAATGCCAGATCCGAGCCGCATCTGAGACCTATACTGCAGCTCATGGCAACGCCAGATCCTTAACCCATTGAACAAGGCCAGGGATGGAACCTGGTTCGTTAACCATGGAACCACAACGGCAACTCCCCTAGCCTCTTCTAATAAAGAGAACCAAGATTTTTCTTAGGGACCCAAGTTGTCTTAGGGTCAAAAAGAGTCAGTGAAAGAGCCAGCTGAGATATGGACATGGTCAAATCAAGATAGTACTGTTGAATTTCTAGATCAAGCCATGCCTGAAGCTGACATTTCCATTATCAGTTTCATAGGGCAATTATATCTCTTTTTATGCTTAAACCAGTTTGGGTTGAGCTTCTGTCTTTTGCAAAAACAGAGAGTCCTGACCAGTACATAAAGCCAGTATATAGACGTATCATTTCAACTGATTTCCCTACAAACCTAAACAGTTTACCCTACTTTGCTCCCCAAGACCTTCATACATGAAAAAGTCATTAAATCCTCACAACAGCTGGAACACAAGAGTTAAGGTCCATGGTCAAGGCTGCATAGCTCTGTTACCCGAGTTCATTCTGGATGGCTGGAAGCCCGCGCACCTCCAAATAGGGCAGCCCCTGATATGACAGTGGAGCTGGGTCCCACCCGCTTCAAGGCATAGTCTAAGAGCAGAATCCAGGCAACTGAATGGAACCAAAT
This sequence comes from Phacochoerus africanus, assembly GCF_016906955.1. Lineage (NCBI taxonomy): Eukaryota > Metazoa > Chordata > Mammalia > Artiodactyla > Suidae > Phacochoerus > Phacochoerus africanus. Next base: position 139,730,483 of record NC_062545.1, read on the forward strand.
TAAGATGTTGGGAAGAATGAAGTGCAGAGTGAGGTGCAGAGTGAGGGCTCAGAGGCCAGCACATCTGGGAAGGACAAAGCAATTGCCATGGCTGCCGAGTCCCTCATCCCGAGAAGGACTCTGGTTCCTGGGATGGGGACATGGGCTCTGAAATGTCAAGGCAAACCCAGACAGTGCTGGTTCTCATGGAATCTGGGAACCAATATAACAATGACTGGAAAGCAATGATCCGAAAGATATTCTTGCTGTAATTTTTCCACAGAAATATACTACGTAGCAAGCTAAGTAAATTCTTGGAAACCTGGAAACCCCCCAAAACTGGTAGATGCAGCTTTTTTTTTCTTTTTTACTATTTTATGAAAAAGAGATAGAGGAAAACCACATTTCTTGGATTTAACTTTGTTCACACAAACTTTGGGTTTTTTTAAAAGAAAAACTGGCACCGTTTAAGCATGGAAACTGTCACTCCAGTAACTTTTTAAATAGTTGCCTAGAATTGTGTGACTTGGAAAATTAATTTCTTTCCAGATGAAGAAACCCAAAACAGGTTTTCTAAGTGAAAATTATTGGTTCCCCCCTCCCCCATTCTCAGGAGGCAGAAGAAGTAACGGGCAGAGACCTGAGCATATTGGGACGCTCAGCCAAACAAAAGGGCTGTCTGCAACTTGCCTAAAATAGAAAATAAAAGTTAGCAGAGATTTCCGCCTGGCAGGCCCCTTTTCGGAGCCTCACAGGACGCTGCCCCAGAGCCTGTGTAATCAGTTAAAGCAGAAGCCCCAGAGCCCCATGGCTTCCTAACTTCCAGTCCCCTTCCGACCTGGGGGAGCAGGTTCACCCAACCAGTCACCTCCACAAGGTAGTGGCTTGTGCTTTGTTTTGCTGAAAAAATTCAAATCCCGTTAACGTTTTGGTTCTTTTTAAAGAACTTTGGACAATAATATACGTTACAAGAGCTTTATGTGGAGGAGGCACTAGAGAGGTGAGGTGCCCTTCATTGTAGGACAAGCCTTGGCTTTGAAGTGTGAAGGACAGGGGTTCGAATCTCAGCTTTGCCCCTTGCTGTCCGTGTGGCCTTATTCTCTCGGAATTCCGAGTAACAGGCGAGGATGACTCCTGGCTTGAGGGTCAGCAACGAAGGTGAGCAAGTGCTGGTCTGCACGTGCTTAGTGCTTGGGAACCTCCGCTAGCGTCCTGCTCCCGCCCGGAGAAGGCAGGTGGCTCACTTCACCTCCCCAGCTCACCTGAGAGGCTGGCAATGGCAGGCAGGAGGAGAGAGTGTGGGAGGGGCCGGGGTAGGAAAGAAATGAGCATCCAAGCTCGTACTAATCCTCACCTAGTACCTTATTAAAGTCCTTAAAGGAATTTGCATCGCGACCTCCCAGCTGACCATGAACCTGAAGCCCGCATCCCATCGTGCACCCGCCAAGGGTTCACATGAAATCCACAACGGCAGTCACACCCTCAAACTGAAGCCGATTTTCCGATTTCGAAAGCCGGACTGCAGCATTAAAAAAGGCTTTGTTTTCTTCTTCTTCTTCTTCTCCCTCTCTTCCTCCTTCCTCCCCCCCCACCTCCCCCGGCCAAGTCTCTCCCAGCGCGCACACAAAAGAAGACCCCGAGGCCAAGGTACCGGAACCTGCGGGTTTGTTTACCACTTCGGGCATCTCGGCGAGGTGCTGCCTGGCACCGCCACCTACCGGCGGGAGTCGGCCCTGCTCCCGGGAGCGGGCCAAAAACTGCCGGCCGATGACCCAACGCCGCAGGCATCTGAGGATAACCTTTCGCCTTTCTTTCCAAGACCAAATAAGGGGGCTCTTCCCTCAGCGTGCTGGGCCTGTGGCGGTTAGGCCAAGGGGCGTGGATTGGAGAATCCAGGAACGAGGCTGACAGTCCGCAAAACAACCGACCACATTGTTCCTGTGGCGGCCGGCCTCCTCCCTCCTCCGGGCGGGCACGGCCCGTGCCCAGGCGGGGCGCTCCCTGCCTCCGCAGGCGTGGAGAGCCGGGCGGGCGACTGGGCAGGGCAGCCGTCCCGGGGACCCCGAACCCCATCGGTAGCACTGCCAAGCCGCTGCCCCCACCCCAAGGAGTGGAGGGCAGGGTGCCCGCGGGCCCCGCCCCCTTGCCGCACTCCCCGCAGACCCTCAGGGCGGTGGGGCCGCAGAAGGGCGGGTCTCTGGGCCCTGGCGGGGCGGGGGGCGCAGACGGAGGGGAGCCAGGCCCCGCGGCCAGGCCTCGGAACCCTGGCATCGCCCCTGAGGGAGGGAGTCACTGGTGGTTGACAGTGTTTGGTAACCACAGAAACCAAGATTTGACCTATATTTTTGAATATGGCCTCAACTCTAGTTTTCCTTCTAGAAATCAAAGGGAGAGAGTCTGACCTGACTTGCTGTTGATTTTCCTCCTGCCCGGCGTTCCAGAATGCCACCCAGAAGGTTGGGCGAGGCGGGAGACCTCACTGGCTGGTTCGCCGGTGACTTGGAGGGTGACAGTGCTCTGGGCCAGGAGCAGTGGCTGTACACATTCAGAGCCTCCTACCAACCCCAGGTCCCCCATGGCGGTGGGGATATTTCTGGAGGGAAATTGGATGATTTTTACCAGGATTTTAAATGTTTACCATTTAACTACTTCCTCCCATTTCTAAGTTTTATTCTAAGTAAGTAAAGAGAATATGAATTCCGCTGATGGTCACAGCCCTGGTAATGTTGCCAACAACAGTTGGCCTTAACTGAACATTTACTATGTGCTGGAAACTGTTATAAATGTTTTATAAATATCTACTTACAACATTCCGCTGAAGTAGATATTCTTAATACCCTTGTTTTATGGAGGAGGAACCCGCAATCAAAAGTTAGGTTTTCACTCAAGATCACCCAGCTGGGGAGTGGTAGAGGCAGGATTTATGCTTGGACTGTGGAGCTCCTGAGTCTGTGCCCTTGACCGCAACACTAAATGTTTATCAATGGGGATTTGATTAATTTAGAGTACATCCGTATAATGGAATACTCTCCAGCCACTTAAATAGTGATGTAGATTGGGAATAATTGGCATGGAAAAATGTCCATGACATATTATTGAGTGAAAACAGCTGGTTACACAACGGCGTGTATAACAGGATCGCACAGCTGTGCAGAAGGGCGCTTGTGGCAGTGCTAACTGTGGTCACCTGTGGGTGGTGGGGTTACAGGTGGCTCACTTTACAGGTATGTTTTCCGAATGTTGTTGAGCCCTTTCGGGAAATGAATGTGGGTTATTTTCCAATAAAAGAGCTATTTTATGGTGTGCCTTCTGGAGAAAATATGTGTTAGATAAACGTCATTCAGGCATGAGTTTCAGTTTTGTTGCCATGCATTCAATGCTAATGAATCAACAACATGTTTTAATGTGTCTTTAAACAGAAAAAAAGCTATTTCATTTTTAAAAAAATAAATGGATAAAGGAAATAACATTTCTTGATATGTACACACACACTTGAGATCACTGTCAAGGCTGGTCTCACATCCCACTATCTCCGAGAGCCTTTCCTGATCCGTAGCATTGGAAGTTAGAGCTTCCCACACTCCTTACATGTGAGAACTTGTGTCCAGACAGATATTCAGCTACGTGAGCACATACCTATGTTACCAGCTAAACTGTAAATTCCAGAACGGAGGTGTAGATTATTCAGCTTTGCCGGTACATCCCTTAGCATCTTTCACAGCACTTTTTTCCCCCTATGGTCATACCTGCAGCATATAGAAATTCCCAGGCCAGAGACTGAATCTAAGCCCCAGCTGCAACCTATGTCACAGCTGCAGCAATGCCAGATCCTTTAACCTACTTCAATGGCCAGGAATGGAACCTGCACCTCCACAGCCACCTGAGCCACTGCAGTCGGATTCTTAACCCATTGCACCACAGAGTGAACTTCCTGTAGCACTTTACCCATTGTGGGTTTGAATATTTATTAGTAGATTGGTATGAACTCATGATGATGGAGTAATCCAAAGAAGAATTAATGATATAATTAATTTTTAGAATCTGCTGCTTGGCACACACTAGGTGCTCCATAAATGTTTGCTAGGTGACTGAGCCCAGGGATGCTCTGCTCCAAGCAGCTCTTCCCCTTGAGAAATCAAAATGAGAGCTGCTGCTTCTTCTTCAGGGACCTCTGTGTACCAGGTGATTAGCCATCTATATCAGGCAGAGAGCTTGGGAGGAACTGGCTCTGGTTAACTTAGCAGCAAAGAGTAGCTCTTGAAATTGATGGGAAGGAGGGAGAAGGAGGCTTGGAAGTTGGGCACGAATAAAGTCAGGCAGAAGGAAGACCTGGCCAAGGTCACGCCAGGGTTCCCTGGGCACTACCATCCCCCAGTGGACACCCCATGCCAGGGCCAGAGCTTGATGCAGTAGGTGGATTCTGTCTTGTCCCTTCATCTTGGACCACTTTGCCCAAGATTCAAAGCCTCAGATGGGATCAGCTGGCTCGCCCAAGTAATGTGCCTAGCGGTGGGCTGGTATATTTTTCACAATCTGCTCTCCAGTGGAAAAAGCTCTGATCTCTGGCAACTTGCTGACTTCTATGGTGTAAACATTCCTATCATGACTGATTTTTAGCTGACAACCATTTAAGACCCAGCTCAAAAGATGCCTGAGAATTTAAGAATCTCATCTCTGGTAGGCTGGTGAGTCTCACTCCAGCCCAGCACAGCATGTGCCCTGTAGACTGAGGTTCCCATGGTGGGGGACCCCCAGGGAAAGGAAGGAGGTGAGATGCCAGGGTGCCCAGAAGAAAATGGCACATATCCATATCCGAGAGCCACCCAAGGTGCTAACCAATCCATAGGTTAATGAGCTGTCCCTTCTATGTCAACAGTAGCTTTCAGAGTAAGACCCAAAGGAGGGTGAGTGATGGAATTTAAGAACGTGGTGGGGGAGAATGTTTGGAGGCAGAGACGGGTGGTGGGAGAGATGTTCAGATATGTTCCCTTCAGGTCTTAGTGTCCCTACTGTGCTTGTTATGGCAGCACTTCAAGGAGAAAGACCCAGCCCTCAGTTAGCCAATAAACAGTCATGAAGCAGTGAAGCCTCTCTAGGAAGAATTTATCCCTTTTCCAAGCCTCAAGTCCCAGGGCAAGAATAATTACAATAATGGCTACTCCGGTGACAGAGAGCATCCTCCTGTGCTAAGTTCAGACACTGTGCTGAAATTAGTCCTCCATCTAGGTAGTTTTCTAAAGATAGATAATTAATAAACAGTCCCACTGGCGTTTGGTCCCTTGTCCTCAAGGTTTCCTGAACAGTCTGTCCACTGGGTGCCCTTTATGGCAAGAGACTCATGTCAAGCACCCAATGTGGTCCCTTGGAAGCCCCTTGCTCTTGATGTAGGGAAGGAGGAAGCAGCTCCACTCCCCTCCTCCGGGTGAAGGTGTCAGTACTTGCAGCTCAGTCTTCTCCAAAGAGATGCTCTTTACAAATCTTCTCTAATATCCTACAACTCAATCCTTCTGCTCTTTTACAAATCTTCTCTAATATCCTACAACTCAATCCTTCTCAACTCTCCAGTGGGTCCTGATTTGGAGAGTCATGTGACAGGTTTTGTGCACACTGCTTTGGAAAGCAGACTGGATGGGCCTCTGTGCCTCTGTTGGAAGTTCCAATTTAGCATTCTGCAAGAATTTACCATCCGAGTGATAATTACAGGGGTCTTGGCCTGATGATAATTTGCTAAATTGTACACTTAGGAATTTGGCATCTTTCTCTCTGTGAGTTTATAAAAATACAGACCAAAACAGTTTTTAAAAATGTATATATCCATTTCCACATGAGAGGTGGAAGGCACTGGTGCTAAGAGAAATTAGTTGATTCTTGGACAAATAGTGCAAGAAATGGCAATGCTAGTTTCAGTCATGATCTGGGATCTTAAGGGATGAGCCAAATTCTTGCATGGTGAGGGGTGAGTGGGTGTTGATGTGAGTTTAGGAATGGACCCCAAGGGCAGGGACTCATGACATTGATTTGTAGAGGTAAGATAAGATAAAACCACCCTTTGACAACCTCTTATCCTGTCTTGTAGCCCTGGCATGTTCAGTCACGTGTTCCTCACTGGCTCCTGGAAAGTCTTCCCACCAGAATAGCAATGGCTATTGAATAGGTCACTTCATAAGGCTGTCTTTTAGCCCTCCACCTCTGCTTCTGTCTCATAGGATCCCAGAGGGAAAGGCCAGTCATCAACCATTAGGCATGGCCTGTGTGCTTCTTCTAATGGCCTCTCCACTCTCTAAAATTAGTCTGCACCCATCAATTTGGGAAGAAGTCCTGCCGTGATAACAAACAACCCCAAAATCTCAGTAGCGCAAAACAAAAAAGCTTTATTTCTCAATAATGCTCCACTGTTGGGAGTCTGAGGCCTCTGCCTGCATCAGCCTCACTCCAAGACACAGGTTGACAGAGAAACCATTAGCCAGAAAGTTGCCAGCTGCATGGCAGAGGGAAAGAGTTTAGTAAATGGTTTGCTGGCTCTTAAAAATCTTCTGCCTGGGAACAACACTCATCATTTTCACTCACATGTTTTTGTTTGCTTGTGTTTTTTGTGGCAAAAGAAGTCACATAGCTAACTCCGTGTCACAGGGCCAGTCTCATGGCCAACTCCAATCCTATCATTGCTCAGAAAAAGAGCAGGATGTATGTGATTGACAGCACTAAGCACTACCTCAGAGCCCTTCTCCAAAGCCCTGTCAGATGCATCTAGAGGACAGCTGTCAGTGGCAAGCAGGAATGGGACAGAGTCCAGAAATGGGTTAACTATTTTGGGTCCAAAAGAAAGGACCAAGCAGAAATTTATGCCTGCAAGATGGTGATGGCAATGGGCCCTTTGGGTAGCCGAGAGGAGGGGAGTCTAAGAGAAATAGCTTGGGTAAGTGGATGGGAATGGAAGAATGAGCATGAATCCAAGAAGGATAAGAGATGAATGGGGACATTCTCATTATCAAACTCTTGGCTTCTCTGGATTCCCAACAATGGAGCTTTCATTGTTGGTTTAGTGGATTCAGCTCCGAACCTCAAGGCAGGTCTTCTGTTTGCTGAGAACTTGATAAGCCTCCTGAGCACAGGGAGGAAATATTGGCTTTTCTGCACCTCTCTGTGTACTGTTCTCTCTATCCCTTCCAGACCTGCCCAGAGTCCTAGTGGGGTTTCTACCTTCCTTTCCCTTAGAAACAAGTCCTAATACATCATAGTTCCTGTACAGTTCTCTTTATTTGAAAATATATTATTAAATTTCCAAATATTTAAAAGGAGAGAGTCCAGAGAACTCCCGAGCACACATTCTGAAAGACATTTCCTGAAAGTGCTCTGTTCTTATAGTAAGATAACCATGCACTACCTTGCAGAAATCTGGACTCAACCCACCTGCACATAAGCTATATTACTTGTCCCATTTTGCAGAGGTGTAAATTGAGATTCAGAGACATGGTTAGGGACACACAGCAAGTGAGGACAGAGCTGATGCCACATCCACCTGCAGCAAGGTTGCTTGAGCTGCTGGAGCCTCAGGGGTGAGTGGAGCTTGACTGGAAGCCCTGGTGGGAAGGAGGCATGTCTTTCTCAGCAAGGGGTAAGGTGCTATGTGAGCTTGGCTCCCCTGCCAGCTTGCTTTGCTCTGAGATGGTTCTCAGTTATCAGGGGTTAGGAGGAAGCAAAAGACAAGAAATCGGAAGGGTCCTTATTCCCCAAGAAAGCATCACTGTGGAATGTAAGAGTGTGGACCCTCAGACCATCAGCTATATACTCCTCTGTTTATTCATTCAGCAGGTATTTACTGAACCCCTACTCTGTACCAGATCTGGGAACACAAAAATGAGCAAGTCAGCCTGGAGTCCTACCTCACAGAGGAGAATCCTTCCTCTCCAGCTGGTTGACAATCTCAAATGGGAATTCTTGTCATGGCTCATTGGTAATGAACCTGACTATTATCCATGAGGACTCAGGTTTGATTCTTGGTTTCATTCAGTGGGTTAAGGATCCAGTGTTGCCTGAACCTTGGTGTAGGTTGCAGATGCAGCTTGAATCTGGCTTTGCGGTGAGCTGTGGCTCCGATTCTACCCCTAGCCTGGGAACTTCCTTATGCTGCAGGTGTGGCCCTAAAAAGCAAAAGCAAACAATCAAAAACATGATCTCAAATGACATAATGGGAGCCTCAGTTTCCTTACCTCTGAAACCAGGCATAATAAGTTTTCGTTGAGCAAAACTGAGTGAAGTGTAAAGAGTTCATGCACATGGATGACTGAAACCCACTGGCTTCTTCTATGTCCATGGCAGGGGTAACTTTCAAGATATTGAATAACCTGGAAGGCACAGGGATTGATCAGTCCAACAGGACATCAGACTGACCAGAAATGGTTTGGCCAGCGTGCTGGCCATGGTCTTGCTGTGTTTTCATAAGTAGATGTTTGGGAGCTCCAGTAGCTAGTGCACCATGATCTAATAAAGGGTGGTCACCCAGAGTTGTCGGTTTCCTAACCTGTTGGCTCAGGCCCATCTCTTCTGTGCTCCTGGTTACCAGGGGCTGGCAAGCTTGTGTGGATGGATCCCACCCCTAACTTCCTGCAAGTGCTCTGTTCTTGTAGTAAGATAACCATGCCCTACCCTGCAGAAAATGGGACAAGTAATATAGCTTATGTGCAGGTGGGGGCCAAGGATATTTGGAGAGTAACAAAAGAATATCGAAATAACCAGATCCTCATCCTGTGCTTAAAGCCCACGACTTTTGCTTTTGCTTTTTGGAAGGGCTGAAAGAATACCTTGCTCCCCTTTCCATGGGGGTAAGGAGCCCCTGCCATGATCATGACCAAAGTTCCCACGGAAGAAATAGTACCACGGTACCCGCTGGAAGGATGGAGGCGTAAGCAAGAGCTTCCCTCGCTGCTGCTAGGAACCCACCTGAAATAAATTTGTTCTGCACTAGTTACAGATATGTTACAAAGCTTCATCTCTTAAAGTGGCAGCAAATGTCTTTTAATATTAATGAGAATGACTCTGGGAAAAAAAATGTCTCTAGAAAGGTTTTTTTGTTCTTCCAGAACATTAGGTTCTCCACATTTCATTGCCCAGTGAAGACTCCCTGCCTTGCTTCCTCGTGATTAAAAACCAGTTGGTCCCCATGTTTGTGTGTGGCTATGCCTTTAGACCACGTGCAAGAAATTACACAAAGGTTAGGACTGGAATTGAGGTCGGTTCTGGGAATGAAAATCCTGCCAGCTCTGTTTGGAGAAACCCCACGTGGAAAGATAAATTGCACTGAGAAACCCTGACAGTCAGTGTGAAGTATTAATGCATCATGGCGAAGTATTTCAAATCACGTTTCTCACAATCATTTCCCCCATTCTGCCAGTAGAAAGAAAATGGAGACATTGGCGTACGGGATCAGGATCATATGGAGTAGCGCAGTGAGGGAAACCATTCCGCCACCCCACCCCCCCAGAAGCTCGCTGGGTTTTGGAAATGCTAATGACTTATGTGACACGTGACTCTCTGAAGATGCTATTATTACACCTACGTTACAGATAAGAGACTGAATCATCAAAAAAATTTTTTCAGTGATCTGCCTGATGTCAACTTAGAAGTCACTGGTAATGCTTTTGAAGGAACCTGCTGCTTGACTGTGGCTGATGTGAGGCCAAGGTTAGCAGACAAGAGGTGAGGCCAGATGGCTTCCTAAACTCTCTGACCTTTCTCTACCACGTGGGAGAGCAGAGCGGGAGTGAGAGGAGCCTCCACTTGGCTGACCATTGATGGGGGGAGGGGACCCGGACCGATTCCAAATGGACAAATGGACAGTAGGGAGACTTGCTCCAGGGCCGCTGTGGGGGCCACTTCTTCAAAGTTACCTCAAAAACCTACACCTTCCAAATAGTGGCTCTGAGAGTGTTGTGGAGCTGGTAGGGACACAGGGCCAGTTCCCACTGCCCCCACACTCCAGGTCAGCCCCCACGTAGAAGCCAGGAGTCTTGACAAGCTGCTCCTCCCAAAGACATGCCGAATCTTTGCGTTGATACCACTTACATTTGTTTGAGCTCAGACTGAGACATGAACCAAAGCCTGGGCAATGTTAAGATGTTGGTGGATCCTGAAAACATTGCCGTTTCAAACACGGGAGCAGTTTTAGCTTTGTAGGAGGTAGAGCCTAAATGCATCTTTGGGAAGGTGTTACCTAGGTTCCAGAAAATTGGTTTAAACAAAGGATGCAAATGTTTGAACATCTGCCCCATCTAAGAACAGGGTCTTGAAAATAGAAGACGCAAACCACAGACTGCATCCAATTTTCTACACAGTGTTTTAAAAAGAAATGAGTTCTCATTTTATTTATTTATTTACTCATTCATTCATTCATTCATTCATTACTTGCCCTACACAGTGTTTTAAAAAGAAATGAATTCACATTTTATTTATTTATTTACTCATTCATTCATTCCTCAGCCACACCTGTGGCATATGGAAGTTCCTGGGCTATGGGTTGACTCAGAGCTGCAGCTGCTGGTTTACACCACAGCCACAGCAAGCCCAGATCTTAGTCACGTCTGTGACCTATGCCTCAGCTTTCGGCAATGTCAGATCCTTAACCCACTGAGTGAGGCCAGAGATCCTTATGAACACTATGTCAGACTCTTAGCCTACTGAGCCACAATAGGAACTCCCTGAATTCACATTTAAAAGCTGGATCTTACACTTAAAAAAAACCCTGAAAATCTAGCATCACTGCATCTGCATTTGTGAGTGGGCCCTGCTGCCCCTTTTGCACAGGGCATGCCTTCCAGGCTCCTCTCACCCTATAGCACCCACATTCCCATGGACCCCAGCATGGAGGACAGGCATCAACAGTCACTTGTCACTTCATTTGCACCCTTGTTTTTATTACAGCAGACTCAAGTGTTTCTTGGTACCTGAGCCCAAGGTATGAAGCATGAAAAGAATGACAGCTAAACACATTGACGCCACTGACTGGCTCCTTAGAGACATTTGGGTTTGCATCCCCTTAATACAGAGGATTGCATCTCCTGGAGGCCAGATGCTAGCAAGATTTCCTTTGGATAATATTTTCTCAAGGAGGGATCTGGGCCACCTGCGGCATCCAACTGTTGTTTGTTTGCGGTTTTTTTTTGAAAGAAATATTAATATTAAAGCTAATATTTACTGAGCACTTACTCTGTGCCTGGCAATTTTCCAAGCTCTTTACATGAATTAACTTCTATAATTCTCTCATGAATATGTAGTAAATACAACTCTTACTATTTTATAGATGAAGAAACAGAGGCATAAAGAGCTTGAGCAGGTCTCTCAGTGAGGCAGCAGCAGAGTCAGGATTCAAATGAAGGTGGCAGGCCCCAGACACAGCGCAGTAGCCACCAAGCCATCCTGTCTGCATGTGCTCTGTGGGTCTTCCCTGGGGTGGTTTTTCACAAGTTTATCTGTCAGAGTTGGTTAGACTATGGTGCAACAGGAACTGTCAAATCTCAGTAGCTTAAAACAGCAAAGGTTTGTTTCTTGCTTATGCTACCTGATTACAGAGGGTCAGCTGCTATGTCACGGTCATCCTAGGCAGACAGAGCCAACCCATCTGGAACCAGGCCAGTTGCCATGACAGAGGTGGAAAAGGATAGCAACTGGGCCTCAGCTCTTAAAATCCTCCTCTAGGAAGAGGAATTGACCACTTCTTCTCACATGTCATTGGCCAAAGCCAGCCCAGGATTGCACTGGGGAGTGCAGTCCTCATGCAGAAAGAGGAAGTGGTGGTGGATGGTCTACACAATAGGAGATGGAGCCAGTCTGCAGAAGGGACATCCGTGAGCCTCAGAACAAGCAGAGCTATTTGGGGCACCGGAGGACAAAGTTCGGCACAAAATTAAGAAGGGGACTTTTTTCTTCCCAGCTCTGCTCCTGCTCCCTGGATGGGATTGATGGCTTTGGGAACCCTGGGAGGCCCAATCATTGGAAATATTAGCATGGAACAAAGCACACTCCTCTACCAGGACCTTTTCATACGCTGTTCCCGCTGCCTGGATCTGTATTCCCACTCCACCCCCACATCATTTTGTGTGGGTTTTTGTTTGTTTGTTTGTTTTTTGGTCTTTTTGCCTTTTCTAGCCTGGAGGTTCCCAGGCTAGGGGTCGAATCAGAGCTGTAGACACCGGCCTACGCCAGAGCCACAGCAACATGGGATCCGAGCCACGTCTGCAACCTACACCACAGCTCACAGCAACGCTGGATCCTTAACCCACTGAGCAAGGCCAGGGATCAAACCCGCAACCTCATGGTTCCTAGTCAGATTCGTTAACCACTGCGCCAGGACGGGAACTCCCCTTTTTGTGTTTTAACAAGAAGTTCAATTCCTCTGGGAAGCCTCCCTCACACCTGTAGCTGGATTAGACCCTCATGTTAGTTTCCTTCATGGCAACTTGTGGTTTTATTTTCTGGCACTTATTAAAGACTATTGTTGCATGTTGATTTCTGTGATAATGTGATCTTGTCTTCCCTAAAAGCCTGGAAGCTTCCTGAGGGCTGGTTCCAAGCCTGTCTCTCTCTCATCTTTGCACCCCCAGTGCCTGGCACAGGACCAAGTGCATCTCCTCATACCGACAGAACACAAGGCTGGGACATGCAACAGCACTGTGAGCCAACAGGAGATTCCCCTTTGAGGACCCCAAGAAATAATTTAGGGGGACTTTCCAGGGTTCCCAAGGTCCTGTAGTTGAGGTGGACTCATGAGTTCAAAGAAGGGTGAGCACTGTCTTTTTTAGGGGACCCCCAGAAACAGAACATGAGCCAAGGGTTAGAAGCAAGTAGTGCATGTGACCTCAGGCATCCTGGGAAGGGAATGGGGAAGTGAGGCAAGGATGGGGAGTAACCCATGCCTTTTAAGGTGTCATTGTGGGCCATTTAAGCACAGTGCCCCGGAACGCTCTGGAAATGGTGAAACACACCACACAGTTATTCTCTCTGGAACGTGGGGAGCTGGGGTATCTATACACCAACTCCAGCTGGTCCGTGGTGAGACTTGCCTCCAAGACCTGCTGAGCTGGACAGCAAAGCTGGCTCTTGCAGCTAAAGAAAACCTCAGACAGAAATGCAGGTGCTGGCAGTTGGAAGGAATGGGGGCCAGTCAGAAGCAACATCTGCTTCACTGGGAAGAGCAAGTTCACCCCTGTTCTCCCTGTGGCATTTTCCCTGGGTGAGAGCTCAGGCTCTGACTCTAAGGTCTTCAAAACCTATTTCAGATTTCCTGGCCCTCTAAGCACTATTCCTGTATTTAGAGAGGCACTAATGCCAAATAAGATACTGTGTTAAATAAGGCTGGAAAGCTTTACCAAGGATCACCTCTTCTTAGACAATCACAAAGCACATGGTCATATTAAAGTCTTTAAGAAGGACTGCAGAAAGGAAATCTGTTTAACTATTTTACCCAGGATTTTCTAAACTCATTTGACATTGGAACACTTTTATACCAAATTGCCTGTATTAGTAATTTCTGATTTCCATCCCAAAGAACTAGAATTCTGTGGAACACACTTTGAGAAAGCTATTGGATTTCCAACCAATCTACTGAAGGCTTGAATAAGAAAAAAAAGGCTGAGGAAGCAAGAATTCATGCTCTTTGCTCATGATCTTCCACCTTCTAGCTTGTCCTGCCTTTGGACTTGGACTCAGACTGGAAATTACACCATCAGTTCTCCTCAGCCTCCAGCTTGCTGACCAAAGATCATGGGACATTTCAGCCTCCCTATTTTGGAGGAATTTATTATAAGAAATTGCCAATTCTGGAGTTCCCGTCGTGGCTCTGTGGTTAACAAACCCAACTAGGATCCATGAGGATGAGGGTTTGATCCCTGGCCTCACTCAATGGGTTAAGAATCTGGCGTTGCCGTGAGCTGTGGTGTAGGTCACAGATATGACTTGGGTCCAGCATTGCTGTGGCTGTGGTATAGGCCAGCATCTGTAGCTCTGTTTCCACCCCCAGCCTAGGAACCTCCATATGCCACAGGCGTGGCCCTAAAAAGAAAAAAAAAAATTGCCAATTCCTTAAAAGAAATCATGCCTACATGTACACACACACGCACATGATTATATGTATATATAATATTGGTTCCGTTTCTCTGAAGAACCCTGACTTATATAGATTTTGGTATAGATTTTTGGTAGGATGGTCCACGGGGCCTCGTAATTTATGGACTGCTTTGTGAATGAATAGCCATGACAGAAATCTCAAGGCCTTCACATGAAAGATATAGCTACTATCTCCCTGTTGAGGTGGAATCCTTTGTTCTAAGAAACATGTAAATTATACATTTGCTAAGAACGTTATTTATAAATTCCAATGGGAAAAAGTCCAAATAGCGGAAAAGCTGATACAGTAATTACACTTAGTTTTGAGGTTAATTCTACTGCAAATTTTTTCTTAAATTATGTTTCTTGACTTTGCCCATAGTCATGAGTGAAGTGCTTACAGGAAATCAGCATATGGCTCCTTAATGAATCAACAGTGCATGACCAAGAAGTGTACAGGTTGGTGTTTATTTTGAGAGCAAAGGGAGAAAAATTAAGGTATTGTTTGCTGGAAAAATCACACTCTTGTGTGTTGGGGGATGGGAATCTTCTTAATTTAACAGTGTTCTCCTACCACTAATTTGAATCCCTAAGTAGTGCTTAACTATTGCCCTCCTGGCTATTTCCTACTGTCAACTATATACTTTTAATTAGGAGAGTTCCTTGCAGCCGAACAACAGAGGGGTGATCCTTCCACAGAGAATGACTTTCTGTAATTCAAGTCCAGAGACAGGACTTGAGAGACACAGAAACAGGAAGAAACTAAGGATCGTGTCTCTCTGATTTGAGGGAAAGTCAAGCTTCAAAGGTGATGAGAATTTCTCCCCAGAACGTTATAAAAATGTGTGCTAACTACATAACACAGTATGAAGCCAAAGCCTGGCAGAATACCTGGTCACAGATCTGGTTGCTGCAATCTCTCCATGCTTCCTTGGAAGCCTCCTATTTCTCTTGCCAAAAAGAATTCTTCAGAAACCTGGTTGCTGAATTACTGTCATGTGGACTATACCCCACCTAGTGGTTAACAGGACAACTGCAAAAATAGCTTCACAGATCCCATGCCAAAACTGGACAGCAGACCTAAATTATCTATGCCAGTGGTTCTCAGACTTTGCTACACATTAAAAATCACTCTGGAAACTTGTAAAAAATGTGATACACAGGCTCCTACCAATTAAATCAGCATCTCGAAGTGGGGTCCAGGCGTCAGCATTTAAAAATTCCCCAGAGGATTCCAATGAGGACAATGACCCTTGTAGTTGCCGAGGCAGAGGGAGTGGGATAGACTGGGAGGCTGGGGTTAATAGATGCAAAGTATTGCATTTGGAGTGGATAAGCAATGAGATCCTGCTGTATAGCACAGAGAACTATATCCAGTCACTTGTGATGGAACACGATGGAGGATAATGTGAGAAAAAGAATATATATATATATATATATATATATACACACACACACATATATATACACACACATATATATACACACACATATATATATATGGGTCACTTTCCTATACAGTAGAAATTGACAGAACACTGTAAATCAATTATTATGGAAAAAATAAAAGTCAGTAAAAAAAGAACAATGACCCTTGCAACCAAAAGAATGCACTAAAATGTAGGAAAACTTCCTTCCTGCAGTAATCTCATATCACACATTTCATTTAAAAGAGTTTATATATAGAGGCTTCTTTTTTCCCCTCTTTTTCTCTAAAATTGGATCACTTTTTAAAAATGGGATCAATACACAGAATTCCAGTGAGGTTACAAACACAGACGTGAATCAGAGGCTTGGGTTCCCATCCCAGCTCCACCACAAACCTGCTGTGTGACTTTGTGGTGCCACATTGATAAGCCAGGACTGATGGGAGCACAGCTTCTTTGGTCTGGATGTTTTCATGAGTCAATACCTGTGAATAACTTACAACTGGCCCTACTGCATAAAAAAAAGTTACTCAAATGTATGTTATTAAGAAGCAGTGACATTGGAGTTTCTGCCGTGGCTCAGTGGAAACAAATCCAACTAGGAGCCATGAGGTTGTGGGTCCAATCCCTGGCCTCACTCAGTGGGTTAAAGATTCGGTGTTGCAGTGAGCTGTGGTGTAGGTCGCAGACGCGGCTCAGATCTGGTGTTGCTGTGGCTGAGGTGTAGGCCAGTGGCTACAGCTCTGATTAGACCCCCAGCCTGGGAATCTCCAAATGCAACAGATGTGGCCCTCAAAAGACAAAAAAGATGAAAAAAAAAAAAAAGAAGCTGTGACATTACTTTAAAACTTGCTTTTTCAACTTCAATACGTTGTAGACATCCCATATAGTTCATACAATAGATCTAACTTATTCTTTAATAACTGCAAGAGGCCATCTGTGAAAATATGTCTTTTGAAGTTTAATACCGACCAAGTGGATTTGCTGGGTTAAAGATATATATATATATATCTTGACATGTTAATTGATGCTGCCAGCCAGTGTCCTTTACCAAAAGGAAGTAATTCACCCCCATACTAGCATTGTATAAGATGGTCTGCTTCCTCTACCTCTTCATAAACACCAAATGTGCTTTCGAAGCCTTTAGGTTCTCACCAATAAGATTCGTGAATTAAAAAAAAAAATGCTGTTGTGCTGGTATAAGTTGTAGTTCCCTATCTAGTAGAGAGTCTGGAGAGTCTAGAGAGCTTTTCAAAGTTTTGTGGGTTTGGGTTTTTTTGTTTGTTTGTTTTTGACTGCACCTGTGGCATGTGGCAGGTCCAGGGCTAGGGACTGACCCCATGCCCAGCAACAGCCTGGGTAGCTGAAGTGACAACACTGGATCCTTAACCCATTGCACCACAGCAGGAACTCCACACTTTAATTTTTTAATAGTCAAACTTGTTAGTCTTTCCTATATGCATCCTAGAGTCCCGGTATTGTATAATTAATGCTCTCCTTTCCTGTCTTGAAGCTATGCAAATTTCCTCCTAAATTTTTTTCCTCTATTTTTTGTTTTGTGTTTTTTGTTTCAAGCTTTACTGCATTCATAATGATTTTATTCATGGTTGGAGGTGTCTTCTTTGCAGGCCAATAACCAATTATGCCAATTGGTTATTAATTAACATTAATTAAATAAGCCATCTTCTCTGCATGGAACAAAATTGTTAATACATACTTAGATCTTTTGGATTTTTTGGTTTTCTGATCTGTAAGCTTATTAGTGAGCCAAATGATACAGTTAAAAAAAAAATCACATTTGCATTTTGGAAAGTAGTATCTGGTAAGACAATTCTCCTTTAGTATTTTTTTGAAATTAAAGATTTTTTGCTGTCAACTCTAAAAACATTTTGAATTTCTTTAATATAAATGTTAAAATGCTTTTGTACAGCTCTAGAAAACCACCAACTGATATACTGATTAGAATTAACTTAAGGTAAATATTTATTTGAAAATCATTGACACTTTTTTTTTTTTTTGGCTTTTTGCTATTTCTTTGGGCCGCTCCCGCGGCATATGGAGGTTCCCAGGCTAGGGGTCTAATCAGAGCTGTAGCCGCCAGCCTACGCCAGAGCCACAGCAACGCGGGATCCGAGCCGCATCTGTGACCTATACCACAGCTCACGGCAACGCCGGATCCTTAACCCACTGAGCAAGGCCAGGGATTGAACCCGCAACCTCATGGTTCCTAGTCGGATTCGTTAACCACTGCGCCATGACGGAACTCCTGAAAATCACTGACACTTTAATGATGATTCATTCTTGCCATCCAAGGACACACTCTGCCTCACCATTTGTTCAAATATCCTTTTTATGCCTTTAGCAAAGTGCTATGGCTTTCTTCAGGGAAGGTCTCATAATTTTGAAGAAAAGTAACAAAATAAGGGGATTTATACTACAGCATTATCAAGAGTTGTTATGAAGCACAATAACTAAGACAATGTGGCATTGGAACCAGATTAGACAAATGATCAGTAGAAGAGAATAGAGAGTCTAGAAGTAAACATACATGTTCAGTTTGTGATAAGGGTGACACTTTTGTCATCAGAGCAAAGGAAAAGAATGCTCTTTTCAATAAATAGTGCTGGGTAAATTGGAAATCAATATGGGCAAAATTTATGTTGATCTCTATAAACAGTCTACAAAAAAAAAATCAAATCTGGCTGTTATTTCAAATTTTATCCACGCTCTTCTGTGGGATCAGTCCTGGGTCTTTGTGCCTCACGTCTCATCAAACCTCAGATAATGACCAAGTCTCCACCTAAGACTTGTGTCTCAACTTGTGTCACGGCTAAGAAGTTGTGTCTGCTTAGGCTCCTAGCATTGCATCCTACCTTACCAAGTTCGACATGACTTACATCTGGTTTATACACTGTCTTGGGTTGTCTTTGCTCCATGACCCTCCACTAACTTGACAAATGAAGACTTGACTCTTTGGGGATCTGTTGCCCGTCACTGAGATCCCTGTGCCAAACCTCAAGAGGATCCCAGTCAAAAGCATATTTAGGACCCAAGACATTGCCTGGTACCTAGTTCCTAGTGAGTCACTCTCCTCCATCCTATTACACTGAGAGAGTTGTTAAAAATTCCATGGTTTGGTCTTGTTGCTGCAAAATGTCAGTGACATTTGCTTCCTCTATTCCTGACAGTGACATTGTGAGAATAAGTGAAATACTGGGCTACCCTCACTGTTAACAATAGTTTATTGAATACAAGGCACTTTCACATCTATTATCATGTCTATCCTGAGACTCAGTTTCAGAAAAATTAATCCTCATGTTGGGTGCAAATATAAGGGGAGAAATTGCTCTTTAATACATTAAAAAGTATCCCAATTCCTTTATCTTTCAGAATTCCATTCTCTGTATTTCCATTTTGATTGGCTTTTCTGTTATTCATTCCCCAAACATATCTTTATCCCATTCACAAAGGAAAAACTCACATAGAAGAGCAAAAATGTGTTCAGTTGCATGTGGTCTACGAATTTTGAAAGGAATCTGTTGAGAGGAGCAAGGAATCTGATCTTGGTGAAGCAGCCAGAATTGCTTGAGCCCTTTGTAGGCTTGCAGCCTGGTTAAAGCACCCACCCGTGTGGCCTAAGTTCCCTGAAAGACTTGACTGGGAATCCCGTCAGCTTCCCCTCTGGTCTCTCACCTCCTATTTTTGGTCCAGCCTCCTCCCTTATTTGATAGCAATTCCAAAATGTTCAAAAATTCCCATCCATTTAAGACCATTTAGATCTTTTTTGATCCAAAAGGCAATTCATTAGTTCAAGACAGGCTTTCCCTTTGTGGCTCAGTGGGTTAAGAACCTGACAGAGTGTCCCTGAGGATATGGATTCAATACCTGACCTCATTCAGTGGGTTAAGGATCTGGCATTGCCACAAGCTGCAGCGTAGGTTGCAGGTGTGGCTTGGAGCTGGAGATGTTGTGGCTGTGGTGTCGGCCCCTAGCCCTGGAACTTCCGTAGGCTGCAGGTGTGGACGTAAAAGAAAAAAAAAGTTCAAGATAGGGTTTTTATAATTGTCAATATCACTTACATTTTTATTTTTATTGTAATGCTATCCTCTTTGGTGAAGCGGATGCTTTCAGAAGAACAGATTTTAATTTCCCAGGGTCGCCTCCCCCACATCTATGCCTCTTCTTCTACTTTCATCTTCCCATTCACTTGTGTCCTTTCAATAAATGTATTTTGATGACCTCCAGAAGGCAGCCTATCTAGAGATACATTCATGTAGAAGAGCCCCCTGTTTGTGCTTTATCTGTTTGAGGCATTCTCCTTTCCCTCTTGGCCACATTTTACACTCTTCCCAAACTCATTACTGCACTCGTGGACCCAGATTCCTGAGGCCATCAGCTGTTCATTTTCCTCTGAGGGGCTACCTGGGCTCAAGCCAGCAGCCAGAGGAGACACAGGGCTCCTTGACAAACCCTCCACAGTCTTCATTTCCTTCCTCTCCCCCTGTTTATCATGGGGACCTTGGTCTCATTTTAAACAGAAAATCACTTCTTGTCACGTGTCCTGTCAAAAGCCTTTTCTTAATCCAGGCTGACACGGCAGCCCCACTGCCCACTGTCCCTGCCCAACCTTTGGCTACTTTTCTGGAGGTGACTTAGCTGCCCGATGCCTTCTTGTCACTGGCTGCCCTGTCTTAGGCCCCCCTGGGATTTCCCTGGGCTCTTAGCTGCTGGGGAGTGTATGTTGCCAGTGTCACCACTGCTCAAGACACATTTCTTAAGACGGAGCCTGAGCAAGACAAAGCAAGCCTGCACCTCATTCTTATTCACCACTGAAGACATGCAAATGTTGTGAAGTGAGGAACATTTGCATTATTCCAATCACCTAATTTATCTGTATTTCTACCTTCATTTGTGAAATAAAGGGTTCAGTGAAGCAAAATCAACAAAGCTTTGGGAACACTTACAAACACAAATAAAATAAATATTGTTCCTCCAAAATATATTTTGACACAATTTGTATTCTCTCTTTACGGGTTCTGGCTGGGGGTGGGGTGGGAGGGGGAAGATTGACAATTGTTATAAATCAGGCATTTCCTGAAAGCGATAAACCTATTTCAGGGACTTTAGGCTTGTAGGATTTTAGAGCCAGAAGTGATTGGTATTAGTTATCTAGGGCTGTGTGACGGATGATCTCAAATCAACAAATATTTATTATCTCACAGTTTCTGAGGAGCAGGCATTAGGGAGCGGCTTAGCCGCGTGGTTTTGACTCAAGGTCTCACATGAGGTCCAGTCAAATTCTTGGCCAGGCTGCAGTCATCTCAAGGATTGACCGAGGCAGGTAAATCCTCTTCCAAACTCACCAGCATGGCATGATTGTTTCCTGAAGGCTGTTGGTCTAAGTCTTGAGTCCCTTGCTGCCTATGCTTCTCCAAAGGGCCACACAGGATACATCATCTGACCACTCCCAAAGTGATCCAAAGGAGAAAAACAGTAACAAAGAAGGAAGCCACTGTGTCTTTTACAGCCCAAACTTGAGTGTCATGTCCACCATCCCAGGCACAATGGGTGAGGGAATGACAGGAAATGAGTCACTGGGGCCACCTTGGAGGCCGACTACCATGGAACCTTGGAGATAACAGAGTCTGATTCCTTCAGATTATGGCAAAGGAAGCTGCGACCCCAGAGAGATGAGCTGAGTTGGTTAAGAGCATATACTGGCCCAAACCAAGAATCGAACTTGGGATTCCCGTAGTTCAGAACATTTCAATTTAGCAGCTACTCATTTTACTTATTTGGCACTTACGGAAAGCAAGACTGAGCCAGGCAGTGTGGAGATTCCAGCGTGAAGAATACAACTCTGGTCCTTGCCCACGAAGTCATAGGGGTGGTGAGGAGTGGGGACCCCCTGAATGAGATCACGCAGGAGAAGGGAGCACACTTTATCAGAGAGTACAACTGAGACCACTGAGAGTCCAAAAGATGGCCTGATTCCCACAGGCACCATCAGGGACAGCTTTGTGGATATGGAGACATTTGAATTGGGCCTTGGAATACAGGTAGATTTTTGCCAACATGACGAAGAAGGGACCTAGACTGAGAGTCCATGATTTGAATTTGACCCTGATGTCTCCAAATCTAACTCTCTGAGGCTCAGGCACAGCAATGTTGGTCCAAGGTTCACCCTTCTTGGCTACTGATGACGAAAGCTTGGGGCTATCTGGGAGGAGGGCCCTGGCAGCCTTTGAACTGCCAGTGAACTCTGAGAGCTTCATTTGCCTTCACTGCCACTGCTCTTTTTACTGGTAGAGCTGATACCTTGTAATCAAATAATTAAAGCAGCTTATTGGAGTTCTTGCTATGGTGCAATAGGATCAGCAGCATCTCTGCAGCACAAGGATGCAGGTTTGATTCCCTGACCCAGCCCAGTGGGTTAAAAGGGTTTGGCATTGCTGAAGCTGCAGCACAGGTCACAGCTGTGGCTCGGATATGATCCCTTGCCAGGAACTCCAATATGCTGTGAGGAAGCCAATAAAGAAAAAGAAATAGAAAAAAGAAATTAAAGCAGCTTCTCGACCATAGCTATCTGTGTCATCAAAACAATTTCTAATTTCAATGGAAAAAAATTGTAAGTATAGTTGGTAAGTTGATGTCTGCCTGTTTTGGAGAATTATCTTTGCCCACTGATTTATCTGCTTGTAAGTTGATCTCAGGGATTAACCACTGAGGGCATGGTAAGAGGTTAGAAAGGGAAGCTAGAACTAAGTGCTGCATGTCTCCAACCTGGGCCAGAAGGTGGGGACAGAGGGATGATCAACAGAGGTCAATTACAGTTATGTGTTCATACCTGATCCATTATCTATAGCATTTAGAAAGTCCACATGTGCCTATAAGTGAGGGGCCAAGGTTATTGATTAAAATTATAGATGGTATCATTTAGATGAGAAGCTTTGAAGCTATTAGTTAAGACTCATTATTTAGGCATAATGTTAAATTTGTTGATCCAAATCAGCACTGAAAAACATTAAAAGACTGAGGAGATAAGTC
Organism: Phacochoerus africanus; assembly: GCF_016906955.1. NCBI lineage: Eukaryota > Metazoa > Chordata > Mammalia > Artiodactyla > Suidae > Phacochoerus > Phacochoerus africanus. Next base: position 139,753,033 of record NC_062545.1, read on the forward strand.
ATGATTTGTAGAACTTTTGTTTCAGTGACTTGGATGTGTGTTCAGTGTAAACTGTACTTCCTTTTCATTGTGGCCACTGACAAAACAGTTTCCAAGCCACTGATGGATAACGATTTTGTTCAATATGAGAGGAGAGAAAGGCAGCCAAATCACCAATCATGTTGGATCCTCTGCTAAAACCACCAGTATTCACTGTAAGGATAATGCCTTGGTGAGAGGGGACATGATTTTAGGTAGAAGTGGATGAAAATATGGAAAATCTTACCAGTTACATGTTTATGCTGCTGGGCTGGGCCACAGTAAATGAAGAAGACAGGTCAGAACCTCTGGCAAACTGTGGAGGAAGGGAACAAAAACTTGAGAAGTGGGCGTAAGACAGAAACCCACTGGCCATGTTCCCTGGGGGGCCATGCAGACATTCCATTTACCAAAGTGATAAGGTACCCACTGGTGAGGGGATAAGACATCACAAGAAGCTCCTTGGTGGCTTCTTCTGCAGGAGTAGGGGTTGGTGGCAGGAGAGGCTGTTACAGAATTGGCCTTTCTGGGAGGATGGATAATGCAGCTGTGGTTCTCAAACTTTAGGGGGCAACGAACTCAACCAGAGGACTTGTCAAAACCTAGAGGTTCTGATTCAGCAGGTCTGGGTTTGGGGCTGGGGAATGTGTCTTTCTTTTTCTTTCTTTCTTCCTTTCTTTCTTTCTTTCTTTCTTTCTTTCTTTCTTTCTTTCTTTCTTTCTTTCTTTCTTTCTTTCTTTCTTTCTTTCTTTCTTCCTTCCTTCCTTCCTTCCTTCCTTCCTTCCTTCCTTTCTTCCTTCCTTTCTTCCTTTCTTCCTTCCTTTCTTCCTTCCTTTCTTCCTTCCCTTTCTTTCTTTCTTTCCCTCCTTTCTTCTTTACTTCTTTCCTTCTTTCTTTTTACAGCCCTGCCTGCGGCACATGGAAGTTCTCACGTTAGTGGTCAAATTGGAGCTGTAGCTGCCAGCCACAGCCACAGCCACAGCAATGTAGGATCCTAGCTGCATCTTCGACCTACACCACAGCTCACAGCAACGCCGGATCCTTAACCCACTGAGCGAGGCTAAGGATTGAGTCTCATCTTCATGGATATTGGTTGGGATCTTAACCTGCTGAGCTACAATGGGAACTCCCAGGAATGTGCATTTCTAAAATGTTATTGGGTCATGCTGCTGGCACTAGTTGGAGCACCACCAATACAGAGGTCAGAACCCCAGGATACACCTAGCAGAGGGCAGGTGATGGTCTGTAAGGGTCAAACGCAAGATGTGCGTAATATCCATGATGAGCAGCCACCTTAGAATGGTAACCTGGGGTAGGAGAGATGATTCAGAGAAAATGGTGTTCCTGGGGAAAGACAGATGGGGCAGCCGACAAAAACATCAAGAATAGATACAAAATCACAGTATGTCACTGCCTGATCTCTAGGCCTGAGTCAGTTATCAGACCCAGATCCCATTCACAGAAGGCAGGACCCAGCAACCTCCAGCAAGAGTAAGGACAGATGTGAACTCCTGGGCCTTCCCCAAAGGGAGGACAGCCATTCACACTGGGGAAAGGGGGACATCCATTTATTTCCAGAGCAGCCGGGTCCCTATGACCAGGTTCAAATTAATGTTAACACTCAGAGACGCAAAGCATCTTCTTGGCTCTCCTGTGAGAGTAGGAACATATCAGGGTCACGTCATAAACAGAGAAAACCATAATTTGAAAAAATACATGCATCCCAATTTTCACTGCAGCGCTATTTACAATAGCCAAGACATGGAAGCAACTTAAATGTCCACCGACAGAGGTAAAGAAGATGTGGTCCATATACAAAACAGACTACTACTTGGCCATAAAAAAGAATGAAATAATGCCATTTGCAGCAAGATGGATAAAACTAGAGATGATCATACCGAGTGAGGTAAGTCAAAGTACAAATACCATATGATATCACTTATATGTGGAATATAATAAAAACGATGAAAGGGAACTTGTTTATAGAACAGAAACAAACTCACAGATTTCAAAACCGATCTTATGGTTACCATAGGGCAAACCAGGGAGGGAGGGCAGAAATTGAGAGAATGGAAGTAGCATATACACACTACTATACAGAGTATATGATTAACAAGAACCTACTGTATAGCACAGGGAAATCTACTCAATAGTTTGTAATAAGCTATATGGGAAAAATTATATATGTAATATTGTATATGATATATAACATAAAATATAACATATATTGTATATGTTATATATATTATATAGGTTATATGACATTATAACATATATATTACATACATTGTATAAGAATATTGTTTACATTATACATAACATATATATATTTGATTCACTTTGCTATACACCTGAAACTAATATGACATTGTAAGTCAAGTATACTCCAATAAGATTTCAAAAAAATAAAAATAAACAGAGCTCTGATCCAAGACAGAGCATGTTCAGAAGAGCTATCTGGGACTGAGTTACACATTTGAGGAGCATTGATATATTGTTGATATTTAAAACCATGAGATTGGATTGGAGCAGTCAAGTGTGGACAAAAAGAGAAGTCTTGCTGAGTGACTGGTGGTTAGCAAAGAGGAGAGGAAACACACATTTGAGGCAGTGCTGGGAAAAGACAACATTCTCCCTGAAGCCTCCTCTGTTCTGTGTTCCCAGGGCCCAGCAGAGCCCATGGCACAGAGGAGGGATACAATAACTAGTTTTGAATTATCTCACAATGGCCACCACTAATGAACTCTATGGAAAGTGTGTTTAGGGAAGTAACAGCAAACATGCTTTTCTTCTTCAATGGCAGATTCTGCTTTTTTTAGATCTTAAGATGAAATGTGAGTCTTGTTCCTGTTGGAAAGATTAACCAGAGGATGTCTCTTTGCCACTAGGGGCCCTTTCCAAGTTCATTCGTAATATATATGACATGTCTTTCCAAATTAAGAGAGGGAGGGTGTGCAGGTTAAATTACTGCACATTTTTTATTCATGCGACAAATGCTATTTTTGCACCTTTAAAAAAGACGGCCTATATCCCAACAAACACCTGTTGTGATCCTATGAAACAGGGATAAACAAATGATCTGCCCTCTTGAAATAGCCAGAAGAGCCATGACAGAGTGGGGAAACGCTCTGGGCTCTAAGCAAGAGTGGCTGGATTCAGTTTTTCGAACGAGGCAGATCATAACAATGCAGTATCCTGAATGCCTCATGTTCTCTTCTTTAGTTCTCATAGCTACCCTGTAAAGGAGGGGCTATCTTCACTTTACAAAGGAGGAAACTGGGTGTGGAAGGTTCAGGGGTAGTCCAGGCCTATGCTCCTACTCGCTGGCCCCTAACTCCTGTGGATGCCACCAAGCTACTGCTGTCTGCATCAGTCCCTGGTGCCCTGAGCCTCTCTTCCAGCTTTCCTGAGCCTCCCTGTGATTCCTGAGCTTCTGGACTCCAGCCACAAGGATGACCACTATTTTCTGGGTGCTGTGCCCCAGGCATTGCATGAAGAGCTTCACTCAGTATAACAGGAAGCGTGGGGAGTGGGTGAGACCAGGACCTAAATCCTGTTGCTTTTTTTTTTTTTTTTCTTTTTAGGGCTACATCTGCTGCATATGGAAGTTCCCAGGCTAGGGGTTGAATCAGAGCTACAGCTGCCAGCCTATGACACAGCCACAGCAACACGGGATCTGAGCTAAGTCTGAGAACCACACCACAGTTCACGGATCCTTAACCCACTGAGTGAGACCATGGATTGAACCCACATCTTCATGGATCCTAACCTGGTTTGTAACCTGTTTAGGCACAATGGGAACTCTCCCCAAATCCTGTCACTTTCTACTCACATGGCCTCGGTCAAGCTGACCACACTGCGACTCATTTATCTCTTCACTAAAATAGAGCTGCTAGTACCTACTTTATAGGTGGCTGTGCTGATGATGTGAGTTAATCTATGAAAGGACTCAGAAGAACACCTGGCCCATGGAAAGGGCCCTGTGAGGACTAGCTTTGGTTATCTAGTCCAGGGGGTTCTCTGTGTGCTATTCTGTTTTTATTTTTACACAGATAAGGAAATGGCTCAGAGAGAGTGCTCTGCCCAGAGCCACCCTGATGGTAGGTGCCAGGAAATGGAGCAGCTCCATCCGCTCTGTGCCACTGTGTCCGCTCAGACCTTTCAGCCAGCCTCCTGTATTTCTCTGTCCCCACTTGCTTCACTAGTTCCCTCTTCAAACCTACCAGGTGGCAGGTGTGCCTCCCAGATCACAAACTTGTATGTGCTACTGAATCATGGCAGATTTGTTTTTTCTATATCTCAATCTAATTTCTATTTAGGACCCCACCTAAACAGACATTACACCAGGGTGATGGAAACTCATTCTCCATCACTTTAAATTTCTAACCTCCTTCCTTTGGGCTACACTGGAGTTGCTGAGGGCTTACACAGAGCAGAGGCAGAAGGGGGTGGGGGTCTACCTGGGCCTTATGTCACCTGTCTATGCTGGCATCCACTAGCCTTCCACTCCCTCACATAAAGCCCATGCTCTTCATCCACATAGGCAGAGGCTGGGACAGTGGACAGTTGAGTGGGTTGTCCACTGCGCAAACATTTGAATGAGGAGGTTGAGTGGGACTGAAATCCAGCCTGTGCTGTAATTGCTAAGCTATGGATGTAGGTCCAGGAATGCTTCTACCCTAAGGAAGGGACTTTTTTTTTCTTTGTACCACTGACTAGGCCATGAACCTACAGGTTCCCTCATCTACCTTTTTATAATTTGCACAGAGGCAGCTGAGAGCTGGCTGGGGACCTGCTGGAGTTACCCCATCCCTGTCTGAATGGCTCCCTTAGGTTCTCTGCCACTTATGAGCAGGTGCTCAGGCTCCTGGCTTCACTCATGGGGGATGCAGGCACTTCAGAAAGGCTCTCCTGGCCTAGGCTGCAGCCCTTCGCATCAGGCCTGCTAGCTCCCCAAGAATGCACTGGGGAAGGCTGTACAGGACCCCTGCTCCTGGACCTGCAGTTGAGCTGGTGATTTGCTGATAAGCAATGAGATCCTGCTGTATAGCACAGGGGACTATACCTAATCACTTGTGATAGAACATGATGGAGAATAATGTAAGAAAAAGAAGTATATATTTGTGTAACTGGGTCACGTTGCTGTACAGCAGAAATTGATAGAACATTGTTAATCAACTATAACAGAAAGAAAGAAAGAAGAAAAGAAAGAATGAAAAGAGCTGGTGTTTTGGTCTCCTTGGGGCTCTGCTCAGAAAGGGGCACAATGGTCCCCTCTGGGGAGCCTCTCGAGGAACTTTTGTGCTTTCATCACTTCCCACCATCCCTGATCTAAGTGGATCCTTTCTTATCTGCTGGGAACCCCAACTCTCCTCAGCCTCCTGCTCTGCCATCCCTCAGGATTTACTCCCCAACATCTAGTCTAGCTAGAAGTGGTCTCCAAGCCTTTACAACGTGCATTTTTAAGATCAAAGTCAGGAATACCTTTTTTTTTTGCCTGCCTCCCCTTATGCAACGGATGTGAAGTGGAGGGGGGAGGGTTGATGAATTATTTGGGGGAAATCCATTAATTCTTACCTCCCTGCCCCCAATTGTTCCACCACACTTGGAGCTCCAAGCTCTCCAAGTAGAGAAAAGACCAACTATTTCCACTTCCCCAGCCTAGTGCAAGGACTGACGAAAGAGGGTGGTCCTCTTGCACCCTCTTGCTTCAGGGCAGCCTTCCTGCTTCAGGGGCGTCCAGCGAGACTAGGCCTGGGGGCGGGCACTGCTCCCCATCCTCTCGCCTTCTGCGCAAGGTGGAGGAGGGGACCCTTTACTGAAGTGGCCCTGGAGCTCTTTCTGTGCGCGCCATCCTCAGCAGCGCCCCCTGCCGGGAGGTTGAGGAAATTCTCGCTCTCCTTCAGGGCACTCAGAGCCATGGCCCTTCCTTGATACTCCTGACAAACATCTATTAGTCTACTGAAATCAGTAAGTGAGGTTGAAATGTAATTTTCTCTCCAGTTCTCTGATATCTCCGAGTTCCATTTTCATTGGAAATGGTAACAGGTGAGGTAGATATTCCTGGAGGTGTTTAGCCTGCCAAAGGGGGCTGTGATTACAAGAAAAATCTACACCATAGTTTTATCGCACTGGGGTGCACTTTCTTCTATATTGGGCCAATTCTAGGAAACAATATTTACAGACAATTTTAAAAATTCAAAGTAAAATGATTAAATTAAAATGAAGACTGCAGGGCTTTTTTGCTTTAAGCTACTAATAGAAAAGTGTATTTGTTAATATGGGAGCAATGTCAGAGCACTTTTACATTTTTATGACAAATGATAATAGAAGCACAATACTTCTTATCATAAATTCCATACAGCAAATTGATTCCTGCAGAATCCTTTCATTGATTTTTGCAGAACTCTGGTGTCCCTAGTCAATCTGTAGTTGTAATTGACAAATGAGTGCAGCATGACATGAATGTTGGTTGATATTTGTATTTACCTCGACAAGAAAGATAAAGGTGAAATAACTAAGAAATTTTGTTCTCAGCAAGAAGTGACTTCTTTGCTAACTCGAATAATAGCTTTGAAACACTGAACTATATTTCCTCAAATTTTTGTAATATTCAAAATTCAGTAGCTACAGACATAACACACTGAGTTTCATCTTCATTACTAACCTGTTCTCCATCAATTCTTTAAGTCTTGGCTGTCGGTAGAATAATAAATCAAGTTGACAATTAACAAAAAATCTACTGATTTCTGCAGTGTAAATACTCAAGCTACCAATACAATGTCAGGAAGCATAGAGGTGGGTAGCCACTCAGGAACATGGCTTATATAGCATTTCCATCCTACAAGGATATTAGACATCCATAACTTCAAGAACAGATAATAGTAAAGAGCAGTAAAATAATTAGGAAGTGATATATTTTAAGTTTTATTTCCTTTTTGAATAATTAATGGTAATCCTCTATAATTTATTTTTTAATAATATCTGGCTAGTGTTATTTTTAATAATAGCTTTTAACAACTAGCTCACAAAATTCCTGATAATTTAACAGGTAGCTTTCACAGGCCAGCACGCCACTGCCAGTCCCGGTGACTTCTGGGTTCTGCAGCAATAGGCACTGGCAGGAGCGGGAGAGCAAGAAGAGAGAAGGGTTGGATTTTTCCTTCTCTTCTTCCTAGGATGCATGCTACAGCTCCTGCTGCTCAACACTGTTCCCTCCTTCTGCCTCTAGGGGGCTAGTGGCTTCTGGGTCTTTCTGATTCCCGCGGCTTCCCATCACATCCAGCCCTTTGTAAGTAGTCTCATTTCACCCCGTTAAATCATTCCCTTCCCTTTGAGTGTTTTTCTGTTTCCTGGTTGGACACTGCCTGCTCAAGTCTGCTCCTGCAGTCACAACGTCTAATACTTCTATTCCCATATTTAGGAACTATGTGTCCTTAATCAAGTTGCTCAACTTCTCTGAGCTACAGTTTTGTGAGGATTAACTATGATGCATCAGGGTATGATTTGGAAAGATTAACCGTGATGGGACTTTATGTTATCCTCCTGCTATTTCCTGGTGCTCTATAACTCTTTCCCAAACTGAGCAGCAATAGTCTATAGAAGATGTTTCTCAGAAACATAAAGCATGAGGAAAGTTTTGAGTTTCAAAATGCAAGACCTTGAAGGGCATGAAAGAAAACCTAATGAGTCTGAGCAAAGCATCCTCTTGGGAGAGCCACTGGTCCCTGAGAAGGCTCTCCTACCTCCCTAACGTGGAGAACTGAAGAACTGAGAACAATTGGCTGCAGGTTGAGTCCAGGCTACTGTCGGCCGCCCCACAGTGCCCTGGTGCCCCAGTGTGGCCTATGAGAGACGCTCGTACTGATGGGATTTCCAGAGAGGTCTGGATGCTGACATTACAGCAGCTGTGTGGCCTGACGAACAAGGGCCAGGTGATGATGTGCATCTGGGTGAATGGGAGGAGGAGAATAACGAGGAACCCTCAGTACCCCTTCTGAGAACCCTGCCTGCCGATATGCGAGAGCCGGCTTAGAGGGCTCGGGACAGCCTGGCCCTGGGTTGGGCAGCCGCGAGGCCTCACGGTCATTCCGCCAGGAGGCGCTGTCCGGCCACACTGGCCGCGCCGGGCCGCACTCTGATTGGCTAGAGGACGTGGCCCGCGGCCACTCCCTCCTGCCCACCCCGGTAAGTGCGGCTCGCTAGCCAACTCCCGCCCCAGTCTGCGGGCCTCCGGAGTAGCGGCGGGGCGGGAGCGGCGCGGCAGAGGGGACAAGACCAGGGCAGGAGGGAACCGGCCCGCCAGGAGAGCCCCGCACACCATCAAGATGCTATCCTGGCGGCTGCAGACGGGCTCCGAGAAGGCTGAGCTGCAGGAGCTCAACGCCCGGCTCTACGACTATGTGTGCCGAGTGCGGGAGCTGGAGCGCGAAAACCTGCTCCTGGAGGAGGAGCTGCGCAGCCGGCGGGGCCATGAGGGCCTGTGGGCCGAGGCGCAGGCCCGCTTCGCGGAGGAGGCGTGCAGCTTGCGGCAGCAGCTGGACGAACTGAGCTGGGCCACGGCACTGGCCGAGGGCGAGCGCGACGCGCTGCGGCGCGAATTGCGGGAACTGCAGCTGCTGGGCGAAGAGGCGCGCGCCGCCCGCGGCCGTCTGGACGCCGAGCTGGACGCTCAGCGGCGGGAGCTTCAGGAGGAGCTAGGTGCGCGCGCCGCTCTCGAGGCGCTGTTGGGCCGGCTGCAGGCCGAGCGCCGCGGCCTTGACGCGGCCCATGAACGCGATGTGCGGGAGCTGCGCGCGCGCTCCGCTGGCCTGACTTTGCGCTATCGCGCCCGCGCCACCGGCCCTGCCGCGCCCCCGCCGCGCCTGAGGGAAGTGCACGACAGCTACGCACTGCTAGTGGCCGAGTCGTGGCGGGAGACCGTGCAGCTGTACGAGGAAGAGGTGCGCGAGCTGGAGGAGGCTCTGCGGCGCGGCCAGGAGAGCCGGCGCGAGGCCGAGGAGGAGACGCGGCTGTGCGCGCAGGAGGCGGAGGCGCTGCGGCGCGAGGCGCTCGAGTTGGAGCAGCTGCGAGCGCTGCTGGAAAACGAGCTGCTGCGGGTACAAGAGGAGTACGAGCTTCAAGCCGAGGAGCGGCAGGTCTGTGCGCCCTGCGAGCGCTGGTGGTGGGGGAGTGGTAGGGCTCCCAGCACAGAGTGCTCACCCAGGGCCTGGCAAGGCTGACGGGTGGGGCCAGCGCAGCGGGTGCACCTGGGGACCCGGGCGCCAAGGGGCCGCCTTCCTCAGGATCCCGGCATCTCGCCAGTACTGGAAAAAGTGCGCAGTTCTTTGGTCCATCTACTCAGTGGAAGAGTGCCAAGTGGCAGGTCCTGGTGAATGGCCCCGTCCCTGTCAGGTTGTCAACTTTAGACCTTGACATGACTGGGTGCATCCTGACAAATGACTCCCTCAGTTCTCAGTTCTTTCAGTTTCCTGTGTTTGGACGACCGAGTTCACATAAAAGTCAACCAGGAAGGCCCAGAAGTGACTTCAGAGGTGACAGCTCCTTCTTTCTCAGACACTTCCCAGTGTTGGGAAGGTTTCTAGGCAATGTCAAGTCCTTGTCAGAAACCGTTCAAAATGGCAGCCCCGCTGGCACTAGGGCTTCTCTGGGGGAGAACAACTTGTTTTCCAAAACGGTTTTTATTTTGCCAAAATGATTTCTCAGTTCCCCGTTGGAGTCAGCTGGTCGTGGCTCCCGGGGCCACTGCTTTGTTTGTTCTTGGGAGGGGCAGCAACCTTAATGCAGAGAACTTAATCAGAGATGTTTTTTCCACAGTACAAGCTGATGTCAGATCTCTGGGTAGTGTAAAAGTCGTGTTAATGCAGGTCCCTGTGGCAGGATGTTATTACAAGTGCAGGTAATATAAACAGTTCCTATTTCAGGGAAGCAAAGCTCAAACCTCTGACACTGACACGGTGACACCTGTAGCTGATTTATTGTCTGACAGGGTTGCCCTGGTCATGCCCAGTCTTGGCCAGAAATGGAAATATTCCCCAATCCTGCTCTCAGTTCTCAGGATGACAGTGTAGAACAATATTCACACACATTCAGAAATATCTTAAACCGAATGGTTTATAGCTTCGAATGAAAGATTTGTGTTAGAGTGATTTTGTGCCTTTCTAAAAAATTTAAAAGTGAAGGGAACATGGTGATTGTGGTGACATCACAAGCATCCATAAATAATCAGCAGATATCTATTGACTAACCTGGTCTCTAGGGCTGCACTGGAGTGTACATGGGGAATCATAAAAAGCAATACAGTACAGAATTGTTTGGAATTTAATCTTTTGGATCATGGGTTTTGTTTGGCCTTTCCTGCTTAATTTTCAAAAGCATTCTGTCTGAGTTGTAAATAGGGCAAGGACCAGGACCGGCCACAGTGTGCACTGATCACCCGGGCTTACTCTAGACTGGAGAGTGCTTCCTTTTCCAATGGTGGAATGTCACCTCCATGGGCCCCATGCTCTGTGTTGAGCCAGTGTTTAAAAGCACCTTTAATGTGGGCTTTCGTGGAGCTTTTAACCAAAAAGAAGTGCCTGCCAAAACCACTCCCCACTGAACCCTTTTGTAGGGAACCGTTGTTCCCACCTTGAGTCCCTACTGTGCAAGCAGGTTTGGAAAAGATTTCCTTGAGGCATCCTGTGTGGGCTAAATCCTCACCATTCATTTGCAGCCATGGCTCACTTGGCTCATTTGGAAGCTCAAGTTTCAGTATTCTTTTTAGCATCAGAACCCTTCCCCACCCTCACCCTCACAGTTAAATCTTAAGTGTAGCCCCAGATGTGAAACATAAAAGTAGAATTCCTTGGATTCTAGGCCCTTCCCTGGGGTTCCACCTGACCTGAACTAGGATTCCTGTCCAGTGATACCTCTCTTGTTGGAATTTGCTTATTTCTCTTAAAAGTAAAGAGCAAGGAAGATGTCATTAAGGACTTGAATTTTTTTTCAGTTCCAATTTGTGGAGTTCATTGTACTGCATATTTCCTTATCCGTGTATTAAATCTTTCACCATTTAGCTTAAAGCAACTGTATTTCAAGTTGCATTCCAAAAGACTCAACACCAAGCGTTAGTAGTTTTCTGAAGAAGTATAAAAATGCTAGAACTTTTATTAAAGAGTAAGGATCAATGGTTTAACCCCAAGCCCCTGATGTTTTCACATTCTACAGATGCTTACTTTGGGGAGACTGAAAATATCATAAAACCTAACTTAACTAATAGATTGTAGTAAAAGTTTCATTACTGAGAGTTAGCCTTTATCAAGAGCTTCCTGTGTGCCAGGTACCACAGGTACCAAGCTCTTCACAAGTGTATTCATTTTCAGTCCTCATATCCGTCTTAAGAGGTAGGTACTAATATTTGCCCCATTTTACAGATGATGAAAACTGAGGCTCATGGGTCACTTAGTAAGTAGCTAAGCCTGGGTTTGATTCAGGCTCCACTGCCTGAGCAACTAACCTATTTCCTCTCTTCTATCCTTTTTTTTTTTTTTGTCTTTTTAGTGCCGCACCTGCCGCATGTGGAAGTTCCCAGGCTAAGGGTCGAATTGGAGCTGTAGCTGTGGGCCACAGCAATAGCAACTTGGGATCTAAGCCACGTCTGTGACCTACACCACTAGTATAGCTCAAGGCAACACTAGATCCCTGACCCACTGAGGCCAGGGATCGAACCTGCATTTTCATGGATGCTAGTCAGATTCATTTCCGTTTTGCCACAATGGGTACTCCCATCTTCTATCTCTTCTGTTAAGGATGAACTTTTTATCTTTATTCACTTTGCTTTCATAGACTAATAATCAGTGTTCTTTCTAAGGGCCAGCACAGAGGTGCCCATTAATCTAAAATCTCAAAATGCTTTCAGACTCTTCCAGCTGGCTTTTGTCAGAATAGTTCCAGTGTTCAGTCTTTGGAACTTTTTCTTGTGTTCCACCTGGTTAAAGGGAACCCTCTCCCCTATCTGGAGGCAGGAACCCCTACACAGTGCCCAGCATTTCCTGGCTCTGGGCTGCCTCTGCAGCTTGGCAGTTTGAGGGGGAAAGATGCTCACGAGGGCTCTCTGGAAAAAGTGGGCCTTCCCAGATGGCCTACATGCGTCAGATTTGCCAGGGAAAAGTTGGCTGAACTGACATCCAAGTCCGCAGCATTCTATGTCTAGTTTAGTTCACTTGAAGCCTGATTAGCACACCATGTCTCCCAGGCTACAGGAAGGCGCTTTGAACAAAAGCTGTAGGATATTTGTGATTTAAACCACATTCACCCCATAAACATTGGGACTTGGGCTTGTGAAACAGTTCTTAGCCTTGAGGTTGACTGTTGATGGGCTGCTTCCATGCCCCCAGTATGTGATTGAATGAGAGCTTTCTTTTGATAGGATTGGAGTCGATCAGCTGCCCTATCTGGGCCTGAATTTTGGCTCTGCCAGTATTTGTGTCTTGGTTTCCCATCTGTGAACTAGGGGTGATGAAAGTTGCTCACAGGGTGCACCCATTCAATTCATTTATTGAGCGCCTGGTGTGCCAAGCTTGGCTCTCAAGTGTTGGGGATACAGCAGATGGCAAAACAAAACAGAGGAGGTCCCTTGACTGCACAGTTCTGGAGGGGGAAACGGTGCAGGGTTCAGGACTGAGTGTGGCTGGGGAGAGGGGCCAAGTGGCCACCACAGGACCTGGGCTTCTGGTCTGAGTGCAGGATCCCGCTGGAGGCCTCTGAGCAGAGGTGGGTGGTGACCTGAGTCTTCATGGAATCTCTAGCTGCTGTGTGGGGCAAGCAGGGGAGCAGCAAGACCTCTTTAGGAGACTTTTGCAATCGTTAAGGCAGAGATACTGGAGGCTTGGCTGGGGGCAGCAGCAAGGGGGCAGAGACAGGAATCTACCCTGACGCTGAAGACTTTGGGCTTTCTGGATGGATGAGATGTGGGAGAGAAGGGGAGAAATCAGGTCCACACCATGGGGGAGGGGGCTGAGCAGCTGAAGGGCGGGGGCTGGTGCAGTAGGAGATCAGAGTTCAGTTTGATATGCTTCCAAGGTACCCACCTGGTAGTGGAGCTCAGGGTATTGTCTGGGCTGGAGCTCTAAATCCTTAGCATCCAAGCACTGCTTATTATTTATACATTTAGGGTTTTTGTATGTCTAAATGAGGTTTTCACAGTATTTAAATCCCCTGGAGCTCAAGCATTCAAGATTCTCAGTGCTGTGACCCTGACCCTTGCTAGCTGTCCCTGTTGTATCTGGGTGACTTGCTCAGCAAGGAGCTGCTCAGGTTCAGTCAAGAGAAAGTGAATTCTTGGGTGCTGACGGCAGTGTGCTCTCTCTGGTGTGGGCCTGAGTTTCATCATCAGTTGTGATGCTGCCCAAAAGTTCTCTAAATAGCAACTGAGAAAGGTGACTGTTCTCCCCAGGTTTTATAACATTAAATGGCCATACTGCTTCTGCTTGGGTTGGAATTAACTGTGGCATTCCAGGTTCTAGTGCCTTGGCCTGGCCAATGGTTTGAAACTTCCAGAGAAGCAGAGGCCAAGTCTGAAGCTTTATTCAACTAGCAGGGTTGGTTAGAATTTCTGTGGGGGCTATGGGGTTTGCTTCCAAAAGTCAACTAATTTGTGTCTGACAGTTCAGGAAGAGTTGACTCACATGGAAATGTGGTGGGAACTCTATTATATTTACTTTAACTTAAACACAGTTAGATTTTCCTCCTTGTATTTTGTGGGGTGCAAAACTGTTCTGTACTCTTTGGGAGAGAGAGAATCTTTGTACTACATCTTTGATATGGCTGGGAGATCTTGATCTGCTTAAGAGGTTTGTGGTTGAAGAATTGAAGGCATCTGATGTTTTTTTCCTAAGCAGTTTAATAAGAATTGAACTTCTTTTTAAAGGAGACATTACCACACGTTCTCAAGTTTTTTTTTTTTTCAATAAATAGATTTTTATTTCTATTGCAAGTTTTTTTGGCCATGCCCTCAGCATGCAGAAGTTCCCAGGCCAGGGATCAAACCCGAGCCACAGCAGTGACAACGCTGGATCATTAACCCACTGAGCCACCAGGGAACTCCACATTCTCAAGTTTTAATATTTAGGTAGAATTTCCTATGTAGGAAAGAGCAATGTATTTATGTTTACGTAATTTTTTTTTTTCTTTTTTGGTTACCCCGAGGCATATGGAGTTCCCAGGCCAGAGAACAGAACTAAGCCACAGTTGTAACCTATGCCACAGCTGTAGCAGTGCTGGATCCTTTAACCTACTGTGCCAGCCCAAGATCAAACCTGCATCCTGGAACTGCAGAGACCTGAAGTTGTGCCAAAGTGGGAACTCCTTACATAACATTTTATACTATAATCCTGTACCTGAGTTTATATTCCCTCTAAAATGGGGTAACATAGGATTTTAATGTAGAGACTTAACCATGGAATATATGAATGTCATGACTAAATTCTGGCAGCTGTGGCTTAAATCAAGATTGGCCAGTGGTCCACTTTGATGAACCTCTTTAACTACTTACAATGTCAATTTTGGGGGACATTTACACTTACCCACTCTGGGATGCTAGCTAGAGGTTCTTAAATATACTCCTTTGCTTTAAAAGCTAAGTGGGAATTCCTATTGTGGCTCAGCGGTAACAAACCTGACTAGTATCCATGAGGACATGGGTTTGATCCCTAAGCTGGCTCAGTGGGTTAAGGATCTGGTATTGCTGTGGGCTGTGGTGTAGTTTGCAAATGTGGCTCAGATACAGCTTTGCTGTGGCTGTGGTGTAGGCTGGCAGCTATAGCTCTGATTAGACTCCGAGCCTGGGAACCTCCATGTACCATGGGTGTGGCCCCAAAAAGACCAAAAAAAAAAAGGGCTAAGTGGCTTCAGCTTTTAGCTTTTGTTTTTGTTTATATAGACGAAAAGAGCCTGACAACAATTATTAGCTTAGATATACATATAATAGCATTGTTATGGGAAGCAGAATTATATACATGTTGATCATGCATCTTTTAAAATAGTAAATCCAGTGTGAGATTTTAGTTAGGCTCATTCCTTATTTCATAGATGTTCCATATTTATTGTGGCCCTTCAGCATATCGCCAGGTGTTTGGTGGAGGTATTACATGAGAGATGAAAATAGATTCCCACTCCTGGTTGTCCTACAGGTTTTTTTTTTTTTTAATGATTTTTATTTTTTCCATTATAGTTGATTTACAGTTCTGTCAATTTTTACTGTACAGCAAAGCGACCCAGTCATATATCTATATCTGTATATTCTTTTTCTCACATTATCCTTCATGTCTTACAGTTTTTAAATTCCACAAAGGTGAATGTCTAAAAATGTAGTCTGTTCAGCTAATTGTATTAAGAAATAATGCTATTCTCCATTACAAACCAAAGGTTAAAGTAATATGGATTTATTTGGTGTTTGAATATTTGGTCAGTTAATTATTCCCCAGCACAACTGTAAAATGTTGTGCAAAACTATAATGCAGAGTAGTGCAGAACCATAATATGGTACGAGTGGAGCCATTGTGTTTATATTAAAATGTATTGTCAACTTAAAATAGTACATTTCTAGGAAGGTAATCTTCTCTTGATCATTTCATTTGATTTTTTTTTTTTTGGTCTTTTTTTGCTATTTCTTTGGGCCGCTCCCACGGCATATGGAGGTTCCCAGGCTAGGGGTCAAATCGGAGCTGTAGCCACTGGCCTAAGCCAGAGCCACAGCAACAATCATTTCATTTGAAATCTAGTTCCCCAATTGTGTGCTGTGGGACTTGCATGTGAAGGGCATTTTTCTAGAGGTGGGGGATGTACAAGACAGCAGGCTGTGTGCCCTGCAGTGTCTCCCAGCCAGGGAGGGGCAGGGCCAGATGCTACTAACCAGGTCTGTGCAGAACTGCTGTGGGGATGATGTGAACATGTGCCCAGGGAGCACTTATTAACTATGTCCTATGAGCACAGTCAAAAAAGATTTATATCTGGGTCTGAATTTTGACATTTATGCCCAGAATGCATTCCTGTCTCATTAATGTGGCATTCTTTTCTTCCCCAGATGATTCTAAAATAGCTTTTCTAGGTAAAACAAAGAACTGTGTATTGGCTTACCAGCTTATGGGGAAATTGTGAGTCTGGGGGAAAGGTCTACTTCAGATCTGAGTGACTTCTGTTTAAAATATTGTAAAACCTTGGAGTTCCCGTTGAGGCGCAGCAGAAACAAATCCAAATAGTATCCATGAGGATGTGGGTTCAATCCCTGGCCTCACTCAGTGGATCGGGGACCCGGTGTTGCCGTGAGCTGTGGTGTAGGTCTCAGATGTTACTCAGATCTGGCATTGCTGTGGCTGTGGTGTAGGCCAGCAGCAGCAGCTCCGATTTGACCCCTAGCCTGAGAACTTCTATATGCCATGGATGCAGCCCTAAAAAGCAAATAAAATAAATAAATAAATAAATATTGTAACACCTCTGTTTTCTAACCTTGGCTTACTTTCAATAGCATCTACTTTACCAGTGTGACATATTGACTTCCCTAAGCTGCCTGATGTCTGGATTGCAGAGATGCTTTACAGGCTTTCATTATCATTTGGGAGTAGGAACAAGGATGCCAGTGTCTGAGCCACATCTTCCATATGCAATTAAAAAGAAAAATCTTCCAGGTGGGAGAAATATAGTATTTAAAATCATCCTTGCAGTGACTGCATTTTTTTTTTTCTCATGGCCACACCCACAGCATATGGAAGTTCCCAGGCCAGGAATTGAATCCAAGCTGCAGCTTCAATCTATACCACAGCTGTGGCAACACTTTGTCCTTTTAGCCAGGAATTGAACTTATGCCTCTGCAGCAGACTGGGCCACTGCAGTCAGATCCCTAACCCACTGCACCAGGAACTTCGCAATGACTGCATGTTTAATAAGCCTACAGATTGTTCATCTCTTTCTATGTCCTGAGCTGTTGGTACCTTAAGCAAAGCTCTAGTCTTATGATCCTCAAACCCTCTGTTGTCTTTAGAGAGTGATTGCCTGCCTGGAGGATGAGAAGGCAGCCCTCACCTTGGCCATGGCTGACCGGCTGCGGGACTATCAGGAGCTTGTGCAGGTGAAGACTGGCCTCAGCCTGGAAGTGGCGACCTACCGGTAAGGACAGGGCCCAAGTCTACAGAGCTGAAGCTGGCAGTGTGAAAGCCCCTGAGGCCTCTGTGGAGTGGCTGTGGCTTGATGATAGCAGAGAGCAGCCCTGGAGTGGCAGGCGAGGCATCTAGGGCCAGAGTGATGACCCACTCAGATCGTGGAGTGGGCGGCCCTGGTTGGGGGTCGGGGGGTAGCCAGGTTTCGCACCCTGGCCTCTGTTTGCATGTCTAAGGAACTGGTAAAAAGCTTTATACATGCCAGTCACTGGATCCCGGGGATCAGGTGCCATGTTAGTTCCAGACCTAGAAAAGGGGAGGGGACCACGACTCAAATCCATAAAGTCCCAGTCCATCTGCCTTTTGTGCTGGTGCCTCAAATCCTGGGGCTGTCATCCCATCTCCAGGGATTTGGCCTTGAAAAACCACATCTCTGCTCAAAGTGTGGTACTCCACGTGACTGGCTTTATCAAGATGTTGACTTGAAATTGGGGTAACTAACCCAGATGAAATGGTCATAGACCCCTTAATGGGGCAGATGATGTGGCCCGGTTTCCTGGAGTGGCCTGTGGGTAGCAGAGTGGTACTTTCCCTTCCTGCCCCCTGAGGATGAGTGGTCTCTGGCCGAGTAATGACCTCATTTGCTGCGGCTTTCATGATCAGTGAGGCCTGGCACCGAGGGGTCCAGATCTCAGACATGTACAATGGAAGGAACTTTGGGGACGCAGGCTCCCCACTTGTGAGAATGATCACAGCAGTCAGCGTTACTAAGCCCTAACTACCTGCCATATGCACTGCTGAGTCCTTCGCACTGCTTGCTACCTGAATTCACCCCTCTGGTGGTGGACACCACGCACCCCTTTTGCAGGTGAGGGAAGAGGGCTGGGAGCAGGATTCAGGCTGGTGAGGGGCTGTACCTTTCCCACCAAACCATGTAAAGTGGGCATGATGCCCCCTTCACCCCCAGGTTGCTGCAAGCTTAAGTATTTGTGGGTGTGAGTGGGCTCTGGAGATAGATGAGGGAATTAGACCTGGAGAGAAGGGGACCAGGGCCAGAGACTGGCCTGGCTCAGCACTCCTTGTGGGCTGCTTGTGCGGGCTTCTGATCATGACTTTGCTCTGAGAATATCAAAGTTGCCTGGTTGCTTTGATGTACATTAAAGGAAGGGATCTGCCTGGTTTGAGCTGGAAGTCCACATTGTAGCCTGGGACCAGCCTCACTGTCTCTGTTGTCTGGAATAATTGCCAGCCTCTCACTGGGCAACCTCTGGTCTGGGCCCACAGTAGCCACTAAGCCAGCCACTAAGTGGTGAAGCCTCCCCGGGGGAAGAGTCTCCAGCTGAATTGAGGGACAGTCTTGGGGCCAAGCTGGTGGGGGCCTTGCTGGGTCCTCCTCTGGGTGCTGTGTGGTGACTGAGTCCTGCAAAAGGATGCTGGTCAGGGGAGAAGGGGCACTGGCTAGCCAGCCTGTCCTTGTCAAGGTCCATCCTCTACATTCTCCTTGGAAATCTCATGAGGTGAATAATTGCAAAAGTAAATTAGTCAAATATTCAAACAAATGCTGAATGAGATAAGCTGAACTTAACCAAAAAGAAAAACTTTAAAACAGTTGGTTTACTTCAGGAAGGAAGCATTGATTAGGATTTTTTTTTTTTTTTCACCTGCAAGTGACAGAAACCTTTTAGACAGGCTGAAATCAAAAAACACATTTACTACTCATGAACTGAAAAAGTCCTAAGTTTCAGGCATGGTAAGTCCGGGTGCCCGAATGGGGCTGCTGGTGATCTGTCCCTGACTCCTCTGGTCCCTTCCTTCCCGGCTCTGCCCCTGCTGCGGCAGGAGAGGTACCAAGTGGCTCCAGGCTTTTTGTCCTTGCAGCCTCACTCCCCTGGTCAGAGGAGGGGCTCCTTCCTACCATCCCAGCAGCACTCCTGCCTACCTCCCTGCCCACAGTTCTGTTAGGTCCTGTGCCTGTCCTTGGCCAGGGGGACAGAGTGCTCTAGAGCTTGGAAGGGGTTAGCATCCCATGAGTCACTGGGGCAGGAGGTACCGCTAACCAGGCACCCTCTTAGATCAGATGCTGGGTTGGCCCAGAAAGTCCACATCTGTGGGCATACTAGGTGATGCTTGGTGTCAGGTGAGTCTTTTCTCTCCAGAGGCAGTTGGATTGCCCTGTTTCCTTTTTGCAAAAGTTCTCTGGGTTGGGATCCGGAGACTGACTTTTTATTTTTATTTATTTATTTGGCCACCTCGAGACATATGGAGTTCCTGGGCCTGGGATCAGATCTGAGCTGCAGTTTCAATCCAAACTGCAGCTGCAGCAATGCCAGATTCTTAACCCACTGTGCTGGGCCAGGGATCGAACCTGTATCCCAATGTTCCCAAGATGCCACCAGTCCCATTGCACCACAGTGGGAGACTTTGATTTTATGCCTGTCTTCCTGGGCTCTTGAGTCCTTTCCTTCCTTGCTTTGTTCTGCCTCCTGTTCTTTGTCATGAAAAGTCAGAAGGTACAGGCGGGCACCTTGCCTGAGAGGCCAGAGCCTTACCTCTCGGGTAGGTGTTCCCAACCCTACCAGCCTAGCATTCCTCAAGGCTTAGCTATTTTTAGCTTTTCTCTTGGTCGAGAGCCTTTTCCACTCATGTCAGCAGAGTCTTACTGTCCCGGGGCCAGAGTTTACTTCTCTCTGTGGCTGGACATTTCCCTAAGCCAACTAGGGATTAACTTGGCCATCTCTTAGGAATTTAGGAGGCATCACTTCTTTCTGGGAACGGAGTGGTTGATTTCACTGTTTGTCTTTCTGAGGTCCAAGTCTGCATGGGGAAGATGGGATGCCTGGCCCTGTTGAGCTGTAGGGCTTAGCCCCTGTGATCAAAACTGCTGCCAGGAGTTCCTGCTATGGCTCAGTGGTTACGAACCCGACTAGTATCCATGAGGATGCAGGTTTGATCCCTGGCCTCACTCAGTGGGTTAAGGATCCCGCATTGCTCTGAGCTGTGGTGTAGGTCACAGACATGACTTGGATCCCGAGTTGCTGTGGCTGTACCATAGTCCAACAGCTATAGCTCTGATTCAACCCCTGGCCTGGGAACTTACATATGCCATGGATGTGCCCCTAAAAAACAAAAAGCAAAAAATGAACAAACAAACATAACTGCTGCTGGGCCCTGCCCCCCAGTGTTCAGGACTTAGTCTGGGAAATGCCCACAGGTCTAAAGGGCACACAGATAGTTGAATATAACCCGTTTCTTTGTACAAGTGATAAGCCTGGCATTTTTTATCAGTGATACGTGTCCTGAGGCTAAGCCATGTGATTCTTTCAGTATTTTTGTGCCACTGCCCAAATTCTGAGGCCAGGTGTGAAAATACTCTTCACCTGTGCCCATTGGATCTTTATAAACCTTGACCCACTGTCCCTGGGAAGTTGAGCTTCCTCCCGCACCCTGCCTCTCTGAGGGCGGCAGCCCCGTGGGGACCACGTTCCAGGGGCCGGGGCAGTGTGACTCCTTGCCAGCCCTGTCCAGAGGGGCTGAGGTGGCCAATGCTGCTGCTGGCTGAGATTGTGTGGACCTGCTTGGGTTGTTCCCCCAACACTACGCAGTTGCAGCCATGATCTGGCTATATACCTCCTAGGTAAGGGCAGGGCTTTGGCTCTTGAAAGCTGAAAGCACATCCCAGCTCAGTGCAGAGACCAGTGCTCAAGGGCCGTGAACACTTAGATGTTTGGCCCCTTCCAGTAGCCTTAACGGTGAAGAAGAAATGTTAGAGAAATAATAGAGTAATGATTTATAAATATAGACTTGCAGTTTATAAGTAAATATATAATTTGATAACAAATTGAAACAAAGCAAACCTCAGAGTCTAGAGGAGTTTACCAAACCTAGTTGGTCAGTTGGTGGCCAGAGAGACCCTGGTCAGCCAGGCAGGCAAGTGTGTGGATGAGCCCTTTTCTCCCACATTGCAGGTGAGGGTGGGTGGGGGCAATGAGGGGCAGTGAGGCCGGACTGGGGCCAAGGATGCTGAGAGAAGGGAATGGTGTGGGGGAAGGCGGGTTGGCACAGAACATGCACCCTCTTGTCTGCCTGTCACCCATGGAGTCATGGGAAAGCGAAGATGCTTGTCCGCTTGATGTATAATCGCGAGGTTTTTCCTGAAGTGCGGGTGTTTATTATAGGAGGAGCTGAGTGATGAGAGGGGAGAAGATACTGGTAAACAGGACAGGGCATGGTTCTCTGCCACATCTGCAGATGGGCCTCACCCAGAGAACCTGACACAGCATAGGCTCCTGGGCCCAGTCCTAGGTATTCCCATTAGATTGGCACAGGATGGGCCCAGGTGTGGTGGTGCTAAAGCTCTGAGGATGGTTGTCACATGCATCCAGGGTAAAGAAGCACTGGTCCAGGGCCTTGCTCACAGGGGCCCACAGACCCACAGTGTCGGCATCATTAGGCATCTCTAGCTGGTGGGAAATCTCAGGTTCACCCCAGATCCACTGATCAAAGTTGCCTTGTCACAAGATCCCGGGTGCTACTGTTCGCACAGCAGCATCTGGGCATCCAGAAAGCAGCCTAGAGGAGAAGATCCAGGATGGCCAGGCATAGTGGGGGGCTGGTGCTGTGGGTCCCTGATGGAGTATGCCGCGCAGGCTTTCCTGGAAGAGGCAGTGCCAAGTCTTGCAGAACAGGCAGCCAGGAAGAGACCAGGTGGGAAGGGCTTTCAGGCAGAAGGGCAGCCTGAGCGAGGACCTGAGGACTGAGCTAGTGTGGCGATGCTGGTGTGGGCAGTGGGGGAGGGGCCGGAGGTTTCTGAGTAGGACTGTGGTGGCGGGGTGAAGCTCAGCATGTGGCAGTGCAGACCACCCCACACTGCGCCCTCTCCACAAAGTTGACGCTTTTTCAAACTTGGTGGATGATCTGAAGATGATGGAAACTGTGACAGTGTTCAGAACCCACAATGTCCCGGACCCCTCCACTGCTGACAGAGGTCAGGCTCCAAAGCTACAGACTGAGAACTAGAAGAAGCACAGTTAGGAAATAAATAGTGTCCCCCCCCACCGCCCTGAAAAGAGAACAGAACTGTCCTTTGGAGTAAGCTGTTAGAAAGTCTAATGGGGGAAAAAAAAGATATTCAAAACTGAAACAAAAAATGCAAAAATACCCAACAATGTACTGAGTCCAGAAACCACAAAACTGAGGGTAAGAAAGGGCCCAGCCTGGATTTCTGATTGGGGGTGGGGGTGGGGGGGTGTCAAATGATGCAATCGCCATCAAAATTTTAAAAAAGAGGCTTTGTTTTTTTTGTGTTTTTGGGGGTGGAGCCTGTAACAGTTGTTCTAGGTTTCACCTGGAAAAATGGAAAGCAGGGCCAAGCCATTTCTCAAAAGAAAAGCAAAACACCGAAGGGGACTGTTGCCTGGCTAGAAACGAAAATAGAGAGCAAAAATTTCCTTTCTTGCCTGAGGACTTTATGGCAAAGTCCTTTTAAAAGGTAAGGTTTTGGAATCCCCCTGTGGAGCTGGGGGTTAAGTATCTGGCATTGTCACTGCAGTGGCCCAGGTCACTGCTGTGGGGTGGGTTTGATCCCTGGCTAGGGAACTTATGCATGCCCCAAGCAAGCCCTTTATAAAAAGGAAAGTTAGGTTCTTTGTATGTCTGTGCAGGGGGAGGACGTGAGCACCTCTCTGCCACACACACACTCTTTTTCCTTCTTTTTCTTCTTTTTTAAAATGGCTGCACCTGTGCCATATAGAAGTTCCCAGGCTAGAAGTCGAATTGGAGCTCCAGCGGTTGGATTGGAGCTCCAGCTACTGGTCTACACCACAGCCACAGCAACACCAGATCTGAGCCACATCTGCGACCTATACTGCACTGAGCAAGGCCAGGGATCGAACCCGCATCCTCATGCATACTAGTTGGGTTCTTAACCCACTGAGCCACAATGAGAACTCCCTATTCCTCTTTCTGATTGCAGCCGGCAGAGGCAGTGGGTTTTAACTGTTCTAACTCTTCAGTCTCCAGATTTAGACTGCTAACGAAGCAATGCTTGTAACTCCTAATGTTGGTTATTTCAGGGTTGTGCCATTATTTTTTTAGACCACCTGTACCTTTTAATGTGTCCGTTTAAAGGAAAACATTTCTTGGGAAATTCTCAAGTCTTGGAGAAATTTTTTGAAAATTGGATCCTACTTTTTTTTAATGTGTTAACAGTGAGACTTACCTAGTGAGTAGGTGAAAACTTTGTAGTTAATAAAACCCTGTATTTTTAGGATAATTGGAGTTGCTAGCCTTGCCCACATCATCATGTAAAGGAATTAACCCTTTGTTAACCATGATTTTAGGTAATTCAGAATCCCTTCCCTTCTTGAACTCCTTTGGGTAATGGAAAACCAGCTTCCTTCTGAGGTCAGTAGAAGGTGATGTAGGGGGTGGTGGTGGTGATGGTGGCTGACATTTATCAACCATATATTCTGTGACAGCCATTCTTGCAAGAACTTTCCAGTCATTTTATGAATTACCACCCCAAACCTGTGTGTGCTCCCTATTTCAGAAATGGGGAAATGGAGCCACAGAGGGTTTGAGTGGCTTGCCTAAGGTCATAGGACTGGGAAGGGGCAGGCCCCGGATTTGAATCCAGGCAACCTGATGTGGGAGGTTTCTTGGTTAGCCACTCCTTGTGCTTCCTCTCTTTGCTTCCTTAGTAATCTTTCTGTGCGTTTTTTGTTTGTTTGTTTTTAGTCTCTGGAATTGACAAATGGGCTTTCTAGCTGTGATTTCTTTCTGAGCACAGGGGAATGACCCAGAGGCGGCCTGGCACTGTTGCCTCCTTGCTTTTCAGATGCCCGTTGTTGGGTCGGACCCTTTCCAGTTTTGATGGTGATGCTGGTTCTGTGGAGGGAAATTTGCCCCTCTCTCCTCCTGTCCCCCCTCTGGTTCCCAGTCCCCAGTCTGGAGTGACAGGTGGTCCCCCACCCTCTCTGAAGCTTGGGGGCCAGGGGGGCTCCTCCCAGTCCCTCTTTCTCTCCCAACCCCTACCTGCGTTTTGCCAGGAAGCACCACATGAGCCATCCCTCCACCCTGGGCCAGGCAGGCTCCCCTACTGGTGTGGCTTCTGGAAACATCCTCCGACTCTCCCTCCCCCTGCCCCCTGTCTCTTGCCCACAGTTATGGAGGGTGTGCAGGGCAGTGGCACTGTGCCCTCGATGTAGAGTAACAGCTGATATGCCCTGAGCTTCCATTGGGATAATGCATCCTAGCCGAACCGCTGCCACTCAGCCCCGCGGGTGGTCTATTAGGGCCTGGAGCCAGGCCAGGGGCCGCATTAGAGCTCCCTTCTGGTCTTGGACACCTTAATGAGGCTGGGGACCTGATTTTCCCGCACATGTTTGCTTGTTTTCCTGCCTCTTGAGAGAGGCTGCCAACCTCTGGGGCTGTATGAAACGTTCACAAATAGCCTGTGATTCAGGCGGTTGGCATTTCTCACCAGCACCATGGCTGAGGGCAGTTTTCCTTCAACGCTCCTGAAATAACCCGAGCGCTCTCTACCCATTTCTTAAAGCTGTAGGAGTCTATTCCTTAACAACTTTCCTTTGAGGAGTTCCCACTGTGGCTCAGTGGTAACGAACTGGACTAGTACCCATGAGGATGCGGGTGTGGCCCTAAAAAGACAAAAAACAAAAACTAAAACATTCCTTTGAGAGCTTTGGAGGGAATGCACCATTTCTGGCCTCTCCCAGCAGTTTTGATTATGCCTCTAGTTTTTGTGGGGGCGCTGTGGAGGCAGGACGCTGTGTGCCATGGTGGGGGGAGGATCCCAGCTGTGCCTGGGAGCTCTGTGCTGGGTCTCCAGGTGGGGAAGGTGGATCCTGCCTGCCTCTCGGGCCAGCCATCTGGAGGGGAGGCACCGGTGGACCTGAGCTCTTTCCTAGTGGGAGCTTCGGCTCTTCCCTATAGGGGCGTTTGATGGAAATCACCAAGAGATGTTGGATCTGCTTTCGTTAATATGGTCTGGGCGATCTCTCTACAGGAGTTTTTCTAAAACATGTGTGAAATGGCACCATTTCAGGCACTGAAGGGTGGCCCAGGTGGCTTGCAGGAGAGGGCCGAGTGCCCCGGCCACTGGAGAGCACGTGACTTTGGCCATCACTCTCCCACACATCTGCTCACTTGTGGGGCCTGGGCACCCATTGTTGGCCCTGCCTGTGGTTGCCAGGAGGACTTGGTGAGGTGACAGGTGGGAGGCTTATAGCCTGCTTGGTGCTCAATCTTAGCTAGGGTTGGTGAAGGCCTTGGGCGCAGGAGCATTTGTGCTGTGTCACCAGCCACATAAGCCCCTTGGGGACTGGTGCCCCCTCCTAGGAACCATTGCACCTCACGTAGGGTCCTGAACTCAGTAAAAAAAAGTTTGGTGATGGTTTGGGTTTTCTCTGAAAGAGGAACAAAACCATTCCTCCACGGGGAGAGGGAAGATACTTTTCCCCCAAAGGGATCTTCATTATCCTGCCCCAACCTGCCACCTGTCATCAAGTCTCTGCTGACCTGGATGCCCATGAGCACCTTCTGCTCTGACTTGGGCAGCTAGTGTGAGGAGCCCTGTGATACCCAAGGCTTCCTTCCCAGCAGGTGGAGGGAAGATATCAAATTGGACTTGGCCTTCCCAGCAGCCCACCCCTGTGGCCCCTGAGCTGTAGGAGGCCATCGTCCTGCTGCTGTAATCCTAAGAGTCTGACTTTTACCGGGAGCCTGTTTCCTCCTATTATATACAGAACTCAAAGTTTTCTCGGTGATAGAGGCTATTTGTGTTCTTGGAACGTAACACACTTGGTCATGAGGGTGTGGGATTAACAGGCTGGTGTCCTGTTTCCTGGCTTCTACCCTGTGTGGAAGGGCCAGGGCTCTGGGCGCCACCCCTCGGTGTCCTGTGCCCACACGTGTGCCCGTCACTCGCCACTTGCAGGTGAACCCCCTGCGCACCCCTGGAATCCTCTCGCCCTTGGCTGTGCCCTTTGCCTCAGGAGGGGCCTCTCTGCTCTCTTCCACCTGCCCACGGGGCTCTGGCTTTTGTGGGAGTCACTGCGTTTGGATCCGTGGAGCTAGAACTTGGCGCCAGGCTGCCTGATCCATGAGGCCCTGTTGGCTCTGGCATCCCCTCCTCTGTTTTCCTGCCCGGCTGGTCATGTCAGCATTTCCGGGTGGGCTCTGCTTCTGGTTGCCCTTTGCCATATACAGTGTATTTCTTGGCACTGAAGTTAGTGACTTCACACGTTACTCTAGCAACCAAACAACTGTTGTACCTGCACTAGCCCAAGTCCTGAGGATCTCCGAGTGACGGATGTCCCCGCGCTGACATGCCACGGCTGTTGGGCCTGACGTTGTCTGCTCTCTCCTCAGGGGTCTGAGTCATAGGTATGAATAACAACCTAATGAAGAATCTACAACTTTACACGTTTGGAGCTAGACATGAAGGAACCACCTAGTCGAGTGCATTTTGCCATTTTATTAGAGGAGATAATAGATGCCTCCTGGAATGAGGCCCCTGGGGGTCGTGGTGGTGGAGGGGGTAGTCTGCAGCTTTTCCTTCTCCTACCTGCCTGCCTCCTATCTCTCCTTTTTTGCATCTCTAAGATGTCCTCGTGGAAGCCAGTTTGAAAACCACAGATGCGGCCTGGCTGCCTTATTTTCAAACAAACATCAGTCCTTGCCCTGCCCCTAGTCACCTCCTGATCTGTGACTCTAGAGAGACCCCAGTGGGGGTGGCAGTAGTTGTTCTGAGGCCCCCTAGCCCAGGGTGACCTGCCAGGCATGGGCTCCTCCCTCCTTCCTCGGAAAGCCAGACCCCCAAACTCCCTTCCTGGGCCCACATCCCTCTCTCTTCCTCCTCCTTGCTGTGGGTATGGAAGGGCTTTCTGGAAAGCCAGCTGTCCAGTCCTGAAGCCCTAGCCCCCTCATCTGGTTCATTCAGCTGATAGACGTGTTCTCCAGCAGGTCTTCGGGGGGTGGGCTTGCATCCCTGCGGTGCATCACCTGCAGACATGTGACACCGTGACAGTGTGGTCAGTGACCAGACATGACAGCTCACAGAGGTACTTCTTGTTTTTTCTTTCCTAATGAGCTTTTTAAAAATTATCTTTACAGAGCCTTACTGGAAGGAGAAAGTAATCCGGAGATACTGATCTTGACTGAGCGCATTGAAAATGTGCCACAAGGTAAATATCAGGAAAGCTTATCATTTAACATTAACATGCTGTCCATGGATTAAGAGTAAAGCCTCCTTGGAGTTCCCATCGTGGCTCAGTGGAAATGAATCCAACTAGTATCCACGAGGATGTGGGTTCTATCCCTGGCCTCGCTCAGTGGATTAAGGACCCAATGTTGTTGTGATCTGTGGTGTAGGTCACAGACATGGCTTGGATCCCGTCCATAGCTCTGATTTGACCCCAAGCCTGGGAACTTCCATATGCCGAAGGTGCAGGCTTAAAAAGCAAAAAAAAAAAAAAGTAAAGCTTCCTTTAAATGGAAGAGTTGGGACTAGACATGAATTTTCAGATCATTGTTGTTCGTCCCCCTCTTAAGTACCAAATAGATTTTACTTAATGGGCCACAGTTTAAATAATAATGTAAATTAGATTGTGTGGGAGAGGGCTGGATGAACTCGGTGTTTTCGGGGTGCTTCCTCCCCAGCGTGGTGAGAGGGGAGAAGGGCTGATGGAGAGCTAGGAAGTGTGAAAGGTGAGAAGGTGGACATGGATTTGTTCATCACACCCTTTGGAGGGAATACCCTTTATAAACCAAAGACTTACAGCTTAACACAAGCTTAGGGAGGCATTATTTTGTACAGGAGTCAGTCAACACTTGGGAACTCCTGACCTCACCGAGGGCAGAGGTGGGAAGGATTATACCGATTCCCCCATCCCAGGTGGGCGTGGGCAGCTCAGGGTAATGTGAGCAGTATTGTCCCCACTACCCTGAGGTCGGCCTCTGTCTAGGCCAAAAGCTGCAGCACAAAGATAATACTTCCTGTATCTGCAGAACTGACATTAGAGAGTCAGTGCTCAATAGAAAGACTCAGAGAACCTGTAGGATAACTTTAAAAAAACCTCTTCACATCCCTGTAGAACCTTAAAGAGTTTTCTGGCAGAGTATGTAGAGTATGTTCTCTATACACCTTACTTGTGGTTTTGGGCTCCATGAATGTTGCCATATTCAAAATCATGGTGTCCTAGCAACACCAGTGTGTATTGGTTACCACTGTCAGTATGTTTGATTATAACAGCCAATCTGGATTGGTGGTAGGTTATTTAAAAAATAACACTTTCCAACTTTATTTTTCAAAAAACAACATCCCTATCAGGCACTTCAGGTATCTGACCAGTCATCTGGGTTCACAGATGACTGTGAAGGGATTTGGGCTTAGACAGTGTCCAGCAAGTTTGTGTTTGAATTTGAGAGTAAGATTGGTTGGCTGCCTTGGGGGAGACCCAGGGGGTGAAGAAGGCTCTGCCCAGCTCAGCAGATGGGTGTGGGTGGGCCCGGGGTGCTTCTGGCCACATTCCTACCACCAGCTGCCACTCCTAAGAGCAGGTATTTGGGGGCGGGGGGTTTAACACCCCCAAGGGTAGCATTCGCTATAAGCAAAGCAGAGCAAAGCAGGAAGCCTTGAGGACATGGATCACCTTCCAGCCCCAGGACCATGACAGACAGGTCATAGTGTTGGTGACTAGAGCACCTCCTGCTTTGGCACCTTTTCAAATGAGAAGTTTGTTTTTAAAAACAGTACAAAAGGGAGTTCCCATCATGGCTCAGCAGGAATGAACCTGACTAGTATCCACGAGGATGTGGGTTCAATCCCTGGGCCTTGCTCAGTGGATTAAGGATCCAGTGTTGCTGTGAGCTGTGGTGCAGGTCACAGACACGGCTCAGATCCCGCATTGCTGTGGCTGTGGTGAAGATTGGCAGCTACAGCTCTGATTCGACCCCTAGCTTGGGAACTTCCACATGCTGTGGGTACGGCCCTAAAAAGATCGGGCAAAAAAATATATATAAAAATAGAAGAAATCAGGAAGTTTACAAGTTATATTCTTCAATACTTGCTGGCCCAACATGGAAATCAATAAAAACTAAGAACACATTAAAGGGTTGGAGGAGCAATGCCATTTAATTATGTACTTTTTAGTAATTATGTACTTTGTAGTGATTATGAAGCTCTTTTCCGTTGAAATAAGTAAAATAAAGTTACCTCAACAAAGGGGAAACGAATGATTCCAAATTATCATAATATTATGGAATTTCTGCCACACAAACCTAGCACCCCTAACCTCCCTGGCATGGGCACCATGCTTTATAATCACACGTGTAATATATTTAAGGTGGATGAATTAAGATAAGTACTGGAGAAAAGTGTTGTGTAGAAGCATATGTAGTGCTATATTCTGTGGTCATAGGATTCTTTTTTTGTCTTTTTAGGGCCAAACCCATGGCATACAGAGGTTCACAGGCTAGGGGTTAAATCGGAGCTGTAGCTGCTGGCCTATACCACAGCCCACAGCAATGCTGGATCCCTAACCCACTGAGTGAGGCCAGGGACACTAGTCCTCATGGATACTAGTCGGGTTCATTAACCACTGAGCCACAATGGAAACTCCTGTCATATGATTCTTGAAACTACTGGAAAATAATTATTTTGGGGTTGAAAATATCTCATTTATAATGACCTTTCTGTGGTAAGAGCATATATTTACTATGGGGTGGGGTCTGATCTGGGATGATGCTTTTAAGATGAGGAAAGGTAAAGATGACTCATTTTAATGCACTGTTCAATTCCTACAGAATTCAGAAACAAGTCCTATCAGTATACCACCTCAGTATTACAGAGAGAAAACGAAAGAAATCTGTTCCCAAGGCAGAAGGCACCTGCTACAAGCTTCAATCCCAGCTTGGCGCCTCGTTTTCAGCCAGCCATTGGAAGCACTTCCAGAAGGGGTGTCCTGGGCTCTGGATATGCTCCCTTTACCACTACCAGGTGGGAGAACTACGAGAAAACTGCCAGCAGTCAAACCAACTTCAGAACTGTCTCTCCAACCCTTGGTCTCTTAAGAAATACTGAAGCTCAAGTGAAAACATTCCCTGAGAGACCGAGAACTGGAGGTACAAAGGACGCTCCTGTTAATTTAGCCAAAGAGTCCACTGCTACTCAGGAGTCTTACCGAGAACGCCGGGACAATGTGGTGGCAGAGCCTTCCAAAAGTACTTGGTCAAATGAGAGGACCGTCCTTTGGGGAAAGAAAACAGAAGCTAAAGCCACGAGGGAACAAGAGAGAAACAGACCAGGAACTATCCAAACAAAACGAGAAGAGAAAATGTTTGATTCTAAAGAGAAGGCTTCAGAGGAGAGAAACTTAAGGTGGGAAGAACTGACCAAGTTAGATAAAGAGGCAAGGAAGAGAGAAAGCGAGCAAATGAGGGAAAAGGCAAGAGAGAAGGAGTCACTGAAGGAGAAAAGTGTGAGAGAAAGAGAGATACCGATCAGTCTAGAAGTATCAAAGGACAGCACACCAGAAGTGGCCCCACAAGGGCTTCACACACCCCTGAAGAAGGATGCTGGTGATGGGACAGATAGAGGGGTAGAAACGAGAGAAGTAAAGTTCAGGCTGGAGACCAGTGACACCGCAGGCTCTCTGAAAGCTGATTCCACAACTGAAACCATAGCTGAGAACATTGTTTCTAGCATCCTGAAGCAGTTCACCCACTCTTCCGAGATGGAAGCATCTGCTGACACGTTTCCAGACACAAAAGTCACTTACGTGAACAGGAAAGAGCTTCCTGGTGACAGGAAAACAAAGACTGAGATAGTCGTGGAATCGAAACTGACTGAAGAGATTGATGTTTCAGATGAAACTGGCCTGGACTACCTTTTAAGCAAGGATGCTAAGGAGGTGGAGCTGAAAGGAAAATCAGCAGAACGGATGATAGGAGATATAATCAATCTTGGTCTGAAAGGGAGGGAGGGGAGGGCAAAGGTTGTCAATGTGGAGATCATAGAAGAGCCTGTGAGCTATGTCAGTGGTGAGAAGGCGGAGGAGTTTTCGACCCCATTCCAAGTGGAGGAAGTTGATGACGTGTCTCTGGGCTCTAAGGGGCTTGTTGAGGAGGAGGAAGTTTGTAGAGAAACAGATGTCACCTTCTCAGGGGCTCAAGGGAAAAAGACCAGGCAGGCCCAAGAGAACATGACTCATGTTGAAGAAGTGATGGAGGCAGGTGACTCAGAAGGTGAGCAGAGTTATTTTGTGTCGACCCCAGACCCAGATGAATACCCCGGGGGGCAGGACAGAGAGGAAGGCTCCGTGTATGGGCAGATCCACATTGAAGAGGAATCCACCATCCGGTACTCCTGGCAAGATGAAATTGTGCCGGGGTCCGGGAGAAGAGTGAAGAGGGATGATGCATTGGGAGAGAAGGTTGTGAAGCCACTGGATGTTCCAGAAGGGTCTCTGGAGGGGGACACAGGTTCTAGTCACTGGAAAGAACAAGCTCGCAGTGGCGAGTTTCATGCTGAACCCATAGTCATTGAAAAGGAAATCAAAATACCGCATGAATTCCACACATCCATCAAAAAGGGCTTCAAGGAGCCCAGACACCAGCTGGTGGAGGTCATCGAGCAGCTGGAGGAAAGCCTTCCAGAGCGCATGAAGGAAGAGCTGTCCGCTTTCACCAGTGAGGGCCAGGGCGGGCCGGGGGGCATTTCAGTTGACGTAAAGAAGATCCAGCCCCCGGGTGGCGGGTCCGTGACTTTGGTGGCAGAAGTCAACCTCTCGCAGACTGTGGATGCTGATCAGTTAGACTTGGAGGAGCTCAGCAAGGATGAAGCGGGAGAGATAGAGAAGGCCGTGGAGTCAGTGGTACGAGACAGCTTGGCCAGGCAGCACAGCCCCGGCCCTGGGAGCCCAGACTGGGAGGCAGGAGCGGAGACCCGGGGCACTGGCCTCGGCTTCAAGCGCTGGGCCACCCAGGAGCTGTACCGCCCCTCTGGTGAGGATGCCGAGACAGGCCTCAGCTCTCCCGGCTCAGAGTCCATCACTTCCCAGGGCCCAGTGTCGGCCACGGTGGAAGTCACCAGTCCCAGGGGCTTTGCCCAGTCCCACGTGGTGGAGGACGTCAGTCAGTCTGTGAGGCACATTAAAATAGCGCCCCCTGGAGTTTGGAGGACTGAGCACGTCTCATCCGAAGGACCCTCTTCACAGGTGGTGGAGGTAAGTGGGGAAGGCCACCTGAGTTGGGCAGCGAGCTCGGCGGGAGCCAGCTGGTCTGCCAGGCACTTTACGCTGGGTCCCGATCAAAGTCAAGTGTCCAAAGAAGTCGTCTTCCAAGGGCCTGACCCTGCCAGTCCCGAGGCAGGAGGCGCAGAAGAGCCTGGCCCCATAGGGCTTGCCACAGATACTGACGAATCCCGGAGGCACAGCTCCTCTGCCTCCCAACAGTTTCGTGCTAAGAGGGAAATTATCTTTCAAGCCCCCATTTCTGGGGCAGGGAATGTTGGTGATGATTTTCAAACTGAGGAGTCAGTGGGTACCCAGACTTCTGTAAAGCACCTTCAGTTAGGCCCTAGAGAGCAGTTTAGGGAGCAAATCCAGCTCACAGCCCCTCTGTCAGACAAAATGGAGTTAGGTGTCAGAGAAGCTTCTGTGGACACTGAAGCATGGTCAGGAAGTGGCCTATCCATCAGGCACATCAAAACCGGACCTCAGAGGGATCAAACCACCGACCAGCTAGTTCCCCCACCCTGGGAATACAGCAACTCAGAAAGCAGTGCCCACGGAGAGGGCTCAGCTGATGTGACCCAGGCCACTCGTAGTTACACTGTGGGTAGGAAACTCTTGATTACTGAAAAGAGCACCCTCCAAAGGGCTGTTTCTGAACCTCCCCAGGAGGCTAGTGTGGGAGGCACAGCAGGGGCAGAAGTGACTTCAGGCCTGAGCAGATCCTTTAGGCATATTCAGCTAGGTCCTGCAGAAACCCAAACCTCCGAACACATTGTCTTCCACGGACCCATTTCCAAAACATTGGCATTGGCTGATCCGGTGGACTCCCCTGAGCTAGGTGAGGTAGCAGACAGCAGCAGAACACTAAGGCACGTGGCACTGGGGCCCAAAGAAACTTCGTTTACCTTTCAGATGGACGTGAGTAACGTAGAGGCGACCCCCCGCTGGACCCAAGAGGCCACAGTCCTCTTCCCTGCAGGGATGGAAGCAGAAGCTCATGGTGTGTCTGACCGTGGTGCTTGGAGAGATGCTGGCAGTGGGAATGACCTGGCTGCCAGCGTGAGCTTTCAAGGCTCTGCTGGGGACAGACACCAGGCCCCCGGGGAAAAGGGCAAGGAGCAAGCTGAGTTTGATAAGCCGGTGCAGCTACAGAGGATGGTAGACCAGAGGTCGGTGATTTCCGATGAAAAGAAGGTTGCTCTCCTCTATCTAGACAATCAGGAGGAGGAGAATGAGGGACACTGGTTTTGATAAATATTTTGTTTTAAATGCCATCTCTTTGGTGAAGTACCAACACGCAAAGGCCTTTACTTACTTTAAGGGAGGGAGATGTACTCCTTCTTAAAACCTCCCTTCTTTTTCACTTTCTTCAAAGAGTCCTCTAGACAATGTCAGCTTACTTCATAATCAGTAAAAATTTCAGACTAATTCACGCCTTAAAAGGCACTGGAATTTACTGAGTTGGGACTTTGACAAATATTTTTTATCTTTTCAGTCTTAAAAGTTCCTTTTTCTGGAGTTTTCTTTCCACTTCTAGGGATGATTTCCACCATTTTTGTACCTGGTCACAGAAATGCCTTGCATCTGTTTGAAACTATAATTAACTAGGTAAGATTCCTAAGTGGTGACAGGATTAAAGTAATATATTTAAGAATAAATTTAATTTGCATGTGCTAATAAGATATAGTAAACTAACATGTTAAGGGAAAAATGAATATTTGTTTTTCCTCTTTCCAAAGTCTTTTCCAAAAGAAATTGTAGGAAATAAGATTTTTAAAAAATCTTGGGAGTTCCCATTGTGGTTCAGTGGGTTATGAACCTGACTAGTATCCATGAGGATGAGGGTTTGATCCCTGGCCTCACTCAGAGGGTTAAGGATCCAGCAATGCTGTGAGCTGTGGTGTAGGTTGCAAACGTGGCTTGGATCCTGTGTTGCTGTGGTTGTGGCGTCGGCCGGAGGCTGCAGCTCCAATTCAACCCCTTGCCTGGGAACTCCCATATGCCACAGGTGTGGCCCTAAAAAGCAAAAAAACAAAACAAAAACAAAAACAAATCTAAGTGATTTCATCTTGGGGAAAAGTTATTTGTCATAGAATTAAATTCATCTTAAGACTTTAGTGAATTGCTTTCTATGTGCAGAACTTAGAAAATACTAAAAAAATATATAGTATTTTATGGAGAAGACAACTTCAGCCTACTACAGTATTTCAGGTCAGCACACTTGCTATGTTTGCACAGGTTCCTGGAACCCTGCCCTAAGTCTGTGGGGGGTGGGAGGATGTTCACTGGGAATGGCTCATAGTACCAGTTTTTTTGCAGTACTAGGTCACTAAGCACACAAGTCTAAGTACTCTTTTTTGTTATAATGGAAGTTCAGGAGTAGCCAGCTCCTACCTAGACTTGAGCTTTTCTGTGCATTAGCAGTTAGCATCTAAACCCTTAATTTTACTGATGGGAAGCAGACCCTGAGGACGATGAAAAAGATCATTGATGTTCACACTACCCGGGATTTGCAGGATGGTCACCCACAGTAAAAGTTGGAAGCCCAGGTAGGCTTGAGCCTCCCAAAGAAGCACTTTCCAGCCCAGTGATGATGGGGTGGAGACCCTTCTGAGCTCAACAAGTTAGAGATGAAAAATGGCAACCAGCCTCACAGAGGTTTGTGTACTTCCAATAGAAATCATGATCATTGGTGTGTTTTGTCCAGGGAAACAAAGAATATAGTAAATAGAGTAAGATGTTTTGGGGAGGGAACTGGGTGCCTCTCCTGCCACCTAGGCCTGAAGCACCAGGAGGGGCCCCAGAGGAAGACAGAGCCCCCACTCCCCTGGGCAACAAAGTGTGGACCTGCAGCTCTACACCACTGAGTTTAAGATACTAGAATGGATGTGTTCCATTGCTTTGTTTTATTTCACACAAGGGTATTGTTTTTAAAGCATTCATCTTTAAAGGTATAGCATCACGTAAAAAATAGTATCTCTAACAACACAGGAGTATTTTAACCCAAACTAGTTTCTTCCACATAATGCTGTCTAAGCTGCCTTTAACACAGTAGCATAGAACTAACTGCCTGGAGTGCACTGAGGAACAAGGACCTGAGGTACTGTCATCCTCAGGTAGGTTACGATGATGGGAGGGGGTGCTGTTATGGAATTTGAGGGTCTCTTCTCTGGGTTTCACACTGATGGCCCTCGGACCTATCTCCTCAGCTCCCAGGAATGGCTGCAGCAGGTAGCTTAGGGGGAGTGCCTTTTCCTAATCGCTAAGCGGAGGCTAAATGAAGCACAGCTTTCAGGATGATCTATTTTTAAAATACCCTGAAGCAGACTATAGAAAGAAAGTTGATTTGAATTGCAAACATAAACCTTTGTTATCTGCCAAATGAATTAGTGATTGTCTAATGATTGTCACAAACTGGTATGGAGGTGATAGCCTTGCCAACAAGGACTTCTCATTTCTAACATAGCTGATTTTATGTTAGATGTACTTGGTAATGGTGTTTGTATAAGTGATTTATTGGTGAGAACTTGGTCCAGGTGACAGCCTACTGTTTTGAAGACAAGACAGATGGATAATGGGGGGAGTCTATTATGTGTGTCTAAGTGGCCTTAGTTTAATGTCACTCTCCTAGCTTGTGACCTTGGAAATGATTGCTAATGTGAGTAAGTTGTTGAGACCATGACCCACCTCCAGTGAAAAAAAAATCTTAGATCTTAATTTTTATCTCCATGTCGAATGCATATCTTCAAGATGTAGCCTGCCAGGAGTGTTTACCAACTTGGAGTCATGAGCTGTCATTGGTTACTAAGTCTCTGGAATACCCAGGAGCAAGGCATGCCCTTGACACTGTGATAGGTCACCCCACAGCATCATGTCCTTTAAAACCAGTTACTCTGGAGACAGGAGTAGTCAACTATGTGGTGGGACAGAGTGAGGATACAACCAGTCTTTTCACATTTATTGTTGTGTAGACAAAACAGTATTAATGGAATGTTTTTCACCTTCACACTGGTTGTTTTGATGTTGTTTGCTTAAAATGTATATTTAGAATGGAATCATCTAAAAAAGCTGATCTTGCTAATAACCTCCTGTTCCCTGCAAAGGGAAATGTCATAAGAATGTGTAAAAATAAAAATCTATGGGAAAAAAAGCTCATATTGTTCCTAAAGAGAATGAATGTTT
Source organism: Phacochoerus africanus (assembly GCF_016906955.1). Classification (NCBI taxonomy): domain Eukaryota; kingdom Metazoa; phylum Chordata; class Mammalia; order Artiodactyla; family Suidae; genus Phacochoerus; species Phacochoerus africanus. Next base: position 139,789,616 of record NC_062545.1, read on the forward strand.
TTCACTGGGTGTTTTTTGTGGTGTTTATTTAAATTCTAATGAAAGCATTTATGTGTTTATGTGCATGTTTTTTTTATGATGGCACAGAATCACTGGGGAGAATGTACCTTTAAAGTTTCAGTTCTTTGATTCCTCACCTGAATCAGAACTCAATATCCTTAGCACAGAACTAGAAAGCATGGCAGACAGAGCATAAACCAACTGGCTTGTATTCAAATACAGACTGGACAGTTTGTGGTAAGAATGTCATCATGGGAGTTCCCGGCTTGGCTCAGTGGTTAACGAATCTGACTAGGAACCATGAGGTTGCAGGTTCAATCCCTGGCCTTGCTCAGTGGGTTAAGGATCCAGCGTTGCTGTGAGCTGTGGTGTGGGTCGCAAATGCAGCTTGGATTCCGCGTTGCTGTGGCTCCGGCATAGGCCAGCGGCTCTGGCTCCGATTCGACCCCTAGCCTGGCAATCTCCATGTGCCGCAAGTGCGGCCCTAGAAAAGACAGAAAAAGACAAAATAATGTCATCATGATAGTCCAGAAGGTTAGTGACAAGAGGGTGACCAGTCATCCCGTTTGGCCTTGAATGGAGGGGTCTCCTGGAACAGGGGACTTTTACTGCTAAAATGAGAACAATCCTGAGCACACCAAGATGGTTCATTACTAACCTCAAGTGCAAAGTGGAATGGTTAATCGTGGCCGTTATCTAGGAGCTAAAAACCGCACTAGTTTGAGAGCAAGGAGTAGATACCCTTACCTGTTTGTAGCTGTTTACAAACAAACAAAAAACCTCAAAACAAAAAACACACATGAATAGCTACAGTTTTCCATTCTTTCTGAAGTTAACACATTTGATAAATGGGAGACATTTGGTGAAACATTTCTAAATCCCTTCTTTTCCAGGGTGGGGGTTAAATTTTTTTTTAAAAGTGTTTTAGTTTCTATGATTCCAAGATATTATCCTAAAGAAACAGAGGAAGAAGTAATGTCAGAACTCACATTTTGTTTCTTTTCCAAAGCCCAGCATAGATCCCTAGTCTGCTGGGGCTGCTATGACAGAACACCACAGACTAGGTGCACATTAAACAATGCACATTTATTTCTCACAGCTCTAGAGGCTGGAAATCCAAGAGCAAGGTGCTGGTGGCTTCTGTTCCTGGTTGGGGCTCTCTGCCTGGTAAAGAACATTTTTCTTGTCTCTTCTTATAAGGGCACCAGTCCTACTCGTGGGGTTTCACCTTCATGTACTAATTATCTCCCAGAGGCCCAACCTTAAATACCTTCATATTGGGGCTTGGAGCCTCAGCATAGGAATTTTTGAGGTGCACAAACAAACTGCAATGCGGTGTATACTTAAAGTGCCTGTTCCATCATCCACATCAAAACCCAGGTCTTCAACTAGAGAGGACACTTGGCAAGTGACCACATCTCACACCTTCTTTGAATGTTGCCTTCATCCCACAGGGCTGTCTGGGATGGAAGGGCATGAGCATGGGTGGCCTGTGTCGTCAGCTGTCATACTATCAAGGAAGACAAGAGACCCAGCCTCTCTCCACCCTGTCATGAAACTTTTTGGTTTATTTCCCCCATCAATTCTCAGGGTGGGGCCCAGCACAAATAGATCCACAGCGGTTTCGGATTTCCCACTAGGTATTGGAGTGAGATGGCTGGTCTTGCATCCTGCTGCAGTCTTTGCACCAGCCTGCAGCTCTGCTGGGCCACAGTCCAGGGGTTAAGGTGGGGAGAAGGAACAGCACTGCCCACACCCCACTCCCACCATCTATGTGCTCCATTCAGCTCGTTCCAGCACTGGGTCTCATCATTGACAGCATGGAGGAAGGTGCCCCAAACGTGCCACTCTATCTCTGTTCTAGAATGACAGTTTCTCCTCCTGCGCCCTCCAAGAGACTGAGGACCACTGTGGAATAGGATCACTCATCCCACCCCATCATCCCTCCCCGCTACATGCTGAACTAGAACCCAGTCGGGAGAGTAGGGGCCAAGGGCTGTGCCAACTCAGAAAAAGCACTTGGGAGGGGCAGCCACATGTCTCCTGCTCAGAGTGGAGGCCACGGGAGACAGCAGCAGGGAGTCAGCATCCTGCCCCAAGGCCCCTCCATGCCTGCCTCACTCTTGCTCATCTCCCTTCACTCCCTCACACCTGCCTCCCCTGACCTCTAGGCAAAATCAGGGCTGTTTATCACCTGCCCCATTGTACCAGGCACTTTCCCTCATTGTCATCAACCAACTCCACTGTTACCTGTTTAATGACTAGCTAGAGACCATGATGGATGGCAGGCTCTGAGAGGATGGGGCAGTGTGCTTTGTGTACTGTGGTGTCCTCTGTTCTTAGTGCATGCCTAGTACATCCTGGGCTCTTAGCAGAGTTCAGTGAGTGAGCAAGTACACGAGTGAGGGGAAGCGTTCTCAGTGCCCCTCTCCAGGCTCCAAGGAAATCTGAGGCGGCTTCATTTTTTAAAAACACACGATTGGGAGTTCCCGTTGTGGCGCAGTGGTTAACGAATCCGACTAGGAACCATGAGGTTGCGGGTTCGATCCCTGCCCTTACTTAGTGGGTTAACGATCCGGCGTTGCCGTGAGCTGTGGTGTAGGTTGCAGATGCGGCTCGGATCCTGCGTTGTTGTGGCTCTGGTGTAGGCCGGTGGCTACAGCTCCGATTCGCCCCCTAGCCTGGGAACCTCCATATGCCGCGGGAGCGGCCCAAGAAATAGCAAAAAAGACAAAAAAAAAACCCCAAAAAACACGATTGGCCCCAGCCCTTCCACATTTCCATTTATTAGCATTTTATTCTCAATCCCCATTATCTTCCTATGAGAGAGGGCTTTTCCCAGAATCTTACTGTTCCAAATCTGACTCCAGACCTGCACAAGGGCCTATGCAGTACATATATCATCAGATGTTGAGTCTATTTTTCTGCACAGGAAGTTTTGAACTTTTGAAGGGAAGCCTTTCATCCACAGTGGTGCTGACGGGTAAACATTTTAGTTGGCAAGAAAAACCACTAAGGTGGTAAAAAGAGAAAAGCTTTATAGAAGCACCAGATCACTGGGAAGAACTCCACTGTCAAAATCTGGCCTGTGGGAGATGTATGACATCGCTGTTGCATTTGGAGCGGTCAGCCCTGAGATTCTGAACAGTGACTGCTGAATTCCATCTAATAGTTGGAGAGGGGTTGACACCATGCCCTAAGCATCCAAAGCCCTAAGCATGACCAAAGCTTTCTGAGGGTGGGGTGGCCCAAGCCTGCGCCTCAGGCCTGGCTGTCCCCAGCACCGTGCTGCAGCTCGCCCTTGCGGAAGGCTGGTCTGTGCTTAGGAGGCTGCCTTGGCTTTCCAGCCACCTCGGGGCCCTGCAAAGAAGCAAAGGGTACGGTGAGCGTGGTGCCCCTGAGACCCCATCCAGTTCTCTACCCAGCCTCCAGCTACTCTGGAGGGGATGACACAAGTCAACCCTCTGCCCAATAAAGGGTGATAAAGGGGTGAGGCCTGGGCCTGGGGTCGGCTCTGGATAGTGCCCCATGCTGGCCGAGTCCTGCCGACAGTGCTTCCCTGAGCTTGGACTGGCCCAGGGGGCTGCACAGCAGAGTGGCGGCCTCTGATCAAGGGCTGGGAGAGCTGGAGGCGGAGCCCTCAAGATGAAGTCAGGGGCGCTCTTTAGATGAACTGCAGGTGGCTGGTTTGCAGCAAGGCAAGTCCTAGCGTGTGTTCCTGACATTATTCAAGAGTTAGTTTCTTCCTAATATCTCGCAGGACAGTATTTTATAACTGGGGTTTCAAAGGAACTAGTCTTGCACAAATTATGAATTACAGAAAGTCAGTTAAACTTTCCACAGAAAGTTCCACAGAACCTTATGGAACTAGCTTCCTCTGAGATTTGGATGATGAAGGAACTAGTGTGAGAGGAGGCTGACTCACTTGGACAGCATGTTCAGGGTCTGATGGGTGGCTGGAGTCCTCTTGTCCTGGTGGCCAGGAGAAGAGGGTCTGGTTCTGAAGACACGGCAGAGCACCAGTAGTAATAACGTTATAGAAATGTCACTGAGAGCATCTGCAGGGAAATCAAGCCTCCCACGAATGAAAGAATACTTCATTCATAGACCCGTGCTAGGATGGGATTCGTACCTCTTTGGGGTTTCTCATAGGGACAGCCTGACCTTCAATTTGGATGTACATTCATTCTAAAGACTATATTCTGATTGGCCAACTGTTTTTAGGTCTTTGGAAAGTTAAAATACAGGCAGCCAAAATGCTTTGTCTTCATGAGCTGTGGAAAACATCAAAACTATCTGAATGTTTGGTTCAGTCTGAAGAATTAAGAATGTGGTTCTGGAATCTGAGAATGCACAGTTTTAGCACTATTTGATAGAACTCTGGGACTACCTGTATGCACTATGTTTAAAAGTTGTATTTCTAGAAAATAAAGGCAAGAACATCACTATTGACCAGAGGATGGGTCTCTAGTTTCTATTTTTAACTGACCCTTGTACAGCCCAGAAAATGGTATTGCCTTTTTTGAAAACAAATGCTTTATCTTACATGAATTTTCTATAATCATTACAACACAGCAACTTCTTAGGAGTTGATTTACTTAGGAGTTAAATATTCAGCTATATGTTTTCCAGGACTAGCTTTGGCTTGACTTCTCCCTCCTGCTTATTGTCCTTCCATTTGATCAACTGTACTGGGTCAGGGACAGAGATGAGAATTGTGCCTACAATGGTCAAAATAATTTTGAATAAGAATGAGATGGAGGAACTTGCTTTAAAGAAAGTCAAGAAAGTCAAGACCTTTTTTTTTTAAACTGGAATAATTAAGACAGCGTGGTTTTCATCCAGAGATATATGAAAACACCAATGCAACATTGCAGTGCGTCCAATACTTGACCAATGACAGAAGTGGCTGAAGGGTCCATGAGGAAGAGCTGAACTAGCCAGTAAATGGCACTGGGACCACTGGTTTTCTAAGTGGAAGGAAATGGATCCCTATCCCATACCAACCACAAAAATTAATCCCAGCCAGACTGGAATTAAATGTGAAGTGAAAACTTGGAACTTAGAGATGAATGTACTCAAGGATATCTTTATGATCTTTAGTAAGGAAGTATTTCTTAGACAAGATCTAGAAAAAGCAAAAGACTGATGAAACTTAACTATATGCAGAACACCTCCACAGCCAAATTCACCTTAAGCAAATACAGACAAACCAGACTGAGGGTGAGTATTTGCACCAAACTAAGAAAGGACTAGCATCCAGAATAGATAAAGAACTCTTATAAGGTAATGAGAGAAATAATTTACCGAGAGATATAATCAAAAGATATAAACATTATTTTAAAAAGTTGAAAACAGAATGGCTAATAAGCACGCCTAAGCTCACTAGTAACCGGAAATGCAACTGAAACTTCCATGAGATTGCCCCTTCTCCTATCAAATTGCAAAAATTATAGTCTGATAATGATAACAAGCTGTCAAGACGTGAAGCAAAAATTACTCTTATATATTAATAGTTGGTGTAAAAATTGGTACAATCATTTTGTAGAACAATTTGGTAATATTTAGTGCTGGATAAGTCAATGGCGGTATATGTGTATTGTATATGTAGGATATCATACAAACTTTTGATGTATTTGTCCACATAGATGAATCTCATGATTATAGAAGAAAAAGCAAACTGCAGATGAACGCCTATGTGTGTGCACATATTTGTATGTAAAACAAAACCATAGTAAAGTAATAGAGATGAAAATGATATGTAATTCAGGATAGTAGTTATCTGGCAATGGGGTTTGGAGGGGCACAGAGGGTAGCGCAGCTGCATAGGTCGTGTTTTATTATACTGAATGGTAGGCTCAGAGGTGTTTGGTATATTCATACTTTTCTTCATGTCTGAAATATTTCATAATATATTTTTAAAAGATTGAATTTGTTTTTCCACATGGTAACAGCTTGAGTCAAAAAAGTGTGGGGGGACTTCATTCTAAAGACTGTATTCATTCTGATGGGCCAAGTGTTTTTAGGTCTTCGGGAAAATTAAAATGCAGACAGCCAAAATGCTTTGTCTTCTGAGCCATGGAAAACATCAAAACCATCTGAACGTTTGGTTCAGTCTGAGGAATGGAGAATGTGGTTGTCCTTTGGAGGAAAGAAATATTAGATAAAAATATGGCAATTTTTAAAAAAATAATAGAAAATATTCACTATTCTTCAATTATATAACACCAAGAAGTAGTAAATATTTTCCTGTTATTCTATTTAGTGTATAATCCAAATTCTGTGAAGGCAAGGATCTTAGCCCTTCCGCCCAACAAGCCTAGAGTTGCTGAATATGTGCTGTGGCCCTGGCCGGGCTGAGACAAGGTAGTGCTCGTTCCCTGGGTTTGGGCTGGCACTACTTTAACCCACAGAGCGATTGTTGTGACCTTGTAAATTTAGGAACCTTGAAAAAGTTCTGGGTTGCTTTGAGGGAAAGAAGATGGGGACAGACACCAATCACACTTGATGTAACTCTTACAGCCTGGGTACCTGCCACAGAGGTCCCGGCAGAGGACGGCTGAGACAGGACATGGAGCAGGAAGCAAGACCTCAGGCCTGCAAGTCAGGGAGAGGCTCTCTCCAAGGCCGGCAGTTACTGCCACGACAGACTGCATTTTCTCCTGCATGGCCAGGAACACCTTCACTCAGTGTAAAAGATCAGGTCTAATTTTAACCCCACCCAAACCACCCCATTTACATATTTATGAGTGTCTCCCCTGCAGCTCATTTGGAGCATTGCTGATGTTGACCGGCATTGGTGTTAATTCACGAAGGCATTTGAATTTCACTGACATTATGATTAGTATCTGAGACAGCCTGAAGTTTCAGTTTACTCTGCCTGAAGAGATGGCCTCCAAAATCTAAAACTCAGGAGGAGTTTCCATCCTACTCCTTTGGTTATTGAAGTTTCTTCCCTACCCCCCACCCCGGACCCCTCATTCCTCATTCTCTAGGGAAGGAGATCCTGTTAGCTGAATATTCATGGATTCCAGGGTAGAAGGGCATGGCAATTGACAGTACTTACACAGATTCTTTCTCATTGGTTCTGCTAGCCACCTCCATCCCAGACCTTGTGGGTCAATCATTTTCACTGGGGCCGTTATGTTAGTAGAGAGTGGAGTTAGGAGAGAGTAAAGCGACCCTTTTCAGCAATCAACTCCAGAGAGAGGTGAACCCCCATCTCTATTCTACCCTCTGGACCCCAGTAGACATTCTTTTCTTCTGGTGTTTTTTTTTTTGTTTGTTTTTGTTGCTTTTTAGGGCCGCACCCACAGCATATATAAGTTCCCAGGCTAGGGGTCGAATTGGAGCTGCAGCTGCCGGCCTACACCACTGCAACACTGGATCCTTAACCCACTGAGAAAGTCAAGGGATCAAACTCACGTCCTCATGTGTACTAGTTGGGTTCGTTACCACTGAGTCACAACAGGAACTCCTTTTTTTGTTCTTAACGGCCACACCTGTGGCATATAGAAGTTCCTGGGCCAGGAATTGAATCCGCGTCACAGCGGCAACACCAGATCCTTTAACCCACTGCACCAGGCAGGGGATCGAACCTCTGCAAGTGACCTGAGCTGCTGCAGTTGGATTCTTAACCCACTGTGCCAAGTGGAAACTCCTAGTAGTTTTTCATTTTGTTTTGTTTTTTAAGGCTGCTTAAGCTCACTAAGGAGGTTTGCCCAAAATTCTAGCTGAAGTGAGAAGAGATGTAAAGGGGTGTCAATCAGGAGAAGGAACAGATCCTCAGACGCTCTCAGATCCCTTTGATGATGACAGGGCCAGGAGAGGCCATTCCAAGCACCCAGACAGGAAAAGATGTTCATCCAGTACCTGAAATGGTCTTTAAGAGCTACGTTTTTTTGTTTTTTGTTTTTTTTTTTAAACAGTGAAATGACCCATTACTGATTTTCACTAGGAAATGTTTTACATAGCTGTATATTTATCTAAGAAATATAAATTGAATTTTTCAATGTTCTGTGGCTCTGCTAAATTTGCTTAAGCATTTTTGTGTGAAATAGGTATTTCGACTCTTTTGTTAAAAACTTAGGCATTGACAGAGACAATGTCAATAAATGTTAATTGAAACTACTGGGAGCCAGGCATTGTAAACATCTCTCTGAACTAAGTAAAGAACTCCCCACACCCTGACAGCAGAACATTCTCCAGCATAAATAAAGGTGTTCTGTGCTCTCCAGTTCTTCCAAGAGGGCCAATGCATTCTGGTCTGAAACCAGCCTCCAAAGAGCGTTTCTCATTTTTCTTTAAAATGGACAAAAAACTGACATTTCGACTATCCAGATGAATTTTAGGAAGCCATTATTACATCACGTGTGTTCTCTTTGATTTTATCTGTAGGGATTGGAAGAAGTCACTAGGGTTTTTAATCCTTCCTTAAACACCAAATAAGGAGGTTTCCTCCCATTCCAGGAAGACAAAAGGGAATGTGAGCTTTTACACCAGCCTGCAAGCTGTCCCCAAAGAGGCTGCGTTTGTCTTGCTCAGCTTCACATCCCAGGACATGACACATTAAGAGATGCAATATTTGCTAGGTGAATGAGTGATGAAATAAGTGAAGCAGAAGGTGAATTGAGGAATTTTTACATAGGGCCTTGAGACATGGTTGGACCACAGGGCTCCAGTGCCACGTCTGTTACGAAGACCTCTGGTAAGGAAGGAAGCTCCACTGTGGGTGCAGTGTTCCACACCTCCACCATCACCATCCGGGAAGTTCAATAAGAGCAAGTCCACAAGGTGCTGCTTTCTCTTAGGAGCCATTCGCAAAGCCAGGGTGCAAAGACACAATCTTAAGCATTTGATGAGAACCTTAACGATTATATTTGATACAACTTTGAGTTTTGAAAGTTGGGTTTTTAAGGTGCCCAAGAGCCAAGGAATCTGGGATAGGAGGCACCAGCTTGCTGTCCTCACTATGGCCTCCCTCGTTGCCCCAGAGCTCCCACTCTTCCCTGTGTGGACAGATGGGTGGCCCAGTCGCAGCTCCGGCTTGGAGGTTATTAGCTGACTCAGTCTACCCTGGCTTTAGAAAACCACCACAGTTAAACACCTAAACTCACAAGGAAGCCTATTTTCTGATTTGGGGGGAGTCTGAAAATCTGCACTTGGGCCATTTTATTTTCATGGCTGCACCTCTGCAGAAGTGGGTTGGGGTGCCGGGGCCCTCCTTTTCTCCCTCAACTGCCAGCCTTAAGTCCCGAAACCACATCACCATTTCTATTGGAAAACTTCAGATGATAAAAGTGCTGCTGGACACGTCCCATTTATTAACAGGCAGTGCAGCCAGGGCTGCAACAAAAGAACCATTTCAAGTGCAAGGCTATGTGATTCAATAATGGGAAATAGAGAAAGACCTACTTTGTCGTGCCTGGGAAGGGTTCCTGTCAAGCCTGTCATGCTAGTATGTGTCTAGCATGTTTTTACATAAAATGAAAAACAAAGCCAGAGAAAGGTAAAAATTTTTAAACGACTCTAATGCTCAGAATTCAAAATCACTACTGTTCTTTACACATATTATCTGATGCTAGAGTATGTCCTTGCAGGAGAAATTACCCAGGAACTCGTGAATTGTGCTCCTATTTTCCTGTCAATACTCAAGGGTAGTATTAAGAAGAAAAGAAGACATCAGAAACCAAAACACAATGGAAGTATGAAATGTCTTTTTCTCTTTTCTTTTTATGGCCATACCCACGGCATATGGAAATTTCCAGGCCAGGGACTGAATCCAAGCTGCAGCGATGACAGGAGCCACTGTAGTTGTTTGTTTGTTTTGTCTTTTTGCCATTTCTTGGGCCAATCCCGTGGCATATGGAGATTCCCAGGTCAAATTGGAGCTGTAGCCGCTGGCCTACGCCAGAGCCACAGCAACGCAGGATCCGAGCCGCGTCTGCAACCTACACCACAGCTCACGGCAATGCTGGATCCTTAACCCACTGAGCAAAGCCAGGGATCGAACCCACAACCTCATGATTCCTAGTCGGATTCGTTAACCACTGAGCCACAACGGGAACTCCCGTAGTTGGATTCTTAACCCACTGCGCCAAGGTGGGAACTCCTGAAATGTCTTAAATGTTTAGAAAAACACAAATATGCTTTTCATTTACTAGTCTTTACAAGGTAAGCAGAAGTTGATTACTTGCAGGAACTGAAAGGACTAACCAAGACACAATTCATAGGACAGGATTTTCCTAGAGAAAAACAGGTGTCTGGGGCTTGGTTTTCCTGAGCCCCTCAAAAGCCAACCTTGTCTCTGGATCTATGTCCTCCGCTGCAGCCACACATCTGTGCAGAATTTTGCTGAGCACCTGCCTTATATCAACCCTGCATCGCCTTAGTGATGGACTAGAGGGTGGGGCTTCTGATGTACGTGGGGGGGGGCAGGCATTTACAACTACGTGCACAAACAGGACATAAGCAGTGGAAGAGAAAAAAGGACGTGGGCTGTGGAAAAATAAAGTGGGTGTTGGTGGTGGTTGAGGCTACTGGGATCAGTGAAGGCCTTTCTGAGGGACATTTGAGTTGAAACCTGAGGGGTCAGCCACATGAAGGGCACCAGGTTGGGGGTGGGGGTGAAGGGATGTTCCAGGCAGGAGAAGCGGTAAGAGTTTAAGGGAGTATACCCTGCTTCTCTCTCTGTGTGTGTCTCTCACTCACACACGACACTACCCACCTGCAGCTCTGAGGATTGCTCTGAGACCTGAGGATTGCTACACAGGTGGGTAGGAAGCCTCCCATGAGAGAAGCATAGATGGGGTGGGACCAGGGGCCCTAGGACAAGAGAAACGGGAGAGGAGGAGGCAAGGGAGGGAGGCCCAGGCCCTGCCCCACACACTGCTGCTCGAGCAGCCTGTCTGAAAAGCTGTCCCTGAGTATCCATGAATGATGAGTGCCAGTCTTGGAGGTGTGGATGTCAGGCTTGCTGTCTCCCTCACTCCTCACCTCTGAGTTGCCAGGTGCTGTGGGTTCTATATCCTTATCGACATCCCTCGTCTCCCCCATGATTTTGCTCCATCCCCTGGCCACTGTCTTGGAGCAAGCTATCATCATCTTTCTCCAGGACAACTGCAACACAAATATTTAGAAAACAAATGCATCAGCAGGGCTTGCTCTTGAGAGGACCCATGCTGTGTCCCCACATATAAATTAAGGCTTTGTGTTCAAAGTGGACAGCCGGCTATGGCTGTTTGTATAAAAGCTGGACTTGCCTCCTTCTGAGCCAGATAGAACAGAAATCTAGACACTCTTAAAACTAATCTTTTTGAGCTGCTTTTTTTTTTGGCCTGTTTCCCTCCTGATGTAGAGCTTGGCCATCCCGCCCAGTCCTTCTGCAGGAGCACCAGCCATTCCTGGCATCGTTCTTTCCACTTGTTTAAGGTCCCACTGAATTTATGTGGTAGGAGATTGTGCCTCTCTCTATGTCCCTGGCCATCCACTCATAAACTCATGGTTCTTCTGCATCCAGTGAGGTTTTGACAAATCACCAGATAGTCTCAGGCCAGGATGGTCTGTCCAGACCCACAGTTCTACACCCTCCAGACCTCAACGCCAAGTTAGGAACTCTTGAGGCATTGTGCACTGACCAAGCCGCAATAAGAGTTCCCATAGGGGAGGAGCTTTCCACAGCCAGTGTAGCCTCGTCGGACGCAGTTTGTGTACAGCACCTAAGTGTGTTTTCTTTCTTTTTAAAAATTTTTAAAAAATATAGTTGATTTGCAATGTTGTCAATTTCTGCTGTACAGCAAAGTGACCCAGTCATATGTATACTAAATGTGTTTTCCCACCAAGGTGGGAGTGCTGTATCTGGGCTGCCCTAGTTAGGACAGCAACTCTTCCTGGTGGCTGATGATGCCAGGGTGGTCTGTGGCCAGGAGACATGGAATTCTGATTTCCACCAGCTTGGAGCCAGCAAGGGAGGCTCTATGTTTTCCCCACCCAGGATTAAGGCCTTGACCCCCTAACCATCAGTTCCCATTCTTATACATATTAACCAATTTACAAACATCTCCAAGTAATGAATGAGTGCTTAAAGTGTCTCCAAGCATTACTTCTCAAACCCACGAAGGGGATTTTGCATATGAAAATGTCATGATGACCTTCCTCTGTTTCACAAAAGATTTGAAGTGGACTGCTGCAGCCCAACAGTGGGTCAGTCAAAGACAACAGAAAAATTAGGATCAAGGATGGGTGAGACTCTACTGGTGAAAACATGGGGCTCTGAGAGGACTCCAACTTGGCTCTGGATTACCCAGTATCCAAACCTACAAGGAAAACACCACAAGAGCTAAAGGGAAAGTAAAACTAAGTGGGCCACTGATGGAATGACGGGACAAGAACTGTATTAGAAATATGGCCTGGAGTTCCTGTCATGGCTCAGCAGAAATGAATCTGACTAGCATCCATGAGGGTGAAGGTTTGATCCCTGGCCTTGCTCAGTGGGTTAAGGATCTGGCATTTCTATGAGCTGTGGTGTAGACTGCAGATGCAACTCGGATTCCACATTGCTGTGGCTGTGGTGTAAGCTGGCGGCTACAGGTCCAATTTGACTCCAGTCTGGGAACCTCCATGTGCCTCGGTGCAGCCCTAAAAAGATTAAAATAAAATAATAAATAAAATATATAAAAATATGGCCATCTACAAGAAGGTTCTGTATGTTTGGCTGGCTGGAGAAGTGGCTGGGATACAGCAAGGACCAGACGGCCTATTCTAGAGTCTCGACCTATGACCACATATAACCTGTTCAAGGGTGGCTTCCTCACAAAACGACCTATGAAAAAAGCCATTTTCCTTCACCTTTCTTCAAATGACTCATTATAATGTTGCTAAAATGGCCTCTGTCTGCCGGTGCTGAATAGAAACCTGGAGACAGAGTTTTGGGGGAAGGAGGAAAAATAGCTTGGTTGCTTTGCCAAGCAAAGGAGGCCACAGCAGGCACATGTCCTAAAGACTGTTCTCCCAAAGAAGGGAGAGAACAGGAAGTGCTTTTATAGCTTCGGAGTAGAAAATAGGGCCACAGATAAGGATCAGGGTGGATGCAAGCTTGCATTCTTCTTCACTGTTTCTTGAATGTTCCTCCCTGGTCTCCTCCTTGCCTCCCTTCCCTGATTAGCAACAGTTTGAACCTGCCCTTTGGAACTCAGGGAAGGTCATAGAGGCTAAAGGAGGCCTATTTCCTAAAAATAAGAAATGGGGGACACAAAGGCTTTTGTGCCCAGGAGCCCCATAGGGTTCTGCTCGGTTTCATTCCCCCCTTTTCTTTGATACTCCCCAATCTTGAGGAGAATAGATGTTGGACAAGAAAGGGAATACTCATTTTGGATAGAGATGTGAATCATAAACTTGGCAGAGGAATTTATTTTAAGGCAATTTGGTTTTAAATCCCCATTTCTCTTTTATCTTTCCCCAAGTCTTTTAGGGAACAAGGCAGTGACCACTCTGGCTACTTCCTGCTGAAATGGGGTGGAGTCTTGCCTCAGTTTGGGGAATGGACACTGAATAAGAAATATTCCTGAGTCCCAAGTCCTGAATCCGAGTCCTGTATGATTAAGATCTCAATCCCTTGGTCTGCCAGCTTGGTGCAACAGACCTAATTAGAAGTAGGAAGAGTGACAACTGGGACTTTAACAGACAAAATAGATCTCATTCCCTGAGGAATTCAGAAAAATAAGACCAAAGCCCACTCTGGCGCTGGCATTATGGGAGACCTGCTGTAGCCAGTTGTCTAATTCTACCTAAGTAGTTTTAACTTCTGATGCCACATGAACATATACATAACAGGAGCTACTGGCCATTGCACATATATCTCTTCTTTCTGTTAATATCTGATCTAGCAATTTCATTGTCTAAAGATTGTATAGTTACAAGAGGGTACTTTTTTTTTTTGGTCTTTTTATAAAGGGCCGCACCCACAGCATGTGGAGGCTCCCAGGCTAGGGGTCAAATTGGAGCTACAGCTCATGGCAACACTGGATCCTTAACCCACTGAGTAATGCCAGGGATTGAACCCGCAACCTCATAGTTCCTAGTCGGATTCGTTTCTGCTGCGCCATGACAGGAACTCCACAAGAGGATACTTTGAACCCATGAGGTTGTAGTTACCAGCTGCCAGCAACAGACACTGCTTTGAGAATGGCCAGTGGCATCTGACATAGCTCAGAAAACTCAAGTTCTTGGCAATATAGGAATGTGCCTAATATCCATAATGGCCGGAAGAGATATTCAGTGCATGTCTGAAAGACCACACAACAGGCTGCTTTGGTCAGCAGAGTTTAGGTTAAGCCATGTTTAAGCCAGAGTGACTTCCTCATAACTCAGTATGTGCAAATTTTCCATCATTTACCCTTTTGATTGCAAGTCCTTCAACAGAAAGCACTGATGATCAAAACAACTGTCCCTGCGATGGGATTAAGAAGATGTGGTATATATACAATGGAATACTACTCAGCCATAAAAAAGAACAAAATAATGCCATTTGCAGCAATACGGATGGAACTAGAGACTTTCATACTAAGGGAAGCAAGTCAGAAAGAAAAATACCTTTTGCTATCATTTATATCTGGAATCTAATATATGGCACAAATGAACCTTTCCAAAGAAAAGAAAATCATGGACATGGAGAACAGACTTGTGCTTGTCAAGGGGGAGGGGGAGGGAGTGGGATGGATTGGGAATTTGGGATTAATAGATGCAAACCATTACCTTTGGAATGGATAAGCAATGAGATCCTGCTGTATACAATGAGAACTATGTCTAGTCACTTATGATGGAGAATGATAATGTGAGAAAAAAGAATGTATACATGTATGTGTGACTGGGTCACCATGCTGTACAGTAGAAGATTGACAGGCCACTGTAAACCAGCTATAATGGAAAAAATAAAAATCATTCTATTAAAAAAACTCCCAACAACTGTCCTGTGAGGACAGGGATGGGGTGATTCAGCTGCTTGCCCCAGGTGTAGACCATGTCCCTTGATGTAGGCCTCCTTTATATTTGCCATAGTTAATAACCCAAACTGGGAGAAAACTGATCAGGTATTGTTAAGAAGCTCAGAGGCATGTTAATGAGGAAATGCTTTACAGGTCATACATTTTATCATTTATATCCAAATCATCACATAAGCATTGTACATACGCTTTTAGCAGTAGACCTAAAGCAAGCAGTGATAGGTCATGAGTAGCTATTCTGTGATAATTCCACTAGATAATTTTCCTTCTGACCATCAGGGCAAAAGTGTGGCTAACATAATAACTTTCATAAATACAGATTTCAATTAACAGAACTAGAATTTCATATATATTGAAACAATCTTTTTCTCTAAAATTACCCTCATCTCCATTGAATACAGCCAAACCAAGGCTAATTTGTTTCCTAGGTTCTTCCATATTGGCTCTGGTTCCAATTACGAGGAATTGGCTCATAATTTCTCAGGAGTCTCAGACTAAATTCCTGAAAGGCCTCTCAAAGACAGGAAAGCCATGCCAAGGGCCTGCCATCAGATTCTGCCTTGGTAGGTTTCTCTTTTCTAAAAGTCCCCAAAATATCAATATTCCTGCATATGCCAGGAGGCAATCTTTCCTATTCACCTGATAAGCCTGCCCAGAACCCAAGAGTCTCCAATTTCTGGAGGGACCAAGCAGAGAGAAAAGAAAAATATGTCCATTTTACCCACAGAGGTGTAATTTGCCCAGCTGCTCTAAGTCATAAGTAGCTTGAAGGGAAA
This sequence comes from Phacochoerus africanus, assembly GCF_016906955.1. Taxonomy (NCBI): domain Eukaryota; kingdom Metazoa; phylum Chordata; class Mammalia; order Artiodactyla; family Suidae; genus Phacochoerus; species Phacochoerus africanus. Next base: position 139,805,391 of record NC_062545.1, read on the forward strand.
AGGTTTCCTTGTGTCTGGCAAACAGAGATCAAAACCAGTAACATTCCAGACACAATAAACCATAAACATTATAACCATATTCACCAGTTCACTCCATAACAAATTCATTGTTATCTGCTATATGAAGCCATCAGGTTTTCCATCTTATCATTTTTTCCCAGTTCAGGGGTATTGTCTGAAACACATCAGAGACCCTCATATGAGCCTTCTTGAATATGAAGCACTTTTGCAAAAGCACCGGAGTACAATGACAGAAAGACCTAAAAGGCATGGTTAAACATCTGATTAAAATGTTTCTGATTAAATGTAATCGGAGTTCTTGTCGTGGCACAGTGGAAACTAGGAATCCAACTAGGAATCACGAGGTTGCAGATTCGATCCCTGGCCTCGCTCAGTGGGTTAAGGATCTGGCATTGCCATGAGCTGTGGTATAGGTCACAGATATGACTCAGATCTGATGTTGCTGTGGCACAGGCTGGCAGCTGTAGCTCTGATTCGACCCCTAGCCTGGGAACCTCCATATGCCAATAGTATGGCCCTAAAAAGCAAAAAAAGCAGCATTCCAATAAAACAGAAAGCAACCAAATTATTCAAGTCTTGTAACAGCTTGCTTTTAACAGCAAAATTTACTTACTTAACTTCAATCTAAACCTAACCAATCTTGACCATCCACGAACCTCCCATCACTTTCTGTATCCATTAGTTTGTCCCTCATTTTTTTCAACCAGAAACAGCCAGCTGTAAGACAGACTTGCTTTCTTTCCCCTTAGTAAAATCCAATTCCACTCCTCTTACCTTCTTTACTGAAAACATATATCTTACTTTCCTAGTGTATACTAAAATGTTTCCTTTATTATTTCTACAAGCCTTAATTACATGCTTAAATTAGAGTCATCATCTTTTAACCACCCTCACCCCCACCCCCTGCCTCTGGCCACACCCACGGCATATGGAAGTTCCTGGGATTGAATCCGAGTCACGTCTATGGCTTACGGCACAGCTGTGGCAAAGCCACAGAGACAGGCCGGCTCATTAAGTCAATGTGCCACAGCAGGAACTCCTTAAGAATCTTGATTTCTAGTGAAAACTAAATAAGGAATTATGAACTGCCTTTTACATTAGCATTCTATAAATCGGTGAACATAAATACCAATAATTTCTCAAAACAGTGCTTTCTTATAGAGACTATCTCAGGGTAGCACCAGACATATTCATCAATAGCCCTAAACACCTTTAGTTTTTCTCTGTTTAGTAACTGATGTCTCAGTATCTTATCTGGGAATGACTCAGCTGTTAACAAACTTCCATCATTTAATTTAGCACAACTCTAAAATTTTTACACAGTACCAAATATTTGGAGAGATCATTCTTGTAGACATTCTTAAAACAATCATTCCTAGAATCTACCGAAAAGGTCTCATCTCATTTACATTTAAAGTTTCATCATATCAAGTTATTTTGCAACAGGTATAAGGTCTTACTGGATCTCTAATAAACCTAGGCACAGCAAAAAATTTATATTTAACACTGATGACCAAAAATATGTCTAAATTAATCAAACCATCTAGTAACTTAAGCAACCTTCAATACCAGACATTAATGTTGACTATAACCTGGATCGTGTGAAACTGAAATTGATTCTGGCTAGTTACCTTCTGTATTTTTGAGAATTTATATAAGCACTTAATTTTTTAAGCTAATTAAGTAGATCTCAGTTACAATCTTGATAATATCATCCAAAGGTAAATACAAAGAGAATACACACATAAACATACAGACAGACACAACCAGAGATCTCATAGCTTCATTCCCTAAGTTCAGTTATGAGTTGGATATCACAATATAAGACCCATTTGTTTATAAATAATTGTTGGAATAAGTCCTCTTTAGTCACAGGCTTGTAACTATAGGTCAACCAGTTTGTCAATCTTTCCTAGGGTACTATTAGATGGAACCTAAGAAGCACTTCCCATATTGAATCAAATTAAACATTTGTGTGCAAAATTAAAAGCAAAACCAGAATCCTTACCAGGCAAATGGGAGCCACAAACCAGAAAGCCAGAAAGCCCAAGGCTCAAAATTTTTTTTTCTTTTAGGGCTGCATCCATGGCCTATGGAAGTTCCCAGGCTAGGGGTCAAATCAGAGCTATAGCTGCTGGCCTATGCCACATCCCTACCAGATATGAGCCACGTCTGCAACCTATACCACAGCTCACAATGCCGGATCCTTTAACCTACTGAGGGGGGCCAGGGATTGAACTCCTGCCCTCATGGATACCAGTTGGGTTTGTTTCCACTGAGCCACAACAGGAACTCCTCAAACTTGTTGAATTAGCTTCCAAGTCCCACTAAACCTGTGGCCTTAGTTCAAGTGGCGCCTTACAAAAGGGATCTCCCAAACAGAAACAGACAAGGTTGAAGGGGCCTTGGAGTGCACACCAGGGAACTTACCCAGATGCTGGCAGAGGTGTCATGACATCCCAGATGCTACTTTTCTCTTTCCCCAAATGACTTCTCAGAGTAGGAAGTTCAGGTAGAAAGAGAGAGGCCCTCAAGGCAAAGATGGCCTTGACAGCTACTAAGGCAGTCTTTCTCTCATTTTCCACTCCAGCGTTAGAGTTCCAACTGCCAAGATGGCAGGCCGGGTACGATGAGGGCATGGAGATCCCTGGCAATCTGGCTCTGGATCCTCCAACCCTCTGCTTTCCCACATGAGGCTGGTATGGACAGAAACCCCAAAGCGTCCATCAAGGCGAAGGACCCCTCAGAGCCAGCTGCTGAAACTGCATCCTCTGTCTGGTGTGCCAAATGGAAACACAGTGACAGAGTTTGGGGCGAAGGAGAAAAAAAGAGCTTTATTGCTTTGCTAAGCAAAGGAGGCCACAGCAGGCGAATGCCCTAAAGACTGTTCTCCCAAAGGAGGGAGAGAACGGGAAGTGGTTTTATAGCTTGGGATTAGAAAATAGGGCCACAGGTAAGGATCAGGGTAGATGTGGGCTTGCATTCTTCTTCGAAGGTGGTATTTAGTGGTCCCAGGAATGGTTCTTGTGGTCCTCCTCTCTGCTTTTCATTTGTTGGGGGTTTTAGTTACAGAACTCAAAGATATATTCCTTGAAGAAGGACCAAGACCCTGCTGCACCACTGTTTCTTGACTGTTCTTCCCTTGTGTCTGCATTCGCTCCCTTCCCTGAATAGCCAACAGTTTGAACCTGCCCTTTGGAACTCAGGGAAGGTCAGAGAGGCTAAAGAAGGCCTATTTCCTAAAATAAAAAATGGGGGACACAAAGGCTTTTGTGCCCAGGAGCCCCACTGGAGTCCTGCTCAGGGTTTCAACAGTGGGCTTTGAATTTCTTGAAGAGAGAAGTCACGTAAAATTGTTATTCTTTTGTGGAAAATGTTTAAAATGTTCACAGCTGTAATTAGGTGGTGAACAGACCTTGATAACAGTTCCTAACAGGGAGGTCAGCTTAAGATGGGACCTGACCCCAATTGTACACTGTAACTGGGCTCAGGAAACAGTCACTGGGAATTCTTGTTTGCAGCCTCTAACCTGGATGAAAATCCAGGTCTCCATGGTGCAAAAAATGTGAACTTTTACTGTGGAAATTTCCATCTGGAGCCAACAGAGTTCTCCAATTTTCCCCTGCAGGCAGATGCCTTTGAAAGACAAATCAATCATACAATTTTCTTTTCAGTAATTTCATCCTGCTGTCTGCTCTGTTTCTCGTGCCTTCCTGTTTTTCATGCCCACAGGACCAACGCCTGGGCCATTCAGCACAGAAGGGCACTCTGGAAGGGCCAGAATTCAATGGATTCCTGCTCCAGAGTTGAAAACGCGGGGGATGCAGCTGTTGTGGTGATAAAAACAAGAGCAACAGTGGGCCAGTAGCCTTGGAGAACGGCTGCTGGCTCTACCCAGCCCAGCGCTAAATATGGCATCTGAGAAAGTCCAGCTCAGCAGCAGATGTGAGAGGCATATTTAAAGCCCTGTGTGTGCCCTGGTGTTCACGGAGTGGCCAGCCCTGTCCTTGGGGTACACGGGGCAAGTGGAAATGGGGCCTGCATGTGCCACAGTGGGCACAACCTACAGGCATGCACAGTTTAACCCGTTCCTGTCTGACTCTGGCAAGCAGGCCAGATGGTTTTCAAATGTCAAAGTCACTGTTTTCAGGACTGATGGTTAATGAGGCCAAACTAAAGGAAAAAAAATCAGCAACTTCTACTCACTCCAGGCTCTGGGAGTGGTGAAACCTGAGAGTTTCTTAAAGCTGAGCTGATTTTTAGCCCTGTGGGTAGGCTTGAGGCCCAGAGCCGTGATTCTCAACCCTCCCCCAGAAGCTAAAATGCAAGTCCTGGGCCCCTGGGCCCCTGGACCCTTGCCCCAGACTGTGGTTTAGAAGGTGACCCTGAATGTAGGGGGCTCAAGAGCCACTGCTGGCAAACCCCTGGCACTGAGGGAAAGTGTGGGCTTTATTTAATGGTAAGTTGCTCCTAGACAATTTATTTAACTTAGAGGAGCCTCAGGCCCCTTAACTGTAAATTGGAGCTACCAAAGTCAGGCCTGGAGGATTTCTGTGAGGTTGGAAACTGGGAACGATGTATGAACTGCCCCTTGACCCCCAGTGTGTGGTCAAAAGTAGGACCAGCCCGGTTCCAGGAGAGCCAGCAGGGCCAGATGAAGGTTTGTGTGGCCCCAACTCAAAAATGCTTGTTTGCTAATACTTGCCATGCTCCCCTATTTCTGGGTCCCTCCCCTGCCTGGAGTGGAGTGTCAGGCTGAACCCTTGGAAGAGTTTCTTCATATTTCATCTACCCTCCTCAGGGGAGAAATGAGGAAGGGGGAGCAAAGTGGAGACTCCCAGGGGTGGGTGGCCCCTGGGCCAGGACAGCTCTGCCCTCCTCTTCCCCATCCCGGCTCTTTAGAGACCTGAACTCTGCCTGCTGGCAGGGCCTGGCATTCAGCCCCACTTGCCTGGCCTCATTTCAGTCTCAGAACAACTGTGGGAGCCAAGGAGGGCTTGGTGTTGCTCTTATCTCCATTTTACAGATGAGAAAATTGAGGCCCCTTGCCTCAGTTCTTGGGCCACTCCATTCCACTTTCAACACTGTCCTCACAGTGATTTAAAAATAAAAAAATCCAAAGAACAAATATAGGGCTATTGTGCCCTACTGAAAGTTCCCTCAATTGCTCCCAGCTGCTTAGAGTCAGGTTCAGAAAACTTCTACAAAGGGCAGATGGTAAATATTGTAGGCTTTGTGGGCCAAGAGATAAAAACTGAGGTACTATGTAGGTACTTATTAAGAGAGGAGGAAAGGAAAGAGAGGAAACACATTTCCACAAACTTTTGGCAATGAAACTTAAAGTATAAGATTACTCAGTACATTTTTTGGTAATCTAGTTCTACTAATGAAAATAATGGATTTTTTTTTGGGGGGGGAGACAAAATTTGACTTAGCTGGGGTTCAAAGTCTGTGTTCCCTGCCATCAAATCAATTTTCGATCACCTACAAAATGAATGCAGATTTTATAATCATCTGTAAAAACCATTTTTAATTTAAGGGCCACACAAAAACAGGATTGTGGGCTGGATTTGGCCTTCAGGGCCAAGGCTTGGACCTAGCTTAAAGGTCAAGTCTCAGTCCTTAACTGCAAACATGGCAGCAAGGTCTTTCCCAGCTGCTCCTCTGTAGACAGTTACCCTCAACTGCTTTTTGCTTCTTTAAACAGGTTCCATTTTTCTCACCCCTGAGGCTCCTCTTCCACTCCATTTCCAACTTGGAAATGCTTGTCTCTGCTAGGCTACGCTCTTTTCCTGAACTACTTATCCGGATACCTTCCCTAAGCCCCTTCTTCCCACTGATCATAGCATGGGCTGACAGCACAGTACTGAGCACTAATATCAGTTAGGGGCTTACAGTCTGCAATTCCCTCACTGGTCCAAAATAGGACGAACACTAGTCTTCTGATTATGTGTGTTTCCTGCCCCACCTCCACCCGAGGGCCAGTGGCCTTCAAGGCATCATGTTCTTACTCCCCACTCCTGGCCTCAGCTGGCTGATTGAAAGTGGGCCCAGAATCAAGCTAGGCCTCTCAGTCTTTCCCTGAGAACTCTCAAGCTGTGACTGAGAAATGGCACCACAGTAGGAAGTAAAAACTCTGGAGGGCTGGCAGCCATGATCTCCATCCTGAGGGCAGAGGCTGCCATGAGGGCAGGGGGTGCAGAGAGAAGCAGGGAGACTCTTGGGAAGAGAGAGAGCCCTGGAGGCATTGCAGTCTGGCCTTGACACGTTCTCCTGAGGCTCTGTTGTGTCCCTGCCCTGCGAATCATATGCCTGTCAGCTTCCTTGGAAACCATTAGATAAACGACGCTCCTTTTACACCTGAGATAGTTTGAGTTGTATTCTGTCAGTGGCAACCCAAAGACTCCTGCTTATCCTGATCTTGGCATTCTCTTCACTGTACCACTGGTTTCCAAACTTTTGAAAAACACAACAAGCCCCTGTTCAAACAAAATCTTACTTGGAAGCCCAAGCTGTGAAACATGATATATTGCAGGGTAGACTGCACAATACGGATGGCCTGGTGCTAAATCCCCACTCTGACAATGCCTAGCTTTACAGTCAAGGCTGACACGCTTATCCTTTCACCTTGGCTTCCCTCTTTGAAAAAAACAGTAGAGGCATCCAACTTTTAGAGTGGCTAGAGGGCTTAATAAGTTAACAGATTTAAGTCATTTAACTCAGTGCCAAGGATATAATAATCACTCAATAAGCATTAGCTGGGAGCAACTGCCATCCTCAGCTTCCCTTCTTCACCTCCTGCCTCATCATAACGTCTCTGGAACATGTGTCATGTTTACATTATGTGAAATGATTGGTTTAATACATCTTCCTGGTTTGACTAGAAAGTATCACAAAGAAGCATATTTGTCTTGGTTATTCATTGTCTTTCCCCAGGTCTGCCTAGCACAGTAAGTAGCCATAGAAGGTATCCAATAACTACTGTTGACCAATTGATAATAGATAGATGTGTTTCTCATTAAAAAATAGGCACCCCTCAAGTTACTGAATCTGGTGTCTTTTGCAGCAGAATCAGAAATCATAAAAGGAGAAAAAGGCTTAATTTATAGGATAGTCCACTCAAAACTAAAATTAATTCTTTTGCCTTGTGCAGTTATGTTACTGAACAGGTTCCTAGGGTTTCACCATTTTAAAACTAATTAATGTAATGACAACACAACATGACAGAACTTATGAAATGTATTTAAAACAATAATAAGAAAATTCATAGTCTAAAACATTAATAAAAATGAAAACACAGGAGTTCTTTTTGTGGCTCAGTGGTTAACGAACCTAACTAGTAACCATTAGGTTTCGGGTTCGATCCACTGGCCTCACTCAGTGGGTTAAGGATCCGGTGTTGCCCTGAGCTGTGGTGTAGGTCACAGATGTGGCTCGGATCCTGCATTGCTGTGGCTGTAGTGTTGGCCGGCGTCTACAGTTCCAATTAGACTCCTAGCCTGGGAACCTTCATATGCCGCGGATGCGGCTCTAAAAAGAAAAAAAAGAAAACAAAACTTTGACAAGATAAAAACTCAAATGAATTAAATTCCAAATTCAAAAAGATAGGAAGAACTCAGAGTAAAGCAAAATAAGTCACAAGGAAAGAAAAAATAAAGACAAAATCAGTAGTTTGTGACATAGAGAATAAGAAAGCAATTTACCTGTGGAATTCAAATCCTGTTTTAGAAAAATTAACAAAATAGACAAACCACTAACCAACTCAGTCAAGAAAAAAGTGAGAGAATCTAAATGCAAAACTAGGAATTAGAATGGGAAAATAACAATTAAAAAGTAGAAATTTAAAAAATTCATGAGACTACTTGGCAAATCTCCATGCAAATCCAACCTGAAAATGTAAATGGGACAGATGATTACCTAGAAAAATACGGTTTACCAAAACGACCCCATTAGAGATAGAAAGCTTCAACAAATTTGTTTGTAGAAGAAATAGAGAAAATTTTCAAGGAATTTTTCTCCCCAAAAGCACCAAGTCTAAAGAGTTTTACAGGTGGTATAAACTTCCAAATACTAGATAGTTTTAATGTTGCATAAAATCCTTCAGTGCACAGAAAATAAAGGTAAACTTCCAAGTTATTTTTATGAAGAAAAACAACATTGATACTTCAACAAATATCACTTACATATATCAGTGCAAAACACTAGTAAAGAATAAATATTAGCAAACAGGATCAATATCAAGTTGAGAAAATAGGGGATTTATTCCAAGAATGTAAGGTTGGTTCAATGTTTTAATAAAATACAGACTATTAAGTGCTCTAAGAAGTTATCATCTGATTATCTCCATTTATGGTGACAAAGCCTCTGATAAAACCCAGCAATTATTTCTAATAAAAAAAAAAACTACTCATGAAAATAGAAATTGATGGATACTTCCTTACCATGATAAATTATATAAATCTTAATTCAGTCAGAATATATTAACTGAGGAATCACTAGAGGCATTTTCGTTAATATCAGGAACAAGGCAAGGATGCCTATTATTTATTTTCTTTTTCTTTTTTTTCTTTTTTTGTTTTTCAGGGCTGCACCTGCAGCATATGCAAGTTCCCAGGCTGGGGGTCAAGTTGGAGCTACAGCTGCTGGCCTACACCACAGCTCACAGCAACACTGGATCCCCAGCCCACTGAGTGAGGCCAGGGATCAAACCCACACCCTCATGGATACTAGCTGGATTTGTTTCTGCTGTGCCACAACAGGAACTCCAGATGCCTATTATTTCCATTATTATTTGTTATTGTACAGGAAGACTGAGCCAATTCAATTAGACAAAATAAATCAATCAGAGGCATAAAAATTTGAAAATGGACAAGTAAAACTTATCTGTTGCAGATGATGTAATAGATATACCTGGAAAACTTGAGAGGATCAATGTTCAAAGTAATTCAAGCAAGAAAAGAATTAAGCAAGCTAGAAGAATATAAAATTAACACAGAGATACCTTCATACACATAAAAATAAGCAGTCAAAAGGTATAATGGTGGATAAAACTCCATTTATGATAGCATTAAATAAGATAAAATGCTTAGAAGTCAACTTAGTAAAAATGCACACAACCTATATGAGGAACATGTTAAAATGTGGCTGAATGATACAAAAAGAGACATGAACACATATAAAGACAAGCACTTGTTCTTTGGCAGAGTGACTCAACATCATAAAGATCTCAGTTCTCCTGAAGTTTATTTACAAATAACACAATTCTCCAAAAAATACTACCAAACTTTTCACAGAGCTTGACAAGTTGATACCAAAATTCATGTGGAAAAATAAGCATGCCACAATATCTAGAAAACATGATATTCTAGGAGGTTAAAAAAAAAAAACTGAGGAGAATCTAATCCTTCCAGATGATATATCATGCTGTAAAATTTCTATAATTAAGGTAATGAGGTACTGGGATTCAAATAAACAAAGGGAAAAGTGAAATAAAAAGAAATCCAGAAATATACTCAAGTACACGTGGAAATGTACTACAGGATGAAAGTGTTAGCATAGATGGAGTCTTTAATAAAATGGTTCTGGACAACTTCATAGTCATTTGGGAAGAAGATAACATTAGATTCATACCTCATACCATCCAGACAAAGTACAAATTTAACAAGAAGTAAACATAAGTACTAGAAGAACACATGGAAGTTTCTCTCTAAACTAGTGTACAGAAAGAATAAAATAAGATTGATAATTACACTATGTACACATTTTAAATTATTTGCAAAGTAAAAAAAAATTTGCTAATTCATTTAAAAATCTATGTGCATACATGGATTTTTTTGTACCCCAAAAGTGCTAGCTGAGATCAACTGCAAAAGTGATGTCATCTTACCTAATAAGCCAGCTGTTAAGTTGCATTTATTTATTTTAATTTTATTTTATTTAAATTTTATTGGTGTATAGTTGCATAGAGTTGACTTACAAAGTTGTCTTCATTTCATGTGTATGGCAATGGAGGTATATATATCCTTTTTTCCCCATATAGGCTATCACAGACTATTGAGTGGAGTTCCCCATGCTATACAGTAAGTACCTCCTGGAGGTATGAACAGTGACCTCCTTGTTAGTTATCTGATTTATATATAGCAGGGTGTATATGTCAATCCTAAGCTCCTAATTTATCCCTTCCCTTTACATTCCCCTTTGGTATCCTGTTTCTGTTTTGTAAGTTCTTTTACTATTATTATTATTATTATTATGCTTTTTAGGGTCACACCCACGGCATATGGAAGTTCCCAGGCTAGGGTTCAAATCAGAGCTGCAGCTGCTGGCCTACAAGGGCCCACAGCAATGCAGGATCTGAGCCACATCTGCAAACTACACCATAGCTCACAGTCACACTGGATCCTTAACCCACTGAGCAAGGCCAGGGATGAAACCCATGTCCTCATGGATACTAGTTGGGTTTGTTACCACTGAGCCACAATGGGAACTCATGTTTTATAAGTTCTTAATGTTGCATTTAAAAAGAACACAGTGGAGGGATAGAAAGTGACCTGTGGGGAAGGATGGGACAGCTTTTCTCTGTGTTAGCTGCACTGCAGCTTTACCTTCTTCAATTTCTTGTCGGTCCCGCTCTGGTTCCCTTGTGCCAGGTCGGCCCCACTCAGGAGCCAGGTATGTCTCTGCCACCTCAGGACTGAGATCACCAAACACTGCCACTTTAGCCTCCAGGGACTCTCTCAGGATCGAGGTGGCTCTCTGTGAAAGTAACAAAATGCTTCTGGTTAAACACAAGTTCGAAGGCAGATAAAGATCAGTGCCTCCTAATAAAAAGATGTTAACAGCTGTGTATTTTCACTTTTTAGGGGGAAAAGTTTGGGTAGAATGTCTCAGGAGCTACACCTACTCTCCTCCTTAAGTAGGAATCAGGAAATAAAACACATAAGGGTGGGAATGGTGTGAACTCTGCGACTGTATAAAGGACCCCTGGAGAAAAAGCCACCTCAGATGTTACAGGAACTCATTTCAGTAAGAAAAAAAAGCTAATGGGTACTGGATCATGTCCTTTATGTGTCAAAAATTGTGTTAAACAGTTCACACAGGTGAACTCATCTAATTTTCAGTCTCCTCGTATGACAGAGGAGGAGACTGAGGCACAGAGCAATCAGGAAACTTGCTCAGAGACAGTTCATCAGTGGCAGACCCAGACTGAATTCTGCCAGTTTTAATCCTTCTTAGTTTCAGGCTCCTCTCCCTCTGTGCACAGTGACATTCTTATGTAAGTGAAAACTACAGAGTTTCCTGGCAATTTATTTACTCGTGGAACATATTCCAGGGTTTTCTATTTCTTACAAGAAACAGTTCAGGAAACCAAAAGCAAACATTCCAACATAGTGAAAAGTTAAATATATTTGACATTTTGTTTGGTTTATGTGATTTATTTATACCAACGTGGAATAAAAAATATGAGTTGGTATTAATCTCTTCAGTCAGATATCAAGACAATACAGAGGGAAAACCATGTTGGTCTCTGCTATATCTCCTGAAATTCTTCCACGATCTTCCAACACCTTTACAGTTACATAACACAAATGCCAAATTTAAGAGCCAAATAAAGCAGGAACCAGTGAAGAAGTCTTGCCCACCACACACCCCTGCAGGCAATGCTTGTGTTCCCCAGACAGAGGTGTCAGCAAAGCCTTTACTCAATTTACTGGCAAGAATATGATTTAGGTTCTGGAGGAAGGATCAGGCAACAACAGTAAAGGTACTGATAAGGCAGAAACAATTTCTTAGGTGGGGAGTTAACTGACTGCTGGGGAAGAGAAACTGTGTAAATTGTGAACTGTGTGACCCAACTTAGTACCCAAGGGACCTGCCTGATGCTAAAGCCTGTCATGTCCCTTGTACCATGTCCCCTCCCAGTATCTGTGATGCAAGTGTTGGATTTGGCAGCTTTTCCATGAAAACTGGTTGTCAGGCCTGGAGCAGCCAATGATGGAAACAAGCCAGTCTCCTTTTCCTAAATGAAGCTCTCAATGCCATTTACAGCCTGACCACGGAAACCAGACTTGGATGTGCATGAACTTCAATGGCAAGCTGAGACGCCACATGGGCATGGGTTGAGACGAAACAGACTGTGGTAGTGTCTGAGGGTTAGAGAAGCTTAATGGAAGGGAGTAAGGAATAAATAGGATTTAGGGGGGCTAAGAAGGGGGCATGGGAATCTTGGGGCATAGGCGGGAGGTGGGAGTAGCACATGGCATGTTCAGGGCCAATGAGCACACATGTTTGACTGGCAGCAGAGAATGTAGGAAGAGGAGCAGCTGGAGATAAGGCAAAAGTCATGGGCTGGGCTCTGGTGAGAGGGCCTCCACGCCAGGCTGAGCAGTTTGAGTTTGGATTTTCTTATGGGAGAATAAGAAGCCAGAGCAGAGGTTCTTGCGAAGCAGAGCAGCACAACTAGAAGAGTGTTTTTACACAGAGTATCTTAACCTGTGGCCAAGTGATGTTCGCTTACATTTTCCTCATTTCTGGACCACATGTAAGCTGTGACCACATCTGGGGGTGGTCTGAGCACAGCCCGGCTGGCTGACTCCAACTGGAACCCACAGTGAGAAGTCTGCCTCAAGGGTGAGCATGAACCAAGGTGCCATGTTTGGTTGGACAGGTTGTGTCACATACAGGGATGCCTGGCCCAGAGAAGGAGGAGGCCCGAAATCCAGCCCATGTTCCTCTCTCTAAGCTGTGTGCTCTGGCATGGGCTGTGTCCACCTGGAAAGGAGTCAGCTTTGTCTCTTATTACAACGCACTCAGAAGGTAGGCAGAGACCAGAGAATGAAAAGAGCCAGTTTGCTAAAATCTCCAAGGGAGGCCTCAGGAAGTGAGGCACATCTTTAGATCAAGGCCACTGATCTGGGTTACTTGGGCAAGGGCAGCGAGGTATAGCATCAGAGACAGCAGGCACCAGGGCAGGAAGCCAGACAGGAATGGGGAAAAGGGTGGACCCTTGTGGTGGCCAGAGCAGTCAGACAGCTCATATGCAAGCATCCAGCCACCCATCTACCTAGAGCTCCCTGAGCATGAGCAACAGGCTCCCTGCTCTCATGGAATCTGGTCTGGTAGGGGAGAGGGAAGAACCATCCACAAGATATTATCATTAAACACTGCTGTGTTAGAGCATTATATCAAACAGGAGTACTGTGATGAAGAAGAGTGGGGAGGGAGGAATCAGGCCAGGTGAGTCCTGAAAAATGGATCGGCGTTAGCCCAAAGATTAGTGAGGAAGAACCTTCTAAGAGCCTTAGAAAAAGCTGGCACTGCCCAGAAGTAGGGATTAGAAAAGGCCAATGTGGCCAGAATACCAATCAGGGGAGGGGGCAAAAATAAGGCTGGGAATATCAGCAGAATCTGGATCAGTGCCAGGTATGGTGGGCAATACAGGATGCTGGCTTATCTTAAGGGCACTGAGAAGCCAGGGGGGTATTTTACCATTGGGTGCTCACAGATCAGATCTGCTTTTTGAAAAGATCACCATGGCCTCCTTATTCAGAATAAATTAGAAAAGTGTAGGAGTGGGAGCAGAATCTGGAGGGCCAGAGTCTGTTGGAGTGGTCCAGGAGGGAGATGATGACTAGCAGAGGTAGAGATGGCAACCAATGGATGGATTCAATGGGCACTTTGGAGGTAAAGATGGCTGGTGAGCTGGAAGGGGTGAGGCATGATGGGGGCAGACTTCCCCTAGACTTCTGACCTGAGCACTCCTCACAGAACTTCTGGAGGTGTTCTAGAATTTGAGGTTCCTGAAAGGCCCCTCTACTTGGCTGGGTGATCCATAAAAACACAAAACTCCATTTGTTATGGCTGCTGTAGCCCTACTTTGGCCTGAGGAAAATGGGTGCATCTAGCTGAAAAGCCTATGTCACTTAAACTCACATCAGCTGAAGGGTGGAGGATTAAGGGTTAGGAGAGAGCTGTTGGGGAGGAGGTCTGTAAAACAGCAGAGAAAAGAAAAAGGTCTTCATCTCAAAGATTTGCCTTGATGGGTTAGAGTTGGGGAAAAAAAAATCTGTGTAAATCGAACCCTAGCATGTGCCTTTCTGGTAGTTGTTAGGTTTGTATGGAATAAATTCCCAAGGGTGTAACTACCAATGAATATAAATCTTGGGTCTGGTTCCACTTTGACAAGCCATGGAAAACATACCTGCATGGTTCAGTGGACAGTGAGCTGTAGCTTCTGTGCTGTGACACTCTCATTAAAGATGTAAATTCCATCCATTAGCCAAGATAAGAGATGAATTAGCCACACTAACTGCCGCCTGCTGTGCCAGCTAGAACCATAGGCTGTGAAAAGCAGGGTCTGTCCACTGGGTTCTCAAGGCTCCTGGTGCTTTAGGATGGACACGGCATCTACCTTCTCATAAACTTTTTTGTTTCCCAAGAGCAAGTGTGTGGGACCCGCCTAAGAGTGGCCACCTGGCCTTATTTATCCCTCTCCCCATAGCGCCGGGCCCATTCCCTGCACATAGCAGATGCTTCATGGATGCTTGGATATCAACCGTGTCGCCCATGTAAATAGTCAACTGTGGTCCAAACTCACTTACCTCTTTTTGCCCAGTGACTTGTAGAAAATGGCAATAATCGTCTTGAATGGAAAGAAATTTGGCTTTTCCCATCCCTTTGGCATCCTTAAGATGAGCTAGGCTCTCCTGAAAATACTGCTTGGCCACATCTGAAGAAAAACATGGTAACAACAACTTTGAAAATTGCTCCCAGACTTGAAATGGAAACAAAATAACTATGCATTTAGTGAGGGTGAACTATCTGAAAATAATAAGTAGTTGAACAAGAGGATCTGATTAAGGAAACTGTCTTTTGCCCATTAATCTGTTGTATCAGAAAAGATTCAGTTCTCAGAAAGATACAGCAATTTATCTTCCTTGGTTTTCATATGTCTCAGCTCTCCCAGGGATACAGTAAGCAAGGTTAAGGCAAATGGGGAGACTATGCCTCAGATCTGACACATCAGTAAGTTTCAGGTTGATTAACCATTAATTCTTTCTAGAACTCTGGTTGCTTCTCACTGAGGTTCGGACTCCAAGGGCTCACTGACTTTAACAGACTCTGTGATCTTGGAACTGATGACACTAAAATGGCTGGCATGCTGCTGAAAGAAAAACTCCAACAACTGAGAAAACATACTGGCTATAATACAGCTATTTATATATAGCTGAATATGTTTTTATTTATATATATACTTTTAACAAAAATATTTTTAAACATATGCCAATCTTGAAAGCAAGAAAAGGAAAATCTTAGGCATGGAAAATGAAGAGGGAACTAAAAGCCAGGGCAGCAAATGGCAGCTGAAGCTGAATGATCCATGAGGGGAATAGGAAAGAGGTGTATTCTGGAGTTCCCTGGTGGCCTAGTGGTTAAGGACTCAGAGTTGTCACTTCTGTGGCCTGGGTTACTGCTGTGGCGCAGGTGTGGTCCCTGGTCTGAGAACTTCTGCATGCCATGGGCATGGCCAAAACCAAAGCAAACCAAAACAAAAAACAGAAAAAAAAGGTATATTCCAAAAGGCCTGGGGTTTTATAAGCCTTAGTGGGCCTGGAGATGAAGCCTGAGGCCTATGTGAGGTAGAAAGCTAGAATAGAGCTCCCTGAAAATAATCCAGCGTGGCAAGCAGATTTCTAGGATGATCCCAAATGATTCCCATCCTTGTATAATGCTCTCCTCTTTGATTATGGGTGGAACTTGTAAGTATGCTGAGATATTACTCTTGTGATAAGGTTATATTATATGACACAGTTGACTGTGAGAAAGTGAAATTACCCCTTGGGCCTAACTTAATGACACAAGCTCTTTAAAAGCAGAGTTTTCTTCAGCTGATGGCACAAAAAGAAGGCAGAGAGATTCAAAGCATGAGAGGGGTTTGAAAAGGAGGTTCTTCATTGCTGAGATGGACCATGGTATAAGGACCCAAGAGTGGCCCAGAGGACCTGAGAGAGGTCTCTGGCCAATAGTCCACAAGAAAATGAGGACTTCAGTCCTACGACTGCAAGGAACTGAATTCTGCTAGTGACAAGAATCAACTTAGAAAAGGACCCTGTGCTCCAGATGAGACTGCAACTGGCTGAAAACTTGATTTTACATTGAGCGGAGAAGCCAGCCTTACCATGCTAGCCTTCTGACAGAAATGTGGGCTTAAACTGGGTGTTTAAACAATGAAACTTTGCTTTGCGGCAAAAGAAAACCAATATAGCCAGGAATTCCTAAAACTGAGATAAGAGCAATTGCACTAGTCCAAAGGGAGGCCTCAAGGCTGTCCCTCCAGAGGCCATGGCCAGAAAAAGAGCATCTGAAAGAAACTGAGACAGTACACATGGGCACAAACATGTGTGAGGGCTGAATATGCACCACCTCCTTGGTTTGGAAATTCTGAACCAGTAAATTAAAGTAGAAACTACTCTGAAAGTGGAAAAAGTATAGGCCTTCAGCACAGGGGTGGCAAACTGATTCTATAAAGGACCAGATGGTAAAATACCTTGGGCTTTGGGGCCCAAATGGTCTGTGTTGCAGCATGAAAGCAGCCAGAGATGACATGTGAATGAAAAAGCCTGGCTGTGTGCTAAGCCTGTGTGAATGAAAAAGCCTGGCTGGGTGGTAGAGCTGGATTTGTCCCCGGGGCAGTGAGTTTGTTGACTCCTGCTCTAGCAGAGGAAAATGTCATGTTTTCCTCCCTCAGGGAACATGGGATCCCCTCTGAGATCCTGCTGGAGACAACCACACGGTGACACACGACAAGGACACAAAGCTTGCTGGGGAGGAAGATGACCCATCTGTACAGTGGTCTACTTGACATTTCCACTTGGAAATCTCTTACATACTGTGTAGCACAAATGCCTATGCGCAAAAAGATAAAAGGTAATTTTGTGCTTCTTTAGATTTCCTATGTATTTGGTTATTTCCCCTTTATCACCTCTAATTTGGTATTCGTGATTTCTCCTCATATTCTTGATAAACAGGACAGTGCTATACCTATTTTAACACTTTTTCCAAAGAGGGGGCCCTTGAATTAATTTTGATGTGAGGAGTTCCCATTGTGGTGCAGCAGAAATGAATCTGACTACTATCCATGAGGTTGTGGGTTCCATCCCTGGCTTCTCTCATGGGTCAGGGATCCAGTGTTGCCGTGAACTGTGGTGAAAGTCACAGACACGGCTCAGATCCCGCATTGCTGTGGCAATAGTGTAGGCTGGCAACTGCAGCTCTGATTCGACCCTAGCCTGGAAACTTTAATATGCTGTGGGTGTGACCCTAAAAAGCCAAAAAAAAAAAACAAAACAATTTTTTTTTTTGAATGTGACTGCCAGGTGCTTCCAAAGAAGCCCCCATGAATACAGTGCTCCAGAATTCATGGAGGAGCAAGAATGGGGCCAGCCTGTGCAGGGTGTGATTGTCCTGGAGGCAGAAGAGCATGTCAGGAGGGCAGGCCTGGAGGTCAGGGACTGCCTAGGTTCATGTTCCAGCTCTGCACCTCCCATTGCTGGCCTTGGTTTTTTCATCTGAAAGGGGGACCATTACAGTAGCACCTCCATTATAAGCTGTTGTAAGGAGTAAATGGGTTAATGTGCACAAATAACTGATACCTAGTAAATGCCCCATAAATGTTAACCACTTTAGCTTTAGGGACAGTCACTGCGGTTATGGGTCTCCTTCGTCCACACTAGGCTGATTAGCAGGCACACTGGAAGCAAAGGTGGACATGGAAAGGACAGGGACACTATGCAAAGAGAGTGGTGGAACAACAGAGAAGTCTGTGATCATGTCCAGATAAACCCTCCATATACCTCAAGAGCCTTGAGAACACCCCTGAACTTCACAATGAAAATGGTGGATCGCCAGAAATGATTCAAGTACATGTGATCTATTTTAGAAAGGAGAGAAGTAAACACTTGGGAAATGTGTTGTCAAATCCAGTCAACTTACAGAAAACAAGTAAGTTGCATTTATCTGCAAGACTCACTTTGCTTAGGATCTAGGCAGTTGCCAGGTAGAAGCGAGAATTCGGCTGGGAGGTGCTGCCTACCAGAGAGGTCTCAGTGCAGGCTGGCCCCAGAGTTCATAACGAGACAGAGGCCGATTGAATTGGGGTCCCTGCTCCTCTCTTTCAATGGGGTCAGTGGGTGGGTGGGTGGGGTGTCTACCCACTGTCATACCAGCAGATGGATTTCTAGGATATTACTCAAATTTTGCTCCTGGTAGGAGAAAATTTTACCACATGGAAAATGTTACATCTCTTTAGTCCCTGCTGACTCATGGGAGAAAATATTACAGATTAAATGCTCAAAGTATTAACTTTGGCTACATTGATAATCTGATGACAGCAAATGTGAGGATGATGTGGTATTTATTTTGTTGATTCTAAAAGCATTAGAGAGATATATGTTCCAGGTCTAAAAATTAACAAGTCTATTCAAGAATGGAGTACTGTTGATATTTTAATTTTTTGTCTAATTGGGAATTAACCAAAGAATGTAACCAAGCTCTTCTTGAGAGTAGAGATTTTTCTGAGTCTCAGCCTTGTTTCCTTGGAGATGAGCCTTTACTCTAAAGACCAGCAGATGAAAAGGGCATGGGAAGGAGCTGGGGCTGAAACTGAGTTTCTGACGTGGGCTTTTGCAGAGGTGGTGCCAGGCTCAGAAAAAGGAAGAGGTCAAAAGGGATGGGAAACATTTCCCTTCCTTCCTGGGTAAGGAGTTGGTCTCCCAGACAAGGTGGACATAGCTGTGCTTGGTGCCTTTCCAGCCTCTTTCTTGTTAACGTTCTCCCACTTCTTAGTATTCTTTTCCCTGGCAGTCACATGCTGATGCCCCCAATCACCCCATTTCAACTGGTCCCCTAGACCTAAGTATTACATGTTCTTTTCCTTAGTGTAGCTGATCTCACAGGATGCTGGGAGAAAGGAAGTCACTTTACCTAACTCATACTGGTACGTAAATGGCTCACAGCCTCTAACTCAGGGAGGCCTGGTCACATTTTCCAAAGAGGATGCTTGTTAGTACATTTAGATCTCTGGAAGAGGGAGTGGAAGTGAGGGAGGAAGGAAGGGGTCAGAGGGAAGAAGGAACTTATTACTCAAACTAAGGTGGCATGGCTACTGAAGTGGAAGAAAGCTAGGCTTTGTGGTGAGATATCAGAGATGGGCCCTGCCTGGGAATCTGCCCTCTGGGGTCTTCTCCTAAAGTTGCTGCTTCCCTTTCCCCATCTCAGAGTCCTAAGCTTCTTAAAAGGTCCATGTCTCTCCCATTTCTCTTCCTGGGAGGTCTCTAGGAACAGACATGGTTGGGGGCATGGCATGGGTGGAGGGTTCTGACAGCTGCCATCACATACAGGCTGACCACAAGGCAGGCATCATGTCAGGACCTTGTGTATGAGAACTGCCTTGGGCTTGGGAACAGAAAAAGGTCCACAGTATCCACTGTGGGTGCCTTCTCTGTCTATAAACTGGAAACGACTTTTATGTTGACCTGGGCTATAGGGTAATTCCTTTATTATAAGACCTTGACCTATTTTCCCCACCCCTCCAACCCCTACAAATGAGTTTTCTGATCTATGAACCACATAATTAGTCTTTGAGGGGGAAGGAAATCTGTCCTATTACCACAGCTAAGGAGTGACTCCCTAATAAGCACAGCTGGTTCTCCTAGGATCGGGCATCCCTCAGGAGGTCCATCTGATACAGGTGACAACAGGATTTCCAGAGGGACAGGAGGTCACAGCCCCTGGGGTTGGATGCCACTTCTCAGCATTGACCTTGTGCCTGAGCTGGGTGTGGGTTCACAAAGAGCCACTAGTTTGAGTGCTCACACACATGGCCACTACTATCCTTAAAAACCTCCTCTAGAATCCTCAGCAACCTGATGCTGGTGGCCTCAGCAAAAGATGAGGTCATTTTCCAAAGCACAAGGATATGACTTAACTTGTAAATCTGAGCCTTAGTGGCACAGGTGTTCCAAGGCCTTGAATCTTCTCCCATTTTCATTCCTGCAGAAGGTTGGGGCTGGCTGTGTGTTAAGGTGAGGGGATGCATGGCCCAGTGGGAAGGGCGGCTTAATGTCTCCTGGCCCCTTCAGATTGTTCCATCTGTATGTTCACATACAGGCGAAAGAAAACCAGGCTCCATTCAAAGAGCAAGAGGAATGTGGGGTTATGATTTGGCACCCTGGAGGTCAGGAGGCTTTTAATTAAAATAAATTCCAGTAACCCTGGGCTCATTTTCTTGAGGCTGTCCTAAGGCAAGAGATGGAACAGTGAGGACGCTTTCAATAAGAGGCAGGCCTGTGGGTACAATGTGACAATTATCTTTTGTAACAGTCTTGGGAAACTCTGCGCTAACAGCAAAAGCATTAAGGACCCCAGGGAATTAGAAAATGGAAAGTCTCAAATCTTAGCCTGGCATTAACCCAGAGGAGTGCTATCACCCAGCAAACAAATAGACGGGACCCGTTTAGACTTTACTGAGAGCTGCCTATGCAGGCAGCCACCCTGAGGCCAACTACCAACCTTTGGGGTCCACAGGGCAGCCTGAGGACAGACAGACGGAGCTCAGGACAGGCTGTCTCCTTACCAGGAGACCACCTTCAAGAGGGACACTTTCACAGGGCCTGGCAGGGCTCCCGGGAGCGGCAGGCCTGCCACTCCTGAGAGGTGGGGTCCCTGGAAGGCCATGGCTGTCTCCCAGGACAGGTTTGCATCAGTAGAGTGAGGTGACCAAGATGGTGACAGGTTGGCTGCGGCTCACACAGGCTAGTGACATGAAGGGCCTGTGCGGTGCCTGGTGCCCACAGGGTTGTCACCATGGGGATCTGCCTGCCCTGAACATCCTCACCATCAGGAAGTTGACTGGGATGACCCCACCCCCCACCACTCAGAGTCCCAACTGGGGTCACCAGAGAATGATCAGGGGTCCAGCAGTGTCAGGCCTGTTGCCACAGTTGCTTGTCTTGGTGAACTATATGTGATTTCCATAGGCTGCCTATAAAATAAGTTTTTAAGCCACGTCAGGGTACAAATAACACAGGCTTTTCTGAGAAGTTCTGAACATAAATTATTAGCCAGAACAAAAGTGAAAAACTGGAGCCTCATAAAAGTGGTTATCATGGAGCACATCACCCTCCCTGGGAGAGGAATGATGCTGCAGACTTTGTTCTCAGACACAAAGATGAAATACGGTTTGTGAGCAAGGCCCTGTGAGGTTTCAATTCTGCTCCAGGTTGTCCCTCTGTGAAAATACACCAACAGCACAGACTCAGGGTGGAGGAGGCCACCCCTCCTACTTCTCTGCTTGCCTCAAGAGCTGCCAACCCCTGCAGCCCCACCTTTTAGGGCTTTGGGGTTCCCCATACCTCTGGGACAGAGCACCCATGGTGCTGCTCCCGCTCTGGTTCTGGAGTGTGGTTAGCAGGCAGTGCCTGGCCTCCGTGTACACCCTGCTCTGCCTCTAATAGGTAGAGTGAAGCTGGACACACCTGGGGGCCCAGTCCCCTAGATGGGATGCTCTAAGGTACTTTTCCAGAGGTTTCTGAGAGGGTTCTACTAATGACAGTGGGAAACAGGGTAAGAAGTTTCTCTCTTCTTCTCTGGCCTCACCCCACTGGCTCTCCACCACTTCCCTTTCTCACCTGGCCCTTGGAGCACAGCGCAGGCATGGGTGCTGACATCTGCTCGGAAGTGCAGAGGTATCAGACTCAGGCTGGCTGGGCATTTTGGAATAAGTAGCCTCGAGTGGGAGCTGAGGAAGGGTCCCTCAGAGCACACAGGGCTTGTGGGGGTGGAAGAGGCGAGGAGGGGATGAGTGAGGAGGAAGGAGAGGGTTGGGGGTGTGGCCAGCAGCAGCTTACACTCATTTCCACTGCAGGCCTATACCATAAGCCCCACTTGGGGGCCTCAGGTTGGAGGTGGGGTGAGGGAGGCAGCAAGGCAGCCAAAGAGAGCCATAGAAAATTGAAGGCCACCAGACTGTGGCTGCTCCCAGGTGGCCCAGTTACCTGTCAGGAGCCTACTGGAGTCGGGTGCAAGTGTACACCAGAGGCTGTCTGATTTCCAGTCTCTCTCAGACACATGGAGCCCACAGAGTATCAGCACCCCAGGAACAGAGAGTGGGCTGGGGGTAGGGCAGGGCCCAGCCTGGGGTAGGCTGAGAAGCAGGCCATATAGGAGGAGCTGAGAAAAGGGATGACCTTGTAGGGTAAAAAAAGAAGAGACTTCGAGATACAGTGACTACCTTCAGAGATTTACATATTTCATGTCTACTATATAAAACGTGGATAGAGGCCAGGACAAGTGGGGGCTGGGAGACACACATATTTGTGCCTAGGGAATTCTATCTTGGGAATGCACCCCATGCCCATGAGTCTGTCCATGTAGCGGAGGATCCTACCCTCTGGCCCAGGCTCTGACGGGGAAGAGCCCGTTCCTTTCTGCTGTCTTTGGAGCCTGCAGAGCTCCTGGGCCTGCCAGAGCCCAGGCCGCAGATGGGGCCACTTCCAAACAAGGCTGCCTGTGCTCAGCGGGCGCTGCCTCTCAAAGGTTTACACTGCAATGTACTTGGCTTCAGCCCATTTCATTTTAATATCCTTTAGGAGAAGAGTTATAAACACAAGGCCAATGCCCTGACACTTAGCAGGGTTGGAAGAGCTGTTAAGACCAAGTTTGTCTATGGCTGCTCTGGGAAGCTGGCCAGGCTCAGGTTAGTGACATTCTGTGAGCCTGAATTGGGAGTCCTTATGCAATCACAACCCTTCATGACTTCTAGGGCAGTTCTGACTGCATGAGGAATGCACAGAGCAAAGGGATTAGCTTGAGTGTGGAGCCTGAAACACACTGGCTTCTTGGCCAGTGGCGTTTTGTTTGTCAGAGGGCATGCCTTCAATGGACATTCAGCAAGCAGGCTGTGGAGAATCCCTAAATGAGAAACTTTTCTCATTAAAGATTCTTAAAAACAAAAACAAACAAACAAAAAAACCCCCTGTACTTGGCACAGACAGGTTAAACATAGGAGAACAAAGCTGAGATCCCTGTGCATGTGGATTTCCTTGACACTCAGTGGAACATGCAGATTTGCTCCCAGGGGATCTGGTTGGGACTTCCGAACCACAAGTGACCAAAATGTCCAGGCCAAAGAGTCCTGAATGGATGAGAGCTGGGCGGGGTTGGGAGGGTCTGGGGGTTGGTCCCCCTTAGTTGTCATATTGAGATAAATTCCAAATTCCCCTTTCCCCTTGCTGAAGGTAGCAGAAGCCTGGAGACACCTCAGTTAAGGGTGGGTTTCTTTCATTAACGCGTGGGCTGTGTGTGAGGGGATAGCAGAGACCGCAAGGCCAGGCACCCTTAAACATGGTGGGACGTGCCTGCCCGCTGCCACTGCAGCTCCTGGCTGAGGGGGACCTGGCTCATTTCTGCCTTCAGGGGGAGGCCAACTCCAAGCATGGAACATGGCCACACCCCCTCGGCCCACACTTTTAGGCACTGGTGGGTCAGAGCCGGAACAAACTCTCTCAAAATGCCTGCCAGCCAGTTCATTTTCCACAGCTTTCCCTACGTTCCCACCAAAGGAACAAAGTTTCTTTAAGCTGGTTAACATAACAGGAGTGGTCTGTGGCTTCACTTAGCTTGTATTCATTTCTGATGTGCCCATTTCAATGGTTTGTTTGAGGTCTTAGGGATGAGGGCTGGTGCTCTTCTCTGCACCTGTCCCAGGGCTTCTGGGTGCAGGTAACCAAACAGCCTGAGCTGCCAAAGAGGCATGGGGCAAAAGATGGGCTAAGAGCCTGTGCTTGCTCCTGGGCTGGCCCCTTCCCAATGGCACTCCAAACTGGTTTCCTTGGGCTGCCTTGGCCCTTCTCATGTCCCTTCTCTCCCAAGGCCACACGCTCTTTAGCTGGTTTAAGCAGGGAGGGGCAAGGAAGGAAAAAGGGCATGTGCAGTGCCAGTCCTTGCAACACAGCACGGAGGTCAAGAGCCTAGGCTCAAATCTACCACTCCCTCGGCTCCCGGAGAAATTGCTTCTGTGCCCCAGTTTGTCCATCTGAAAACTGGGCATACTTGTACCAACCTCATAGAGCTGTTGTGAGGATCAACCGCATCGATAAATATAACACGGTTAGAGCCATGACAGGATGCGCTGTGTAAGAATTAACTATTGTCAAGAAAAAGACAAATACCATATGATATCACTTATTTGTGGAATCTAAAATATGGCACAGATGATCCTATCTACAAAACAGAACCAGACCACGGCCAAGGAGAGCAGACTTGTGGTTCCCAGGGGGGAAGATGGGAGGGAGTGGAATGGACAGGGAGTTTGGGGTTGGGGGATACAACCTGTTATATCTAGAATGGATGGGCAATGGGGCCCTACTGCATAGCACAGAGAACTGTGTGTGATTGGGTCACTGTGCTGTACAACAGAAAGTGAAGAAACATTGTAAATCAACTATACTTTAATTAAAAAAAGAATTGGCTGTTATTACTGTGTGAGGTCATTAAATTCTCACAGACCTAATTATTGGCACCACGTGGGCATTAGTGGCATTCTCAGTTTATAGGGAAGACTATACTAACACCATATTTAGACTGGAAAACTTAGAAAAAATACATAATGAGATTGTTTCTCAGTCTGTAATTACACAAAGCAGAATGGCCTAACTTTGTAGCTACAGGGAAAAAAATTTTAGGATGTGATTCCTATTGGTTCCCCCCAATCCATACCTTCTTTAGGTAGGTACACTAAGCATTCCTCTAGCTGTTTGGTATTCTCTGGGGAAGAGAACCCTTCCCCAACACTCCACCAATTTAAATGCTCAGAACCCTCCAGTTCTCAAACCAGGAGTCCCTGAGAGAAAAAGGGAGAACCTGACAACCACTTATCATATTCACATTCCCCAGCTCAGAAGTTGGGGATCTAGCCTTCACACCCATTTCCTTCACTCAGAGCCTGAAACATATTTGACTTAGTTATCATCAACTGATAATTGATTTCACATAAAAAAAAAAAAAATCCAGGATTTCTCTTTGTGGCTCAGTGGTTAATGAATGCGACTAGGAACCATGAGGTTGCAGGTTCGATCCCTGGCCTTGCTCAGTGGGTTAACGATCCGGTGTTGCTGTGAGCTGTGGTGTAGGTCACAGACTCGGCTTGGATCTGGTGTTGCTGTGGCTCTGGCGTAGGCTGGCGGCTACAGCTCTGATTAGACCCCTAGCCTGGGAACCTCCATATGCCACAGGAGTGGCCCTGGAAAAGGCAAAAAGACCAAAAAAAAAAAAAAAAAATCCAGATTTCTGCCTTCTCTTCAAAAAGCAGAACTGCCAATATAAGCCTCCTTTCCACATAATAATGGACTGGACCTGAGCAACAGCTGCTCACTTTTTTTTTTGTCTTTTTTGTTGTTGTTGTTGTTGCTATTTCTTGGGCCACTCCCGCGGCATATGGAGGTTCCCAGGCTAGGGGTCAAATTGGAGCTGTAGCCACCGGCCTACGCCAGAGCCACAGCAACGCGGGATCTGAGCCGCGTCTGCAAACTACACCACAGCTCACGGCAACGCCGGATCGTCAACCCACTGAGCAAGGGCAGGGACCGAACCCGCAACCTCATGGTTCCTGGTCGGATTCGTTAACCACTGCGCCACAACGGGAACTCCAGCTGCTCACTTTTGACAAGGGACAGGCTTCTCCAGTGTGCCACAGTCCTCACCCCTCCATAGTGGCACTCAGAGTACAGCCAATGCTTAACTGCCATTTATAATTATGCTTACGGAGTTCCCGTCGTGGCGCAGTGGTTAATGAATCCGACCAGGAACCATGAGGTTGCGGGTTCGGTCCCTGCCCTTGCTCAGTGGGTTGACGATCCGGCGTTGCCGTGAGCTGTGGTGTAGGTTGCAGACGCGGTTCGGATCCCACGTTGCTGTGGCTCTGGCGTAGGCCGGTGGCTACAGCTCCGATTCCACCCCTAGCCTGGGAACCTCCATATGCCGCGGGAGTGGCCCAAGAAATAGCAACAACAACAACAACAAAATAAAAATAAATAAATAAATAAATATATAATTATGCTTACTGCTGTCACTCTTTTCTGTTGACTACCCACTTCACTCACATTGCCCACTTGGTTCCCATAGCCACTTAGATCTGTGACTCTTGGTAATCTAGGGGTTCCCATCATGTTTGCATTTTAAGAGTCCTATTAATAGCTGCATGGAAGGTTCTTTTCCCCATTAAAGGAATTTAAGCCTTCATTAAGTTGGTTGAAATGTTGGCTCTTTGAAGATTCTGAGATTAATTGTTAGGTATGGAGTGTTCTAAGGAGTGAGGATAAGAAAAGTCCCCTGCCTTCTCTCTATACCTCCAGGTCTGAAAGGGTGCTCCAAGCTCCAATAAGGGCTCTGCAAGGTGGGATGGACAGAGGGATAATCGGGGTACCCCCTTCTCCAGCTCGTTCTTGGCCAGGAGCCCCTGCCTGGTGCAGGGACCTCTTTAGGCCGGGCTGCTCACTGAGGCATCCCTTTCACCTTAGCCCAACTCCTGCTCCCTGAACCCCAGCCCCAAGCCTTCCAGATATCGACTTCAGGTTGATGGCACATTGGACCTTATTTTACTGCAATGCATAACTACTTTTATCTGACATTTGGAATATACCTCTAGGTCTTTTTTATCAGTTACACTCTGTTTCTGAATATTCTGACCACCACCAACAAAGTCATTAGAACGCATATTCTCCATCAATAAGGGCATAGTGTATGCTCTGAGCCTGGGATGGAGAATTAGAGCACTCCCAAGCTCACTGTTCTACCTATTATGTGGGGCTAAGAAAAACTCTCTGACTCATAAACGGCAACTTCCTTTTGGAATCCTGAAGCTGCGTCAGTTCATCCTGATTGAAAGCTTAGCCCTGTGAGAGTCTGGAAGCCAGAGTTCCAACAGGTCAGATGTGTTGCCACAGTAGCTCCACAACAATCTTTAAAAATAGATCACCTTTGAAAGCAGAACAGATTTCCCCGTAAGCCCAGCACGAACTCTCTGGGGCTCCAATGGCTATGTTTGGACGAAAATTTGCTGTATTTGAAGGTAAAAGATGAGAGGAAGGCTGGACAGGGAGAGAAACCAAAGGACCCTGGTGAAGCTAACAGAGGAGGCTCTCTGAAGGGTCTGTGTCACAGCTCCATCACCAAAGGCAGCTGTCCCTCAGCCCTCCCCACCCCCATGGGACAGGCAGGGAGCAGGCAGTGCCTGCCCCTCATGGAAGGCTGGCTCTCACCGTGGTGCTCAGGTCTCCCAGAAACGATGGCAGCATGGGCAACAGAGTGTGCAGAGATGGCTGCGTCCTCCTGAGAGGGGTTTCTGCCCAGGATGATGAGGTGTGCCTGTCACCACAGAAAGAAGAAACATGGTTGTTTACATCCTATGGCAGAAGCAACAGGGAACTAACTGTTCTTGCAGCGATAAGCAGAAAGCCAAGGAAATTTCTAGCAGGCTGGACAATATGATTTATGTGGAAGCACAATCAACTCTTGGGAGAGCTGGATTTTAAAAGCATTTTGTAGTGGAGAGAGAAAGTACCAGGCTCTGGATGCAGAGTCCAAATGGCTCGATGCTGTGGCCAGGTCCTATCACTAAGTAGATCACTTAAAGGCTATGCTCCCATGAGTGCAGGGTCAGCAAAAGAAGGGGGTGGGTTTCCAGAAGGAAGGAGATGGCTTAACAAGTGCCAGTACTGTGCAGTGGGAGTGGGCAAGTACTGGGCAGGGGAACTGGACAGCCCAGAGACGGGGGCCTGTGAGCAGCCTCACCCACAGAAACCTAGACCCCTGTCCCATGCCTGCCCCTCCAAGCTCATTTGCCTACCCCCTTGGCAAACCTGCCTATATGAGCTGCCTGAGCACAGAAAGCAGCGCAGTTCCTTGAAAATAAAGCCCATTTAAAAAGTCTTTAAGGGGTTGGAGTTCCCGTCATGGCGCAGTGGTTAACAAATCTGACTAGGAACCATGAGGTTGTGGGTTCGGTCCCTGCCCTTGCTCAGTGGGTTGACAATCCGGCATTGCCGTGAGCTGTGGCGTAGGTTGCAGACGAGGCTCGGATCCTGAGTTGCTGTGGCTCTGGCGTAGGCTGGCAGCTGTAGCTCCGATTTGACCCCTAGCCTGGGAACCTCCATATGCCTATGAACATAAAGTAATAATAATCCTTTCCAATAAAATACAAAACACATCCCTTCAAATAAAAAGATATTAAACAAATTAATTAATAATTAAAAGATAAAGTTGCTAGTCATCTGCCTGTCCCCATTTGGAGCTTAAAAATGCTTTAGTAATATATTTATAGTCATCCAATAAACAGGTACTGTCAGATCACCTACAACAAGAGAGGCATGGGCTGGAAAGTGTGGGCAGTATAGAAAGCAACAGGCAGGAACATGTGAAGTCACGCGATGCACTGATGTCAGATGGTATGTGGTTCACAACTGACTGCCAAGAGCCACAGAATTACTAACATACCAAGAGTTTCAAGGAGAGAAACACTAGATTGGGATAGGGAAAACAACTAAGATTTAAGCTTCACTTTCATTCTCTTTCATTTGTGCTATCATTTTAATATTTTCGAGACATTTTACTACCCTCATATTATAGAGGAGGAAACAGGCTGCTGAATGGGTGATTTGCCCAAGATATCTTACAGTTAATAAAGGATAGAGATAAGACTCTGACCTTGATACTCTGTCTTCAAATTTGCTATTTCTACCGTGTCATGAATGCTGACACCCTCCTGCCCTGACCCATGGTGGCAGACATCACCAGTTGATGCCCACACACTGCCCACAGCACCCTGATTCATTCAGCCTCCAAGAGCTATGACTAATCCATGGGAGCTGGCCTAGGTAAAGCCATACCACTAGAACCTTCTAGTCCAGACCAAGCAGTGAGACAGTAAAATCATAGAGACTTGCTCCTCTGACAACCAACTAAATGCATTTCTGAGATGATAATCAGGGTAGATTTGATTCGTCAGAATCAGTTTGTCATACATTAAAATCCACAAAGTTACTAGCTCTAGACTTTTTATGATAGGGGCTACTTCAAATCAAGATTGCTGGTAACAATTTTTATTGCTGTGCTAGAACAGTCAGAATTTCATATTTGTAAATGCCAACAATATCCCTTGTTTTAAAACTACGTTTCTTATTACAGGATATATAAGTTGAATATGTGATTTTGGCAACTCCTAAATTAGTCATTACTTTTGATTTGGCCTGAAGTTCTGACTTGAAATGTTTTCCAAATAGGAGCCACAGGGATAGAGTGAAAGGATCCAATGTTCAATGTTTGGGGAAAGGATAAAAGAGAGGAAAAGCCTGCCCCACCCCAAATGCAAATGAGTCATGTTTACTTTGTCTTTTCCCCTAGGTTAACTACAATCCACTACTGAGGAGAGCATCCTCTGAGGCCAGGAGGGATTTAACTTAATGTTGTTACAACGAATTTTTACACATAATATTTTGGCTTGATTAAAACTCAAATTCATATTCAAAAAGATTTCATATTTTGTTTCCACTCAATATTATAATTCAAGGCAATATAAAAGAACTGGGCCTATCAAAATTACTTTTAAATGAATAATCACATGTTCTGAGAGTTCTGTAAGTTACCCTTTGTCTTGGAGACAGGAAGCAAAGTTTCCCATGAGAAAAAATGCCCACAATATGAAGAAAGTGGATCCTGAAATCTTAAGGGAATCTGCGTTTATCATGAAATCTTCATAACTGCAATATTTTTCTGTGTGACATGCTAATAAAAGCAAACATTTATTCATCATTATTCACTTCAGAAACTGACTCTTTAATCTAATTTGTTATTTGATGTTCATGAAGCTTCTAAAAACCATATGCTGGGGTTGGTGGTGAATGTGTTGGAGAAGGGACCCCATGGTGTTTACAATGCGCAAGGTTTGTTATCTCATTTATTCAGAAGAATTCAATTCAGTTTAATTTAACTCAGTCCTATCCCAGTCAATTTATCTTAATTTTTAAATGCTTTCTACATGCCAGATATTATTTAAACACTAGGAATTCACAAAAAAATTTGGCAGGGCTTTCAGTTTGAAAGGAGCTCATAGATGAACTACAAACACGTGGGGTAGTTTGATTTTACCTAAACTCTCAAACACTGCCCCTCACTAGGCTTCAGCACCCAGCTCACTACCTTCCTCTCCACCCTTCTCCTGTTACCATTTTCAGTGATTTCAGTATCTGTAAGATTGGTCCGCACCTCTTCGGAAAGAACATAATGGCACCATGCAATAGGTTAACGGAGGAAAAGAAGTTGATGAAATGATCCTCTGCATGGAGGAAGCCCAAGGAGGAGAGAGCAGGACCCCAAACAGGGTGCTCTACCATCATAGGCAGAGCAAGGGAGAGAGAATTTGCTGGAATTGGAAACACAGGCAGGAGGATGCAGACCATCTGCAGTGACTTTGCAAGGAGGAGCTGAGGGAATAAATAAGCCATCCCTCTATACTTCCAAGGTCAAGGCTGTGTGCCTCCCTGCCAGAGGGCAAGGCGGCCCACTGATACTGTGCTTCAGTGGGCACAGAGAGAGACACAGAATGGGACTGAACTCTAAAATACACAGTGAATGACCAGCTAACAAGGTCCTGACAGGCTCATTTCCTCCCTACCCTCAGCCACCCAGTCCCCCATGATGCTCTGTGCCACCTCTGGACTGTGCAGCTCACCGGCCCAGTGACTGTTCAGGCGTCCTGGCTCTATCACGTCCATGCAGCTTCTTGTCCTCTGTCCTCTCTCCCCATCTGCTGTCCCTTCCCTTCTTGTTCAGCTTAGAGGGCATAGTCCACCAGTGTCCTCAACGCCACTGAAGCATTATTTGAGATGGAGAACCATCTAAATATCCATTATCAGCAGAAAGAATATATGTGGCCTATTCATACAGTGATTAAACTTAATCTACATGTGTTAACATGGTTACATTTCAAAAACATATCATTGGGAAGTTCCCTTGTGGCCCAGCGGGTTATGGATCCAGCGCTGTCACTGCAGAGGCTCAGGTTGCTGCTGTGGTGCAGATTTGACCCCTGGTCTGGGAACTTCCACATGCCACAGGTGTGGCCAAAAAGAAAAAAAAAAAAGAAAAAAGAAAAGAAAAGAAAGGAAAGCAAAGAGAGAGTTCCTGTTGTGGCTCAGTGGGTTAAGAACCTGACATAGTGTCTGTGAGGATGCAGGTTTGATCCCTTGCCTTGCTCAGTGGGTTAAGGATCCAGCATCTCCATGAGCTGTGGTGTAGGTCACAGATGTGGCCTGGATCTGGCATTGCTGTGGCTGTGGCATAGGCTGGCAGCTGCAGCTCCAATTTGACCCCTAGCCTGGGAACTTCCATAAGCTGCACCTGAGGCCCTAAAAAGACTGAACAAAGAAAGAAAAAAAAATTATCATTGAGTGGAAAAGCAACTTACAAAAGGATACAATGTGACACTGCTGATTTTCAAGTTTCTGTTTTTAAAGCAAAAGAATCCCTTTTATTCCAAACAGAATCTTTCATGGTTCTCTAATACACAAAGCAAGTAAGAGTGGAGCTGCTCTCACTGAAGCAGGTGGAGAGGGCCTGGAAGCCCACACAGTGGCTCCCATCCAGCTGCTCCCAAAGACTCTCCTTGGAAGTGAGTGTTCAGAGTGACAGCATTTGGTAACCACGTACCACGCTGTGCAGGAGGCCTCCTAAGGGAGTGAGTACAAAGGAAGCTGACAAAGCTAGTGATTAGATTACCCAATCTTTCCAAATCTTGCCCTGTTCACAATTCTGGAACAACACTTTGTTTGCTAAGATAATACAACCCCCCCTGTTAGGTACAGCTGAGAGCATTTAAGGACTGGTTGTTAAGAGTTCTCAGAATTACAGGAGTCCTGCTTGCCTCTCTGGTTTTAATGCAGAGGCCCAGGATATGGGTTTCTCTAGGGATCTGCAGCTTGACTGCACTCTACCTCGTTATTGATTAATCTCCCCAGGGCTTGCATCTCTCCTCCCATCCTTTGATGCTTTTTAATATCTTATGGTTATGGTTTATCAACTGTCATCTGGAGGTTGAGGAGGAATGTTTAATATCCCTAAATCTTTTCAGCTGCTAGCATGTTGTACTGGGTTAAAAACAAAAACACCTTCAATATCTTACATTGAGCAAGGTCCTTAATTGAAAAAACTCATTCACAAGACCAACCACCTCAAGCCCTGGCAAGGTCCAGAGCAGCTGTTGCCTTCTGATCCCCCTGTGTGTTTCTGGGGGAAATCACGGACTCCTCAGCGCCAATCCAGCTGTCAGTAGACACAGCCAGAGCCAGAGCTGGCAGTCTCTTATCTAACTGGGTCTGTCCCCGTGGATTTGTAAAATGTGTAATAGTTCTTGAAGAGAAAACTTGATGACTAGTAAAAAGCATGTTTCTATTTATGCACCCCAGCACATGAACATTCAACTTAAAACATTGGGTGGTTTTTGAGTGTGGAACCCAAGCTCTTGGAAGGAGGGAGGGAAAGATTTTTTTTTTTGCCACTTGGTAATGATTAGGGGAATCACCGACTCAGAGGGAAATTTCCTCTCCCACAGCAAAGTGAAAAGTACATTAAGTAGCTGAAGGTACAGTTGACCGACACTGGGCCTATTTACCCTGGAGATGAAAACACTCTTGGAGAAGACAACAATAACTGCCAAGATCTCTTTATAAAGCTGAGGGCCACCAGGATAGGGAACGACCAAGGGGAGGAGGGAATAAACATCAATATATACCATCTTACTTAATCTCAAAATGACTGATGAGAGTGATGTTAATTGCTTACTTTACAGATGGAGAAATGAAGCCTCGAGGAGATGAAACACTCTCTGAAGGTCACATAGTTGGTCAATGGCAGAACAGGGATTCAAACTAAGGCCTGTGATCCCAAATAGCATGCTTTTCTCGCCTAACACCTGGTTATCAAAAGGGCAGATGTTACAGAAAGGTGGTTTTCAAATCGATGTAATGAAGAACTACTTAAGAGTCAGAGAAATACATGCTAAGTAGTAGAATCAGCCCAGAACTGAATAGCTCACCTTTGCCATAGGGAAGGTAAGCTGCCAACATACGGAATTCTGAGAACTAACTGTAGAGGGGCACCATAGAGGCGTCAGGCAGCGGACGGTGGACACAGCAGATGTTAAAGTGCCTTCTACCAAGGGTCTCCATTTCTGCTTTGATTCACACTTGTGCCTTAATTCAATAGAAGCTCAGGTCTACTTGTCATTGTGAGACGTGAGCTTGCCATGATTCTTTTAGAACTGACCAGCTGTGAAGCTGCAGAGCTTTCTCTCAGCTCTGCCAGAGCCGGCCATTCCCCTGTTCAGCTTTGAGCTGACATCCTTGTGCAAGACAGGGACACACTGCAGCCCAAGGTGGCCACTTCCTTTCCTCTACAGTCTCTGCCCCGTAGAGAAGTCTTTCATGACCCTGCACCCCACCCCACCCCCGCCAAGAAACTGGGGGCAGCTGGAGGGCCTCGGCTGAGAAAAAGATGGAGCTGGGAATCCCCAGGGGAAGGAGATGGAAGGGAAGAAACTGGGTGCAGAGGGCATTCAAAAATTGAGCTCTGAGGGCCCCTGACTAGGCCAGTTTCTTTGAATAGTCAAGGAAAGTCTCAGTGGCAGCTTTCCAGTTGTCAATTTTAGCTCCTCCAAAGGGCTGGGGAGAAAAGGCCGTACTCTTTGTAAGAGCACCAAAATAGACATGCTGAGGCCTTATATTTTTGTATTTTGGTTGTGTGTGTTCTCTTGAAACTTAACTAGATTTTTAGATTTTAAAAGTAGTACCTGCATACAATTAAAACAAACAAACAAACCTTAAGTAGTAGAAAAGAATAAACAATTAAGAACCTATGCCACAACAGCAACTACACTGGATCCTTAACCTGCTGTGTTGCAAGAGAACTCCTGGGTTCTCTTTTAAAGAAAGGTCCATCTACAGGGAATGTGAACAGGCTCTCCAAACTGACCCCTTGGACCCCAAAGGTTCTGAGTCATGACAGCTTCCAGGTGTTAGCTCCTCTGAGGTGGATTGCCATATTTCAAGTTAAAAAAATGGCTGTTGGTGCAGAGGGGAAGATGGCGGAATAGAAGGACTGGAGCTCAACTTCTCTCCTAAAAACAACAAAATTCACAACTAAAGACTGAGCACACTTCACCAAAATGGGCTGAAAACCTTAAAAAAGATACCCTACTCCAGAAGAAAAAGAGGAGGCCACATTAAGAGGTAGGAGGGGCAATTTCACCATATAAACAACCCTATACCTCTTGGGTGGGAAGTTCACAGACTGGAAACTAACTGGTTCTCAGAGACTCACCTACAGGAGTGAGAGTTCTGAGCCACACATCAAAATCTCAAGTGTGGGGTTCTGGCACAGGGAGAAAGAGCCCCGGAGCATCTGGCATTGAAGGCCAGTGGGGCTTGTGCGCAAGAGCTCCACGGGACTGGGGGAAATGGAGACCCCAATCTTAAAAGGCGCACACAGACTTTCACGTGCACTGAGTTCCAGGGCAAAGCAAAGTCTCTAAAGGAATCTGGGGCAAACCTGACCGCAGTTCTTGGAGGACATCCTGGGAAAACAGGGGTGAATGTGGCTTGTTGTGAGGGAAGGACACTGAAAGCAAAGCTCTTGGGAATATTCAGTAGCAGTGCCTTTCTCTGGAGGTGGCCATTTTGGGAAAATCTGGCCCCACCCGTCAGCCAGCTGCTGAGAAGCCCCAGGGCAAACAACAACCCAAGTGGGATCACAGCCCCACCCCTCAGTAAACAGGCTACCTGAAGACCCCTCAGGCACACAGCTGCCTCTAATCCCATCCAGAGACTAAGCCCCACCCACCAGAGGGAGTAGAATTGGCCCCTCCTACCAGGGGGCAGGCATCAGCCCCTCCCAGCAGGAAGCCTACACCAAGCCCCCATACTGACTTCAGCCACAGGGGGGCAGACATCAGAAGTAAGAGAGGCTACAACTCTAGTATCTGTAAGAAGGTCACCACACCAAAAACCTATCAAAATGAAAAGACAGAGAACTATAACTCAGACGAGGGAGAAAGGAAAAACCCCAGAAAATCAGCTAAGCCAGGAGGAGATTCTCAGCCTCCAGGAAAAAGACTTTAGACTATTGATGCTGAAGAAGATGCAAGACATTGGAAATAAACTGGAGGCAAAGATGGATAACTTACAGGAGACACTGACCAAAGAGGAACAAGATATAAAACTTAAACAAGAAGAGATGCAAAATACAATAACTGAAATAAAAAATTCTCTAGAAGCAGCCAACAGCAGAATACAGGAGGCAGAAGAACGAATAAGTGAGGTGGAGGACAGATTGGTGGAAATTACGGATGCAGAACAGAAAAGAGAAGAAAGATTGAAAACAAATGAAGAGAGTCTCAGAGAACTCCGGGACAACGTTAAATGCACCAACATCCATATTATACGGGTGCCAGAAGGAGAAGAGAGAGAGAAGGGGACAGGAAAAATATTCCAAGAAATAATAGCCAAAAACTTCCCTAACATGGGGAAGGAATCACTCACTCAAATCCAGGAAGCACAACGAGTACCATACAAAATAAACCCAAGGAGGAACACCCCGAGACACATACTAATCAAACTGACCAAAATTAAAGACCAAGAGAAAATCCTGAAAGCAGCTAGGGAAAAGAAACAAATAACATACAAGGGAAGCCCGATAAGGCTATTGGCAGATTTTTCAACAGAAACTCTGCAGGCCAGAAGGGAGTGGCATGATATACTCAACGTGATGAAAGGAAAAAACCTCCAACCATGATTACTCTACCCAGCAAGGCTCTCGTTCAGATTTGAAGGAGAAATCAAAACCTTCACAGATATGCAAAAGCTGAGAGAATTCAGCAACACTAAACCAGCCTTACAACAAATACTAAAGGAACTTCTATAGGCAGAAAAGAACAAGAGAAGAAGGAAAGGAAAAAGAGCAGCAAAAACAAATCCAAAGTAATTAATAAAATCGCAATAAGAACATACATATCAATAATTACCTTAAATGTGAATGGACTGAACACCCCAACCAAAAGACATAGACTGGCTGAATGGATACAAAAACAAGACCCATATATATGCTGTCTTCAAGAGACTCACTTCACTTCTAGGGACACATACAAATTGAAAGTGAGAGGATGGAAGAAAATATTTCATGCAAACGGGGATCAAAAGAAAGCTGGAGTAGCAATACTCATATCAGACAAAATAGACTTTAAAATGAAGAATATAAAAAAAAAATAAAATAAAATGAAGAATATTTTCAGGGACAAAGAAGGACATTAATGATCAAAGGATCAATCCAAGAAGATGATATAACAATTTTAAATATCTACACACCCAACACAGGTTCACCACAATATATAAGGCAACTGCTAACAACCTTAAAAGGAGAAATCGACAATAACACAATCATAGTGAGGGACTTTAACACCCCACTTACAGCAATGGACAGATCAACCAGACAGAAAATCAATAAGGAAACACAGGCCCTGAATGAAGCATTAAACCAGATGGACTTAGTAGATGTTTATAGGACATTTCATCCAAAAGCAACAGAATACACATTCTTCTCAAATGCACATGGAACACTCTCTAAGACTGATCACATCCTGGGCTACAAATCCAACCTCAGTAACTTTAAGAAAATTGAAATCATATCAAGCATCTTTTCTGACCACAATGCTATATGAATGGAAATCAACAACAAGAAAAAAACTGCAAAAAACACAAACACGTGGAGACTCAACAACATGATACTAAACAACCAATGGATCACTGAAGAAATCAAAGAGGAAATTAAAAAATACCTAGCAGCAAATGACAACAAAGATACAACACTCCAAAACCTATGGGATGGAGCAAAAGCCATTCTAAGAGGAAAATTTATAGCAATACAAGCCCACCTCAGGAAACAAGAAAAAGCCCAAATAAACAACCTAACTTTACATCTAAAGCAGCTTGAGAGAGAAGAACAAACAAGACCTAAAGTTAGTAGAAGAAAAGAAATCATAAAGATCAGAGCAGAAATCAATGAAATAGAAATGAAAAAAACCATAGAAAAGATCAATGAAACAAAAAGCTGGTTCTTTGGAAAGATCAACAAAATTGATAAACCCTTAGCCAGACTTATGAAGCAAAAAAGAGAGAGGACTCAAATCAATAAAATTAGAAATGAAAAAGGAGAAGTAACAACGGACACCACAGAAATACAAAGGATCACAAGAGACTACTATATGCAACTATATGCCAATAAAATGGAAAACCTAGAAGAAATGGACAAATTCTTAGAAAAGTACAATCTTCCAAGACTAAACCAAGAAGAAATAGAAAAGATGAATGGACCCATCACAAGAACTGAAATTGAAACTGTGATTAAAAAACTTCCAACAGGAGTTCCCACTGTGGTACAGTGGTTAACGAATCCGACTAGGAACCATGAGGTTGCGAGTTCAGTCCCTGCCCTTGCTCAGTGGGTTAACGATCCGGCGTTGCCGTGGGCTGTGGTGTAGGCTGTAGATGATGCTCGGATCCCATGTTGCTGTGGCTCTGGCGTAGGCTGGCAGCTACAGCTCCGATTGGACCCCTAGCCTGGGAACCTCCATATGCCATGGAAGTGGCCCAAGAAATAGCAAAAAAAAAAAAAACTTCCAACAAACAAAAGTCCAGGACCAGATGGCTTCACAGGCGAATTCTATCAAACATTTAGAGAAGAGCTAACACCTCTCCTTCTGAAACTATTTCAAAAAATTGCAGAGGAAGGGATACTCCCAAACTCATTCTATGAGGCCACTGTCACCCTGGTACCAAAACCAGACAAAGACTCCACAAAAAAAGAAAACTACAGGCCAATATCACTGATGAACATCAATGCAAAAATCCTCAACAAAATACTAGCAAACCGCATCCAACAATACATTAAAAGGATTGTACATCATGATCAAGTGGGATTTATCCCAGGGATGCAAGGGTTCTTCAATATCCGCAAATCCATCAGTGTGATACACCACATTAACAAACTGAAAAATAAAAACCATATGATCCTCTCAATAGATGCGGAAAAAGCCTTTTGCAAAATCCAACACCCATTTCTGATAAAAACCCTTCAGAAAGTGGGCATAATGGGAACCTACCTTAACATGATAAAGGCCATATAGGACAAACCCATAGCGAACATCATTCTCAATGGTGAAAAGCTGAAAGAATTCCTGCTGAGATTGGGAACAAGACAAGGATGTCTGATCTTGCCACTACTCTTCAACATAGTTCTGGAAGTCCTAGCCACAGCAATCAGAGAAGTAAGAGAGATAAAAGGAATCCAAATTGGAAAGGAAGAAGTAAAACTATCACTATTTGCAGAGGACATGATACTATACCTAGAGAATCCTAAAGACTCTACCAGAAAACTGTTAGAGCTTATCCACGAATTTGGCAAAGTTGCAGGATACAAAATCAATACACAGAAATCAATAGTGTTTCTATA
This sequence comes from Phacochoerus africanus, assembly GCF_016906955.1. Classification (NCBI taxonomy): domain Eukaryota; kingdom Metazoa; phylum Chordata; class Mammalia; order Artiodactyla; family Suidae; genus Phacochoerus; species Phacochoerus africanus. Next base: position 139,844,019 of record NC_062545.1, read on the forward strand.
TACTAACAATGAAAAAGCAGAAAAGGAAATTAGGGAAGCAATCCCGTTTATCATCGCATCCAAAAGAATAAAATACCTAGGAGTAAACCTACCTAAAGAAACAAAAGACCTGTACTCTGAAAACTACAGGCCACTGATGAAAGAAATCAAAGATGACACAAATAGATGGAAAGATATACCATGCTCATGGATTGGAAGAGTTAATATTATCAAAATGACTATACTACCCAAGGCAATCTACAGATTCAATGCAATCCCTATCAAATTACCAAGGACATTTTTCACAGAACTTGAACAAAATATTTTAGTTTGTTTGGAAGTACAAAAGACCCAGAATAGCCAAAGACATCCTGAAAAAGAAAAATGGATCTGGAGGAATCAGGCTCCCGGACTTCAGACTATACTGCAAAGCAACAGTTGTCAAAACTTCATGGTACTGGCACAAAGACAGAAATAGAGATCAGTGGAACAGGATAGAAAGCCCAGAATTAAACCCATGCACTTACAGCCAACTCATCTATGACAAAGGAAGCAAGACTATACAATGGAGAAAGGACAGCTTGTTCAATAAGTGGTGCTGGGAAAACTGGACAGCCACATGGAAAAGAATGAAATGAGAACACTCCCTAACACCATACACAAAAATAAACTCCAAATGGATTAAAGACATAAATATAAGATCAGACACTATCAAACTCCTAGAAGAAAACATAAGCCAAAGACTCTCTGACATAAATGACAGCAACATCTTCTCAGACCCACCTCATAGAGTGATGTCAGTAAAAACAAAAATAAATAAATGGGACCTAATCAAACTTCAAAGTTTCTGCACAGCAAAGGAAACCCTAAACAACACAAAAAGACAACCCACAGAATGGGAGAAAATCTTTGCAAGTTAATCAACTGACAAGGGATTCATCTCCAAAATTTATTAACACCTTCTGCAGCTCCATACCAAAAACACAAACAACCCCATCCAAAAATGGGCAGAAGATCTAAACAGACAATTCTCCAAAGAAGACATACAGATGGCCAAAAAACACATGAAAAGATGTTCAACATCACTCATTATTAGAGAGATGCAAATCAAAACCACTCTGAGGTACCACCTTACACCAGCCAGAATGGCCATCATCAAAAAGTCTACAAACAATAAGTGCTGGAGAGAGTGTGGAGAAAAAGGAACCCTAGTACACTGTTGGTGGGATTGTAAATTGGTGCAACCACTGTGGGAAGCAGTATGGAGATTCCTCAGAAAACTAAAAATAGAACTACCATTTGATCCAGTGGTCCCACTCCTGGGCATCTATTCAGAGAAAACCATGACTCGCAAAGACACATGTACTCCAATGTTCATTGCAGCACTATTTACAATAGCCAAGACATGGAAACAACCTAAATCCCCATGGACAGAGGAGTGGATCAAGAAGATGTGGTACATATACAAATGGAATATTACTCAGCCATTAAAAAGAACGAAATACCAGCATTTTTTGCAACATGGATGGACCTAGAAACTATCATGCTAAGTGAAGTCAGCCATACAATGAGACACCAACATCAAATGCTTTCACTGACATGTGGAATCTGAGAAAAGGACAGACGGAACTTCTTTGCAGAACAGATGCTGACTCACAGACATTGAAAAACTTAAGGTCTCTGGAGGAGACAGTTTGGGGGGTGGGGGGATGTGCCTGGGCTGTGGGATGGAAATCCTGTGAAATTAGATTGTTATGACCATTATACAACTACAGATGTGATAAATTCATTTGAGTAATAAAAGAAAAAGAATAAACAATTAAGAAATTTAATGCTCCTTCCTTTGTATCTATAAGCCTCATCCTCCCTTCTTTCCATTTCCAGTCTGATTTCTTATAGCTACCCTCCATCAAGTTTCCTGTGGCACGCGCACACACACACACACACACACACACACACACCCAGAGGAGGTCATAACCCTGCCCCCTTTCAACATTGCTTTCGTCTCCTGCCACCCACTCTGGGCTCCCACTGCAGTTGCTCCCCTCTCCTCAACCTCTGGGGTGTCTCATTATCAGATCCCACATCAGGTCCACTGGGAGCTCTCACAGCACCCTGCACCTCTCTTCCTGACACGCACTTCACATTGGTAGGTTTACATTCATCTGTGTGATTCTTCATTAAGGTCTATCTCATCATCAGGCTGCTCCTTGAGGGCAGGACCTCTGACAACTGAACACTCCATCAGAGTCCTAGGCCTACCACTGTGCCCGACTGTAGTGTTTAATTAGGCACTGACTGAAAGAACAGTCTGGTCTACATCTGGCTTTTTAAAATTAGTAATACACTCTGGACGTGTTCCAGTCAGATCACACATATCCATCTCATTCTCTTTAGTGGTGCTAGAATAATCCATCACATGGACAGAGCACAGCTTCATAACCCGTCCCCTACTAATGGATTTTAAAAGTACTTCTAATTTTCTGCTATTGCCAACAACACTGTTTCTCTGCACACTTGGGCATGTCTCTCTGTTAGGTAAGTTTCTAGAAGTGAGACTGCTTGGGTCAAAGGGTGTGTTATCAAACCGGAGAGGAAATGTCAGTTGCTTATTCCCAAAGGAGTGCTGATGCCCACTCTTCCTGGGGTGCGTGAGAATGCCTCCTTCCCTGGACCCTTGCCATCACAGAGTGCCACCAACTTTTTGGCACTTTCCTGGTTAAACTGCATTTCTTTAAAAACAACTGAGGCTGAGGATTATTTGTGGATGGTTATTGGCCATTTGTATTCCCTCTTCTGTAAACTGTTCCTGTTTTTTGTCCATATTTCTACTGAACGGTTGTTTTCATCTAGTTTTTGTAAGAATTCTTTCTATATTTTCCCCTCTTTGACATTTATTTCTTGACTTTATGATGTGCTGTCACAGAGAAGTTTTTCATTTTTATGCTGTCAAGTTTATCAGTCTTTCCTTCTCTTTGTCTCCTCCTCCCTCTGTTTCTCAGTCTTTACCCATCTGCACATATGCAGAGGATAAACACTCAGCAAGTGTCGACACTGGGTGCTTCTGGGAGGGGGCTGCTGGGATGACTTGTAGCCTGTTTCTCTGTATTTTTTTTGGTGTGGATTGACTGTTTTTATAAAAAGTATTATCATTTTCATTAAAAATAGTTGTTAGTTTAAAAGAAGCAGTATAGCACCTAGATTTATTTTTTTAAATTTATTATTATTATTTATTTATATAGCACCTAGATTTATATCATTCTTAGAAAAGGTTTATAATGTAGACAATTGCATTCTGCATCTTTTCTAATTTCAAGCAAAATAGAGTAGTATCAGAGATTTTGAAAATCAAAAATAGCACTTGTCTGATTATTTATAATAAATAATTGCACTTTTAACAAATACACAGCAATTAAAAGAGCCAGTAGGAAGTGCTGCCATCTGCTGAGTAGTCTGCACCTGTCAGGGGCCATGTGTGAGCACCTATGAGGCCCAAGAGTCACCCAGAACAGGAACCTGAACGCAGATTTTCTGATCTCAAAGTTTTTGGTAGAGTAACTGATATATTATTTCATTACACTCTGCAAATCAAACTTATTTAAATTGGGGAACTACTGAGTGACAGAGCTGCCCTAAAAACTGAAAAGAGAGATACGCAATTCAAGTGTCAGAGATGTGAGAAAGCAATGCAAGCTAATGTGGTGTTAATTTATACCCCTTGAAAACACACACCCACATGCATACTCTTGAGCACATAAATGAAATCCTGCGATTTTTCTTTTGGAGAGGAAAATAAGGTTCTAGTGCCAAAAGTCTGCCACGAGGAGTTTCAGGAACAATCATGTTTGCATAGTTTTCCCACAGGACCCTGCTGCAAAGGACTCATGGGGTCGATGACAGCTCTTTCATCAATCCCTGGGACTGCTGCCTTCTCTGGGTGGTGGCTCTGTGGGGCTTGCTTTATTTTTCTCCATTTAATGGGTTAGTTCCTAAAATACTTTGAAACTTTTCTTTGGTCTACAGAAAATAAAAGATCTTTTCTCCCTGGGTGTTTCTCTCACTCAAAAGGAATGAAGAGTGAAAAAACAAGAGGGGGAATAACAAAACACTTTTTCTTTGTGTGCAATTAATAAATGGCTTTTAGGCATGGGCTCCCTTGCTACACTGTACCTCTCTGTATTTTAGGTAAGAATGTTAAAGAAAAGGGGAGCCTGGATAAATGTTTAATAAGAGATAAAAGTAGCTTATACTGGAAACATGCCAAATGCTCACAAAGCACTTTCCATTTTGACTCTTTGAGCCATTCTGTGAAGTGGATAGGGTATTTTGTAGGTTTTCTTTCTTTTCTTTTCTTTTCTTTTTTTTCCTTCCTTCCTTCCTTCCTCCCTCCCTCCCTCTCTCTCTCCCTTTCTTTCTTTCTTTCTTTCTTTCTTTCTTTCTTTCTTTCTTTCTTTCTTTCTTTCTCTCTCTTTCTTTCCTTTCTTTCTTTCTCTCTCTCTCTTTCTTTCTTTCCTTTCTTTCTTTCTCTTCTCTTTCTTTCTTTCTTCCTTTTTCTTTCTTTCTTTCACAGGTTAAATGACTTGTAGTACCAAACTACTGATAAACAGAAGAGTGTGGACTCTAACCCAGATTTTCTGATTTCAAATCCAATGTTATTTTGACTTCACAAAGCTCTCTTTTTAATAATTACACGCAAGTATTTACTTGAACACTAACTAATATTTATTAACTTCAGGAATAAACAACAATAGGAGTTCCCTGTGGCATAGTAGGTTAGGTATTTAGCGTTGTCACTGCAGTGCCCTGGATCATTGCTGTGGCACAGGTTTGATCCCTGACCCAGGAACTTGCTTGGTGCAGCCAAGAAAAAAAAGAATCAACAACCATAAAAGCCACATATCAAACTTTACAAGTATTGTAGAAATGAGTGAATTCCTCCATAACCTGGATACAGAGAAATACTTCTTAAAACTCAAAATCTAGGAGTTCCCGTCGTGGCGCAGTGGTTAACGAATCCGACTAGGAACCATGAGGTTGCGGGTTCGGTCCCTGCCCTTGCTCAGTGGGTTGACGATCCGGCGTTGCCGTGAGCTGTGGTGTAGGTTGCAGACGCGGCTTAGATCCCATGTTGCTGTGGCTCTGGTGTAGGCCGGTGTCTACAGCTCTGATTCGACCCCTAGCCTGGGAACCTCCATATGCCGCGGGAGCGGCCTAAAGAAATAGCAAAAAGACAAAAAAGAAAAAAAAAAAAAAGACTCAAAATCTAAATGCAGTAAAAGAAAAAAATTGAAAATTTCAAAGCACTAAGAAAATTTCTGCATAGCAAAAAATATATATATAAATAAACATACACACATAAATGAAAACTAACAAACAAGTTCAGCAAGGTTGTAGGATACAAAGTGAACATGCAAAAATAGCATCTGTTTTTCTAAGTGCAGGCAATGAAGAATAAGAAAAGGAAATTAAGGAAAAAACTCCCATTTGTAATAGCATTAAAAAAACCACAAAATAGTTGGGAATAAATCTATCAAAAGAAGTGCAAAACTTATACTACAAAACATGGCTGAAAGAAATTAAGGATGACCTAGGTTAATAAAGATATCTCATGTTTATGGATTAAGAGGCTTAATATTGTTAAGTTGTTAATACCTCACAACTTAAATACAGATTCAACATAATCCTTATGAAAATCCCAGCTATTCCTTTTTTCCTTCCCAGATGTTGATAAGCTTATCCTAAAATTCATACAAAAATACAAGGGACTCGGAATAGCCAAATAATCTTCTTCTTCTTCTTTTTTTTTTCCCCTTTTAGCCACACTTGCAGCACATGGAAGTTCCTGGGCCAGGGATCAAATTCTGAGCTACAGCTATGACCTATGCTGTGGCTGCAGCAGTGCTGGATCCTTAACCCACTGTGCCAGGCCAAGGATTAAATCTGCGCTTCAGCAGTGACCCAAGCCAACTGCAGAGACAAAGCCAGATCCTTAACCCACTGTGCCATAGTAGAAACTCCCAGAATAGCCAATCTTGAAAAAGAATAACAAAGTTGGAGATGTCACACTTAAAGATTTCAAAACTTAGTACAAAATTGTTACATAAATCTTCATAGCAGCATTATTCATAAAATCCATAAACTTACTACTAAATAATAATAATTGAGACTGTGACATAGGCATGAGGCTAGACATAGATAAATGGAATAGAATTGAGAGATCAGAAATAAATCCTTATATTTATGGTCACTTGATTTTGACATGGATGCCAAGATTATTCAATATTGAAAAGGATAGTCCTTTTAGTAAATGATGCTGGGACAACTGAATATCCACATACAAAAGTTAGACCCCTACCTCACATTATATAAAAAATTAACTTGAGGGAGTTCCCATCGTGGCTTAGTGATTAACGAATCCAACTAGGAATCATGAGGTTGCGGGTTCAATCCCTGGCCTTGCTCAGTGGGTTGAGGATCAGGCATTGCCGTGAGCTGTGGTGTAGGTCGCAGCCGTGGCTCGGATTCCACGTTGCTGTGGCTGTGGTGTAGGCTGGCAGCTATAGCTTTGATTAGACCCCTAGCCTGGGAACCTCCAAATGCTGCGGGAGTGGCCCTAGAAAAGGCAAAAAGACCAAAAAAAAAAAAAAACTCGAAATGAGTCAAAGACCTAAATATATGAGCTAACACTATAAAATTTATAGAAGGAAACATAGTTGTGAACCTTCATGAACTTGGATTATGCATTGGGTTTCTTAGATGTGATGCCAAAAGCACAAGCAACTACGACAAAAAAACTAAACTTCATCAAAATTAAAAACTTTTAGGTCCTACTGTATAGCACAGGGAACTATATCCAGTCTCTTGGGATAGACTATAATGGAAGATAAGATGAAAAAAAGAAAGTATATATATGTATGACTGGGTCACTATGCTGTACAGCAGAAATTAACAGTGTAAATCAACTATACCATGATAAAAAAAACATTTAAAAAAAATGAAAACTTTTGTTCTTCAAAGGACACTATTAAGACAGTAAGAAGACAACTCACATAATGGGAGAAACTTTTTATAAATATCATGTGGGTCTAGTATCTAGTACCCAGAACATATAAATAACTCATATGTCAACAATAAAAAAATAACTATTAAAAAATGGGCAAAAGATTTGGATAGGTATTCCTCCAAAGAAGATAAACAAATGGCCAATAAACATCTAAAAAGATTCTGGACATCATTAGATGGATGCAAATCAAAGTTGCAATGAGATATTTCACATGTTCCAGGATGGTTTTAATAAAAAGAGACACAACAGCCAAGTGTTGCTAAGGATGTGGAGAAAGTGAAACATTCATGCATTATTGGTGGAAATGTAAAATGTTTGGGCTACTTTGGAAACACCTTGACAATTCCTCAAAAATTTAGATATTTAGTTACTGTATCAGCCAACAATTCCATTCCTAGCCTTATACCCAAGAGAACTGACTAGCCATATAAAAACTTATATATGAATGTTAATAGCAACATCATCATAATAACCATAAAGTAGAAAAAACTCAAATATTGATCAACTGATGAAAATAAACAAATGCGGTGTATTTGTACAATGGAATACTATTCAGTCATAAAAAGGAAATGAACTGCTGATACAGGCTAAATATGAATGAATCTTGAAAACATTGTGCTAAATAAAAGAAGTCAAACACAAAAGGCCACATGCTGTATGATCCCATTTATACGAAATATCCATAATAGGACATCCAAAGAGACGGAGAGTAGACTGGTGGTTGCCAGGGGTGGGAAGAGAAGGGAATGACAATGATTCTTAATAGTATAAGTTTCTTCAGAGTTGATGAAAAATTTCTGGAATTAGATAGTAGCAATGGTTGCACAACTTCGTGAATATAATAAAACCACTAAATTGCACATTTTAAAAAGGTAGGTTTTAGGAGTTCCTGTCATGGCTCAGTGGTAGCAAATCTGACTAGTGTCCATGAGGGTATGGGTTCTATCCCTTGTCTCACTCAGTGGGTTAAGGATCCAGCATTGTCATGAGATGTGGTGTAGGTTGCAGACATGGCTCAGATCTGGTGTTTCTGTGGCTGTGATGTATGCCGGCAGCAACAGCTCTGATTCTACCCCTAGCCTGGGAACTTCCATATGCCATGGGCATGGGCCTAAAAAGACAAAATAAATAAATAAAAAGGTAGTTTTATAGCATGTAAATGATTTCAATGAAAATGCACAAAGTTAAAACACAAATGACAAATTGGGTGAAAATATTTACAACATATATTACAGCTAATATGGCAATTATGTGCATAATTTGTAAAGAGCTTTTAACTTTTGAGGGAAATGAGATAAAAATTCTATTACATAGTGGCCAAATAATATGAATATTTCACAAAAAAGGAAGTTAACAAAAACATATTGAAGACGTCCCTTAAACATATGAAAAACTATTCAATTCCATTTTAAATAAGAGAAATGCAGATTAAAACTATACTGAGATGTCACTTCTCACCTATCAGATGGGAATGAATTTGAAAGCTTGACAATACACACTTCTGTATTGTCAACAGACACTCTTACACATTGCTGGTGGGAAGGCAAATGGTAGAAGTCCAGTGAAAAGCAATTGGCAGCACCCTACAAAACTGCCAACACATGCTCCCTTCTACCTAGCTGTCCCAATTCTGGGAATTTACTCTGAAGATACAACTCCAACAGTACAAAAATACATATGCTAATTTTATTCATTACAACTTCTTTTTTTTGCAAAATATTGGAACCTATCTAAATGCCAAGACAAACTATTTGAAAAAACTACAGTATGTGCATAAAATGGAGTATTATCCATCTGCACAAATAAATAAAGAAGATTGCTATGAATTGCACAAAGTGATTTTCAGGATTATTGCTAAGTCAAAAAAGCAAAAATACACACAACAAATAAGTAATTTGGTGGGAAGAGGGAGGGACATTCCAATAGTAGAATACCAACTGATAAATGTGGATGGAATGACAGAATGGAAAAATCATTCATTTGCAACCATGAGGGTAAAAACTGGCTTGGGAAAGTCTCATCAAATGGATGCTAAACCTAGAGAAACATTTTGGTGAGGACTAAGATATTTATATAGTCTTAAAAATGTCTCTTCACAGAATGCTTATTGCTGTAAAGAAAAAAAACCAGTTATTATATAATGAGGAAGCACACACATCACTGTCTCAGGGAGATAAAAAATTAATGTCACCAATGAAGGACGGATGACATAGCATGTGTCTCCATATGCAATACCCCAAGAAAATACAGTATCCTTTTGTAGCATTCTAACTGGGCACGCGTCGCCAGGATCTAGTCAGGAGGAAGTGTCAGATAAACCCAAAAGGAGGCATAGTCTGTGGAACAACTGGCCTGTGTCATAAGAGACAATGACAGGCTGAGAAACTGTTTAGATTACAGAAGACCAGAGTCATGACAACTAAGTGCAATACTTGATCCTGAACTGTATTTTGTATTGAAGGGGGAAAATATTGCTACGGAGGACCGTACCGGGACAACTGACAAATAGGATGTGGCCTGTACCAATGTTAACATTCTTGAATTTGGTACCTGTATTGTGGTTACATAAAAGAATATCCCTGTTCTTATGAAACACACACTTAAGTATTCAGGGATAAAAGGATATAACATATTCACATATTTATAATGTGTGTATAAATATAATTATTGCTCTGAGCATACCCATATGTTTGTATATATAAATCCACAGAGATGGATAGGCAAAACAAAGATGGCAAAACACTTTAAAATGATGAATCTGGGCCTCATAAACAAGAGGCACTATTTAACCCATTTCCCATTCATATAATGCTGAGGTCTTCTAGGAGTGACGCTGCACTTATATATGAATCCCATCCCTGCCTTCAGACATTTGAATTTTTTCTCTAAACCAGTGTTTCCTAAACTATGGCCTGGGGGACACTAGTGTCTGGTATTTTTTAATGCACTGTAAAACCACATGTTAAAAATATTTGTTTAATTTTAACTTAATATTTATCAAGTTTATTTAGTCACAAACACCTTTTCTAGGAAGACCTATGGACTCTCATGAGATGCTAGTATCCTATGGAACAAAGTTTGGGAAATGCTTCTCTGGGCCAAATTCAAATCTTTGCAATGCACACTATTGGGTCTTAGCAGTCATTTTCATTCTAGTGAATTTTGTTACAGGTAATGGCCCTCAGGGGAACTCTGAGGATATTATCTATCACATGATATCTTTCTTTATTTTTATTTTTATTTTATTTACTTATTTTGCTTTTTAGGGCCATACCTGCAGCACATGGAAGTTCCCAGGCTAGGGATCACATTGGAGCTGCAGCTGCCGGACTATGCTACAGCCACAGCAACTCGGGATCTGAGCCTTGTCTGCGACTTACACAACAGCTCACAGCAACACTGGATCCTTAACTCACTGAGCAAGGCCAGGGATCAAACCCACATCCTCATGGATACTAGTCATGTTTGCTACCGCTGAGCCATGATGGGAACACCTTGATGTCTTTCTTTAAACTTTAGGAACTGGTACAGCAAAGTTAGTGTCAAGACTTTGAGGGCAGATCTGGATTTAGTCAGGAAACATTCAGGGTAGATGGACTAAGAACAAAATTCTAAATTAAAATCAATTTGAGATTCTATTCTGTAAAATAGGAGTAAAATAATGTAGGAAAGTTGGCAAGGCTGGTGTGAAACTGGCTCAGTTAAGAGCAAAGAAAAATCCACTTCTGGTAGCCAAGTAAATCAAAACAACCCTTTGGCAAGATGTCAAAAAAAAAAATCAAGAACTATAAAGTATTCATATTTACCTCCCAGCAGTTTAACTTCTGGAAGTTTACACCAACAAATAATTCAAGAAAAGAAAACAAAGTTTTTCATAAGAATTTCCAGGATAAAGTTGCAAACCCATCAGTGTTCCTTCGCTCAGCTATGCACAGAAAACTGGGGTAAAGCTGGAATAAAGCTGGACTCCTCCATCTCCTTCATTCCCCCACATCTGCACAATTCCCAGGCCTGTCACTTTCACTCTCTGCATTTCTATCAAATTTGTCCATGTCTCTCCATTCTCAAGACACCCTTTGAGTTGTGGCTGTTGTCATCCTCCACTGGTCTGCTGCAGTTGTCTCCTGGGTCACCCCCTCCTTATCTCTCTGCCATCCAGCCCATTCTCCATAGAGCAGTGCAAACCTGCTAGATTCATAGCCTGATGATGTCAACCTCCCTCCTTGAAAACACTTAGCTGCCCTTAGGATAAAACTCAAATTCCTTACCATGACATTCTATACCCTACCTGAACGATACCCACCTGCAGCCTTCCCATTCCCACTGCCCAGGCATAGGGAGCTTCCTGCAGGTCCCCAAATGTGTTAAAACTCTGTCTTGCCTTCAGACCTTTCCATGCACTCTGCTCCAGAACTGAGCCAATCTTCCCCACCTCTCAGCACTGTCTTAAGCAGGCATCTGTATTTTTACCTTTGCTTCTCACATCTCACTCACAGTACAATCTGGTTTCTGTCCTCCTTATTGCTCCAATGTTTCCCTCAACAAGGTCATCAATGAAATAAAATGAAAGGGAAGAAAAGGAAAGGGCGAACTTAAAAAAAAATTCACATATTGCGTTATCAAATAGCAGGCACCATGCTGAACACTTTATAAATATTAACTAATTGTTCCTCCCAATAGTTCCATGTCTTCCATAACAGCGAAAGACAGCAAAAGGGGTGACAAAGAGGATAGCTCTTTCTTTTTCACTTACTTTTATTCCTGTTTTTCTAGCAAATTCTTCTGTTTTCTTGACCAATTTATCCTTTTTTACTTGCCCAATGAATACTGAGGTTCCTCAAGACCCTGTCATCTGTCCTTTTTCCTTCTTACTCCATATCCCCTTCCTGGGTGATCTCACCCTCTCCCAAGGCAATCACTGTGTATAAGCAGAGGACATCATGGTCTATTTTCTGAGTCTAGTTCTGGTTGTCTACTATCTACCTAGCTGTCACGTCTGCTTGGACACCTTATGGGCATCTCAGACTCACCATCAAAACCTGCGCTCCCCATCTCTCTATCACGCAATCACACCTTCTCCCTCTGCTGTCCACAGCACAAACCTCCACTCAGGTGTCCAGGCTAGAGACCCAGGGGTCATCTCAGACTCTTCCCCTTCCCTCTTTTCCCTGCATCCATTCAATCTCCATATCTCATAAATCCTGAGTCTCTGTCAGTACACATCTGCTTCCCTTCATGCTTACTAACATCACCCTAGCGTAAGCCACCATCACCTTCAGCCTTCACTGCTTCACTCCACTTCCACTCTTGGCACATCCTCCTGGTCTACTCTCTACATATCAGCCAGAATAATCTTTCAAAAAATACTAGCTTCAAATCTGGGCTATGCCATTTATTGGCTGTGTACTCCTGGGCCTATTACTCAACCTTTCTAATTCTTGACTTCTTTGTCTACAAGTTGGTAAAAAAAATATGTCACAGGGTGGTAATAATATTTAAGGGAGATAATCAAGAGGAAGTGAGAAAATCGGACACTCTAATAAACCGTGTGGGAGTATAAGTGGTTACACAAATTTTAAAATACAATAAAGAACTCTCAGTACCATGTCATTACATCTCATTTGAAAGGAGTGAGTTAGTCTATATTTTACAACTTTAATAGGGAAAAATTCTCAGATAACATTTTAAAACATGCTTTCAGCAGATGATACTCTACAAAAACATCAAACTGACTGTGATGGTTAATTTTATGTGTCAATTTAGCTAAGCTATTGTGCCCAGTTGCTAGGTCAAACACTAGCCTAAACGTTGCTATGATTGTGTTTTGTAGATGTGATTAACACTTAGACTTTGAGCAAAGAAGATTGCAAAGAATGAGTCAGCCTCATCCGATCGACTGGAACGTCTGAAAAGCAAAAGGCCGAAGTTTCTGGTGAAGAAGGAATTCTGCTTTAAGACTGTAACAAAGAGATCCTGCTCTCATTTCCAGATGGCCTGCCCACCCTATGGATTTCAGACATGTCAGCTCCTATAATTATTAGAGCCAATCCTTTAATCTCTCACTTTCTATGTATATATCCTATTGGTTCTGTTTCTCTGAAGAACCCTAACTGATACACTCACAGAGGAATCTTTTAATGATAAAGTAGATCAGCAGCTAAAAGATGACAACTCTAAATGACTTTGGGTAAAGACTGTGGAATGCAGTAGAAAGGAACCGTGATTGGTTTGATAACATAAACTCTGCATAAACATAAAGAATAAAGAAACTCTGGAAAACAAGATATAAATTATGCACCTACTATGAGAAAAGCCACCTTCAGGAAATCTTGGGCTGTTTGTGGAACATGCGCTGATAACAGAGGACCAATATCCCACACTCACCCACTTGGTTCTATACACAGATGTTTATGGAACCTCCACTCCAAGCCAAGTGTTGTACTCACATAGAGCATACAGCAAAGCCAGACATTCCTAGAGCTGCCAGTCCACTTGTATCTGTGAAAATCAGTGGATCAGAATAGTTTTGGTGGCTAGTATGTTGCATGCAGCTTACCTGTAAAAAGTGGTTGATGGACGCTTCGTGAAATCCCAGGGCTTGTTCTACACCTGCCAGTTCCCTCAATATTGGTACACACTCAAGACTCTTTTCACCTTTACTGATCTTAATATATTCTAATGCCTCTTGGTAGTGGGGCAGAGCTTCTTTTGATTTTTTCTGACCTTGGTATACCCTAAAAAATCAAAGAGATTATTTTAAAATAATTGAAGTAGAAATAATGACAATAATAGATGGATTTAGCTCTTTGCCTTCTGTTGCCCACCGTAATTTCCTAGTGAGCTAAGCATTTCTTTCCTCCAAAGAGCAGCAGGGCACAGTGGTCAAGAGGATAGACTCTGGGATAATCAGTAAGGCTCAAATCCTGGCTCCACCACTTACAAGATGCATGACTTTCAAGGCACTTGACAGTTTCGCATCTATAAGATAAGAATAATAACAGTGCCTACTTCATTGGGTTATTATAAGATTAAATTAGTTAATATTCATGTAAAAAACACCTAGAATAGTCTCTGAAACAGAATGAGTGCTGTGTAGGTGTTGGTTTAAAAAGTATAAAATATTAAAATAATCATAATCATAAAAGATGCCAAAAGGATGATAACTGATCTGTTGAGAAATTATAGAAATTTCCCAGTTTGGTGAGGGTGTGAAGCACTCTGATTAACTGCTGGGAAGAATATAATTTTGACACAAACTTTTCTATATTAAAATTATACATATGTATGTATACATATATTTCTGCTAATTGCACTTCAAGTAGTTTATCTTGAAGCAATACTCTGGCAGGATAAGAAGATAATACACATAAGAATGTTTACCTAAGGATTCTTTCTAGCAGTGGAAAAGTATAAAGCACTTAAAATACACCAATAGGTGATAATCCAAATGGATTACAGTAAGTACATCTACACTGTGGAATGCCATGTAGCCATTAAAGTTAATGTTGGTATGTACTCATCAACACAGAAGTATATCCACTATATACTCTTCAGTAAAAAGGCATATTACAAAAATACTGTGCACAATGTTATGCATGTGAAAATTTTGTATCTAATGTATATGTACACATATGCATAAAGAGATATCTAAATGTCACTAAAATGTTAGCAATAGCTATCTCTAAGGAGTTGATTGACAGTAATTTTATTTTCTTGTTTATGCTTTATACATTTCCCAATTTTTTTCCATAAAAATATATACTTTTTACATCCAAAAAAATGTTAATTTAAAAATTATAAGTAAAGGTGGCAGTGGGAAAATATTCTCACAGCTTTCTAGGATAAGATTCTTTCATATAAAAAACCATATATATTGTTCAGCAAAGAGACATTTTAAAAAAATCTTCTCCAAAATACTTGTGAAGGCTATTTGAAACTTTTTTCCATGGCAAAATTTTACATACAAAACCACAATGAAAAATATCAACCTTTCCTATGCATCTCTCTATCCCAGAATCTTTACTACAAAACGGCATCTGGTACACAAATTACCCAAAAAACTGAGACAGAATGTGAGAAAATGACTAAGAGACCACACAAAAAAGGTCTTGTTTTCAACTCAACTGCAAAAAATTAATAAAAGAAACTTCAATTAAATAGAGAGGGGAAACCAGCAGGGGGAGCGCTACAGCCCTGCTGGGACAGCAGAGCCCATCAGGAAGAGCTCAGCCAAAGAAAAGCCATGGCCTCTGTGCACCGTAGCTCTCCCAAATCCGTTCCGCTCTATAAAAAGCATTCTCCTTCCATTGCCACGTGGGGACTTGCCCATGGCTTATCACAGTTGCAAATCCCAAATTGAAATTTTCTGCTGATCCTGAAGGAACCCCTCCCACTTTCCTGGAGAAATAACTGGCAGCTTATTTGTTTTAGATCAAACATAATCATTGGATATTTTTCACAACTATCTTTGCTCTTCAATACATTTCAAAGGAATTGACTAAGAAAAGCAGAGCTACTTTTCAGATCTGTGGCCATAAAGAAATAAAATGCTCACTGAAGAGCTTATGAACTGGGATACCCCATATAATCTTAAAGAGGTTTAAAACACAAGAGGTTGGAGTTCCTGTTGTGGCTCAGTGGTTAATGAACCCAACTAGTAACCATGAGGTTGAGGGTTTGATCCCTGGCCTCGTTCAGTGGGTTAAGGATCTGGTGTTGCCATGAGCTGTGGTGTAGGTCGCAGATGCGGCTCGGATCCTGCGTTTCTGCGGCTCCGGCGTAGGCCAACGGCTACAGCTCTGCTTAGACCCCTAGCCTGGAAACCTCCATATGCCGTGAGTGCGGCCCTAGAAAAGACAAAAATACCAAAAAGAAAAGAAAAAAACAAAAAACAAAAAACACAAGAGGTCAAGGATTTGTTCTTGGACCAAGAAGGGTCCAGGCTGTAACTTGCAGCAGCTCTAATACTGGAAAGGAAGAGATTAATAGGTGACCTAGTAGTACTGGACTTGCCTTATAACTCTTAATGAGCCCAGAATGTAGTGGGTAGTAATGAGCTTTGTAAGTAAGTATCATATTTTATATTTGAAGAGAAAACCCACTAGTATCTATGATGACAGAAAGAAGTTTTTAAACATATGGTTGGTAACAAATCACTTAGCCAAACAATTAGATTCCTGGTAGACAAAGATTAAATAACTGAAAACAGGAGTCAGTAAACCATAGCCTATGGGCCAAATCTACTTATTGTATGTTTTTGTAAATGAAGTTTTACTGACAGCCAGGCTCACTTGCTTACATATTTTCTATGGTGGCTTTTGCACTGCAATGGCAGAGTTGAACAGCTGCAACATACACTATATGAGGAAAAACCTAAAGTATTTACTGTTTGAGTCTGTACAGAAAAAAATTGGTAAACCAACCTCTTATCTAGAATCTAGAGGAAGTCACATACTTTCAAAATGACTTTAGATTTTTTTCCTACCTAATTTAGCCTAGAGAACACAGACAATGCCATAGATATTTGAGCAAAGGCAAAAATTCAACTTCCTTTCTCATGTTCATAAATGATGGAGTGTACCAAGGACATAAAGAAGAGGCTCTTTGTCTCCAAGGCTGCTGGTAAAAGTCATAGAAGAGTAATAAAGTCAATGCAAATGCCGCGATGATTTCATTTGGGCAACAACTTTAAAATAAAACAATATTCAAAGCTTAGCAATCAAGCTCACAAATGAGAAAAAATAGAAAAGTAAACAACAAGGCATAAGTTAATTGATATAGCAACAATTCTTCCTTTCCTGAAATAGAACACTAAAGAAAAGTATTTTGTGTGTGTGTGTGAGATGGTCGATACCAGGGACGACACGCAGCCATCTAACCATCTTGACCAGAAACAGAGCACATCACTCCAAGTAAACACCACTGCCTCTTTTCAAGTATCAAAAAGTCATCCTTCAAATACCTGACTCTCACAGAAAATTTTATAGGAAAGAATGAGAGGCAGGGCAATCAGTTACAAGTACTGCAACAGGAATAGAAAGCCCAAACTACAGTTTGAGCATCCTTACTTACTAGGCGACACAACCTTGGGCAAGGACAAAATGTTTCTGTACCTTGGTTTCCTCATTTGAACACTGATGTCCAATAGTGTTCAGATGAGGAAACCGTGAGAGCCAAGTAGGATGTCTGAAAGCACTTTGCAAACTAAAGCAAACCAAACAGATCAATATTAAATGCCTCTATGTAATCAAAATTTTTACTCCTTCCCCTCTCAGCCTGAAGTCTTTATGGAACTGAGAAGCATAGTTTCAGGTTGCTATCATGTTGAAACAGACTCAGTTGTGGTCTTAGCTTCTTCCCCCCCTCCCACATGAGACTGGAAATTCCAAGTGATAGGTAGACTCAAACTCATGTGCAAGTGAGGTAGGCATTTTCTTTCCCTTTTTTTTTTTTACATTTTCTTATACAACTAGGCTTTTTAAAAAATTGAGAATAGTTTATTCTAAGAACAATACATATTCATATTCATCATTAAAAGAAAATATATAAATAATTAAAAATGTATAATTATAACATCCAAAGATGACTGCTATATACCTTGATATATACTCTTTCAGATAATTTTCTATGCATTAAAAAATGTCATTTTTTGAAGTATAGTTAATTTACAGTATTGTGTTAGTTTCTCGTGTACAGCAAAGTGATTGTTATACATTTTTTTCATATTCTTTTCCACTATGATTTATTATAAATATTGAATACAGTTCCCTGTGCTATACGGTAGGACCTGGTTGTTGATCCATTATATATATAATAGTTAGCATCTATTAATCCCAAACTCCTAATCCACCTCTCTCCCACCCTTCTACCCCTTAGCAACTACAAGTCTGTTCCCTATGTCTATGAGTCTGTTTCTGTTTCAAAGATAAATCCATTTGTGTCATATTTTAGATTCCACATATAAATAGTATCATATGGTATTTGTTTTTTTCTTACTTAACTTCACTTAGTATGATAATCTCTAGTTGCATTCATGTTGCTTCAAATGGCATTACTTCATTCCTTTTTATGGCTGAGTAGTATTCCATTGTATATATATACCACTTCTTCTTCTTCTTCTTTTTTTTTTGTCTTTTTAGAGCTGCACCTGCAGCATATGGAGATTCCCAGGCCTAGGGGTCGAATCGGAACTGTAGCTGCTGGCCTACGCCACAGCCACAGTTACATGGGATCTGACCACAGCTCACAGCAAGGCCAGATCCTTAACCCAATGAGTGAGGCCAGGGATCAAACCTGCATCCTCAGATTTATTTCCACTGAGCCACAAAAGGAACTCCACATCTTCTTAATCCATTCATCTGTCAATGGACATTTAAGCTGTTTCTATGTCTTGGCTATTGTGAATAGTGCTGCCATGAAGACAGGGGTGCATTCTCTTTTGCAATTATGGTTTTCTCTGGATATATGCCCCAGAGTGGGGTTGCTGGATCAAACGGTAGTTATATATTTAGTTTTTTAAGGAAACTCCATACTGTTTTCCACAGTGCTGCACTAATTTACATCCCTATCAACAGAATTTATTGTTTGTGGACTTTTTAAGATGGCCATTCTGACTAGTGGGAGGCGGTATCTCATTGTAGTTTTGATTTGCACTTCTCTAACAATTAGTGAAACTGAGCATTTTTTCACACATCTATTGGCCATCTCTATGTCTTCCTTGGAGAAATGTCTACTTAGGTCTTCTTCCCATTTCTTGATTGGGTTGTTTGGGTTTTTTTGGTTATTGAGCTGTATGAGCTATTTGTATATTTTGGAAATTAAGCCTTTGTCAATTGTCTCTGCACTTTTAAAAAAGGATCATTATGTTTTAGGACCTGCTTCTTCCATGTAATAATATATTAAAATGTGGCAGGGGGAGTTACCTGGTGACCTAATGGTTAGGACCTGGTGCTTTCACTGCTATAGCTCAGTCTCAATCTTTGGTCTGGGAACTGAGACCCAACATTAAGTCACTATACGCCGTGGCCAAAAAAAAAAAAAAAAAAGTGGCAGTGAACACTATAGCATCACTTTTAGTGGCTGATTGGTGCCATACAAAGTTTGGCCGACTACTCATCTTCAAGATATTATTTAGGACACATAAAATTTTTTCACAAATAATATTTCTGACAAGGGACTTGAATACAAAATATATAAAGAACTCCTATAATAATAATACAAGGATAAATGACCCAATTTTAAAAGGAACAAAGGACCTGCATAGTTATTTCTCTGAAAAAGATATACAAATGGTTAGTAAGTCTATAAAGAGATGTTCATCATCATCAATCATCAACGGAATGTAAATCAAAACTACAATGAAATACTACTTCATACCCATCAGGTCCGTAGCTAAATAATAATGATTTTCAAAAAGATAATGAAAGTGTTGACAAGAATGTGGAGAAATTGGAACCCTCATACATTGCAGGTAGAAATGTAAAATCCTGCAGCTACTCTGGAAAACAGTGTGTTAGTTCCTCAGAAGTTTAAACAGAATTACTAGATGACCTAGCAATTCTACTCCTAGGTATATACCCAAAAGAAATGAAAATATATGTCCACATAAAAACTTGAACACAAATGTTCAGATCAGTACTATTCACAAGAGCTGAAAAGTAGAAACAACCCAAGTGTCCACCAACTGAAGAATGAATGAATAAAATTTGGCATGTCCATACCATAAAATGTTATTTGGTCATAAAAAGGAAGTACTGATACATGTTATAACATGGATGAACCTTGAAAAGATCATGCTAAAAGAAAGAGGCTAGGAGTTCCCGTTGTGGCTCAGCGGAAATGAACACTCATGGATGCGGGTTTGATCCCTGGCTTTGCTCAGTGGGTTGGGGAACCCACGTTGCTGTGGCTGTGGTGTGAGCCAGGGGCTGCAGCTCCAATTCAACCCCTAGCCTGGGAACCTCCATATGCCATGGGTGCGGCCCTAACCCCCCCACACACACAAAAAAAGAAAGAATGAGGCCGAAGACCACACATTATATGGTTCCATTTACATGAAAAGCTCCTAGTAGGCAAATCCATACAGATAGAAACAGATAGAAAGTAGGTTAGTAGTTGCCTGGGGGAACCTGAAAATGGGGAGAGACTGCTAATGGAATGAAATGTAAAATTGACTGTGTGGTTCCATATTAAAACCCATCAAATTATATACTTTAATTGGGTAAACTGTATGGTCTGTGAGTTTTATCTAAATAAATGTTTTTGAAAAGTTTGTGAACATTTGGAAGCAAAAGTAATTATATATGAGACTCAGGGATAGCCATAAACTTGGGTATTTCTGTTTAAACAAACAAACAAAAAAACCTGTCATGATAATTATAAAACAAAATAATAATATTTCAATCTTAATATCATCTGCAAGCCAGTATTCATTCCTAATTACTCATTTAAAGCAGGTCAGAAAAAGATATATGCTCTGATTCCACACTAGTGTGTCTCACTGGATGATCCTACCCACTGTTTTAGGGAGCGATGTAAGAAGAGCAGAAGATGCTGTGGGTCCTGTGCACCCGACTCTCCACACAGTGGGCATTCCCAAGGGGCGGCCAAAAATCAGGCCTGGGCACTGAGCCACCTGTCTTGCTCTAAGCTTCTAGAGCTATAGGCACGTCTCCTGATGAACTCTAGGGCCTGGAGGTCTCCCAGGGAAAGCCTAGGTCTATGAAAAATATAATCTTTGTTTGTTTGTTTGTTTGTTTGTTTTTTGTTTTTTTGGCTTTTCTAGGGCCGCACCCGAGGCATATGAACGTTCCCAGGCTAGGGGTCGAATCAGAACAGTAGCTGCTGGCCACAGCCACAGCCACTCAGGATCCAAGCCATGTCTGCAACCTACACCACAGCTCACGGCAACACCAGATCCTTAACCCACTGAGCAAGGCCAGGGATTGAACCCGCAACCTCATGGTTCCTAGTCAGATTCGTTAATCACTGAGCCAAGATGGGAACTCCAAAAAGTATAATCTTAATGAGATAGCAGTAAATTCACGGAGAGAAGAGCCACACAAAAATATTCTGAATAAAATATTCTGATAAATAAATTATACCATAAGTCTAAATATGTTAATATTTTTCATATCATGACCCCTGGAGAACACAGATGTGGAAGAATCTAGAAATAGGTGATAAACCTACAGTTTTTTTTCCCTTCGGCTGATTAATTCAAGCCAATGCACTATGGTTAAGAAAATTAGCCTGACAACTGATGAGTTACAGGAGAAAGGTAAGTTCAACACAGCTCCCAATTTTATGCAGATTAACAGAATTCATAGTGTGACAAAGAGGGGCTGGGATGGAAAGGCCAATCTTCCAGCACCAAGCTGAGTGAGGCATACCAAGCTACCTCAGGGATAGTGCTGGCATTCTTGTCCAACACTAAGGACCTCAGACTCCCACCTGCAGGGCCAACTCTGCACCCACAGACTCCTGCTCCTCCCTCGGTACCTAAATCCTGATGGACACTGCCCAAGGGTGAAAGTGAAAGCTTCAATTCCCCACATCCTGCTGGCCAAACTGTATGCTAGGCTACGAGGCTGCACCCACCTGGAGGAAAGAAGACTTTTTTCTAATTCTCACCAAGGCTCTGTCCACTCATTCAGCTGTGTACAAATGTGGTACAGAGGTGGCAGTGGCTCTGCTGGGACCCTAGTGTGCTTGGACTTGATGAGTTCAGATGACTCACAAGAGTCATCTACACCTTCCTGTTTGGCTTCCTTGTTGCCAGTTCCCTTTTAGCCCCCCAACTGTATCATGTCTACCTTTCCTCCTTTGGGTCTTTGCTGATCTTTCTATCTGGAATGTTCTTTCTTTCTTCCATCTCTGCCTGGCAAACTGCCATTCATCTTCCTATCATTTCTCTTCGAGTTTTAGCTTAGCCATCTCCTCCTTCACACAGCCTTCCCTGCCAGGGCCAGGACTAGGGTGAGACCGGTGAGACACCCAGAACACACCATTTAAGAAGGCACGCACTCTCAGGTATGGGCAAGTACAAGGTCAGCAATAAAAGCGAGCACCTCCTTAAATGGTGTGGCCTGGGCACTTGGCTTCCTCATCCTAGTCCTGGCTCTGTCCCCTGATGTCCTAGGCTGCACTGGGTGCCTCTGTGAACATTTGATCATGCTCCCATAGAACTGTGAAGCTCCCTACTCAGGACGCCTCTTTCACGTTGAATGAAAACCACCTGGGGACTTGGCACCAATCCCTTTAGTGCAGGGCTTGGAGAAGTCAGGGTTCAAGGCTGATGCATTCACCTTGGCATCCCAGCACCCTCCAGTGTCTGGGACATGGAAGGGGGGGGTGAAGAGGGAAGAGGAAATAACCTGCAGATCCATTGGCCTAGAGACTTTGAAGCTATGGGTCATACCTTAATTTTCACAGACTCCAGAATAAATGTTAGGAAAAAAATCAAGAAAGGAACATATTTTCACACTGATTTGGAAGCAAATATATTACAGACTATTGTTCTAATTAAGTGTTGGAAAAATTATTGAAATTATATAAAAAGTAGAATAAAAGAAAAATTATAAGAACGTAGCAGGGGTTGAATTGTGTTCCCCCATCCCAAATTCATATGTTGAACTCGCTCTTAGTACATCAAAAACTTTATTTGAAGATAGCATCATTGCAGAGGTAGTTAGTTGTATTAAGATGTCACACTGGACAATATGACTTGCATCCTGATAAAAAGGAGAAATTTGAACACAGAGACACACACCAAGAGAATGCCGTGAGAACATAAAGGCAGAGACATCGCATAAAGGGGTGACGCATGAGACAGGGGACAACAAAGGTGGCCAGAACAGCATCGGAAGTTAAGGGAGAAGCATGGCACACTCGCCCTCAGTGTCCCCAGAAGGAAGCAACACCACCCACACGTTCCTCTCAGACATCCAGCCTCCAGCACCATGAGAGAGTAACTTTCTGCTATTCAAGTCCCTTACTTGGTGGTACTCTGTTATGGCAGCCCTAACAAACTAGTGCTTAACTCCTGCTGGCTGACTCCTGCCCAGTGATTTTCCTTTCATCAGCACCCTAACAGATGAACACTGGGTGTACTCACCTAGGGCAGCTATTTAGATATGGAAGTACCAATTCTTCTTTTTAAAATCACATTGTGCTCAAGTCCCAGTGGTAACTTGCCATTACTTCACCGCCTGGAAATTTAGTTTGTATATCTTTAGAAGGAGACCTGGAAGCAGGCAAATTCAGCAGGAACAAACACAGGGCTTTCACTGACCATAGTTTTGCCTTTGCTACAAAAGTGTGCATGAGGGTGCAGACCTCATGAACTCAGTGACATCAAACAAGCTGTTGGCAGGGTGTCCAGCCCTGAAGGAACGCAATCATGCATAAAGCATCCAGACATAAAGGTGACCTGTTGCCATCTCTGAACTCTCTTAAGTTTAAAAGATTTTTGTCAGCCTATTTATTGGCCTCACATTTCAAATCCTACTGAATTCTTCAGAGTCTGAATCCTGCTTTTTCACCTGCAGCTAAAACTGTTATCCAAAGGGAAAAAAGTTAGACCCCTCACCCTGTGTACACAAAAGTTCCAAGTGACTTAGAGACCTAAATTTAAAAGCAAAACTTTCAGAACAAAGGGTGGGGGAAAAAATGTAATTGTAATATATACATGTAAGGATAAATTGATCCCCTTGCTGTACAGTGGGAAAATTAAAAAAAAAAAAATAAAAGCAAAACTTTGATATGTTTGAGAGAAAATATATGGAAAAGTAACTCCATGACTTTGGGGTAGGGAGGGACCTCTTAAATAAGATTTTTAAAAAAGTAAAAATCAACAAAAAAGGTAGGTAAATTTGGTCACTTTGAAAATAAAAACTCCTGGTTCCCATTGCGGCTCAGCGGGTTGGGTCTCAGTGAGGATTTGGGTTTGATCCTGGCCTTGCTCAGTGGGTTAAGGATCCAGCGTTGCCACAAGCTGTGGTGTAGGTCACAGCTGCAGCCTGATTTGACCCCTAGCCTGGGAACTACCATGAGCTGCAGGTGCGGCCCCGTAAAAAGAAGAAAAAAAATGGATAAGTAAAAACTCCTGTGCATCAATATTCATCATAAAGAAAGTGAGAAGGCAAACTACATGTTGGGAGTACATATGACATATGTAACCAACAAATAACTTGTCCTCAGAAACATGAAGAAAGTCTACAAGCTAATAAGAAAAATGCAAATATCTGAATTAAAAATGAGTGAAAGATATGAACAGACATTTCAGAACAGGAATTCCAAATATCCAGCAGATGTAAGAAAAGATATCAGGTCTCACTGTCAGGAAATACAATTAAAGAAACTATATGATTGGCAAAGATAAACCTCTGACAATATCACGTATTGACAAGGATGTGGAGTAATGGGAGTTTACATATTCTGCTGGTGAGAGAATAAACTGGTGGAAAACATTTTGCAAACCCAGTAAAGTTGATAGTGTGGATACCTGTCAATTAAGCAATTCTACTCCTGGGCATATACCTCAGAGACAATCTTGTACATGTGCTCAAAGAGACATGTACAAAAATAATCATGCAAATAGTATTTATAACAGCGAAAAGTTGGAAGTAATTTACATGTTCACCTTCATGAGAAAGTATAATTAAATGAGAGGAAAATCAGATGGATTAAATATAATATGAAGGTTTAAACTGACATGGATACATCTCAAAAATAGAAATGTAATGGGAAAAGAAATCAGCTACAGAAGGAAATACACATTTGAAGTAAAAAATGAAAAATAATGTATATTTTTATGGCTATACATGAATACATTTAGAGATATGGAAAACACTAAATTCAACACAACAACTGCCAGTAAGTGTGGAGAAGAAAACAGGATTAGGAAGAATGCTTACCAGGTTTCTATTTATCAGAAATGTTCTATTTTGAAGTTGGATACTGTGTACATGAGCATTTGCATAATGGTACCTACAGTTTTATATGCCTGAGATATTTGGTTAAAAAGATGAACAAATACAACACTCTACTGTTTAGTGCGTACAGAGAATGGGGCACTTCCTATCCTCACACTGTGAAGTTGCTGTTGCTTGCTATTCTAGGGTCCTGGAACTAACCAGCCAGAAATGGAGACTATCAAGCTAATGCAATCTACAAGGCATGAAGTTTCTGCAGCTCACTAAGGGTACAATGTTCACATGAAAGAAAAGACAAAATAGAAAATAAAATTACTTTAGCTTCACGATACATTTAGTAAAAAAAAGGAATTGAGGGAGCACTACATCAGGAAATAACTAAATTATAGTCTTAACCTCCATTCCCAACTCCTTTAACATCAGCCAATTTCAGGCAATCTTGTCTGTCTGCATTTGCTCATAAGTAATGTGTGGGAGAGCAATCTCTTCTCTTTTCCCTTCCTATCACCTGCCAGGATGCTTTGAGGATTGATTATCTAGGGTGCCCATAATGTGTTTGGGTAGATTTAGCAAACACACTAGACAGATAAAAAGACAGAGAATTCTCAACGACACAACGTGGCAGTATGTTAATTTGGCAGGTCCACAACTTAAAACCACAGCATATTTTATTGAATGAAAATACATCCACAGTAATTCTACAGAGCACATGACGAGACACTATCTCATTTCAGATGAGATTCAGAAGATCCCACAGGGATGGAGACGTGTTTTAATATGCAACAAACAAATGCAATCTCCTCTGGTATTACTAAGGTAACAGAAGGTCTCCTTTTAAAAGCTCTAGACTTTGACAGGAATATGAGCACTAGTGAAACACACAGGCTTTGTGGGAATGTTCCTGATGATCACAACCTGATGAAAAATCAACCTTGAGAGAGGATAAGCAGGATTTCCTAGAGTCAGAATGAGAAAAGGTTTACATCTGTGGCTCTCTCCCATCTGGCATGTATAGGTAAAGGCTGTGCTCCGGAGAGGTCATTGTCAGGGTTCTGCTTAGCACTAGCCAGTGTGACACTAGAGTTTGACAGACATGGTCCTGCTTGGCCCCTTCCCAGTTGTGTGACCCTGGGAAATGACCTCACGTCCCTTGGCCTCAGTTTCTTCATTTGAAAAAGGGACTATGACTTATTCTTCCCTTACAGGGAGGACTACAGATTAAACGATGAGATGAGGTCTGCAAAGCACTTAGGAAGGGCCTGACACAGAAGACGGTCAGGAATTGCTAGCTAGTAAAGCTGCTTAAAATCATTATTATGAAGTGCAGTTGTTTAGGGAAATGTATATTATATAGATAGGGTGTTAGAAAAGGGAAAGACAAAAAAGGCAGTGCTCTAAAACAATAACGTTGTACGGAGAAAATGAAACCACTAATTCAAAATGACACATGCACCCCAATAAACAGCAGCATTATTTCCAACAGCCAAGACATGGAAACAAACTAAGTGTCCATCAACAGATGAATGGATAAAGATGTAGTCTATACATACAATGAAAAATTCCTCAGCCATAAAGAGGAAGAAAATTCTGCCGTTTGCAACAGTGTGGATGGATCTAGAGATTACTATACTTGGTGAAATAAGTCAGAGCAACACAAACACTCTGTCATCACTTATATGTGGAATCTAAAATTTAAAGGAATCAAATGAACATAAAAATCAGAAACAGACTCACAGATATAGAGAACAAATTAGTAGTTGTCAGTGGGGAGAAGGGAAGGGGGAGGAGCAAGATAGGGGTATTAGATTAAGAGATACAAAGTACTATGTATACAATAAACAAGCAACAAGGATATATCATATAGCACAGGGAAATACTGCCATTATTTTGTAATAACTTGAAATGGAGTATAATCTATAAAAATATTGAATCACTATGTTGTACACCTGAAGCTAATGTAATATTACAAATCTACTATACTTCAATAAAAAATTGAAATGGAAAGAGTAAAGCTTTAGAGGATTCAAGTAATCAAAGTAATCCGTGCTAGGAAGTTTCCTGCTTCCCCACATTTAAAAAAATCAGATTTTGCATAAGTTAAGAACACATCTTCAATCACAGGAATACAGGATGAGGAAGAGTGCCAGGAAAAATCAAATGATTTCCTTCTTTGTTAAATAAGCGTAAAGCATTTCAGGCACACAGCATCCCATGGGAGGATCTAACAGGAGAAACATCCATGGAGAGCAGTGGGTGCTTCCCCGGAGCAGGAAAGGGAGAAGCAGGACTTTGGGCACATGAGCATTTGTCAGAGCATCTATGCCTGAAAGATAAAGGCAGAGAAAGTGATTCTTTAAGGAAACACTTTCTTTAAAGTTATAGAGGTGCAGCTAAGACACCAAGGACCTCTAGGTGATGGCATTAACTAAAATAAATAAATAAATAAATAAATAAATAAATAAATAAATAAATAAATAAATAAATAAATAAAAGCTGAGTAGAGCAGCAAAAGTTAGATTTGGAGATTACCAACTGGATCAATTTAGGGAGGACTATGATAAAGGGAAAGGCTATTACTGAAGTCAAAAATTCACAGTAAAAGCCACTGGGAATGCTTTACAGGGAAGCATATGGAATTAAGCAGAATTCCACATCCCAATGAGGTGATGACAGGTAGACACAGACACTGTCCCACTTGCCACTCTTTTCTCTATTACTTTCTACCCTCTCCCAGGGGGTACTGGCTAAGAGAGAAACCTCCCCCATGTTCATTCTTCTGTGGAAACCTTGCATGAGAATCACTTTCCAAATCTTGTGACTATAATGAATCTACAGAAAGCAAAACCAAGAAACAAGCTCAAGCTTCAAACACACATATACATGTATATGTGCATATGTACACATATCTGCACACAGATAGATACACATCTGAGTTTTAGCTTAGGTGGCTCATGAGAGCAAAGACAAAACAAAACAAAACAAAACAGCCTTCTCAGGTCATAGGAAAAAAAAGTACAGGAAAGAATATTGCAAGCCAGGGCAGACAGCATCTTAATCTGTGATGTAGGAACTACATGCTTCGAAGTCAAATCATTTCCAGAATGAAATGGCAGAAAGGAAAATGCTCAGTTAGACAATAACGGTAATAATAGCTACTTTTGTAAGGGTACCAGGTACCCGATGCATTAATGCAGGGTACATTTGACTGTCACATTAATGCTCTGGGCGCTGACAGGAGAGTGCAGGATCTGCTTAGGGTCCTACCGCTGGGAAGGGAGAATGGACACTGACATGAACCCAGGGCTACCTCACTCCAAGGCCAGATTGTCTGCTATACCATGGCACATTCCTTAGAGATTCCAGATTCCTGGAAAGTGTCTTGTTGATCCTCTGAGGAGGGTTTACTTGTCACAGGCACACTTGAGAGCTGGTTCAGCAGAGCAAGCAAGGCCAGGCCAAGTGCTCTCTGGGCAAGCTACGTAGGACTCCAAAGATGACAAATCGAGCAGTCATAGAGAAAGCTTGGGATAGGCCACGTGTTCCAGAGCAGCAGTCTTGAAGGGCCATCACCATCATGCTGCGTAGAAAGATTATTTTAAAAGGCGTATGGGAGGGGGCGAGCACAGTCATGCAATGGTATACACTGCATATATAAAGACATTATCTGTCTCTGGGGATCTATCTATTAGTAACCAGAATAGAAGAGAATCCTTAACACTGGAAAAAATTTGCCTACTTTCTCTGGTGACTTTCTTGGCCACATCTGTGCACATAACTGTGCACATAAGAACACAAGATTTGGATTCACTCTCCAAAGTTAATAAATGATTACTGAATGAAGTAGTCTGGAACAGAGGAGGGCAGGTAGAAGGAATGATGCTTTAGGCCACAGTCCAGGGATGGAAGGCACTGAGTGTGAGTCACCCTGTAGCCCTTATCTGTCAGCCCAAGGAGAAAAGAACTGGCATGGCCTGATAGGCACCATAAAAGGCAGGCAGGCAGGAGGAGGAAGACAGTGCACTGAAAGATCCCCTTTTAAGAGAAACATAAAATCTCATGAGAGCTGCCTGAGAAATTACCCTGGCCTTCCATTTCCAAGGCATGGCAAACGAAAAAGCCTTTGTGGTTGTTAGCACAACTGTAGAAATGTACAAAACCAAGCCTTCTTACCTTCTAAAGCAGATCCATTTGGACAAAATATTCACATTTCAATGAGGAAACAAAGTAAATGCATGAGAACTGTGCTGTTTAAACATGCATGTTCCAATGAATATGTCACAGTGAAGAATTAGGATAAAAAGAAGCAATAAAGTTTAAAACAACTTCATTAAACACAAAAGCAACGTTGGAGAGCTTGGAACATTAACTTAAATTCTTGTTGGGTATTTAGCACATGTGTGTACAAGGCCCGCCATCTGCTGGCAAGGTTTGGTACTGCTAATTTGGAAAGTACTCAAGAGGTGCTGGATTTTGGCAGAGGATAATCTACTTAATTTTGTAGCAAGTGATCAACATTAAGTACTAATAACATTAGTTAGGTCTCAATTTAGTCAACAAGTATCAGATCTTGGACCTCATATTTGTATATTTCCTGTTTTATAATACAAGGTGGAATATCTACTTCTGGGCAGGAAGAAATTCTGGACTGGTAGGCTTTCCCAGTCACTACTCTTCTTCCTCCACTACATAAATGGAACTATACAGCATAAATTCTTTTCAGACTGGCTTCTTTTTTTTGTGTGTGTGTCTTTTTCTAGGGCCGCACTCGCAGCATGTGGAGGTTCCCAGGCTAGGAGCTGTAGCTGCCGGCCTTCGCCAGAGCCACAGCAATGCGTCTGTGACCTACACCACAGCCCACGGCAACGCTGGATCCTTAACCCATTGAGTGAGGCCAGGGATTGAACTCACAACCCCATCGATCCTAGTTAGACTCATTAACCACTGAGCCACAATGGGAACTCCCAACCTGCTTCTTTCACAAACATGTTTGTGGGAATCATCCATTATGTTAAGCATAGGAGTAATCTGAACACTTTCTTTGTCTGATCAGCTCACAATTTTATCTACCCTGCCTCTGATAAGCATTTGGATTATTTCTCCAATTCTTGGGTATTATAAATAACATAGCTTTGGACATTCTTGGCTGTGCCTTTTGGTGATGTCAGGAAACAGGAACCCATGTGCCCTGCAAGTGAGTGCAGATGGGTGTAGCAATTGGCCAGTACGTGATGAACTTAAGTACAAGCATACTCTGTGACCATGCAATCCTCCCTGTGGAGTACAAGCCTCATAAAAAGTCTTTTAGAGTTACCTAAGTGGAGCTGCACAAGGATATTCATGGCACGGAGTTCCCGTCGTGTCTCAGTGGTTAACGAATCTGACTAGGAACCATGAAGTTGCGGGTTTGATCCCTGGCCTTGCTCAGTGGGTTAAGGATCTGGTGTTGCTGTGAGCTGTGGTGTGGATTGCAGACATGGCTCAGATCCTGCATTGCTGTGGCTCTGGCATAGGCTGGCACCTACAGCTCCGATTAGACCCCTAGCCTGGGAAACTCCATATGCTGCAGATGTGGCCCTAAAAGGACAAAAGACAAAAAAAAAAAAAAAAAAGACATTCACGGCAGGGCCATTATGGGAACTGAGGATGACTGAGCCAAATGCCTTTAGCTTGGAGGGGAGACAAGCTCAGGATGGCAGGTGCATTTCATGGGGCATAACAAAACAGCAAGGAAGGGGCAACAACTGAAAACAGTGCTGAGTAGATAAAAGTGAGAGACAGAGTGAGACTATACTGCAAATTTATACAAACCTGAAATGTATAAATATAGAAAACAGTACTATATCTTATTCAGAGATACATACTCAAAGATATCAATAGGCAATTAAAGAGGTTATCTGTGATATATGTCAGGCAGAATGAGAGTAAGGATCAGAGGCGAAAGGAAAAATAGCAACTGAAAGAAAGCACACCTAAGGTTTACATAGGCTGATGAATTCTCTGCCCTTCAATTAATAAGAGTGGACTTATGATTACCAAACATCTTTTAACACCATGAAGCAAAGTTAGTCCTCCCCAGTCTCTATTCACATGGAAGCACTGGGTGCATCCTCTCAGGGCCCTTTTCTTATGAAAATGACTTTAGTGGGTCCCCAAGTTCTCTTGGGAATCAATCCATGCATGCAGTCTGATTCTTAAGTTACACTCAATTCTTCCAGCTTTGGTTAGAGATGCCATGTAGGTCTGCTGGGGATTCTTTGTATTTCCTAGAATAGACTTTTCTCTGCCCTCTTCCTCCCACAAACACACCCTTCCTAAGAGTGTGCACAGACTCTGTCACTCCACTGCTGTGGGGAATTGGCTTGGGTGGGGGGACCTCTGGGGAAGGATAAATATGATGACACTTGAGGCCCACCCCCCTCTCCCCAGGCTCCAAGCATGGTATCTCTTCCATCTGAGTTTACCTGGTGAGTGTGGGGTGGGGGTAGGAAAAACAAGGAACAATCCTCTCATCCTCATGGATTCAGATACCTTTAGTATCTTTCTCCTTTGAGGCCCTAATCTTAAGATTATTGTATTGAAATATTTCAGAATAGAGTTGGGGTGGGGGGGAGGGAAGGGAACGGAAGTAGGAGGAGAGGCAAGGAGCTCAGGCAAGGAGCAGAAAGTTAAGCAAATGACATGAGAACTCTAGGGCTGGGTGGATATGAGAGCTCTACATGTTCATGGAGCAGTGCCACTGACACATGTGTCTTACTTATGGCAGCTCTGACATGACCGTGGTCCTCCCTTTCATACTCCTGGACAATGGCCATGGAGAGTCCATGGACACAGCATGGTGAAGCTCCTCCTGCCTGAAGACAGATTTTTCTGGCAAGGAACTCCCAGGCATCACATATACAAAAAGTCCTAAACTGGAAACTCACTGTGCAAATGACAATTTGATCCGCGCTTGAATTTCCATCCATTCTTCCTTTATAATCCTTCCACACTGCAGCAGCTCTTTCGAAATCCTCTCGGCTTTTGTCAAATTTTCTGAAGCTTCCTTAAATCTGAGTTGTGTTCAGGGAACTTGACACTTGGTGCTACCTTCTGGGGCCTCGGTTCCGGGACACTCTTGGCTCTCATACTCCCCACCACCCTTCCTGGGTCACCTGTCACCTTTTGATTTCACCTTGAAAATTAGTGCTGAGAGGCAAAAGGATACTTTTGAAGGGAGAGTAAGGCTCTCCCCATGGTATGGAACAGCTCAACCGAACACTTGAAAACATCTGTATTGTCACTGTAGGCAGGCATGATGAAGTTGGTGAGTATTTCTTTGGCTTTTTCTGCATGTTGTTTCGCTTGCAGTGACAGTCCTGTGGACCAAGAGAAAGAAGTCTCAGTTGTGCTTTCATTTCAGCTGGTCAGGAATGCAGTTATCTATGGCCAGGGAATCGAATGAGGTCTCCTTTCTAGATCATCAGCTGGCACATGGAGATATATCGGGGCAGCCTGAAATACTGTCATGACTGTAAGAAACAAGTGTTTGACAGCTAGTACTCAAGACAAATTTGGGGGTGAGGGGTAAAATTTCTGAATTTTCTACTTACCCATCCATAATCAAAACTTTATTTTTTTCTTGTCTTTTTGTCTCTTCAGGGCTGCACCCACAACATAGGAGGTTCCCAGGCTAGGGGCTGAATCAGAGCTGTAGCTGCTGACCTACACCACAGCCACAGTGGATCTGGGCTGCATCTGTGATCTACATTGCAGCTCACGGCAGCGCCGGATCCTTAACCCACTGAGCAAGGCTAGGGATTGAACCTATGTCCTTATGGATACTAGTCAGGTTCGTTAAGCACTGTGCCACAACAGGAACTCCTAATCATAACTTTAGAGAAGTATTTTTACATAACACAAATACAATGACATCTATAAAAACTAACAAACACAATTCCAATGAGGCAAGGGGCTAATGTGCTATAACCTCTTATTTCTAAGTGGTAATAGACTAATATGAAAGAAATGGAGCTTAAAAAAAAGTTACTACCAAGAATGAATTCCCAATGTGTCCCAGCATTCCTGCCTCCCATCCTCTTCCCCACTGACACACACTTCCACCCATATCCTAATACTCCTGGTCTTCCATTCTTCACTACCTGGAATTGTATCTCAAATTTCTAAAAAAAAAAAAAAAAAAAAAAAAGAAAGAAAAGCTATCAAAATATGAAGTTCATTCTGTTCCTAAGTCTATAAAAGAGAAAATATTTTCTGATTGAGAAAATCCAGGGTATGCTATTCCTATAGGAACCCTTACAAAATTCTGTCTCATTTTTTTTAAGCACACAGTCTACCTACCAGAAATTAGTAAGTGTCAATACTGTAGGCAATATTATAAAAGTCTTTATGAATTTTAGTCTATTTCCTCAAGGAACTTGAACTCGGTCTACTAGAGGCAGTGTGGGTTGAGGTTCAAGAACACCAGCTCTGAAATCAGACTGCCCAGAATGAATTCTCTCTCCCACCACTTACACTGAAATGTTGCCCTCAGCTTCCTTGACTGGATACAGGGGAAATAATATTACCCACCTAATAACACTGTAATGAAGACTGAGTAAAATTATACATGGAAAATAGCATGGTGCCTGACACTCAATAAGGCCATAAATAGTATATACTGTTTTTACTTTAAGAAAAAAAGACTGTCATGCAGAAAGGTATCAGACTGTGGGAGAAAAACATATGCCAGGACACTGGTACTGACATCCAAAATCCTAGGTCTGAGACTTAGATCAGCTATCTATTAAACAGCGTGACCTGGAGCAAGCTACTCAACCCAAACTCACTCACTGCTTCCTCTGAATCTAGAGAATAGAGGGATGGGGGTAGGGTTTGAACTAGCTGATCTCCAAGGTCCCCTCTGGCTCTACGAGTCTTTGATCCAACAGGGAGGTCTAGTACAGATTTGGCTAAATTTATTGGGTGGCAATTGCATGCTTAGATTTGTGGTGTTTTCCACTTCTATTCATTTATTTATTCTTTGGGCCAATCCTGAGAAATCAGTACCATCATTATCAGTATCATCACTTTTCAGCTAAAGAAACAGAGTACAGAGATGTACTCTTGCACATCTTGTCTTAGGTTGCCAGTCCATGTTTTTGCCCTCTCTGCATCCATTCTCCTTCCTCTGTTTTCCTTGGAGGATGCCCAGCCCCTACACCCCAAGTCCATGTGATTTAGCCAAGGCCAGCCTCTTCCCCAGGATCCAGTGGAGCCAGACTATCTCTTTCCTTTAGCATACAACTCAATTCAGCCCAATAAGAATCCTCAAAGCCTGAGATTTTGATGGAGAGACATTATTTTTTTCTTAGGAATGCTGACGAAGGAAACCTAAAGCTGCTGGCAACCTTGCTGCCACCATGTGGGCAAAGTCTGGCCAAGAATGGGGCCAATAAAGAGAAAAACAGAACAAAGTGCTGGGAAAAGAGAGGAGCAGAAATCTGATCACATTGTTTAGAAGTATGGATCTGGCTAAGTTTACAGAAAGTTTTAACCTTGGATTTTTAAGTTGTATGGCCCAATAAATTACCTTTTGTTTATCGCCAGCTTGATTTAGCCTTGATTTTTTTTTTTTTTTTTGAGGCAGATGTCACTTACAGGCCAGAGACTTTCTGTCAATACGAAGGTGAATGGATCCTATTTTAGGCCGCTATTCTATGCCATGGGCCATTTCTACAATGCCTTCAAAGCTAACAATTGAACTATCTCCTAAAAATCCTACTTTTAAGATCATAAAAAACAAAGCTCTGAAAGGGCTAAAAATTCTTTTTCTCTTTTATATGATATGTAAAAAATCTTATTGACTCTTTGTGAAAGGAAATGGATGCTCAATGTATAGAGAGGAGAATATCCAAGAAAACCTAATCCTTCTAAAGTCAAGGCAAGTCTGGGGAAAAGAACAGACACCAATGGGCTGATCCTCTGAGTCTAAGACGGACTCACCTGAGAGCTGGAGGTAGCCCTGAGCCAGGTTAATGTGTGCCTCAGCCAGTTTCCAATGCGAGTCACCGTAGCAGATCCTCGTCAGTGCCACACAGCGCACAAGCTCCTGGAGAGCCTGTTTATACTACAGGGAGGGAAAACGGGCCTTCCAGTTAGACAACAAAACTCGAAATCAACTTGTACTTTTATCCATTCAATATCCATTTATTGAGTGTCTATGATGAGCCAGGCATGGTTTTAAGCACTTGTGATACATGGAAGAACAAAACAAAGATCTATTTTCATCTAGCAGAGTGAATAGACAATATACATTTAAAAAAAAAAAACAAGTAAAACTTATAGTAGTACATTTAAGTTTATAGCACAAAGTGAAAAATGTAATGGAATCAAGAAGCTGCCCATCAATGAATGGCTTACGACATATTCAGGCACAACAAGTGGGCAACTGGTGGTAGTTTTCAATTAACACTCTCTAGTTCTCAATTCATACACTTTCTTTAGCAGCTAGGATATTAGCACAGCAAATGAGGTCAGTAAGACTTTACAACAGATTTCATTAAAGGAGAAAGAAGCACATTTTCATTCAGTGCCAGGACAAAGAGAATAGTGAACTGCGGATTCCAGCGCCAGGTCAGTTTAGAACAGAAATACACTTGAAGCAAGGCTGGTAGTTTTAAACTGCAGCTCCAAAATTTTTGACACTCCTTCCATCCAGAGATGGTGGTCTATGTCCTCTTTACTTTGAATCTGGATATAACTGACTGCTAGACCAAAAAAATATGGAGGAAATGATGCCACATTCTGGGCCCAGGTCTCAAGTAACTGGTGGCTTCCATTTTGTCCCTTCCTACATACTCACTCTTGGAACTTCTTATGGCCTGAATTGGGTCCCTCACCCCCAAATTCATATGTTTAAATACTTCAGAATATAACTGTATTTGGAAAGATGGATTTTTAAAAAATTTTATTGGAGTATGATTGACTTAAAATGTTGTGTTAGTTTCAGATGTATAGTGAAGTGAATCATATATATATATATCTCCATTATTTTTCAGATTCTTTTCCCATATAGGACATCACAGATTATTGAGTATAGAATCCCTGTGCTATATAGTAGGTCCTTGTTACCCATCAATTCTGCTACCCAAACTCAACCTCCCAATTTATCCTTCTCCTCAAAGTTTCCCCCCTGGTAACCATAAGTTTGGTTTCAAAATCTTTGAGTGTATTTCTATTTTGTGAGTAAGTTCTTTCGTATCATTTTTTTAGATTCCACATATTAGTGATCTCAAATGATATCTGCCAGTCTTTTTTTTTTTTTTTTTGCTTTTGTCTTTTTAGGGCCATATCCGCGGCATGTGGAGGTTCCCAGGCTAAGGGTCTAATTGGAGCTGCAGCTGTGTGTGTGTGTGTGTGTGTGTATGCCAGAGCCATAGCAATGCCAGATCTGAGCCACGTCTGCAACCTACACCTCAGCTCACTGCAATGCTGGATCCTTAACCCACTAAGCGAAGCCAAGGATAGAATCCATAACCTCATGGTTCCTAGATGGATTCATTTCCACTGTGCCACAATGGGAACTCCGATATCTGTCTTTCTTTGACTTACTTCACTTAGTATAATAATCTCTAGGTGCATCCATGTTGCTGAAAATGGCATTATTTCATTATTTTCATGGCTAAATAATATTCCATTGTGTGTGTGTATATACCATATCATCTTTATCCATTCCTCTGTTGAAGGACATTTAGGTAGTTTCCATGTCTTGGCTATTGTAAATAGTGCTGCAATTAACATTGGGGTACATGCATCTTTTTGAATTATGGTTTTCTCAAGATATAGGCCAGGAGTGGGATTGTTGGATCATATGACAGTTCTATATTTAGTTTTTCAAGGAAGCTCCGTACTGTTCTCTTAGGGGTTGCATCAACTTACATTCCCACCAACAGTTTGAGTTCCTTTTCCTCCACATCCTGGAGAGACAGCTTTAAAGAGATGAGTAAGTTAAAATGAGGCCATTAGGATGGGGCCCTAATCTAATATGACTGGTGTCCTCATAAGAAGAGAAAAGACACTAGGGATGGGCACGCAGAAAAGTACTTTGTGAAGACCCAGGGTAGGCACCTGCAAGCCAACAAGAGATGCTTCTGAATGAAATCAATGTGGCCAACACCTTGACCTTAGACTTCTAGGCTCCAGAACTGTGAGAAAATAAACTTCCATTGTTTAAGTCACCCAGTCTGAGGTATTTTGCTGTGGCAGCCCTACAGATTAACAACCTAAGTACCATTCCATGAGGAAGCCTAAGTGGTCCTGTGGAGAGGCCCACCCGGAAAGGTGCCGATGGTAGCCCCGATCAGTCAGGTACAGGACTAGGTCACTGTGGCACTGGACTCTCCACCCCTGCTGAGGTCAGCTGAGGCTGCATGAAGCTGGGCTGACCAGAGCCCACTCAGCTCTGAACAAGTTGTAGGTTCCCGAGCAAGACGAATGGTTGTTTTGTTTTATGTCACTAAGTTTTGGAATGTGACAAAGCAATAGATAGCAGGAATAGCAAAAGAGGAAGTGGGAGGAACAAAGCTTAAAAGGGCAAAGCAGAGGCAAAATGGTAAAAACAAGGACAGAGTTGTGGGGAAGACCCAGGACACATTCCTGGTCAATGCCTAAACTCAAGGGACCTACGCTTCCACACAGTTCCTGTATGGCTTAGAAACATTCACCCTGAATCAACATTCTTCTTGACTAAAATACAAAGCTAGACAGGTGACCATAGGACAGCTGATTTTTCTGACTTAGGAGGCTGATGAAGGAAGATGGAGTTGTAGCTTTTTTCTATACTAATATTTTTCTTATTACAAAAGTAATACATCCTCATTATCAAAATACAGGTAAACAAAAAAATAAAAAATCACCTGCAATCTCACCTCTTAGAGGCAACTAAGTAGCTATATCTCTCTTTAGTCTTAATTCCTATGAATCTATCTATATATGTTTCCTTCTTAAAAATGCACTTATAGGAGTTCCCTTCATGGTGCAGCAAAAATGAATCTGACTAGGAACAATGAGGCTGCGGGTTTGATCTCTGGCCTCGCTCAGCAGGTTAAGGATCTGGCGTTGCCATGAGCTATGGTGTAGGTCACAGATGTGGCTCGGATCTGGCAATGCTGTGGCTCTGGCGTAGGCCGGCAGCTGCAGCTCTGATTTGACCCCTAGCCAGGGAACCTCCATATGCTGCGGGTACAGCCCTAGGGGAAAAAAAATACACTTATAAGCTACATGGGTTTGTAACTTGTTTTAACAATTTGTGACTATTTCTCCATGTCATTTCCTATGCAATATTTTTTTTTTCTTTTTAGGGCTGCACCTGCGGCATATGGAAGTTCCTAGGCTAGGGATCAAATTGGTACTGCAGCTGCTGGTTTATGTTACAGCCATAGTAACACCAGATCCAAGGTGTGTCTGTGACCTACACCACAGCTCACAGCAACGCGAATCCTTAACCCACTGAGCAAGGCCAAGGATCAAACCCACATCCTCATGGAATCCAGTTGGGTTCTTAACCTTCTGAGCCACAATGGGAACTCCCCTTATGTAATAATTTTTAATGGCTGCATAGTAGTTTATTCTATGGATATATGCTAAGTGCATTATTCAATCCACAGTTATTGATCACTTAGGAGGTTTTAAAATTTTTTCTCTCTGCACATCCTGTGCGGATAGGTTTGCTCATATCCATAAGTATTTTCTTAGAATAAATTCCTAGGAATAAGACAGTTAGGTTAAGGATATGCAAAACCTGAGGTTTTATGTAGTGTTTACAGGAGTGATTCATAATCTGAATCTAATTATAAGGAAACACAAGACAAATTCAAATTGAGAGGTATCCTACAAAGTAATTGGAGTATAGGTTTGTGGCCCCCACCAAATTCATATGTTGAAATCCTAGCCCCTATTGTGGCATTTGCAGATAGGGTCTCTAAGGATGTAATTAAGGTCAAATGAGGTCATAGAGGTGGGGCCTTGATCCAACAGGATTAGTGCCCTTATAAGAAAAGACACCTTTGTCTACCCTCCCCCACCCTCCACACAGAAAAAGACCACGAGAGGACACTATTAAAGGTGGTAGCCTGTCACCCAAGGGGACAGCACTCATCAGATTCCAGCCCTGCTGACACCTTGATCTTGGACTTTCAGCCTTCAGAACGTGAGGAGTAAATTTCTGTTGCTTAGGCCACCCAGTCTGTGGTATTCTACTATGGCAGCCCAAGCAGACTAATACAGTTCTTTTCACAAATATCAGAACTATGAAAGATAAAGACAGGCTGAGAAAATATCCTAATAGATTACAAGAGACTAAAGAGACATAACAACTATAGTCAAAGCAATTCATGGATTGGACCTTGGCTCTGTCTGATTTTTTTTTTTTCCTTTTTGCCTTTTCTAGGGCTGCTTCTCATGGCATATGGAGCTTCCCAGGCTAGGGGTCAAATCGGAGCTGTAGCTGCCGGCCTACGCCAGAGCCACAGCAACACCAGATCTGAACTGCGTCTGCAACGTACACCACAGCTCACAGCAACGCTGGATTTTTAACCCACTGAACAAGGCCAGGGATTGAGCCCACAACCTCATGGTTCCTAGTCGGATTCACTAACCACTGAGCCACAACAGGAACTCCTGATTTTTTTTTCTATAAAAGATATGTTGAGATAATTGGAGAAATATGGGTACAGTTTGTAGATTAAATAATTCCATGTACCAATATTAATTTCCTAATTTCAATCATTGTACTGTGGGAGAATATCCTTTATTCCTAGGAAATATGCACTGACGTCTTTAGGGGTAAAGAACCATATATTTGTAACTTCCAGGTATTCAGAAAAATCATGGAAGAAAGAATTAAAAATAAAGAAATTAAGTAAATGTTAACAATTGCTATATTTAATAACTTTTCTGTAAGTCTGAGAGTATTTTAAAGTAAAAACTTACTGAAGAATGGTATTTTAAGAAGCAAAGTATGTCATGTTAATACTTTCCTTAAAACATTTAAAAGGCTTCCTAGGGCACTTAACTTGAGACCTGCAAGGCCCCAAGAGAGCTGCTTCTCCAACTGCGTGTCACATCACCCTGAAGCTTCCTCTCATCACTTCAAACATAGTCATGCTACGCCATATTTGTGAATGTTATGTGTGCTGTTTCTTCTCCCTAGAACTCCTTTTCCTTGGCTCTTCCATGCTGGTTCCCTTCCCCTCTTCAGGTGTCAGCTCCCTTACTTAAGACAGGCCCACTCTTATGCCCTCTGGGGCACCTGGTACAACCTCTAGTTAGCTGGATTACTTCCAATATCGACTGCCTCTCAGCTGCATGAGGGCATGCGAGCTGCCTGTTCTATTCACTGCTGAATCCAGGGGTTCCTCATCTGAACTGCAGAAGACAGAAAATGCTTTGGAACCATTCCAGATGCACAGAAGAGGAGTTAATTCCTTACAAACACCAAATGCCTTGGGACACTAGGGCTTAATTCTCTTGTGGAACTATAGTTGAGAAAGGCTGTCAGGAAAGGCCTACTTCACCTTGGAGAAGGCCTGGCACATATCCAGTGGTAAATATCTGCTGCATAATACATAAGCATACATTCAAAACCAAATTCACACCTCCTTTCCATAATCCTGCTCTTCTTCCTCTATTCATTACAATAACAAAGGGCAACCCTTGGTCAACCAGGCTGGCTGAGACCTAAGTCAGGAGTTGCTCACACTCTCTGGGGCTCACTCTTGCCTCTCCATCCCCTCAGATGTCAGGTTTCACTACTTCCAAATTCTTACCAAAAGATTTCGCATTTCTACTGACTCTGCTATAATTTCGCTCGCATAATCCCTTATCAGGATTATTGTAAAAATCTTCCGAACTGCCCCCCTCTTCCAGTTTACCTCCTTTCTCTTCCTCCTTTACTCAGTTACCCAAGGTCTAAGGTCCAGAAACTCAAACTTGCTTATGGCACTCTTCTGCTTATAATCCTATGACAGTTTCCAGAACCCTCAGGAAAAAAATCTAAACTTTCCCTGGGTGCCAAACAACCTCTGGGCCCCAGCTCCTGTCCCTAATGCAACCTCATTTCCTGCCCTGTGTAATTAAAACCTGCACCCCAGATAGTCACTTATAGTTTCTTCCCTAACAGGCTGTGTGCCCTCAGATGCTCCACTCAAGCGCATCTGTGACCTCTGCCCAGAACACTACTGTCTGCTCTCTTACCTGGCCACCTCCTAGGCACTGTTATCAGTGCAGTCCAAGTAACCTTCATCCCCAGAAGCATGCCTTAACTGCTGTCACACCACCAACTCCAAGGTCTCTTCCCACCCCTCTTCCCTTCACTCCCCACATTTTGCATCTGTAGTTTTGCACCTGTATTACCTGAGTTTGTGTCTGTCATAGAACTTATACTGACTACCATTACCACCTACCTCTCCAACCAGATGGTAAGTCCCTCTGAGGCAGAGGCTGTGGCTTTCCCATCTGTGCCCTCAGCACCCACACAGCACCTGGCACATATTAGGTGTATAGTAAATCTTTGTGAAATAAATAAATGGACAAATAGCGCCTGACACATAAGAGGTGGCAGATAAATGCATATTGAATAAATGAATAAAACTTTGGAGATGGGAAAGAAGTATGCAGAGAACAAGAAGATTAAGAACCTAAGAAATACAAGCTCCATGAAAGCAGAAGCTTCATCAGTTCTGTGTTGTATTTCAGTGCTGAGACCTGGCCCACAGGAGGAGCCCAATAAATATCTGTTGACTGAGTGGAAATAACTGTAGTAGGTCAAATCCACAACCAGTCTAATATACACTTGTCAAAGGTCAGGGCAGACTGTTTGTTGATTTGTGC
Source organism: Phacochoerus africanus (assembly GCF_016906955.1). NCBI lineage: Eukaryota > Metazoa > Chordata > Mammalia > Artiodactyla > Suidae > Phacochoerus > Phacochoerus africanus. The sequence goes on from NC_062545.1 coordinate 139,885,860, forward strand.
ATTCATTCAACAAACATAGTTTTGACTGTGCCAAGTGCTGGGCCTGGAGCCCTGAGGTGCTACATTCATGCTATGGTAAAGGCTCCATCTTATATATTCACTTGCACCAAAACTCCTGAGAGTAGGAATGTAACCTAAAATATCCTACTTCTCAATTACCACAGAATGGCTCCTTACCTCGTGACTGCTGGCATAGGACCTCGCTTTCTCTTCACAGAAGTGGAGTTTCTCTCGAGGAGGCTGGAACAGTACTGTTTGAGGCAGCTTGTTCTGGAGCTTCTCTCTAGGTGTTATGCTGACGGCAGCAACGATTTCATCCAGGTGGTTGGATATGTGGGTTTCTTGTGATTCTTGCATATTTTTATATACATTATCTCCTAATTTGTAAATAAGAAAACAAAGGTGTTAATGATAATTCCCACTGTTATTTTCAGAAACACATATTTTCCCCAGAAATTGATGATAGCATCTAAGAAAATTTCAACACTATACCCATGGCTTCTTTGAAATAAGTAGCATTCTATCCAAAAAGATCTTAGGGAGTTCCCATCGTGGCTTAGCAGAAATGAATTGACTACTATCCATGACGATGTGGGTTCAATCCCTGGCCTCTTTCAGTGGATTAAGGGTCCGGCATTGCCGAGAGCTGTGGCAATGCTGGGCCCTTAAAAAAAACCCACCAAAAGAAACCAAAAAAGAAAACAAAAAACCAAAAAGATCCTAGTGGCTAGTACTGATTTCTTTCAAACTGATTTCAAGGTTTGTTTTTTTTGTGTGTTTTTTTAAGGGCCACACCCATGGCATGTGGAAGTTCCCAGCTAGGGGCTGAACTGGAGCTGCAGCTGCAGGCCTATGCCACAGCCACAGCACCACCAAATTGGAGGTGAGTCTGCGACCTATGCCACAGCTGTGGCAACACCAGAGTTACAAGGCATTAATGCACAATCTATGAGGGTAGGTTATTGACAAAGATGATCAAATAAGCTGGGAAACACAAATATTGGTTCCACAAAAGTAGGGTTCTAGGAGCAAGTAAATAGATAAACATGAATAGGTTTATCTTTTGTCAAAGGCTTTAATGTAGTATAATTCCTTGTGAATATACTACAGACGGGTATACTATGCGGCACTTTCCCTAACATTTTTGACCATGAAATCTTTTTCTAGAGAATCTATTAAATCTTACGCAATTACATTTTTGAGCATTATTCGGGAGACTCTTGAAGTAGAGGAAAATGGAAGGTTGGAGCTACATTTAGAAGATATTGGTTTTAGACTAATAGTCTGATTGACTATTGGCAGGTAGTGAGTGGTAAGCCCTTGAAGATAATGAAAATGCTCCTATAAGACTGATCTGTAACTAGTAGACAAATATATTATAATGGAAACTACAGGAGGCAAAGTGATTTTAAACTGCGGATATTCTAGTGCCAGCTTGACTTTTATCATAGCAGTACTTTGCCTGCAATTTTGTTAACTTTTTCTTTAAATTCACACACTTTCTAAAAGCCTAAATACTTTAGCTTCATCCTAATAAGTGATAAATGACATTATAAGTTTGATGTTATATTTTCTCCTAATACAAAATAAAAACACACATATTAATTTTTAAAGAGTTTGTCCTCCTCCACCTAACATCACATTAGGCATCCCCAAATATAAGCACTCTGTACTCCGGGAATTTCTAAATTAGAGTGATGTTTCATGACCATTTTTAACCAGGAACCCATCATTGCTCAAGAAGATTTCACCAAGTTTTATATTCTACAGTTTCTATTCTGACAAAGTAGACATTTTCCCTAAAAATATGTTACTTAAAAATTTCCCCAAGAGGAGTTCCTGCTGTAGTGCAGTGGGTTAAGGACCCAGTGTTGCCTCAGCTGTGGGGTAGGTCACAGCTATGGCTCAGATTCAATCCCTGGCCCAGGAATTTCCACATGCCACAGATGCAGTCAAAAAACAAACAAAAAACTTCCCCCAAGAAATTCTGATACCTCTCCAGAAAATGAATATGGTCCTAAATACATCTTCTTACCACTAGTTGAAAAAAAAAATGGAAAAAAAAAATCACTGATTATGTTACTGTAGTTGTACAAAATGAGCTCAGGTCTATAGTAGCAGTGGGAAGGGAAGTGAGGAGAAGGGTGAGGGGAATTACAGAAAGGGATAATTATTGTAAATTGAGAGCTCCTTGGATATAAAAATTAAAGAAGGGGGTCAATCAAGACTAACTTTTGATATTTTCATCCTGAGACTCTAGAATTGGTCTTGGCACACTTTAGCCATAGGACAAACTCTGTTTGGTTTGTTTTTAGAAGTAAAGCTTTATTGGAACATGGCCCTGTTTGTTCATTTCCATGTTGTCTATGGTTGCTTTCACAATACAACAGAAGTGCATAGCTGTATCAGAAACCCTACAGCCCTCACAGCCTAAAATATTTACTATCTGTCCCTTCACAGAAAAAGTTTACCAACCTTTAAAAATGGTGAAGTCATGAACGGAATTAGTGAGATAGAGGGCAATGATCATTTTGATTAAAACAAACAGACAAACAATCTGGTCTCAGCCAGGTTGAACTGGAGGTTATGGAAGAAAGTTTATATAAGAATATCCAACTTAGTAGTTAGAAACAGGTCATTACTTCTTAATGACACCTTTTAGAAGATAATAGTTTTTCATTTCCTTCTAAAAAATTATCTTATTCCATGATTACTTCCAAATAAGATCTGAGATGACTAGAGGCAAGTGCTGAAGCAGTTAGACTAGATATAGTTACCAAGGCAAAGTGTGTCCACTCCTTAATAACCCAAAATAGAGCTATACATTTTCACCAAGAAGAAAGTAGATGCTTTTCTTTGCTTCATAAAACAATATAGGATGAAAATATCAAACACAGAGAGAAGGAACTAGCCTTTGGTCAAGCTATGAGAAAGATATAGAGACTAATCTATAATCCAGGTGAATCTCTCATTCCTGAATAGCCCTTCAAAATGTGAAAGGCCAATTCTTCAAGTTCAACATCTAAGCTCTGCCTAAACCACACTGTACAGAGGTTCAGTGCTATCTTAGATTCTAAGATGTTGGCTGACTTTCCTCATAATAATCTCTTGCCTTAAGCTTCCTCATTTACTCACCCCATTGGCTTATGAGACAACCAATACAATAGGTGCTGTGGTCTAGAGAAAGAGCAGTAGCTTGGGATGGGGAATCTGAGATTCCAGAATTTGTGCTATCCCAAATACTCATGTAATATGGGCAATACCAATAACAGACATTTATATAACACTTTATACTTTCACATATTTTACCTCATTTGGCCCCTTACCACAGAAGCAAGTATGATTACCCCTATTTTATAAATGAAGACAATGAAGCTAGAGATGCTCAATTACTTGCCCTATATTGTGTGGCCAGAATCAGGACCCTAGTCTTCTAATAATTTGGTGGTTTCTCACCACGTTCTTCTTCCTCTCATTGGTCATAATCTATAGTATTAAGAATCAAATGTTTTTGCTTTGTAAACCTAAGAATGCAATTTTAAAGTAACCACATATTTTTATAATCAGGAAACACAACATCTTCAACAAATTTTACCATGCTTTCTTATCTTCTATTTAGGGGAAGCAAAGAGGAAATTTTAAAAACTGTATATGTAATACGTCTTGCAATAATTGCTCTTCTGGGCCTCTGAACCTAGTGTTAAACTTTGAAATTGATTTTTCCTTTTTTTTTTCTTTTTGGCATAACTTTTAGTTTGTCTCATGCCTTCTCTCTCTCTTATTTTTTTTCTTTTTTGGCCACCCCAAAGCACATGGAGTTTCTGGCCAGGGATCAGATCTTAGCTGCAGCTGCGACTTACACCAGAGCAATGCCAGATCCTTTAATTCACTGTGCCAGGCTGGGTATTGAACTTATATCCTGGTACTGCAGAGATGCATCCGATCCCATTGTACCACAGCAGTAACTCCTCGCACTGACTCTTAATACTGAATCCTTAAAACAGAGGTTATTACCTGAGTGCTCACAGGTTAGATCTCGCCCCTTTACCCCTTGTTTTCCTTTTTTCTTTTTGGCCAGATGATTTTAAAATTTTTTAAAAAATTATAAGTTTCACATAAAGATGTAGATTTCTGGATTTCTTGCTTCCTTTGAAAACTCCTAATATCTGTTGACACTAAGCCTATGTTACCACATGCAAAAACTAGCCCGGGGGAGGTTGGCGGGGGGGAGAGAAGCAGCTGCCCCTGGAGGTAGGATGCACTCTCCAGTCTGCAGTTGCTACCGCTCTCTATTGGCTCCTGGACATAGAAATAACGAAGTGGTTGCATTTGTCATCGCTCCTGTGTTGTTTTTCTCACTGTAGAAGAATAGGTCCCTGTATCCATACCTCTCTTTCAAAGTGCAAAGCTGATGTAAAAGGATGAGATTTTCCTGACCCATGTCACTTGCCACTCATTTCCTGAATTTAATATAATCTAAAACATCTGATTATAAGACACACTAGTATTTTGTAACCACTATGACAGAAACAACACTGCCAATAAACACTTGCCATCAGTTGTGACATGCATTCCAGTTTCAGAGATGTTTTAAATGCCAAAAGAATGTGCATCTATGAATTAATCAAATGAGGAATGTTACTTGCTGGCTTCTGGAAGCATTTGAATCAGTGACTTTGCTTTAAGTATGTGTCTGTTTCAATGTGTGTAGCACCATATAATAACACTTACAGCACAAAGAAACACTCTTCAGTTCACTTACTTTGAGCTACATGCTTATCATCAGTCACTTTTCTTTTCTTTGTAATAGACATAGTTGGGATTTAAGTTTCCATTAGAAACCAGCCCAGGTCCCACACACCATGCTTTTGGGTTCAGTTTCTCCCGCCTCTCAATTAGTGCCCATAACTGCCAGTCAGACATACCCAATCAATTGATGCTATTCCTTCTATCAGACATGTCCAGTAGAATGCTGAAGAACATGATCAGCCCTAGATCAAAGTGGGAGGAAGCAGAGGTCTGAAGTGGGATGGGGTGGGGGTGGGGGGTCTCAGTCTTCCATTTCTAAGAAGTGATGTTCAAAAATTTAATAGCTGGTATAGTAGGAGGACCAACCAGACTGTAAAAATGGCAACTATGCTGGAGCTTGGTTCTGAATGTCCACTGCTGTTCCAGGTGTTAGCCTTTGGGTGCTGACTTGTGGGGAGCTGTAGGGAGGCTTGAGGAGGGGCAGGAGCCCTCAGGGTAGTAGTATGGCTATCTGAGAGTGTACTAGTTAAAAACCAACCTTGCCCATATATAAGCTGAGGCATGAAAAAGCCATGAAATGGAAGAACATTCTACAAAGATACAAAATACCAAAACTGAATAAAAAGGAAAGAGAAAATATGAACAGAAATATAACAAGTAAATAAATTAAATTAGTAATTTAAAATATTTACACAAAGGTAAGCCCAGACCTAGACAATTTCAGTTGTGAATTCTACTAAACCTTTCATGGAAAAAAATAATATGCATCTTTTGTAAACTCTATTAGAAAAAAGAGGAAAGAACCCTTTCCAACTTATTCTATGAGGCCATTATTATCCTTATATCAGATAAAGAAACACAAAACAACAAATTAATTCCCTTAATAAATACAGACACAAAAAAATCCTCAACAAAATATTAGCAAACCAAACCTAGCAACATATAAAAAGAATTATACATTGTGACTGAGGGAGATTTATCCTAAAAATGTAAGGTGTGTTTAACATCTGAAATAACTAATGTAACATATCATATGAAGAGAATATGAGGACAAAAACTACACAATCACCTTGATAGATGCAGAAAAATCATTTGGCAAAATTCAACACTCACTTATGTTTAAAATTTCTTCAACATAATAAAAGGCTGATAAACACTTGATTTAAAAAATCTAAGGCTAATATCACACTTAATGGTGAATGTTTGAATGCTTTCACCCTAAGGATGCAAACAAGGCAAGGACATCTGCTCTCAGCACTTGTACTCAATATTGCAAAGGTTGTTCTAGCCAGAATAATAAGAAATAAAAGATATGGGAGTTTCCGTTGTGGCTCAGTGGTTAATGAATCCTACTAGGAACCATGAGGTTGTAGGTTCGATCCTTAGTCTCACTCAGTGGGTTAAGGATCCTGTGTTGCCGTGAGCTGTGGTGTAGGTCACAGACGAGGCTTGGATCCTGTGTTGCTGTAGCTATGGCATAGGCTGGCGGCTACAGCTCTGATTAGACCCCTAGCCTGGGAACCTCCATATGCCATGGGTGCAGCCCTAGAAAAGACAAAATAAATAAATAAATAAATAAAAATAAAAGGTAGGCAGATTTAAAAGAAGAAATAAAACTTTATTATCAGATGACATGATTCTATACATAGAAAATTCTAAGGGATCCACACAGAAAAACAAAATGAAAAACAAAACAAAAACAATATTAAAACCCTATTAGACCTACTCAACAATTTCAGCAAGGTTGTAGGATACAAAATAAACAAAAATGGTATTTCTATCAATCTGAAAATGAAATTAAGAAAACATTTTTACAATAAGCATCAAAAAGAATAAAATAGGAAAAAAGTTAACAAAAAACCCCAAGCCTTTTATACTGAAAAACATTGTAAATGGAGGGACATTTCATGTTTATGGATTAGAAGGCTTAATATTATCAAGATAGCAATATTTCCCAAATGTTGATCTATAGATTTACTGTAACCCCTATCAAAATTCTTGCTGCTTTCCACCACCTCCCCAGAGCTTGATCTTAAATTCCTATGGAAATGTAAGAGACCTAGAATAGCTAAAATGATCTTGAAAAAGAACAAACTTGGAGAAGTCACACTTCCCATTCTTAAAACTTACTACACAGCTACAATAATCAGAAGAGTGTGGTGTTGATCTAAGAATTGATATAGAATTCAATGGAATAAAATTGAGAATCCAGTAATGAACATTTATATTTATGGTCATTACTTTTTGACAAGAATGCCAAGATACTTCAATTGGAAAAAAAGTCTTTTCAATAAATGGTGCTAAAACAACTGGACAGGCACATGCAAAAGAATGAAGTTAGAGCCCCACATCATACTATACACAAAAACTAACCTCAAGTGATCAAAGACATAAAAGTAAGAGATAAAATTATAAAAGCTTCATAAAACAGAAAACTATGTATGGGCTTGAGTTAGGCAAAGATTTCTTAGGTAAAACACCAAAGGCACATGCAAAAAAGGGAAAAAAACAGATAAATAGGACTCCATCAAAACTAAAAACTTCTACGACTCTAAAAGACAACTTATAAAATGGGACAAAATATTTGCAAATATATCATATATTTAATAAAGGACTTCTACCCGTAATACATAAAAACACTTACAAATTGACAAATAACACAATTAAACAACTAATAACACAATTAAAAAATGGGCAAAGGGAGTTCCCGTCGTGGCGCAGTGGTTAACGAATCCGACTAGGAACCATGAGGTTGCGGGTTCGGTCCCTGCCCTTGCTCAGTGGGTTAACGATCCGGCGTTGCCGTGAGCTGTGGTGTAGGTTGCAGACGCGGCTCGGATCCCGAGTTGCTGTGGCTCTGGCGTAGGCCGGTGGCTACAGCTCCGATTCGACCCCTAGCCTGGGAATCTCCATATGCCGCGGGAGCGGCCCAAGAAATAGCAACAACAACAACAACAACAACAAAAAGACAAAAGACAAAAAAAAATGGGCAAAGGATTTGAATGTTTTACGAAAGAAGATATATGAATGGCCAATATGCACATGGAAAGATACTATTATTAGTCATTAGGAAAATGCAAATCAAAGCTATAATTTCACAGCCACCAGAGTGACTATAAACAAAAGGATATTAAGAAGTGTTAGTGAAGATGTGGAAAAGTTGTAACCCTCATACAAACCTGGTGGAATGTAAAATTATACATTCACTTTAGAAAGCAGTTGGGTAATTCTTCAAAAAGCTAAACATAGACTTACCATTTGACTCAGCAATTCCATTCCCAGGTATATCCCTCAAAGAACTAAAAGCACATTCACACAAAACCTTGTACACATCTTCATAGCACCTTTATTTACAATAGCTAAAAATGAAGGTAATCCAAATGTTCATCAAGTGGTAAGTGGATGAAAAATGTGGAATATAATGGAATATTATTTAGCAATAAAAAGGAATGAGGAGGGAACTAATCAAGACAGTGGAGTAAGATGGCACAGAACTCATCTCCCTCACAAATAGATCAAAAATACATCTATATGTGGACAATTCTCATTGAAAGCTCACTGAAGAATGACAAAAAGACACCTGCGCAACCAAGGCTATTAGAGAGATGCGCCAGGAATCACACAGGAAGAGAAGAGATGAGATCAGGTTGGTACCTGTGCCCCTGGAAGGAGACTCAGAGAAAAAAGCAGATTACATGGGTGGATATTCTTCTTGGGGAGTGAGTGGTTTCAGCCTTGGGGTCTGACAAAGGGAAGATGGGTCCATTTGGCTGGTTGGGGGGCCAGCACAACCAACAGAAGGGCAGTGGGAAGCCTGAATTCCACTCATGAGAATTATGTGCCCACTGCTTGCTCCCAAGTCAGGGTGGAGAGGGCAGATTGAGGATTGTGCAAGTAACTGGTTGGTTTCCTGCAACCACCATGGTACATGCTACAGCCTAAGCTAAATGAATATTCCAGTCCTGCTTGGAAACTTGGTCCTGAGACTCAGCTCAGACCTGAACCAGCATCCAGCATGGCAGTGGCAGCCATTGATGGTGCTAACACAGGCAGCTTATCAGAAGAGTCCCGTCTCTGTCTGCAGCTAGACCACCAATCCACATCCCAACATATGTTGGGAGCCCACACTGGCCCTGGCTAACCTGTGGTACAGCTCCACATTAGGGTGAGGGTAGTAGAGGCTATGGGGAGAACCCAGGTGTGACAAACAAAGGAGGCTCTAGCCCAAGGTAGCATCTGAGGGGGGCAGGGGCAACCATTTCTGGTGCTTACACAGGCAATGCATTGAAAGCAGTCCAGGTTTCTGACCCCAGCTAGACTGCCATAGCCTTTGCTCTAACACATGCTAAATGTGACCATCCAAGCCCCTTGTGCTCCAATGCGGGTGGGGATGCTAGTGCTAGGAGAGAGGAAAGCATACACTTGAAGGGAACTGAGCCAGCTGGGACCCGGGCCTCAGGGCTTCTGCTCCAGTGACTGGAGACCTGCCCCTGTCCCCATTTTGGTGGTGACAGCCACTTAGTGGAGGGAAAGCCTTGGCTCACACCTGGCTCTAGCCTTAGCCCTTCCATCTCCAGCCCCACTCCCTATCAAAATGATAGCTGCCAGCACATCAGAGGAAAGACATGACTTGTGTTCACATCAAATCTAGCTCTCCCCCCAAAGCCACTGGGCACTTGCAACCTGCATAGGGATACTCTCACACAAGGACATCTCTCACATAAGGACTGCAATCAGTAACTATATCATATAATTTCATAGAAACAGAGAAAGTAAAATAAGAGGAAAGAGAATTTGTCTAAATTAAAAGGGCAAGAGAAAACCCCTGAGAAAACAACTAAAGAAATAGCCATAAACAATTCACCATATAAAGAATTAAAAGCATTGGTAATAAGAACACTAAATGAATAAAGAATAGATGAATACAGTAAAAATCTTAAGAAGGAACTAGCAAATATAAAAAAGAATCGGAACTGAAGAGTACAAGAACTGAAAGGAAAAATGCACTAGAAGGAATTAATAGAAGACTAGGTGGTGATGCAGAAGAATGCATACGTGATCTGTAAGATGGAATAATGAAATTTGCCAATCAGAATAGCAAAAAGAAAAATAAATTTATAAAATGAAAACAGTTTAAGGGAACTTTGGGACAACATTAAGGTTACCGACATTCACATTATAGGATTCCCAGAAGGAGAAGAAAGAGAAGGGTGTTGAAAATTTATTTCATGAACTTTTAGCTGAAAACTTCCCGAACCTGAAGATGGAAATAGATACCCAAGTACATGAAGCATAAAGGAACACAAACAGACCCATACTGAGATATAACATAATTAAAATGGTAAAATTTAAAGGGATAATTCTAAAGACAACAGAAGAAAAACAAAGAGTCACATACAGAGGAACCCCCAATAAGACTAAGTTTATTTTTCTGAAGAAACTTCGCAGAACAGAAGAGAGTGGCATGATATACTCAAAGTGCACAAAGCAAAAAACCTGCACCCTAGGATATTCTACACAGCAATATTATAATTTAAAATTGGAGGAGAGATAAAGGATTTCTCAGACAAACAAAAACTAAGAGTTTTATTAATACTAATAACAATACCCTAAAAAATGTAAAAGAGCTATCTCTAAGTGGAAAAGAAAGTGCTATAACAAGAAGTAAGAATCTATAGGAAAGGAAAAATACCACTTATAGAGGCAAATACATAGTAAAGGCTGAAGATAAACCATTTAAATAAACAAAATCAAAAGACAAAAAAAAGTGAAATCAGCTACAACTACAATAATCAGTAAAGGGATAAAAATGAAGATGTAAAATATTCCATCAAAACCCAAAATGTTGGAGTTCCCTTGTAGCACAGCGGTTTGAGGATCCAGCATTGTCACTGCAATAGCTTGGGTTACTGCTGTGGTGTGGGTTCAACCCCTGGCCTGAGAACATCCATATGCCACAGGCAAAGCCTAAAATAAACACCCCAAAATGTTGTGGTAGGGGGAGAGTTAAAAATATAGATTCTGTAGAATGAATTTGAACTTAAAGGACTACCTATTTAAAACAAATAGATACAGCTATAGGTTAACAAATATGAATCTCATGGTAACCACAAATCAGCCTATAAAAGATACACAAAAACTAGAGAAAGGAATACAAACACATCACTAAAGAAAAATAATCAAACCACAAGGGAAGAAACAAAAAAACCCAGAACTACAAAAGCGACTAGAAAACAAATAATAAAATGGAAACAAGTACATATCTATCAATGATTACTTTAAAGTCAATGGACTAAATGCTCCAATCGAAAAACATGGGGTGGCTGGTGGTAATAAATCATGATCCCATCTGTGTGCTGCCTACAAGAGACTCACTTCAGAGCTATAGATACAAACAGACTGAAAGTGATTGTTGAAAAAGACATCTCATGTAAATGGAAATGGCAAGAAAGTGGAGATAGCAAAACTCACATCAGACAAAATAGATTTTAAAACAAGGTCTATAACAAGAGACAAAGAAGGGCATAATATAATGATAAAGGGAATATTACAAGGAGATTGCACTTGTTAACATATATGTACCCAATACAGGAGCAGCTAAATATAAAATATTAACAGACATAAAGGGAGAAATACAATAATATAATAATAGTAGGTGACTTTAATACACCACTTACATCAATGGACAGATCATCCAGACAGAAAATAAATAAGGCAATAGTGTTTTTTTTGTTGTTGCTGTTGTTTTGTTTTTTTTCTTTTTAGGGCTGTACCTGTGGCATATGTAAGTTCCCAGGCTAGGAGTTGAGCTTGCAGCTGCCAGCCTAAGCCACAGCAATGCCAGATCCGAGCCTTGTCTGCAAACTACATCACAGCTCATAGCAATGCTGGACCCTTAGCCCACTGAGCGGGGCCAGGGATTGAACCCATGTTCTCATGGATACTAGTTAGGTTTGTTACAGCTGAGCTACAATGGGAACTCCCAGCAATAGTGGTCTTAAATGACACAATAGACCAGTTGGTTTTTAGAGATATCTACAGGACATTCCATCTCCAAACAGCAGAATACACATTCTTTTCAACTGTGCATGAAATGTTCTCTAGGATAAATCATATAGTAGGCCAGAACAAGTTTCAACAAATTTAAGAGGATAAAAATATATATCTATCATATATATCAAGTATTTTTCCTGATCAAAACGGTATGAAACTATAAATCAACTATATGAAGAACAATGAGAAAAGCACAAGCAGGTAGAGATTAAACAACACATTACTAAAAATCTCATTGATCAATGAAGAAATAAAAAAGGAAATCAGAAAATACATGAGACAAATGAAAATGGACTTAAAACTTACCAAAATTTATGGGATACATCAAAAGCAGTTCTTAGAAGAAAGTATATTACTGAAACAGGCCTACCTTACAAAACAAGAAAAATTTCAATCTAATTTTCCATCTAAATGAATTAGAAAAAGAATGGAGTCAGCTTGAAGAATGAATTAATAAAGATCAAAGAGGAAATAAATGAGACAAAAAAATAGAAAAGATCAATGAAATCAAGAGCTGTTTTTTAAAAAGATAGACAAAACTGATAGTGATAGTCATCAATAGGACAGAAAACACAAATAAATAAGAAATGAAAGAAAATAACTGATATCACAGCGATACCAAAAAATTATGACTTCTACAAACAGCTATATGCCAACAAACTAGATAACCTAGAAGAAATGGACAAATTTCTAGAAACACTACCTGCTAAGAATGAATCAGGAAGAAACAGACAATCTGAACAGAACTACTACCAGTACTGAAATTGAATTTGTAATAATTAAAAAAAAAAAAGCTTCCAGCAAATAAAAGTCCAGGGCTGGACAGCTTCATGGGGGAAATTCTACTAAATATATTAAGAACTATCACCCATCCTTCATGAACTATTCCCAATAATTGAAGAGAAAAGAACACTCTCAAATTCATTTCTTGAGGCTTCCACTACCTTGATACCAAAACCAGACAAAGATAGTACAAAAAAAAAAAGAGAGAAAATTATAGGCAAATATCGCTGAGGAATATAAACACGAAAATCCTCAAGAAAATATTAGCAAACTGAATTAAATAAATATAAAAAGGATCACATACCATGATCAAGTGTGATTATCCCAGGTATGTAAGGATGGTGCAATATTTACACATCAATCAACCTGACACACCACATTAATAAAAGGATTAAAATCACAGGGTCATCTCAATAGACAAAGAAAAAGCATTTGCAAAATTTAACATCAATTCATGACAAAAACTCTCATTGATGCTATTGTTCAGGGGACATATCTCAATATGACAAATGCCATTTATGACAAACACATAGCTAATATTATACTCATTGGTAAAAAGCTGAAAGACTTTCCTCTAAAATCAGAAACAAGACAAAGACATCCACTCTGATTGCTTCTATTTAACATCGATTGGAAGCCCTAGTCATGGCAATCAGAGAGAAAAAAGAAATGAACAGCATCTAAATTCGAAGGGAAGAACCAAAACTGTTACCATTTGTGGATGACATGACACTATACATAGAAAACTCTAAAGTCTTCACCAAAAAACTGAGAAGTAATAAATTAATTCATCAAAATTGCCAGATACAAGATTAATATACAGAAATCTGTGTTTTTGTATACTAATAATGAACTACGAGAAAGAGAAAGCAAAAAAAAAAAAAAATCCCATTTAAAATTGCAGCAGGAGGAGTTCCCATCGTGGCGCAGTGGTCAATGACTCCAACTAGGAACCATGAGGTCGCGGGTTCGATCCCTGGCCTTGCTCAGTGGGGTAAGGATCCTGCGTTGCCATGAGCTGTGGTGTAGGTTGCAGACATGGCTCGGGATCCCGAGTTGCTGTGGCTCTGGCATAGACTGGTGGCTATGGCTCCGATTAGACCCCTAGCCTGGGAATCTCTATATGCCGTGGAAGTGGCCCTAGAAAAGGCAAAAAGACAAAAAATAAAATAAAATAAAATAAAATTGCATCAGGAGTTCCCGTGGTGGCGCATCAGAAATGAATCAGACCAGGAACCATGAGGTTGCGGGTTCCAGCCCTGGCCTCACTAAGTGGGTTAAGGATCTGGCGTTGCTATGAGCTATGGTGTAGATTGCAGACGTGGCTTGGATCTGGTGTTGCTTGTGGTTGTGGCGTAGGCCGGTAGCTACAGCTCCGATTAGATCCCTAGCCTGGGAACCTCCATATGCCTCAGGTGCAGCCCTAAAAAGAGAAAACGAAACAAAAAATTGCATCAAAAAGAATAAAATACCTAAACTTAACCAAGGAGATAAAATACTTAAATTCTAAAGACTATGAAACACAATTAATATTCTAAATCAATGATATTTCAATAAAAAAAGGAATGAAGTATTGACACATACTACAACATGCATAAACCTCAAAAGCATTACAAGTGAAAAAAGCCATACATATGCAAAATACCACATATGACTCCACTTATCTTAAATATCCAGAAAAGGCAAATATATATAGAAAATTTATCATTGGTTGCCCAGGCTGGGGGTAGGAATGGGGAGTGTTTGCAAATGGGCTCAAGGTATCCTTTTACAGTGATGGAAATTTTCCAAAATCGGAATGTGGTGATATATAACTGTAAATTTTCTAAAAAAATCACTGACTTATGACACTAAAATGAGTAAATTTTACAGTGTAAATTATACCTTACTAAAGCTGTTGAAAAACAGCTATGAAACCACCCTGCGGTTTCATATGTAATTTTGTCTTTTATACAGCTTGTATAGAAGACTTTGGGCAGCCTGATTCCCAAAGAGGATGTGGCAGGCCCCCCCAAAGTTGTAAACCAATCTTAATATTCTGGCTCTACCAATAGATGGGTCACGTGGCATTAGTGCCTGGCACCTAAGAGGCCTCAATAAATTAAACCATCTTTACAGTGTGATTTTACACCAAACATCTCATTTACCTAATACATGAAACTCAGTTGATTAGGGCATTTTTTTTTTTTTAAACTTAAGCAATCTCAAATTAATGACATGGCAATATTCCCCAGGGGAAAAGCTGTTAACAGTTGAAGTAGTCAGGATCGGTTAGACTTATAACAAGGTAAGTCACTCTTACACGCTGTAGAACCATTGGCTTAAGAGGAGGAGGTAGAGATGGGGGTGGGGAGGGGGAATGTCTGAAATCTCTGAGACCCAGGCTGACCAAGGTTTAACTGTACACCAACAGGAGTCATGGTAGACTAGCAGAGACTGAAAAATCGTGGGCAGGCTTTTCACCACCACTGCCGGTAAATGACACACCTCCCTTCTGCTAACATTTCACTCGCTCTCTAACCACAAAGAGGGGGATATTCAGGGGAGTAAATGAAATATTTGATGAGCATTGCAATCTGCCACATTTATCATTAAGGGGCCTGTCTTAGGATTCTCTTGCAAGGGCTAGAGACAACCTCCTTCTCCATCTATTTGATTAAGGACCACTGATCAGGAATTTGGGAACTTCAGATTCTTTCAAGCAAGTTTTGAGGTACGAGGCAAATACCCTGCTTGGTATCCCCGAAGCACTTTGCTTTTTGGGGAGGAGATGACCTCTGATTAACCTTTGTTTGCTCAACACTGAAGCTACCTTCTGATACATGGTAGAAGCTCACTGAGTAGCCAGTTGTGTCTCAAAGACACAGGTCAGGTGAAAGCCTACAGTCCGAGTAAGAACACCTCCCATCTTCCCATGGTGTTCTTCAGTCACAAGTTTTTGGTTTTTGGTTGAAATTCCTCCAATTTCATTAAACAGAACCAAGAAACACTACAAATTCTGAGGGAACAGGAGCAAGAACCAATGCAATGTGAACAATCACTTTTATTGCTTTACTGCACCATGACGAACGCCACATATAATAAAAATTATATCTGTAGTGCTATACAAAAACAATAAGCTCACTGCTTCAGAAGAATAGAAAGAAATGCATCAAGATTTATCCTATTCAGTCATGTGAAGGTATATGGACAAAAAGTCTCAAGAGATTGCTACCAATTTGCGCTCCATCATTTATAGTATTTAGTCCCTTAGCTTCCAGTCTCTGTTGCTGGAGTCATCTTAAGCTGCAATGTCAGATCTTTTTTTCTTTTTATGTTTTTGGCTATGCTCATGGCATGTGGAAGTTCTCAGGCCAGGGATGAAACCTGCACCACAGCAGCAACCTGAACCACAACAGTGACAATGCCTTTAACCCTTAAGCCACTGAGCCAGCAGAGAACCCTGCAATGTCAGTTTTATCATTCTCAAATATGACCTTTAAAACCCAGGACCCGGAGTTCCTGTTGCAGCTCAGCAGAAACGAATCTGAATAGCATCCATGAGGACAGAGGTTGGATCCCTGGCCCTGCTCAGTGGGTTAAGGATTCAGCATTGCTGTGAGCTGTGGTATAGGTTGCAGATGTGGCTCAGATCCCATGTTGCTGTGTTTGTGGTGTAAGGTCATCAGCTACAGCTCTGATTCGACCCCTACCCTGGGAACCTCCATATGCTGTGGGTATGGCCCTAAAAAGACAAAAAACAAAACAAAAACAAAAACAAAAAACAATCAATGACCCAGGACTTGACTCCTTAATTCTGGCAGTTTTGACTCTTCATGTAACTTCTTAACCTTTTTTTTTTTTTTTTAAATCTAAAGTCCCCAAATGAACATTCTGCTGTGTCAGGGATAATTATTCTTTAGCTGCACATATTTGCTAACAAGTCCCCCACTACCTGGGATGCCATTTCTTTCCTCTTCCATCTATTGAAATTTTGCCCATTGCTCAAGCTCCAAATGGGTCTTAACCCTACTTTGAAACTCTCCCTGAATATTTCTGCTCACACTGATTTGAGCACCTGAAGCAGCTATGGTCTGTAACAGCCATCTATGCATCAAGAATTATACAAAAGTTTTCATTTAAACCTATTTTGAGTCTCTTTCTAGAGTATGAGCTCCTTAAGAATATATTTTATTTTATAGCCCCATATATAGATTAACAGAGGACCCTTAAGAAATATTTACTGCATACCTGAGTTGGGCCTTATAAAGGTAAAGATGTGCCACCAGGTATTATATTTACTAGCTGAATCTTGAAGAATCTTCAAGATGTTATATTTTGGAATTATATATTGGCTGGATTCTTTAAAAAGTTGCTATTTCAAATATATATTTTAATATACATTATTCTCATTTATCAATATTTTCCTGAACATTTATATTTTAGTTTTAGTAAAAATATCGTTTTTGAAAATATAAATGCTAGATTTCATTTTTGAGAATTTATCCTTACATCCACTACCTATTGATTCTGTTTCATATACCAATATTATATTTTCCTTGGTCATTAGCCGATCTGACCCTGCTACAAATGTAAACAAAACCCAATTCCAAAGACGATGATAATTTTGTCTTATATCCTTTAACAGATGGATTGTCTATTATGCTAGGTTTTAAACAAAAACATCCATTTTGCTTGATAATTACAATAACATTAAGACATTAAATCTATATTAAAGCAACAACAAAATACAGCTTCTTGGAGTATAAAATAATTTATAATTAATCTTATTACCTTGGTCCTTTTATCATTCAAAAATCCACTGCTAATCCCAGGATAACATTTTCTCTAAAGAGAAAAATAGCCTCTGAAAATCTTTCTCCCTGCCACTCTGACATTATAGCTGTATTTTATCTGCTTTTCCTTTGACAGTCTCCTTTAAAACTAGCAAAAAAAAAAAAAAAATCAGAATAGTTTATTTAACTCTGTAGAATCCTTTGTCAGTTACCCTGTGTGCCTTGAGAGGTTGTCCGTTTCTTTTTCCATTGAATTACACTCTTGACTCGGCAGCCTGATTTTCCAGATTGGTCCACGCTGCATCGGTTTGGTGATTTTTTGTAAGGATTGATAACCATGAAAGAGTCTAAAAATAGGGCAGTTCCAGACTAAATTGGAACAGTCTTTTCCCGTAAAGCAATCTGGTATCTCACAAAATTCCAAGAAGAATGAATGACAGAGCATGCACCAATAGGAAGTGGAGAAAAGTATTTTGTCTAAGTTTACTACCCAATCCTTGGGAGCCAGAGGTGGGAATTTTAAAATAGGGTTGTCCTTTCCTTGGAATTTTCTTAAAGTGGTATCCCCTCCTGTTGAAGTCTGCCAAAGATTGCCAAATCACTAATTCTAAATTAGAGAATTTTTCCTCCGTTTTGAGTTAGGCAAAGTGTAAACTTGGCACTTGACAAATTTAGAGAATTTTAAGAGAATCACATGGCTACTTTTGTGTCTATTTCAAAGGGCAGAAGTTATTTCAAGATAATTCATTTTTTCATGATCAAATATAAGTTAATGTACTTAAATATTTCATTTTTAGAGAAATGCAAACTAAGAGGCTAACACTGATTGCTTTTAAAAAAATTGGTCTAGCTATAGTTAATCTTTTTTTTTTTTTTGTCTGTATGACTCTTCAATATTAGGAGCAAATCGTATTATTTGGGTTGATCTTAAACATCCTAAAGATTTTTGTTTTTACACAAACTGTAGGTTTTCTCATTTTAAGTCTAGGAAAAAGTTCAAGTTCTTAAGTATTTACAAATCTGTATAAAGGGTTTTAGAAGTACATGACATACACCATGCATATACTTTAGAAAACTCTGAAGACTAGTTTACTAAATAGATAATTGCTAATATTGCATTATAACTCATACCTTTTTTGGGATAGGTGTTATTTTTATTTAATATAACTGCTTTTCAGGCTACTTAATCTCTAACGGAAATTATATACACCAACGTAAATCTATAAAGTCAAAGCTGCTTGACAATGAACCGCTAGATAATCAACGTTAGGCTTTCCAAAGAGGTTACCCTCTTTTCAATAGTACCTGTGTCATAGGACAGCTGTGAGAGTTAAGTGAAATAATCTAGCGCAGCTCTTAGAACGCTGCCTGGTACACAGTAAACGACTGGGTATTAAAATTGCTGTAATGCACAGAATTACATTAGAGGACTAGTGAGTCAGTGACAGTACGAATGAAAGAACAGATCAGTTACTGGTGGTTCCCGAGGTTGGAGCCGACTAAATCACCCCCACAAAACCCTAAGCCAAAAGCCAAATGCGAGAGCAACCCCTAACACCGGAGCCGGAAGCAAAGGCCGAGTGGGGCGCGGGGCAGGCTTAGAGAAGGCCCTTTTTTCAGCGAATAGGCATGTCGCTTGGAAAACGGGCATCTTATCCCACCTATCGCAAAACCGTAAGAGCAGAGGCGTAATATCGCGAGGTTCCGTTCTTCTCTGCTCTGCTCTGCCTTTCCCCCAAGCTCCAAAGTGCGAGTTTCGCCCCGCCCCGCCCCTCTACGCCCGCGCCCCGCCCCATCCCCTCCCGCGTTGCGCCCGGCCCCGCCCGCCCGGCCTCGGCCTGCGGTCCGGCGCTCCTGCGCCCGGGAGCGCTGGCTCCTCTGGCGCCGAGGTGAGTGTGGCGCTTCGTCGCGTCGATGTCCTTTGTAGCAAAGCCCTCTAGCCGGGCCATTGGCTCTGGCCTGGGTCAGGCAGAAGCGTCCTGGCCGCGGCGAGTGGACCTCGGCCCAAGCGGGCCCGTCAGGGCCTCGGGTCAGCACGGCTCCCGGGCCCTCCTCGCTCTCCTTGGCTCGGTACCGGCTCTAAAATTCCTGCTACTGGGCTCGCTACTCCCCAACGGTGACCACCTCAATGTTTGGTTAACTCGGGCCAAATGGCATGTGTTTTGACTAAACTTCTGTCAGCCTTCTCAGTACTGAGAAAATAACCTTTAAAAATGCTTTTAATACACGTTTTAAAATTCTCTAGTCTCCAATATTAGGAAACTGAAATATTTTACCGAATTAACTATGGAAGTCAGTCTAAGGGACTCCTTTCCTTAAAAAAATGTGTGGAATTTTCTTAAGATGGACAGGTTTGTTTGCTTTAGGTAATAATAAAGTAGACTGGTGTTTAGCTGTCAGAAAACTGATGTGGAGGTGCAGTTACATACTGCTAGTGTTCAGCCTACCATTTGCTTTTTATAGATAAGAGGTAGCAAAGGAAATATGTGTAAGAAAATTATCCCGGTAAAGGCCATCTTGCCAAGGACTGCAGTGAATGCATATTGGAAAACCTTTACCGTTATTTATTACTGGCACCTTTCAGATTTCATTTGTGTAGCTTTCATCTCCCAAACTCTCTTTCTAGCATGGTGCATTTTAACGGTGTAATTAACCTTTTAAAGACAGCCAGTCCCACCCATCAGGATTCAGCAGGATTAGAAGGCAAGCCATCAGGTTACCCTCTTTTCTTATTGGAACTTCCCTCAGTGAGGGTGGGTTTTGCTTTGTAGTCTTAGATTTGTGTAAGCTTTGCCTACCACTTGAATAATAATAGGAAGCAGCACAGGCCTCCTGAAATTCATGAAAAGCTGCATTTTAGAGCAGCTTGCGGGCTTTGGCGTCTTCCACTTGTGTTGGAATTCTACAAGTTATGCTCTGAGAAACTCGGTTTGCGTAGGTTTAAAATGAGCTAAATAATGTTAATTGCAATGCAGAGTTTTAAGGATTAGAGATCTTTATGGCACCTAGTTAGCAGTCAGCATGTAGTCCCTACAAGCCAACCTTGGATCAGAGATGAAAAAAAAATTTCCCTTTTAGTATTACTTGTCCTACTTTCAACCACTCATCAGCTTTTTAGGGCCTGCTTTGTGCTAGAGGCAGGTTTTCAAAATTAAAGAAAGCAGCAAGATCTCTGCCCCTAAGAAGCTTACAATAGAGTCTCTTGGCTAGATTGACACTATACAGATAACACCAATAAATATATAGATTACAAATTGTGAGGAGTCTTACAAAGAAAGAGTAAGAGAGAATACTTTTGTTTGGGATGGGCAAGTGATGTTTACACTGAAACCTGAAGGGTAATGGGACAGGGCTTTCAGGGTTAAGAGGGGAGCAGCAAGTGGTGTTAAGAGTTTGGTGCTTTCGAGTACTAGAAAAGCCCTGGAGATTGGTGAGAAGCCAAGGAGGGTGCTGCCAGCCTGGAGAAGTGGGTAGGGCCAGATTGTGAAGAGCCCTTACTACCTGGTAAGTTTGATTTTCTAAATAAACCTTTGAAAGGTTTATTTAAGATGTATTTGAGTAAGGAGTGAGTTTACTTAAGAGAGGGAGATACAATTGAACTTACTTTTTAAAAGGCTCCCTGCTAAGTAATTAATGTATTGCAAAGTGATTAGAGCAGACACAGGGAGACCAGTAACATACATGGACAGGCAGGAGATGACAGTGGCTTTCCTTTGCGGTGGATGGAGAGATGTGGATAGGTTTGAGGTGTACGTTGGAGTTGGAAACCATAGGCCTTGTGATAGATTGGAGATGCTGGATAAATAACCAGGTGGAATCATTCAAGACTTCCAGCTTTGCAGGTGGTGGGAAAGACTGGGGAAGATTTGTGTTGGTAATGAAAATGGAAAGCTCTTTTTTGAATGTAAGTTTGAGATGCTCCTGAGAATCTAGACTATCTACAGTTTACTCCACCTGCAAATAATTACCCAGAAGTCTTCTCTTCCCACACAGAATCACGGATGTTATTGCTAGTCTAGTTCCCCAGGGAGAGAATTAAGATGTGGAAAGATTATCTTGTTCAAAGTCACATAATATGTCTCATAAAAATAGGTGAGTAGGTAGAATATGGGAAGGTATTGGACTCTTATGTTCTATTGGGGGTATTATTGAATATTCCATATTCTCTGCCCTTTTATGTAAAATGGCAAGTACTTATTGGGAGTTAAAGTTTGCAAATAATAGAAAATAACAAAAAAGAAAACTCTGCTTATTGAAAGCTTATGTTACTACATTTTGTACTAACTTGGTATTAATTCCCAGTGAAAATAGTTTTTCTTAAGAAAAAACATTTTATTTGAAAGATACTTTCCTTTGGAGAGTTTGACAAAGGGTGCCCAATAAACCAGAGTAGAATCTTTGAACAAAGCTCATCTTTTTACTGTCTGAGTATTTACTGTCTGAGTATCCTGTAGAATCCTGTCCGTCTATGTATGTAAAGACCTCAGGCTTTAAAATCCCCTGCTCATCCTTTCCCACCTCAAGAAAAAAAGATCCCTGTTCCTTTATGAGCTGTTTGACCTTGGACAAAGTATTGAAGCTCTGAGTTTGTTTCTTCTCCTGGTAAGTGATTGTGAAGTTTGTTTCTGATCTGTGCCTAGTTGATAAGATGGCAATGAGATGTTATTTCTCTTCCTACCCTTTTCAGGTCAGAGCTGGAAGGGAATTCTATTTGTTCTGGGTTCTGGCCCTTACCAATAAATTGCTGTCTCCATTTTATGTTAGGCTACTGAGGCCCAGAGAGATTATAATAGAAAAGTACAGAATTCCTATTTCCTAGTGCAGTATTTCTTCTTTCATTGAAATAATGAAGTAAAACTCTATGTTCCCAGGCCTATTTCTTTGCTACTTCTGATCTGCAAAGCTAAGCAAGAAAGAAAAGAAAATAAAGAGATAAAAGGAAGAAAATATTAGAATATAGGACAATATTTAAATAGTAAGAAGTGAAGAGACTGAAGCTGTAAATGATCTAGTTATATGAATTTAAATTTTTTTGAGGTATCTTAAGCTGAGACAAAATAACGTAGTTCACAAAGGAAATGGGTTTGCTGTGTCTGATTTTTAAGCTTTTTCTTTGGTTGCATATTATGAAACTAGTCTCTCTTCTCTTAGATAGGGATTCCTATCTCAAGTTTAAGAATTATTTTTCAGGTAGGACTATTTCTACTAAGTAGTAAATATTGCTTAAATAGCATATTTTTATTAAATAGTTATTTTAATCTTTTAAAGATCTGTGAACATTTAGTTGTTGTGAAAGAAAATACAGGAATTGATATGTAACTCTCTTTTTAATGTCTGCAAATAGCTGTATATGCCAACTGCCTTATTTGACAGTGCTTGTTAGCAGTATTATAAATTTCAGTTTTTTTGTTCTCTTTAGAAATGGACCAATTTTGACAAGATGTAGTGCTGCAGTGTGCCTGATGGAATACATTCAGTCATGGCATCTGAACTTTGTAAGACGATCTCTGTGGCAAGGCTGGAAAAGCACAAGAATTTGTTCTTAAATTATAGGAATCTGCAGCATTTCCCGTTGGAGTTACTGAAAGATGAGGGACTACAGTACTTGGAGAGACTTTATATGAAAAGGAACTCCCTTACAACCTTGGTACAGTATTATATTGCATTTTTTTAAAAAGTCATTTATAATGTGGTCCTGATCAAGATGTATTTTACATATCCTAAGATATCCAGACCAAAGTGTATATCCTCTCTTGTTATATAAACAGGTAATAAAAGTATACACACAAGGGATTCTCATTAGGTAAGAATTCCCAATCCAGGTTCCTATAGTTATGAGGTTACAGGAGTTGTGTAGGAAAGCATTCACTAATGTACCACTTATAAAATTAGTCCTCTTCAGAAACCCCTCTTTATTTAGCCTATCTGGGCTTGTGCTTTCTTTGTGTGTTAAGATTGCTGGATAAGGAGTTCCTGTTGTGGTTAACGAACCTGACTAGTGTCCATGAGGATGTGGGTTCCATCCCTGGCCCTGCTCAGTGGGTTAAGGATCTGGCATTGCCATGAGCTGTGGTGTAGGTCGAAAACTTGGCTCAGATTTCACACTGCTGTGGCTGTGGTGTAGCCCGGCAGCTACAGCTCTGATTCAGCCACTAGCCTGGGAACTTCCACATGCTGTGGGTGAGGCCCTAAAAAGACAAAAGACAAAAAAAAAAGAAAAAAAGATTGCTGGGTGATTTATGGATGTTACAGTACCCACCTGACCAGTTAAAAGGTAAAGAAGATAGGAGTTCCCGTTGTGGCTCAGTGGTTAACGAATCCTACTAGGAACCATGAGGTTGCAGGTTCGATCCCTGGCCTTGCTCAGTGGATTAAGGATCTCGTGTTGCCATGAGCTGTGGTGTAGGTCACAGATGTGGCTTGGATCCTGCGTTGCTGTGCCTCTGGTGTAGGCTGGTGGCTACAGCTCCAATTAGACCCCTAGCCTGGGAACTTCCGTATGTTGCAGGGTTCGGCCCTAGAAAAGGCAAAGACAAAAAGACCAAAGAAAAAAAAAGTAAAGAAGATAAAGATCAACAAGGATGACTTTGATTTAGAAGTATTTAAAAAAAAAGAATGTTTTGAAGATTAAAAGGTTAAGATAGGCATTAGGAAGCTTGATGTAGCCTTCGAGTGTTTGGAAAAAACCCAAAACCCCCAAAGTAAAAAAACTTTATGATTGCACTGTGAAATCTAATGGCTTTGACATGAGCTATCATCCAGTTTTTTGGAAAAATCTTTGTCACAAAAGCCAATATTTGATTCACTCTTTTTGTGTTCTAGAAATAAGCACATGGTAATCATTATACCCTAAATTTTATTACCTATAACGTTAAAAAAACTATAATATTTTTCAAGAGAATGCAAGTCTATCAAACTTTTATTCCCACTATTCATTATGAAATTTGGTCTTTGTTTTAAACAGGTTGCTTTATGTGGCTTTTCTGATTTCACTTAACTTCATTTGAATCTTACACTTGAATTCTAGTTCTTAATCATTTTTGATGATTTATGATATCTTGTTCCTTTGTGAGCAGACCCATTCTTCATTCCCTTCTCTATAGTAGGCTTTGCTAAATATCTGAAAGTATACCTTACAGGCTTCATATATATGGAGTGTTTTCCTGGAAAAGCTTTTATTTGATCTGTGTAAATTATCTAAAATGGGTAGAAAACATTATATAATTTGTTTATCTTTACTGTGTCTGAAAGTAAGTAGAAATAGATCTTTCATTTTTAGTGTTTGGCATATTAGTATAGATGTTATTTTGCATGCTTAGTTAGATTTTTTAATTAGACTTTTCACTTTTTTAACTTTAGTAATCTCTATATTAATCCTTTTTGCAAAATCATCATTACATGAAGTGAAACTATATTTACCTTTTGGAGAAGAAGTGCTGTAAGAAATAATCTGTCAAGGATTATAGCCCAGATTTTCTCATGTTTGTTGTTGATGTACAAAGAAAAAATTGTGAGTGGATTACTTTTTAACTATTCATCATAGTCCATAAGGGTAGACTTTGTTCAAAGAGATTGACCTTTGTTTATAAAAGCTACAATAAACTTTTGGTTTAGTGGCAGTTTATCAGCTGCAGTTTTCTATTTATGGAAATATTTAAGTATCTACTATACAATTTAAAGATATATTGGCTCCCAAGCATGAATTTCAAGTTCATGCTTTGCTACCTTCATATTCATTGAAGATTAAATTGTTGCATATATTTATAATGATTGGTATATGTATTTTATTTTAATGCTTTCTCTTAACTGGAACATTTGATTCATGTGTATTGAAGAGCTTTTTTTTTTTTTTTTTTTTTTTTTTTGCTACTCCCACAGCATGTGGAAGTTCTTAGGCTAGGAATCAAACCTGCAACACAGCAGTGGCAACACCAGGCCCTTAACCCACTGAGCCACCAGGGAACTCCTCAAAGAGCTTTTTATTTTATTTTTTTATACTTTTTGCTTTTTGGGGCCACACCTGTGGCATATGGAGGTTCCCAGGCTGGGGGTCCAGTCAGAGCTACAGCTGTTGGCCTATGCCACAGCCGCAGCAACACCAGATCCAAGCTGCGTCTGTGACACAGATCATGGCAACACTGGATCCTATAACCCACTGAGTGAGGCCAGGGATCGAACCTGCAACCTCATGGTTCCTAGTCGGATTTGTTTCCATCGCGCAGTGACCGGAACTCCTTAAGAGCTTTTTAAACTATAAAGTGCCATACGTCATATATGGGGATAGTGGGAATGGTAGCATCCATCCCCTACCAAGACTATACTGAGTGTAAGAGAGCTAACTTATATCCACTGTAGTCTGGGAATGGCTTACTGCACAGATTTTGAAAGCTGGTGAAATGGTGCTTGCTCTAAACTAGTGACTTCAGGCTTTTAGAATATTTGCTGGTGTTATTGACAAAGTATATTTCCTATAGAAATATAGAGGTTTAGTATGTGAAATTTGACTTAATACTGCAGTACTCCCCACAGGAGGAAAAAAACCACATTATTGGAAGCATATATTATCTCAAAAAACACATTATGGGTTAATTGGCCTTTTTCTAAAAAAAATAAAAAAGAAGCTTGGGAACTTACAGGTCATTTCTATTTGCACATTGTTTTTATTACTTCTTATTAACATTGTTTTATTTTGGAGTTCTTGTTGTGACTCAGCATTAATGAACCCGACTAGTATCCATGAGGATAAGGGTTCGATCCCTAGCCTCACTCAGTGGGTTAAGGATCCAGGATTACTGTAGGCTCTGGTGTAGATTGCAGATGTGGCTTGGATCCCGTGTTGCTGTGGCTGTGGTGTAGGCTGGCAGCTGCAGCTCTGATTCAAATCCTAGTCTGGGAACTTCCATATGCCATAACTGTGGCCCTAAAACCAACCAACTATCCAACCAATCAAACAAAGCATTGTTTTATTTTGTGTAAGTGCCCTTTCTTCAACATTCCCCTTCCCCTGGCCCTCATCCTCTGAAGGCTCTTGGTGAGAAGAGAAGTCAATGATGCCTGATTTCTCTCCTTCCTTTTACCCCCAAGTTGCTTGGTATTGCACAGTGGTTTGTATCTGTAGGATGATTGTATGTCAAGTGCTTAGAACTTAGGGAATGCCCATGTTAAAATTAAAGCACAGGGAAAAGCCTTTTTTAATACTAAAAAGAATATACTTTTCATATT
This sequence comes from Phacochoerus africanus, assembly GCF_016906955.1. Taxonomy (NCBI): domain Eukaryota; kingdom Metazoa; phylum Chordata; class Mammalia; order Artiodactyla; family Suidae; genus Phacochoerus; species Phacochoerus africanus. Next base: position 139,912,442 of record NC_062545.1, read on the forward strand.
TTATGTACAAAAATGATATATGCCCTCATATCAAATAAGAGAGGAATATTGGAAAGTAGTAGTCTTGCTGTCTGTTCATCCAGTTCTCTGCTTTGGAATAACTGGTGTTAATGGTTTGGTTGTGTCCTTCCCCCCCCCTTTTTTTTTTCCAATAAAAGAGTTTTATGCTTTACATATTTCTCTTCAGATTTCTCTCTTCACTTCATTCTTCTTCCACTAATTTCTAGGCCAAGAAATATACATGCATCCTCATATTTAGGATCAAGTCTCAAATATTGGATTGCTAAGTCAAAGGGTAGGCGCATTTTACATTTTAAAGTACTTCTTAGTAGTGTTTCATTATGAGTTATTGCCATGTATTTGTATAACGGAGAAATCTTAAAGTTTTAAAAAATGAGTCGATTAATATAGGAATCCATTTACGTAATTAATAGGTAAATAAGAAGTAATTAGGAAATATTATGATTTGGTCCCTAACATTTATCTTAGAATATGTTTTTTTTTGTTTTTTTTTGTCTTTTTGCCTTTTCTAGGGCTGCTCCCACGGCATATGGAGGTTCCCAGGCTAGGGGTCTAATCGGAGCTATAGCCACCGGCCTATGCTAGAGCCACAGCAACGCGGGATCTGAGCTTTGTCTGCAAGCTACACCATAGCTCATGGCAATGCCGGATCCTTAACCCACTGAGCAGGGCTAGGGATCGAACCCGCAACCTCATGGTTCCTAGTCGGATTCGTTAACCACTGCGCCATGATGGGAGCTCTTATCTTAGAATATGTTTTAAAGAATTCTTCTATAATTATTTTAAATGCAGTTCAAGAATTATTAAGTGTATCGCTTCTCAGCCTTTTGGCTAAGATTAAGTGAAGAATTATTAAGTGTCTGATCTTTGAGGTAGTTTGAAGATAAATAAGAGAATAGGAGATATAGGTTCTGTGTTTGCCATATGATGGTATTCACATAGTCGTTGAATGAATAAAGAAATGATTTTAAAGTAGATTAGCATACCTGTAATATAAGTATAAGAGTTCCAGACTGAGAGCCTCTGAGGGCAGGGACTCTGTCTTAAATTTTGTTCACCCAGTGCCTGGCCTACTGCCTAATTTGTAGGACTCATAATCTTAACTTTTTGTAGCAGGATTATAAAAGATTTTTAAAAGAAGGCACTATTGGCTTGGACCCTGAAGAATGGCTTCAACAGGAACTTAGAAGGAAAACTATCATTGATTCATTTACCATGTATTTGTTAAGTATTTACTCTGTGCCCAAGTACTCTTCAAGGCACGGACAATAGATACATCATGGAACAAATCCTTATTTTCGTGGAATTTTTGTTCCTTGGTATCTCAAGCTGAAGAAAAAAATGTAAACTGAGATTCCATGGCACATAGTTCAAGGGACAAGTCTAGGCATCTATTTTATTGAACCATTTATTCAAAAAGTTAAATGTGTAAAATAGATACAACCGAAGCTATTCTTATTTAGGGGAGTGGGTAGGCAGGAGTCTTGCTTAATCTGCATCTACTTCCTTTCCAAGGAACTGTATGGACTGTTTAGGAGAGCACAGGATGGAGTAGAAACAGAGTTTGTGAGGGAAAAAGCAGGAGATAAAACTGAGATGAGAATTCTGCCTCGGGCCAGGTTATGTTGAATCTTAAATGCCTTAGTCCCCTAGAAGTTAGAACTATATTCTCTTGGCAGTGTAGAGCCACTGAATATTTTTTGAACATGGAACTAATAAAGTTACAACTTTTAGATATTATTCTTTGGAATCTTTTCTGGGTAAGAGTTTTGTAAATTTATTAAGTTTATTTCATTGACTATGTCACTTTCTCTTGATTGTTTTAAACAAAATCAAGTAGATGAATTTTAAACTGACTGCTATAGCATGTGGCCATGGAAACAAATAATTAATAAACAGTCTATAATAGGAATAGAAGAGAGTTTTATTCAAACAAAACTGAGGACTATAGCCTGGGAGACATAGATTCAAGAAGCACTTGAATTGTTCTGCATGTTATGCTGGACCACAAAATAGGCTTATTTAGGCAAAATTTCAAAGTTACCTAAGTTGTTTGTTAAGACTTACATTTGGAACTGGCAAGAAGTGAGGGTGTTTGTTAGGTAAGGATTGTTTGGGGTGTGAAGTGGTTGCATGGTTAAAAGGGAAGACCTTGAGACCATAAGGATGCAGCTAGTAGCTGCTAGCAGATATTGTTCTGAGAGTAGCTGGTGGTGTCCTTGAGTTTGATATAGTTCAGAAATTGCAAGTTCTTAGTGATGCAGAAATGTGTCTGAAACCACATCCGCAGTGGCCTCTCAGCTCCATTTTGAGTGCTTGAATCACAGTGACTCCATTTAGATTTTTAAATACATTTTTTAATGGTTAAAGCAGATACACAATGCCTGTTTGGCAGGCCATAAGACAAGCTATTCTAGTTGGCAAAAAGTTCAGGTCAAGTCATGTATAAGCTAGAATAACTTTCCATACCTCAGTATGTGAAAATTTCTTCCATTACATGATATTCCTTCAATTATGTCACATATTTAAGGTATCTTCGTGTACTGGTTGCTATGCCAGAGTCCAGGGTGTTAAATGAGACAGATGTAGGCACTGTCCTCATGTAGCCTCTGCTCTTGCCAGGAAGATAGACGTTAAATAGTAATTTCTCTAGATTCCTCATGCGTACAGAGTGCTGGTTTGGTCTACAGTATGGTTTGTTTAACCTACACTAGGGATCACTCTGAGAAAGTGATAGTAGGCTGAGACAGGAGAGATAACATAGGCATTGATGGAGAAGTTTACAAATGGAAAAGCATGGTCTGAGGCCCTGACATTGGAAGCAGCAGGCAAGATCAAAGAAATGAAGATCAGCTGATGGTAGCTGGCACACACAGAGTGAAAGGACAGCTAAAGAGGCTGTAGGAGCCAGACCATTCAAAATCTTGAGCATGTTTGGAATCGTAATTTGGGGACAGTTTCTTAGCCAAGACACTCATGTAGGGGTAGAAAGTGTGGTAGCTTTAGAGGTGGGGAAAAGACTTCAGGTGGTACAAAATAAGCCAGACTTGGTCATTTCAAGTATTCCACTCCCCTGGCCACAGTGATTGGCTCACCCTGGAGTCTTTAACTGGGACTTTTGCAGAAAAGACACACTCCATTGATTGCTAAACAGAAAACTAAAGCTGAAGCTGCTGGTGACTGTCTTGGCTACTACCTGAGAATGAAGCAGAGGTGAGAAGGAGAGCTGGGTGGTAAAGAGAGAAGGCTTCTTGATGACATCATTTGAATACCTGCATCCAGCATCCCTGGAATTAGATTTATCCCTGGGTTTTTTTTTTCCAATACCTTTTTTTATTCATTGAACACATTTATGGAATGTCTATTATATGATAGTTACTTGAGTTAATACTGTCTTTTTCTCCTCCTTTTCCTCTTATTCCTCCTTTTTGCTGAAACTCAAGTTTTATATTTTCTTTTTCTTTGAAACTAAAGAATTCCTTATTAATAATATGGCTTCTACATTTTAAGTTTAAATAGCTGTGGTTTCCTGAGTTAAGGAATATTAGAGGTGCAGCAAGTTTGGGAGAGTAAAAGTATTCTCAGGACCCTTGAGAGTTCTGAATAGATACATATAAATATGGGAGTTTGTGTCATATTGATGATAATTGAAGCCAAGAGCAAGAGTGATATGACTTAAAAATTGAGAAAGAAATTCCTTTAAATTTCTGCACTTAAAAGTTGGGTGTAAGGTGAGGAGCAGCTGTCAGAAAGGCAGAAGGAAAACCAGGAGATTGATATTATGGAGGACAGAGGAGGAGAGAGTGTTTTAAGAGGAGTGATTGGAGCTTGATATACAGTCAGTATTTATCCAAAAACTTTATTTTTTTAATTAGTGAATTTTATTACATTTATACACGTACAACAATCATCACAAACAAATTTTAAGGCATTTCTATCCCAAACTCTCAGTGCATCCCCCCACCCCACAACCTGTCTCATTTGGAAACCATACGTTTTTCAGTCTGTGAGTCAGTATCTGTTCTGCAAAGAAGTTCATTGTGTCCTTTTTTTAAATTCCACATGTAAGGAATAGTATTTGATGTTGGTGTCTCATTGTCTGACTGACTTCACTTAGCATGATAATTTCTAAGTCCATCCATGTTGCAAAAAATGCTGGTATTTCTTTCCTTTCAATGGGTTGAGTAATATTCCATTGTGTATATGTACATCTTCTTGATCCACTCCTCTGTCCATGGGGATTTAGGATGTTTCCATGTCTTGGCTATTGAAAAGAGTGCTGCAGTGAACATCGGAGTACATGTGTCTTTTCAAGTCATGGTTTTTTCTGAATAGATGCCCAGGAGTGGGATTGCTGGATCCAATGGTAGTTCTATTTTTAGTTTTCTGAGGGATCTCCATACTGTTTTCCACAGTGGTTGCACCAATTTACAATCCCACCAACAGTGTACTAGAGTTCCTTTTTCTCCACACTCTCTCCAGCACTTATTGTTTGTAGACTTTTCGATGATGGCCATTCTGGCTGGTGTAAAGTGGTACCTCATAGTGGTTTTGATTTGCATTTCTCTAATGATGAGTGATGTTGAACATCTTTTCATGTGTTTTTTGGCCATCTGTATGTCTTCTTTGGAGAATTGTCTGTTTAGATCTTCTGCCCATTTTTGGATGGGGTTGTTTGTGTTTTTGGTATGGAGCTGCAGAAGGTGTTAATAAATTTTGGAGATGAATCCCTTGTCAGTTGATTAACTTGCAAAGATTTTCTCCCATTCTGTGGGTTGTCTTTTTGTGTTGTTTAGGGTTTCCTTTGCTGTGCAGAAACTTTGAAGTTTGATTAGGTCCCATTTATTTATTTTTGTTTTTACTGTCATTACTCTAAGAGGTGGATGAGAAGATGTTGCTGTTGTTTATGTCAGAGAGGGTTTGGCCTATGTTCTCCTCTAAGAGTTTTATAGTATCTGGTCTTATTTCTATGTCTTTAATCCATTTGGAGTTTATTTTTGTGTATGGTGTTAGGGAGTGTTCTCATTTCATTCTTTTCCATGTGGCTGTCCAGTTTTCCCAGCACCACTTATTGAACAGGCTGTCTTTTCTCCATTGTATCTTCTTGCCCCCTTTGTCATAGATGAGCTGGCTGTAGGTGTGTGGGTTTAATTCTGGGCGTTCTATCCTGTTCCACTGATTCGTATTTCTGTCTGTGCCGGTACCATACGGTTTTGATGACTGTTGCTTTGTAGTATCGTCTGAAGTCCAGGAGCCTGATTCCTCCAGCTCCATTTTTCTTTTTCAGGATGTCTTTGTCTATTCTGGGTCTTTTGTGCTTCCAAACAAACTTTAAAATATTTTGTTCAAGTTCTGTGAAAAATGTCCTTGGTAATTTGATAGGGATTGCATTGAATCTGTAGATTGCCTTGGGTGGTATAGTTATTTTGATAATATTGACTCTTCCAGTCCAAGAGCATGGTGTGTCTTTCCATCTATTTGTGTCATCTTTGATTTCTTTCATCAGCCTCTTATAGTTTTCAGAGTACAGGTGTTTTGTCTCTTTAGGTAGGTTTATTACTAAGTATTTTATTCTTTTGGATGTGATGGTAAACGGGATTGCTTCCCTAATTTCTCTTTCTGATCTTTCATTGTTAGTATATAGAAATGCTGTCAATTTCTGTGTATTGATTTTGTATCCTGCGACTTTGCCAAATTCATGGATGAGCTCTAACAGTTTTCTGGTAGAGTCTTTAGAATCCTCTAGGTATAGTATCATGTCATCCACAAATAGTGATAGTTTTACTTCTTCTTTTCCAATTTGGATTCCTTTTATCTCTTTTACTTCTCTGATTGCTGTGGCTAGGACTTCCAAAACTATGTTGAAGAGTAGTGGTGAGGGTGGACATCCTTGTCTTGTTCGTGATCTCAGTGGGAATTCTTTCAGCTTTTCGCCATTGAGAATGATGTTAGCTGTGGGTTTGTCATATATGGCCTTTATCATGTTGAGGTAGGTTCCCATTATGCCCACTTTCTGAAGGGTTTTTATCAGAAATGGGTATTGGATTTTGTCAAAGGCTTTTTCTGCATCTATTGAGAGGATCATGTGGTTTTTATTTTTCAGTTTCTTAATGTGGTGTATCACACTTATTGACTTGCAGATATTGAAGAATCCTTACCTCTCTGGGATAAATCCCACTTGATCATGATGTACAATCCTTTTAATGTATTGTTGGATGCGATTTACTAGTATTTTGTTGAGGATTTTTGCATTGATGTTCATCAGTGATAATTGGCCTGTAATTTCTTTTTTTGTGGTACCTTTGTCTGGTTTTGGTATGAGGGTGATGGTGGCCTCATAGAATGAGTTTGGAAGTATCCTTTCCTCTGCAATTTTTTGGAATAGTTTCAGAAGGAGAGGTGTTAGCTCTTCTCTAAATGTTTGATAGAATTCGCCTGTGAAGCCATCTGATCCTGGACTCTTGTTTGTTGGAAGTTTTTTAATCACATTTTCAATTTCAGTTTTTGTGATTGGTCCCTTCATCTTTTCTATTTCACCTTGGTTTAGTCTTGGAAGATTGTACTTTTCTAAGAAGTTGTCCATTTCTTCTAGATTTTCCATTTTATTGGCATATAGTTGCATATAGTAAGTAGTTTCTTATGATCCTTTGTATTTCTGTGATATCTGTTGTTACTTCTCCTTTTTCATTTCTAATTTTATTGATTTGAGTCTTCTCTCTTTTTTTTGTCTTTTTTTTTTTGTTGTTGTTGTTGTTGCTATTTCTTGGGCCGCTCCCACGGCATATGGAGGTTCCCAGGCTAGGGGTTGAATCGGAGCTGCAGCCACCGGCCTACGCCAGAGCCACAGCAACGCGGGATCCGAGCCGCATCTGCAACCTACACCACAGCTCACGGCAATGCCGGATCGTTAACCCACTGAACAAGGGCAGGGACCGAACCCGCCACCTCATGGTTCCTAGTCGGATTCATTAACCACTGCATAGTCTTCTCTCTTTTTTGCTTGATAAGTCTGGCTAAGGGTTTATCAATTTTGTTGATCTTTTCAAACAACCAGCTTTTTGTTTCGTTGATCTTTTCTATGGTTTTCTTCATTTCTAGTTCATTGATCTCTGCTCTGATCTTTATGATTTCTTCTACTAACTTTAGGTCTTGTCTGTTCTTCTCTCTCTAGCTACTTTAGATGTAAAGTTAGGTTGTTTATTTGAGATTTTTCTTGTTTCCTGAGGTGGGCTTGTATTGCTGTAAGCTTTCCTCTTAGAATGGCTTTTGCTCCATCCCATGGGTTTTGGAGTGTCATATCTTCGTTGTCATTTGCTGCTAGGTATTTTTTAATTTCTTCTTTGATTTCTTCAGTGATCCATTGGTTGTTTAGTAGCATGTTGTTTAGTCTCTACACGTGTTTGTGTTTTTTGCAGTGTTTTTCTTGTTGTTGATTTCCAGTTGTATAGCGTTGTGGCTGGAAAAATGCTTGATACGATGTCAGTTTTCTTAAAGTTACTGAGGTTGGAGTTGTAGCCCAGGATGTGATCAGTCTTAGAGAGTGTTCCATGTGCATTTGAGAAGAATGTGTATTCTGTTGTTTTTGGATGGAATGTCCAGTAAATATCAATTAAGTCTATCTGGTTTAATGCTTCATTCAGGGCCTGTGTTTCCTTATTGATTTTCTGTCTGGATGATTTCTTCATTGCTGTAAGTGGTGTTAAAGTCCCCCACTATTATTGTGTTATTGTCGATTTGTCCTTTTAAGGTTGCTAGCAGTTTCCTTCTATATTGTGGTGATCCTATGTTGGGTGTGTAAATATTTAAAATTGTTTCATCTTCTTCTTGGATTGTCACTTGATCATTATGTAGTGTCCTTCCTTGTCCCTGCAAATATTCTTCATTTTAAAGTCTATTTTGTCTGATATGAGTATTGCTACTCCAGTTTTCTTTTGATTCCTGTTTGCATGGAATATTTTCTTCCATCCTCTCACTTTGAATTTGTATGTGTCCCTAGAAGTGAAGTGGGTCTCTTGAGGCCGGCATATATATGGGTCTTGTTTTTGTATCCATTCAGCTGGTCTATGTCTTTTGGTTGGGGTGTTTAGTCCATTCACATTTAAGGTAATTATTAATATGTATGTTCTTATTGCCATTTTATTGATTGCTTTGGATTTGTTTTTGCTGCTCTTTTTTCTTCCCTTCTTCTCTTGTTTTCTCCTCTTCTGCATTGATGACTATCTTTAGTGTTGTATTTGAGTTGATTTTTCTTATTTGTTTGCATATCAATTGTAGATTTTTGGTTTGAAGTTATTTTTTTTTTTTATTTTATTGAACAACCGTGAGTTTTATTTGTAGAGTGAATGGAAAGTCATGACTGTTGACACCAATGGTTGGCCAAATTACAGTCTTATGAACATTGATGAGTATTCATGCATATTTTGGGTATCATGAGTATTTGGGTTTACTTCATATATCTCATGTATATTTATCATTTCATGAATGTTAGGATTCTTATGGCATGTCCATTCTTTTCTGTCTACATTTAACATGCACAAGCTCTAATTGCTAGCTACTTATGTTTACTTAGCACATCTTATGAGTTTCATTCATGCTCCTTCAACAGCATAGCTTTATATTCTCAATCTTGCAACAAATTCATATTATAAGTTGCACTTAGAATATTCAGTGCTTCCACTCAACATATCTTACAAATAAGTTAAAACCATCATTATTATAGTAAATAATATGGAAATAGCATCTTTTAAACAACTCATCCATTTCAACATGAGTCCAATCAGTCCAGTCTTTTCAGAAGCCCTTGGGATGGATCTGTCAGCTTCTCCAGACCATGAAGCCACATGAAGCTCCAAGCTTCCAGGCATCACATCTTTTTCATCTGCTCTGCTGTCTTAGCAATGTCAGAGTTCCTCTTCTGATGTTGAATTCTTATTTTCTCATGTATCTTTTGTGCTTCCTTATCAGAAGCATTGTTTGTGATGTTTGTATAATTTTCTCCATATTACTGCTGTTTTTCCTTTCCTTCTTCTCTTGTTCTTTTCTGCCTATAGAAGTTCCTTTAGTATTTGTTGTAAGGCTGGTTTAGTGTTGCTGAATTCTCTCAGCTTTTGCATATCTGTGAAGGTTTTGATTTCTCCTTCAAATTGCTGGGTAGAGTAATCATGGTTGGAGGTTTTTTCCTTTCATCACGTTGAGTATATCATGCCACTCCCTTCTGGCCTGCAGAGTTTCTGTTGAAAAATCTGCCAATAGCCTTATCGGGCTTCCCTTGTATGTTATTTGTTTCTTTTCCCTAGCTGCTTTCAGGATTTTCTCTTGGTCTTTAATTTTGGTCAGTTTGATTAGTATGTGTCTCGGGGTTTTCCTCCTTGGGTTTATTTTGTATAGTACTCGTTGTGTTTCCTGAATTTGAGTGAGTGATTCCTTCCCCATGTTAGGGAAGTTTTTGGCTATTATTTCTTGGAATATTTTTCCTGTCCCCTTCTCTCTCTCTTCTCCTTCTGGCACCCGTATAATATGGATGTTGGTGCATTTAACGTTGTCCCAGAGTTCTCTGAGACTCTCTTCATTTGTTTTCAATCTTTCTTCTCTTTTCTGTTCTGCATCCGTAATTTCCACCAATCTGTCCTCCACCTCACTTATTCGTTCTTCTGCCTCCTGTATTCTGCTGTTGGCTGCTTCTAGTGAATTTTTTATTTCAGTTATTGTATTTTGCATCTCTTCTTGTTTAAGTTTTATATCTTGTATCTCTTTGGTCAGTGTCTCCTGTAAGTTATCCATCTTTGCCTCCAGTTTATTTCCAATGTCTTGCATCTTCTTCAGCATCAATAGTCTAAAGTCTTTTTCCTGGAGGCTGAGAATCTCCTCCTGGCTTAGCTGATTTTCTGGGGTTTTTCCTTCCTCCCTCGTCTGAGTTATAGTTCTCTGTCTTTTCATTTTGATAGGTTTTTGGTGTGGTGACCTTCTTACAGATACTAGAGTTGTAGCCTCTCTTACTTCTGATGTCTGCCCCCCTGTGGCTGAAGTCAGTATGGGGGCTTGGTGTAGGCTTCCTGCTGGGAGGGGCTGATGCCTGCCCCCTGGTAGGAGGGGCCAATTCTACTCCCTCTGGTGGGTGGGGCTTAGTCTCTGGATGGGATTAGAGGCAGCTGTGTGCCTGAGGGGTCTTTAGGTAGCCTGTTTACTGAGGGGTGGGGCTGTGATCCCACTTGGGTTGTTGTTTGCCCTGGGGCTTCTCAGCAGCTGGCTGACGGGTGGGGCCAGATTTTCCCAAAATGGCCACCTCCAGAGAAAGGCACTGCTACTGAATATTCCCAAGAGCTTTGCTTTCAGTGTCCTTCCCTCACAACAAGCCACATTCACCCCTGTTTTCCCAGGATGTCCTCCAAGAACTGCGGTCAGGTTTGCCCCAGATTCCCTTGGAGACTTTGCTTTGCCCTGGAACTCAGTGCACGTGAAAGTCTGTGTGCGCCTTTTAAGATTGGGGTCTCCATTTCCCCAGTCCCGTGGAGCTCCTGCACACAAGCCCCACTGGCCTTCAATGCCAGATGCTCCGGGGCTCTTTCTCCCTGTGCCAGAACCCCACACTTGAGATTTTGATGTGTGGCTCAGAACTCTCACTCCTGTAGGTGAGTCTCTGAGAACCAGTTAGTTTCCAGTCTGTGAGCTTCCCACCCAGGAGGTATGGGGTTGTTTATATGGTGAAATTGCCCCTCCTACCTCTTAATGTGGCCTCCTCTTTTTCTTCTGGAGTAGGGTATCTTTTTTAAGATTTTTGGTCCATTTTGGTGAAGTGTGCTCAGTCTTTAGTTGTGAATTTTGTTGTTTTTAGGAGAGAAGTTGAGCTCCAGTCCTTCTATTCCGCCATGTTAATCCCGTCTCCGGTTTGCAGTTATTCTGAAGTTTCGATATAAGAATCTATATATATATATGAGATTGTTTTAAGTTGTTGGTCTCTTAATTGCAAGTGCATCTCCAGTGTCCTGCATTTGTACCCTCCACTTCTCACAATTTCTAATTTTTGTAGTGTAATTGTGAGTAGATGACTCTATATGTGACTTTATGTGAGCCTTGTCATTTGTGGTATTTTTGTTTCTGGTTGTGGCCTTTTCTTTTCTGCCTGGAGATGTTCCTTTAGTATTTGGTGTACAGCTGGTTTAGTGTTGCTGAATTCTCTTAGCTTTTGCTTATCTGTAAAGCTTTTGATTTCTCCTTCAAATCTCCAAAACAAAAAACAAATCTCTTCAAACCTTGCTGGGTAAAGTAATCTTGGTTGGAGGTTTTTTTCCTTTCATCATGTTAAGTGTATCATGCCATCCCTTCTGACCTGTAGAGTTTAGCTGAAAAATCTACCGATAACCTTATTGGTGTTTCCTTGTATATTATTTGTTTCTTTTCCCTAGCTGCTTTCAATATTTTCTCTTTGTTTTTAATTTTGGTCAGTTTGATTAATATGTGTCTCAGGGTGTTCCTCCTTCGGTTTATTTTATATGGTACTCGTTGTGCTTCCTAGATTTGAGTGAGTGGTTCCTTTCCCATATTAGGGACGTTTTCAGCTATTATCTTTTACAGCTTTCATTTTAAAACAAGTACTTCTAATATTAATACTTCAAGAAATTAAATAATTTTTAATGTTTGCTTTCTGTTGAAAAATATTTTCTGAGTAATCACAATTTTATCATAATTGAGATACAGTCATGCCTTGGTATCTGTGGGGGATTGGTTCCACTACCTGCTCTGATGCCAAAATCAGGATGTTATGTCCCTTATATGAAATGGCTTGGTATTTGCATATGCACATCCTCTCATATAGTTTAATCATCTGTAGATTACCTATTATAACCTAATACAATGTAAATGCTATACAAGTAGTTGTGAATACCGTGTAAATCTATATAATAATTCCTGGTGTAGCAAATTCAAGTTTTGTTTTTTAGAACTTTCTGGAATTTTTTTCCCCTGAATATTTTTATCTGTGGTTAGTTGAATCCAAGCATGCAGAACCGGGGCACACAGAGGCCCAATTTTGCATATTTCAGTTTTGCAAATATATCAGTTGTACAGTCTTTTTTTATTTTGAGCATATTTTCTTTAAGAGTTTTTGCTAAGTAAAAAATATGTCTTTGTGTATGTGGCAATAAAACACTTGCAGTTTTGCAGACACTTAATATTTATTTATGTTTTTAGGATGAAAATTTTAACCTGTATAAATGTCAGATACTTCATTGTTTCTAAGGAAAATAATCTATAAAAATTTTCATTCATATAGTTACTTAGGTACTTTTATGTTTTAGATCTAAAAGAACGAGTTTAAGTGAAAAATTGGTATTGTGATATGAATTCTGCACTCTCATATGATAACTACTAGTTATATGTGGTACTAAAGTTTAAGTTATAATGAAATAATACTGAAAATTCAATTCCTTAGTCACAGTAACCACAATTGAAGTGCTTAATAGGCATATGTAGCTAGTAGCCACCATACTGGATGTGTAGATAGAGACTATTTCATCATCATAGAAAGTTCTATTGGACCTGCTGTGTGTATGACTGAAAAAAACAAAAAGAAGTATACATTAAAATCATAATACTGACTCATTTTTATCATAAAAGTCAACCTGCCATTCTATGTTTATGCAACAGACTGGTAAAGAAAATTATTGCCCCCAAAAGAGGCACCTCAAAGACAACTTCAGAAACAAAAATTGTCTATATTTTTAAAATTTTTCCTTCGCTCACTTTTCCCCCCTTTCCTTCCCTTTTGAAATGACTTTATTTTAATGTTTGTAATGCTCGTATTCAATGAAGTTCCATTGAAATTTTTGTTTTAACGAGCAAAATAAAATACCTGTCATTATTTTGGTGGCTGCATTCCAAGATATTTGGGTATTTGCCATGGCTTTTCATTTTTTTTTTTTTAAGAAACAGTCCCCCCAAACCTAAAGCTGTTATGCTTGCATGTTCAAATAATTAAAATTTACATTTTTCCATAAAACACTGATAAAAATTTGAGATTATCTTTTTGTATTGCTTATGAATAGATTACCTGTTATTCGCACAGTGTAGTCATTACATTTTGCTGGGAAACAAGATGTCACTGGTAACTTCTGGTGATACTTGACCTATCAGTGATTGCACAGCCCTTGCTAGAAGTAGTCTTCTCTTAGCAAGAGGGGTTAGTGAGCTATTAATGCTTTTAAACCTATTTCTTATTGCCCCTTCTCCCCATGCTCCTGTCCCTGTGAAATGTGTGTCAGGCTTTCTAGGATAATTTAAATGAAAACCGTATTTAATAACATTCCTTTGTGTCACTCATTTCAGAAGAAATGAACTTAACTGTTAGAGATTTTGATCTTAGTAGATGCAGGTATTGACAATCCGCTGTGTTTTTCTGTCTCTAGGAAATATGACAAGTGTTAAGGCAAGGCTCATACTCTTTTGTCTGCTTAGAGTTTATTTGGAGAGAAATTTTAAAGGGGAAAATAAGTAGTTATTGGAAAGTGAGTTAAGAGACAAGAGAGTCAGTATTAAGGAATGCTGGGGAACAACTGGTGACTAGTACTCTGGAGAGCCTTTCTGCTTCTGTGGGAAATGAAAGGTGGGGCTACTTATCTCTCTGTTCGCATTAGCCTGCTAGGGTTTTTGATTTTTCTGTTGCGAGATACTGCTTTATAATGTATGTAAAGGAAGAGAAATACTGGAGAAGGAATGGGCTAATATTCCTGACAGTAAAAGAGGTTTTACCGTGGTCGTTCTGTAGCTGCATGGTATTTAACTCTTGTAGTATCCTTGCTCAGAAGCAGTGACACCAAATTATTGACTGATTGATCCAACAAGAGAGTATATGTATGGTGACTTTTGAATGAAGTGCTTTTTGCCTTCAGTACTAAAACTTAATTAACTTTATTAAAGTTGAAAATAACTTACTGAGGTGAAGTTCACATAGTGTAAAATTAACCATTTTAATATGAAAAATTCAGTAGCATTTAGTATATTCACAGTGTTGTGCGATAACCACCTCACTTTAGTTCCAAACATATCCATCACTCCAAAGTAAAACTCCTTTTCCCAATGGGGAGCAATTTCTCCCCATCCCCCTCCACACCCCAGCCCTCCAGCCACCAATCTGTGTTCTGTCTCTGTGGATTTATCTCTTTTGGATATTTCGTATAAATGGGATCATTCAGCATGTCACCTTTTGTATCCACTTCTTTTCACTGAGCAAAATGTTCTCCAAATTCATCCAAGTGGTAGTGTATATCATTTCTTCATTCATTTGTATGACTTAATAAGATTCCACTGTGTGTGTATACCACAGTTTATCTGTTCATCCATGGATGGACATTTGGACTGTTTCTGTTGTGGTCTCTACATGTAGCTGGAAAAGGAATTTTCTGGATTCAAAGCAGGGTGTAGAAAAGACGAGTTTATTGAGACAAGAGACAATGTTAACACAGTGGGCCGACTTCCTGATAATCAGGGAGAGAGGACCCTGGGCTCATGGTTGTGTCTGTTTTTATAGCCCAAAGACAACGGAGTGCAAGGAGTGTTCTTACCATAGACCTGTTGACCTGCTGATTGGCTAGGGAAAATGGAGTCTTCTGATAACAATTGCTGGTTGGTTGGGGAAGGATGGGATCTTTGGATACACTTGCTGGTTGTTTGGGGGTGTATATTATCCCTATAGGGGTGGGGTAAGGAGTGGGCCACATACCTTTCCCAGTAGGGGGAAGGAAGGAGTAGACCACTTTTTTGGGGTGGGGAGGTCCCTAGGAACATTGTAACAATTACAGTGAGACAGGTGGGACGTTAAGGGTCTGGTAGTTTTTATCTCAGAGGCTTTTTGAATTTTGAGTTTTCTCTCCTTGGAGAGGCCTTGAACACGTTATTGCTATTGAGAACAGTGCTGCTATGAGGAGTGCTACTATGAGCATGTTTGAGTACCTGTTTTTAATTATTTGGGGTATATATATAATATATATATGAGTGGAATTGTGGGATCTTAAGGCAATTCTATGTTTAACTTTTTGAGGAACAGCCAAATTATTTTCTACAGTGGCTGAACCATATTACATTACTGCCAGCAATGTACAAGGGTTCCTGTGTCTTCATGTCCTAGTCCACACTTGTTATTTTACATTAAGAAAAAATTTATGACCATCCTAGTGTTTTTGAAGTGGTACCTCATGATTTTGGTTTGCATTTCCCTAATGCTAATGAAGTTGAGTGTCTTCTCATGTGCTTATTGGGCATTTGCATATCTTCTTTAAAAAGTGTCTTTTCAAATCCTTTGCCCATTTTTCACTTGGGGTTTTTTTTTTTGGGGGGGGTTGAATTATTTCTAGACCCTTATCAGATAAGATGTGAAAATATTTCCTTCAATTCTATATGTTGCCTTTTCACTTTCTTAAAATGTCCTTTTATGCATAAAATTTTTAAATTTTGATGAAGTCCAGTTTATGTATTTTTCCTATTGTTTCTCCTGCTTTTGTTTTCATATCTATGACTACATTGTCAAATCCATGATCATGAAAATTTACCCGTATGTTTTCTTCTATGAGTTTTATGATTTTAAGTCATTAATCCATTTTTAGTTAATTTTTAAATAACTTTTGTATATGATGTGAGGTAGAGTCTGACTTCATTCTACTTTTTATAACTACTTTTAAAAACTATGCATTTAATTCATGACCTTTTTTTTTTTACCTCAGGTTCTTGACCTTCTTTCTTTATTGTTTGCAAACAGAACAAAAACAAAAGCAGAATAAAGCATGAGGCACAGAATATGGTAGAGTAGGAGCTGTCTTTGAAATGTTGTCTGTCTAGCTGAGGCCTATCCCAAATAGCATGTGAATCAGGAAGGTAGAAATTCATATCATCTATTTAATTGAAAATGTTTCTTCTCTTTATTACTAGAATGTAAGAAAAATGTGATTAAATTATGTATAAAATTTGAAATCACTTGCATTAATCTCAAAAATTACTGATATACAGTGGAAAGAGTGTTAACTTCTTGATTACACCTATTTGCCAATTACTGACTACCTTTTAGAAAATGTTTTTATTATAGTTCATTTACAGTGTTCTGTCAATTTCTCCTGTACAGCAAACTGACTCGGTCATGCATATACATATTCTTTTTCTCATATTATCTTCTATTATGTTCTGTCACAGTGATTGGATATAGTTCTCTGTGCTATACAGTGGGATCTCATTGTTTATCCTTATGACTTTTTTTCAAATGTGTTCTTAGAGGTAGAATGGAGCAAATTTTGTTGAACTCTTAAATCCTAGTGGTTTGTAACAACACAGTGGTTTGTAGTTCACACTGCACTACTCTCTCAGATCTCTTGGAGACTTTGGTTCCTGGTAGCTTTACCAGAGACGAAGGCTGACAAAGGTCACCATGGACCTTTCCTGCTCAAGTTCTCCAAGGCCTCCACTTTGATGTAATTTCGCTGGCCAAAGCAAGTCATTTAGCCATGTCCAGCTTGAAGAGAGAAGTGCAGTCCTACCAGGGTCCCAGAAGGAGAAGAAAAGAGTAAGTGGTACACAGTGACTACAAGAGAACATGACCGAACATGTTGTTTACAACATATTTGAAATATTTGTTGCAAGATACACAATTTTAGAACATTCCTGTTTAAGGTGATTGAAAGTTTTCTGTAAAAGGATATGGTGAAGAATCAAAGTTTCAAAATTTGAGGTAAATTTTATAATAACTGTGCCTGCTAAATTTACTTCTATGTTGTTTGTGAAGAAAAATTATTCAGTTAAGTGATAGTATGAGATGTGAAATTTAATGAAGAGAAATTTAGCTTAATTTATAAAGCAATTTTTGATTAGTTTACTAGGAAGTATTCATATTCAAGGAACTTGGGTACAGGTTGTTCATTATTATTTTATTATTATTATTTTTTCACTGCACCCACAGCATGTGGAAGGTCTCAGGCCAGGAATTGAACCTGAGCCACAGCATTGAAAATGCCAGATCCTTAGCCAGCCTAGCCACCAGAGAACTCCTTTTTTGTTGTTGTTGTTTTTTTGTGGGTTTTTTTTTTGGTTATATTAAAACTTTTCTATGTCAAAAGTGTGAAAAAGGAGATAATTGTAATAGTAGTTTTATAAGGCACTTTAAAATTATTGCTTCTATCTATTAAGATTTTAAAATTTAAAAACATTTTAAGACTTAATAGACTAAATCTTATGAGTCAAAATAAACTAGTTTATGTGGCATCTGTAATCCAGCATTAGAGTTTAGTTATCCACAGAGTAACAAAAATGTTGATGTTAACATAGTGTTGTCTAATCTGTTACTTACTTCACATGAACTATGGAAATAGAAAAATCAAAATGTGTAGTATTTCTCTTATACTATTTAGTTACATTGCTAAAATGTGCTACTAGAAAGGAGAGAATGATATTATACAATATTCAGTAGGTGTCAGCCACAGTCTGTGCAGTAGGGTGATTATTTACTAGGCTTTGGGGGCAGGTTCAAAGAAGTGTTTTTTGTTTTTTTTTAAACCCAGTATTCTAATGAACTGCAATTTTCTCTAGGTTAGTATGCTTATTTTTAAATATAAACATGATGTACATACTAATAAAGAGTGAGGCACTAATGGCAGGAGAAACATCATTCAGTGCTTAATTGTGTGCATAGACAAATAGCTCAAAAGAACTAATAAGCTTGTCATGGAAAAATTACAGTACTGTGTGATGGAGCCTAGTAAACATCTGGAAAGAATGACCATGAGCCCTCTAGTTAGCAAGATAGAATATTGATATTGTAACAGATAAAACTAGATGAGGGTCTAATAGCATTTCTTTTCTGGACAGGTCTTTCCTTTTTTAGAAGAACAACCTTTTACCTCTCACCCAACCCCCACTCAGGGAGTGCTTTAGTTTGCTTAGGATGCTTGTAAGTATGCCCATAAGTGGAAGAGTATATTCCTCTTACAAGGGGAGGTACCACTACTAAAGGGAACATTTTGGGGATTTGGACAGATTCAAGAGCAACATTTGAGGAAAAACTTGTCATGAAGGACTTCATTGAAAATATTGTCAAAAAATGGGAGAAAAGGAAACACAGCTTTTCGCATTTGAAAATTAAAGGGGTTTTATCAAAGGTGGGCACTCAGTAAATACTTTGTTGATTTCATGACAATATTCGTATTCAGTACTATTTGGTTATTGCAAAAGGGCTTGAATACTGTTGCTAAGTATTTAAATACATCAGTATGCCAATATGAAATTAATAACTTTATTTTCTTATTTAAAATTAACTAGAAAAATAAATCATGTTCAAGGTTTTTTTTTTTTTTAAAGTTTTCCCTCAGTATAAAATATAAGCCCTTAGTGATCTTTTCCTTGCTACTCTCTGCAAAACCATATACCTTCATACCCTATGCCCTAGAAATACCAAACTCATGGCATTTCTCTTATTGAGTGTTTAGAACCAAATTGCACATATCATGATTGATTACTCAATTACGTAGCAGTTTATACTGTGCATACCACATTTTCAAGTGTAATTTTAATTTTTAAAATTATAGATGATATTGTTAAAAATTCAAATGATACAAAAGTAGATGGAGAAGAGCAACACTAGTCCTTTTCTTAATGGTGATCACTCTTTTAAGTTCTGTAAGAAAAATTACTTGTCACAAATCTAAAACTTTATAGTTCCCCGAACTTTTAATTTTATATTGACACGGTTGTTTTTACAACAGGATTTTTGAAAATAAAAGATTTTGTCATGAATCCTGTTGGGGAACTACAGCAGGAATGATTGTATTTGTGATTTCATAAACGGACTTCTCTTTTTTGCCTTTTCATATGTTGCTTCTGTTGCCTAGAAAGCTAACTGGAACCATCTTCCTCCCCACTCCATCGCAGCCTCTGATCATTTGTATTTGTCTTTCAGGACTCAAGTTAGACCTAATTTCTTTTACAAAGCCATTCTGATTCTTTGTTACTGATATCTAGCTTACTTTTGCAGTATATTTTAATGTAGAATAAAAACAGTACTACTACTGGCTCAGCGTGCTCCTTTAGTTTTAACAATTTCTGTCTCTGTGTTTGCATAAATTTGAACCCAGTGTGTGTGTGCATGTGCATGTGTGAGAGATGCAGGCTGACTTTCAGTTGTTTACAGGAGGTTTTCCTCCTACCCAGCGCCCCCAGCAGAAAGAAGTCTGTTTTCTATCTGTGAGTGGAATTTTTCTAGGATTCTTTTTATGGATTAGCCAGTTCTTGAAGGGCTATGACTCTGTGTAGGAGATCTAGACCCATCTCCTTTCTTCTCCCAAAGGCCAGTTTCCTGTCCCTGCACAGCACACTCCTACTCCAAATGTAGCCCCTGGGCCAAATGTGACACTCCCTTGGGTCACCTGAAGCTCCATCTTATTCTGCTTATCCTGTTTAGTTAGGTCTTGGTTTCTGGCCCTCTAGGATTCTGAGTACTCTCTCCTGAGGAGTAAAGTTTGGGCTTTTGGTGCGATGGGGTGGGGGTAGGTATTAGTTTTCCAGGCTACTATAGCAGATTCCACAGGCCAGGTGGCTTGAAACAACAGAAATTTATTCTCTTACAGTTCTTGAGTCCAGGAGTTCAAAATCAAGGTATGGGCTGGGTTGCTTGCATCTCGTGGCTCTGAGGGAGAATCTGTTCCTTTCTCCAAGCTTCTGGGGGTTGCCAGTGGTGTGTTTCTTGGCTTTGTAGCTGCATCACTCCAATCTCTGGCTCTGGTGTCACATGGTATTATTCCCTCTGCCTATGTCTGTTAAAAGCATTTTCATTTCCTCCATGACTGTGGAATATGAGATCTGGTTTCTCCAAGGGACATTGATTTTAAGTGTTCCAATTTATCAATTTAAATTGTAGTATGGTCTATGTAAGCATAAACCCAGACCTGCTGATTTATTATTTTCACATTTTCTCAAAATTTACACCCTTTTGAAAGGTAGTACTTTGTGTTTAAGCTATTTAGAAATGTTTATATGTCTTTCAAAAATAAAATTTAATTCTGAGTTTTTAATTTTCAGCCAGAAAACCTTGCTCAGAAGCTTCCAAACCTTGTGGAACTGTGAGTCTGTTTATTTAAATTTTTTTCAAAAAACAAGAGTGAAAATAATTTTAAGTTATTTGAATAATAGGAAATATAATTTTGATGTATCAGGCTATTTTTTGGTATCATGATCATGGTGTTCATGTAGGTAGACATGTAGTTCTGCTAAACCCAATAGTATTTTAAGGTATTTTACCATTTAAATTTGTGTTTTAAATATCACCTCAGGGTAATGAAGATGATGAAAGATACATTTTTTTCTGGATGCAGCATCTTTTTCACAGGATCCTGGATAGTCCATGAAATTGGAATATTAGTGTTATTATTACTATTACTACTACATGTGATACTGATAGAAATAATCTGACAGTATAAAAGTTTTAAAATATAACTAAAAGCCTCCTTCCCTACATCCTGCACACTTCATTTGTTTTAGTTATTTTCATGATTGCCTCCATAATGCTAAATAATGTTTACACCTTTGTTTTTTAGTGTGTCAGTTTTAAGTGTCTATTGATTAAGGAAAAGAGATTCCAATATCTTATACTTCCCTTTCTTTCTAGCTTTCTTCTACTTTTTTTTTTTTGTCTTTTTTGCCATTTCTTGGGCTGCTCCTGGGGCATATGGAGGTTCCCAGCGTCTAATCAGAACTGTAGACACCAGCCTACGCCAGAGCCACAGCAATGCGGGATCCGAGCCGCATCTGCGACCTACACCACAGCTCACAGCAACGCTGGATCCTTAACCCACTGAGTGAGGCCAGGGATCAAACCCACAGCTCATGGTTCCTGGTCGGATTCGTTAACCACTGTGCCATGACGGGAACTCCTCTTCTACTTTTGTTGAAGGAGGAATTTGTGATGCTTTTTCTTGTTCCTTTTATTATTTGGTATAATTTTCAGAAGGTAAAGTAAAGAAAGCTGACTTTACACCTTCATTTTCAAGCTGAGTCTCTGTTACTTTCCTTTTTACCCTTTTATTTTGAAAAATTTCAAACCAACAAAAAAGTTGAAAACATAGTACAGTGACCATCCATTCAAGTTGACCATTCATGTGCAAGTTGACCCTTGAACAATGTGGGGGTTAGAGGTGTCACCTGCTTACAAAATACATGTATAACTTTATAGTTGGCCCTCCATACCCACAGATCCACATCTGTAGACTCAACCAACTTCAGATGGTGTAGACTGTAGTAGGTATTTGTTGAAAAAAATCAGTGTAAGTGGACCTGTGCAGTTCAAACAGATGTTGTTCAAGGATCTGCTCTTGAGTTCACATCGTGGCTCAGTGGTTAATGAATCCAACTAGGAACCATGAGGTTGCGGGTTCAATCCCTGGCCTTGTTCAGTGGGTTAAGGATCCAGCGTTGCCGTGAGCTGTGATGTAGGTTGTAGATGCGGCTCGGATCCCACGTTGCTGTGGCTCCGGCGTAGACCAGCAGGCCAGCAGCTACGGCTTAGATTGGACCCCTAGCCTGGGAACTTCCATAAGCCGCGGGGCAGCTCTAGAAAAGGCAAAAAGACAAAAAAAAAAAAAAAAAGGATCAGCTGTTCAGTCTTCACCTAAATTTAATCACTTAGCATTTTGCCACATATGCTTTCTCTCTTCTTTTCTACCCTTTCTCTCTACTTTCCCTTTCATCTTCCTTCCTTCCCTTTCTTCTTGCTCACACATTGTACTTTACCCTAAATACATCAGCATGATCTCCTAAGAATAAAGACATTCTTGCATATAATTATATTATTTTTAGGCATGAGAAAAGTAATGTTAATTTAATATATACTTCATATTTAAATTATCCTAATTTCCTCCCAAAATATCTTTCTGAAGTAGATGGCTGGATTTGTTTGATTGTTTCTCTGGATTAGGTTTAATTCAAACATCTTTGGTGATGTTCTACCCCATTTGCTTTATCAAATTTTTGCTTTCATTCTCTTTATGTTATATGTGTATTTTTTGTGAAGATTTTGAGAGTAAGTTAAATACATCATGGCCTTTTACTTCTAAATACGTCAGTGTATATTTCCTAGAACAAGGATGTCTAAATAGTTTTTACTTTTGTGTCCTTAATAGGCTTAATAGCTGCTTTATAGTTTTCTTTGTATAAATTTTGAACATTTCTAATAGTTTATTCTTAAGTGATTAATATTTTTGCTATGTAAATGATTTTTCTTATCTGTTATATCTTCTTACTGGCTATTTTTTTTTTGTCTTTTTGTTGTTGTTGTTGTTGTTGTTGCTATTTCTTGGGCCGCTCCCGCGGCATATGGAGGTTCCCAGGCTAGGGGTCTAATCGGAGCTGCAGCCACCGGCCTACGCCAGAGCCACAGCAACGTGGGATCTGAGCCGCGTCTGCAACCTACACCACAGCTCACGGCAACGCCGGATCGTTCACCCACTGAGCAAGGGCAGGGACCGAACCCGCAACCTCATGGTTCCTAGTCGGATTCGCCAACCACTGCGCCACGACGGGAACTCTGCTATTTTTTTATATAGAGGAGCATTATTCGTTTGTGCAACTTTGTATCTTGCTACTTTCCTGAAATCTTTTAGTTTAGTTAGTTTTATTCTTGATTCTCCAGAGTTTTCCATGTGTACTGTCAAGTCTGAAATGCAGATAGTGTTATTTCTTCTTTTCCAAATCTTTAATTATTCTCTCTAATGTGATTCCATTGGCTAGTCACTTTACAGAGTAGTGTAAAATTGTACTCGAAGTAGTGGGCAACCTTGTCTTCTTTCTGACTTTAGTGGGAATGCCTCCATGTCTTTTCCACTAAGAAAGGTGCTTGCTTTACAGTTAGCACAATTCTATTGTGTTAAGTAAATATCCATTTTTGTTAATTATCTGTTGCTGTTTAGAAGATTGCCCCAAAATATAGTTACTTAAAATGTAGGGGTATTTACAAGAATAAACACTTATTCCCTCGTTTTATGAAGGTCCAGAATCTGGGCTTGACTTAGCTGGGTGCCTTGACTTTAGTGTTTCTCTTAAGACTTGAATCAAGGTTACTGCCCTGGGCTGCTGACTTAAGCTCAGCTGAAGAAGGATCAGAAGGATCCTCCTCTATTTTCACTCATGTGGTTGTTGGCAGGATTCAATTAATTCCCTGCAGGATGTTGGACCAAGGCCGGTAGTTCCTAGCTGGCTATTGGCCAGAGGACTCGTTAGTCCCTTGCCACTTAGCCACTGTTATGTAGCTCACAACATGACAGCTAACTTCTATCAGAGTGAGCAAGCAGAAGATCAAGAGAGGGTATGTAAGACAGGGCTGTAGTCTCTCTCTAATCTAATTGTGGAAGTGGCATCCTGTCACTTTTGCTAAATTTTGTCTGTTACAAGTATACCACTAGATCTAGCTACCACTTGAGGGGTAGCTGTTACATGAGGGCCTGAATGCCAGATAGCGGAGATCAATGGGGACCATGTTAAAGGATACCTACTGCATTATTAATTCCTGTTTTTTCAAAAATCGTCAGTAGTAATGGGTGTGAAATTTTTTCAATGGCCTTTTCAGACTTTAAAGGAAAAAAATCTTTGGGGCCTTCGGGCAAGGAAGTGAAACAATCATAAAGAGGGAGACTGCAACATAGGTTATAAACTGAATTATCTATGCAATGGCTATCGAAATCTGGCTTGACAGTTATTTCTTTGAGCCCTTTAAAAGTATTTAACTGTCTTCTGGTCTTTATAAGTTCTCATAAGAAGTCAGTGGAATGTTCACCATTTCTCACATGTAAGTTACATATCATTTTTCTCTGGCTTCTTTCATGATTTTCTTTTGATCTTTGGTTTTTAGCAATTTAACTATGATGTGCCCTGGTATAATTTTCTTTTGTGTTTGTCTTGGAGTTTGCTGGGCATTTGAGTCTGTGAATTTATGTCTTTTACCAAATTTGGGACATTTTTAACCATTATTTCTTCAAATATTTTTATTCACCATTTCCTCTCTCCTTCTTGGACTACATTTACATGTATATTGATGTACTTGTTGATATTGTCCTGCATACCTATGAGGCACTTCATGTTTCCTCAGTCTTTTTTCTCTCTGCACTTAGATTGAATCATTTATATTGATCCATCTTAAAGTTGGATTGGAAGAATTAATATAGTTAAAAAGGCCATAATACCCAAAGCAATCTACAAACTTAATGCAATGCCTATCATATTACCCATAACATTATTCACCAAACTAGAGCAAATAATCCTAAAATTTATATAGAACTCCAAAGACCCAGAATTGCCAAAGCAATCTAGAGCAAAAAGAACAAAGCAAGGGATATAACCTGTCCAGACCTCAGACAGTACTACAAAGCTATAATAATCAAAACAGCCTGTTTTATTAATTCTGTTATTCACCTTTGTCCAGTAAATTTTTCAGTTCTAGAATTTTCTTTTTTTTATTTAGTTTCTATTTCTTTTCTGAGATTTCTTGTCTTTTCATTAAGGCGTATTTTACTCTAGGTTACTATGCATAGTTAAGACAACTAAAAAAAATTGTTAATTCCAACATCAGGGTTAGCTTGAGGTTGTTATCCACTGTGTGTTGTTGTCATTGACACTTTCCTGAGTTTTCATCTGTTGAGTAATTTTAGGTTATTATCTGACATTTGGGGACTAGAATCTGTTATATTTCTTAAAAAGTGTCAATGTTTTTATTTTAGCAATTAATTTACCTGGTGTGACTCAAAAAAATAAACCTCCTCTTGGAAGGCAGCTGATATCTCAGTCCAGTTATTTTATGTTTAGCTGTATTTTTTCCATATATAAATGGTTCTGGAGTCAGCACTGATTTAGGCAAAGTTTATAGGTAGAATTTGGAATTTCCTCTCCTTTGTTCTTTTAAAAAATTTTTTTTTTAAAATTCTCCCTTTGCTTGTCAGGGGCCATGATTGCCCTGAACTCTGTCCTCCTTTAGGCTAGTAAGACTGCAGTTTTCTTTTGAAATTTTAGCCACTTTTTGTGGTAACTGTCTGTACCCTTCTTAGACTAATTACTGTTAATATTTTTAAAAAAGGAAATTCAGACACCTGTCTTTCTTCTAAGTTTTGACTCTCCTCCAGATTTGGGTTATTTTTTTGTTTACTCCACAATGCCTTGGGTTAGTTTTGTCTGTGTGTGTTCTCCAGTGTTTTAGTTGCCAGAGGATCACTCCATTCTTCTGTACCAGAATTGGAACTTGCATTCTTTAATTTTAATCTGTTTGTGCTTTTACAACACAGGTGAGTTTTGTGAAGTTGATTCTTTTGATTTTGACCAGTCCAACATTATGGGTAGTTTAATTGGAGTGTCTAGACCATTTATATTTAATATAGTTGCTGATATGATTGAGGTTTGTTTTTTTTTTTTGTCTTTTTGCCATTTCTTGGGCTGCTCCTGCAGCATACAGAGGTTCCCAGGCTAGGGGTCAAATCAGAGCTATAGCCACCGGCCTACACCAGAGCCACAGCAACGTGGGATCTGAGCCACGACTGCAACCTACACCATAGCTCATGGCAATGCCGGATCCTTAACCCACTGAGCAAGGCCAGGGATTGAACCCTCAACCTCATGGTTCCTAGTCAGATTCATTAACCACTGAGCCACGACGGGAACTCCTGATTGAAGGTTTTTTATTTGTTTTGGTTTTTGTTTTTGGCCATGCCAACAGCATGTGGACATTCCTGGGCCAGTGATCAATTTTAGCTGCTGCAGTAACAACACTGAATTCTTAACCTACTGTGCCACAAGAAAACTTCCCTGATTAAGTTCACCATCTTACAGTTTGTTTTCTATTTGTCCCAGGTGTTCTTTGTTATTTTTTCCCTCTTTACTTTCCTTCTTTTAAATTATTTTAGGATTATGGTTTACTACCATTGTTGGCTTATTTCATTTCATTTACTTCATTTCAGTGTTGTAAGGTTTATACTATGTTTCTTTAACCTACTATACTTTACAGTCACATAGTATACCACTTCACATTTAATGTAGGAACCTTAGATCAATACTTTCAGTTCATTCGTCCTATCCCTTGTGCTATTGTCCTGTGTTTTATGAGTGTGTGAGTGTTGTGAGAGAAGTAGATCTTTGTATGTATAAACCATGTAATATCAGTCAGGGTCTGGTTAGGAGATAGAAACCATATCCCAATTAAGCAGGGGGAATTAAGAATTATTAACTAGTAAAATGTTATAACTACTAAAAGAGGTTACAGAAGACTCCATGGTATTCAGAATTAGTAGATCTGGGCCAAGAGAAAGTAGACAATGAAGGAACTGAAGACTTAGGAAAGCCCCAAATCCTTGGTTGAGATTAGACCTCTTCAAAGAAGGTATGGCTGCCGCAAAACACGTGGTGTGCTGGTGGCAAAGAGCCTTGCCATACCTAGTTTAGGCTGGAACAGAGCTGTAGTACCTGCTCATTGTTGCAAGAGGGTGTTGATAATCTAGAACTAATCTATTAGAAGCAGCCTGACTGATGGGAGGGCAGTTGCCTTAGAATGATACTGGAAAGATGATACCAGAATCCAGGTTCTTGTTTACAGCAGTCAACGAATGAACTCCGTGAACACACAGGCAGCAAGCAAGCAAAGTCTTCATTAAAGGAAAACAGCTCCCAGGGCTGCTGGGATGGGGGAGAAGAGCCCCCCCCCCCCACTTTCTCTATTGTCCTATAGGGGTTTTTATTCCTTAAAGATGGGGGGGTGTACCAGCATGAGGTCCAGAAAGATGTGGCTTCCTTCCATTGGCCTTGTTCAATTACCAATATCAGTCTTTGTCCAATAGGGTCTTAGGGTTGGAAATGTCCTATAAGTCTCATGGTTTCTTTGTCCTTTTCTTCCTGTAAACTGAGTCACAGGGGATTAGGGATTATTGTCCATCTGGGCATAGGTACACTCCCTATAGTAAACAAGGCCTGTGGGGATGTTACTCCCTGGAGCCCTTAAGCCGCAAATGTTAATCAGTGGCCATGTCAAAGAATGCATCAAAGCCGATGCTCCTACACTGACCACCAGAGTTAATATTCTGCCTCAAGAATATGGCACATCTAATGCAGAGGTGGCCACAGGGTGGGAAGGCAGTTGCTTGAGACCAATTGAAGTTGTCTCTAGAAGTTCATTATTGGGAGTTCTCATTGTGGCTCAGCAGGTTAAGAACCCAACTGGTATCCATGAGGATGTGGGTTCAGTGCTTAGCCTCGATCAGTGGGTTCAGGATCCAGTGTTGCCGCAAGCTGCAGCATAGATTTGCTTGGCTCTGGTGTTGCTCTGGCTGTGGCATAGGCTCGGTTTCAGCTCAGTTTGGAGTCCTAGCCTGGGAACTTGTATATGCTGCGGGTGTGGCCCTAAAAATAAAAATGCATTGTCTTATCTACAGAGTATGGTCTGAGAGTAACAGCAAGAGCTGCCACAAAAGTGACTTCTGTGTGGAGACTTCATAGTTTGAGAATGTGGCTTAAAGTTGTCCAGGAAGACAACTGAAGCCATTGGGCCTTGGCTCTGTGCTGAATACAAAGTTGAAAGCAAACTGAACCTGGAAAGTGCCTTTCTGATACTATCATCTTGCAGAGTCACTCCAGTATCCTCTTTTTATAACATTAGTGAAACCAAGCAGGACCCTGTGGGGCTCCTGGGCACAAAAACCTTTCTGTGTATTCTCGCCTCCTTGACCTTCCCTGAGTTCCAAAGGACAGGTTCAGGCAGTTGCTGATCAGGGAAGGGGGGTTGAGGAGACAAGGAAGGAGAAATCAAGAAGCCGAAGTGCTCTTTTGGGGCAGGGTCCTGGTTCCTCTTCTGCAGAACTAAAGCCGCCAACAAATGGAGAACATTAACTACTTGATGAAGCATTCCAGACAGAAGATCACAGTTTGATAACCTAGAGACACACAGAAGCACATCAGACTGTCTGAGGCCATCTCTAGACTGAAGCAATCCACACTTTGCGCACACCCTGATCTTTATCAGCAACCCCTTGAAACCCTTGACTGTAAAAATCCTCACAAACCTCCCAGAGGTAGGAAAGGACACATAGTTTTGAGGGCATAAGCCTGCTGTGTCCCCCTTTGCCTGGCAAACAATAAAGCTATTCTTTTCTACTTCACCTAAAACTCTGTTTCCAAAATTTGACTGGGTGTCAGTGCACAGAGGCCAGGTTTCTAGCATCGTTAGGCCTAACATTAGATCATATGGCAAAGATGCAATTTTGATAGGGTATGGCATAGATTTGGAGATGGGGGACAAAACTGATAACTGGCAAAATACATTATTATAATTTTGAATTTAAGTTGTTAATTTAAAGAACTTTTAAAATGAAAAAAATGTCTTTTATATTCTTATGTTATTCTCTCAGATTTGATTTGCCTGAAAAAAGGTCTTTATTTCTCCCTTTTAAAAAATTAAACTATTTACTTTGAGGTAATGGTAGACTCACACATAACATAAATAATGCAGAAACATCCTTGTGTACCCTTTTAGTTTCCATCAGGGTTTATGTCTTGCACAACTATATAAGATCACCACTAGGAAATTGACATTGCTACATTCCACTGATTTTATTTCCATTTGCATCGTTTTCTACTCTTTTATAATCACACTCTATTCCTCAAACCCTGGCAACTACTACTCTTTTCTCCATCACTATAATTTTGGCATTTTAATTTGTTATATAAATCATGTATGAAACTTTTCAGGACTGGCTTTTTTTTTTTCATTCAGCATAATTCCTTTGATATCTGTTTAACTTGTTGCATGTACCAATAATCCCTTTTTGTTGCTGAGTTGTATCTCACAGTATAGATGTAGTGAGTTTTGTTCATCCATTCACCCATTGAAGGACATAATCATTGTTTCTAGTTTTTAGCTGTTATGAGTAAAGCTGCTGTGAACATTTGTGTACATGGGTTTTGGTGTGTCTGTGTGCGTGTGAGTAGGTTTTTATTTCTCTGACATAAATGCCTAAGTTTATAATTGGCAAGTCATATTATGGTAATCTCATGTTTCATTTACTTGAGATATAATTTACATGCCATAAAATTCACCCTTTTTAAATATATGATACAGTGGTTTTGATATATTCATGAGAGTGAGCTACCATTACCACTGTCTAGTCCAGAACATTTTCATAACCCTAAAAGAAATCCATTAGCAGTCATTCCTCTTCCCTAATCTCTAGAAACTCCCTGGTGACCAGTAATCTACTTTATATTTCTCTGGATATGCCTGTTCTGGACATTTCATATAAATGGAGTCATACAATATGTGACTCTTTATGTCTGGATGCTTTGTGTCATTTGTGTTGTAGCGTGTTCCAGAATTTATTCCTTTTTATGGCTGAATAAAAATCCATTGTATATACCACATTTTGTTTACCCATTTTCAGTCGATGGACATTTAGGTTATCTCCACATTTTGGCTATGGTGAATAATGCAAATGTTAACATTTATATAGAAGTTTGTGTGTGAACGTATATTTTCAGTTCTCAGGTTTCTACCTAGGAGTGGAATTGCAGTGGTAATTTCTTATGTTTAACCTTTTGAGGAACTACCAAACTGTTTTCCAAAGAGGCTGCACTATTTTACACTGTTATCAACAATATGTGAGGATTCTTCACATTGTCAAGAATGTGACATTGTTATTTTCTGTCCTTTTCATTATAGTCTAGTAGTTGGCCATTTGTAGTTGTGAATTGATATCTTTGCTGATTTGTATTTTTCTAATGATTAATGGTGTCTTTTCTTGTGCTTATTGGCCATTTGTATATTTTCTTTGGGGAATCTATTGTTCATTTAAAAATTTTGGCATTTATCTTTTTACTGAGTTCTGAGAATGTTACATATTTGAGATACTAGATCCTTATCCTTACTAGATCTAGTACAAATGTTTTCTCCCATTCTGTGGTTTATCTTTTACTTGGTAAGTTTTTATTTGGTTGCTTGTGTTTTGTTATCTGTCATACTGTAAAACTATGTCTAATCTTCAGTCTTATAAAGATTTACCCCTCTTTTATTTTTTGTATAGTTTTAGCTCTTACATTTAGGTCTTTGATCCATGTTGAGTTTTAATTTTTGCATGTGATGTGATGTAGAGGTCTAACTTCTGTTTTTGCGTGGGATATCCAGTTATCTCACCACCGTTTATTGAATATTCTCCTTTTTCACCATTGAATTGTCTTGGCATATTTGTTAAAAATCAGTTGACTGTAGACACATGGGCATATGTCTGGATTCTCAGTTCTATTCCATTGATATGTATCTTTTTTGCCAGTACCATCCATGCAGACGTGATTACTGTAGTTCTGTAGTAAGTTTGAAATTGAGAAGTCTGGATCCTCCAACATTATTCTTATTTTTCAAAATGGTTTTAGTTATTCTAAATCCCTTGCATTTCCATGTGAATTTTAAGATCTGCTTGTCAATTTGTGCAAAAAAAAAAAAAACCACAAGCCAACCATGATCATTGATAAAGATTATATTGAATCTTTAGATCAATTTGTAGATTATTGCCATTTTAATAGTATTGTCTTCTAATCCATGAATGTGTGATATCTATTTATTAACGTCTTCAGTTTTCTTCAGCAGTTTCTTAATTTGAACATTGAACACTGTTCAGTGTAAAAATACTGAATCTCTTTTGTTAAATTTATTCTTTTTGATGCTATTGTACATAGAATTGTTTTCTTAGTTTTATAGTAGCCTGTGCATGTGGGTCAAAGAATTTTCCAGCATGACAAGGTGAAGAGAAAAGTTTAATGAGATGAAAGACACTGCTGGTGCAGCTGGATGACTTCCTGACCATCAGGGAGAGCCAATAAGGAGTGTGTGGTCATATCTATTTATATAACCCAGGGAGAGAGGCGAGTTCTCATGATACACCAGCTGATCTGCTGATTGGATGGGGAAACAGGGATCTTATGCTACACTTGATGGTTGGTTGGGGCATATAGGGCCCCAGTGGTTGGCTGCTGGCCTACACCACAGCCACAGCAACTCCAGATTCAAGCCACGTCTGCAACCTACACTACAAGTCACGGCAACACCAGATCCTTAACCCACTGAGCAAAGCTGGGGATTGAACCTACATCCTCATGGATACTAGTTGGGTTCGTTCCCACTGAGCCACAATGGGAAATCCCCATTCCATAATTTTTTTAGATATCTGCTCAGTTACTTTATTAGTGTCAGCTAATAAGCAGAGATTTCCTTAACTATCTGAATCTAGTCTGAATTCAGTACGTCTCCCAGTTTTTGCTGACTTTGGTCTCTGTATATGTATTGCAGCATGCCTTCCCCTCTCAGCTAGGCAGTTGACAACTGTGCCTTCTACGTCACTTCTGAATTATGTAGAGCCTCAACTTCAGCAGAGGGGTGAGAGCTTAGAGTCTTCTCAGGTCTTTGCTGAGCATATTCAAGCTCTGGGTATGCATGTGGCCTTCTAGATTTCCAGAAATGTGCCAGAGTTTTTCAAAGCTCATGTGGATGTCTCCTTCCCAAACTCGTTCACTTAAGGGTTTTGGCAATCTTTTGTTTGCAGCAGCTGTTATCTCAGGCAGCAATGAAGTTAAGCCATTGCCTGTAGTTTATCTCAACTGGCGAAAGGGTTTTTGTAGGGCTAAGTTTCTAGTCAGTTCGAATTAAAAACAGCCTTGCCAGTGGGGTCTTTCAGAGGACCATGAGGCAGTCAAATGACAGTTCTTTGGGAATGAACTCCAGCTTTCTGCCCATTCAGGTGTTAGCTAGGCTGCTGCTTTTCACTATGATTATGAAAAGTAGTCAAAGAGATTTTCCAGGCTTCTGCAGAACTGGAGGGTAGGGGATAGGACTAGAGGAAGTGAAAATGCTCTAGAGTTTACAGCTTAGCCTTCTGACTGAGATTTTACCCATTTTTTCTTAAATAAACCCTCCATGTCTTACCGCAGGTCTTTGGTTAATTTCCAAAGTTCTGTAAATATAGATTCTGATAATTTTTGCCAGTATTGGTTTTATGGAAAAGAGAATTTTTGGAAGTCCTTACTCTCTCTCACTTTTGCTCTGAATTTATAATTTCATAAATAAACCACCAAATAATTTTCCAGGTTGGCAATACCATTTTACATTCTTCCCCAGTAATGTATAATTGATCCACTTTCTCCACATCTCACTAGCATTATTTTGTTGTCATTATTTTTAATTTTTGTCATTTTGATAGATGTGTGGTTTTATCCAATTGTGGTTTTAATTTGTATTTCTCTAATGGCTAATGATATTTAACATCTTTTCAAGTATTTGTCATCTTTATCTTTTCTTCAGTCTGTTCATGTCCATTGCTCATTTTCTATTTGGATGCGTGTGTGTGTGTGTGTGTGTGTGTGTGTGTGTATATATATATATATATATAGTTGTTAGTCTTGAGTTTTAAGAAATCTTTACATATTCTAAAAACTAGTTGTATATGCTGCTTACAAATATTTTCTCCCAATATATAGTTTGTTTTTTTGTGTTCTTCTGCAGAGCAATGGTTTTACATTTTGATGAGGTCTGCTTTATCAGGTTTTGCTTTTATGTATCATGTTTTTAGTATAAAGTGTAAGAATTTACTAGCACTAGGCCCTGAAGATGTTCTATTTTTTTGTTTTGTATTCATCTTCATAATTTTGAAATTAAGGTTCTTGGTTGCCAGTTTTTATTTTTCTTTCCTTTTAGCATTTTCATGGTGTTCATTATCTCTTGGCTTACATAGTTTCTGAAGAGATATCTGCCATCATTCTTATATTTCGTCTTTAGTATCTAATGTGTTTTTCTTCCTTGGGATACTTTGAAGAGTTTCTTTTATATTAGTTTTCTGGGATTTGATTTTGATGTACCTTGCTGAGGTTTACTTTTTCTTTATATTTGATATTTACTGAGTTTCTTGGGCTTGTGTCCTTAGAATTTTCATCAAATTTTTTTTCTTTCTTTTTTTTTTTTTCTTTTTATGGCCACACCTGCAGCGTATGGATGTTCCCAGGCTAGGGTGTGAATCAGTTGCAGCTGCTAGCTTGTGCCACAGCCATAGCAATGTCAGATCCAATCCACATCTGCAGCCTATGCTGCAGCTTGTGGCAATACCAGATCCTTAACCCACTGAGCAAGGCCAAGAATTGAACCTGCATCCTCATGGACACTATGTCAGGTTCTTAATCCACTGAGCCACAGTGGGAACTCCTGGAATTTTAAAACGTTATTTCTTTATATATTTATTTCTGTACTCTTATCTCTGACCCCTGCTTCTGAGACTCTTTTATGTGTTTTGTTGGTTTAATATTGTCCCATAATCACTGACAATCTATTCAGTTCTTTTCAATTTTTTTTTCTAAATGTACTTCAGTTAGGACACGTTGTATTTCTGTCTTAGGAGTCAGTAATATTTTCTTCTTCAATATCTAATCTGCTCTTAATCCCACCTAGCAGTGTTTTCAGTTTGTTATATTTTTGATCTCTAGAAGTTCTATTTGGTTCTTCTTTATATGTTAACATTTCTGTAACAATGTTTGTATTTTTCTTTGACTACATGAATATAGTTACTATAGTTGTTTTAAAGTTCTTATTTGCTAATTCTAGCATCTCTGTCATATCAGGTCTGTTTGTATTACATATTTTTTATCCTGGCTATGGGTCACATTTTCCTGATTCTTAGCATGTCTAATACTTTTTGATTGGATACTGGATCTTATAAATGTTACATTATTGAGTGTCTACATTTTTTTGCCTTCCTTTCTATGGTTGTTTTGGTTGTGATTATTTGCAGCTTAGTTTGATCCTTTCATGATTGTCTTTTTTCTTTGTTACAACAGATCTCAAGTAACCTCTGCTGTAGGGGTAGTTTAGCCTTGTTACCCTGTTATACTTTCTAGGATCTCATTTAATGCACCAGGTAATCAACAAGAATTTGGTACACTTGCTGCTCAGAACCTGAATGCTTTCTAGACCTGTATGAGCTCTGTGGACTGTTCAGCTGATAGATTTTTAGTTATGGCCTGGAGTGCCTTTTAGAAATCAGATAAGAGTCAAAGGATCTCATGAAGTTTTCTTTTTTTTCTTCCCCAGTAGTGCCCTCTTCTCCAGAACTGTACCCTACAACTTCAGGCTGCCTCAGGTTTCCTGAATCCTGATATGTGTCTTCATAACTCAGTGAGACTTTCATTTTTTGTTTGGGATCCCATTCCTGTGCCAGAGTCCACAGTTTGCCTCCAGGCATAAAGCTGTGGACATTGTGTGCATCACCTCACTTGTTTCTTCTCTCTCAGGGAACATCGTACTAGTTGCCACTTGTCAATATCTGAAAATAATTGTTTCATGAATTCCATCTAGTCTTCTTGTTGCTTATAGCAGTTGTGGAAATCTGGTCCCTGTCCATCATGGCTGGAAGTAAAAGTCCTGTTGTTTTCATTTAAAAAAAAAAAATTAAATTACCATTTTACTTTGGAACAATTTTGTATCTACAGAAAAGTTGTAAAGATAGTACAATGTTCTAGTTTGCCTAGTTCTTGTTGTTAACATCTTACAATTCCATGGAACATTTGTCAAAACTAAGAAACTGACACAGGCCTACACTACAGCCACAGCAACACTGGATCCAAGCCACATCTGTAACCTACAGCACAGCTTGTGGCAATGCTGGATCCTTACCCAACTGAGAGAGGCCAAAGATTAAACCCCCATCCTCAAGGACACTGTCAGATTCTTAACCTGCTGATCCCCAATGGGAACTCCATAATTCATATTTTGATTTGGCCTTTTTTATAGGTAGAATTTGAATTGAGGCAGATATTGTGTGGATAACCAAAAAATTTTTTATTTTGGTGTCTGGGCACTCTGCCTTTAGTGTAATAAATGCAAATGTGTGTGTGTGTGTGTTTGTGTGTGTATACACTTATTTATATATAGACATATAGCCTTTTGGCATAAATAATATTTAGAGTAATATGATAAAGTAGTTAGGTATTCCTTCCTAAAAGTAATGTTTAAAGAATATTGATTTTAAAATATGGAAGCATTTCACATACACAAAGCAAGGAATAAAATATATGGTGTAATTGTCTAAATTGTATTAGGCTTATCAAGTTAATACCTACACAGAATTGATTTAATCTAGCATATGAAAGTCTTAAATTCATTAAATTTTGTATCTTTCTTATTCTGTGTCACTGACATTATTATTGTTTTTTTGGCCCTACCTGCAATATGTGGAAGTTCCTGGGCCAGAGATCAAACCTATGCAGCAGCAACCTGCACCTCTGCAGTGACACCACCATATCCTTAACCCATAGCACTGCAAGGGAACTCCAGTTTGGCTCTATTTTTTTATTTTTAATTTTTTTGGCTTTTCCCAAGGCAGATGAAAGTTCCCAGGTCAGCCATAGCAGTGACCTGAGCCACAGCAGTGACAACACTGCATCCTTAATCCTCTGAGTCACCATGGAACTCCTAGAATTGACATTTTCCCATTAGATATTAGGCTTACAGATATAGAAGAAAAATCTTAATTCTATTTAAAAAATACTATATGCAGATTAATTATGAGGTATAGTAAATAAGACAGGTTTGAAAATAATTTGTCAAAATCTAGTTCTATGGTCTCAAAAATAATGATGTAAGTTTATTTTTTTTAATTTTTCCTATATGATTTTCATTGGTCACTATAGTTTTTTGCTCTGAATAGTTTGCTGCTGCTGATTGCATGAAATCTCCACTAGAGAGTGCTAAAGATGCTTCATTGGGAAAAGTGTTATTCACTTAGGCTTGCCTGGGCTTGTCAGTTGGATAGACTTTTTTTTTTAAGACAAGAATTTGATTTCTTATTTTCAAAATTTCTTTTGCTGTGAAGTAAATTCTATACCTTGACAGTTGGGTATTTCTACAGATAACCATAAATGATGCATATTCTATCTTTCCATTCTTGGTTCTCCATGCTGGCTTGAAATATCTTTGATTTGATTATTTTATGAAGTTACCCTTTAGAAACTAAAAGTTTGCATTTTCTTTTACCCAATAGGTGTTGGTTTTTTCTTTATATAATCAGTACTTTTCTGAAAACTTGGATAATTTAAAATAAACTAGGGAAACTGGTAATTTGTTTTATGACGTTGAAAAATATTTATTGTGCATACTTTTATTTTAAAAAACAACTAAATTAGCAGATAGTTTTAATATTTGCAATTCCAACATATAGTGTTATTCTCAATAGTATTATCTGTGATGACCATTTTGTGATATGCATTTACAGCAGTGTATGAAAGTAAGTCTCATTCCTTTATATTTGATAAATCTCTAAGTGCACATTTTACAAAGTGATTATTTAGCAGAAATACTGAATGATAACAGATTTTTTTTTTTTCCTTTTTTCCTCTAGGTATCTGCACTCAAATAACATAGTTGTGGTTCCGGAAGGTGAGTGCTCTTCCAGTTTTTAGTTGGGAGATGCTATAGGTTAAGCTGTGCTTTATAATAATAGAACAGATTGTTTCTTTAAATATTTTGGTTGGCATAATAGGGAATTTTAATTACGAAGCATCATTATTAGTTTCAAAAAATTTTTTCCCTCTAGTAAGTTCAGTTAACAGTTATGATTAAATTTAGTAACAAGTCTGAAATGGTTATAATGGTTAGGGAAATTATTATCAGATAAACTGTCATTAGGTAGATAATAAACTGATAACTTCAAGCTTAATGAATCCAGTTAAGCATTTTGGTTAGATAAAAGACATTAGGTATCATTTCATGAATTATTAATTCAAGCAATTTTTTACACTGTTTTAATGTTTTTATTTGTGCCTTTTTAAAAACTTATTACATGTTATTTTGAGACAGAAGTGTTTTCACTTCATAAAATTTAATTTGATAATATGTTTTTACTACTATGTCAGCACCAGAGACAGGGATATTAAGTAGTAAAATAAACTTGAAGTACTTGCATTAAGGGTTTGCCTTAACACTTGGGTCAAATTAATTTGCTTTTACCATTCTTTTCTCTTGAAGCAATTGGGTCCCTTATAAAGCTACAGTGTTTGGATCTTAGTGACAATGCCTTAGAAATTGTTTGCCCAGAAATTGGTCGTCTGAGAGCTTTACGTCATCTTCGACTAGCTAATAACCAACTGCAATTCCTACCTCCAGGTAATCATAATCTATAAGCACACACGTTTCTTGTCTATTACAAATTTGTTTTTATTAGTATTTCTCTTTGTGTGTAGGCAGTGGGCTTTGTATATGTATGTAAGTATTTAATTGTCCATTTGTTTGGGGATGACACTGGAAAGTCGATGAAATGTGACTAAGAGTCTTTTCCTGATGCAAACATAGGAAGGTGTCATTTATGTTTTTGAGCTACAATTACGACAGTTCTGCATTGCAAGAGGTGCCTTTTCAAATCATTGCCCTGGTGAAATATTTGTACCAAAAGCTACTTCGGTTATGAATTTCATGTTAGACAATTTTTATGAGCTTTGCATGCTACATTTTAGTATCCAAAAGGCAGAACATGCAGTATTTTTTATTCTGTAGTGAAGTAAAAGATGAAAATTAACTTTGATTTAACATGAAATCATACTAAAATTTAGTAGCAGAATTTAAGTGTGAGTCCTAGAATTAATTGTCAATTCTGCATACCAATCATCCTATTAGATTGTGATGTGCCTATAAACAGTACCGAAATCCTACATTCTCCTGAGCTACCATTAAGCCCTTTGACTTTTTTTCCAGGGGCATTCAGAGACCTTCCTTTGTGAACCCTCATATTTGCAGATTCCACTATCCTATATCATTTGCCATGTTTTGGGGAAAAAAAAAAAAGGGAAATTGATTTAAAAAAAAAAAAAACAACACTTCTGCTTCAGGTATTACATGAAAGTTACTCTGCATTCAAAAATGAGCCAAAAAATGGAGTCCCTATGTGGCATATTGAGTTAAGGATCCAGCATTGTCACTGTAGTGGCTCAGGTCACTACTGTGGCACGGGTTCACACTTTGGCCTAGGAACTTCCACATGCCACAGCTATGGCCAACAACAAACAAACAAACCCAAAAGTGAGCAGAAAAAAATATAAATGTCACTCATATTGGCTGGGATTATTTCTACCAAGTAACTCAGGAATATCACCTTTTAGTGTATCCAAGTGAAATATGTAACTCAACCAAAATTACAAATTGCTATCTATCATAGAACTTCAGTGTCACCTGAAATTGTTAAACACTACTCATGTTAAATTCATGAATGAATTTATAATTAAAAAAAATACTTTCTCCAACATTTTTCTGGTGCAGAAATTTCTAAATGAAATATAGTAGCTGATTAATATTTAGGTTTTATGTGCTGATAGATTCAAATTGTTTACAAAAATGATAGTATAACAATTGACTCTTCTTAAAAAACTTTCTTAACCTCATATTATGAGTTTCTTACTTTTTCCAACTATACTTGATACAAAAAATGTCAACATGTTGTAGGATTATGATCTTTCCTTTAAATTTTATTGTATGTAATCAAGCTCAGTGGTGTTTCATCATTCTAGCTTTCGTCCAGTTTATGTACTCACATACTCAGGAAACTAGATTCTCTTTTGGAGATAGTGTAGAAAGTGGATCAGCAAAGATAATGCATGAGATTTTCACAGTATTTTTGTATTATAAAATATGCTATATTATAGAATCAAAATGCATGAATATAATATAAGGCTTCATTTTCTATACGTTTAAAGAATGTATGAGTAATACAACTCTGGTAAAGCATTGTTCTTTGTGTTCCATTCTTCTGTCTTTTCCTGTCATGTAAGAGCATTTTGTGGTAATTTTGTGGCCATTTCCTTCCATTATATACTCTCAGAGGTTAAGGATGTCCCACTAATGTCATTGACTGCTTCCTAAAAACCAGTGAAGGATATAGGTTTCCTGACTAATATAACTTTTAATTTATATCTCACTTGTTTCATAATAGACTTGAGGCATTTGCTTCTGATTTTATTTCTCTAGCTTATTTCTGTTGATTGTGTTTGATTTTGCTTGTTTTGAGTAAAGTTACATACAGTAATAGCTATGTATTTTGAGTAGACTCTTGATTAAGCTACACATATTTTTTTTTCTAGGCCATCATGAATAGTAATGGACTAGAGCTTACTAATTTTTTGATTCACTTTATATATCTCTTTATGAGGTAATTTCAGGTTTATGATTTGAATGAGATGAGGTCTAGGTACACATCTCCCTAAGTGTGTTTGGGGACATACCATGGAAAAGTATTCTAACTGTAGTGAAAAATGGGAGGGACTGCCACGTAGTCTCTATTTGATGACGGCAGGCCCCAGTTGGTGTCTGATTGTTAGCTTCTTCTACCTAGTCCATGCTATGGGTATAGACTTCTTACATATTACATTCCTATGAAAGTGTTAACATTTTATTATATGTATTTTTTTGTGGTTGAAAAACCTTTGAATATAATTTCAGTCAGTATTCAAGGTTTGAAAATTTAAGAGGAATATTTGAAAAATTTGAAACACTCAAAATACCTAGATGAATAATTGAGTGTTTTAAAATTAGGATCTAAGAATTGATTATAGGGGTTTCATGAATGCCCTTGAATTGTACAGACAGTTTGTCTCTACAAATTGTACATATTGCTGTGAAGAACTTTCAGTGTTTTTAACAGTTTCTCAAACAGATCCATAATGACTCATGGTTGATTCTCTTGGTTGTTTACCGATATCCATTCTTTGGGACTGTCCCTTTCCTCCATTATGTTGGATTGTGGAGTACTGTCATTTTTTTATCTTGTGACATTGCTTTCTCTCCATAATTGGTCCTTGTGTAGGTAGGTACCTGACCCAAGCAGGACCAGTTCTTTCCCTGGGAATTTTGAAAGACTGGTCAGGGAGAAGGAAAGGAGCAAGAGAGCTCAGAGGAGGCCAAAAAAGAAAATCAGGCTCTCTTTCTTCCTGGCCTTCTGCACAACACTGTGTAATCTTGTAGGTCAGGTAGTAGGCATGTGAACTGGGAATCAAGGAAAGAGAGATGAAGCAGATGCTTAGAAAAACGGAGGCAGAGACTTCCTAAGTTTTTTTTAATTTCCCAATCACGGATTCTATTCTTAAGGCCCGTAGACTTTGTGCTTAAGCTAGCTCTAGTTGGCTTCTATGAATTGTCACTAAAAGATCTCCATGTAACACAGCTGTTCCGAAGGCTTAAATCGCCTGGCGATATAGGATTAATTGTATATTGAACTTTCCTGTGTATATGACTGTTCTGCTTTGAAATTGCAAAAGCTCGGGGAGTTCCCGTCATGGCGCAGTGGTTAACGAATCCGACTAGGAACCATGAGGTTGCGGGTTCGGTCCCTGCCCTTGCTCAGTGGGTTAACAATCCGGCGTTGCCGTGAGCTGTGGTATAGGTTGCAGACGAGGCTCGGATCCCGCGTTGCTGTGGCTCTGGCGTAGGCCAGCGGCTACAGCTCCAATTGGACCCCTAGCCTGGGAACCTCCATATGCCTCGGGAGCGGCCCAAGAAATAGCAAAAAAAAAAAAAAAAAAAAGAAGAAATTGCAAAAGCTCTTATGATAGTGGGAAGTCAAGGTTTAGTAACAGCATGACCAGGAGTATGTCTGGGAAATGATTCATTCTGTCACCTATTTTTTTCCTTTTTAGAGTGTACTTTGCACCCTTTCTATTAGATGTCTTCTTTTGTACAAGTAATTTGGGGGAGGTACAGAGAACATTGATGTGAAGTGGTGATGGGGTATAGAAATGTGAGTCAGCCTTTAAAGAATGTAATTAAGCCACTTAGGCTCCTTAGCTGGCCTGAATTAACCGAAGACAGATTAACAGGAGAAAATATACAAATTTTATTTAGTAATTTTTACATGTACACAGGAGCCTTCATAAGAAATGAAGACACGAAGAAGCAGTTAGACCAAAACACTTATATACTAGATTGGACAAAGTGTATTAAATTGTGAAAATGTGTAAGACAAAGGAATTTGGGTGAGGGCAGTTAGTTGTGGAAAGTGACTTAGAAGATAAGGTTTGGTTTAATGAAATTTGTGCAGATTCCCCTTGGCCTCAGCTGCTTGTGTCTGGTGATAAGAATATCTTCCTTCCTCCTAGCTTGGGGGTTGCACCTTTCGTATGAGAATTTTATCTCCTCCTTTTAGGAGGAAGGAAGGTTAGAGTGCCTTTCTTTCATCTGCAGTTTTTCATGCCTTTAACTTAAAATAATCAGTATGCCAGAATGGCATATTTTGGGGTGGCATACTCTACACTCCTACATCAGCTACCACAGTGTGCAAATTGCACATCCCTCAGAATCATCCCACTCAAATGCTGAAAGAGCTAGAGTATTTAAACCTCAGCTTCCGGAAATGATTGGTTGAGAGTTGCTTGGGTGAGAGGGTGGGTATTAATTCTCTGACTTCTGGAATGCTGCACCTGTGTATATGCAAGCAGAGCAGCAGCCTTTTGCACTTTATGACAAGGCCTCAGCCACAATGATAGGGATACTGGGCCAAGAACACTGAAGTGGTATACCTGGGTGATAGCTCTGACAAGCTCCCAGACATCATGGGCCATGGGTGGAGAAAGGGGCTTTGTACATCTGCTTTAAAAATCTGACTTGGGGAGTTCCCGTTGTGGCGCACTAGTTCACGAATCCGACTAGGAACAGTGAGGTTGTGGGTTTGATCCCTGGCCTTGCTCAGTGGGTTGAGGATCCGGCGTTGCCGTGAGCTGTGGTGTGGGTTGCAGACGCGGCTCGGATCCCGCGTTGCTGTGACTCTGGCATAGGCTGGTGGCTACAGCTCCGGTTGGACCCCTAGCCTGGGAACCTCCATGTGCTGCGAGAGTGGCCCTAGAAAAGGCAAAAAGACAAAAAAAAAAATCTTCTGACTTGGTTTATACACCCCAACCTGAAAGATAAGAGTAATTTAATAATTTGGGTTTAGCTTGGTTCTAAGATGAGTAAATAATCACCCCACCGCTGCCACCGAAAAAATCTTCTGGCTAAAGTTCCTGAAATAGTAGTCTATAGTGTAAGAAAGATAGAACCTTGAAGTACTATTTTTCTGAGCAGATCTAGCCCCTCTCCCCTTTTCCAGTAACTTTGTATTTTATTTGGCAGTGATTGCTCTGTGTTTATATTAAAATACCACACAGAAAAGGTTAAATGAATATTTTGGCTTTTCTAAAAAACTGATATTTAAAATCTTATTTTTAATTTTCATTTTTCACAAGTAAAAATTATATTTAAAGTATACAATGTGATATTTTGACATATGTATATATTGTAAAATGGTTACTACAAACTAATTAACATATTTATCACCTCCAGTCACCTTGCCTGTGTGTGTTGCATGTATGTAAGAAGATTTGAAATCTACTCTCTGGGCAAATTTCAAATATACAATATATTATTATTCCAGTTGCCTTTCTTTTTAAAAACCCTTTTATTACTATAAATTTTAAACACAAAAGTCAACAGAATAGAATAATAAGCCCTCATATACCCAGTACCTAACTATAACAATTATTATACCTTTCTCCTCTCATGTGATTTTCTTTTAATTTTGTTCTTCATATTTTTGTCCCCCTCTTAAAGGTTTTTCAAATGGAAGTACAGACAGTGAAATGCATAAGTATACAATTAAAATTTACAGACAGTGAAATGCATAAGTATACAATTCTTAGTTTTGACAAATGTATATACCCATGTTATTTAAGATATAGAATATTTCCATAAGCCCAGAAAATTCTCTTATGCCAATTGATTGATCCCAGTCAATCAGTCTGTCTGCTTTAAGCAAACTGTCTTTTGGTTTCTCTCACTGTAGATTAATTTCAATTGTTGGTGAAAATAATATAAATGAGACCATATAGTATGTTCTCTATGTCTGACCTCTTGAACTCAAGGTAATGGTTTCAAGGAGTTCCTGTTTTGGCTCAGCCAGTTAAGGGCCCAATGTTGTCTCTGAGAATGTAGGTATGATCCCTGGCCTAGCTCAGTGGGTCAAGGATCTGGTGTTGCTGTAAGTTGTGGTGTAGGTCGCAGATGCGGCTCAAATCCAGTGTTGGCCATGGCTGTGGCATAGGCCTCAGCTGCAGCTCTCATTTAATCCCTACCTGGGAACTTCCATTTGCCACAGGTGCGGCCATAAAAAGAGAAAAAAAAAATGGTTTTGAGGTGTATCCATGTTGTTGTATGTATCAGTAGTTAATTCTTTTTTATTGCAGTGTAGAATACCATTGTATAAGTATATAGTTTATAGTTTATTTCTCTCGATGGACATGTCAATTTTTTCTAGCTTTGGGCTATTATCAATAAAACCAGTATAAACATTCTTGTATAAGACTCTTTATGGATATGTGTTTTCATTTCTCTTGGGTAAATACCTAGGAGTGGAAATGTGTGTGTGATTCATAATGTAAGGTATATCTTTAACTTTGTAGCAAATTGCCCAGCAGTTTTTAAAGTGGTCGTATCATTTTACACTTCTCTTAGAAATAATATGAGAATTCTAGTTGCTTTGCATCTTTGCTCCTATTTGGTATTGTCTGTTTTTGGCTTTGTACTAATGCTTGGGAAATTGTATTGCATTGTTTTAATTTGTATTTAATTGAATTTGTCTTCCCCTCTTGACTAATGGTGTTGAGCACCTTCTGATGTATTCATGGACTATTCCAAATCTTTTTGAATCATAGAAGATATCTTCCCTCTTTACAGACCAGAGGCCAGCTTTAGGTTGCTGAAGATTCTCTTTGCTCTCTAGTTCTGCTCCTTTCTTTCTGTGCCTCGAGAGTTCTTCTAGCCCTGTTGCTGTGTTCGCCTATGGTATGGCTGTCCTGTACTCTGCAAAGGTGGGTCTTGCCTCTGTGAAGTTTTTCTTGGTTTTCCTTTTATCTCCCAATCCTCAAGTCTTCCTTAGGTCAAAGTCTAGAGGACTTTGGGGAGACTATCTCAGCTCTCTTCTCTTGCCCCCCATTTTTGGCGAAGACTAGTGGGAAAGTGTGTGTGTGTGTGTGTGTGTGTGTGTGTGTGTGTACGTGTATTTGGGGCCTGGTAGTTCATACAATTGCTGTGTTGGGGGCTCCTCTGAATTTTGTGCTGGTATGCCAGTCCACAGATAGCCCTTCAAAGTTAGACTGGTTTCTCTTTAACCCTTATCTGTGGTAGATTCCTTGTTCTCCTGTTTCAGTCAAGGGTGACAGGCCCTGGGCATCTCTTCTCTTATAAAATATGCTTATCACTTCTTGGAGTTGATTCAGATTTTTTGGTGTCCTTAGCCTGACAGATTTTAAAAACTATGATTGCATAGCTTACCCAACTTCTTTTAATAGTAGGGTTTAAGTGAGAAATCTTTTTGACTTTCTGTTTTATTATTGGAAGTAAGTTCTCCTCCCTCATAGTCTACCACAATTGGTTTTGTTATTCCACCTTTCTTTTTCTACCTCCTTCTGTCTTCTTTTGGATTACTTTAATATGTTTTAGTGTTCCATTATTTGCTCTATTGGCTTTTCTTTAGAGTTTATAATATGCACCCTAAACTTATTATAATTTACTTATGATATTGTACCACTTAATATAAATTATAAGAACCTTCCAATAGTGAACTTCCATTTACCCTCCTTCTTTTGTGTTTTTGTATTACATATTTTATTTTTACATACATTATAAACCCTACAATATAATGTTTATTTTGCAACAGTAAGTTTTCTTTAAAGGAAATAACAATAACTTTTTAAAAGAGATATTCTTTGGGATTCCTATT
Organism: Phacochoerus africanus; assembly: GCF_016906955.1. Lineage (NCBI taxonomy): Eukaryota > Metazoa > Chordata > Mammalia > Artiodactyla > Suidae > Phacochoerus > Phacochoerus africanus. The sequence goes on from NC_062545.1 coordinate 139,957,261, forward strand.
GCGGTTCAGTGGAAACAAACCCAGCTAGTATCTATGAAGATGTGGGATCTATCCCTGGCCTCTCTCACTGGGTTAAGGATCCAGTGTTGCTGTGCACAGTGGTGTAGGTCCCAGACGTGGCTCAGATCCCATGTTGCTGTGGCTGTGGCCTAGGCTGGCAGCTGCAGCTGCAGCTCTGATTCAACCCTTAGCTGGGAACTTCCATATGCTGCAGGTGTGGCCCATATATTTACCATTTCCTGTACTCTTCATTCCTTACTTTAGATCTCTTTTTTATTTGGTATCATTTCTCTTCAGCCTAAACACTTTCTTTAATATTTCTTGTAGTGCAGGTCTACTGGCAGTGAACTATGTTAGTTTCTCTTTATGTGAAAATATCCTTTTTTCACCTTTAACTTTGAAAGATATTTTCTCGGGATATAGGATTCTGGGTTGACAGGATTATTTTTAAAGTGCTTTTAAAGGTGACCTTCCATTTGTAATGAGAAGTCATTTGCAATCATTGTATCATTGTTACCTTGTATATGTCTTTTTCTATATAACTACATTAAAATTTTTCTCTTTACCTTTGGTGTTAGCAGTTTGTCTATGATGTGCCATGATGTAGGATTTTTAGAATATTTATCCTGCATGGGCTTTTCTTGATTCCTAAATTGGAAAGTTTTCTATTGGCTTTTTTTTGGGGGGGGGCTTTTTAGGGTTGCACCCACGGCTGTCCCAGGCTAGGGGTTGAATCGGAGCTACAGCTGCTGACCTACACCACAGCCACAGTAATATAGGATCTAGGCCACTTCTGTGACCTACACCACAGCTCACAGCAACACCAGATCCTAGCCCCACTGAACAAGGCCAGGGATTGAACCTGAATCCTCATGGATACTAGTTGGATTCGTTTCTGCTGTGCCATGATGGGAACTCTTGTTATTTTTTCCTTTATATATTTTTCTGCCTCACTTTTTTCTTTCAAGAACTCCAGTTACACACATTAGATTATTTGATAATGTTTCACAGGTCACTTAGACTTTGTCCTTTTTTAAAAAATTATTTTTTTCTCCTGATCTAAAGGTCAAATGATACCTATTTATCTGTCTTCTACTCCAGCAACTTTTGTGCTCTCCAGTATGTTATTTATTAAACCTCTTTTCACCCTCTCACAGCTTTTTCCTCTTTGGTACCCTGTCCTGCATTTTCCAGCTGCTTCAGCCGCTCCAACTGTGATCCCTGATTCTTTTTAACACTGTAAGACTGTAGGTTTCTGCTTGGGTTCCACTTCCCTTTCGTATGGCCCAGAAAGTCTTGTCCAACTTGGACATAAGGAGTGTTTCCCTTATTGCAGTGACTAAAGTCCTTTGTTTCTTGTCTGTTTCTTGAAAACAGTTGCCTCATATATTTTTGACTACTTTTATTGCTATATTTTGGTAGGAGGCAAGTCTGGTATCCAATGACCCTGTCGTATCTCGAAGTGGAAGTGCTGTTAGATGTTCTTTGATTTCTCATCTGATTGCTTACCTGCATTCTTTTATATGTGTGTGTGTGTGTGTGTGTGTGTGTGTGTGTGTATGACTTGTATACCACTGAAACATTTATGTGTTGCCTTCTAGGTCCAGTATCAAAACTATAACATTATTTGTTTTAGAGTAAGTTTAATTTTCTTCCAGAGAAAAGTAAAATTATGTGACCTGTTTTAAATAGAAATACCATGCATTTACAAATAAAGGATTACTGGAGAAAGATTTCCATCAGTGCAGAGCTGCTTGCCAAATACTTTGTGTTCACCCTTGGTAAAGACAACAGAGGCCAATGAATATTAGAAGAATCAGAAAAACCAGCTAACCCTTGTTAAGAGAATCCTGATGCTTTTGTGATTCACTGTAAACTCTGTGAACTCCCATGAGAGAAGGTTATGGTAACAAACAACAGCAAAATGTAACTAGGAGTCAGAAAAGATGTTGCTTACATCTGGCATATGGCATATAAATCAGCTTGTTTTTTTTTGAAATACTTTTATCCTTGAAAAGTTGTTTTGGATATCAAAAAAGGAAGGATTTTTAGCCCAAATTGAAAACATTACAGCAATCTCTGTTGTACTTTAATAGATAAAAGCATGCACAAAGAAATATATACTGCGTATAACTAGCATGAATTACTCTAAAACTCAGGCTTCAGTTATGGTCAGGTTTATTATTTTTTTCTTCAGATTTATTTTTCCTCTAGTTGAGCCTCTGTTGCTTTATTGAAATGAAATTTAGTATCTCTTTTTAGATCTATCCTGTTGCCACCTAAATTATTCTGAAATCTCTGTGCTCATTGGTCTAATGTTGAGGTCAAGAGCATGGTTCAAAACATCATGCTGTGTACTAGAGGAAATAAGAGTGATGAAGATGTACAAAATCTAGAGCCAGGCTTTAAAGGAGCTTATAATATTTTATTATCTAGCAGCTTAAACTGTGAATTTCCAAAGAAGAGATAGAGAAGAGAGAGAAAGAAATATTGAGTGTTAATAGATGGCCATTATCTTGGTATAGTGCCAAGTGTTTAAAGATACCCAATTTGACAACGAATGGATAGAGGGATAAAAATTAACAATTTACCTATCCTCACCTTGTTGGATGACCACTGAATAAATTGTCGACCGAGTCCTAAACTCACGTTGAGAACTTATTCTTTCAGTGTCTCTCATAGTTTTAAAAGCTACTTTATGAGTCTTTTTACGTAGCACATATAGAACTTTAAAGTAACCATATACTATGTAGTTAAATATATATTAGTAACTTTTTATTAACATATAGATTTTTTATTTAGATTTTTTACATAAAACTTTTGGTATACTAGATTAGATAAAACACAGATTCCTCAGGAAAAAAATATCAATACTATTACATATCGTAAAATGTGGTTACAAATAGAATTAAAACTTTAAAATTGTATTTAAAAACTTCTAAAAGTTTTGAGAATTGGGCAAAAGTTTTAGAATAAAAATGACCATTAAAATTCTTCTAAAAGAAAAACAATGTTTTCTGGACCGTGTATCCTTCTCAGTGCAAATAAATACAAAAAGTACTCCTTTTTAGGAAAGGCGTGAAGAGAAGTGGTGGAAAACTTGCCAAATGTCAGTAACACAGAAGTTCATTGTGATGATACTTTTTAAAAAAGGCAAAAGGAGAAAAGTCGGTCCCTCAGACTTAGAAAGACTCTCCCATCAATCATACTGCTGGCTAAGACATGTTGAATTCCTTTCCATGGACAATTCTTCTGTGAAAATATTTCAAAGCAGCTAACATCATGACAGCAGTGATCTAATTTGAAATCTTTTAAGGGGCATACTTCCAAATCCACTTCACAAGCAGTGCTGCTGCTTTTCTCTTTCTGTACACAGCTCATTTCTACGCCATAGTCTATTACAGGCTGTGTGGAAACCTTAAAGACAGTACTGAGATTAGTGAAGAGAACGTAAGGAAAAGTTAGGCGTGGTGCAAAGGACTGAATTGATGTTTACATGATATGGGAGCAAATGACTTGGAGTTGGATATTTTCTATCATTTTGTATTTGAAATGGATCTATCTCATAGTCTATTTTATACATTGCTACCAAGATTATCTTTCTAAAATACAAATATGGTAAATTACTTCCCCAGACAAAACCCTTCATTGAAATAATTTGCCAAAAGCGTGTGGTTGCTGGAATAGAAACTCATATTGGGTTCATAATCATTTGTTTATTATGAATACCAGGAATTAGGAAAAGGAAAAAAAACTGATGAACATAGAAGTGTTTTTAATCTTTTGGAATAAACTTTCTCTTTTTTTTTGACTTTTTTAGGGCCACACCCGCAGCATATGGACATTCCAAGGCTAGGGTTGAATCAGACCTGCAGCTGCCAGCCACAGCAACACCAGATCTGAGCAGCATCTGTGACCTACCCCACAGTTCATAGTAATGCCGGATCCTTAACCCACTGAGCCGGGCCAGGGATCAAACCCGCATCCTTCATGGATAATTGTTGGGGTCATTAACCACTGAGCCACAACAGGAACTCTGGAATAAACTTTCTTGGGAAGTTATAGAATCTATTTTGTTTCTTTCTTTTTTTTTTTTTGCTTTTTAGGGCCTCACCTGCAGCATATGGAGATTCCCAAGCTAGGTTCAGATTGGAGCTCTAGCTGCCAGCCTCTGCCACAGCCACAGCAACTCAGGATCCAAGCCATTTCTGCAATCTACATCACAGCTCACAGCAACACTAGATCCGTAACCCACTGAGCAAGGCCAGCCTATATCATGGCTCACAGCAACGCTGGATCTGTAACCCACTGAGCAAGGCCAGGGATTGAACCTGCGTCCTCATGGATGCTAGTCAGAATCGTTAACTGCTGAGCCACGACAGGAACTCTTAAAATTTGTTTTCTTTTTTTTTTGTCTTTTTGCTATTTTTTGGGGCCACTTCCGTGGCATATGGAGGTTCCCAGGCTAGGGGTCTAATCAGAGCTGTAGCTGCTGGCCTATGCCAAAGCCACAGCAACGCTGGATCCGAGCCGCGTCTGCAACCTACACCACAGCTCACGGCAACGCCGGATCGTTAACCCACTGAGCAAGGGCAGGGACCGAACCCGCAACCTCATGGTTCCTAGTCGGATTCGTTAACTGCTGCGCCACGACGGGAACTCCAAAATTTGTTTTCTTAGACACAACCTATTAATGGATTTCAGAGATTGAATTGTTATTGTTATATAATTCAATTTGCAGTACTTTGGAGGTGGCATGGAGTAATTGCTGTCATATCTTTTGATATCTTGGGAAAACTTTGGTTCATAGTTCATTTTTACTAAAGAGCTTTCAAATATTAAGCGTGTCTTTATTATATTAATGAGTGATTTGACCTATTGCATTTAGTAAGCAGTCTTAGGAAAGTCTTTAATTGATTTTCCACTTTGATTTCAGTATATTGTTTTTTGTGACATAGACAGAAAATTATGGTTTCATGTCAATATAATTAAGGATAAAAATTAACTGGCAGAATATAGGTGATGTGCTAAACTAGGTATTTCTTAAAAAGTAATAACTTCAATGTTTTATTTTTTTGTATGTTATTGAACATGCTTATGTTTATCTGTAAATTATGTTTATCTTGTTAAAGGTTTTACTTTAAATTAGATTGTCTATTTTATGAGTAATTTTGAAATTAATGATTGTTTTCCTGAATGAAAAGCTTTATTTGCCAAGGGTTGATATAATGAGAAGTAAATAAATAAAATTTAGTTTGTTACCAAACTCCCTACTGCCCCCACATGCAATTGGCATCAGTTCTTTGTTTAATCTACTTCATTTGAAAAATTAACATTTTAAGCAGATACATTGAGTTTTTAAGCAATCTGTTTTAGTTTTCATTGGGTATTTACTTAAAAGATGGTGAGAACACTTGAAGTCAGAGTTTTTGTTGGAAGTGATGAAGGGTTCAACAGATGAATGCCCTTCAATGCTTGTGGCAAATGTCATTAATTGGTTATATGTCTCCCCTATCTCTTAGAGGGATCTGCTGAAACACCTGCTCTTGACTTTTTCTGAAAGAGAAACAAAGTCTGGCAGGTGTATTTTGACGACTTTTTAAAAATTTTTCTTAAAGTTTGGTATTCATCACTTTAGTGTGAACTTCTAGCACCAATAGTAATGTCTTAGTATTTATTTTTTTAGGTGTAACAGTAGGTTTTGTCGAAGTCATCTTATTTACACATACTTTAGGTGCTAACACAAAACAAATTTCCTTGGAGTTCCTGTCGTGGCTCAGTGGTTAATGAATCCGACTAGGAACCATGAGATTGCAGGTTCGATCCCTGGTCTGCTCAGTGGGTTAAGGATCTGGCGTTGCCGTGAGCTGTGGTGTAGGTCGAAGACGTGGCTTGGATCCTGCATTGTGGCTATGGCATAGGCTGGCGGCTACAGCTCTGATTAGACCCCTAGCCTGGGAACCTCCATGTGTCGTGGGAACGGCCCTAGAAAAGGCAAAAAGACAAAAAAAAAAAACAAAACAAATTTCCTTAAATGGGATAGCTTTTGTTATAATTTTATAGTCACTATCAAAAGTTGTTGGGAAAAATAGCTGAAAGATATATAGATGTTTAGAGTAGTAGAAATCAGGATTTTTCTTTCCTTCATCCATTTTTACCCCTTTTAAAGATACAAATGTACACTTTTTATGAAGGGAAGTACAAGTTTCTTACAAGTAAAATGAGATTAAAAATTTTAATTATTAAACCTTCAGTTGAGTACCCAAAGAAATATTCTTATGATTTTGTCTTTACATGATTTGAAAAAGATGTTTAAAGCAGAGCAAATATACATTGGAAGATATTTTTTAAAGTACGCACAGTTATGCATGTTGTTGTAGATACCCTAGACCCAAGGTAAGAATTTTATGGTACAGTTCTTCTAATACCTGGTATCACTAGGAGGCTGAATACTATCCACTTGAAAATCTGAGAGTTTTTCTGTACCAGTGCATAACCAGTGAAGGAAGAATCACTAGTATTCTCTTGTGTACATGGAATATTATTTTTATACTGACAAGAGGGGTCTTCAGAGATACATTTCCATGACTTTCACTTAAAGTGAAATGGACCAGTGGCATAATTGAATATGTATTGTACACATATCAAATGTCTAAATTATTTAGCAATTTAAGAACCAAACATTTATATTGTTTTCAGTGAATGTCATATTAAATATAGACTATATAATACTGTTAATGTAAAATGAAAGAAAAATGAAAGTTTAATACTTTTGTCTTTCGAGGTTCTTAATATAGTGGATCAAATCAGATCCATCAATCAATAATTAGTAATAATTTTACCTATTCTGTACTTTCATAGAATTTTTTTTCTAAAGTGCCAATCACCATGTATAATTCTGTTTGAATGTTCATGGTTTGCCAATGATATCCTATGAAATTGCTTTTGAGCTTAATAGGTAAAGCTATTTAATTTTCCTATGCCTTGAATTCCATGGAACTTTTGATAAAACTATGACTTTTAATAAAACAAAAGCCTGTAAAATTAATGTTACATGATCGCTACTTCTCCATTTTCTTATCCATATAGTAGGTAGGATTTAACTTGATGGATTCTGATATACCTTTTTTCACAAATATCCAACATGCTTAATTTATACCGACTCTAACAGGTTTGATTTTATAAAAAGTCCTTAAAATTTCCTTCTGCTGCTAATGACATAATAGGGGATGAAGATTTGCATTCTATATCTATTTATTTCCTATCCATAGCTAATATTTCTACTTCTAAATCAGAAACACTTGTAGAGTTATGACATATAAATGGTAAAGCAAGAAGTAGAGCTTAAATTCCTAATCTCAAAGGCATTATCTAGAACTGACTTAACAAAGTGTGATGTATACCTAACTATACGTAACTATTTTCCCTCCATATCACCTTTTAAAAGTTTTCTCAACAATATCTTTTTAAACCTTATGACAATGTCAGTAACTGTGTTTCTAGCATGAGTTAATAATGTCTTTAAACTACTTCTTATTGTATTTTTTTTATTGAAACATTTACTTTATTGCCACGATCTGAAACTGAACCCAAAATATCTCCAAGATATGCTTACAGACAGAAATGTGCTATGATGGGAAAAGTCATTTACACACTCTTTTTTTTTTCTCATTGATTTTCTATTTTATTTAGTTTCCTAGTTGGTGGGAAAAAAAAAAAAAAACCTACCAGTACAGGGGAAAAAAAAGTTTTTACTAAAGAAATGGATGGTCTTTTATAAATATATAGTAGATAAAATCAATTACATTTCTTTTCCTACTAGGGTTCCCAGGTTTCTTTCTTTTAAGTATACTTGTATCCATTCCTTTTCAGATTCTTTTCCTATGTAGGTTATTACAGAACATTGAGTAGAGTTCCCTGTGCTATATGGCAGGTCCTTGTTGATTATCTGTTTTATATATAGTTGTGTGTATATGCTAATCCCAAACACCTAATTTACCTGTCCCCCCCTTTCCCCTTTGATAACCATAGATTTGTTTTCAAAGTCTGTGAGTCTGTTTCTTTTTTGTAAATAAGTTCATTTGTATCATTTCTTTATATTTCACAAATAAGCAATATCATATGATATTTGTCTTTGACTTACTTCACTTAGTATGGTAAACTCTAGGTCCGTCCGTTTGCTGCAAATGGCATTATTTCATTCATTTTTGTGGCTGAGTAGTATTCCATTGCGTACACGTACCACCTCTTCTTCATCCATTCCTCTGTTAATGGATAGTTTAGGTTCCTTCAGTGTCTTGTCTGTTGTAAATGGTGTTGCAAAGAACATTGCACTATGTGTATTTTTTGAATTATGGTTTTCTCCAGATAGATTCCCATGAATTGGATTGCTCAATCATGTGGTTGTTCTATATTAGATTTTTAAGTTTTCCATAGTGGTTGTACCAGTTTACATTCCCACCAACAGTGCACAAGGGCTCCCTTTTCTCCACATGTTCTCCAGCATTTATTGTTAGTAGACATTTTGATAATGGTGTGAGGTAATATTGTCGTTTGAATTTTCATTACTGTAGTTTCAATTTGCATTTCTCTAGTTATTAGTGTTGAGCATCTTTTAATGTGCTTTTTGCTATCTGTATATCTTCTTCGGAGAAATTTCTGTTTAAATCTTCTGTCTACTTTTTAATTGGGTTTGTTTTTAGATACTGAACTGCATGAGCTGTTTGTATATTTTGGAGATTAATCCCTTGTTGGTCTTTTTGTTCACACATATTTTCTCTCATTCTGTGGGTTGTCTTTGTTGTTGTTGTTATTTTATGGTTTCCTTTGCTGTGCAAAAGCTTTTAAGTTTAATTAGATTCCATTTGTTTATTTTTGGTTTTATTTTCATTACACGGGGAGGTGGATCCAAAAAGATATTGCTGTGATTTATGTCAGGGTGTTCTGCCTATGTTTTCCTCTAAAAGCTTTATAATATCCACTCTTGCATTTGGTCTTTAATCCATCTTGAGTTTATACTTGTGTTTAGTGTTAGAGAATGTTCTAGTTTCATTCTTTTACATGTAGCTGTGCAGTTTTCCCAGCACCAGCTATTGAAGAAACTACCTTTTCTCTATTATATATTCTTGCCTCTTTTGACATATACTGATTGACCCTAGATAAGTGGGTTTATTTATAAGCTACCTGTCCTGTTCCATTGAACTATATTTCTGTTTTTGTGCCAGTCCCATACTTTTTTATTTACTGCAGCTTTACTGTATAGTCTGAAGTCAGGGAACTTGATTTCTTCAGCTCCATTTTTCTTCCTCAAGATTTCTTTGGGAAGTTCCCTTGCAGCTCAAGAGATAATGAACCCAACTGGTATCCATGAGGTTGCAGGTTTGATCCCTAGCCCCGCTCAGTGGGTTAAGGATCCAGCATTGCTGTGAGGTGTGGAATAGGTTACAGACACAGCTTGGATCTGGCGTTGCTGTGGCTGTGGCATAGGTTGGCAGCTGCAGCTCCAATTTGACCCCTAGCCTGGGACCTTCTGTATACTGAGGGTTTGGCCCTAAAAAAAAAAGAAAAAAAAAGATTACTTTGGCTCTTCAGGTTTTTTTCTGTTTCCATACAAATTAAAATTTTTTTGTCCTATGAAAAAAATGAATTGATAACAAAAAAATGAATCTATGAAAAATGCCATTGATAGCTTAGTAGAGATTGTGTTGAATCTGTAGATTGCCTTGGGAAGTATTGTCGTTTTGACAGTATCAAATCTTCCAATCCAAGAACATGGTATATCTCTTCATTTGTTTGTATCATCTTTGATTTCTTTTATCAACATCTTATAGTTTTCAGAGTACAGGTCTTTTGCCACTTTAGGTAGGTTTATTCCTAGGCGTTTTTTTCTTTTTGATGTGATAGTAAATGGGATTGTTTCTAAAATTTTTCTTACTGATCCTTTCATTGGTACTATATAGAAATGCAAGAGATTTCTGTGTATTAATTTTGTATCCTGCAACTTTACCAAAAGCATTGATGAACTCTAGTAGTTCTCTGATAGCATCTTTAGGATTTTCTATGTACAGTATCATTTCTGCAGTATCTATTGAGTTTTTTTCAGTTCTTATTTTATTTATTTGGGTTCTCTCTTCTTGGTGAGGGTAACGAGAGGTTTGTCAATTTTGTTTACCATTTCAATGAACCAGCTCTTGGTTTTATTGATTTTTTTTCTCTTGTTTTTGAATCTCTATTTAATTGATTTTCTCTCTGATCTTTATGATTTCCTTCCTTCTGCTAACTTTAGGTTTTTTGTTGTTGCTGTTTTTCTTCTTTTTCTAATTCTATTAGGTGGTAGGTTAAGTTGTTGATTTGAGATTTTTCTTTTTTGAGGAAGGCCTGTATCCCTATGAACTTCCCTCTAAGAACTGCTTTTGTGGCACCTAGTAGATTTTAGATGATTATATTTTCATTCTCATTTGTCTCAAAGTATTTTTTAATTTCCCTTTTGATTTCTTTGTTGACCCATTGGTTTTTTGGTAGCATGTTGTTTAGTATTCGTGTAGTCAATTTTTTCTCATTTCTTTTCCTGTGGTTGATTTCTAGTTTCATGCCATTAAGGTCAGGGAAGATACTTGAAATAATTTCTATACTCTTAAAAATTTGTTGAGCTTAGTTTTGTGCCCCTGTATGTGGTCAACCCTTGAGAATGTTCCATGTGCACTTGAAAAGAATGTATATTCTGGATTTCTTTTTGGATGTAATGTCCTGAAAATGTCAATTAAGTCTCACTTCTGTTGTGTCATTTAGGATCTCTGTTGCCTTATTGATTTTCTGACTAGAGAATCTGTCCATTGATGTGAGTGGGGTATTAAAATCTCCTACTATTATTGTATTCACATCAATTTCTCCCTTTATGTCTGTTAGTATTTATATATGTATTTGGGTGCTTCTATATTAGGGGCGTATGTATTGACAAGTGTAATATCCTCTTCTTGACTTGATCCTTTTATTATTAAATAGTGTCCTTCTTTGTCTTTCTTTATGGCCTTCATTTTAAAGCCCATTTTGTCTGATATGACTGTTGTAACTCCTGCTTTCTAGTTATTTCCATTCTCATGAAATATCTTTTTCCATCCCCTCACTTTCAATTTATTATGTCCTTTGCACTAGGGTGAGTTTCTTGTAGGCAGCATATTACATAGGCTCTTGTTTTTTATCCAGTCTGCCACTCTGTCTTTGATTGGAGCATTCAGTCCATTGACATTTAAGGTAATTATTGATAAATAAGTATTTATTGCCATTTCAAACCTTGTTTTCTAGTTGATTTTATGCTTCTCCTTTGTTCCTTTCTTTTTTTGGTAGGATGATTTCCTTTTATTTTATGCTTGTGTCATTCTTCTTTTTAGTTTTTGTTAATGTATTTTTTGGTTTTGATTTGTGGTTGCCCTGTTTTTCAAGTATGTTAACCCCTTCCTCTATCTGCTTGTTTTAGCCTGATAGTCGTATAGGGTCAAACACATTCTAAAAAAGAAACGAATCTATATTTTCTTACTTTCCTTTCACACATTTTATGATTTTAATGTCCTTTTTTACATTTTCATGTTCATCCTTTTGCTGTTCCTTGTGCTAGTTTTTGCAAGTAGTTTTTTTTTTCTTTTAGATCTATATACTGGCTTATTTAAGTGATTACTTTCCAGTTGTGATTTCCTCTATCCTGCATCTTCTTACTTATTTTCTACTTAGAGGAGACCTTTCAGTATTTCTTTTAGAATGGGTTCAGTATTGATATGTGTAATATCCTCTTCTTGAACTGATCTTTTTATCATTAAATAGCGTCCTAAACTGAAATTATTTTTGTTTTTGTTTGTTGGAAAAATTCTTTATTTCTCCTTCTATTTTAAATGTTAGTCCTGCTGGGTAGAGTATTCTAGGCTGCAAATTTTTTCCCTTTTAGAACTTTGAATATATCTGGCCACTCTTTTCTGGCCTGTAATGTTTCTGTGGAGAAATCAGCTGGTAGCCTTATGAAGGGTTCCTTATAATTAACTTTTTCTCTTGATGCTTTTAGAATCCTCTCCTAATCTTTAATTTTTGCAATTTTTATTATTATATGTCTTGGTGTGGATCTGTTTGGGTTCAACTTGTTCAGGCCTCTCTGTGCTTCCTGTATCTTGATATATGATTCCTTTAGTTTTGGAAAGTTATTGGCCATAATTTCTTCATACATATTTTCAATCCCCTTTTCTTTATCTTCATTTTGTGGAATCCCTGTTGTGCATAGATTGGCCCACTTTATATTATGCTGTAAATGTCTTATATTGCTTTCATGTTTTTTCATTTGGTTTTCTGTCTGCTGTCCTGATTGGGTAATTTCCATTATTTTGTCTTCCCAGTCACTTATTTATTCCTCTACAGTATTCATTCTGCTCTTCAGTGCCGTTAACTCAGTTTGCGTCTCTGCAAATAAATTTTCTAATTTTTCTATGTTCCTCATTATGTTTTTCTAGTTCCTTTCCAAAAAAATCTTCATCACTGTTCATATCCACTCTTAATTCCTTCATATTCACTCTTACTTCCTTCAGAATTTTCACTGTCTCCTTTTTGAACTCAGTGTCTGTTTCATTGTTTTCTCGTATAATAAGGGAGTTCTCCTGTTCTTTTGACTGGGAATGGTTCCTGAGCTTCTTTGCTTTGCTTATATTTTTCTTATTCTGTGAGTTTAGGGACGACAACTATTATAGTCTTGGGGGGCTATTTATATGTGAGCGCTTCCCAGGTAGTTTTTGAAGGCTTACTTTGTGTATGTGTGTGTGTGTGTGTGTGTGTGTGGGGAGGTGCTGCTTTTGGTTTGGATGCTTGCTGTCTCTTTCGTGAGCATGTGCAAGCTCTTATCCCCTTGATAGGGTGTGTTCCAGTGTAAGACTTGTGCTTCCTTCCAGGAAGAGGGAGGCAATGGGCAGGGCTAATAGCCAATGCCTGATTGCTAGGCCCTTGACAGTGGCGAGGACCTATGGGGAGGTGGTGCAGGATGATCAGTGATGCAGAGCTCTGGGAAGTGGCAATGACCCTCAGGGAGGTATAGGCAGTGCCCAGAGCCTTTGGCAGCAGCAAGAGCAGGACATGTGCGTTCTCAGGAGAGTGAGGGCAATAAGTGGTGCTTGGTTGCAGTGCACTCCTCTTTGGTGACCCCAGAGGTGACTGGGGCCATAGCTGGTGCCTATTCATGGGCCCCTAGTAGTGGCCATGGCCATGCCCATCTCTGGAGTTTGAGATGCCTGCGGGACTTTGCCCCCTTATCTCTTAGGATATATATTGAATTTTTTTGCTGGCAAATACTTCATAAAGTGAATATGTAGCCTGTACAAGAGATGCTCTGCCACCTGAGAGCCCATGCAAAAGGTGCCATGCCACCTGAGAGCCCAAGTGTGTACAAAGATGTTCCTATGGTTCTGCCACTCCTCCTCTTGCCCTCCCCAACAGTGGTGCCTTGCTTCCCCTGCAGGCCCAAGCCTCCTCCTGTGCTCCCTTGGCTGTGGTGCGCCACTTCCCAGCCCATAGCACACAGCCCCCTAGCCCCTCAGGCTGTCTCCACACAGTCAACACTAATCCTCCACCTGGATCTGACCTCTGAAGCTTGAGTCTCAGCTCCCAGCCCCCAACTGAGTGTCTCAGGCTGTCCTATCTGGGAGTAGTAGTACCAGTGGTCTGTGCAGCTCTCTTTTTCTTTTGCTCTCAGTACTGCTGCTGTAGTTTTCTGAGGCTTTGAAGTTCTCCCTCTAGCACAGTTGCCTCCCAGGTTGCAGGTCCCTTACCTCTTTCACAGTTCCCTCTCAGGAGTGCTTATCTCATCCTTTTTCTCTTTCTTTCTCTTCTCTCTCTTTTTTTCCCTTCTGTTCTACCCAGTTATGAGGAGTGTTTCTTGCCCTTTGTAGATTTTTAAGGTCTTTTCTAGCCTTTATTGGATGTTTTTTGCCAGTTGTTCTTCATGTAGTTTTTTTTTTTTTTTATGTGTTTGTGAAAGAAGGTGAGTGCCACATCTTAATCCTCTGCCATCTTGATCCTGCCTCCTGTATGGTGTCATGTCATCTGCAAACAGTGACAGTTCTACTTCTTTTCCAATTTGGATTCTTTTAAAATTTTTTTTCTCTGATTGCTACAGCTAGGACTTCTAAAACTATGTTGAATAAAATGGTGAGAGTGTACATCCTCTTTTGTTCCTGATCTTAGAGGAAATACTTTGAGCTTTTCCCCATTGAGTATGATGTTAGCTGTTGGTTTGTCATATAATGGCCTTTATTATATTGAGGTAGGTCCCCTCTGTGCCCACTTTCTGGAGAGTTTTTATCATAAATGGCTGTTGAATTTCTTTAGAAGCTTTTTCTGCATCTATTGAGATCATCATATGGTTTTTGTTCTTCAGTTTGTTAATGTGGTGTTTTATACTGATTGATTTGCAGATATTGAAAAATCTTTACATCCATGGGATAATTCCCACTTGCTCATGACGTGATCCTTTTAATGTGTTGTTAGATTTGATTTGCTTGTGTTTTGTTGAGGGCTTTTGCTTCTGTTTTCATCAGTGATACTGGCCTGTAATTTCTTTTCTTTCTTTCTTTATTTTTTGAGGTATCTTTGGTTTTGGTATCAAGGTGATGATGGCCTCAGAGAATGAGTTTGGGAGTGTTTTTTGCCCTGCGATTATTTGGAATATTTTCAGGAAGATAAGTGTTAACTCTTAATGTTTGTTAGAATTTGTCTGTGAAGCCACCTGGTCCTGGGCTTTTGTTGGGAGCTTTAAAATTCGTGTTTCAATTTCAGTACTGGTAATTGGTCTGTTCATAATTTCTTTTTCTTCCTGGTCCAGATTTGAGGTATTTTACCTTTCCAATTATTTGTCCATTTCTTCTAGGTTGTCCATTTTATTTGCTTATAGTCGTGTCTTATGGTACTTTGTATTTCTATGGAGTAAGTTTTAATTTCTCCTTTTTCATTTCTGATTTTATTGATTTGAGCCCTTTTTTCTTGATGAGTCAGGTTTAAGGTTTATCAATTTTGTTTATCTTTTCAAAGAACCAGTTTTTAGATGCACTGATCATTTCTACTGTTTATCTCTATTTCATTTATCTCTGTTCTGATCTTTTTGATTTCTTTTCTTCTATTAAGTTGAATTTTGCTTGTTCTTCTTTAGTTGCTTTAGGTGTAAGGTTAGGTTGTTCATTTGAGGTTTTTCTTGTTTCCAGAGGTAAGATTCTTTTGCTATAAAATTCCCTCTTAGAACTACTTTTGCTGCATCATGTAAGTTTTAGATTGTTGTGTTTTCATTTTCATTTGTCTGTAAGTATTTTTTAAATTTCCCCTTTCATTTCTTCAGTGATCCATTGGCTGTTTAGTAACATTGTTTATTCTCTACTTGTTTGTGTTGTTTGTGTTTTATTTACAGGGTTTTTTTTTTTCCTTGTAGTTGATTTCTAATCACATAGTGTTTTGGCCAGAAAAGATGCCTAATATGATTTCATTTTTTCTTAAATTTACCAAGGCTTGCTTCGTAGCCCAACATGTAATCTATCCTAGAGAATGTTCTATGTGCCCTTGAGAAGAATGTGTATTCTGTTGCTTTCAGATGGAGTGTTCTATAAATATCAATTAAGTTCATCTGGTCTAATGTGTCACTTAAGACCTGTTTCTCCTTACTGATTTTCTGTCTGGATGATCTGTTCATTGATATGGATGGGCTTTAAAGTCTCCCACTATTATTGTGTTACTGTTAATTTCTCCTTTTATGGCCATCTTTTAGTTTGAGGTGCTCCCATATTGGGTGCATATATATTTGCACTATGTATATACTTACACTATATAACAATTGTTATGTCTTTTTCTTGGATTGAACCCCTGATCGTTAGGTAGTATCCTTTTTTGTCTCTCATGACAGTTTTATTTTAAAGTCCAATTTGTCTGGTATAAGCATTGCCACTCCACCTTTCTTTTGATTCTCATTTGCATGGAATATCTTTTTCCATCCCCTCACTTTCAGTCTTTATGCTTCCCTAGATCTGAAGGGTCCCCTTGTAAACGGCATATATATGGATCTTGTTTTTATATCAATTCATCCAGTCTATGTCTTTTGTTTGAAGCATTTAATCCATTTACATTGTTTTATGTTGCTGGTTTCTCAATTTCAAGTGCATTTCCAATATCCTGCATTTATACTCTCCTCACAATTGATGGTTTTGATATAGTATTTGTGTATAGAGATTTCTTACCTTTATTCTATGTTTGCCTTTGCCAGTGAGCTTTCCCATTGTAATTTTCTAGTCTCTGGTTGCGGCCTTTTCTTTTTCCCCTAGAGAAGTTCCTTTAGCATTTGTTGTGAAGCTGGATGGATAGTGCTGAATTTTCTTAGCTTTTGCTTGTCTCTACAGCTTTTAATTTTTTCATTCTTTCTGAATGAGAGCCTTACTGGGTAGGGTATTCTTGGTTGTAGGTTTTCCCCTTTCATCACTTTAAATATATCATACCATGCCTTTCTGACCTCGAGGGTTTCTGTTGAAAAATCAGCTGATCACCTTATGGGGATTGCCTTGTATGTTATTTGTTGATTTTCCCTTGTTGCTTTTAATATTTTATCTTTCTCTTTAGTTTTTGTCAATTTGATTAATATGTGTCTGTGCATGTTTATCTTGGGTTTATCTGGTATGGCATTCTTCATTTCCTGGATTCGAATGTTTCCTTTGTCACGTTAGGGGTGTTTTCAGCTATATCTTCAAATATTTTCTCAGACCCATTCTCTCTTCTCCTTCTGGGACCCCTATAACATGAATGTTGTTGTTTAATGTTGTTCCATAGGTCTCTTGGACTGTCATCATTTTTTTCATTTTTTCCGCCTTTCTCTGTTCCATAGCAGTGATTTCCAGCAGTCTCTCTTCCAGCTTATTTATTCATTTATCTGTCTCATTTATTCATTTATTCTGCCGTTGATTCCTTCTAGTATATCTTTCACTTCTGTTTGTTATTTAAACCTTCTAGCTCTTTGTTAAACAGTTTTTGACTCTTCTTGGTTTGTGCCTCCATTTGTTTTTGAGATCCTGGATCTTGACAGTTATGTTATTACTCTGAATTCTTTTTCAAGTAGATTGTCTATCTCCATATCTGTTAGGTGACTGTAGGCCTGAAGTCATGCTGTCTGCCAATGTGTGTGGCTATGTTCCTGCTCCCTTGGTTGTTTGGCTTGAGGTATTCCAATACTGAAGCCTGCAGTCTGCTGGGTGGGGCCAAAATGGCAACCTCCAGGAAAGGTCACATTGATGATTATTCACTGAGGATCTGCCACTAGTGTCTTTGCCCACACAGCAAGCCATAGGAGACTGTATATGACCCACAGGTAAGTCTGGTCCATTATTCCATGCAGTTGCTGCTTGTATTGCGACCCAGTGCATATGAGACCTTGTGGGCACCCTCTAAGAGTGGAGTCTGTTTCCCCCAGTCCCATGGATCTCCTGCCCTCAAGCCCTGCTGGCCAACAAAGCCAGATGCTCTGAGGGCTCCTCCTGATGCCAGACCTACAGACTGGGAAGCATGTCATGGGGCTTAGAACTTTCACTTTAGTGTAGTTACCTCTGTGATAAAATTATTTTCCAGTTTTGGGTCATCCATTTGGTAGGAATGGCATTTGATAATGATGAAAAATTGTTTTCAGTTTGGGCTGTTATGAATAATGTTGCTGTGAACATTTGTGTACAACATTTTTGGGGGCTTATGTTTTCCTTTCTTTTAGGTAAATACCTACAAGTTGAATTGTTGGATTGTATGGTAACCATATTTTTAAATTTGAAAGAAACTGCTAAACTGTTTTCCACAGTGGCCGCACCATTTGTATTCCCACTAGCAATGTGTGAGAGTTCCAGTTCCTTCATATCTTTGCTAACATTGGGTATTTTTAGTCTTTTTGTTGTGGCTATTCTAGTGGCTGTATAGTTAGCTCTTTGTGGTTTTATTTTGCATTTCCCTCATAACTAAAGATTAAACATCTGTTTTTATCCTCACAAATTTAAAATCCTAACCCCTAAAGTGATGGTATTAGGAAGTGAGACCTTTGGGAAGTAATTACATCATAAAGACAGAGACTTCATCAATTAGACTAGTGTCCTGGTAAAGGAAGCCCTTTATAAGCTCCCTCACACCTTCCACTAGGTAAGGTTACAGTGAGATTCCACTGTCAGTGAGAAAGTGGGCCCTCTCTAGAAAGTGAATCTGCGAGGGCAAAGTGAGGACTTTGTTCTTGGACTCCCTAGACTCCAAAACAGTGAGAAATAAATTTCTCTTATTTTAAAGCCACCCAATTTATAGTAGTTTTGTTATAGCATTCTGAGCAGACTAAGGCAACATCTTTTTTGTGCTTATTTGCTGTTTCTTTGGTGAAGTATCTATTTTTAAAAATCTGTCTAGTTTTAGATTGAGTTGTTTGTGATATTTTTAGTTGTAAGACTTCTTCATTCTGATGTTAAAGGATAATTTTCACATAAAAAGAGAAGATTATGACTCCCAATAGATATAAATTTTTTTTAATGTGTTGAAAGTTTTTATTTAACCTATAAATGAGGAAACTGGTGAGGTAATCAGTTAAAAGGAGAATCCAAAGAACAGACACATTTATCGATTAAGAATATTGAAATGAACATTCAGATGGAATCAAAGCAGGTCTTTTTCCCACAGATGCAGAGGGTTGTCGCTCCACAGGACAATTTTTTTTGTGTGTTTAGAAATAAGGATTATGGCGTTCCCATCATGGCTCAGTGGGTTAAGAACCCGACTAGTATCCATGAGGATGCAGGTTCAATCCCTGGCCTCTCTCAGTGGGTTAAGGATCTGATGTTGCCACAAGCTGCAATGTAGATTACAGATGTGGGTCAGATCACAGTTACCATGGCTGTGGCATAGGCCAGTAGCTGCAGTTCTAATTTGACCCCTAACCTGGGAACTGCCGCATATGCCGCAGGTGTGGCCCTAAAAAGAAAAAAAAAAAAAAAGAAAAAAGAAAGGATCACTTTACATTGCTATCAGATTATAATGTACAACTTTTACAGAGTTGTAAAATAGCTCTCATAGGATGAGGATCAGATCACCTGGGAGAGTGGAGTAGAGAGCAGGGCTCAGCAAACTTTGACTTGTGGGTTAAATCTGACCCTCTACCTGATTTTATAAAGTTTTATTGGAAGACAGCATGTCTGTTTATTTGCACATTGTCTATGGCAGCTTTTGTGCCAGAAATTATACGGCTCATAAAGCCTAAGATATTTACTAAATGACCTTTGTTAGCAAGTTTGCAGGCCCTTCCTCTTGGCTGGATACAAGTCCTTTATCAGATATATTTTTTGTAAATATTTTCTACTGTCTTATCGCTTATCTTTTCATTTTCTTAAAGATGTCTTTTGAAGAGCAAAAGTTTTACATTTTAATGGAGCCTAGTTTATCATTTTTATATTTTATGAATTATGCTATCAATATCATGTTTAAGAACTATTTGCCAAACCTAGGGTCACAAAGATTTTTCTCTGATGCTTTCTTGTATAAGTTTTATATAAATTTTTATCTGCTATGTTTATGTCTATGATCCTGTTCAAGGTAATTGTTGTGTGTGGTGTGAGGTAAGGGTTGAGATATTTTTACGTGTAGGATAGTTACTTGTTCCAGCACAATTTGTTGAAAAGACTGTCCTTTTTTTTTTGTCTTTTTTTTGTCATTTCTTGGGCCGTTCCCACGGCATATGGAGGTTCCCAGGCTAGGGGTCTAATCGGAACTGTAGCCACCAGCCTACATCAGGGCCACAGGAACGCAGGATCCGAGCCACGTCTGCAACCTACACCACAGCTCACGGCAACGCCGGATCGTTAACCCACTGAGCAAGGTCAGGGATCGAAGCCGCAACCTCATGGTTCCTAGTCGGATTCGTTAACCACTGCACCACGACGGGAACTCCTGTCCTTTCTTTTTGAAATTCCTTGGTACCTTTGTCAAATCAGCTGACCATAAACATATGGGTTTATTTCTGGAGACTCAGCTCTGTTCCATTAGTCTTTATGTTTATCATCATGGCCATACCACATTGGCTTGATTATTGTAGCTTTATAAGAAGCTTTGAAATGAGGCCATGTAAGTTCTCCAGCTTTTTTCTTTTTCAGATATCTTTTGAAAAAATTAAATTACAATGATTTTTTTTTCTTCAAAGCAAAAGAAAATTTATTTTCCCCCTTTTTTGGGTGTTTCATCTGAATACATATTTTTATGTCCATATGGGTGACAATAAGAAGATAACAGTGATGGTCTGAAGGACCTTTTATTAAAGTAATCTATAGGGATCATTACACTACTCAGTATAATTTCTCATCACTCATCTGTTTGTTGCTTTCCTTTTTATTTATGTAACTTTTGACTTGAGGCTTGTTTCTCTAATTTCATTGTGCCTCCACAACAGTGTGCCCCTTATCAATAAAATAGTTACAGGGAAGGGCCAGACAAGTGGACCAAATGTTGTGGTCTGCATTGAGACTCCAGTAGGATGGATAGTTGAAGTATAGACAGACTGACTGAGGGAAGCTATTTCTGTTTGTCCCCCCACTCCACTGTGGATCTGCTTCTCTTCACTGATGGCCAGATCTTGGTGGTGGGAGTTGATCAAAAAGAAGATAAAGGCTCTGGGTTTTGGCTGACACATGATCACCAAAATGCATTTTGATGTCCTATAGAGATATGAAAAAATATATAGATGAAAGAATAACTAGACTTTTGGATAGTTATAAGAGTTCTTCCATGTTTTCTTAATAAATATGAATGGATTTCTGTATTGCTGAAGGTTGGGATTAAATATTGTGAGCATCTTTTTTTTTTATCATATCTGATAAGCCGTTCAGGGCCTGTCATAACACTTAAATTTTGTTATTTAATTTTTCTATAATTTCTAAATGCTGATATTTAAAAAGCTTCCATCCATATAGAAATACAGATTTCGTAGCAAATAATTTTAAAATTCTTTCATAAAATTAATGTAAAATAAGTACTACTTTGAAATTTATCAATATTTAACAAAACGTTTATAAGAAAAGTATAGCTATTGCTAGAACTAAAATTCTCCCAACACCTTTAGGATTCAAGCTTTAGCTTTTGGCAAACTATTGGTAGTATGTTTAAAATGCTTTATAGAATGTTAATTAACAACCACTGTCTTTTTAATCTCCTTTGATATGCTACTTAGAGACAAGTAAAATTTGGAAAGTGGAAAATAATGTATTTTCCTTTTGTATTTTTATGTCATTTTAAAATAACTTTGAAAATAAACACAGTGGCTTTTCTCTTTTCAAATCCTGCTTTTTCTTTCTCCATTTAAGTCTCTGAATGGTCTACTTCATTTCTCTATAAACAGTGCTCTACATAAAGTGTGTTAGTAAATATTTGTAAAAATTGTGGTGAATAACTTCCCATTTCTCCTCACTGCTTAGGAAAAGATGGCAGTATTTTACCATCAGTCATTGAGATGTTAAGCCTTGATGGTAGTAGTTAATTTACTTTCAATGTAATAATTAAACCTATTCAGAAGAATGCTTTTGTTAAATGTATTTCTCCCTTTGTCTTCATTTAATTATTTCTTAGTATTGCTCCTTATTAGATCAAATTATTTTGGTTATCTCTAATTAAAAGTTAAATATCTGATAATGATCTGGCTCTTAGGAATACGCGCTCACTAATGATGCTGAGCCTTTTCTCTCTGCTGTTAGCCCAGACAGTGCCCACTTTGGTTTCCTAATTTAGTAACAGAAATAAAACTATGCACGACTGGGCAGGTTTGGTATGCCGGCATCCAGCCAGGAAGCATGGGTTTCTTAAGCAAATGGAGCTATGGGGATTTGCGGAAAACAGAGATTAAGTTACATGAGCTTTGCACTTTGCAAATCCCTAACTATTTAAAGGAACTTGGCTAACCCACTGCTACCTAAATAAAACTTAATTTTGTTTAAACACACAGACGCACTAAATGAAGTTTTATTTCCTTTTCTAAAATTACCCTTCATCTTAGGGCTTTTAATTTCACATTTTTGTAAACTTTAAAAAGCACTTTCACTTTTAGTAAATAATGCATCAAAATTAGTTGTTAAATCTATTCCGTTATTTTGTGCATCTGTAATACCTTTCAAAATAGCATAATATGAAGAGTTGATAATATATATAGGTAGCATGTTTCTCTATGAGAAAATGAAAGTAAGTTCTGACAGAGATAAATTGAGAAAGGAAAAGCCTGGTTTTACACACTGTCTCTGGCACTCGCTTGGCTGGGCAGCCTTGATTGCTGCTGTCTTCTCCACCACCATGGGTATTGTTAGTGCTCCACATCATATGGCATTCACTGTGATCTGTGGATTTGCAGGGGTTGCTTCCTGGAATGTTTGAACACAGGCTGCTCTCCTGTCTGCTGACACTTTTCCTTTCTGCTGCTGCTGCTTGTCTGGCATATTTCTGATCTTTTCTTCCCCTCACTCCCCAAACTTGTCTTCTTAAGGTCCATTGCCTCTGAATTTGAGGCCCAAGGATTAGCCCACTTTTCCCCTTTCAAACCTTTGTGTGTTCCTTCTAGCTTCTTGCCTTTCGTTGACAGCTGAGGGCCAGCTGTCCACTCTGGTGATCTTTTTTTTGTTTTTTTGTTGCCTTTAGACTATTTATAAACACTGGAAGCATATTCTGAAGTGTAATTTTGTTGAAAGAGAGAGAGAAATATGACTTTTGACATATAGGAATGAACAGTTAATTCCAGGACATGGGAGAATATCGGTGGTGAATGGAGAAGGATACAGTGTGCATTATAATCATCCTTGGAGCAGTATTCGTTCACAATTAGAACAAAGTGGATTTAATATAAACTTAAGTAGTCAAATTACATTGACTTTAGGATTAATATGATTTCCCACTGTATAAATGCAATCCAAAAATAAAAGAATACTAAACATCACACATTTTTTGACATTTTTGAAGCTTCCTCATCTGTAAAAATGGTTTTAAAATGATCTGTTCCTTGACTTTGGTGAATTTCTGTGTAAGGCAGATACACAGTCTTAGCTCATGACTCCCTTCCTTACCTCTTCTCTGCCTTCCTGTGCTCTTAGAATCCACATCCAGTGGAGACTGGCTCATAGTTCCTCTGCTATTGGACTTTGCTTTGCTTTCCTGAGAGAGAAGGCCCTGTTCCAACAAGGTTTCCCTGGCAAAGGGATGGGCAGGGGGAGGTCTGTGTTGTCAGAGACTTAAAGTGGCCTCTCTTGGTTACTATGTAATTCTGAACAATAGTGATTATCTAGTATGCAGATATTTTTTGCTGTGTCTTAGTAATTTTTATTTCATAAATGTATTTATGCTATTGTTATTGCTAATAATAATAATCTTAACAGTTACTCTAAAAAGTGTTAACTCTCCAGATAATCAAGAGATTATTATTATTGTTAGTACATTTACTAATTAAAGTAGGCCAGACATGCTAAATGTGTAACTTTTTTTCTTTGTTAGTTGTCAGAGTTATCAGATGGAATAGATATTATTGTTTTTCTTTTTTCTGTTTTTTTTTAAGTTGAGAAACCTAAAGCTTGGAAAGAGTAACTATCCTCCCTGAGGTTACATAGCTATTAAGTGGGGGGATCAAAGATCCTAATCCAGTTCGTTCAAGTATTAAAAATGTAAAAGTTGGAGTTCCTGCTATGGCACAGTGGGTAGAAAATCTGCCTGCAGGTGCTCTGGTCACTGAGGAGGCCTGGGTTAGATCCCCAGCCTGGAGCAGTGGGTTAAAGTATCCGGGATTGCTGAAACTGGCTATGGTGTAGACCTTTGCTCTGGCTCAGATTAAGTACCTCACCTGAGAACGTCCATGTACTGTGGGTACGGCCATAAAAAAAGCAAAAATTTGTTTTTTTTTTTGTTTTTTGTCTTTATTGTCTTTTAGGGCCTCACTGGCAGCCCATGGAGGTTCCCAGGCTAGGGGTTGAATTGGAACTGTAACCACCAACCTATGCCAGAGCCACAGAAACTCGGGATGTGAGCCACATCTGCGACCTACACCACAGCTCACAGCAACGCTGGAGCCTTAGCCCACTGAGCGAGGCCAGGGATTGAATTCATTTCCTCATGGATGCCAGTCGGGTTCATTAACCACTGAGCCACAACGGGAACGCCAAAAAAAATAAAAGTTTTATTCAACATAGTATTGGAAGTACTAGCCACAGCAATCAGACAAATAAAAGAAATAAAAGATATCCAAATTGGAAGAGAAGAGGTAAAATTGTCACTGTATGCAGATGACATGATACCATATGTAGAAAACCCTAAGGACTCAACCCAAAAACTATTCAAACTGATCAACAACTTCAGCAAAGTAGCAGGATACAAGATTGACATTCACAAATCAGTTGCATTTCTGTATATTAACAATGAAATATTAGAAAAGGAATACAAAAATACAGTACCTTTTAAAATTGCACCCCAAAAAATCACATACTTGTGAATAACCCTGACCAAGGAGGTTAAAGACTTATATGCTGAGAACTATAAAAATTAATCAAGGAAGTTAAAAAGGATTCAAAAAAATGGAAAGATACTCCATACTCCTGGGTTCGAAAAATTAATATTGTAAAAATGGTCATACTAGCCAAAGCAGTCTACACATTCAGTGCAATCCCTATCAAATTATCCATGACATTTTTCACAGAACTAGAACAAACCATCCAAAAATTTATATGGAACCACGGAAGACCCAGAATTGCCAAAGCAATCCTGAGGAATAAAAACCAAGCAGGAGGTGTAACTCTCCCAGACTTCAGGCAGTATTACAAAGCCACAGTCATCAAGACAGTGTGGTACTGGTATCAAAACAGACATACAGACCAATGGTACAGAATAGAGAACCTAGAAATAAACCCAGACACCTATGGTCAAAAGGAGGCAAGAATATAAAATAGGAAAAAGACAGTCTTTTCAGCAAGTGGTGCTGGGGAAACTGGAGAGCTGCATGCAAATCAGTGAAACTGGAACACACCCTCACACCATGCACAAAAATAAACTCAAAATTGCTTAAAGACTAAAACATAAGACAAGACACCATCAAACTCCTAGAAGAGAACATAGGCAAAACATTCCCTGACATCCACCTTACAAATGTTTTCTCAGGTCAGCCTCCCAAAGCAACAGAAATAAAAACAAAATAAACCAATGGGACCTAATCACAATGACAAGCTTTTGCACAGCAAAGGAAACCATAAACAAAAACAAAAAGACAACTTACAGAATGGGAGAAAATAGTTTCAAATGATGCAACTGATAAGGGCTTAATCTCTAAAATATGCAAACAACTTATACAACTCAACAGCAAAAAAAGCCAACAACCCAATTGAAAAATGGGCAGAAGACTTAAATAGACATTTCTCCAAAGAAGATGTACAGCTGGCCAACAAGCACATGAAAATATGCTCAACATCCCTGATTATTAGAGAAATGCAAATCATGAGGTACCACGTCCCACCAGTCAGAATGGCCATCATGAATAAGTCCACAAATAACAAATGCTAGAGAGGGTGTGGAGAAAAGGGAACCCTCCTACACTGTTGGTGGAAATGTAGATTGGTGCAACCACTATGGAGAATAGTATGGAGGTACCTTAGAAAACTATATATAGAACTACCATATGACCCAGAAATCCCACTCTTGGGCAAATATCTGGACAGAACTTTCCTTGACTTCAGGCTATACCATAAAGAACTTTCCTGTATGTTCATTGCAGCACTATTCACAATAGCCAAGACATGGAAACAACCCAAATGTCCATTGACAGATTACTGGATTAAGAACATGTGGTATATATACACAATGGAATACTACTGGGCCATAAAAAGAACAAAATAATGCCATTTGAAGCAACGTGGATGGAACCATAGACTCATACTGAGTGAAGTAAGTCAGAGATAGACAAATACCATATGATATCACTTATATCTGGAATCTAATATATGGCACAAATGAACCTTTCCACAGAGAAGAAAATCATGGACTTGGAGAACAGACTTGTGGTTGCCAAGAGGAAGGGGGAGGGAGTGGGGTGGACTGGGAATTTGGGGTTAATAGATGCAAACTATTGCCCTTGGAATGGATAAGCAATGAGATCCTGCTGTATAGCACTGGGAATTATAATGTGAGAAAAAAGAAT
Source organism: Phacochoerus africanus (assembly GCF_016906955.1). NCBI lineage: Eukaryota > Metazoa > Chordata > Mammalia > Artiodactyla > Suidae > Phacochoerus > Phacochoerus africanus. The sequence continues at coordinate 139,983,467 of NC_062545.1, forward strand.
GTATATATGTGTTTGTGACTGGGTTACCTTGCTGTATGGTAGAAAATTGACAGAACACTGTAAACCAGCTATAATGGAAAAAAAATCATTAAAATTTTAAAAATTAAAAGTTACTACATTAAGGAAATGTAGTACAGAGATTTGGAGTAATAATGAACTTTCACAAAATGAAAACACTTTTGTATTCAGAGCCCCAGAAGCCTTCTTGTGCTTCTTTCAAGTCCCTCTCACCGCTTTTCTGAGGCTACCTTCCATCACCCATTCAGTTTTAAAAGTGAATTAAAGATACCACAATTGAGATTTTTGCTAAGATACAGTATACAGATTTTTCTGATAGAGTTACATCCTAATAAACCCGTTGTAAATTGAAAACATTCTAAGTCCAAAGTTCATACAATACACATAAACCTACTGAACATCATAGCTTATTTAGCCTAGCCTACCTTAAATGTGCTCAGAACACATTAGCCTCCAGTTGGGCAAAATCATGTAACACAAAGCCTACTTTATAATAAAGCATTGAATAGTAGTTTATTGAATACTATACTAAAAGTGAAAAGCAGAATGACTATATGGATAGAGAATAGTTGTTAAGTGTATTGGTTGTTCACTCATGATTGTGAGGCTGCCTGGGAGCTAAGGCTCACTGCCACTGCCCAGCATCACAAGAGGTTGTCTTAGAAAGGCTCAGAATTAAAAATTAGAAGTACAGTTTCTACGGAATGTGTATTGCTTTTGCGCCATCATAAAGCTGAAATATTATAAGTCAAACCATTGTAAATTGGGGACTATCTGTACTATATACGGTTGGCCCTTTTTATCTGTGAGTTCCACATCTGTGGATTCAAAGTTAAAGATACTTTTGGGAAAAAAATCCCAGAAAGTTTCAAAAGGCAAAACTTGAATTTGCATTACTGTCAACTATTTACATAGTTTTTACATTGTATTAAGTATTATAGTAATCTGGAGGCCAGTTGAAATATATGGGAGGATATGTGTAGGTTATACGCAAATACTACCCTATTTTACATAAGGGACTTGAGCATCCAAAGATTTTGGTATCTGTGGGGTTCCTGGAACCAAGGGCTGACTATACTTGTTAAAGATTTGGTCATTCTGACGGACAACCACTGGAGGATTTTGAGCAAAAGAGTGATATAATCTGGCTTTCCTATAAAAAGATCACCTAGGCAACTGTGTAAAGAAGGAGCCAAGGACAAAAACTGAGATATGAGTCAGGAATCTACTGAAGTTACCCAGGCAAGAGGTGATGGTGGTTTACACTAGCATGGTAGCAGAACTTTTGATGAGAAGCAGTTGGATTTTGGTTTATTTAGTGCTTCATAACTCACAGTGTTATCTTCTCATTTTTTTTTTTTTTCATCCTCAGGGCCAGTTTTATCCCTGATTAAAAATAAGGAATCTTAAGGCCTGAGAGGTTATGAACCTTACACAAAGTTACGTAGTAAGGTAGAGTCATGACTTACACCATATCTTTTGATTCTAAGTCTGGTGATTTTTCTAAGCTGTTGCCAGAAATATAGTCTTTTTTGAAAAAATCTAATTCACAGATTTTATATGACTGAGGAAATTAAATTCATGTACTAGCTTATGATACTATATTAGTAATCTATTGCTGGATAACAAATTACCACAAATGTAGCAGCTTAAAGAAACACATTCTTTTTTTTTTTTCGCTTTTTAGGGCTAAACTCATGGCATATGGAGGTTTCCAGGCTAGGCGTTGAATCAGAGCTACAGCTGCCCAGCCTATACCACAGCCACAGCAATGTGGGATCCAACCTGCATCTGCGACCTGCACCACAGTTCATGGCAACACCGGATCCTTAACTCACTGAGCGAGGCCAGGGATTGAACCTGCATCCTCATGGCTACTAGTCAGATTCCTTTCCACTGTGCCGTGGACAGGAACTTCATCACACACATTTCTTATCTCAAGTGTGTGGCTCAAGAGTCTAGGCACTCCTAGATTATCTGCTTAGGGTCTCACAAGGCTATAGCCAATGTTAGGTTGGCCGAGGGTAGTGGTCTTATCTGACACTTGACTGCTTGTTACTGTCAAGATCTTTTAATACTGTTTCTTGTGCATCAGACTGGGACAAAAAATGGTTGAAGTCATATAATAAAGTGACTTAATATGTTTTAGGATGTCAGCCATCTAACAAAAGGAATTCTTGACTAAAAATTTTTGCTGCCCCAAGGAAAGAATTCTGTTAAAGAATGGTGCCGTTGTATTTTTTCCCTGTAGCAGCCTTGATTTTTTACCTCAACTTTAGATATATATGCTTAGCATTTGGAATGTTAAAAACTCATCCATTCCATTCTATAAGAATCTTGATATCCAGACTGTGTGTTGGTGGATGTAATCTGGCTCCTCTTTTGCTGCCACTGGTAAACACACTAATTAGACCTGTTAATGGTTATTTTTCCATTTTACTTTTGTTCCTAGTCCAGTGCCACTTTGGTATTTTGGAGGTTCTTTGGCTGCTGAATTAAGAAAATTAGTTTTGGAACCAACTTCTGGGTTCAGGAACAAAACCACTCTGAACCATGATCTGAATCTCCAGTTGTGTAGCTTTTCTGAATTCTACCAGTTTAGTTGATTATTATGAGCTAGTCTTCTACTTTATGACATACAACCAAGGGAAGCTGTCTTTAAAAAGCTGTTTTTGGCACTGTCTTCCACTAATAAATTATTCTGTTAATCTGTTTCCTTGTGCTTTCTGCTTTACTTATTTTAGAACATCTCCTTACAAAATTGGCAGACTAGATAATTCAAACCAACCCTCCTTTAAGGACAGTTAGAAAAACTAGAAGGAAAAAAAAAATCTGTTTTGAAGGCACTGATGAGTTAATAAGATACTGAAGAATTCCCAGGCCAAAGAGGTTGCAGTCGTTACACACCATTTCCCACTTAAACAAACCCGAATTGCTTGGTTGAGGCATAGCACGTAGAAGATGCACCTGGGACATCTTGTGCCAGAGAACAGAGAACCAGTCAAAAACTGCCGGGGTCATGGGAAAATGATAGAGGAATCAGCACTGTACACTTTGGCCAGCAAAAAGAATAATAATTGAAATGATTGAAATACATATCAGATATATAAACTTCTATTAGTTCATAATGATACTCTTAAAAAAAAACTAATTGGTAAACTTTGGAGATTAGTAGGGTACCAGCTTTTTCTTTGAAAAATTTAAAAGGAAAGAATCAAACATTATTACACCTTTTCTAAACCAGTTATATTTCAGAGTAAATACTTGGGACTTCCCGTGTGGCTCACAACATAACTACTCAGAGTAAATACTTGAATGAAGGAGTGTATTTCTATATGGAATAATTATAACTAATAGTATAGAAGGCATGATGCAGTTAGATCAACATTTTGTAATATATAATGAAATAATAGATTGTAGCAAAGATCATAGCTTCCTCAATCATTAGGTAAATAGTTGATAGGGAACTTTGCACTGGATAGATCAGGCTGATGACGCCATAATCCATTGCTTAATCTTAACATCACTAAAAGTGGGTCAAGCAGACATTATATCCTTTCCAGTGTGATGCAACCTGAAGTATATAGCCCTATCCTGGAGATAAACTCTTACCAAAGAAAACTGAACCTGAATCTATTTAAGCTTTTCTAACTATCGATTTATAGAGAATATAAGAAATAAATAAATATTTAAATGACACCATGAAGACACAATAGGACAATTTAGAATGTTGAAAATTATACAATAAATATTTTTAAAATGAAACCATGAAAAAAAAGGAGAAATTATCACAAATTTTTAAGAGGCTTAGGAATCATGTCAGCCAAATGCACTTGTTTGGGCCTTTAGATTTTTAATTCAAATAAACTGGTTATAAAAACAGTTTTTGTGAATATCAGGGAAAATGGAACATGGATAGGGTATTGCACAGTATTAAAAGTTCTTGATTTTATTAGGTACAATAATGGTGTTGGTTTGTTTTAAAAAGTCCTTATCTGTTAGGATATATACTGAATTTTTTTTGCAGGTAAAATACTTCATAAGGTGAATGTGAAATAAAGCAGTCTTTGCATGGGTTGAAGCCCAGCTTCCAATCATCTGGGCAAGCCAAAAACATAAAAATTTTAGACATTTCATTGTGGTTGCTTATGTCCCCAAGTGCCTGACAGAAGTGAATAGAAATATTCAAAGGCAGAAGATCACATTACTGTATGTCTCAAATTATTTCTAAAACCTGTTTTTCAAATGTAAAGGGAACCCAGTGGAGTTGATAGGATAACATACTCTACAACTGAAGAATACACATTCTTTTCAAGCACATGGAACATTTCCAAAAATTGAATAGGAAGAGTTTCCATCATGGCTCAGTGGAAACAAATCTGACTAGGAACCATGAGGTTGCAGGTTCGATCCCTGGCCTTGCTCATTGGGTTATGGACCCGGTGTTGCCAAGCTGTGGTGTAGGTCACAGATGAGGCTAAGATCTGGTGTTACTGTGGCTGTGGTGCAGGCCAGCAGCTACAGGTCCGATTAGACTCCTAGCCTGGGAACCTCCATATGCCGTGGGTGCAGCCCTAAAGAGACAAAAGACCAAAAAAAAAAAAAAAAAAAACTGAATAAGAAGTGAAATCTTTACTATTCTTTTACCACAGTGTAATTAAAGTAGAAATCAATACAATAACATAACTAGTAATTCCCGGAGATAACGCAGATGAATTTATTCATGTACTCAGGGTAGGGACTTTTTAAACAATACACAAAATGCATAGGTATAAAGGGAAGGATTGATAAAAATTGACATGAGAAATTTAGAAAACATTTTCATTACCTAGATCAGGGAGAGGCAAACTTTTTTTCTCTAAAGGGGAAGTTACTCTGGCAATAGTGTCTTTATTCCTACTACTTACCACTGCCCTTGTAGCATAACAGTGGAGAAAGACCAACATTTTAAAGATATGAAATAAATAATAAGTGAAACTATATACAAAAATAGATGGTGGGCCAGAATTGGCATGTGGACCATAGTTTGCTGTTACTTATATAAACCATCAAGTACTGAAAAGGTATGTCTTAGCTTGGTGACGACATCTGCAGTCATTTCATTTAACTGACAAAGGACTTGTATCCATAATGAACTCCTGCAAATCAATATGAAACATACCAACAACCCAGCTTAAAATATTGGCAGGAGACTTGAACTGGCACTTTCCTAAAGAGGAAATCCAAATGTTTGGTAAACATGTTAATATACTAATAAGCTTTATTAGTCATCAAGGACATGCAAATTAAAACCAGTATGGTTACACTAAATAGTAACTAGAATCACTTAAAGACTGACAATACTAAGCCTGTATCAGCTTGTGGAGTGACAGAGGCTCTCATATCCTAAAATGTACTCCAACCATGTGGTTCTCCTAGATTTATTTTCCTTTTTTTTTTCTTTCTATTTTTTTTGGTATTGAGCTCAGGAGGTGTTGATTTATTTTGGAGATTTATCCCTTGTCAGTTGCTTCATTTGCAAATATTTTCTCCCATTCTGTGGGTTGTCTTTTCCTTTTGTATAGGGTTTCCTTTGCTGTGCAAAAACTTTTTAAGTTTATTTAGGTCCTATTTGTTTATCTTTATTTTTATTGTCATTACTCTAGGAGGTGAATCTGAGAATCTTTAGAATAGTTGCTGAGGTTTATGTCTGAGAGTGTTTGGCCTATGTTTTCCTCTAAGAGTTTTATAGTATCCGGTCTTATATTTAGGTCTTTAAATCTATTTTGAGTTTATTTTTGTGTGTGATGTTAGAGAGTGTTCTAATTTCTTTTTTTTTTTTTTTTTTTTTTTTTTAGTGCCACATCTGTGGCGTATGGAAGTTCCCAGACTAGGGGTCGAATTAGAGCTGCAGCTGCTGGCCTATGCACAGTCATAGCAATGCCGGAACTGAACTGCATTTGTGACCTATGCACAGCTCACGGCAACACCATATCCTTAACCCACTGAGCCAGACCAGGAATCGAACCTGCATCCTCATGGATACTAGTCAGATTCGTGTCCGTTGAGCCACAGTGGGAACTCCCAATTTTATTCTCTTACATGTAGCTGTAGTCCATTTTCCCCAGCACCACTTATTGTGGAACCTCTTTTCTCCATTGTATATTCTTACTTCCTTTGTCATAGATTAGTTGACCATAGGTGTGTGGGTTTAGCTCAGGGTTTTTTTAACCTATTCCACTGATCTTTATTTCTGGTTTTGTGTCTGTTCCATACTGTTTTGATGACTGTAGCTTTGTAGTATAGTCTGGAGTCAAGGAGCCTGATTTCTCCAGCTCTGTTTTTCTTTCTCAGGATTACTTTGGCTATTCTGGGTCTTTTGTGCTTCCAAATAAACTTTAAAATATTTTGTTCTAGTTCTGTAAAAAATGTTCTTGGTAATTTGATAGGGATTGTATTGAATCTGTAGATTGCCTTGGGCAGTAGAGTCATTTTGACAGTATTGATTCTTCCAATCCAAAGGCATGGTATATATTTCTATCTGTTTGTGTCATCTTTGGTTTCTTTCATCAGTGTGTTATAGTTTTCAGAGTACAGATCTTTTATCTCTTTAAGTAGGTTTATTCCTAGGTATTTTATTTATTTCTTTATTTTTGATGCTGTGGTAAATGGGATTGTTTCCCCAATTTCTCTTTCTGATCTTTCCTTGTTAGTAAAAGTTAATTTAATTAATTTCTGTGTATTAATTTTCCTTTCTGAAACTTTACCAAATTTATTGATGAGCTCCAACAGTTTTCTGGTAGCATCTTTAGGATTCTCTAGGTATAATATCATGTCCTCTGCAAATAATGATAGTTTTACTTCTTCCTTTGCAATTTGTATTCCTTTTATTTCTTTTTCTTTCTCTGATTTTTCTTCTATGGCTGGGACTTGCAGAACTATGTTGAATAGTAATGGCAAGAGTGGACATCCTTGTTTTGTTCCTGATCTTAGTGGGAATTCATTCAGTTTTTCACCATTGAGAATGATGTTAGCTGTGGGTTTGTCATATATGGCCTTTATTATGTTGAGGTAGGTTCCCTTTATGCCCACTTTCTGGAGGGTTTTTATCAGAAATGGGTGTTGGATTTTTGTCAGAAGCTTTTTCTCCATCTATTGAGTGGATCTTCTGGTTTTATTCTTCAGTATGATAATGTGATGTATCACACTGATTGATTTGCATATACTGAAAAGTCCTTGCATCCCTGTGATAAATTCCACTTGATCATGGTGTACAATCCTTTTAATGTGTTGCTGGGTTTGATTTGCTAATATTTTGTTGAGGATGTTTACATCTATGTTCATCAGTGATAATTGGCCTGTGATTTTCTGTTTTTGTGGTGTCTTTGTTTGGTTCTGGTATGAGGGTGATAGTGGCCTCATAGAATGAGTTTGGGAGTGTTCCTTCCTCTGCAGATTTTTAGAATAGTTTCAGAAGAATAGGTGTTAACTCTTCTCTAAGTTTTTTGATGGAATTCACCTCTGAAGCCATCTGGTCCTGGACTTTTGTTTGTTTTTTAATCATAGTTTCAACTTCAATACTTGTGATTGGTCCATTCATCTATTCTGTTTCATCTTGGTTTGTCTTGAGAGATTATACATTTCTAAGAATTTATCCATTTCTTCTAGGTTGTCCATTTTATTGGCATATGGTTGCTTATAGCAGTCTATGATACTCTGTACTTCTGTCCATTGTAGCTTCTCCTTTTTCATTTCTAATTTTATTGATTTGAGTCCTCTCTCTTTTTTTCATGATGGATCTAAGAGCTTATCAATTTTGTTGATCTTTTCAAAGAACCAGCTTTTAGTTTCATTGTTCCCTTTCTGTGATTTTCTTCATTTCCATTTCATTTATTTCTGATCTTTATGATTCCTTCTGCTAACTTTGGGTTTTGTCTCTTCTTTCTCTAATTGTTTTACGTGTAAAGTTTAGGTTGTTTATTTGATATTTTTCTGGTTTCCTGAGATAGGCTTGTATTGCTTTAAACTTCCCTCTTAGAATGACTTTTGCTGCATCCCGTGGGTTTGGATTTTTGTGTCTTTGTTGTCTTTTGCTTCTGAGTTTTTTTTAATTTCCCCTTTGATTTCTTTAGTGATCTCTTGGTTGTTTGGTAGCATGTCATTTAGTCTCCATGTGTTTGTGTTTTTTGCAGTTTTTTTCCTGTTGTTCATTTCCAGTTGTACAGTGTTTGGTCAGAAACACTATCAGTTATCTTAAATTTACCGAGGCTTTGTTTGTGGCCAGAATGTGATCTCTCCTAGGTAATGTTCTGTATGCACTTGAGAAGAATGTGTATTCTGCTGCCTTTGGTTGGAATATTCTATAAATATCTATTAAATCCTTCTGATCTAATGCATCATTTAAGGCATGAGGTTCTTTGTTGATTTTCCATCTGGATGATAGGTCCACAGCAGTAAGTGGGGTGTTAAAGTCTTCCACTATTATTGTGTTATTGTCCTTTTTTCCTTTTAAGGTTGTTAGCAGTTGACTGATATATTGAGGTGATCCTATGTTTGGTGGATATATACTTACATCTTCTTGGATTGATCCTTTGATCATTATATAATGTCTTTCTTGTCTCTTATAACCATCTTTATTTTAAAGTCTATTTTGCCTGATATGAGTGTTGCTACTCCAGCTTTCTTTTTTGATTTCCATTTGCATGGAATATTTTCTTCCTCTCACTCAGTTTATGTATGTCCATAGAACTGAAGTGGGTCTCTTAAAGACAGCATATATTTGGGTCTTATTTTTGTAAGACCAGTTTGTGTCTTTTGGTTGTGGCATTTAGTCCATTTACATTTAAGGTAATTACTGTGTCTTTTGGTTGTGGCATTTAGTCCATTTACATTTAAGGTAATTATTGCTAGGTATGCTCTTACTGCCATTTTGTTAATTGTTTTGAATTTATTTTTGTTGATCTTTTTTCTTCCCTTCTTCTGTTGTTCTATTCTCTTATGGTTTGATGACTATCTTTAGTGTTGTGTTTGTAATGATTTTTCTTATTTGTGTGTGTATCTATTGTAGATTTTTGTTTTGCAGTTACCATGAAGTTTTGATATAGGAGTCTCTATATATCCAAGTTGCTGGTTTCTTGATTGCAAATGCATTTCCAGTATCCTGCATTTGTACCCTAATCTTTTCATGATTTCTAGTTTTGCTAGCATATTTGTGTGTGGATCATTACCTACATATGTATGCCTTTACCAGCAAGCCTTGTCATTTGTAATGTTTTTGTTTCTAATTGTGGCCTTTTCTTTTCCACCTAGAGAAGTTCCTTTAGTATTTGTTATAAGGCTGGGTTAGTGGTGCTGAATTCTCTTAGCTTTTGCCTGTCTGTAAAGCTTTTGATTTCTACTTCAGATCTGAATGAGGGCCTTGCTAGGTAGAGTAATAATCCTGGTTGGAGGTTTTTTCCTTTCATCACATTAAGTATATCATGCCACTCCTTTCTGGCCTGCAGAGTTTCTGCTGAAAAATCTGCCGATAACCTTATTGGGGTTCCCTTGTGTGTTGTTTCTTTTCCCTAGCTGCTTTCAAGATTTTCTCTTTGTCTTTAATTTTGGTCATTTTGATTAATATGTATCTCAGGGTGTTTCTCCTTGGGTTTATTTTATATCATATTCATTATGCTTCCTGTATTTGAATAAGTGACTCCTTTCCTATGTTAGGGAAGTTTTTGGCTGTTATCTCTTCAAATATTTTCTCTGGCCCTTTCTCGCTTCTCCTCTGGCACCCCTATATTATGAGTGTTGGTGCATTTAAATTTGTCCCATAGTTCTCTTAGACTCTCTTTATTTCTTTTCAGTCTTTCTCCTTCTGTTCCATTTAAATGATTTCCATCAATCTGTCTTCCACCTCAGCTTATTCATTCTTCTGCCTCCTGTATTCTGCTGTTGATCACTTCTAGTGAATTTTTTATTTATTTTAGTTATTGTATTTTGTATCTTTGTTTGCTTACTCTTTAATTCTTCTATTTCTTTGTTCAGCGTTTCTTGTAATTTATCAGTCTTTGTCTCCAGTTTATTTCCAAGATCTTGAATCATCTTTACTATCATTAAAGTCTTTTTTTCAATAAGGTTGCTAATCTCCAGAGCATGTAGCTGTTTTTCTGAGTTTTCTTTTTTTTTTTTCTTGTTTCTTTATCTGGGTTATAATTCTCTGACTTTTCCTTTTATATAGATTTTTTTGTATGGTCTCCTTATTGCAGGCAATAGCATTGTAGCCTCTCATGCTTCTGATGTCTGCCCCCTTACGGCCAAGTTGATACAGGAGGTTGCTGCAGGCTTTCTGATCGGAGGGACTGGTGCCTGTCCACTGGTTGGTGGAGCTGATTCTTATCCCTCTGATGGGTGGGGCTTTGTTTCTGGGTATGATTATAGGTAGCTGTGTGTCTAGGCAACCTTTTTGCTAATGGCTGGAACTGTGTTCCCACCCAATTTGTTGTTTTTCCTGGGGCTTCTCAGTCCTGATGGATGGGACTGATTTTTCCCAAATGGCCACCTCCAGGGAAATTCATACAAATGATTATTCTTGAGACCTTTGCCTCCAATGTCCTTCTCCCCAGAATGAGCTACAATCACCCCCTATTTTCCCAGGAGATCCTCCAATATCCACAGGTAGATCTGACCTAGATTCTTCTGAAGTCTCTGCCCTTCCCTGGTACCTTGTGCCCATAAAAACCTGTGTAAGCCCTTCAGGAGTGGAATCTGTTTCCCCCAGTCCCTGTGGAGCTCCTGCACACAATCCCTGCTGGCCTTCAATGCCATATGCTCCAGGGGCTCCTCTTCCCAAAGCCATATCCCCAGGTGTGGGAAACTGACCCAGGGCTCAGAACTCTCACTCCTGTAGGTCAGCCTTTCCACTCTGGTTGCCCACCCTGCTGCTATGTGATTGCTTATAAATCACATAGGCACCCCTCCTACCATCTTGATGTGGCTTCTTCTTTGTCTTTTGGTGTATGGTATCTTTTTGGTAGTTTCCAGTCTATTTTGTTGATGGTTGTTCAGCAGTTTTGTTGTTTTCATGAGAGAAGGTGAGCTCCAGTCCTTCTACTGTGCCATTTTAGTCTCATCTGTAAAAGTCCTTCTTCATTGTTTTAATGGTGTATTTCAAAGAGCAGAAGCGTTTAATTTTTTTTTTTTAATTTTATGTTCACACCCAGAACATATAAAAGTTCCCAGGCTAGGGACTGAATCTGAGGTGCAGTTGCAACCCTTGCTGTATCCTTTTAACCCACTATACTGGACTAGGGATTGAACCCTTGCCTCTGCAGTGACCTGAGCTATTGCACCTTAACCCTCTGCACCACTGTGGGAACTCTCAAAAGTGTTTAATTTTTGTGAAGCCCAGTTTGTAAGATTTTCCCTAAATTCTGTTATAGATGTTTTATCATTTTTTGTCTTATATTTATTCTGGCAAATTTCAGATGATTATTTATTTATTTTTGACTTTTTAGGGCTGAACCCACCAAATGTGGAAGTTCCCAGGCTGGGGGTCAAATTGGAGCTACAGCTGCCACCCTATGCTACAGCCACGGGAATTCTGTATCTGAGCTGTGTCAGTGACCTGCACCACAGCTCATTGCAGCACCAGATCCTTAACCCACTGAGGGAGGCCACAGATCAAACCTGCATCCTCATGCATGCTAGTTGGGTTCATTACCACTGAGCCATAATGGGAACTCTCAAATTTCAGATGACTTTTATGTGCAATAAGAGGTTATGTTCTAAGTTTGCTTTTGCCTGTGAATATTCAAATATTCTGACACCATTTATTGAAAAGATTGTCCTTTTCTCATTGCCTTGGTACCTGTATTCATAAGTCATGAAATAAAATAGTATCAGTCCTCCAACTTTATTCTTCTTGGCAAAATTTTGCTTTTTTTGCATTCTTTCATTTCCACATAAATATTAAGATTATCTTGTAAATTGGATAATTTTGCTTTAGGATAGGCATTGTTTATCTTAAAATATTTGGTAAAAGATACCTATGATTTGGAGTTCCTGTTGTGGCACAGAAGAAACAAATCCAACTAGTATCCATTTGTCCATTTTTTTCTACATTGTCTGGTTTTTGGCATAAAATTATTCATAATGTTCCCTTGTAATTTTAATTTCTGAAGAATAATTCTTAGTATTGGTAATGTGAGTTCTCTTTCTCTCTCTCTCTTAATCTCACATTTTTTTAGTTAGTCTAGCTAAATGTTTGCCAGTTTTATTGATCTTTTCAAAGTACTAACATTTGGATTCATTAGCTTTTCTCTGTTTTGTTTGTTTGTTTGTTTGATTTATGTTTTATGGATCATTCTTCTGGGCTTTATTATTTCTTTTTCCTCTACTTAATTTTGTTCATTCTAACTTCCTGAAGTAGAGGCTTGTATTACATATTTTTAGATCTTTCTGGCTAGTGAAGAATTTAAAATTATTTATTTCCCTGTTAAAGTACTACATTAAGCTACTTCTTATAAAATTTGATATGTTGGGTTTTTGTTTTCATTTGATTCAGGATCTTTTCTAATTTTCTTTATTATTTTTTCTTTGACCCATGTGTTATGTTTTTGAATTTGGAAATATTTGGGAATTTTTAAATTTTTCTTATTGTTGATTTCCAGTATAATTTTGTTTTGGTCAGAGAATTTTATTGTTTGTTTATACAATAAAATTTATATTGTATGATTCAGGTCTTTTAAAGAATTTAATAAGGCTTGTTTTTAATAGTCTAACACAGGCTTTGGCAAACTACAGCCAAAAGGCAAACTTTAGCTATGTACTTTTCTCTTAATGATCTCCAAGGTGAATGATTTTTTTACGTCTTAAAGGTTACTTACATTTTAAAGAATCAAAGTAGGTTATTATATAATGATAAAGGTGTTAGTCCATCAAAAAGGTATAGCAGTTTTAAGTATTTATATACTCAATGGCAGAATACCTTAATATATATAAAGCAAAAAACTAATGGACTAAAAGGAGAAATGAACGGGAGTTCCCTGTGTGGCTCAGGAGAAACAAATTGGATTAGTATCCATGAGCATGCGGGTTTGATCTGTGGCCTCACTCAGTGGGTAAAGGATCCGGTGTTACCATGAGCTGCAGCTGTAGTGTAGGTCACAGACATGGCTCAGATCTGGCATTCCCATCATTGTGGTGTAGGCTGGCTTGATTTGACCCCTAGCATGGGAACTTTTGTGGATGTAACCCTAAAGATTTTTTTAAATAGACATGAACAGGAATATAATAATAGCTTGGGAATTTACTATACCATTTTCAACATTGGGTAGTTCATCCAGACAGAATCATATGTTAAATAGCAGATTTGAATAATACTGTAGACCACATAGACTTAGCAAACATATACAAAACTTTCTATCCAACCATGGCAGAATATGTATTCTCCTTAATGGCACATGGAACATTTTGTAGAATAGGCCATATGTTACCCACAAAACAGGTTTTAGCAAATACAAATAGACTGAAACAACACCACATATCTTCTGTGACCACAATGTTATGAAATTAGGTACCAGTCACAATAGGAAAACTGAAATTCATGATCAAATGGAAACTACACAACACCTTCCTGAACAACTAATGACTCAAAGAAAAAATAAAGGGCAAATAATTTCTTAAGATAAATGGAAATAGAAACACAACATTCCAGAGTTTATGAAATACAACAAAAGCAATTCTAAGATAGAAGCTTATAGCAATAAATGCCTACATTTAAAAGTAGGAAAGGTCATGGGAGGAGCCTCCACCTTTGCAGCTATAAGTGGCAGTTGTGCAAGCCACCTGGAGTGGCTGTGAACCATAGCAGACCTCATCCATAGCAGCCACTTGGCTCTAAGAGAGGTAGCTAGCTACCACTGCTCTGATCATGTGCTCTGGGTGCATGTGAGCTGCCACCATCGCTGAGAAGTCTAGGACTGGGTACCAGCCATCACATCTACCCATATGCTGTCCCAGTGGACCACAGAAATGGAAAGTTAGACACTATGAGATAATAAAGAAATATAATTCAGACAAAGGGACAAGATTCAAACACACAAAAGCAACTAAATGAAAAGGAGATAGGCAGCATTCCTGAAAAAGAATTCAAAGAGATGGTGGTAGAGATGATCCAAGATCACAGAAAAAGGATGGAGGCACAGATAAAAGAAGTTACAACTAATATTTAAAAAAGAGCTAGAGGGAGTTCCCCTTGTGGCACAGTGGAAACGAATCCGACTAGGAGCCATGAGATTGTGGGTTCAATCCCTGGCCTTGCTCAGTGGGTTAAGGATCCGGCATTGCCATGAGCTATGGTGTAGGTTGCAGATGCGACTTGTATCCTGCGTTGCTGTGGCTGTGGCATAGGCCAGTGGCTATAGCTCTGATTAGACCCCTAGCCTGGGAACCTCCACATGCCATGGGTGCAGCCCTAGCAAAAAAAAAAAAAAAAGGAGAAAAAGAAAAAAAGCTAGAAGTTTTAAATAACAAGCAAAGGTGAATAACACAGTACTGAAATGAAAAATACACTAGAATGAATCAGTTGCAGGACACCGAGGCAGAATAACGAGTAAGTGAGGTGGAAGATGATGGAAATCACTGCCACATAAAAGAATAAAGAAAAAAGGATGAAAATAATTGAAACAATCCAAGAGACCTCTGGGACAACAGTAATCATACCAACATTTACATCATAGGGGTCCCGGAAGAAGAAGAGAGAGAAAGGGCCAGAGAAAATACTTGAAGAGATTATAGCTGAAAACTTCCCTAATATGGGAAGTTGTTGAGGAAGCACAGAGATCCCCATACAGGATAAACTCAAGGAGATACACAGTGAGACACTCATTAATCAAACTGGATAAAAAGCTAAATACAAAAAAAATATTAAAAAGCAGCAAGGGAAAAGCAACAAACAAAATACAAGGGATCCCCCATAAGGATATCAGCTAATTTTTCTACACAAACTCTGCAGTCCAGACGGGAGTAGTATGATATATTTATGGTGATGAAGGGGAAGAACCTACAACCAAGAATACTCTACCCAGCAAGGCCCTCATTCACATAGGGTGGAGAATTCAAAAGTTTTGCAGACAAACAAATGCTAAAAGAATTCAGCACCACCAAACCAGCTTTACAACAAATGCTAAAGGAACTTATCTTGGTTGAAAAGAAAAGGCCACAACTAGAAACAAGAAAATTATGAGTGGGAAAGCTCACTAGTAAGGACAAACATACAGTAAAGTAGGGAATCATCCAAACACAAATATGATATCAAAACCATTATTTGTGAGAAGAGAGTATAAATGCAGGACATTGAAAATGCATTTGAAATGAAGAGATGAGCAACTTAAAACAGTTTTGCACATACACAGAATGCTATGTCAAAACCTCATGGGACCTACAAACCAAGTATATATATGTGTGTGTGTGTGACTGGGTCACCTTGCTGTGCAGTAGAAAATTGACAGAACACTGTAAATCCAGCTATTATGGAAAAAATAAATATGTATACATATAAAATAAAATAAAAAATAAAACTTTAAAAAAAAAGCACAACAGACACATACATTAAAAAAAACAAACTATTCACATATAACACACTAAAGATAGTCATCAAATCACAAAAAAAAGTAATGAGGAAGGAAAGGAAAAAGTCTAACATCAACTAATCCAAAACAATTAGTTAAACATTAGTAAATAAATATAAATTGATAATTACCTTGAATGTGAATGAATAAATGCTCCAACAAAAAGAAATAGACTGGCTGAATGGATACAAAAATAAGACCCATATATATGCTGTGTGTAAGAGACTCACTTCAGATCGAGGGACACATAGAGACTGAAAATGAGGGATGGAAGAAGATATTCCATGCAAATGGAAATCAAAAGAAAGCTGGAGTAGCAATACTCACATCAGCCAAAATAGACTTTAAAATAAAGACTTATAAGAGGCAAAGAAGACACCTAATAATCAGGGGATCAATTCAAGAACATATAAAACTCATGATTATATATGCACCCACCATAGGAGCACCACATTATGTAAGGCAACCGCTAACAGCCATAAAAGGAGAAATCAATAGTAACACAATAATAGTGGGGGTCTTTAACATCCCACTTATATCAGTGGACAGATCATCCAAACAAAATCAATAAACACAGGCCTTAAATATCACATTATACTAGATATGCTTCACTGATATTTATAGAACATTCCATCCAAAACTGGAAGTATACACATTCTTCTCAAGTGCACATGGAACTTTCTCCGGTATAGATCACATCTTGGACCACAGATCAAGCCTTGGTAAATTTAAGAAAATTGAAATCATATCAAGCATTTTATCTAACCACAACACTATGAGACTAGAAATCAGTCATAAGGAAAAAACTGCAAAGCACAGACATGTACATGGAGGCTAAACAATATGCTACTACAAAACCAATGACTCACTGAAGAATTCAAAGAGGAAATAAAAAAATACCTAGAGACAGGAGTTCCCTGGTGGCACAGTGGGTTAAGGATCTGGCATTGTCACTGCTGTGGCAT
Source organism: Phacochoerus africanus (assembly GCF_016906955.1). Lineage (NCBI taxonomy): Eukaryota > Metazoa > Chordata > Mammalia > Artiodactyla > Suidae > Phacochoerus > Phacochoerus africanus. The sequence goes on from NC_062545.1 coordinate 140,000,043, forward strand.
AGGTTTATTCCTACATCCAGGAACTCCTGCATGCCATGGGCATGGCCATAAAAAAACCCAAACAAACAAACAAACAAACAAAACAAAACAAACAAAAAACCCACACCAAAATAAAAAAACCCAAACAAACAAAAAAACTAAAACAAACAAAAAACCCACACCAAAATAAAACAAAAAAACCTAGGGAAAAATGACAATGGTACAACAACGCAAAGCCTATGGGACATGGCAAAAGCAGTTCTAAGGGGCAAGTTTATAGCAGTACAGTCTCACTACAGGAAAAAAGAAAATCCCAAATAAATAATCCAACCTTACACCTAAAGCAGCTAGAGAAAGAAGAACAAACGAAGCTTAAAGTTAGTAGAAGGAAAGAAATCATAAAGGTCAGAGCAGAAACAAATGACAAAGAGATGAAGAAACCAGTTAAAAAAAATCACTGAAATTAAAAGCTGTTCTTTGAAAGATAAACAAAATTGATAAACCTTTAGCCAGACTCACCAAGAAAAAAGGGAAATGGCTCAAATCAATAAAATTAGAAATGAAAAAGGGGAAATTACAACTGACACCATAGAATACAAAGATCACAAGAGACTGCTGCAAGCAACGATATGCCAGTAAAATGGATAACCTAGAAACAATGAACAAATTCTTAGAAAGGTACAACCCTCTAAGACTGAACCAGACAAAATAGAAAATATGAACAGGCTGGTCACAAGTACTGAAATTGAAAATGTGATTGAAAAAATTCCAAAATCAAAAGTCCAGGACCAGATGGCTTTACAGACAAAATCTATCAAACATTTAGAGAAAGATTTTGAAACCAAACTTATGGTTACCAAGGGGGAAACATGGGGTGGGGGATAAATTAGGGGTTGAGATAGACATATACACAGTACTGTATGTAAGATAGATGGATAACAAGAACCTACTACTACTATATCAAAGAGAATAAAGTACCTAGGAATAAACCTACCTAAAGAGGCAAAAGACCTGCACTATGAAAACTATAAGACACTGATGAAGGAAATAAAGAATGGCACAGATTGGAAGAAACAACTCAACAATTATAGTTGAAGATCTTAATATTCCTCTCTTTACATCTGATAGAACAACTAAAGATATAGAAAACTTGTACAATGTTGTTGACCAACTTGAACTAAAACAGAGGAAAGAACACTCCCAAACTCATTCTTTGAGGCCACTATCACCCTGATAACAAAAACAAAGATACCGCCAAAAAAGAAAATTACAGGCTAGTTCACTGATGAACATAGACACAAAAATCCTCAACAAAATACAAGGAAAGTGAATCTAGCAATATATCAAAAGGATCATACAGCATGATCAAGTGGTATTTACCTGAGGGATACAGGGATTCTTCAATATATGCATATCAATCAATGTGATATACCATATTAACAAATTGAAAAATTAAAAAAATGTGATTATCTCAATAGATGTTGAAAAAGTTTTTGACAAAATTCTATACTCATTTATGACAAAAACTCTCCAGAAAGTGGGCATGAAGGGAAAAATACCTCAACCTAATAAAGGCCGTATATGACAAACCCACAGCTAGCAGCATAGTCAATGGTGAAAAGCTGAAAATATTTATTTCTCTACTTATTAAAAGCAGAATACATACTCTTTTCCAGCACATATAGAACATTCTCCAGGATAGATTAAATGCTGTCCCATAAAAGGAGACTCAGTCAATTTAAAAGAACTTTCCTGAAAAGAAATTCTATTCAGCAAGCATTGCTGGGAAACCTGGACAGCTGCATGCAAAGCAATGAAATTAGAACATACCCTCACACCATGCAAAAAAATAAACTCAAAATGGCTGAAAGACTCAAATATAAGACAAGACACCATCAAACTCCTAGAAGAAAACATAGGCAAAACACTCTCTGACATCAACCTCATGAATATTTTCTCAGGTCAGCCTCCCAAAGCAACAGAAATAAGAGCAAAAATAAACCAATGGGACCTAATCAAACTGACAAGCTTTTGCACAGCAAAGGAAACCAAAAAGACAACTTACAGAATGGAAAAAAATAGTTTCAAATGATGCAACAGACAAGGGCTTAATCTCTAGAATATATAAGCAACTTATTCAACTCAACAGCAAAAAAGCCAATCACCCAATGGAAAAATGGGCAAAAGACCTGAATAGACTGTTCTCCAAGGAAGCTATGCAGATGGCCAGCAAACACCTGAAAAAATGCTCAACATCACTGATTATAAGAGAAATGCAAATCAAAAACTACTGTGAGCTACCACCTCACACGAGTCAGAATGGCCATCATTAATAAGTCCACAAATAGCAAGTGCTGGAGGGGGTGTGGAGAAAAGGGAATGTAAACTGGTACAGCCACTATGGAGAATAGTTTGGAGATACCTTAGAAATTTATACGTAGAACTTCCATATGACCCCACAATCCCACTCTTGGACATATATCCGGACAAAACTCTACCTAAAAGAGACACATGCACCTGCATGTTCATTGCAGCCCTATTCACAATAGCCAGGACATGGAAACAACCCAAATGTCCATCAACAGATGATTGGATTCGGAAGATGTGGTGTATATATACACAATGGAATACTACTCAGCCATAAAAAAGAATGACATAATGCCATTTGCAGCAACATGGATGGAGCTAGAGACTCTCATACTGAGTGAAATGTGTCAGAAGGACAAAGACAAATACCATATGATATCACTTATAACTGGAATCTAATATATGGCACAAATGAACCTTTCCACAGAAAAGAAAACCATGGACTTGGAGAATAGACTTGTGGCTGCCCAGGGGGAGAGGGAGTGGGAGAGATCAGGAGCTTGGGGTTATCGGATACAACTTGGAATGTATTTACAAGGAAAACCTGAGTAGCATCAAGAACTATGTCTTGATACTTATATTGCAACAGAAAAAAGGGTGGGGGAAAAATGTATACATGTAAGAGGAACTTGGTCCCCATGCTGTACAGTGGAAAAAAATTAATAAAACAAAAAATAAAAAGAACTTTCCTGGAGTTCCTGTGGTGGCTCAGTGGTTAACGAATCCAACTAGGAACCATGAGGTTGCGGGTTTGATCCCTGGTTTTTCTCATTGGGTTGAGGATCTGGCGTTGCCGTGAGCTGTGGTGTAGGTTGCAGACGTGGCTCAGATCCTGCAGTGCTGTGGCTCTGGCATAGGCTGGCTGCTACAGCTCCGATTCGACCCCTAGCCTGGGATCCTCCATATGTCACGGGAGTGGCCTTAGAAAAGGCAAAAAGACAAAAAACCAAAAATAAAAGAACTTTCCTTCCCACTGGTTTAGTTATCATCTGATATCCTTTCTTTTCAGCCTTACAAATTTCCTTTAATATTCTTTATTGGGTAGGTCTGCTAGCAACTGATTTTCTCATTTCTTGTTCATATACGAATTTCTTGTTCATATACGAATGTCATATACGAATGACTTTGTTGCTGAAGGGTAGTTTTAGCTCTATGTATAATTCTTGATGAACATTTTTTCCTTTAGCATTCTAAATATGCCATTTCAGTGTCTTCTGACTGCTGTCGTTTCTGATAAGTTAGCTTTTAATTATATTATTTTTCTCTTCTTTGCATAAGTCATTTTTCTCTCGTGGCTTTCAAGATATTGTTTGTATTTCTTTCAGCAAGTTGTATAAATACAGAGATTAAGACCCAGACATACAATGGGTCTTAATCTCTGTATTTATACAACTTGGAATTCATTGAACTTCTTGGATCTGTAGATTAATGTTTTTCATTATATATGGGACATCATTAGCTATTTTCTTACACTTTTTAGCCACTTTGACTCATTTCTTCTGGGACTCCTGTTGTGCATATGATGGTATCCCACATGCTCTGAGGCTGTGTTCATTTTCCCTAGATTTTTTTCCTCCCTATTCTTCAGATGTATAATTTCTATTGGTATGTCTTGGAATATACTGATTTTCCCCTCTACCATCTCAAAAATCTTCTGAGACCATCTAATAAATTTTCATTTCAATTATTGTATCTTTTGCTTTAGAATTGTTCTTTGGTTCTTTTTATGGATTGTATTTTCTATTTAGATTCTCTATTTATTGAGTCATTGTCATCATATTTTTGTTTAATTTTTGGATGTAATTTCCTTAGTTTCTTTAAACATATTTATAAAAGCTTCTTGGAAATTTTTGCCAAGTTCAACATCTGGACCTATTCAGAGTTAGTTTCTGTTGACTGCTTTTTTCTCCCTCTCCTGGCTATGGATCACACGTTTCTGTTTATTTGCATGACTTATATCTTTGTTGTTTCTGAAAACTGGAAATTTATGTAATATATTGTGGTTCTTTTGAGTTTTATTTTTCTGAGAACTTGTTTTTATTTATTTATTTATTTATGTATTTATTTATTATTTTCCTGGGTATAAAATTGAGAATCTTCTCCTGCTGTGGTACATAGTCTCTGATGGCTCTGCTCAGATTTTATTCTTATTTTTATTTTTTAATCTAGTTTCCTAGTGCTTGTCACTGTGTCTGAATAGCTTAGGGTAGCCATTGATTCGAAATGTGCTTTGAACAAACATTTCAAGCCTGTAAGTTCTATCTACTGCTGTTTGAAACGTGTTTGGATTGAGGAGTGTATTTCAGTGTATTTCAGAGTCAGTCATTTACTACATCTGCCCTGGCTTTTCCTTTTTGTGGACTCCCATGGGTCTTCCCCGAACATCCACATAGTTTCCTAGTTGTCCAAAGACTTAGAGAAAGCAAGCACTTGTTTAGCTCTCTCATCTCCATAATCTCCCAGTTCAATTTCTGACTGTTCAACCTCTGATTCCAACTGGATTCAACTGGGATTTCCAATCCCAGGCTAGCAAAGAAGATGCTGTATATTTTCTTCATTCTTCTCTTATACAATTTGTCAGTTTTAGCTGAAAAAAGATGTGGGATTTTTGTCTTTTGCCTCAAATCAAGGATCCCTCTCTGAATGCCAGACTGCTCATTTTCAGTCAGTCCACCCTCGTAAACTAACATTCTTTTTTTTTTTTTTTTTTTTTTTTTCCCTAGGACCACCACACTTGTGGCATATGGATGTTCCCAGGTAGGGGTCAGACTGGAGCTGCTGCAGCAGCAACACCAGATCTGATCCACGTCTGCAAACTGCACTGCAGCTCATGGCAATGCCAGATCCTCCCACTGAGCAGAGCCAAGGATCAAACCTTCATCCTCACAGAGACTAGTGGGTTTATAACTCGCTGAGCTGCAACAGGAACTCTGGTAAACTAACATTCTTGATATTCCTGATGGGAGAAAGAGACCACCTCAAGTCAGAAAAGATTGTAGACTCCCACTGGTTTTTGTTTGTTTGTTTGTTTGTTTGTTTTTTGGACAACCCCTTAGTGGGTAGAAGTTCCTGGGTCAGAGATCAAACCTGAGCCACAATAATGGCGGTACTGAATCCTTAACACTAGGCCACCAGGGAACTCCAGCTCCCGCTATTTTTGAATGAAGCTTTAACAGGTTTTTAAGAACAAATATTTCCAAATTTATTGTCTGCCTTTGGTTGATTTCTAGAGCCCTGAAATAGTTGTGTGTGGGGGGGTTTTTTTGTTGTCGTTTGTTTTTTACAGTTTTGTCCAGTGTTAAGCTTATTTTGGGTTGGAGAGATTTTGAGCTCTTTATAGTGACCTAGGTCCCCACTCTTAAAATATTCTCAAGCCATTTATTTAGTTAGCTATTTAAAATATTGAAGGGGCTCATGGAGCTTCAGAATCCCCATTTTTATCACAATTTTTGGACAATATCTTCCCATTCCTGCTTTTCTAGCACTTATATTATGAAGTTATTTAACAACTCCTGTGTCCATTGATATTGAGAATATATTTCTTTCAGCATCTCAGGACGCTATTTTTCTGGATTTGTAAACTGCTTTGAAGTGTGTGAAAGTCTTCTCAGCCACCTCACCTAACCTGGGCTTTACTTTCTCTCTAGGATGTTTGAGCATCATTTTCTTCAGCAGAGAAGGTGGAAGCCTTTATTTATTTATTTATTTATTTTTGTCTTTTTGCTGTTTCTTGGGCCGCTCCCGCGGCACATGGAGGTTCCCAGGCTAGGGGTCCAATTGGAGCTGTAGCCTCCAGCCTACGCCAGAGCCACAGCAACGCTGGATCCGAGCCACGTCTGCAACCTACACCACAGCTCACGGCAACGCCGGATCATTAACCCGCTGAGCAAGGGCAGGGACCGAACCCGCAACCTCATGGTTCCTAGTCGGATTCGTTAACCACTGCGCCACGACGGGAACTCCCTGGAAGCCTTTAATTTGTCATTTGTGAGCTAATTATTCTTGCTTCAAGCATAGCTTGACAGATCTTTTTGGTATCCTTTTTCTGAAGTGTGCTCATTTGGGACAACAGAGTTACCTCCATTCTTGCAGATTTATGTCTAAAACTATAGTTGAAGACAAACGTAAATCTTTGTAGTTTTCTCAGAAAGTAGTAGCTAGACCTTGGATTTTATTAAAGCATTATTTAACATGCTTATATTTTCTTTATTCCAAGGAATAAAATAATAAAATCTAGAAAATAGTTTTTGTAGATTTTCAACTCTTCAGAGAATGAAAAATTGAGGGTTTTTTAAAATCATAAGCTGTGTTTAAATAATAAGTATGGGATTCATGTAAATATTCTCAGAAGAACACAGTATAATTTCAATGTTAACTATTTAAAATATGAAACTTTGAGAACAGTAGTAGATCAACAGATAATAATATCTTTGTAAAAGAAAAGTAAATTCACTCCTTTTACTGTTTTAGGTGTTAGTGTTTCTATATTTAATTGTTTTTATGATGCCAGGAGTGTCTTGGTGTTTTGAATCACTAACCAAAATAACATCTTACTTTCTTAATTAAAGGCTTAAAATGAACTTCCACTGAAAAGTTGCTACTATCCTAAGATTTTTGTAGTAGGAAACAGTTTCAAGATAACAGAACTGCCATTGGTAGTCCGTATGTTTGTTTTTTTATTAAACTTTTAATTTTGAGCAGTTGTAGCTTCCCATGCAGTTGTGTGTCCATATACTTTGACTCAATAATATATTTTTTTAAATTTTTTCTAGCCATGACCTAATTTTGAAAAAATTAGCTTTTTCTTCTTTTTGGGCAATGAAAGGTGCCATTAGAAGGGTTTGGGGGAGTTCCCGTCATGGCACAGTGGTTAACAAATCCGACTAGGAACCATGAGGTTGTGGGTTCGATCCCTGCCCTTGCTCAGTGGGTTAACGATCTGGCGTTGCCATGAGCTGTGGTGTAGGTCACAGATGCGGCTCGGATCCCGCGCTGCTGTGGCTCTGGTGTAGGCTGGCAGCTAAGCTCCGATTAGACCCCTAGCCTGGGAGCCTCCATATGCCGTGGGAGTGGTCCAAGAAATGGCAAAAAGACAAAAAAAAAAAAAAGGGTTTGAAGTTTTCTGAAACTGTGACACCAGTTTGGCTAAGCACTATGATAATGATCATGATTAAGTTAAGGCATTAGAAACACTGTCTTTGCCTCCTCGTAACCTGTTTCTCATCCATGAAACTTTTAGAGTATAAATTTATAACAAAAGTAATACACTTGAAAAAAATTAAATAATCCAGTTTTCAACTTTTTTGTGCTATTAATGGAATGAGCTCATGCTTTCTTCAATATTTTTAACACCATATAGGTATAATTAGTTCTAATGCTGTATTTACTCAACCTGTAAGCCCTTTATGAAGTTACTGAGTGACTGTGTATAGTCATTCACAAAATATAGTTTGTCATATATACTGTTTTTTGTCTGTTAATGAAAATAATATAAAGAAATACTAATAATTATTTGAACAGTAGTTGCTCCCATATTATTATTGAGTCATTTCAGACCAGGGATGGCCTTTTATCTTTTTAAGTTTCATTTATTAGTTTTCTGTGTGGGACTTTTTTTTCTAAAGAATTTCCATGGTAGAAGCCATTTGTCTGGGAATAAGGAAAGTCATATCTTTGTGGAGGATTTGAAGGGATTATGGATATGGCTTCTTCCATATGTTATAAAAAGCTTTAATGGGCCACAAGGGGCTGAATGCCTGTTTTCCTAAAGGCATTACCTAGAAGGAAGAAAGTGTGAAGTTGGTGGGTGATGGGACAGGGTTATAAAGATAGATTAGGCAAGATTTAATTTTAAACTTCTATGAATATTCTTCAGAAGAGCTGCATAATAAAACAGAAATATCTGTAAAATTGCGTTGAAAAGACCATGGACTTCAAGGAAGCCTTTTCTAACCTGACAGGCCAAGGTTGTGACAATCAGTCTCACAAATGTCATATGTACAATTGTTACAATGACCACAAGTATTAAAGCCAGAATTTAATATCACATTTTAATTTTCTTTCTCTTGAGCAGAGTTCAACATAATTCTTTTTTGCTTCTCCTGTATAAAAGTAAAAAATAAAAAGATTGCTACTACTGTTTAGTTATTAGACATTTCTTATGAAGTCATAGGGGCAAACATGCCCTAAATGTTGATTATCAGCATTTTCCAAACTTTGTCTATATGCTTGGTGAAAAAAGTGTACCATGGCCAAATGAATGTGTAACTGTTGGTGAATTACAATTAAATGTGTTTACTGACTGGATATCTGTTCTTTAGTAAGCTAATGTGTACCATGATAAGCAATATAGCATATCGTTTTTCCTAAACTTACTTGACCATAGGGACATTTCTCTAAACTGGTATTCATTCCTATGAATGTAGTTGGAGTAAATACTACTCTAGGTAAGTGGTGTTCCAAAGCTCTGTCACAGCTATTACTGGAAATACTTGTTTTTGATAAAATTGATATTAAAATTGAATATGAGCTTTTCTTAGTTTTTTTTAAAGGTTGCTTTTTGGGTACTATTTTGACATAATTTCTTATTTTGTACTAAACTGCTAGATCAAATTTTAGGATGAATATATAATATCATAAACTAACTTGGAAAATGTTAATATTCTAAGATATTTTATGTACAATGAACTTTTTAAAGGAATACAAGTTATAGGACCACAAGTCATATGTTCACAGTGAACTGTGTAGTAGTATTCTCTGTGTGCTTACAGCTTTTTTTTTTTTTTTCTCTTTTTTAGGGCCACACCCATGGCATATGGGAGTTCCCAGACTAGGGGTCAAATCGGAGCTATAGCTGCTAGTGTACACCACAGCCACAGCAACACCAGATCCGAGCCTTGTCTGTGACCTACACCACAGCTCAGGGCAACACTGGATCCCTGACCCACTGAGCAAGACCAGGGATCAAACCCTCATCCTCATGGATACTAGTTGCATTTGTTTCCACTGCACCTCGAAAGGAACTGCATTTATATGCCTACAAATTTTTATTGTCCTTTTTGTAGCACTCTTCTGTTACTTCCTATTGTTGAGAGGTGTTTGAAATCTTTGTTAAGTGCAAGACCCAACAGAAGATTTATAGAATACAAGAAAATTTTTTTTTTTTTTGTCTTTTTGCTATTTCTTTGGGCCGCTTCCGCGGCATATGGAGGTTCCCAGGCTAGGGGTCTAATCGGAGCTGTAGCCACCGGCCTACGCCAGAGCCACAGCAACACGGGATCCGAGCCGCGTCTGCAACCTACACCACAGCTCAGGGCAACACCAGATCCTTAACCCACTGAGCAAGGGCAGGGACCGAACCCGCAACCTCATGGTCCCTAGTCGGATTCGTTAACCACTGCGCCACGACAGGAACTCCAAGAAAATGTTTTGAACTCCAGTGTATATTGACTGGGTTGCAGCAAAGCAGTGGTACTACTTTGTAGTATTTTTTCAAATGTTGGGGAACAAATAGAAATCTTAAGAAACACATTATGTATTCTCTTTAGAATCTCCATTCAATTTCTTTAATACTTATATTTGACAGAAACTGATATTTTTATTTTTTTCATTTTATGATGATAGAACTTGTAAACCTTCAGCAAAGCAGATTTGCATAGATTTGTATGGCAGCACTGTATACACATTTATGAAATTTTTGCTTTCTTTTGGCATTGTATTTCAATAAACTGAAATGTCATTAGGAAATCCACATATTTAGAATTTAATCACAGATTGCTGTGTGATTATTCTTAGGCAAAATAAATACAACTAAAACATTTTAAAAAATCTCAGTGTTACAAGTGTCTAGAATTGTTGCACCTCTATTGTAAGGAATCCCGAAGTATGTGATAAAGTATCATATTAGTGTTTTATCAATTTAGCTTTGTATTATTATAAAAGGAGTACATGAACATAGAAATAAATATTTAAACAGTATAGGAAAGTTAAAAATGGAAAGTTAACATCTTTCTGTGCCCGTTTCATTCCTATCCTTGATATTAATTACCACTGAGTAGTTTTGTTTTCATTTTTCTTGTAGTTTCCTCCATAACTCTAAACAGTAGCAGGTAATCTAGATACTTGCCGCTTTTGTATTAAGATTAACAATCAAGGAGTTCCCGTCGTGGCTCAGCAGTTAGCGATCCCAAATAGCATACGTGAGGACATGGGTTCAATCCCTGGCCTCGCTCAGTGGGTTAAGGCTCCGGCATTGCGGTGAGCTATGGTGTGGGTCGCAGACATGGCTCAGATCCTGTGTTGCTGTGGTGTAGGCCTGCGGCTACAGTTCCAATTGGACCCCTGGCCTGGGAGCCTCCATATGCCACAGGGCAGCCCTAAAGGACAAAAAGACAAAAAAAAAAAAGATTAACAATCGATATGGACAAATTAAGATTTCTTTAATGTAGAGTTCCCCTGGTGGAACATCGAGTTAAGGATCTGGTGTTGTCACTGCAGTGGCATGGGTTTGATCCCTGGCCCTGGAGCTTCTGTGTACTGTGGACACAGCCAAAAAAAAAAAAAAAAAAGAGAGCTCTTTAAAGTAAAATTTCTCGGGAGTTCCCGTCATGGCGCAGTGGTTAACGATTCCAACTAGGAACAATGAGGTTGCGAGTACCATCCCTGGCCTTGCTCAGTGGGTTAAGGATCTGGCGGTTGCCTTCAGCTGTGGTGTAGGTCGCAGACGAGGCTCGGATCTGGTGTTGCTGTGACTGTGTGTGTGCACTAGCAGCTACAGCTCCAATTTGACCCCTAGCCTGGGAACTTCCATGTGCCACGGGTGTGGCCCTAAAAAGACAAAAAAAAAAAAAGTAAAATTTCTCATGTTAATGATAATATGAGTTTCTTTTGAAGGGTATTTTTTTTTTTTTTGGCTTTTTGCTATTTCTTGGGCCGCTCCTGTGGCATATGGAGGTTCCCAGGCTAGGGGTCGAATCGGAGCTGCAGCCACTGGCCTACACCAGAGCCACAGCAACGCGGGATCCGAGCCGCGTCTGCAGCCTACACCACAGCTCAGGGCAACACCAGATCCTTAACCCACTGAGCAAGGGCAGGGACCGAACCCGCAACCTCATGGTTCCTAGTCAGATTCGTTAACCACTGCGCCACGACGGGAACTCCAGGATATTTATTTAGAAATCATAGTTATATTTTGAACTTAATGTGGAATTCTTTTAATTAATGGAAAAAAATTTTGAACTATAGTTCACATGTTGAGCATGGTATGTTTTGCCATTGGTTTCTAAGTGTTCCATCAGTGGAGATCAGTCTGTTATCAACCACTTTCTATTTTTAAGGTAATTACTTTTCCTATGGGAATTTCAAGGAAATAAACTAGAAAGGATCAATTTGAAATGTATTTACACTAAAAATTATCTGTAAGTTTCTCCCTGTTTTGAGTTTAGAAAGATTAAAGCAATCATTATAACAGTATTCTTTTCAGATAGTGAAATATTAGTTGCTTATAGCTAATTTCTACAAAGTAGTAAAATAAAATAATAAATTTTTATTCTGGGCTATGATACTTTGGTATTTCTTGAGGAGTGATTATAGTAATTTTTACCCACAGAGGATACCTGGTGGTCTCATTCACATCAATGCCTAAAAATTTCTCTTTACCTTAGTAAAGAGAAAAAAAGCCTACCTTAGAAGAAATTTGTGAAATAGACAATCACTCAAATATAAATAAAATAAAAACTGCATATGTTGTTTCCATAAATCTTACAGAATGAGGAGGTAAAGGATTATTCCAAGTAGTAATCCACATACTGACACAAAGCAATAATAAAGATACAAAGTTTTAGAATAAAGATTTTTAAATTTCTAAAACAATATATCTGAAGAAGAGGCACATGTCATTTCTCTCTGGCAGTAATTATAATTGCCATTTAGCACAAATACTTTTCTTAGGTACTTTTTATTATCTTCCACAGTATTCTCAGATACTTTGTTAGGTATGATACTTCAAGTGTCATATTTACTATTTGGTTAAATAAATACCTGGTCACTAACTTATTTTGAGGAACATTTCAATAAGAGTCTAGTGCATAATTTAATCATATACAAAACACCAGGTAAAATGTCAAAACAGTATTCTTTTCTTTTCTGAAACAATGTCTTTAACATTTTAAAATCTCTATTGGAAGTTATTTGGCAAGATTGATACCCAGACATAAAAATTTTAAGTCAAATCAGTTTTTGTTGTACCTCTCAGATGCCATGTGTTTCAGAGCATTTTGTTTTAAAACTCTCAAATAATATTGAATTATCTTTTATAATTAAGAGGACTTCTTAACTGCTAGTTTTATGTTCTTATTTCTTTTAGTACATTGCTTATAATAGATCCATAGTTAATAGAATTTCTTAATGAGCTTTCTGGTATTGTCGATTTTATTATCCATTGCAATTATTTGTTAATAAACATAACCTGCCATACATTCAAAGAAATGAATATATAGAAAGCCCCATGATTGTGGAAAGTTTTGTCCTATATTAGAAAACCCAAAGTTGGGGTTCCCACTGTGGTACAATAGGTTAAGAAACCAATTGCAGGGTCTTGAGTCACTGCAGGATTGCAGGCTCTATCCCCAGAGCAGTGCAGTGGGTTAAAGGATCTAGCATTGCTAAAGCAGTTGTGGTGTAGGTCACAGCTACAGCTTGGATTCATTCCCTGGCCTGGGAACTTCCATATTCCATGGATGTCAAAAAAATAAATGAATTCACAGAGTCAAATAATTGTTAATTTCTTCAAATTTAATTATCTTAAAGTCCCACTTATTCCAGTAAGACTGGTTTATCTCCTAGACTTTCTAAATCATTCCAAAACCAAGAAGGCATTATTATTACATAAATGCCCCTGAACTGTCATTGAACCTGTGCTACATACATTATTCTGAGGGTGCCAATCTTGTTTAAACCTTTAAAAAATTTTTTCTTTTTGACTTGCCTTCAAAGTTTGAGGCATGTTGTTTTCAATAAAATTGGTGATGCCACATCCTTATCCTTTTTAGGGTGGATTTGATTCCTAGTATACGTGAAGTAATTCTATATCAAGATCTTAAGGCCATTCCAAAACTGGAATTCCAAAAGACAGGAAGGAAAACATCCTGGATTTGCTTTGCTGGCTGACAACCTTAAAGGATAATGTTTGAATATCTAACTTCTAAATTCTTGCTAAAATTTCAGGTACATTGTTTTAGTCATTCTTTGTAAGTTGTGTGCATTATATTCATTTCTTTTGTATTGATTATAGCAAATCATACACAAGAGTTTGAAAATGAATTTCATTCTGGGGCTATTTATTTTATGGGGAGCCAGTCTTCTGTCTATAATCTCTCTTATCTCGTAAGATACTCCCATCAGGTTTACAGAAATAATTACAAGGATTGGGAAAAACTTAAATTCTATTTAGTATGCAACAAACCTCTATAGTCTTGGATTTCACATTTCCTTTTTAAACTATTTTTTTAATTACTTGATCTAGGATTTGATCCCAATTGTCAAAAGTAATGTCTAAGAGGTTACATTGTTTGATCATTGCAGTTAGCTCAAGGGTATGTTACATCTGGATGCTGTTGTTGGTTCTTCTTCAAAATGACTGATGCAGTTGAATCTGAGTTGGTTTCAACTTTTTATTTGACTAAGAAAGGCAGTCTTGTCTGTTTTCTGAAAGACGTCTTGTAAGAGCACTTTTTTTCTATTAGGCATAATGTACATAATTAGACATATACATAATGAGTTCTTAATTGTTTCTATGTTAAAAACTACGTAAATTAAAAAGATACTTAGGAGTTCCCATCGTGGCACAGTGGAAATGAATCCGACTAGGAACTGGCTTTGCTGTGGCTGTGGCATAGGCTAGCAGCTACAGCTGCGATTCCACCCCTAGCCTGGGAACCTCCATATGCAGTGGGTGTGGCCCTAAAAAGACAACAAATAAATAAATAACTCAGAATTTCACAGCTGATGATTTGAACCTATTTATACATACCAGAGTATGTATCTTCCATAGCCCAATCAAGAGAAGGAATGAATATAGAAAGGGATGCTTACTGTAAATAGAATGGGATTTGGCTGGCATTGAAATATTGCCTTTTATTTCTTTGTATGCTCTTCCCTAACCCAGGGTGCTTTGGAGCTCAAATTAGAGCTGTTTTTAGTGGTGCCGGAAAGAGCCAGTGCTTGAAAATATCAAGCCTTGTTATTGACTCTCTGTGGTCACTGACTTGGCATGGAGTGGGTGGCTTCCTTCCCATTCCCATTTAAATTTTAGGTTAGGTCAGTATGCATCAGCCCAGAATGATGATTTAAAGGGGACTTATTGCTTTTTCATTTGAAATTGGCTCTCTAATGTTATTTTTGTGCTTAATCTAAGTATTTACTTTGTGGCAGTAATGAAATCATTTTCAGCTGAAAAGTTAAGGTACTATATATTTAGCATAAAAGTAAACAATGCAAATAACTGTCAAGTTAGGATTATTCTAAATAAAGTATCTAAACTGATGTTTACTTACTGGGAAGTGGTGTGGTGACCTGGAGACAAGCTGGAAAGAGTAGGAGTCTACTGGTATTCCAAAGACTGTGTTGTAACTTTATATCAGTAATTCTACATTAATATCAAGGTGTTATAGCAATAAATATTTTTGAAGGTACCGAGAAACAAATTAATAATAAAATTAATTATAAACAGTTTTATTGAAAAGAAACATGATAACATATTGAAAAAAAGACCTCAAAAATGCAAGTAACACATTATTAGAAATTAACTAAGAACTGAGTAAATTATATAAATTTATACTAAGAATAATTGTTCTGATTTATAATGTTCACATAATCAATATATGGGATTTTTAATTTACATGTTTAATTTATGTTATATTTAATAGAAATGTTATTTTTAGCTTTTAGAAAGAATTTTTTGAAAATGATTTTTGTTACTGTTTTTAATTTTTATTTAACACAGGAAAAATAACGCTTTTTTTTTGCTTCATTTTGGTTTTTAGGACCTCATGTGTGGCCTGTGGTAGTTCCCAGGCTAGAGGCTGAATTGGAGCTACATCTGCCAGCCTGTGCCACAGCCATAGCAACACAGGATCCAAGCCACATCTGTGACCTACACCACAGCTCTTGGAAACGCTGGATCCTTAACCCACTGAGCAAGGCCAGGGATCGAACCCGCATCCTCAACTAGATATTAGCTGGGTCATTACCACTGAGCCATAGCAGGAACTCTGAAAAATTGACCTTTTTGAGTTATGTAACCACAACCACTAAAGAGCTCCAGCACCCCCATGATGCCTTTATGCCCCTATACTAGCCTTCATATACCCCTCCAGGGTCTGAACCCATTATTCTACTTTTTATTTCTGTAGTTTTGCCATTTTCATAATATCGTATAAATAGAACCACACATAAGTACCCTTTGAGTCTGACTTTTTACTTAGCTTAATGCATTTGAGATTCAGCCATATTGTTCTGGGTATATGTAGTTTATTCCTTTTTTTGTTACTGAGTAGTATTTCATTATATGGACATCCTAGAGTTTGTTTATTTATTGGCTGAAGAGCATTTTCGTTTTTCAAATCATGTTGGTTATTCTAGGTCCTTTGCATTGCAAATATAAATTTTAAAATCAGCTTGTCAATTTCTACTAAAAGAAGCCTCATGGGATTTTGATAGGGATTGTCTTGAATTGGTAGATCAGTTTGGAGAGCATGCTGTGTTACCAATGTCATCTTCAAGTCCATAAACATGAACTGACTCTCCATTTATTTAGATATTCTTTATCTTCTCTCAGCAACATTTTGTAGCTTTCAGCAGATGGGTTTTGCACTTTGTTAAATTTATTCCCAAGTACTTTCTTTTTTGATGATGTTGTGAATGGAATTATTTTCTAAACTTAATTTTTGGGTTATTTGGTATATAGAAATATACTTGATATTTAAAATATTGTTAAACTTTGTTAAACATATTTATTAGTTCTAATAGTTGTTGTGGATTCCTTAGTATTTTCTAGTAAGGTCATCTGTGAATAAAGAAAGTTTTACTTCTTTTCTAATCTTGATACTTTTTGTTAGTTTATTTGTTTTGCCTTGCTGCCTTTGCTAGAAACTTGAGTAGAAAGAGTGGACCTTCTTGCCATATTCCTGATCTAAGAGGGAAAGCAGTCAGTCATTACTGAATGTGATCTCAGCTCTAGCTATTTTATAGACACCCACTATTGGGTTGAAGAACTTTGTTCCTAGTTTGTTGAAAGTTTTTATCATTAGAGGGCTTTTGGATTTTGTGCATTGCTTTTTCTGATCTATTGAGAAGACCACGTACTTTTTGTCCTTCTTCTATAACTGTGTATATTGCATTGAATTTTAAAATGTTAAGCAAATCCTGTATTCCTGGCATAAATCTCATGTTTTCATGGTGTATAATCATTCTTATATGTTGCTAGCTTTTGCTTTCTAATATTTTCTTAAGAATTGTTACATTTACATTTATGATGAATATTGGCCTATAGTCTTCTTTATATTATGATGTTTTTATCTCACTTTAGTATCAAGGTAATACTGGCCTCAGAGAATGAGTAGGAAGTTCCCCCTCCTGTTTTCTAAAAGATTTTGTGGAGAACTGATATTATCTTTTTCTTTAAATATTTAATGAAACTTTACTAGTAAAGCCGTTGGCCTGGGCTTTTCTTTGTGGGAAGCTTTTAAATTACTAATTAAAATTTCTAGTTGTGATATATTTACTCAGATTTTTAATGACTTTGTGAATTAAGTTTGGTACTTTGTGTCTTTCTAGGAATATGTTCATTTAATCTAAGTTACTAATTTGTTGGAATAAATTTATTCATAGCACACCCTCACAATCTTTATAATCTTTTGAATTTCTCTATAGCAATGGTGATATCCCATCTTTTATTCCCAATTTTGGTAATTTATGTCTTCACTCTTTTTGTATATGAATGAAGAGATGAATGTGTGTATATATATGCATGTATGATTTAGCTCAGTCTAGCTAAGTTTTGTGAATTCTTGATCTCTATAAAGAACCAAGTTTTATTTTATTTTTTCCTGTTTTCTATTTCATTTATCTCTGCTATAATTTTTATTATTTCTTTTCTTCTCCTTGCCTTGGATTTACTTTATACTACTTTTTCTCATCTTAAGGTAGAAGCTTAGATAAGGAATTTGAGAACTTTCTTTCCTAATATAGATAT
Source organism: Phacochoerus africanus (assembly GCF_016906955.1). NCBI lineage: Eukaryota > Metazoa > Chordata > Mammalia > Artiodactyla > Suidae > Phacochoerus > Phacochoerus africanus. The sequence continues at coordinate 140,017,639 of NC_062545.1, forward strand.
TTAAAGTTTTAAATTTGCATTATTTAAATTTGCATTATTCCTACCTATAGCCAATAAATTTTGATGTTATATTATTGTTTTCATTTGGTAAAAACATTTTCTAAGTTTCTTCGTGATTTATTTTACTCACAGGTTGTTTAGAAGTATATTGGGGATTTCTCAGATTTCTTTCTGTTACTGACTTCTATTTAATTCCATTTTGGTCATACTTTATATGATTTCAATCCCAATCCCTTTATATATGAGACTTGTTTTATGGTCTGGGATATGGTCTGTACTGGAGAATATACTATGTGCAGTTGAATATGTATTCTGCTGTAGTGTTCTGCAAATGTCAAATTAGGTCATCTTGGTTGATAGTATAGTTTAAGTCTTCTATGTTCCTGCCTATTTTCTGTCTAGATGTTCTGTCAGTTATTGAGAATGATGCATTAATGTCTCCATCTATTATTGTTGAAATGTACTTTTCCTTTACGTTATGTCAGCTTTTGCATTATGTAATTTTGGGTTCTGTTTTTAAGTGTGTATAGTTATAAATCTTATGTCTTCCTGAAGCATTGATCACTTCACTGTTAAATAAAATTTTCCTGTTTGTCTCTTGTAATATCTTGTGTCTTAATGTCTTTTTTTTTGATATGAATATAGCCACTCTATTTTTTCTGGTTATTTTTGCATGCTATATTGTTTCCATCCTTTTACTTTCAGCTGTTTGTACAGTTGAATTTAAAGTGTGCTTCTTATAGACAGTGCCTTGTTTTTTATTTAATCTGACATACTTTCATTAGATTGGTTGTTTACTCACATTTAATGTAATTGTTGATATGGTTGTATTTATATCCATCATTTTGCCGTTTGTGTTCTACACATCTTATATCTTTGTTAATTGTACCTCCTTTATTGCCTCCTTTTGTGTTAATTAATATTTTTAATGCATGATTTCAGCTCCTCTGTCTGCTTTTTAAACTATGTATTTTTAATGAGCTCATTTGTGTTCTAGGGAATTGGGATAAGCATTTAATAAATTACCATTTATTTCTGATTAAAACTAACAATTCTGGTAAATTTTAGAAACTTTATCCAATATTGTCCCACATCTTCTCCTTTCCTTTCTGCTATTACTGTCATATATATTACATGAATACATGTTATGACTCTGTAATATAATTTTACAATTATTGCTTCATATAATCTTGTATCTTTTAAAGAAGTTAGGAAAAGAGAAAATGATGTATTTATAGGGTATTTTCTGTCTACCCATATTTTTGCCATTTTTGGTACTCTTTCTTTCTGCATCTTTCTGTCTTTCTGTGTCTGTGTCTGGTATCTGTACTGTGATTGTCTTTATATTGCATTTATTTTAGGAGGATAGCTTTTATAAATATAGAATTTCTCATTTATAAAGCTTTTATTTTCTAGCACTTTGAGTATGTTATTTTACTGCCTTCTGGCTTCTATCGTTTGTGGTGAGAAGTTAGGCTTTTGCATGTGAGTTTGTGTTTATTTTTCCTGTAAACATGACAAATCATTTTTCTCTTGCTGCTTTTGAGATTTTTCTGGTCTTTCACAGTTTGATTATTATATGTGTAAGTGTGGATCTCTTTGTGTTTATCCTACTTTGTATTTATTTGTCTTCTTGGATCATTAGAATAATATTTTTCATCAAAATTGGTATTATAGCAACTACTTTTTTCAAATTTTTTTTCTCCCCTTTATCCTTTTTTTTTTTTTTAAATGGGAATCCCATCACACAAATATTTGTGCAGTTGTTTTTGTCCTACAGATTTCTAAGGCCTTATTCACTTTCTTCAGTCTTTTTTGCCTGTTTCTATTTGGATAATTTTTGTTATCTGTTTATCTCTGATTGCTTGTCCGCCTATTCAAATCTGCTGTAGAGACTCACTAGTGAATTTTCCTTTTCACTTGTATTTTTCAGCTCCAAAATTTGTTTTCTTTTCTTTATTGAGAATAAGTTTTCTGTTTTTCAAGTCATTGTCATAGTTTCTTCCAGTTCTTTAAACTTGTTCTTCTCGTTCTTTCAACATAATTAGTATAGCTGCTTTTTATTATAGCTGCTGACGCTGTCTGCTAAATCAAACGTCTGCATCCACTTAGAATCAGTTTTTATTTACTCATTTTTTCCCTGAGTATGGGTTATACTTTGCTGTTTTATTGCAAATCTTAGAATTTTTAAAAAAACCTGCATTTTAAATACTGTATTGCAGCAACTCTGAATCCTGATTATTTTTTCCTACATGAAGATTGTTGCTATTGTTGCTATTTATTTGTTTGTTTTTCTTAGTAATTTGCTTGAACTAAAACATGAAATTCATTTCCCCACAGTGTGTGACTGTTGATATCTTTATTTGGTGGGGCTTTATTATTATTATTTTTAACTTTTAAACCTTTCTGTGATTTTTGCCCTGTGTCTGTATAACTTAGTGGCTGAACACCTTAAGCCAATAAAGCTTCTGTCCTCTGTCAGTGGATCTGTGTATATGTGGTTTCAGAAACACATTTAGCATTTAGACAGTTTGCAGGTTTACCCCAGCTATAATTTTCTGTTGGACCCTCTCTTTTCTCTTCTGTGCATGTGAGCAACTTCTCTGTAGAGCTGGGATTGGAAATAGCTTCAGCCCTCTGTGGTCTCTTGAGCCTCTGTGGTGTTTGCTCACCACCTCCTGTCAGCCTCAGATATGTGGAGAGACTATCAAATGTCTCTCTGACTGTTTTATAACCCCATTCCTTCTTGTTAACATTCCTGGCTCATCTGCTTATTCCATTGCTTGCCCCAATCAGAAATACCCCTCAGCCTCTCCCATGTTTGCTTGTGACCAGGATTACTGCTTATGGAGTTCCTGTCGTGGCTCAGCAGTTAACAAAGCTGACTAGTATCCATGAGGATGTGGGTTTGATCCCTGGCCTTGCTCAGGTGGGTTAAGGATCTGGCATTGCCCTTAGCTGGGTGTATGGCATTGCTGTGGCTGTGATGTAGGCTGGCAGCTACAGTTCCATTTGATCCTTAGCCTAGGAACCTCTAAATGCCGGGGGTGTGGCATTAAAAAAGACCGAAAAAAAGAAAAAAAAAAAGGCAAGATTGCTACTTATAATAGTACTGGATATAGGTTTTGCACCTTTCATTCCACATCAACCCTCTGACTTTTGTTCGAAGTCAGCCTACTCCATCAGTAAAGCTGCAGGTTTTTTGCAGCCTGCCCTGCCATATTAGAACTATTGTCCTAACCAAGCTAGATGAGGGAATGGGAGCCACCCTAAGGAAGCATGCTACTGATTTCTCTCTTCTTATCTGAAGTACAATAGTTTTTTATGAATAAATTCTTCTCTATTTTTTGAACACTGTTAAGTCAATTTCCAGAGTGTTGAAATGGTTGCTTTTGATAATTTTGTAAAATTTTATATTTGCTTCTTCAGAGAGGATTTGGCATCCTCCTCACTCCATCATACTGAAAGTTACAGCTTTTGTGGGGGGGGGGGCATTATTTGCATGGTATAGGTTTTCTATTATTTTATGTTTAACTTGCCTATACATTTATATGTAAAACAGATTCCTTTTAAATAGAATGTACTAAGGTCTTGTTTTTAAATCCAGTCTGATAATCTCCTTTACTTGGTGTTCTCAAGCAGTTTGCTTTTAATTTATTATTGATCTTTTTAGATTTAAGCCTACGGTTTTGTTTTGTGTGTCTGTAACATCTTTTTGTTTCTTTGTTCCCTCTTTCCTGCCTTTTTTGGTATTAATATATTTTAGAATTCTGTCTTCATTTATTGTATTTTGGGGTTTATTTTTTTAATTTATTTTAGTTACTGCTTTAGGTATTACATTATGCATATCTTTCAAAATCTGCTGTGAACTATTTTCACTTTCCCTCACTGACCTTTGTGTTATTTAAGTTGTAGCTCATGTATTGAAATGCTTTCAGCAATTATACATAACAAAGAACTTAAAGGGAGAAAAGTGATAATTTATTATATTTACCCAGATATAATAACTCTTAAATTTGAAGATATAATAGCTAAAACTTCAAACATTTGGTGAAAGACATGTGTTTACAAATTTTAAAAGCTCATCAGATCCCAGAAAGGATAAATTCAAAGCCATTTATAGATACATTATAATCAACCTACTAATGACTAAAGATAAAGGACAAATCTTGAAAATGCCCAAAGAAATAATGATTCAAGTAACTGTGGATTTTTCCTTAGACATCATGGAGGCTAGAACACAGTGGAAAAACGTCTTTAAAGCACCAAGAGTAAAGAATGAACAACACTGAATTCTCTATCTAATGAAAAGAACCTCTGGAAATTACAGTGTTATACAGACATTCCCAGATAAAGGGAAACTGGGAGAATTTGTTTCCTACATAACTACTCTTAAAGAAATAAAAGTTCTTCAGGCTGATGGAAGTGATACAAGCAGGAAGCATGGACCTTAGGGAATGAAGGAAAAACAGCAGAGTCTGTAAGAGTATCCTGTTGTCCCCACATCGGCGCAGGTTCCAAACCTGGCCAAATTTCTAGTTTTAGATTTGGCTGATAGTTTTCCAGTTTTTAACTTGAGCCCACACTTTGTACTCTGTTTCTTTATTCCTTCATGATATATTACCCCATCAGGTTTATTTCTTTTGTGTTGTTAGAATCTTAAAGTTTCTTTGACTCTTTTGTTTTCTAAAAGTGTGCTTTCACTTAGCTGAGCTTATTAACAGGTGTACTTTTTAATTTTGTTGGAATAAAGATCCATATATAGGTTTATATTTGTGGCCTGTTATAAAATGGTCATGAAAATTATGTTTAATTCACTCTACCTGAGAACCTATTTAATTTTATTTCTCTCTTTCCAAATACTATCATAGGATGACAAAATTATTAATTTTCCAACTGTATTATATATAGTATTGTACTCAGTATTGGAATAATAATTAGCTCAGGGGGTTTTTTTCTAACAAATGAAAAGGCCTATATATTAAGCTACTTAGAAAAGATACCCTTTTGTTACATTTGTTCATTAAATAGATGTAGTCCTGTATGTTTCAGATTTAATTAAGTGTTTTTTTATTCATCACGTACAGGAAATAAGAAGTGTCAGCTCCTCTTTCCTCTTCCCATCTTTAGTACTTTGTTCTTTGGTACTAACAAGCATACGTTCTCCTTTTCTTTGTCAAAGTATTACTAATTTTTTTAAATGATTTTTATTTTTTCCATTATAGCTGCTATTAATTTTAATATCTGAAAGTATGTGCATGTCTGTCAAAGCAAAGTGTGAATGTTGATCTCTTAAAAAGTAAATTACCAAATCATAGAAAATTTAAATTCATAATAACATATTATTTTCCCATTTCATAGTACAGTTAGGCAATACTCAGTTAAAATGGATGATAATAGGCCTTAGTGATTTTTGCAATCATAGCAAAACATTTTTTACAAATTTAATCATTTCTGAAATAATGATGAAAATAACTTATTTTGCTTACCTACTCCCATGTGGCTTTTTAATGGATTTTCCAAATTCCTTTAAATAAGCTTATAAGTAGCTTATAGATACTTCAGTTCACAAGTATTGATAAAATTTAAACTTTTTCTTTTAGCAATGGCATCACCATACTTATAAATTTTAAAATTATCTGTTTTTTTTTCCAGTTTCACCATTTTTCATTTCCAATCAAGCAAACCCTCTGCCTTTTTTTACAATGTCGATGTGATTTGTCTTCAAACTCTGTTACACTGCCTCTATTCTTGTCAAATGTCTACTTGTTTTCCCAATCTATAGTCTTTTTCTTTTCATTGCTTTTGGCATATTTACCTTCTAATATTTCCAAGAGTCCTTTTATCCTTTGAGAATCTTTGAGAAGTATTATATTCTCACTGTAGTCAGGTCCAAATTTCTCTACCCAGTATTCATTATCATGCATGTCTCCACCAAGCCCTCTGTATTGAACTTATTTCCTGCCTTTTTTCCATTGGTAACTTTGGTACTTGTTGGGTCTCAAGTAGTCCACTGTGCATGTTGTGTTTATTTTTTCACTTACATGCCTTTCCTCATGCTTTCAACCCCAATCCCATGCCTGGCTTGAAATGCTATATCCATCTTCCTTTTGACCTATCTGAATTCTTATCTCTTACAGTAAATTTTGGAAAAACGTCTCCATCTCTTCATCTAACTCTTCTTTTTCCAAGCTCCTGTCACAAAATGTCTCTTACATGTAATGTGATTCTTTTGGCAGAGACCTTGTCTCATTCTTCTCTCAGTACCTGGCCCATGGTCTGTAAGCTGATTGGTTGCACTTCTGTCCCATTTCACTCCCCATAATAACTTTATAAAGTGAAGTCATGAAGATTTCTTGTTTCTTCTTGTTTTCATTAATTCTAAAAGGTGATAATTCTTCTTTCACCTCCCTAACCCCCTTATACTGCAGATTAGGAGGGTTTTTGTTTGTTTGTTTGTTTTTGTCTGAAATAGATAGGCAGGCAAACTTAGGTAGATGGAATACTGTGCTTATAGAGTCAGGAGTGAAATTGGCTCCCATGTGCATCAGTTAGGTGCAGACAGTACAAGACTCCCTTTCAGAGTCACAGACTGTCCACTGAATCCTACCTACTGTCTTCAAATGTGTGTTTGTGCAGTATTGGGGAGATTAAAAAGTAGAGCATGAACTCCCTGGCACATTAAATTTCTTCCTAGAAATTAAATGTATTTTTGCACTTGTGTTACTTTTATTAAAAATAGTTATTAAAAATGCTCCTGTTAAGAGTAAATAAGAATAGGAGTTCCCATAGTGGCTCAGCAGAAACGAATCTGATTAGTATCCATGGGATGCAGGTTTGATCCCTGGCCTCCCTCAGTGGGTTAAGGATACGGTGTTGCTGTGAGCTGTGGTGTAGATCACAGACCTGCTTCAGATCTGGCATTCCTGTGGCTGTGGTGTAGGCCAGCAGCTGTAGCTCTGATTTGACCCCTAGTCTGGGAACAAAAGAGACCAAAAAAAAAAAAAAAAAAGATTAAGTAGCAGTAAGTAGTAAAGACTGGAAAAATTTTTCTGTCAGTGTTGGGATATTAAATGTTTTTAGGCTTTTAAGGTCACATATTGTCTCCATCATATATATATATAATCATTATTGTTGTTGGGTTTTATCACCCTTTTAAAATAGAAAAACCAATCTGAGTTTGTAGACAGTACAAAAGTGGACCAGATTTTGCTTGTGAGCTATAATTTATAGTTTGCCAAGCCATTTGCCACTAAGAAAAGCTAATATGTGTAATTGGACATCCAAGAGGACAGAAAATTTTCTCTCCAGTAGAGAGGACATTGCTCATACTAATCCAAGTCTGAACAAACTGGAATGTACCCAGTAGGGTGTGATTGAGTGGCAGGAGCATGAGAAACCTTCACCTGAGAGGAGTGGCTTCTGGAACACAGTCAGGTTAGAGAAGGCTGAGAGGTGGCCTCAGTGGTCTTCTGCATGGAAGTGATACGAGAGAAGCCGACTTGTCAGGTGCAGTGTGCTGTGCTGGACTGAGTGCTGTCCTTCCCCTGGAAATTGGTTAGCACAACTCCCTCTGCTCAGAATGCTTTGTGGTGATTTTCCCTGCAGAGTACAGAGTGCCTTATGAGGAACTTCCCTACCTTGGCAGTTTGTGTATGACAGGAACATAATTATACTCACCATCAAATACATATGTACTTAAAATACAGACACCAATAATGAGGGAATATTGGAGTAAGTGGAAGGATTTCATTTGGGTAGAATGAAGGTAAATCTTCATAGGATATGTACATCTTTCAGTGGGTTTTTAAAAAGGAACCACATGCCTGGATATGTGGTTTAATATCTAAGAATATTACCTTACAATAGGTTCATTTTATTTTTATAATCTTTACCATGGTGAAAATTTCAAAAGACATCCTAATTCTTAGTTCAGAAACTTTCTGCTTAGTTCACATTGACAAGGTACACTTACTGGGTTACCATAATTTATATTTTTTAGTCCCCTACTGTTCTACTTAGATGGTAAAACCACAAAGGTAGCAAGAACCAGGTCCTGTGACATGGCTGTAATTGTTCTTTTTCACCTTTGCAACAGCTTTTGATTCATCAAGAGGCAGAAGCCATAGTAAGACACTTCTGGCTCAGATTCACCACTTCATGTTTCTCCTTCTCAATGCTGGACACTTTTTTCTTTTTTAAAAAATTCTGGCGTGCTAATTTAAAGATGCCTATGGATTATTTGCATACCAGACCTAAATCGTAAACTTCCACATTCATTTCTATGGAAATAGTTGCGGCTACTAATTTTATTTGGTTGAACTGTTACAGTATTGATTCATTTTATTTATTGAATTAATTCATTTAATCAAGATGCAATTTATCTTAATTTTGATTTTGGTTGTAGAGGTTGGCGATTTGAAGGAGCTGCAGACACTAGACATTTCTACCAATCGTTTGCTAGCTTTACCCGAGAGGCTTCACCTGTGCCTTTCTCTGCAGTACCTCACTGTGGACCGAAATCGTCTATGGTGTGTTCCGCGCCATCTCTGCCAGCTGCCCAGCCTCAATGAGCTCTCCATGGCTGGAAACCGTCTTGCATTTTTGCCACTTGGTAAGTGATTCTGTTTATATGGTAAAGCAAAACAGCTAAAGAACAAGACGGAAAGCCTTTGTTTCCTTGACTAGGAAAGATGAGTTAGTTTCCGTCATTCTGTTTATCTTGAAGATTCTTTTCCAAATCCATTTTTGCTGTGAATAAAGCATCATTCCTAATTAACAAATGAAGTTTATTTTAGTAAGGAATTTCATATTTTAAAAACAAAATCTGTGCTAAAAGTTTGTTTAGAGACTGTATATATGAGATATGAGATAGTTTACTCAGAGAAAGGGATTTAAAATATATATGTATATATTGTATATAATATATATTATATATTACATATTTATAATTGACAGTGAATATTGAGCAATATGAAAGGATAGCTACTATACAAATATATCTGCTTAGATGTTGATTTCTATGAAGAAACATTTTTTTTTGTCTTTTTAGGCTACAGCCATGGCATATGGAAGTTCCCATGCTAAGGGGCAAATTGGAGCTATAGCCACCAGCCTACACCACAGCCACAGCAGTGCAGGATCTGAGCCATGTGTGCCACCTACACCACAGCTCATGGCAATGCTGGATCCTTAACCCACTGAGCAAAGCCAGAGATCGAACCTGCATCCTCATGGATACTAGTCAGATTCATTTCTGCTGAGCCATGACGGGAACTCCTAAAGAAACTTTTTATTGGATGCCGTAATGATTATTAGTATTATCAGATAACCAGACTAGGAAATGTTAGACTTTAAAATAGGCTGAACTGCCTGCTGAGCTGGAAATGTCACCCAGGCTAATAAATATCATATCATGCACTATAAATTTCTGTAGCTGGCCCATTTTGATATATATGTTAAAGAACATAGGCCTTTCATAAAACAATACATTTATTTTAATTAAGAATTAAATTATTTTGTTAACTTGCAAGAACCAAAACTGCCATTTTTAAAAAAATTAAAACTTGAAGCCTCATAGAACCTTGACTTTCAGAATAAGCACCATATGATTTTGTTCATAAAAGTGTTTTTATAAAGAATTTTTAAATGATTTATCTCTGAGAAAAATGAAGTTAATAATTTACTAGTCCCTAAAAGGAAATATTTTCCAACATAATACTGTGCACATATTCTTTTCAGTTAAAAAACTCTTCCACGTAGTTCTGTTGTGGCGCAATGGAAATGAATCCAACTAGTGTCCATGAGGATGCAAGTTCAATCTCTGGCCTTGCTAGTAGGTTAAGGATCCAGCACTGCCATGAGCTGTGGTGTAGGTCATAGATGTGGCTCAGGTCCTGCGTTGCTGTGCTCAAGACTGATTAAGGCAGTGGGCATCTCTCCTTCAGCACTCAGCTTTCAGTGGTGAGGAGAGACTTACAGGTTAGTTTCTATCTCCAAGTTTCTTGTCACCCCTGAAGCCTTGCCTCTGTGTTAGAAGTTCTTTGTGAATGGGTTTAATGTATTATCAAGGAACATGAAAGGCAGGAGGGAGTCTGCACTGGGCTCTGAGGAGGGTCTCTCACAACATTCAAGGTAACCACAGCTATCAAGCCTGGAGCTGTGGACAGCCCAGGATATGGAATCAGCTTCCACATTATTACCCTGAGTACCAGCTCAGCTCACAAGACTCACAGCCCTGGCAGGACACAGGCCTGTGGGTGGGTTTTACTTTAAAAAGACATTCTTTAAAAAGATCATCCAGTGAGAAAGAACCAGGCTGCCTAAAGCAGTGCTCTGCCCTGGTCTCAAACTGGGTTCTTTGAGAACAGCAGGAGTGAAGGACCAGAGAGCAAGGATAACTACTGGTGGCTTTTCTACATTGTTGTATTCATCTTTGTTTTTGTTTTGTTTGTTTGTTTTAAAAAGAAAGGATGAGACAACCAGAGACCTGCAGTGTCAGGTTGCCCAAGAGGGCTTTAGAAGATAAGAGACATCATAATTGGTGAAGATGAAGTAATTGAAGCTGGCAGAAATACCAGCCATCTCAGTCTCTTTTTGGTTTTTGATTTTTGACATCACCAAAGATGGATTTGGAAAGGGAATTTAACTAAGTCTTTAAGTCCATAGCTGTCCTTCCATAGAGTTTGTTTACTTGAAACCTTTCCTTGAACATCTTTCTGATGAACCAAAGCCGTCTAATGCTAAGAACTATGTGGGTCGGAGTCAAACGAAGCATGTAACTGCTAGCCCTGCCTTTGCTCAGAGAACTGACCTGTTCTTGGAAACTGAGCAGATAGGGATGCCTCTTTACAGTGGCTAGGAAATACCATGTGTATACACATGCACACACAACTGAAGTCTTCAAATGAAAGGTGCCTATATTTAACCATGATTCTACGAGTATAATGTAGGAGATTGAAAGTTTATGAAATGAATGCTTTAATATCTCTGCCTGTGATTGGAGGCAGGAATATTATTTTGGGGAGCTACTTACTGAATACATTTCTTGCCAAAGAAGTTTGACTTAGGAGAAAAGCAGTTTTTATGGGGCTTCTTAAAGGAATGTCAGATTACAGCCTCTTTAAAAAGCAACTGTAGAAGCTATAGTAAGGATGACATAAGTCACATATTATACTGTCTAAGTCATTAACACTCTTGAAATATATTCTTTTTAAGATGAGAAGTTGTATCAAGAAGAGAGGATGCTCCTATTATAACTATACCATGTCATTTGAGTGACAGATTAGTCTACACAGAGAACCTTTGTTTGTACTGTTGACTGACAATGAACAGGAGAAATTAATTACTTGAACCTTTTGCTATGATATTCAGTAGAGACCTTGAAACATGAATATTTGTTGTTGATTCAGTATAGCTTTATTACTAAATACCTCATAAACTTGTGACTTACTATTGGGCTTCTGAAAATTTAGAAAAACACAAAGAAAAGGGTTTTTTCCACTTAAGTCTTTTTCACTAGGTGTGCTGGTTTCTCTTGCATATTAATAAGCCATTATTCAGTAATATTTACAGCTTATTTACTGTTGAATAAGAGATATTAGTACTGGGAGGTTGCCCAGATACAAGTTGGCCTTCTTTATTTAGCCCCCAGGAAGTGCTATATCAGCTAAACTCAGAGTCAGTAACTTCTGTAGCTTAAGAAAACAGAAGTTACATCCATGCTAGCAGGTGGAGTTTTTGAATGTTAATTTAGAAAGTAGTGAATGAATTCTTAACCAAAAGCATTTGGCAAATGACATTGAGATTTACAGAATAACCTGGTATGCAAACTACTGTGTAGTAAACCTAAAAGTTAGTAAGAAAATAGCTTACTGCTAGTGGAAAATTATTTATTTCTGAATCAGTCCCGATATTGTTGTACCTTGGACATTCTAGTAGTGAAGAGTTTATCTTCTCAAGCAGAGTTATTCTGTGTGCCAAGGACTTGTGCAGTAAGTGAAATGACAGCTTCTTTATTGCCGTGGCCTATAAGATGTAACTTTGTTAAGGGTAACAAAACTGGCATTTTTATCATATAACAGGAGGTCACTCCAGCTTTTTGTAGTAGCTTTAATCATTTTTCCTTTGCAGGGATTAGATACCTTGTATGGGGGGGGGGGTGAAGTTTATGCAGTTTTAGAGACCAGCTTTTAGGCATTTTCAAAACCCATTCTGAAATCCCTTCTCTTGTTGCAAATGGCATATAAAAGTCACAAATCTTTAGCTACACTTGTTTTTTGTACTGCTTCTTGACCCTGATTTCTCTGTATCTGCTTAGAAAGTCAGGAAAAGAATTACTATTTACTGGTTTTGAGGAAATATTTAACTCCACACAGTGAAGCTATTTGAACTTCAATTCCAGTATGGAAACCAGATGGAAACCAGTTAGTAATTCCTTAATCTCAGTCTTAGAGATGAATGTAAACTGTACTTTACGGAAGCGTGGAATGTATTTGATCTGCAGTTTGGAGAAGTACTGCCTTGAGGTCATTGTTTAATGGGGATAATTTGCAAGGTTTGTAGCCTTAAATACATTTCAGTGCTAAAAAGTTTCTTCTAGTTCAGACCAGAAGTCCCAGAGTTAGAATCAGTCCTGTGAGTGGAATTTATTTTAACTGCTTTCCAAGGAGGCACCCCAGATATGCCACGAAAATTGCGTTCTGTAGGGACTGTTCGACAGGTCTCTAATCAAAGGCAGTAGTGAAAAAGCAGAGAAAAAAAAAGCCTTGAAAACAAGGTTCAAAAACTAGTAGTGAGAAGAAATGTTTAAAGTATTATTCTGTTAAATAAAGTTTAGATAGACCCTCCTTCAGAAACAAAGTTATAACTCTGGAATGTGTATTTTTTTCCAGAAAATGGATATTCAGTACTCTTTTTTGAGCTTTTTTTTTGCGAGTACTTACAGCAAAAATTTTTCATCCTGGTGCTGCTTTCTTACCTGACTTTTTTCCCCACTGTCATAATGATCATCTCTGCTTTCTTTATTTTTACTCTTGCCTTAAGATTTTCTTAGGGTATTAACAGAAGTATTTAATATGGATGCATTAACAGGATTATTTAATATGGCTTCTGTATTATGGGTGGGCAGACATTGACTTTACTATGCTAATGTTTAAAGAGAAAATTTCACTTAGGGAGATCCCATTGTGGCTCAGTGGGTTAAGAATCCAACTAGCATCCATGAGGATGTGGGTTCACTCTCTGGCCTCGCTCAGTGGATTAAGGATCTGGTGTTGCCACAAACTGTGTCGTGGGTTGCGAATGCAGCTCAGATCCTGTGTTGTTGTAGCATTCAACCCCTAGCCTGGGAACTTCCTTATGCTGCAAATATGGCCCTATTGATGCAGGTTGGATCCCTGGCCTCACTCAGTGAGTTAAGGATCTGGCATTGCAGTGAGCTGTGGTGTAGGTCACAGACACGGCTGGGATCCCATGTTGCTGTGGCTGTAGTGTAGGCTGGTGGCTGAGGCTCTGATTGGACCCCTAGCTTTGGAGCTTCCACATCATGTAGCCCTTAAAAAAAAGCAAAAAAAAAAAGACCAAATAAAACCAGAAAAATTAGCCTAGAGTAGGTAAGCTTTAAATGGACAAGTGTGTATTTTTCTCTAAGGATTTTGGGGTAGGGAGTGATTAATATGAAAAAATGAACCATGTTTTACTCAATTATCGATTAAAAAAAGAACTACTGCTCATTCTTTAAAAAGGTACAGATGTGAGACACAGAAAAATAAGTAGTATGAAGGCTAGATAAGTAGAATCTTTGCCAGTTTTCATTAATTTGGTTTTTAAAATAATGCTAAGAGTTTCCATTATAAGGAACGTCTGAAAGATGTCTGCTGACTTTAATGTTGAGAATCTGGAGTTTCAGTCATAGTTTTCAATAAAGTTTTTAAATTTGGGGGGAAGGAGAACAAGTCCAAGTCCAGCTGAGCAAGAGTTGAAGACAAGATGCAGAGTAAAAACGTCTTGCCCTCCACCACTGGCTGCCCTGCACTGGAGGAGTTGCTGCTGTAATTCCCAAGTTCCTTCTCTAGGCTCTTCTCTGAAGAAATTATTGGTATTTCTTGAAACTGCCGCCCTAAACCTGTAAGTCAGAACTACTCTACCAGTTATCTGATCTTTCACCAGAAGAAAAGGGATATTTTGTTCATCATTTGTCCCCATGGCAGTGTCTCCTGACATCACACCTGGATACTGGGGCACACCCGTCCTCATGTACCCACTGTGCCCATGTCTGCTGGGTGATGGGGGTGCCCTGCTCATATGGCAGTGATCTGCTAGGGGAGGCTGCCTAACAAACATTGCAGTCAAGTGCAGGCATGCTTTAAATTCTAGCTCTAGGGCGTTCCATTGTAGCTCAGTGGGTTAAGGATCCAGGGTTTCCCCCAAGCTGTGTTGTAGGTCATAGATGTAGCTCAGATCTGGTGTTGATGTGGCTGTGGCATAGACTTCAGCTGCAGCTCTCATTCAACCCCTAGCCTGGGAACTTCCTTATGCCACAGGTGTGGCCATGGAAAAGATAAATACATACATACATACATACATACATACATACATACATACATTTTAGCTCTACATGTAATAGCTATGTGATCTTGGGCTTAGAAAGTCTATTTTTCTCAGCAACTGGTTAAGATTCTTCATAGCACTGTTATGAGAACTAAATAAGATCTATTTAAAGTATTTCTATCACTCGTAAGTATTACAGAAGCACATAATAAATATACACTGCTTTTATTGTCTCACTAGACTTTAAGAAAGTGTTGGAATAGGGTATGTCTTCACTTTTATACCCTAAGCATCTATCCCAGTAATGATTTCTTTGTTATTTGACTATGCAACACAAATAGAGATGCTGATGTTTGAGTATTTAAACCAGCTGCAGAGGAAGCCCTCGGTCATTCAAGTTCATTAAAATCAATTTATTTTAAGTTAACAGTTGTTGGTCTACTGTGTGTAAAGTATCTCATTAAATCATAATTCACTGTGAAATTTTATTTGATAAAAGTTGAATAGATCAGAAAGAATGTGATTATGTAAAAAATTTAATGAAGTATGTATGTGTATTTAGAGAAACTAGCACTTTAAAAAATTCATTTTTCTGAAAAAGCAGTTGAAAAGTTTTCATTGTAAAATATATCATGTAGATGACTTAATCAGTTTTCAAGATAATTTTGGAATAGACTAAATTACTCTGAATTCATTATGAAGAAATTCAGATTTTATAATAACTTAAAATGTGATTACAACTAATAATATATTGGTCTATTGAACCATGAAAACTGATACAACATTGATAGAGCATTATAAACAACCTATTTTTATCCATAGCTTTCATGCTGTGGTTTCTATTGCCCCATCATTTAGCTGAAGAGAATACATCACTCACCTTTTGATAAAATAAGTGAGTTTCATGCTGGTCATTGTGCAGTAAGCAGATCCCATTTGGTCTGGCCGTGCTGTCATTCTCTGCTTGCTTTCACAGTATGGTTAGAAGAGCAGTATCCTAGACACACAGGGGCTTTTTGTTCCATCTTCAGCCATGCGGGCCTCATATGCCAGGTCCTTGAAGTTTAAAAAAAAAGAATTGGAGTTTGTGCAGGACTGCTAGCTTTTGCTAATTTTTAAGTAACAATACTTTGATCTGAGAGTCTGGAAGAAAAAGGGAAGCATTTTAGACACAGTACAGCACTTTTAAAAGCCACATGAAAAAGGTCTTTGTTGCTTTAGCATCTATGCATATGGATAACTTCCTTGCTTTATGAAGTTCAAGTGCTGTGAGTTTTTGCACAGGAACTTTAAAAATCTTACTTCATGATATATTTATTGAAAAGTATTGATACATTAAAATAAATAGAAGAAAACAAACTAGCTCATTAGGTAGATGAATGGTCTCTTCCAAAGTTAATTATTAAGTGAACATTTTCTGTTTTAAGAGTAGAGAAAATATCTGAAAGCTTTTTCAGGCAGAAAATACTTACATTTCAGCCCTATTATGATAAAAATGCCATTCCACTGTGCTTGGGGTTTTGCCAGCTAATGGTGTTTTGGCTGAGAGCATACTCTCAAGAGGCTGTCATGGCACTCCCTGTATAGCCTGTGACCTTGCTGGGTGTTTAGATGTCTCAGCCCCCCAGCAGGCTGTGCTGTATCAGCTAAAGCAAGAGTTGCCTGGTTCTCTTTATGTTAGAAGAGGGAAGTAAAAGACTAAGATGTATTGAATACCATCATTAGGCGAGGACCAAGCTTGGCATTATATGCATTGTTGAGTCTTCATAACAAGCCTGTGATGTATTATTATTATGTTCATTTCGCAGAGGAGGTAACAGGCTTGGAGCATTTAATTTGGAAAGCCAGAATTCAAACTCAGTTCTGACTCAAAGCCCACTACATCATGTAATTTAAGTATTGCTTTTCCTTACTCCATATGAGATTATGTTATTCGCAAAGTTTGAATGTCTGTATTAAGTATTCATGTCTGTGCAGTATTATACTGGCTAATGTATAATAGATTTGAACACAGCTGATTCATGTTTTCTTTCAGTTTCAGCAGAATATAGTTCATTCCATTATGGGCATATATAAAAAGTTGTGTTCCCCACACAAATTGATCAAGGGACAAACAGAAATCTCTGGAATATTAAAAAACCTGAGATAAGATCTAAACCAAATAACATTTTAAAATCATCAACTCATTTCTTATCCTATAAAACTAGAATAGGAAAGAAGACTAAACCTTATAAGAAGTAGAAAGTGTCAAATTTTATTTAACTTTGTATTATGATCTTTGCATGTAGCCTCATTTAATTTGCACAAGTTCTTTTGTATATATTAGAGGAGAAAGGTGTTTCCTCTGTCATGTCCCATTTTGTGTCCTTGGCTCAGGGAGATGAATCATGGTCTCTAGAGGCTGTTGCCTCCAACTCTTTTCTGTGCAATTAAAGTGTAGAAAAGAGTACATTTTGCTGCGTGCCAAAGAGGATTCTCTCTTAATTGGCCTTCTACTATAGGCCACACTTCCAAATATGTCCTTAATAATGAGAATAATAATAATTGCCATATACTGGAAAAGGCTGTATGCCAAGAATTCTGCTTGATGGCTTATTATAAAGTTTGCTAGTAGTTCTCACTCAAATTAAGAGACAGCATTATTTCCCCCTTTACGCAGATGAGGAAACTGAGGACACATGTTTAGTAAATAAAAAAACAAGGATTCAAACCCAAGGTGTCTGACTCCAAGATTGTGTTCCTGCTCCATTAATTGGTATCCTGTACCCTGCAGCTCTGAAAGGCAATTCGAGACCAGAGCTCATTTATATCTTTCAGTGTAGTTTCAATTTTTTAAAAATTCCAAACTTTTCTGTATACCTTTCAAGTCTGCAGATTTCTATATGTGATGGAAGGGATTTGTATACATATCAGAGAAGTAGCAAAGAAATATAGAATTGGAATTTTTGGTGTAATTTGAGGACTTTTTCATTGCAGGTAGATTCTGGTATTTATATCTGTGTTTTTTCCATTTATGTTTTATAAATCTGTAGCCTTTTATACCAGTAGATATGTTATACATGTTTACTGAAGTTGTAGTATACATTTTTGTGGTAATTATATATTCTTATGCTTAAAAAAGCAGTATAGTGATTTAAATTTCACAGATTACTTTCATATTCAGTTACAACCTGGTAAAGTTGAGGGTCTAAGTTCTATTATGCCATTTAACATATATGCAAACTGAGGTTCTGCTCGCTGCTCGCATGGCTAATAAGTGAAGAACAGACACATAAGATATGAACAGACAGTTGACAAAAAAATGTTAAAAACGGCCCTTAGACATAATGAAAAAATGTGTTGTTTTCTTTTTTCTTTTTATGGCTGCACCTGTGGTTTATGGAAGTCCCCAGACCAGGTATTGAATTGGAGCTGTACCTGCGGCCTACACCACAACTACAGCAACAGTGGATCTGAGCCACATCTCTGACCTACACCACAGCTTTCGGCAATGCTGGATCCTTAACCCACTGAGCAATGCCAAGGATTGAACCTGCATCCTCACAGAGGTAATGTCAGGTCCTTAACCTACTGAGCCGCAATAGGAACTCTATGATAAAAAATGTTCACACTCATAATTAGAGAGGTACAAATTGAAGCAATAGTGTGATATCATTTATCACCTATCAGAATGATAAAAAGTATTAAATGAGACAGTATGTTTTAAAAGTTTGTGAGATAAGACCCAGCAAGTCCACCCCTGGCCACATACCCAGTTCAAAAAGACACGTGCACCCCTGTGTTCATTGCAACATGGTTCACAACAAACAAGACTTGGAAATAACCTAAATGTCTATCAACAGATGAGTGGATTAGAAGGTGTGGTGCCTATAAACAATGGACTACTACTCAGCCATAAAAACGAACAAAATAATGCCATTCGCAGCAATATGGATGCAACTAGGGATTATCATACTAAGTGAAGTTAGAAAGAGAAAGACTAATACCATATGATATCACTTATATGTGGAATCTAAAATATGGCACAAATCAACTTATCTACAAAACAGAAGTAGACTCAGACATAGAGATTGACTTGTGGTTGCCAAGTTGGGGTCAGAGGGGGAGGGGGATGTCTCATGGTCTGTGCACATGGGTCAGCAAAAGAATTTTCCAGCTTAGCAAGGTGAAGAGAAAGAAGCGTTTATTTAGATAAGAGATTCTGCTAGTGCAACAGGACAACTTCCTGATGATCAGGGAGAGCTGACCCCAGGCACATGGTCATGTCTGTTTTTATAGCCCAGAGAGAGAGGAGAGGTCTTGCAGACCTACCCAATGGTTGGGGAAAAATGGGGTCTTCTGATACACTTGCTGGTTGACTGAGGGCATATCTTACCCCTATAGGGGCAGGGTGAGGAATAGGCCATATACCTTTCCTAGTAGGGAACAGGAAGGAGTAGGCCAGGTTGCTTAAAGTGGGGGGAGATGGCATTACAATGAGATGGGTGGAGTGATGATAAGGGTCTGGTAATTCTTGTTTTGGCGAGAGGCTTTGAATTCTGTCTCCTGGAAGGGGCCTTGAAGTCCAACACAATGAACTGGGAGTCTGGGGTTAGTAGATGCAAACAGTTACATTTGGAAAGAATAAACAATAGGGTCCTACCAAATAACACAGGAGAGTATATCCAGTCTCCTGGGATAGACCATGATGGAAAATACTTTTTAAAAGAATATGTGTGTGTGTGACAGCAGAAATTAGCACAACACGGTAAATCAGCTATACTTCAGTAAATAAATAAGTAAAAGTTAATGGGTAAACCAACACTCATACATTGATGAAAGGAATGCAAATTGGTGTAGCTCTTCTGGAAGGAAATATCTAAGAATCTACACTTTACCTTTTGCCTCAGCAAATCCACTTCTAGGAATCTATGCTGAAGGTACACTTCCCAGTTGTATATAGTTGTATATGTTTTTGTTTTTGCTTTTGCTTTTTAGGACCACAGGTGCAGCATATGGAAGTTACCAGGCTAGGGGTCGAATCAGAGCTGCAGCTACTGACCTGTGCCACAGCCACAGCAACGTGGGATCCGAGCTGCATCTGTGACCTACACCACAGCTCACAACAATGCCAGATCCTTAAGCCACTGTGTGGGGCCAGGGATCGAACCCACATCCTCATGGATGCTAATCGGGTACCTTACAGCTGAGCCACAACAGGAATGCCTATAATTGTATTTGTATGCATGGGTTAGTATATATACATATGTTTTGTAATCTATCTACTAAGGAATCCTAGAAGCATTGGCAACCTAGTGCTCAGAACTTGATTTCTAAACACCATACCCCATTAAAAGGAATTAAAACTCCTTGGAAAATAATTGATTTCAGGGCTAGAGCAAGGAAAATATAAGCTGGAATGACTTGTAGTGCCGGAAAAATACAAATATACTCAAAACAGGGTGAAAACTTATTGAAAGTACATAAAGACCAACCTTAAGTGCTCCTAATTGCCAAAACTGGAACATTTTAACACACAGTAAACAATAATGATACTGGGTTTTTAGTCCTTACCATAAAATAACCATGAACCTATACTGACGTAAAAATCAAACAAATGGGAAAGAAGGGATGGCTCTTCCTTCCAGAAGAATTCCAGTTAAAAAATGTAGATGGAAAGGAGTTCCCATCGTGGCTCAGCAGAAACGAATCTGACTAGAATCCATGAGGACACAGGTTCGATCCCTGGCCTTGCTCTGGGTTAAGGATCTGGTGTTGCTATGAGCTGGTCTGGGTCACAGTTGCGGCTCGGATATGGCATTGCTGTGGTCATGGTGTAGGCCAGTGGCTACAGCTCTGATTCGAACTCTAGGTTGGAAACTTCCAAATACTGCGGGTGCAGCCCTAAAAAAAAAAAAAAAGTCAAAACAATAAATAAATAAATGTAGATGGAAAGATGGCAATAGAACATCACTACTACGTAAACGCCATGTAAATAATTGTTGATGGATGCTAAAATTTATGGGCAAATTTTGAGAAGGAACAGGGTATTTGTAGTCTTGGGGCTAAAGTAATCTGAAGATTTGACTTGGGGTTTGAAGGAGCTGCTTCCAAGATGGTTCACTCACATGGTTATTGGCTAGAGGTCTCCTTTCCTCTCCAATAAAGCTGCTGGAGGGCGCTCATGACAAGGGAATTGTCTTCTGGAACAAGTGATCCAAGGGAGAGAACAAAGAGGAAGTCACAATGCCTTTTGTGACTTAGTCTCTGAAATCACACATCATGTCTGCCTATTCTGTTTATTAGAGAGCTTAAAACAACCACACTGAGAAAGGGCATCTCTAGCCAGTAGCCCCATAATTTTTTCTTCCTGAGAGTTGCTACTTACCCTTTTGTTGCCTGTTCTCAGTGCTTCCAATTTTGGTTCCTCTTTTTGTGATTTGCTCTAGTGCTAGTCCTGGGCAAGATTATTGTGATAGGACCTGCATTGGAAAGGAGAAGGAAATGTTAACCCTTTCCTACCCTCTTCCATAACAAACCTTCCTTATCATGCCCCTCCAACTTAGTGTACCCAATTGTCCAGAGCCCGTCTGTGAAACCATGAGACTATACAAGCCTCTTTAATATCAAGGATCATATTGAACTATAGTTATCATTTTCCTATCTGTCCTCAATATTGTATTTGTATCTACATCCCCAAGGCCTTACCCTAGTGCCTAAAATGTCCTTGATGGGTACATGTGTTTTCTTTTGAAGTGTAAATGTGCTGAAGAACCTTCTAATTTAGCTCTCTGGGCCTTTGTCTTTCCTAAACTGAAGAAGGTTGGGGAGCAGAGAGCTCTATCAACCTATTGGCCTATTTCCTATTTTCACAAGCAGGACTATGGAAAACTTTTCAAAGATTTTGTTCTTGCTTTGGAGACAGAGGACTCTGTTCTGTGCCTCTGCGGCAGTAAAGACAAATAGCTCTACCTGTGAGTGGTTGGAGTGTAAAGGAAGGCTGGTGGAATGTTCCTGGGCATACAGCAGAGGGGAAGGGATGGCCACGATCCCTGGAAGTGGTTCTGCTGCCATATTACCCAGAGACTGCTAACCCTTCAGTGCTCTGTGCCTTGTTTCCCCATTGAATCCACCTCCAGTCTTTGCAGGCCTTGCCTGGCTCCTTCTGGGAAACATCTGGAGTCTGCCTCTTTCTGGCATACTGATTCCTATTGCATACTCTTCTTGGGGGCTTCTTTTCTCTCCTTTTCCCATTCCTGGTACTCCATTCCAGTCCCAGCTTCCTGGCCTCCAATGTCTTGTCCATCTCTGCTCATCGTCATACCTCACTGGAGACTGGAGTTTGGGGTTCCCTTTGCTTCTTCCTCTTCCATCCATTCCCACATCCCCCGTGTTTGCTGTCTAGCCCTCCCTCAGCCTTCCTCCCATCTTTCTGCTCAGGGGAGGTGAGATAGAGTGGATCTTGATATAGGGCAGAGCTAGGCTTTTTTAGGCTGACCTGCCCGCTTAGTTTGTGTAACATTTTTTCCTATGGAGAAAAATGAAACTAAATAAATGACCTATAGCAAACTTTATTTTTATTTATTTATTTTTTTTTCAATAATTTTTTTAATTTTCCCACTGTACAGCAAGGGGGTCAGGTTATCCTTACATGTATACATTACAATTACATTTTTCCCCCAGCCTTTCTTCTGTTGCAACATGAGTATCTAGACAAAGTTCTCAATGCTATTCAGCAGGATCTCCTTGTAAATCTATTCTAAGTTGTGTCTGATAAGCCCAAGCTCCCGATCCCTCCCACTCCCTCCCCCTCCCATCAGGCAGCCACAAGTCTCTTCTCCAAGTCCATGGTTTTCTTTTCTAAGGAGATGTTCATTTGTGCTGGATATTAGATTCCAGTTATAAGTGATATCCTATGGTATTTGTCTTTGTCTTTCTGGCTCATTTCACTCAGTATGAGATTCTCTAGTTCCATCCATGTTGCTGCAAATGGCATTATGTCATTCTTTTTTATGGCTGAGTAGTATTCCATTGTGTATATATACACCACATCTTCCGAATCCAGTCATCTGTCGATGGACATTTGGGTTGTTTCCATGTCCTGGCTATTGTGAATAGTGCTGCAATGAACATGCAGGTGCACGTGTCTCTTTTAAGTAGAATTTTGTCCGGATAGATGCCCAAGAGTGGGATTGTGGGGTCATATGGAAGTTCTATGTATAGATTTCTAAGGTCTCTCCAAACTGTTCTCCATAGTGGCTGTACCAGTTTACATTCCCACCAGCAGTGCAGGAGGGTTCCCTTTTCTCCACAGCCCCTCCAGCACTTGTTATTTGTGGATTTATTAATGATGGCCATTCTGACTGGTGTGAGGTGATATCTCGTGGTAGTTTTGATTTGCATTTCTCTTATAATCAGCGATGTTGAGCATTTTTTCATGTGTTTGTTGGCCATCTGTATATCTTCTTTGGAGAACAGTCTATTCAGGTCTTTTGCCCATTTTTCCATTGATTGATTGTTTTTTTTGCTGTTGGGTTGTATAAGTTGTGTATATATTCTAAAGATTAAGCCCTTGTCTGTTGCATCATTTGAAACTGTTTTCTCCCATTCTGTAAGTTGTCTTTTTGTTTTCTTTTGGGTTTCCTTTGCTGTGCAAAAGCTTTTCAGTTTGATGAGGTCCCATGGGTTTATTTTTGCTCTAATTTCTATTGCTTTGGGAGACTGACCTGAGAAAATATTCATGATGTTGATGTCAGAGAGTGTTTTGCCTATGTTTTCTTCTAGGAGTTTGATGGTGTCCTGTCGTATATTCAAGTCTTTCAGCCATTTTGAGTGTATTTTTGTGCATGGTGTGAGGGTGTGTTCTAGTTTCATTGCTTTGCATGCAGCTGTCCAGGTTTCCCAGCAATGCTTGCTGAATAGACTTTCTTTTTCCCATTTTATGTTCTTGCCTCCCTTGTCAAAGATGAATTGACCATAGGTGTCAGGGTTTATTTCCGGATTCTCTATTCTGTTCCATTGGTCTGTCTGTCTGTTTTGGTACCAGTACCACACTGTTTTGATGACTGTGGCTTTGTAGTATTTCTTGAAGTCTGGGAGAGTTATGCCTCCTGCTTGGTTTTTGTTTCTCAGGATTGCTTTGGAGATTCTGGGTCTTTTGTGGTTCCATATAAATGTTTGGATTGTTTGTTCTAGTTCTGTGAAAAATGTCCTAGGTAATTTGATAGGGATTGCATTGAATCTGTAGATTGCTTTGGGTGATATGGCCATTTTTACAATATTGATTTTCCCAATCCAGGAACATGGAATATCTTTCCATTTCTTTCCATCTTCTTTGATTTCTTTGATTAAAGTTTTATAGTTCTCAGCATATAGGTCCTTTACCTCCCTGGTCAGGTGTATTCCGAGGTATTTGATTTTGTGAGGTGCAATTTTAAAAGGTATCGTATTTTTGTATTCCTTTTCTAATATTTCATTGCTGGTATACAGAAATGCAACTGACTTCTGAATGTTAATCTTATATCCTGCTACTGTGCTGAATTTATTAATCGGTTCAAGTAGTTTTTGGGTTGAGTCCTTAGGGTTTTCTATGTATAGTATGTCATCTGCATACAGTGACAGTTTGATCTCTTCTCTTCCTATATGGATGCCTTTTATTTCTTTGGTTTGTCTAATTGCTGTGGCTAGGACTTCCAAAACGATGTTGAAGAACAGTGGTGAGAGTGGGCATCCCTGTCTTGTTCCAGATTTGAGTGAGAAGGCTTTCAGTTTTTCCCCATTGAGTATTATATTTGCTGTGGGTTTATCATAAATGGCTTTGATTATATTCAGGAATGTTCCCTCTCTACCCACTTTGGCGAGGGTCTTGATCATGAATGGATGTTGGACTTTGTCAAATGCTTTTTCTGCGTCTATTGAGATGATCATATGATTTTTGACTTTTTTTTTGTTAATGTGGTATATGACATTGATTGATTTACGTATGTTGAACCATCATTGTGAACCTGGGATGAACCCAACCTGGTCATGGTGTATAATTTTTTTGATATGTTGTTGGATTCAGCTGGCTAAGATTTTGTTGAGAATTTTTGCATCTATATTCATCAATGATATTGGGTGATAGTTTTCTTTTTTGGTGGTATCTCTGTCTGGTTTTGGAATGAGGGTGATGGTGGCATCATAGAATGTCTTTGGGAGTATTCCTTCTTCTTCAACCTTTTGAAAGAGTTTAAGGAGGATGGGCACCAATTCCTCTTTATATGTTTGATAGAATTCGCCTGTGAAGCCATCTGGTCCTGGACTTGTATTTGTAGGGAGTGATTTTATGACCTCTTCAATTTCATTTCTAGTGATCAGTCTGTTCAGTTGGTCTGTTTCTTCTTGATTCAGTTTTGGCAGGCTGTAAGATTCTAGAAAATTGTCCATTTCTTCCAGATTGTCAAACTTGTTGCCGTATAGTTGTTCAGAGTATTCTCTTATGGTTTTTTGTATTTCTGCTGTATCCATTGTGATTTCTCCTTTTTCATTTATAATTTTGTTTATTTGGGTTCTTTCTCTCCTCTTTTTAGTGAGTCTGGCCAGGGGTTTGTCAATTTTGTTCACCTTTTCAAAGAACCAGCTCTTAGTTTTATTAATTTTCTCTATTGTTTTTTGAGTCTCTATTTTATTGATTTCTTCTTTGATCTTTAGAATTTCCTTCCTCCTGCTGACTTTAGGACTTTTTTGTTCTTCTTTTTCTAATTCATTTAGGTGGAGGGTTAAGTTGTCCATTTGGGATCTTTCTTCTTTTTTGAGAAAGGCCTGTATTGCTATAAATTTCCCTCTGAGCACTGCTTTCGCAGCATCCCATAGATTTTGAGCGGTTGTGTCTTCATTATCATTTGTTTCAAGGTATTTTTTAATTTCCTTCTTGATTTCCTCATTGACCCATTAGTTTTTTAGTAGCATGTTGTTTAGTCTCCATGCAGTAGGTTTTTTCTCTTTCCTTTTCCCATGGTTGATTTCTAATTTCATGGCATTGTGGTCAGAGAAGATACTTGAGATAATTTCTATGCCCCTAAATTTATTGAGATTAGCTTTGTGTCCCAATATGTGGTCGATTCTTGAGAATGTTCCATGAGCATTTGAGAAGAATCTGCATTCTGCTTTTTTGGGATGTAGTGTCCTGAAGATATCAATGAAGTCTAACTTTTCTATTGTTTCCTTTAGGATCTCTGTTGCTTTATTGGTTTTCTGTGTAGAGGATCTGTCCATTGATGTGAGGGGGGTATTAAGGTCTCCTACTATGATTGTATTCTCATCCATATCTCCCTTTATGTCTGTTAATATTTGTTGTATGTATCTGTGTGCTCCTGTATTTGGGGCATATATGTTGACGATAGTAACATCCTCTCCTTGGATGGATCCCTTAATCATTAAGTGGTGTCCTTCTTTGTCTTTCTTTATGTCTTTTGTTTTAAAGTCTATTTTGTCTGATATGAGCGTTGTGACTCCTGCTTTTCTGTCATGTCTATTGGCGTGAAATATTTTTCCCCACCCTTTCACTTTCAATCTATATGTATCTTTTGTCCTAAGGTGAGTTTCTTGTAGGCAGCATATTGAAGGTTTTTGCCTTTTTATCCACTCAGCCACTCTGTGTCTTTTGATTGGGGCGTTCAGTCCATTGACATTTAAGGTGATAATTGATAGATGATTATTTATTGCCATTTGAACCTCGTGTTCCAGTTGATTCTATGGTTCTCCATTCTTCCTTTTTTTTTTTTTTTTTGGTTGGATGGTCTCCTGTTGTTATCTGCTTGAGTGTATTTTTTTTTTCATTTTTTGCAAATGCCATATTTGGTTTTGGCTTGTGGTTGCCCTGTTTTTTAAGTATGCTAACCCCTTCCCATAATTGTGTGTTTTAGCCTGATGGTCCTGTAAGTTCAAACACTTCATTACTATATTAAAATTAAGAAGAGAAACATACAAACAAACAAACCAAAAGGGTTATTTACTTCCTAACATCCCTTGCCCACATTTTATGGTTTTGATGACTCTTTTTTATTTTTTTCTTTTTAATTTTATTTTGTTTGAAGCATGTTCGTGATTAAATCTGTATGCTGGCTTATTTGAGTGACTGCTCTCTGATTGCGGTTTCCTCAGTCCTAGTTCTTCCTATTCTTCTTTTTTTCTTTTCTTTTCTTTTTTCTTCCCTTTCCTTCCTTTCTTTTTGGTTTAGAGAAGCCCTTTCAATATTTCCTTTAACCTGGGTTTTGTGTTGCTGTATTCTTTAAGTTTTTGTTTGTTGGAAAAATTTTTTATTTCCCCTTCTATTTTAAATGATATTCTTGCTGGATAGAGTATTCTAGGTTGCATATTTTTTCCTTTTAGCACTTTAAATATCTCTTGCCATTCCCTCCTGGCCTGTAGTGTTTCTGTAGAAAAATCAGCTGATATTCTTATGGGGGTTCCCTTGTAGGTAACATTCTGCTTTTCTCTTGCTGCCTTTAGGATCCTCTCTTTATCATTAACTTTTGCCATTTTTATTATGATGTGTCTTGGTGTGGGTCTATTTGGGTTCAGTTTGTTTGGGGCCCTCTGTGCTTCTTGTATCTTGAACCCAGCATCCTTTAGATTTGGGAAGTTTCCATCGATAATTTCTTCAAATATATTTTCCATCCCCTTATCTTTTTCTACTCCTTCTGGAATTCCTATTATGTGTAGATTGGCCTGCTTTATATTATCCCATAGGTCTCTTATATTGCTTTCCAGTTTTTTGATTCGGTTTTCTGTCTGTTGACCTGATTGGGTGATTTCCATTATTCTATCTTCCATATCACTGATTCGTTCTTCTGCATTATTCATTCTGCTTTTTACTGCCCTTAGTTCCGTTTGCATCTCTGCAAATGAATGTTCTAGTTTTTCTTGGCTCCTCCTTATATGTTCTAGTTCCTTTCTGAGGGTATCTGCATTACTGTTCATATCTTCTCTTAATTCCTTCAGTATTTTCACTATTTCTCTTTTGAACTCCAGGTCTGTCAGACTGCAGAGATCTGTTTCATTGTTGACTGTTTTAGGTGAGTTCTCCTGTTGGTTTGACTGGGGGTGGTTTCTCAGCTTCTTCATCTTGCTTGTTGTTTTCTTTTTCCTGAGGGAGTTGTACTCTCCGTTATCGGGCAGGGTTTGCCTAGTCACTGCCATGGACTATTTCCTGAGGGCTGGCATTGTTGGTCAATCTTTTTTGAGGCAGTGTGGCTTTTATGGAGTGTTGATGGAGCTAACAGTGTTTCTTTGAAGCAAAGGAGGACTTCCTGAGGGCAGACAGGACTGGGATGTCCACACCACGATGGTAGCAGATTTCACTTGGTCATGCAGAGCTTGGTCTGGTGTTTTTAGGCTGTGGGGTTCTTGCAGGGGGTTGGTGGTGTTGGGCAGCTGTTCCTCAGGAGTGCAGCACCCCCTGGGGGCTGGAGCAGCTATCTGGGTCACTGAGAACCTAAGAGGCTCTTCCCTAGGGCAGCCTAACTCAGAAGGACGGCCTGCGAATGTAGGTGGATCTTTTCACAGTCTGGCCAAACTTGTTGCAGCTTTTCTGGTCTGCAGGGGGTCCTCCAGGGGGCTGGTGGTGCTGAGCAGTTATTCCGTGTGAGTGGGACACCCCCTGGGGGCTTGGGCGGGTAGCAGGGCCGTTGGAAACCCAAGAGGCTCCTCCCCGGGGCAGCCTGACTCAGAAAAACCGTCTGAGAATTAGGCAGATCTATTCACGGCCTGGCTAGGCTTGTTCTAGCTTTTCTGGGCTGCAGGCCTTTTCTCAGGGGCTGGTGGTGTTTGGTGCTGCTCTACGGAAGTGTAGCCCCTTCAAAGGGCAAGCAGGCCTGTGCAGGGACAGCCCCTGCAGTGGTAGGCCTCAGGCAATTGTTGAGGCCAGCCCTCCTGGATGGCAGGCAGCCCCAGGTTCGGCGAGAGCGTAGGGGGTGGTGGGGGTGGGGGGAGGGGATGCACTGGGAAGCACAGCTTTCAGCTAGCTAGCGGGCCTGTAAGCTTGCTGTGGCATGGGGGGTATTCTATGGGGACCCACCCCTTCTTCTCTCCCCTCCCCAGCACGGGCGCAGACCAGGCTCTTCTCCCAGGTTCCCTCTGATGCGGCTTTCCACTTCCCTGCCCGTAGAGTATTGCTCCCTTTCTCTGCGACAGCTTTGTTTTCTAGTCTCCCAGGCAGTCTCTGCCCGGTCAAATGGTTTCTAGACCTCCCAAGCAGTTTCCGCTCCGCCCCGCCCCCCCAGCCCGTTCTCGTGGACTAACCTCTGGAGCGGAGGTCTCGGTGCCCAGCCCCCACCCAGGCGTCCCCCGGCCCTTTCTCGGGGACTAACCTCTGGAGCCGAGGACTCGGTGCCCAGCCCCCACCCGGGCATCCCCTGGCCCTTTCCCGGGGACTAACCTCTGGAGCCGAGGTCTCGGTGCCCAGCCCCCACCCAGGCGTCTCAATTTTTGGTGACTGTGCCCGTAGTTCAGATGGTCCGTTCGGTTCTTGATCGGCTTTTCCGTACTCCAACTTACTGCTACACTCTTCTCTGCATCTGGAGATTCCTCCGGTTCGTTTGATCTTTCCCCCGAGTAGGTGACTTTCCAGGGAGCAGGATCCCTTTCTCCTCTTCAGTTCCCTTTCGGGAGCGCCCATCCCGCTCGGATTCACCTTCTCTCACTCTCCTCTTTTCTCCCATTCTGCCCAGTAATGTCACGAACTTCTTGCCATTATTGGAGTTTAGGTTCCTCTGTTGCTGTTCTGTGCGAGTCATTTATTCTGTAGATGTGCTTTTTTTGTTGTGTTTGTGGGAGAGGGCGAGCGTGTCCCCCTACTCCTCCGCCATCTTGTCCTGCAAACTTTATTTTTCAATAGAAATTGTTTATTAGGAGTCAGAATTTTTATGTGGGAAGGAAATTTAATAATATTCCACTCCTAGTGGTCATTTTACATTTAAATAATCAAGGTTTGGAGTTCCCATCGTGGCGCAGTGGTTAACGAATCCGACTAGGAATCATGAGGTTGCGGGTTCGGTCCCTGCCCTTGCTCAGTGGGTTAACGATCCGGCGTTGCCGTGAGCTGTGGCGTAGGTTGCAGACACGGCTCAGATCCCGCGTTGCTGTGACTCTGGCGTAGGCCAGTGGCTACAGCTCCGATTTGACCCCTAGCCTGGGAACCTCCATATGCTGCGGGAGCGGCCCAAGAAATAGCAGAAAGACAAAAAATAAATAAATAATCAAGGTTCAGGTGGGTTGAATAATTTTTTAATAGTCATGTTTTCTGATGTAGAATCTTGCAGCTGATATAATTTAAACACTTCGAGTTAAATCTACATTTTTTCTTCCAGAGTAGAAATTTCGAATTCTTCTAATCTTACGTATTACATTTTATGTTTCACATTATTTTGGTGTATATTTACAAGAATTATAGCACTTTTGTTTCTAATGCAGATTTAGGTCGATCTCGAGAACTACAATATGTGTACGTGGATAACAACATTCACCTAAAAGGCTTGCCATCCTATCTGTACAACAAAGTCATCGGGTGCAGTGGGTAAGGCTGTTTTCACATTTTTATACTATCACTCAACTCTTTTGTCAGCTTTGTTTCTATGTCAGTATTTGCTCCTGATAAAACTCAAAAGTAGATGAATTGTTTTTGATAGTCCCATTCAAGTTTGTCTTTGGGCTTAATGTGCTAAACCAAATACCCTTAGAAGCTAAGAATATTGAGCAAGCAATTTAGAGTACTATACCTCAAGTTCCATTAGTAAGCTATAAGTTCAGTCAGTAAGTTTGTTACTTTCCAGTTAAAAAAAATTAATCCATACATACCATTACAAAGTCAGTAGTATCAGTCATAGAAACTGGAAGAATCAGCATTAATGTAAAAGCTTTTCTTTCTCTGCACCCCATTGCAGTGACACTTTTCCTACACTATCAGCCCCAGTATCTAAGACTTTACCAGTTGGAAATATTTAGAACTCAGCATCTGAAATAGTCCCTCAATACAAGTCACGGTGCTAAGCAACCAAAACAGCTGTTTCAGTTAAAAGGAAATGATAGGCTTTTATTTTCAGAGCAGTGATCAGGCCTTCTCATTCAGGCTTTTAGAAAGATGGCTTCAGTGTCTTCTTCTATGACAGTGAGCAGAACCCCCTAATGTGGTTCCCAGTGCAGTATGGGCTTATTATAGGACAGCCCAGCTGCCAGAACCTGCTTCTGACTGGCCTCACGTTCCTCACATAAACAGCCAAAGGATACTTGGAATACCTTTGAGGCTATTTGGTTAGCATATTGACTCTCTTCTTGCTGTTTCAAACATCCCTCATAACCTGGTTCATACTGTATGTAGTTCTGACAAGAAGAGGGATGACAGTAAGCTTGCATATGGAGACAGCCATTCCTCTGTCAGCATGGCTCCAGGGGATGGGCAATGAGCATTGATTGCTCCAGGGAGGGTAATCCTAGCAGCCTTCCCCTAGGAAGAAATGTACAGTTGTTATCTTGGAAGGAACCGTAGGTGAATTCATTGCATGTATAGACTGATGAAATACAGCACAGAGATATATTCCAGAACCTTCTGTGAAGCATAGATAATAGAATATGTGGTAGAGTTTTTAGCTTAGTGATTTTCCTACAGCTGATTATGTGACAGCTGTGATATGACTCACTCATTAATCCTAATGCGTTCTTAAATGGTCTATAACATAGCCTAATTTTTCCAAGTAGGGAGTAAAATGCCCTCAATCAGGAAGATACATGGAATAATGCAAGCAGGCTCCAAGGCTGAAGGCTGTTTTCCTATACCAAAGCCTTCAGAAATTGCACTAAAATGCGATTTAAGTCTATACTATAATTAAGAAATAGCTTTTACTTAAGATAAGCAGCCTTCTACTTTGGCATTTAGATACGAATGTTATTGACTGCCAGAAAATGCTATTTGTGCAGAGTAGAGAGATAGATATGCTTTTAATTGTTGACTTGGTATCTGGTAGCAGAGGTAGTAAATTTAATGAGAGTTCCAAATCTTTGAGAAAATAAATAGACAAAAAATACAAATTATTAGCAGACAGTCTACACTGTTTATTATTTTTAGCACCTTCTTTTAATAGTAGTAAGATGTATAAAATTATTAAAGAGACCGTTAGCAAACAGTCAGTTTTCCAATATTAGTAATGTTTGGAGTATAGGCATTCCCACATACAAATGAATTATGACCCAAAACGTGGTGGATTTTTTTTTTTTTTTTGGCCACGCCCAGGCCAGGGATCAAACCTGCATCACAGCAGCAACCTGAGCCACTGCAGTGACAATGCCAGATCCTTAACCTGCTGCATTACAAGGAAATTCCCAAAAGGTGTTTCTAATCTGTGGCATAGGCTGGCAGCTACAGCTCCGATTCAACCCCTAGTCTGAAAACTTCCATATGCTGCAGATGTGGCCCTAAAAACACAAAGGGAAAAAAAAAAAAAAAAACAGTTAAAGCTGGACTGTATATAAATTGGTTAAGTGGTTTAATATAACCACTCAGGGTAACAGAGTTGTTTATATAAGAAATGCATTCTGAGGGGGGGCGGATCAAGATGGTGAAGGAGTAAGACATCGCACTTACCTTCTCCCACAAACACATCGAAAAAACACATCTACATGTAAAACGACTCACATAGAACATCTATTGAATGCTGGCAGAAGAACTTAAACCTCCAAAAAGGGCAAGAAACTCTTGACATAACTGGGTAGAACAAAAGAAAGAGAGAGAGAAGTAATTAGAATGGGACTAGCATTCCTGAGAGGGAGCTGTGAAGGAGAAAAGGAACCCTGGGAAACCAACTGTCAGAAAGATCAGCCGTGATGGAGGGACCTCAGAGTCGCAGAGAAAAGCACAGCAGCTGGACTAAGGAGGGCAAAGTAGAGTGAGAGCTACACAGATCATCTGCACCACCGCCCCGGGCACCAAAGCCTGAAATGCTTGGGCAGGGGCTGGATGCTCAGTTTCCAGGGGTCAGTTCTGGGGAGAGGGCTAGGGTTGGGTGTGTGCAGACAGCCTAAGGGGCTAAGGTGCACTGTGCCATGGGCAGGGGAGTGGTGTGCTACGGGCTCTGTAGTGGAATTCCATGGCAGAGGGAACCCAGAAGAAGTTCTGGGCCCTCAGGAGCAGCAAGGCGCCATTGTTGGGGAGAGCAAGAGAAGGAGGGGCGGACCACCATAGGAATCTCCCTGCGTGTGTGCACATGTGTGCATGGGCACTCAGAGGGCAGGTCGCCTCTGGTGCAGACTATGGGTGGCAAGAAGCCATTTGCTTGGGCTATAGGAGACTGGGCACTTCTTGTGCAGGCTACGGGTGGCCAAGCACCTCTAGTATGGGCTAAGGGCAGCAGGGGGCTAAGTGAGATGTTCTATCTCTTATGTGATATACAGGCGGCAAGAACGGACTGTGGTAGTAGTCTCAGAGGCCAGAGGGAGCCATGGCCTGCCACCACTGGGGGCCTGTGAGTGGACCTCACCTGTGGCCCCAGTCACCTCAGGGGTAGGCAAAAAAAAAAAAAAAAAAGGCACTGCAACCAAGCACCACACATTATTGCTCTCATCCCCCTGGGAACACACCCGCCTTGCAGCTGCCACTGCCAAACACTCTAGGCAGCGCCCAGATGCTTGATCGCTGTCCCTTCCCAAGACCCTACAACTAGGAGCAGCTGGTATAGCACCTCCTGTGTGGGATAAGTGGGATGGGGTGCTTCTTGCATGGTCTGCAGATGGTGGGGGCAAACCACCTCAGTTGTCTCTGACTCTGGAGGTGGGCATGGCCCACCACCACTGGGGATCCCAGAACAAGAACCACTTGCAGTCCCAACCACCTCAGAGGGCACCACAGAGGAGGACAATGCGACGGAACACCACTGGTTGTTGCTCTCGCTCCCATGGGAGCACATCCGCCCTTCTACTACTACTGCCAAATGCTCTGGGCAGTGCCCACATGCTTGATCTCTGTCACTTCCCAGGATCCTGCAACTAGGAGCAGCCTATACAGCACCTTCTGTGTGGCCTAAGTGAGATAGGGTGCTTCTTGCATGGTCTGCAGGTGGCAGGGGTAAACCACCACAGTTATCACTGACTCCAGAGGTGAGCGTGGCCCACTACCACTAGGATTCTCTGAACAGGCACCACTTGCTGTTCCAATCACCTCAGAGGAGGCCATTGCTATCAAACACCACCTGTTGTTGCTCTCACTCCCCCTAGGAATTGATACACCCGGCTGCTGCCACTGCCAAATGCTCTGGGCTCCTTGTAAATTTGCCTAAGGCTCATTGCCACTTCCCAGGGCCCCGCAACTAGGAGTAGCCTGCACCACCTTCCTGCAGGTCCCTGCTGTTATAGAGAGCCCAGAAACCAGGCACTGACTACTCACCTACCCATTGCCTCTTTCTCCCTGTAAACGCACTCAGCACCCTGGGGATAACAGCCTGCTCACACCAAAGAAAGAGACAGCAAATATTCAAACTCCCACACCAAAAATAAATACTAATCCTCCACAAAATACAAAGGGGTGCTCTTGCGCAGAAGTAGCCCTTCAGGACTATAGTTTAGCTTCCCTAAACTCACAGAAAAAGAAAAACATAAGCAAGATGAAGGAACTCAGAAACCATTTGCAGTTAAAGGAACAGAATTCACATGAAGCAGCAAATAATGAAACCGACTTCTGCAATCTGACAGACATTGAGTTCATAAGGGAGGTAGTGAAAATACTGTAGGAATTAAGCCTGAATATCAAGGAATTAAGAGCAGATATGAACAGTAATGCAGATTCCTTTAGAAAGGAACTAGAAAATATAAGGAGAAACAGAAAAATTAGAAAATTCATTTTCAGAGATGCAAACTGAGCTAACGGCACTAAAGAGCAGAATGAATAATGTAGAGGAATGAATTAGTTACTTCAAAGATAGAATAATGGAAATCACCCAGTCAGGACAGCAGACAGGAAAAACAAATGAAAAAACACAAAAACAATATAAGAGATCTATGGGATAATATAAAGCGGGCCAATCTACACATAATAGGAATTCCAGAAGGAGAAGAAAAAGAAAAGGGGATTGAAAATGTATTTGAAGAAATTGTCTGAAAACTTTCCAAATCTAAAGGAAACTGATGTCAAGATACAGGAAGCACAGAGGACCCCCAAACAAGTTTAACCCAAATAGGCCCACACCAAGACATATTATAATAAAAATGGCAAAAGTTAAAGATAGAGGATTCTAAAAGTAGCAAGAGAGAAGGTGTTAATTGTAAGGACAGCCCCATAAGGCTATCAGCCAGTTTCTCTTCAGAAACACTACAGGCCAGAAGGGAGTGGCAAGATATGTTTAAAGTTCTGAAAGGAAAAAATTTGCAGCCTAGAATACTCTATCCAGGAATAATATAATTTAAAATGGAAGGGGAAATGAAGAATTTCTCCAACAAACAAAAGTTAAAAGAGTATAGCAATACTAAACCCATTCTAAAAGAAATACTGAAAGGGCTTCTCTAAATTAAAAAAAAAAAAAAAGAAGTAAATATAATGGAGGAAACCACAACTGGAAAGTAATCACTTAAATAAGCCAGCATATAGATCTAAAAGAGGAGGAAAAAAAAAAAAAAACTACTATAAAAGCAATGATAAGCACAAGGTACAGCAAAATGATGAACATTAAGATGTTAAAAGAAAGGACTTCAAAATCATACAATGGGGGAAGGAAAGTAAGAAAACATAGATTCTTTTTTTTTTTTTTAATAATGTGTTTGAGCCTATATGACTGTCAGGCTAAGGCAAGCAGATAACATACTTAAAAACAGGGCAACCACAAATCAAAACCAAACATTACATTAATAAAAACTAAAAAGAAAAGGACTCAAGCATAAAATAAATGGAAATCATGCGACCAAAAAAAGGAAGAAAGGAGAAACATGGAATCAACTGGAAAACAAAGTTTAAAATGGCAGTAAATACATATCTATCAATAATTACCTTAAATGTCAATGTAGTGAATGCTCCAATCCAAAGACACAGAGTGGCAGATTAGATAAAAAAGCAAAAATCTACAAACTGTTGTCTACAAGAGACTCCCCTTAGGGCAAAGGACATACAGATTGAAAGTGAGGGGATGGGAAAAGATATTTCATGCCAATGAACAAGACAGGAAAGCAGGAGTTGCAATACTCACATCAGACAAAATAGACTTTAAAACGAAGGCCATAAAGAAAGACAAAGAAGGACACTATTTAATGGTTAAAGAATCCATTCAAGAATAGGATATTACAATAATTAATCTGTATGCTCCTAATATAGGAGCACCTAGATAACCCCAACAAATAATAACAGACATAAAAGGAGAAGTTAATGGGAATACAATCATAGTAGGAGACTTTAACACCCCACTCACATCAATGGACAGATCCTCTACACAGAAAACCAATAAGGCAACAGAAATCCTAAATGACACAATAGAAAAGTTAGACTTAATTGACATTTTCAGGACATTATATCCCCAAAAAATAAGAATATACATTTTTCTCAAGTGCATGTGGAACATTATCAAGGATCTATCACATCCTGGGGCACAAAGCTAACCTCAACAAATTTAAGGGTATAAAAAATTATTTCAAGTATCTTCTCTGACCACAGTGGCATGAAAGTAGAAATCAACCACAGGAAAAGAGAAAAAACTAACTACATGGAGACTAAACAACATGCTACTAAAAAGCCAGTGGGTCAATGAGGAAATCAAAAAGGAAATTAAAAAATACCTTCAGGAGTTCCCTTCATGGCTCAGTGGTTAACAAATCCGCCTAGGAACCATGAGGTTGTGGGTTCGATCCCTGACCTTACTCAGTGGGTTAAGGATCCTGCGTTGCCATGAGCCGTGGTGTAGGTCTCAGACACGGCTCAGATCTGGCCTTGCTGTGGCTCTGGTGTAGGCTGGCGGCTACAGCTCCAATTAGACCCCTAGCCTGGGAACCTCTATATGCTATGGGTGCGGCCCTGGAAAAGACAAAAAAGACAAAAAAAAAATACCCTGAAATAAATGATAATGAAGACACAACCACTCAAAATCTATGAGATGCCACAAAGGCAGTGCCTGGAGGGAAATTCATAGTGATACAGCGCTTCCTCAAAAAAAGAAGAAAAATCTTGGTGTCCCCATCATGGCACAGTGGTTGGCAAATCCGACTAGGAACCATGAGGTTGCAGGTTTGATCCCTGGCCCTGCCCAGTGGGTTAGGGATCCGGCATTGCCGTGAGCTGTGGTGTAGGTCGCAGATGCGGCTCAGGTCCCACGTTGCTGTGGCCCTGGAGTAGGCTGGCAGCTACAGCTTCAATTAGACCCCTATCCTGGAAACTAGAACAGGCAAAAAGACAAAAAAAAAAAAAGAAGAACAAGAAAAATTCCAAATCAACAACTTAACCCACCACCTAAATGAATTAGAGGGACAAAACCGAAAGTCAGCAGTTAAGGAAGGAAATCATAAAGATTAGAGAGGAAATTATTAAAATAGAGATTCAAAAAACAATAGAAAAAGTCAATAAAACCAAGAGCTGATTCTTTGAAAAGGTAAACAAATATTGGACAAACCTCTGGCCAGACTCATCAAGAAGAGAGAAACAAACCAAAATAAACAAAATAAGTGAATAACTGCAGAAATACAGAAAACAATAAGAATACTATGAACAATTGTATGCCAACAAATTTGAGAACCTAGGAGAAATGGACAACTTCCTAGAGACTTAACAGACTGCCAAAACTTAATCAAGAAGAAGAGTTCTCTCGTGGTGCAGTGGTTAACGAATCTGACTAGGAACCATGAGGTTGCAGGTTCAATCCTTGGCCTTGCTCAGTGGTTTAAGGATCCATTGTTGCCTTGAGTTGTGGTGTAGGTTGAAGATGTGGCTTGGATCCTGTGTTGCTGTGCCTCTGGTGTAGGCTGGTGGCTACGGCTCCGATTAGACCCCTAGCCTGGGAACCTCCATATGCTGTGAGTGTGGCCATAGAAAAGAAAAAAAAAAACTTAAGAAGAAATAGATCAAATGAACGGACCAATCACTAGAAATGAAATTGAATATGTCATAAAACACTCCCTACCAATTAAAGTCCAGAACCAGATGGCTTCACAGGCGAATTCTACTAAACATACAAAGAGGGACTTATATCCATCCTCCTTAAACTTTTCCAAAAGGTTGAAGAAGAAGGAACACTCCCAAAGACATTCTTTGGTGCCCCAACACCCTAATACCAAAACCAGACAAAGATACCACCAGAAAAGAACACTGATGAATATAGATGCAAAAATTCTCAACAAAATTTTAGCCAACTGAGTCCAACAACATATAAAAAAGATCATACAACACAACCAAGTGGGATTCATCCCAGGTTCACAAAGATGGTTCAACATACGCAAATCAATCAATGTCATATACCACATGAACAAAAGAAAAGTCGAAAACCACATGATCATCTCAATTGATGCAGAAAAAGCATTTGACAAAGTCCAACATCCATTCATGATCAAAACTCTTAACAAAGTGGGTATAGAGGGAACATGCCTTAAAATAATCAAAGCCATTCAGGACAAACCCACAGCAAATAAAATACTCAATGAAGAAAAGCTGAAAGCCTTCCCGCTAAAATCTGAAACAAGACAAGGATGCTCACTCTCACCACTGTTATAGTATTGGAACGCTTTGCCACAGCAATCGGATGAACAAACGAAATAAAAGGCATCCAAATAGAAATAGAAGAGGTAAAACTGTCACTGTATGCAGGTGACATGATACTATATATTGAAAACCCTAAGGACTCAACCCAAAAACTACTCAAACTGATCAACAAATTCAGCAAAGTAGCAGGATATAAGATTAACATTCACAAATAAGTTGCATTTCTGTATACTAACAATGAAATATTAGGAAAAGAATATGAAAATACAATACCTTTTAAAATTGCACCCAAAAAAATCAAATACCTGAGAATAAACCTGACCAAGGAGGTAAAGGACTTATATGCTGGGGTTCCCATTGTGGCGTAGAGGTTAACGAATCCGACTAGGAACCACGAGGTCATGGGTTCAGTCCCTGCCGTTGCTCAGCGGTTAAAGAGCTGGCGTTGCTGTGAGCTGTGGTGTAGGTTGCAGACACAGCTCAGATCCCACGTTGCTGTGGCTCTGGCGTAGCCCCCTAGCCTGGGAACCCTTAATCTCTAAAATATGCAAACAACTTATACGACTCAACAGCAAAAAAAGCCAACAACCCAATTGAAAAATGGGCAAAAGACTTAAATAGACATTTCTCCAAAGAAGATGTACAGCTGGCCAACAAGCACATGAAAATATGCTCAACATCCCTGATTATTAGAGAAATGCAAATCATGAGGTACCACGTCCCACCAGTCAGAATGGCCATCATGAATAAGTCCACAAATAACAAATGCTAGAGAGGGTGTGGAGAAAAGGGAACCCTCCTACACTGTTGGTGGGAATGTAAATTGGTGCAACCACTATGGAGAATAGTATGGAGGTACCTTAGAAAACTACATATAGAACTACCATATGACCGAGAAATCCCACTCTTGGGCAAATATCTGGACAGAACTTTCCTTGACTTCAGGCTATACCATAAAGAACTTTCCTGTATGTTCATTGCAGCACTATTCACAATAGCCAAGACATGGAAACAACCCAAATGTCCATTGACAGATTACTGGATTAAGAACATGTGGTATATATACACAATGGAATACTACTGGGCCATAAAAAGAACAAAATAATGCCATTTGCAGCAACATGAATGGAACTATAGACTCTAAAACTGAGTGAAGTAAGTCAGAAAGACAAATACCATATGATATCACTTATATCTGGAATCCAATATATGGCACAAATGAACCTTTCCACAGAGAAGAAAATCATGGACATGGAGAATAGACTGTGATTGCCAAGAGGTGGGGGGGGAGGCAGAGCGATGGATTGGGAATTTGGGGTTAATAGATGCAAACTGTTGCCTTTGGAATGGATAAGCAATGAGATCCTGTTGTATAGTACTGGGATCTATATCTAGTCACTTATGATGGAGCACAGTAAATTGAGAAAAAATAATGTATTACATGTATTTGTGACTGGGTCACCTTACTGTACAGTAGAAAATTGACAGAACACTGTAAACCAGCTGTAATGGGAAAAATAAAAATCATTATTAAAAAAGGAGAAATGCATTCTGAGTTCTGAGTTAAATCAGTAAACTAAAAATTATCCTTTGGATCACTGTCCATTTTTGTGTGTGGGCTGCCTACACACCCAAATCAATCAATATTAGATACCTGAAGCACACCTTCATGGGGCAGGCACAAATTAGCCTAGCTGCTGATGAAAAAACTGAAGTGTGATTTGAGCTGTCACTCAAGAGGCAGAGTTTGTAGTTTGATTCTAGTGCAGTAATTAATTTCTTATTAAAATAAAAATATTAAATACTCCTTTTAAGTTTTAGAAGAATATGGCAGAATCTAGAGTATCCACAATATAACTTTCAAAATGTCCAGGATACAACCTGAAATTACATAATATTTGAAGAATAAAGAAAATATGACCTAGTGGCAAGGAAAAAGATAATCAGAAACCAACCTGATGTCACCCAAAATGTTGGAATTGACAAACAAGGATTTTTAAAGCACCTGTTCTTAATGAAGTAAAGAAAAATAAGTTTTCACTGGATGGAAAGCCCATAAAAAATAGAAACTGTAAGAAAGAAACAGAATGGAAATTCTAGAGTTGAAAAATACAATATCTGAAATAAAAATTTTACTCAGTAGACTTAACGATAGAATGGTTTAAGAGAGGAAAAGTCAGTTAACTTGGAGGTAGCTGGATAGAAATGATTTAGTCTGACGAACAGCGAAAAAATATTGAAAACAAGAATGAACATCAGTATCATCAGAGACCTTCCAGACAATATACAAAGGCCTTATACATGTATAATTGGCATCCCAGAAGGAGAATAGAGAATAGGGCGGAAGCAACAGCATTGTTTGAAGAAATAATGTCCAGAAATTTCCC
The DNA here is from genome assembly GCF_016906955.1 of Phacochoerus africanus. Lineage (NCBI taxonomy): Eukaryota > Metazoa > Chordata > Mammalia > Artiodactyla > Suidae > Phacochoerus > Phacochoerus africanus. The sequence goes on from NC_062545.1 coordinate 140,058,244, forward strand.
AAATATAATGAAAGACCTAAATTTGCATTTTCAGGAAACTCAGTAAACCCTAACCAGTATAGATTATAATGAAATCTTTACCCAGGCAAAGCCGCTGAAAACCAAAGATAAAAAGAAGATCTTGAAAACAACCGGAGAAAAATGACGAACTACATACAAAGGAGTAATTCAAAAGGCCACTGCCTTCTCAGAAATTTTGAAGACTAGAAAACAGTGGAATGATATTTTTAAAGTGCCAATGAAAAAAACAATCAGCCTAGCACCAGCGAAAATACTCATCAAGAATGAAAGTAAAATAAATGCATTCTCAAATGGAACCAAACTAAACCTTAAAGGAGGCTCTGCCAGGATGACAGACGCTTTATCCAAACCAGGGCTGCTGCTGTCTGGGTGGCGTAATTTCTGTCCTTTTCCATATCTACGTCTCCCCTTTCCTTTTCCTCTTATTTTAAGCTGAGAAAAACTTTTGTTAAAAAAGTTTGATAGCAGTTCCCACAATACTGAGCATATGGATGACATTGTATTTCCTGAAGTATAAAGAGATTGTTATTTGAGTTCTTCTGGTAAAGGAATTTAATCAATTCTTTGCTTTTAACACTTGGTAGGTGGAATGGGAAGTTTGAAAATGCAGGTAGTTCCCTTGTGACGCAGCAGGTTAAAAGTCTGGCTTTCATTTCGTTTTTTTGTTTTTGTTTTTTGTTGTTTTGCCTTTTCTAGGGCCGCTTCCTGCAGCATATGAAGATTCCCAGGCTAGGGGTCTAATCAGAGCTGTAGCCGCTGGCCTACGCCAGAGCCACAGCAAGGCAGGATCTGAGCTGTGTCTTCAACCTATACCACAGCTCATGGCAACGCCAGATCCTTAACCCACTGAGCAAGGCCAGGGATCAAATCCGCAACCTCATGGGGCAACGCTGGATCCTTAACCCACTGAGCAAGGCCAGGGATCAAACCCGCAACCTCATGGAGCAACGCCGGATCCTTAACCCACTGAGCAAGGCCAGGGATCAAACCCACAACCTCGTGGTTCCTAGTTGGATTCATTAACCCCTGCACCACAATGGGAACTCCTGGCTTTCAATTTTTTAAACATTCATTTGTTATTCTATATTGTTAAATTTTTTGGACATCAAAAAGTGTAGACTTCATTGAAAATTGTGAGCAGCTGCTAAGGCAGTAACAGTATGAAGTAAATAGTCATGAATGACTTGCTTTTCCCCCTGTATTTTTCTTGTTTTATGGTTTGCTCAGGATTTTCATACTAAAGTGTGACTATAAAGTTTGGAAACAAACAATATTGTTTACCATGAGTATTAGTCAGGCTTCTCCATAGCAACAGAACCAGTAGGTTTGGGGGGAGGGGTAGTGGGTGTCAAGAAGAGGGGGAAGTTTGATTTATTTTAAGAAATTGGCTCATGTGATTGTGGAGGCCGGCAGGTCTGCAGGTCTGAAATCTGCAGAGCAGGCTAGAGACAGCAGGTCTGAAATCTGCAGAGCATACTAGAGACCCAAGTAAGAGCTGATGTTGCAGCTTGAGTGTAAGGAAGTCTGAATTTTTCCTTGGGGGACCTCAGTGTTTCTTTCTTAAAGGCCTTCAACTGATTATATGAGGTGTGTTCAACATTGTAGAGGGTAATCAGCTGTCTTCAAAGTCTACTGATTTAAATGTTAATCTCATCTAAAAAAGGAAAATACCTTCACAGAAACATGTGGACTGGTGTTTGACCAAATATCTGGGTGCCATAGCCTAGCCAAGTTGATACAAAAATTTAATCGTCACCCTGTGTATTGTTGTATATCATCAAAAGAATCACTTATTATGTATTTGTTTGTGTTTCCAGACTTAGTGGCCATACTGCATAATAGCATTTTGGATATGATCCCCTCATCTTAATTTTTTCCATATTAAGAAACAGACAATAACTACAAAGTAAAATTAAAATTTTTTTCCTCATCTTCACAAAATGGATCATAAGGGTAATATCTTTCTAACCCATAGAAATATTCATGCAGAGTCACAGTTGCCCTGCTATAGACTCTTATGCTTATGTGATCATGTAGGGTCAACAGAGGTTTCAAAAGTAAAAGAGATAAAAGCAAAGCAGCAAATTGAAAAATATTGAGAAAAAGTTCATGTAACTTCTCACACCAGTTGACAGGCCAGTGTGCAGCTGGTTTGCACTAGTACACTCATACTAGCTGTTAAATTATTGACAGTACTGAAGTGTATCTATACAAGTTTGTGAATAGCTATTGGACTAAAAGCCCCTGAGGTCCCCCACTGCTGTGTCTGCCTTTTCCCTAAGATCTCCCCATAATCCAGCAACTAAAAGGCTGATGGCTAGCAGGGCAGAGGGCTCCAGGACTGTGCTTTAACACTGTGGTACTATTTGCTTGGCTTTTGTTTGTTTTATTAAACTGTAATTTACATACAGAAAAATTCACCCTTTTTAGTGCATATTGCTGTGAATTTTGACAAATGCATACATACAAATATAGCTACCACTATAATCAAGGTTTAGAACAGTTCTTTCACCCCCAGAATGTCCCCAGTGTCCTTTTGAAATGAAACTTTCCTCTCTGGGAGACACCCGGCCCCTGGAAACCATGCTCTGTTTTGTGTGCCTTTATTTTACCTTTTCTAGAATGTCATATAAATGAAATGATATGGACTGCTGCAAACATTCTTGTATGGGGTTTCCTGAGACCGCAGTTGCATTTCACTTGGGTAAATACGTAAGAATGCATTCACTGGGTTATGTGATAAGTGTATGTTTAACTTTATATACAAAACTGCCAAACTGTTTTGCAATATGGCTGTGCTATTTTGTATTTCATGAGTTTAGTCAGTTGTTTTTTTTTTTTCTTTCAGACATTCTAACAAATTGGTAATATCTCATGGTTTTAATTTGCATTTCTCTAATTACTGTTAATGTTGAACCTTTTCATGTGCTTATTTGCCAGCCATATATACATTTGAACCTTAAACAATGTAGGGGTCAATGCAGGACCCTTGGTGCAGCCCAAAAGCTGCCTATAGCTTACAGTCAGTCCACCATATTTGGAGTTCTTCCATATCTGTGATTCTGCATTTGTGGATTTAACCAACTTCCGATCCTATAATATTGTGGTACTTATTACTGAAAAAAAATCATGTTTAAGTGGACCCACACAATTTAAACCCATGTTGTTCAAGAGTTAGCTGTATCTTCTTTGGTGATGTGCATTCCAATCTTTTGCAAATTTTTAAACAGATTTGATTGGGGTTTTATTATTGGTTTTTGAAAGGTCTTTATATACTCTGAGTACATGTTTTTCATCAAACATGTGATTTGCAGTTATCTTCTCCCAGTCTGTAGCTTGTCGCTCATTCTCTTAACAGATTTAACTGGCTTATATTGTGGTTTTTCATAGTTCATCACTGATAAACACTTGACTCAAGATAAATTTAACTTAATCAATAACTGAGATTTTTTTTCCCCAAAATCTCACTTGACAGATTACTATCATTTTCCTAAATAATCGTTTCATTAAATGTTTCCATCCTGTTGGGTAACCAAATACAGATATTTGTGGTGCTTGCATCTCTAGAACATCTCCTGGTCCTGAGACAAACTGGACCCCTACAATCTACCCCAAAGTATTTCCTTTTAAGTATGATGCGAATGACTCAGTATTCTTTTTACCATTTTCTTTTTATCTTTTCTCTTTCAAACTTCTTTATGTGTGAAGACTCAAAACAACTAGTCTGTATTTAGAACTGCTTAGGTACCAATTTAGAACCGCTAGATAGAAGAGAAAACTGAACACATATGATGAGTTAACAACAGAAGAATGCACATAAGACACTTAGAAAATGTGTGATTTAGAAATGTCAAATATTATGGAAGGTCATTGGTAAAAAGGGGAATGTCAGGAAAGACTTTATAAAAGGATTTGATTTAGGGAAGAGTAAAATTTGCACTGGGGGGGGGGGGTGTTCCCATTATGGAATAGCAGAAACGAATCTGACTAGTATCCATGAGGAAGCGGGTTCATTCCCTGGCTTCACTCACTGGATCAGGGATCCTGTGTTGCCATGAGCTGTGGTGTAGGTCCAAGATGCAGCTCAGATCCTGCATTGCTGTGGATGTGGTATAGGCCAGCAGCTATAGCTCCAATTTGACTCCTAGCCTGGGAACTTCCAAATGCCGCAAGTGCGGCCCTAAAAAAGCAAAAAAAAAAAAAAAAATGTGTGTGTGCGTGCCTGTGTGTATTCGGAATGACAGGATGTAGAAAATCCCAGGCCCAATTTGGCCTGTAGGCAAGAATAGCCATGGCTCATTGAAAAAAGATAGTGTTGCCTAAGTTAAGGGGTATGATTCAGGATCCACAAGGAAATGTTATGGCTGCCTGCCGCCATACGGTACCTTTCTGCTTAAGTTTTCTTCCTTTTGCTTCAACTAAGGTTAGAGGGTCATTTCTTAAAGTTGACTAGAAAGCTTCCATATTTTGACCTTGCACATCAGTGTAAATAAATATCATTAGCTTACAAAAATAACATTATCAGCAATTTTGAAGCCCCTGTATGGTCCTTTCCAATATATGCTCCTCCTTTTCCAAGATTAGCCTCTATTTTTAATTTTGTATTTATCATTCATTTTCACCATTACGATTTTAATATATGAAAATGAATCCCCATATAGTATATTGTCAAGCTTTGTACCTCTTCTTTAACTTTGTGTAAATGGAAGGATGCTGTGTATTTTCTTCTGTGGTGTATTTCTTTCGTATAACATTTTATTTTCATTCTCCAGCTTCTCTGCTACTTTTCTGCTTATCTTTAGAGAAAAATTCTTTGAAAGAGATGTCTATAGTCACTTTCTCCACTTCTTTCTATTCTCTCATAACCCACACCAGTTAGGCTTTTACCTCCATTTCTACATTGACATAAGGTAAATTGTAATATATTAAGGATATACATAATTTGAAAAGTTTTGGCATATATAGGTATATACACACAAACATAACATAACTCTGAAACCATCACTACAATTAAGATAGTAAACATATCCATCACACAAAGTTTCCTTGTACCCCTTGAAAATCCATCCTTCCTGTTCCTCATCCTTATCTTCAGGCAGCCACTGATCTGTGTTCTCTCACAGTTGATTAACTTATGTCTTCTTGAGTTTTATATGAATAGATTCGAACAGTATATATTGTTTTGCTCTGACCTCTTTCACTCAGCATGGGGATTTGGAGGTTTATACAGAATATAGTGTATATCAGTAGTCCATTTTTTTATTGATATGTAGAATTCCATTGTATGGATATACTACAGGTTGTTCCCATTCACTTGTTAATAGACATTTGTGTTGGTTCTGGTTTTTGTCTTTATTGTAGATAAAACCAGTCTGACTGTATGTAGACTGTCTTTTAAAGGTGCTAGACTTAAATTTCCTTGGATAAATACCTAGGAGAGGAGTGTCATACAGTATGTATATGTTTGATTTTTTAACAAACTGCCCAACTTTCAAAAATAACTGTGCCATTTTACATTCCCACCTATAATATAAGAGATTTTCAGTTCTTAAATATTTTTGCCAACACTTGGAATAACCAGTCTTTTAAATATTATCCTAGGTATGTAGTGATATTTCTGTTATGAAACAACCTAATCTTACAACTAAAGCACCTAGAGAAAGAAAAATCAAAGCCCAGAAGTTAGTAAAAGTAAAGAAATCATAAAGATCAGAGCAAAAATAAGTGAAATAGAAACTAGAAAAACAGTAGAAAATATCAGTGAAACTAAAAGCTGGTTCTTTGAAAAGATAAAATCGATAAGCCTTTAGCCAGACCTATCAAGAAAAAAAGAGAGAGGACCCAAATAAATAAAAGCAGAAATGAAAAACAAGGTACAACCAACACCACAGAAATACAAAGGAACTTAAGAGGCTACTGTGAACTATTATATGCCAGTAAAATGAACAACCTAGAAGAAATCGACAAATTCTTAGAAAGGTACAATCTCCCAAGACTGAACCAGGAAGAAATAGAAAATATGGATGGACCAATTACCAGTTCTGAAATTGAGTCAGTAATTTAAAAATTCCCAGCAAACAAAAGTCCAGGACCTGATGGCTTCACAGGCAAATTCTACCAAGCATTATGTTTTTAAATGTCATTAGCCTAGTGAATAAGGTGTGCATCTTTTTATGTCTTATTTGGCATCCATTTATCTTCTTTGATATAATTCAAGTCTGTTTAACTTTCTCCCATTTTTTTCCTTGGGTGTTTGTGGTTTTCTTGAGTTTTGAAAATTCTCTATAGAATCTGGATATACCTCCTTTATACATGTATATGCTTTGCACATATCTTCTCCTAGTCCATGGCTTACCTTTTCACTCTCCTCACAGGGCCTTTTAAAGAACATATAATTTTTATTTTGATAAAGTCCAGTTTATTAATTTGTTCCTTTATGGATATTGCTTCTAGTGTAATCCAAATCGCAAAAGTTTTCCCTTTTGTTGTCTTCTAGAATTTTTAAGGAATTATGTTTACATTTAGACCTGTGACTCGTTTTGGGTTACTTTTTGTACATGGTATAAGGTATGTTTGAAGTTCCTTTTTTTTTTTTTTTTTCAGATGCATCCACAGCATGTAGAAGTTCCTGGGCCAGGGATCAAACCTATACCATAGCTACATCCTAAGCCACAGCAGTGACAGCACTGGATCCTTAACCCACTGAGCCACCAGGGAACCCCTGAAGTTCTTTTTTACATAAGGATATGCAGTTGTTCAAGCACCATTTGTTAAAAATTCTATCTTTACTCCACTCTATTGTCTTTGTACCTTAGGTGAAAATTAGCTGTCCATATACGTGTGAGTCTATCTCTGGATATTCTGTCTGCTCCTATTCATCTGTGTGCTTTGAAACCAATACCACATTGTCTTGATTATCATAGTTTTACAACAAGTCTTAAAATTTTTAATAAAATTTTGACTATTCTAACTGCTTTGCTTTTCTACAGAAATTTTATAATCAGATCTATATAAATTTTAGAATAAATTTTTCAGTTTATATTTTTAAAAGGCCTGTGATTTTGATTACATTGAACCCATAGATCAATTTGAAGAGAATTAACATCTTAACAATATTGGGTCTTCCAACTCATGATTACAATAAATGTCTTAATTACCATGCATTTTTTTCTTGGGTACAGGACTTGGGTGTTTTCTGTCAGATTTATCCCTAAGTATTTTGTATTTTTCACAGTATTGTATGTGGGATTTAACCCTTTTTAAAATTTTAATTGATTATCCAACCATATAGAAAAACAAATGACTTTGTATATTGATCTCATATCTTTCAAACTTGCCAAACTCACTTGTTAGTTCCAGTAGGTTTTTTATAGACTTCATTGGACTTTCTACATACACAATCCTGTCTTCTGGAAAAAAAGACAGTTTTACTTTTCTTTTAAAATCTGGTTGCCTTTTATTTTTCTTTATTGCACTGGTTAGAAGCTTCAGTACAATGTTAAATAGAAGTAGTGAGAGCAGACATGTTTGTCTTGCTGAACTTATGGGGAGAACAATCTTTCAACATTAAATATAATAATTATTGACTGTTGGATTGTTTTTTAATACATTAACCTTTATCAGGTGAGTAAATTCCCTTCTATTCCTAGTTTGCTGAGAGTTTTTATTTTTCTTCTTTTTTTTAAGGCTACACCTGTGGCATATGAAAGTTCCCTGGGCGAGGGGTCAGATCAGAGCTGCAGCTGCAGGCCTACACCACAGCCATAGTAACACCAGATCCGAGCTGCATCTGTGACCTAAGCTACAGCTTGCAGCAACACCAGATCCTTAACGCACTGAGTAAGGCCAGGGATCAAACCCTCATCCTCACAGATACTAGGTCAGGTTCTTAACCTACTGAGCCATAGTGGGAACTCTGAGAGTTTTTTAAATTAGGGATGGGGGTGTTGAATTTTGTTAGACCCTTTTTCTGCATCTATTGAAATGGTTATATGGCTTTTCTTTTTTTGGTTTTAAAATAGTGGATTACATTGACTTTCTAAGGTTAATACAGTCTTAATGGGATAAATTTCATTTTGTCCTAGTGATTATATATATCATTGAATCAAATTTGCTAAAATTTTGTTGTAGACTTTTTCCATGTGCATTCATGAGTGATAACTGGTTGTTTTGTTTTATTCTTGTCATACGTTCATCTGGTTTTGGATCAGGATAATGCTGGCTTCATAGAATGAGTTGGGAAGAATTTCCTACCTTTTAACTACAAATTCAACTTGATTAATAAGTATAGGGCTGTTCAACTTCCTTGTATCTTGAGTGAGCTTTGGTAATTTTTGTCCTTAAAGGACTTTTTAGCATAAAGTTACTTCTTACTTTTTCATTATCTGTAGAAACTGGAAAATGTCTCTTTTCTCATTTCTAATATTGGTAATTTGTGTCTGATTAGTCTGGTTATAGATGTATTGATTTTATTGATCTTCTCAAAGATTCAGCTTTTGTTCTCATGGATTTCTCTCTATTCCTGTTTTCTCTGTCATTGATTTTCTTATTTTATTTGCTTAGTGTTTCATTTACTCTCTTATTTTTAGTTTCCTTATGTAACATGTCCTTATTCTATGTGGTAGTTATAATTATTCCTATAATGACCTTTTCTGCCAGTTTTAACATGTATTTAAATCTTCTTGGTTGGTTTCAGTTACACGATTTTTTCCCCCTCATTACATGTCATATTTTCCTGGTCATTGGAGAGCCTGGTAATTTTTGATTGGATGCCAGACAGTGTGAATATTATCATGTTGAGTGCTAGATATTTTTGTATTCATATAACTATTCTTGATGTATGTTCTGGGATACGTTAAGTGGAAACAGTTTAATCTTTTCAGATATGGCTTTTAGGACTTGTTAGGTGGGATTGGAATGGTGTTCAGTCTAGTGCTAATTATTCACCACTACTGAGATAAGATCCTTTTGTGCACTCTACTCAGTGCCCCTTGAATTATGAGTTTCAAGTCTGACTGATAAGAGTAGGCATTATTTCCAACCCTGTGTGACTGCTGGGCACTGTTTCTTTTCATCTTTTCACCTCGTCTTTTTTCCAGCCTGAGGTAGCTTCCCCACATGTGTGGAACAGTACTCATCTAAGTACTCAAGGGGGACCTTCTGCAGATCTCCAGAGTTCTCTCTGTACATTTCTCTCCCCTGAGGTTCTCTGCCCTGCGAACTCTTCCTGCTTCCTGCGGGGGGTGCCCTATGAACTCCCTGAACTCTTAGTTCCTTGTCCTCCTCAATTTAAGGTGACTATGAGGCTGTGACTGAGTTCTTCTTCCCTGAGTTAACTCTTCTCTTCAGTCAGGTCTCTGCTCAAATGTCACCTCCTTAGAAAGACTTTCTTTGATTATGTTATCTAAAGTAGTACAGCTCTCACTCCTCCTCACTCTGTTTTTGTATGTATCTATCGTTTAATCATCCATGTTACCTCAGTATAATAGCTCAGTTCTGATCTATAGTATGTACCTAACAGAATTTTATACTCATATGTATCAAATAATATATACAGAAATATTCATAATAGCCCCACAGTAGAAACAGCCATAGGTTTATCAATTACTGCACAGTAATGAAAGTGAATAAACTATAGTACGCACAGCAGCGTGAATGCATCCCCAAGATATAATGTTGATAAAAGGAGCCAGACACAGAATTCTTCATGCTGTTGAAGAAGGTAAAACCAAGCCATAATGTTAGAATTTGGGGAAATGGTTCCTTTGCCCAGTGGGGGGGCCAGAATGGCCTTCTGAGGATCTTTTTCTTGAGCCCGCTAGAGAAGTTGATTCAGTAAAATTGAATTCTAGGTCAGATACTATCTTCTTTTCCAAACCTTCCCTAATTCTCTGTACAGAGTTAGTTCCTTTGTCTTCTCTGACCAGATATTAGAATAATTATAATTATTACATTTTTCAAGGGAAGGAGGGCATCTTTTTTTTTTTAATTTAAGCATTTTGACTGACTGGTCTAGAGTAGGTGCTCTGGAAACATTTTCTGATGGAAGGAATGAGCAGATGAAGGAAGTTTTTTTTGTTGTTTTTTTTTGTTTTTTTTGTTTTTTTTGCTTTTTAGGGCCTCAACCACGGCATGTGGAAGTTCCCAGGCTAGGACTCTAATTGGAGCTACAGCTGCCAGCCTACACCACAGCCACAGCAACGCAGGATCCAAGCCGTGTCTGTGACCTATACCACAGCTCACGACAACACCGGCTCCTTAACCTACTGAGCGAGGCCAGGGATCGAACCTACAACCTCATGTTTCCTAGTCGGATTTATTTCCGCTGTGCCACAACGGAAACTCCAGATGAAGGAAATTCTAATGAACAAATAAGCCAAGACCTCTACCTCCAATTCTGTGTTTTCTCCATTGCCAGTTTCTAGTTGAGGATAGAGAGATTATCATATGCTGAGTCTAGAGAACCAAGGTTTGTTGGCACCCGTTTGTTGTTAGAGAAGAAGAGTGTTGGGATTTATAGGTAACCTGATGTCTCAGACAGGAGGTAGAATGACATTGGACTCCTGAGTTTTGGTGACCCTGTAGCTAAAGGAACAAGGATGTCTCTGCCTTCTGTTTATGAGGGGTTATAGGGAATAGGACGTGACTTGGCTTATTTAATAGGTTTTGCCAAGAATGTTTTCTCTACAAGTTTATGGAAGGACCCAATAAATTCATCTGCTACCATTGAAAATCTATTTGCTTTGTAGGGCTTTTTTCCACACAAAAATTCTATTGAATCAAGGTGCTGTAGCTTAACAGAGCACTCTTTGTTCCTTTTAATTTTGAAATTTTCAGTAAACATAAACTTGGAAAGGGTAAGAAAAATGAGGATAAATAGAGCTTACAAAGCAAATTGTGTAGATCCTGTGAAAGAAATTGCTTCCAAATTTGTCCTTACTGGAAGTGCCCAGACCTCAGCAATGATGTAGTTGAGTTCCAAATGATGAGTTTAAATTACAGTGCCAGGTTTTATTAAGGAACCCAGGATAGCATCTGTTCGCTTTGAAAAGAATTCTGATAATTCATCAGTGTCTTAAAATGTTAAGTGTGTATTTTGATTAACACATTTTTATTGGCACATATATTCATTTCTTTTCAGCTAATATTCTTCAAATATGTGTCTTTCTGTAGCTGTGGTGCTCCCATTCAAGTTTCTGAGGTGAAGCTGCTTTCCTTCTCATCAGGGCCACTAACTGTTTTCCTCCCTGCTGAAGTGAAGGCCATAGGGACAGAGAAGGATCATGTCCTGCCTCTCCAAGAGCTGGCCATGAGGAGTCTGCATCGTACCTACCACAGTTCTCTAAAAGGTACATGGGTCCTTTCTTTTCTTTTTTCTATGAGCCTAGATATTGTTTTTATGCTATTTTGATGTTCATTTTTTTAAAATTGTGGTGAAATGTATGTAACATAAAATTTACCATTTTTAAGTATTCAGTTTAGTGATATTTAGTATATTCACATTGTTGTGCAGTGGGATTTTTTTTTTTAATAAGAGAAAAGTTTTCATATTTTATCATTACTGATCCCTTCAGCACCCCTTGTAGACCCAGAAAAGCATTCACTAAATCTGGTCTTCGGTCACAAAGAACAGAGGTTAAAAGTTAAACTGTGTGATTTCATTGAAAGAAATTGGTATTGGGGAATATTGGTTTGGTGGAAGTGAGAAGGCTGGCAAAGGCACTTTCTTCAGTATGAAAAAATATTCAAAGACCTTATCCTTCAAGCAGAGTTGGATTCTTCTTCCAACAGGGTAGGGCTTGTAGTCTCCTCACATCTGAGAAAGTTATATACCTAAAGGGAAATTAATTTCGGGAACCTTTGGCAGTGTTGCCACACATGCCAACTCTTGGTTTAGAAAAGATTTGGCATTGTGTATATGTCATAGGTCTTGTAGAGTGAATATCTTAAAGCATTAAGAATGCACTAGGCAAATTAATAAGAAAATTTATTTCATGTGATTTTAAAACTGCTAAATGGGGAGTTCTCATCTTGGCTCAGCGGTAATGAACCCAACTTGTGTCTAAGAGCTTGGGGGTTCAGTCCCTGGCCCCACTTAGTGGGTTAAGGATGTGGCATTGCTGTGAGCTGTGGTGTAGGTTGCAGATGTGGCTCAGATCCCACATTGCTATGGCGTAGGCCAGCAGCTGTAGCTCTGATTCAGCTCCTAGCCTGGAAACATCCACATGCTGAAGGTGTGGCCCTAAAAAGAAAAAAAAAGAAAAAAACCCTGCTAAATGTGTTATCTTTGCTTTTTAAAATAAAGGGGGTCCGTACAAAAACATTTAATAGCGACTTCCAGGAAAGTCTCATACATATTAAGTTGTTTTTTAAAACTAAACAGAAAACTGAAGTCATTTACCTATGAGTAAATTACATTTTTCAAAATGGCTATTGATGTCTGAACAGATATAGAAGATGATAAGGTAATTTGTATTTCCTTCTTGAAGATGATTCAGTAATTTGGGATTTCACCTCATTCTGAATATTTCTTTTTCTTTTTTTTCTTTTTCTTTTGGTCTTTTTGCCATTTCTTGGGCTGCTGCACGGCATATGAAGGTTCCCAGGCTAGGGGTCGAATCGGAGCTGTAGCCACCGGCCTACGCCAGAGCCACAGCAACGCGGGATCCGAGCCACATCTGCCACCTACACCACAGCTCACAGCAACGCCGGATCCTTAACCCACTGAGCAAAGCCAGGGATCGAACCCGCAATCTCATGATTCCTAGTCAAATTCGTTAACCACTGCACCACGACGGGAACTACCCTGACTATTTCTGTCTCTCCTGAATGTTTACTATCAATAGCAACCCTGTGTACATTTGCACTCAGGATTGCCTGGGTGTTTTGCTTTAAATGTTTCTTCTGTGTAGCTCAGACTAAATTGGGAAGGAGGCACCCTGTTTTTATTAATGACATCTCCTGGGAGTGAGGCAAGAAAAAGCTTGGTTTTATTATTTTTCATTTTCTTTGATTTCTTTGTTTCCTCTTTTATTCTTTTCATTAAATATAATTTAGCTCGATAGGTTCTAAATGCCCAATAGATTGAGGAAGAACTTAATAAAACTTAGTTTTAATCTTCTGTCCTAGTCCTTTTTTTTTTAATTCTCTGTCTCTTATAGAAGTTTACAGACCCTTTCTGGGTAAACTTAATGCCTTTATTCTTAAAAAATATTTGACTTTATTCTTTCCTTGCCTGCACCGCAGGACAGCTTCTAGTTGCTCTTGAAAGAGTAGATTTAGGTTTTCTCTTAGTATCAAAAATGTAAAAAATATCTTTCATTTCCAAATTATATTATGTTTTTATTTAGTACCTGTCAGATAACAGATTTTTCAACATGCAGTGCTTTTTTTAAATGGCTGCACAGGCAGCATGTGGAAGTTGCCAGGCCAGAGATTGAATCTGAGCCCCAGATGTGACCTCTGCCACAACTGTGGCAACACTGAATCCCTTAACCCCCTGAACTGGGCCCGAGATTGAGCCCACACCTCTGTAGGGACCCAAGTTGCTGCAGTCGGATTCTTAACCCACAGTGCCACAGTGGGAACTCCCAATATGCAGTGCTTTTAGCTAATTGAACTTACTAACGAAGAGAAATATTTTAAGAAGCCTTGTTTAAGGAAATCTCATTTTTCACTTGTGTATGATTTTCTGTTGTGTTCCAGATTTGAACTTTCTGTCTCCAGTCTCATTACCCAGAAGTCTCCTGGAGCTGCTGCAGTGCCCCCTCGGGCACTGTCACCGGTGTAGTGAGCCCATGTTTACGATCGTCTACCCCAAGCTCTTTCCCCTGAGAGAGACACCAATGGCAGGGCTGCACCAGGGGTAATCACACCTAAGTGGGCACCAGGGCTTACAGCGGGGCATGGGGGTGGGGTCGTGGGGAGTGACGGAGGACGTGCATAGAAGTGTGGTTCAGTCAGCAGCCTTAAAGGGGCATAGAGTGCTTCCTGCAACAGAGCTAAATGAAACAAATGCACATTTCAACATCACAAGAAAACTGGATTTCCCTTTATTACAGTTTTGGTCTTTTACAGAACAGTTTTATTGTATTTAGAGTAGCTCATTCTTTGTAGGATTGTTTTCCTGCTGTTCTTCTATTCGCAATAGTCTTTAGGCAATAAGGAATGTAAGAACAAAATATTGGTTATGTAATGGGTCCAGCCCGGCCCTTCTATTTAATTCACATTGCTAACTGAAAGTGTGTGGTTGAACATTGTATGTGTGTGTATTTCTGTTTTGAATTGCTAACCCTTCCAAATGGCATTCTCTTGCCACTCTGTTTCTTGGCACAGTGCCTTGAATTTGCTAAGAATGTTAGCTAAGTAAAAAACCCCATACTGGTAGTTTAAAAAAAGAATACCAGACAATTAAAAATAGGACATGAAGGGATGTTCCCTGGTGGTCTAGTGGTTAGTACTCAGGGCTTTCACTGCTGCGGCCTAGGTTCAATCCCTGGTCTGGGCACTGAGATTCCACATCAAGTCACTGCATTCCATGGCCAAAAAAAAAGAAAAGAAAAAAAGAAAATAGGACATGAAATGAAAAATCCCCCATTAGCACAACCTCAGCTTATAGATTTTCTAAATCTAGGATCTTCTAAGTTTGCATGTTTCAAAGTTAAAAAAAAAAAAAAAAAGGTACTATGATACTTCACTTATCCATCAAATGTGGTATTTTGGGTTAGTACATTTCCCAGATAACTTGTTACCCCTATTCAGGCCAAGAAGTGTTTCCTTTGTAATCATTTTTGTAGAATGAGAGCGAGCGTGGGCAGGGTGCTGAACCTCTCTGAGCCTCAAAATGGGGCTAGAACAGCCTGCTGGGCAGAGCCGTCTGAGGATGAAGGCAAACACCTGGCACATAATGGGTATTCTGCACATGGTAGTTACCTTTTCCATCCCTCTGCCCACTCCTTCCCAAAACTGCATTTATCTTTTTCTTACCCTGAATAATCCTCTTTTGCTATAAACTTCAGTTTCTGTTTCAACTTTCTATATTTTTAATGTTTCCTGCTTTACTTTGACTGCCTATAGAAGCCCTCCTCCAACCCTCTCTGATTTGCTACTTATGATCATAGGTGATCAGATCACCAAATTTAGCACATTTCTGTTTAAATTAGAGTTGAAAGGACTGAGTCAGAGTTTCATTATGTTACTCCATGGATAAAATTAACAAATACGCTTATATGTGAGAAGCCACAGAGAATAGCGGTCAGGTGCACAGGCCCTGATTCTGACTCCTCCCCTGGGAGACCTTAAGCAAATTACTTAACTTCTCTGAGCTTCATCTTTTCATCAATAAAAGAAGTGTAGTAATAATATCTATTTAAAAAGTCATTGTGAGGGTATCATTCATAAATGAGATCATTCATGTACAGAGCCCAGAATGGTGCCTGGTGTGTAATGAATATTAAGTAAATGTTAACCCTTATCTATTTTTGTAGCTCAGACTTAAAAATTTATTTCATGTATGTGTCTTTAGCAAGTGATCTTCATATTAATAAGACAGATGATAAGAAAATCTTAACTAATTCATTAATCTATAGCAAAATCCTTCTTCATTGTTGCACACCTTCCTATAGAAGACATTTTCTTACTGAAAATATGAAAATGAAAACAATTCAGTATGGTAAGGATGCTCTCTTAGTAGCTGATAAATAAATACCTATTTGAAAAGGTAAACTTTTTTTATCATGGTAATTGTGGAAATAAAGTAGATCCTTCAGATGAAGCCATGTTTGTGTAATCTTCATATGAAATTTGGGAAACTTGTTCAGTAAGTATTTGCATATTCCATTTACTGCTACTTGTTTCTCTGCTTCAACCTAAAAATTCAGTGTGACTATCTTATATTGTTTTAGAACATAAATATAATAGTATTAGTAAAATGAGTGTATCAAATACATGGGACTTAGGCAATGCCATTTTGTTGAGCAAAGCCAGAAGTGCCTGTTTATAGGAAAAATGAAATACCAAGATATAAACATGGCTTTCTGTGGCAATTTAATGCTAAGGTCTGAAATTGAGAATTGGTGGCTTTCATTTGGTCCACCAGGCTCTGCTCCTTCCCATGCTGCTATGGAGATTGTATTAAAAGCTTTGACTTTAGTTTCTACCATGGTCTTTAAAGTACTTTATTTTCTAACTGAAAACCAAATACTTGGATCTCAATAGCTTAATGCTGAAAATAAAATCAGTGCTTTTAATATCATAAATTCAAAAAGGTCTTAATAATATTATTTTTAAGTCTTGTAAGATATTCATTTTTACATGGCTTGTCATAAAAGTATACATTGTATCAGCCGATGTCTAAATTAATGTGGACATCTGGCATTATTTTAAAATAACATATTGAATATTCTTCTGAAATACCAAGTCCCATACAAGTGTTAGTTCCAACTTAAATTTAATACAGTCAAGTAAAAAGAAATTACAGTGTTTTGCATAAACAGTAAATACCCAAATCTTCAAATATCTATAGCAGAAAATAATGGCTAGTATGTTCATGACTTTTGGTCATGATAGGCATGGCAAATTTTTGTTCCCCCAAATTACTCTTAATTTATTAAAATGGAGAATGTCAACTTAGAGGATTACTTTTTAGCGTAACAACATGTGCCTGGCTTTTACCGTATGTGTATGAGTCTCACAGGTTCTGTATTTCCCCATAGGGAATCAGGCTACCCAGCGTTTTTCAGGGGTATTTTATTAGCTTCCTAGGAATGCAATAAAACTGAGTAGCTCAAACAACAGGAATCTGTTGTCTCAGAGCTCTGGAGGCTGGACATCTGCAGCCAAGGTGTTGGCGGGGTCGGTTCCTTCTGAGGACTAGAGGAGAGGTCTAGTCCAGGCCCCATTCCTTGTCTTGAAGAAGCCATCATCCGCCCTCATCTCTTCGCATCATCTTACCTCTGTGTATGTCTATCTCAGTGTCCAAAGTTCCGTTTTTTGTAAGGACACCAGTGATACTGCACTAGGGGCCACCCTAATGACCTCATCCTAACTCAACTCATTACACCAGCCATGATCCTGTTCCCAAATAAGGTTACTGCATTACTCTGCTAGGGCTGCCATAACAGAACACCATAGACTGGGTGGCTTAAACAACAGATACTTAATTTCTCACAGGTCTAAAGACTGGATGTCTGAAATCAGGGTGCGCACTGTCAGGTTGTGCTGAGGGCTCTTCCTGGTTTGAAGATGGCTTCTTTCCTGCTACTTGTTTCTCTGCTTCAACCTAAAAATTCAGTGCAGAGAACTTTTGCTGTCTCTTCTCAAAAGGGCATTCATCCTATCATGAGGGCCCCATCCTCATGACCTCACCTAAATCTAGTATCTCCAAAAGGCCCCATCTACAAATACCGTCACATGGAGATTAGGACTTCAACGTGTGAATCGATGGCAGAACGGGGAGGACACAATTCAGTCTGTGGCAATCACATTCTGGGGTACTGGGGATTAGGACTTCAGCATAGGAATTTGAAGTGGGTACAGTTCATCCCATAAAGTCTGTCCTCTGACTCTGAAAATTGATGTCCTTCTCAGACAAAATAAATTCACCCCATCCCAGGAACCCCCAAATCCTAACCCATTCCAGCATCAACTAACTCTTAAGTTCAAAATCTCATCTTAAGTATCTAAATCAGGTATATATAAAACTTCTCTGTCTGTGAACCTGTAAAACCAGACAAGTTATAAGATAGACATTTTTATCACAAAAAAGAAAACAAGAGATCATGAGTTTCAAATAAGTCCAAAACCTAGAAGGGCAAATCCCATTAGACTTTAATGCTTTAGAATGATGCTGTGGCTAAATGCTCTGTCCTTTAGGCCCACTGGTTGGCCCCGCCCCTAACCCCAGGGTTATTCCCTTTACTTGATAGCCCTATTGCCTGTTTCCTGCCTGTAGCATCCCAGAAGTCTGATAGTGTTTCTTCACCCTATCCCATCTCTGTCCCCTTCAGTCCAAGCTGTCAGCCTTTCTGCTGAAATCTGCTTGACCAGATCCACAAGAAACATGCCTAGTGTCTTTACAAAGCATTGTCTGGCCACACTCTTGGTTTTCTCTCTAGAACATGCTTTCTCATCTTGTTAGAATGTAGATAGGCTGAGACTTTTCCAAATCTTAAAGTTCTGGTTCTTTTTTGCTGAACAGTTCCCTCAGTTTATCTCCCCACCTCTCACATTTTACTGTAAGCACCAAAGAGAAACCATGTCATGCCTTCAATGCTTTGCTTAGTAGTAATCTCTTCAGCTAAAATCAGACAAACCTTACTGTGCTTCACCTTATCGTACTTCACAGACATTGCACTTTTTATAAGTGAAAGTATGTGACAACCCTGCGTCAAGCAAGTCTACTGGTGCCATTTCTCCAACACTATTTGCTCACTTCATGGCTCTGTGTCACACTTTGGTAATTCTCATAATACTTCAAACTTTTTCATTAGTTTGTTATGATGACCTGTGATCAGTGATCTTTGATGTTACCACTGCAGCTCACTGAGGGCTCAGGTGATGCTTAGCATTTTTCAGCAATAAAGTATTTTTAAATTAAGGTATATACATTTTTTAGACATAATGCTATTGTACACTTAATAGACTATGATATAATATAACTATAACTTTTTTCTTTTTTTATTTTATTTATTTATTTTTCCCACTGTACAGATGGGGATCAAGTTACTCTTACATGTATACATTTTTCCCCCACCCTTTGTTCTGTTGCAATATGAGTATCTAGACATAGTTCTCAATGCTACTCAGCAGGATCTCCTTGTAAATCTATTCTAAGTTGTATCTGATAACCCCAAGCTCCTGATCTCTCCCACTCCCTCTCCCCCTGGGCAGCCACAAGTCTATTCTCCAAGTCCATGGTTTTCTTTTCTGTGGAAAGGTTCATTTGTGCCATATATTAGATTCCAGTTATAAGTGATATCATATGGTATTTGTCTTTGTCCTTCTGACACATTTCACTCAGTATGAGAGTCTCTAGTTCGATCCATGTTGCTGCAAATGGCATTATGTCATTCTTTTTTATGGCTGAGTAGTATTCCATTGTGTATATATACACCACATCTTCCGAATCCAATCATCTGTTGATGGACATTTGAGTTGTTTCCATGTCTTGGCTATTGTGAATAGTGCTGCAATGAACATGCAGGTGCATGTGTCTCTTTTAAGTAGAGTTTTGTCCGGATATATGTCCAAGAGTGGGATTGCAGGGTCATATGGAAGTTCTACGTATAAATTTCTAAGGTATCTCCAAACTATTCTCCATAGTGGCTGTACCAGTTTACATTCCCTTTTCTCCACACCCCCTCCAGCACTTGCTATTTGTGGACTTATTAATGATGGCCATTCTGACTCGTGTGAGGTGGTAGCTCACAGTAGTTTTTGATTTGCATTTCTCTTATAATCAGTGATGTTGAGCATTTTTTCAGGTGTTTGCTGGCCATCTGCATATCTTCCTTGGAGAACAGTCTATTCAGGTCTTTTGCCCATTTTTCCATTGGGTGATTGGCTTTTTTGCTGTTGAGTTGTATAAGTTGCTTATATATTCTAGAGATTAAGCCCTTGTCTGTTGCATCATTTGAAACTATTTTTTTCCATTCTGTAAGTTGTCTTTTTGGTTTCCTTTGCTGTGCAAAAGCTTGTCAGTTTGATTAGGTCCCATTGGTTTATTTTTGCTCTTATTTCTGTTGCTTTGGGAGACTGACCTGAGAAAATATTCATGAGGTTGATGTCAGAGAGTGTTTTGCCTATGTTTTCTTCTAGGAGTTTGATGGTGTCTTGTCTTATATTTGAGTCTTTCAGCCATTTGGAGTTTATTTTTTTGCATGGTGTGAGGGTGTGTTCTCGTTTCATTGCTTTGCATGCAGCTGTTCAGGTTTCCCAGCAATACTTGCTGAATAGACTTTCTTTTTCCCATTTTATGTTCTTGCCTCCCTTGTCAAAGATGAATTGACCATAGGTGTCAGGGTTTATTTCCGGATTCTCTATTCTGTTCCATTGGTCTGTCTGTCTGTTTTGGTACCAGTACCACACTGTTTTGATGACTGTGGCTTTGTAGTATTTCTTGAAGTCTGGGAGAGTTATGCCTCCTGCTTGGTTTTTGTTTCTCAGGATTGCTTTGGCAATTCTGGGTCTTTTGTGGTTCCATATAAATGTTTGGATTGGTGTTCTAGTTCTGTGAAAAATGTCATGGGTAATTTGATAGGGATTGCATTGAATCTGTAGATTGCTTTGGGTAGGATGGCCATTTTTACAATGTTGATTTTTCCAATCCATGAACATGGAATATCTTTCCATCTTCTTTAATTACTTTGATTAAAGTTTTATAGTTCTCGGCATATAGGTCCTTTACCTCCCTGGTCAGGTGTATTCCGAGGTATTTGATTTTTTGAGGTGCAATTTTAAAAGGTATCGTATTTTTGTATTCCTTTTCTAATATTTCATTGCTGGTATACAGAAATGCGACTGACTTCTGAATGTTAATCTTATATCCTGCTACTTTGCTGAATTTATGAATCAGTTCAGGTAGTTTTTGGGTTGAGTCCTTAGGGTTTTCTATGTATAGTATGTCATCTGCATACAGTGACAGTTTGATCTCTTCTCTTCCTATATGGATGCCTTTTATTTCTTTGGTTTGTCTAATTGCTGTGGCTAGGACTTCCAAAACGATGTTGAAGAGCAGTGGTGAGAGTGGGCATCCCTGTCTTGTTCCAGATTTGAGTGAGAAGGCTTTCAGTTTTTCCCCATTGAGTATTATATTTGCTGTGGGTTTATCATAAATGGCTTTGATTATATTCAGGAATGTTCCCTCTCTACCCACTTTGGCGAGGGTCTTGATCATGAATGGATGTTGGACTTTGTCAAATGCTTTTTCTGCATCTATTGAGATGATCATATGATTTTTGACTTTTCTTTTGTTAATGTGGTTTATGATGTTGTGAACCTTGGATGAACCCTACCTGGTCATGGTGTATGATTTTTTTGATATGTTGTTGGATTCAGCTGGCTAAGATTTTGTTGAGAATTTTTCTGTCTATATTCATCAAAGATATTGGCCGATAGTTTTCTTTTTTGGTGTTATCTTTGTCTGGTTTTGGAATTAGGGTGATGGTGGCATCATAGAATGTCTTTGGGAATATTCCTTCTTCTTCAACCTTTTGAAAAAGTTTAAGGAGGATGAGCACCAGATCCTCTTTATATGTTTGATAGAATTCGCCTGTGAAGCCATCTGGTCCTGGACTTGTATTTGTAGGGAGTGATTTTATGACCTCTTCAATTTCATTTCTAGTGATCAGTCTGTTCAGTTGGTCTATTTCTTCTTGATTCAGTTTTGGCAGGCTGTAAGATTCTAGAAAATTGTCCATTTCTTCCAGATTGTCAAACTTGTTGGCATAGAGTTGTTCATAGTATTCTCTTATGGTTTTTTGTATTTCTGCTGTATCCGTTGTGATTTCTCCTTTTTCATTTATAATTTTGTTTATTTGAGTTCTTTCTCTCCTCTTCTTAGTGAGTCTAGCCAGGGGTTTGTCAATTTTGTTTACCTTTTCAAAGAACCAGCTCTTAGTTTTACTAATTTTCTCTATTGTTTTTTTAATCTCTATTTTATTGATTTCTTCTTTGATCATTAGAATTTCCTTCCTCCTGCTGACTTTAGGACTTTTTTGTTCTTCTTTTTCTAATTTGTTTAGGTGGAGAGTTAAGTTGTCCATTTGGGATCTTTCTTCTTTTTTGAGAAAGGCCTGTATTGCTATAAATTTCCCTCTGAGCACTGCTTTCGCAGCATCCCATAGATTTTGAGAGGCTTTGTCTTCATTATCACTTGTTTTAAGGTATTTTTAAATTTCCTTCTTGATTTCTTCATTGACCCATTAGTTTTTTAGTAGCATGTTGTTTAGTCTCCATGTAATAGGTTTGTTCTCATTTTTTTTCCTGTGGTTGATTTCTAGTTTCATGGCATTGTTGTCAGAGAAGATACTTGAAATAATTTCTATGCTCCTAAATTTATTGAGGTTTGCTTTGTGTCCCAATATGTGGTCGATTCTTTTTTTTTTTGTCTTTTCTTTTTTTTTTTGTATTTTTGCCATTTTGGGGCCGCTCCTGTGGCATATGGGAGGTTCCCAGGCTAGGGGTCTAATTGGAGCTGTAGCTGCCAGCCTATGCCAGAGCCACAGCAACACGGATCTGAGCTGCGTCTGTGACCTACACCACAGCTCACGGCAACACTGGATTGTTAACCCACTGAGCAAGGGTAGGGATTGAACCCGCAACCTCATGGTTCTAGTCAGATTTGTTAACCACTGTGTCACGACGGGAACTCCCTGTGGTTGATTCTTGAGAATGTTCCATGTGCACTTGAGAAGAATGTGTATTCTGATTTATAACTATAACTTTTATATGCACTGGGAAACTGAAAAATTTGTGTGACTGCTTTATTGCCATATTTGCTTTTTTGCAGTGGTTTGAAACAGAATCAGCAGTATCTCCGAGGTGTGCCTATATCCAAGTTCATCACATACAAGTTCTATTTTCCATACAACAGATCATAATTCAGTCAAGTTCTCTGTGCTTTATAACAAAGATCATTTTTCTTTCATTTTCCAATAACACACTCCTCATTTTTTTCTGAGACCTCACAAGAAACGCCTTTAACATCCATATTTCCAGCAACATTCTGTTCATGACAGTATATGTGCTAAGACAAGAGAACCTTTTTCTATAAGTTCTCCTCTTTCCAGATATCCTTTAATATTTATATTTCTTTTTTTTTGTTTGTTTGTTTGTAGGGCCACACCCATGGCATACGGAGGTTCCCAGGCCAGGGATTTAATCAGAGCTGCAGCTGCTGGCCTACGCCACAACCACAGCAATGTCAGATCCAAGCTATGTCTGTGACCTACACCACAGCTCACAGCAATACTGGATCCTTAACCCACTAAGTGACGCTAGGGATGGGACCTGCATCCTCATGGATGCTAGTCAGATTTGTTTCTGCTGAGCCACAACGGGAACTCTATGTCTACCAATGGTCTTTTCAAAGCAGAATTCTTATGACCTCCTCTAGTCAACTTCAAAGCCACTTCTAGATTTTTTTTTTCTTTTGTCTTTTTAGATTTTTAAATATTTGTTACAGCAGCATCTCCTACAGGTAATTGAATCTTTATTAGTTAGAGGTCTCCAGAGAAACAGAACATGTGTCTATGTCTATATCTGTAAATTATAAATATAGACGGAGACATTGATTTTAAGGAATTGGCTCTCAGCTTTGGGAGCTGGCAAGTCCAAAAACCACAGGGCAGGCTGGCAGGCTATAAATTCAGAAAAGAGTTGATGTTACAATCTTGAGTCTGAATTTCACAGGGCAACATGTTGGAAACTCAGGAGGTTTTCTATGTTGCTGTCTTCCTTTGCTCTTACGGCCTCCAGCTGACTGGATGAGGCCATCCACTTATGGAGCATAATCTGCTTTACTCAGTCTACTAATTTGAATGCTAATTACATCTAAAAAATACCTTCTCAACATCTTGACTGGTGCTTGACCTAACAGCTGGGTACTATGGTCTGGCCAAGTTGACACATAAAATTAACCATCATAGACATTCAAAAGTTCTCACTTTAATTACCAGGACATTTTGAGACAAAAATTGCCAATGGCCCAGAATCCCAATGGTTGTTCCCAGATCATCAGGTTAAGTTTGGGCCTTAAAACACACTAACAGTGTATGCTCAAGTGTTAGTGTCTCTCTTTTTGTGCAATGAGGCTCTATGCTAGAAAGAAAGAGCTCTTAGGACTTAGGGGTCAGGAGACGCAGTTGAAATTTGAGCTGTACTGCTCTTAGTATTGTAAGGTAGGTACCATTATTAGATTGAACCATATGAACCATCTGCCTCAGCACTTCCACATGGTTCAACCTAATATAATCCCCATGTTATGGGTTAGGAGTGTGTATAACTGAGGCGCAGGAAGATCAGAAATGGCCAAGGTCTCATCACAGAGCTGGGATTTGATCCATAGCAGACTGGCTCCAAATCTGTTTTAGACACTGTGCTGTAACTAGCTACTGAATAAATCTGTAGAAATTGTGAAGTGATACTCATAAATATAAAATGAAGGTAAACTCTAATATTCTGAACAAGACACTTTTGAAATACAGATCTGTGTACATACTAAGAAGTCCAGTAGGACGTAGATCTAACTCTTAACTATGGTTATCTTGGAAGCGAGGAATATAGGGTTATGGGGTAATCAGGTGGGAACTTTGGTTTTCAACTCTATATACTGTGTATTTAAATATTTTCAATAAGGATGTAGTTTTACAAATACACAAATTTGAAAAAATTATTTCTAGAGAGATTTAAAAATCCTTTGCTTAAAAATTTATGCAGGTTAAAAAAGGAAGATTCTTGTACAATATTTTTTGAAGTTTAGGTCAAAATGTTTTTAAACAGGTTACATAGTGATGCAATCTAATTTTTGTTAGTTATGGGTATATATACACATATACATAGTCTTTTATATTACATTATATATGTATATATATTCTCTCTCTCTCTTTCTCCCTCTCCATATATATATATAGTTTAAATATGTAGAAAAAGTCTTGAAGGCTCACCAAAGTAACTGGTTTTCTTTGAGAAGAGGTGAATTTTTACAAATTGGTGTTGCTTTAGAAATGAGTAATAATGTTTAATTATTAAAACGTTAGTAGACCTGTGGTTTATTTATTTATTTATTTATTTATTTATTTATTTATTTTGGAGGGGGAGACAAAATAAATCTATTCAATTCATACATTATCATCAAAGCAAAATTAGAAAATAGAATTCTGCAAAAGGAAAATAAATCAAAGTACTGCCACTGGAATTGACAAGTGTTAACATTTTAAGTCAAAGTAGAATGCCTCTCAGTTGACTTCTTAACTGAGGATCCTAGATCTTGATTCTTTCTATTTCTTTTTGGGGGTAAGAACATTTAACACAAAATCTACCTTCTTAACGGATTTTTAAGTGCACAGTACAGTATTAACAGTAGGTGCTGTATTGTACAGCAGCTCTCTAGAACTCACTCATCTTGCATAACTGAAACTATACCCATTGGATACAACTCTTATTTCTCCCTCCCTGCAATCCCTGGTAACTCACCATTCTACTTTCTGCTTATATGAGTTTGACTGTTTTAAAACATCTTATGTAGGTGGAATCATACTGTATTTGCACTGTGACTGGCTTATTTCCCTTAGCATAATGTCTTCAGGTTCATCCATATTGTTACAAATGGCAAGAAATCCTTTTTTAAGGCTGAATAATATTCTGTTGTATGTACATGCCACATTTTCTTTATCCATTCATCAATGGATAGACATTTAGGTTGTTTACATATTTTGGATATTGTAAATAATGCTGCAATGGACATTAGAGATCAGATATTTCTTTGAGACCCCGATTTCACTTATTTGAATATATACTCAGAAGCAGGATTGCTAGGTCTAATAATTCTATTTTTAATTTTTTGAGGAGCTGCTATACTATTTTCCATAGTGGCTGTACCATTTTACATTCCCATCAACAGTATTTAAAGATTCCAATTTCTCTACATTCTTGCCAGCACTTGTTTTTTGTTTATCTTAAAAAGATAAAGAGTCATCCTAACAAGTGTGAGGAAGTATCTCATTGTGGTTTTGATTTGCATTTCCCTGATGATTAGTGATGTTGAGAACTTTACATATACCTATTGGCCATCTGTATGTATTATTTGGAGAAATGTCTATTTAAGTCCTTTACCCATTTTTAAATCAGATTGTTCATTTTTTTGCTTTTGAGTTGTAGGAGTTCCTTAGATATCTTAGATATTAACCCATGATCACATACAGGGCTTGCCATTACTTTCTACCATTTCAAAGTTGCATTTTCCTTTTGTTATTGCTTACTTTGCTGCTTAGAAGCTTTTGGTTTGATGTTATCCCACTTGCCTATTTTTACTTTTATTGCTTGTGCTTTTGGTGCCATAGCCAAGAAACTATTGTCAAGACCAATGTCAGAAGCTTTTCCACTACGTTTTCTTTTAGGAGTTTTATAGTTTCAGGTCTTATGTCTAGGTTTTTAATTAATTTTGAGTTGAATTTTTTGTGTATGGAATGGGGTAAAGGTTCACTTTCATTCTTTTGCACATTAATATCCGTTTTGCCCATACTGTTTATTAAAGAGACTGTCCTTTTCCCATTGTATATTCTTGGCTTCCTTGTGCAAGATAAGTTGACTGTGTATGTGTGGGTTTATTTCTGGGCTCACTGTTTTCTTCCATTGGTCTATATATCTGTCTTTATGCCATTACCATACTGTTTTTATTACTGTGATTTTGCAACATACACTTGCTGACATAAATCAGGAAGTGTAATGCCTCCAGCTTTGTTTTTCTTTCTCAAGACTTGTTTGGCCATTGAGGACCTTTTATAGGACCCCATGAATTTTAGGATTTTTTTCAATTTCCATTTTTTAGAAGTTATTTCCAAGTAGCTCAGAATAATGCATCCATTCATGTATTAACTTGTCCAGTCAGTCAGCAGGCATGCAGTGAGCATATGCTTTGAGCAGGACACTGATAGTAGTGATGACACCGGGGCTTTAGTAGGCTGCTCTCAACTTAGATTTATAGAGCTGGTTCTTTCAGGAATTCTCCTTGGTTCTTTCCACCAGAGTGATTACATGAGAGGCCCAGATGCCTGGGTTACTGTTGTGCCTTGGGGTAGAGACCTATTTGTTGGGAATGTATGTGCAGAACTGTCTTTGTCGTATGGCTCCCCTTTTATCTTAGAACAACTTAATACTCCCTTCTCCCACTTACTAGTAGTTTATTTTAAAATAATATCTTCTCGCCTAATTCTCATATGGTTAAATCAGTTATCACTTATGAAAATGTGTCACATTTCCTTACCCTTGCTTTTTGTGGGTATTAATTTTTTCTATGAAACCAGTTGACATCACTAATACTGACGTTATTTGCTTACTTGTGTTTGGGTTGTTGTTTTGTTTTGCTTTGTTTTTCTTTCCTTTCAGCAAAAGCCATTCATTGGCACCCTCTTTAAGGTGACTTACGAAATTTTGCAGAGGTTAAAATATTCTTCAACAAATTTAACTAAATTGTTCTTGATTGTTTCTTCCTCATTGTATGACACAACAGTTATGTACTGACCACCTGCTGTGTACCAAATTCTGTACTAGGTTCAGCTATGACTAAACCACCTGATACTTCTTTTCCCATACATATCTCACTCCTAAAGTTCTAGGGCACAGACCAATCTAGTAGAGAAGCAGGTATGTATTCAATCCCTTGTTCTGCATACAGCCTCTGCCCATGAGAGACAGTCGTTATTAGCATAAATGTAACAAGCAGATAAGTATGTTATTAGATGATTCTCCCATAATCATCTTACCTGTAAATTGTACGTAGGCTTGGGATGTTATCTGATCAATTCTGTCTAATATTATTTTTCCTCTGGCTTGAATTTCTGTATGAGTCAAGGATATGCTTTTTGTTTCCGATCAGGAAACAGGTTTGCAAAGAAAACACCACATTTCTTATGATTTTTGTGGGCTCCAGTATGTGCAACAACATTGTGATTTTTTTCTTAAGAATAGTCGTATTTCTTAAAACTAAACTGAAATGCTCTTTTTTCTGCCTTGCCTGTAAATATGCTCTGAGATTCTAAAGTAACAAATATCATGTCTGATGTTTTTTGTAGAATTTATCAGCATCTTTTTCCTAATGGTAGAGTTTATCGCTTAGCTAAAAGTTTCTCCCCTGAGACTATCATGTATCTGGTGCCACAGTTCTATATATTTTTTTAAGGGCACTAACCAACACAAATGCATTGTTAAGGCAGTAGACCTGTAGGTGCACTTAGATCATTAATAAAACAAGTAGGTACAATATGCTATTAAATGAGTCTCCCAAAAGTAAATAAAAACCCAGAGTTGGGAATTCTTTGTAGCACAAATATGACACCTTCAGGTTACCCACTCCACCTTTGGAGCATCATAAGAATTTAATGATGATCCAGTGAGCATTATGCTTCAGAGAATAACAATCCCACACATGTATGGACTTGAATCATTTTGCTTAGAACCTTTATTTTTGATTGATTGTGGTATGAAGTGTAACATAATTATCTTCTTAAAAAACAAGAAGAATTAAGTTGTTAGCTGATCCTCAAAAACTCACTTGCCATTTAAGATCATTTTGTGCCCAGTTGTTATTTATACAAATATATACATTCTAGTAGAGCAAATTATCTGAACTAGGGTTCTAACCAACTTTAGGTTTTTTTAAAAAAAATTAATGTTAAAAAAATTTAAGTCTAATAACTTAAATTCACATAACTTCCTAAGAAAATCTCAAAAGTGATGCTTGCCTTTTCATTTCTTACAAGCGTAATTTGCAAAGCAGAGAGTTTTAATTTTGATCAAATCAAATTTATCCATTTTAATTTTATAATTAGTATTTTTTGTTTCCTAAGAAATCTTTATCTACCTCTGGGGTCATGAAGATATACTTCTGTGTTCTTTTCCATTTCATTGATCTGTGTTTATCTCTCAGCCAATACCAAACTGTCTTAATTACTATAGTTATATATATAGTAGGCCTTGATATCAGGTGAAGTGATAATTTCTCTTTAATCTTCTCTTTCAAGATTGTTTTAACTGTTCTAATGCCTGTGCTTTTCCAAATGTTTTAGGATAAGCTTATCTTTGTTTCAAAAAAAAAAAAAAGCTTCTGCTGGATTTTGTTAATAACTAATTAATTTGATTTGCATATCATCTATAGATCAATTTGGGAAAATTAACATATTTACTATTTTTAGTCTTCCAATACATGGACACAGTATGTCTCCATTTATTTGGCTATTCTTTTATTTCTCTTATCAACATTTAATAATTTTCAGCATACAGCTCCTTAAATGTTTTAATATCCAAGTATTTCACTTTCTTTGTGTGATTGTAAATGATATTTAAAATTTTCAATTTCCATGTATTTATTATTAGTATATAGAAATAGGATTAATTTTTCTATTTTGATCTTACATGTTTGCAACCTTGCTGAACTTGCTTAAGGATCTAGGAGTATTTTGTGTAGATTCCTTGACGTTTTCTATGTAGACATGTCATCTGAAAGTAGGAATAGTATTTATTTCTTCACTTCCAATCTTTTATTTCTTTTTCTGGCTTTACTTCAGTGGTTAGAACTTCCCATATGTACTGTGTTGACTAAGGTAGTGAAAATGGATGTCACTATAAAATAGATGTAAGCAGTGGGTTTTATCAAATATTTATCAAGTTGAGAAAGATCCCCTCTATTCCTGGGAAAGATTCCCCTCTATTGCTGAGAGTTTTTATCATGATAGATGTTGTATTTTGTCAAATACTTTTTGAGTCCATGGATGTCATACTAATTTTGAGCCAGCCTTACATACCCAAAATAACTCCCACTTAATGTAGTATATAGTTCTTTTTATACATCTCTATATTTAATTTTTAATACTCTGTTGAGGATGTTTGTATCTCTGTTTGTGAGAGATACTGGTCTGTAGTTTTCTGGTTTTGTGCTGTGTCTGACTTTAGAATCAGTAATACTAGCCACGTAAAATAACTGGGAAATATTCTTCCTTTTTTGCTTTTTTGAAAGAGGTAGTATATAAATTCCTCTGGGTTCTTCTTTAAGTGTTTGATAGAATTATCCAGTGAAACCATCTGGACCTGGAAATTTCACTTTTTAAATTACAGATTTAATTCTTTAATAGATATGGGACTATTCAGGTTGGCTGTCTTATCTAGATTGAGTTTTGGTAGTTTGTAGTTTTCAAAATTCATCTGTTCTCAATTTGCGAACTTATGAGTGTGGAGTTGTTCAAAGTATTCCCTTAAAGTTTGCTGGTGATGAATTCCCTCAGTACTCAGTTTGTATGAAAAAAGTCTGTATACACCCTATTTTTGAAGGATAATTTCACTGGATATAAAATTCTAGGTTGGTTTTTTTTTTTTCCTTTGAGTGGAACATTTCACTCCACTTTCTTCTGGCTTGCATGGTTCTAACAAGTCTACTATAATCTTATACTTGTTCCTCTATGGATAAGGTTTTTTCTCCTCTGGTGTTTTTCAAGATTTCCTTTATCTAATTTGAATGTGATATTCTTAGGTATAGTTTTTTTGTTTTTGTTTTTGTTTTGTATCCTGTTTGGTATTGTTAAGTTTCAGGATCTGTCATGAATTTTGCAATGTCCTTTACCATTATTACTTCAAATATTTCTTCTGCTCTTTTCTCTACACCTCCATATAGTATTCTAATTGTGCATATATTGCACATTTAGAAATTGTCCCACAGGTCTTGGATTTTCTGTTCTATTTTTTTTTAATTCCCTGTAATAATTCTGACATCTCTGTCATATCTGAGTCTGGTTCTGAGGTTTTGTCTCTTAAGCATGTGCTTTTTCTTGTCTTTTGGCATCTCTTATAATTTTTAGTTGAAAGCCAGATGTGTTTTATTGGGCAATAAGAACTGAGCTAAATAAAGCATTTAGTGGGGTGGGGGTTGTTTTTGTTTTTGTTTTTGTTTTTTGCTTTTTAGGGCCACATATGCAGCTATGGAAGTTCCCAGGCTACGGGTGAATCAGAGCTTGAGCTGCCAGCCTGTGCTACAGCCACAGCAACAGCAATCCAGATCTAAGCCACATCTGTGACCTGCACCACAGCTCACCGCAATGCCAGATCCTTAACCCACTGAGCAAGGCCAGGGATCACACTGCATCTTCCTGGATACTAGTTGGATTAGTTTCCACTGAGTCATGACGGCAACTCCCTAGTGTAAGATTTTTATCTTAATCTGGTTAGGGGTTGGGCTCTGTTTAATGTTTGCTGTAGTAGGTACTAGAGGCTTCAAATTCAAATCAGATTCCTTTAATAGCCTTTTTTAATTCTCACCTGGCTTTGGACTTCCCTATATACTCCACTTCAGAGAGTTGCATCTTGCATCTGTTTTATCTGTAACCCACCATTCTTATGCTGGAGTCCACTCAGTCTAGTAGTGAATGAAGGAGGGATGTATTCTCAATTTTATGATTATATCTCAATATTTTAGTGGGCCTATATTTCTAGGCTGTGACCTTCACAAATCTTTCTCGCATTGCATGGCTTGCTTTCCTCTCTTAGGTGGGATGGGAAGGCTAGAAGGGGCTGGAGTGGGAAAAATGCACTTCCCCAACTGGGACAAGGCTCTGGTAGATTCTTTTCCTCTGGAGAACAGTCTTTTATTATGGAGGATGGTCTGGATATGTTATACAAAACTGCTCTTTTCTTACTCCTGAGTAAGCAGCAAGGGGATCTTTTTGTGGATTTTCGCCGTGGCAGCCTGTAGGGTTCCTGTGGGTAAAACCCAAGAATGTGTGCAGGTCACCTTAACATTGTAGCCCCAGGTTGTCTATATTCAGCCTCCAGCAATTCTACCATCTTCTGTCCAGGTAAGCAGATTTCAGCTGTGACTCTGGAGTTACCTTATCACCAGATTTGAGGTTACAGGTTGCCCTACAACTTCAGTTCTCTGGTGAAAGGAAGAACAGTTGCTGATTTTCAGTTTGTTCAGCTTATTGTATGAACAGGAATAAATGAGGACTTCTAGGTTTTTTTACATATCAGAGATAAAGCCAGATGTGTTCTCTGTATAATTTCAGTTCTTTCAAAGTTGTGAGGTTCATTCTTTGGCACAAAATATAATCTGTCCTGGTGACTGTTACGTGGGCATTTGGAAAAAAAAAAAAAAAGAAGTGCATTTTTGCTGCTGTTAGGCAGAGCGTTTTATATGTCAATTAGATTATTTGGTTCACTGAGATATTCAGTTTTTCTATACCTGTACTGATTTTCTGTCTGGTAGTTCTGTCAATTGCTAAGAGTAAACATATCGAAGTTCCCACTCTAATTCTGGGTTTATTTATTTCTCCTTTCATTACCATATTTTTATTATTATTATTTATTATTTATTATTTAATTTTTTTATTTTTTTTTGGCTGTGCCTGCAAAATGTGGGAGTTCCCAGGCCAAGGATCAAACCTGCAGCACAGCCGTGATCTGGGCCACTGCAGTGATAACACCAGGTCCTTAACCTGCTGCCCACAAGAGAACACCATCAGTGCCATTATTTTTTTAACAGTTTTATTGAGATAGTTTACATATCATGTAATTCACCCATTTAAAGTATACAATTCAGTGGTTTTTACCATATTCACAGATATGTGCAACCAACGCCACAGATGATTTTAGAACATTTTTCTCACCCTAAAAGAAACCTCTTATCCTTTAGCTATCACCTCTGTATTTCCCCAAACCAGCCCTAAACCAACTACTTATTTTCTTTCTATAGAAATTCTATAGATTTCTCTGTCCCAATCCTTTGGATAGGGAGAACAAGCTTTTCTTGGAGGTTTTTTGTTTTGTTTTGGTTTTTTGTCTCTGCCTGTTGGTGGTTTTGGGTTGGAAGCTTCTACTTCTGAGGTATATGGGAGGCAATAGAGAAACCTAGAAATTCGCCGTTGCTATGTTGCTTCTCATGTCCTGGGGTCCTAGGTTTTCCGTCCTTCAGGTCTTCCAGTGATCATCTGTTGTGTTATGACCAGGTGTTCTAGTTGTAAGAGAAAGGACCTTGGAGGAATGGGGCTCTCCATCTTGGCAGAACCAGAATGTATTTTGTCTACAAAGTATGTTTTGCCTTCAGAATCCAAAGTGACCCACAGGCGTGAATCTGTTTCTTCATAGTGGGCAGTTCTGGAGGTAACTCTTCTTTCCCTTTTGAAACTTTACCAATGTGTAGCAGACACCTAAATCCTTGCAGGCTTTCTCTCTCACCTGTAGTAGGCAGATGTCATATCAAGTGTGCTTGCTCCTTCCAGTTTATATTCCCCTCACCCCTTAGTGAAGGGACTGCCATCCTGACCCTCCCAGAGGTGTCTAGGAGGTGGCTGAGCAGGTTATGCCACATTGGATCCACTTCAGCATTCCTATTTCTCTAAGCCTTTGATCTCCTCCGTTTAGACTATGCAGTGTGAGTTGGAGCATCTCTGTCTCATTGACCGTAGGCATCTGCTGAGTCAAGACTTCAGCTTACACAAGCTAACACATTAAATCCTGAGGCCTCTGTGAAGTACCCTTCCTGGCCTGATCCAATCTTAGATTTATTCTTACTGACAGATGTACATAGAATTCATTTCCACGCTTGCTCTCCAGATTGCTGCTAATAAAGTTGGCAGGATTCTACAACTGCTTCATGTACATAATCTTTCCTAGGAGCAGCCCTTGCAATAAACCCTCTGAATCATGCTGGGATTTTACTCTCTCTATGGTCCTAGAGGCAGTGCGTATTGTTGGTATGGGTCCTGAAGAAAATAGGAATTTCCATTTTAGGTAACCACCCCAGATGATGTCAGTGAAATATTTTTATTCAAGTGAATGTTGTTTTCTTAGAAGGTAAGAAGGGCCGTTTCTGATGTGAAGAAGCGTTTAAAGATAATAGAAGATCAAGGTTTCCATCTCAAGTCTCAAGTCCCCACCCCTTCCCAACTAGAACCTTGACCTTAGCGTAAGAGACTTAACACAGATACACTTTTACCTGTACATTCAGGCCTCAGGCATATCCCTACCACAGCTTCATAAAATAAGAGTTCTTTAAAGGCCACCATAGAAATTTTCTGATGCTCCACCTATATCTTGAGTTGAGAGTTCAAGGCACTAAGCCTTTTTTTTTTTTTCCCTTTTGGAGGGGGTTTGGATTTGGGGGAATCTCTTCATCAGTCACAAGAAACCATCTCCCTCAACAGTCTTTGAAATCATCATGATGCGCAGCAATCAAGTACTGCAGCTGCCTCACCTCCACTGGCTAAGTGACTGTTCAACAGTTACTACAGATTACTACAGATTAGTGATGTCCATTTTTCCCTAGCAAGAAGGTCATTTATGCAACCACAAACCTAACCCCAGAATCCCACTTTGATGAACTATTTCCTTAAGCCACTCCATTTAGCAGATACTAAATCAGTCAGGGTAGTGGCTGGAAAACACACAAAAACTGGGATTTTGATGGAGAGGGACAATTTACAGAAGTTCAGGCAGAGTTCAGAGCACCCGCAAGGGTGATAAAGTACCTGGGAACTTAAGAGCAGTAGGAAGGTTTACTGTTCTTAATCTGTAGGTATGAAGGACAAAGGAAGATCTGGAGGCTCTTGAGAACTAGAGCTGTCAGAAGGGGCCTGCCCAGTGGAGTAGAAACAGTCAACTTTTCTATAAAAGCAGTAAGAAAACTGGCAAAAATTACCAAAACTGAATTTTTCGTAACTCTGAAAATTAATAAAAGGCTTAGAACAAATTGCAGAGCATTTACTCAAAAAAAGTGACTAAATCTCAGTAGGAACAGAGAACTTTGTGATATTTTGATTTATAGTCCCATCTTCTAGCCTTTTTTTTTTTCTTTTTTGGTGGAGAATGTGGGCATCAGTCCATCTAGTCTTAACATTGAAAACCCAGAATCTGCAATCACAGTTAAAACCAGCAGCCTGGAAGCAACTGGAAAGGGGTAGAAAGTAGATGAAGCATCTTCATAGGCCCGTTTCCAGAGCTCTGTCACTGTGTGGTTGTTCACTGAAAAACCCTGCTTGCAAGCTTGTCTTTATTTGACTGAACTTTGAGGTCAGTCAGAGTTCACCAGTGCAAAAAGCCTCTTCTCTAAGGGTATTTGTCAAAAATTTTCAAAACAATTACGGGCAATTACTTAACTTCACAGATGCCTGAAACTGTGGATAACTGTTGCAAATAATACACTAACCATAAAGCTGAAGAGGAAAATTGGGGGAATGAGTTTTCCATAAGGGCTTTGAAAAGCACTAACATAATGATGGGAGTATGTAAGGCCATGTGCATGCATAAGGATGTGAGCATGCTCAGAATAGACCCAAGAAGTCCCCAAGAGCCCACCTCTCCTTGAAACTGAGACTTTCTGCAAGCAGGAAGTAAAGGCTAAGGCAGAGTTGTCAACTGCCTGGTTGGTTGTCAAAAAGTGTTACTAAAGCCTAGTGAGGACTGGAGCCATACAGGAGGGTCCATCCAGAGGGACGTTATCCTCACATCAGCCCAACCTAGTTGGAACAAGTTGATAAGGGAATCCAGAATTAGTTCAGAAATCTAAGAACCCATAAAATTAGGTCTAGCGCTTGTCTTGAGATCTTTTATCATCCAAGATGAGATAATGGCAAAGCTTTTAGAGGATTACGATGGCCCACAGAGCTCACAGAGAAACGAAATGATCAATGTTTGCCAGAGACTTGGCAGGGAATTTTTTTGGGGGGTGTGCTGGCTGCAGCTGGACACAAGGAACTTTTAGGGATATGAGAAATAGTTTATATCTTGATTGTGGTGTTAAACAATTGTAGTTCAAATCTCATCAGCTTCAAGTGAGTGAATTTTATTATATGTTTGTATGTAACTATACCTTTATTAACTAGATCTTTTTTAAAAGAGAAGAAAAAGGAAAATATTCAGCTTTTCTCTCTTCATGCCCTTCTCCCTCCTGCTATGCCTCCCACTGGCCTAATTCAGCCAGAAACCAGCAACCAGGCAGCTTTGCTTGTAGGGTCTTTAGATGTCACCTTCCTGAACTACAGAGAAGGGCAAAGACTGAGTTAGGGGGTGGGAAAAATAGAAAACAGTTGGCACAGGGGGTCCAATGAAAACGACAATAGGTTACATTCTCTTCTCACCAGAGGATAGCACTTCTGGTGGGAAAACAAGTCATCTAACTGCTAGAGCTGCACAGAGTGGATCAGAGGGCTCATGACTTACTGAAGAAAGTTGCCAAACAGGAATTTGAGATAGAACTCCTCTGCTCTGTGGGAGAAAATCCTCAAAGTCTGTTATTCAGATTCTGAAATAACCTCTTTAGTAACCTGCAGAAATACATTCGTAGGATAAATTCCTTAAAACTATGTTTTTTTAAGTTCTGTGTGTTTGTGTGTTCTAACTAAATTGGTGACGTTTTCTGCTACGTGATTTTTTTTATAATGTATTTCAAATTTTGTCATTGCGCTATTGGTTCTAATAAGCAGAATTCAGACTGTAACATGCATGAAGCTTATTCTTCCTCAGCTGCCAGCATAGGGATGTTACGTCATCTGAAAACTGCTAACCAGATGAGCATGTGCATGACTCATCTGATTTCATTCCTCAGTTTTAGAAGGAATTTACATTTCTGTTGTGTACTTGGTTGACCACACCTAGTCCTTTATTTTGACAAGAAGACTGTCTCTAATGGAAAGAATCCTGAGACTTTCCTCTTGAACTCACAGTGTCCTTCTCTCCCTCTTTCCCCTTGCAGGAGGGCAACTGTTAGTTTTGTGGCTTATTGCTGCTCCACCCAGTGTCTGCAGACTTTTGACCTACTGAGCTGATAGACACTCAGGAGCCTCAGGAGTGTTGCCAGCTTGACACTGCAGTCTCCTGCAAGTCGCATGTTGTGCAGCAGCGGGACAAGAGCCCAGCCAGACCAACAGATCCTATCATCCTGCCCTGTCCTATCCAGCTCCAGGATTGCAGAACCTGGAAATATCTCGATAGAGCTTCAGAGCCGAAATGCCTTCACCCTGCCCCCACGTCGGAATATATCCTCCCTCAAATTAAGGACCCTTTGTCTTCTGTGTTTTTCTTTCTCTGGGAGTGTGTCTTGCAGACAGAGTATTTACTTTGATACACCTGCCCAAATCTAATGAAGAGGAAGTTTCAGTTCCCTGAAAAATTCTGTTCATAATGTAACTAAATCAGTTTTTGGACACACATACCTTCATTGCTACCTGTCATCTTCTCCTTTCTCTTTCTGTCCCCAGAGAATTATTTCCCCCAGAGGTTATTCCTCATGTTTTTAATGAATTTCAGCAAACCCTACAAACCTCAGTAGTATTGAAGAGCAGTGGAGGGTGGACTAGGTAAGGACAAGAATGCCTGAGTTGGCAGCCAGTTAGATGACAGCAGAGGCTTCGCAAGCGTGCCCTGGAAAGTTACAACCTTGTTTGTAAACCTTTGCAACATATTAAGAGACTTTTATGAGGGGTTTTAAAAATAAAAATGTAGATTATAGATGAAATACACACTTATTTTGGAAGACTATTTACAGAAAAATAATTTTTGAACTTTTTATTTTCTGATAAGATTTTTTTTAAAGAGATTTTGAAGATATTTTAGGCTTTAAAAGTTCTGATCCTTTTCTTTCTAGATTTGAACATTTTCTGGCTACTGAGAAAGGGAGAGAAAAATCAAAATATGACTTCCGGTGTTTCATTAGATGGGTTTATGTTTAAATTTATATTGACTTTGAAATATTTTTATTACATCAGATAAACAGGCTTCAGCTACTTCTGCTACTAGTTTTTAGCAGGTTGATTCTAAATATAGCCTGTGCACTGTTATTTAAATAACCTGGTGCATTAGATAATCTACATTTTGACCCTAGATTTCTTATGTGCTTGACACACTGTTGTCCAGATAACATTGAGAAAAGTCGGGAAAAGCAGGCTCAATTCAGCCTTGGGCTTTTGCAGAAAGGCCACAAATGGAAAGTGTGAGATTATGCTCTGACAAAAGATAAAGCTTTTAATGGAGAATTCATGTATTTGTTCCTCCTTTGAAGGGATGGCATTTTCATGTTGCTTTGCTGCCAGATGTTCATCTGGTTGCTGTGAAGTGATTGTTTTTTTACTTTATAAAAAAATATTTTTAATTATGGAGATTTCTCTGAGGCCCCAAGAAGGTCTACTTGATAAGAAAATTATTTCAAAAAATTTCGGACTTGTCAAAAATTTGCTTTATTGAATTTTATTAACTGTCCTAAATCTGTAATGCTAGGCTCTCACAGTGCTAAAAATCCTGCATAGTTACTGACAAATGTGTGATCTTTTCACAGTCACACCACCTGCTGCCCAGAAAGCAGACTATCCACATAGAATGGTGAAGGCAGAACATTACCAACTGTATTTCCACTGTTCTTACTTCCTCTGTCCCTTTCATAACTTGGCCTGTTCAGCCTTAATATTTCAAAGGCTTATAGTATAATAGGAACTGAAGATCTATCTCAAAATGTAACGCTTATTTGATCCTCTGGAATAATTGAAGTTTTAGGGTAACCTCTACATGTATATAAATTGGGAGATGAAAAATGTGGTATGAAATTTTCCAAATGTGGTTTAAGCCTAAGTGGCTACTGCTATCTATCATTAAGTGACAGTAATATGTTTCAACATCTTTCTGCTTCACCTTTACAATCATATATCTTAAAATGGAGCTATGAAATTTGCTAACCTGATATTCAGGCTTCTGTCGAAATAAGGATATAGATACTTTTAACTTGTTGGAAATTTTACAAAGAGAGTAACAATGCAAGTAGCCTCTCTGTACCTTTATAAACAATATGTGTTGACCTCCAGCAGTGGGCTGGGCAGACAGCCTTTAGGTGGTCTCAACCTTAATCATTGATGGAGCACCCAACAAAATTGATGAGAAGTGGAACTCAAAATTTGACTTCTTTGGTTCTGTTCATTATAAAATTTTGTAATGGATTCATTGATGTCATTCTTAATCTTTTGATATTATAAAGGAGTGTTGTAGGCTGGAGAAAATTGGCCTACATTCTAAATATTTGAATTATGTCCAGAGCTTTGCAGAAATTATAAATTTATTATATATGTGGTTTTTTGGAGCAAGTGTTAACACTAGGTAGAGGAATATTTCATGCAGTTATATAATGCCAGAAGAGTAAGTTATTCGGAAAATATAGTCATTCAGGTAACTTTACATCAGTAATCTGATACATGGTTAATGGTAAATTTAAAAATCCAGGATACCCTGTTGGGCACAGGCCTTCTTATGATACAGTGTAAAGGGGTCTGTTTTAAGTGGATTAACCCTATCAGTGTTCTTCAAAATACCCAATTGTTATCATAGCAAAATCCTCAGTTATGTAACATTGAGTAGATGAAATGTTTCATCGTTAATGAATAAGACACAGAGAAAGCACATTTTAACATTTTTAAAAATGATCTACACACAAAACAGCTTAAAGAATGATGAACTCCTTTGTTATCTGGCCCTCCTTTTCGGGAAGAGCAAGATCTACATTAAACGTCATTGGCCAATGGTACTCAACATTCACTAAAACCTTGCACACTCTGGCTTGTCTGTCTAGCTTACTGTGTATCTCACTTTTCTTCTACATTTAGCATTATGAATTAAAATGTTTACAATCTAAGAAAAAAAAAAGACTTTAATACCAGTTGATGTACGAGGCTTTGCCTATAGTTTTCCCTAAAATGTATACCTATTTTGGTAAACTCTTTCAAAGCCAGTTTTAGAAATTATTAATAGTAGAATTGAAAAATCAAACATGTTTATCTTTACTGTAAAAAGCTCAAGCCCGATACCTTGCTCCCAGGGAAATCAAAACATTTTTTATTCAGATGATTTATTAACTAGGCTAACACTAATGCAGCCTGATGTAACTAAATATTGAGATGTAAATTCATTTCCTAGTCTTGTAACCTTATTTTAAAATAGGGAATCTTATTTTTTAAATGTATCCTTACATAACCCTGGCCATTTTTATGCGCTTATCATTTTTGTGGTTTCCACCAATTCTTTCTTGCTTACTCCTAATGAGGCTTTTCTACATTTCTCCAGGAATTAAGTGGGTATCTTGTTTGGGGCTGTTTTTTTTTTTTGGCCACCCTCACAATATGTGGAAATTTCTGGGCTGGGGATTGAACCCAGGGCACAGCAGCAACCTGAGCTGCAGCATTGACAATGCTGGATCCTCAACCAGAGAACTCAATGGTTTGCCTTCTCTTAAACTGAGGGGATTTTTATGAAGTCTGTATTCTTGAAAACAGCTACATTTCTATCTAAAAATCATTCAAATCTCAATATTCCTACCCAGGAAGTACCTCCTTGTGCTATTACCTAATAGATCTGAAAGTGATACAGGTGCCTCTAGGAAAGGGATTGGTCATAGCTGAATGACTGTTATCCTTGGTCAGGAAAAGAGATCGCATTACAGCCTAGGTTGTTCTCTTTGTGCATCAGAGATAGGAAAGTACTGGCAGTGCAGTGTGCTAACTGAGCAGAAGGTGGAGCATTTGGAGGTCATTTCCATAAGTAATTAAGAGACTTGGCAAGAGTTGGCCAGGTTCCTGCCCACCTCCCACTTCCATTCCATTATCCTTGCCACCTGTGTTAAAGAATGTCAGGCTTTGCTTCTCAACAATTTTGAGACTATAATAATCTGAAGTTTTTTCTTTTCTCCTTATCCTTCCTTCCTTCTTTTCTTTCCTTCCTCCCCCCTCTCTTTCTTCCTTCCTTTTTTTTAACTCAGTGAATTTTACTATATTTATAGTTGTACAACCATCATCACAACCCAGTTTTACAGCATTTCCATCCTTAACCCACAGTCCATCCTCTCTCCCCAACCTGTCTCCTCTGGTAACTAAGTTTTTCAAAGTCTGTGAGTCTGTTCTGCAGATACATTCATTGTATCCTTTTTTAGATTCCACATATAAGTATAAGTGATAGCATATGGTATTTGTGTCTCACTGTGTGACTAACTTTACTTAGAATGAGAACTTCTAGTTCCATCCATGTTGGTGCAAATGCCATTATTTCCTTTTTATGGCTGTGTAATATTCCATTGTGTATATGTACCACATCTTTATCCACTCCTCTGTCAATGGACATTTAGATTGCTTCCATGTCTTGACTGTTGTATACAGTGCTGCATTGAACATTGGGGTACATGTGTGTTTTTGAGTCATGGTTTTCTCTGGAGAGGTGCCCAGGAGTGGGATTGCTGGACCATATGGTAATGCTATTTTTAGTTTTTTGAGGAGCCTCCATACTGCTTTCCATAGTGGTTGCACCAGTTTACATTCCCACCAACTGTGTAATAGGGTTCCCTTTCTCCACACCCTCTCCAGCATTTACTGTTTGTAGTTTTTTGATAATGGCCATCATAGTAGTTTTGATTTGCAT
The DNA here is from genome assembly GCF_016906955.1 of Phacochoerus africanus. Classification (NCBI taxonomy): domain Eukaryota; kingdom Metazoa; phylum Chordata; class Mammalia; order Artiodactyla; family Suidae; genus Phacochoerus; species Phacochoerus africanus. The sequence goes on from NC_062545.1 coordinate 140,099,404, forward strand.
TTCTCTAATAATTAGTGATGTTGAACATCTTTTCATGTTTTTAATCCATCTTTATGTCTTCTTTGGAGAATTGTCTTTTTTGATGGGATTGTTTGGGGTTTTTTGGTATTGAGCTGCAGGAGGTGTTTCCTTCCTTCTTTTTATATAATGAAAACATTTTGAAAACTGAGTCTGCCTACTGAAAATGTTGGCAACATTCATTGGAGTATGGACATTTTCTGTAAGTCATTCTATATCTAGTTTGGTTGTTCCAATAGATGCTGCTCTTTAAAGTTGAGCTTGAAACATGTAAATGCCTAGAAATGTCACTGGTGGTGGCTTTACTGTTTTAACCAGGTTCATTTTGTTAACAGAAATAAAAGGACATTAAATATTTAAAGACAGCCGGAAAGGTAGAGTAAGGACCTCTGAAAATTCTCCCCTCCACAAAAACAAGGAGAAAATTCACAGAAATTGCCAGAATTAACTTTTTTCAGAACTCTCAAAATTAACCTTGCAGCAACCCAAGGAGTATTTATGCAAAAGAAATGGCTGGATCCAAGAACAGTAACTTTTGTGGCATTTTAACTTGCCCTATCTCCACTCCACCCTTCTCCAGCTGTCCTTAACATTGAAAACCAGCAGTCCACAATCAAGGTAGAAGCAGCAGCCACTTGAGGGGACAAAATGGGATTGGAGCTCCTTCAAAGCCTCATTCCCAGAGAATTATCTGGTGGTTTCCTAGAAGACCCCCACTTGCAAGTCTGTATTTTTCCTGATCACGGATTGCCAGATACAGAAAGCCTTTTCCACAGGAACATTTAATGGAAAAAAAAAAAAATCAAGAGGCAATTGTGGCTTCCTGAAACAGTGAATAGTCACTGGAATGAACAATAGCTAACTTCAAGTGTAAAAGTAAAGTTGAGGAATGAGATATTCATAGAGGCTTTGAAAATCTCTGACATTCCTGGTAATTTAGATGGTCAAGTGCATGCTCAGGACTTCACACAAGCCAAGGATTGTTGATTCTGCTCAGGAAAGACTTAAGGACATGCTAAGGTCTCACCTTAGGTTGATCTTGCTCATCTGGACAAGGAGAAAGTGAAGATTAAGGTAGAGCTGTCAGCTTCCAGGCTGAGTATTGAAGTGTCCCAACATTCACACAAAACCCTTAATATAATAGAGACTAGAAGAGTTATTGGTTTCAGGTGTTTAAGGAAAGCTCTGTTAGCTCATATGAAACTACCTGAGCACAACTTCAGTATCTACCCTTTACAGTGAAAATAGACTTCACAAAATTAGGTCGAACAAACAGCAACTACACCCAACCCTTGGCAAAATGGTCAGTAAATCTTATTTCCAGTTACCCCATTATTATTTAAAATGTCCAGTTTTCCTCAAAAAGTTATGAGACATGCATAGAAATAAGTATGTCAAATACACAGTGGTAAAACTCAATACTACTTGAGGAAGTCTAGACATTGGAATTTGCAGGCAAAGACTTTAAATGGCTATTTTACATATATACAAAGAACTAAAGTATGAAAATGATGTGAAAACATCAATTAGAAGAAATGATAGGAGTTCCCATCATGGCTCAGCAGAAATGAATCCAACTAGGAAGCAAGAGGTTGGCGGGCTTGATCCCTGGCCTTGGTCAGTGGGTTAAGGATCTGGCGTTGCCATGAGCTGTGGTGTCGGTCTCGGGTGTGGCTAGGATGGGGCGTTGCTGTGGCTCTGATTGGACCCCTAGCCTGGGAACCTCCATATGCTTATGCCATGGGTGCAGCCCTAAAGAGACAAAAGACAAAAAAAAAAAGTAATTATATATAAATTCTAGAGTTTAACTACAGTAACTAAAATGAAAAATGCCCCAGAGATGTTCAACATCAGTTTTGAGCAGGCAGAAGAAATCAGCAAACATGAATATATGTCCATTGAGATTATCCAATCTGAGGAATATAAGAGAATGAAGAAAAATTGATAGAGCCTCAGAGACCTGAGGAATACCATCAAGAGTACAACATATGCATAATGGGATTCACGTAATGGGGAAAGAGAAAAAGATATTTGAAAAAATAATTACCAAAAACTAAATAATTTGATGAAAAATATTAATTTACATACCCAAGAAGCTCAATTAACCCAGAGTAGAATAAACTCAAATTCATGCCTGGACATATAATCATACTGTCAAAGACTTGGAGAGAATCTTGAAAGCAACAAGAGAATATTGATTCATATGCAAGAGATTATCATCAGAAATTTTGGTGGCCAGAAGGTAATGGGATGACATATCTGAAGTAGTAAACAGTAATTCTAGATCCAATGAAACAATCCTTCAAATTAAGGAAACATTAATTTCCTTAATCAAGACATTCCCTGATAAAAGCAATTCATCATTAGCAAGCCTGCTCTACAAGAAATAATAAACAGGGTTCTTCAGTCTGCAATAAAAGCGCAATAGACAGTTACTCATGAAGAAATAAAGAGCACTGATAAAGGTAACTACATAGGTAAATATATAAGACAACATAAATGCATTTTTTTCTTCATAACTCCTTTTACTCCCAGGAGGCAACTGCATTTTTAAAAAATTATAAATTGTGCTAATGGTCACAAAGCAAAAAAGCACAAAATGTGTGTGACAATAATAGTATAAAGTAAGGGGGAGAAAACAAACCTATTTGGGAACAAAATTTGTGTATACTACCAAAATTAAGTTGATATTAATCCAAACAGATTGCTATATATTAAGGTGTTAATTATAACCCACAAGGAAACCACTAAGAAAATAACTAAGGAATATAAGGTAAAAGATACAGAGTGATTTAAAATGGCATGCTAGAAAACACTAACAGCAGAAGGCATGGAAATAATGGAATAGAACAGTAAACCAAGATGTAGAAAACAAACAGCAAAATGGCAGACTAAATCCTACTTTATCAGTAATTATATAAATGTAAATAACACTCCCATTAAAAGGTAGAAATGGCAACTATATGCTACCTACAAGAGACACACTTCAGTCAATGACACAAATAGGTTGAAAGGAAAAAGAAAAAGATATACCATGCAAGCTTAACAAAAAGATAGCTAGAGTGGATATACTAATCTCAGACAAAATAGACTTTAAGGTGAAAATTGTTACTAGAGGAGTTCCCTCATGGCTCAGCAAGTTAAGGATCTGGCATTGTCACTGTTGTGGCTCTGGTTACAGCTGTGGCACAGGTTCGACCTGGCCTGGGGTCTTCCACATGGCACAAGTGTGGGGGAAAAATTGCTATACAAAGACATTACATAATGATAAAATGATCAGTTCATCAAGAAGACATAATTATGCACACATATGTACCTAAAAACAGAGTTCCAAATATGTGAAGCAAAAACTGATACAGTTGAAGGGAGAAATAAAATAGTTTAATAATGGCAGTTGGGAACTTCAATGCCTCACAATAGCGGATAGAGTGCCTTAGGGAGAAGGTCAACAAGGAAACAGAAGAATTAACACTCAAGTAACCTTAACAGACATGCATAGAACAATCTACCCAGGAATAGCAAATGCACATTCTTTTAAAGCACACATAGAACACTCCCTTGGGTAGATTATGTTAGGTCATTTTAAAAGTCTTAATATTTTTATTGGAATTGAAATCATACAAGGTATTTCTCTGACCACAACAGAATGAAATCAGAAATAAATAACAGGAACTTTGAAAAATGTGTAAGTATATGGGAATTAAACTGTACATTCCTGGATTTCCCATCGTGGCTCAGTGGTTGACGAATCTGACTAGCATCCATGAGGGTATGGGTTCAATCCTTGGCCTTGCTCAGTGGATTGAGGATCCAGTGTGGCCATGAGCTGTGGTGTAGGTCGCAGACCAGGCTCGGGTCCTGCGCTGCTGTGGCTGTGGTGCAGGCTGGCAGCTATGGCTCCGAGTTGACCCCTAGCCTGAACACCTCCACGTGCTGAGGGAGCAGCCCTCAAAAAAGAAAAAAAAACCCACAGTACATTCCTAATTAGCCAATGGGTCAAAGAAGAAATTACAAGGGAATTTAGAAAATTCCTTGAGATTAATGAAAGTAAAGACACTATATAACAAAACATGGGATGCAGCAGTACTTAATGGGTAATATATAGCCAAAAATGCCTATATTTTTAAAAATATAGGACTTAGATTAATAACCTAAACTTCAACCTTTAGAAACTAGAAAAAAAACAAAAAACAGAAAACTAAACCTAAAACCAGCAGAACAAAGGAACAATACAGATTACAGTCAAAATAAATGAAAAAGTAGAAAAGTTAGTAGGGAAAACTGAAACCTAAAGTTGGTTTTTGGAGGAAAAAAAAATTGAAATGTCCTTAGCTAAACCAGAAAAAAAAGAAGACTCAATTTACTAAGATCAGGAATAAAAGTGTACTACCAACTTTACAGAAATGAAAGTATCACAAGGGGATGTGTATGCCAGCAAGTGAGAGAATCTAGATGAACAAATTTATAAACACAAACTACCAAAACTGATAATAAATTTAAAAATTTAAGTAAATCTAAACAAGAGATCAAAATAATAATCAAAAAACTTCCACAAAGGCAAGTCCAGGAATGGATATCTTTACTGGTGAATTCTATACAACACTTGAAGAATAATTAACACCAGTTATTCACAAACTCTTCTGAAAAAATAATGTAATACATCATATTTGAGTAAAGGGCAAGAAAAAAACATGAGTATCTTAATAGATGCAGAAAAGCTTTTGATAGTTGAGAAATATTTTAAAATTAAGACATTTAACAAACTAAAGTGGAAAGAAACTTCCTTAACCTGATAGTCAACACCTACAAAAAATTATAGCTAGCATATATTTGTAGCAAAATACTGTAAGCTTCTCTCTGAGATCAAGAATAAAACAAAAATGTCCCCTCACCACTTCTATTTAACTTTGTACTAAACTAAAATTTCTAGCCCAGGAAATAAGCAAAAAGAAGAAATACAATGCATCCTGATGGGAAGAAAGTAGTAAAACTATACTTTCAGGTGACACAATCTTGTATATAGAAAATCCTAAGGAATTCATGCACACAAACCTATACTGAGCTAATAAAAGTTCAACAGGATTGCAAGATATAGGATTAATACACAAAAATTAATTACTTTTTATACATTATCCAAAAGGAAATTAAGGAAACAATTCCATTTACAATATCATCAAAAAACTCCCCAAATTCAATACAAATCCTTATCAATACATCAGCTGCCTTTTTTGCAGAAATGAACAGGCTGATTCTAAAATTCATATGGAAATACAAGGACACAAAATAGCCAAAATAACTTTGAAAAGAGGAACAAAGTTCTAGGATTCACACTTCCCAATTTCAAAACCTGCTACAAAGCTACATTAATTAAGACTGTATGGTACTAGCGTAAGAATAGACATGTAGATCAATAGAAAAAAATGAGAATCTAAAAGAAACCATTACATTTATGGTCTTTTTTTTTTTTACAAGAGTGCCAAGAAAACTCAGGGAATGACTAATAATCATTTTAGCAAATGGCACTGGGACAACTGGATATCCATAGAAACAAAAACTAGACTAATAGTTGCCAGGGTTCAGGGGGGCGGAAAATGGGTAGTGACTGCTAATGGGTGTGGAGTTTCCTTTTGGGGTAGTGAAAATGGTCTGGAGTTAGATAGCGAGGATATTTGCACAATCCTGTGACTATATTAACAACCACTGAACTGAACATATTTAAAGGGTGACTTTTATGTTATGTGAATTATATCTCAATTTTAAACTCAAGGCCAGTGATGCAAACTTACTTTACATATCTATTAATAAATTATTTTTGGATGGACCAACAATCCTTCCAGAAGCCATGAATGAAACTGCAGTCACTGCTGTGAAGTGGATGCAAACTCAAGGTTAACTCATCTGGTTTCAGAGTCTGTTCTCACTGATTAACACCAGCATCAAGCCAATACTGCAGTAATTTAGAAATCACAGTTGCTGAGTGTTCTAATTCACTCAGTCCATTGAACAAATAGTCACCATTTCAGTGAGGGCCCCTCAAGGACCAAAGACCAGTGAAAGTAAAATGCCATGATGTTAATGTATTTAAAAATATGATCAAGTGGAAAATTCTGTAAAGTACTTGGAAGTCATATTTGCCTTTTTCCTAGTTTGCAACACTATGCTTGGTACCATCCTTTATCCAGAACAGAAATGTATCAGGGGGTATTATTTACTAAAGGCCTTATTTTTTCAGCATAACTATTAAGTATATGTGTATTTTATCAAGTATTCCAAAGATGCCTTAATCCAAGGCTGTTAGTCATTCTCTAAAACTGATAAAAGTCACTGTTAAATTTATTGACCAATTACACCCACTTTGAGAGTAAGCAATTCAGATCAGTAGACCTAAATGATGTCTAGGTTTTAAAGTAAAAGGGATTTTGTAATTGTATATAAGAAACAGTAGTTATATCTTGCTCTCTTCAGATATATGTTATTCATTTTTGGTTGATTGGACTGGTTAAGAATTTTAAGAGAAAAATATAAAACCCAGTTGTATTTTTAGTATGATCTTACTATTTGAAACAATCCAAGCAAATTGGGCCTTGAGCCATGACTAATGAATAAATCCTGTATATTGATCATATAAGCCAGTCATGCATAAAAGTATTTGTTACACAACCCTAAGAGGAGAACCTGCTTTTTAATTTAATCCCAGTCTTCCTATAAGAATTCTCTATCCAAGTAATTTTTATAGCTCATAATTCATATTGAAGTCACATTTATCTGATGACAAAAGCAACACTGAAAGCTAGAGAGAAGCATTAAGCAAAAGCTTATCATCCTAATAATCCTCCCATCTTTTGATAAATATTTGTCTACCTTTTCACTCTTTTCTATGAATGCCACACATACACATGTAGATTTACTTGAATGGCATCTTAATATACATACTATTTTATAACTTGCTTACTTCAGCTAGTATTTTGTGAAAATCCATATCAATAAAAACATGTATGAGACTTCCCTGGTGGCCTAGCGAGCAGTTAAGGATTTGATGTCACTTCTGCAGTTCTGGTTACTGCTGTGGTGCAGGTTTGATTCCTGGCCCAGGAACTTTTGCATGTTATAGACACAGCCAAAAAAATACATATACATAATCACTGGCTGCATAATATTCTATTTCTACCAATGTTATGTAATATACTATATATATTTGATATATTTTTAAACAAAAAATGTTTGATTCTATTGTATTTTAAAATATCCTTTTCTTTCCATTTCAGTTTTATGTAGTACCAATGTATTTGGGAAGGCAGGGGGGAGATTAATTTTTTAATAGGCAAGTACTAGATTGCTACTACTTTCATAAATATACATCATCAGTTTCGTTCTTTTCAGCTAGAGAAATCTTGGAAAACTTTACCCTTTTATTTAATGTCAAATTCACTGTGACTAGAGCCCTGAAGTAGGATTTAATTCAAAATGCACTTTTATTTCTGTAACTGTCTAGTATGCTATGACCACTTACAGTTTTCAGTAAAGAGACTCCCCCTAAAACATTTCCATTTGGAAAATTGGAAAAAAAAAAAACACATTGATTTATATTGGATTCACAGCCAAACTATTTATAGTTAGCATAATAATCTAGGATCACTGCAAAAATAAGATATGGGATCCAGCTTTAGTGAAAACAAGCAGCTCACAGAAAGAAATGTGTTAATGCCAATGAGAAAATGACACCAAAAAAGACGAGGGTAGCAGCAGGAGAGGCGTGGGTCAGCTGCAGAGGAGCAAACCACAAACTCTTGGGGGAGTTTTCATGGCTCCCATCCAAGTGGCTGAGGAACTCTGCAGACTTAGGAAGTGTGAAGAGTGAAGAAATTCAAGTCAAGAAGAAAGGAAAGGGGGGAAATGGAGATGATAAAATATGCCACCACTTCAGGAAGAAGGCATTACTTAAAAGCGAGCATAATTTTACCGGCACCTGGGTTTTCTTTCCATCTTTTGCTTTAACAGTAGGCATCTTGCTTAGGGAAACTGAATCCAAATTTAAGGAAAGAAGTTGAATGTCGTACTGTCAGTATTCTCTGCCTCTGGCAAACCGGTCCTACCATGACCCGACTCACAGGGCCCTGATTTTGCTGCAGCCAGACGTTCACCTCTGGCAGCAGATATTTCATAGGGGAGGGGCTGGGTGGCCTGCAGTGTGTCTTGATGGTGACAGTGGTTGTGGTTGTGGTTCCTTTGAAGAACCCAGGAAACCTAGACTGAAAGTGAGCATATCTCTATTTACTGTAGGAGACTGAGCTACGTGAATATTTGAAGATGAAGAGAAGGGCTGACGTTCTTCATGTTGTTCACAAAGAAATGGTGCCTGATCCTTTACAAAAGATCCCGGTATTTGCAGTGTTTGGTAGAGGAAGAGATATGGGGAAATACTGAAACTCACTCTAAAGGTAAACATGGAAATGGGAGACTAAAGAGCAGAATCATCTGATACCACAAATATCAAAAAGAAAGCAAGAAATGACTTGATTTTTGCCTGTGCCTGTGGCCACCTCCAGGCGTTGTCTTCACACGCCACTTTCCTTTGGGACAGTCCTGCCCAGTCCATATCTTTGTGTGATCTCACTGATGCATCTGGATTGGCAAGCTCATCTCAGAGGTTGTGGAAAATTCCTTAAATAGAATTCATCACGTCCCGCCCCACCTCACCCTCAGGTTTCTCGCAGGTTCCTTCTCAGCCTCTTTGCCAAACTTGTAGATAATTTGTGCAGACGTGGATAATTTCTACTTTGGATCAGTTTCTCTATTTCTGTTAGATAATTCCCATTATTTGTATGTAAATATCTTAATAATCTTAACAAGGAGTTCTAGTGGCCATAAATTGCAAACGGTGTTTTCCACATTACCAATATTAAGATCACCTTTATTCTAGCTGTATATAAAGAACCTTCTAGAAAAATCTGAAAGTTCATTTTGGACCACTTTTATGTCATGTTTTTCATGAAAGTCTTAAAGACCCAATGTAGTTAGAGCCTTCATTTGGAAACACGTCAAGTGGTACTTCATCATCATAAGCTGCTGAGACACTGCACATGTCATTGTTTTAGTTAAATGATGGCTTTCTTTTTTAACCTGCAGCTTTTTCATAACAAAAATTTTAATATGGAGTTCCCGTCATGGTGCAGTGGAAATGAATCCGACTAGGAACCATGAGGTTGTGGGTTCGGTCCCTGCCCTTGCTCAGTGGGTTAAGAATCTGGCGTTGCCATGAGCTGTGGTGTAGGTTGCAGACACGGCTCGGATCTGGCATTGCTGTGGCTATAGCATAGGCCAGCAGCTACAGCTCCGATTAGACCTTAGCCTGGGAACCTCCATATGCTGTGGGTGCAGCCCTAAAAAAAGGGGGGGGATCAAAAAGACAAAAAAAAATTTAATATCATTTTTACTATGTGAAGTAACATATAATGCATTCACTTCTAAGTGATACCCTGCTACCTCTCAATAAAAGGGGAAAAAATAGCCAAATGAGACCAAAATCTAGGAAGAAAGCTACCCAGACCAGCAAAACCAGAGGGAATGGGGGGGAAAAAAGACATTCAGTGTTCAAGTTTGTAAAGCATTTAAAAAAAAAAAATTCTCCCAATCCCAGCCCACCTTGTACTTAGGAAGAAAGAATACAGGATATAAATAATGCATGAATAGAATAACTAGATATGATGGTGATGACGTGTATAAAACAACCGGTCATAGTTTTAGACTTGGGAAGTCAATTTTTTAGCTGTTTTGCCCTATGTAGAGATTTAAGAATATTCAGACATGTATCTGTTACACAAAAATAATCACTTCAGTTCTAAAAATACTCTTCTGCTACTAACAATTTAAAAAAAAAAAGTGCAGCAGAAAAGCTTAATTAAACTTTCTGGTTGTTAAAACTCTGCTTCCTGAAAAATATACTATTCTTAGAGTCCCACAGTTCAATTGCAAGAAACAACTAATATATTATCAGTCAAGAAATAGTTCCTTTCTCATGCTTAGCACTGAGGCCATGGATGGGATTTTAATTGAATAAACCCAAGACTGTTCTGGGTAGCTGAAGATAACTTCATTCTGCAAGTAATGTCAGCCTCAGGAGAGGGGAATTGACAAGAGGCCAAATTCCTCCAGGAAACTTGGGACTAGTTGAAACCATCCTACCCCACCTCGCTTTGATGATGACGATTGGTGATAAGTTTGAATTTTTCAGCACCTGGTGAAAAGCACAGGCTTCACAGCTCCAAAACAACAACAAAGAAAGAACTAAAACATCATTTACAGATTGGCAACTTATCCCAGAGCCCACAGGGGAGCAGAAAGTAGCAGGGTGAGGAGAGAAACTTGATTCTTTCTTCCAGATATTATAAATGAGAAAAGTCACATAAAACAGGAAAGAAGCATGTTGTGTGGGGCTCTGGGGAAAGAAACCAACAGGCAGGGTGGGACTGCCTTGAGTAGATTGGAAGGCAGTGCCCTCAGGAGATGCAGCCTGGGGACACACCCCATCCCCTAGGCACAGGGCTTGGCTAAGACACTAATAACCCCACTGGGCTTCAGGCCTTCTCCTCTCTCAGGCCTCAGCCATGCAGGGCACAACTGGGTTTGGGAATCCTCACAGTTCCAAGGTCAGATGGAAACCAAGGCTTTCCAGTGGTCTACATAACTAGCCAGAGCCACAGCATAGTCAGTAGTCCTGAGAGGGTGGGAGGGGGGATATTTTGGCCCACATTTCTTAGAAGAGGAAAGAAAGAGGTGCCAAAAGGAAAATTAGGAGACAGAACTGTTTTCACAGTCTAATTGTGGAAGAGGTTGAAATTAAAACTCCACCAATTTGTTCACTCCCAGGAAACAAGTGGCAGGTCCTATGCGAGGCTCTGGGGATTCGAAGGTAAACAGTACAGAGCTGGGGCTGCCTTCAGGGAGGTAATATTCTCTGTATTCTAGTGAGGAAAAAACAGAGGGAGTGCACATAAACATACCCAGATGGACCGTTACAAAAAGGCTGGTGCTAGGAAAGGGGCTGCGGGAGGCAGACGTGGCCCAGCAGTGAGAAAGACTTGAAGCAGCCTGTCGTGGGAGGAGCTGAGGGAACAAGGTCCAGGGAGAGAAAGGCACTGATGGCTCTGCAGCAGGGCAGTGGTAGGCATGGTGTGGGGCTGAGGGAAGACCAGCAATGGGTGCGCTGGGCAGAAGAGTAGGAGGGCTGCCAGGGAAACAAGACCCTGCTCTTAACTGCAAAAGCCATTAGGTTTTCACCCTGGGGACAAAGATATTCTGTGCCACGTTTGGGGCAGGTTGACATTTTGTTCCACTTTTTACCGTGATGCCCTGCAGAAGGGATTGGAGGAGGCTGAGGGTGGAGAGTGGACAGAGGCCCACCGGAATTGGATGTGGCCAGGGTCAGGGAGCGGGTGGTTGGCCATGGCTTGGATTCATCGGACTAGAGATGGGAGAAACAGTCAGAGAAGGCAAACCCAGCAGGCTGGAGACGAGGAGCAGGGAGGAAGGGACAGGTGCCCAGGTTGCTATGAAATCTTTCAACTCCTGTTCCATCTCCATCTTGCTGTCCATGCCCCTTTGTGTTGATCTGTACCTAAGTTCTCTTTACCAGAAGAGCAATCTGCTTCACTGGCCCCACTTCTTCCCTGTCTCAGTCTCCAGCTTGCCACCACCACCCTTGAATACTGCTCTGGGGGCAGCTGATGGCCTGCCTCCCCTTCTGCACCTCCCATCTTCTTCTGCATCCCCAGTGGTCTTCACGTCACTGACCCTCCTCTCCTTGAACTTGAGCTCCTCCTCCTATCTCTCTACATCTCTTCTTCTACCCCCTAAGTCAACACAGTACCCAGGTGCCCCAGGGCTTCCACCCTCACCTTGAAGAAGGAGCCTTCTCAATGCCCAGAGGGGCCTGGCCACACACCCCCATGCCTGGCCTGCCTCAACTTGATGAAAGCTCTATAGCTTAAAACAAGATTGTGGTGATGGCCACATAGCTCTGTATTTATACCAATAACCACTGAATTCTACACTGAAGAGGTTGAGTTTTATGGTATGTAAATTATACTTCAGTGAAGCTTTAATAAACAAAGGAAAAAGCCCAACAGCTCTCCTCTGGGGTCCCCAGCCCTACGCTCCACATCCATGCCTTGTCATCAGGGAAGCACTGCTGGCCTCCAATAGAAGTCATGCCTGACTCCTCTCTCTGAGGACCTCCTAAGTACAGAAAGATACCAGAGGCAGCCTGCTCTAATCTATGAGTATCTCCGCAACCAGACTGCCGCTGGTCACCATCCCGCCTGTGCCTCCAGCATCACTCCTCAGAGCCTTCCCAGGCCATCCAATCAGAGTACGAGGCTGGACACTGCCACCGAGGGTGCATGTGGCCCTTTGGGAGGGTGCTTTGGGCTGTCACAGGACTCTAAAGCACTGGGCACAGTCATTGGGGAAAGGATGCATGACAATTTCATATGACAAGGTGTCTCCTGTCCTCCAGGACTTCAGGATGAATGTCCCATCCACATTCTCTCACATACAGATAAGTCTTGCCTGCTGTTACTTAGCCTAGTACTAAGACATTCTTGTATTGACCTGTCCTGCTCTTATTTTCCCCCCTCAGTTTCTTTACAGAGTGGCTGCTGACCCTTTTATTTGCTTAAATTCAAAATTACTTATTCAGCAACAAATGACCTCATTGTGCCTTTATGATTCAGGAGCAGGGCCATTTACACATAGAGAGTCTCTCTGTGTTTCTGGAACCTGGGCCCCCTTCTTCCAATGAGAGGGGTCACCCCAGTCTTGGCCTCCTCCGGAACAGGTTGTATCTCTGCACCTTTCCTGGGCCCAGGTCTCTAATTGCCAGGAAGCTGATGTTTCCAACCTAGTCTTGCAAACAGGTGGCACCACAAGCCAGACTTGCTGGCACCAAGTGGTCTGGGTTCTCCCCCTGGACAGGGCTGCCCTCTCATTTGGGCCTTAGGCAAATGAATAGCAGAAGCAGAGAGGCTGCACGGGGACATCTACCCACCAGGCCCGCCCTGCCCCACTCTCTGTGCGATGCAGGAGGGTGGGCTATGCCTCTTCCTCTCTTGCCAACTCTGGTAGTATAAGGGCCCACGTCCACTGTAAGGCCTTGTCCTTACCCACGTCAGTGACAGTGACAGTGTGGAGTCTAGTCTGAGCCCTGGGACACATGAGGCTGCCTTTTGCTTTCTCTTGGCCCCCTGGGTCAGATGCTTTGGACATCTTCATTTTTCCCTCCTCAGGGCAAGGACCCCTGGTCATCAGTTAGCGCTCTTCTCCGACTCCTACAATGTTTTGCTCTGAGTTCTCTGATGTTGTAGATGACTTCCTTCTTTACATGTGAGGGCCCATGCCTGCCAATGCAGGACTTTCCTCGTAGGCCCTATCATTCTAGAAATGTTTACTGAGTAGCTATGATATTTAAGATGCTATTCTAGGCCCTGCATAGATGTATACATAGGGAACATGGCCAGTGCCTTTGAGAAGTTCATAATATATTCATTTATAGCCATTGGAGTGAAAAGACATTAGGAGAAAAAGGGAAGTGGAAGGAGGGGAGAGACCACATTTATAATCAAACAACCTCTCAGCCTATACCTGGAGCCTGGATTTGGGTGTATACCCCACCTTGCACCCACCCTGTTGCCCAGAGGAAGTTTTCAGTCCCACCAGGTGGACATTTGGGACCAGATAGACAAAAAAACACATATAGTCAGAGGCACCAGACTGGAGAGACAGGACACAGACCTGCATGTCCTTCCCTCCCACCCTAGTCAGGCTCACTGTCTGGGGCCTTGCCTGTGTTGCCTCCTGTCACACCCCTCTTGATATCAGAACCAGCCAGTCAGCAGGTCTGTGTGGAAGAGGCAGTCACCCCCTGGCTGGGACCTTGGGTGACATAAGGACCTAGGGTGAGCGGCTAGGGAGCAGCTGCTTCCAGCCACAGGCCAGTGAGTTTTGGAGAGACCCTTTGATGTCCACCCTCCAAGACCTGCCCTGGGCCCCCACATGCCTGACAGATTTTACCTGCTCCAGACACCTGCCTTTATCAAGTAACCGCTCTTTTATTGTTCCATTTTTCTTGATATGGCTCTGCCGTCAGACAGAACACTTCAGTGTTCAACCAGCCCCGCTGTGCCCCAGGCCTCTCCCAGCCTCCTTTCCTTGTCTAATAACAAGGGTGATGATGCCTGGCTCCAAGGAGTAATAGAATGTGCCTGGTATCTCACAGGCTTGAAAAGGAACCCTTCTCCCACCAGCCCCCCAATGCTGCTCCCCTCTGGGCCACTCGCTCCCCTTCTTGGGCTCCGCTCAGTATTTATCTTTGTGTCCCTGGAGCTGAATTAGACTGCGTGGAGGGGGCGGGGAGGGGCGGCATAGTAACGACCTTCCCCTGTCCCCAGGGGGCTCACACTCTCGAGGCCCCAGTGGGCCTCCACTCTGCTCTCCTTGGCGCCCTTCCTCCTCTCATGGCTCTGGGCCCAGTTGGCGACGCTTGGCTCTGACGCACTTCTAACTGCTGACACAAGTTACTTGGATGCCTTTAAACCCAAAACAAGGTCAGACATCAAACTGCATCTCCCTCTGCAGCCAGGCCTCCACTCCCGCCAACCCCGGGAAGGACATGGAAAGAATAAAAATATTAGCGGCGGAGTTAAGATTGTGCCACCAAGACCCCAGCCTCTGACTTTCTTGTGAATGTGTTCTACAGTGTCTCTTGATGTGTCATAAGTTTTCATAGAGAAAAGTTCCATGTTCCATATGGTACGGTATGGTTTTCATGGGTATTTCACTGAAATTACATTTCTGAGATGGAGCCTTTCAATCCATTTTGCACATGGTTCTCTGAGGTCCTGACCTCTGCCTGCAGCCCAGAAAGGACCAGCATTTGCTGACTCTGGGGCTGTAGTCTGGCTAAGGAGCCCTTTTCCTTACACACCACAAAATGATCACTTTTGGTGAAAATGCTCCTCAAAGAAATAAAAAGCAAGGCACATTTGCCCAATTTTAAGTTGAGTGGGTTTGACATGCAGCATTATGCAACAGAAGGATTTTTGGTGCCAGCTGATGCTTAAGTGACACTGTTCTGCAACCTGGGTGTTGGTGACAACCCTGGCACCAATCCCGGGAGGGGCAGAAGGAGGCTGGGAGCCCAGGGTGGGCTGGGAGGATGACGCTGTGCCTGCTTCTCTCACCTCCTTGACTGCTGCACTGTTGTTCCAACACATCTTTCATCTGGGCTCATCAAAATCATCACTGAGAACACAGATCTGACAGGCAGCGGGGGTTCCAGGCTATTGGCCTCCTGATAAGGTGCCACTTCACAGAAAATACATCCAGAGCAGCTCTATTGTAAATGCCCTTCCAGGACGGGAGACATTAGCAGAGGGGCCCTAGATCCTTTGTGAGAGAGGCTCCCAGAGCCACTCTCTGTCTTTCTGTCTCTCTCTCTCTGATTTGGGCCTCCAGGCCAGACAGGACATGCTACACAGGAATGATCCTGCCAGAATGCAAACCAGCCTAGTCACCCACCCTCTGAGGCAAAGGACCAACCTGCAGTGGATAGTCTGATTTTCTCGGGCTTGCCCCCTTTTTGACTAATTTCCTCCCCTTTCAGAACTGGAGTCCATCTGCCCATGCTTACCAGTCTCCATCCCCCTCCCCCATCCCCAGGCATCCCTGCCTAGGGCTCAGCCTGATTGGTCCAAGTGTCAGCCCATTGTCTTGGGTCTGTGATTGGTTAAGGAATCCAGATCTAAGCCAATCAGCACCTGGCATTATTCTGAGCCCCAGAGCTAGTCCTCACATGGCTCCATGGTTGGCGGGCTCCCAGTTGGAGAGAGTGAGATGTGAAAATGTTCTACCCTCTTAAGAGCCAGGAGGAAAAAAACACCTTCCTTGTCTCTGGACATCTGGGCATGTGGGTGTGAGGCTTGGGACTGCTGCCACCATATTTGCCACCACAAAGGAAGCTGGACTGAGTTTTGAAGTTGATATAGTTAGAGAAGGAAGAGCAGAGAGACCCACTGAGAGATGAGACCTGGATTAAGCCAGCCCTGAAGCCCACCCTAACACTGCACATTTACTTATGTGAGAACAAACTTCCTGTAGATTGGTATGTTAATGTAGAAAGTCTCCTCTGAGCTTAGATGAGCAAGATTTGGGGATGGGGGACCCCTCGAGGCAATGTCCCGCACAACTCACTTTCTGGCGAACACATCTTCCTTATGCTGGTCCGGTGATGGAAGGATTACTGTTGCACATTGATGTCACAGATGATTTGCCTGTAATAATAGATGTGTCAGAGGCATACCTTTGGTTTTGGCTTTGCCCATCCTGGATCCTTTTCCAAGTGCCGAGCAGAGGGATTGAGGGCCATGGGCTTTGAGATTAGAGGAGAGGAGAGCAAAGCCACTTGGACAGCTCCAAGACCAGGACCCCATTTCCTGGTGAGAGGGATCCTGGATTCACCACTTGGCATTCCTCTGCAGGCTGTGCTTTTCTTTAGAGAAGCTGGAGGGCAGAGAGATCAAAAGTAGCAGGCTACCTGGGTTCAAATCCTAGTCTTGCCACTTGTCAGCTCTTTGGCCTTTGGAAGATGTCTAAACACTGATTGCCTCAGTTTATTTGCCTGTAAAATGGGAGTAGTTCCAACCTCACAGGGTGGTCATGATGATTAAATGAGTTAACTATTAGTGAGAAACTTAGTGCTAGATACATAGTAATCAGGGAATCAAATTTAAAATATAGCTATTATTAGTTTTAAGAATGGAGAATCAGGAGTTCCCACTGTGGTGCAGTGGATTAAGGGTCCAGCATTGCCATGACTACAGGGTAGGTTGCAGCTACAGCTTGGATTTGATCCCTGGTCCGGGAACTTCCATATGCCACAGGTGCAGCCAAAAAAAAAGGAATGGAGAATCAGCTGATTCTTAGTTTTTATATGTATGCAGTGTTAATTTACTTTTTATCCCTGAGAAGAAGTATTGGAAGGAGCTAGGCAGTGGACATCTGACCCTTCCTGGCTGCACTTGGAGATGTCAGGCTTCCAGAAGCCCTAGACTCATCAAGCATCTTATGCCCACACAATGCAGACATGAGGACAGAGAGGCTGGGGGATGTGCCAGGACAGACCAATGACAGAAAGCCTGGGACTCCTCCTCTTCAGAAGTCCAAGAATGACTGAGGTCATAGGCCCTCCCACCCAATGCAATGAAGCCTAGGGCTCAAGATAAACTCATCAGTAACAACTAAATCAATGAATATTCCTTCCACCCTGAATTCTTACCCAGCATGTGTGCATGAATCCCACCACTGATAACCGTAAAGAACTCTATATTCTGAATCCTTTTGGGAGCTACCCTGTATGGCATCTCATTTTCTTCCAACATGAATGTGAGGGAACATACTCTAAGAAGAGGAACCCTGCAGAAGCCTGGCGGGGAAGACAGGAGGGCCCTCGCCCGAGAAAGGTCACAAGGAATGCTACTGGAGGGAACTGGACTGTTGGCCAGTCTGTGTTCCCACCAGCTGCACTGCCTCCCGTCCACCATAGGGAAGGCCTGCTGTCCCTCCTTGCCCCACCTGTGCCTGTCCCTCCCCACTTTGGGTCCAGGCCAGCCCTCCTGGCTGTAATCATGACAGGGTTGAGCACAATGCCATCTCCCAGCAGACGCCAGGGCCTCTGCCCACCCATGCCCACTCCCAGAAGTCACCTCATTAGGGGCTAAGGAGTGCCCTTTGGCATTCCACTTGCTCTGGATTCCAGGGGCACTCATGGTAATGCTCTCATGGCCACTCTGGTCCAACCCATGGAAGTCCTCAAGGGCCTGATCATTTGCTGTGGTATCAAAACCACCTTGTGATTGTGACTTTTAGAGCCTCTTGGCTAGCCTTCCCTCTCCCATCAGGCAGCATGTGGAGCAGGAGGATGCCCGTTCTTATGCCCCCCCCCCATATCAATGCCTGTCCAATGTCAGCCCCCTTGTAGGGCCCTCCCTGGATGACTCCATGGCAGTCATGTGACTTGCTTTGGCTGACGGGCTGTTTGCAAGTATGATGCAAGTGCCGCCAAATGGGGCTTGTTGGCTCTGCTTCTCTGCCACAGAAATGAGAACACCTCCGACAGGCCTGCCAGCCGATGAGCACACAGAGCAGAACTAGCATCCCCAGTTGCCCCAGATGAGGCCTCCCCAGACCAGCCAGAAGCCGGTGGACCTCCCCACAGGTGAGTGAGCCCAGCCAGAGTTTCTGGTGAAACCAGGTAAGTCACCAGCCACAGAAATGTGAGACCAATAAATCCTTCTTGCTTTACGGTGCTGAGTTTTGGGCCATCTGCCACACAGTGTTATTGTGGCACTTGTAACTGAGACACAGGCAAGGTGGGGCTCCTGTCAGCCTTGTCAGAGAGGAGGGAGTGGCCAGTGTGGAGGGCCAGGAGGTGGGTAGCCCTTAAAATAAGGGTAGTCCAGGACCACTTAGGGCTGATCCTCACAGGTGGCCATTCCTAAAGCGCATGGGAAGAGGCAGAAAGTCCTGCTGAGGCAGCGTCACTGAGCACCTGTGATGGGTAACTTGGTCTAGGGGCCTTGAGCACCCAGCATGGGTCAGACTTGGGCCATGCTGCTTGAACTTGTCTCCCCAAGATGACAGGCTGGCTGCAGGGATTGACAGGACAGTGAGTAACCTCTTCTTGTCCCCACAAATGGTGACTGTGTTCACCCTCCACCTCTGAGGCTGAGCCATGAGGCTTGCAGTCCAAAGAGGGAGTCTAGAACCTGGAGATCTATGTCACAGCCACCAGCCTGCTGGGCTGCAGAAGGCTGCCCCACCCATGGGCATGCTTCTGCCCAAGGGCAGCCCAGGTCCAGCAGTTGATCAGCTTGGGATAGATGCTTCAGTCCCCGCACCCCAACCTGGGGCACCCCGAGCTCCAGAGCTCCCCAAACCCTTGGTTGAGACCACCTTCTCCCTCTGCCTCATCCTGCTCTGCCCCTTCCCTTCCTCACACCAGGTTGACCCCCAGGAGACACACTGGCAAACTTCTGCGGGCCAGGCTCTACCTCAGAGGTGGTTTCCCTGGGGACTCAATTGCAGGAGGTTTACAGGGGAGGGAGGGACTCCGTTCCTGCCTTAGGTGACCTCTCAGTCCTCATAGACTTGGGCAGTAACCCAGCACATCTCCTGTGCTTCCCAGGGAGGCCTCAGGACATCAACTGCAGGAGGTGAGGCAGGGCCAGCCTGCAGGGGGAGCAGCAGCTCTGATGGAGCCAGAGCAGGGGAGACCTGAGGTCAAGGGCTCAGAGAGGATGCCCACAGAATCCCAGGTTCAGGGCAGACTCACCATGATGCACAGGTCTCCTGCTCAGGGGTAGGACATTTGTCTTTGCTACCAGCCTTAGGAAATAAATATGTAACCTTCACCCACCTGAGGGGACTGTCTGTTTGCCCTGACATCATAATAGAAATGGCATGAGGACTGGAGTTCCTGTTGTGGTGCAGTGAAAACAAACCTGACTAGTGTCTCTGAGGACATGGGTTTGATCCCTGGCCTCTCTCAGTGGGTCAGGGATCTGGTGTTGCCGTGAACTGTGGTGTAGGTTGCAGATTCGGCTTGGATCCCATGTTGCTGTGGCTGTGGCTGGTGGCTACAGTTCTGATTTGACTCATAGCCTGGGAACTGACATATGCCATGGGTGTGGCCCTAAAAGGACAAAAAAGAAAAAAGGAAGACAAAAAAAAATGGTGTGAGGACTGTCAGGTCAGAGAAGGTAGGCCTGGAATGGAGGGTGCCATGGACTGAATGTCTGTGTCCCCTCAAAAGTCACATGTTGAAATCCTAGCCCCCATTGTGATAGTGTTAGGTGGCAGGGCCTCTGGAAGGTGATTAAGTCATGAGGGTGCAACCCTAATGAATGGGATTAGTGCCCTTATGTAAGAGACCTGGGAGCTCTCTCAATACTTCTGCCAGGTGAGGCCAGGGAGAAGGCTGTCTATGAGCCAGAAAGCAGGCTCTCACCAGACATTGAATCTGCTGGCAACTTCATCTTAGACTTCAGTCTCCGGAACTGTGAGAAATACATTCTGTTGTTTATAAGGCACCCAGTGTATGACAACTCATGATAGCAGCCTGAAAGGACTGAGACAGAGGGTAAGAAGGAGATCCTGGAGACATTCTTGAAGTCCCTGATGGCTTGACCATGCCTAAGGCACCATAAGTTCAGATGCTGAGCTTCAAAAACCTACTGTGTAGTGGAGGAGTCATGAGTCTACACACAGAAACTCTAATTCCATCTCTGAATACCCACTAGTACCAGGTACCAGGCTGGGCACTTGGGAGTTGCCAGCCAGACCTGCTCCAGGAGCTCTTGACAAGGCTGTAACATCACACCAGTGTGAGATGTTAGCATGTGGTGTCTCAGCAACTACACACCACTCTGTGGAAGAGAAATGGAGTCGTGTCTGAAGGGAAGGCAAGATGCTTCCCAGCTGGGGAACCTGGAGAAAGCTGGGAGCAGTGATGTAAGAGAAGGTCCATAGAAATGCCCATGAAGTTCTTAAGAGGAGCCCACCTGATCACAGGCAAGATCATATCCTTCAATACAGGATAGTCTCTGTGAGGCAGGGACCAGAGGGACCATGTCTTCTCCCTCTCATCTCTGTATTATCATCACCTAGCACAGGGCCTGGAACTTAGTGGAAGCTCGATACCTGTGCATTGGAGGAATGAACAGATAAGAGAGACACACAGGTGCATTAGTTAGCTATTGCTATGTACAAAGTTACTCCAAAATTTAGCATCTTTAAACCCTTCATGATCTCACTCAGTTTCTGTGCATAAAGAATCTAGAGGCAGCTTAGTTCAGAACCTTGCAAGGTTGCAATCAAGATGTGAGACAGGCTCCCAGGCTCAAGTGGGGCTGGAGAATCTGCTTCCATGCTGTCTCAGTTGGCCACTGGAGGGTCTCAGGTCCCTACTAGCTGTTGGTTAGAGATGTCCATTAGTTCATGTCGCACCAGCCTCTCCACAGGCCTGCCACCAATGTGACAGCTGGCTTTCCCAGAACAAGGGCTCTGCAAGAGAGAAGAAGGCAGGCAGGATGGGGGTCACAGTCATCACCTCACCATTGCTCTGTTGTATTTAGTAGAAATGACTCACTAGGATCAGCCTACAATTAAAGGGGTTGGGGGTTGTCCAGAGGTGGGAAAATGAGGAGGCAGAGATTGTTGGGGCCCACTGAGAGGGAGCACAAGGCATAGCCAAGGTCCAGGGGCTGGAATGCCAAGCACACTTTGAACTAAAGTCCCATCATTCCTTCTCCCTCATAAGGGGACTAGCAGCAGCCAGCTATGCCCATCTCCTCATAGATCTGCGTCTCCACTTCATGGGGCCTCAATCCTGGGTTTGAATCATTGCATCCAGCCTTTTCATCCCCTGCCCTCTTCCTGCACTTGTTCCCCTGCTGTAAGACCTCAGTTTCCCCTTTACACTTTTCATGCACCTAGGTAGCAGTTCTTTATGGTAAACTCCCTCTGTTCAAAGAGCTGGTGTGGTGTCTGCCTCCAGCTGGATTCCACGTGTCACAGTGGGGCAAGAGTGGGTGTGGTTGGAGAGCCCTGAAAGGGACCCTGTTGGGTAGGTGCCATCCTTGCTCAGCTCTCAGTGGCCCACAGGGTGACCTCCTTGCTCAAGGCCACACAGCAGTAAATGGTGCCCACTGCCCAGTATGGCCTGTAGAGAGGAGAAGCCCAGCCTCGTTCCTGGGGAGGTGGGGAATCAAGACTCCAGGGTCGAGAGTTTTCTCCTAAATTGGGGAGTATTTTCTACCATTGCTGAGGACATGGAGCTGGGAATTATTTAAAGGAGGTACTGAGGCTTTGACATTCTCTGCTGGGCTTGGGTGAGGGAGAGCAGGCTGTGCTATGTCTTCAGGGCCCTCCCCACACCCCAGGTCAGCTCTGGCCCCTGGGCACTCTGCATCTCCCAGGCTGCCAGGCCTAGGTCAGAGCAGGAGGCTGCAGGGCTGTGGGCTTGACACTGCAGGTGCCCCACTCAGTGAAGAAGGCCAGGGACCACTCCTGCATTTCAACCTGCCCTGCAAATTAGGAACTGGTTTACTTGCATGATATCACTTTATTATGTTTATACACAGTTGAACCACAGAGCATGGGTTCACCAAACACACAAAATGTTGTGAAAGGATTGGCTGTTTCTGGGCTTTTTGGTGAGGATTAATTTAACGCTCATTCATTGCCTTTGTCATCTGCTGGCATGTGCCAACAGGCAAGTCTCTGCTCATAGCCATTGAAGGCTTCAGAATAGCTCAGCAGGGGGAAACTTAAATTTGAGGAAAAACATTCTAGAGGACATTGTGGTTCCTCACCCAGCTTCCACGACCCTTTCTTCCATCTCAAGACCCCAGTTGCTGTTATGGCTGCCCCACTCCTCTCTCTTGTAGAGGGCCCAGGACGAGCCCCCAGGGGCTCTGTCCTCTTTGGGGTGTCCCCCAGAGCAGAGCCTGCAATAAGAACTTGGTTGTAGGTGACCCCAGGCAGCTCGGGGTGGAGATAAGGGAGGGAAAAGGAGGGAGGGTCCCCTAAGCATCATGTGAATTAGGGCCTTCCCCTGCAGCGAGAGGCTCAACTCACTGGGCCCTGGGCTTCCAGTGGGTATTTGTCCACAAGCCCCCAAGCCTCCCTACCCTGTCCTCCTGGGATAAGAGGCCTCTGGGGGGCATGTACTCCTCTGGAATTTCCAGGCCATGCCAGTAGGTGAGGGAACAACTTCCAAAGGTGGCTGAGAAGAAAGAAAAGAGAAGCAGCCAGTAGATGGCTCCTGCCAGCCAGGAGAGCTGGACGCTGCTCTACACTCAGTCACCAAAGTCTCGATTTCCTTATCTGTAAAATGGGGCGAGTGGTACACACATGGCAGAGCCAATGTGAGAAGCAGTAATAGATATGTTTCCTGACATACAGTAGGGGCTCTAAAGGTGCTGGCTCTGTACATGGCAGCTCCTTTAGTGACAAGCCCCTCTGCCTCATTAGTTTGCTGAATGCTGTGTGTGACTCTGGGTTCTGCTTCCCCTCCTGCTGCCTCCACTCCTCTTCCTCTTCCCACACCCTCAGGCAACCTGGGGCTCCAGGCACATCCAACTTGAATCCCTAAAGTGGGCCTGCCGGTAGAGAAGCCAGGCCCTGTCCCAAGGTGTCCCAGCCAGGCTGGGCCAGGATGCCATCTGCTCAGACTCAGCAGTGGAACCTAGGCTGATCTGTGGAGTCACTGCCCCCCACTTGAGTCCCCAGGCCATGAAATTGGCGCTCTGGCCTGAGCGGTCACCTGCTCCGAGCCACGGGAGGCCCAGCGCTCGACCTTTCCCTCCCAACGTCATTTTCCATCCTGCTGCGTTTTTGGCCAGGCCTGAAACACTTCTCTGGGGCAGCCAAGGAGGATTGTTCCAAGGCTTGTCATTGTTTCAGGATCAGGTTGCCTGAGCCTCAAGAATCCAACAGAAACCAGAACCTCCTCTGAGTCACAGGCACCCACAATGAGGCCTTGAGTGGACAGTGGGGGCTGGGTGGAGGGCAGTGGCTTTCTTGCCTCCTTTGGGGCCCAGAATGTTTTAGCATTGTCCTCCCCGCCTGCAACTGAGCTCTGTTTTTTGTAGCTCAGGCCAAGTGCCAAATTGGCACCATGGTCTGGCCCCTAGCCTGGGCCTTGCTGCGCCTGAGCCAAGTCAGAGGGGAAGGTGGCGGCCCCTCTCAGGCAGGGAGAATGCCACCTTCCCCCAGGGGAAAGGAGGTTTCCAGGCTTGGGGTTAGTGCTGCTAGACATACAGAAACCCTTTCAGATCTTCATGGTCTGTGTGTCAAGACAGAGGATCCCAGGACCCCAGGACCCCAGGACCCCAGCCTCACTGCTGTTCCACCCTTCAGCTCCCTTCCCAGGTCCCTATCCATCATCTGAGACTGGACCCTTGGAAGCTCATCACTTGGGGCCTCTAAGCCACCTTTTGACACCTGTATCCCACATGTATTTTGAGGAGGGGATTAGTGGCAAGCCATCCACTGGAGGCTCAGCCCCTTACCCCACCCACACTCTGGACAACTTAGCTCTAGAAGTTAGCTCATGGTCAGTGGTCAACAAATGAAAGCCATTCACTAGCCCCACATTTCTTCAGGCATCTGGTGAATGGCCATGGCTTTAGGTGTGTACTGTCAGGGGCCCAGCCTAGCCCCAGCCCGGCTGCTTGGTTAATTATGTCCTACTGCGACACACTGCCCTGTCACATCACAGCCAGTGGGAGGCTGAGCACTGCTCTCAGGACCTGCCATAGACCTACCAGCCTCCTGTTCCCTGGAAAATGTCCTCAGGTGTGGAGCATGGCTACTTCTCCTGGTGCTCCCAGCACCCCCCACTAGGGAGGGAGCAGGCAAAGGAGGGGCTCTGGCTTTAAGCCAGGTCCCCAAGAGCAGGGCTGTCTCTCCTGGCTCTGCCACTCCCTTGGCTTTTCCTCCAGCACAGCTTTTTAGCACCTCGGTGGAATCTGACTTGTCGTAGCCTTACTTCATGGTCACTTGCATTGATTAAGCACCTAGTGTATACCCAGGGCTGTTCCCATGAAACAGAGCAGATGGAAGAGCCTTTTGGTCACAAAAAAAGCATTTGCAGTTCTAGATACATTATTTTGATCCTTATGGCCCCTTCTGGGTGCAGAGTCTATGTAGTGTCCTGTTTTCCAGATGAGGAAGGGGAAACCTGTGTGAGGTCACTTCATTGTGAATCAGAGTCTAGCAGAATCTGAATCAGAAGCCATCATCTCTTTTGTGAGGGTAAGTGGCCTCCCTCTTTTTGAGAGGAGTTTATGGCTGAGTTTTGGAGGCAAGATGATCTAGGTAAGAGCCCTGTAGAACCACTGAAGCCAGCCAATAATCATGCATACATAATCATGGGCACCTCTTAGCTACCTTTCCTGAAGACAGGGGAGGGTCTTGGTCACAGGGCCCTGGGAGCAGTTGGTGCAGCTGAGAGGAGGGCGGCCAGCTGAGCTGGTCTGAGGGGACGGCAGACACAGGGCAGCACCGTGGACAGTGCAGACCTGCCAGAGGGTGTGTCCTGCAGCAAATCAGGGTGGACTGTGGTAGAGGCTGAATGTGGTCTGAGTGAGAGGCAATGATACCACAGTGGATTTTGACCTGGGAAGTGGCCCCCTACACACACTCAGTCCAGAGAATCGTAGGGAGACGGCAGAGAGGAAGTGTCTCAAGTTAGAATGACTGAGTTCTCTGTATGGAAGGTGATGGGAGCCTGGAAATTGCATTTTAAATTGTGGAGTCAGCCAGGTAATTCAGTAACGAGCATAGCACGTCTGACTTGTAATCACCATAACTTATTCTGCACAGCAAAGTTCCCCAGGGACCTCAAACTCTTTTCTCCTTCCTCTCCTTTGGAGAATGGACTTTATCCTATTCAGTGGCAGCTCCTCATTTCCAGTGTCCTTGGTCAGCAGGTCTGGCAGGACCTTACAAGCTCTCACTCTGCACGGACCAATGAGGGCGGCCCCTACCTGCCCTCCTAGTCTGGCCTGCAGTCTCTCCTCCCACCCTCCTTCCTCTCTGGCTGGTATGTCAGCTGGTGATCAGTTTTGCTCTGTGAATTGTAGTTAAAGTGAAGACCTTCCCTCTCCTGAGAGAAGGTCTGTGCCCCTCCCCTCCTTCCCTCTTCTTAGCACTTGGGCTTCTTCCTCTGATCAAAATCTGCTCCCTGGACAGATCAGAGAGCAAACATTTATTTTCCTTTAGGCCCAGTATCTCGGCTTGATCGTCGTTTTATCCTCAGCTAGTAGCCATAACACTTGGCATATAGTAGGTGCTCAGTACATTAGAAGAAGACTTTTTTTTGACTGAAAGGATGGATGGATGGAGTGATGGATGGATGGGTGGGTGGGTTGGTGGGTAGATGGATGGATGGATGAATAGGTGGGTGGGTTGGTGGGTAGATGGATGGATGGATGAATAGGTGGGTGGGTGGGTAGATGGATAGATTGATGGGTACATGGATGAATGGATGAGTGGGTGAGTGATAGATGAATAGATGAATGGGTAGATGGATGGATGGGTGGATGGATTGGTGGGTAGATGGATGGATGGATGGATAGATGGTTTAGCAGATAGTTGGGTGGATACATAGATAAATGGATGTGGGTGTGTAAATGCTCTCCAAGGCAGAAAATCATCTTAAAACATCCCCTTGGATTAGGGACAAGTGGGGTTAGGGTCCTGCTTCCCTGGACCCCCCTGGGTATGACTCTTTGTCTCTCTGGGCTGTGAGTGGTAGGAAAGTAAGTCAATTAAAGTAACCAGAGCACTCACAACCCCAGGAGGTAATGTGTGGTCTGGGGCAGGATAGCTCCAGGTGAGGGTGAGCAGGACATAGCAATCTCGTGGGACCCAGGTGTGAAAGCCTGCTGGAGAGCAAAGCCTCAGTTGTCACTTTACAGGGGCTCAAACCCCCCAAGATAGTGTGGCTGTCAGCACCTCTCTGTTCTAGCTGCAGACACCAGACAGCTTCTACCTCCTGGGCCCCACTCTTTTTTTATGGCTATACCTGTGGCATATGGAAGGTCCCAGGACAGGGATTGAATCCAAGTCTTGGCTGCAATCCACACTGCAGCTGCAGCAACACCAGATCCTTAACCTACTGTACCAGGTGGGGATTGAAACTGCACCCTTGAAGCAGCCTGAGCCACTGCAGAGACAACACAGATCCCCCTGCACCATAACGAGAACTCCCTGGGGGTATTTGTTACTGAGACATAACCTAACTTACCATGGCAGGTTCAGGGCCCACATACTCTCAATAATCCTAGAAAAATCACCTGCTTTTCCTTCCAGGCATGACCAGGACATACTGATTTTCAGGTTTTTGGTGGCTCTGACCTAGGCTTCCTGGCCAATTCTTTCAGCACCTCTGTGGATGGCCTGACCCCTGTCTTGGAAAGCCCCCAAACACTTCCTATGGGTTCTAGCCTCAGCTGTAACAGTTCTTGCTCACAGGACTATGATTTCAAGCCAGGCCGAGGAATTGCAGTGAATACATGGCCTCCAGGGAAAGCTTCCCATGGAAGTGTGGGCCCCAGTTGGCATAAAAAGCTGTTTTCACACTTGCCTTATTTTTTGCTGTGAGCTGATGGTCTCCTCTGGAAGTGAAGCAGTCAGGGAGCAATCCCTTTCCCCAGGAAGGCATGTGTTAATCAAGGAGCTGAGAGGTGCCGCATAACCTTGCAGGCCAGGCCCTGCCTCCTCGTCTCTCTGAGCCCCGCGTGCGTGTCTGCACACCCCGTGTGTGGACAGGCCCTAAGTGCCTGCTGGCTCTGTAGGCCATGAAATGAGTACGCCCAGCTCCCGGCCAGTGGCAGGCTCAATGGGGAGGTGGTTTTTAACAGCCTCCTGCTTATTGATTTCTGTGAGGTGAGGTCAACTTCAACCCACTCTCCCGTGGAGAGAGGCTGGAAACCAATGCTCTTTTGTCCCCATCCACTTCCTGCAGGCTCTCAGCTGTGTGATCAGATCCCTGCTGCTGTGACCTTGGGCACATCATCTCGCCTGGGTCTCAGTTGCTCCCACATCCCTGTGTCACCTGGCAATGACATGCACTCAGAGCCCCCTAGGGGCCAGGCGGTAGGGTCGTCCATCCTCGCCCAGCCCCCACATAGGCACAGTTCTCACCCACTCCAGTTTCTCAAATGAGGACACTGAGGCACAAGGGGTCAAGTGACATAACTGAGGACACACAGCTGGTGGCTGTGGCACAGTGCCCACCTCTGTAGTGGCCCAGGATCTGAACACAGCCAGCATGGCTGAGACCCCACCCCTTACTGGGGACAGTGTGCCTTCCTGTACTCTGTGCCCTGTGCCAGTAGGCCCTCAGCCTTTATTATCACAGCCCCCCCCCATTTGTTCCCTGATGGGGGAGCAGCATAAGGGGTTGGGACTCACTGTGCATATAGCCATGTGGAGACCTGGCGGGGTGGCTTTCCTGTGGGCTTCAGAGCCTCATTGGGGGTGGGCAGGAGTCGCCAAGGAAAGGCTGTGGCCACAGGTGACAGGACATCATGAGAAGGCCTATTAGCCCACCCAAGGAGGTAGGGGACCAATCTAAGGCAGCAGTGACCACCCTGGCACCCCACACAGAACCCCAAGTGGTGGCTCCCTGGGAATGTACTGACCACCAGTGGGTGCCTGCCAGATAGGGCTGGGGAGACAGAGCCCTCTGGTGGCTCAGGTCAAGCATGGTGGCAAAAGAGGGAGGGGCCAGGCCCTCCCAGGAGAGGTTGGAGGAGTCTGTGGCTGGTGGGTGTGAGGAAGAGGAGCAGCCCTGGGGGGGAGGCCCTGGACTCATTCTCATGTGCCAACAAGGACCGTGGATATGTGGGGGCGGGGACTGCCCAGCTTGTGGGGTCCTTTTCTCCTTCCTCTGGAGCCCCACATACAGACTGATGATGGAGCATGATCATGAATGCTGGCAACATTGGCTGGGCTGGAAGCAGACCCCTCACTCAAGGGGGCCCCTCCAGGGCCTCTTCCCTTAGAAGTGGACTGTGGGCTGTAACTGGGAGGGGCCTGGAAAGTGGTGGCTGTGTGGCAGAGGGTGAAGGAGTTGAGGGCACATGCCCTCCCGTTCCCCCACATGCAGGAAGGAGTGCACATTGGGGTGCTGAGGGTAGGAAATCCCCCACACCCCTTCAACCTTAAGGCTGCCCCCCGTCCCCCAATTTGGATTCCTGGGCTTTGTCTCTGCCACTTCAGCACTGGCCCTGGGTCCCTGCTGAGAGCTCACAGCTCCTCCACGTCCTGTCTGTGGCTCCAGCTCCACTGACTCCTGCCCTGCCTGCTGGGTGCTGTTTCTCCCCGCTGCAGAGGAATGGGCACCTAGCACTTCATGCAACCTCAACACATAGGAAATCCCCTGTAGGCAGGGGTGGCCCCTCGTGGGTGAGCCCAGGACATGAAAAGGCCATGAAGAAAAGGAAGGGACATCAAAGATAGAGAGAGGTTACTTTGGACACACTCATGCCTGGAGCTGGTTTATGCCCGGGGAGCCCAGGGGATGTGTGTCAGGCACTGGGGCACTCTCTGGTCAGTTCCCCCTTCTCAAGGGGCCACAACCAGCAGGACATTGCTGTCCCCTCCAAGCTGTTAAGTGGAGAACTATGAGAGGAAACAGGCTGGGGTGGCTGTGAACATTACTGAGCACAGGCCTGAGCCTGAGACAGTGGCCCTGTGTCTGAGAAACCCCCTCGGCCTTAAAAGCATCAGCATGGGTGCTCAGCTTTCAGGAGACTTCCTGGTTTGGCTCCTCTCATTCCACTCCCACCTGTGTCCTGACAGAGGGGTGGGGTGGGGGGGACAGAGGCAGTGAAAGACCACACGCAGGGCAGGTGAGAGAGGCCCCCTGTGGGACAGCATGGCTGGGGACCAGGCTCCTTTGCCACATGATGGCCAGATTTACCCCAAGACTGCAGTTGAAATGGAAAATTTAGAAAATCAGAGCTGTCGTGGCCCAGTCTGCCTCTCCCCCCTGAGCAGGATGTGCTGGCATCCACCTGGCTCCTGGCTGGGCTCTGGGGGCTCTTGGCAACTTCTCCCATGGCAGGGACTCCAGAGAACCTGGGGGCAAGTGGCCATGAGCAGCTTCTCCTCCTGGCTGGAAGGGACAGCAACCTGTGATAACCCCCACCTTCCCACCCACAGAACAGATAGAGAACCAGGAAGGTGCCCCATTGCCAAGGGGTCAACCTCACCTGGCACTGGGGGGCACTAAATAACACAAGATTCAAAGAACCAAGCCCAGAGCTGGTCCCTTGTCCCTCTATTACCTGCATCCTGATGGCCAATTGGCCAGCCCTGGGACAGCCTGACCAATACCGGACCAATACCTAATACCAATACCTAATACCAATACCAATACCAATACCAATACCTAACAGCCTCCACCATACACCTCAGTGGCCACCATGCAGAGCCCAGAGCATGGGAAGGAGGCCTGTCACAGAGGGGTTTATATTCTTGTCACGCACTCACAAATAACTACTTTTTAATTTTTTCAGAGCTTATACCTTGGGCTCTTATACACAATCCATCTTCTTAAAAGTCTCCCTGGGATCCTTGGATAGCCTCAAGGCCACCTGTTTAAAACAGCACCACTACCCCTGCCCCTGCCTGGATTCACTCTCTCTCTGTCTGCTTTATTTTGCTCTGTATATTTGTTGCCAGAAGTGCTCTTGTATTCTATTTATTGATCTTATTTAGCATCTCTCTCCACCCCTACTAGCAAGAGAACAATGTTGTTAGGAGGGAGTCACGTGGTCTTTATTGTTTACTCTGTATACTCAGAACTTAAACTGTGCCCAGAAGGCCATAGGCACTCAACAACTATTTCTGGAGGAGTTCCTGTCATGGCTTAGTGGTTAACGAACCCGACTAGCAACCATGAGGTTTCAGGTTCAATCCCTGACCTCACTTAGCGGGTTAAGGATCTGGCATTGCCATGAGCTGTGGTGTAGGTCAAAGATGTGGCTCAGATTCCATGATGCTGTGGCTGTGGTGAGGCCAGCGGCTACAGCTCCAATTGGACCCCTAGCCTGGGAACCTCTATATGCCGCAGGTGTGGGCTTAAAAAGACAAAAAAAAAAAAAAAAAAGAAATATTTCTGGAAAGGATACATTTCTCAGGAGAGGATGACACTTTCTCAGCAGGGAGGGAAGGAAGGATCCCAGGGTCCCCAGCACTCCTAGGAGCTCCCTCCTGGCATCCCCTGCCCTGGGCTAGACTCAAGTGCACTCCCTTCCTGGTCCTCACCCAAACCAGGGAGACCCTGGGCCTGGACCCCCAGCTCCATGGGAGGACCTTCTCCAAGCGCCCAGCCAGTTCTGGCTTCCCACCTCCCCTGTGCTCTTTCTGGCCATCTGTCTTCATACCCATGCAGGCCTGCCACCTTTACCCAGCAGCTGGTCAGACCTGCAAAGTCTCCAGCCCTGCCCTGGACCCACAGGACCAGAGTCTACATTTTAACAAAATCCCCAGGTGATACAAGTGCTGGTTCCAGTTTGAGAAGCCCTGGTGGCCTGCCCACAGATGCCCCCTTCTCCCAGCCTAGGAGAAACGCTTTGCTGAAACTGTCTTGATTTCTTTCTTTCTTTCTTTCTTTTTTTTTCTCTGCAGCTATTGAAACAGACAGTGCCCGCGGCTGAGGAGGACGGGACTTTACTGTGCGGAAACGTGAAGGGCAAACCCAGCAATTAGCCGCAGAGAGTGGGGAGGCGAGGCAGGCAGAATGGAGAGCTAGGGAAACAGAAGACTTAATTGCAGGGTGTGCCAGCCACGGGGATGTGCAAGGGTGAGGCAGCATTAAGGCAGCAGCCACCTAGGCGTGGAGGGATGAAGGGGTGGGGCTCTGTGGCAGGCATGGGGAGAACATGTGAACCCTGCAGCCCAAGGGCCTCCTTGAGGCTGGACCCAGCCCTCCCCAGGCTGCCCCAGGCCCACTGGGCCTTTGTCTCCACTAGGCCAGACCCCTCACTGCCCCATTCTCTGTGAATGACACCCAGGGGACACTGCCCCAGCTACCTGCAGAGGCTTCTTGGCAGAGGGGTAGGTCAGACGTCTTACAGGAGATGGTATTTGCCGCATCTGAATTGGTTCCAGAAAGGTCTAGGCCTTCACAGTGATACTAAAAGTGGGGTCCCCACACTGGGGGAGGGGGTTAAGAAGGGTGGTGGAGGCAGCCACCAGGACAGAATGGAGGCCATCCTGATGGGCTTCCCACTCTGTGCCCGCCCCACCCCCCACCTCCCTCACAAGACAGCTCTGCTCTTGTCTGTTTTATATGTTAGAATTCTGAATGAGGCTTCACCGAGTTCTTGCTGCTTTAAAAAAAAAGAGAGAGAGAGAAGGAAAATGCATGAATCCTATGGTTCTGTCTCATTTTGTACAGGTAAGTGGTCTACCCCATTCAGTTCTGTAAGAAGTACCTTCTGTTCTTCCTCCCCCACTTCAGGGCCTCAGAAAAGGGGAGCCCATGTTTAGTCTCCTTGTGCAGTTGACCAGAGTCTGCTGATTCCCATGCCTGAAAGATGAGGAAGCACAGTGTCAGGGTAATTACCTCCCCAGAAGACACTCAGAATTTAAGGGGTGAGCTGGGCTGGGCATTCAGATCCGCAGGGAACATCTGAGCACAGAAGTGCCTCTGGGACACTTAAAGCCCAGGTGACTTCACCCCACTCCCTCCCAGCCTCTTCTTGCTCTCTGTATTCAGATGTGCTCTGCCTACTGTCCATCAGTCATTGTGATGGGCAGGTATCACGCTGGGCGCTGGGGTCAGGACTTGGGAGGCCCTCCAGGGCTTTAGAGTCTTGCAGGGGAGCCAGACAGGGAACAACAGTGGATTTGACTTCATTCTAGATCAGTGCTTCCAAGGAAAAGTGAATCAGTTGGGGCCAGTAGGGGCTTATCATTTGCAACTCAGTCCCCACTTCCCAGAGGGTCTGCCCCCCACATGGGACACCTCAGCCGTCTCAAGCTGATAAAGCCCAAGCCCTCCTTCATGTTCCAGGCAAGGCCCACTGTTTCCAGAGCCTACGCTGTGCCCCCAGTGACAGGATGCTGCCCCCCCCCCACGAGGAGAACCCAGTGCCCCCCGTGCCCTCATTTTGCAAGCTGCCTCTCCTCTGTACATGGGTGGGCCCAAGAGCTCTTCTGCCACATAGAGCTGCAGCGGGATGAGCCTCCGAGTCTGCTTTGAGTGTGACCCTGGGGAGACTCGTAACTGCTCAGTGACCCCCTTTCCTTTTATATAAAACAGGAAGATAGCACCCAAAGCTCCCCCAGTGACAACCGGCCTGACCACAATGGCCTTGTGCTCTCCCTCCTGTCCCAGACCCTTTAGTACTTTCTCCATGACAGATGGACAGTGCTGCATTTGACCTTGGGGAGTGGGGAGAGGGGCTGCCTGCCAGGGCCACCTTCATGGAGTTTGTCAAGTCCTAGGCCATGGGGACACTGGCGAATGGTCTGGCTCAGCACTTCTGTCTTTGGGGACTGTCCCCAAACACCATGGTTCTAGGGTTCTGCCGCCCCAGATGCCTCCTGCTTCCACCGCAAGGGTACATATGATCTCTAGTATCTTATCCTGGGCACTAGGCTGGCATAGCAGGAGCTGGAGGCCAAGGACAGTCTATCCCTAGTCTCTTGTGCTCTGCTTCCAGGGAAGCTTTTCTAGAGCAGGAGAGTGAGGTCCATACACAAGTGGAAGTGGCCAGTCCATCATCCCTGAGTTGTCTGAGCCAGTTCTCAGCCAAGGGACTTTGGCTCTCCTTGCTGCCCACTAGCTTGGCCTTCCCTCCCCTCCTCTAACCACCTTCTCTGCCTTTTCCCAGGATGGCTGGCTGCCTGGTTTGGAGAGAAACACCCTCTTGCTTTTCTGTGTTGCCCAGTTCATGTGCCCAGCCTCACGCCAGGGCTCTGCTTTGGACCCATTTAGAGTGGGGCCTGGGCATCAGGCAGCAAGGTGAGACCACCGCCCATGGGTTTGGGGGGTGGTCAGGAAGCAGAGCTGGATGAAGAGATCAGCCCCATTGCTGCCCCGGGAGTCCCCAGATCCCAGCCCTGGATGACCAGGGAGGGAGATGAGATCATCAGTTGCACACAAGACAGTGTCCTTAGGGCCAGAGACCCCACAGAGCCATCAGGGTGGCCCCTCCCCTCCCAGCCCCTTGCTTGGTGGTGCCCATGCCCCTCCCTATGTTCCAGATCACTGCTTCTGGCTCACATCCCCTGTGTCTCCTCTGGCCATGGGAACACCTGGCATCTTCTTGTGCCAGGTTCCGTGCTGGGTGGAGCAGGACAGCAGCCAGTCTGGAGCCTGGACCCTCCCAACGTCTGGAGTCAGGAGGTAAGGAGGCCTGGATGAGGAGTGGGTTTAACACTGATTCCCCAAGGCCAGGATCCACGGAGGCCTGTCCATCCATCTCTGGTTATAAAGTCTTCTTCCCCAGAAAATAGCAACTTTGTCCTTGAAACCCGGGCTTGGCCTCCTCTTGCCTCTTGAAGCATGTTTAGCCATGTGTGAGTGCTTTTTCACGGGTGGAGAGATTAGCAGCATCTAACCCTGACCCCCTGAGACTTTTCCTGAGTCATCCTGGGCCTCTGGGCTGCCCGGAAGGGCCAAGTGGCTAATCTAGCCTTCCCCTCCACCCTCCTGTTGTGTCTGCTCCACACACAGTGCAGGGACCCAGAGTTACTGCATGACAATATTTTAGTTTAACCTCTGCATTCCCACCCAGCTGTGCCAGCTGTGTAAGGACCCTCCCTGTGAACGTACACTGTAAAGCAGGTGGCAGGGCAGCTCCTCACTGTGGAGGTGGAGAAGGGCCCAGTGCTGCTATTTCCCTGGACATATCTTATTCCCAACTGCCCAGGATAAAAGCAGACCCATCATTATCCCCCAAACCGAGCTGGCCCAAGACCAAGTGTCCCCAGACCCAGGCCGTGGGTCCCCACCTGGGGCGGGATGGAGGTTCCTGTCCACCTCCCCTGCCCCCACCCCAGCCTCTAAGAAGTTCTGAGATAAAAAAGGAGTTAAGGGGGGGAGGTACCCCCCAAAAAGGCCTGTGAGGATGAAAGCCCGAATCCAGTCTTTCCACTGAAAAAAGACTTCCATTTGTTCTTGGATAGAGTTTAAAGAAGAACAGAGTATTGTCCTTGTGAAATGGCTTCATTTTAAGCCTTTACTTTGGGGGGTTTGTTCTGGTTTTGTGCTTTCTCTCCTCCCTGTGGCCGCTGCACATGAAAGGCTGGGGTCAGGCCAGGCGTTGAGGGTGCAAGAGCGGCTGTTTCGCTTTGATTTATCCAAGAACAGCAGGACGCTCGTGTTACCTGGAGATGTCTGGCTGTCTCCTTCAGGCCAGTCCCAGACTTTGTGGAGAATAATTCCTCCTTGAAAAAAAAAAACATGACAATTCCCATTAAATGTTTCACATCGTCCATGCCAAACTCAAAGCTCAGAAAGAGGGCTTTGAAGGCTTTTCACCGAACAAAAATAAAATCCTTCGCAAACGCTAGAGAAATGTTGCTGAAATAACTCCCAGGTATGTGAAGAGCTGGGGTCTGTGAGCAGCAGAACAGCATCCCTGCACCCAAGGGCGGGGGCTGGCGAACAAATGGAAGAAATTCAGAACATGACTAGAAGAATGGCTGCTTCCTAGGAGATTTCAGGAATTTTTATGATTTGAACCAATTCTGAGCCTGGAGACTAAACCTGACATGCCCCAATCCAGTTTATTCATTCATTTATTCATCCACTCAGTGAACATTTATTGAGTGTCTACTATATTCCTGGCATTGTTCTAGGTGCTGGAAATGCAGCATTAAGCAAAACGATTCCTGCCAGCCATGCTCCTGACATCAGCTTCATGGTCCTATAAATCCAGATAGAACATGTGACGGTTCTCTGGGGCACACACCTCAAAATGTACCCTGCAGACAAACCGCCGGGGACCTTGTTAGAAGCAGAAGGTGATCAAGGAGTTAGAGAGGGGGAGGAGCCCTGCATTTCTAACAAGCTCCCTAGTGATGGCACTGCGCTGGCCCATGGGAAGAGCGCCAAACCCACTGTTCCACCTGCTTCCACTGGGTTCCAAGGGCTCTTTCATCTGTTGCATGAGCTTGGGCAAGCATTTCATGCACATTCTACCTCAATTTTCCCACCTATAAGAGAGAGGTTGAAGTAGTCCCCAATGTATAGAAATGTATTGTGGAAACAAATTTATTTCCTTTTCCCTTCCTTCCTTCCTTCCCTCCTTCTTCCTTCCTTCCCTCCTTCTTCCTTCCTTTCTTTTCCTTCCTTCCTTCCTTCAATCTTTCTTTCTCTTTCTTTCTTTCTTTCTTTCTTTCTTTCTTTCTTTCTTTCTTTTTCTTTCTTTCTTTCTTTCTTCTTTCTTTCGCTTAAGTCTGCTTGAAGTACATTTTTCCATCATTTGCTTGCACAGTCTCAGCGAGGCATCTTTGCAGCTTGCTCTTGTTCTGAATTTCCCTGTCTTTCCTGCCATCTGCTTGGTTTAGAAGGCTCCTTCCAGACCTGAGAAAGTGGACTGGGGCTCAGCTTTGTCCTCAAATGCCTCCCTCAGTGTAGCTGGACTCAGAGAGGGGAGGTTTCTCCACAGCACTGCTGCTGGGAATTGCATCCTGGGTAGCTGCATGGCATCTGGGGGCCGGAGCAGACAGCATAGACTGTGGCATCACAGAGGGACCACTGGGACCATCCAGAAAGATGGAAGCACAGAGAATGATTCAGCATCCAGTATCTGGGGTCAGGCTGCCTGGGTGAAACTTGTGGCTCTTCTGCTGAAGATCTAGATGACCTCAGGCAGGGTACTCAACCCCTCAGTGCCTCCTTTTATTTATGGGTAAAATTGGCTCATCCACTCCCAAGCTTGCTTCTTCTTCCATTTCTTTGTGTTCTTGAGCAGACCCACAAGGGATATGTCAGGGGGCCTCTGTCCCAGGCAAGTGGCTTTCAACCTGGGGCTTCAACCCCCTAGTGGATAGGTTCGTGAAGTAAATGCTTCTGGTCATGGTCACATCGACACATCATAGGGACTGATGTCAATCTCAGTTCCAGTGGAGATTGAAATGTCTCCATGAGTGATACTTCCAAAGGTGAAAAAGTGCAAACTTAACACCATGACCCACGGGGCAGGGCAAAGACACGTCCAATGAGGCCCAGGCAGGTGTGGCTGCCTCCCCAGCCTTCAGCATCCTCCCGAGGGCCACAGCAGGAGCCCTGGTTCTCAGTGGGCATCCATACTTGCCTCTGACTGGGTGGGCAACCACAAAGGCAAGCCCTTTAGTCTCAGGGATTTCTGGCACAAAATGAGAACATTGGGATGATGGTTTCCAGCACCAGCGAAAAGCCGGTTTTCTGTGGACCAGAGTCTGGAATATCTCTGCAGCAGGGAGGTGGGACATCACCTTGGTCCAGTCCCATCCAAAACCAACACAGAGGCTTCCTCATCTGTAGTACCACATGGAATATTTGAGACACTCAGAAAGTATCCTTTTTTTAAAATCTGAAATTCAGTTTTAGCCAGATTCCTATATTTTATCTGGCAACCCTACCTCAGACCCCTTCTCTTCTCGAGTCTCTGCCCCTAGTCCCCACCCTGTTTTATCCCCTCTCCCAGCCGACATGCCCTTCTTTGGTTAGGGGATGTTCTGTCTTCTCTCTATACTATTATTAAGATACAAACTCTGTGCTTATCTTGGACTTCCTTTTTGATTGCAAAAAGCTCTCTTGGGTTTCTTTTTAAAGCACGTAGCCTGTATCTTGTCCTTTTCATTCTCACTATAACTTTCCTTCTTCTGAAAGCAGTGAGGGTGTGCCAGCCTCTGACCGACACTAGGGAAAAGGTTGGTTGTGAAAACTTGAGGAGAGGAAAATTCCTGGATGAATCTTTTGAGACACTGCCTCCCTCCACAGTGAACAATGGATGGATGGAGCTGCCATTCCTGTGGGGTGAGGGCAGGGTGGTGAGGAGGTAATTAAACTGGGAACCCAAGGGTGTAGACGAGGTTTAATGGTTCTAAAACATCTTGATTGCAGTCTGGCTGGGTGAACTAGTGAGGCCTGTTTAAATATTTAAAATAATATTTAATAATTTTAATAAGTTCGTTTTTGGAAAAGGAAATGCTTGCCTGTTTTATATATATAGTTTTTTTTTTTTTTTTTTTTACTCAAATGGCACAAAGTGGTGGTGGGTGAAGCTGCACTCCTACCCCATCCCCAAGCCCTTTGTTGACTCCCTAGAGACCAACACGAGGGCCAGAGCCTTTTGTCCAGCCAGACACAGATTGTGCCCCTTGGAACATTTGTCCTTGCCCTTGGGTGCGTTTTGGGCACAGGCTGAAGCTTACAGTCTGCCCTGCTCTGCTGCTTCCTTCTCTCACCCTTCTATCTTTGTTGTTGTTGTTGTTTGCTTGCTTTTTAGGGCCTCATATGGCATATGGAGGTTCCCAGGCTAGCGGTCAAAGCGGAACTGCAGCTGCCGGCCTACACCACAGCCACAGGTACTCGGGATCCAAACCATGTCTTCATCCTACACCACAGCTCATGGCAAGCCGGATCCTTAACCCACTGAGAAAGGCCAGGGATCGAACTTGCATCCTCATGGATACTAGTTGGATTTATTTCCACTGAGCCACCATGGGAACTCCTCACTCTTCTATCTTGGAGAGCATTCCAAACCTGCCTCATCTGAGGTCACCTTCCGATGGGTCACCTTTGGAGAGCAGCAGAGGAAGTGGCCTCAGTGTCTCTCCTGGGAGGGGGCCTGGCAGCAGACATCCATGGAATACTTGCATAGCCCTTGGGAATGCCACCTTCCTCCTAGAATGATTGGTCCATGTCACTCATTAGTATTTATAAGAGCAGGAGTTCCTCTGTGGCTCAGCAGTAACAAACCCAACTAGTATCCATGAGGATGTGGATTTGATCCCTGGCCTCGCTTAGTGGGTCGGGGATCCAGCATTGTCATGAGCTGTGGCGTAGGTCTCAGATGTGGCTTGGATCTGGCATTGCTGTGGCTGTGGTGTAGGCCAGCAGCTGTAGCTCCAATTCTACCCCTAGCCTGGGAACTTCCATATGCCACACCTGTGGCCCTAAAAGAAAAAAGAAAAAAAATTTACAAGAGCAATTAAAATTTAACTTTGCATTCAGAAGAGAGTTCGGCCAGTGGCACAGTTTTGAGATTCCATCTGATCTTTGCAAAGGTACTTACAGCTGTTTCTGCACACTTTTAATTAGTGTATACATGCCAAATTTTGTTTTGCCCCTCTTTAATATCACTGCTCATAAACATTTCCCTGAACTAATACGAGATCATATCTTTTTGATTTGCAATGGAAAAACTGTGTCACTATTTTTTCCATCACTCTAGCATCTATGAAGTTGATCTTTTTGCCAGGATTTCTCTCACTGGTATTTGAATACAAAAAGGAATGTGAAATATGTCATCTGAAAACTGCTGATTAACTATCAAAATGGCTCGGCTTTCACGTGCCCCACATGTAAAGGTTAAAATCAATAATAGTCGTGAATCTCCCCCTTTCCACTTCAGAAAACAGCAAGAGGAGGAACACCCCACTCCCACCCCATCTTTGTCACACATGCCCTTCCTGGCTCCTGGCATGGAAAGGATTAGTAAACTATGTCAAAGGCCAGGAGCCAAAAAATCACGCCCCCTGTTAGCCAGGAAAACATTCTGCTCCCCTGGCTGTGCCCTCAACCCAGCAGCTCTGACCCCCCAGGGGCACCTGGAATCATGAGCAAGAGAGTGGGTGCTTCTGTGGCCAACTCTCCCCTCACATTTGACTCAACATACTGGACCAGGTTGGGAAACAGTGTTCATGGCTCCTCCTTGGACAATGATGTTGCCAAATCTTCTGCAAGGCAGATGTCACCAGAAATCTTAAACATGAATCTTGACCTTTGTGCAGACACAGGCAATAAGAGATGTGATGTCACAGTGTCACATGTGGAGCTGAAGAAAGCTCCAACAATTGAAAGACATGGCAGAGGATGAGCTGGTGTCGGATCCTGGAGCCCACCCCCTGGGGAATGGCAAGTGGTAATCCTTTAGATGCTGAGTACCCAGGAAGGACCCTGGAAAAGGGCTATGGTGGCCAAAAGTGGAACACCAGTGGTGGTTACTGGCCATGATCTGGAAGGATGACTGGGCTTCAACACCCTATCCAGCCATCCCTGGGAGTACTGATTGGACACGGGGCATGGGTGTAACTGAAGGTGTGGGCTCTTGTGAGGGGCTCTCATCTTTTTTCTGCACTATCTCCCTAGACCATCCTCAGCAAGACTTGTATCTTGCAGAGATCCAACTCCACAGCAGGTTAATAAAAAGGGGTAACCTACTGAAGACTTTGGGGGGCCCAGGAGAGATGCCAGGCAGCATTCAGCAGAAGCTTCACAGTTCTTCAGGAACCACAGCCCTTCTCTCCCATCAGCAGCCTCTTCTGTTCTGTCCTCTGCTTCAGCACAGCCTCTAAAGACATTCTGAGGTGTCCTGTGCAACTCGGCCCTGACATGGTAACTGTATAATTTATATTTCAAACTGGGGTTCTCTGAAGTTGAAAAGAGGGCTATTAACACATCAGGTCCAAACCCAGCAAACCACTAGCTCTGCCTTATGCACCCCTCTTGGTGCAGAACAAGCCTGTGGTTTGCTAAAGAGGTTTGCTATTTCCTCCATTCTCCTTGGAGACAGGAACAGATTTCTCTCTGTGGGTCAATTTGGCTGCTAAGAAAATATTTACCCCCTAGACTTCCATGTAGGTTGTCAGAGGAAAGAAAGGAAATTTTATTTTTAAAATTTCTTTATTTATTTGTTTTTGGCTGTACCTGCAGCAGCAACCTGAGCCACAGCAATGACAATGCCAGATCCTTAACCCACTGGGCCACCAGGGAACTCCAAGAAAGGAAATTTTAAAATGGACATTTTGGAGGTCCTGTTGTGGTTTAGTGGGTTAAAAACCTGACTAGTATCCATGAGGATGCAGGTTTGTTCCCTGGCCTCACTCACAGATCTGGTCACAAATGCAGCTCGGATCCAGCAATGTTGTGGCTGTGGTACAGGCTCCAGATGCATCTCTGATTCAACCACTTGCCTAGGAACTTCCATGTGTTGCAGGTGTGGTCCTAAAAATAAAAAATAAAATAAAATGGACAGTGTGTGTATCAGGAATTCCAGTTCAATCTCATCTCACCTAAGACCCACAGGAAGATGGGATTTTTTTCCCCCATTTTATAGGAGATTGACTTGGGAAGGTCCCCACTGGTTGGCGGCGGGGCCAGGAACCTACCCAGCTGGCCAGTGTTTCTAAATGGGAAGAAGTGAGGTCTATTCAGAGAGCCGTTTACCCCCTAAAATGAGTGTTCTTCATAAATGACTCAACTTCATGCTGGTGACACTTAACCTTTGCCTTCACAGGCATTTTCCTTTTTCACATTGGACCCTTTTGAGATTTTTCATCAGTGGGCTGTTTTTGGCTGGTTTTGATAGCCACATATTATTTACATGCAAATTCACAGCAAGCAGTTCGCATGTAAATACTATACTAATTATTAAACTTCTATGGCTCATCAGAATGCTGTATCCTAATTGGCTGCAAGATTGCCGATAACCCACAATAGCCTGATTTGGAGCCGGACCAGTTTCTGCATCTGCATAATAAAAAGAAACAAGAGGCTGGGAGAGTGTACATCTATTTTATACGTGTTTCTTCAAGGTCAAATCATCTTTTATTCCCTTCTCAATCTACATATTCATAAAGACCTTTGTGCAATTAATGAGACAGAAGATTAAATGGTTGCAGATTAAGAACAAACCCTACTGTTCTAATTAGAGTAAAAGTTACTTAGTCAATCAGATTAGAATTCCAAATTCAAACTAGCTAATACAGAGGCAGAACAATGCCAACACACACACACACACACACACACACACACAGTGCCCCCAGCAGCAGTTTGCACACAGCCACCAGAGCCTGGGCAGGAAAGCCAGGAGCCCTGGTCACAATTTCTTCCTGTTTTGCAAAGGCCCTTCTGAAGAAGGCCCCCATTGCTCAGTGTCCCCAGCGATGGAAGAAGGGAGGAGAGCCAATGGATTTCCATCATACCACAACACGGCTATATTCCTTGAGCCCACTGGTGGTAGAAGAAGTAACAGGGTCTCTCCACATTGTCTGGGTGAAAGATTTTTTTTTTCCCCAGACTCCTCCTTGGGGAACCTTAGGAGTTTGGACAATCAATGAGACCTTCATAGACGAGGTCTTAGGCCACTGGGGCTGGATGCAGAGAGATTGAAGACACTGTTCCTTTTGTCAGGGAGCCTGCAGCTTCCTTTGGATGTCAAGACCTATGCATCTGGAACGGCAGGAAGTGGAGAAAGGTTTGGATCAGATTCTTTGCCTGGGTTCCACGGACTCCTCCAGCAGGGTTTCCAAAGTGTGCTCTGGAACCTGCACTGGAACAGCCTGGGACATGGGCCTAAGCAGAGGTTCCTCAGTTGTGCCCCAGATCAGCTGATAGGGCCTGGCCATCTGTATTCTGAACAAGCTCCACATGATTCTGATGCATATTCCCAAAACCACTGGCTTAGAAGATGCCTAGTTGGACTTCAGAGAACCCACAAACTCCTGGATACTGAAAACTTTTGTGTGTGTGTATGTTTATCTAGGAAGAGGTTGATAGTTTCCACTGCTCCTCAACAGTGGCCATGCCTCAGAGAGGTAAGCCCTGAGATAGAGGAAAGAGATTCGGCCAGCAGAACAAAGCCAAGCAGCAGACACTGGCCACCATATGACCCAGGATGGACCCACAAAACCCAGGTTAGTTAGAGGCTTTCCCTGTGCCATGAGGTATTGGCAGTTCTTTCCTTCCTATCCCAGTGGTGCAGGTGACAGCCCCACAGGAGCTCAGAGTAAAGACAGCGTGGCTTGGACAAGTGCTCTTCTGGCAGAGAGGGACTCTCCGGAGGAGGGTGTTTCAGGTGGGGGTGCATCCCTCATGCTGGCACACAGGTGGGGGTCAGTACAGCCAGGGTAAGAACCAGGCATGGCCTGGCAGCCTGGGAGCTCTGATGCCTGTCGATCTCCTCCTTTGTTGTGAAACAGGCCCAGTCTCCCCATCAATCCCTCATCATTGTCCCAAAACTTGGAGCTTGGTTCCATTTGCATCTGAAACAGGTGGTGCTTCTCTGCCTTTGAGCACCTCCCCAGCCCCAGGGAGCACAGAGTCCTCCCGCCTCTGCTCTAGGATCACTAATGAGATCACGTCTGCCTCCTGGGAAGGGCCGATTATCCTGCTGCTCTGGGTTATTACCCTTTACAAGTGGCACTCAGCCTGCCCAGCTGTCTGCCCGCCCCAGGCCACACACACCTGGCCAGGCCAGGGCAGCTGCCAGGAGCCATTCGTTGGCAGCTGACTCCTTAGCGGACACAGCCTCCAGAGTGGGAGGAATTGGGTGTGGGAACGGCACCGGGCCTGCTTGTGCCTCGGGGCCAGTCACAGGAGTAGCATGTCCCCTCCTGGGCCCCCTCCAACCTGCTCCTCCTGGGTGGTGGGTGGGGACTCTGCAGGCCCTCAAGGCCAGGGGAGCGATCCTCCCTGTGCAGAGGTCCAGGTGTCTTAGCTGGGAGGGCCTGCATTCTGTAGAAGGCCCTGAGGCCCCTGCCTTGCTCTGCATGGCAAACCTCCATCCGGGCCCATGGGAGCAGGAAAGGGAGGCAGTGACCTTCTCCACACAGGGCTGTGTCCTGAATTTGGCCCCACTCAGCACAGGGACTTCGCCACCATCCTTGAAGCTACAACCAGCCTTCTGGGATTCCCCTGTTGGTCCCTGCCTTTCCCTTGGGTTGGTTCACTCCCAGTATGGGGTCAGGGTGGGAGACAGAGGAAGGGGCACCCAGGAGGATTCTCAGGGTACCTGGGACACACCCCACCATCCACAGGCTAGAGGACTAGAAATCTCAGTGGCAGGGACCAGGTCGGCTCTTCCCCATCACGCCTTCCCCACCTTAAACTCCAGCCTCCCTTCCACCCAGCGTGGGCCCCGGGGTGACCATCTTCCTGCACCCGCACCCCTGTTCTTGTGCAGCTGTTCACAGCTCTCTGGGGGTCTGCAGGGCCTTCTGGGAGGTCCACGTGGTTGTCCCTGCCCTTGCCCAGTGAAGGACAGGCCCTCACACTGTGCCTGAACACCTGTCCTCTGGCTTTGATCTTAGTCCAAACTCAAAGCCTCACATATTGTCTTTCAGATTATTCAGTGGGGGAGGGGAGGGTAGAGAGGACAGTGGCCTGCATCTGGGTCGTGGTCTTCATGGTAGGTAAGGGGTAACAAGGCACCCAGATGACCCCCGCCCCCACATAGGGTCCAGGGAGTCAGAAGCCTAAAGCTGATAGCCCAGAGCAGGCCCCTCAGAGCCCCGGCATTTGCCTGCTGGAGCCGTGGCATACAGCACCACCGGGGGCTCAAACACAAGTCTGTCTTCTCATGTTGTGGGGGCCGGAGGTCTGTGATCAGAGTGTTCTCCCAGGGCGGTGAGGGACAGATCTGTTCCAGGCCTCCCTCCTTGGTCTGTAGCTGGCTGTCTCTGCTGTGTCCTTATGGGGGTCCTCCTTCTGTCTGTGACTGTTGTTCAAATTTCCTCTTCTGATAAGGACACTAG
The DNA here is from genome assembly GCF_016906955.1 of Phacochoerus africanus. NCBI lineage: Eukaryota > Metazoa > Chordata > Mammalia > Artiodactyla > Suidae > Phacochoerus > Phacochoerus africanus. The sequence continues at coordinate 140,143,753 of NC_062545.1, forward strand.
TTACAGTGGATTAGGACACATTTAACGACCTCATTTTAATAGAGTGACCTTTCAAAAGAATCTATCACCAAATATGGTTACATTCAGAGTTCCTGGGGTTAGGACCTCAACATATGAATTTTTTTTGTCCTTCTTATGGGCACACAAAAGTGCAGCAGATGGAAATTCCCAGATGGAAGTTCCCAGTACTAGAGCTTCAGCCACCGGCCTACACCACGGCCACAGTGATACTGGACCCGAGCCGCATCTGTAACCTGCAGTGAAGCTCGTGGCAACACTGGATCCTTAACCCCCTGAGCAAGGCCTTGGATTGAACCCACATCCTCATGGACACTATGTTGTGTTCTTAACCTGCTGAGCCACAGCAGGAACTCCTAACATAAAAATTTTGAAGGAAAACACAATTTAGTCCTGGGAAGGATTCCAGAGACTCACAATTTCTCCAGAGCTCACCAAACTCAGGGGCAGAACCTGCACCCCTTTCCTTGGGAGCCCCCATGTCCAGGTTGAAATCAGTGGTGAAGGAAGTAAGTGTGTATCTAGGCTTAAGAAAAGCCACTTGTTCTTGTAATTGGGAGATCATGGACCTCTGTGGTTGAGCCTCCCTTTCCAGAGGCCACTCGTTAATCTTTCTAGTTTACCTGGCGTCTTCAACCTTCTTGTTTGAGACTAGGAGGAGGTACCCCTGAGAAAGGCACACACCTGACCCGATTCCATGAAGCAAGTACCCTTATCCCCACTTTACAAAAAAGAGAAGTGAGGTGCAGGGTTGCCCAGGAAACAGAAGGGCTGGGATTAGAACCCAGGCCATCCAGTCCTGGATCTCATACTCTTATCCAAGAACTTGAAGAAAACATAGGAGATATTTTAAAATCTCAAAATGGGAAAGGCTTTTTAAAGCATGACACAAATTCAGAAATATTAAAAGATACACATTTAACAAAGAACCTCCTCCATGGAGTTCTCTGGTGTCCTAGCGGTTAAGGTGTTGTCACTGCTATGGCACGAGTTGGATCCTGGCCCAGGAACTTCCTCGTGCCATGGGTGTGGTCAAAAATGAAATAAAAGAAATTCCCTCGTGGCCAGTAATAGTAATAATAACAACCAATAAAATTAGACAAAAGGCAAAGGAAACACCAAGGAAAACCGTGGGTAATTTATGAAAATTACCACTTTCCCTCATATATAATGAGCTCTTCCAAGTCAAGAAAAAGTCTAATAACCCAAAGGAAAAATTAGGGGAAAAGAGAAAGAAAAATTTTGAAAATACACAGCTCACAGGAAAAATGGAAGTGGCTCCTAACACATGAAGAATCGCCCAAGAGTACTCACAGTTAAAGAAATGCTAATCAGACTCTGAATCTTCGTTTTTTTTGGGGGGGGGTTTGTTTCTTTTTTTTTTTTAACCTGTCAGAGTGGCAAAATGGAAGAGTCTTACAGGTCTAGTGTAGATGAAAGAGTGGAAAAGGGAAATTTTTCTACATCTCGGGATGGAGCCTGTTTTGTAGGTATCTAAGATCTTGAAGGATCTAAAGAAACTTGGCACTGCAAATCTCATTCTGCTCAGCAGTGCTACCTCTAGGCATCTACCCACAAACAGGTTTCCCAAGAGATCTCATTGTACCAGCCTTTGAAACAGTAAAAACCTAGAAACAACCTACATGCCTCTGAGGGGGCAACAGGGGATGAATTGTGCCCCTCTCTCACGGCAATAGAATTCCACACAGTGGGTAAAAGGATCACAGTTGATCTGAAAGTTCACATACTGGGGTGGGAGTAGGAGACATCTAGGATATATTTACCCTGGGAAAAGTTGAAATGCTGAGTGGTGTGTAGAAGCACGTCTTCCCATTGGTGTGAGAACAGGAACTGAGAAAGAGGGGAAGAGGTTTACCTTCCACTGTCTCCTTCTCTGTGTTCCAGGATTCTCGGAGTCCCCTGGAGGACCGGCCCCCCTGCGTGCCTGATTCATTAGGTCTGGGGCCGGCCCCTGAATGTGCATTTCCAATAAGTCTCCAGGTGCTGCTGCTGCTGGTCCAGGAACTAAACATAGAACTGCTGCTGTGATACCTGAGTTTTGGTACCATGTAGGTATTGGTTTTATAATTTTTAGAAATAATTTATAAAATAATCCCCGCTCCAGGACCTTGGCTAGCCTGTTCCTCTTTTCTGCAACCCTCGCCAACAGTTTTCACCTTGTGGTCAGAAACTACCCTCTGTGTCTAAACCCAGTCTCTGCTGCTTTAGTCTGCACGCCCCCTCCCCCATCGGGGTCAGCAGCTCGCAGGAGGGATCAGCCACATTCAGAACAAATCTGCCACCACCTGCTGGAAGATGGGGGCAGACGCTGCCCCTCAAGCCGTCTCCTCTCTAAGATCAAAGCCCCCCACCCCCTCACTGTCAGAGCAGCCCTTTTCTGGTTGTGTGATCACAGATCACAGCCTCGGCCTGCCCTCTCTTCCCACCAAGTTAGAGGATTGCAAAAAAGCAAGGTCAACACCTGTCCTGGTAGAAAGGGGCGACTTCCCGTGACTCGCAGAGGAACTGCTGTAAGACCAGCAGCCAAGTCCCAGGCTGGGAAGAGAGGTGCTTGCGAGGAAAATGGAGTCGTCCTTCAGAAGGTTTGTTCTGTCTGATGAACGTCATCTGGAATATCTCTGCTGCCATGGGAGAGCAGGGTCCCCAGGATGGCCCCCAGGTCACCCCCAGGAGTGGGTGCCAGTGGTAATGATCCACATTCCCTGCCCAGATGTTGTGGGTGCCCTCTGCCCTCCTGGCACCTAAGTAAGTGACCGTGTGATGCCCAGCTCCCTCCATTCCTGCACCTCTGTGAGGCTGGCGGCCACTGAGCACAGCCAGAGATCAACACCCTGCCAGGCACACAGGACACTATCCTGACAACACGCCTGAATGAGTGCAGAGGTGGGTCCCTAGGCGACCCCTTTCCAATGGAGGCACCTCACAGGCCCCACCCATGTGCCTTCAGGGACGGTCCTCCTTTTCCTCCCTCCTCTCCCCTCCTACCTTCCCAAGCTGTGACCCTGTTTCTCTCTTTCCATTCTCACCCCATCCTTGTTTTCAAAACAGGAAAAAGCATTTTGATTACGAAACATTTCGAGGGCTGTTTAGCTTTGCTGAGTGCTGGGCCTTTTGTTTTCCCTCCCTCTGGTTACTATCTCCTCCTGACAGGTGAGAAAGTGCTGACCAGGAATGCCTGTGGCAGCCAAGGTCAGGCCCCCATGCGACCCAGGGCACAGCGCCAAGTAGAGCCTGCTGCGGCTGCAGGGCAGAGATTGCAGTGACAAGACCCCAGCCCAGCGAGGCAGGCTGCCAGGCTCCAGAACCAGGGCTGTGAGCGGAAGACACAGGCACCCGCCAGAAAGCCACAGAGGTAGGGGGTTGGGAATTGAGATGGTGAGGAGCTCTGCAGTGGGGAGGTGAGTGAGGCAGGGTTTATTGTGGGCACTTTGACCAGACTTTCACCCCCACTCTGTACTGTTCCTACAATCATGTCCTCCTCCAATAGGCAGTCAGAGGATGTCATGGAAACCAATGCCCCAGGGCACAGGGACCCATCCCAGGACTCCTGTGGTGGTCTAAGGCAGATGTCTTTCTCCCAATGGCACAGTCCCTTGGGATATGTCCTGTACTTTACCAGACCAGGACACGGGGTGGGCAGGAATAGAAAAGCCCTGTTGTGCCCTGGTGGGGCTGAGGAATCCCACTATGGAGTGCTGTGACCTGCCTGGGAGCCCACGTCACCTCCCCCTCCAGTCTCACCCCCTGGGTTTTGATACAGGCAGCCCCTCTCCCCAGCTTCCCTGGCAGCTGGGCTCTGAGTGTGATCAAGTTAACCAGTGAGTTGCACGTGGCAGGCGGCTGGCATGCTGGGGATGGGATGGCCCCAGACAAGTCACTGCCCTTTCTCCTGGCTGCTTTCTTCTCTTCCTGCCTGAATGCAGAAGTGAAGCCCGGCTGGGGGCGGCTGTCTGGTGACTCTGAGGGTGGCAGAGCCCAGAGTTCAAAGGACCCTAGCCCATGGTGTCCCCTCACATAGCTCCACCAGCCCTCTTTGCTCTTGGCCTGGTGCTGGGAGACAACAAAACTCCTTTCAGGCTAAGTGGCCAAGGCCAGTTGTTGGCAGGGGCAGCTGAACACAAGTGCCAATGGTTGTGGAGCCCATCAGAAGAGAGGAGCCCTGGATGGCCATGGCCTTTGGTCTGGGGTGTGGCTCCCAGGACCTCAGGACCTACCTCTTCCCCCAACTACACACCCCAAAGCCTGGTTCTGGCCCACCACCCATTCTGGAGGCTGTTAGGAGCTGGGTGTGACACTGACCTGCCCTGATTCTGGTGTCAGCCACGGCTCTGTCCACCGCCTAGTCACTCTGCCTAAGGTCTTCCACACAAGCTCAGCTGTCAGGCAGATGGGAGGCCACTCCAGCCATTCCTTTTTTTTTTTTTTTTTTTGGTCTTTTTGCCATTTCCTGGGCCACTCCCGCAGCATATGGAGGTTCCCAGGCTAGGGTCCAAATGGAGCTGCAGCCACTGGCCTACACCAGAGCCACAGCAACGCGGGATCCGAGCCGCGTCTGCAACCTATACCACAGCTCGTGGCAACGCCGGATCGTTAACCCACTGAGCAAGGGCAGGGACCTAACCCGCAACCTCATGGTTCCTAGTCGGATTCATTAACCGCTGTGCCACGACGGGAACTCCTCTAGCCATTCCTTACCTCTGTCCTGCCACCCACAATGGTTGGTCACCCACACCTCTGTGTGGTCTCAGGACAGCTCTAAGGTGACTGGGGCAGTCACAGATGAAGTGACAGTTGGTGAAGTGACCTGCTGGGGACCTGTGGCCGGTGAATGGTGGAGGTGGAAATAGAACCAGCTGTTTGGAGACCTGTGGTTTTCAGAGGGGGATTCCTCAAGCCCACATCCAAATCACCAGGGACAGTGCTCACCGGGTCCTACTCCAGACCCACTGGATTGGGGGCGCCAGGGAATCTGCACCATCAAGCATCCCCCACAAACCTGGCATGATTCTGGTGTACCCCAAAGCCAAGGACCTTTCCCTCTGTGGAGCTGCCTCCCCAGGAATGAGGGGCAGACCTGTGAGACATCCTGCGCAGCCTCCACCTACAGACTGATGCTCTGGTACCATGTGCTTCAGAAAACAGTCTCTCGGCTGGCAAGCAGTTGAAAATCCTGACGCCCAAGCTGAACTTCAGACCAGTGAAATCTGAATCTCTGGGCATGGGACACAGCCATAGGCTTCTTTTTTAAAATTTCTCAGGTGACTCTAAGGAGGAAAACCACCTGGCCCCATGCTGTGTGGCGCCCCCTCAAATTTGTGGACCTCAGAATCCCCTGGAGAAGGGTTAAGCACAGATGGCTGGGTCTCAACCCCATAATTTCTGATCATTAGGTCTTGAGAGGGCCCAAGAGTTTGTATTTCCAAGTTCCCAGGTGGTACCACTGTTGGTGGACTGGGGACCACACTGTGAGAACCACTGGAGTAGAAGAAAGAAGGGTCAGAGGAAAAGCTAAGAGTGGTTCCATTTGGCTATTGTCAAGGCGTGACTTGCTCCAGTTGGCAGGTCTTATTAAGTGTTCCATGTGGCTCCCCAGGGATGTGTTCTCCCAAATGCAGCTGCTCAGGATGGGAACCTTTCTCTCATAACATGATTATAACCATATAGATAGAGAATTGGGACCTTGCCTCCAGGACCCCCAGGGATGGTTGAGCAGGTTGTACATGCCACAAATCCAGGGGCCATCATTCACATCATTGTGAGCTGTGCTTCCCTTTACTGTCAAGCCTAACACACTTCCCACTGAAAGCTTAGAGTGTCACCATGGAGATTTTCACACGATGCCTCAGAAATTCTACACCTACATTTGCTGTAACTTGTCTCCCCTCTGCCCCTCAGCATTTCCACAGGATCTCTGCTTCCCTGTGGCCACCAACCCTAGGCAGCTGACTTGCACGGTACAGGGGGCCTCTCCCCAACCCTGGGCCACCAGAGGCCTCCATCCTGGGAGCAAGTGCTCCTGGCCCCCATCTGCTCCACCCCTGGACCCTGTCACAGGCTGCTAGGCTGGGGCAGGAGCTCATGGGCTCCCTCCTCTGCCACTTTCATGCCGCTGATTATCCCTTCTCCACAGGAGATAAACCTGCCTGAGGAATTTGTTTTCTCTGGCAACACTTGCTGCATCCAACAGAACTGAGGGCTGAGTCACCAGCACCGGTTTCCTCTGAGCCCACCCCCGCCCCTTCCAGCCCCACCCCCACACCCCGTGGCCTATTCGGGCTTCTCCCTTTCATGAAGCACTTCCTGGCCTGACCTATGTGTCCTGGGTGTTTCTGTCTTGTGATTCGGGCCCAGCTGCCACCACATTCCTTCCGCGACACTTGGCCTGTGTAAGTGGGCACCCATGAGTGGGCAGGGGGATCTCATCGGAGGATGTTCTGTTTGGGGCCCTAACATAGAGCTCGTCAGCCCAGGAGCCTGGCTGGTAGGGACAGCAGTCTACACCCTGCCTGCCCACTTGCTTCGCTGCAGAGAGAGAGGGCAGGGGGCAGGGGACCTGGTGGGGAGAACATTGAACACACCCCAGAGTGTGGGGCCTTTGCCAGGTATGAAATCGTTGGGGAAAGAATGTCCAAACTGGCTGATGCCTCCCACATTTGTATCTCCTGCCTGGTCCTTTCCCCCGATCTCCAGGCTTGTAAATCCAACTGCCTCCTCCCCAGACTATCACTTCTGATTTCTACCTCCCCCACCAAAGCCACTCCTCCTAATAGTTCAGCAACTCTATCGTTTCTTAGCTCAGGCCCCAAACTATGATGACATGCTTGACTCTGCTATTTTTCCTCACCATTTGCATCCAAAGCATCAGCAAATCTAGCCTGTCTTTTTTTGCACACTTGAGTTTGTCCATGAGACTGTGGAATGTCACCAGTGACCCTCAGGGGCATGTGGGCACCATGAGAAGCCCTCCAACTTTTACCTTCTCTCCAAGACAGAGAGAAGAGCCTCCAGGCACTAGGCTTATGTTCTGGGAGGAGAATATGGCCCTCCAACCACATCCACTGTGGCAGAAGCAGCTGACTGGCTCTCGTGTTCCTGCTGGCACAGAGGCTGGCAGCATTCTTCTCCAAGTCCTGCACTTGGGGCAAGGCTGGGGGAGCCCCTGGGCTGGGAGGATCACCTTCTGGCAGACCTGGGCTCTGAGAGGCCAGACCCCATGGTGGCCAGGGCTGTGCAGCTCACTCGGCCTCTGCTGACCGACCCAGCCACACACTAAGTGCCATCAGTCTCATTCGTGTGAAAAAGCCAAGTCCCATATTTCTTTCAATCCCAGGATGGGAGGTGGGGATGACAGAGGGGAGATGGCACACGGATCAGGTCCCCTGGCAGCAGCTGAATCTTGGGAGCTGCCACCAGCTGCAATTGCTTGCCGCTGCTTTTAATTTCATGTTGAGAAGCCACGGGTGATGGAAAAAGAAATTGGTCCCTGTGGGCAGAATGCGTTTCCGATCTACATTTATTAGCACAGCTTCCAAAGGTGTCATGGACTGTATATGAGGCAGCTGCCTCTGGAAGTGAGACCTGGACGCAGGGTGGGAATGGTGGGTGGGGGCGGTCAGGAGGAGAGATGCTTAGGAAAAAACCTCTGCTGGCAAGGGACCTTTCTTTGGGAATTCTGAGCATTTTTTTTTTTTTTGCAACTCTCCTCCTCCCCTGGCAACCTCCTGACCTGTCCCTCTTTTCAAATCTATCAGGGCTCTCTGAGGGTCCATCCAAGCAGGTGTTCTCCTCCAAACCTGCAAGCCTGGGAATTTTGGCACAGGTGCACCTTGCCTCACATAATTGATGTGTGTCTAAAGACTTCTGTGTTAATTAGCTTTGTTATAATCAAATGCTGTTTAAAATGCACCAAAATGGTTTGCATTTTGAGATAATTCTACAGCCAATTCTTTGTTTTTAAAGGCTGTCCTAGCCAGTTATACTCAAATTCATGTCTTCTTTCCTGAATGGCCTTGAAAACATGGCCAGGACCTTTTATAGTTGACACTGTCATAGAAATTCACAAATGGAAGGAAACTCAGAAATTTTCACTGTGGTTTTTGAATGTACCCTCTCTCTCTTTTAGCCATGGAACTACCTATTCAAATTAAATCCTACTCGGAAGCTGAGTGAATAAGACAGAGGAGAGGGGAGCCTCTCCAGGTGAATTGGGGTAATAAACCCAGGTGGAAAATGTCCCCTCCACCCGACACCACTTGCAGCATCCTGTTTCCCCTTGAAGTCTCTAACACCCTATAGGATCCTCAGCTGGAAAATCCTCACTGTGAAAATGCCATGAGCCTTCTCTCTTACCTGCAGTTCTACCTCCAAGACTCTGAATACTTCCATTTGAGCACAAATGCTCAGCACAGCTTTATTTATGTCAGCAATTTTTTAAAGGAAAACAGTTTAGCTCCTGCATTGTCAGTGTAGATTATTGGGAGAATCTAGACTTCCACCCCTTCTTGGCAGTAATAGATCATCCTTTCCCCCTCCCACTGGGGTAGAATCTGAGGAAGGCTAGCAGAGCTGGAATTCCCACCCAGGGCCAGCAGTAAATTGAGCCCTTCTTCCCTCAGATGTGAATAGAAGCCAATTTGGGAAACTGGACTCCTACCACCACCTGGCACCTGGCAGTAATGAGGCAGTTCTCCCCTTCGGCTGCTTGATAAATCACAGAAGAAGCCAGCTAAAACAGAAGTTTCCAATAAGCACACCAGCAAAATCAAACTCTATAGCATATGATCTGGCAGTCCCTCTCCTGGGCATTTATTCTGAGAAAACCCTAATTTAAAAAGACACGAGTAGATAAATAAATAAATTAATTAAAAAGACACGTGCACCCCAATGTTCATAACAGTGTAATTCACAATAGCCAAGACGTGGAAACAACTTAAATGTCCAGTGACAGATGAATGGATTAAGAAGGTGTGGTATATATACATAATGGAATATTACTCAGCCATAAAAAACAATGAAATCGTGCCATTTGCAGCAACATGGATGGACCTAGAGATTATCATACCAAGTGAAGTAAGTCAAACAGAGAAAGACAAACATCATATGTTATGGAATATATGTGGAATCTTTAAAAATGATACAAATGAACTTATAAAACAGAAAGAGACTCATAGACTTTGAAAACAAACTTATGGCACAGCAGGTTAAGGGTCTAGCATTGTCACTGCAGTGGCTTGGAACACTGCTGTGGTACATGTTCGATCCCTGGCCCAGGAACTTCTGCAAGCTTCAGGTGTGGAAGGAAAAACAAGACAAAACAACTCTCAAAACTTTGCAAAGCAAAAGTCAATTCGAAAATGGCATGGGAGTTCCTGTTGTGGCTCAGTGGTAATGAACCCGACTTGTATCCACGAGGACACAGGTTTGATCCCTGGCCTTGCTCAGTGGGTTAAGGATTTAGCATTGCCACAAGCTGTGGCATAGTTCACAGATGCAGCTGGGATCTGGAGTTGCTGTGGATGTGGCATAGGCCAGCAGCTGCATTTCTGGTTTGACCCCTGGCCTGGGAACTTCCGTATGCACAGGTGCAGCCCTAAAAAGACAAAAAAAAAAAATTTTTTTTTTAAAGGAAACTGTTTAAATGTCTATTGTTAGGATCCTCAATAAATGAACTATGGATCATTCATATGCTGGAATATAGGCAGCTGTTACAAAGAATAAGGCAGGGCATGGAATTGGTTGGATAAAAACAAGGCATTGAGGAATATATGTATGTGATTCTTTTTCTATGAAATGATAAATTTGAAGTATGTTTGTTAATGCAAGGAAAAAGATTGGGGTAGGTAAGCTGCAAAGTGTTAAGTGATTCCTCCTGGGGAAAGGGCTTTGTTGGGAGACCCACTTTGATTTGTAACAACAAATCCTTGCTAAAACAAAAACATACTCCATTTTATAATTAAGAAACTGAGGCTTAGCAGAGATGAAAGCAAGGGCCAAGGTCAACACGCTGGGAAGAGGTTCAGAGCTTGGCTCCAAACTCAGACCTTCTGACTCAAATCCAGAGTGGGCCAGGCAGGAAATGGACAGGATGGCTCCTCCAGGCTGCTGCTGTGCCTTGGACCGTCCTCAGATAAGGAGCTCTCTGGAGAGGAAGAACCTGGGACAAAGAAGAGCTGTGAGGATGTGGAGAACAGGAAATGGTGCCGGCTGGGACTTTCCCTGCCTCCCGGTGCAAGCAGCATCAGGAACCTGGCTGAAGGGCAGGAGGGGCCAGTGAGCCTGGATTTCAGGAGACACTCAGCCACTGTACCAAGCTCTGCCATGGGCTCTGGGCAGCCAAAGTCTCTGCTCTCCTGGATCTCAAGATCCAGGCAGGAGACTGATAGCAGTCAAGTCACTAAGGTGCATCGAGATGCTGTAATCATGGCTACATCTCAGAGGGGACCCTCTGAGAAAAAAAACAAACATGTTTTGGCTGGGACCCTGAGAAAGGATAATCAAGAGTGAGCTGAGGGGTTCCTGTCATAGCTCGGTGGTAACGAACCTGACTATTATCCATGAGGATGTGTGTTCGATCCCTGGCCTCACTCAGTGAGTTAAGGATCTGGCTTGCCGTGAGCTGTGGTGTACGTAGCAGACATGGCTCAGATCTGGTGTTGCTGTGGCTCTGTTGTAGGCTGGCAGCTGTAGATCCGATTTGACCCCTAACCTGGGAACTTCCATATACTCTGCGGTGTGGCCTTGAAAAGCAAAAAAATTAAAAAATTTAAAAAAAGTAAAATAAAAAAAAAATGAGCCGAGTAAAGCAGGACCAGGAGTTTTCTCAATGAAGGAATCATCATGAACCAAGGTATGCAGGCGGGTTGTAGTCTGAGACTAAAACTGCAAGTGGGGGCATGAAGCCAGGCAGCAAGCTTGGGGCCCATGGTCACATGCTCTTCTTCTTCTTTTTTTTTTTGTCTTTTGTCTTTAGAGGGCCGCACCCACAGTATGTGGAGGATCCCAGGCTAGGGGTCTAATTGGAACTATTGCTGCCGGCCTACACCAGAGGCATAGCAACGCCAGATTCGAGCCACCTCTTCGACCTATACCACAGCTCATGGCAATGCTGGATCCTTAACCCACTGAGCAAGGCCAGGGATCGAACCCCCAACCTCATGGTTCCTAGTCAGATTTGTTTCCGCTGCACCATGATGGGAACTCCCTGACATGCTCTTCTTCTGAAGACAGTTGAGAGCCATTGAAGGTGTGCACAAGGGAAAGTCATGAGGTCGGGGTGTGTTTTAGGAAGGGAGTTCTGGCAGCTGGGGGAAGGGAAAGAGGCAGTAGGAGGGCCATTGCTGCAGCAGCTAGTGCACCATGAGAGAAGGTGGAGGCCAGGGAATCAGAAAGGCAAGAATGGTTTTGAGAAACATATTTGCAGTATATCTGAAAAATATATTTTGTAGACAGAATGAACAGAATTTGGTGTGGGGGCATCTTTGTTGATTTTTGGTTGGCCCCTCTTGGTCACAAGACTGTGATTTCCTTGGGTGACATCTTGGAGAGGTTCTCAGCCAAGAGGTCCTGCTCACAGCCCAAGTTCTAGCATTTTCACCTTGTGTCCTGAGACTTTGACTCTTGAGAGGGGCAGACGAGTGTGAATAGATCTGGTAGAGTCCAATGTCTACCCCCACCCTCCCCACCCACCCCAGAAGAGCCCTGAGTCTTTCTCCAGTTTTCTTTCCAAGCAAGCCCAGAACCATCTCTTTATCTGCAACCCCTTTCGAAGTGCCTTGGTGATGAGTGAGCTATGGCCATGTTGCAGACAAGATGGTATCCCCTTGACTTTTAATTCCAAGCACTCTGAGGAGATTCTTTAGAAATTCCCCTTGGGCCCTGGGGGCTTTTTTCTTCATTTGCTTTATGTGGTCTGATTTCTGCTAGGTTTAAATCATCTTTTAATGCTGACTCATTCACTCAATGAGCATAACTCAAAAATTCAAGACTTTCCATGGCCCAGCTTCCCAGGATCTGTCTCAGATGGTGGCTTCAAGGGAATGGTGTATCCATTCCATTCTCCCAGGCACTGGGTCAGGATGTCCTGTGTGACTATCACTGGATGGGGTGGTAGAAATGTTTATGGCACTGAGTTCTCTCCAGTACCTCACCTGAATGCTGATGCCTTGGTCCACTTGTGGATGGTACTAATTGCCATTAGGACTTTGGCTAAAAATTGCCCTGGTGGGAAAGGGGCAGGAAGAACAACGTTGTCACCCTTGGAGGACCTCAGGTAGGAGGGAGGAGATCTAAGGGGACTGAGTTGTATTAAGCATCTTCTGCAAGCCAGGAACAGAGCCAAGTGAACTAGGGCTCTGACATACATGATCTCAGGTTCTTACAACAAGCTTTAGGGTTACACTTCACCTCCTATCCCCAATTAACAAACAGGAAGACCATGATTTAAAAAGGTCAGGCATCAGTAAGTGGATAAGAATCCAGGGAAGTGCATCGAATTATGTACCTTCCACCACACCACATGGACCCCTGTGGAAAGGAGGACTCAGGAGAAGAGAAGGTGACCTCAGTGCCCCAAGTCCCGCTGCCCAGCCCCGGTGTGGGTGTCTGAAGTACCAAGCTTTGCATGGCAGGAGAAAATGAGAAGGCTGAAAGAGGCCACTTGCAGATGCTTTACTAAAGCAAGCTGTAGTGCAGCAAGAGCGAGCCTGAGAGTGTGGGAAGACAAGCAGGCCTCCAGCCTCCCAGGGTTCTACCAAACTGTTCTTGCCATCAGGAAAGGCTGGTGGGGGTGGCGGTACTGTTTTGGTCTTCAGAGCAGGGCACATGTCCTTTCAGAGTGTCTTTCCTGCTCACAGTGACCAGTTCTCTGGGTGCTGAGCCTACTACCACCCACTTCCAGAAAAGGGCCCCTGGCAGATGTAACTTCACACAAAACCCCATCTCCCTGACTACCCCAGATGTGTGCATCCAGGGGGACATAGAAACCAGGCTGGACCAAGTAGTGCTTGGGTGAATTTGGCTGGTCCTGTAAAGAGAGGAAATATAAGCTTAGGAGTTAGGCAATGGCCATGTTCAACCCCCACATACACAGAGCATCAAGGAGAGGAGTTGGTGGAAAGAAACAGAGGCCAGTGAGACAGATGCGAAGGAGCTTCCTGCCTTCTTGGAACCTTCTAGGCCTGGTTCCCATCTCTCTCATGGCCCAAGTGTTGGATTTTGTCTTGGATTCCAACAAAGCGCCCAACTTCTTCCCAATATGTTTCCTAGGCTTGTTCATTTGACCTGGGCTTCTGGCGCTTTCCACCAAAAGTGTCCTGATGATTCCAGGTGAGGAGGAGCTATCCTTTTGAAAGCCTAGACTTTTACTCCTCAAGGAGCCTCCCCAAGGATTTCAGAGAGGCTGGGGATGGATGGGACCATCCTTCTTCTATCTGGTTGAGGTTGAGATTCTCATTCCGACTGTAGGTGAAATGACAGAGTGAAACTCCAGGGACATTCATCACAATAATTAAGCCCTATCAGAATCAGGCAGGAGTCACACTCTAATAACAGAACCTTTCAATGTCAACTCCAAGGACTCATATACAGCTTTTGGGTGTAATTCATCTGCTGAGACTGTTCTGTGTTACCCCACTAATCTGTGTCTCACTAATGACTCAGGACTCATGTTGACCTTGATGTCACACAAAGGTTTTCATCACACCGCCCTCCCAAAGAGAGCAAGGATGGCAGGTGGGGCCCTGTCATTACACTTGTTTCCTTCCACGACTTGACTCGAGTATTTAAAGCCTTTCTGTTTTATCTTTGGCCAGTTTCCACAGTCCTTCCTGGGATCTTTCCTCTGGATTCAGGGAACCCATTGTCTCTGGTGCCAGCTCTGCCAAGCCCTCCAGTGGGACAGCGTGACACATCTCACCTTCCTTCTACAGGCATCCGCTCCCCAAGGCCCCACTACTGGCACCATGTTCCTAGCAAGGAGACAGGCACACCAGCCTTCACTTGGCTTCATGGGGCGGGGGCCCTCCCAGGAGCTCTGAGCCCCCAGTACTGTCAGACCTCTGCTGCATGCAGGGGGAAGACCTAGGGAAGATAATGATGCCAAAAATCCAAGGATCAGGGAGTGGGAGTGAGGGCGGGTTGTTCTGTGTCACCCCCTCCTGCCCTCTTTTCTAGAGCAGTGATCAAGGGGGTACATACATTGCTGGCTGCAGCAAAGAGCCTCCCCCCCTCGCTTCCTGCTAGGCCCCAGAGGTGGCCATGGGGTAAATGGTCCCCAGCAGTGTGAGCACCAGGGTTGCAGATCAGGACCCACTTACCCTGCTCGTGCTGTGAACAGAGGCCCGAAGACCACCCTGGGTTCAGTGTGTGTAACTTCAAAGCAGCGACTTTGCCTTTTATTGGAAGCCCCACGCAAATCACAAGCCTCCAAGGCATTTATTAAGTGCCTGTGTTTCCTTCGTCTATGTTGACACCTGACCAAAGAGTTACATTTAAAAATTTCACTGACTGACTTATACCCTGCCCCATTTCCAAAGCAGATGACAATAAAACCCCAGGTACAAGTAAGGCCAGGAACATTTACCCAAGACAAAGGAGGGAAACAAAGGCAGAGAATTATGCCCAGCCTCAGCCTTTCAGGAAGGTAAAAATCTAAGGCTTCATTCTCTGGATGTCTTTAAACTTCGCCAAGATGTAAGGGCTACTTTTATTTCGTTCTGCGAAACTCCTCCACCCCCATCAGAAAGGCAGTACCCCCTTGTGGCCGAGCTTTAGTCCCACTTAGAGGAATGTTGCAGGGTGGCTGGCAGTGGCCAGGCAGGCAGTGTGCCTGTCACCGGCCAGTGGTCCCTGCCCTTCTGGCCACCGCTGCCAAAAGCTTGGGTAGGCTTGTGTTTCCCAGCTGAGCCTCCACGCTGCCGATGGCCTTCCAAGTTGTGCCCTGGCCTGGTTTGTGGTGCATCCTCATTTCACTAATGGAAATGAAGGTGAAGAAGGGAGAGGGGGCCCCACCCTGGCAGTCCCTGTGCCTGGTGCCCCTGGACTCGGGACATGGAGACCAGTGCCAGGAGCTGTGCCCTTGGGGGTGGGGGTGGGGAGCAGAGGCAGAGCCCAGAGTGTCCGGAAGTGAAAGGGGAAGAGGGAGGCAGTGGAAAGTGCTGAGTGTGGGCTTCGTGGGGAGCCCACTCACCGTCTGGTCTGCAGAGGGCCTGAGTGCAGGGTCTGCAGGTTGCAGGGCCACTGTGTTGGCCTGGGTGCCGTGGGCAGTGGGGCCAGAGGGGGCCTTGTTTAAACTCTGTTCCCAGCTATTGACTCTCCTTCAACCTTAAAAACAGGAGACACAAAGGCTTCCTTTTGTGTTCCTCAGGGAGCCCAAAGGAATCTGTGATCAGAAGAGGAGCTCAGCTAAAGCCACCACTGTGTCCTCTGGCCTCGGAGCTATCTCCTGAGGGCACAGAACGTGGGGTTTGCATTTCTGCTCTTTGAGCTCCCGGAGTTTTACTTATAAAATGCCCAGAATGTTGCGAAATTAAATGAAATTAAGATGCAAAAACTTTTAGCAAAATATGGCCACCCATATATATGTATATGCATTCATTTAATTCGCACCTACCACACGTGTACTCCACCGCCCCTCCCTGCAGAGGCTGAAGCGCCTCGGACCGTGGCTCCCTGGCCCGGGAGTGGCTTAGGTTCTGATGGTGAAGACAGCTGCTCTGGGGCTTGCTTCGTGCCTCCTTCTCCCACCCCACCCCTGCCTGGCAACAGCTGCCTCAGCACCCCTGAGGCCAACTGAGATGGGCTGAAGCTCCTGCAGCTGGTCCTGGATGGGAACTTGGAGGCCTGACCATGGGCAGAGAGCTCCCTGTGC
This sequence comes from Phacochoerus africanus, assembly GCF_016906955.1. Lineage (NCBI taxonomy): Eukaryota > Metazoa > Chordata > Mammalia > Artiodactyla > Suidae > Phacochoerus > Phacochoerus africanus. The sequence goes on from NC_062545.1 coordinate 140,159,657, forward strand.
GGGCCCCAGGCCTGGAATGCCCGCTTGTGAAACTTGAGCCAGCTGACCTTTGGGGCACTGCATGAAGTGAAGGCCGCCTCTGCTTCCTTCAGAGGCTGCCATGGAGGGAGCCTGGCGTGGCGAGCAGGGGCTGCCCATCACAGTGCCAGGGTCACCCTGGGTTTGAAGCCATCTTCTTCCCAGCTTGCTGCATCCTCCCTTCAGCACCTCCACCCCAAGTTCACAGCCATGCTCACAACCAGCAGTCACATAACAATAATGATGACAACGACGTTTACCCAGCTCCCACTCTGTGTGACACAGACATGGTCCTGCTTCATGGTGCCTCTCTCAGGTCCCACCTCCATGGCTACCTGTACCTTCTCAGTCTCCTGGGCTGGACCCCCTCACCTTCCCAGCCTCAGCCCAACAGAGCAGAGGCTGAGGGTCAACTATATCTCATTGATCTTTTGATGCCACCGTATGCCACCTCCTGGCACAGTACTTATGCACCTGACTGTGTGGTGTCAGAATGTAAGTGCCAAGGGAGCAGACAAGGCTCAGAAGATAGATATTGAATAAATGAAGGGAAGAGGAAATGGAGGCTCAGAAAGGAAAAGACACTTGCCCAAAGCCACAAAGCTAGAGAATAACGGAAGGAAAGTTTAAATTCCATTGTCTCCGATGACTGGAGCCCCTGATACCTGCACTGCCATCCCCTCTTCTCTGCTACTTAACGGCTGCCTTCCCTTGCCCCACATATCTCTACGGGCGGGGTGGGGGGGGGGGCTTACCTGGTTATCGGCTATGCCTCTTCCCCACTCCCACCCAGGTAACTGCAGTCTCCTCCCGCCTCCGACCAGTTGTGGCCTTTCCTAAGAGGACAAACCTGCTGAAGGACACAGACCATGTCAGCCACAAGAAGTCCACGCCAGAAGAGGAGAGAGCCCCATTCTGCTGACTCCTTCCGAAAGCCTGGGACCCTGTGCACAGTAGCCTTTGGAAGACAGGCGAGCTGGCTCTACCTGTCTTGCAGATTCAGAATCTAGGTCATTCTGCTCCCTCCCCTCCTCCTCTGGAAGACAAGCCAGATTTCTCCTAGGGTCTCAGAGGGAGAGAGGGGACGGCAGGAGAAAATGTTTTAGCGGGACCCACACCCTGCTTGCTGCTGTCAGGAACATTTCATTTTGAAGCCAATATAATTTATGAGATGCAAATGGATTTAGCATTAAAAAAGAAAAAAGAAAAAGAAAGACTTGGAAAAGGTACAAAGTGCACCTCACACCCTTGTGCTGAGGCTTGTTTGGGGCTCCATTAATCATCTCAGACAAAAGAGATTTCATCTGCGGCTAGGCAATCTGGGAGCCCCCCTGGGGGCCAGCCGAGAGCAGCGGGCACTGACTGCAGGCCTGGCCTCTGAGCGGCTCCGGCCTCCGCTGCCCAGCACTTGTGCTGAGCTCTGGTCTGAGTCACGCACTAGATGAAATTACAGAGGTTTCTGCACATGATGAATCAGAAAGCAGGATCAAGCCAAATATTTGGACAAGCCTTGCCCCGCGTGGAGCAGGAGGGAGATGGAGCCGCCAGCCAGAAGCCTGCCAGCAGCCTTCCCAGAGATGGCTTCTGACAAAGTGCCGCCGTGGGGCAGGCTACTGCCTAGAAGGGTGTTAGCTCCATCCATTAGGGCAGCCTGCAGCTGGATCTCTTGGCCAGGTCAGCTCCACAAAAGGGGCCTCTGAGCATCCCAGGGCCCTGAGCCCTGATTCAGCCTCACCCTTGGAGAAGGGGGGCTTGTGCGGGTGCGGCGTGCAGGGTGGGGGAGGAGATGGTTTGCTTTGAGTCACCCCATCCGCCTTCTTTTTTAGGAGTCATCGGGGCCAGGGCGGCAGGCAGCGTTTCCTGCAGCAGTGAGCTGGGGCGACCACGCGTCCTCCCACCGCTCCTGCCTGGGCCAGGGTGGGGACGCAGGCAGACACGGTGGCTTCAGAATGGGGAAGGAAGTGGAGCCCTGTGCCCTGTGCCAAAGATTTGCTGCTGTGAGGACCTTCAGGAGAGGCTAATTGCCATCCTTTAGAGCTTCAAAGCCAAGAGTTTTCAAAGCTGTTCAGAACAGCAACAAAAGCCCAGTAATAACAATGCTACCTGAGGTTTGTCTGGAATCTTTATTAATCTTTAAATTTAACTTTTGAAAGATATCAGTATTCTTGGGGTTATTTTAAGCTACATTTTTCCCTTTGCTGGGAAGCCCTCAGGAACTAAACCAACTAGTCTGCCTTGGGAAGAAAAGACAAAGCTAAGCAAGCAGAATGTTGATGTTGATGAATGACAGTGGTAGCTCCCAGCCCTATGATATTGGTGAGAATGTCCTGGGTGAGCCTCGTGGGAACCCCTACAAGGTGGCTGCTATTATTTTCCCATTTTGAAGATGAAGGAACAGGCTTGGGGAGGTTCTATAACTGACCAAGACCATATAGCTAGTAGATTGCACAGACAGAATTTTATTTGTTTATTTACTTACTTTCTTATTTATTTTTGTCTTTTTAGGGTCTCACCCGTGGCATATGGAAGTTTCCAGGCTAGGGGTTCAATTGGAACTGTAGCTGCCAGCCTACATCACAGCCACAGCAACACCAGATCCTTAACCCACTTGGCAAGGCCAAGGATTGAACCTGTGTCCTCATGGATGCTAGCTGGGTTCATTACCACTGAGCCACAACGGGAACTCCACGCACGGCTAGAATTTAAACCCCAACAGTCAGACACCCAGATTATATTCTGCCTCCCAGGAGCTCTCCTGGTTGCAAACCCATTTGCAGAGCGACTATGGGAACAGGGTTGTGTGATCCCTATGGTTCTAATCCTCAACCAAGTGATCAGACCTTGAAGAGACCAGTCTTGATGGCTGGCTTTGAGACCCTAGCTTGCTCTCAAAACTTGAAGGAGTCTGAGGGGGATTTGGCTTCCTCCTAGGTCAGGGAGTCCTCGTGGGTCAACCAAATAGTCCACGTGGGCCAGCCCTGCTTGCTTGGAGACAAGACTCAGCAAAGGTCATCCTGCCCAGACACCGTCTGAGCCAGCAAGGCTGCTGAGCTTGCATCCGGAGAAGGTCTGCATTCTGGAGTCAGGGAGCTCACAGCTCTGATCTCAACCACTGTGAGACAGTTGCCGTTCCCGCTGCCACAGAGAGCCTCAAAACTTGTGGCCTAAGAAACCTATTTCATTATGCACATAGATTCTGTGGCTTGAGAATTCAGATAGGGGAATTTCAGATGGAACTTGGTTATACATAAAAAGGATTCACTGGCTTTGTGATACTGGGGGTCTTGTCTGGGAACACTTGAAGACGTGGATAGATCTGGGAGAGGGGGGATCTATAGCTGGTGGCTGGAATCATCTGGAGATGTCTTTGCTCTCATGTATGGTGGTTGATGCTGGCTCTCACTAGAATACGTACACATGGCCTCCGGTGTGGCTTGGGCTTCCTACCTAACAGCATGGAGACCCTAGAGGAGTCTACCTTCTTACACGACAGCTACATTTGTTTGCTAGGGCTGTATCACAAAATACCACACAACCCGAGTGGCTTAGAACAACTGAAATGGATTATCTCACAGTCTGGAGGCTGGAAGTCCAAATTCAAGGTGTTGGTGAGGTTGGTTCCTTCTAAGACATATGAGAGAAGGGTGTGTTCCAGGCCTCTCTCCTGAGCTGGCAGATAGACAACTTCTTGTGTCTTCACACTGTCTTCCCTCTATGTGTGTGTCTGTGTCCAAATTTCCCCCTTTTATAAGACTACTGGTCATATTGGATTAGAAGCCACTCTACTGACTTCATGTTGACTTGATTACCTTTATATAGACCCTATTTGCAAAGAATCTCATGTTCTGAGGTTCTAGAGGATTAACACTCCAACATGTGAATGGGGGTGAGTAGGGGAATTCAACCCATACTAACAACTCAGGGCTCCGAAGGCAAGTACCCCAAGGGAATGAGGCAGAAAGCACACGGCCTCTGCTGAGTGGCCTTGGAACTTGAACTTCATTCTGTTGGTCACAAGCAGGTCACTAAGGTCAACTCAGATTCAAGGCGAGGGGACAGAGACTCCACCTCTTAGATGGAGAAATGTCAAGGAACCTATGGACATTTTCCCCCCTGGGGTAATTGTTATCTCTATTCCCCTTTTACAGGCAGAGAAAGCAAATCTTAGAGTGCTGGAGTAATTTGCCCAGGGTTGGAGAGTCAGTGCATGGTGGAACTAGGCTTAGATCTCAATGTGGTATGTTTTAAACTCCCCCAGTGTCTTTGTACAGCCTAACTCAGCCTCTGTGAGCACTGATTGACTCATCTATGAAATGGTGATAAGGATACCCAATCACAGAATTGCTTTAAGGATTGAATGAGGTGAGTTATGTTACATGCCTGGCACATCACAGGAGCTCAATTAATGGTAGTTGTTCTTATTGCCTGCCTGCCTTCCTCTCTTCCATCCTTCCTTGCTTCTTTCCCCCCTTCCTTCCTCCCTTTCTTTCTTTCTTTGCTTCTTCTTCCTCTTCTTCTCCTCATCCTCCTATTACTTCTTTTTTCATTCTCCTTCTCCATTTCCCCCTCCTTTTAAATTTTTTTTAATGACCACATCTGTAGCCTATGGAAGTTCTTGGGCCAGGGACTAAATCTGAGCCACAGCTGTAATCTATACTGCAGCCACAGTAACCTTAGATTATTTAGCCCACTGTGCCAGGCAAGGGATCGAACCCACATCTGAGCCACTGCACCACAGTGGGAACTCCTCCTCCTTCTTTTTTTAAAAAAACATAATTGACCTATAATGTTATACTAGTTTCAGGTATATAACTGATTTAATATATGCATATATTGCAAAATGATCACCACAGTAGGTCTAACTAGACATCCATCACCACATCATTACAATCTTTTTCTCTTGTGATGAGAACTTTGAAGATATTCTTTTTCTTATTATTATTATCATTAATCTTAGCAGTGGAAACATATTGTCAAGAACTTTGGGGGGTGGGAGTAATGGAAAAGCATCAGATTGGAAGTGAAAATCTCTGGATCTTAATTTCAGCTATGGATGTTTGCAACTGCTAACCTTTACTATAGGCTTGTGAGGTACCAGCCTGGACTGGAGTATTCCCCCGTTTGATCCCATCTAAACTTCACACCAGCTGATGAGGGGCAGAGCTCAGATTTGAACAATTGATCCCATGCACTGAACTTCCACTTCGGATCAACAACATGTGAGATTTTCTGTTCCATCTATAAATATATGTAACCTGCAGTCATGTCCCGATCCATGTTCTCATGTGGGCAAAGATGATTTCATTTATTTTTCCATACCTGAAACTACTTCCTCTCTTCAGTCCCTATTTCTCTCTGATGACAGAAATTATAACTCAGTTATTTTCATGAAAACCCAGTAGAATTCAGTTGTTTCTCAATTTAGATGAAAGCTTGTTGCGGGTTAGGGTTCTCTCCCCTGAGATGACAGCTCAGTTCCACAGGGGATTCATGGATCATCATGTTCAGGACATTCCTGGTTCATGATGGTGGTGCAGACAAAACTAGGTCTTCCTAAATCCCATTTCATTTCTTCCTGGGCACTCAGGAGCACTGCATTTCCCAGCCTCTCTTGTTGTTAGGCTGGGGTCCTGTGATTAATGCTGGTCAAGGGGCTGTATGGGGAAATAATGTATGTCATTAATTTGCTAAGGCAATGAAAAGCCCTCTGTGTGACTTTCCAGACCTCTTTTCTCCTGCTGAGGCCACCTAAGCATACTGGATCCCTGAGTCATCACTTGGAAGGAGGAGCTGCAATTGATGAGATCCAAATGAAGGAGAAACAAACTTGGATGTACCAAGCTACTCTACCTTGGGGTGTGTTTGTTACTACAGAATAACCTGCCCTGTCCTGACCATAACAAATGTCATCCTGTGCTGGCCCCCTCTGAGATATGCCCTGTTCAGTGTTGACTATCAAAATTGATTTCCACCGCTATCTTGAAACAACCACCACTTCCTCATGTCAATGTCTATGGGTTTGAACATACTTTGGCCTCTGCATTGCATGGCGCAATCAGCTACTATTGGTGACTGTTCTTGTCACGCCCCCAGCATTCTTTGGGCCACCAGATTCTACTCTCTTTTACTGTCATATCCATCACAGGGGCAAAGGAAGTCTTGGCTACTCTCTTAATCTCTGTAGGACTGCAGGAGACCCAACCTCAGCCTTTTCACTCAAGGATGCCCACAGCCATCTTTTCTCAACTGCTCTCCTACCAGGAAGCTTGTGCAAAATTTCCCTACATTAGATTTCCCCAAAAATCTAAATTTTAAAACTTCCTCTGATCCTAAGCCATTTTGGAAGGACAGGCTCCCTTGCCCTTAGCAACATGAATCTGGTCTGCCTAGCAGATGATGTATTTGGATTCTTCTCCTGTCCTCTTCTTCTATTATTTAGGTGAATAAAAATATTGTTACACTACAATATCTTTAGAGTACTTCAGTTTCTCTATGAAACTCAGGGAAATTTTCTTTTTCAAAAAGGCTTACTCTTTGTGATGGTTAATTTTACGTTTCACCTTGACTAGGTCACAAGGTGCCTAGACTCTTGGTCAAGCATTATTCACAGTTTCTCTGTAAGACAGTCTTGGATGATTAACGTTTGAATTGGTAGATTGAGTTAAAAAAAAGTTAATTGCCCCTCTAAGGTGGGTGACCCCCATCCAATCGGCTGAAGACATGAATAGAACCAAAAGCCTGAGAAAGATGGGTTTCCTCCAGCCAGACTGTTGGGCTGGGACACCAGTCCTGTTCTGCCCTTAGACTGGAAGTTCCACCATTGGCCCTCCTGGGTCTCCAGCTTGCTGAATGCAGATCTTAGAACTTAGCCCCATAATCACATGAACCAATTCCTCATGTAAACAGGAATTAAGTAATTATCATGTATTACCTATATTACACTATATCATATTATATTACATATGCTATCGGTCTGTTTCTTTCTTCGGAGAACCCTAGCAAACCTTTTTACATAGCAAAAAGCCTAGATTCACACACTTCTTTTCTCTTTTATAAGTTTTAAAAGTTGATTTTGAAACTCCAAAGCCAGGGATTTGATTCCTTGAGATTTGTATTCTGCTGTACCAATAAGGAGAACTCTGGGCAATAAGAAAATGCTGGCAAGTGGAAGGAGGATCCTTCATTTTTATCTCTGAACAGAATTGTGCTGCAATAATAAGGAACATTTGCACCATGATGATGTGCTTTCCTCTACTTAACAGCTCACAACCTTCTGTCCCAGAAAAATTACCTGTATTTGAGAGGTGAGAAAAAGGGCTTGGGAAGTTCAAGGGCCTTGCCTAGGATCAAGTGGCAATGCTTGGGCTGGGGAGGGTGGGCTTTCTTCAGGGCATGTGTCAGCTCAGCTAGACAAATAAACCTCCAAAAGGAGAAACCAAAGGCATATGCACGGAACCAGTGCAAGCTGGGGCAAGCTCCAAGTGTGTGACTGTGCCCTGTGAAACCTCAAGAATCCTCAGGACCAGTGTGTTTATGGGCAGCTACTGCTACAGGATTCAGAGAGAGAGGAAGGTGAGCTTTCAGAGCTTGGACACTTCCTTATGGCCAGTGCTGTACCCCCAGGTCCTAAAATAGCCTCTGGCCCACAGCTCACACTCAAATGCAATTTGTCCAATGAGTGAATGAAGGAAGAGAGAGAAATCTGCTCTCAGGTCCCTCATCATTTGGCTGAGAAAACCAATTTCATAGGAACGCAGATGATGCACTAAACCAGGAAGAAGAAACTCTAAGCTGATATGAATGCAGTGAGGAAAAAATCAGCATGAATGCAATAATGCCTGGATGTCATACATGTCACACATCTGTGTCACACAGCTGAAGGGGCTCCAGGGTTGCCTCTGTACAACATACAGAGAACCCAATGACTGGGAACTCTGGGTTCCATATAGCTGGTATGAGAACTTCTCTTAAGGGGAGGCTCAGTTTCTTGGGGAAAATTTCTTTTTAAAAGAAATTAAAATTGGGACAAAGAGGATACAAAGGATGGCCGCTTCAGAAAGGGACAAGGATAGGGATTTTCTGTATGAAAAACCTCATGAGGGAAAGGACATGGGAGCAGCTTGGCAGAGGAGGGAGGCTCTCCCCAGAAGAGTTTTGTCTTCTGGGAATTTTTTCAAGTGAAAATAATTGTGTGATGTCCCTTCACCAAGAACCACTGCTGCCCCAGTGAGATCACAAAGGATAGGTTGGATTTCAGAACTTTTAGTTCCTTGTTGGAGTGGAGCTGAAATAGTCAAAGGCACGTGATCACACCTCTCCTGCAAGATTGACATGAGGGTTAATAGGGTAAGTACTTAATACCTAGGGTGTTTTCCACCATTCTGAAAGTACTCTAGGCCAGGGTGAGGTGAGGCAGTGGGGGTGGGGGTGGGGAGACTTGAACAATCAGGCCCTGGAGAAGCAGGAACTGAACCTTATTTCATTGCAACCTGGTTAGGGTACACTCATAACCTAGATGCTGTCATTCTTTCAGGCTGTGCCCATGGCAGACATTACTAATGGATCATAGCACCATTTCTCCTCGAGGGCAGACACACCCTGAAAGTTCTCAATAGCACATGCCAGGCAGCCACCACTAATGGAATGTTGATTTAGGAGACTAAGTCAATCTACCCTCCTTGGCCTGGGGCTGGAGGCCACATGCGGGCTGGCAGCGATGAGCTGGATGAGCTGGATGCAATGAGCTGGATGAGCTGGTTGCAGACTGGAGATATGATGGTTTTTTCTCTTACATAAGATTTGAATTCATTGATGACATTTTTTAATTGGGAAATTTCACAGAAATCTCCAGATTTCTGGGTTCTCTTGAAAAATTGGGGTGTCTGGCATTAGTAAACTGCTCTCCCTCATGGTTCATGGTAAGAACTACCTATACACCCCTCCCCCGCTCCCGTGAAGGGCTGTGTGTTTCCACTTGGCGGGTTCTTCATGGCCTCTGTTGGGATTTTGGATTGCTCACCTCCCTACCTCTCAGCCTAATCCAGCTGATGGGTACAAGCCTGAGTCCGGGTCCCACCTTTGCCACTTAAGCACCGAGTGACTTTGGACAAGCTGCTTTTCTTTACTGGGTCTTAGCTTTCTCATCTGTGAAATGGGGATAACAATAGCCTTTACCTCATGAGGTGCTCGTGAAGGTCAAGTTAATTAGAAAAGCGCCAGCACACGGGAATCACTAAAAAATTTATCTCTCACTGTTAATCCTTTGAAGTTTCTGTAAACACTCAAGACCTGTCTCTAAGTCCTAAGGAACTGAGGCACAGAAGGGCCAGACAGTGTCCCCTAACGCAGGAGGACTCAGGGACCATGCTGGGTGTGGGTCTCTGCTGCCCACTCCAGGGCTTGGAAGCAGCTTTCTACATCTATTCCTGTGGGGGGTCTGTATTTAAACTCAGGAAAAGGAAAGAAAATGCTTGTTATTTGACCCCATTGTTTCAAGGGTGGGCCTGGAGGGTGCTCCTGCCTGGGAGGAGTTATAAGATGAAGCTAATTAGAGTAGAAATGTTGGCTGGAATGCCCACACAGAGCCAGGGAAAACCCCCCTGCCCCCTCTAATGACACACTTTAATGGGGTGGAAATTCAAAACTGCAGACAAACAAAAGCAAAAACAAATAAGCAAGCAAACCCCAGGAGTTCCAAGGCAAGCCTGAGAGGCAAAGGTCACCCAGCTCTTACTCTGCAGGGATGCTCTTCTGACACCCAGTCTTGGAACACTGCCTGAAAGAAAGACCTTTCTGTCCCACACTCCTCATCCTGGGAACATCTTGCCTCTGAGGCCACAGGGGAGGCTGTTGGTTAGGACCCGTGGTAGGGTGGGAGTCTGGATGGTGGGTAGGGTGTGCTGCGCTGAGCAGGCAGCCAGGGGTGGATAAAGGCCATGCAAAGAGAATGGTGTTTTAGTAGGGAAAGGCGCAGATCTCCTGTCTCTGGGGACTCTGAGCTCAGACCGCAAACTGCAGACCTTGTCTCCCCTCTCCTTTGAGAGAAAAAAAAGCCATTGGTTCTGGTTGAAATTCATCCAAATGAGCTCCTGAATGCCCCCTGGGCCTCTCATTTCTCCAGCTCTGCCAGCCTCCACTGTGTGCGTGTTGCAGGTGAGAGAGGGTGGGTTTAGGTACACCTGCGCAGGAGGGGAGGTGGAGTGGGGAGGGAGAAACTCCGCACGGAAGGACAGAGGGGATGAGGCACTCACACCTGGCGGAGGTGAAAGAAATGGGGAGAAAAGACCCTCCAAACCTCCAGTCCCCAGAAGCCCCCACCTCCCTTTTCTGTGTGCCCCGTGGACCAGTTCCCCCAGCCTGGCCGCGTCTGCAGCCCACGTCCTCAAGCACTGGCTGCAGGAATGAACTGTTCTGAGGTTGTCTGGACTCCTAGAGACCCCACCTTCCTCCTCATTGCTCTCTCTGTGTATAATTCCTGGCAGGAGGGACCTGCAATGTCCAAATATTTTTCCTGGATCATTTAGAGAGTTGGGGTGGCGGCAGGAGGAAAAGAAAGACAGGCGGGAGTTTGCAAGCGGGCTAAGAGCTGGGAGGAGGGGTGTGGCTTGCCAGGGCCTCGGGCATCTCTGTCTCGGGTGCGTGCAGCACGTGCGTGTGGCACTCCGCCCAGTCCAGGGGAGAAATCTGAAATCAGCTTTCCATATGCAGCTCCCTACTGCCTGTGGCCCCACCCAGCTCTGAGCCAAAGGGCAAGGGAACCCAGGGACAGGCGCTGGCCTTGAACCTCTCAGGGGAGTCAGCAGTTTTTTGGGCCAGGGTGTTTGTAGCAGGTATAAAACTTAGGACTCAAATGTGGAGGAAAGTAAATTTCCTTATTTTCTACAGAACTCAATTGAAGAGTTCTGTTTCTAGAGTTCCTTGTGGCCCAGGGGTTTAAGAACCTGAGGGCAGCTGGCTCCAGTGACTAATGAGTTTGGAGTTCAATCCACCACCCGCCTCCCCAGGGGGTTAAAGGATCCAGAAACTCGGCAGTTGGCATAGGTAGCAACTGCGGCTGGAATTCCATATGCCTCCAGTGTGGCTGCTAAAAAACAAACAAAAGGAGCTCCCGTCGTGGCGCAGTGGTTAACGAGTCCGACTAGGAACCATGAGGTTGCAGGTTCGGTCCCTGCCCTTGCTCAGTGGGTTAACGATCCGGCGTTGCCGTGAGCTGTGGTGTAGGTTGCAGACGAGGCTCGGATCCCACGTTGCTGTGGCTCTGGCGTAGGCCAGTGGCTACAGCTCCGATTCAACCCCTAGCCTGGGAACCTCCATATGCCGCGGGAGCGGCCCAAAGAAATAGCAAAAAGACAAAAAAAATAAATAAAATAAAATAAAAAACAAACAAAAAGCAAGAAACAATAACAACAAAAAACAAAAAAAAGGGAGTTCCCTTGGTGGTGCAGTGGTTAACGAATCCAACTAGGAACCATAAGTTTGTGGGTGCGGCCCTAGGAAATACAAAAAAAAAAAAAAAGAGTTCCATTTCTATTCAGTGGTGGAAAAAGATTAACTTCATGCCTCCAGGGGAGCATGGTCACAAAAGTTTACAATTTAGTCCAGTGACCTCAGCTCTTTGGAGAAATGCTCATCTTTGCCCAGTGGTACATGGAATCATGGAAACGCCCCCTTACAACAAAGGGGCTGGACATCTGAGACACATGCTGGCTCCTTTGGCCGGAGGGGAGCAGGCAAGCTCCCTCCCTCATGGGATTCTCAGACTTGCTGGGGCTCCTGTGGTTCCTCGCCCCAGGAACAGGGAGGAGTACAGAAGCCACACACTCAAGCTTCTGCTCTCTTACTCCTCTCCCATTCTCTCTCCAGACTCATCCTCCAGCCCAAGAAAGTGAGATGTGCTGCATTCCTGCCCCTATAGGAACCATGAAGGAAATTGACCATATGTTACATCCTGCTCCTTTCCCATTTTACAACTTAAAGACAAAAGTCTCCACTCCTCTGAGGCTCCTAGAGTAGTCAGATGAACAGGCAGAAAGCAGAACGGCACTTGCCACCAGCTGGAGGGAGAGGTAAGGAGGCTTTGCTTAATTGCTTCAAAGTTTCAGTCTGGGAAGGTGATAAAACTTTGGCTGTGGATGGTAATGGCTTCACAGCATGGTGTGTGTGTGTGTACTTAAAACTACTGCCCTGGAAAATGGTTAGGATGATAAATTCTGTTGTATATATTTTACCACAAAAGGACTCCATGTTTAGTCTTTCTGGATTTGGTTCTTGATATGTAACAAGAGGCTCTGGGGATTTAGGAGACTCTCTGCCCCTCAAGTATCTGGCTCTTTTTTTTTTTGTCTTTTGTCTTTTGTTGTTGTTGTTGTTGTTGCTATTTCTTGGGCCGCTCCCGCGGCATATGGAGGTTCCCAGGCTAGGGGTTGAATCGGAGCTGTAGCCACCTGCCTACACCAGAGCCACAGCAACTCGGGATCCGAGCCGCGTCTGCAACCTACACCACAGCTCACGGCAACACCGGATCATTAACCCACTGAGCAAGGGCAGGGACCGAACCTGCAACCTCATGGTTCCTAGTCGGATTCGTTAACCACTGCGCCACGACGGGAACTCCAGTATCTGGCTCTTTGAATCAAAAGACTCAGCCTGGGAGCTCCCATTGTGGCTCAGGGTTAGCGAACCTGACTAGCATCCATGAGGTTGTGGGTTCCATCCCTGGCCTCATTCAGAGGGTCTGGCGTTGCTGTGAGCTGTGGTGTAGGTTGCAGACACTGCTCAGATCCAGTGTTGATGTGGCTCTGGCGTAGGCCGGTGGCTACAGTTCCCATTAGACCCCTAGCCTGGGAACCTCCATATGCCGTCAATGCAGCCCTAAAAGACAAAGACCAAAAACAAAAATTAAGAAAAAAAAAAAAAAAAGACAACCTGGAATGGCTTCAAAAGCCTATCCTGGATATCAAAGAAAAGGGACATTGCCTCTTTTTTTAATCCAACAGGAGTAATCTTAATCCTCCCCTTACTGCACTGTGAGACCACTGGGAAGGAGCTGTGGAAAAAACTCATTAATTAGTTGGAAAAGTTATCTCCTATCTTCAGTAACCTTGTGTTAGATGTACTGGGTTGGTCAAGAGATTAGAATTCAGTCTAAGACTGATTGAGGCTTCAGAGGGTCTCACTATGGTTGGCTGAGGGGGTCCCTGAGTTTCCAGAATGCAGAAAAGATTCTTCTGGTAATCGAAGGGCAGCTAATCTCTTTATTTAGGTATTTAGTATACCTCACTGGAAAGGTGCTGTTCCATAGCTGGCTGACTTCTATGGCATATTAGCGTCTTTTTCCTGCTGTTACAAATCACTACACATTTAGTGGCTCAGCAGAGCACACATTTATTATCTTACAGTCCCGGAGGTCAGAAGTCTGAAAGGGGTCTCACGGGGCTAAAATCAAGGTGTTGGCAAGGCTGTGTTCCTTCTGGAGGCTCCAGAGCAGAATCTGGGTTTTTGCCTTTTCCAGCTTCTAATGTTTGCCCACCTTCCTGAACCCATGACCCTTTCCAACAGCAATTACGTCATTCTGACCTCTGCTTCCATCATCACATCTCCTTCTCCAACTATTTCCATCTCATAAGGACACTCATGATAACATTGGGCCCACCTGGGTAATTCAGGTTACTTTGTTCCTCTCAAAATACTTAATCATATCCACAGCATCCTTTTTGCCGAATAAGGTAACACAGTTCCCGATTTAGGGATTAAGGCATGGATGCCTTTGGGGGAGTGCCGTTATTCTGCCTGCCATGCAGAGTTTCTGTTGAAAAGCCAGCCATATGATTTACAGTTGCTCTCTTGCAGGTAATGTCCCTTCTGCTAATAGTTGCTTTTTAAGATTTTATCTTTGTTTTTGGCTTTCAATAATTGGACTATAATGTGCCTAGGAATGTTTTCCTTTGTGTTTATCCTGCTTGGGGTTTGCTGAGTGTTTTTACAGAATGGGTTGATTTTTTGTTTTAATTGGGTCTAGAAAATTCTCAGCTATTCTTTCTCCAAATATTGCTTCTGCGCATTTTCTCTTCTCGACCTCTAAGGATGATGTGTTAGACATCCTGTGGTGCCCGCCTGTCCATCCCACTCCCTGCGGCCCCAGGAACTCCATGTGCCCAGGGGCGGCCAAAAAAGAAAAAAAAAGTGAGGAAATGGGTGGTAGTCTCTCCAGAGAATTAGAAGAGGGACTTCTATTTTGAGGTTGTTGAGAGGATCCAATAAATGGCACCCTTCTTCCCCACCCAAATTCTGAAGTATAAGGCCACATAGATGGCTCCACTCTGATGGGTCTGGATGGAACTGGAGAGACGTGCAGGGGTGAGGCAGTCAGACAGAAAGGAACGCAGAAGAGGATGGGAGGAAGGAAAGAGGTGGGGCCTGGAGGAGCCCTCAGAGCTGAAGGGTGGGGTCCCAAGGACTGTCAGACTTCCTAAGGGGTGGGAGGGGAACTGGGAAGGCAATCTAATGCTTGAATAGTAGGTCCTGAGTTTTCATTGCCCCAGTCCTAATCCCACATGGCTATGGCCTCAGGGGGTCCTTTTGAAACTCAGCAGACTGTGTGCAGTCAGCAACATTGAGCATTTCTTCATCATCTACAGGGGAAAGGATCATCTCCTTGGTATGGCTTTCCAGGCTCCTCTCTGTAATCCGACCGGCTTTTCCAGCCTCATCCTCCATCACTCCCCCACCTTGTCCCCATCCCATGTGGGGCCTTGCTGCAGGGCTCTGCTCAGACACCTGGTCCCAGGGCGTGGCTGGCAGCTCCAGAAAGGCCAGGCCTTCCAAAGGAACCATGGAGGGGGTGGTCTTAAGGCTAGACCAGGCCATATTCCCAGCAAGATTTAGAAAGGAGGATGCAAGCTTTGAGCCCAGAGACAAAGATGGGAGAGGAGACCAAATAGAATAGAAAGAAAGTGGGAGGGAGGAGGCAGAGGGGGAACTGGGAGGGAGAGGGGAAAGGGAGGGGGGAAGATGGGCTGGGAGGTGGCCAGAGCCGGAATGACTCCTGCAGAAGCTGGCTTCCAGCCACAGCATCCCTCCCAGATGACTCACCAACCCCTACCTGGACCACAGCCGTGACCACCCATAGGCCTCAATGGCCCCTGACGTTGCCACCCCTTCACTCTGCCTGTGTGGCCTGCTGGAGGGCCTTCCCTCACGAGTGAGCCAGCTCACCCCTGCTATCAGGGGCCTCCTGGGTGCCTATAGGTGAGGCTGTGCTCTTCACTATGGAAGAGAGCATGAAACAGGCCCACCCATCCCCCAGCCCACATCCAAGTTGCCAAGGAAGCTGAGAGATGGTTTTCATTTTATTCAACAGTGGAAAATAGAGAAGTGCAGGGTGAACTGCAATATGTTGTTTGCTACTTCGGCCTATTAGCACCTCCCCACCCCACTAATTGCTAATCACCATCACCTGGGCTTGTGGCTGGCCCTGAAAGCCCACCCCTCCTGACTAGTGCTTCGTCCCGCAGGCAGCCTGCATCCTCACATAGAGAGATGCCCCTCCTTCCCCAGGAGCCCTTTGTCTTCAACCAAGTGCTACTCTCGGCCCTGCAGGGCACTGCTGTTCCTGGTGGGATCGCCTCTCTGCAGACCCTCACTTTCCCACCTCAGGACCATTAGGCCAGGCAGCCAGGAGGCTCCCAGGATGACCTCTCAGGAACCCATCCACAGGCCAGCGGTCTGAGCCATTGCTCAATGCAGGCGCTTCACCCTCTGGCCTCCTTCAACCCAGTCCAGGGAGGCCAGCTTCTCAGGGATGGGGCCTCGCTGCTGCTGTCGTAAAAGGGGACCAGGCCAGGTGGGACACCCCTCATCAAGGACCCAGGAACCTTAGGTGAACAACAGAAAGGTAAGAAATTCTAAGGAGATGGGCTGGACTCCAGGACAGCCTCCACACTAAGTAGGGGAGAGCCTGGACCAGGATTCAGCAGGTGGACCAAGGATGCTGCTTGTTCCCCAAATAGGGCCCAGCAAGGCCTATGGAAGGTTAGCAAGCCCTGACCTCCAGCCCAGGCAGGCCCAGCCTCACGGAGGCCCCAGGTGAAGCCAGGCAGGGTCAGTAAATACGTGGAAAATGTGTGCATCAGAATTTCCACTATAAAGCAGGCAGGGGGTCTGAACCACTGAGATGTTGGAGAGCTTTGTACCCTTGGGGCTGGTGACAGATGTGCACAGATTCTGTGGCAAGGGCCTCTCCCCTGGGACCCAGGTACACAGATGGACCCATGGGCTGCAGAGAGCAGAGCTGCCCACATGCTTTGGCCAGAGAGAGGCAGAGGCCACTCAGTGTGCTCCTCAAGTGATGGAGCCCATGGCTACCTCCTGTGCAGAGGGGATCAGGGTGGCACTTTTGTCCTGGGGCCGCCTGAGGCTGGCTGCCGGTGGACCAGAGAGACAAGGGAGCACTCTGAGGAGAATGGTCTGGCCCTTCATACAAGGAGACATCCGCATTTGTAACTGAGATGAGAGGGGGAGCTGCATTATTTATGAAATGGCTCAGCCCAGAGTTAACAAGGAAGAAGGAGGCCTTTAGAGGGGAAAGTGGTTTCAAAAGCATCCGTATTTGGCTGAAAAAAACACACACAAACTATGATTTAGGGTGTGCTGAGGTTTAGAACCGGAGATGATTCTAGCACAGTTAGACCGTGGGAGAAGGGAGAGGGTGTGGGCAGACCATGCAGAGGGACAGAGATGGGGGTGCGGGGGTGGGGGAGGTTTGACACTACAGTCTCCCTGCGGGAGAGGGCAACTGCAACGGCCTCTCCAGGCATAAAGGAGTGTGTGTGTGTGTGTGTGCGCGCACGCGAGTGTGTGAATACACTTGGACTAGATCAAGGAACAGAGGGAAGGGGCACCCCCAACATGCAGAACCTTTGAAGACTTGTGTATTAATTCTGCTCACCCGACTACTCTGCTGTAAGGACTTGAGCCAAGACTCTGAGACAACAGTATTTTTCATCCTTTTTTAAAAATGAAGGTTTTTGATGAGGTCCGATCATCATTTATACCCACGCAACAATCACCATGGTTGTCACAAACAAAATACAGAACATTCCATCATGCAGGAAGCACCCTTCTACCCCTGACCAGTTTTTGACTTCTCCCCACAAAGATCAGTTTTGCCTGTTCTAGAAATTCATGTACGTGGAGTTGAATGGTAGATTCTCTTCTATGTCTGGCTCTCACTCAGCATCAGTTTTTGGAGATTCATCTGTGCTGTGGGTTTAACTGTTAAGTGGTCCTTTTTAATTGCTGAGTAACAGTCCATTAAATGGATATGCCATGTTTTATTATCTGTTTGGTTGATTCTTAGGAATATGACTACTGTAAGCATTCAGATTTGAGCCTCTGTGTGGACAGAGGTTTTCATTTCCTTGGGGTTGGCACAAGGCATGGGCCTGCTGGGTCGGGGTGGGGTGTTTGCTTGGTGCTGCACACCCTCCATGCATTGGACTGGCTTCTGTTGGTCCAGCGTCCATTGTATTTGACTTGATTCAGTCTGGTGGGTGTGACGTGGCAGCTCATTGTTGTTTCATTTGCATTTCCTAATGATTAACACTGTTGAGCACTTTTTCTTGGGCTTATTGGCCATTCCTGTATCTTTGTTATGAGATGCCTGTTGAACTCCTTGTCCACCTAGAAAGCCGAGTTGTTCGTATTTTTGTTGTTGCTGCTGATTTTTAGGCATTCTTGATATATTCTAGACCCTCCAAAGGATGATTTTAAAAAGTACAACAGTGGCTCCTCATTGTGCTACCTCTGTTCTTCCTCCCACCTCAAATCATATCCTTTTGGTGGTTTCCTGAGTTTAAAATGCACCCATGTGGAGTTCCCGTCGTGGCGCAGTGGTTAACGAATCCGACTAGGAACCATGAGGTTGTGGGTTCGGTCCCTGCCCTTGCTCAGTGGGTTAACGACCCAGCGTTGCCGTGAGCTGTGGTGTAGGTTGCAGACACGGCTCGGATCCTGCGTTGCTGTGGCTCTGGCGTAGGCCGGCAGCTACAGCTCCGATTAGACCCCTAGCCTGGGAAGCTCCATATGCCGCAGGAGTGGCCCAAGAAATAGAAAAAAAAAAAAAAAAAAGACATAAAATGCACCCATGTGATCCCAATGGCAGAAATGCTAAATTCCACCTAATCAAACTCAGCTGCCTCCTGAGGCTCTAATTCTACTGAAAGCAGAAGACAAAACAATGAACAAATAAAAGCAACTAATCTCACTGCTTCAAAGTAAACTCCCATTTGAGACTTCATCTCTTTTGTATAATTATTCAGGCAATTTAGGATTTTACTAAGTTGAAAGTCCCTCTTGGAGTTCCCACTATGGCGCATTGGGTTAAGAATTTGACTGCAGTGGCTTGAGTCACTGCGGAAGATTGATTTGATCCCTGGCCAGGTGCAGTGGGTTAAAAGGATCTGGTGTAGGTTGCAGATGTGGCTCAGGTTCAATCCCTGGAGGATGAACTTCCATGTGCTGCAGATTCCGCCATAAAAAAAGGAAAGGAAGTCCCTCTCAGGTTCCTGTCTTCTCAAAAGTCTTCCTGTCCCCACAAAGAATGGTCAGGAAGTTGTTTCCATCCCTCATGGCAGCAGAGTAAGCCCTCTTTGTCCATTCCCTTCTTCAAGGTTCAAGCTGAACAGTTTGTGAGGCATAGGGGGTCAGCTATGATCTCTGGAGGCCAGTTCTGTAACTGGCCCTGGGCTGCAACTGACCAGGACCCTGCCATGGCCTCTGGCTGTGGGTCCTGTCTCCTACCAGGCTATCGCCTTCCTCTCCCCCCACATTCTTAGCACCACTGTTCACCACTCCCAGCCTACACAGAACATTCTGGATCTCATGCAGGCCATACACCAGCCCCAGGGAACCTTGTCTACGGGATCTCAGGCTCCCTCTCCAGCTAAACGTGCCATACCAGCATGTCCCTCAGACTGCAAGCCACCCATGTGGGTCTAGGTCACCCTGCAATTCTGCCTGGAATTTCAAGCCAAAAGTGGAGCATAAGCTCGTGGATCTTTCCTTGGATCATTTGCTATTTCTGAAATCTCACCCTGCACCTTGAGTGTAGTATCGTCATCTGGTCTTGTTGGCTGAAGATATCTATAACCATTCCAGCCCAGGAAGGGCTATTCCCTTTCCTGTGGGGTTGGGAGCTCCTTGTGGGGCATGCTGCCCATTCTTCCCTATTCTGAGATGTGTAGTAAAAACTCCGTGTTCATTCGCCAACATTGTTATATTTAAAAGAAACCTACCTGGATTTAGGAAAACCTTTCTTCTCTTAATGGCCCGATCTCACTGGTGAAAACTTGGCTTTCAAACCTGTTGTTTCAGAGCTGGTTTGCACATCTGAAGCTAAATCTCCATCCTCTCTTCATTTCAGTTTCTCCTCTTTCCCTCATCCCAGCTACCACTCACAAAAATGATGGAAACTAGGGCTAAGTAAGGGAAAGTCACAAAGAAGGAGTGAAAAACGAAAGCACGCCAGTATTATTCAAGGTATTAGTCTTCACTCACTTATTTTAATGGCAACTAGGAAGGACTTACTGCCTCCTTCAAAAAGGTCATGTCCTCCTTTGCTCAGCCTCACACTTAAGTCCTCCTACATTGGATGTGTCATTAGACATTCCAAGCCCTTAGGCTCCTGTTCCTCTGTAACCTCTGCACCCAGCATTGTTCCACCTTATGTGAGAATTTTCTCTAGCTTCCAGCTCCATAGGGCCCATCCATTCCTAGCAACAAAGCAGGCAGGATGTAGAACCCAAGGGAAGGCACTCCTAAGACATCCTTACTTCTTGATAATTCAGGTGAGCCTGATTAAAATTAGACTGGCACTCTGTGACAGCCAGCCTCCAAGACGGCATTCAGTGGTCCCCTTCACTCTCTTGTGCGGTACCTCCTGCCATGTGTTGGGTTGGTGGGTGTGGCTGACAGAATAAGGCCCAGTCATTTCCGAATCCAGGTTATAAAGATGTGGTGTCTCCCGTCCATCTCTCTTGGTCACTCACCCTGGGGGCAGCCAGCTGCCGTGTTGTGAGGGCACTCTGGCAGCCCTATGGAAAATTCTACATGGCCAGCCACATGAGTGGAAGCAAGCCCAGGACCACAGTGGCAATCTAACTGGTAGATGGGACTTAACCATCCAGACCCAGCAGCTCCTGGGAGAAGTAGCAGAGGCCAAAAGAAGTTGGAAGATCCATCAAGTTCACATGCCTGGTCTGTGCCCAAGCCACTCCCTGACTCACAGCCCTGTGTTCAATAAACAGATGGATCTTCAGCTCATGCTGTTTCTCAGAGTTCACCATTAACACTTCCTGTGCTCGGGCGTCTCCATGCCACAGAGCCTGGTGGTCAGGAGGGCTCAGAACATCCTATTGGGGGAGGCAGGGACTGGGGTAGGGGCGACAGGCACTCTAGGCAGAGGAGACGATGTGGCTGAAGGCACAGGGGTGAGAAAACACGCAGCAAGTCATCCACCACATTGGAAGGCTGGTGCCACATGAGAGGCTCCCTGGAGCACAGTGAGGCTGCTCAGGTCCTGTGTTAAGACCCCTACCTCCAGTTCACAATAGGCAGTGTGTCTGTCCTTGGAAGTGGAGGGTACCAAGCAGCAAACACCCTGGAAGAATGTGGATCATCAGCTCCAGCCTTGTGGAGTCCCAGAAAAGATGCTGCAAAAGCAAGAAGCATGGTGAAGGCACTCTATCCACTCATCCTTAACCAGAGGAGATGTTTCTAGAATAACGTGAAGCTGGAGGGCACAGGAGGGGCCCTCCAATGACCACTGGGGGATCTGGGGCCAGCCCTGATGACCCAAGAATGCTGATCCTTTAGGAAAACTCCCTTAGTGGGCTCTCAACATTCTCTGGGTCTGAGCTTCCAAAAAAACCCAAAAAACAAAAAACAAAAAAAACCAAAAACAAATGAACAATCAAACAAAAAACAAAAACAAAACGAAAAAAGCAAACCAGAAGCTAAAGCAGTGAAGGTGGATGGAAACATGTTGATTCCTTTGGTTTTGTTTTACCTCATTTTCATTTGCTTCAGCATTTTTTTTCTTCTTGGAAAGGCAGAACATTTCCCAGAATAAGAGTCCTGGACCTTCCAGATGACCCGCCTATAGTCATCACTTGTCAAGGCCAATATGACATTTGCAGTCCTGTGTTTCTTGCCAATCAGTTCCAAGATATGACCACATCATGTTCAGAAGGCTTGGACTCCTTCAAGAGATAGAGCTGAGTGGAACCAAGAATGGTTCTCTGTCCCCCATCTCTACCCCCACCCAGAACCTGGCATGTGCCAAAGCTAGAGTAACCCCAGGAGGGGAGGAAGGTGTATGTATGTGTTGCAGACTTATGCAAACAACTTACTTTACTTTTCTGTGATCAAACTTTTTTTTTTTTGTTTTTTTAGGGCTGTACCCTCAGCATATGGAGGTTCCCAGGCTAGATGTCGAATTGGAGCTGCAGCTGCTGGCCTACACCACAGCAAAGCCAGATCTGAGCCTTGTCTGCGACCTGCACCACAACTCACAGCAATGCCGAAACCTTAACACACTGAGCGAGGCCAGGGATCGAACCTGCATCCTCATGGATACTAGTTGGGTTCATTACCACTGAGCCACGACAGGAGCTCCCTCTGTGATCGAACTTAACCTAGCTTCTAAACCCTTGTTTACATTCAGTCACTACCAGATTTTTCTCCATGCCCTTTGGGTAAAAACTGAGTCAGGGATTTTTTTTCCCCCATTCCTCTTCCCTTCTCTTCTTTCTGGGTGTTCAGTGGGAGGAAGCTGCTTTAGGGGTAGGAGGCACTGGGTGACTGCGACCTAGATGTGCAGTGCTCATCAGCCCCAGGACATTGACACCTACTCTTCTCTACCTGTATCTGTGGCCCTTGCACTTGTCAGTTACCGGATCCAAATAGGTCTCTCTGTGTCTTCTTGATCCCAGGTGCTGCACAGGTGGTGGGTGCTTCTCCTTGGCACTAAAGCCTTGGTTGCTTCCCCTCTGAGGCTCTGGGAGACCACCTGTGGCCTGCAGCCAGGCCCCTCCATGCCCTGGCTGCCCCTTCTCTGGTGTCATGGTGCAGGGGGGCTTCTCCAGGACATTTGCTTCCCTCCTGTCTCTTTCCTCCCCTTCGATTTATCTGCCAAAGAACCCAAAGCCTCGGCTCTCTTGAAGAGTCTTGTCACTGTTAGAAAAAAAATCCATCAGAAAGGCAAATAATTTTCCCTCTCTTTCTTTGTGTGGAGGCTGCAGGCCAACAAGGAAAGCAGGATAAAGAAAGGAAATCTCAGGGATAGGAGTGATGATATAACTTAAGATGAGGGAAACAGACATGCTTCATGACAGCATTCTTGGTAGCAAGCAACAGAGAGCAATCCTAGCTAAATTGCAAGAAGGGAAGTCTTTTGTAAAAGGATATCAGGCAGCTAACAGAATCATGTGGAAAGATAGAGAGGTAGGTTCCAAGCCAATCTTTGAAGAACAAGTCAGGTCACACCTCAGAACTGGGCTGGTGGGGACGCCTGCCACCCTCCCCCCAACCTGTGCTGGGCAACTGCCACGGCCACCACCAACCACCACCAACTCTTTCCTCCTGAGTCACTGCACTGCTGCATTT
The DNA here is from genome assembly GCF_016906955.1 of Phacochoerus africanus. Classification (NCBI taxonomy): domain Eukaryota; kingdom Metazoa; phylum Chordata; class Mammalia; order Artiodactyla; family Suidae; genus Phacochoerus; species Phacochoerus africanus. The sequence continues at coordinate 140,182,337 of NC_062545.1, forward strand.
GCTTGGCAGGGGCGAGGCCCTCATTTTGAGCCCCAGTTGCAAGGCAGGCTAGGAGAGAAAGCAGCTGACCCTCCCTGTACCTCAGGGCGAGGTGGTTTTTAAGCTTATGTTACTCATGTGATCGGCAATTTTCCAAATAAAAGATGCCAGGAAACCAAAATACATGACCAGGGTCCTCTTTTGATATAAGAAACACACTTGAGGTGGGCTGAGAATGTTCTCTGATAGTCTCAGATGCTCTTGCCAAGGATCAGAGCAGCCAGAGGTGGGAGACTGAGGGGACAAAGACACGGGTCTCAGGGAAGGGGAGCAGAGACATGACAAGCAATCAAGGGCTTGTTTAAGGGGTGCAAGAGATGAGAAGCACAATGAAAGATGCTCACTGGTTGAGAAGCCCCACCTCCAGGACCACCTGTGGGCTGGAAGACAACCATACGGAAGAAAAGGACCATTATGCCCACGAGTGCTTGACTGGCCAAGAGCAAAGTTGTTTAATAACGGGCTGCCCTGCTCCTCCCTCCCATTGCTGGGTGGGGGGGTTGGGGTGCAACACTGAGATGAAACCAGATCTGCTGGAATTCAGCCAGGGCAAGTGGAGAGAGGCGGAGACCTCAGCTTTTGGATGTGAACATCAGAGACCACCTCCTCACCACCCATGAGGGGGCAGGGCAGGGGCAGGACTCCAGGGCTGAGTGAGGGCAAGGGCTCCAGGTGGGGTCACTCGGCAGGTCCCTATTGGTCCACACTGTGACCTTTTGCCTGTGGCCTCTTGTCCATGAGGATAGTATTTCCACCTAAGGTCACTTCCCCCAGGGAAGCAATTGTGACTGTTTTGCAGCCTGTTGGGATGGTCAGTGTTTAACCCATCAGATGACAAAGAAGAGGCATGGCAGGAAGAGAACAACATTTGTTTTTGTTTGTTTGTTTGTCTTTTTTCTTTTTCTAGGGCTGTTCCTGTGGCATATGGAGGTTCCCAGGCTAGGGGTCCTATCAGAGCCGTAGCCACCAGCCTATGCCAGAGCCACAGCAATGTGGGATCCCAGCCGTGTCTGTGACCTACACTACAGCTCACGGCAACGCCAGATCCTTAACCCACTGAGCAAGGCCAGGGATCGAACCCGCAACCTTATGGTTCCTAGTCAGATTCGTTAAATACTGAGCCACCACGGGAACTCCGAGAACAACATTTGGGGTGCCACCCTGGCTGTTCCTCACCCAGCGATGCACACGGACTCCTGCCCCCTTCATCAGGCTCCCGTGGTCACTGTGTGCCTGGGGCTGCCCTTGTTGCTGATGCCACTGGCCGCTTTTCATTAGAAACAAAACAGCCGCATCAATTCAGGCTGTCGTTAGGAGCTTTTAAAAGAGATGTTGGTAGCACTTAACACACAGTTGGGGCCAAAGTAAAGGCTGGGTAAGTGCCCGGGCTGTTCAGCTGGAAATTACATCCTGCTCAGGAACATAAATGTACACTCCCCAGGCCCCAACACAGGCAAACTGCCTCACACTGCTGGTTCCCCAGGACTCCAAATTTTCTGTCTCAGGGCCTTGGACTTTGCCTTCAGACACAACCTGGTCTCAGTGAGACAGGAAACACAGCAGCGCTATCACTGACCTCATCTTGCAAAACCTATCCAAGTCAAAATGCCCCACTCTGGAAACCCGAGAAAGGACCTGGTCTGTGAATTCTTTCCAAGGTCATCTCAATAATTCAAACCAGCAGACCAAGCAGGGGAAAATGCTAATCTAATGTGGTTGAAATCACCCATAGGCAGGTGCTCATTGCCGGTGAAAGTGAAGACTCGCACATCTTCGGGGCTTTCGTTCCAGATAGAATGGGGTGTTCAAGGGTGTGTCCTTCTGTCCTGGGCCTCTACTGAAGGCAGTCACCTAATGGCAAATTGAGTTAGATCATAAATGCAACCTGAGGGAGATTTGCAGCCATATTGAGATGTTTCATCTGATTGCACGATTAAATCAAACCAGACATCTGAGAAAAGGAGAGAGGAACCTCATCCAGCTTGTCCTTGGCATCCTCAGCCTTCCCTTTCTGAATCTTTCACATTTTGAGGTTCCCTTGGGCACTCCCACTGCCACAGGGCACAGGCCCCAAAATTTGCTCTCAGAATCATTCGCACTTGAGATCAATCCAGTTGGGAACCAGAATCAAATGTCAAAGTCAAAGGAGGAAACTTCCAGAGAAACTTCAGAAATCCTCACTGGAAGGTTTGGGGACCTGCACGGAGAAGGATTTCTTCCTACTCACAGCTTCCATGAAGGCACTGAATGACCGGACCAGACTCCCTGGGTCTGGGTGGAAATGTCTTCCTTGTACTTGGCCTTGGGGGGACCCCTTGGGGTGGTTCTGAGCTTCCTTATTGCATCAGCAGAAAGGGGAGACCCACAGACCTCTCAGGCTGGGGAGGAAGTGCAGTCCTATTTGTGAGAGTGTTTGGCACCTCAGAGTGTTTGTAGGACTAAAGAACTTGTGCAGATAGACTCGCTGCTTGGACGTGGGCTCCTCCAGGCCTTGGCCAGAGTGGGCAAAGTTCTAATGGAAAGCTTTGCCTCGGTCAAGGGCTGTCCAGAGGTTGGTGCTCTGAGGGGAAAGACAGTGTCTGGTGAGCAACCCCCAAGCAGCCTCCAGGCGCTGTGGGGATGCAAAGGGCAGGTGCCTCTCACCCTCCCATGGGTGCTGAGCATGAACTCTCAGCAGAGTGTTTACTCCTCTGCCTGGAGCGGGTCCCTGGAGGCCTGGCCTCAGAATGAGTCAGATTGTACGTCGCCAAGTACTTTGGTTCAGAAGTGATACAGGACACGGAGTTCCCGTGGAATTACCTCAAAATTAATTTAGCCACAATAGCTTATTATTAGATTTAATTATAAAAGAAATGATTCACCAGGGACTTTTTACTTTGTAAACAAGCACCTTGGAGTCAAAAGGGAATTTTTTTTTCTTTTAATTCTCCAGTCTCCCATAGGTTTTCACAAAATTGTGGCCAAGGAGAAAAATTGACTTGGATATGTGGATATGGCTTTGGATGAGAGGCCACAGCTGCCAGCCACCCTTTCAGGTGCCCCTGATTCGGCCAGGGAGGGCTCTGCTCCCACACAGCCTACTGGACAAAGACAGATGCTCTCTGCTGCAGTTAACACACCATCCAAAAATCACCCCAAGCTCCTTCCAGAATCTCTAGTACTCCTGCAGAAACATTGACTCTGCTGAAATTAAGGAGTCCAAGGAACAAGTTCTAGACAGTCTGGGCTATAGTTTCCTCCAGAACTCCTGTTAAACTTAAAACAAGATGCTCTGTTATACTGCTGATGTAACAGGAAATTATTACATTTCATGCATGGATTTCTTATTTTAACAGTGATGTGTTCCTTTTAAGGTGTATTAAACAAAAACCACCCCTCAAGGGTGTGGTTTCATGGTAATATACAGATCTTGAAATTAAAAGGTAGGTCACAGTTTGAAGCAAAATATTAGCCAAATCATGAAAAAGATGGCATGTAAGAAAAATGACTCAAGTCTGCGAAATAATGTGTCGAAGTCTAGCTCCTCAGAGCGTGATCATCAGACATTGGACACTGCCTAGCCTGGAAGCTTGTCAGATCTGCAGGATCTCAGGCCCCACCCCAGGCTTACTCAATCAGATCTGTGTTTTAACCAGGTCCCTAGGGGGTTCACATACACTTCAGAGATGGAGAAGCACAGCCTGAGAAAACCTTAGGGCAGTGTCCCCGGGGGCTGCTGAGATCATACATATCTGGTCTGGCCGGCTCTGGCAAAATTGGGTGAACCTTTGCCCAACAGAGATGATTATTCGGAGTATGTGCGGTCCCTCTTTCCCTCTCATAGCAACATGTTCTGTGTTCCCCTTGTGTGCAGGGCCCAAGGCCTCCCCGTTCATCTCCCTTTGCCTGCAGAGAATCAGGGGCCCTGCTGGCCCCAGGGCCCAAGCCCATGGTGGTGTCACCCGCGCATGAGCAAAGGGGCTCCTGGCAGAGGACAAACAGCCTGGGATGGCCTGGGACGCAGTCTAAAGCGATTGCCTTAAAGACTTGCTGTGAGGCTGCCAGCTGCAGGGGCCAGAAGATAAAGAGTGTTAATTTAGCTTGGCCGGCATCCAGAAAGCTGAGCAAAGCTGGGCCTCCAAGTGAAGGGCATAAATAAATAAATAAACACAAAAAAAAAACAAGTTGGCAGATGTTTATACTTCCCTTTGTGACACTAGCTGCCTGCATTCCTCACATCCTGTGTGCCAGGAGCTGTGCCAGAAACTCCCTCCATCACTAACCACCCCCCCTCCCCCCGCCGAAGGTCAGCATCATCACATCATCACCACCACGGGCAGTGAGGGTGACATGGCCGGGGACATGGCCTAGCCCTATGCTTGCCCCTACTGCTTTCTGCTGAGACCAGCTCTGGGCAGAGCATGGAACCAGGCCGGTGGCTTTCAGGGCTGCAGCCTGACCAGTTTTCCCTAGTGGATCCAGGACTGAAAGAATTCTCTGTAACCTAATGCTGTTTCAGATCAGAAAGGAACCCAACTAGCATCCATGAGGAAGCAGTTTCGATCCCTGGCCTCACTCAGTGGGTTAAGGATCCGGCATTGCCCTGAGCTGTGGTATAGGTCGGAGATGCAGCTTGGACCCTCCGTTGCTGTGGCTCTGGTGTAGGCCAGTGGCTACAGCTCTGATTAGACCTCTAGCCTGGGAATCTCCATATGCTGTGAGTGCAGCCCTAGAAAGATCTCCCCCCCACACCAGAAAAAGAAAGGCTTGTCTTTATCATATTCAGCTTTGCCAACACGTCTCATCAATCTTTTCTGCACTGTGATGCAGACATGACGGAGTATGACCCATGCAGCAAACTGGAGGCACCTTGAAAGCAAGTTGCCAAGATGCTCATCATATGGCAGGTGCATTTATGACAAATAGTCAGAGAGGCCACCCCTCACTGGGAGGCCAGAAGAGGAAGTGGGGCCACTTTGGGAAAGCGCTCACCCCGTGCCCGATACATAGTAGACACAATCTACATGGCAGTTCCTTCCCTCTCCTCCCCTCCCTCTGAATGCAGTGGGCATCTCCTCCATTCATCCCATAGAGAACTAAAGAGACCAAGTCAGCCTCCACCCAAAGAGGAATGGACTCTGCTGCTGGTGAGATAGCTGGAGATGCTCCCCCTTACAATGCTGGTTCTCAAATAGTTTTTAATCCACGGCCCGTTTTTGATAAATGGGTGCCCTTCTTGAAAATTATTTGAAATTTCAAATGAAATTAAACACTGGGATTCAAAGCACATCAAATGAATGATGTAATTTAATATACTTTATGCAAACTCTCTCCACCCACTGAGATCCTGCTATGACCCCCCAGTAAGGACACCCTGGATGCTCTCGCCTGTGGTTTTTTTGGGTTTTTTTTTTTCTTTAAAAATATTATTTTTTACTATTGAAGTAACATTGATTTACAGTTTTATATTCGTTTCAGATATACAACAAAGCAATTCAATATTGGCTGAGTTTTGATGGATGAAACCATTGCCAGAACATGACGAAAAGATGTGGACAGTACAGCAGACCTATACTGTTACCGCCTGCCCAGCACTGGATAAAAGGCTTTGCCCCTCCTCCCCCATAGATGGGCACATGGCCAAAGCTGGGCCAATTGTAGTGCCTTACCTGCTGAGGCTGTAGAGGGGGGCCCAGGGGGTGGCAGGTGCCCTAACCCTCCCAGGACATTTCAAACAGGAGGGCTGGAGGAGGAGAGAATGGGGAGGAGTGAGGGGATGGAGAGGGCTTTTCTCCTTTGGTGTGGAAGCTAGATGGAAAAAGAGCCCAAAGCCCAGGCCCCATATCTTCTGCCTCGCAGGGAAATGGTCTGAGACCATGAAGTGCACTCACAAGACTAGAGGGGCTGCAGTGGAGAGTGATGGGCTCTCATCTGGGTCTTGGCTCTATTTGCCTCCCTAGGGGATCCCCACCTGCCCTCCCCACAGTTTGGCTGCTAGGTGCAGTATACTTCACTAAAAATTATTCATTAAAAGTTCTCTCTGTGCCCTCAGGCAAGAGTGGCCTGACTGAAATAAGAGGTGTAGCAGAGGGTTCCCGAATATTGAGAACACTGAGGCAGTGGTTTCTCCATGCCAATTAATTTGCCCCGGCCCTTCCCAGCACAGACATGGTTTCCTTCCTCTCTCTTTTCACACGTCTCTCTAGATCTCATGGTCCCTCTGAAATCTTACCCCCTCGTACCTCCCCTAATTCTCTTCCTTCTCACAACATGCATTTATCCACCCAGGCCTCTGACTTCTAAGTACTTTTGGCTTACTGGCTCACATTTCCCACTGTATTTTTTACCACTGGGAAATAAGGGTGCCTCTAGGCCCCTACTCTTGGAGCTCTGTGAGCATTCCCCAGCTCTGCACCGTTGGGCTGCCAGCTGCGCTGGACACTGACTGTCTGCCAAAGCACACACTCTGGCCTGATGTGGGGGGCGGGAGCGACAAGCCACAGCAGGCTTGACAAATGCACACAGGAAGCAGCCCCATTTCCTCAGAAGCTGCCCAACTTCTGCGATTCAATTTTAGCATCTGGCCAACCAAGCAAAAGTTGGGCCTGATACATTTATAAAATCATTTGTTGGAGCAATTATATTCCAGAATCCCATCTGTGATTTTTCATTTTCTGTTTGATGTTACACAAGTTTGGGGGGAAGAAGTCAATAAAAATCACCATGATTTAACTCACACACAGATAGGAGACATGATATAAACTCTAATGGTTTAGGTAGCAAACGCGCACTCGTATGAATGGCTACAATATCCACTCTGGAGGCAGTGACCCACGGTTTCAACGTCCATTCACTTACACCAGCTCAAACAAATTCCTTAACTTCTCTGAACCTCAATTTCCTTGTCTGTGAAATAGACGATTCGAAAATTTGCTGTTGTGAATTCAGGACGAAGGACGCCTCTGTACTGCTACTATTACTGCCCTGGGCGAGCTCACCCTATGAGCATTAGGACTGAGGGGCAGATCAGGGATACAGAAATAGAGCCTGATCCAAATTTGCAAATTGAGGTGGAGCATGTTGGGTTCAATAATATCATAACGTGTTACAATCTCAGTTAACCACATTGTGCTCAGTTACGAAATGCTTTTTCAAGTTTTGGGAAACAGTAACTGTGCTGCTGTCTTTTAGCCTGCAAACAATCACCACATTTGAATTAGAGAATTAGAGAACTTTCTAAAGCACTTGCCATCCAAGAACTTCCCATTTGTGTGGGCACTTAAAATTATGAATTCATTTGGGCTTTGCATTGCATTTGGCACTTCTTTGCATCTTAATAAGAATGGGTTTTAAAACTTTCCAGTTGTCTAAGCAGCTAGAAATTTAAACCAATTCATTTTCCATTTTAAAAAAGTTCCCCTAAGATAACTGTAAATAGTAAGTCTTAAATTTTTCACTGCGGAGAAAGGGAAGGAAACCCTCACTTTACCACCTCCCCTTTGTAAATTTTCTACACATTTTTGTAAAAGGCTATTTTCAAACCCCGTGGTGAGAGTTACTGAATATACCCTTCTTTTTACAAAATGTAATTTTGTGGTAAAATGACCAAATAGTGTAGAAGAAGAAAAATAAGGTCTTATAAAAAATACGACACTTCTAATAACATTTCTCTAAGATCCATTCATGTTACTGACTTTTTATAAGTTAGATGTCGAATTCTAACCCACCTAGGTTCACCCTGACTCTATAAATACACACACATCTAACATACGTCTAAAAGGAGTAAAAGTGTCCTAGGAAAGTAGTGGAACAATGAAGTTCCTGAGAGAAGCTTGTTTTTTCAAGTTATTAAAAGGAGGTGGCAAGCATTCATGAGGATATGAAAAATTTAATGTCGTCTGAAGGAAACTCTTGAATATGGTTAATGTTGCTGCCAAAAATCCCAGCTATGTTATGTCAGAATGTTCGACTGCAAGCTACACGTTAATGAGTGGAAAGATGGGGTAACAGCAAAAAGTCTCTGCAGCAGCACACAGCAACCCTAAAAACCAAGTTCCCAGGGTGGAACTCAATCGCTCAAGGGTTCCACCGGCAGGTGATGTGACCTACTAGTTAACAATCAGGGGTGCCAGCTGCCCCTGAGAAGAGAGCAGGGAAGAGTGAGAGCCCTCCCCCGCCCCCACACACGTTCTCCCCCCAACCCTGAGCTGGAAACTAAACCAGCTTCGCTCTTCCTGAAAAAGTGGGCACTCCAAGAAACACAGCCCTGGACTCAGAAAAGGTAACGAGCCACCCGGCATTCAATAGTCGGTCCCCCCTCTGTTCCACACAGCTTGCTGGCATTGCGAGGTGCTATTTTTGTCAGCCCTCTTCAACCCAGCTGTTGCTTCGTGTTCACATGGCGAATGGTGTGAAAATCCCAGCAGAGGCGCGTGAGTCCCAGAGGGACCTGTCTCCTGTCATTTCTAGAACAGATAAAATGTCCCGATCTTCAGTGGGGAATGGGCTGGGTTCATTTCACCAAAAGAGGCAAGGGGAACATTTCTGAGATGTAAGCGATGTGGAATCAGGAACCAAGCTTCCCCCTCATGAGCCTCAACCAAAAGCACGGAGCATACATGCATGTGTCTAGGGGTCAATAAGGGACCATGAATCTGCGCAGGAAACCTGGAAGCAGGAGTGTTCCTTCCTATTTAGGGGCAGGCTGTGGCTGTCCCAGGTGCTGGACCTTGTGGCATCCTGAGGTTGGGACAACTGCATAGAGTCCAGCCCAGAGGCTGCCCCAGAGAACCCACTTCCTTTTTCTGACTTAGTCTGTGACTTGTAATTTTAAACCCACTCTTTGTATTTCCTCTGTGAAAATAACAGCATTTTGGCGAGACTGAGTTTGGGGGGGGGGGATGGGGAGAGTGCCACATAAAACTTAGACGATTTAAAAATACAACTCTAATTGCAGGTTTGTTTTCCCATGGTTTGGCAAATTAGGGGGGCAAATTGGAGGGGTAGTTGGAACTTGCCCTAGGCACAACAACACTGCTTGGTTACCCATCCGCCAGTGGAGTCCTGAACTCTTTCAAAACCTATGAAAATGGAATTGTAGGAGCCGCCGTCTTGAACAGCAGCCACATGGGGATCTTTCTATCCGAGTGGGATATTTTGTATCTGAGTGCTGTGATTTAGAATAAGCATCAAGGACACGGATTGCTCTGAGTTTTTCTTTCTCTGCCCTTACTATAAGGACAAAATGATTTTCCTTTTTATTCCCAAATTCTCAGACTCTCTTCAGTCTAGATGAAATTCAGTGAAGAGATCAATTCCTCACATATCACCTTCCCTTAGGATTTGTATCACAGGATTACTGAGGACAAGAGTTATGCTTCTTTGTTTTTTTTTTTCTTTTCAGGGTGTCACCTGCGGCATATGGAGGTTCCCAAGCCAGGGGTCAAATCAGAGCTGTAGCTGCAGACCTGTACCACAGCCACAGCAGCGCAGGATCCAAGCCTCATCTGTGATCTACACCACAGCCACGGCAACGCCGGATCTTTAACCCACTCAGCAAGGCCAGGGATCCTCATGGTTACTAGTTGGGTTCTTAACCCACTGAGCCACAATGGGAATTCCAAGAGCTAGTGCTTCTAAATTACTGTACATACCTTTTCCATGGTCATATTATAACACCTTTGAGATGAAGGAATTGTGTTAAGGGAGGCTAAGGCGTGAAGATGCTGTGGATTGACTTACTGTCCATTTTGACTTCTAAGTGGGTCTTCCTGTCCCTCAAAACCAACAACTAACAACCTCATGTTAACAGCTATTTTTGTTTTGGTTTTTTTTTTTTTTTGCATTTTTAGGAATTTATTGTAATACTGATAATTTATAACATTGTGTTAGTTTCAGGTGTACAGCAAGGTGATTCAGTTACACTATACATATATTCATTCTTTTTCAGATTCTTTTTTTCCATATAGGTTATTATAGAATATTGAGTGAAGTTCTCTGTACTATACAGTAGGTCCTTGTTGATTTTCTATTTTTTATATAATAGTATGTATTTTAACTCCAAACTCCTAATTTATCCCTTCCCCTTACTTTGCCCTTTGGTAACCATAAGTTTGTTTTCAAAGTCTATGCATCTGTTTTGTAAATAAGTTCATTTGTACCCGTTTTTAAATTCCACATATAAGCGATACCGTATAAGATACATCTTCCTCTGACTTTCTTCACTTAGTGTGATAATCTCTAGGTCCATCCATGTTGCTGCAAATGGCATTATTTCAATTTCTATGGCTGAGTAACATTCCATTTTATATATGTACCACATCTTCTTTATCTACACCTCTGTTGATGGACATTTAGGTTGTTTCTGTGTCTTTGCTCTTGTAAATAGTGCTGCTGTGAACACTGAAGGGCATGTATCTTTTTGAATTGTAGTTTTGTCTGGATATATGCCCAGGAGTGGGGTTGCTGGATCATATGATAGTTCTATCTTTAGTTTTTTAGGACAACTGTTTTTCTAGGATCTCTTGCAGCTCAACTTCTGGGTACAACGAATGCCGCTTGGGCCTGTCAAGTACCCTTGCACAAAGTTTAGAAGGCAGGAATGGTAGATGAGATAGAGACCCCGTTTGGGTCACTTCTACTGACCAGTCACTGAAGAGGTGTTGGACTACGTGGCAGCATCAGCTTGCCAAGTTTCTCTTGACCTTCAGAAGCAGACCACAGAGCCCCCCTCTTTGCTTGTGTAGATGAGTAATCACTGCTTGGCTTGAGAGCAAGCGTTTCTGAGTCATTTTCCCAGTGCTATGTTGCAACAAAAGGAAGGTGGCCTACAGGCGGCTTCTAGACGCTCCCTCTCCCGAGCTGGGTAGCTCCCCACACATCAGTCATGCCTTGATATGTGGAAGTTGTTCCTCAAAGCCCATCCTGAGGTCTGGGCCTGAAGCCTTCCCGTGACTTTTGAAGCACATAGGCCCTTGTATTAAATCCCCTTCTGCTCAAAATAACTAATGTGGGTAAACCCTGACTTAGAAAGCAGGCATGTAGCTGTAGAACATTGGACTCTGATCTCAGCAGCATCCTTCCTAATCCGGATGGGTCGCCCTCTGCCAAATCCATCCGGGGGCCCTGTCCCCTTTAGCTCAGGCCACAGCTCCCTGCTTCCCAGAGAAAGTGGGGGGATGAATTCCTTCAGCTTTGACTTTTCACCTGTGACCAAATGAGCATCAGGTCCTTACACATTCCTTCACATTCTAGGAGAAAACGAACCCATCACTGGAAATGTTTACAAATAATACCCAGCTTTATTCTTGTTTCCAGAAAGTGAGTCTCTGGGGTCACTCTCAGCCCACACCCCAGAGAGCTTCCCCTACATCCCACTGGATCCCGCCCTCCTGACCCCTGCTGGCCTTCATTTGTCCTGAGATGCCTCCTGCCATGCAGCCCTCCTTCCTCCTCTCCCCAATATGCAACCTTCTGAGGAGGGCCCCCCAACCCATCTCATCTGCCCATCAGACCCACAGGTGGCTGGGATCCCTTGACACCACAGGCCCTGCTTCTCCCTCACCTCCCAGTCTGGGAAGCCCAGAAAGCCCTGAAGATTGAGAAGTAGAGCTTCTCAATTATTCCAGCTGGCCTTCTCATGAGAAAATTTCTGGTGAGTAATATTCTCTACCTGGCATCTAACTTTACACTGCAAGCAAATACATAAACAAGTCTTTTCCAAAGCAGAGGGGATATAAATCTAAAAAGGCAAGGGAGGAGGGCCCTGGTAGCCTAGTGGTTAAGGATCTGGCATTGTCACTGCTGTAGCATGGGTTCCATCCCTGGCCTGGGAACTTCTGCATGCCACGGGCATGGCCAAAAATATAAAGAAAAATTTTAAAATAATAAAAAAGGCAAGAGAATATATTAATCTATTAAAAAATGCATTGAGGTGAAATTCACAAAACGTAAAATGAGCTGTTTTAAAGTAAACATTTCAATGGCATTCAGTTCACTCACAATGTTGTACAACAACCACAACCACCTGACCTGGTGCCAAGACATTTCCCTCATTCCAAAGTAAACCCTTTGCCCACTGAGCCCTTACTCCCCACTTTTTCCTCCCCCCAGCCCCTGGCAACTACCAGTCTGCTCTCTGTCTCTATGGATTTACCTATTCTGGATATTTCATATCAGTGGAATCATAGAACATGTGTTCTTTTGTGTCTGGCTCCTCTCACATGACATGTTTTCAAGATTCTTCCACGTTGTAGTGTATTTCAAAACGTCTGTCCTTGTTAAGGCTGAATAACATCCCCCTGTATGTATTTACCATAATGTGTTCATCTGTTCGGCTATTGAGGGACAGCTGAGTTTTTTAACCCCCTTTTGGCCATTGTGAACAGTGCTGCATGAACAGGGATTTGTCCAAGTAACTGCTTTCCATTTGGGGGAGGGGTATACATGGGACTGGAATTGCTGGGTCATGTGGTAATCCTATGTTTAAGTTTGGGGGGAATCACTGTACTATTTTCTACCATAGCTGAACCATTTTACAGTCTCCCCAGCAATGCACAAGAGTTCCAATTTCCCCTCACCCCTGTCAACACTTATTGTTGTTAGGTTTTTTCACTCTAGCCATTCTCATGTGACATGGTATCTCATTGTGGTTTTGACTTGCATTTCCCTGATGATTAATGGTGTTGAGCATCTTCTTGTGTGCTTGTTAGCCATTTGTATATCTACCTTGAAGAAATTATCCATCCGTTTTTGACCTAGAAAACTGATAACCTTTGGAATTAGAGAAACTTGGGTTCAAATAGGTTCAACTATTTAGAAGCAATGTGGCCTTGGGGTGATTACTTCTCCAGGCTTCCTTTTCTTCCTCCATGAAAAGCACATAATAACTTCATATGGCTGCATCCTTCAGGTCTTGGCTTACATCCTTAGCTTAGAGAGACTTTCTTCATACTCTTCTTTCAGTTCAAGTGTCAATCTGTTTCACAGTATCCACTTCTTTCCTTTACAGCACTTGACACAGTTTGTAATTTTTGTCACCCATCCCCTCAGCTCACTCGCTCGATCATTCACTCTTTGTGGTGAGGATCCATTGACTATCTAGTTCGCAACTGTATATCCACAGCACAGCACAGTGTCTAACATGTAAAAGGGTATGTAATGTCTTTTGACTGGGAAAAAAATAAGAAATGACTCATGATATTTATAGGGAATTTAGTAGAGTGCCTGGCACATATTAGATCCATGGTTCACAGTGGGAAATTTTGGAAATGTGGTCGGAGGAAGGGGAGAAATTGGGAAATCCAACAATTGGGAAGATGCCAAAAATGCCTAGACAATGCCTATGGGGCAAAGAATTGTCCCAGATCCCTCACAACTTTAGAATAACTTACCAGTCATTGATGTAAGGGGGACACCTGTCTGTAATTATTTGCTTTTATAATCCTCTGTTTTGCATATAAACAGAAAGTAACATTTGCACATTTTAATATGCACTGAATCGTCCAGGAATGCCACTAGCACATAAATTTAGAAAAGAAAAGACTGCATTGCATTTTGTTTGAAGCTCCATTGAGATGTGTTCACCTTTTCAGAAAATCACATCCCCATTAGCAACATAGCTTACAGTATTCGGACCCTCAGAATAACACTCTAGGATTAAGCTGTATCTATAAGTGTGATTCTACATATTGGTGCAAAAAACTGATTAGTTCATTATGTCTTCTAGTCTAGACATGCCTGAGTATTGACATATTATTTTAGTAAAAATTAATTTCTCCTTTCTTTCTTCTTTATAGTTAAAGCATGTTCATTATTTTTGAAATGATGTGTATAGGTAGGTTATGGATTTTATTGCAGGATCTTAAAAAACAACCTTTTATTTTGAAGGAAAGCATTGAGTCTAATAGGGATTAGAAGTCCGTATTAGATGCTTTTCTTCTAATAGTAATAATAATAATAATAACAACAGTAATGGAACTTTACAGCTTTGCCTGAGGCGAATGGCAAAAGAAATAAGATCTTCCTTGTTTTTATTCTAAGATCTTACTTTCTTATTGCCAAAATACTCCTTTACACATACCCAGGGACACTTTTAATACTTTGTGCCCTTAAAGTATTGGTGCCTGAAGGAAAAAGGTACAGTATAGGATTTCTGAGTAAAATTTCTATATAGCAAACCAAAGTGAGTTTTGACAGCTATAGTTGTGCAAAGTCTGGCTGGTGTTTGAGAGGTATCTGATATAGGAGAGAGCTCTGGGGTGTATGCACTGTTCAATCCTGGATTTAAATCCTGGCTCCACTCCTTAGTAACTGCATTATCTCAGGCTAGTTGTTAATCCTCTGGGCCTCAGTTTCCTCAGCTGTAGAATGGAGCCAATGACAGCTGTCTCTGGGGTTGCTGTGTCATTAAATGTAACCATGTGTATGCAGGGCCCGGTCCAATGCAGCTACTGATGTGGTAGGTACTTAGTGTTAATTTTTTTCTCCACCTCTAATCTCCCAAATTATTCACATAATTGCCACCCAGAGACATGGGTTCTATATAGCATCTCAAGACTATGAACTCATAAAATGATAACGTATCATACTCATCATAGGCTTGGATTAAACAAAAGTTGTGTTTTTTGGAGTTCCTGTTGTGGCTCAGCAGAAACGAATCCAACTAGTATCCATGAGGCCACAGGTTTGATCCCTAGCCTTGCTTAGTGGGTTAAGGATCTGGCATTGCTGTGAGCTGTGGTGTAGGCCAGCAGCTATAGCTCCAATTTGACCCCTAGCCTGGGAACCTCCATATGCTATGGGTGAGGCCCTAAAAAGACCAAAACAAACAAACAAACAAACAAAAAAGTTGTGTAGCTACCAGTGTACCACAGCCACAGCAATGTCAGATCCTTCAATCCACTGAGTGAGGCCAGGGATCGAAACTGCATCCTCATGGATACTAGTTGGGTTCATTACTGCTGAGCCGCAATGGGAAAACTCCAAACACAAGTATTTTTATACTACATTCTCTACAATCTACTCAATATAAGCCTCAGTCCAAGTTTACCACGCCTGCAGTTTGCTGATAAGCATTTTTCCAGGAATTCTGTAGCTTTCATCATTCTAAAAAGGTATTGAAATCACCAAAGTTTAGAAATAACCACCTTAGAGAAAACCAATTCATCATCTTGATGCAATTATCAGATGGTCAAGTTATATTTTACTTTATAGATACTCAAGTATGTTAGATAATGACAAGCAACCATTAAGATTCAGCCACTGTCTATTGTGTTATTTGAAAGTAACATAAATATTCTTTTTTTTAATTTAATTTTTTTTTGTCTTTTTGTTTTTTCTAGGGCCGCTCCCGTGGCATATGGAGTTTCCCAGGCTAGGGGTCTAATCAGAGCTGCTGCTGCCGACCTACACCATAGCCACAGCAGTGCGGGATCCAAGCCACGTCTGTGACCTACACCACAGCTCACGGCAACACCGGATCCTCAACCCACTGAGCAAGGCCAGGGATCAAACCCGCAACCTCATGGTTCCTAGTCAGATTCTTTAACCACTGTGCCACAACGGGAACTCCAAGAAACATAAATATTCTGATTCAAGGAACTGTTGACTGAGACTAGGAGACAAAAACTTCAGACAATTTCAGAACGCTTAGAGCAAGTGTAACGAGCTGTCGTTCAGCATGAACATGTCAAAACTGAGGTCATTCAACAAAGAGGAGAGGTCATGTAGAAGAGATGAACTTGGAGGAGCTGGAACACTGCTGATTTACTTATGGCATTGTCTGTGGATAGGGATCTGGAACTGGTGCAATGTGAAGAAAAATATTATAGGGACCTCTTCACAGAATCAAGCAAATATGGTGTTGAATTGCAGTCAATTCAATCTTACTAGTAGAAACCTTAGTTGAAGTCAACCCATTGGTTTTGATGGAAAACACATGCATTCATTCAAAAAATATGTACTAAATGTTGGGTATATATCAAGCACTGAATAAGAAAGTGTGGAGTCCCTGGTGACCAATCAGACACAATCCCTGCCTCCATGGAACATACATTTCAGAGGGATAAAAAGTCATTACCTTGTTATAAATGCACAGCTGCCTCCTGCAACACAGGAAGGAACCAGGATCTATAGAAACATATAACTGAACAAAATATAGGCTGAGATGTCCATAAAGAATTTCCTGAGTAGTGATGGTTCAGCTGGATTTTGAGGAATGAAACAGAGTTAGCTAGGGGGAGGGAAAAGGAACATTCTTGACAGAAGGAACAGCATACGTGGAGGTTATGTTACTTTTACCTTTTAATATTTTTATAGAAATCCGGAAAGGAGACTCAAGATGTCTGATCCAGACAATTCCACATTATAACTCTGTAGAGTCTTTGATTTTTTTTTATGGTTATATTACCCACGTTATAACTCTGCAGAGTCTTTGTTTTTTTATGGTTTCAATCAATTAATAAAATGTCCCCCAAGTATGTTTAAATATTATCCCAGGACCCCCCAAAAGATAATGGCCTGGATTCCAGAAAAATGGTAGGGGCATGAACACCTAAAATCACTAAGTAATTGACTGGATCTGTATCCAAGATAGAGATGTGAGTAGGAGAGAGGCAGTGATTAGTCCTGGGACAAGGAGGGCAAGGTCATCAGGATTCAGTGGCCTATACAGTGACAAAAGCTTACTGCATTTACTCTGAGTTGTGGCTAACTAGAGGAAACTGAGAACCATGGAATTTTAGATCCAGAATTGATCTTAGAAATAATTTTTCTCAAATTCTCCCTTTACTCTCAAATAGCCAGATTTTTGCTGTACCATGCCATCTGGCTAAGAACTTTTTGTTATAACTTTTTTAAAATGATGAAAATAATGCATGTGTTTATTTTGAAAAATTAGAAATTATGAGAAAAAATAATAAATCAGGAAAGCATAATCCTATACTTATTTTGTCCCATTATGTGGTCTTCAGTCATTTAATTAATCATGTCTCTATTTTTTGGGTTATCAGATTGCTTCTTTTTCCTTTTCTTTATTTCTTTCCATCCTTTCTTCTTTCCTTCCATTTTCTTTCATTTTCTTCCTTCCTTTCTTCTTTCCTTCCTTTTTCTTTCCTTCTCTTTTCTTCTTTCCTTTCTTCCGTTCTTTCCCTCTCTCTGTCCCGCCTTCCCTCCCTCCATCCCTCTCTCCTTCCTTTTTTCTTTCCTTCCTTGAAATAATGTCACAACAAACATCTTTGATCCTAAGGTTCTGTTATATATATATTATTCTCCTTTATTATGCATTTCTAGAAATAGTATTTGGAATCAGAGGATTTGAATATTTTAAAAATTATTAATGAGGAACTTTATGAAAGATGAATCAGGCAGAAAACACTGAAATACCCTGATTAATCTTAACATCACTGAAAATGTGATAGTCAGACACTATGTTCAGCCCTTGATTCAATGCAACTGAAAGTACAGAGCCCCACTTATGGAGTATTCTTACTGATGTTAAACAAACAAAAAACTGAGTGCAAACTTATCAATGAGAGGCATTTGATTATGGACTGAATCTTAGATAACATTAGGGTAATTTTGTTAGGAATGACAATGGTATTAGGCTGTGTAAAAAATATTTCTTACCTATGAAGGATTCAAACCTAAGAATATACAGGTGAAATTAAATCATAGCTGGGATTTTATTTAAATTGTCTAACAAAAAAATGTGTGTGTGTGTGTGTGTGTGTGTCTGGGGTGTTAAATTAAACATGTTTGTCAAAATGTGAATAACTGATGTAGTTGGATAATGCATACCTGGGGTTCACATTTGTCTATGTTTGAAATTTTTCCGATAAAAAGTAAAAATAAGTGTCTTAACAGAGTGATACTAAGAGAGTGAATTTATTTTGGAATGTATAGCTTGGAACTTATTTAGTTGTAAGCAGTAGCATTTTCTGCAAAATTATCTCATGTATCTTTTGAAATTGGGCTACTAGGGGAGAACCATTGGCATAGCTCTGAAATTGTTATGGAGCAGAAGTGTAGGTCCCCCCACACCGCAGACATCCCTTGGCTGGAGATACAATGAAAACTTGGAATAGTTGCCTCTTTAAGAGTAAATTCCAGATTTTCATTACAGTCTACAGGCTCAACACAATAGAAGGTCAAATTCTTAGAGGAAATCTAAACTATTTAGGGAGTACTAAGAACAGAAATTTTCCCCTGAGTTGGGGTGTTATACTCGGCTAGCTTATGGATGCCCAAGTCCCCTGACAGCTGGTTCTTTATCTTTAAATTTAAGAAAAAAAAAGTCAGATGAGACATCTTCAAACAGTGAGATGGGAGGTTCCTGGTGGCTCAGAGGATTAAGGATCTGGCATTGTTGCTGCTGTGGCTTAGGTCACTGCTGTGGTTCGGGTTTGACTGTTGGCCCTGAACTTCTACATGCCATAGCATGGCCAAAAAAAAAGTGGCGTGTCATATTATCTCTGAATAAGTGTATGTAATCAAAATATTAGATAAGGAAAGAGATGACCTTCCTACCAGATTAAATTTGAGAGTTACAAGCTGAAGCTGACAGAGAGTGTTTGATTGGGGCATTTACAAAAAAAAAGGGGGGGTGGGATTAAGACTTGAAAGAATTATGCTTAAGTGAAATAAACCAGACACAAAGAACAAAATATTATGTGATTCTGTAGACAAATCATAGCAGCAGAAAGTAGAGTAAAGGTTACCACGGGCTGGGGGAGGAGGAAACAGAGAGTTGTTTAATGCATACAAGATTTTATTTGGGGATGTTGAAAGATTGCTGGAGGTGAACAGTGGCAACGACTGCATGACACTGGGAATGTCCTTAATGCCACCGAATTGATACTGAAAATGGGTTAAAATGGTAAATTTTATGTTTTGTAATATTTTACCACAATCAAAACCGAACACACTTACAGAGGAGAAGGGGAGAGCTAGAGTGGGCGATGGAACGATTTTTTGTCTCAGGCCATTTGCCCCACAAGTAATGTCCTCTCTGGCTGTGCCATGAATAAAAAGTATTTCTAGCTTTTGCCTATCAAACCACAGTCTATTTTACAGTTCAGTGGTTCACAAACTTGAGCAGGCCTCAGAATCACCTGCCTGGTTTGTGAAAACACAGAGGGTTTCACACCCAGGGTTTCTGATTCAGTAGTTCTGAGGTGAGGCCTGAGGATTTGCCTCTCCACTGAGCTCCCAGGAAACCCAGATGCTCCTGGTCAGAGAACAGCTCTTAGAAAACTATAATTATAGTCTAATATATTCTTTCCATTGTTAAAAAAAAAAAAAAAGTCCTGAGATGTTTCCCTACTTGCCTATCTAGAAAAATTAGGAGTCTTTCAGATGCACACAATGAAAATTCAACCCAAACAATCCGAAGTTAAAAAAAAAAAAAAAAAGTATTTGGAGCTCCTGCTGTGACACAGGAGGTTAAGGACCAGCTTTGTCTCTGTGGTGATTCAGGTTTAATCCCCAGCTGAGCACAGTGGGTTAAGGATCTGAGGTAGCCACAGGTATGGTGTAGGTTGCAGCTGTGGGTAAGATTCCATCCCTGGCCTGGGAACTTCCAGATGCCACAGGTGCAACCAACCAACCAACCAACCAACCAACCAGAGTGGTGTTTAATAGTTCCAATAACTCAGAAGTTTGGTGGTGGCAGGGCAGTCTACAGGTACTGTTTAATCAATAGACTCACTGCAGTCTCGGTCTTATGGCTCCATTTTTGTTACGGGTTGAACTGGGTCCCGCCCCCTCAAAAGGGTATGTTGGTATCCCTAGGGCCTCATAATATGACCTTACTCACAAACAGTGTCTCTACAGAGATAACCAAATTAAAATAAGATCACTGGAGTGGGCCATAATCCGATACGATGAGTGTCCTTATAAAAAGGGGAGCATTGAACACAGAGACAGACATGAACCCAGGGAAAACATCACATGGAGATGAAGGCAGAGATCAAGAGGATACATCTGCAAGCCAAGGAATGCCAGAGATTTCTGCAAACCCCCAGAAGGTGGAGGAGAGGCCTGAGACAGATTCCCCTCACAGCCTTTCACAAGGAACCAACCTGCCGATACAGCTACTAGCTACTATGGGACCCTTTTTGCTGTTTAAGTTACCCTGTTTGTGGTACTTTGCTATGACAGCCTAGAGAACTCATACATTTTTTAAAAGATTATCTGGCTTGGCCCTCTCCTGTGGTTGGCTTAATCCTAGGCCAGCTCCCATCAAATGATAGCAATGGCTTTAGCAACTCCAGACCTCATACCCTCACACATGTCCTCACACCCGTCATCCAGAGGAAGAGTCTGTTGCCAGAGAAAAGAATCCCCCAGAAAATATCTCCTGAATTTCATTTGTTCACATTAGATATCCAATCCTTGAAGTTCTGTGGCTCAATCCCTTCAGGGTCCTTTTTTTTTTTTTTTTTTTTGGCTGCACCCTTAGCATACAGAAGTTCCCAGGCCAGGGATAGAACCCACACCACAGCAGCCACTCAAGCCACTTCAGTGACAATGCCACATCAAAACTCAGTCATCAGGGTCCATCCTTTTTTTTCTTTCTTTTTTTGCCACACCCACAACATATGGAATTTCTGGGGCCAGGGATCAAACTTGTGCCACAGCAGGCATCGAGCCGCTGCAGTGACAACACTGGATCCTTAACCCACTGCACTGTACGGGAACTCTATTATCAGGGTTCATTCTTAAAGAACACTGTTCAGAGGAAAGTGTGCTTCCCCAGAAAAAAATTGAATTGGGAAAAGAGAAGCTGTGCAGCATAATTAAATTGTCACCCAGGGAACAGAGAAGGGGATTAACATTAGCATGTTCTAACAGTGTGGCGGGCACCATGAGCTGAAGAAAAAAAATTCATTACCACCATTTCTTTCTTCATTGAAGTATAATCCACACACAGTAGAATTCAACAATTTTAAGCATACCACCATCACAGTCATGATGTGGAGTATTGTCCCCCTGAAGAAGTTCACTTGCATCCCTTTGCAGTCAATTCTTCTCCTCTCACACACAGTCCTCGGCAACCACTGATCTGCTCTCTGTCATATAGTGTCCCTATATTAGAGTGAGGGTTTCCGGAATTGGCCAGGACTGAAATCCTACAGCATGTAGTCCTAGGTCTGGCTTCTTTTACTTAGTCATAATGCTTTTGAAATGCATCTGTGTTATTCCAGGTATCAGTAGTTTGCTGCTTTTTTTGCTGAGCCATCAACTGTTGAATGGATATACTGGGATTTGTCTATCTGCTCATCAGGGATAGACATTTTGGTTCTCTCCAGTTTGGGAGCTATTTTGAATCAAATTTCTATGAACATTTCAGGATACATCTTTGCATAGAAATGTTTTCATTTCTGCTGGGTAAATATCTAGCATTGCTAGGTTTATGTATGTTGCAAGGTAAATATTTGTTAACCATATAAAAAACTGGCAAACTATTTGTTTTCCGAAGTATCTATTCACTTCCTGCATTTCTGCAGCAGTACATGAGAATTCCTGTTGTTCCAATTTGACACAGTCATGTTTTTTATTTAAGACATCCTAGTGGGTTTGTAATGGAATCTCACTGTGGCTTTAATTTGTATTTATGTGATGACCAATACCACTGAGCATCTTCTTATGGACTTATTCATAATTTACATATTTGTCAATGATCTGTTCAAATCTTTTGATCATTTTAAATTAGTTCATTCATCTTATTAGGTTGTAACTGCTCTTTATACAGCCTGGATACAAGTTCTTTCTTAGATTTTTCAAGAATATTTTCTTTTAGTAGCTTGTCTCCTCAATTTCTGAACAATGCCTTTGAAAAGCTAAATATTTATACTTCAATGAAGTTCAGCTTATCAATTTTTTCACTGATGCTTCATGTTTATGTCTTATCTAAGAAATCTGCCTAACCTGTTGGCACAAAAATGCTTAAGTTTCCTTCTAGAAGTTTTGTAGCTTTAGCCCTTATATTTAGGTCTGTGATCTACTTAGATGTAATTTTTATATACGAGATGATATAAAGAATCTATGTTTGTTTTTATATATGAATAGCCAATTTCTCCCACAGCATTTATTGAAAAGGCAGTCCTTTCCTTATTGAATTACCAGGCAGCTTTGCTGAAATTCAGTTGCCTGTACACGTGTGGGTAAACTTATGGTCTCTCTATTTTGTTCATTGACATGTACATCTACCCATTTTATCATGGCTTTTTACTAAGTTTTCAGCTCAGCTGATAGGAAGCCTCAAACTCTGTTCTTTCTCAAATTTGTTTTGGCTATTGTAAATTCTTTGAATTTCCATATGCATTTTTAAATCACCTTATCAGCCTCTACACCATCCTCCCCACCCCCCAAAAAAAGCCTGCTGGATTTTGATTGGTACTGCATTGAATCTATAGATTAATGTAGAAAATGTTAACATTGTAACAATGTTCCTATGTGTGAATATGGTATATCTCTCCACTCATTCAGGTCTTTTAAAATTTCTCTTAGTGATGATTTGAAGTTTTTAGTGTACCGTTCTTGCACATATTTTGTACATATATTTCTATGTCTAGTGTTATTATATATAATTTCTAATTTGTTACAATTGGTACTATAATTTTAACTGCCAGTTTCTATAAATATTAATCATTTAGTATTGATTTTATTATTATAACCTTGCCAAATTTGCTTTTTTGTAGATCCCTTCAGATTCTTCATATACGTGGTGTGTCCTCTGTGAATAAGAAATTTTATTTTTTTTCTGTATGTATGGCTGTTAACAAAATTGATGCCATTTTGGACCCTTAGAGTCTCTCCTGTCCTCCCACCGACTCTTCCCAGGACTGTACTACGCCAGTAAACCCCTTCTATGTCATCAAGGGCTTTGTAATTAATACATATTGTTTAATAATCATTATGACCAGGTGGCCTCTATGCTCTGTTAGTCCCCAAACAATGATGAAAACTTTAGCTGACATATTCCCAGCACCCACAAAGCTAGTTACCCATTCATAAATCTTAACTTGGGAATGCACGTCCTGTTTCCAAGCACCTACCCCCATGCCTTAGATTAACTGTAAACTTGTTCCAGTGGTCCCTCAGTGGTGCAGAGTGCAGCTGCAAATGCTTCCAGATCATCCCAATCCCACCCTGTGGCTAAGTCACCCCATAATAAGCTGGTCCACTGATTACATGGAGCTGCCTGCCTCATTTTTCTCAAGATGTCTTTTCAGTTCAGTGGACATGTCCCTCCGTCCTCCAACACTGTTCAAATCCACATAACTTTTATTTCATTCTCTTGCTTTATTGCATTGACCAAGATCCTCCATAGACATTGAAAGAAAGTAGTGAGAGTAGACATAATTACTTTATTCTTTCTGTGATGAGAAAACATCTATTTTGAGTTGCTGCTTTTTTTTTTTTAGCCACACACAACATGTGGATGTTCCCAGGCCAGGGTTTGAACCCATGCCACAGTAATAACCTGAGCCACAACAGTGACAATGCCAGATCCTCAACCTGCTGTACCACAAAAAACTCCTATGCATTTTACATACGACAGCCCTGCTCACATCTTTATCTTTATTTAGATAAAGTCCAGAAGTTAAGAGTCTCATCACAACCTCCCACTTTGCTTTTCTGGGGGGTACCTTTTAAAATATCTACTTACTGAGCCCTTGAAGATTTAGTGACCTCTGCCCCAACCACCTCGTAAGTAACAAGTGCTTCTACCTGCTCTCTATATCCTGCTGGATCATGATCTGGAAAGGAGGACTGCCCTTTCCTAGCTCACTCCACACACCACCCCCGTTTCCGTCATCTATAATACATCTTGTAACTTTACTTCCTTTGTTGATGTATTGAAACAGTGCATTCAATCAAAACTACCCAGGGATTTTCACTTCCCCAAAGTGGAAGCTCAGATGCTGAGGGAGCTACCTGCCAATATTGTGTGAATGGTTTGTGCCTCCTCATTCAGCAGGTCATAATTTGCATATTCTTAATTTAATATACTAGCTATACACGGCCCCCCCCAACACACTGATCCTAAGTATAAGAATTCAGTCTTTCGCTATTAAATAAATATATTGGTTATAGGGTTTCTGTAGGTGCCCTTTATCTGCTTAACAAATTTGCCTTCTAATCCTAGTTTATTAAGATTTTTTATCATAAATGGATGTTGAATTTTTAACAGGTGGTTTTTCTCTATCTATCAAAATGATCATGAGTGGTTTCCTTCAATCTGTAAACATGGAGATCTACACTGGTTGGTTTTCTTTTCTTTTTATCCATCCCCCACTCCTCTCCTCTTTGGTAACCATAGCATGTTTTCTGTGTCTGTGAGTCTATTTCTGTTTTGTAAATAAGTTCATTTGTATCATTTTTTTAGATTCCATGTAAGTGATATCATATGATATTTGTCTTCTTCTGACTTAACTTAGTATGATAATCTCTAGGTCTATCTGAGTTGCTGCAAATGGCATTATTTCATTCTTTTTATGGCTGAGTAGTATTCCATTGTACATATATACCACATCTTCTTAATCCATTTATCGGTAGATGGACATTTAGGTTGCTTCCATGTCCTGGCTATTGTGAATAGTCCTTCAGTGAACATTAGGGTGTATGTATCTTTTTGGAATAAAGTTTTCATCTTTTCTGGATGTGTGCCCAGGAGTGGGTTTGTTGGGTCATATCGTACATTGGTTGATTTTCAAATGTTAATTGAAACTTGCATTCTGGGATACACACCACTTGGCTATGATGGACTATTTATTTTATATATTGCTAGTTTCAATCACCTAAAGTTTAGTTAAGGCTTTTATATTTATTTTCTTGAGGGATATTTGTCTGTAGTTTTCTTTTCTACTATTATCTTTGTCTGGTGTTACAGTCATAGTAACATGAACCTCATAAAATGACTCAAAAAAGTTCCCTCCACTTTTATTTTATGGAAGAATTTGCGTTAGTTTTTTTCAGACTCCCAGAAGAGAAATAGCTGTTTTTCGTAAACCACATTGTTTGTACAAACAGTTTAGGCATATGAACCACTATTTATCAGTTCTGGGAATAGTAGTAATCTCCCAAAACCCAAAGTCCCAGATGCTGGTCAAAGGCCAACCTTTCAAGAAGGCCTGTCTGAGGCCTTTTATATTAACTCTTTTTCTGTACACATGGTATATCTTTTTCCATATTTTTATTTTTTAACATATATTTGACTATTTAAAAAGGCTTTCTTGTAGGCAGTATGTATTTGGATCTCACTTTTTTTAATCTAATTTGATAATCCCTGGCTTTTACTGGGAGTATTTACATCATTCGTGTTTAATGTAATTATCAATATAAATGATTTAAATCTATCTTGCTATATTTTTACTATTTATTCTACCTGATGTTTGCTCCTTTTTTCTCCTCTATTCCTGCTTTCTTCTGGATTATTTTTATGATACCATAATAGCTCCAACTACCAGATTATCAACTGTACCACTTGGTTTTATTTTTTTTAGTGGTTGCTCTCAGGTTTACAGTATAAACACATATATAGTTGACCCTTGCACAACAGGGACTTTAAGCTACCAAACTTCTGTGCATTTGAAAATTTGCACATAAGTTTGCAGTCAGCCTTTCCTACCAACTGTTCTGCAAACGTGGACTCAACAAACCTCTGTGTACTAATGTAGTATGTATTTATTGAAAAAAATGTTGTGTAAGTGAATCTGTGCAGTTCAAACCCACACTATAGAAGAGAACTAAATATATGTATATATGTATAAAATATTATTTGAAATAGATTATGATGATTTATATACAAATCAATAATTATAATCCATTAAATTAATAAATTATAAAATACATACATCACATATACATACATCTTTTTCTTTTTTTTGTCTTTTGTCATTTTCAGGGCCACACCAATAGCATATGGAGGTTCCCAGGCTAGGGGTCTAATTAGAGCTACAGCTGCTGGCCTACGCCACAGCCACAGCAATGCCCGATCCAAGCCACATCTGTGACCTACACCACAGCTCATGGCAATGCCAGATCCTTAAGCTACTGAGCAAGGCTGGGGATTGAACCCATAACCCCATGGTTCCTAGTCGGATTCATTTCCACTGTGCCACGATGGAAACTCCATATAAAATTATCTTAATCTTATTTCAAATAATATAGTATATAACTTGCATAGTATATTTCAAATAATATACTACATAACTTGCATAACTTAAAATAGTATAGTTTCATTTCTACCCTCATGACCTTTGTGCTATGGCTGTCATACATTTCACTTCATGTTATAAGCCCCACAGTACATTTTTATTTTGCGCTAAATGGTCACATATTTTTAGAGTTTCAAAATCAGAAACATTTCTTTTTGACTGGAATAATTAGCTTTATTAAAAATTCTAGGAAGTTCCTGCTGTGGCTGAGTGGTAACGAGCCCAACTAGTGTCCATGAGATTTCGGGTTCTATCCCTGACATCAGTCAGTGGGTTAAAGGATGCAGCCTTGGAGTTCCCGTCGTGGCTCAGTGGAAATGAATCTGACTAGTATCCGTGAGAGCGCAGGTTTGATCCCAGGCCTCACTCATCAGATTAAGGATCCAGTGTTGCTGTGAGCTATTGTGTAGGTAGCAGATGCAGCTTGGATCTCATGTTGCTGTGGCTGTGGTATCGGCCAGCGGCTACAGCTCCAGTTCAGTCCCTAGCCTGGGAATCTCCATATGTTGTAAGTGCGGCCCTAAAAAGCAAAAAAAAAAAAAAAAAAAAGGTCTTGTGGTGAGGTTGCAGAATTGGCTTGCATCCCACGTTGCTGTGGCTGTGGCATAGGCCAGCAGCTATAGCTCCAATTTGACCCCTAGCCTGGGAACTTATGCCACAAACGTGGCCCTAAAAATCAAAAAAAGAAAAAAAATTCTACAAACTAAGATATTCATATCTGACAACAGCAAATACAAAAACCAAAATTCAAAAACCAGTAGTCATTTAGATTTAACTCTAAGAAAATTCTTTATCATTTAACAGAGCAAAGTCCATGGCAAACAGTGAGTACTTGATAGTCCTTATTTAATACACAGCACAACCCTCTTTGTCTTCATTCACCAAATATTACAGTATTGTGGCATATATCTAGCATATAAACATTTCTTTTCCACATGAATGTTTTCTTTTTCCTTTTCTCAATTGCTTTAAATACTTTCCCCACCAACCTAGCACCTTCTTGCCTCTCAGATGTTTTTACACCAAATTTTGACCCACATTCCTCAGATACCCGGCAATGAAAATTTGGACCCTCATCTTTTACTCATTTCTCTGAGAATTCTCCACTTTCAATGCAAAAAATTAAACAGGCCAAGTCCTCATTTACTAACCACAGCAGCAGCTATATTGTCATGGCTTCCTCCAAACTGTGCCAATCAGCTCTTTAAATTAATTAAATTATGTTTTCAATATATTTGTTGGCACTGTGTTATTATATTTTCCCTACCTAGGGAATGGTCATCAAAGTGACACCTCATATTTTTTTTTATTGTTAAATTCCAGCTTTTTTATTTATACAGGAAATTGAAAGTTGTAAAGGAAGCTCTTTGTTCATGAAGGAACAGATGGAACAGATACAGGTCTTCTGTTCAGGAGACTTTCCACTATACTTATTATTATGGCACAGTTTTATTCTTTTTATAACAGCAATGTTACTGATCTAAATTATAAACTCACCTCCAAGGGTGCAGCCAGCGTGCTGTGAGTTTAACTTACTTGAAATAATTATTTTCTATGCATAAAATATACTACCAATTTGATAGGGTTCATTAATGTTCAGCTTTAGTTTTTCCTTTTTTTCCTACAATTCTTTTCAATTAAATATTATAATGTGAACATCTAAAACATTCATATAGATCAAAATTCAGAGCCACTAAAATGGGGGAAGGAATTTTGCCATCCACAATCTCTTTTCCACACTCCTGTCTTACCCTCCCCCTCACTCCAGTACTATTTTCATTAGTTTCTGTGTTTCCATTTGCAAAAAATCAGCAAATACATATATGTGTGAATACATTTATTTTTTTTCTTATTTCCCTTTCTTTTTGACACAAAAAGTAGTGTGCTGTGTACACTGTTCTGCATCTTGCTTTCTTTCAGTAGTTGTTATATATTTGCATTTCTTCATTTGTAAAATGGAGAGATCACTATGTGTGAAGAGTAAATAGAAGGAGGCATCTGAGTCACCTACTGCAGGGTCAGGCACACGGGAGCCTTGCGCACACTGTCCCTACAGCCTGCCCCTATTGTTTCACAGGGCAACATAGCAGCTACAAACACTCCCAAGACTTCCCTTTGGCACTATAGACTGAAGTCTCCTTGGGGGAGTCAGGAGCCCACAGCATGAAATGAAATCAGTATGGATGGTTTGTATCTTTCTACTTGCATCTACTGCTAAAGCACTGCACCTTCTCACACTTAGAGGCAGACCCTCAGAAACCAAGCCTGGCCCCTGCCCAGCACCCAGCCTTCCACGTGTAGCCATGAATCCATCCAGCCTACCACTGGAGATAAACAGATGTAGTGCCAGTCTGCAGGGCAAAGACTCTCTCACACATGTACAGATGAATGCTTAGCCAAAGACTCAAGGGCACTCCCTTGTATACCTAGTATCTTTTCTCTGTGCATCTCCCTCCTCTCTATATTCTGCTCTGGAAACTATAGCTGTCCTGACCTCCCAAAACTCTGACCTCTAACTCCTTAACTCAATAAGATCACTGGGCTCTGTGTAGGTTCCCCCTCACTGTACTGCAGCCTAAAACCTGCCCCCAGGCTGTAAGCTGGGGCAATCATAGAGTTCATCTTATTCATTTCTTTCCTCTTGAGAATCATGGTCCTGGGCTGCCCATTGCCAATGTCTCAGAACCATTGCTTTCTATGTATTTGTCTGGTTTTCTAGTTGTTTACATGCAAGGATAAATATAATATTTGTTCCACCATCACGGCTGGAAGCAGACTGCACGTTTAGTACAGATTACCTTAATTAATAACAATGATATATTCTTTTTCTGATTCTTTTCCATTAGAGGTCATTACAAGATTTTGAGTATAGTTCCCTGTGCTATACAGTAGGTCCTTGTTGTCTACCTCTTTTATATATGGTAGTGTGAATCTGTTAATCCCAAACTCCTAATTTATATATGTATAACCAAATCACTTTGCTGTACACGTGTAACTAGCATAATATTGTCAATTCACTATACTTCAATTTTTTCAAAAATAGTTAACATTTTAAAAAATGGATAATGACCATTATCATTGTAATGAAATGTGACTTGTTCATAGTAACTAGCAAGACACTTGATGCAATCAGTGGATAAAACAGTCCTAACAAAACAAAAATGATTGTTTAAATTATTAGGGTATTCAGCTTCCTTACCTTCCATGTACCTGTGGCTACCTGGAAATATTTGAGTGTATTTGAAAATTATCCAATGAGAGTAAAAGACAGTCATATCTTTCCTTGACATAACATGGAAAGCACAAAGCAGAGACGACAGCAGGTTTTAGAGACCTGGAGTTTCTGGTTCCTCACATTTTCACTCAATTAAAAATTATTTTGCCACAGTGACATTCCTTCCTTAACTACCACAGGAACTGCTACCCTGCAAGTCTTTATTTTACATGTTTTAGGTTATTACAATACTGCACTTATCTAAGTTGTCAAAGCCTGTTGCCATTCTATGGCAGGCAGCCGCATACACCATATTTTTGTGGTGAGGCCTCAGCCTTCTTTGTCTAACCTAATTGGATGGGAAATCATCTGCAAAGCTAGTCGGTATCACTGAAGTAGAATGTGCATGTCAGTTTTCATCTGAGAAGCACCTTAGTTTCCTTTTCAAAAATCTGGCTCTATAGCAAAACAGTGTTCTGTCTCTCCCCCTGCCCCATTTCCAATTGCAGACAAGGCTCTTTTTATAAACATCACTTTTCAGAGTTTGCCCTCCTTCGGGTCCTCCTTATTTAATTTGTAGATCTCAGTGCTAGGAAGACAGATTAGTTCTCTAGCTTCTCCTGAGGGCTTTGCCGGTTATGCTGGGTTGGTTCTTATTTTCATTCTCATCCATCCCACATGTGCATCTTGATCATCTACTAAGTTTAACATCTCACCCTTTGTGTTAAGGAGATTTAGAAATAAACAAGACTGAGCCCTGCTCTTCATCTGTTAAGAAAGGATGACATGCAAACAGGGAACCTGTGCAAGCAATAAGAAATGTTAGCAGGAGTTCCCGTCGTGGCGCAGTGGTTAACAAATCCGACTAGGAACCATGAGGTTGAGGGTTCGGTCCCTGCCCTTGCTCAGTGGGTTAATGATCCGGCGTTGCTGTGAGCTGTGGTGTAGGTTGCAGACGCGGCTCGGATCCCACGTTGCTGTGGCTCTGGCGTAGGCCAGTGGCTGCAGCTCCGATTCGACCCCTAGCCTTGGAACCTCCATGTGCCACAGGAGTGGCCCAAAGAAATAGCAAAAAGACAAAAAAAAAAAAAAAAAGAAAGAAAAAGAAAGAAAAAGAAATGTTAGCAGAGAAAATCCAGGTTGACAAATTACTGTGACAGTGTCTCCAAAGGCCTTTGTTCTAGTGAGACATGTGAGAGGGAATGGCTTTGGTAAAGTTTCATAGGAAGCGGTTTTTATGCAGAAACTGATGTCTCATGTTTTGATGGGAGCTGAAAACTGGAGACATTTCAAGCTGAAGTTACAGCTAGACCATTCCTTAGGGAAAAGGTTTTATACTCCTTAACAAGCAGAGGAGTATCTGGATTCACATCTGCTTAACAGTCACATGATCTTAAGGACATAATCTCTCTGAGCTTCCTTTTGCTCCTCTATAAAATGTACTTGATAATACTTACCGTCAAATGTTTTCATAAACATTAGAGACATATTATATACATGTATGTAGGCCCCTACTGTAGACTGGCCTGGCATTAGAGAAGATTCAATAAACAGGGACAAAAAAGAAGCTATTTGTTTTTGATTAATAAATAATATGGAGCTATTTGAAGACGTCTTCAGAGGAATTACTTTGATCTGCTAAAATTTTAAGATATTCGTATCAATGTACATGAGGCATTTGAAGTCTCTTGTAATGTCTTTGCCTGATTTTGGTATCAGACTACAATGCTGACCTCATAGTATGTGTTGGGAATATTTCTCCTCTTCAGTTTTCTGGGATAATTTTTAAATTTGGTATTTATTTCCCCTAATGCATTGTAGAATAATCAGGAGAGCCATCTGGGCCCTTCGATGTATTTGTCTGTGTGTCTGTGTGTGCCTGCGTGCTTGTGTTGTGTGTGTGTGTGTGTGTGTGTGTACTTTAAAATGTTTCTCTACCGTCTTCTCATTTGCATTGTTTCAGATGAGAAATGTGTTACCATCCTCATCATTCTTCCTCTGTAGAAAAAGTGTCTTTTTTCCTCTGGCTGTTTTAAGATTTTTTTTCTTTATCACTGGTTTTAAGCAATTTGATTATAATGTACCTTTGTTTTCTCCATGCTTCTTGTTCTTGGGGTTCACTCAAGTTTTTGAATTTAGAGTGTGGGTTCAAAGTTTTCATTTATTTGATTAAGTAGGGGGCATTAATTCTTCAAATATTTTTTTCTGCTCTCTCCTCCTATGGAGATTCCAATTACATAAATATTAGGCCACTTAAAGCTGTTCCATAGTTCACAGATTCTTTTGTATTGTTTTGTAGTCTTTTTTCTCTTGGTGTTTCATTTTGGATAGTTTCTATTGCTTTGCCTTAAAGTCCACTGAACTTCCATTCTGCAGTATTTAGTCCATACCATCTTCTTCAACACTGATACTATCTGATAATATTTTTATTATCTTAGTAATTTTCATCTCTTCAATTCTGATGTATATTTAAACATATTAAGTAGATGCATGATAGATTAATCTATATTTATACTTATTTCAAATGTAGATTATACATATATAATCTTTATATATCTTCTTGAATGCATAAATAATTACTGTCCTTACTGCCTACTTATAACATCCATGGCACTTGCGAGTCAATTTCTATTGATTTTTTTCTCATTATGGATCATATTTTTCTGCTTTTTGGTACCCTAGGTACTCTTTCATTGGATACCACCTTTGTGAATTTTACCTTGTTGGGTGCTGGGCATTTTTATATTTCTATTTCTATTAATATTCTTGAGTTTTGTTCTGAAATTCAGTGAATTACTTGGGACCAGTTGGACTCTTTCACATCTTGCTTTTCAGCTTTGGTAGAAGGGACAAGAGTGGTGTTTAGTTTAGGGCTAATTTTTCCCCACTACTGAGGCACAAGCAATGCCCGATATATTCTGAGCTCTTCCCTACCGGGTGTAAGGTCCAGGAGCTGTTCCCTCTAGTCCTTTCAGGAGTTTCTCTCCTCAGCCATGGGGCATTTTCTCCCATGCATGTGCTGATCTGTCCTCGATGTATATTTGACAGATTTCTTGAAGGCCTCCAGGATCCTTTCTCCTTATGGCTCTTTCTTCTCTGATGCTCTGATCTGCAAACTCTGGCCGGATGACATCTCAGACTTCTGGGCTCCACAACCCAGGGAGACTTCGGGGCTCCACCTGGGTGCTTCCTTCCTGCACTGATGCCTGGAAATTCTGTTCTGGGAGTATGATTGGGGATTACAAGTTTCATTGCATAATTTCCCCTTGCTCAGGGGTTACTGTCCTTTGTTGCTTGATGTCCAATGTCTTGAAAATTATTATTTCATATCTTGTGGCCAGTTTTAGAATTATATTGGCAGAAAGAAAATCCTGTCTGTGCTAGTCCATCCTGGGCAGACAGCAGAAATCTTCAGAGGTATTGAAAATTCCAAAGATTTAGCCTCATATGAGATCTAGATGTGGGTCTAATAAGTTCTGTAATTTTCAAGTAGTAATGAGCATAAACTATATTCTGAGGCCTGGGCAACAACTGTAATGTAATGTGACTATTTCCATCCCCTCTCCTTGGGACAATGTCAAGGCACTGTTAATGTAGCTGTGGTTTTTTGCCAACATGCATTTAGAAGGAAATGCTAAATTCCAGTCTGAGGCTAATGAAAATGAACATGCAATTGTTCTCTCATCTAAGTTGAAGGACCCCTTGAATTCTATCCACAGACCTCCTAGGGTCTACAGTTCCAGAGTAAGAACCCCTTCTTTAATATACAGGAGCCAGGAGTTCCGCTGTGGCACAGTGGGTTAGGAATCCAACTACAGCGGCTCGGGTCACTGCTGAGGTTTGGGTTCGATCCCCAGCCCAGCACAGTGGGTGAAAGGATCTGGTGTTGCTTTGGCTGTGGTGTAGGTGGTAGCTCTGGCTCAGATTTGATCCCTGCCCCCCAGAACTTCCATATGCCATGGGTGGGGCTATTAAAAAAAATGAAGGCGTTCTTGTTGTGGCTCAGCAGAAACGAAGCCAGCTAGGAACCATGAGGTTGCAAGTTTGATCCCTGGCCTCTCTCAGTGGGTTAAGGATCTGGCATTGTCATGAGCTGTGGTATAGGTCACAGACACGGCTCTGTTCTGGTGTTGCTGTGGCTATGGCGTAGGCCAGTGACTACAGCTCCAATTCGACCCCCTAACCTGGGAACCTTCACGTGCCGCAGGTGCAACCACCCACCCTTTCCACCAAAAAAAGGATAAAGAAAGCCAAAGTGCCAGGAAGTTGTGGGTTTAACACATGGGCGAAGTTTATGAAATGGCAATGATTTTATTTGCATCTACCATGGTAATGGTGAATTGCTATGGGGGTAGTTTTGGGGTGGGGTTGGGAGGGATATGGTGTTCGCAGGACAACTGAGTGTCCTTCATGCCCCAAATGGTCATTTCTCTGCAGTTCCCAGACTAAGGAAAGTTGCCCCCAATGCTGAGGAGCCCACCTGCCAACTGGCATTTTGCCCAGCTCCCACTCTGAATCCCAAGTCTTCATCCCTCATAACTGACAAATTGGGAAGATCTGCTGTTTATTTTTTCCTCTGGCCCTTTGGCCAGGCCGCAAACTCCTGGATGTGTGAATACACAGTTCTGTTTCTATCCCCTGTGTCCCAACCAGAGAGTCACTGTAATTTCTGGTTTTGTCCCCATGCTGCCTCCAAATGTCATTAGTCACATCCTCCTTCCCATTTCTGCCTTGAATAGGCCATCATTATGCTGAAGCCAGGCTTGTTTCAGAATTCCATGAGAACCACAGTGTCAGGCCGTCACAACTCTGGAGCTGGAAATGGAAAAGGCCTGAGCTGGGGCTGGCTGGAACCGTCTCTGTGAGTCATTATGGAAACACTGTCCCCGGATGCTGCTGAGAGGGACTGGCTTACTGGTGAATCCATCTGTCAGAAGAGATCCTGACCCCCTGACATCTTAAAACATTTCATAATGTGTGGCATGTTGGGCCTTCTGTCTGGTATCCTGGTTACATTAAAATGTGGGTTGTTTTATTCTATTTTTGGTTCTCCTGCAGTTTCCAATGTGTTAAGAAAACAAAATACATTTTTTTCAGGTTACAAAAATAATACATATTCATTGTACAGAAATTGAAAGAGGCAGAAAAACATTCAGAAGAAAATCCTACCACCCAGAGATATAGATTTGTTTTTAACATGTTGCATTTCCTTTCCCTATGTAGTGCATACAGTGCTTTTGTAAGCTGTGGGGTTTTTAAAACGGTAACAGTATAAGTCACACAGTCCCCATTTTTTAAAGTAAAAAATTGTATCACTTTGGCCCCTAAAGGAGACCTTACATAAGATAACTAGTCCAACACATTCTTTCTAAAAAGGAGAAAACTGAAATCCCAAGAGGATAAGTGAATTATTTGCCCGTGACTCCCCAGCTTGTGAGCTGCAGAGTCAGGAATAGACCCTGGATTTTTGTCTTGATATCCTGCTGCCTCATGACCTTCCCATTTCCATACTCATCTGTCTGTGCTCATCTTCAGACAAGAACTGAAAGGGCTTTGGCCTCCCTGCCCCAGAACCAGAGGAAACGTATATGAGTTCCTGAATTACTAAATGAGCAATTATCCCTGCCTTAGATCTTGAGTTATGGATCTACCTAACTTCTTTAAACTTTTTTTGAATATGTTAAAAATTAAAGTATACATGATTAACAATATTGTGCCAATTTCTGCTCTACAGCAAAGTAACCCAGTAACATATATATATATATACATATCTTTTTCTCATATCATTCCCCATCATGTTCTATCCCAAGAGACTGGACACAGTTCCCTGTGGTATACAGTAGGACATCACTGCTTATCCATTCTAAATGAAATAGTTTACTAACCCTAAACTCCCGGTCCATCTCACTTCCTCCCCTACCCCTTGGCAACCACAAGTCTGTTCTCCATGTTTATGAGTCTGCTTCTGTTCTATAGATAGGTTCATTTGTGCCATATTTTAGATTCCACATATAAGTTATATTATATGATATTTGTCTTTCTCTTTCTGACTTACTTTACTTAGTATGAGAATCTTTAATTGCATCCATGTTGCTAAAAATGCCATTATTTTGTTCTTTTTTATGGCTGTGGAGTATGCCATTGTGTATATGTACCATATCTTCTTAATCCATTCATCTGTTGATGGACATTTAGATTGTTTCCAAGTCTTGGCTACTGTGCATTGTGCTGCAGTGAACATAGGGGGGCATGTATATTTTGGGGGTTTTTTGCTTGCTTTTTTTTTTTTTAGGGCTGTACTCAGAGCATATGGGAGTTCCCAGGCTAGGGGTTGAATTGGAGCTGTAGCCACTGGCAGAGCCACAACAATGCCAGATCCTTTAATCCAGTGAGCAAGGCCAGGGATCAAACCTGCATCCTCACAGATACCAGTCGGATTCATTACCACTGAGCCACGATGGAAATTCCCCATGTATCATTTTGAATGAAAGTTTTGTCCAGATATATGCCCGGGAGTGGGATTGCTGGATCATATGGTAGTTCTATATTTAATTTTCTGTGGAACCTCCATACTGTTCTCCATGTGGTTGTATCAATTTGCATTCCCACCAATAGTGTAGGACGGTTTCCTTTTCTCCACACCCTCTCCAGCATTTCTTATTTGTAGACTTATTAATGGTGGCCATTTTGACCATTGTGAGGTGGTACCTCATTGCAGTTTTGATTTGCATTTCTCTGATAATTAGTGATGTTCAGTATTTTTTCATGTGCCTGCTAGCCATCTGTGCATCTTCTTTGAAGAAACGTCTAATTAGGTCTTCTGCACATTTTTTGGTTGGATTGTTTGTTTTTTTGTTGTTGAGTTTTTTGATGTTGAGTTTGTATGAGTTTTGGAGATCAAGCCCTGTTGATTGCATCATTTGTAACTATTTTTCCTCATTTTGTAGGTTGTCTTTTCTTTCTTTCTTTTTTTTTTTTAAGGTTTCCTTTGCTGTGCACAAGCTTGTATAACTTCATTAAATTCATTCCCTATAGGATAGCTTTAAGTTTGAAGGTCAAAAAGCTCTTTCCCATGTAAAAATTATTATTTTTTTTACCGTCATTTGGAAATTAAAAACAATCATTACCAGAAACTTAATGACTTAACTAATGGACCTGTCTTTTTTTTTCTTTCTTTCTCTCTTTCTTTTTTTTTTTTTTTTTGCTTTTTGGGGCTGCACCCATGGCACGTGGAGCTTCCCAGGCTGGGGGTTGAATTGGAGCTACAACTGCTGGCCTAAACCACAGGCACAGCAACGCCAGATCTGAGCCACATCTGTGACCTACACCACAGTTCACAGCAACGCTGGATCCTTAACCCACTGAGGGAGGCCAGGGATCGAACCTACAACCTCATGGTTCCTAGTCAGATTCGTTTCTGCAGTGCCACACCAGGAACTCCTGGACCTGTCTTTAAACTCAATAATGGTTATTTAATAACACTTATGAAACTTTATAGTATGTATATTTTCCAGAATTGCAAATTCACCATGAGAAAGTGAGGAGGCTGCAGAATATACTATGGTATAGTATAGTATGGTATGGTATATAATATAGATAGTATTGTTAATATAGTATAATACAGTAAAATGAATGTGGACTTCCCAGTAAGGTAGTCTTGGAGTCACATTCTCTCTCTGCATCTTCCTGGCTTGTAATCTTGGGCATTAAACCTCTTTGAGCTTTATTACATCATATGCAAAATAAGTATAAAAATAGCAGTTATAATAGTATAGGTACAATAAATAAAATAATGCGTTGCCATTTCCTTTATAGAAGAAAGTAGAAAAAAGATGAGAGATGAATTTATGATTTGGTGATTATGATATTTCTCAATTTTTGTTTCTGATATTTCCTTCTGATCATTTGTATTACTGTACCAAAGAGTCATGACCAGAGGGATAAGGAGGGGCTTCCCCTAAGTATTGGTGCCAATTCCTAAAGAAGACACCAACGAGGGTCAGACTGCCACCCCTATAGGGGTACATTTTACTCTTTCTCTATTGTCTTTTCATTATACTATGTTATCAAATAAAAGTAAAATCAGTAGAAATTATGTAAATGAAATATTGGAGAACATAGATAAGAATACATTTTTCAGAATATGCAAGAACATTGACAAAAAGATGTTTTGACTTCACGGTCAAAGAAGCAGATCTGATTCAAATAATCATTTTTGAGTGGGACTGCTCAAAGAATCACAAAGCTGAGCCATATGTGCAGGAAGCAGTCTGTTTTTGTGGTGGCACAGAAGGAGACAGTCTATGAGTTGTAGTCTGGAAGAGAATACTGGCCCCAACAGCTGCCCTCTCTATACCACCCTCTGCCAGAAACCTCTTGGTCCAGGAAAACCCAAGACATTCAAAGATGAGTAATTTTAAAGTCAACTAGCAAAACACAGATACGGAGACATTAATTTTTTATTATGGAAAAATCAACAAGACTTATCAAGAACCAAAGAACAATTATCAGAAAAAAAATGTTATCCTGAAGCAGATGGAAACCCTAACCAATATGTTGCCATGAAATTGGAAAATTAATGAACACATTGCTACTAAGAATGAAACTCCAGCAGAATTTATATTTTAATCTCAAGGAAGAGGTGATAAGAAAATAAGAGGAAATGATTCATGAGCTTGAAGAACTCAGGAAAGAAATTAAAGAAAATGGCAAAACAATCATAAGAATTGAGACAAACTTGGAGGGAACATAAGAGAGAAGACAGAGTAGGGACAAAGAGAGTAAAAATTAGAAAACTGAACAGAAGAAATGGAAATCAAAAAGGTTTTACAAAAGAGTAAAGAGAAAAATCTTAGACATTGAAGACAAGCAAAAGATGCCCAACATAGTATATCACTAGGAATAAACTTTAAGCAGCCAAGAGATTGTCAAACATGGAATAGACCTAAATGTAGCTCTAAGACTAAGGCAAATGTGGGGGTTAGCATATCAATACAGAAAATAAATGTCATGTAATCTGCTGATGTAGATATGATGCAATTTTGGAAGAGAAAAGAGAAGCAAGGATGGAAGATAGAAGAAGCTTGCTGATTGTCTCCTTTGTCATCGTGGGAATCAAATGATATCATTTCAGGTTGAAAATCAAGTAAAAGAATCACAAGCATATTAACCATACAAAAATAAACATAGAAAGACTATATTGTTGACTAAAATAAGGTGGTGAATGAGAAGAAAAAGTTAAGGAAGGAAGAGGAAAAATGCTATTTTTATCATTGCTCATAAAAAAGAACCGATATAGTCCAAGAAAGTAGAGAATGAAGAGAATTGTGTAAAGTTACATTTATGAAGATAATAGCCAAAAATGTAAGTCTGTCTACATTGAAGAAGAACCTTACCCAAAAATAAGGAAAAAAAGTTGACTAGGAATGACTTGAATATAAAAAGTGAGCACAATATAAAATGACAGGAGTTCTTGCTGTGGCACAGTGAGTTAAGAATCCAGCAGTGGCATGTGAGTCACTGTGGAGGTGTGGGTTTAATCTCCAGCCCAGAAGTATGTTAAGGATCTGGCATTGATACAGCTGTGGCATAAGTCTCAGCTACGGCTCAGCTTCAATCCCTAGCCCGGGAACTTCCATGTACTGTGGGTGCAGCCATAAAAAAAAATAAAAATAAAATAATGACAGAACTGAGATAGAACATATCTACCATGTCAGTCAAGTAGCTTAAGTTACCCATTTAAGAGATTTCCAGATTGGATTACAAAACCAAACCCAACTCTATGCCATAAAAAGAAAGGTTGAAAATAAAAAGTAAAAAGCAAGACATGTACTTTCAGTCCATGATGGAGTAGCAAGAACAGATTGAATCGCCCACAATAAATAGCTGGAAAACAAAATATCTCAAACAACTTCTTTCAGACATTGGACAATGGGCAACACAGGACTGTGACCCCTCAAAGAAGGGAAATAAATGAGATGAGACATACAATTGCCCAGTTCTCTGCCTGGAGTGAATTTCTGGACTACTGGTATAGGGGAAGGACACAGGCAGAGCCAGATGGCCTTGCTGAGTCAAGGAGTTGGAGTTCACTGGTCAAGGATACTGTGGGGAAATCAGCCTCTCATACATTTCCAGTTGGAATGTAAATCAGTACAAACATGGAGGCCGATTTGGCAGTATCTGGCGAACTTACTTTTGAGTTGGCAATCTCCTCTTGGGAATTTATTTTATAGATATACCTGTCCAGGTGAAAAAGGACATAGGGACACAGGGTTAAAGCAGCATCATAGCATTGTTTGTAATTAGAATAATATTAGAAAATGCAAATGTCCTTTAATAGACGGCTGGCTAAACCAAGTATGATACATCCATACCACGAAACACTGTGTATCAACAACAACAAAAAGCCAATCTTGTTTCTGAACACATGCAAAAATTCTAAGTAAAATATTAGCACATCAAATCCATTAGTAAATTAAAAATAATACATTATCCTCAACTAACGGTAGAATTTGTCCCAATCAGGCAGGAAAAAAAAAAATTCTCTTGAGAAGTACAAAAGAAGCGATTGACAAAATTTAATATTCATTCCTACCAAAACTTCTTTAGCAAACTAAAGTCAGAAGGAAATTTTCAGTACCTTGATTAAAGGTATGTGATATTTATTAGTACTATTCACCAATATTTCTGGTTTTGCTTCTTTCAAGTACAATGCATGGTACTGGAAAGATTGACAATCCATTGTGGAAAATTGAATCAAGTATCTATTTTGCACTCTAAAATTAATTTTAGATAGGTTAAAGAACAAAATAAATCTCCTACATAATTTAGAGGAAAATATGTAGAAATTGTTTATCACTTCTGAGGTTTTTCTTAAACAAAATCCATATAAAAATAATTAATATATTTAGCCTCATAAGAATGTATTATTTTTTACCACAAAAGAACGTATTCAAAAGACAAAAATATAAGGATGGTCTGAGAGAAAATATTTCAATACAAAACAGAAAAAGAATGGCTATTCAGACCAACATTGTCCAATAGAATTTTCTGAAATGTTTCTTTTGGAAATGTTTACACTCTGTGTTGTCCAAAAGGATAGCCACTAGCCACATGCAGCTACTGCACACTTGAGATGTGGCCAGTTTGAGGAACTGAAGCCTTAATTTTACTTAATTAAATTGCTCTCAATTTATTTGACAAATATGGCTAGTGGTGATTCATATTGGACAGTGCAGATCTAAAAAATATTTTTAAAAAACTCTCACAGACAGAAATAGAAGTAAAAAGAGCTAAGCAGTAGACATATTAGTTTAGAAAATGAGCAGGCAAATCATAGAAGAAATCCAATGGCCAATCAAACATGTAAAAAATACTGAACCTGTCTCCAAAAAGAGCAAATTTAAATGCAATAAGATATCCCCTTGGGGTAAAATTTTAAATTTGTTAATATCCAGGATTGGTGCAGGTGAAGGGAAATGGTTACGCTTTTCCATTGCTGGTAGGAATGTATACTGACACAGCTTTCTCAGGTAATTTAGCAGTATTTATCAAAATTTTTAAAAGTACATAATCTTTTTTTTTTTCCTGCAGTACAGTATGGGGATCAAGTTACTCTTACAAGTATACATTTTTTTCCCCCACCCTTTGTTCTGTTTCAATATGAGTATCTAGACATAGTTCTCAATGCTACTCAGCAGGATCTCCTTGTAAATCTATTCTAAGTTGTATCTGATAACCCCAAGCTCCCGATCCCTCCCATTCCCTCCCTCTCCTGTTGGGCAGCCACAAGTCTATTCTCCAAGTCCATGATTTTCTTTTCTGTGGAAAGGTTCATTTGTGCCGTATACTAGATTCCAGTTATAAGTGATATCATGTGGTATTTGTCTTTCTCTTTCTGACTCATTTCACTCAGTAGGGATTCTCTAGTTCGATCCATGTTGCTGCAAATGGCATTATATCATTCTTTTTTATGGCTGAGTAGTATTCCATTGTGTATATATACACCACATCTTCCGAATTCAATCATCTGTTGATGGACATTTGAGTTGTTTCCATGTCCTGGCTATTGTGAATAGGGCTGCAATGAACATGCAGGTGCATGTGTCTCTTTTAAGTAGAGTTTTGTCCGGATATATGCCCAAGAGTGGGATTGCAGGGTCATATGGAAGTTCTATGTATAGGTTTCTAAGGTATCTCCAAACTGTTCTCCACAGTGGCTGTACCAGTTTACATTCCCACCAACAGTGCAGGAGGGTTCCCTTTTCTCCACACACCTCCAGCAATTGCTATTTGTTTACTTATTAATGATGGCCATTCTGACTGGTGTGAGGTGGTATCTCATGGTAGTTTTGATTTGCATTTCTCTTATAATTAGTGATGTTGAGCATTTTTTCACGTGTTTGTTGGCCATCTGTATATTTTCCTTGGAGAATAGTGAAAGTACATAATCTTAATCTAGCAATTACTAACATTTTTTATAGAACCAAATAAATTAGTTCTAAAATTCACCTGGAATATAAAATGTATGTGAATAAACAAGAAACTTTTTGAAAAGGAATAAATGATGTAGGAGGAGGCTTGCCCCACAAGGTGTCTCTTCCCTAGAAAAATGCTAAGATTACAAAAAGGCATAGATTAGGTATTCATTTAAAAAAAAAAAAGACAATTTTTCTTTTTTGTCTTTTTATGGCTGCACCCATGGCATATGGAGTTTCCCAGGCTGGGGGTCAAATTGGAGTTGCAGCCACCAGCCTACACCACAGCCACAACAATGCCAGATCCAAGCCACATCTGTGACCTACACCACAGCTCAGGGCATCGCCAGAACCTTAACCCACTGAGCAAGGCCAGGGATGGAATCTGCATCCTCATGGATACTAGATCAGATTCGTTTCTACTGAGCGGAAGATGATGGGAACTCCATAAAAGACAGTTTTGAGCTTTGATATTATAGGGCAACTTGAACTCTCACACACTGCTCGGGAGAGTGCAAGTCAGTCCCATCACTTTGGAAAACCACTTCCAAAAGCGAATGTTTAGGGGTCTATGCAATGGAAATCCATACATATTTGCACCAAAAGACATACCAAGAATGTTCAGTGCAGCACAAGTCAGAGAAGCCTTAACTGGAAATTCCTCAAATGTCATCAATAGTATCATGGGCTGATAAATGACAACATATTCATGCAGTAAAATAGTCTACAGCAATGGAAATGAGTGAACTACTGGTACATGCAATCACATAAATAAATCTCAAATAAATACAAATAAATGTGTAGTAAAACAGGCAAGATAAAAGAAAGCACTTCAAAGAGTTCCCTGGTAACTCAGCAGGTTAAGGATTCAGCATCGTCACTACTGTGGCTCTGATTACTGCTGCGGTACAGGTTTGATCACTGGTCTGAGAACTTCTGCATGCCACAGGTATGGTCAAAAAATTAAAATTAAAAAGGAAATGCACTTCAGGGGATTCCATTTATGTGTCACAAACAAGCAAAATAATCAATTGGTATATATATATAAAACTGAATCACTTTCCTGTACACCTGAAACTAACACAATATTGTACATCAGATATATTTCAATTTTTTAAAAAAAGATAATGGTTACCTTTAAGGAAATGGAGCGTGACTGGGAGGCAGCCATCCCAACAAATCTGTCCCTTTGGTGTCTGTTCCCTGGTCTCTTCTAGAAGTGGGGCCAGTTTTCCACAGGCCCATTTCCCACCAGGATGCTACTTCAGAGAGACTTTATTTCTCCCCCGCTCACTCACTCCTGAGACCCGTGCACTGAGAAACAGGGGTTTGATCTTTTCTTCCCTGCTTAATTTCACTTAGCGAGTCCAAACTGAAAACCCCAGTAGTAAAACCATTATTTCGTCAAGTGATCACGACCCCGGATTGGAGTTTGTGCTGGTGTCTAACTAAATGAGTTAATGAGTAACGTGTTTAGTACTGTGCCTGGCATGTACTAAGCACATATGTGTTTGCTCTGATTATTACTATGCCTTTCATATCTAAACATGACATTTATTTTCCCTTTTCTCATCTCCAAGCAAAATAATCATATGCAGAACTTAACTCCCAATACACACCTAAATTTCGTAGAGTCTACCTCCTTTCTACATCTCATCATCAAAAACATATTTATTTTTATTATAAGTGTGTTTTCAAAGGTATAAAAAAGAACAGAAAATAATATTACAGTTATCTGCAGAGCCTCCACTACCTAGATTTCACAGATGTTGGATTTTACTGTATTTGCTTCAGATCTTTGTGCATGTGTGTGTGTGTTAAGTAAACAGAAACAACTAAGAGTCTCTCCCCTCGATTATTCTTCCCCCCCCTT
Source organism: Phacochoerus africanus (assembly GCF_016906955.1). Taxonomy (NCBI): domain Eukaryota; kingdom Metazoa; phylum Chordata; class Mammalia; order Artiodactyla; family Suidae; genus Phacochoerus; species Phacochoerus africanus. The sequence continues at coordinate 140,226,143 of NC_062545.1, forward strand.
TTCCTTCAAATCCCAGAGGGTTTTAGTCTCCTGAGGTTAGTGTATACCATCCCCACTTTTGCATTAAAAGCATTTATTAAACTATAAAGAGTATCAATTTAATTTTTAAACTATTAATTGAAAGTTGAAGTAATATGCAGTCCTTATGATGTCCTTTGTCAAAATGTCTTTAATAAGCCAAGAAAAGAAACTCTTGAAACAAGAAAATGTCCATTGATGGGAGATTTGGTGAGATCTAGGGACACTGTTGACATGTAGTATAGTTTCTGTCTCACATGGAAACTGCCTTTCTGTATAAAGAATTACTGGGACCACAACCCATCTAAGCTGGTCTTAGAATTTTAAGTACTCATGTCATCAACCACAGTGGCCACAACACATGCTTCACAGAATGTCCAACAGCTGAATCAAGGTATCAACTTCTGGGCTGCAGCAGTTATGGGAGCCCCTGCTAATGGCCACTGGCCTGCCTGCTGAGGCCAGGGACAGCTGTGACCTGCAGGTGAGGCCCCTGTGGTTACCCAGACCCTTTCTTACCCTTTAGATAGCTGACCCTGAGTTCTTTTTGTGACCTGCCCAGGAATTTGTAGCAGCTATGCTGACAGGTGTCCCAGCACCTGTTGAGCTGAGAGGTGGGCTGTCCCATGTCACCTGACATTAGACATGAGTTCTCCTGGTCCTAAAGCTTCCTCTATGATGTGGACTCCCACCTCCCTGGAGGGGGTCCTTGGATGCCACCCCCACCCCTGGCCCCTCTAGAGTCTCCCCTGGGGCTCATGAATGCCCTGATGGCAGCAAAACATCCATTCATTATGGAATTATGTTATCATTATAGTAAATAATGATTATATAGCATCATATTATCCACTTCTAGACAAGCATTCTAGGGAGCTCTGCGTGCATACATCGCAGTAGCTGCTATGGGGATTACATGGACCCTGTTGTGCAAAAGAGAATAGCTACCTCCAGCACACAAGAGTGTAGATGGGCTGAGGAAATTCAGACAAGGGAAGACAGATTGTTAGAGATCTTACAACTCAACTTTGAAAGAGTCCCTTGATGAACTTATTCTGCTGTCCCCACCGCCCTGTCCATCACAGCTGCCAAGTGGATGAAATATGGGTCCTCCAACATCTTTGGAGGGCCCTGCAGAAAACTCACATTCATGACTTGGCAGGTGGGCTGTCCCTCCCTTCCCCGTCTCAGCTGTGCCATCTATCAAGCTCCCTGTGGGGGGTGGGGGGGTGATTTTCGTTCTTGCCTATCCTGGGAGTCTATACTCCTGGTATTTCCTCCTGATATGGGCTTCTTCTCATTAGCCCATAAAAACTTACCTTTCCTCAATGTCTAATTATTAAGGCTCTACTGCTTTCTTTGTTGGGACTTTTATTGGTAACAGCATAGTTCATATAATAAAATGTGTTACTATAAGAATTCTAGAGCTAAGCATGCCATTTAATTCTAGGATTATTAATCTAATTTCTGAGGTGTGGGCTTCTCGAGGCTCAGGGAACACCTGAAACAATGCAATGCTACAGGCTCTTCTTTTCAGGGGGAAAAGGCCCAAAGCTCATCAGATTCTTGACCTAAAATAATAATAATATTAAATAATAATAATAAAATAATAATAATATTAATAAATCAATAAATGGCACATTGGAAACAATCCAACTAGGAACCATAAGGTTGCAGGTTTGATCCCTGGCCTTGCTCAGTGGGTTAAGGATCTGGCGTTGCCATGAGCTATGGTGTAGTTCGCAGACGTGGCTTGGATCTGGTGTTGCTGTGGCTCTGGTGTAGGCCGGCAGCTGTAGCTCTGATTAGACCCCTAGCCTGGGAAACTCCATATGCCACGGGTGCGGCCCTAAAAAAGACAAAAGACAAAAAATAAATAAATAAATGTTAAGAAGCATCGATCTATTGAATTGCATTCATTGACATATTGTATTCAACCAGAGGACATAGAATATATCAGGAATCAGCAAAAGCCGGTAACAAAGGAGACATAGCCCTACCCTGGGGTAGCTAAGAATCTTATAGGTTGGAACAGTAAACAATTAATCACACAAAACTAATTATAAATAGTAGTGAGTGCTGTGAGGGAAACAGGGTGAAATAACGGAGAGTAATAGGGACCTGCTTAGAAGTGTGGTTGAGGAGGTCCTGTTCACTGGGGTTTAAACTGAGATCTAAAGGATATTTAGGAGCCAGCCTTAAACATAGAGGAGAAAAGCATTCTAGTAAAAGAGAATAGCAACTGTGAAGTTTTCGTAGAAGGAAATAGACTTGAGAGCTTGAGGACTGTGATGCTGGATGGGGTTGGTGAGGTGGAAATTCTGCAGTGGGTACCATGTAAGCCATTGTAACCAGGGTGATTTTTTTATAAGGTTCAATGAAAGCCACTTCAGAGGATTAGGCGGAGGAGTGCCATGGAAGCAATTTTGTTTGAGGAATAGTCCATGGCTGCCTAGGAAGAATGGGCTGTAAGAAAGGCAGGAACTTTTAGACAACTCTCCAGATCAGAGACAATGGTGATTTGGCCTGGGAAGAGGAAGAGGGTGGAATTAAGATGTGTTTTAGAGGCAAAGCTGATGAGTCTTGATGATGAGTTGGAGGAGGGGGAGAGACAGGGAGGAATCAGGATAATGGCCACAAGTCTGGGTTGACTACTTGCTGGATGGTGATGTTTTCCAAGATGGGAAAGCCTAGGTTAGGTTTGAGGAGTCAATTAAGTTCAGTTTTCAAAATGTTAAAACTGAGAAGAGGTTAAGGTATAAAATAGTCACCTGGGCAGTAGGAGAGCAGGCTTATGAAAGAAACAAATGTTGGGTGCCCACTTGAGGCTTAAACTCATGAACAAAATGTCAAGCTGTATCTACCCATGTTCAGCTACTTAGGTGCAGTGAGAAAGAAGACAGATGACGAGTGAGTCATAAGTTAAGATGTTGCCAGCTAGTTATAAAAATGCAGAGAAGGGCTAGAGAATTGAAGCTATTTGCAGGAAGTAGCTATAGTGATGCAGTATAGACTACCATGGCTCATCAAAATCCACTTTCCTCTTCTTCTTGGGAACACGGTTGGACTACATTTCCCAGATTCCTTTGCAGTTAGATATGACCATATGACTAATTCCTGCCAATGGAATGAGCAGAGAAGATCTGAGGGCCACTTCTTAGCCTGCTCATCAAAACCTTCCTTATGTGTTTTTCCATGCTCTTGTCCCCACTCAGCTGACTATTTTGGTGACCTCTGGGGAAACCTTGGAAGCTGCTGTGGCAGATGGCAGAATCATAGTACCTCATGTGCCTGAGACCTTTGGAAAGCAGGATACCCCAGCACCACACACATACATACCTTACCCTGCTACCCAGAACTCCCTGGATTGCTACTTGAGCAAAAAAAAAACCTTCTATTATGTTTAGTCATTACACATTTGGGTGCAAATTTTTTTTTTCCCTTTGTCTTTATAGGGCCGCACCTGCGGCATATGGAGGTTACCAGGCTAGGGGTCTAATTGGAGCTGTAGCTGCAGGCCTACGCCACAGCCACAGCAATGCCAGCCTATGCCACAGCCACAGCAATGCCAGATCCTTAACCCCCTAAGCGACGCCAGGGATGGAACCGGCAACCTCATGGTTCCTAGTCAGATTCGTTAACCACTGCGCCGTGAAGGGAACTCCTTGGGTGCATTTTTTACTAAAACCATTCTTGCTATAACTGGTATAGTCACAGGTCCATGTCAAACTAATGGAGCAGAGGACCGCACAGGGCCCGTCTCTTACTGAAACCTCAACCTATTGGGAGGATTGCCTGGAGGACCTAGGGCAATGGTTCTCAACCAAGACTGCACATTAAATCACCTAAAAACTTATAAAATCTTCAATGCCCAGGCTGCACCCCAGGCCAATTAAATCAGAAGATCTGGGAGGAAGGGTGGGGCCCAGACATTTGTTGAAAGCTTCCCAGTTGATTCCAATGTGCATCCAGAATTGAGAACCAGATAACAAGAATGAAGCTCTAGGTAATCTGATTCATGGATCTTTATCCTACATGGTTTTACATGCATTTTGAGACTAAGAATGTACCCTTGCAGGGGCTTGACAGCTGAGAGAGGGACACTGTATCCCTACCTCAGAAGTCACCAACCAGGGGTGGTGGGGGGTGCAAACTGGTTAAGAATTAGTGTCTCTCTCCCCTACCCCAACATAGGTCAGTCTCTGGGAGAAAGCAGGGGATTCCTGAACTGGATGAAATTCAAAATGGGAAATAACCTGTATTGCCCCCAGTTGACTAAGATTTACCTTATCTGCTATCAGAAGGAATTAAACAAATGATGTATTTAGACATTGGATTACATAGCTTGGGAAATGTGTGCCTGCTTGAGTGCATTTTAATCGTGACTACTTTATTTTAAATCAGCCTTGTTGTCAACTCCAGGACTCTGTGTAATGGTGGAGATTTCAGGTCCAGGTCCACCTGAGGAAGAGATTTTGTGGCAGGTGCTCCTCACACCAGACTGGCCTAGGTCATGCACCTGATCCTTATGAGGGAGTTACCTGAGGCCATAATCCTAGTTAGCTGGCTTGTAGACATAATGCAGAATAAATCCATCAACCTCAGTTGGCAGGTGACTCAAGGGATATATGTCTGTGTCCACATTTGAACATTTACCTCCTACATAGATTAACCACAATGCTTTTTTGCTTACGGTGGACACTCAAAAATACTAACAGGTCAAGGGATGATAGTAACGACCACTTCAGCCACCACAACAAGATGCTCTATTCAAATTTGTTCAATGGCATTGCTCATATCTGAAGGCTCATATGTGTGCCATTTTACTATAAATTGACTTGGCTCTATGTAATTTTAAAGAACCACTTTAAGTTGTCTATTTATTTGATCATACCTTGCCTCTTTTACATTCAGATGTTTTCTAAATTTTCTTTTATAATATTTATATGTTGTGCGCATTTTTATAAGCAGAAAGGAATACTTAAAAATCCATTTTAAATGGTCTATACTCTTGCCATCCTGATAAGCTCTGTTAAAAAATTTTTTTTTAAAATAATGCATTCACATGTACATGGTTAGAACATTTAAACAGCATGTGAGGGTATGAAATGCCAAGAGAGCTGCCTGTAACTCTCCCTACCCCCTGCCCTCAGTCCTTCTCACCAAAGAAGCTACTGTTAAAGAGTTTCATATTCTTTCCAGAAAGAAAAATATGCATATGCCAAGATGGAATTTTAAATATATTCTTTTCTGTAATTTATACAGAAAGGAGCCTATTATATATACTGCTCCGTAACTTGCTTTTTTCCAGTGATGCATCCTAGAGATCATTCCACATCAACATGTAAGGCTCTAACTCATTTTTTGACAGTAGCAGAATATTCTATAGAATGACTTTGATATAGTTTATATAACATTTTTCTCCTGGTCTTTTTGTTTGTTTGTTTGTTTTTTGCTTTTTAGGGCTGGACTAGTGGCATATAGAAGTTGCCAAGCTAGGGCTTGAACTGGAGCTGCAGCTGCCAGCCTACACCACAGCCACAGCAATGGAGGATCTGAGCTACATCTGAGATGTACACCATAGGTCATGGCAAAGCCAGATCCCCCACCCACTGAGCGAGGCCAGGGATCAAACCCGCATCCTCATGGATACTAGTCGGATTCTTTCCATTGCACCACAACAGGAACTCCCTGGGCTCTTATGTTCAGATTCGGATTCATAAACAATGCTCTGATGAAGATCCTTGTAGACCTACTTTGGGTAAATTTTATATGCTAAACTCAAAACGGTGTTTAAAATATTTCAAGAGATAACTTCTTATTTGAAATATAAAAGCTGCACATTCAGACCGTAAGAGAGGTATATCCCTGAGTTTACTTATCTTATCAGTGCATATGGGAAAGGGAAAGAGCATTTGCCTTTCTACACCGCCAAGTTCTAGAGTCAACATGCACAGAGACAAGCAAAAAAGAAAGTTACACTTTGCTTTTAGAGTCAACACTTCAGTGATATTTCTGTCCCCGGGTGACCAGAAATGGCCCAGGAACTTGTGAATGCAAAGAACTTTTTCTCATCCTCAAGTTCACTCACAATGTCTGTCATTTGATCCAAGCAAAGGGGAGATCTGAGGCAAAAGAAGGTAAAGAAATTGCTCCCACGGAGCCTGGGGTTTTTCTGATACCCTGCCTGAGAGTGCCTGGGAATGAACATTTAAAAACTGCTTCACATTGATTACATCAATTGCATAAAATTTCTATCAGGATGAAGGCTTATAGCCAGTCTTCCAGTTTCCCTTCTCAGAGGCAGCTACTATAATTACTTACAGAAACTTTCAGATTGTCTAGAAGGAAGGCTTCTCATCCTCAGCACTACTGGCATTTTAGGCTAGATAACTATTTGTTGTCAGAGAGGAGCGGCTGTCCTGTGTACTGTGGGAAATTTAGCAGCATCCCTGGCCTCTACCCATTAGATGCCTTGTCCAGTTGTCTCCAGATATTATCAGCTGTTCTTCCTATTGAAATCCACTGATCTAGGGACGTGCATGTGCACACACAGACACACATACAATATCTGAAGTGTATTCTTTTGTATGATTGAATCATAAATTATCTACCCAGTTTCACTTTGATAGATATGCATCTTTTTCGAATTATTTTGCTGCTCTAAACAATTCTGCAGTGACTATATGTAAGTACCTCTATGGGATAAATTCTTAGATGTGGGATTGCTGAGCTAAGGGTATGTATATTTAAAATTGTGATAAATATTAACCAAATTGCTTTCCCAAGAGATTGTACCAATTTTCACTCCCACTAACAACACACAAGAGCGCCTGTTTCTGCACACCCTTGCCAATTCAGTGTGTTAACAAGTCTTTTCATCTTTTTTAATCCAAAGGGTGAAAAAATGGAGTCTTTCTTTAACCTCAGCTCTGCCACTGAATTCAGTTCTAGATCAGGTTTTCTGAAGAGCAATAGCTCAGAATGCACCCTTTTGCAGATCCAAAGACCAGGACAGAGAATTCTGGTGAAGAATTTTGATGAAGCTCTTTGGCTTTTTTGGAAACCTGGATCTAATTTATTCAAGCTCTTAGAAATTGCGGGTGACTCTCAAGTAGAGGACTGAGCCCCTTGAAACTGTGTGCTTAATTCACACAACGTGCTGAAACATGATTTCTGGAAAGGCTTTTTGCATTCCTGTAGATATGTATATGATAACTATTCTGCTATCATTTTCTGTGGCATTTATCACCGTGGTGCTGAGAGGTGCTGTCTGCTTTAATCTACATGCTGAATTACAGATATACATGATCAAATAAAGTCAGGACAAGAATCCAGCCTCATAAAAATCTTGCCTACAGCATGTATCAAAAAAATCAGTTGTGCCAAGGCTATGCAGGCCAAGCAAAGCCAGGGGTTGTGCAATTACCCAGCAGAGGTTGAAACTTCTGACAAAAACAGGGACTTCATTGAAAATGTTAGCATAAAAATGAAGCCTCGTTGAAAGGAAAAAAAAAGGTCATTTTGATACTTCACTAATGTGCACATTGAAAACCATGGCTTCTGACCTCCAGCATTTCCTTCCTCTGCAAAACCCAGGATAAAATAGATTTTCCATTCTCAGATTTTCTGGGTTGGTCACTTTGGCTCTAACTTCAACCAAGTTTTCAAGCGGTTGCATCAGACCAGAATGTTCCCCAGTTTGCCATTGCCTGATGGAAGACAAAGATCCATTCTTTCAGTCAGGGAACAGTTATCAGAAGCCTACTGTGTGTCAGGTCCTCAGCTAGACTCTGGCAAGATCACTAATGAGCCTGCTGGCCAGACCTCACATTAAAGAAGATCATTTGGGAAGAGTGACTGGGAACCAGGAGTGTGGAAGAGCTTTGCTTGTGTGCATAGAGGCCCCCAGGATCCACCAGCAGGAGCACTCAGGGTTTATCAGAGTCCAGAGGGCTCAAATTAACTGACCATTGCCAATGGCCCTGGCTACTCTTAGAAAAGCTATTGAAGTCTGTGATCTGATCACCTCCTATTCACCCTGTTGGAGGGATCTCCTGCCCTGAAAAATATGAGATGGCCAAACACATGACACCCAACAGAGGAGAGATGAGACTGGCAGCTGCTTATGAGTCACATGTACTCACAGCCTACAGGAGGAGACCAAACACCATGCAGGGCTGCACTGGACTTGCCCTCACGAGCAGAGTGAACCATCTAGATCTGGGGGAGAAATGCTTCATAGTAACAAGAGGGTGAGAGGCCAATGGTTCCTGCAGGAGAATGTGATTTGCTTGTTTGAATAATTGTGTGGGCTGGCAGGGACCTGAAACTATGAGGCCTAGGACGGGGTGGAGTCTGGCTGATATAGTAACTAACTGGATAGGGGACATGTACCTGTGCTGAGAACAGGGAACGCTCGGTTAGGACTCTGCAACCCCCTGAGGGTCCAGATGTCAAAACAGAACATGGAATTTCAGGCTTTACAATACAGTCTGTTAGGTTTCTTATTGACATATTTCCTTCTGTGTCTTTTTTTTTTTTTTTCCATTAGGAGGCCAGGGTTAGTTTCGAGGGTAGGAACCAAATTTCTCCACTCATAGTTTAAATACAAGCATACAAGTCTTTCCACTCAGTTGTTGTAATGTCTATTTTCTTTTTGTCTGTTTGGTACACAGGCCCTCTTCTTCTGATAATAACACCCCAATTTAGGGGGAAACTACCCCTCTCCAGTCCATGTTTTCCTGGGGTTTTGGTGTGTTTGATTCTCTTCCCAGGATTCCAGGGGCAGGTATTGACCCAAATGTTACCCTTCAGAGCATTTTATCACCCGGGCCACAGTGATTTGTTCAGAGAAAGACATGTGACCCAGGCTAGGCCTACCTCTGGGACTTTGATAGTAAAGATTTAAAGAACGTTCTGTCTTAATAGAAATTGTCATAATCTGTTTGGGCTACTATAACAGAATGCCATAGACCGGGCAGCTTATAAACCACAGAAATTTATTTCTCATAGTTCTGGAAACTGGAAAGCCCAAGGTCAAAGTGGTAGCAGACTAGGAGTCTGATAATAGCCTTCTTCCTGCTTTGTCCTCAGGTGGCTAGGGAGCAATCTGGGGCTCTTTCACAAGGGCACTAATCCTATCCATGAGGCCCCACCCTCATGACCTAATCACTTCTTAAGGGCCCCACCTCCTAACATCATCATGTTGGAGACTATGTTTCAACACATGAATTCTGGGGCATAGAGGGAGAGGAAGAGATATCTTACCTTTTCAGTGACTCCCAGAGAGAGGGAGAAGCGGGGGGTGGAGAGAGAAAGAGATTACTTTAGCCTCCAAACTACCAGTGCTGGAATTTAAAAATACCCCTCAATTTTCAGTCAAATAAGCCAATAAGTTCTTCCCCTTTTAATTTTTGGTTTAAGTTGGTTTGTCTTGAGTTCCCGCCATAGCTAAAAAAAAAAATGTTGCAAAAGAATGACAGACAGATGCCTCACTTGCCCCTCGTGAACAGAAAGGGAGCAATCGGTACTCACATGCTGGCTGTTTATTTTACTATTTTTCATCCTTTTCTTACATGGGTAACAATGTCACGACAACAGCCCTTCAAAGGCTTAAAAACCACCCTGGACTCCCCACCTTGCTTCTTTCTTTCAGCTATACTTGCCTTCTTCCTGTTCTTTGAATGAAATAAGCTCAGTCCCATCTCGAGGGCATTGTCCTTCTCTCTGCCTGAGACACTCTTCCCCAGGTCTTCACCTGTCTGGCTCTTTTGTCACCCAATTTAAATGTCACTGTCTCAGAGAAGCCTTCCCTAACCCCTAGCTAAGATCTCCTCTCAATGGTTCTCTGAAGATCTTGTGTTATTTCATCACAGCCCTTATCACCATCTGATGTCTTCTTGTTTATATATTTTTTATTGTCTGTGTACCTCTGTGACTACAGGCTCCCTGAGAATATCAATCTTCTCTGAATTCCCCATGCTTGGAATAGTGTCTGGCACACAGGAAGGGCTCAGGAGAAGTTTGTGGAATCAATGAACAAGCAAACATGTAGCTACTATTTATGCATGTAGATTAGGTAAGTCCTTTATGGGGGTTACTCAATCCTCAAAACAACCTTGAGGAAGGATTCCTATCATCTTACAGGCAGGAAAATTGAGGTTTGGAGGACCTGAGCAACTTGCCCAAATGTTCACACCTGGGAAATTCTGGAAGTGTGAGTTAAACAGAAGACTATTGGACTTCAAAACTTGTGCTTTTATCTTTTAGGTGACTCCCAGATTGTTTTCACGTTTCAACATTCTAAAATTTGAGCAGATAGAAATCTTCACTAGATCATAAGTAGCAATTTGGGAATAATTCGTATAATGTGACCATCACAGAGAGAACTGGCCCTTCTTTCTGTATGAGGTCTTATGGACATGTAAGGCTCAGAATAGGTCTAAATGGACACCCTCATAGTCATGTAGAGCCTGGTTATGCGTGGGATGCATTTGGAAAGAAATTACTGAGGAGGACCTAGAACAGTTCCAGCCTTTAGGGACAATATCTGTGACAACAATAGATAGGCAAAGAGAACAGGAGAGATCATAGTCTCATGGGCAAGATGTAGACATGGGTGGGATATTGAGAGGACATGTGAAATGCAGCCCCTCTTTGGATGGAATACAAAAATTGAAAAGAAAATGAACTCCAAGTTGGGAATTACTGTAACTGACATGTGAATGTATTGTTGGTTGTGTAGAAGATCATAAAGTCAGAATAAACTCTGTGCAAAAGAAAAAAATAAAATATAACAAAATGACAACATATAATAGCAATTGAAAGACTTATTTGAAGTTCAATTGTATAAAACGTCCAGCTGTCAAGGATTCGATTTCTTATATTTTTAAAGTTTTTAATCTTCACGTAGACTTTGACATGTAAGATTATACATTGAGCGGAGGAAACGTCTTTTATCCTCTTCTTTGAGTGCCTGAATTCATCCCTTTCATCATCATGCATTCAAGAATAAAAGCCTAAGATATATTCAAATACAATAAGTGAAAACATTTTTAATGCTTGAAAAAGATGTAATAGGCAACTTTAGAAGTTATACGTGTGTGTGTCACTTTCTGATATTTAGCAATAGTCACATGGCAGTCATGGACCCTATTCTTTGTGTAGCAAGTGGAAATATTGTTATATTCTGTGATTTTTCTTCTCAATTCAGAACATTAGCCACTTCAAAACATTAATACTTACATTTTACCAATAGTTTTAATATTGCCCAATTTGAAGTTGAACTTAGTATTTAAACTCCACGAGGGTCGTTACTAGGGAGTTGAGTAAATTGTAGAACACCAAAATATCTTGTCAGTTAAAAAATATTTTTTTAGATATTGAAATACTATTATTTTATTTATTTATTTATTTATTTATTTATTTATTTATTTATTGCTTTTCAGGGCTGCACCCATGGCATATGGAGGTTCCCAGGCTAGGGGTTGAATAGGAGATACAGCTGCCAGCCTACACCACAGCCACAGCAACACCAGATCTGAGCCGCATCTGTGACCTACACCACAGCTCAGGGCAACACTAAATCCTTAACCCTTCTGAGAGAGGCCAGGGATCAAACCTGCAACCTCATGGTTCCTAGTCAGATTCGTTAACCACTGCGCCACGACGGGAACACCTTATCTCGAAATACTTTTAGACTTACTAAAAGTGACAAACATGGTGCAGAGAATTCACCCAGCTTTCTTAAAAATTGTATGATGATAAAAACCAGGAAATTAATATCGACTTAACACTATTAACTAAACTATTGACCTTATTCAAATTTCACCAGTTTTCTCACTAAGGTACCAAGATCCAGTCCAGAGCCCCCAGTTGCATTTAGTTGTCAGGTCTCTCTCCTTGGTCTGCGATCTGCGACATTTCATCTGTCTTTCCTTGTTTTTCATGATCTGGATAATTTCAATGAGCACTGGTCAGTTATTTTGTAGAATGTCACTCCATTTGTGTTTGTCTGAGGCTCCCTCATGATGAGATTCAGGTCACACATTTGGGGTAGGAACATGGGAAGGGATGTGCCCTCGTTGCATCCTACCACAGGTGTATTAAGTAGGGTAAACTTTGTTGCTGGTGAGGCTAGCCTTGTTCACATGACTAAGGATGGTCTGCTGGTTTCCCCTATGGAATGCTACTATTTTTCTCTTTGTAATTAACAAATGCCTTGCAGGGAACTACTTTGAGACTATGCAAATATCCTGTTTCTCATCATTCTTTTCCCCACTAATCTTTGCATCCATTGAATATTCTTGCTTGCATTGGTTATTAACTGTGATGTTTGCCTAATGGTGGTTTTTGAACATTTTTAAAATGGGAATTCTTCTGTAAGTAAAATCTATACCTTCTCTCCTGTTTATCCAGTCAATAATTTATTTATATCAGTATGGGCTGGTGAATATTTATTTTATTCTGTAGGTAACAATGCAATACTAGCATTATTTACTTTGTTGCTCTAATTGTCCCAGCTTTAGGCCATTGACAGCTCTTTCCGATTGCCTCCTATGTCCCTTTGAGCTGCCCCTATCATTTTTTGAGCACTCCCTTGATTTCTGTTACCATTGGTTTATCTAGATGTTTTTCTTTTGTGTGGTTGGGGGGGAGGGTTTGTTTTTTGTTTTGTTTTTTTAAACTTTTCCGGTCCTGGAATCAACCATTTCTCCAAGGAGCCCTGGTTCCTTTTATTAGAAAATGCATTTAGATCTGGGTATTTATCACAGAACTTGCAACAGAGAAGGAATACACAAAAGGTCTCTCTCTTTCACACATATGTTGGTGATTATAACTCTTAAGAACTTATGGTGTACAGTACAAAGTGGATAAAGTCTCTAGTTTTAGGTTTAGTTTAAAATGTGGATTTGTGATTTTCTGAAAATTTACAAGTCATTAGATCCTACTCAGATTTTAAAACCTAAGAGCAGGTAACTTTACAAGTAAGATGTGGTGTCTTATATGTGCTATGTCTCAGGACACAAACCTTACACAAAGTTAAATTTGGAGATTTAAGCAATTTGGATCACATTGAAAACCTTTAATTTTTAATTATTTATAGTCATACAAGATGGAGACACCATGAAAAATATTCATTGAGACACTTTGCCTGGTTCACACTATATTTAGTAAAAATCAACTGAGCATTAAGTGTGGGGGACACAAGATGGAACATGGTATGGCCCTACCTTCAAACAGCTCACAGGTTAAAACCCCTTTGAGGTTCTTTTTATTTTCACTGGTTCATATAGTTATTCCTCCCCCAAAGATTTTTTTTTTTTTTTTTTTTTACTGTCCAGCTGTCCATCCCTTTCATTGTCATTTTTCTGTTCCATGGTTTTGTTTTGTTTTGTTTTGACCATGCCCTCAGCATGCAGAAGTTCTCTGGCCAGGGACTGAACCTGTGCGATACTGGCAACCCCAGCCACTGCAGTGACAACACCGGGTCCTTAACCCACTGCACCAGAAGAGAATTCCTATAAGTTATTTCTTTTTTTTTTTTCTCTAGCCCATATACCTCAGCTTCAAAACTCTGCTTAAATTTATCCTCCTTCACAAAGCCCTCCCTACATTGTCCAGTCTCATCCAATTGTTGTTTCTTATCCAAAACCCACAAGGCTACCCAGGAGCCCAAGCAGCCAAAACTGGTGCAGCCAAGACTCCTCCACCTCCCCTGACCCCAGATTCAAAGGCCAGCAAGCAGGTCAATTCTCCTTCTGGCTCCCTGTTTTGCTCCTGCCCTCTCTTTACCATTAGGCAACTGTCTTCATTCAGGTCCTCTTTCTTCCTTATCTCAGTTACCATTTGTCTTAAATGGGTCCTCTGAAAAGCAGACCTCCCCCTAAACAAGGATATTGATACAGGAGGTTTATGTGGGAGGTGATCCTGGGAAGAACTCTGGGGGAGTGGGGAAGCCAGACATGGGAAGTGAGGAGAGACAACCCAAAGCATACTAATGAGTGTATCACCACTGAGGACTACCCAGGCCCAATTCACTGGCACCCCCAAGAGACTGTTGGTATATGCCTCAGAGTTGTCCTTCTCAGGCATGAGGAAGCTGTTTTTTTTATCTACTGACCCAAGCCCTCTTCCGGAGCCAGAGCCTCAACAGAGACACAGGAAGCCATCAGCATGTATGGGTTCAGTCTGCAGAGATCTCTGGGGATGGGAAGGGCAGGGGCTATGACAGCAGCGGCTACACATCTGTGCCTCCTAACTGGTTGTCCTGCCTCTAGGCTCGCTCCCTGCTCCCTCCCCCCAACTACTCCCCTCAGGGATTCTTATAAAATGCCAAATAGATCTTGCTATTTATTCATCGGCTTGAAATCTACCAGCACTTCCCTTTGCTTTCAGAAAGAAATCCAAATAGCCTGGTTTGACGGGCTAAGGCTTTGCACCGTCTCACCCCTGACCATTCTTCCAGCCTAGTCTCCCACCACACCCCAGCACTTGATCAGATTCCTGGCTCCAGGCATACTACCCTAGCTGTGCTTTCTCTTTTGTAGCCACACTCACAGGGGCCTTGCACACAGCAGTCCCTCTGCCTAAAGTCTGCTCATAAATATTTAACAGACATTTATCTGATTGTCAGCTACACACCAGGCACTGTGCTAGATATTGTGGATCAATTAAGGGGTAAATCACAGTTCTTGTCTTTAAGGGGCTCACTCAACCGAGGGGAGGAGACAGACATACATAAAGAAATACATTTCAATTAGGCACTATATTAGAGAGGGACTCTTTATACAATGATGCCTAATGGATATAAAGGGGTTTACCCTGCAGACAGGAGGAGTATGATTCAGATTCCTGAATGGGGATGGTGAGGTATCTGGCAGGAAGGGGTAAGGGTAAGGCTGGCCAGGTGGTCAGGGATCTCTCCTCCAAAGGAGCTTGGGTTTTATTCTTCAGATTAAGACTTAATGAGAGAGCCCCTTTTCATCCTCGGAGGCTTTCTAGATTCACTGTGGGGTTGCCGCCTCTAAGAAGCCTTCCCCTAATTCTCTTCCTTTCTTAGACACTGTGCTCTTCTAGTGGCCTTGAGAACTCCTCCCTTGGTGGTTATCAGGCTGGCTTGTGTTTTAAGGTGCATTTCCCCGCCTGTGGCTTGCCAGCTCCTGTGGAGGAAGGGCTGTTCTTCTATACTATTCCAGTGCAGTGCCTAGGTCAATGCTGAGGCCCTTCAGTCCAGACACACCTAGATGCCTGAGCACTTTAAGGAGGACAGAAAGGGTTGGAGGACAAACAGATGCTGACCATTCTGAAGTTCCTTCTAAGCCAGTGGCACATGGTCTAAGCCAAGCTGAATGCCATAGGTTGCCAGAGACACTGGACTTCAGGTACATCTTTTTGAGACCTGAATAGAGGCTATGATGATTACCTAAAAATTTGTTACTTTAATTACAGTAACAGTGATTATGCTTTGCTAATGAATTTTACAATAGCTATGCTGTGGAATTCTTTTTTTTTTTTTTTTGGTCTTTTTGCCTTTTCTAGGGCCACTCCCACAGCATATGGAGGTTCCCAGGCTAGGTGTCCAATCGGAGCTGTAGCCATCGGCCTACACCAGAGCCACAGCAACATGGGATCCTAGCCGCGTCTGCAACCTACACCACAGCTCATGGCAATGCCGGATCCTTAACCCACTGAGCAAGGCCAGAGACTGAACCCACAACCTCATGGTTCCTAGTCGGATTCGTTAACCACTGAGCCACGATGGGAACTCCTAGAATTCTTTAAAAAAAAATTTTTTTTAGGGCCACATCTGTGGCATATGGAAATTCCCAGGCTAGGGGTCGAATCAGAGCTGCAGCTGCCAGCCTACACCACAGCCACAGTAACTCAGGATCTGAGCCATGTCTGCAATATACACTGCAGCTTGAAGCAACAGCGGATCCTTAACCCACTGAGGCCAGGGACAGAACCTGTGTCCTCAAGGATACTATTAAGGCTTGTTTCCACTGAGCCACAACAGGAACTCCTAGAACTTTAAAAATTACTTTTTTCTTCCTTCTTCCCTCCTTTCTCTCTTCCTTCCTCCCCCCCACTCCCCCCTTCCTTTATTCCATTTTACAACTCTCTGCAATTCTTAACATGCAGGGTGGGGGGAGTGAAGGAAGAAGTGTTCTCTTAGGTAATGCAAACACTTTTCATTTCTGCTTTTGCTGGACTCAGACCCAAGTTCTCTGCCTGTCTCTCTGGTGTGACCAATAGCCTTTGAGTGGGTAGGGGGTGGGCAGTCTGAGCTGAGTCTTCTGTGCCCCAAAAGGGTCAGATTCTGCCAAGGGTAGGAGGTGGAGTGGAGCAATGAGTGTGAAAACCTCTTTCAGAACAACATGTTCTCATTGTCCCTTTTCTCCTTCCAGGATGAAGAGCAGGTGGGAATGAAGGAGCCACTGCTCACTGTCCACCCACCTCAGATCATAGACTGTAAAGGAAAAGTGCCAAACTCTTCTATTTTCTTGGAGCAGAGAAGCCAAATCCAGCTGGCTTTGCAGCCTCTGACAGGTTAAAAAGCATGCATTTCTACTGACTTGCTGAGTTACACCCAATTATAACCTGTTTTAAAAAAACCTCCCTGCAAGTCCCTGCTGCTGACTCCTCCGAATGCTGACACTGTGGGGCTCTGTGCACAACTCCAGGTTTATTTCCCAGTATCTGGTGTTTCTGTGTCGCTTTTGTGCTGGGTTCTCCCCAGTATATTGCCTTGTCCTTGAGGGAGGAAGCCTGCCAGCCTCCAGCTTCCTTTGTAACTTCCCAGTTCCTCTGCCCACAGCCTCTGCAAATCTGCTCACCCACCCCAATCACTTTGTCTTAAAGTGCTCTGGGACTGATTTTCTCATTTTCACTAAGTGAAAATAACTCTTTGGCTTCGTGTCCACTGCATAGGTACCTCTGGGGGAAGAGGTCGGCAGTGTGGCCATAGAAACTCCAGAGGCCAAGCCTTCAGGATGCAAGGACCGCAATGGCTCACCTAATGACCTCCCGCGACAAAGCCCAACACCCTCCAAAACAGAATGGCTGTCTGTGCCAAGCACATCCCCTCTGTCCTGCTCTCAGAAAAGGCGGTACGCACAGTGGTTAGGAGTTCAAGGGCTCAGTGCCCTCCTCTTAAACCTTAATCGTCAAAACTACTTTAAACCGTCACTTTAGTGCTTAAGCTTCCCTTTCCTATGTAAAATGGGAATAGAAACTTAGCCTAATTCCTACGCATGTTGCAAGGAATACTTGAGCTATCGTATGCAAACCATTCAGCACAGTTTAGCGCTCAAGGCTTACTAGCTGAGCCTATTTGTAATTAGCGATTACTAATGGTCAAGATTTGTAGGTTCTCTCTTCTGGGACGTGGGGAGCTTCGCTGGCCAGCGCGAAAGATGCCGCCTGCCATCCAGGTCCCTCCAAGTTGTACTGTCTGGGGGCCGGGTCCGAGCCGCCACGACGCGCCAGGGGCCTGTGTTCCATTGTGCTTGCTCAGTGAGGGTGACCCAGTGGCCGCCCAGGCGAGGGCACAGGTGCGTCCTGACCGCAATGAGGGCGTGGGTGCGGGCGTGGCGAGCTGAGACCTGGGGGCGCCAAGCGTGTCCCGAGGGCTGGGGTCTGGCCACGGTTCCAGGAGCCCGGCAGGGGGTGTCTGGCCGCTCCCGAAGGGCGCCGCCTGGCACAGCACTCCGGGAGACTGCCCGACTTGCGCCCCGCCCCAGCCCCGCCCCCGGCACCCCGGGTTGGCTGGAGCGGGCAGCCACGCGCGGCGATTTGCCACGCGCCGCGTCAGTGGAGCCGCTCCCGGCCCGGCCCCCACGGCCGGTTGGGGAGGCAGCGGCGGGGGAGGCGGAGGCTGCAGGGCGCGACGCCGCCGGGCCGCCCCGCCCTGGGAGGCGCCCAGGCCCTTGTCAAGTGACCAGTATCCCTTCCAGGAGAACACGGTCCTTCAGAGGAAAGCAAGCTCCAGCCCATAGCCCCGGCGCCAAACCGCCGTCATCTCCTTCCTGTGCCGGGTGAGCCGTCTCTCACCCACCCGAGAAAACATAGTCCGCCCCTCACGTCCTTGTGGGGTAGTGCTCGCTTCCAAACATTGTGACCCTCTTTGCCCGCACCCTTGTCTTTCCTACTCTAAGTGCTCTACTATCCACCAAGAGGGTAAATCAGCTCGGAGAAGAAACCTTAAGGGAGAAGCAAAAGAGGGAGCGAGGGGAAAGGAGGGAAAAGGAGGAAAAAGCGAGGTTGGCGGAGGGACACTGAGGCCATCAGCGTCGTGCGCACGCGCGCTGGAAGGAACGAGTTCCGGCCCGGCCGGGGCCTGCCTCCTAAAAATAGCCCCGGTGTGGGGATCCGTGCGCGGTCGTCCCGGCGAGTCCCGGGCTGAAGGAGGCGGCTCCGGGCGGCGCGGAGCGCTGGTGGCGGGCCCGGGCTGCGGCGTGTGTGTGCCCGGCAGCTGCGCCTAAGACGTGGTGAGGACTGCGGGCGGCAGGGTCTGGTCTGCGGGGCCGGCGTCTCAGCGAGGGAGCCGGGTCGGGGCTGGGGGGCGCCGGGGCGAGGGGCGGTGCGGCCCCGGGAGGGGCGCCTGCGGGGCTCCGGGGACGCCAGGACGGGGTGGCGTCGGGCTGGCACAGGGCCGGAGCCGAGGTGCGCCGCGGTGGGGCGGGTGGGGTGGTCGCGTCGGGTGGGCGCCGCGGGGCGGGGCGCCTGCGGGTGTGGGGGCGGGGTGCCCCGAGGGCGGGCCGGAGGTCTGAGGGGTGTCGCGGGCCGGTGGAGGCAGGCTGGGCCGCGCGAGCTCGGCTCGAGGAGCCTCCCTGGGTGCGCGGCGCGAGTGGGGCTGGGGGCGGTGGTGGACGTCGCCTTCTTGAAAGTTGAAGGAGTTCCCTGGGGCTGGGAGACTCTGGAGTAGGGCGGGGGACGCCCGAGGACCCTTTTCTTCATCCTGCCTTGCGAGGCCGGGGTCCACCCGAAGGGCCTGACCCCTGGTGTGGAGGGGCGTTCTGCGCCCTGGTTGGATATGAAGTTCCCCCACTTCTGGTTTGGGAGAATGTTGGTCTAACGGAGCAGAACATGTAGGTCCAAGCTCTCCGTGTGTGTGTGTGTGTGTGTGTGCGCGCGCGCGCGAGCCGGTGGCCAGGTCGCCCCAGGGTTCCAGGAGGTGGCCCCGGCTTGGGGGAGCACCTGCCCGTGCGGTCGCCCCACCGATCGGCGAGACGTCTCGCGGACAAGGGGCTGCAGAGGGAGCTGCTCGCTGCCCCTGAACATCCACCCAAGTAGATCCCGGATCGCACGGAGGGTTTTGTGAGATAGAAACTTCGCCTTTTAGTTCGATTCCATCCGTCTTTGATAAGTGAGGATTTATTAGTAGGTGAGATAGTGCAGACAAGTTTGGAAAAGATGAATATTTCTGATTTAAAAAAACAAGGTTTGTTTTGTTTTATTTTTTCCTTTTAAAATGTAGCTATAAAAATGTCCTCAGACTTGAATGGTTCCTGAGATAAGAAGCGAGCCTCCTGTCATGATCCAGGAGGGAACTGTGTGTATTGGAGAAGAACAGCACAGTGTTAATCTGAGTTTTAGTTTACTCTGAGATTTTGATCCCTGTAAATGTGCTTTTAGAAAGGCCTGCTGTGCTGTGTTAACAAGAATGTGTGTATTTTTAAACACGTACTGTCTAAAGTTTTTGAAGTTTTAGCACAGCATGTTTTTCTCGTGTCTTGTATCTGTTACTGTATGAAGAGAAGGGTCTCTAAAGCTGTAATTAGGTGTACATTACACAAGAGCACTTTCCCTTTAAGAATCCAGCTGTGTTGTTTTGGCAACTGCCAAGTACTCCAGTTGTCAGTTTTAAAATCTGTGTTACCTTGGCAGTACTTGAACAGTCTGTGGAAAAGGTAAACAAAATAGCTTAAAATTTTTTTTTCCCCAAACACAGAAATGGCATTTGTTTAGTAGTATGAATTTAGGAAATCAGGATAAAATAACCATATTGTGTTATTATGGCTTTTGTATGTACACTTTATGGTTTTGGGTGTTTTGTTTTGTTTTTTTGGTTTATTTTTGGAGGGCTCAGTCTTTTTTTTTTTTCTGTGAATGGCAGCTTTGTTTTATGAAAAAAGTCATGTTTTCACTAAAGTGGATGTCAATTTTAGTTATTTGTATCAAATGTAACGAACACATGTTATATGTCATGTAAAACATTAATTAGTTCTGTATGATGATGCACTGATTCTGGAATTTTAATTCTCAGTGAATACTGTAGTAAAAAGTTGTAATAATGGTGTTACAATGAAAATACTCTGAAGAACTAGTGATTTAAATACTTTGTAGACAGTCTTCAACAATTCTGTTGGAAGCCCACGTCCAGTAGAAACTTATTTACTAAAGCAATCAGTGACCTCTCTAAACAAAATAATTTGCTTACCTATTTCATTTAATTCATATTCTTGTTACATACTGTGGTTTTATTCATATTGGAACAAAGGTGATAAAATTATGTTTAATTCCTTAAATTACTTCCCAGCAAGAGTTTTTTCCTCCCTCCCCCCTGTTAAATTGTTTAGGGCAGTGAATGAGTGAGTGGTGGCAACCATTCAGTAGAAGGAAAATAACCTTTGGGGCTCAAAAATAATAATTGTAATGTCACCATGTTGAATTATGGTTGGAGAATTATCTATATTCTTAGAGTTTTTATGTTTTCTTAATGGATGTGTGTGACAAAGTTTTTTTTTTTTTGGTAAATTCAACTGGAAATAATCTTTTAAAGATGTTTTGAGTGGTGATGCTTTATTTTTCAAGGCAAGTACATTATTGCTTTGTATTTTACATTTGGAATGCAGTGCAGCTTACTATTAATTTTATTAATGTTCAAGCAGTAGTAGTGTCTCACTCATTAATTGGTTAGCAAGAGAGAAATACTGAAGTGTATTCTGAGAATGGTTAAGTAATTAATGGAAATGTTTATTATAACATGATTTTGAAGTTTGAAATGTTTCAATAAACATTTTTAGTAGATTTCTTTTCTGATTTAGGAGGAAGCCATAAGTAGATTTGTTATTAGTAAGTAGCATGCTTGTCAGTCAGGTTTTGGAAAGCCACCTTTTTTCCCCTCCCTTACCTGCTTTTGTAAAGTTTGATGAGAGGGATTTAGTGTAACATGTAATGATATTTCTAGATTTTCTTTGGGCATTTCTAATTTTATATATTCTGTCTGTAATCAGACCATGCGCCTCTTTTTTATTTTGGAGGATAATACGCATGGTACATATGAATGTTACATTGTCTAGCTGAAGTTTTACTTTATTGGTGATGGGGCATTAACTACTGCCTTGTGGATTGAAAATGATCAATATTGCTTTTTTTCTAGACTACAAAGAAAATTTCTGAACATTCTTAGTAAATTAAGGCGTGCCCACTCAACGTTTGAAGTAATAAGAGAAGTGTAAATATGGAAAATCAAATTTGTCTTCTAGTTAGATTACCTCCTGCAAAGAACCCTAACACTGCCAGTTTGCAAGTCCTCATAAAGGAAGGCTGTTTCACTTCATCATCAGATCCCTAGCTCCATTACTGACAAAGTTAGGAGACATCTTCTGTTGAATGGGAAGGAATTGCTTCTACCTACCCCATAGACTTGTTAGAATTAAATAATGGTGTGATAGTTCCTCAGGCATTGCCTGAGGCTTAATGTAAAAAAATGTTTATTGCCTCATCTTTCTTCATCCCTTTCTTCCTATGAAGATTGTTTAGGTACTCTGTCCAGTACTTGTGCCTTTAGTGTTTGTTAACAAAAGGATGTTATATAATGTATAAATACAGGAAATTGTTCATATATTTCTTTGGGTTGCAATATTATATCATCTTAAATTAATTCCCAGATTATACATGAAATGTTTAGTTGGCTGTTCTTTTTTGAGTTTTTGATCTGCAATCATTGTTAGAGTCTAACTTCCATGGTCTCTCCACATATCAAAAAGAAATTAGAGGAGTTCCCGTCGTGGCGCAGTTAACGAATCCGACTAGGAACCATGAGGTTGCGGGTTTGGTCGCTGCCCTTGCTCAGTGGGTTAACGATCCGGTGTTGCCGTGAGCTGTGGTGTAGGTTGCAGACGCGGCTCGGATCCCGCTTTGCTGTGGCTCTGGCAAAGGCCAGTGGCTACAGCTCCGATTCGACCCCTAGCCTGGGAACCTCCATATGCCGCGGGAGCGGCCCAAAGAAATAGCAAAAAGACAAAAAAAAAAAAAAGAAATTAGAGTTAAATACAAGTATTTTTTCTACTCTTCAGTGAAACATGTCTTTTAGGAATTATCTGTGGGAGTTATCTTTAAGATATGGTATTTAAAATTTGAAATTATGAAAATATTTTTATAACATGCCTGGAATAGGTTATCTTAAAAATAATTTTTCTTCAGTAAGTTATTATAATTTTTTATGCTTCATTTTACTTGCTTGATGGAACTAAATGATTTTATTTGTGTATGCTTTATCTATGTATGCTTTATCTATGTACTCTATCATAAATGAACTCTGGGTCCATTTTATTATAATTAAGATTATAAGCCCATTTAATTAAGCCTCTTGCATGGCATGGGATATGTGTGGGCACATATTTTGTAAATACTGTATTTTTATATAGATGTTATTTACTGATTTTAATAATTATTACATATATTTACTAAATTGATATTTACTGAACTTAGTCTTTAATATCAAGTCATTTTAGTGATCACTTAAGATGAAATCATAAGCACATGAGTTAAAAAATTAGCTGGTTTGTGACGTGGAATACCAAATGTTTGAACGTTGGCATATGACAGCAGATAGTTTACTTCTTGGTCAGTTTAATAACTGATGATGCTGAAAGCCAGAGGAATTGTTAACGGGTGAAAAACAGACACTAGCTGATCAGATTTCTAATAGCTATCAACGAAAGCATACCTTTTCATGGTTGTCTTGAATCAACACTAATTTATTTCCTTATGTAAAAAAGTAAACTTTATTTTATGAACTTAAATGTAGCCATCATTAAAGTCACATTGTTGAACGTTTTGAAAAATATTATGGTAGTGCCTGGTAAATTTATACTTCATGAGCTGGACCTTTTTAAAACCAGGTTATTTTTGTTGCCAGCCACATGCACTGGGAGGTTGATGTGGATAGTTTGAGGTTTGATTTTTGCTCCTTGGGAACAAAAGGATTCTCTTCATTTCACCTGGTAGGATAACTTGTAACTGTTGGCCTATTGAAACAAGATGCTCTTGCATTGACTAACATGTTCTCACTTTTTTAATCCCCAGCAATCCATCTTTTACATAGAGACTGGAATTATATTTCTAAAATTCAAATCTAAATGTCATTCTTCTTTTAAGAAAAACTTAGAAGGTATATAAAATCAGTAAAGAGGCGGTAATTTAAGGGATAAGAGGTTAACCTCTAAAATCTGACTGCTTAAATTTGAATACCCACTTTTTGTTCTTTGGCAAGTTTTCAATCTTCTTGAGGCTCAATGTGTAAAATAGTGATTATAATATTATCTACTTTGTGAAGTTGTTGAGAGGATTAAATGAGATGTGTATTATAAAGCTGTTTCCACAGTGTTTGGTACCTAAAATGCAGTAATTTTTTCTTCTACTGTTTCTATCGTTACCACTTCTGCTGTTGTCATTATCAGTCGTGGTTCACTTGATAATATGATTCTGGCCTGTCTTTCTAGACTCATAACCTTTTAGTTTCTATGACCCAGTTAAGGCCAGTTGTTTGCTCTTCCGTGAAAAGGATGTTATTTTCATGCTGATGTCTCCCATTTTTATTCTTTTAATCCAGAATTTTCCTGAGCTTGATATCTACTTAGAAATCTATTTGAGATTTCAAAGATAACATTAGATATATGAATAAAATAAAGCTATCTATTTGTCTCCCCCAACCTTCTTCCTCCCTGCTACCCTCAAACCCTGGTATCTCCTCGACTGACCTTCTTCGTCTCAGTAGATGGCAGTACTCAAGCAAGAAACTTAAGATGTCTCTTTGGATTATTTTCTTTTGTCTCCAATCCAATCTATCCTCTTGTTCTGTTGTACCTTCAGGATTTATCGAGGCGATCCACTGTTCTTAGCTTTCACTCTTTATTTCAAGTCATCATCTCTTGCAGGAATTACTGCAGTGGCCTCCTAACTGGCTTGTTTATTTCCCTGTTTCTCACAAGTTTTTCTTTATTCACACAGCAGCCCTGGGGACCATTTTAAGAGCTTAAATCATGTCCTTTTCCTTAAAATCTTCTAGTGACTTCCCATTCCTCTCAAATAAAGCCTGTATTCCTTTCTGTGTCCTGAATGGCCCTGAATGATCTTTCTAATTCTCATTGTTCTTCCCTTTATTCATTGGATGCCAGCCCCCCAGTGTTCTTTAAACTCTTTATGTCCTTTTTAGGATCTTTTGCAGTTTTTGGGCTACCTGCTTGTGATGCTTCTCATTAGGCTGGCCTGGCCAAACCCTTTGGAACTTGGCCGGAATCTCACTTCCTCACTTAGACTGTCCTGTGTAATGTTGCAGGCCAATGTTACTCTCTCATACATTTTATTTCCTTCAGGTTACTTATTATAACTTGTACATATCTTGTTTAGTTAGTGTTTTTCCATTATCTGAGTGTAGACTCCATGAAGGCAGAGGCCTTGTCTGACTTTTTGGTATCCCCAGGCATTAGCACACTGCATTGCACTTGGAAGACACTGAATGTTTGAATGAATATTTCTATATCTTTGTTCATATTTTGCCAGGGATTGTAATGCTCCCTTGCTCATATAGCTATTGAACTATTTATCCTTTAAGTTACAGCTCAGATGTTATCTTGATACCAATTTTAATCTTTTTAGACAAAGTTTTCCTCCCTTGCTCTTGATGCATACACTGTAAATTCCACTTTAGAATATTTTAAAGTTCCATAATTGATGTCATTCTCTTCTGCTAGGCTGAATTCTTAGTTGCTGCTTTTTTTTTTTTTTGTCTTTTTGCCTTTTCTAGGGCTGCTCCTGTGGCATATGGAGGTTCCCAGGCTGGGGCTCTAATCAGAGCTGTAGCCGCCGGCCTACGCCAGAGCCACAGCAACGCGGGATACGAGCCATGTCTGTGACCTACACCACAGCTCATGGCAACGCTGGATCCTTGACCCACTGAGCAAGGCCAGGGATCGAACCCACAACCTCATGGTTCCTAGTCGGATTCGTTAACCACTGAGCCACGACGGGAACTCCTTAGTTGCTTTTTTTGTGTGTGTTCACTACCTGGCAATCTATCTTGCTTACTTAGTAAATGTTGAATTGAGTGGAAGTTGTCCTAATCAACTAAAATGACCGACACAAACCAGTTTTCCCAAATGAGATTTTAAAATTTATAAAGTACCTTTTAGATTATAAAATATTACTTTGTGCATTTTCTATATGTATTAACATATTGTCATCAGCATTCTGGGTCACAGTAGGAGTCTCATATCTTTGAGCAAAAGTGGCATTTCCTGAGATTCCATTTTGTGAGAACTTTCGTGGCCAACATTAGGGACCTAACCACAATTTGTAATGGTGAAGATCATTCCACATTCTAAATGCCTGACTTAAAAATGAGCTTTTGGAGTATAACCCATTTGCAAGTTGGGGGCTACTTTAGCAAACTATTTTGATGCTGAAAACCTTTTTCTTAATATGTTAAACTTAATTTGACATGGATTTTGAAGAGAAAGGGAGTTAAGATTTTGTCTTTCGGAAATGGGTCAGTTTCCATAAAGTAAAGTTTTGGTATTGTCAGAAGGTTGGTTTTTTTTTTTTTTTTTTGGTCTTTTTTAGGGCCGTACCCTTGGCACGGCCGTTCCCAGGCTAGGGGTTGAATCGGAGCTGTAGCCACCGGCCTACACCAGAGCCACAGCAAAGTGGGATCCGAGCCGCGTCTGCAACCTACACCACAGCTCACGGCAACGCCAGATCGTTAACCCACTGAGCAAGGGCAGGGACCGAACCCGCAACCTCATGGTTCCTAGTCGGATTCGTTAACCACTGCGCCACGACGGGAACTCCTCTTGTCTTCTTTAATCTGAGACAGCCCTTCAACCTTTTTCTTCCCCTTAACATTAATAGTTTTGAAGAGTGCAGGTCCTTTATTTCTTAGGAGGTCCATCACTTCGCATTGTTTCTTTGTTGTTAGAATCAAGTTATGCATTTTTGCCAGGACAATTGCATAGGTGATGATACACCCTCAGTGCATCACTATAAAGTCAGTTTGACCTTTTTTTTTATGAATTTTTTAAAATAATTATTTCCCCAGTACAATTTTTTTCCTGCTGTACAGCATGGTGACCCAGTTACACATACATATACCCATTCTATTTTCTCACATTATCGTGCTCCATCGTAAGTGACTAGACATAGTTCCCAGTGCTACACAGCAGGATCTCATTGCTAATCCATTCCAAAGGCAATAGTGTACATCTATTAACCCTAAGCTCCCCAACCACCACACTCCCTCCCCCTTGGTAACAACAAGTCTATTCTCCAAGTCCATGATTTTCTCTTCTGTGGAAAGGTTCATTTGTGCCTTATATTAGATTCCAGATATAAGTGATATCATAAGAGTTCCCGTCGTGGCTCAGTGGTTAACGACTCAGACTAGGAACCATGAGGTTGCAGGTTTGATCCCTGGCCTTGCTCAGTGAGTTAAGGATCTGGCATTGCTGTGAGCTGTGGTGTAGGTCACAGATGCGGCTCGGATCCTGCGTTGCTGTGGCTCTGGTGTAGGCTGGCATCTACAGCTCTGATTCGACCCCTAGCCTGGGAACCTCCATATGCCACGGGAGCGGCCCAAGAAATGACAAAAAGACCCCCCCCTCCCAAAAAAAGGTGGTATCATATGGTATTTGTCTTTCTGACTTACTTTACTCAGTATGAGAGTCTCTGGTTCCATCCATGTTGCTGCAGATGGCATTATTTTGTTCTTTTTCATGGCTGAGTAGTATTCCATTGTGTATATATACCACTTGTTCTTAATCCAGTCATCTGTCAATGGACATTTGGGTTGTTTCCATGTCTTGGCTATTGTGAATAGAGCTGCAATGAACATGCTGGTGCATATATCTTTTTTAAGGAAAGTTTTGTCCGGATATATGCCCAAGAGTGGGATTGATGGGTCATAGGGTAGTTCTATGTATAGATTTCTAAGGTATCTCCATACTGATCTCCATAGTGGTTGTACCAATTTACATTCCCACCAACAGTGCAGGAGGGTTCCCTTTTCTCCACACTCTCCAGCATTTGTTATTTGTGGACTTATTAATGATGGCCATTCTGACTGGTGTGAGGTGGTATCTTGTGGTAGTTTTGATTTGCACTTCTCTAATAATCAGGGATGTTGAGCGTATTTTCACGTGCTTGTTGGCCATCTGCACATCTTCTTTAGAAAAATGTCTCTTCAGGTCTTTTGCCCATTTTTCCATTGGGTTGTTGGCTTTTTTGCTGTTGAGTGTATAAGTTGCTTGTATATTCCAGAGATTAAGCCCTTGTCAGTTGCATCATTTGAAACTATTTTCTCCCATTCTGTGAGTTGTCTTTTTGTTTTCTTTTTGGTTTCCTTTGCTGTGCAAAAGCTTTTCAATTTGATTAGGTCTCATTGGTTTATTTTTGCTCTTTTTCTGTTGCCTTGGGAGACTGACCTGAGAAAATATTCATAAAGTTGATGTCAGAGAATATTTCGCGTATGGTCTCTTCCAGGAGTTTGATGGTGTCTTGTATTTAAGCCGTTTTGAGTTCATTTTTGTTCATGGTGTGAGGGTGTGTTCTAGTTTCATTGATTTGCATGCAGCTGAATTTGACCCATTGTTGGCGATACTGACTTGGATCACTTAGTTAAGGTTTGCCAGCCAGTTGTCTCCATCTAAAAGTTTTTGTTGTCCTCTTTGTTATTATTGAATAATCTTTGGGGAAGTACTTTGAGATTATGTAAATATTCTGTCTTCCCTAAAATGTTCACATAATGTTCAAATAATGAATTCTAAAATGCATTCATTGATGATTCTTGCCTGAGCCCATTATTACACAGTGATTCCAAAGTGGTGGTTTTCTGTTATTCCTTCTACATTTGTTAGTTGGCATTCTGTTGTAAAGAAGAGCTTTTCCTTCTGATTTGCTTATTTGATGTCAGTATAAATTTGTATGTTTTTTTATACTGTTATCTTTTAGTATTCATTTTGATGTTCCAAATTAGATTTGGCCAATGGGAGCTCCTTCAACTAACTCATTAATTGTTTTGACATATTCCTATCATTTTGGGGGCACTTCCTTATTTTTGGGACAAAAGATATTCCAGGCTCATCTTTTGCTTTTCTTGATGCTGTCCTAGAATCAGCCATTTCTTCCAGGAGTCCTGGTTTCTTTCATTGGGCAAGAGTTATTTGGAAACCAAGAACTGGGCAGTAGGTATGTTTGTTAATACTGCAATTTCATTGTTTTAGATCCCTTTTAGCCAACCAAGCTAGGAAATTTTGAGTTTATGATGATTGCTCAGGCAGTAGACTGTCATTTTTCTTTACATTCCTAAAAATCCTTAAAACAGTTTTTTTTCCGTTGAAAGTGTTAACACTTTAAGTGACTAATTTGTCACATAATTTTTAAATTTAATTGGTTGGGTCTTATTTTTTAAAACTTATTTTAAGCTTCTTGGGAGTAGGAATCCTGTTTTATATCTCTTTATGTTCAGTGGATGTGTTTCACAGTGCCTTGAGCATGATTGATACCCATATGTTGTTTTTAATGTATAATTATAATAATGACTCAATATTATCTTTGTTAGGCTTATACCATAATTAAATATTCTTATGTTTTGCTATAACATTTTAGGTAATTTTGGGAAAACTTTTAAGTGAATTGGTGATTCATTTGCTCGCCTTTTAATAACTTTACTATCCTGGAATAAATGAAAAACTTAAAAGTTTTCAACTTTAAAATTTTAAAACCTAATTCCTGAGATTATAGTATATAGTTAAAGAACATCAAAATGACTAATCTTGACATTGCTGTTTTATAGTGCTTTGTTCTTTAGCCCTTTCTGGGCATCTCTTTAACTATAAAATGAGATGAGATATATATATATATATATATCATATATATATGAGATATATATATATATATATCTCATCTATATATATATAGATCCTTTAAAACTTTATGTTACGTGCTTTATACCTAACTGACATTGAACTGAATATGAAAGTAAATTTAAGTGCCACAAAGTATAGTAGAAAGAATATTGTGTTCCTGAGCCTGGAGTTGCTGGGTTCTAATTCTTTGTAAGCATTGTGTTACTTTGGCAATTTATTTCAGTTTGGCTTCATTATTATTATTATCATTATTTTTTTTTTTTAGGGCTGTACCTGAGGCATATAGAAGTTTCCCTGCTAGGAGTCAAATCAGAGCTGCAGCTGCTGGCCTACACCATAGCCATAGCAACACCAGATCTGAGCTGCATTTGCAACTTACAGTGCAACTTGTGGCAACACTCGATCCTTAACCCACTGAGTGAGGGCAAGGATTGAACCTGAATCCTTGTGGATACTAGTCAGATTCTTAACCCCCTGAGCCAGAATGGGAATTCATGGTTTTCATTCTCTAATTCATTCAGTTCACAGGGCTAGATGATGAGGAATACCAGGGAATAGGCATGTCTTTCACAGTTAGGTGGAAATATGGACACATATGTGTTTATAATCCACTTTGCTGTGTGCTTGATGTGTGTAGTGCAGAGTGCTATAAGACTACCCAAAAGGGGCAGTTAACCTAGTTTCAGGGAGGGCAGGAAAATTTATTCTAGAGGAAGTAGTAACACCTTCAATTTAGGTTGAAGTCTGGAGAGTGAATAGGACTTAGCCTCATGAAGAGAGTTGGTAGAGTTTACCAGACTGGACAAGAGATACACTTAGGGAGATTGGATTGCTCAGAGAAACTCAGAGTACACTGTGGATGGATCAGGCATTACTGGAGAGATGAGAGTGAAGAGATAAATAGGGGCCAGATTATGAAGGGCCCTTTAGCTATGTTAAAGAATTTATACTTTATTTTAGGGAAAATCTAAGCATCTTAAGCCTGGGAGGAAATTAATTAAAAAGGCAATCCTAATTGCACTATATAGAATTCTTTTGAGAGAATTAAAACTGGTAGGCAGGGAGAATCATTAGGAGGATGTTACAACAAACTAGTTAAAAGAGGTAAGGTGGCCTGGCCTATGGTAGTGGGATGAGGATTGAAGAAATAATTAAATTTAAGGAGATAGATAGGAGGTAGAATTAAAGGACTCAGTGATGGAGGGCTTGTGGAAGGTAAAAGAGAAAGAGGAGTTAAGGGCAATGGTTAGGTTTATGGCTTGGGCAATTGAGGGAATGAATGGGTACTGAAATGGGAAGCACAAGTGGATGATCAAGCTTTGGAGGAAGATGATGAATTTACTTGTAGAAGAGTGCCTAGAAGGATAAAGAGGATATAAGTCAGAGAGTGGGATGTATAATTTACTTTCAAAAGTAGAACAGTTCTTGTTAATGATAAGGCTTAAGAATTTGACCATGGAATGGGTGTTTGAAGAGTGGAAGTGAAGGTATATAGTGGTGAGGGAACTGAAAGGATTTATCTATTAAAAAAAGTCTAAGGGCATGTCTGCCTTAAGGCAGAGGATCCTGTTTTAGATAATTTCAAGATTTTGATCTCAGGAAATAGAAATGAGAATTTTCAAATAGTGTGTTCTCGGTAACATTGTCTTAAGTTAAACATGCAAACAAAAAAGCCAAACCCTCACAACAATAAAACATTTTTTTTCTGAACAAAGTAGGAGACTATTTAATTACTGTAGCCTCATCTTGTATATTACTTTTTTACAACCCTGGAATCATCCTCCTTTCCAAAACGGTGTTTGAACGATGGCATTCATCTTTTGTCTTTTTTTTTTTTTTTTTTTTTTTTAGGGTTATACCCACAGCATAAGGAGGTTTCCACGCTAGGGGTCAAATTAGAGCTGAAGCTGCTGACCCATGCCACACCACAGCAATGTGCAGGATCTGAGTCGAGTCTGCGAACTACACCACAGCTCATGGCAATACCAGATCCTTAACCCACTGAGAAAGGCCAGGGATCAAACCTGCATCCTCATGGATACTAGTCAGGTTTGTTACCACCGAGCCACAATGGGAACTCCTGAATGATGGCATTTAGAAAGCAAGATGTGGATGCTAGGTGTGCTCATTGCTCTTGGGTGTTATTGTTTCTAGGCCTTCTCAGCAGAGCTGTGAGATATATGTGAGTATACTAATCCACATATACACATCTACAGTCAGTTCTACTGTAGTAGTATAACGTGTTTTCCTAAAAATCACTACTCTGCAAAGGTCGTAATAAAACCATGCGGTTCGTGGCATCAGTGGAGCTCCAAGAACAATACTCAAAACCTTTGTCGGTGACACATTAAAGAGAAAGGATAAGAACCTAACAGACTTATTTAAAACAGCAGCCATAGTTTGAAACATATTAACTGGTTAAGTGATAAAGAGTAAATATAGCTCTTTGCCATTAAAAATATATGAAGTTTGTTTTTGTAGGTGAGTTTTGGAAGGGTTGTGGCATGTGAGTTATTATGGAGTTATCTGAAATCAAATGAAACAATACCAGACGTGGAAGGATGTAGCTTATAACACAGTGCTGTTATGTTATAGACTGTGGTAGATCTTTTCACTTGAATCATTTCTCCCTTTGTTACCTTGCAATTTATTCTTCGTTTTTGTAATAATTTTTAAATTATTTCTTTTTTGAATTCAGCCAGCTTTTAAAATTTCTCATTTTTAATTTTTCAATTTCTGTTTGATTCAGAGTTTCATAATCTCAAATGCTCACTTGCATATGTTAAATCCAATTATTAATGTATTAATATATTAACAATATTTTTATTTATTTGGAAAACTGACTTAGCAATTTTTTTTTCCTGCCTTGAGGTTGTTTTTAGTAAGGAGTTTTCCTTACTTGATGTGTCAAATTCTGTTTCCTCATTTTCTGGATTTCACTTTTCTTTTGTTGATTTTTATATTGGGGGGTTTTACAATATTCCTAGTTTAATAGTGCCCTCTTCTGTCAGTATAGAAGAGTCCTGTTACTTCAGTGGTTTTTACTTGTTTGTTTTAAAGTTGGAGAAGAGGATTGTGAGACTTCTAAATTTATGATTTTTTTTTTTTTTTGGTCTTTCAAGATCTTAAATTTTCCCCTCTTTCTTTTCCTCTTTATCATCCATTTGCCCCAAGATACTTTTTCCTTTCTTGTGCCTGTTTGCTCCCAGAAGCCATGTGTTTCATGGTTGTACTCCTTTACATGGTGGCTTGCTCTTTAAGTGGCACCTTGTCCTTTAAATCACCAGAACTTTAAACTTCCTTCCCTGTACTCAATTTTCTGATTCGCCCACTTCCCCAGTATTTTCCCAGATTAGGGTGGGTTTAATATTTCTGATGGTCCTTGCAAATGACCCTTAAGCCCATTTGCTGGCACCAAACCTTGAGTGGGTTTAATATTTTTGACAGTCCTTGCAAATGACCTTTGGGCCCATTTTCTGGCACCAAGCTGAGTAGGGGTGGAGTGACAGCCTGAGAGATCAAGGACTGGGATTAGGTGGTTTTTCTGTTTCCATTCATAGTTATTTTGTAGTTTTTCGGGGTTTTTTTGTTTTTTTGATTTTTTGTTTTGGTCTTAAGGCTATACTGAAAGCTTGGTTTTGTGTGGAATTTCCTTTTCCTTTTTTTTTTTTTTCATATGTTTTAGAGGGAATATTTTTAGTTATTCAGATAATGATACCTCATTGCCCTCACTAAATAAGAGTCTCTACTTCTGGGGGAGGGGGAACAGGAATCTATCAACTTATGCTGTCAGTGCTACAAAGGTTTTAGTTATGAAAAAACATAGGTAGCCAACTTCCACTGGTGAGCTAAAGACTTTGGAAAAAAGTACCTTGTAGAATAATAAGTTAATTATAAATACTCTTATTTCATTCTCCTAGCATGCAAATGTAGGTTCTAGGTCATTGCAAGGGTCTTAAGTCTTTTTTCCTGCAAAGTAGGGTTATTAAGCCAAAGGTTCGTTTCTGTAATGTTTATTGGAAATGCCTTGGTTTTATTATAACATGAATGAATTATAGGCATATATTCAACTCAGGACTTCTTTGGTACTTCTTTATTCTAATGACAATCTAATATGTGAAGTTTTTGGAAAAGATAACTTCTGAACCTGGAATTGATCTGACAGATGTCCTCCTCTTTGAAAATTTAATTATTTGTATCTCTTTTTATTCTTTTTTCTTTTTTAAAAACTCTTTTACCTTTCTCAGTTTTATTTTATGATCTTAACTATTATCTTATGATTACAGTAAGTTGTAGGTGTTGTGTTATTTCTTGGCCTTACCCTTGTTATTGTGTTTAATAAAATGGCACTAAATCTGTTTATTGTAAGTAGTTATTTGGTTTTCTGTCGTATAAACTTATCTGTCTCTTTTTAACATGAGAAATTTAACAAAGTTAGAATTATGTGTGTTAATTCTTTATGCTTGGTTTCTAGAATTTAGTAGTTTAAAATATTTATTACCTTTAAGCATTTCTTTACCTAGAATTAAGAGGTTTTTTTTGTTTTTGTTTTTGTCAGTGTTTTATGTTGTTGGGGTAGAAGTTGATTGGTTACATTATTGTTACTATACATTTATTTTTAAAAATACAAACCAGAGTTAAAAGGCATATTGACTTTAAACATTAGAAATCTTTCATAATATATATTAAAACTATTTTAGTAAATATATAGTAATGTATTAAATTGCTGTCTTTTAACTGACTTTTGATTTTACACTAGGATTTGAACTGAACTAATGTTTTGGAGTGAGTTTTTGGAATTCTCTACCTGACTCTTTAATACTGTTTATTTGTTTATTTTTATTTTTTGCTTTTTAGGGCCGCACCCGTGGCAAATAGAAGTTCCCAGGTTAGGAGTCAAATCAGAGCTGTAGGTGCCAGCCACAGCCACACCACATCTGAGCGTGTCTGTGGCCTACACCACAGTTCATGGTAATGTCAGATCCTTAACCCACTGAGCAGGGCCAGGGATCAAACATAAGTCCTCATGGATACTAGTTGGGTTCCTTACCACTGAGCCACAACCGGAACTCCTTTAATAGTGTTTGAAGGCAGTCAGTACCTTTGCCCACCTGCCTGTCTTTGGAATGAGTTTTCATTTCCTTTTTCATAGCTTCCACAAGTCTTAAACAATGCCTTGACAGGCTCTTTATATATGGTTTTCATTGCTCTCCCTTTTTCTTTCATCTGGTAAATATTGTAGCCTGAAGGCAGTGTCCATAACTCCATAATGCTCCCTTGTTCCATCCTTTGGATTCTTCCTTTTCTCTTCTCACTATTATAATCATTGTTTTTGTATCGTTGATGTAGAAATATAAACATCTGTAAGATATAGTTCTTTGCTTTCAGTAGGTAATGGTATAGAGAGGGTAAAACCCCACTGGTTACTGTGCTATATTGATTTCCAAGTGATGTGTAAATCTTAGACACAGTGAATGTGTGACACAATCAATGAAAGGGAGTTCAGGGAAGGAATAGTTGAAGTGACTAGGGGATGCTTCATGGAAGAAGTGATATTAATCATTCTTTAATTTGACTGTTTGAAAGGAATTGATGGGAATATATGCCTTTCAAGTAGAAGACATGGATAAAAATAGATTATTCTTCTCTTATTCTTCACTGTATCCTTGATTTCCTTTCCCAGGTCAGACCAAATGCTGTGGTTTCTATAAAGAGCTGATTCCCTTCAGTTAGGAGGTTTGTCCTTTGAAATCCTTGTAGTACTTTGTAACTGTCTTATTGTTCTTATCATGTTTGATCTTATATAAAGTCAGTAGATGTATACTGCTACATTGAAAGTTTTTATGTTTGTGTCTTAGATATTTTTGGATTCTTTTCATGTAAATTCTTAGTAAATATATAGTAAAGTATTAAATTGCTGTCTTTTAAATGACTTTTAATTTTACACTAGGATTTGGACTGAACTAATATTTTGGAGTGAGTTTAAAATCTTGGAGTTCCCGTCGTGGCGCAGTGGTTAACGAATCCGACTAGGAACCATGAGGTTGCGGGTTCAGTCCCTGCCCTTGCTCAGTGGGTTAACGATCCGGCGTTGCCGTGAGCTGTGGTGTAGGTTGCAGACGCGGCTCGGATCCTGCGTTGCTGTGGCTCTGGCATAGGCCGGTGACTACAGCTCCGATTAGACCCCTAGCCTGGGAACCTCCATATGCTGCAGGAGCGGCCCAAGAAATAGCAACAACAACAACAACAATAACAACAACAAAAGGCAAAAAAAAAATCTTTACCACTACTGGTCCAGATCAATAGTTTTCAATATTTTTTCTGCTATGAGATATAGTAGATAAAATTGTGAGACAGGCACTCCTGTGGATCTACTTAGCAGAGAAGTAAACTATTACAGTAATTTCTAGTTGCCACAACTATCCTAGGGTATATTGTCAGTGTAACAAGTAGTAGATAATGTGTGCTTCTTAGAGTAGTAGCCTTTTTTTTTTTTTTTGTCTTTTTAGGGTCACGGGTGTGGCATAATGCAAGTTCCCAGGCTAGGGGTCAAGTTATCTGCAGCTGCCAGTCTACACTACAGCCACAGCAAGGCTGGATCTGAGCCATGTCTGTGACCTACACCATAGCTCACTGCAATGCTGGATCCTTGACCCAATGCGTGAAGCCAGGGATCAAACCTGCATCCTTATGGATACTAGTCAGGGTTATAACCTGCTGAGCCACAACAGGGGGACCCCCTTAGAGTAGTAGCTTTAATTCCTCCCAATTCTCTTCTACTTAAGGCATACCAGAATGCAAGCGTGGGTGATATTGTGAGAATGATCTGAAACCCTCTTTCTTTATTTTAAGGTTCAAAGGAGCACTTTGGAAGTATCAAATTATTTGCCATGGAAATCCCAAGTTATGATACCCATCTTTCAGGATAACTTTAGGATTGTTTGGATTTCTGCTTTTTGTTAGTGCAGATGTCTTTTGTTGTTGTTTGTTTTTTTTAAATAGGTTGAGTCCTGCTTTTAAATAGGTTGATGTCCTGTTTTTAGACTGGTAGTCTGGATTTTACTCCTGGATTCCAGTTCATTTCTGTTAAATTTTAGAGTTTATGTTTGGGTTCCTAAAAAGCTTTCTGACGCTTCTTCCAGTTTAGAACTTTAGGAAGTTGCAGAATATCATGAATACACTGTTCAAGCTTTTTCTAGATTCTGGTCAACATCCTTAGTAATATGAACATCTCTTTGACACACTTTGCTTGCTTAACAGACTGTTTAACCAAAGTCATGTATATCTGGCCATTCATGATGTTAAGTGCCTAGTGTCAAATTTTAAACTGTGCTCATTCTTGAACTCTTTTTTTTGGGGGGAGGGGTCAAAATATGCTTTTTGTTATTGGGGTTTGGGTGGTTAGGATTGTAAAAATGTCAGCTTCCAGTACTTATGTGCTTGATAAGGAATACAGGAGTGTTAGGCCCTAAGTTCAGGTTGAGGTATGGAACAGATGGAACTTCAGCATTTGGAAAGTTACATCCTCCAATTGAAGAATGATAGCATTAACAGAACATGTAATAAGTATTAATATTAAATATTAATGTAGAAGCTGCCAATATATGGTGATTATAGATTGGAGGTTAATAAATTGGGAGAATAAAATAGGATCTAGTAATTTATCTAAAATGCTTAATTATGTGTGGTATAATGACAGATATGTGTATCATTATGAGGAAGATGTTAGATACCATAATGAAGTGAGATGATAGTGAACAAAACATGAAGACACTTTATTATAAGAAGTAGAAGTGAGCACATACATCTGCACAAAAACTTGTGTATCAGTGCTCATAGCAGCATTATTAATAATAGTCAAAAAGTAGAAACAGCATAAAACCATCAGCTTTTGAATGAATAAATAAAATGTATTTCCATACAATAGAATATTATTTGGCAATAAAAGATGAAGTTATGGCTACCTGCTTGGATACATGTATGGATCTTGAAAACATTGCTAAAGTGAAATAAGCTAGTCATAAAAGACCATTTATTGTATGGTTCAGTTTATATGAAATGTTCAGAAAAGGCAAATCTACAAAGATAAAAGTAGTTGCATCACTGCTTAGGGCTCAGGTATGGGGTGGATTGGGGAATGACTGCTAATGGGTACAGGTTTCTCTTTAAGGGTGATGAAAATGTTCTGGAACTAATAGTGATGGTTGCACATTCCTATGAATATAAAAAACATTCAAATGTGTACTTTAAGTGGGTGAATTGTATGGTATGTGAACTATATATCTCTCAATAAAATGCTTTCCTTTTTTATTTTTATTTTTAGAAAGAACAGAGGCTGTATGAAGTGATGTATTGGACCTAATTGTCCTTTGGGGGATATAGATGGAGGTAGAAGGGCATGGGAAATAATGGGCATTTTTTGGCATCAGTGTAATATCATATTGTAACACACATGCTGCCTTCTCCATCTGCTGGCTAAGAATGTAAGAGGTTGTGTTTTACTGGGCAATTGTATAAGAACCTAGCTTTTTTAACCTTAACCTAGCACTGAGGTTGGAATTGTGCATTATTCCACTTGACAGGATTAGTTTTGCCTTTATCTTATTTTTGCATTTTTGACATATTAAATTTAAATGCCTCTTTTCAAGGTAGTGCATAATTATGTTCTGCCCATCTTTCCATCCTACACCCTGCTTTGCTCTTTTTCTTTACACCTACTCACATTTGTGGCATCTTTCTTTCTTAACTCCTGTAATTGGAAAGGCCTAGGTTTCCTAGATTAAGGAAGAAATCACTTTCTTCCTTAAATGCTTGCTTCTGTGAAATTAATTGACTTAAATATATTGTTTCTTCTGGCTTAGTATCTTATTTGTTTATAAATCTATCCTTTAAAGATATTTGTAGTAAATTTTTTTTCAATTCTAGTATCACATTAAATGATTCCAGATATATTCCAAAACTTCTCATCTGGCTTTTGCTGTAGCGTTTGCCTTTTTGATCTTTTCAACAAAGAGTTGATTTTTGTTAGGAGTATTGTTAACCAGTTGACTTCCAGTGTCATTCTCCATCTATTCCATTTGCCTCTTTTTCTGGGTTATTTCTTTACTAAGCTAGCACTTATTGAGCCCATACTGTATGCCAGGTACTGTGCTAAGTACACTGTATGGTTATCTAATTCTTATAACTAAATTTATGAAGTATACAAACTATTACTATACTGTTTTATAGATTAAGAAACTAAGTAAGACTCAAAAGGTAATGCTGTATGTTCTTGGTCTTTGTAAAGTCAGAAAAATCTTTTAATGACACATATGTGGCTTTCCATTGTTGAGGACACTGTTTTTGAATATGTTCTTTCATATTGTGTGATCTTTGTATGTTTTTTGGTGGTCAGTTAAAATTCTGCAAATTTATTCCTAAATGGAGTAAAGGAGTGATTCCCACGTGGAGTTCAGTATGTGCTCTTCTTCAATGTCTAGATTTTTTTCCTGTCCCAAAATGTTTTTGTGATTCATCCATGTTTGAATCTATCAGTAGTTCATTCTGTCTTACTGTTGCCTGGTGTTCTTTTATATGTTTATATCACAATTTCTCTCTTTACCTTTCATGGACATTTTGGTTGTTTTCCAGTTTGGAGCTATTATGCATAAAGCCACTGTGTACATTTGAGTATAAGCTTTTGTATGGACATATATTTTCATTTTTTTGGGTAAATACCAAAGGAGTGGGGAGTTCCCGTCGTGGCGCAGTGGTTAACGAATCCGACTAGGAACCATGAGGGTGCGGGTTCGATCCCTGCCCTTGCTCAGTGGGTTAACAATCTGGCGTTGCCGTGAGCTGAGGTGTAGGTCACAGACGCGGCTCAGATCCTGCGTTGCTGTGGCTCTGGCATAGGCTGGTGGCTACAGCTCCGATTAGACCCCTAGCCTGGGAACCTCCATATGCCGCGGGAGCGGCCCAAGAAATAGCAAAAAGACAAAAAAAAAAAAAACCAAAGGAGTGGGATTTCTGGATCATATGGTGAGCGTATGTTTTACCTATGAGAAACTGTGAAATTTCCAAAGTAGTTGTGTGATTTTACTGCCCCACCAGTAATGAAAGTTGGAGTTTCTCCATATCCTCATCAATGCTTTGTGTGGTTAGTCTTCTAAAGTGTAGACATTTTAGTAGATGTATACTGGACTCTCACAATAGTTCAATTTGCATTTCCCTGATGAGTAGTGATATTAAACATTTTTCATTACTTATTGGGTGTAGTGTCTGTTCAGATCTTTTGCCCATTTTAAATTGGTTTTTTTACCTTCTCATTACTGACTCATAAAGAGATCTTTATATATTTTGGATGGAAGTCTTTTTTTTTTTTTTTTTCATTCTCACTATTGTATCTTGAATATTTTCTACTAGTATGTGGCTTGATTTTTATCTTATTAATGGTGTCTTTTAAAGAGAGGGGTTTAATTTTGATTGAATGCTGTTTGTCAGTTTTTCATTTATGGTACATCTTTTTTTGTGAATTTTTTTGTTTTGTCCTGTTTACTTTTGGAAGTTTTTTAGCTTAATTTTTATGTATAGATTTATAATCCATTTTGAGATAATTTTTATAAATGGTATGAAGTAATATAAAGAGTCTTCTGTTTGTTGCAGTACCATTTATTGATAAGGCTTTCCTTTTCCATTGAATTACCTTGGCATCTTTGTTGAATATCAGATGACTCCATGTGGATTTATTTCTGGATTCTCTTTTTTGTTCCATTGATACACGCATGCACACATGCACATTCACACACATCGGTATCTTTAAACAACAGCATGCTCTGTCTGCTAACATTTGTTTCTTTTCAAAATTGTTTTAGCTACAAGAATGCTTGCTGGGATTTTGATTGGAATATTCTTGAGTTTCTAGATCAATTTGGGGTAAATAAATACCATAATAATATTGGTTGAGTGTTTGGATCCATAAACATGATACATATCTCCTTCTTTTCTCACAGCAATATTTTCTAGTATTCACGATAATAGTCTTGCACATATATTGTTAATTTGTCTTTAAATATTAGATACTTCTGATGTTAAAGTGAGTGGTATTTTAAAAGTTTAATTTTGGCATTTATCATTACTAATATGTAGAAATATGACTTTAATAAATGGTATTCATCTTGTCTCCTCCATTTTTTAGCTCCAGTTACTTTATTGCAGATTTTTTTGGGAGGTTTCTTGTATATATGAACATGCTATGTTCAGAGGCTGTTTTCCTTTTTTTTTTCTTTTCTTTTTTTTGCTTTTTAGGGCCGCACCTATGGCATATGGAAGTTCCCAGGCTGGTGGTCAAATTGGTGCTGCAGCTATAGGTCTACACCACAGCCACAGCAACACTGGATCCAAGCCTTGTCTGTGATCTGCACCACAGCTCATGGCAACGCCAGATCCTTAGCCCTTTGAGTGGGGCCAGGGATCAAACCTGCATCCTCATGGATCCTAGTTAGGTTCCTTTCTGCTGAGCCACAATGGAAACTCTGAGGCTATTTTATTTCTTTCTTTCCTATTTGGATAATTTTCTTTCTATTTCTTGCATTATTTATTATTATTTCTACTTATTGAATTTGTTAGGACCTCTGCAACCAGTAAAATTGTGAATAGAAATGATGAGAGTGGGTATCCTTTCATTGTCTCCAGTCATAGGAGAGAAAAATCACTCTTTTACCATTAAGTTTCCTGGGTGGGTTTTTTTTTTTTTTTAATCCCCAAGAATGGGTATTTTATCATGAATAGATGCTCTCTCTGCATCTATTAAAATTACTCATATGTTGGGTTTTTGTAGTATGTTAATTACAAAAGTTTCATTGGTTGATTTTTAAACACTAAACCTTCTATTCCTGAGAAAACTCTCACTTGTATTGATATTTTCCTTTTTATGTATGTTGATGGATTTGACCTGCTACTATTTTATTAATGTTGTTTGCATCTACATTCACAGGTGATATTGGTTTGTAGTTTCTTTTTTTTACATAATGGTTATATTCCTTCTCCTGCAATCTCCTTTGTCTGATGTTAACATAGGAACTCCAGCTTTTTTAAGGTTAATATTTTTATGGTGATCTTTTTAAATTTTATGTTTAACCCATCTATATTATATTTCAAGTAGGTATCTCTATCCAATTTGACAATTTCTACTTTTAATCTAGTCTTATAGTATGTATCCTTTAATTGGAACATTTAAACCATATATATTTAATGTAATATTCATATAGTTAGATTTATGTCTGCTATTTTGCTGTGTTTTTTAATTAGTCCTGTTTTATACTTTCTTTCTCTTTACCTGCCTTTTTTAGAAAGCATTTTTTTTAGCATTCCATTGTATCTCCTTTTTTGAC
This sequence comes from Phacochoerus africanus, assembly GCF_016906955.1. Taxonomy (NCBI): domain Eukaryota; kingdom Metazoa; phylum Chordata; class Mammalia; order Artiodactyla; family Suidae; genus Phacochoerus; species Phacochoerus africanus. The sequence continues at coordinate 140,267,682 of NC_062545.1, forward strand.
TTATTAGTTTTATTTTATTAGTTTTTTTTAGTAGTTGCTCTAGAATTTTATAGCCTACATCTTGAATTTATCAGTCTTTTCATTTCTGTATGAATAAGGCAAGATCCTTACTACAGCATACTTCCAGTTTTTGTCCTCTCATTCTTTATCCTATTTTGTCATCAATTTTATGCTACATGTTGTTGTTATACATTATTGCTACTTTTGCTTTATAAACAAGTATCTTTTTAAAAATTAAAAGTAAGAAAATAAATGAAATGGTAAACTTACATACTTACTATTTCTGTTGGTCTTCCCTTGTGTAGAATTAGGTTTCTGTCATTTCTTGGAGCAGTTTCAGGTTTATGAGAAAATTAGACAGGCAGTACAGAGTTTTCATATACTCTTCTTCCCCTCACTCTCATCTCTCCCCTTCCCTGTTATTAACATATTGCATTGGTGTGGAACATTTGTTACAGTTGATAAATACTGATGCATTATTATTAACTAAGTCCATGGTTAAATTGGGGTTCACTCTTTTAATACAGTTTTGTTCTTTTCTTCTTGAAGAGCTTTTTCAGTGTTCCTTGTAGAGCAGGCCTGCTGGTGACAGATTTTCAGCTTTTGCTTGTCTGAAAATGTCTTTATTTTCATCTGTGAAGGATATTATTGCTTTATGTAGATTTTAGTTTACAGTTTTTTCTCCCCTAGCACTTTAAACGTGTTATTCCTTTATTTTAAACTTGTTTGCATTACTTTTGACAAGGGGTCTGTGGTAATTCTTACCTTTGTTCTTTTATATATAATGCGTCTTCCCTCTACTTTGGGTGCTTTTAAGATTTCCTATTACTGGATTTCAGCAGTTTAGTTATTAGTTATATGCCTGGGTGTGGTTTCTATGTACTTAACCTAATTTTTTGTACATTGAGTTTCTTGAACATATGGGTTCAGTTTTCCTCAAATGGAAATTTTGCTCTTTATTTCTTCACATATTTTTTCTGTCTCCATATCCTTCTGGGACTCCAGTCACCCCATTTTTAGGTTGCCCTTGATATTCTCACAGCTCCTTGATGCTCTGTTCTTTCTTTCTTTTGTTTTCTATTTTTACATCTTAAATATAGGGACCTTTTTTTCCTGCACTTTTGAATCTGTTGCTTAGTCTGTTTAGTTTTTTATTTGAGATACTGAATTTTTCATCTTTAGAAACACTTTTTTTTTTCCTTTTTTTCTTCTTGCCTTTTCTAGGGCTGCTCCCACGGCATATGGAGATTCCCAGGCTAGGGGTCTAATGGGAGCTGTAGCCATCTGCCTATGCCAGAGCCACAGCAACGAGGGATCCAAGCCTCGTCTGCGACCTGCACCACAGCTCACGGCAACTCCGTATCCTTAACCCACTGAGCAAGGCCAGGGATCGAACCCGCAACCTCATGGTTCCTAGTCGGATTCATTAACCACTGTGCCATGATGGGAACTCCTAGAAACTCTTTTGATTCTCTTCAGAGTACTTCTTTTTGTTTCTGTTTTTCATTAAATCCTTAAATATATTTATAATATTTTAAAGTTTATGTCTTTAAAGACATAATCTTTCTTGTTTCTGATCTGTTTCTTTTGTTAGATTTTCCCCCCTGGTATGAATTAAACATTTTTTCTCTTATATTCAGTAAATTTTGTTTGATTCTTGGATGTTCATCATGCCATTGTCTGGATTTTGTTGATTTCTTCTCAGTAGATTCTAATTTTGTTTTTGTAGCAAATTCCATTTCTTATGAAGAAGTAGTAGTAGTTTAGCACTGCTACTAAGGGGGTGATTCTGCTTTAGTTTCTGCTGATTGCCCCATGTTTCAATGAGGTCTTTCTCCCCTCTAGTTGGAACTTGAACATCTCTAAATTTTATGTAACCTCTGGTAGCTTTGAACTTCCTGCTTCCTAGTCAATCATTGTTCTTTGCCTGGCCTTGTTGAGTTTCACTTAACTCATGCAAAGCTTTATATTCAGCGGGAAACTGTGTTAAGCAGTTAGCCACATGTGACTTTTGAGAGCTTGAATTGTAGCTAGTTCAAATTTAAGTCTTTTGTGAGTGTGAAACACATTGAATTTCAGAAACTTATTATGGAAATAAGGATGTAAAATACCCAATTTTTTAATACCAATTATGTTCTGAAAAGTAATGTTTTGAGCATTTGGGGTTAAATTAACTATGTTAAAATTAGTTTCAGGTGCTTCATTTTATTTTTACAATGTGGTTATTAGAATATTTAAAATTACATTTTAGGTATGTTTCTTTTGGACAGAGCTGCTGTCTTACTGCTGTCTGCTGCTCTAGAATCCTCTCTGCAGATTTCAGGAGCACATCTCTTCTTGAGCTCCATCTCTCTCTTACTCTCCCCCACAGTTTCCCACTGCCTCAGTCTCCCTAAATTTCAATCTCTGTCTCTTCTACTCACTGAATCCATCAAATTCTGCTTGGCTTCTCATTCCTGCACTGCGCTGCTGACTCTTCACTGTAGGGACACTTTCTTTTTTTCCTCAGATATCGCAGTACTGAGCTCCTTGCTGTCTAGTGTTTTAAAATTATAGTTATTTATATCTGATCAGTTTTCTAGTTGAGTTCAGTGAGAGAGCATGTCTGGAACTAGTTACTGCATTACTGCTAGTAGCAAAAATCTTTTAAAGGCAGGAGTAGTTTGATGACAGTATGTGAGAACATGAATTAAAAACACCATCTTTAAACCTCAGTTTTGATTACAAAATGAAATTCATATTTGAAAAGATACCTTGTATTATGTTTATAGATTTTTCCTTTACATTTTTTTCTTTGTTTCATTTTTATCTTAATCCGGATTGACTTTTAAAGCTGTTTGTTTTCACATAGAAACCTATTTTCTTTGACACTGTCTTAAGCTCAGGGGAGAGGTAGCCAGTGAAATTTTGATAGTTTCCAAATATTAGGCAGTAATTTCCTTCACAATTGTATTGAGTTTTCTAAAATCAAGATTTGAGAAGATGCTTAGGTTTTTAGGCCCTCAAGATTTGAAACTAGTAGTATTAGTATTATGTCAGCAGTACTTTGGTTTCTCTTTGCTTTTATTGACTAGGCACTTAAACAATAAGCTAATATGGTGAGAAGTGTTAGAAGGAACAAATTACTTATTTTTGGTCATTTTGGTTTTCGGTCATCATCAACAGTTGTACTAAGTTTTGTCTGTTTGTTTGATAATGTTTTTGAGGCATTTGAGAAAAGGAGTTTTGAACCTCGGTTATTTAATTTAACCCTTTTTGTTAATGTGGAAAATTAGAAGATGACAGTAACGTGTGCCACAGTATAAAATATGGTATTTAATTATAGTCAAAATGATAATGGCTTCAAAGTCTCATTTGTTTCAGAGTATCTTCTTTAAAAGCCTTTTTTTTTTTTTAATGACCTCTCAATGCAATTTTTGTGATTTTGTTTGTATAATTTTTAGTTCTGGTAATGGTCAAAAAAGAAGCTCAAGATAAATTTTTAAAGCTATAGAGAAATTATCAGTGTTTATCAATTTTGTTCACAGAAGGCACCTATTATTTGTCAGGATGTCTTAATATATAGGTATTGTTGTGCCTTGTATATCTGAAGCTGCTCAATCAAACGTATGAGTCCTCTGAGACTGATATCCTTTGCTGCCTTTTAATCTATTGCTAGTATGCATTCATTTATTTCACTTATTTTTTTCAGCAAAAGCAGTAACTGAACTGGTTATGCATTGCTGTTAAAGCATGCCTGGACTCTAATCCTGGCTTTACCTCTGTACTCATTTAGGTGTGTGACCTTGGCTAGTTGCTTCATAGTGTTTCAGTTTCCTCTTGAGGATGATAGTGAGTTGGTTGTTGGCTTTATATCAGTTAACGGGTAAAGTGATAAGGATACTGATTAGCATATGATAAGTATGCAAATGTTTTTGCTGCTTGTGCAGTTATTGTTGTTATTACATTAGGCCTTCCCTGGACACCTTTTCTCAAATGGTAATCCTTTCCCTGTGACAGTACACTTCCTCCCCTGCTTTATGTTTTTCTCATTAAGGACTTTCCACTAATTTGCCTAATATATTATGTATTCCTTACTCACTGTGTGTTGTACGCCTCTTCCACTAGAATGTAAGTTCTGTAAAGTCAGGAATAGATATAGAAATTCATTCCTAGCACCTAGAAGAGTGTCCGGAATATACTGGATGCTCAGTAATTGTTTCCTGAATGGATTATATTGAATTGTGTGCCAGATATGACTAGACATTGGGGATATAAAAATGAACAAAGTACAGAAAATTTCCTTTTCCTAAAAAGCACATAGTATGATAGAAGAGACTCAGATTTACAAAACTAACCATAATCATTTTGCACCCTGGAAGTGATGATAACGCTAAGGGTACTCTGAGGGTGCCCTCACAGAAGTTGTCACTGAACTGAAATCCAGATAAGAGACAAGGGGAAAGGTTGTTTCTAGGCAAAGGTAAATACTTAAATACAGTTATAAAGCTTGACAGTTTGGACAGTGGCTTGTAGTCTGTATTAACAATGTGTAGGTTAATTAAAAGTGGACAGAGGAGTTCCCGTCGTGGTGCAGTGGTTAATGAATCTGACTAGGAACCATGAGGTTGCGGGTTCGATCCCTGGCCTTGCTCAGTGGGTTAAGGATCCGGAGTTGCCGTGAGCTGTGGTGTAGGTTGCAGACACAGCTTGGAATCCACGTTGCTGTGGCTCTGGTGTAGGCAGGTAGCTATAGCTCCGATTAGACCCTTAGCCTGGGGAACCTCCATATGCGGCGGGAAGTGGCCCTAGAAAAGACAAAAAGAAAAAAAAAGTTGAGGGAGCTAGGAGGTTGTTTGAGCAAGAGCTATTAAAGGTACAGGTTGTCTAGCTCTTGCTTGGACAGAGAGCAGTGGGATTTTGGAGGTTCAGTATGTGAAATTTAATGATAACTGGCTACAGCAGTAACATTTTACTTTTGATTTTATTTTTTGAAGGTGAGAGTGTGTTTCATTATAGGTTGTTATAAATGAACTATACAGTTTGGCTTTTAGAATATTTCCTTTTAAAAACTATTTGAGAACTCTGTAAAACAAGCTGTCAATAACAGTTCGTTCATAGAACTGAGAAATGAATATTTTGATATAAGAATATGTTCCACATGTGTAATTATCAAATTTGAATTTAATCAAGTTTGTATTTACCATGGGTCAGATCGCTAAACTTTAATTCCTACTGTGACACTGACACAAAACTAGTGTTAAAATACATTTTTAAATAATTAGTTTTGTTTAGAATGAGAACACATGAAAAATAGTTTAACTTTCAATTAGAGTTTTAGACATTGGTATTTGAGGAGCTTTTATTCTTTTCTGCATTTCAGTTTTAGATTAAAAGCTGAAATTGGCTTTTTAAAAGCAAGTTCCTTTTAATCATGGGGGAAAAAAAAGAGGTCTGTTTGTGTGTTTGTGTTTAAAGTTCAAGCTTTCAATATTTAATTCATTAATTAACCTGCCTGATGCCACTATTTTCAAGCAGAAGTGTAGCAGGACTGGATTAGTGTTTATGCACTAATCCATTGGTTGGCATTCACTAGTGTTCTTTTATTAATGTTAATTATTGACATTGATCAGTTAATATTCATTTTTGGTATTTTTATGTTCATTTTCATTTCAGTGTTCCCTTTAAAAGAGTGAAGGCTATAAATAAATTTTAATACCTACACATTTTATGGCAGTACAGGTCACTGACCCATTGACAATTTTTTTTTCTAATGAGAACATAATACAATGAACATTTTCAACTATTTTATCAAAACATAAATCAGTAGTCTGTGTGCTAAGTATAAAGTATATCATGTGATACAGAGGATAGGAAAGTGGGACCTAGGATACCAACTTGTGCATCTTGGAGTAGATAGAATATCAGTGAACATTTAAGTAATCCTTCCTGAAAAAAATGGATTTAGTGATATTAGAAATGCCCAATAGGCTGATATTATATTTTTATTAGCCAAATAAAATAGCTGACTTTTATTTATTTTTTTCATTTTAGGGCTGCACCCTTGGTATATGGAAGTTCATAGGCTAGGGGTTGAACTGAAGATGTAGCCGCCGGCCTATGCCACAGCCACAGCCAACGCCAGATCCGAGCTGTGTCTGCAGCCTGCACTGCAGCTTATGGCAGTGCTGGATCCTTAACCCACTGAGTGAGGCCAGGGATTGAACCTGAGTCCTCATGGATACTAATCATGTTTGTTACCACTGAACTGCAAGGGGAACTCCCACAACTGATTTGTAAAAATTTTGTTTTTCTATTATTCAGTAAGTGTTTGTGGAACTATCTGCTAGGCATAGTGTTGAAATTTGTAATAATGAAATTATATTTAATTTTGATTTAGCGTTAAGAACAGTTACTAACACATCTAATATTTTTTCTTTTATTAAGGAATTGGATTTTGTGGAAAAGGAACAAAGAAGAGTTTTCTTCAAGGATCACATTGAAGTGCACTTCTTGCTGATACATAATTTCTAGTAAGACTTTTTCACTTTTTCTTTGTTATGAAGAAAATAAACACATTGGAAATTTAAAAAAAATATATGACTGCTTTGGAAGCTTGAATGGCAGTCATTTTGGAGTTTATGTTGGGGATTAATGAGATTAAGGAAATTTGTAAAATCCAGTTGAGTATACATCTGTATGTGTATATAAATATGTATTTATACGTATATAAACTATACATAATATTATTGAATAGTGAGTTTTTCATCTATTTTTTTCTGATACTGCCTGAGATAATCCTAAATTTTTACATTGTTTCCACCTCCATCCTCCATATTTTAAAGTAATAAGAAAAAAATCTGGAGTCCATATTTACTGTGACAATAAATTAAAGGAATAGGGGAATTGAGGACATGAGTTACATGTGATGAGAGATTGTCAAATGAAAGACAAAGTGAACAAATCTAGCTATATTTCTTTAAGGGCTGAAAAAAAATTAAGCAAATTTAAGACATCTTTTAAAAGGTGGACTTTTTTGGTGACTTTTAATTTATTGTCTTAAAGGTCCATATTTGCAGAGCTCTGGAATAGGCTGCTTATACTGGCCTAGTTAAATGGGTCCAATATGCTAGTAAGATGTAAAGCCCTCCTCAGAAAACTTTCATAAGTGAAACTTCACCTGAGATTTACCTTCTATTCTAAATGGAAAGTAAATTAACTAATATTAATATTAATATTAATATTAACTAACATTTTAAAATAATGTAATTTTGAAAAATGTTAGGGACAGTTTTGGGCGTGTTATAGTAAGTTAATATTAACATTCTAAATATTAAATACAGTTGGTCAAGCCTGATGATTATGTCAGGAAAAACTTGGTAAAGGTAATTAAAATATTTGCTGTTGTTTATAGTTCTTGTCACTTTAAGAATAGTTTTGCTATATAATATAAGGTCTGAATTTTTTTCTTCAATAATTAAATGTTAGGAAGAACCTTAGCTTACAAAATGAATTTTTTGTTAAAATACTTGATTCTGATAGCAGTTTCTTATGGCCATATATTTTTCTTGTTAAACTTTGAAGAACAGCTCATTTTATGATATTCTTTAGTTTGGAGAGTTAGGGGGAAAAGGCATTGTTTTGCCTATTGAAAAGTACCCTTTAGTCTAAAACTTTTGTGTGTACAGGAAGGATGGGCATAATTTTAATCTGTGAAATTTAGTTCACACTTTAAAATATAAACCTCGTTAGCCTTCTATAAATTTTTTAATGTTTATTTTTTTATTTTTTCATCTTTTTACATTTCTCACATATATAGATATATTTTGTTCCCTAACTGCTCAAAACTGAGTGATTTGAATTAAAGTGCTACAGGAATTTAGCCAATCTTATTCCAGAGCTCAAGATACTGTACCTTCTGTGAACCTCTGTGATGACTGTAGGCATAGCTTCAGCTGTTGTATTTGGGTCATGTTAAAGCTTTTGGGAATCCTCTGTGACATTTCCTTCACTGGACTCTGAGGATATAGACACTGTCTTATTCATTATCGCGGGTTTTGTATAGTTTCAAGGCTTATCATTGAGTTGAGAACTGCTTACTTGGGAGTTAACTCTTGAGTTCTTAGGAGGAAATGCTCTTTCCTTTTGAGTAGATTAAAATATTGACTGAGGAACCTCAGATTTGTTTTCCCCTATAAATTCTGCCCCAATTTGGAGTTGAAATTGGAGGAGTTGACATTGGAGGAGTTGACAACAGATATTGGGTAAAATTTTTCCTACCTTCTTTCTTTTCCTTCATGTCTTAAAATTGCTTTGGGCTCTTATATTTTAAGTCTGTGATCTCCTTTAAGTTCATTTTTATATATGGTATTAGGTAAGGTATGAGATTTATTTTTTTGCATATGAAAATCAAATTGTTCAAAAAGAATTTTTGAAAGATTGCATTTTCCCCTGTTGAATTACCTTGGGACCTTTGTTGGAAATCACTTGACATTTATGTGGGTCTATTTCAGGATTCTCTTGTATCTTTTTTTAAATCACAATACTGTACTGTCTTGATTACCATGGCTTTATCGAAGTCTTAAAATCGAGTAGTGTTAATATTCCAACTTTTCTGTTTCAAAGTTGTTTTTCTATTCTAGGTCCTTTCCATTTCTATGTGTTTTAGAATTAGCTTGTTACTTTCTACAAAAAAACCTCAATGGGATTTTGATTATGAATGCTTTTATCATAGAGACAAATTTAGGGAGATTTAATCTCTTAAGGATGTTGAGTCTTCTGATGTATGAACTTGGTATTTCTTGCCATTTTCTCTCTCTTTAGTTTTTCTCAGCTGTATTTTTTAGTTTTCAGTGTAAAGGTATTATTTAAAGGTATGTAAAGGTATCATACATATTTTGTTAAATTGATCTCTGTCTTATATTTTTGTGTTATTGTAAATGGTGATTTAAAATCAGTTACTGATATTTTGTTGTTAGTATATAGAAATATAGTAGATTTTTATATAAAATTTTGTAATGTATGATTTTGCTAAATTCTAAATTTATGATTCCAATAAACTACTGGCAGTTTTGTATATTCCTTCAAGTGTTCTGTGTAGACCATCATCTTGTCTCTTAATAAAAACTCTTTTACTTCTAGTTTTTCAATATTTGTACTTTTTATTTTTCTTTCTTGCTTTATTGCATTGACTAATTGTCTCAGTGCAATGTTGAATAAAAGTAGTGAGCTGACATTGTGTTACTCCTGATCTTAGGTCAAAAACATTGGTCTTTTTACCATTAAGTATGATGTTAGCTGACATACTTTATCAGATTGAGGAAGTTCCCTTCTATTCATAGTTTGCTGAGAGTTCTTTTTTCCCTTGTTATCAATGGGTATTAAATTTTTATCAAATGCTTTTTCTGCATCTATTGAGATGATTACATGTTTATTCCCTTTTGTTTGTTAATGTAGTCAATAATGTTGATTGATTTTTGAATAGTGAACAAATAAATAAATCATATTTCTGAGATAATCCCTACTTTTTTTGTTTTAAATATTAAAAGCTGTTTATTTTGGTGAGCTCTCCCAAGAGTTATCTCACTTCAAATCTCTTTTGGCCTGTGGTACAAAGGCATAAAACAATTCAGATGTTGAAACCTTGAAGAAGGTTAATACAGATAATAGACAGAAAATTGTAAATATGTAGATGTGTTCTGGTAACTTGAAATAAAGGTCATTTTGAATTGTTGATTTGTGTTAATAAAATACTTTTCATCTGTGTTCATAGTAGACATTGGTTTGTAGTTTTTAAATGTGTTTGGTTTTTGTGCAGGATAATAGAGTGAATTGGAAGTATTTCCTCTCCTGGAAGAGTTTTCTTTTCTTTTCTAAATTTTTTCTTTTTTTTCCATTTCTTTTCTGGTTGCCTTGTGGCATATGGAGTTCCCAGGCTGATTTGCAGTTGTGATCTAAGCCACAGCTTTGGCAATGCCGGATCCTTAACCTGCTGTTCTGGGCGGGGATCAAACCTGTGTCCCACCACTCCCAAGATGCTGCCAGTCCCGTTGAGCCACAGCAGGAACTCCTGGAAGAATTTTCACACAGTTGGTGTTATCTCTTCTTAAAAGTGTTTTTTAGAATTCACCAACGAAGTCCTCTGGGCTTGAAGTTTCTTTGTGGGAAGGTTTTAAACTATGAATTCAGCTTATTTGATTGATAGCAAGTTACTCAGATCTATAGTAATTCCTTTTGAATAAGCTTTAGTTGTTTGTGTCTTTTAAGGAATTTGTCTACTTTTAGTAAATTGTTTAATTTATTGGCATGAAGTTGCATATTATATTCTTCTTTCAGTGTTTGAAAGATCTGTAGTGTAGTATTTGAGACCCCCCCTTTTTCTGAAGAAGTACTTAATATTTAAAATTTTCTCTCTCTGCATCCTACAAAGTTCATTATATTATGTTTGTTTACATGGAATTCAAAGAATTTTCAAGCTCCTTTGAGAAATTTTTTGGACCTATATAATTTCCAAATATTCAATTAATTTTCCGGGTATTTTTCTCTAATAGATTTTTAATTTAATTCTGTTGTGATCCAAAAACATACTTTGCATGTTGATCATAGAGTGCAGAATGTTAGGTCTGTTAGTGCTTTGTGTACATTCAAAAAGACTACATAGTCTTTGTTGTTGAGTGGAGCTTTCTAAAAGTGCTAATTAGGTCAAATTTCTTGATGAAGTTTTTTGAGATTTATCCCTTATTTTCTTTTATAGAATTGTTATAGAATAGCTTTGTTGTAATGGCCAAGAGAATAGTTTGGAAATCTTAAACTTGAATTGTGGATTTGTTTGTTTTTCCTTTCACTTACTGGTTAATATGTTTTGAAATTATTAATATGTGCATCCATTTTTTGTCTTTTTATGTATTATTTATTTTGTCTTTTTGTCTTTTTTTTAGGGCTGCCCCCACAGCACATGGAGGTTCCCAGGCTAGGGGTCCAATCAGAGCTACAGCTGCCAGCCTAGGCCACAGTTACAGCAACACTGTATCCAAGCTGCATATGCCACCTAGAGATGCAGGGTCTGGTGTTGCCTACACCACAGCTCATGGCAATGCTGGATTGTTAACACACTGAGCAAGGCCAGGGATTGAACCCGCAACTTCATGGTTCCTAGTTGGATTCGTTTCTGTTGTGCCAAGACGGGAACTCCTTTTTATGTATTCTTAATGAATAGGGTCTTCTATCTTGAAGTATCCCTCTTTATCTCTGGTAATATTTTGTGAAGTTGTTTCTGAAATAACATGTATAGATTCTGACAGAAAGTCTGCTGTTATTCTTACTTTGTTACCTCATATATAAATTTTTTGTTTTCTTTGACTGCTTTTTCAGTCTTAAGATTTTTTCAGTGACTGTGATGTCAATTGATTATGATGTGCCTTAATATGGTTTTCTTTGAGAAAATACTGTTTAGATTTTTTTTGAGGTTTTTTTTAACCAAACTTAAAAGCATTAGCAGTGTTTTTTCAAATATCCCATTTACCCCAGGTGATATTTTGGAGGGGAGGGAATTTTAGTTAACACATTTGATTTGCTTCCCTCAGCACTTAACCCTTTGTTTCCCTATTTGCTCTATTCTTTTTTCTCTGTTTTATTTGGATGGTTAATTTCGTGTCACCAAGTTCACTGAGTTTTTTTAAATATATAATCTTTTTTTTTTTTTTTGTCTTTTTGCCTTTTCAAGGGCTGCTTCCCGTGGCATATGGAGGTTCCCAGGCTAGGGGTCGAATCAGAGCTGTAGTCACCGGACTACGCCAGAGCCACAGCAACGCAGGATCCGAGCTGCGTCTGCAACCTGCACCACAGCTCACGGCAACACCAGATCCTTGACCCACTGTGTAAGGCCAGGGATCGAATCTGCAACCTCATGGTTCCTAGTCGGATTTGTTAACCACTGCGCCACGACAGGAACTCCTATATAATCTGTTTTTTAAAATTAATTATTCATTTACTTTTCCCCACATTATATCAAATTCGAAGACACTAAGAGATTCACATTTACCTTTGCATTTTGGCTTTTGGGGTTATTTTGTATAAAAATGTGGTTGTCTTTTTTTTTTTTAATTTTATTGGAATATAGGTGACTTACAGTGTTATAGTCTCAATACCATGCTGTATGTATTTTATAATTATTTTTCATTTCTGGAAGTTTTATTTCTTCCATTTCTCTCTTCATCGTGTTCTGATTTTCCTTTACTTTTTCTAACATATAAAGCTTATTTATAATCATTGTTTTAATGCCTTAATCCGTTAATTCTATTAACTTTATCATTCCTAGGTCTCTGTTTCCTGTTTCTTTTTAGTTCCTGTAATTTTTGTTTGGGTGTTGGACATTGTTGGATAAAGAAATTTTTTTGTACTTTTTAATATAGTACTGAATTTTGTTTTTGTACACATATAAATTACTTGGTATCAGCTGAATCCCTTTGAGGCTTTTTAAAAAAACTTTGTCAACATTGGTCCAGAGCATCCTTTATTGTGGGATTAATTTAGGCATCCATTAAGGTTATACTTCTCTGAGGGTTATAATCCATTTTGAGCATTATTTTCAAGTCAGTATGATCTCAGTGGAATTATAAAAATTTTTATTAGTTTGTTTTTGTTTTGTATTTTTTTTCTTTTCTTTTTAGGGCAGCACTTTCAGCATGTGGAGGTTCCCAGGTTAGGGATCTAATCAGAGCTATAGCTGCTGGCCTATGCCACAGCCATAGCAATGCCAGATCTGAGCCGTGTCTGTAACCTACACCACAGCTTATGGCAATGCCAGATCCTTAACCCACTGAGTGAGGCCAGAGATCAAACCTGTGTTCTCATGGATGCTAGTCAGATTTGCTTCTGCTGAACCACGACGGGAACTCCTGTTTCATGTTTTAAAGGAAAATTTGTGGCTCAAGAACATCTTAAGGAGTCATGAAAAGGAAGATCAACTCGGTAGGCTTTTTCTATAAGAGCTTATAAATCTATAATAATTACTTCTGTAAAATAATGCTGCAAGGATAAACAAAAGAAATAAGGAGCCTGGAAGAAGGTCATTGTGTACATGGACACTTGCTTTATGACAAAACTCGTATTTTAGATTAGTAGAGAAAGAATTATTCAATGTAGGGTACTGGAGCAATTGGTGATAAAGGAGAAAATGACTCATGCTCCAATTCATGTGCAAAAATAAATTAAAGATTGGCTTGTACATCTCAGCATGAAAGGCAAAACTATAAAACTTTAGAAGTTTATGTAAGGAGAACATGTTTACAATCTCCAGACAGGCAAAGATTCTTAAAAAGAAATAAAAATATGCCAATATAAATAAAATAATTGATAAATTTGTTTACCTTAAAATTAAGAAATTTTGTTCTTTCAGAGTAGAATAGAAGGGTAAGCCAGAGTGGAAGAAGATATTTGCAACACATGCAACAGACTAGTGGTATATATCAGAATATTCAAAGCACTTTTTACCAATCAGTGTGACAGAGACAGTCAATCCAGTAGAAAAATGGGTAAGAGAAATAAAGGCATTTTCTAAAAGAAAGTCATATATTCAAGAATATATGTGAGGAGTTCCCGTCGTGGCGCAGTGGTTAGCGAATCCGACTAGGAACCACGAGGTTGCGGGTTCGATCCCTGCCCTTGCTCAGTGGGTTAACGATCCGGCGTTGCCGTGAGCTGTGGTGTAGGTCGCAGACGCGGCTCGGATCCTGTGTGGTTGTGGCTCTGGCGTAGGCTGGTGGCTATAGCTCCGATTCGACCCCTAGCCTGGGAACCTCCATATGCCGCGGGAGCGGCCCAAGAAATGTAAAAAAAAAAAAAAAGACAAAAAAACAAAAACAAACAAACAAAAAAAAACAGTGCTAAAAAAAAGAATATATGTGAAAAAGGCGCTTAACTTCATTAGTAATCTGGGAAATATAAAGTAAGCTGCAAAGAGGCTCCATCATAAGCCACTAGAGTGGCTGCAATTAAAAAATTGACAGTACAAGTTTTGGAGAGAATATTGTTATGGCAACTTAATAAACACCACTGGTAGGAACGTATGTTGTTACAGTTACTTTAGGCAATAGTTTATTGTTTGCTTACCTTGTGACCTAGTAGTTTCTTTCTATAACTATACCCATGAGAGTAATGAGTGAACATATGTACCAAGAGATATGTTGCTAACATTGGTGGCAGCATTATTTTGGTAGCTTCAAACTCAACATAGTGTTCATTAACTGAATAAAATTGTGGTATATTTATATAAGGCAATATTTTATATCAATAAAAATGGATGAACTACAGCTACAAACTGCACAGATAACTATCACAAATATTTCTCAATAGAAACCAGCAGCAAAAGAATTCATAATTTGTGATTCCATTTATGCAAAATAAAATCACAAGTGAACAGGTAAAATGTATACATTTTATGTTTGTGTACATTATGTATTAACACCAAATATGCAAATATGCAAATTCCTAATTCCTTGCATGCCTACCCATATTTCTATATTTCTTTTCATATTCATCTAGAAATCTGATTCTGAATATAATTGTATATCCCAAATCATGTTTATCTTTATAAAGACTAGACCTAGAGCAGTACTTCTGTCCAGGTTTCATTCAGGTGATATAAGATTAAAAGTTTACTTACCTACTTTCTGTCTTTATGGATTTGCCTATTTGAGGCATCATAAAATAGAATTGTACAATATGCAGCCTTTTCTGTTTGGTTTCATTCACTTAGCATAATGTTTGCAGGGTTCATCTGTGTTAAGTATTACCAGTACCTCATTCCTTTTTTGGCTGAATAATAGTGTATTTTATGGATATACCACATTTGTTCTCTACTTGCCTTCTCTTGGCCTCATTCCCGCATGTGGGGTGCAACTTTCAGTGCTATTCATAGTGGCCTTGAGTCGCAATGATTTCTTTACTTTCTTTTGATAGATTTATAGCATTTGAATTGTTTTTCAGGCCAGAATATCCATCATAATACCCACTAATTTGTTAAGCAGTCCCTTTTTTTAGTCAGTAAGGAATTATTTTTTTCAGTGCTATCTGTATTCTGTACTTTTATTGCTCTTATTTCTTGAATCAAATGTGAATGTTCTTGAGTTTTACCTAGAACTTACAACCTAATTTAAGTCAGAGTTTTATAAAATGAAGTGTAGATGTGTGTATGGCATTATCTTTATGGAAGTTATGTAATACAAGAAAACTGCATTTTTCAAGTAATGTCTGTAAGTGTATGACCTTTATATTCAAAGTAAAGTTTGTCTTCCTTGTTGAATCATATTTTTAAATACTGATTAGTAGGCATCATTATGTCCATACAACGTATCATTGTATTTTAAAAATGTCTAATTAGATATAGCATGTGCAGTTCTGGCTGAAATGGAATGATTTAGTCATTTTCTATGAAACAATAGTTAAATGATAGTCTTAAAGTAATTTAGAATTTGAATTTTAGTCTGTATTTGTTTGTAAACAATGTAATGAAAATACCCTATTTTATAGGGGAGAAAAATGTTCCTATATTAAAAGCAACATAATTCTATAAGAGCAAAGAATCTCTAATTGCATTGAAAATTACAATAATATATTCTTCCTCAAGTTTGTGTGACTAAAAGAATGAGTGGTTTTTTGTTTGTATATTTTATGCAGGACATCATTTGTTGAGTGTGTGTGTGCACCTGCATGTATGTAATATAGTTGTATTGCCCAGTACTGAAATTGGGATTAAAATTATTTTTCATTGCTTAATCTGATTTTTAAGATCTCTTAGTAAGGTGGATAGCTATTAGAGTTTCTTGTGTGTTTAGATCAGTTTTCCTCGTTGTAGTAGATAAAAATTAGAAGACCCAAAGAATTCATATTTCAGTGCAATTAAAAAAAAAATAGCATACTACTAAAAAACCAGTGGTTTCCTGAGGAGGTCAAATACCTTGAGACAAATGACAATGAAAATAGAACCTTAGAAAGTCCATGAGATGTGGCAAAAGCAGTTCTGAGAGGGAAGTTCATAGCAATATGGACCTTCCTCAGTAAATAAGAAAAATCTCAAATAAAAAAAATCTAACCTACTGCCTAAAAGAATTAGAAAAAGAACAAACAAAACCCAAAGTCAGCAGAAGGAAGGAAATAAAGATCAGAGAGGAAATAAATAGAGATAAAAAGCAATAAAAATTAATAAAACCAAGAGTTGGTTTTTCAAAAGGATAAGCAAAATCTACAGACCTCTAGCCAGGCTCACCAAGAAGAAAGAAGAGAGGACCCAAATAAAATAAGAAATTGAAGAGGAGAAATGACAGCTGATACCACAGAAATACAAAAAACCCACGAGAGAATACTATGAACAATTATAGACCAACAGATTGTTTCTAGAAGAAATGGACAAGTTTCTGGAAACATACAGCCCACCAAAACTGAATCAAGAATAAATAGATAATTTGAACAGATTGAACACTAGAAGTGAAATAGAAATCGTTATTAAAAAAAAAACTCTGCAAATGCAAGTCCAGGACTGATGACTTCACTGGACAATTCTGCCAAACATGCAAAGATGAACTTACGCTGATCCTTCTCAAACTCTTCAAAAGATTGAAAAGGAGGGAACACTCCCATTCTATGAAGCCTCCATCACTCTGACACCAAAGCCAGACAAAGATGCTACCAAACAAAAATTACAGGCCAGTAACTTTGATGAATATAGATTCAAAAATTCTCAATGAAATATTGGCAACCTGAATCTAAGAACACATAAAAAGATTATATACGTCATGGTCAAGTTGGAGTCATTCCAGGGTTACAAGCATGGTTCAACATAGGTAAAGCCAAGTAATGTGATACATCACATTAACAAAAGAAAAGACAAAACTACATTATCATCTCAATAGGTGCAGAAAAATTATTTGATGAAATTCAGTATCCACTCATGATAACTCTCACCAAAGTGGGTATAGAGAGACCATATCTCAACATATTAAAAAACATTTATAACAATCCTATAGCTGACATAATACTCAATGTTGAAAAGCTATAAGCCTTCCATCTAAGTTCTGGAACAAAACAAGGATACCCCCTGTCACCACTTCTGTTTAACACAGTGTTGGAAGTCCTAGCTACAGCAATCAGACATGAAAAAGAAATAAAAGATACCCAAATTGGAAGGGAAGAGGTGAAATTGTCATTATATGTAGAATTATTTATGTCATTATATGTAGAAAACTCAAAAGACTCCACGCAAAAACTAATAAATTCAGCAAGATATTAGGATACCAGAATAATATATAGAAATCCGATGCATTTCTTTATACTAACAATGAACTATCAAAAAGAGAAAGTAAAAAACAATTTAAAATCACATCAGGAGTTCCCTGGTAGCCTACTGGTTAAAGACTTGGTATTGTCACTGCTGTGCCTTGGGTTCAGTCCCTGGTCTGGGATCTTCTGCATGCCATGACATGGCCAAAATAAATAAATAAAATCACTTTAAAAAATATCTAGGAATAAATACAACCAAGGAGGTGAAAGACCTATACACTGAGAACTATAAAACATTGATAAAGGAAACTAAAGATGATTGAAAGAAATGGACATCTCTATAAGACATCACATACTCTTGGATTGGAAGAATTTATATTGTTAAAATGGTCATACTACCCAAAGCAATCTACAGATTCAATGTAATCACTATCAAAATACCCATGGCATTTTTTCCCAGAACTAGAACAAATAGTCCTAAAAGTTAAATGGAACCATAAAAGACCTGGAATTGCCAGAGCAAATCTGAGGAAAAAGAACAAACCTGGAGGCATAACTCTTCCAGACTTCAGATAATAACAGTAGTAAAAATAACATGGCATTGGCACAAAAATAGGCATGTAGATTAATGGAAAGAAAAGAGAGCCCCAAAATAAACCCACACATCTCCAGTCAGTCTTTAACAGAGGAGGCAAGAATATACAGTGGAGAAAAGGTAGTCTCTTCAGCAGGTGGTGTTGGGAAAAGCTGGACAGCTGCATGTAAATCAGTGAAGTTAGAGCATTCCCTCACACCATAGACAAAAATAATCTCAGAGTGGTTTAAAGAGCTAATAAATAAAAGACATGACACCATAAAACTCCTAGAAAAAAACAGGCAAAACATCCTCTGACATAAATCTTAGCAGTATTTTCTTAGATCTGTTTCCCAAAGCAAAAGAAATTAGGCAAAAACAAAAAGTGGGATCTAATTCAGCATAAAAGCTTTTGCACAGCAAAGGAAACCATCAACAAAGAGAAAAGGCAGCCTACGGAATGAGAGAAAATATTTGCAAACAGTGCTACTGACAAGGGCTTAATTTCCAAAATATACAAGCATCTCAAACAATTCAATATCAAAAAAACTCCAACAACCCAATCACAAAATGGGCGGAAGACCTAAATAAACATTTCTCCAAAGGAGATATGCAGATGGTCAGCAAGCACATGAAAGATGCTCAGCTTCATTAATTTTTAGAGAAATGCAAATCCAAACCACAGTAAGTTATCACCTTATACTGGTCAGGATGTCTGTCACCAAAAAAACCCACAAATGCTGGAGAGGGTGTGGAGAAAAGGGAGCCCTTCTCACTTTTGGTGGGAATGCGAATTGGTGCAGTCACTATGGAACACAGTATGGAGGTTCCTTAAAACAGTAAAAGTAGAGCTACCATATGACTGCGCAGTCGCACTCCTGGGCACATATATGGAAAAGATGAAAACTTTAACTAGAAAAGATACATATACTCCAGTGTTCATGGCAGCACTATTCACAATAGCCAAGATGTGGAAGCATCCTAAGTGTCCAGTGGATAAATACATGGCGTGTGTGTGTGTGTGTGTGTGTGTGTATTCCACACACAATGGAATATTACTCAGACATTAAAATTGAAATATTGCCATTTCCAGCAATGTGGATGGACTTAGAGAAGATCATACTAAGTGACATAAGTCAGAGAAAGACAAATATTGTGTGATATTACTCACATATGGAACTTAAAAAATTACGCAAATGAATTTATTTATAAAACAGAAACAGACTCGTTGACATAGAATGCAAACTTAGAGTTACCAAATAGGGAAAGGAGAAGGGAGAGAGAGAATTTAGGAGCCTGGGATTAACAGATACACACCACTATATATAAAGTAGGTAAGTGATAAGGATTTACTTTATAGCATAGGGAATTATATTCAGTATCTTGTAATAACCTATAACAGTAAATAATATGAAAATTATATAGCAGGATCACTTTTCTAAACACCTGAAACTTATAATATTATAAATCAGCTATAATAAAAAAACTTATAAATGCATATAACTTCTAATTACTCTTAAAAATATTCTACATTCTTGAAGTCAAGAATCATGTATAGTGATAGCAGTGAAATCCATAATGAAATTAAGAAAACAGTTCTATTTAAAATAGCATCAAAAGAATTAAAATACTTAGGGATAAATTTAAAGTGCAATACCTGTACACTGAAAACTAGAAAACATTGTTAAAAAAATTTAAAGGAGATCTAAGTAAATGGAAGAACATGCCATTTTATGAATTGGAAGGCCTAATATTAAGATTGCAGTACTCACCAAACAGATTCAGTGCAATCTGTATCAAAATCTTAGCTGGCTATTTTTGCAGAAATTGACAAGCTGATCCTAAAATTCTCGTGGAAATTCAGGATACCTCAGAAAGCCAAAAAATAGTCTTACAAAGCTATAAGATATTTGTGCCACTAGTGTAGGGATATACATAAAGATTATTGGAGTAGAATTGAGAGTTGAGAAATAAACCTGTACATTCATAGTCAGTTGATTTTTGACAAGGGTGTCAAGACCATTCACTGGGGAAAAGATAGCCATTCTAACAGATCGTTCTCAGACACCTAGAAATCTCCATTTAAAAGAACAAAGTTCTCTGATCTACATTACATACAAAAATGGGCTCAAAATGGATCTAAGATTTAAATGTAAGAGCTAAAACTGTATAAACTTAAAGTCTTCATGACGTTGAATAGACAGTGGTTTCTTAGAGATGATACCAAAACACAAGCAGCCAAAGAAGAAGAGACATAGTGGGCTTGGTCTAAATTAAAAACTTTATGCTTCCAGGGACACTGTCAAGTTAGTGAAAAAACATCTTGCTGAATGGGAGAATATATTTGCAAATCATATATCTGATAAAGGTCTAGTATCCAGATAGATAAAGAACTCTTACAGGTTAACAATGAAAAGCCAGATAACCCAGTTTACAAAGGATTTGAAGTATATATTTCTCCAAAGGAGATATATAAATGGCCAAGTCTTATGAAAAATGCTTTATATCATTATTCATTAGGGAAATAAAAATCAAAACCACATTGACATTCCACTTTACATCCACTAGGATGGTTGTAATAAAAAAAGACAAGACAATAACAAGTGTTGAGGCAGGTGTGTATAAATATGAACCTTTATATACTACTGACTGATAGAAAGGAAAAACGATTCAGACCCCTTGGAGAACAGTCTAGTGGTTCCTCAAAAAGTTATTAATAAAGTTACCATATGACCCAGCAATTCTTCTCCTAGGCATACACCTGAGAGAATTGTAAACATGTCCACACAAGAATCTGTGCACCACTGTTCATAATGGTATTCATAATATTGAAAGAGGAGAACAACCCAAACATCTATCAGCTGTTGAATGAATGAATAAAATGTGGTATATCTATAAAATACAGTATTATTCAGCCAGAAAAGAAATGAGGTACTGATAATATTTAACACAGATGGACCTTGAAAACATTGTGCTAAGTGAATGAAGCCAGGCAGAAAAGGTGCATGTTGTGTAATTTCATTTTATCAGATACCTCAAATAGGCAAATCCATAGAGACAGAAAGTAGGTAAGTAATTTTCAGAGTTGGGGAGAAGAAGGAATGGGGAATGACTGCTAATGGGCACAGGGCTTCTTTTTAGGTTGTTGAAAATGTTCTGGAATTAGTAAGGATGATTTCACAACTTCGAATACAGTTAAAAATCTCCTGAATTGTACACTTTTAAATAGGAGATCTTAATGGCATATTGAATTATCACAGTTAAAAATAACATAGAAATGAAAACAATGGACTAATTCTGATCTAATTTATCATCAAACCAGGATATTTTTTAGAGTGAGGGGTCTCATACCCATACAGTAAACATTAAACTGGCTGTCCCAGGTAAACCAGATTATATGTTCTCCTTGCTTCTTGGTATGTTTAAGCTATTTTCTTTCCCCTCATAGAAGAAGTATGAGGGATATGAAATTCTTCTTGTCCTTCTTTATCAAACACAGGAAAAGATAGCCATGTAATTCAAGGATATAGGAGAGAAGGTATTTCTTTCTGTAAATGAGTATAAATGTGTGTATGAAGTGCAGTGTGTAGCTGTAATACAATTAGGTCTTTATTCGTTTATGTGATTTTGTCACTTCACTGTCACTCATAGCCAATCAGTGTTTGAGTAAGGAGTTTAGTGCTGTAACATAATAAAACAGTTGCTCTGAGCTAAGGATGTGTGTCATAGTAATATGTGGAGCTTTAAAAAATTACTCTTGCTTGAACATTAGTTTCAATTATGATTTGATAGTTTTGTTGTGGCACCAGGGTAAATTGATTCCTACAAAATACATGTTTTTTGCTCCTTAGTTGAATCTAATATACATTTGAAAGCTGCTGCATTAAGTCAGTGAGTTTCATTGATTCATTTATTGAAATACGTAGTTACTCTTGTTTTGTGCATAAATAGTAAATGGCAATAGAAACTGAGAGAACTTTAGTCTAAACTGTACTCACCTACTTTTTCTCCCAGGGCCACCCCCTGTTGATAATCCAGAAATTGTCATTCCACTGATCCTCCAAGAGTAGAGATGGGGAGGAATCTATTCTTTATTACTTTCTAAAGTCACATTGAAACAACAGTAGTGTTGGAAAGTTAAGTAGGTCCTCTGGTTCTTTTGAATATATTTGAGACTGTATCCTAGGCAGAGGGAGAAGGATGTTGTCATTGCTGTGCAGAGTAGAATGGATTGGGTGTTGGAGACTTTTAGGAGGTCAGAACTCCTACCATTAGCTGATAACTGCCCACAGCCTTTGTATTTTGACAGCTCATTCTTGAGCTAGATAAATTGCCTTTTGGTGTTGGAACTGGGGGAGGACATACTGCAGTGTGGTGATACTCTTCTACCACCACACACAATTTAGAAGAAATTATCCTAATATTCTCTTACTGCAAGGTAGCATAGAGTCATGATATTGCAGTTGCATCGCTCCTTGAAGATTTTGCAGTTTAGCTTATTTAGTGATGGATCATACCCATCCAAAAATGTCCCCCTAACATTTTTAATTGATAACTTTTTTTAGTCACAAAATTGTTCTAGTGGTGATGCTATACTGTTATACTATACATGACGTTAGGGTCAAAATTTCAACTCTGACTACTTGTATGACTTTGGCTGAGAACTAGCCCTTTTGGCCTCAGTTGCTTCACCAAAGGAAGGACTAACTACTTCACAGGGTTATTGTGACTGCTAAATAAGATAGCATGCATTAATTAATTAATTTCTAATGCAGCTATTGTGAGTTACCTCTAGTTCAGTGAAGAATAACTGACAGCCGTCTCACTGGCTTTTTAGAAGAGTTTTCACAGCCTGCCGCCTGAAATCTTTCTTATGCTTTGATTTATGGCTTTCATTTATTAACAAAGCAGTTGTTTATTGAACATCTGTTTTGGGCTAGGCGCTTTAGTAGCTTCTGAGTTTTTAGGAGCAAGTGCAATAGACTTAATCCTCTCCCTCACTGAGCTTATAGTTTGGGAGGGGAAAAAATAAGCATTATAAGTAATTAATTACATTTGTGGTAACTGCCATAAAAGAGAAGTACAGTGTGCTCTGAAGTGTCTCAGGAGGTCCAACATGTTAGGGAACATTTCATGGAGGAAATAATGGTGGTACTGAGAAATAAAGGATGTGTAGGACTCTTAGTAAGGGGGGTGTTTGGGATGATACCTAGGAACAGATAGCAGGCTGGTAGTATATGCAGAGCCCTGCAGCAGAAAGGAATTAGGAGCTTTCTTTCTTTTAAAACAATTTTTTTTAATTGTAGTTGATTTACACTGTTCTGTCACTTTCTGCTGTACAGCAGAGTGACCCAGTCACACACACACACATATACATGTATATATACATATACACGTATATATACACACACACACACGTTCTTTTTCTCACATTATCCTCCGTCATGTTCCATCACAAGTGACTAGATAATAGTTCCCTTTGCTGTATAGCAGGATTTCATTGCTTATCTACTCCATATGCAGGAGTTTGCATCTACTAACCCCAAACTCCGAGTCCATCCCACTCCCTCCACTTTCCCCTGGGCAACCACAAGTCTATTCTCCATGTCCATGTGTTTGTTTCTTTTCTGTAGATAGGTTCATTTGTGCCATATGTTAGATTTCAGATATAAGTGATCGTATGGTATTTATCTTTCTCTGACTTACTTCACTTAGTATGGGAATCTCTAGTCCATCCATGTTGCTGCAAATGGGATTATTTTATTCTTTTTTTATGGCTGAGTGGTATTCCATTGTGTATATGTACCACATGTTCTTAATCCATTCATCTGTTGATGGACATTTAGGTTGTTTCCATGTCTTGGTTATCGTGAATAGTTCTGCAGTGAACATGGGGGGAGGCATGTATCTTTTTCAGTGAATGTTTTGTCTGGACATATACCCAGGAGTGGGATTGTTGAATCATGTGGTAGTTCTATATTTTGTTTCTCCATACTTTTCCCGTAGTGGGTATACCAATTTGCATTCCCACCAACAGTGTAGGAGGGTTCCCTTTTCTCCACACCCTCACCAGCATTTGTTATTTACAGACTTATTAATGACAGCCATTTTGACTGTTGTCAAGTGGTTATCTCATAGTAGTTTTGATTTGCGTTTCTCTAATAATGAGTGATGTTGAGCATTTTTTCATGTCTGCATTGGCCATCGTATGTCTTCTTTTGAGAAAAGTCCCTTCAGGTCTTTACCATTGTTGTTATTATTTTTGCTTTTTAGGGCCGCACTCATTGCATATGGAAGTTCCCAGACGAGGGGTTGACTCAGACCTACAGCTGCTGGCGTACACAGCAGCCACAATAACACCAGATCTGAGCTGCCTCTGCAACCTACACCACAGTTTGTGGCAATGCCAGATCCTTCACCCACTGAGCAGGGCCAGAGGTTGAACCTGCACCATGGTTACTAGTTGAATGCATTACTGCTGAGCCACAATGGGAACTTGTGCCCATTTTTCAATTGGGTTGTTTTGTTTTTTTGCTTTTGACTTGTGTGAGTCATTTGAAACTATTTTCTCCCATTGTGTAGGTTGTGTTTTTTTTTTTTCTTTCTTTCCTTTTTTTTTTTCTTCTTTTTTAATGGTTTCCTTTGCTGTGCAAAAGCTTTTAAGCTTGATTAGGTCCCATTGGTTTATTTTTGTTTTTATTTCTATTGCTTTGGGTGACTGGCCTAAGAAAATATTTGTAAGATTAATGTCAGAGTATGTTTTGCCTATGTTCTCTTCTATGAGTTTTATGGTGTCTTATGTTTAAGACTAAGCCATTTTGAGTTTATTTTTGTGCATGGTGTAAGGGTGCTGAATTCTTTGATCAGTTTAAGTAGTTTTTGGGTAGAGTCCTTAGGGTTTTTCTATGTATAGTATCTTGTCATCTGCACAGAGTGACAATTTTACCTCTTCTCTTACAATTTGGATGCCTTTTATTTTTTATTTTTTGCTTGTCTGATTGATGTGGGTAGGATTTCCAATACTATGTTGAATAAAAGTGGTGAGAGTGGGCATCGTTGTCTTGTTCCAGATTTTAGCAGAAAGGCTTTCAGCTTTTCTCTGTGAGTATGGCTGTGGGTTTGTCATAAATGGCTTTGATTATGTTATGTTCCCTCTATACCCACTTTGGTAAGAGGTTTTTTTTTTTTTATCATAAATGGATGTTGGATTTTGTCAAATACTTTTTCTGCGTCTGTTGAGATGATCATATGGTTTTTGACTCTTTTATTAATGTGGTGTATGACATTGATTGATTTGCATATATTGAACCATCCTTGTGAACTCGGGATGAATCCCACTTGGTCATAGTGTATGATCTTTTCTATATGTTGTTGGATTCAGTTTGCTAAAATTTTGTTGAGAATTTTTGCATTTGTATTCATCAAAGATATTGGCCTGTAATTTTCATTTTTGGTAGTATCTTTGGCTTTGGTATTAGGGTAATGGTGGCTTCTTAGAATGTCTTTGGGATTATTTCTTCTTCATTCTTTTGGAAAAGTTTAAGAAGGATAAGTATAAATTCTTCTTTGTGTGTTTAGTAGAATTCCCCTGTGAAGCCATCTGGTCGTGGACTTTTGTGTGTAGGTATTTTTTCTTTTGGGGGTGGGGGGAGGGGTACCACACCTGCGGCATATGGAGGTTCCCAGGCTAGGGGTTGAATCGAAGCTGCAGCTGCTAGCCTACACCACAGCCACAGCCATGCCAGATCCAAGCCGTGTCTGTCACCTGTGTGTAGGTATTTTTATTACATATTCAGTTTCATTTCTAGTGATTGGTCTGTTCAATTGATCTATTCTTGATTCAGTTTTGGTGGGCTACATGTTTCTAGAAAGTTGTCTATTCTAGGTTGTCAAATTTGTTGGCATATGACTGTTCATAGTATTATTCTCCTATGGCTTTTTGTATTTCTGCAGTCTCTGTTGAGATTTCTCCTTTTTCATTTCTTATTCTTTCTTTCTTCTTGGTGAGTCTGCCAGAGGTTTGTCAATTGAAAGGTTTGTTAACCCTTTCAAAAAAAAGTTTTATTGATTTTCTGTTGTTTTTTGAATCTTTATTTTACTGATTTCCTCTCTGATGTTTATGATTTCTTTCCTTTTGCTGACTTTAGGATTTGCTTGTTCTCCTGTTTCTAATTCTTTTAGGTGGTAGGTTAAGTTGTTCATTTGAGATTTGTCTTCTTTTTCGAGGAAGGCCTATATTGCTATGAAAATTCCTGTAAGCACTGCTTTTGCAGCATTCCATAGATTTTGAATGGTTGTGTTTTCATTATCATTTTTTTAATTTCCCTTTTGATTTCCTTGTTGACTGACTGGTTTTTTAGTAGCATGTTATGTAGTCTCCATGTCAGTTTTTTCTCATATCTTTTCCTGTGATTAATTTCTAGCTTCATGCCATTGTGGTCAGAGAAGATACTTGAAATAATTTCTCTGCTCTTAAATTTGTTGAGGTTAGTTTTGTGCCCCAGTATGTGGTCAATCCTTGAAAACGTTCCAGGTGTACTTGAAAAGAAGGTATGTTCTGTTTTTTTGGATGTAATGTCCTGAAAACATCAATTAAGTCAGACTTTTCTATTGTGTCACTTAGGATCTCTGTTACCTTACTGATTTTCTGTGTAGAGGATCTGTCCATTGATGTGAGTGGGGTGTTATGGTCTCCTACTATGATTATATTCCCATCAGTTTCTCCTTTTATGTCTGTTAGTATTTGTTGTATGTATTTGGGTGCTCCTATATTAGAGGCATATATATTGACAATTGTAATATCCTCTTCTTGCATGGATCCTTTTATCATTAAACAGTGTCCTTTGTTGTCTTTCTTTACGGCCTTTGTTTTAAATTCTGTTTTGTCTGATACGAGTATTATAACTCCTACTTTTCTGTCTTTTCCATTCACATGAAATATCTTTTTCCATGCCCTCACTTTGAATTTATATGCATCCTTTGCCCTAAGGTGAATCTTGGGGGCAGTGTATTGTAGGCTCTTGCTTTTTTATCCAGTCTGCCACTCTATATCTTTTGATTGGAACATTCAGTCCATTGACATTTAAGTGTCAATAAATGATAAACATGTATTTATTGCCATTTTAAACCTTGTTTTCCAGTTGATTTTGTGTTTCTCCATTGTTCCTTTCTTTTTTTGATTGGATGATTTGTTTTTATGCTCTGTCTTCTTCTTTTTAGTTTTTGTGAATGTATTTATTGGTATTTGATTTGTGGTTGCCTTGTTTTTCCAGTGTGATAATCCCTTCCTATATCTGCTTGCTTTAGCCTGATAGTCATATAAGCTCAAACACATTCTAAAAAAAGTCTAGGTTTTCTTCCTTTCCTCCCACACATTTTATGATTTTGAAGTCCTTTTTAAACATCGTCATGTTTATCCTTTTGCTGTTCTTTGTGTTTATTGTTGCTTTTACAATAGGTTTTTTCTTCCCTTTTAGATTTGTATACTGGCTTATTTAAATGATTACTTTCCAGTTGTGATTTCCTCCATCCTATTTCTTATTACTTCTTTTTTTATTTAGAGCAACCCTTTAGGTATTTCTTTTAGAATGGGTTTAGGAAGTTCCTGTCATGGCTCAGTGGTTAATGAATCTGACTAGGAACCATGAAGTTGTGGATTCGATCCCTGGCCTTGCTCAGTGGGTTAAGGATCTGGCATTGCCATGAGCTGTGGTGTAGGTTGCAGATGCAGCTCAGATCCCACGTTGCTGTGGCTCTGGTGTAGGCCGGTGGCTATGGCTCCGATTCAACCCCTAGCCTGGGAACCTCCATATGCTGTGGGAGCGGCCCAAGAAATGGCAAAAAAAAAAAAAAAGAAAAAGAAGGGTTTAGTATTGCTGTATAATTTTAGTTTTTTTTTTTTTTTTTTTTTTAGAGAAATTGTTTATTTATGCTTCTATTTTAAATGATATTCTTGCTGGGTAGAGTATTCTAGGTTGCAGTTTTTGCCTTTAAGAACTTTGAATATAAGTTGCTACTCTCTTCTGTCCTGTAGTGTTTCTGTAGAGAAATCAGCTGATAACCTTATGGGGATTCCCTTGTAATTAACTCTTTGTTTTTCTCTTGCTGCCTTTAGAATCCTCTTGTTAACTTTTGTGATTTTTATTATACTGTGTCTTGGTGTGGGCCTGTTTGGGTTCAACTTTTTGGGGCTCTCCGTGCTTCCTGTATCTTAATATCTGTTTCCTTTAGATTTGGAATGTTTTTGGCCATAATTTTTCAGATATATTTTTGGTTTCCTTTTCTTTTTCCTCTCCTTCTGGAATCTCTGTTATGCATAGATTGGCATTCTTTATGTTATCCCATAGATCTCTTATATTGCTTTCATTTGTTTTTTCATTTGTTTTTCTGTTTGCTATCCTGATTGGATGATTTCCATTATTCTATTTCCAAGTCACTAAAGTTCCTCTGCATTATTCATTCTTTTCTTCAGTACCTGTAACTCAGCTTGTGTCTCTGCAAATGAATTTTCTAATTTCTCTTGGCTCCTTATATTTTCTAGTTCCTTTCTAAAGTAATCTGCATTACTGGTCATATCTGCTCTTAATTCCTTTATAGTTGTTCTTAATTGCTTCAGTATTTTTACTCTCTCCTTTTTGAACTTGGTGTCTGTTAGACTGCAGATGTTGGTTTCATTGTTTGCTCCTGCAGGGGGGTTCTCCTGTTCTTTTAACTGGAAATGTTTCCTGAGCTTCTTCATTTGCTTATGTTTTTCTTATTCTGTGAGTTTAGGGAAAACAACTACTCTAGTCTTGGAGGGCTATTTATATGTGAGAGAGCCTCTGGGTATTTTGTGAGGGCTTACTATTTTGGTATGAGGGCTGCTTTTGGTTTGGACGCTTGCTGTCTCTTTCCTCAGGTGTGCAAGCTGTTATCCCCTTGATAGGGTGCTGCACATTCTTCCAGGGAGATGGAGGCAATGGACAGGGCTAGTAACCAGTGCCTGGTTGCTGGGCCCTTGACAGTGACAAGGACCTGCAAGAAGGTAGCACAGGATGCTCCTAGTTGCAGGGCCGTGGGAAGTAGCAGTGACCCTCAGGCAGGTGTAGAAGTTGCCTGGCGCATTTGGCAATTGCAGTGGCAGAGCATGTGCTTTTCTAGGGCAGTGAGAGAAACAACTGTGGTGCTCAGTTGCAGTGCCCCACTCCATGCAGTCCTCTACAGTGAGTTGGGCTGTAGGTGGTGCCTGTTCATGGACCCCTAGTGGTGGTGGGCCACACCCACCTCTGAGTTTGCCCCTGCCCCTGTAGACCATGCAAGCGGTGCCCTGTCTTGCTTAGCACAGCACAGGAGGTGCCACCACCTGTAGCCTGCACAAGAGGGGTCCATTGCCCTGTAGCCCAGGCAAGAGGTGGGTTGCTGCCCATAGCCCCACCCTCCGAGAGTCTGAGCACATGCAGAGAAAGATACTCCTGTGGCTGTCTGCCCTTCCTCCTCTTGCCTTCCACAACAATGGCACTTTGCTTTCCTGTGGGCACAGGTCTCATCTTGGGTTCTCCAGCTCTTGGGGCACTGATCCTTAGCTCCTCAGGCTGTGTCCACACAGCCAACCATTGTCCTCTCCCTGGAACTGACCTCTGGAGCCCGAGTCTCAGTGCCCAGCCCCCTTCTGAGCGTCACAGGCTGTTGCATCTGGGGAGGTGGTACCAATGGTCTGTACTCCTCTATCTCTGTTTTGTCCTCCTCAGTTTAGCTGCTGTACTTTCCTCTGAGGCACTGAGGTTCCGCTGTCTTGGATGATCTCCTCATCAGTTAGGTGGCTTTCCAGGGTGTGGGTTCCTTTCCTCTTTCAAAGCTTCTTCTCAGGAGTGCTAGTCCCATCCTTATTCCTTTCTCTCTCTCTCTTTTTTTTCTTTTGTTTTACCCAGTTGTGTGGAGGATTCCTTGCCTTTTTTGGAGGTTTAAAGTCTTCTGCCAGCATTTAGTAGATGTTCTGTGCGAATTGTTCTACATGTAGAGGTTTTGGGTGTTTTGTGTGTGTGTTTTTTTTTTTTTTTTTCTGATGTTTTAGTGACAGAAGGTGAACACCATGCCTCACTCCTTGGCCATCTTGATCCCACCCCCCTGGAAATAAGAGTACTGTGGTGTGACTGGAGATCTTGTAATGACTTTAATCTTGTAGGCAATGTGCAATCAGTGGAGATTTTATGAATAGGAATGATTTGCCTAGGTAAGATGTTTAGAAACATTATAGGTAGTGGTGTAACAGTTGGATTGGAGTGTGGCAGAAAAGGTGTGAATTCAGAAGAGAAATAGACTTGATGTGTTTGGTTTTAAAAAATGTTGGATTTCAAGATACCTCTCAGACACCCACGTTGATTAGTTGAGAATATGGTTGGGAATAGAGGGGCTCATTAGGCAAATGATGTAGCTCTGGTAAACTGGTGGTGGCTGAATCCTTTGTGGTAGGTTGATAATCTCAGTTCTTGGATTTGTTTTTTTAAATGCATATTTCACAACAATTTGAATGCATTTGTTATGTTTTCTTAGCATTTGTAAACTTACTTTTGCTGCTTACTGGGATAAGAATTTTTTATTATGTTATTTCTTAATTTTTAGACATGTTATGAACATTATTATTTCAGTATTTTTAAGAAGTAGCACTTGAAGCTTAGAGAAGTTGAATATTGCACATATAGTAAGTAGTGGAGCTTACTTACTTGAGGTTTGAGTCCAGGCAGGCTCACTGTAGAACCTGTCCTCTTAACCAGTGTTATATGCCTGCTTTGTGATTTTTGAACCAAACAAGTAAAACTAAGAATAACTGAATGAGAAAGTATTGAACTTTTAGGGGTGACATGTATATTGTGCATTGATTGTCCTATAAATGTTTTAATAGACATTCTCATTTATATTAACATTCATTAACATTCATGCTCCATGAAATATGTGGTATCTGCTCCATTTTAAAAATGAAGAAACTATGGCCCAGAGAGATTAAGTGACTTGTTCAGGATCTTTATTAGTTAATGGCTAGCTAATGGCAGGGTTAGGATTTAAAATTGGCTCTTTTGATTCCAAGGCTGGTGTATTTTCTATTTTACTTATTAAAAATAAGAACTATGTTGACTTAAAAGTAAGAACTTTTCCTTTGGGGAGCATAATTGAATTTAACAGTTATATACCAAACTTCAGTCTTATTCTTAGAAATA
Source organism: Phacochoerus africanus (assembly GCF_016906955.1). Lineage (NCBI taxonomy): Eukaryota > Metazoa > Chordata > Mammalia > Artiodactyla > Suidae > Phacochoerus > Phacochoerus africanus. Next base: position 140,298,699 of record NC_062545.1, read on the forward strand.
ATTTATAGATTTTCAGTGTTTAAAATTATGTGTTGAGGTGTTCCTGCTGTGTCACAGTGTGTTAAGAATCTGGCTGAAGCGGCTTGGGTCACTGCAGAGGTACAAGTTCAGTCCCTGGCTCAGCACAGTGGGTTAAAGGATCCAGCATTGCTGCTGGTTTGGTATAGGTCTCAGCTACAGCTTGGATTCAGTCCCTGGCCTGGGAACTTCCTCGTGCTGCAGGTATGGCCATTAAAAAAATTATGTGTTGAAATTGGAGGATAAACAACTGAGAAAATTAAAATACTTAAAAATAAATAATGCAGAATAAAGCTTTTTCATTATTAAAAATTATTTTCAAAGAGATAATGGGAAAATATTACCTAGCAAATTCAGGTCCATTTTATAATATCTCTGAAGACATCAGACAAAATTAAAGTGTTGATATCTTGACTAGCTTTTCATAGTCCATAGATAATTGTTAGCATTTGTAAAGGACTACATCTTGATCTTAATTCAGTCTTTAATTTATTTTTGTTTTGTCCTTAGTTTTGAGAGGACAAATGAACATTGAGGTATTGAGGTGGTATAGCATAAATGTATCTTATGTATTGGCTTCTCTTAACACCAGAGTTCAAGACTTTTGTTTTATCAGTACTTGTTAATGCCTACTACAAATCAGTGAAAGGCAGTTAAATTTAGTATTAACCATTTTGCTGCTTTTCCAGGGTCTGAGTTTGGAATAAATAATTCCTTTTTAATAAGCCCTTTGCAGAAAAATTTGGTCTGAAGCACATTAAAAAAAAAATCACCTATTAAGCTGCCTCACTTTCATACTGTCAGTTGATGATTAGAATGCCTTTTGGGTACTGAATACCTGTAAAATAATACTAGATTCAGGTTTCTTTTTGTTGATTGGTAAACTGTTGAGAGCTGTGGCCATGAGATTTCTTATTACAGTGAAGAAAAACTTGTCTCATTATGCCAAGCAGAACCTTTCTTAAACAGATGCTGAATTTTGATTAGTTGGCTGGATGTGAGAGAATTTTGAAGCAGTCAGATACTTTTGAATTTTCAGAAGCAATGAGTAGCTAAATCAATAAACTTACTGATCCACTATCTCCTACTTTACTACAATCACTTATTGCCTTTTATTTTGCCTATGATTATGATCTATATATATATTACAAGAATTGATTGTACATTTTAGAATGCTGCCTTCTATCACCCAATATTGCTGTTAAGCAGTTTTTAATTATGTGCTCAGTTCACATGTCATTTCTTATAAAGACTGTGCTGTTCCGGGTGACCATAGATATCAAAAATAGCCAGCTTTTTTCGAACTGCATAGGAAGCTCTCATTTTTTAGACTATATGTGTATTTGGTTGTATGGTTTATATTTACAAGGTTTTTTTTTTTTTTTTCTTTCTTTCTTTTTAGGGCCACAGGTACGGCACATGGGAGTTCCCAGGTTAGGAGCTGAATTGGAGCTACAGCTGCTGACCTATACCACAGCCATAGCAATGCAAGATCTGAGGCGTCTGTGGCCTATACTACAGCTCACGGCAGTGCCAGACCCTTAACCCATTGAGTGTGGCCAGGGATCCAACCTGCATCCTCATGGATCCTTGGCAGGTTCATTACCACTGAACCATGATAGGAACTCCCACAAGGCATTTTTGTTTTCTACTTCTACCTTTTCTACCATCTGGTATTTTGACTTAGAAGGTTTTGGTCTTATGAGCATTTGCACATCTTTTTTTGAAAATTCAATTTTTATTGAAGTATAGTTGATTTATAATGTGACAGTTTCTGCTGTTGCCTGTCTTTTTTATGGCTAGGATAAAAATTATAAAATGAAGTGATAGATCAAGGAAAGAATAATTATGATTTCATGTGGAAATGGCGTGACTGAAACATTTTGAAATGATCTGTAATTTACTTATTCTTTTGGGAGCAGATTATAATAAGTTTTTAAACTGTCTGTGTTTATGTATCAGATGTGATGCTTTCTGTTCCAGGTAACAGAGAGGCTAATCAAAACAGTAAGGATTTTATCATCTCATCCCACAAGAAGTTCAGAGTTACGGTGGTTTCAGAGTTGCCTAACTTGGGTCCCTCTTCTGTCTTTTCTCTGTCATTTTTGTGTTCTACTTTTTCTGGTGTTTCATCCTAAACATCTTTATTTAGTTATCCTTCCCTACTAGTGTAGTCCCTAGGCAATATGTGGTTGACCTAGACTCTTCTAAGTATCTAATGTTTATTTTGAAGTTATGTATACACACACACACACACACACACACACACACACACACACACTAAGGAAAATAAACATTAAAAAAGGCATAGAGAATAAGTAGTGTTTCTCTGTAGTCAGAAAACCCTCAGACAATTACAGATACTTTCAGTAGGAGTTCCCACTGTGGCTCAGTGGGTTAAGGACCTGATGTCTCCATGAGGATGCATGTTTGATCCCTGGCCTCAGTCAGTGGGTTAGGGATCCGGTGTTGCCACTGGCTGCTGAACAGGTTGCAGATGCTGCTCTAATCACTTGTTGCTGTGGCTGTGGTGTAGGCTGGCAGCTGCAGCTCTGATTTGACCCCTAGCCTGGGAACTTTCATATGTTGCAGGTGTAGCTGTAAAAAGACAAAAAAAAAAAAAGAATTCCTTCAATAAATCTAGTTTATTTATTGTGATGTCTGTGGTATAAAATTAAAATGTATTAAAAAGAGTAAATGCTCTTGATGAAAAACAGTGTATGTAAATCATGAACTTTCAATCTAGGTAAATTAAAAGATAATTCTTCCTTTCATAAAAGAGAATCACTGTTTTCTTCCAAATAACTACCTTTTTCCTCTCATTATAAGTATAAATTTTATAGCTTTACAATATCTGATGAATTCTCTAAATATCTTATTAGCAGAATTTAAAATTGATCTTTTGGGAGTTCGCATTGTGGCTCAGCAGTTAACAAACCAGACTAGTATCCATGAGGACGCAGGTTTGATCCCTGGCCTCGCTCAGCGGGTTAAGGATCCCATGTTGCTGTGAGCTATGGTGTAGGTCAAAGATGCGGCTCGGATCCTGTGTTGCTGTGGCATAGGCCAGCAGCTGCAGCTCCAATATGACCCCTTGCCTGGGAACCTCCATATGCTGAGGGTTCAGCCCTAAAAAAAAAAAAAAGACCAAAAAAAATTGATCTTTTGTTTGCTTCTTTACCCCTGTTTTGGGACTTTGCCTTTTAGATGTTCTTTAGGTGGCAGCCAAGCCTATCTGCCCTCATTAATTTTATGATCAACAAATGGGTACTTGGAGTTGGAATACTGAATAATAGTAATGAATATAATTTTTTAAGCTCTGAATCATCTACAAAACTCTTGTGAAATTTATTATTCCCTTTTTACAGATTTTAAAACTAAGAATAAAAGAAATTTACTTAACTGTAGCTGAGAGTTATGTATCTAGTTAGACAACTCTGATGCCTGGAAAGTGGACAGGAATTTGTATGTCATCAAGGGGGCCTTTCTTATATCTTTTCTGCCATCCCTGGGTCTTTCTTGTGAGCATATAGAAAGGAATACATTGCCCTTTGTCTGTGCTTTCCAGAGATTCTAAACTGTCATACTAGCTCACTCAGCCTTTAAGAAAATATTAAAATGTCAGCTGATTTCTTTTTACCAGCCTTTGTAGTAGCAGCCTATTTTCCCCATGTTCTGCCAAAGGTAAATCAGTTCATGGTCCTGTCTCCTCAGAGAGACTTGTCAGCCTTTCAAATTCACTTGATTGCCTTACAACCTCAACTTTTTGATGGGCTCAAGAAAACTTATACTTTTTTGGGGGGGGTGCTTTTTAGGGTTGCACCCAAGGCATATGGAGGTTCCCAGGCTAGGGGTCGAATAGGAGCTGTAGCCTCCGGCCTATGTGCCAGAGCCATTGCAACACCGGATGCAATGCCACGTCTGCGACCTACACCACAGCTCATTGCAATGCCAGATCCTTAACCCACTGAGTGAGGCCAGATATCGAACCCACAACCTCATGGTTCCTAGTTGGATTCGTTTCTGCTGAGCCACGACAGGAGCTCCAAAAATTTATGCTTTTGTAGATTATATTTGGCGCTTTTTGTTAGGAGTTTTTAACATCCTTAGCTGGATTATATAAAGTGAATTTTTTTTCTGTTTTTTTGAGTAGCTGGACTATAAAATCTTTTCTGGTATAGAATTGAGAGTGTTAAAAAAAGTTATATTGATTAGGTAATTAATGTTTCATGGATATTTTGTTAAGTTTATAATACTGTTTTAAGGTTTTTAATTTAAACTTTATCATAATCCTCTGGAGGTGCACAAATTAGTTGAAATTGAAAGAATCACATCTTTTATGTTATAGAAAAGATATGTAGTGAAACTGTACCAAAATTTTTAGGATGCATTTGTTTACTGTTAATTAATTACACAAAATAATCTTTCTGCTATATAAACAATCTTGATTTCCTTTAGGAATGAAAGGCTGAACTCATTTATAATGGCTGCAGTAAAATGAAGTAAAATGAAGCAGATTAAATATTTTTGTTCTGTACTCATTTTACATTCTGTGTCTATAAGAAACTTGATTATAACCTAGGATGCTGTATTGAGCTAGAATATTCTTACGGGAATACATGAGTTTTTTTTGTGCTTCTGCGCTTTAATGTCTTTACTATATTATTTTTTACATATAGCTAACCATTGAAACCCTTGAAATTTTATTCCTTATTCTTGACTATTCTGAAGATACATGTCTCTCAAATGATAGTCAGTAAACACCTTATTAAATGAAAAGGGCAAATTTGAGTTCGAAGAATTACTTTCCTTAGGTTCTTGTCTGTCTTACTGTCTGGAAATCTGATTATCCTGAAAACATGCAAAGTTTTTTACCTTTGGGGATTTATGTATATTGTAGGCAGTGCTTCTCTACCAGAGGCTTTGACCACTAGGGAATATTTGGTGATAGAGATACTTTTAATTCTCATGACTGGAGGGAAGGATCTAATGGCATCTAACAGGTAGAAGTCAGAAAGTTGTACTGCGAAACCTGCTTCAATACATAGGATTTCCAGCTCTCCTCCACAACAAAGAATTATTATCTGGTCTTAAATGTTGATAGTGCTGCAGTTGAGAAACTCTGGATTTGGGAAATGGGTAGATGCATTGATGTTATTGCAAGCCACAGTTCTTACTCTGGAAGAAGACAAGTACAAACATGGCATAGGGAAGGCAGAGAAGAACCTTGTAGGAATGCAGGTAGTGGGATGAACATATGTTCACATTTTATTTATACATTTCCTGAAGGTGGCTTAGAAGGTTGGCACCACAGTAGTAGTGAGCACACCTACCACCACCTAGATCTTGACTTCTCACTACCATTCCCCAGTAAACAGAACTAGATTCACTTTGATAAAAGACTTATTCTAGGGATGGCTCAGGAAGGTACCAGATGAGCCTAGTCTATTCTTTTGGGCCAAAATGTAAGGAAGTGCTCTAAGAATGTTAAAAAGATACAGGAGCCAGCTTGAATTGTGTGTGTGTGTGTGGGGGGGTCCCACTGGCCAAGTTGAGGATAATTTGAGCATCAGAATTAGTAAGGTAGTGAATTATAACCCATTGAATAAAAGAGGGATATGTAAATCTATACTGACAATAACTAGATAAATACATAATGTAGAGCAGAGGAGAAGGCTCCTTCTTATAGTTAATAAATGTGGAGGGAGTAGTGAAATCGGAAGACTGTCATTTTATAGTTGTTATCAGTTGGTTCAAGTAAGAATTGTCAAAGGTTCTCAAAAAGTTTCATGAGGAGTAGGATATTTATATGGTTTTAACTTTCCACAGATTGCTTGTTATTTGCAAGAGGGGAATAGGTTTATACGGCAAAGAAATTTGATTACACTTGGAACAAGTGATCAAAAATAAACATCAGTGGCGGAGATGTGTCTCCGCATGTGATACCCTAAGAAGGATACAAGTTCTCTTATATAGTGTTTTGACTGGGAATTTAAATGTGAGGAAACATAATAAGACAGACCTAAACTGAGGAACATTCTGTAAAATAACTGACTCATGTTCTTCAAAATGTCAATATCATGAACGGCGAAGGCCAAGAATCTTCTATATGAAAGGAGACTAAAAAAACTGACAGCTGGGAGTTCCCACTGTGGTGCAATGGGTTCAGCTGGCGTCTCTGCAGTGCCAGGACGCAGGTTTGATCCCAGGCACTGAGGGTCTGGTGTTTCCAGCATAGGTTACAACTGCATCTCAGATCTGATCCCTGGCTGGGGTTTTCCGTATGTCATGGAGCAGTCAAAAGAGGGGGGAAAAAAAGACAGCTAAATGTGATAGGTGAACCTGAACAGATCATGTACTGAAGAGGGAAAAAAAACCTCTTAAAGAGCATTATTGGGATAATTGACAAAAATGGAACATAGCCTGTACTTATCAATGGTATTGTTATCAATGGTTGCAGACATTCGTATTCTTGCTGAAGACATTCTTTATATTTTCTTCTAAGGCACATGTGAATTTTAAATTGTTCAAAAGTAGTATAGTAGGTCAGGGAAATTCTATATCCCAAAGTGTGGGCAAGCCGGAGGAGGCAGCAGCTGCAGCTTCAAGGATTGCCGTGTCCCTGGCATGGCTGTTAAGGATAGAAGGAAGGAGGTCTGGAGGAACCAGGCTGTGGGAGTGGTGGAAGATTTCTTTATCTGGCTGGGATTGGTAGTCTTTGCTCCCACATCCTTGCCAAGAGTGAGATAACAGGTTTTGTGGTAGAGTTTAGGCTAGTGGTGGCCAGACTGTTGACCTGGGGTCCCTGAACCCAGCATGCCTAGTCAAGGCTGATACTTGGAACCTGATGCTAACTGCTCTGGGAAAACTGATGCAAAGCCTCAGCTTCTACTCCTGTCTTACTCTGGTATCAGAGTATAGCTATTAGAACACTGTTCTGGAGTCACAAGATCCTGGGGTTGAGTCTTGGCCTCACTGTGACCTTGGGGAAGTGCTGTTTATTGTCAGTTTCAGTTTTTCTCAGATTTGAAATGGGAGTAATAGTAACGCCCATCTGATAATGAGGTGGGAACAATATAACGACATCGTGTGTAAAATGCTTTGTACCAGGGCTCTTGAAAAACTTCATTTCTCGGAGTTCCTGTCATGGCACAGTGGAAACAAATCTGACTAGGAACCATGAGGTTACGAGTTTGATCCCTGGCCTCGCTCAGTGGATTAAGGATCCCATTGTTCCCCTGAGCTGTAGTGTGGGTTGCAGACATGGCTTGGGTCTAGCATTGCTGTGGCTGTGGTATAGGCCAGCAGCTACAGCTCCTATTCAACCCCTAGCCTGGGAACTTCCATATGCTGCAGGTACAGCCCTAAAAAAAGGCAAAAAAAAGAGAAAAACTTCATTTCTCTGCTCAACCATCTAATACATAATAGAAAATGTAGTTGTCTGAATCCTGTGGCTGTGTACTTACTTAGCTGATGAGCTGGCTTTGAACATATTTTGAATGTTTTGAATGTTATGTAAAGATACTTGGGAAGCCTGAAAAAGTTTTGTTTTGTTTTGTTTTCAGTATTTTCTCAAACTTGGATGGCAGAAATGAATGGAAATAATACCCATTTCTTATTACTGTTCGAAAATTGCCAAGTACATTTTTGCATTTAGGAAGAAGGCTTCAGAAATTATTTTGAGGCAAAACCTTATTGAACAAAAGGTAATTTTATGATTAGGAATTAATTTTCAATATTCCAACCCTATCAAAGAAGGTTGCCCAAACCTTTCCATCTCTGATTAAGTACACACGTGAGATGGCATTCTTTGATCTGGTTTACTTAAAACTAAAAATTGGTGTTGTCTTTCTAAGTGAAAAGAAGCAGAATCCCTCTTTAATAATTTTTTACAATCCTTTTCTTCTTACTGAAGAAATTATTTTCAGGTATGCATTTTTATGAGTCAGGTAATTTGATTTGCTTATAGTTAATATGCTTATATGCATATTATATGTGCTTTGTACATATAGATTTACTATATAATCATGGTACTTATAGTTAGCAATATTCTATACTTTATATATTATATAGATATGTTATATAGATTTACCATATAATCACTGAAGCTATAGGTAATAATACCATGATACACACATACATATATACATACCAACAATATATTTAATTGCTTTTATTTTATTTAGTATTTGATTATGTTTTCATTGTTTTTAAGGCACTCTTCCATTTGTGGCAAGTTATACTAATTTTTCGATTATAGCTTTACTAAGGTTTTATTTTACATACATTTATTAAAGTGAAAAAGAATTGATGTAGAGGAAAAATAATGATATGCAGAGTAGTGCATAATTAAGAGAAAGATTGAGAAGATAATATTTGAGTGACTAATGGAACAACTTCCATGTTATAGTAGAAAAGTTCATAGCTGTTGGAACTGAGATTTTTGGAGGGATCATTTTTGCCTCAGATATCAGTTTCTTCTTTGCCGAAGGATTAGGAGTTAATACAGGATGATTTCTAAGGTAACTTGAAAATTATAGGATTCTACCCTATTTTAAGCAGCTTGATTGAAATCTGGTGAAGAACAAGGTATAGATTAAAACAGGTCCTGGAACAGATTGACTCAGAATTCTTTCTTCCCCCCTTTTCATTGATAGATTGATTATTTATAGGAAAAGGAAATCAGAATATCTACTAAGCCTAAGGAAAATAATGCCAGCTGTACAGATACACACGCAAATGTATACACACACACAAACTATATAGACATTTTAATACTACATGTATTAATACATCATATATTACTAATATACATTTCATGTTTAATTTGCTTTTTAAGATATAACCTTAAATACCAATTTGACATTCAATTATTAAAAATTAATTGTAACATAATGTTTTCCATTTCACTTTTTCCTCCTGATTTCTATTGTATATTCAAAAAAGGTATAAATACGTTTCAAGGAAAGTAAATATGTGAAATAGCAGGCACACAGTAAATATAAAGTACACATTTTACTTTTTAATCATAAGTATTAAATACAACATACCATACCTAGAAATGTATTTCTTAGTAGTAATAGTAATCACGTTCCCTCAAATATTTGCAAATGTATAGTATTTTATTCTAGCCTCATGTGATATATATATATGTGTGTGTGTGTGTGTATAATTTCAATTTTCCTGTTATAAAAAGTTACTTAGAATTGTCAGGTACCAAGGGTTGTGTAGCTAATTTAGTGACATAGTCTGGGGCTAGGATCCACATTTTTTTACTTCAGTTATGAGAGACCTTTGCAGTCAGATAGTGCTTTGAAATTTGAAGCAATTATGAAAAAAGAGTAACTGGAAATTGCACAAAATGCTACAGTAGAAGGAACATTTAAACAGTTCATGTTTTCTAAATTTCGGGATTTTAATTTTCTTAATTTAAAAAGTGACCATTATATGTTTGTAATAACTCTTTTCTTTATGACAACAATGACGTTTATGTTATAAAAAACAAAATGAAAATTTAAAAAAACTGTCCACAGGTTATTAATTTCAGTGATGTGAATATACAGTGCCTCTTTTTTCTGTGCACACTATCTGCAGAATTTTTAAAAATACTAGAATTATATATTTTCTTTCCACATTAATGTGAACATTTGTTGTAAAATGTTTAAACTTTTTAATGGTCATGGTGTTTTATCATATGGACAGTTCATGCCTATATGCTTGCAGAGTAATTTCCCTCCATGTTTTTACTCTTTTGGTTACATTGGGATGACTATCCATATACGTATGTATTTTTTTCATCATCAATATTATTATTTCCTTAGAATAAATTCTTAAAACTAGAATGAATTTTTTAAGGGAGCTGAGAGACAGATTTCTTTTTGAATTTTTTTTTTAATGTTAGCCAAATTATTTAAAGTCCCTGTGTCTTGAGAATAGTTTGGGGTTTGCAACAGTAATACGTGTACTTTGAGCTTTCACTCTTCCTCTTTATTTTACCTTTTACCCTTGAATGAGCACATTGTTGCCCATAACATTAATATTATCTATGTGCCCAAGACTCCCAAAGTGTATTTTTTCCCTCTGGTTTCCTTTTTGACATTTCTAATGTATGATCCATGACCATTTCAAGTTTATTATGTCCAAAATGGAATTTTTAAGTTCCCCTTTTTAAAAGAACTAATGAATTGTTGAAAGAGCTAATCTTGATAGATACCTGTTTATTTATTGAAAAAGTACTGTTGTTGATGGAAAATAGTTATTTTATTACAAACTTTATTTTAGTAGCTTTTGAAAAAGTTTAAAAAATAATCAAATCACCAAAAGGGGGTGTTTCAATAAACTCAAAAATAGATGTTAGTAAGAGCCAGGTTTAAAAAGTAAAGTTCACCTTCTGTTTAAAGTCCATGCTTCTTAAAATATTTATTTACTTAAGCAGCAAAGTTCTTTAAAACAGTAAATAAAATTCATTTTAAAAGACTGAATGTCTGCGATAAGTGTTAGTAAGAATTGACCTGAATGTGAGTGCTTGATTTTATGAAATCTCTTTTAATTAGGTCAGCAGAGCCCCTATTGGAATTTTTTTTTAATTTCTTAAAAAGGTTTTTAATTGTACAGTTGATTTACAATATTATATAATTTTCAGGTGCACAACATTCACAGTTTTTAAATATTACACTCTATTTGTAGTTATTATAGGGAATCTTTTTTAAAAATCTAGTTCCTGATTTTTTTTTAAATAAAATAATATACTAAAAATTTTTTTCAGTTAACTGACAGTTCACTTTTAACTAAGTTTTTGCCTAAACACAGCTTAGGCCTTAGGGTTTAATTAGATTCTTTTTTTCCCCTCTAGGATATATGTTACTTCCTCTGTTGGAAAAATGCAAATCTGTGTTTGCTAAAGATAGGTTTTAGTTCTAAAGGTAGGTTTTAAATGTTGCCATTTGTAGTAAAACTCTTTTAACTTTGTTGTATAGAAAAATCAGGTATATTTAACCTAAAGAGGTAGTGGTTAGCTTGATAAAATCTGAATATTGCAGTTATTTTAAAGGTGTGTACATACTTTTTGAAGGAGTATTTTTATTTTTTAAAATTGTGGTAAAATGTATGTAGTATTTACTACTTTAACCTTTTTAAAATGTGCAGTCCAGTGGTGTTAGGTAAATTCACATTGCTGTGTAACGATCACCATAGTCCATCTCTGCAACTTTTTCATCATCCCATATGGAACCTCTGTACTCATTAAACACTAATTCCCCATTCCTCCTTCCATGCTCTATCTCTTCCCGTCCATGGCAGCTACTATTTTATTTCGGTCTCTGAGTTTGACTATTCTAGGAATCTCATATAAATGGAATTATATAGTATTTGTCTTTGTGTAACTGGCTTATTTCACTTGGCATAATATTTTCAAAGTTCATCCATGCTGTAGTTTGTGATAGGATTTCCTTTTTTAAGGCTGAAAAATATTCCATTGTATGTATATGCTGCCTTTTGCTTTTTGTTCATTTGCCAGTGAACATTTGAGTTGTTTCCACCTTTTAACTATGGTGAATAATGCTCCTATGAACATTGCTGTACAAATATGTTATTTGAGTCCTTCCTTTCAATACTTTTGTGTGTATACCTAGAAGTAGAATTGCTGGATCAATTGGTAATTCTATGTTTAGTTTTATGAATAACTGCCATGCTATTTTCTATGCAACTGTACCATTTTACATTTCCCCAAATAATGTATAAGGGTTTCAGTTTTTCCACATCCTTAATACTTGTTTTATCTTTTTTTTTTCTTGTTTGATAAAATGGCTATCCAGTGGGTGTAAAGTGGTATTTTGTGGGTTTGATATGCATTTGCCTAGTAATTTAGTGATGTTGAGTATCTTTACATGTGGTTATTGGCCATTTGGGTATCTTCTTTGGAGAAGTGTCTATTTAAGTCCTTTGCTGATTTCTAAAATGGGGTTATTTTTTGTTTTTGAATTTGAGTGTTGTTTATATATTTTAGATATTAATCTTATATCAATAATTTATAATTATTTTCTTCCATTCTGTGATTTTTTTTTTTTTACTCTGTTGGTAATGTCCATTGACTTTTTTTATATTTGACCATGTATGTACAGATTTATTTCTGGCTGCTCTGTTCTGTTCCATTGGTATGTATTTCTGTATGCTAGCACTATGTTATTTTGATTTACTGTAGCTTTGTAGAAAATTTTGATGTTATGAGATGTGAGTCTTTCAGTTTCTTCTTTTTCAAGGCCATTTTGGCTATTGTTCCTTGATATTACATATGAATTTTAGAATGGCTTTTCCTGTTTCTGTAAAAAAAAAAGTCATTGGAAATTTGGTAGGGGTTGCATTGAATTTGTAGATTGCCTTGGGTAATATTGACATGTTAGCAAAATTAAGTCTTTCAACCTTTGAACATGGGATGTCTTTCTTTTTATTGTGTCTGCTTTAATTTCTTTTATCAAAATCTTTTTTAGTTTTCAGTATACAAGTCTTTCACCTCCTTGACTAAATGTTTATTCTTGAATATTTTATTATTTTTGATGCTATTGTGAATGGAATTATTTTATTTATTTATTTTTATTTTATTTTATTTTATTTTATTTTATTTTATTTTATTTTATTTTATTTTATTTTATTTTATTTTATCCTTTTTTGCCTTTTAGGGCTGCACCTGTGGCATATGGAAGTTCCCAGACTAGTGGTCGAATCAGAGCTATAGCAGCCAGCTTTCACCACAGCCAGAGCAACGTGTGATCCAAGCTGCATCTGTGACCTATACCATAGCTCAAGGCAATGTTGGATCCCCAGCCCACTGAGCAAGTGGAATTATTTTTTAATTTCAGACTGTTCATTGCTAGTGTATAGAAATGCAGCTGATTTTTGTGTGTTGATTTGAATGAATCATTAAAATTTCAATGAATCGTTAAGTTTTTTTTTTTTGGGTGGAATCTTTAAGAGATTTTATATACATGATCATGTCATCTTCAAACAGATGATTGTATTTCTTCCTTTCAATTTGTATGCCTTTTATTTCTTTTTCTTGCTTGATTGCTCTGGCCAGAACTTTCATTGCATTATTGAATTTCCAAACGAAATTTGGAGGAATAGTGTCAGTTACTGTATATAGTGAAGGAAAACCTGCTTGTGTTTTAATTCAGATTGCGTTGAATCTCTAGATCACTTTGGGGAGAACTTTGATCTTTGCACAATTGAAACATCCGAGAGTCTGCAAACATGAATTTGTTAGGTAGTATATTTTAACTTTCTCTCAGAATTGAGATTTATTATATATCTCCTGTGTTTTAGGTGAGCAGAATAATGGCATTAATTTTTTTTTTTTTTGCCACTTAGAAGCCATCAGTGTAGAAGAAGAATATGTTTATTTATTTTAAAAATTTTATTGGGGTATAGTTGACTTACAATGTTGTATTAGTTTCAAGTGTATGGCAGAGTGAATCAATTATACATATACATGTATCCATTTTTTTCCCCATATAAGCCATTACAGACTATTGAGTAGATTTCCCTGTGCTGTAGAGTAGGTCCTTGTTAATTATCTATTTTATATACAGGAATGTGTGTATGTTATTCCCATCCTCCTAATTTATCCCTCCTCCCTACGTTTTCCCCTATGGTAATTAATGGTAAGTTTGATTTTGCAATCTGTGAATTTTTTGTTTTATAAATAAGTTCTTTTGTATCATTTTTTTATTAGATTCTACATATAAGTGATATATGATTTGTCTTTGACTTAACTTCACTTAGTATGGTCATTTCTAGGTCTGTCCATATAGCTGCCAGTGACATTATTTAGTTCTTTTTTTTAGGGCTAATACTCCATTGTATGTATGTATCACATCTTCTTTATCCACTCTGCTGCTTGCTTCCATGTCTTGGCTGTTGTAATAGTGCTGCCGTGAAAATTGGGGTGCATGCATCCTTTTGAATTATGGTTTTCTCCAGATATATGGCCGGAAGTGGGATTGCTAGATCATATGATAGTTCTATATTTAGCTTGTTTTTTATTTTAATGATTTTTTCCATTATAGCTAGTTTACAAGTGTTCTGTCAGTTGTCTACTGTACATCAAGGTGACCCAGTCTCACACTCTCACACACACACACATATATATATTATATATAATATATATATATTCTGTTTTCTCACATTATCGTTGCTCCATCATAAGTGACCAGATATAATTCCCAGTGCTATATGGTAGGATCTCATTGCTTATCCATTCAAAGGCAATAGTTTGGATCTTTTAACCCCAAATTCCCAGTCCATCCCACTCCCTCCGCCTTGGCAACCATAAGTCTGTTCTCCAAGTCCATGATTTTCTTTTCTGTGGAAAGGTTCATTTGTGCCGTATGTTAGATTCCAGATATAAATGATATTATATGGTATTTGTCTTTCTCTTTCTGACTTACTTCACTTAGTATGAGAGTCTCTGGTTCCATCTATGTTGCTGCAAATGGCATTATTTCATTCTTTTTAATGGGTGAGTAATTTTCCATTGTGTATCTACACTACATCTTCTTAATCGAATAATCTGTCAATGGACATTTAGGTTTTTTCCATGTCTTGGCTTTTGTGAATAGCGCTGCAATGAACATACAGGAAAGTTCTTTGTAGTATAGCCTGAAGTTAAGGAAAATTTTGTCCGGATATATGCCCAAGAGTGGGATTTCTGGGTCATATGATAGTTCTATATATAGTTTTCTAAGGTACCTCCATACTATTTTCCGTAGTGGTTGTACCAATTTACATTCCCACCAACAGTGTAGGAGGGTTCCCTTTCTCCACACCCTCTCTAGCATTTGTTATTTGTGGACTTATTTGTGATGGCCATTCTGACTGGTATGAGGTGTTACCTCATAGTAATTTTGATTTGCATTTCTCTAATATATATTTAGTTTTTTAAGCAACTTCCATACTGTTCTCCATAGTGGTTGCGCCAATTTACATTCTCACCAACAGTGTTGGAGAGTTCCCTTTCTCTACACCTTCTCCAGTGTTTATTGTTTGTAGGCTTTTTGATAATGGTCATTTTGCCTGATGTGAGGT
Organism: Phacochoerus africanus; assembly: GCF_016906955.1. Taxonomy (NCBI): domain Eukaryota; kingdom Metazoa; phylum Chordata; class Mammalia; order Artiodactyla; family Suidae; genus Phacochoerus; species Phacochoerus africanus. The sequence goes on from NC_062545.1 coordinate 140,313,795, forward strand.
TATACTTTGTTGTAGTTTCGATTTGCATTTCTTAATAATTAGTGATGCTGAGCAACTTTTCATGGGCTTTTTGGCCATCTGTCTTTGGAGTAATGCCTATTTAGATCTTATGCACATTTTTTGATTTTTTTTTTTTTTTGCATGTATTGAGGTGCATGAGATGTTTGTCTATTTTGGAGAATAATTTGCTTTGTGTGCAAAGATTTTTCTCCCATTTTGTTGGTTGTCTTTTCATTTTGTTTATGGTTTCCTTTGTTGCACAAATGCTTTTAAGTTTAATTAGGTCCCATTTGTTTATTTTTGTTTTTATTTTCATTACTCTTAAGAGATAAAATGATATTGATGAGACTTATGTCAGAGAGGGTTCTGCCTGTGCTTTTCCCCCAGGAGTTTTATACTATCCTGCCTTACGTTTAGGTCTTTTAATCCATTTTGAGTTTACTTTTGTGTACAGTGTTATAGAATGTTCTAATTTCATTCTTTTACATATAGCTGTCCAGTTTTCCCAGCACCATTTGTTGAAGAGACTGTCTTTTCTCCACTGTGTATTCTTGACTCCTTTGTCACAGATTAGTTGACCATAGGTACATGGGTTTATCTCTGGGCTTTCTATCCTGTTCCACTGATCTTTCTTTCTGTTTTTGTGCCAGTACTATCCTGTTTTGATGACTGTAGCTTTGTAGTACAGCCTAAAGTCAGGGAGTCTCCAGCTCCATTTTTCTTTCTCAATATTGCTTTGGCTATTTGGGGTCTTCTGTGATTCCATACAAATTTAAAAATTTTTCATTCTAGTTTTGTTAAGAATGCCATTGGTAATTTGATAAGGATTGCATTGAATTTGTAGATTGCCTTGGGAAGTATAGTCATTTTGACATTATAGATTTTTCCAACCTAAGAGTATGGTATATCTTGAAGAATAATTTAACATTGTAGAAAAGAATCGTGGGAGCCAGGATTTAAAAAGGAAGAAGTCCGAATATATGAGACAGGTACTGATAGGATAATAGTTGTGATGGCAGGAATTTGGAGGGCTTTTCTTCTGATTGCCTACCCCCACTCCCCCCCCCCATTGGTAGAATATGTAGCAAAGTCATTAGCTGAATGTGAGGATTAAGGATGAGTCTTGGAGATATGAGAAGATAGGATATGGTATTGCATAATCAACTAGGAAATTGGGAACTGGAAGATTGCTGGGCAGTATGAAGCAAATATTTAAGGTTTGATGTTCATGACCTTCATGAATTCAGCTTGAATTAGCCTAGTTATCCTGGTTGTTTATTCTTCAGGTGTATTCACCTACATGGGAGCAGGCCCTTCTTGGGGTGGTTTTCTTTCCCAGGAAGTGGATGGGGGAAGAGGGAATGTGGGGGACCAAAGGAGTAAGAATGTATGGAAATTAAACTGGATAAGGAGGGATGTAAGAAACAAAGTGGGTGAAGGATAGTGAAAAGAAGGCAATAGCCTTAAAATAAGTTGTAGGACCTAATGGGATGAAAAAATTGTTGCAGTTAGGTTATTAGGCTGTGTGAGCTGGAAATACAGGAGGTAGTGGTTAAAGTTATAACATGCCAATTTAATTTCATGTCAGTAAATAATTTACCATACTTTCAGATTTTTGTTGGTTATTTATATTAGTCTTCGTGTAAAAAATATAGGATACAGTCCATATTCCTTTATCCAAGATCTTTGGGACAGATATGTTTTGGATTATTTTCTGGTTTTCTCTTTTCTCTATTATGCTTTCTAGGAGTTTATCAGTTATTATTATTTTTTCAAAAAAAGAGAAGACATTTTGGCTTTGTTGTTTCTGTGTTTGTTTTCTATTTCATTACTTTTTGCTCTTACCTTTATTTCATCATTTGTACTGTTTGGGGGTTTAGTTTGGTGGTTCTTTTAACTCAAGTGATTGCTTAGAATATTGGTTTTTGCCTTTCTACCATATATATTATAAAGCTAAAAATTTCCCCTTAAGTATAGTTTCAGCTGCATCCAATACATTTTGATATGAACTGCTTTTAATAGCATTTCACTCATTTTTTTTCTAATTTTCACCATGATTTCTTCTTTGATTGATGGGTTATTTAGAAGTTTATTGCTTAATTTTCTCATATATGTTTTCTAGATATATTGTTTTTATTAATTCATATCTTAGGAGTTCTCTCAATGCACAGTAGGTTAAGGGTCCAGCATTATCACTGCAGCAACTTGGCTCGCTGCTATGGCGCTGATTCCATCCCTGGCCCAGAAACTTCCACGTGCTCCAGTGTGGCAAATCTGTCAATCAATCAATCAGTCATAGCTTAATTCGAGGTCAGAGAAACGTGTCTGCCCTTTCAAATTTAACCCTTAGTTTGGGTCCAGCCATGTGGTCACTTATGATAAATGTTTACACTCCACATGTAATTTATTCAACATTAGATGCACATGTAGACATTTGAAGCATTTGTTGATTGTCAGCAAAGAGAATGTGCATATCTAATGTTGCTGGCAATAAGAAAGATGTTACAGTATTATAAGCCTTTGAGCTATTAGCTGCCATGTGTGTTTGTCCTGAATAAGTTTCTAATTGCCTTTCATGTTTGGTTCTTGGTTTTGCTTAGATTTGTAGAATACACCAAACATGTTGAGAAAATGTTTAATTGTGGAGAAGGAAAACAAAGCCACTGGGAAAGTTACTGCATGTGAGGTAATATAGTGTGCATTTTACATCTAACCATGATAATTTACTATTATAAATGGACATTTTCTGTGTTTAATTAAATTTTAAAAGAGAAATGCTTGGAGATTATCAGTTAATACGTAACATAATTTTTCCTATATAAAATAATGGAAAACAAGCTCCTGGTTAGGGTTTTGCACAGAACATCTGCTCTTCAGGAGAAGATAACTGACTTTAAGTGTTTAGGTGCATTCAGAGTTATAATTGCTGTCCCTTCCTGGGGAATTGAACTTTTATTGAAATAAAATACTCCAGTATATGTTTATTTATATTTCTCTGTATATTTATCCCATACATCAACATTTTCTATGATAAAGTATATCTACACAAGCTTTCTTTTGCTTTGTGTTTTACATAGGATATTTCTCCATGCTTTTACTCTTATTTTTTCTGTAGCTTCAAATTTAAGATGTATCCTCTTCAGTCACATTATAATTGGGTTTTGTTTTTCTAAATCTAATTTGGATTATTAATTACTGGTATGCACCTAGACTAATGACACTAGCTAGCCCAGATTACCTTAATCTAATCAGAGATTGAGATGCTTGGAAGCTATACTTCTTTACTTTGTGTGACCTGGTCTCTCTCTGGTTTATCTTTATACCTAGGGTATAATCCTTTGGATTCCCTCCAGATTCCCAATGTGTTTACTGAGGCTGTTCCCCTGAGTCAGGCCCTGAATTGAATTTTTGTGCTCCCACCCACAAAACTGTTGAAAGCTCTGCTTAGCTTCACAACCTCTCAGCCAGTGTTTTATCAATCTACAGATGACTCTGGGGAAAAATGAGTCTAAAGTCTGGTCTCACCTATTTTTTTAGATCTCAGCCCTGCAAATCCTTCTTGTCTTGAAAGTTACTCATTGGTTTTAAACAGATTATTTTTTGTTTTGCTTTCCTAGTGGTTCTCAGGGAAAGATGGGTTTGAAGAACCCACTTCACCATTTGCAAAGCAAAATGCTCAGATATGTTCATAATTTCTTAGGGTATACAACATAATATAGTGATATACCTTTATGAGTTAGCCTATTACGTCTGTGGTGATATGTGTGATTATCTTGCCTGCTACAGGGCAAGTTTTCATAATGGGAATTGGATGCACTGTGATCTTTTGGGTAACATGATTTGGAGTAAGCTAACTTCTGTTGTTCATATTGCAGTCTGTTGAGAAAATAGGAGCATTTTACAGCACAGCTGCTTGTTTACTACCAGTGACTAGCCATCTTTCAGTGCTCTTATGTTTCCCACTTGTTCTGTTGTGAGGCTTTTGCACATGCTATTCTCTCTGGGTAGTAGGTACAGCCTCGTACTCAGGTTTGAGTATGAAATGTGTTCTCTGTGAAGCCTGTCCTGACCATGAATTTAGATCAGATAAGTGAACTTTTGTATAAGCTCATTTGTATGATGATTTGAAAAATGTCTGTTTTCCCCTACCAGTCTCTGAACTCAGATCAGAAATTAGGACTTTTTTTTTGACCATTTTATCATATATACCTAGTCCAGTGTTTGGAAGTACCTGTTTCACAAGGTGATCAGTTAATAGGTTGTCAGTTGTTAATAGATGATCAATTAATATTTGTAAAAATGAAGAAATAACAGAATAAAGTAAGGAAAGATATGTAAGAAATGCTGTGCTGATAATAATGGTGGTTGTGATAAAAATTGAAAAACACTGCTTTTGAGCAAAAGCCAGATTTAGTCAAACACTGGATTTGCACAATACAGCTGAAGTTTTATACAGTTACATTTACAGTATTAAAAATACTTGAAAAAATTCCCGAGAATTTATTATTATGAATGCTTTCACATTTATCCCCCTCCCCTGTAAATATTTTATTACATAAACTTTGAAAGCACTAGGTTTTTGACACAGCTATCATTCAGAGGACGACAAATTATATCATTGCCGGTCATTCTACTACTGAGATAAATGGAATAAAAAATCATTGTTCTTGAAAGCGTCACAGTCTCAGAGGAAACTGATCTTGGAATTTATAAACACATACCCACAAAGTAAGGTGCTATGGTTTATTCTATCAAGGGGAATTGGTCTTGGCTTCATCAAGGAGATGAGACCTTCAAACTGAATCTTGACTCATAAGGATAGTTAATTAAATGGCTAAAGGAATAGCGTTTCAGAGTTCCCGGTGTGGCTTAGTGGTAACGTATCCAACTAGTATCCATGAGGAGCAGGTTTACTGATCCCTGGCCTTGCTCAGTGGGTTAAGGATCTGGTGTTGCTGTGAACTATGGTGTAAATCACAGACATGGTTTGGATCTGACATTGCTGTGGCATAGGCTAGCAGCTGCAGCTCCGATTAGACCCCTGGCCTGGGAACTTCCATAAGCCGCAGTTGCGGCCCTAAGAAGTCAAAAAAAAAAAAAAAAAGAAAAGAAATAATATTTCATTTAGGTGCATGTTATAAAAGTATGTATTGTCTTTGTGGATGGACAAACAGTAATTTTGTTGGTAGCTAGGGCATTTTGTAAGAAGAATTTATAAAGGCAGATTGGGGCCACCTAGATTATTAGTTCATCCTTGGACATGTTGACCATAAAAAGCTTTTAAAGATATTCCATAATGTTTCAAATTAGAAGATCTAGAGCCAGACTTCCTGAGTTCATATTTCAAGCTCTACCACTCACTCACTGTGTGACCTTGAACACATTATTTAACCTCTCTGCCTTAATACTCCTGTTTATAAAGTAGAGAGGATAATTATAACTCAGAAGATGGAAGTTATCATTGAATGAGTTAAGATGTATTATGTCCTTAGAAAAGTGCCTAGCACATAGAAAAATCTCTGAGTGTTGGCTTTTATTGCTGCTATTTTTATATACATTGAGGAAAAACCTCAAAGGTTATAATTTAACTCTTTTAGCCAGAACTAGAGGTATGAAGAGGTTCAAGAGATACTTTAACGGTAAAATTAACAAGTCTTCAACTTGTTTACTGATTTTATGTAATAAAAAAGCTCAACAATAATGCTTCTGTGTGCACTATAAAGGCAGGTTTGAAATTTGTGTAACATTTTCATGATTTGCAAACTTATAAAATTTAAATTTTCTATTTGTGTTTTCTTTTAGAGTTTATAGAGAATTTCAACTGTAGCTCTTGAACTAGAAGCTGAAATAATAGAAGCTGTTTACAATGCATTAGGGTATTGAAGAAAATTAATTTTTGAGTTAAATATTTGGAATATAAAGAAGGGAAGGTGACTGAAAATGGGGCGGAAGAAAATACAAATCACACGCATAATGGATGAAAGGAACCGACAGGTAAATATAAATTTTAATTTATTTAATTGATGTAAAACATTTTTTAAAAAGGGATGCAGGATAGAATGGTTGGTTTTTTAAAAAAATTTAATTTCAGGAAAAATATTTTTATTTCTGTGCTACATTAAAATTTTTAGAAGTCAAAAACTTTTGACTTTTCAAAATGTGCCTTAAAGAAACTTTTAATTATAAAAATTGTTTTTGTTAATTATAGAAAACATAGGTGATCAAAATAGGAAAAGAAAAATCACTAGTCTCACCACTAAAATCCATTGTATAGATTTATCATAATATGCTTTAGTCTTCTATACATTTGATTTTGTCTGATTGTTAGTTTTATAGGCATTGATAATCATTTTAAATTATCACCTCTATTTTCATGATTTGATAATTCCTAAATTAACTATGGTTACCAGTGAGTTGTTCTGGTCAGATTTTCTGATTAATCAACAAATAGTGAATTTTTTTTACAGCTCTTATTATCAAATATTTCTAAGTTATATATATGTATGTGTATATATATATATATACACACACAGACATACATATATCAACTTTAATTGATAAAATATATCAAACTTAGTTTTCAGTACAATGTAAGTAAACCCTTAATTCAAGATAATTGTGATGACACTGGTATGTGAACACCAGAAGTTGTAAGTTTTTAAAGCCGGGGTGAGCAAATTATGTTCTGTGGGCTGGCTCCCTGTTTTTATAAATAAAGCATTATCAGGACATTGCCATGTGAATTTCTTTACATATTGTCCATGACTGCTTTCACATTAAAACAGCAAAGTTGAGTAGTTTCCCTAGAGACTATAAGGACCATCAACCTAAAATCTACTCTGGCCTTCTAAGAAAAAGTTTGCCAACCACTCGTTTTAAAGAAAAGAAGGAAGATACTGCTGTGATTTATGTGAAAGAGTATTCTGCCTATGTTTTCCTTTAAGAGTTTTATAGTATCTGGTCTTATGTTTAGGTCCTAAATCCACTCCTAGAGTAATGAAAATAAAAGCAAAACTAAACAAATGGGACATAAGGAAACTTAAAAGCTTTTGCACAACAAAGGAAACTGTAAACAAAAAAGAATGGGAGAAAATATTTCCGAATGAAGTGACTGACAGATTAATCTCCAAAATAGAGAAACAACTCATGCAGCTCAATATCAAAAAAGCAAACAACCCAATCAAAAAATGTGCAGGAGGTATATAAATAGGCATTTTCCAAAGAAGACATACAGATGGCCAAAAGCACATGAAAGGAAGCTGAACATCGCTAATTATTAGAGAAATGCAAATCAAAACTACAGTGAGGTATCACCTGGTGCCAGTCAAAATGGCCATCAAAAAAATCTACAAAAAAAAAAAAATCTACAGACAGTAAATGTTGGCGAGGGTATGGAGAAAAGGGAACCTTTCTACACTGTTGGTGGGAATGTAAGCTGGTGCAACCACTGTAGAGAATAGTATGGAGGTTCTGTAAAAAACTAAATATAGGAGTTCCTGTCGTGGCGCAGTGGAAACGAATCCAACTAGGAACCATGAGGTTGTGGATTCGACCCCTGGCCTCGCTCACTGGGTTAAGGATCTGGCGTTGCCATGAGCTGTGGTGTAGGTCTCAGATGCGGCTTGGATCTGCCATAGGCTGGCAGCTGTATCTCCGATCTGACCCCTAGCCTGGGAATCTCCATATGCTACAGGTGAGGCCCTAAAAAGGACAAAAGACAAAAAAAAAAAAACCCCAAAAAAACAAACTAAACTGAATACAGAAGTTCCTGCCATGGTGCAGTGGATTAAGAATCCAACTGTAGCAGCTCAGGTAGCTGTCAAGTTGTGGGTTTGATCCCTGGCCTGGCACAGTGGGTTAAAGGATATGGCATTGCCACAGATGAGGCTTGGATTTAATCCCTAGCCTGGGAATTTACATATGCCAGAGGTGTGGCCATAAAACAAACAAAAAACTAAATCTAGAACTACCATGTGATCCAGGAATCCCACTCCTTGACACATATCCAGAGAAACTATTATTTGAAAAGATACACACACCTCAGTGTTCCTTGCACCACTATTTACAATAGCCAAGACATGGGAAGCAACCTAAATGTTCATCAACAGAGGAATGGATAAAGAAGATGTGGTACATACATATATGATGAACTATTAGACATAAAAAATGAAATAACGCCATTTACAGCAACATGGATGGACCTAGAAATTATCATACTAATTGAAGTAAGTTAGAGAAAGATATAATATGTGATCACTAATATGTGGAATCTAACAAAAAGTGATACAAAAGAACTTATGAAACAGCCTTGAAGATTTTGTAACCAAAGATATTGTTACCAAAGGGGAAATGTGAGGTAGGAGCGATAAATTAGTGGGTTGGGATTGATATATATACACTACTATATATAAAATAGGTAACAAGGCCCTACTGTGTAGCACAAGGTAATCTACTCAATACTGCGTAATAACCTATATAGGAAGGTAATCTGAAAAGAAACAGATATATGTATAACTGATTTACTTTGCTGTAGCTGAGTATCTATCACTATCACTTCCTAAGTCAACTGTACCCCAGTAAAATTTATTTTAAAGAACAAAGAAGGAAAAATAATATCATAGAATGCTGTCTCCAAAAAGGTTGCATATCAGAAGTTTCAAGAACAGCTGGTTTTTGGAATCTTACCAGGAACAGAACAGTACTGAAAATGTGTTCTGCAAAGCCTGAGCAGTAGTTCATCTATAATTGAAGACAGAAATTCAAGTAAGCAGCTGGTAAAGATGTTAGTGGAAGTGATTAGGGTTAGACCAAATTGAAGAAAGCCCTTTTTTCAGTTCATGAAGATTTGTTAAAGTGTAAGGCTCACTCAGTATGATTCATTATAAGGACCGATAAATAGAGAAGAAAAAATAACCATTCCAAGATTCCAAAGGAATGATTCTAAGCAAGATTGCAAGTAAATTTCCCTTCACAAGTCTGAGGATGGTGACATGTAGAGGGCTCTGGGGACCTGTTTCATGAACAGGTATGGTATATATGTAAAATAGGGCTTATTAGGGAGTCCTCTACATAAAAGCATACATAAAGCACACAAGATCCTGTGAGCTCTCATTATCCCGTAGAGAATCATGTTTAAAATGAGCATAAATAGACTAGAAGTACCAGTAGAGAGGACTCCACATGTTTAGAGGAAAGGAGAACTAGCAATATGTAAGTGACTGTGTAATGGAACTTTTAAGCTAAGGAAATGTCCTGGTTGAAAAAATGGAGCCTGCCACTATATCTCAATAACAAGAATTAGCCTGTACCTATGTTGAATTTATTTGCTAATAAGTCAGCACTTTGCCAAGAGCCAAATGGGACAAGAGTTTCTGAATTCCTCCTCAGACGATTTTGGCAAAAAATGCAGGAAAGATATAAAAAAAGGTAGTTGGGCAGTTTATTTCTAAGGTTAGATTGGTCACAGACACAATTTGTCATAAGCTAAAACAGTATCTTAATTTTATTGATTTTGGGAGTTGCCATTGTGACTCAGTGGATATGAACCCCACTAGCACCAATGATGCTGGTTCAATCCTTTGCCTTGCTTAGTGGTTTAAGGATCCTGCATTGCCATGAACTGTGGCGTAAGTCACATACACAGCTTGGATCCTGAGCTGCTGTGGCTGTGGTGTAGGCCGGCAGCTGCAGCTCGCATTTGACGGACCCCTAGCCTGGGAACTTCCATATGCCACAGGTGAAGTCCTAAAAATGTAAATTAAAAAAAAAATAAAGTTTTACTGATTTTGGAATTTGTGGATTCTGAGTTAAAAGTTTCATTATTCTGGGAGTTCCCGTCGTGGCGCAGTGGTTAACGAATCCAACTAGGAACCATGAGGTTGCGGGTTCGGTCCCTGGCCTTGCTCAGTGGGTTAACGATCCGGCGTTGCCGTGAGCTGTGGTGTAGGTTGCAGACACGGCTCGGATCCCGCGTTTCTGTGGCTCTGGTGTAGGCTGGTGGCTACAGCTCTGATTCAACCCCTAGCCTGCCCTGGGGAACCTCCATATGCGGCAGGAGCGGCCCAAGAAATAGCAACAACAACAACAACAACAAAGTTTCATTATTCTTTAATTAAAAGGGGAAAAATTGTTTCTGTGCAGAAGAGCCGTCATTTATTTCGTACAAATTTGAATACCTCCTATATTTGAGAGACTGTTGGGCACCGGAAACTCATTAAAAATACATAGCCTACGTGTAAGATTTAAGTATTTTGCAAATAGAAGTAATCTTTGGTAATGGGAATGTTTATGAAAGGAACCACCCAATATCCATTGGTGGGATACTTCAGGAGCATTTATTGAAGGAGGTAATAACAAATAGAGTTTTGAATTACCAGAGTTTTTGAGCTAGTAAGATAAATATCACACTTTAAGTCATTGGAACAGTGAATGAAAAATCTTGGGGTGACACTATTATGCACTTAAATAGCTTTTTCACCTCACTTCCACTTAGAAATTTCTGGTAAAACTGTATGTTTGTCCTTTTTGGGTGAACACACTACTTTTAAAAAAGTAAACTTTAAAGTATGACAAAAAGAAAAGTCTACAAATTCTAAGTATGTGTCTCAGTGAATTTTTGCAAAAAAGAACATGGCCATGTAGGCAGCATACTTCACTCTACTACCTCAGAAACACCCTTTGACCTTTTGCCCAGTGGTTATCACCCTGTCGCAAGGAAGGTCATTAACCTAACTTCTAACACCAGAGGTTAATTTATGCCCATTGTTAAATTTTTTATAAATAGCATACATTCTTTCCTGCAGCATTATGTTTGTGAAATTCATCAGTGTTACTGTTGCATGGAGATAGATTTTTTTTTTCCTCTTGTATACTTTATTTTTTGATTTTATTTTATTTTTTTTTTAATTTTATTTTCCCACTGTACAGCAAGGGGGTCAGGTTATCCTTACATGTATACATTACAATTACATTTTTCCCCCAGCCTTTCTTCTGTTGCAACATGAGTATCTAGACAAAGTTCTCAGTGCTATTCAGCAGGATCTCCTTGTAAATCTATTCTAAGTTGTGTCTGATAAGCCCAAGCTCCCGATCCCTCCCACTCCCTCCCCCTCCCATCAGGCAGCCACAAGTCTCTTCTCTAAGTCCATGATTTTCTTTTCTAAGGAGATGTTCATTTGTGCTGGATATTAGATTCCAGTTATGAGTGATATCATATGGTATTTGTCTTTGTCTTTCTGGCTCATTTCACTCAGTATGAGATTCTCTAGTTCCATCCATGTTGCTGCAAATGGCATTATGTCATTCTTTTTTATGGCTGAGTAGTATTCCATTGTGTATATATACCACCTCTTCCGAATCCAATCCTCTGTCAATGGACATTTGGGTTGTTTCCATGTCCTGGCTATTGTGAATAGTGCTGCAATGAACATGCGGGTGCATGTGTCTCTTTTAAGTAGAGTTTTGTCCGGATAGATGCCCAAGAGTGGGATTGTGGGGTCATATGGAAGTTCTATGTATAGATTTCTAAGGTATCTCCAAACTGTTCTCCATAGTGGCTGTACCAGTTTACATTCCCACCAGCAGTGCAGGAGGGTTCCCTTTTCTCCACAGCCCCTCCAGCACTTGTTATTTGTGGATTTATTAATGATGGCCATTCTGACTGGTGTGAGGTGATATCTCGTGGTAGTTTTGATTTGCATTTCTCTTATAATCAGCGATGTTGAGCATTTTTTCATGTGTTTGTTGGCCAGGAGATAGATTTTGTACGTTTTCAGTAATTTTTAATATTCTATTGTGTGAATAGAATACAATGCATATATTTTTTTCTCTTGTAAATAGCCTTTTGGGTTGTTTTTTACTTTGCAACTATTTTGATGACTCTTGTTTTGACTATTCTTGTATATACCTATGTCTTTTGGTACCCACAGACACCTGGGTGGTTCAGTTGTTAAATCACAGAGTATATTTGTGATGAACTTTAATAGCAGTTGACAAGGAGTTTTCTAAAGTGGTTGTGCTGATTTATAGTTTACACTCTTCTGACAGTATGTAAGAGTTCCAGCTCTCCTAAATCTTCACCAGTACTTGGTATTGTCCTTTTTATTTTAGACATTCAGTAGGTGAGCAACAGTAACATTTTAAGTTTGTTTAATGTCTGGGGAAGTTGCTGTCTTTTCATATTTTTATTGGCCATCTACTTTTGTGACTTACCTGTTTACTTCCTTTCCTATTTTTTTTTCCAAATGGGCTGCCTGCCTGCCTTTTTCATATGAATTAGTATATATGCTATATATACATAAACTATTCTGAGTTTTTGATCCATCCTCTACATTATAAATATTTTCTCTCACACTGTGGCTTACCTTTTTACTTTAATTATTTTTAAGTGAATAACATTAATGTTGTTCAGTTTACCTTTTTTTCTCCATTTATGACTAGTATTCCTTGTGTTATATTTCAGAAATCTTTACCTGACACCTGGCCATGAAGATCATCTTCTGTGCTTTCTTCTATTTCACCTATCATGTTTTAGATCTGCTGTTCATTTTGAATTTGTTTTTGTGTGTGGCCTCAGGTGTAGGGATCAAAATTTTTTATTTTTCAGATGGATATTCAGTTGACCCAGTGCAAATTATTGCACAAACCATCCCAAGAAAACAAACAAAGAAAACTTATTGGAATTCAGATTTTTTTTCCCCCCTTTGGATATATGAATTGATTTAGGGAGAACTGAAAACTTGTAATCTATGAATATGTTCCTTCCTCCATCCATCCCTCCCTCCCTTTCCTCCCTTTCCTCCCTCACTCATTCCCTTCTTTTCCTTTCTTCCCCCCAACCCTTCCACAGAGCGTCAGAGTGACCAGCTCAGTCCTTCCCTTCTCACTGGTATATTAGCCCCTAGAGTCTTCCATTTTGTGTCTTCAACCCCCCAGGACAAAAGCTCTGTCTCTCAGTAGCAACCCATTGCCCCAAAGGACTAGATACTATACCCAGAATCAGTAAATACCTGCAGGGCAAAGGCAGCTGCAGAGCACCATCTCTCATTCCTCTAGAGTCTTGGCATCTTCAGTACTTCCCACTTTAGCAGCTTTCTCATGTATTTGGTGTATTCCAGTCTGTTTTTATAGTTTATCTCAGTGAGTTCTTTGATCTTCTACCGGTTATTCCATCTTATTTAGAGACGGACATCCTCTTATACTTTAAAAAAAATTAAAAAAAAGTAAATTTTTAAAAAATACAGAGAAAAATATTCACTTACATTTATTATCCAGAACTAACATATGTCAGTTCTTACATATTTGCTGTCTCCATTTATAGAGGCACTGGATTTTGTGGGCTAGCCCTTTAGTCTTATTCTTTTTCTTTATAGTCATTGCAACACTGGAGTAAAATGACAATTTAAAAATAAAATTTATGTTTATTTTGCCTGATACTGAAATATGTTTATTAATACTGATATTTTAAGTTTTAAATTTTATAATATTTAAAATAAAATGAAATAAAATATTTAATATGTTTCAAGTACCAAAATTTAAAACCTGTTGCAGGAGTTCCCTTTGTTGACGAACCTGACTAGGATCCATGAGGATGCAGGTTTGATTCCTGGCCTTGCTCGAGGGGTTAAGGATCCAGCATTGCTGTGAGCTGTGGTGTAGGTCACAGACGTAGCTTGGATCCTGTGTTGCTGTGGCTGTGTGGTAGGCCGGCAGCTGTAGCTCCAATTCAACCCCTAGCCTGGGAACTTCCATATGCCAAGGGTGCGGCCCTAAAAAGCAAAATAAATAAATAAAAAATAAAGTCTGTTGCAAAACAAAGATTCTGATTTAGTAATCAAAGTAATAGAAGAATTCTTAGTAATCCAAGTAATGGTGGCTTTGTAAATCCTAACTCTCTGAACATAATTTCTTCAAAAATAAATACTGAAAAACAAAAAGAGCAAATAGAATTACATAAAACTTACAACCTTGGCACAACTAGAAGGCAAAAAATGTCCAAATTCACATTACCTCCAAGTGGAAAATTATTAGCAAGTCACAGTATACTGTTGAACTTATACTGCAAGTCTTTGAAGTGAGCAAGGGTACTTCAGGAAAAAGTATGTGGAAATGAGAACAGGAGACCATGTAGGTATCTTGAGATTGATTTGAGATCACTACCAAGAAGAGGAAGTCTACTGTTAAGTACAGAAATTTTGAAAAATATTCTTTGTAGATCATAAGAGACCACAGGTAAAGAAAGGACTTAAAATGTATGGTGCTCAAGGAAGTATGTAGTCTTGATAAAGCAACTGCTTGAGGAGAAAGAGGGTAAAAAGGAAGGCAAAAGTACTCTTTGGAAAATGCTAGTTGAATGGAAATGAAGAGAAGAGATAGATACAAATCCTTCAAATCCTGCAAAGGATATATTTACCAAAGGACACAACACTCCTCTCCCCACTACCGATATCTTCCATTAAAGAGACTATTCTTAATTCCTTTAAAAGGAGAGATGCTATTGAACTAAGAATATTTTAAACCACCCTCCACTGTTGTTTCTTTCCATAGAAATTCAGTGCTATAAATAGTCTTCTCCTGTGCAAACTATTGTAAAGAAGAAAACAAAATGATATTCAGATTATTTAGGTGATGAGGTTGTTTCCCCCCCAAACAATGAAAAAGTAGGAAAAAGCTTATATGACTTTCCAAGCTGGAATAAATTTCCTTAAACAAATATTTAGGAATATTACAGACAAAAAAAATCATGGTTAAGAATTTTGAAATACTCTGAAAGAAAGTGGATTTTTAGAAAAAGCATAACTGAAACAAATGATTAAACTCCAGAAGGAAAAAAGATAAAGTCATATCAAAACAAAGACTAAATTATGCAGTGATTAGGGAATAATAGATTCAAATGAAATCTTATTATTAATTGAAAGGAGGTAGGGAAAAATCTAAATGAATGAAAATGAGACAAGTAATTTCAGAAGGTTAGAGAGAAGTTGGTTGAAAAAGGATATGGATAAAGAAGGTCCAACTTATGTATAATTGCAGTCCCTAAAGAAGTAAAACAAAACCTTAGAACCAGAACTAATATTTTTAATTAAAGTTTTCATAAAGAAGAGAAAACAAGATGTCAAGGATTAGGTGGAAATGCAGAGATGAACCTTGATACATATCCTACTGAAATGATTAGATTTTAAGATAAGGAAAAAATCCTCAGGGCTTCTAGGTATAAACAACCACACATTTATAAGTACAGAGAATTAGACTGATACTAACTTTTGCAAAATGAATAGATAATAAAATAGAGCAGCATTTTTTAAAAATGCGAGGGAAAAGTCTGAAGCAAGGATTTCATTTGCAGTCAAGCTGTATTCAACTACAAAAGTTATAAAAACAAGTTTTAAACATACTAGAGTTCAGGGAGTTTTGTGCTTGCGAACTATTATTGTACAGTGTAGTGGTGGATAAGCTTCATACAACTGAGAGATGCCTCAGGAAACTAAGGCCAAAAGGTCCATGACCAACATTTAATATACCTAATTATAGATTTGAGCCTAAAGCAACATGGGGGCAAGGGTGGATGAATAATATGTCATATTTATTATATATGACTTTATTTTGACAAAATAGAAATAATGCAACTGAGACATGATAGAAAGGAGAGAGAAAGAGGAAAGTAGAACACGCACACTGGTTATTGTTTAGGCAATAAGTGAGAGTTAAAGAATGTCATTAAGATTTGACAGACCAAATAGTGACTACAAAGGTATCCACTAGAACAAAAATGCTAATCTTCCTTAAATTTCTTCTAAAGGAGCAAAGAAAACACATTATTTTTAGAGAGGAGAAATAGGAAATACACATAATGTGTATAACTTAAATATTTATTAAAATATTAAAGTGACAATGAAATCTCCAAGTGTTATCAATCAAATTGTTACCATCCCAGGCCCTTGGCCTCCTTAATCAGTAGAAATTGGTAAGAGGCCAGACAGGAAGATTGAGGCAAGACTTTATTGGGGCCACTGCTGTAGCAGTGGAGAGGGAAAACACAAGAGGTTCTCTTGCTCACTCCCTGAGAAGGGAGGTGAGCTGTTTCCTTATATGGAATAATCATTACTAGTTAGTAACATGCATATTAAATGAGATTTTTATTTTGCACTTTTCATACTAGCAAAAAAAGTAACATTTATATGAAAAAATTATGAAATTATTTAAGGGAGTATCTTAGAACTATGCTACTGAACTTAGAGACATATCTACAAAGTGCGGTTAAATGAGGAAAATAAAGAGTATTGATAGAGGCCCTGTTTTGTAAAATGCTGACAAGATCCCTTACATGCGTATGTATACCTGTAAATGTGTATATGGTTATATGGTCTTGCCCAAAAATGTGGAATGAAAGATACTAAATTGAAAATAAGGCTTAAGGGGTTTATGTTGGTGCAGGGGAAAATAAAGGGGCAGGCAAAACACATTATATGCATTAAGGACTTTTTTAAAAGATTAAATAATGATGAGATTTAAAAACTATTAGGAAAAACTATTAGAAAAAAACTTGTTGTAAAGTGTGTTCCACAGAGAAGGAAAATAACAACGTTCCTAAGGTGGAAAGTGGCTGGTGGTTAAGGAAAACACGCACATGCATGCATGCTCTCACTCATTCATGCACCATCATGCACCAGTGCAGCATAGTGGGTGTAACAGAGAATGATAAGAAATAAGATCAGGAGTTCCCCTTGTGGCTCAGTGGTTAACAAATCTGACTAGGATCCATGAGGTTGTGGGTTCGATCTCTGGCCTCGCTCAGTGGGTTAAGGATCCAGCGTTGCCATGAGCTGTGGTGTAGGTCGCAGTTGCAGCTCAGATCCCGTTGCTGTGGCTCTGGTGTAGGCTGGTGGCTATACCTCTGATTAGACCCCTAGCCTGGGAACCTCCATATGCCATGGGAGCAGCCCTAGAAAAGGCAAAAAGACAAAAAAAAAGAAAAAAAGAAATAAGGTCAGATAGTTTGAGGCCAGATCGTTTATTTTGTTTTCTTAATGAGTTTGGTTATTACTTTCAGTGCAGTGAATAACTCTTAAATTCCCACTTACCCATTTTGATTTATGTTTCAGATATAATTACTCTGGCAGGTATGTGGCAAATAAGTATACTGTAGGGTGCAGTAAGTAAAGCAGGAAATCTAGTAAGATGATTATATAAATAATATACATGAGAAATTATGTATCTTTACCTAGAGTGGTAGTGGCATAGATAGAAGTAAATAGATTTGGGATATGTTTTGGAGGTGGAGCTAACTCAGTTTGCTGAAGGATTGGGTAGGGTAGATTATTGTGATAAGAAAGATCAAGGCTCACTCTTAGATATCATATGGTTGTATTTGAATGAGTGATGGTGCCATTTGCTGAAATGGAGAAGACTATGGAGATAGTGTATTTGTTGGTTTTAAAATCATGAAGCTGGATACAGTTACCTGGCAAGGACTGTGAGGGAAATGGAGAAGGGAGCCCACATCTAAAGCCCACAGACACTTCAGTATGTGGAGGTTGAGCAAAGGAAGAGGGTATCACTCTAAAGGCTGAAAGGAAGCAGCAGGAAGTAGGAGGAAAACCAGGACAGTGTCGTTACATAAACAACTGAAAATAAATGAAGAGTGAGACTATGGTCAGCTTTGTCAAATGCTGCTGAGATATATAGTAGGATATGAAAGAAAAACTGACCCTTAACTTTAATCACATAAATTGAAAGTCACCGATGATGATATTGACAGGTCTTAGTGGATTGTGGCGACTAGAAGTCTGCAGTAGGTTGAGAAGAGAACAAGTGGTGAGAATTGGGAGACAATAACTGTAGACATTTCTTTAAAACATTTTTGCTGTGAGAAATGGCGTAAAGAGGGTGACAAGACAGGTGGTAATTGGAGGGGCAGCATGGAGTCAAAGGAAGTCCTAAAGTATGTTTATAAAATCTTTGATTTGACAGGTAGGAAGGAAACCATGATGGGGGAAGAAAGTGAAGCATGTGGAAAGAATAGGAACAGAGATATCAGTAATAACAGCAGAGAAGGGGGAGTGTGTAAAAGTACAGATTAAGCCTTTGAACTGATAGATTTAGTGATGGGAAGTGATATAGATGCTGTTTATTTCTATTTTCTCAGTAGTTTGAGGCAGGTTACCAGTGGAGAGAGGATTTGAGAGAGAGGAGGTAGGAAGTAGCTGACTTGGAGAATGGGCTAATGAGACAAACAAGCCAAGTTAATACTGTCAAACAGTGTTAAGTGTTAGCTTGGATTTAATGTCATCACTTTTAGAAACACCTGGGGGGGGGTGTGCACTTATGTTCTCAGTAATTGTTAGCTCCTTGCATAAAGATCAAAGGATAAATGGGCGTGTGTGTGTGTGTCTGTGTGTGTGTGTGTATGGGGGGTGGGTGTCAGTACTTGGTTGGGGCTGTGCTAGGCAAGTATGTCAGTGAGAGAAGGACAAAAAAGTTGTGTTTTTGTGAGGGAGTGAAAAATAGTGATGGACTGTGGAATCTAAAGAGAAGAAAGGGCATGAGAATATGTAGATGGTAACAGTGGTGAAGTAAATCGATTGGAAGACTTGATGAAGGTTAAAGACTTTCTGGAGTGATAATACAAAATAGAGCTGGGTATGAGGCAGTCAGAATGGAATGTGTGAAATTGAGATTTTGAAGCTAATGTGATTAATCGATGATGGCAGAGTTAAGATATGACAATAGGTAGTGCTTGACATGGGGTGATGGCTTATCATTTGAAGGTTGGGAGACAAAGGAACTGAGAGACCAAGGTATTTGAGTTTTTTACACAGATGCTGAAGTCACCAGAGATAAGAGCAAGATAAGCAAGAGAAGCAGTTATGTGGTACTGACTGGTGCATGAGCAAGAGTAACCAGAGGGTCACTACAAGGAGCATTATTGGGTGGTATAAACTTCATGACTTGAGCTTCAAAATATCTGGAGTTTTTAGAGGAGAAAGGAAAATTGAGAGAATGGGGAGCAAAAAGGACTTATCTTCCAGGCCCTTGAGTATAGGAAAGGTAATAGTAAAAAACAAACAAATTAGTCTGTATATGAGAGGGCTTCAGAAGGTGACAGGTTTCAGTTGGAAAAAAAAAAAATTCCAGGAAGAATTTGAGGACATTGGGGTATTTGGTGATCTAGACTCTGAATATCAGTGGGTGCAATAGAAGGGCTTAGGAAGGAGAAGAAATATAAGTTAGACTAGTGGATGTACTTAGTTGTTCAAGGAGTAAAGTCTGAATGATGATGGATTATTTGAGGTGGGATTTGGGTTTTCTGGTGCCATTTTAAGCTGAATGATAAGGGGCCATTGGCCAGTTGTTTCCTTCTCTGGTTCTTTGCTCCCCAAAGTGGAGTGGCAGCCAAGGATGAAGAAAGCTGCCTCAGGAGGTTGCTTTATCAGAGCCCTTGGAGATGTAAGATATATGTAGGACTGGATTCCTTTGGCATATCAGAGAGGAAGAGACTTATGGAGAATGAAGCTAGGAACTTTTTTCATCTTTGAAATTAGACTTGGTATTAAAAGAAGACTCTTCTTCAGGTAACCTATATTCAAGTAGTACTATTAATGCTTTTAATAAAAAATACACTTTTTTTTTTGGATTGTCTAGGTCACTTTTACAAAGAGAAAGTTTGGACTAATGAAGAAAGCCTATGAACTTAGTGTGCTCTGTGACTGTGAAATAGCACTCATCATTTTCAACAGCTCTAACAAACTGTTTCAGTATGCCAGCACTGATATGGACAAAGTTCTTCTCAAGTATACAGAATATAATGAACCTCACGAGAGCAGAACCAACTCGGATATTGTTGAGGTAACACATATACCTAGTAATGCCTGAATTGCTGATGATAATTAAATCTTCATTTAGTTAACTTTAACTGTTAGATTGCTTTTTATATCCAAAATAGAAATCAGTTATAGATACATATTTTCTCTGAATTGTTTCTTAGAAGGATATAATTATTGTTGTAGGATGACTTATTTATGTTTTAAACATATCCTAATTAGGGATAAAATAATAAACTAGGTTGTTGTACTATGTACCTCAGCATAATCTAACATTTCGTCTATGATTACTTATTTTGTATCGGTTTTTAAATTAATATTATAAGAGACTATATCACTTTGGATAGTATGAAGTTAGAGTTTTAATGTCTTAATCATTTCATTATCTCAATGACTACCCACAAGTTTGAACTCTAATGAAATGGAAGAAAGTGATCTTAAACTAGAGCTTAGTTGTGGGGGTAGGGTGGTCTCATTTTTTAAAATCTGTTGCCTTTTGGTATCTCTCATGGTTCTACCAGCCTAATTAGTGAAAATAAAGCAAAGGAGTTTCTTAGGATGATTTCTGTCTATTTAGAAAGTGTTTTAAAACAAAACCTTCAAAAAGGAGAACCAATATACTTTCCCCTTTAATTCTTTTTGGTTACAGAAATCTTCTTATCAAAGATAACTTTCTGTGTATATTTCTAATAGTATTTTAAATTAGTTTCTTATTTACTTTTATCTCTTATTTATAGAGGTTTTGTTTTATTATTCGAAGTGGATTTTTTTTCTCCTTCAAAAAGCCTACTTTGACTTAATTTTGTAATATTAGAAAACTATTTCAGTAAATTAGAGATTTCCTTGGTTAAATAAATTACTGAAAGAAACCATGTGAAATGATGCAGAACTAACCATAAAAGAAGAAATGAAATCCCAGTTTAGATTTTATTTGAAAAAAAATTAGTATCGTAATTTCATAAGATAAAGATATTTTATTGTACAGGAATCTTAATTTATTTGCCTTTACAAATTAGTTTTGGAATGTTATAGTTTTGGAAATGCATTTAAAATTTTCTTATGTTTTTCTGCCTTAGCCATTGCTTTTTGGACAGTGATAGATTGTTACTGAAAAAAAAAAATTCCGCTACTTATATTTAAAAAAACCTTTTTTATTTAGCAATTAATCAGTTGTTTAAAATGAAAAGTAAAAGTATACTATAATTAGAACTACACCTCCTCTGTTGCTTGATTTATCCATTATATTATTTAAGTGGCCCACTGCCACGAACCTCCCCTGGAGAGTTTATGCAGCTTTTGATCTCGCCTTTGTTGATCACTTCAGTTAAACTCCATTGTTGCATCTTTCGCCAGCCTCCTTGATGTAGTTATGTTTTTATCAACTATAAATTATTTTATATAATTTAATTTTAGGGTATTTTTTTCACTTATGTGCAATATAAACTGTTCAGTGGACTCTTTCCCTGTTATATATCATAATGCATTTTGAATTATGATTGTGTAAATTAGGGGATCTTCATTTGGGTAAACTTCATAAGAGACTTCATTACTGGATTTCCTTGAAATAGAGAGTATCCCTGGTGTTTAGTTTAAAATGACATCTTACTTTAAAAACCTCTATGTCTTATCAAAAGCTCCACTGTCTTAAGTCAAACAAAGAAATAGAGTTGACTTTAATGTGTCAACAAATAGATATTCAAGCTAGTTTCATTATAAAAGGCAACCACCTCCTTAACCCTAACTACTCTGCTCTTTCATTGCAGCAGTTGTTGTTCTTGGCCCCCGGAAGTTGAGGGTGCTTCGCACAGCCTAAAGCTTACTTCCTTAGAGAATGTGAAGATAATAGTGTGATTTAATCCTCACAGAATTTTCAAACTACCTCAGTCTTCATCTCTGTTGTGGTCAGCAGTCAAAGTGTAAGAGAGTAAATCCCAAACATTTTTTAGCAGTATCCTATGTTATAGTTTGCCTCAGTATGAAGGAAAACTTTTGCAGTTCAGTTATCAATTGGCTTCTTGATGTTTTATTTTTTAATTGAATTTCTTAGATATAAGTGAACATGAATTTTACCAATAGCTCTCTATGAAGTTCTGAATTATATAAATACAATGGACAAAAGACATGTTGGATTATGAGAGATTTAATTTGTTGTGGTAGGATGAAATTGTAAGGCTTGATTTACCTTTTGTTACTGTCTTAACTGAGTTAATCTTTATGACAAGACAGAAGTTACCCTTGTAAGATATTCTTTCCTCCACATGTAAAGGTGATGGAACTACATCCTCACTAGTAGTGCATACATACCTGTGTTCTTTTTATTGGTTGTGATAATGGCTTTAGACTAATGCAGCTTCTGAGATTGTGGTGAATTAAACTAAGTTAACAGGATAACAGTAATGACAAATACTTATATAGAGCTTCCAACGGGCCTCTTCCTAAGTGCTTTACAAATATCTTATTTAAGGATATTTTTAGAACAGCATTTTAAGTATTTTTTTCCTTTTACATAGAGTTTCCTTGTAATAATTGGAAGCAAACTTTGACATCCACTAGTTCATTTGACAAAATATTTGAGGGTCTCCTGTGTGCAAAGTGATGTCAGATTTCTAATTCAAGCCACAAGACTGCTTTGTCTACTTACAGTTTTGTAAATCATTGAGATATACTTTTACCAACTGAAGATTTTCTATCTATAAACTTCCAACAAGTTGATGTGTGGTTCTGGACTCTTTGACTGTCTCATGAGGCTAAGTAGATCAGCAGTAAATGGAGGCATGAGCAGCCATAAATGATCTGCTTTAGAGTATTTCCTTATGCAGTATGATCAACAGTGAAACTAACTGAAAACTTCGTTAATAACTTTCAAAAGGCCTCTAACCTGAATTCACCTATTTCCTCTTGCATATATGTTAGTCTTTAAAATCAGCAGGATTTTACCTTGCCCCATATTATTAAAATACCCTTTGACAGAGTCTCGAGTATATTAAAATGGAGTCTTCTGTAGATGTATTTTTATTCTATTGTATCCTACACACAGGCCCTTTGGGTTGTACCATGATGAGGAGGAAGATGGGTGCCCTGACCTATTAACCACAACTGCATAGTCTACAGCGTAATGTTGCAGATATTTCATGCCTGTGGAATTAGATCTAGTGTAATTTCTGAGGGCAGTGTAAAATAAATGTAATATAGTAAAAGTAGAAGTCATTTGTATTTGAATATTGTGATGATAAACAGAGAAAAACATGATGCTCTCCTTTCTATTTTTTGTTTAAAGTTGAGGCTGTTTTTATTATTTTATTTTATTTTAGTCTTTTTAGGGCCACACCCATGGCACATGGAGGTTCCCAGGCTAGGGGTTGAATTGGAGCTATAGCTGCTGGCCTACGCCACAACCACAGCAACTCTAGATCCAAGCCACATCTGTGACCTACACCACAGCTCACTGCAATGCAGGATCCTTAACCCCCTGAGCGAAGCCAGGGGTCGAACCCACATCCTCATGGATGTTAGTTGGGTTCCCTAACTCCTGAGCCATGACGGGAACTCTTCCTTTCCGTTTTGACCACAGATGTGAGGAACACATCTACAGAGTGGTGCTCTGTCCTTGCTTTTCATTATTTCATATTATTCATATTTTAACACTAGTCTCTTAAAATTTTAATCAGTTTAACATTTTAATCATAGTTTTAATCAGTTTAACAGTTTGATCATAGATTTTTTTTGTTCATCAGTAGAAGTTATATATTTTGCATTCAGGTATTTTAAATTAAGGTCTTCAGTGTCTTGTATGTATATCTCCTATGCTGAGAAAGGTAAATACATAAGAATGGTACCTTACACATTGGTAGACTAGGAGATTATCATCGAGCTAAACTTTGTAAGAGACTTCATAACTGGATTTCTTTGAAATGGGGATTATCACTGCTGAGTTAATATAACATTTTATTTGAAAATGTTTGTACTGCTTTCAGGAATATGTTCCTTATAAAAATGAATTTGACTACTTTATTTCCTATAGTTCCATAGGAAACATGAAAGATAACATATTGTATCTTTTCATGTTGGTAAGCATTGCCACAAAGAAAGGCGGCCAATTTTTGTTTGGTCCTAAAAAAAGTAGTAATTTAATTGAAATGTATGAATAAAATGTTATAGCCCCCAAACTTTCTTTTTAGTAAATTAAGATTTAAAAACATGTTATGTGATTTTATATGAACATTAGATATATCTGAGAGTATTATAAACTAGAAATGAAAATCTCCAATCTGATTAGTTGCCATTTTTCATTCATGTGTGTGTATAAATTGAATTTATAAATAAAAGCCTAGAACCAGTAGAACAAATTTGCATCAAAATAAAAATTATGCTAAAGGCATGAAGTGAGGATGTTTGCAGCTGCTACACAACAAATACCTGAAATTACTTTTGTATCCACTCTTTTTCTTTCACTTTGCAGTAATATTTGAAACATTAAATATTTCTACTCATAACATATTTAAAAGAGCTATGACTTGATAGCATTGGAGAAAATTCAGTAAATGGCTTATGTGGTGATTCACATCAGTGTGCTGTCATTTAAGGGTATAAATACAAGAGGCATGGCCATTTCTCTCTCTTGTTAATATCTTGTGAAATGTTCCCAAATAGAGGAATTTTCTTCACCACAGGAATGCTACAGTACTTAAATTTTTTTTTTCACTTGCGCTATGTCATTTGATCTTCATATCTAAGGTAAGCTTTTTCAGAAGCAGATATTGAGACTAAGTTTAAATGACTTGCCCAGAGTTGTGTAGCAATTTAGTGGGAGAACTGGGATTAGAACCTGGGTCTTTGATGTAGCGCCTCCCTTTGCTCCTCCATTTATGGAACCCATTGGAGCCCTGGAGCACATTTCACCATACATAGACAAGATTTTATACATATATCAGTAATGTATACTATGTAGTAGACTTGAATAAATTTTCCTCAATAGTTAACAGAAAATTAGGTAATTGCAGTAAGAATAAAATATAGCATTTATCAAGTACTTAATATGACCCTGGGCTCTTCCAAGGGCTTTTATTTATATTATCTTACTATCTTATTGAGCTCTAATTGTCCCATTTCACTTTTGAGGAAATTGAGGCACAGTGGTAAACAAAGATAATTTGAATTCTAAAAGAAGAGAAAAAACCTGCTTTTTTGTAAGAAGAGAAAACCTGCTTTTTTGTTTGTTTTTTGTCTTTTTAGGGCCACACCCACAGCATATGGAGGTTCCCAGGCTAGGGGTCGAATCAGAGCTGTAGCTGCAGGCCTATGCCGCAGCCACAACTCAGAATCCGAGCTGCATCTTTAACCTACACCACAGCTCAGGGCAACACCAGATCCTTAACCCACTGAGCAAGGCCAGGGATCGAACCCACAACCTCATGGTTCCTAGTCGGATTCGTTAACCACTGAGCCACGACGGGAACTCCAAAACCTGCTTTTTTGAGTCTTAATAGTTCTTCCCTGTTTTCAGAGTACAAAGGAATTTGGAATAATATCTTAAAGAAAAAGGAGATAGGGAACCAAAGAAGATGCGTCTATCAATTATTAAATAAAAACAACTTGTAGTAACAAGTGATCATGCCAGGAGTATATTATTTAAAATCAGTGGTTCTCTAAATGTGCTGCCCTTACCAGCAGTATCAGTATCACCAGAGAACTTGTTAGAAATCTAAGTTCTTGGGCCTCACCTCAGATCTACTGAATCAGAAACTTTTGAGATGAGGCCTAAATGATCTTGTACTAACTTGAATTAACTTGTCCTAAATGTAGTGAGACTAAAAGCTTCAAGTTAATATGTAGTCTCCTGTCAGTAGTTAACTAGCTTTTAAAATATTTTTATCCCTAAGACTGTCCTTTGAAATAATTTCAACAGTGAGCAAGCACAAATTGTAACTTTTAAGACCTTCCAAAAAGTAATTCAAAATATTATGCTGATATTGATGTGAATTGTAAAGTAGGAAACACGTTTTTAATGGGTTACATTTTGATTAAATTCTATATGGTTTATAAGTGCTCTTTTGTGTGTATTTATAGGATCAGGTGGGGGATGTGTGGGGAGATGGACTCTGGTTCCTCAGTTGAGCAGGAAAGAAAGATAAATGACTTGTCTCCTGAGGTCATCTAGTTACAAAACTGGAGGTGTGATTATATTTAGGTTTTCTGACAGCATCACTGTGTCCTTTGAGCCTTTTTGAGCCAATCAGTTTTTTCTCTCCATGTTACAGATGAGGAACGGAACAGACAGGGAGTGTTTAAGAGGCTTGCCTAATGTTTTACAGGGCTACAGTGGAGCGGCAGGGAAGGGAAAAAATAATGAGACATCTGAAGACAAGACAAAGCTTCCCTCCACCTCCAGTCCCCTGCCCTGCTCTTTTATTCCTAACAGAGCCTGAAGCAGCAGGATGGTGATTCACAGGGTGAGGCACGCAATCCTCATGGCCCCCCTCCTCCTCCCACATGTCCTGCACCATCACCTCACACAGCAATCACCGTAGCTCTTGCAATTTCAGTTGTACTATTTTCATTTGCTATGTATTTGAATATTATTATTTATCATACACTTACTGATTTTCATTTATGTGCTTTTTATAAGGAACTATGCATTTCTGCGTGTAATTCTTATTTCTTGAGGTCAGGCTTTTCTCCATCAGTGGTTGATGCTTTTGGTATGTAAACAGGGGTTCATGTGTGAAAAGGGTGAGATATATACATATATATATGTATGTATATGTATATATCTCATCTCTGTAATGCACTTCTGGCGACTATTGACAAATACCTTTGTTTGCTTTTTGTGTCCCTCTGTGTCATGGATTGAGTGTTTTAGTACTTACAATCAGGTAGATTGTTGTTTTCTCTTGGGAAGTTCTTTGATATAATATAAACAAACTTTTGACCAGTGAGGAAAGGAAGGTGCAGAGGATTGTGAGGGTGGTCAGAGAAAATGTCCTCTAGAGGTGACCCCATCACCTGAGTCCTTTTAAGGATAGTATTGGAGAGAGGACAGGGCTTAGAAAAAAGATGTTGTAGGTCAGGGAGTACAGTTTATGTAGAGAGTAGGAAATGAGATATAACATAGTTATTTTACTGATTAAAATCAGCTAAATACAGCTGTAGTGTAGTGTGAAGAGTGGAAATAGCTAAGACCTAGGAAGTAAACCAGATCCCAGAGATGTTCAGTGCCCTTGACATTCTCCTAAAAGTTTGGGTACATGCTGAAAGAGCCTAACAGAATACCTGCCTGGGTTTTACTGACTCTCTTGCACTTCCCAAGCTATAAATTCTCTTAGAACTACATTTTAATTTTTTTTGGAAAGAGTTTGAAGAGAAGTGAGGAGGAAAGGGTAAACGTATTTGAAGGAAATGCATTATTTCTTTGTTGTCTAATTAATTGCACTGATATTTATCATACTGGGTGAGAGACATTATGCTACACACTGGGAATATGGTGGTAACTGCCCATATTCCTTCTGTTTTCCTAACAAGATTATGTGTGCTATTTTATTATCTTACCTCAAAAGTCCCTTCATTGGATACACTTCAGTATTGATTTAAGTCATTTAGAATCCCAAGATTTTGATGTTTACCACCAGATTAACCATTCAGCCTATAAATATACTATCACTAGAGATAGAAGCTAATTTAGAGCTAAAGGTATAGGGTGCTTACCATATTTAATGATGTTATGGGTATGCCTGGAAAATGAGGTATAGCTGTAGTCTGAGTGGTATTATGATTGCTCTATAGGTTGCTAATACAGACATATAGTTTTTTTTTTTTTTAATTTGGCTACTCAAAGACATAATCTGAAATTAAGGAGATAACTACGTAGTTTTAAAAAAATTTTTGAAGTTATTTTTGCAACTTGGTCCTGAGAGGAATTCATTTTGGGGATCTAAAGTCTAAAGAAAGAGAGATCTTCTTGGCTAGATAGTCATAACTGTCCTTTTCAGTTGACAATTTGCAGTCAGTGCTGTACCTGTAAACAATTCTGAATACATTCTAATTATCTAGGGTTTTTGTTTTATAGGTTGATTCAAAACTTTTAACATATGCTTTAATCCTTGTGTATCCTAAGGCTATTCTATAAAGAATGTTACTGTATGTGAGGGTACATTATTCAGATAATATTTCTCGTAATTTTTATTTTAGTTCATTAACAGTAAAACAGAAGAAGTTAAACTTTTAATACTTTTTTTTTAATGTTACTGATTTTTAGAACTTAGTAAACTAGATGCTTGAGTCTTTACAAAAGTATGAAAGTTTGATTATTCATATTGGAATTTACCTCTTGTAATTCAATGGAGAATATTTTTCTGTCATACCTTGGTTCTATAGAAATTTTCTTTTCATATAACTGTTAGTTATTTTGGTAATTCCTGGGATTGCATTGTTATTTCTAGAGTCTGTCTTGAAAACATCAAAAATGTTTATGTTCTGCAAAAAGAACTTAGAAATAAATATCAACTAGTATTTGTACAGGAATTTTTTTTAAGTTTTATTGAAGTATAGTTAATGTACAATGTTGTGATAATGCTGTACAATGAAGTGATTCAGTTATACACACATCCATTCTTTTTAGTTTCTTTTCCCATATAGATTATCACAGAATATTGGGTAGAGCTCCCTGTGCTTACAGCAGGTCCTTGTTGGCTAGTCATTCCATATACCACAGTGTGCATACGCCAATGCCAATCCCCAGTCCACCCTCACCCCCTGTGCCATGTGACCCATTTGGTAACCATAAGGTTGTCCTCAAAGTGCATGATACTGTTTCTATTATGCAAATGAGTTCATTTGTATCCTTTTTTAGCTTCCACATATGTGATATATGATGTTTGTCTTTCACTGTCTAATTAACTTCACCTAGTATGATAATCTATAGGTCCATCCATGTTGCTGCAGATGGCATTATTTCATTCTTTATTATGGCTGAATAATATTCCATTGTATGTATGTACCACATCTTTATCCATTCCTCTGTCAGTAGACTTTTAGGTTGCTTGCATGACCTGGCTTTTGTAAATACTGCTGCAGTAAACATTAGGTGCATGTATGTGTCTTTTTGAATTTTGGTTTTCTCCAGATAGATGCCCAGGATTGGGGTTGCTGGGATATATGGTAGTTCTATTTTTAGTTTTTTTGTGGAAACTCCATACTGTTTTCTATAGCGGTTGTACCGATTTACCTTTCCACAAACAGTGTAAGAGAGTTCCATTTTCTCTGTACCCTCTCCAGCATTTATAGTTTGTAGACTTTCTGATGATGGCCCTTCTGGCTGGTGTAAGGTGGTACCTCATGGTAGTTTTGATTTGCATCTTTCTAGTAATTAGTGGTGTTCAGCATCTTTTCATGTGTGTTTTAGCTATCTGTATGTCTTCTTTGGAGAACTGTCTGTTTAGATCTTCTGCCCCTTTTTTGATGGGGTTGTTTGATTTTTTGGTATTGAACTGCAGGATATGTTTATGTAATTTGGAGATTAATTACTTGTCAGTCACTTCATTTGCAGATATTTTCTCTCATTTGGGGATTGTCTTTATTTTGTTTATGGTTTCTTTCGCTGTGCAAAGGTTTTATGTTTAATTAGGTCCCATTTATTTATTTTTGTTTTTATTTTCATTAGTCTAGGAAGTAGATCAGAAAAGATATTGCTGCTGTTTGTGTCAGAGAGCATTCTGCCTATTTTCCTCTTAGAGTTCTGTGGTATTCAGCCTTATATTTAGGTCTCTAATTGATTTTTTTTCTTTTTATGGCCACATCTGTGGCTAATGGAAGTTTCCAGGCCAGGGGTCGAATTGAAGCAGCAGCTACAGGCCTACACTATAGCCACAGCAACAGCTGGATCTGAGCTGCATCTGTGACCCATGCCACAGCTTGCAGCAACACTGGATCCTTAACCCACTGAGTGAGGCCTTGGATCAAACCTGAATTCTCACAGACACTGCTGTATCAGGTTCTTAACCTGCTGAATCACAGCTGAAACATTTAATCCATTTTGAGTTTATTTTTATGAATGGTGTTAGTGAGTGTTCTAATTTCATTCTTTTACATGTAGCTGTCCAGTTTTTCCAGCACCACTTATGGAAGAGGCTTTCTTTTCTCTACTGTATATTCTTGTCTCCTTTATCATGGATTAGTTGACCATAGGTTCTTGGGTTATTTCTGTGCTTTCTATCCTGTTCCATCGATCTCTAGTTCTGTTTTTATGACATAACCATACTGTTTTGATGACTGTAACTTTGTAGTATAGCCTGAAGCCAGGGAGCCTGATTCCTCCAGCTCCATTTTTTTTTTCTTAAGATTGCTTTGGCTGTTTGGGGTCTTTGGTGTTTCCACCAAATTTGTTTTTACAAGTCTAAAAGTTTTTTTATCCCAGTTCTGTGAAAAATGTCATTGGTAATTTGATAGAGATTGCATTGAATCAGTAGATTGCCTTGGTATAGTGTAGTCATTTTGACAGTGTTGATTCTTCCAGTCCAAGTACATGGTATATCTTTCCATCTGTTTGTGTCGTCTTTGATTTCCTTCATTAGCATCTTATACTTTTCAGAATACAGGTCTTTTGTCTCTGTAGGTAGGTTTATTCCTAGGTATTTTTTTTCTTTTTGATGTGATGGTAAATGGGATTGTTTCCCTAATTACTCTTTCTGATTTTTCATTGTTAGTGTATAGAAATGCATTAGATTTCTGTTTATTAATTTTCTATCTTGCAACTTTGCCAAATCCATTGATGAGCTGTAACAGTTTTCTGGTAGTGTCTTTTGGATTTTCTATGTATAATACCATGTCATCTGCAAACAGTGATAGTTTTACTTCTTCCTTTCCTTATTGGATTCCTTTTATTTCTTTTTCCACTCTGATTGCCATGGCTAGGACTTCCAAAACTATGTTGAATAAAAGTGAGAGTGGACATTGTATCGTTCCTGATCTTAGCAGGATGTTTTTTAGCTTTTCACTTTTAAGAATGATATTAGCTGGGTGTGTGTCATATATTGCCTTCATTATGTTGAGGCACGTTCCCTTTATGCCCACTATTTCAGAAATAGGTGTTGAATTCTGTCAAAAGCTTTTTCTTTGTCTGTCGGGAGATCCTATGGTTTTTATTCTTCATCTTGTTAATGTGGTGTATCACACTGATTGATTTGTGGATATTGAAAAATCCTTGCATCCCTGTGATAAATCACACTTGATCAGGGTGTATGAATCTTTTACTATATTGTTAGATTCAGTTTGCTAGTGTTTTGTTGAGGATTTTTGCATCAGTATTCATCAGTGATATTAGCTTGTAGTTTTCTTTTTGTGTGCTATCTTTGTCCAGTTTTGGTATTAGGGTAGTGGTACCATAGAATGTGGTCTCATAGAATGTTTGGGAGTATTCCTTCATCTGAAACTTTTTTGCAATAGTTTCAGAAGGGTGGGTGTTAACTATTCTCTAAATTTTTTGTAGAATTCACCTGTGAAGCCATCTGATCCTGGACTTCTGTTTGTTGGAAGTTTTTAAATTACAGTTTCAGTTTCAGTACTTGTGACTGGTTTGTTTATCTTTTCTATTTCTTCCTGATTTTAGTCTTCCTAAAAATTTGTCCATTTTTTCTAGGTTGTCCATTTTATTGGCATATAGTTGCTGTAGTAGTCTTTTATGATCCTTTGTATTTCTGTGATGTCCATTGTAACTTCTCCTTTTTCATTTCTAATTTTATTGATTTGAATCCTCTATCTCTTTTTCGTGATGAATCTGGCTAAGGATTTATCAACACTGCTGATCTTTTCAAAAAGAACCAGCTTTTAGTTTCCTTGGTTTATTTTTTATTTTCTTCTCTATTTCATTGATTTCTGCTCTGATCTTTATTATTCCTCTCCTAGTACCAACTTTGGGTTTTGTTGCTTTAAGTGTAATGTTAGGTTGTTTATTTGAGATTTTTCTTATTTCCTTGGGTAAGCTTGTGTTGCTCTAGACTTCCCTCTTAGAACTGCTTTTGCTGCATCCCAGGGATTTTGAATTGTTGTGTCTTAGTTGTCATTTTTCTCTAGGTATTTCTTATTTCCTCTTTGATTTCTTTAGTGGTCCATTGGTTGTTTAGTAGCATATTGTTTAATGTCCATGTGTTTGTGTTTTTTGTGCAGGTTTGGTGTTTTTTTTTTTTTTTTGTCGTTGATTTCTGGTCTTAGTCTGTCATGGTTGGAAAAGATGCTTGATATAATTTCAGTTTTAAATTTACCAAGGCTTGATTTGTGGCCCAGAATGTTATCTATCTGATATAATGTTCTGTATGCTCTTGAAAAGAATGTGTATTCTGCTGCTTTTGTGTACAGTGTTCTATAAATATCTATTAGGTCCATCTGATCTAATGCAGCATTTGGGGCCTATGTTCCCTTGTTGATTTTCTGTCTGGATGATCTGTTCATGGCTGTAAGTGGGGTGTTAAAGTCCCCCACTATTATTACGTTATTGTCAATTTCTCCTTTTATGGCTTTTAGCAGTTGCCTTATATATTGAGGTGCTTCCATTTTGGGTGCATATATATTTACAATTGTTATGTATTATTCTTGGATTGATCTTTTGATCATTATGTAATGTTCTTTGTCTCTTGTAAACGTCTTTATTTTAAAGTCTATTGTGCTTGATATGAGTGTTGAATATCAAGCATCCTTTTGATTTTTGTATGCATGGATTATCTTCTTCCATCTTCTTACTTTCAGACTGTATATGTTCCTAGAACTGAAGTGGGTCTCTTGTAGAGAGCATATGTATATGTTCCTTGTGTTTGTATCCATTCAGCCCTTCTGTGTCTTTTGGTTGGAGCTTTTTATTCTTTTACATTTAAGGCAGTTATTGATGTGTATGTTCTTATTGCCATTTTGTTAATTGCTTTAGATTTGCTTTCGTTGGTTGTTTTGTGTTTTTGGTTTTTTTAGCTTTTTTAAGTGGATTTTTTATTTTGGTTATTGTGTTTTTCATTTCTACTTGTGTAAGTTTTAGATCTATTTCCTTGTTAAACATTTCTTGTAATTTATATAATGTTTAAGGAAATGTTTGTATGATTGATTTATGAATGTTTTGCCTAGGAGATTTATGGTATCATGTCTTATGTTTACATCTTTAAGCCATTTTGAGTTTATTTTTGTGCATAGTGTGAGGGTGTGTTCTACTTTCATTGATTTGCATGTGGCTGTCCAGTTTTCCCAGCACCACTTGCTAAAGAGACTGTATTTTTCCCATTTTATATTCTTGTCTCCTTTGTCAAAGCTGAATTTTGACCATAAGTGTCTGGGTTTATTTCTGGTTTCTCTATTCTGTTTCATTGGTCTGTATGTCATAGGTAATTTGATAGGGATCACGTTAGATCTGTAGATTGCTTTGTGTAGTATAACAACCATTTTAACAGTATTATTTCTTCTAGTCCATAGAATATTTCTCCATTTCTTTGGATCCTCTTTAATTTCCTTTATTAATGCTTTATAGTTCTCAGTGTTATAAGTCTTTCATCTTGGTCAGGTTTATTTCTAGGTATTTTATACATCATACTTTTTCTTAATTGAGGTATTAAAAAATTTAAGAGTACATCATTTGTGAAAAGGAAATTTTTATAATTTGGCCATAATGTGAATATGATAAAAGTCATTTTATAAATAATCTGTTCAATATTATCTCCTTTAATACAGTATTTTAAATTAAAATATTTTTCCTTAAAAGCAGTTCATTTATCTTGCAAAAGTGACTAAATGACCAAATTATTGTGAAAAGGAGTTTATGTGTTAATAAAAGGTTTGGAGGGCGTTCCCTTTGTGGCTCAGTGGAAATGATCTGACTAGTATCCATGAAGATGCAGGTTTGATCCCTGGCCCCGCTCAGTGGGTCAAGGCTCAGTATTGCTGTGAGCTGTGGTGTAGGTCACAGCTGCAGCTTAGATCTGGTGTGGCTGTGGCTGTGGCTAGTGGCTACAGCTCCTATTTGACCCCTAACTTGGGAACTTCCATATGCTGTGGTGCGGCCCTAAAAAGACTAAAAAAAAAAAAACAAAAACAAAACAAAACAAAAAAACCAAAAAAAAAACCCCAAAACAAAAAACCCTCTGTCTAGTTTATTACTTCATTTAATTGATAAGGAAGCTGGGGTCCAAACAAAGTAAAGGACTTGTCCAGGGTCATATCAGTACAAAATGACAAACCAAGACAAATAATATTGTCTTGAAGATCTTGGGTCTTGCTCAGAAGGACTGTGGATGGATCCTTGGAGGCAAAGACTTTGTTAAAGAGTGTTAGTATTCTTCCCAGTCGCTCTTCGCAGGTCTATCACATAGCTTAATAATCTAAAAAACTGAGCTAAAAGCAGTGTTGCTCAGTGTTAATTCGTTATGATACCCTTAAAAATCTGTTAAATTTTACCCAAAGCTAGTAGGCACAAAAGCATACATTATGTTTAAGTGGAAATAAAGCTCAAGATGGAAGAGGATGTGATTTTCTTCACTCTGTAACACCAGAAGTGATGCCTTTATTTCCATATCTCACTTTCTTCCAAATCTTTTCCCAGTATATATTACTTCTAACTTACAGAAGTAAACAGACTTTAAAAGAAAAAAGGACATATGTTTCTGGTGTAATGCAATTTATGAATCCTAAAAAATGTCATAGACTGCAGAACCTCTGCAACTTTGTGTTTTAAACACCAACACAAACTAAAAAATAGTCAAAAACATAGTTTCAATTCTTCAGTGAGGCCTCTTAGTGTAGCTACTGGCTTCCACTGTGGGTATAGTAAATTTACAAAATAATTACATAAATGGAGATGCTGGCAACACTTGAATTAGGATGGAGATACTAGGTCTTAGGACAGTACATATGGCAATGTAGCAATGAGCCATGGGGGTAAGGGACTACCATTAAAGTGGCATGAGAACCAGCAACAAGGCTGTGTACTACTCTGAAGGCCTCATTTTAAATTTCCATATAGAGCTTTATTTTTTCTTGCTGAAGCTTGTAAGGCTGTTTCCTCTTTCCTGGTTCCCGTTTCCTAGGAAAAATCACCAGTGAACCAAAGTGACTTATTATACTGACATCATTTTCTATTTGTCAGTTTCATATAATAATCTGCATTCCAGAATATATTATAGTAGAGCAGGCTATTGTTCAGTCATAGAAGGGTTTTTTTTTTCTCCCTTAATGTCATGTTCATTAGCTTATGTTATCTGAATAAATGGCTGCTATATAAAATAAAATTTTTCAGACAGAAGAAGTCGTATTCTTTTTCTAGTTTCTTTTGTGGTATAAAGAAAGTTGCTTTCCTAGATTCTATTGGCTTTTGCTTCATATAGTTCTGTTCATCGGTAGTCTTAACATATATGGATATGGGACTCAATAGGTATAAATTCCAATGTGATGATTATTTACATTGTTTATTGTAGTAAACATTTCTGAAGTTTTTAGTAACCTGTATAAATGATAAATGCTTTCACACTGCTAGGTATCTTTATAAATCATTGCCCCAGATATCTTTCATTATCATGTGAAATTGAATGCTCAGTGAGGCAACTTTGTATTACTAGTGTTATAGATATATCTGAGATTAAATTTGTCTTCCTTTTATTAATATGTAATTCACAGACCATAAAATTCACCATTTTAGATTATACAGTTCATTGGGGTATAGAACATTTCACAAGTTTGTGTAACCACAGACACTAATTCCAGAACATTTTAATCAATCCAAAAAGAAACTTGGTACCCACTAACAATCACTCCCCCCCACCACCCCCGCCACATCCTGGCAGCCTCTAATATACGTTATGTGTTTATGGATTTGCCTGTTCTGGCAAAATTATACAATTTGTTTTGGCAGAATTATACAATATGTTTTCTTTTGTAACTGGTTTCTTTGATTCAGCAGAATGTTTTAAAGGTTCATTCATATTGTAGCATGTATTAGTACTTCATTCCATGGCTAAGTAATATTTCCTTGTATGGATATACCACATTTTTTTATCCATTCATCAGTTGAGGAACATTGGATGGATTCTACTTTTTTTTTTTTTTTTAAAGTCCAAGAACTACACTTTATTTTTTTATTTTTTATTTTTTTTTTGTCTTTTTGCGATTTCTTTGGGCCGCTCCTGTGGCATATGGAGGTTCCCAGGCTAGGGGTCGAATCGGAGCTGTAGCCACTGGCCTACGCCAGAGCCACAGCAACACGGGATCCGAGCCGCATCTGCAACCTACACCATAGCTCACGGCAACGCCGGATCGTTAACCCACTGAGCAAGGGCAGGGACCGAACCCGCAACCTCATGGTTCCTAGTTGGATTCGTTAACCACTGTGCCACGATGGGAACTCCTGGATTCTACTTTTTGACTGTTGTGAAAATGCACCAATCGAGCTTGTGTACATTTTTGTATGGAAGTAGTTTCAATTTCTTGGGTTTCTCACCACAAGTGAAATTTGCTGGTAGCTCCATGTTTCTTTTGGGGGAAGTTGGTGGTGGTACTCTGTGGGAAATGTGGAATTCTCTTTTACATTTAACTTTAAAAAAAAAATCATTAAAAAACAATTTTAAGGAAGTCATTAGAAAATATTTGGGGGTTCCCACTGTGGCACAGGGGGTTAAGAATGTGACTGTAGAAGCTTGTGCTGCAGAGGTGCTGGTTTGATCCCTAGTCTGACACAGTGGATTAAAGGATCTGTCATTGCCACAACTGTGGCTCAGTATCAATCCCTAGCTGAGGAACGTCCATATGCTGTGGGTGTGGCCATTTAATAAAGAGGAAGGAAGGAAAAGAAGGGAAATGAAGAAAAATACTTGACTCATTTGTTCCTTAAAATGTTGATTTTTTTGTTTGTTTTTTAATTTCAGTAATATTGGGCCAAGTTATCTCTTGGACCAATTCTTCAGTTAGGGACAACTAAAAATGCTAAAAGAATTGTACAAAAACTGTGTTCTGCCATCAAAGAATTGTTAAGGAATATGCCAGGTCAAAATCTAGGAAAAGGTTAGACCTAAAAGATAAAGAATGTTTAAAGCTCTGGCTACCCTGAATCACTTGCCCATCTATATAAAAGAGTTGAAAAACTAAGCGTCAGATTTTAGTGGATTCAGAGGCAAAGGGACAGTTATTATTTCTCAGTTTCTGAGTCTAATAGACTGAGAACTATCAGGTTCCCAGGCTAGGGGTCAAATCGGAGCTGTAGCCGATGGGATGTCAGGAAGAGGGAATCCCACTGCCTTTTCCTTACTTGAAAGGATTGCAAGGAAAGTTCTTTTGTACTGAACAGATGGGGCAAAGGGAAGAAGAAAAGTAAGAAAACTTATCTCTAAGAGGTTGTAAAATAAGTACCAGCATTGTGCAGATTCGCAGGCAAAGTCGTATAACACAAGAAGTCCAAGAAAATTAGTGCCCTAGTTACCTGGATAAAACAAAAATATAGCCTTTTTGAAGAAATGCACCTTATTGTAGGCATGAAAAATCTTCAAGTAAGGTTTTGAAGCCATTGAGCATCCATCATACAGAGATGACCAAACATAAAAGAAAACAAGGCACCAGTAAGCAAACTGCAGCAAGAAATTACAGAAAGTGACATGTAAATATTTCAGATACTATTTTTATTATGCATAGATTATAAGCAATTTCACTTTCTGTGTTTTAATTTCTTAAAAGCATGCAAATATCTGCATGAATTAGGAAATTATAAAAGAAGTGATAGAGCAGGCTTGAAAATAATAAAATACTTCTAGAAACAAAAAAGAAACACAGTAGCCAAAACTAAAAAATCAGTAGACATATTGGAGGTAAATTTGACACAGCTAAAGAGAGAATTTGTGAACTGAAAGATAGAAGAAATTATCTAGAATTCAGCACAAAGTGATGAAAAGGTGGAAGATACCCAGATAAGTTTTTTTTTCTTTTTATTTTATTACTCGAATGAATTTATCACATCTGTATTTGTATAATGATCATAACAATCCAGTTTCACAGGATTTCCATCCCATAACCTAAGCACATCCCCCCGCCCCCCAAACTGTCTCCTCCAGAGACCGTAAGTTTTTCAATGTCTGTGAGTCAGCATTTGTTCTGCAAAGAAGTTCAGTCTGTCCTTTTTTCAGATTCCACATGTCAGTGAAAGCATTTGATGTTGGTGTCTCATTGTATGGCTGACTTCACTTAGCATGATAATTTCTAGGTCCATCCATGTTGCTAAAAATGCTGTTATTTCTTTCCTTTCAATGGCTTGAGTAATATTCCATTGTGTATATGTACCACATCTTCTGGATCCACTCCTCTGTCAATGGACATTTAGGTTGTTTCCATGTCTTGGATATTGCAGAGGGTGCTGCAATGAACATTAGCGTACATGTGTCTTTGCAAGTCATGGTTTTCTCTGGATAAATGCCCAGGAGTGGGATTGCTGGATCAAATGGTAGTTTTATGTTTAGTTTTCTGAGGAATCTCCAACTGCTTTCCACAGTGGTTGCACCAATTTACAATCCCACCAACAGTGTAAAAGGGTTCCTTTTTCTCCACACCCTCTCCAGCACGTCTTGTTTGTAGACTTTTTGATGATGGCCATTCTGGCTGGTGTAAGGTGGTACCTCAGAGTGGTTTTGATTTGCATTTCTCTAATAATGAGTGATGTTGAACATCTTTTCATGTGTTTTTTGGCCATCCATATGTCTTCTTTGGAGAATTGTCTGTTTAGATCTTCTGCCCATTTTTTGATGGGGTTGTGTGTGTGTTTTTTTTTTTTTTGGAATTGAGCAGTAGGAGGTGTTAATAAATTTTGGAGATGAATCCCTTGTCAGTTGATTCACTTGCAAAGATTTTCTCCCATTCTGTGGGTTGTCTTTTTGTGTTGTTTAGGGTTTCCTTTGCTGTGCAGAAACTTTGAAGTTTGATTAGGTCCCATTTGTTTATTTTTGTTTCTATTGTCAATACTCTTAAGAGGTGGATCTGAGAAGATGTTGCTGTTGTTTATGTCAAAGAGGGTTTGGCCTATGTTCTCCTCTAAGAGTTTTGTAGAGTCTGGTCTTATATCTATGCCTTTAATCCATTTTGAGTTTATTTTTGTGTATGGTGTTAGGGAGTGTTCTCATTTCATTCTTTTCCATGTGGCTGTCTAGTTTTCCCAGCACCACGTATTGAACAAGCTGTCCTTTCTCCATTGTATATTCTTGGCTCCTTTGTCATAGATGAGTTGGCTGTAGGTGCATGGGTTTAATTCTGGGCTTTCTATCCTGTTCCACTGATCTGTATTTCTGTCTTTGTGCCAATACCATACGGGTTTCATTGACTGTTGCTTTGTAGTATAGTCTGAAGTCAGAGACCCTGATTCCTCCAGCTCCATTTTTCTTTTTCAGGATGTCTTTGGCTATTCTGGGTCTTTTGTGCTTCCAAGTAAACTTTAGAATATTTTGTTTAAGTTCTGCGAAAAATGTCCTTGGTAATTTGATAGGGATTGCATTGAATCTGTAGATTGCCTTAGGTAGTATAGTCATTTTGATAATATTAAAACTCTTCCAATCCACGAGCATGGTATATCTTTCCATCTATTTGTGTCATCTTTGATTTCTTTCATCAGTGGCTTATAGTTTTCAGAGTACAGGTCTTTTGTCTCTTTAGGTAGGTTTATTCCTAGGTATTTTATTCTTTTGGATGGGATGGTAAATGAGATTACTTCCCTAATTTCTCTTTCTGCTCTTTCATTGTTAGTGTATAGAAATGCCGTCAATTTCTGTGTATTAATTTTGTATCCTGCGACTTTGCCAAATTCATGGATGAGCTCTAACAGTTTTCTGGTAGAGTCTTTAGGATCCTCTAGGTATAGTATCATGTCCTCTGCAAATAGTGATAGTTTTACTTCTTCTTTTCCAATTTGGATTCCTTTTATCTCTTTTACTTCTCTGATTGCCGTGGCTATGACTTCCAAAACTATGTTGAATAGTGGTGGCGAGAGCAGACATCCTTGTCTTGTTCTTTATCTCATTGGGAATTCTTTCACCTTTTCACCATTGAGAATGATGTTCACTGTGGGTTTGTCATATATGGCCTTTATTATGTTGAGGTAGTTTCCTGCTTTGCCCACTTTCTGAAGGGTTTTTATCGGAAATGGGTGTTGGATTTTGTCAAAGGCTTTTTCCGCATCTATTGAGAGGATCATATGGTTTTTATTCTTCAGTTTGTTACTGTGGTGTTTCACACTGATAGATTTGTGGATATTGAAGAACCCTTGCATCCCTGGGATAAATCCCACTTGATCATGATGTACAATCCTTTTAATGTATTATTGGATGCGGTTTGCTAGTATTTTGTTGAGGATTTTTGCATCGATGTTCATCAGTGAAATTGGCCTGTAGTTTTCTTTTTTGTGATATCTTTGTCTGGTTTTGGTATGAGGGTGATGGTAGCTTCATAATATGAGTTTGGGAGTATCCCTTCCTCTGCAATTTTTTGAAATAGTTTCAGAAGGATAGGTGTTAGCACTTCTCTAAATGTTTGATAGAATTTGCCTGTGAAGCCATCTGGTCCTGGACTTTTGTTTGTTGGAATTTTAAAATCACATTTTCAATTTCAGTTCTTGTGATTGGTCCATTCATCTTTTCTATTTCATCTTGGTTTAGTCTTGGAAGATTGTACTTTTCTAAGAATTTGTCCATTTCTTCCAGGTTTTCTGTTTTATTTATTTAGTTGCATATAGTAGTCTCTTACGATCCTTTGTATTTCTGTGATGTTAGTTGTTGCTTCTTCTTTTTCATTGCTAATTTTATTGAGTCCTCTCTTTTTTGCTTGATAAGTCTGGCTAAGGGTTTATCAATTTTGTTGATCTTTTCAAAGAACCAGTTTTTTGTTTCATTGATCTTTTCTATGGTTTTCTTCATTTCTATTTCATTGATTTCTGCTCTGATCTTTATGATTTCTTTCCTTCTACTAACTTTAGGTCTTGTCTGTTCTTCACTCTCGAGCTGCTTTAAATGTAAAGGTAGCTTTTTTTTGTCTTTTTTTTTATTTGAGCTTTTTCTTGTTTCCTGAGGTGGGCTTGTATTCCTGAAACTTTCCTCTTAGAATGGCTTTGCTGCATCCCATAGGTTTTGGAGTGTCCAGTTTATTTCCAATGTCTTGCATCATCTTCAGCATCAACAATCTAAAGTCTTTTTCCTGGAGGCTGAGAATCTCCTCCTGGCTTAGCTGATTTTCTGGGGTTTTCCCTTTCTCCCTTATCTGAGTTATAGTTCTCTTGTCTTTTCATTTTGATAGGTTTTTGGTGTGGTGACCTTTTTTACAGATAATAGAGTTGTAGCCTCTCTTACTTTGGGTGTCTGCCATCCTTGTGGTATGGGGGCTTGGTGTAGGCTTCCTGCTGGGAGGGGCTGATACCTGCCCACTGATAGGTGGAGCTGATTCTAATCCCTCTGGTGGGTGGGGCTTAGTCTCTGGATGGGATTAGAGGCAGCTGTGTGCCTGAGGCGTCTTTAGGTTGCCTGTTTACTGAGGGGCAGGGCTTGATCCCCCCTGGATTGTTGTTTGCCCTGGGGCTTCTCAGTGCTGACTGATGGGTGGGGCCAGACTTTCCCAAAATGGCCACCTCCAGAGAAAGGCATGCTGCTGAATATTCCTGAGAGCTTTGCTTTCAGTTTCCTTCCCTCACAACAAGCCACATTCACCCCTGTTTTCCCAGGATGTCCTCCAAGAACTGCAGTCAGATTTGACCCAGATTCCTATGGAGACCTTGCTCTGTCCTGGGACCCAGTGCACGTGAATGTCCGTGTGCGCCTTTTAAGAATGGGGTCTCTGTTTACCCCAGTCCTGTGGAGCTCCTGTGCACAAGCCCCACTGGCCTTCAATGCCAGATGCTCCAGGGGCTCTTTCTCCCCAGTGCCAGATCCCCACCCTTGACAGTTTGATGTGTGGCTCAGAACTCTCACTCCTATAGGTGAGTCTCTGTGAACCAGTTAGTTTCCAGTCTATGGGGCTTCCCACCCAGGAGGTATGGGGGTTGTTCATATTGTGAAATCGCCCCTTCGGACCTCTTGATATGACCTCCTCTTTTTCTTCTGAAGTAAGTTATCTTTTTTAAGGTTTCTGGTCCATTAGGTTGAAGATTGCTTAGCATTTAGTTGTGAATTTTGTTGTTTTTAGGAGAGAATTTGAGCTCCAGTCCTTCTATTCTGCCATCTTATTCCCATCCTACCCAGAGAAGTTGAGAGAAAAGGAGGACTGGTTAGAAATTCTAGCCTATATTAATTGGTATTCCAGGAGAGAAAAGAGAGAGAATGGGGCAGAGGCTGTATTTGAAGAGATAATGACAGAATTTTCAAAGATCAGTGAGAGTCCACAGTCCTCAGATTTAAGAAGCCCAACAAATCCCAGGCAGAATTAAAAACTTTTAAATCTATATATAGACATATCATAGTGGAACTGCAGAAAACAAAAGACATAGAGAAAAACAGATTATCTTCAAAGGAGAGCTGATCAGTTCTAAACAATAGCAAATGAAATCTGTAGTTGGTGAAATGTTATTCTAAATGTAGTAGCGAAAGGAAAATTGAAATCCAACCTACAATTGTATATCTAGAGAAAGTATCTTCAAAAGCGCAAAACACCTGTGTATCAACTTTGCAATTAAAACATCTCAGGCTTTTGAAGAAGGGGTCTGAACCAAGTAAGTGACTGCTGTGGTAATAAAGCAGTCTTCCAGGGAAGATCATATGACAAGCTTTGTGTGGACCATGGCCTGTGTCTCTTTTATTAGAATATCAGAACTTAGGGTGCTGTCAATAAGTTTTTTGGATTAAAGAAAAAAAAAAGGATAAAGTAAATGAAGTCATTTGTACAGTTTAAACACACACACATACAAGAGGATAGTGAAGAACCAAGAGCCAGGGCTTTTGAAGATGTACTTTCCTGACCTCAGAGTGCACTGGGAGCCAACTCAGTCAAAGTACTCATTTATATGTGGAGGTCTACAGCAGAGTTACCTTTCCCATGGGTACATTGATACTGTTGGGCTGCCTAGTATCTAGCTTCTGGGAGATGAGGCTCCCACAGTTTTGGTTTTAGCTGGCGAGGGGAGAAATATTACCATTTGCTGTGATCTTTGCCTTCAAACCTATGCATATCATAGAACTGTGTAAGACCACAAAATGCAATGAAATCATGGCCTGAATGTCACACACTTCTAACCGAAGATAAGAGTAAGATCAAGGAACATTTGGAGGAGGCTGAGGAGGGCAGTGCTTACAACCACATGTATATGAAATGTTCTCTCTTTCCAGTGGTTGAGGTGGTTCCTGATCACAACATTGTGCATTCTCTCTTTTGTTTGATGGCTGATTGATTGATGCAGTCTGAACTAACAGTGTGTGGTGTAAAGAACCCTAAACTGAACATAAGAAGACTTAGATTCTAGTCCCAGTTCTGTTACTTAATAGGGGTGAGGAATTGGATCTCTCCTGAGTTTAATCTTCTCCTCTATAAAGGTAGAAGGTGAACTAGATGATCACAAAGGTAGCACTTAGTTTTCTATTCAATAGCTATTTTTTCATATACTTTTTTGAGCATATATAATCCCAAGATCCCATTGCCTCAAAATTTTGACTCAGTTGACAAATTTCAAGGAAAATATAATTTAATAAGATGGAATCATGAAAGAGAGAAAATCTGGATGGTGTTGTTGTCAAGTTTACTACAAAGGAACTCCAAATCCACTTGGTTCTTTAGTAGTACTAGCCAATTTTTAAAAGAAGAAATAATGCCACTATTTCACAAACTCTTACAGAGAATAGAAAAAGGAACTCTCATTACATGAGGCTAGTCTAACCTTGATAACAAATTAAGGAAAGTTCTAAAAAGAAGATTCAGAAGTCAGTCTCACTGAACATAAATGCAAAACTCCTGAACATGGTATTAGTTCCCTTTTTTAGTTAAATTTTTTATCGTGGACATTGTAATTTTTACAGTGAATCCTTTTCTCCATTGCTTGGGCACACGTCTAGACTATGTCAGCCTCCCTTGCACTAGAGGGGCCGTGTGACTGAGGTGGCCAAAAGAATGCAAATAGAAGTGATAGATGCTGCTTCTGAGCCTCACGTCTGAAATACCTGCCAGCTGGGTGCAGAAATCTAGATGAGAACTCTCGAGATCTTGTATGTGGAACCACAGCATAAATGACTGGGCTCTGAATAATCTCACTCAAGGCTGAGATAAGAAACATCATCATTAGGGTTTGTATGAATAAGAAACTTTGATTGTGTTAGGCCACTGAAATTTTGTGTTTGTTAAAGCATCTAACATCACTTATGCTAAACTAATAAGAAATTAAGTGCAGCAGTGTATAAAAGGGATAATACATTATGACTAAGTTGGATTTATTCCAGGAATGCAGGGTTGACTTAACAGAGTATCCTTCTATCATGGACTGGAAGTCTCAGTTTTGTATATTTCAGTGCTACATAAATAATCCATATAGAGTCAAGGAAATGCCAGTCAAAATCCCAAGAATTTTTTTTTTAAGAATTCAACAACTGATTTTGAAATACACAGGGAAATTCAAGGGGAAAAGACACTCTGAAGAACAGCAAGGTGAGAAGCTTTGCAATATATAGAGGCAGATTTTATAGCTATAGTAATGAAGATACTGTGGCATTGGCACAAATACCAAATGCCAAATATATCAATGGAATAATAACTCAGAACATTGCACATATGTAGGTGGCTGTGGTATCACAAATCAGAGATGGAAAGAGCAAACTTTAAGCAGTGATGCTAGGACAATTGGATATATAATATATGGGAAAACTGAAAGTGAACCTACCTCTTATCTACACAAAATC
The DNA here is from genome assembly GCF_016906955.1 of Phacochoerus africanus. Lineage (NCBI taxonomy): Eukaryota > Metazoa > Chordata > Mammalia > Artiodactyla > Suidae > Phacochoerus > Phacochoerus africanus. The sequence continues at coordinate 140,358,457 of NC_062545.1, forward strand.
CACCTTCAGAAAGTTTGTAGACTTAAATATGAAAGACAAAATTATAAAGCTTTTAGAATATAATGTAGGAGAAAATCTTCCTGACTTTGAGGTAGAGAAGGATTTCTTACACAAGACATAAACATTAGCACCATAAAAGATAACTAAAGAAAAGTAATTGATAAATCTGACTTTATTAAAATTAAGAACCTATTTTTCATCCAGAGACAAGTGTTAAATATGCCACAGAATGGGAAAAAAATTATTTACAATGCATAAAATTAACAAAGGACTTATGTTGATTACAATAAAGGAATGTCTGTAAAGCAATAAGAAAAGACAACTCAATAGAAAAATTGGCAAAGTACTAAAACACTTGGCTTCATAGGAAAGAGAATCCAAATGGACAGTAGTTATGAATGTGCTACATTTGCATTTTCTTGATAATCTAGGGAATGCAAGCTAAATCTGCATTGCAGATAGAAATGTGCATTGATACAACTACTTTAAAAAACAGTTTTGCATTATATAGTATAACGATATTGTTTTGTGAACTAGCAGTTCTTCTCCTAAGAATGTATGTAGAGGAATGTGTGTAGATACGCAGTACACTATGTCTGCAACAATGTGCAAGTGCCATTTTCATAATAGCCAAAAGATTGAAGCAGCTCCAATGTCTATCTGTAGTACAGTGGATAAAGTTTTTTTTCCCATATACTATCATAGAATATTCAGTGAAAATGAACAGACTGTTACTATATGCAGCTCTATGGGTTAATATTATAACCATAAGGTTTAATGGGGCCAGACAATATATTGCATATATTCATATAATATTTAAAAATAAGCAAAGCTAAATTATATCTTAGGGATATATATAACAAAGTGAAACGCTTTGCACTGCAATATATACACTAATTTTATAGCTATTGTAATGAAGATATTGTGGCATTGGCACAAATACCAAATGCCAAATATATATATATTTGGTAAACCTATAAAGAAAGTACAGAAAGTCGTCATCACAGAGTCAGAATGGTATTACCTATAGAAGGTAGACGGGAGGATTCTGTAATTGAGGGAGTCATAGAAGGTTCTGGTTCTGGTCTATTTTTTGACCTGATTAGAAATACTGTTGTTCATTTTATAATTTTTGAATTTTATATAAATTCTGATGCACCTGTCTTTATATATATCACAGTTTAAAAAAACTAAATGTTTTCATGTGTTTTCAACGTGTCCAGGAAGAATATTAAGTATCTTTCAAACTAAAACAATTATTAAAAATGGGGAAAAGGAGAACTTTTCTCATAAAAAAATTCCAAAGTGTAATTTAAGTTCCTTGGAACTTAAAACAATCATTCCCTTATTTTACAAGCACTCATTTATACCTTTTGCTAGAGCTGACAAATTATCCATTCAGCCCATGTTTGTGGAGCTGCCCAGCTGCTTCACAGAAATGAGATTAAGGTGGGTGGTGATAGTGTGGATTGCTTTAATTGATAAGCTCCTTGTGAGCTTAAAACTATGCATATGTGCCTTTTGAGTACTTTTATTTCCATAGTTTCACTTCTAAGTGCTGTGACTGTACTGGTTTGAAATTGGATTTGCCAATTATTGTTATAAAGTTGAGCATATATTAAAGAATATTTCATTTCTTGGTTGGCAGTAGTTAAAAATGCAATCTTGTCTGACACAGGCAGCATATATAGACTTCTGGATTTAAAATTCAGTAACATATCTCAAGGTTGCAGAAAGTGCCAGTCCCCTGGGGTTTTTTTTTTTTTATCAGTTCTTATTTCAGATTCCACAGTTTAAATATTTATTTAAGTATATTTACAATGGAAAATATCCTGAATACTAGATAACTTATCTCTGTAAACAAACACCAATTATTATAGTGTGTATATATATTTTAGTGCATACACATACACATACATGTAATTTCCATGAAGAATAAATGTCTAAAAAAATTTTTTTAAGTATTTTTTTTTGGCTGATGAGAGACTCTAAGCTAAAAGAAATCTAGTTTAAATTAGCTGTTTCTGTCTAATTTATAATCCATTTTGAAATGTTTGTTTTTTAAATTTGTATAAAAGAAAACCTGGATATACTTAGAAAAAAGTCTAAGTAGCATTGTTCTTGCCTCCTCTAGTTTCTTTTCCCTATCTCCTTCCTACTCTTCCCTTATTCTGTCTCCAGTTTCACCAGCAGATTTGCTAATGTAGACTAGAAAATGAGAGGCAAGTGTTCAGGGCCCACGAAGCAGTATTTTATATAGACTTAGAATTCTGAAAGAGTTTCCTTGAACTTGAATTATAAGGTTGTAATACTTTATAAGTAGAACACATAACTTTAAATATCTTTGTTGGTGTATATACTATTTGAGTCAGTTATCTCCAGGTTTGTGACCTTTTCTGGACTCTAGGTTGTGGAGACACTAGCCAGACTTGTTTTAGGACTTATATGATTTAGGTAAGGAGACTGTTAACACATGACCCAAAGAGTTGTGACAGTTTTTTCCATCAAGGTTCTTTGATTACAAGAGATAGAAATTCATGTAAAGTAACTCAACCAAAGGGGTATTTATTGAAAGAGTATAGGCAGATGGCAGCTAAGGCAGGAAGGGATACCCGGGTTCTTTGGCCTGAAGTCAGGAACTCCAGCCAAAGGTCTACATGGTCCCTCATCTCTGCCACCAAGGCTGCTTTGCAAGATGATTCTCCTGAAGGCACAACTGATGGTCATCATGTAAAAGTAATTGATGTTCTGGGTCTGTATCTAATTAATGATTTTTGTAACCAGATCATAATTCTCAAATTTTAAAAACTTTAATTATGATAATGTAATACTTTCTCAGTAGTAGAGAAGATTTGGTGAGCTATGGACCCTTACCTCAGTGCTAATATAAATTAAAAAAAAAAAAAAAAAACTGGGTTGTTCTCTATAAATGACATGGACTTTTCCTTACTTAAGAAAAGTGTAGCTTTTGTTTTTTTTAGATTTCCAGGCTTATACTTTAGCTTCTGGGTTCAAAATAAGATCCAGAATCATAACCTTTGCCTGTTAGTTGGTTCCAGCTAACTATATATTCAGCATATAAAGTCTTCTTGCACTGCTGATTCTAATCTTTCCTATCCTAAAGCCCACTGGAAAGTATCACAGTAGCATTCAGAATATAGGCTATTATAAGTTAAACTTATATATGAAGTTGTCTTTTTATAGTTCAAAAGCAGTTAACTATCAAGATTGGATTAACCTAATATAAACTAATGTCTCTGGATTGCCTTATTACTTAAGTATATTTTAGCAAATTCACAACAAAGGATGTCTGAAGTAACTCATAGCATCCTGGTTTCTTCTTTATATTTTTTTTATTGTGCAAGTACTAATAAAATACATGTTTTATGTGTGTAGTACTTTGTCTAGACTATGAAAATGTAAAGCAATTTAGACTTCATTCTTTGATTTGAAAGTTCATAGATTAGTTGAGGATATAGGAAATACATAGAAGATAAGTCAATATAAGTTAGCATATATTAAACTAAAGTTCTATAGAGTAAGTGCTCTTAAAATTTCAGCATAAGAAGCAGTGGGGAAAGAAAGTTTCATGGAAAGACAGAGTTCAAACTAGGCTATAATGATCTACAAAATAGTCATATACATAAGAGAGAAGACAGGATTTCAAACAAGTAGGGTGATACCAGTGAAGGGATTTTTGTGACTGTTGGGATAATAATTTTGACTACTCTGGCTGGGTCAGAGGTTTCAGAAACAAAGAAACGGAGGGGGGAAAAAAAGTAAGCACTAGGCTGTTAGATGACTTAGAGTGAAGCCAAGGAATTTTGATTTTGTACTCTACATCTGTTATTTCAAGGATGTAAAATGTATAAAACTGTTGAGGTTCAGGGAGAAAATAATAGAAACTATTTTATCCTAATATATGTCTGTTCATATTTTTAAAGATTGACAATTATGCATATAATTTTTTAAATCTGTGAAATATGTTTACAGATGGAGTAGATAATCTAAAAAGCTTTGAGACTGTTGCTTTTAGATCACAGAGAGCCATTACAGATTTATTTATTTATTTATCTATTGGTCTTTTTAGGGCTGCACCTACAGCATATGGATGTTCCCAGGCCAGGGGTCAAATTGGAGCTACAACCACTGCAGTGCCAGATCTCAGCTGCATCTGTAGCCTACACCACAGCCCACAGCAACGCCAGATCCTTAGCCCGCTGGTCAAGGCCAGGGATCAAACCCGCATCCTCATGGATACTAGTCAGATTCATTTTCACTGAGCCACGACAGGAATTCCCCATTAAAGATTTAAAACAAGGGTGACAAACACAGAGCTGTGTTGAAGTGAACTGAACCTACAGCAGTTTATGGGACAGATTAGAAGAGAGGAGAAAAGTGAAAGACAAGAGTCCAGACATAAGGCAGGCAGACCTGTATGAGTGTGGTGGCAGTGGAGATAGAAATAATGATCTACAAAATCTGGAATTCCAGGAGTTAGCATTGTGGCTCAGCAGGTTAAGAACCTGATGCTGTCTCTTTGAGGATGCAGGCTTGATCCCTGGCCTCAGTGGGTTAAGGATCCAGCCTTGCCACAAGCTGTGGCATAGGCCATAGTTGTAGCTCAAATCTGGTGTAGTCATGGCTGTGGTGTAGGCCTGCAGCTGTACCTCTGATTCACCCACTGGCCCAAAAACTTCCATGTGCTTCATGTGTGGCCATAAAAAAAAAAAGAGAAAAAGAAAAAAAAATTGGAATGCCATGTTAATGCAAGGAGAGAACAAAGAGTGAACAGCAAGATGCTGGCTGTGTTGACTAGAATAGGTAAGTCCAAAGAGGAGATCTACTTACTAAAAGATAATGAGTTCCATTGTGGTTAAGTTCAAATAGAGAGGTTGGCCAGATATCCGAATGGAAATGTGCAGTAGTTACTTGGGACTGTAGGTCTTCAAAGTTTCAGTTTGGAAGAAAGTAGAATCAGTACCTGCATACAACTATAAAACCTGAGTCAAAAGTTTTAACTCATTAATTACTGAGGTAACCAGGAAAAAAAAAAATGTTACAGCTGGTTTACAGATAAATCCTAAGATTAGACAAATGCATAAGCCCATCAAGGAGGCAAAATGCATTTGCTTCATAGATGGAAAATTGATAGCTTCCATTGTGAGGAAAGAGGTCAGTTGAAACCTCCTCTAGACAGAATCTATTTACATGTCTATAAACACTAATTATTTGCATTACTATCAGCTTTCTGCAGATGAACTTCTATCTCATTGGAAGAGAGAGCAAATGAACAGAGTTGTGAAATACCTAGAAGACAGGAACAAACCACACAGAATCAGATAACCTGAGAGAATGTGTCCTAACCAGTGCAGTTTTCCATTAAAGACGTTAGCAATTATTTCTTGATCCACTTAAAATTTTTTCACAAATTGTCCTTGCATAACTAAATGTTAAAGGTAAATGTTACATAAGGATATTTGTTGTTTAAAGCCTATATAAAATTTCACAAGATCACAAAGAGAAAAGCCATTAAAATCATAATAGAATTTAACTTTATTGTGATAAGTAGAAAAAATTTGTTAAAGGTGTTTAATAGACCTCCAAAAATACAATTTCTGTTTTCTATAGAAAAAGACTGATGAAAATTACAGGTTGTGAGTTCCTGTCGTGACTCAGTGGTTAACAAATCCAACTAGGAACCATGAGGTTGTGGGTTCGATCCCTGGCCTTGCTCAGTGGCTTAAGGATCTGGCATTGCCATGAGCTGTGGTGTGGGTTGCAGACGCGGCTCAGATCTCGTGTTGCTGTGGCTCTGGCGTAGGCCAGTGGCTAAAGCTCCGATTCGACCCCTAGCCTGGGAACCTCCATATGCCATGGGAGCGGCCCAAGAAACGGCAAAAAGAAAAAAAAAGAAAAAATTATAGGTACACCAATTTTATGAATTAATGTAAATAATCTCACTAGTTAGAATCTTTAAACATGTTTGGAACACTGATTTAAAGGATGTAGAACAAGTTATAACAAATCAGCTTAACTTAATTAATTTTTTGTCACAACTGATCCCTTTAGCAATTTATAATGTATGTTTCAGAATACCATTTAAGAAAAACAACTGAGGTATATCAACTTAAATGGTATTCACTATTGATGTGAAATTACTTTGGCAGAATTGAGTTTACCCCTTAAGTTTGCCATAATAGCACTGAAAAACTGTCAAATCACTTGTGTAAGAATAAAGTCCTGTTTACTTTAGAATGGAATATTATAGTCATCAGTAATAGCTATAGAGAGGGTACAGTGTTAATACTTTTGAATTTTTTCCCACTTGAAAGTGGATTCCTCATTAATGGTGACCTTACTGACTGTTTTTTTCACTGGGCAAGTGTTTTTATTGTGGCTGACTTGAAGCACATGAAAAAACTGAAGCTAGCCTGTTTCTTATATGTCTCGCCTGGCCTTGTTAATAGATTACAGCATTCCACTTGTTAGTACCAGTGACACAGGAGAAACTTTTATAATTATGCTATGTGGTAATGATAAAGAAGACAGAAAAAGTCTTTTTATGGTAGTTGGGTCCTCAAAACAACTCTTCATGTTCTAGTGATAAGACACAAGTTGGATAGCCAACAGAAGTACATTAGCTTCTTATCTGCAGGGCTGATACAGCCTTTTAAATTCTCTCACACTGACAGGAACCCCATCTCAAGTGAAAGTTTGCAGAGCTGGAGATACCAGAGCGCTATTCTTTCTCATGAGTACAAGTAGGGTTAACCCTACTGTTGTAGAATAAAATGTTTGTGTAATTATTAAACGAATGCCATATTCTTTTTCTTCTGCAATTTAAAGAGATATACTTAGTTATTGCTGTTAGTGTAGGAACAAGACTATGAATTATCTGGTCTTAAGATATATGACTATGAGGGGAAGAGATCTAGAGGTTTCAGGCTAGAATAAATCATCTTCATGATAAAATCTGTGTGTGGGTATCTGTTTGTTCTGTGTCTAGAGCTGTGTAGGTTATAAAGGTTCATTGTGTTCCAGTATTCTTAGTGTTAACATCTTCACTGCTGATAGCAAGTTGCAGAGCTTTGGCATGCAAAACTTGATACTATGAATGGGGGACTGTTACCATGCTTTAGTGCTGAACTGCAGGACCATTTATGGCTAAGTACACACATAAAAGTTCATGCGATTACTTAGATCTACAGACTTAGAGCCATGGGGCCCATGTTGGTGAAATAGGTGTATTGTTCGCCATATGCTCATGTTTAGTGATTGTTGTGGTGGGGGTTTCAGGCATTGTGTGTGGGATTCCTAGTGCATGCCAAGCAAGTTAAGCTAACAAACATACCTATACCATGTTTCTTTACGCGTGCAAAAAAAAGAAAATTTTAAAATAGATTTCAGAAACCATGCCTTAAATCTAATATAAATAATCCTTTTTTTTTTTTTTTTTGTCTTTTGTCCCTTTAGGGCCGTACCCGTGGCACATGGAGGTTCCCAGGCTAGGGGTCTTATCTGAGCTATAGCTGCTGGCCTACCCCAGAGCCACAACAACATGGGATCCGAGCCATGTCTGCGAACTACACCACAGCTCACAGCAACACCAGATCCTTAACCCACTGAGCGAGGCCAGGGATTGAACCCACAACCTCATGGTTCCTAGTCAGATTCGTGTCCACTGTGCCATGACGGGAACTCCTAAATAATCATTTATAAATGAACTCATCTAGTCCTTGTGTATTGTTCAAACGTTTCTTAACCTAAGCAGATGGGCTTACTTGAAAGACTTTCAACTTCTCAAAGCTATCTAAGTTCTTGAACCCAGAAATTCTATTTTAAAATAGAAATCCATCAGGATTTTTTAAAATTTTAGACATTCTGGAAGTAAATTAATATTCCATAGATTGTAAGTCCTTAGTTTTTTTAATTAATTTATTTAGTCTTTTGTCCTTTTAGGGGCACACCCACAGCATATGGAAGTTCCCAGGCTAGGGGCCTAGTCACAGCTGTAGCTACTGGCCTACACCAGAGTCACAGCAATATGGGATCCAAGCTGTGTCTGTGACCTACACCATAGCTCACGGCAATGCCAGACCCTCAAACCACTGAGCAAGGCCAGGGATCAAACCCGCAACCTTATGGTTCCTAGTCGGATTCATTAACCACTGAGCCACGACGGGAACTCCTGAGCCTTTAGTTTTAAATGTGTCTTTTTAAAAATACCGGACAAGTCATTTTGTGATGATTTTAATTTTAAGGAAATTAAAAATCGGGAAACCAACTGTTCATTATATTTTTTACCCCAAAGTAAGAAGAACAAAAAAGTCAGTATTGTCCAGGGATACTTTGTTGACACTCAAGAAAATTCTCCGGAAAGTTCCGTGGGTAAATCATTAAATCAATCTAAGAATGAACTCTATAGTAATAACTAGCAAAGGATGGGAAAGATCACACTGAATTAGTTTTTATTATGAGATATGTGAAGTCACTAATAATATGAACATTCTACATAGGAAAGAGTTGTTATTGTCCTTTGTAAGTAAGTATTTGAGTTTTTATACTTCAGAGTTCCATGGGAAAATCAGATTAGGAAGGAAATTATTGGGATTTTGTACATATCCTTTCTGGTAAATAGGATAAACTCTCAGAAAAGAATGTCAGTAGATGAAGTTGCTAAAATGTTTTATAAAGTGTACTGGATAACTTCTCAAAGCATCATTGTGATACATTTGTATTTCAGTTCTCATACTCATTGACCTATCAGATAATCAGAATGTAATCAGATTTGGATCGTAACTGTTAGAGCAGTGAGTAATTTAGTTCTCTAGGAAGTTTGGAAAGGAAGACTCCAAATACATAAATATTCTCTTAATGTGTAACAGGAGAATAATTTTGCTTATGTCTGAGGTTTACCTTTCTTGAAGAATTAGAATACATTTGTGATCATTTAAAACCATCTCAGTGGCTCTTGTTTAACTCAGTTCATTCAGTCTGTGCTCTCTTAATAAACTGACAGAAAAACTCATGGCAAGTTAGTATCATTTGTGTGTGAATTTTCCAATTGTATTTCAGACTTTAAGAAAGAAAGGCCTTAATGGTTGTGAGAGCCCTGATGCTGACGATTACTTTGAGCACAGTCCACTCTCGGAGGACAGATTCAGCAAACTAAATGAAGATAGTGATTTTATTTTCAAACGAGGCCCTGTAAGTACTTTTACTTTACCTCTCCTTTTTATTTGTTGATCCTTTTTGTTAACTTCATTATTTAGGCTCTGAACAAGAAGGAACACAGAGGGTGCGACAGCCCAGACCCTGATACTTCCTATGTGCTAACTCCACATACAGAAGAAAAATATAAAAAAATTAATGAGGAATTTGATAATATGATGCGGAATCATAAAATCGCAGTGAGTACTAAAGTATGGTTTGTGCTTTTATCTTGTGCATGAAGAGATTGACCACACATCTTGTTGTTTATCTTCACAGTGGGTGATCACAACATAAGTAGAAGAGGGGAAAAGTATTCTATTAATTTCTTTCGATTTTCTGGAACTTTAAAACTGAGGAAGTCTTGTTACAGTAGTAAGATTTTACTCTTCAGTGTGTTAAACATATAGGTGAAAAGAACATCCTAATTCAGGCTCTGCTACTTACTATCCTCATACCTTTGGATAGGGGACCTAAGCATCCTAGGTTCCAATTTCCTCATCTGTCAAGTGAGTCAGTTGGCTCACATAATTTGTAAGGTCCCTTCCAGCTTTAAATTTCCATGATATTAAATATAGGGTGCATAAGGAGACATTCCCTCTCCTTCTTATGACTCTTAAAATATTACATGGACTTAAGTAAAATCTTGTGACTATAACATATAAAATGGCTGGATTTATTAAAAAGATTTGGTGTTTCAGAATTATTTTAAATTATTTTTATAGGTGCTGTAACAATAGCTTAATATTTGGCTCTTTAGAAATGTTCCAAAACAACTTGATGATAATACCTTCAAATTCCTGTTCTTTTCTAACACCATAGGTATTGCGGAAGAGAGCCTTGGCTCAGTTTTAATTTAAGGAAGCACTGTTCTTAAACTGATTGCAAAACAAATAGTTGGTTTAAAATTTTTCCATGCACGCACATCTAACCATAGTTAAACAGTACTTTGGGTTCATGCCCCTTTGATAGTTCTGCAGAGTTCTCACTGAAGCTCCACTGGCAAGAGCTACTTAAGACAATTATTCTGGATCCAGTTTTTCTAACACTATATATGTGTTGTAGCCTTTGTGGAATAAATTGGTTCCAGTGCTGATATGTATTTCATTGTCAGAGTTAATTCTCTTGAAACTATCCCCTAAAGTATGCATCATGGATGATTTCTTCAGAGTAATCCTATGCTTTAAGAAGCCCAGGAAAAACAAATTTAAGGAGGTGTTTTTGTGCTAATACCATTCTTAAAATATAAAACAATAGCAAACAAAATAAAATTTCTTTTGACTTCACATAGATGTTGGTGACCTTGCAATTAATGCTAATCTACAAAAACGTTGTGTAAATAAAATTTACATTTGAAAAAACTTTATCCATTGTTTTATATCTTTTAGTGAATTACAGTTTTCTACCTGAAATAAACTACTCAATAGAGTACATAATTATATTCTTCCAACCTCGAGTTAGCAATGTTACCTTACCTTGCAAATTATGGTTTTAGAATGCAGGGAGAGGAAAGTTTTTTTCTCCCTCACTTTAAATTATAAAGAGAATTGTTATTTATCAAGGTTAACTATTATATTACAAGTGGTCTATGGAGAAAATGCTAGAGGAAAATGGAAAACACTATTTTTAAGGAACTACGGAATATTTTGGTGGGAAAAAGATAGCATTTAAAATATTTGTAATTTAATCTTTAAACAATTAAAAGATAGCTTATCAGTATTTTTGCTTTTTAGGGTCACACCTGCAGCATATGGAAGTTCCCAGGCTAGGTAGGGGTCGAATTGGAGCTCCAGCTGCCAGCCTATGCCACAGCCACAGCAATGCGGAATCCAAGCACGTCTGCAACCTGCACCACAGCTCATGGCAACACTGGATCCTTAACCCATTGAGTGGGGCCAGGGATCAAACCCACATCCTCATGGATACTAGTCCAGTTTGTTTCCGCTGCACCACAGTGGGAACTACCAATAGTTTATTTAATTGTTTAGAATTTTTTTGCATATTTATCACACTCAGATTGCATTGTTATATATATAACTTGATTTTTTTTTTGTCCACTAGAAATGTCAATGAATTAAATAAGACCAGGCCTTATTTATAATGTCCCAGATTTGATGTATGAAGTTTATAGTATGTGTACGCATTTTTCCCCTTTTGTTATATTTGGAATCTCCCAATAGAAATGTAACCTTACAAAACTAGTTTGCATTACAGTGCTAATTTATGTTTATTTGATAACAGTGATATATTTTATAATGTCTAAATTTGACAACATAACTTTAATATCAGGTTCTGACCTCTCATTTTCATCTCTATGAGTATTTAAAATATATAATATATACATTATACAAGTATATGTGTGTTAATGTATAAAAAATTGAAAATGTTCATGTTAAGCATTCTGATGTTCAAATATGATTGTAAAGAAAATAGCTTAAACCTGCAAATTGCTTTGGTAAGAATCTATCCTCTACTTTTAGTAACTAGAGTTACCTTATCAAAGTAAAGTTTATAAGTTATTAGTGTAGGTGAAAATCAGACTAACAGTGTTCCTTGTTCTTTATTTACAGCCCGGTTTGCCACCTCAGAACTTCTCAATGTCTGTCACAGTCCCTGTGACCAGCCCTAATGCTTTGTCCTACACTAACCCAGGGAGTTCACTTGTGTCCCCGTCTTTGGCAGCCAGCTCAACATTAGCAGATTCAAGCATGCTCTCTCCACCTCAAGCCACATTACATAGAAATGTATCCCCTGGAGCCCCTCAGAGACCACCAAGTACTGGCAGTGCAGGTATGTAGTGATGTTTATTCTGCCGGTTCTTTAACTTAAAGAATGAAAAAACTATTGCTACCGCAAACAGTTTCTTACTCTGCTACTCTTTTTTTTGTTTGTTGTTATTTTTTTTGGCCAACCTGCGGCATATGGAATTCCCAGGTCAGGGATCAGATCCAAACCACATTTGTGACCTACATCACAGCTGCAGCAACTCTAGATCCTTAACCCACTGAGCCGGACCAGAGACCAAACCTACATCCCAGGGCTTCAAAGATGCCACCAAATCCATTGTGCCACAATGTGAACTCCCTATTCTGCTACTCTTAATATTATTATTTTGATGAACAAGAGTAATAATTGCCTCCATTTTAAAGTGTTTTTCTTCTGAAAGTCTGTGGCTGTAGCATTGTGAAACAAATAGACTATATTTGTTCTATAAGCTTTCCTTGCCATCTATAAGCTTTCCTTATCATGGGAAAGCCATGCCTAGACAGGAAGGAAATTTAATTAGGATGTTATGAAAAAAGACTTAAAAGCGAGTATAAGCCACTCATGTTAAAAATTGGGAAAGATACACTGACCTAAGTGGAGTCAGTGTTTTCTGCATCTTCCCCCTTTGTGATTTGTTAATTCAGCAGAAATTTGAAGTGCATTGCATTCCCGTGTGTAGTACAGTATCTCCTCTCCTATATGTCCTAGATTTTATAGCACTCCATTAACACTGCCCCCATCCTCATCAATATGTACTATTTGGTGTTGATACACAAGAAGGGAAATATGTCCAAAGCTTGATAGGTGAGTGTCTTTCTGTCTGTTTTCTGTTTATCTCTCTATATAAATTTATATCTATATAGATATACATCATAATACACTGGGTTAGTTTTAACTTTTGTATTTTTACGAATGGAGTGAAGGGTTACCTCTGTTCAGTTCACTGCCACTGAGGTAAGGAGAGCCAGTTGCATTCATTCATTGCCCTTTCTTCTCTAAAATTTTGTTAGGTGGGATGTTGAGCACTTCAGACCTCACGGTGCCAAATGGAGCTGGAAGCAGCCCAGTGGGTGAGTGAATTCCTACCATTTCACTTTGTAGGCATCTATTCTGTCTGAAATAAAAAGAATATTGTCCCTCAAACAAGGGCTTCTACCAAATGAAGAGGAAAATATGGGGATGTGTGACTAGAGTAAACATGTCCCTTTGTGCTTTATTTAATTTCCTTCTGAGGGTAATTTCTCTAATACTTAACATTTTTTTCTCATCCCTGTGGTATTCCTCATACCTTGGCCTTAAGTTCAGTTACTCATTCATTCAGTAAATGTTTATGAGTGCCTCCTTCATAACAGACATTGTCCTTTTCTAAAGACTAAATTGCTTTAATACAATTTTTACATCAAGATAATTTCTTTTTTTTAATATTCTTTTCCATTCTGGTTTATCATAGGATAGTCAATATAGTTCTTTGTGCTATGCAGTAGGACCTTGTTAATTATCCCCTCCATGATTATAGCTTACATCTCTGACCCCAACCTCCCACTCCAACCTTCCCCCAAATCCCTCCCCCTTAGCAACCATTCTCTATGTGTGTGAATCTGTTTCTGTTTCACAGATAGCTTCATTTATAAGTACAGTTTCTGTGTCCTCTGTCCTTCCTGAAGTTAGACTGTTAGCAGACTGCCATCTCTTACAGTTACATGAAGTGTTTTTAGAAAGATTGCAATATGAAGAATTGGTGGGCCTACTTCTAGAGACACAGAGAAAATTGAGAAGTTTGTCTCTGAAGGATCTGTTTTGGTGGTCACATGTAAAACATTCACATTTTGTCATGGTTGTTGCCAAATTGTCCTGTTTACTTTGGGATCCTTCTCAAGATGACTAGCAGTTTAAACATGTCATAGGAGTTCCCGTCGTGGCACAGTGGTTAACAAATCTGACTAGGAACCATGAGGTTGCCGGTTCCATCCCTGGCCTTGCTCAGTGGGTTAAGGATCTGGCGTTGCCCGCAGCTGTGGTGTAGGTTGCAGACGAGGCTTGGATCCTGCATTGCTGTGGCTCAGGCATAGGCCAGCAGCAACAGCTCCGATTAGACCCCTAGCTTGGGAACCTCCATATGCCACACAAGCGACCCTAGAAAAGACCAAAAAAAAAAAAATGTCATAAATGTGTCTGCCCAGCCTTCCTGAACTGCTGGTAAAGATAGATTATGAATTTTTTTTTCCTACTTTTTAGGCTTCCACTGTGGCATATGAAAGTTCCCAAGCTAAGAATCTAATCATAGCTACAGCTGCCAGCCTACACCACAGCTCACAGCAACACCAGAACCTTAACCCACTAAGCAAGGCCAGGGATGGAACCCACATCCTCATGGATACTAGTCAGGTTTGTTACCAGTGAGCCACAGTGGGAACTCCTAGATTACAATCTTAAGGTTATAAAAATATAGTATGTATGTCAAATAGTGACAAGAATAACTATATCCTTTTGGATTGCCATCACATTTAGTCACTTGGTCTCTTCATTGTGATAATCATAGTTATTGTTACCTGAGAGCAAGGGCAGGAATCCCCTCCCTGTTTCTAGATACTGTGTGTTCAGAGACATCTGAAAACAGATCACTTACAGAAAAAAATTCCCAATTACATGTATTCAACCTATTTATTCCAAAAATGTGAGGAGCTTCTGCTTTAAGAAAATTTTGGAGATAATTGAATGGTTTAATTGAAAATGATGAGAAAGAAATAAAAGACGTTGAGTGAGAAAAATTATAAAACATATAGTGGCCTAAAGTAAGAATAAATGCCTAATTATATCTGCTACTCTATTAATTGCTCTTTAATTCATTTAATGTTAATTTTGACAAGCTCTTGGTTTTATTTCCAAAATTATTTTTATTTTATGGTGTTTAATTGTTTGATGCCTTTATTTTTATCCTCGTCCCTCTGGCTTGTTCTCTCCACACATCCCTAAAGCTTTTCCACTATTCGTTCTTATCTCCCATGCAACTATATAAATCTAGACCTTTTTTTTTTTGTTGCTTAGTTCCTTTTGGTAACTTCAGACTCAGACACAGGCATCATCATCCTAATCTGACCTTCTACATATAATGCTGTTTCTTTTATTTCCTTTTAAATTCATCTTTCTTCTTTTGTAAGCCTCCTCCACCCTATGTAGACCTTCAGGTTTAGAGAGTCACATTAATCACACTCTAAAGATCATGGCACATCATCATTGGTTTGTATAAAGCATGTTCCTCATTTATCCCTCTTACACCTCTGTTCCACTTCCATTCCCTTTCTTTCCTATCCCCACTCCCCAGTCATTGGTAACTATTTTAATATGTTTTGTGCTAAGAATAGTGTTAATCATCATGTTAATGACCATTAGTAGTGAACAGGAATTTTTATTAAAATTAAAAAATTAAGTATTAAAATATTTGAAGTGCTTTGTGAGTTACTTAAAAGTCTATTAACAAGAGTTCTCTTGTGGCACAGCAGGTTGAGGATCCATTGTTGTAACTATAGTGGTTTGGGTCACTGCTGTGGCATCAGTTCAGACCCAGACCAAGGAACTTCCCCATGCCACAGGTGTGGCCAAAAAAAGTCTGTTTCCATTGCTATATATAGATAGATAGAAATCTGTTTCTTAGTGTACACCTCAATCTTATATAAAAATTGGACATCTTGATTCTTCAGTGCCTCATGCTCTTATATACCTATTTTACCTGCACTAGGTGTAATTCTACTTTGTTTGTATTATATCCTAAATGACATTTTTGTTGTAACTGCTTTTTACCATCCTCCACCTGAGAATTCAGATTCAAGTAAGTAGACATCTTATATCATTTAATTCAGATACCAAATGGAAGTAGTTATTTTTGTGCAGTACTTATAGCATTTTTGAGTTTAAATATTTCTTGCCATAAATTGCCTCCAGAAACAAATGGTCTGTAATAGATAGTTTAGGAATGTTAGTATTTTTTTGTGAGGAAGAGTCAAGTAATGTATTTTCGCTCATTTTCAACAGTGGTGCCATTTTGGTTTAGTAGTTTGGAAAAATATTTTAAATTTTATTTTATGCCTTTATGTATGAAAAGATTAAGCATTTAAATTCCCAGGGAATTTTAAAAGAATATCATTGGAAGCTGTGTGTATGATTTCTCAGGTACCTTTTTCAAAGCATGTTTCTTGAAACTATATGAAAAGGAAGACTTACGTATGTATTTGTATTTAGCAACCTTGTACTAAATAAAACTAAACAAGTTTCTTTACTGTAGGACTTACAGAGCCTTTAAGATGCCAACCTGTTTTGTGAATCCTTAAACTTAGTATGTAACATATGGTTACTCAGAGTGATTTCACAGTAGAACGCTTCATTTTTTTCTCATGAAAAAGCATCTTTCAGAATTAGTGTCATATAAAACATATTTTGGGAAAGATGGTTATTTGGGCATACTTTGTCATTTGTACCAGCCTTTCTCTGAGGACAACTAGAAATGTTAGGCAGAATATTTTAAAAATCTGTTTGAAAGCATTTGAGAGCTAAAGAGAAGATGAAGAATTATTGGCTCAAGATTCAAGGAAGAACAAAGAGATTCAGAGAGATGTGCCCAGTATTTATAGCTGTTTTTCCTCAGGTGGTGGTTGCTGCTTCCACAGTGGGGTGCCTAAGAAGCTTGAGTATGATAGCCTCAGAGACATAGAGGACAGAAAGATGAAAGTTCAGAGTCCACAGAGAATTGAGGGCCTAGTATATTCTTCCTACTTTGAGTTGAACTCCCAAAAGGCTGGATGGACCCTGGAAGTAGCATGAATCAGAGTAAACATCCCTTCATGGTAGTTACATCTCTTACTTTCATCATCCCACTTCTTGAAGTCAGATTTTGGTGACCCATTGTTAGGGGCCTCAAGATGCCTGGGAAGGCAGATACTCTGGAAAAGAATAGTATAAGAATAAAGCATTAACCCAGGTATTATTATTTCTACTTGACATATAAACAGATTACTAACTAGGCATAGTCAGGAGCAGCACAACATAAATGAAAGCCTGCAGAATAAATGGACAGTAGAATCAGCCTCCTGGGAACTCCATAACTTGGAGTTATTAAGCACAGACCTTGACTTTTAACATAACAATGTTTACCGTGTCAAGGAGATTTTTTTTTTTTTTTTTTAAAGATTAAGATTTTGGGCAGAGAACTGGAAACTTTAAAAATGGATATTTTAGAACTGAAAAAAGTAATGCAATTAAGAACCTACTGGATGGATTTAATAACAAATGGAAAGGAGAAATGGTGAACTAAAAGAGAGGGAAAATACTCAGAATTTTTGAGACATAAAAGGATAGATAATTCAGAAGAATAAGACCTAGAGGATACTTAAAACTGGAATCCTAGGAGGCAAAGAGAGAGAAAATTGGCCAGAAGTGGTATTTGAAGAAATAATCACTGAGAATTTTCTAAACCTGACAAACATATCAAGCCACAAATTCAAGAAGCCCTATAAAACCCATGTGAAATACTAGTAAAGCTGGTAACTCTTTCAGAACAGAAAGCTAAGAAATCCTGAGCCAAGCATGCAACTCAGAAAGTTAGGGAAAAAACAGTTTAAAGAGAGTAGAAGTAAGTTATAGAGATAAGAGCAGAAGTTACTGGAATAGAAAAATAAACTTAATGTAAATTGAATTATATAAAATTGATTATTTGAAAAGACTAATAGAATTGAATGTTATTTTTTCATTTACATTCAATTCAAAATATTTTCTAAATTTTATTTTCTAATTTCCATTATAACTTCTTTTTTTGACCTGTGGTTATTTAGAAGTGGATTTCCTAATTCCAAATGCATGGAGTTTTCTGGTTATCTTGGATATTGTTTTCTAGCTGAATTGTTCTATTACCAGAGTACTTACTTCCATATGGTTAAATTCTCTGAAATTTGTTGATTTTTTTTTTTTTTGGCTTAGCATATACTTACTTTTTGTCTGTTCTTTATACACAAAAGAAAACTTTGAGGTTTTATACACAAGGAATGTAAACATTGAAAAAAAGATTTATTCTCATTCTCTACAATAAGCAGAGATTATACTGTTTTAAACAGATTTTTTTATACATAATATATACAATAACTTATTTTTATTGTATCAGCCATGTTTAGAGACTTGTGATAGGCCATTTCCAGGTAGTTTCACTTTACATTTAAACTGCATCAGTTTTACTGATCCTTTCATTTTCAAATGCATAACCCTTTACAAAAGAGCCATCCATTTGCTTCATTCCTATTTTAATTGTTTTGGAGTCTTCTGCCTGCTTCCCAAATCTAGAAAGCTTTAGGCCCATGTAGTATTGAAAGCAGAAACATCCTCAAGCTTTTTAAGCATTGAATAAACTCAGGGTAGGGGAAGATTTGCTACATAGGAAATCAGAGAAAGCTTAACTATAAAGGAATCAATTTGCCTATATTTAAATTAGGAACCTTTGTTCAGCAAAACACCATAAAGAGAATGAAAAGTCAAGACAGAGTGAGAGTAAATGTGATATACTTATCACAACGTTTTATGAAAAATCATTTATAAATCATAAAGGAAAAAAATCTAGTTTTATAAAATATGCACGAGAACATAGACATTTCACAAAAGAAGCTATCCAGGTGTCTAATAAATGTGAAAAGATGCTCTATCTCAGTAAAGAATGAAATAGAAGATTAAAACCACAAACAGTATTAACTACCAGAATGGCTAAAGCAAAATAGGTAATAGCAAGTGTTAACAAGGGTATGGAAAAGCCCAAACTCTCAGACACTGATGATGGCAGTACAAATTTTCACATAATCTACTAAAGATGCAAATTGTATATTCCATCACCTAGCATTTTCATTCATCCTCAATGCTTGCATTCATCCTTATATAGAGAAATCCATATATGCACCAAGAGCACCAAGAGATATGTAAAAGAATATGCATGGCATTATTTGTTACAGCCAACATCTAGAAATAATCCAGGTTTCTTTCAGTAGGAGTGGATAAATATGTGATAGTACCTTTATGTGAAGTAAGACTATACTGCAGTGGAAATGAAGGAAATGTAGCAGTAATCAACAACATGGATGAATTTTACCAAACTAATACAAATGAAACAAGATAGATACAAATACTAAATGATTCTATCTACATAAAGTTTGGAAAGCAGGTGAGCAAAACTATAGTGTTAAGGATGTCTGTGAAGGAAGATGGTAAAATTACAAAGGAAAATAGAAAGTTACTGTGAAAGTTGTGGTTTATATCACTTTGGTAGGTGAAACAGTGGAGTGTCGGGGCCCCTATTATAGAGAATAGCAATATTTTCTTTTTCTTGTTCTGATTAATGGTTACATGGAATTCAGTTATGATAAATCCTTGGTCTTTTAAGTTTTTGTGTTGTACACCTTTCTATAACGTATTACATTAAAACTTTTAAAACTAAACATAATACTTTGATATAAAAAAGAAATTATAACCACAAACATGGAGGCACTTATAAAATTATAAGAGAAGGTAATGTACATTGTATAATAGCTATACTGAATTATGAAAGAATTCACACACTCACACTCATTCACAGTCTCTGCCTTTTGAGTCTTTGAACATTATTGTCCGCATGTGGCAGCTAGATGTGTACCTTTCTCTTGAGATCATGAAGCAAATTTGTATAGAGGGCAGGCCAGCAAGCCAAGGATGGCAAAATGGAAAGGTGGACAGAGCCCACAACCACTTTCCCCTAGTCCTTTTATGTGAAATCATATTATGTTCTCATTCTTAACAGAGAAAATAAGATAAAATACAAGCCACAGCTAGAGGAATATTTGTTAAGTGAATGCTCATTTAATGTGCTTAAATACACAACTCAAAAAACTCAACTAATGTTTTAAAAATTGAGAAGGATGTTCATCATTGCTCATCAGCATGAAATTCATATAAAAATGCAAACCCTCCCCTCACACCCACCCAGTAATTGCCAGCTATTACCACTTCTTATTGTGACATGGAAAGCTGGTGAAGATGTGGTGAACCTAATGAACTGGTAAATGCTTGGGGTGTTATAAATTAGAATCTTTCTGGAAGACTTTTGTCAAGATGTTTCACTAGTAATAAAAAAAAACAAAAAAAACCTATATACCTCTAAGCCTAGTAATCCCATTTCTAGGAATCTCACCTAAAGAAATAAATCAGGGAGTTCCCATTGTGGCACAGTAGAAACAAATCTGACTAGGATCCATGAGGATACAGGTTTGATCCCTGGCCTTGTTCAGTGGATCTGGAATCCAGTGTTGCCATGAGCTGTGGTGTAGGTCATAGAGGTGGCTTGGATCCCCAGTTGCTGTGGCCGTAGCTCTGATTTGACCCCTAGCCTGGGAACTTCCATATGTGGAGGGTGCGACCCTGAAGAAATCAGGCAATGCAAAGGTTCATCGCAACTTTATTTACAGTAGGGAACAATAGGGGGAAATTAACATATTCCAACAGTGTGAAAATTAAGTAAATTAAAATTTTCAACCGAATTCATTTTTAGTTCTGATTTAAAACTATGCAAAATATATGCACATGAGAAAATAAAAAGAAGAGGAAACCAAAAATGATTATAATAATTAGGGTAGTGGTAATATGTGTTTTCCCTGTCTTTTTCTAGTGGCTGAACTTTCTGTGATGCTATATTGATATATCACCTCTATAGTCATAAAATTTTTATTGTAAATTAGAACATTCACTTTTTCCTTGTAAGGTGATTTTTTTGTATTTGATCTGTGTTATCATCCAAATAAAACCTGCTAGTTTGATGTATATTGTAAATTGTATACATCTTTCATGGAGGCATTCTGCTTATTGATTATTATTTATGAGGTAAATTTCTCTACTGAGAATTTACATCTAATACTCAGATATGCTGTAGTTCAGGGGACTTTGGGAACTCTTTTTAACTTTGACCCCATGTTCAAAGATCAAGCATAAAGTAACTTGACCAAAATCCAGTAATTTGACTTTTTAAAAACATGTTGAGAAAGAGAAAAAATATACTGGACTGGAAAGAGCTCAGGAAGCTCTTGGAGTTGAGTGGGGTTGAGGGAGGGTAATAAGGGTTTGCATTACACAAAGGCAATGGCAGCCGAAAAGAAGAGGTGGGTAAGGTGAAAGACATAAAGAAGGAATAGCAAGGCTCGCTAGTGCTGTGAAAGAGGGGATGGGAGTGATGGAGGATGACAGTAGCACAGGTGTTTAAAATAGATTGAGTTTGAAATGACAGCAGCATATCTGGGGAACAGTGCCTACCAGATGGTTGCATATGGACTAGAAATGAGGCACAAAGCAGATACACAGATTTAAAAGTCATGTTGAAGCAATGGTTGAAGCCAGGGGCATGCCTGAAGTCTGAAAGAGAAGGAGAAATGTAGCCTCTTTGGGGCTGTGCACACAGGAGAGACTGAGAGGGAATATAGAAGAACCAGAATCTCCTGATTGTCTCTTTTAGATTACAAATTTTTAACTGACAGAATCCATGTTATTCATCATATGGGAATTTCCATTGAGTCAAGTAAATGTCATCAGTGATTTTAAAGTCCGTGGTCTTTTTAAATTTTAGAAACCTCATTGATTTCTTTATACAAATGACGTAATTTTATAGACTTTTAAATGCATTTTATTTGCTACTTATTGAATAGTTAGCTGAAAGTTGTCAGATTTTATGAGAAATTTGTCAAATATGATAAAATTAATTCTTGAACCTTCCTTTGGATGAATTTTTAAGAATCTTTTGAGATTTTCAAAATCCTTTGCATATCAGTTTAACTTCTCAAATAGATTCATAGTAATAGCTCTAAAAGAGTTTATTAAGAATGTGGGAGTGTTTTGCAGCCACTTCAGTGCAGTGTTTCGGATGATACAGTATTCTGAAATAAGAGCCAAATTGGTGTAATGGAATGATTTGCTTTAGAGCTATAAGACTGTAATTAAAGGTTTGCTTTGTCAGGTTTCGTAGGCATAGCATGCAGTTTGCTCAAAAAGCATTTTTTGTCACATTTGTGTCAGGGCATAAGTTATCATAAAGCCTGAAAACACCTTTTTTTTTTTTTTGGTCTTTTTGTCTTTTTAGGGCCATACCTGTGGCACATGGAGGCTCCCAGGCTAGGGGTCTAATCAGAGCTGTTGCTGCCGGCCTACACCACAGCCACAGCAACGCCAGATCTGAGCCCCTTCTGCGATCTACACCACAGCTCCCAGCAACTACGGATCCTTAACCCACTTAGTGAGGCCAGGGATCAAACCTGCAACCTCATGGTTCCTGGTCAGATTCGTTTACGCTGCGCCACAACGGGAACTCCCTGAAAACACATTTTAACAACTGTCACATTAATTTGGGTTTATTCATTTAGAGTCGGAATTTTATACTTAAATTTTTAAGCTGTAGCAAGATGAGTTATACTTAAAGTATATACCTGAAAAATCTTTCCCAACAATATCTTCATTTTTGTCATAAAAAATGAACTGGAGGTAAGTTCATTTCACTACTGTAGTGATATAGAATACCACTACAGTCTATAAAATAACAAATGGTACATGTAAGATTACCTTGTTTCAGCCTGGCAAGTTACCAAAGGCTTACATCATCCTGTAATCATCTGTTCAGACTCCAACTTCACACTAAGAAATATCATACTGTAGGTCCCCTTTCATTCAAATTTGATTCTCATGGGTTACTGTGGCGCCATAGCTAGCTGAAAAGTATCATAGATTCCGTTTGGGGAAAGAGTATTAGTGTTTCTTGATAATGGGTTTTTCTAAATTATATCTTTGTATCATCTTAAAATGTATTTGAGAGGAAATACTATCCTTCAGATTTGTGTGCAAATTAAGTAAATAAGAAAGAATCTTGTAAATATTATTGGAGAAATTAAGAACACACCTTCTGTTTTTTAAGAGAAACATTTTTAATGTGTGCTTATTAATGTGAATCTTACATTCCACTGGTTTCTATTAAACCTTCCTGTTTTTCTGTAAGTGTTTTATATCCATATAACTTGCTTAGTAGTTACTTCTGCCCAATTCATGGATGAGCTCTACTCCACAGGGGATGGCCTAGTGAAGAGATTGTTTTTATAACAACACTGCTTTCTGAAGCTTAACAGAGTGCAGGAAATTGCTTTCTGGGTTGTGGAAAGGAGATTCAGCCCAGATTGAATACGTACCCTTTCAACATAATGGAAGCAGAATGCAGGAAGTAGCCTCAAAAGGGTAACTGAGATACCAGTCCTCACAGCAGAATTAGACCGCTTAATGAATTAAGACTGGTGGGTCACTTGGTGAAAGTTTTGGAGAAAGTAAGAGGAATTGAGTGGAGAAGGGAACACAAGTACCCAGAATCCCAGTATTTTGAAGGACAACTGCCGAAGAGATACAGGCCAGTTTCTAAGTGCTACATCTCTCTTCTCTGTTTTGTCTCTTGAAAATGTTTTGCTTAAGATCCAGCAAAGGTGATTATATCACACTGGCAAAACATTAATTTCTTTCTGTTTTTTTGCTTTTTAGGTTGCACCCGCAGCATATAGAAGTTCCCAGGCCAGGGGGTGAATTGGAGCTGCAGCTGCTGGCCTACACCACAGCCACAGCAACACCAGATCCTTAACCCATTGAGCTAGGCTAGGGACCCAATCTGCCTCCTTACGGATCCTAGTCAGATTCGTTTCTGCTGAGCCACGACGAGAACTCCCAAAACATTAATTTTTAGTTTCTCATATAAATAATTCACTTAATTTTTTTTCACACTCTAATATATAATAAGCGGATACACTGTAGCATCCATTTCCTTCAGCAGATTATCTTCAAGAACTTAATCTCTTTCTAGTTATATGTTCTTAATTTTAGAACTTTAGAACATATCTATTCATCAGTCAACCCTATTCATTATATACAGTTCCTGAAAATGTTTGGTTGTTATAAACTACCAAACACTATATGTATTTGAGAGAGTTTAAATATCACTCTTCCATTCAAAAAAATTTCAAATTTTATGGGAGTAAAATCATCTGATAACCCAGTATGAAAGCTCTTAAAGTGAACAATATGTGCGAATACATAATTGGTTTTTTTGTTTGCTTGCTTTTTGTCTTTCTGTCTTTTTGGCATTTTCTTGGGCCACTTCCACAGTATGTGGAGGTTCCCAGGCTAGGGGGTCGAATCGGAGCTGTAGCTGCCAGCCTACACCAGAGCCACAGCAACTTGGGATCCAAGCTGTGTCTGCAGCCTACACCACAGCTCACGGCAACGCCCGATCCTTAACCCACTGAACAAGGCCAGGGATCTAACCTGCAATCTCATTGTTCCTAGTCAGATTTGTTAGCCACTGAGCCACGACGGGAACTCCGTTTTTTGTCGTTAACTCTTTGCCGTACTTTGGGGCACATCATTTCACTTCTCAGAGTACAGTCTTCTCGGGGTGCGATTTTATGAAGGTTTTAGGCCAGTGTTAAGCACACAGGAGACACTCAGTTTTGTCTTAGTCCTTGCATTTGTATTTAACATAGACATGTATATATATATTTTTAATATCTTGTATGTGTTTATTTTTGGTGGATTCTAAAGTTGCCTTTTTTGCTTTATACTGGAAGGAAAGGAAAAAAATAAATATAGCCTCCCTTTCCTTTTGAACTGAAGTTGTGGACTCTTTGCTTATCTACCCCACCATTCCTTACTCAGACCTTGTTCATTCATGCTTTAGTATATTTTCTCATATTTATTCATAATACATGCCTTCTGTTGTCTTTGCCCTTTCAGACTGCTTAGTTACTCCCACCAAGTCTTCCTTTAATTTAAAGCCTACATACTTCTATCAGTGCTTTGCTTTCTGTTTGCTTGTAAAGTTTGTGTAGTTATACTTCATTGCGTTGCTCGTATCTTAAATAAAATGTTGACACCTTTGTGCCTCTGAGGTGTATGCCTGCTCTTGCTGACTAACTGAAAAGCTGCCTGAGGACCATGTCGGGTTTTTTTTTTTTCCTCCCTTCCTATACCTCATTGCACAGTGCTATACACCTAATAGAAATTTAAAGGTTCATTTCTAAAAGTGGTTCTGTATTGTCTGATTTTTAGATGGTTGCTGCTACTAATGTGTGAATGCTGAGTCCCACTCAGATAATTCAACAGCTTTATTCAGCCCTCCAGGAACTTCTAGTTCACTATTGTGAATATTTTGTTTTTAGTCAGCTTTGTAATAAACATTAGGAATGGATTTTTTTTTCCCTTGAGCCACACCCACGGCACATAGAGGTTCCCAGGCTAGAGGTCGAATTGGAGCTGCAGCCACTGGCCTATGCCACAGCCACACCAGAGCCAAGCTGCGACTGCAACCTACACCACAGCTCACGGCAACACTGGATCCTTAACCTACTGTCAAGGCCAGAGATCGAACCTGCATCCTCATGGTTACTAGTCAGATTCATTTTCCACTGAGCCACGACGCAAACTCTGGAATGGAGTTCTTTAGCTAACAAATTTATTGTTTTATCCAGTACTCTTAAATGAACATCTATGTACTGTAATAGAGTAGACTTAGATATGAAGGCCTATTCAAAATAGACTAATAATAGCAAAGCATTGGTGGCATTCAGTCTCTGTTGCTAAAAGTACACTATACACATAGTAAACTTAGTTTTTATGTTTTGGTCATAAATATGTTGATTATTTTTTAAAATATGACTAGTAGAGTGACCAGTGCTGGCTTTTATATGGCCAGTTAACACTATATCTTAAATTTAGTACTTAAATTTTCACAAAATACTTTTAAAATATATGTTTTCTATTCTTCTTTAAGATTTACTTAGAAATTAAAATAGCATATACAGCCTATTATTTATAAATGAACATTTTATGTTCCTGTATACCATTTATATAGAACATATACCACAATGTACTTATTTCTTCTAAGAGAGATAGACAGTTCTTTTAGGGAAGGTTAAAAAGTAGGAACAAGATGATTAAAGTCAGATAAATCACAGATACTTAAGGAAGACCTTAATGGCAGCTAAAGAAACAGAATAAATATGGGTAGAATTATAAGGAAGAAATACTTGGTGAAAATAGGAGCTGGGTGCTAAATAAGCTTTAGTTAAGGGGTTGCCTGCATGCCTAGTTTTGCATCCAAAACCTAGTAGGAGTGCCTCTGTTGTCCTTAGAATGAATGAATAGGCTGGTCTCAGGCATTTTCTTTCAGTTTATGTTTTATTAGGGTATAGTTGATTTATAGTGTTGAGTCAGTTTCTGCTGTGCAGCATAGTAACCCAGTCCTACATAAATATACACATATATATATACTCATACTCACATGTATATATATATATATATATATATATATATACACACACACACACACACATATATATATATATATACGCATTCTTTTTCTCATATTATCTTACGTTATGGTCTGTCCCAAAGGACTGGGTATTTTCTTAAAATATCCCCATTATCTTGGTCCACAGTGGGAGATACCCTATTAGGAACATAGCTTGTATTTTAAATTTCTCTCAGCAGTTCTAAACAGTAAGACTGGAAGCATGTGGCATTAGTCTGTGTATTTCAGACTTTGGTTGACTTTCTTTGCATATTTTTTAAGTATTCAAAGATACACCGTTGTGTACTCATGAGTTTTATTATAAAATTCACTTGAAACCAGGACTGGGGAAAACTTGGATCATATTTGTACTGAAGTATTTTAATGATTTATTTCATGTTAATGAATGATACTTCTTTTTCTCAGGGAATGGATTTGTAAACTCAAGAGCTTCTCCAAATTTGGTTGGAACTACTGGTGCAAATAGTTTAGGCAAAGTCATGCCTACAAAGTCTCCTCCTCCTCCAGGTGGTGGCAATCTTGGAATGAACAGTCGGAAACCAGATCTTCGCGTTGTCATCCCCCCTTCAAGCAAGGGCATGATGCCTCCACTGGTATGTTAAACCTTTCTCCAGCTTAATTCTTTAAAACATGTATTTTACACATATTATATATTTTCCTTTGGAATTTTCTGTACTTCCCTAGATTCTAGACCTTTTCCTAAAGAGTATTTCTATTTGAAATTAGCATTTGAAGAGACAAGTCCATCATAAATATGTAGAAATCAATTATCAAAAAGCAAGAACTAAATCTGCTTTAATGGTTATTTAAAATTTAATCTAAATGTGGAGTGGTTATTCTTAATTTTCACTTACCAGGGTGAAATCTTTGCTTAGAGATCTCATCCTCAATTTGGTAAATTAAACCTGATTTAAGTATGTATTCTTTGTACTTTGCATACTTTCTGTAATCTATTGCATACTTTTCTGTGAAAGAAACACTAGATGGTCAGAAAATTATACATACCAAAGAGAACTATTGTAGAATAGGGAAGAATGCATAAAAACTTGAATGAGTTGTTCTCTTAATAGTTTTTCTTTGTTTATTCCTTCTCAAATAACCTCCCATTTAACTTTATAAAGAATACAGGTCTCCCCACCTCTGCCCTTAACAAATGTCTTTATAGTTCCAACTTCCTTTGCTTTTGAATCCTGTGTTTATGAAGGAGATTATAAACATTCCCCCCTAGCCTTTTATAGAAAAGAAAATAGAATATATGTTCAAGTTTTAAAACCATTCTTATTCTAGCAACTGATTGACTATTTTCCGTCAACATGATGTGCCAAATGCTCTTTCTGCTCTGTAGCTGCTGAATTTACGGTTTGACTTTTTTGCTAAGTGAAAGTTAAGCTCTCAGGCTTTAGATTATAATTCTTTGTTTCTTTAATGCTTTGTAGATTCCCAGACAACTTTATATATACTGTATCATTTGATTTTTAAACTGTGATCTTGGCTAGGTAAAATGAGGCAACCAAGGTAAAGGTTAGTACTCATCCAAAGTAGCACAAAAGCCAGAATCAAAACCCTTCAAGTCAGAAAATGGAGAAGTACTTTTTTATTTGGAGATACAGAAAACTGAAAACTATTGCTTCCAGCCTCAAAAATGTTGGACAAACAAGTTCATAGTTTTCCTTAAACACACTGTAGTGCTGAGATTTCAGGGCAACCACCTGTCCCAGACTCTAGGGAGAGACAGATATTGTAGGCAGAGGACATTAGAGCACTGACTTATCTGGGTAAGGCACAGATAAGAAGAGTGAAGCTCTGGAGGGTGGTGAATTGCTGAAGGCCTACCTTTCAGTGGTTGGACTGCAAAACTCCTGGGATGACAATAAAGGAGAGTCTTAAACTCTCTTGCAGGCTTTTTCCTCATGAACCTCACTAGATGCTCACAGAAAAAAAGTTGGGTATGTGCTGAAAAAGTCTCCTCTTTGGTTTATAACTAGGAATGGGGAAGAGCTGTTAACTGAGGTAAGGGCAGAAAATTCTTCCTGGGTCCTTCTCCCCTTCACTCCAGTGTAATCAGAGTCTTAATCTGTGAGGACCTGAGCAACATAAACTGTCACCCTTAGGGCACTGATGAAATCCCACTGTATCTGGGGAAATGGATAAAGGAAAACTATCTCAACTCCTGCTGGAGGAGCAGGAGCAATGTCAGCAGCCTGGCAGAATGACTGAGAGGCCTGTTGCCTGAGGCATAGCACTGTTAAAGGGGAAGGCTTAAAACTGAGAATGGAGCAGTCCTTGGGGGAAAACAGACAAACAAAACCTTCTAGCAAACCAGTCTCTCATTCCTCCCAGAGGGATTTGAGACCTGTGGTGGATATACCGAGGGTAACCATAGTAACAGTGAAGTTCAGACCCAGCCCTGTTCCTAATTAAATTAACTCAAACTCTGCACTAAAAGCCTATCAGGAGGAAAGGCCTATAGGTCTACAGGTCAGTAGGAGTTACCCAAGCTGAAACTTAAAGAGAAGAATGAAAACAAACAAAATAAAGCAAAAAATGGAACAAAGCCTCCAAGAATTGTGTGGCTTTATCAGATGGCTTAACATTTTTGTAACTGGAATTCTGAAAGAGAAGAGAGAGAGAACAGAACAGAAGAAATGTTTAAAGAAATAATAAACACTAAATAGGGTAAATCCTGCAGCCATCACACACACACACACACACACACACTGCTCAAAGCAAAAGACAAGAAAATCTTAAAGGCAGAAAAAAGGAACAGATGAACATACAGAAGAATGAAGATAAGAATTTGTATTGTACTTCTGTTCATAACCTATGCAAGCTACAAAACAATGGAATAATATAAAGTGCTGAAATTTAAAGCAGGAAATCAACCTCGAATACTTTACCCAGCAAAAATATCTTTCAAAAAGTGAAAGAGAAATAAAAACTTTCTCAAACAAAAATCATGAAATGTATTGCCACATACTCTAAAAGTGTTAAAGGAGGTCCTTTGGAAGAAGGAATTTGCTACCAGAAAACCCTTGAGTCAGTAAAAGAAATAAAGAACAATGGAAATGCAATAACCGAAGATAAAATTCTTTTTTCCCTACATTTGATAAACTTTTATTTTAGAAAAGTTTTAAGTTTATACAAAGGTTGCAAAGATAGTACAGAAAGTTCCAGTATGCTCCACACCAAATTTCGCCTGTTATTAACATCGTAACATTAGTATGGTATATTTGTTACAACTAATGAATCAGTATTGACACGTTCTTATTAACTAAAGTCCGTACTTAATTCAGATACCATTAGATTTTAACCTCGTCTTTTTCTGTTCTGGAATCCAATGCAGGACACAACATGGCATTTTTGTAATCATGTCTGTTTAGGCTCCTCTTGGCTGTGATAGTTTCTGTAAGACTTTCCTTACTTTAATGATCCTGACAATTCTAAGGAGTTTTGGTCAGATATGTTGTAGAATGTTCCTCGGTTCAGGTTTTTCTGATGTTTTTCTCTTCTCTCATGATTAGATTGGCATTATTGATGTGGGAGGAAGGGCATGGAACTAAAGTGCCATTTTCTTCACATAATATCCAGGGCACATACTATCAACATGACTAACTGCTGTTGATCACCTTAGTGTCACCTTGCTGGTATAGTGTTTCACAGGTTACTCTTTTCCCCCTTTCCATACTGTTCTCTTTGGAAGGAAGTCACTTTGCAAGGCCCACACCTAAGGAGTGAGGTTATGGTCTAACTCCTTGGGGGCAGAGTAGCTATGTAAATTATTTGCGATTCTTCTGCACAGGTGACTTATCTGTTCTCTTATTTATTTAATCATTTATTTAAATTAATATGGACTCATGTACATTTATTTTATACTTTGTGTCAGTAGTACTAAATCCTATCAATGTATGATTCTACCAATATTAGCTTATTCTGTTGTTCAGATTGTTCCAGCTTTAGCTACTGAGGACTATTTTAGTTGGTTCCTGGGCCCCTTTCAGATACTTCATCCTTGTGGGGGTTTTTTGAGGGGAGGAGGGTGGGGGGGCTGCTATTTTATTTTCTGGTTACTGCAAAATGTTTTAGGCTCATCTTGTGTATTTTCTGCCCCAGTCCTAGACTTGGGCATTTCTCTAAGAAACCTTGGTTCCCCTTCTTGAGAATGGTATTAGAAAGCAAGATCTGTGTTTTCCTACTTTTTAATTGTTCCAAAATATAGTTGGCTTTCTGAAATAAAAAATAGTGGCAATGAATTTTGTGTTTATAGTACATGCACAAATAAAATATATGATAAAAAACAACAGAGAGGGGAAATATGATCTTATAGGTCTTTAAACATGATGTGGTATATTTTCCAAGGTAAACTCTAATTAAATGAAGATGTATATTATAAACCCTAGTACAACTACAGAAAATAAATTTTAAAAAGGTATAAATAGTAAGTCAGTAGAGGAGATAAAATGGAAATATAAAGTATGCTCCAGGAGTTCCCATCATAGCTCAGTGGTTAATGAACCTGACTCTAGTATCCATGAGAATGCAGGTTTAATCCCTGGCTTTGATCAATGGGTTAAGGATCTGGCATTGCCATGAGTTGTGGTGTAGGTTGCAGACACAGCTCAGATCCTGCATTGCTGTGGTTGTGGCCTAGGCCAGCAGCTACAGCTCCGATTCAGCCCCTAGCCTCAGAACTTCCATATGCCATGGGTGCGGCCCTAAAATGCCAAAAAGAAGAAGAAGATAACAATACACTCCAATAGCCCAAGAAATGGGAGAAAAGGGAAAAAACTGGAACAAATGAAATATAGCTAGCAAGATTGTAGATTTTAATCCAGCCTTACAAGTAAATGTGTTCATAGACATCAGCCAAAAGACAAAACATCAGATTGGTTAAATAAGGAAGATCATACTGTACATTCTAAGAACCCTACTTTAAATATGAAAGTCATAGATAAAAGGATAGAGGGAAATATACCATACAGACATTAACAAAAAGAAAGTTAGTATAGCCATATTAATTTCAGACAATGTAGACTTCACAGTAAGGTATATTATCAGAGGTAAAGAAGGGCATTGCATAGCTCATCTACCAAGAAGAATCTTTAATGTATATGCACCTAATAGCAGACCTTCAAAATACATAAAGCAAAAACTGAGAGCTGAAAAGTGGAAGAGAAAAATCCACAATTGTAGTTGGAAACTTCAACACTCCTCTCTCAGTAATTGATAGAACAAGTAGGCAGAAAATCAGGAGTCTAGGTGACCTGAGCAGTCTTCAACAGACCTGACCTAAGAGTTGTTTATAGAATACTCCACAACAGCAGAACACATTCTGAGACACTTGGGCACTTGAAATATTCATAAAGATAGACCAGATCCTGTGCCATCAAACAAACCTCAATAAATTTCAGAGAATTGAAATCATACAGATTTTAGTCTCTAGCTGTAACAAAATCAGTAACAGAAAGACAACAGGAAAATCTCCATATATAGAAATTAAATAACATACTTTTAAAATAACTCATAGGTCAAAGAGGAATTCTCAAGGGAAAACTTAAAAAAAAAGTGTATACACACACACACACACACACATATATAAAGCACTGGGGAGTTTCTGTTGTGGCACCATAGAAATGAATCTGACTAGTATCCATGGAGATGTGGGTTCAGTCCCTGGCTTCACTCATTGGGTTAAGGCATCACTGTGAACTGTGGTGTAGGTCACAGACACAGCTCGGATCCCACACTGCTATCTGTGGCTGTGGCGTAGGCTGGCAGGTACAGCTCCAACTTGACACCTAGCCTGGGAACTAGGGGGTACGGCCCTAAAAAGCAAAAAATAATAATAATAATAAATTTAAAAATTTTGAGAAATACAACATTGCAATTTTGGGGACAAGCGAGAGTAGTGTTGAGAAGGGAAATTCATAGCATTTAAATGTTTATATTAGAAAAGAGGAAGATCCCAAGTCAGTAAGCTTTTACTTTAAGAAACTAGAGAAAGAGAACTTAACTCAGAGCAGCTAGAAGAAAAGAAAGAATGAATAGAAATTAATGAAATTTAAAGCAGAAAGACGGTAGAGAAAAACAGTCAAACCAAAGGCTAGTTTATTTTAAGAGATCAATAAAATTGCTAAATTTCTAGCCAAGAAGACCAAGGAAAAAGAGAACACAAGTTAGCAGTATCAAGAATGAAGGAATTACATAACCCAAAAAACTCTGAAAGATAACACTACAATTATTGTACAAAAACAACAAAAAAACAACACTGTAGTTAAAAGTGGGGCAATGGGGGGAATACTACAAACAACTCTATTCTAATACATTTGAGAGTTTAGATGATATGAGCAAGTTCTCTGAAAGATACAAATTACCTAAGAATTACCAGACTCACTGAAGAAGAAATAGTTAAGCCGAATAGTAAATATCTATTCAAGAAATTGAATTCCAGGAACTTCCCCTGTGATGCAGCTGGCTGAGGATCTGGTGGTGTCACTGCTGTGGCACAAATTTGATCTCTGGCCTGGGAACTTCCACATGGCATGGATGGAGCTCAAAAAAGAAAGAAATCGAATTCCAATTTTAAAACCTTCCAAAAAAGAAAACCAGACCCAGATAGTTTCACTGGCAAATTCTAGCAAGCATTTAAGAAGAAATGGTATCAATTCTACATAATTTCTTTCAGAAAAAGAGACAAGGAGAGAATACCTCTGAACTCATTTATCAGACTGGCATTACCTAATACAAACCAAAATATTCCATTACAAGGAAAGAAAACTACCAGCCAATATCCCTCATGGACTCTAGACATAAAATGCTCAAGAAATAGTAGTTTATTTGTAAATAAATTCATCATTATATCAAAAAGGATAATATTTTAAGACCAAGTGGGTTTCATTTCAGGAATACAAGACTGATTCCAAATTTGAAAATTCAACAGTGTAATTCACCATGTTATTAGAATTCAACTTTCATTCATAATAAAAATAACTTCAAATTACAAAGAAACTTTTTTAACCTAATAAAGAGTATTTGCAGAAATTCTATAACTAATATGCTTAATAAGGGGGAAACATTGTTTTTCAATAAAATAATATTAGGAACTAGGCAATTATGTTTATTCTCACCACCCATATTCAACATTGTACTGAATGTCCTAGATGGAACAAGGCAAGAAAAATAAGTAAAATGCATACATGTTGGAAAGAAAGAAATTAAATTGCCTCTATTCACAGAAGATACAATATCTGTGTAGAAAAGCATAAAGAATCTATGTAGAAAACTCCTGGGATCTTTCAGTGAGTTTAGCAAGGTCGTAGGGTACAAGGTCAATTTATATTCTTGTACCAACAGTGAACAGTTGGAATGTGAATTTTTTTGTGTGTGTGTGCTACCCGTGGCATATGGAGGTTCCCAGGCTAGGGGTCTAGTTGGAGCTATAGCTGCTGGCCTACACTACAGCCACAGCAACATCAGATCCAAGCCACATCTGCGACCTACAACTCAGCTCCCGGCAACGCCAGATCCTTAACCCATTGAGTAAAGCCAGGGATCAAACCTGCAACCTCATGGTTCCTAGTCAGATTTGTTTCCACTATGCCACAACGGGAACTCTGGAATGTGAAATTTTAAATACCATTTAAATATTCAAAAATAAGAAAAATACCTACAATTCTAACAAAATACATGCATGGTTTTCATGCTAAAACTATAAAATGTTGGAAGAAATCAAAAACTGAAATGAACAGAGAGAAATGTCACATTAATAGGTCTGAGGACTTAATGTTGTCATGATGTCACTTCTTCCTAAATTGGTTGATATATTAAACACAACACCAGTTTAAATCACAGCAAGTTTTTTGTTTTTTTTGTTTTGTTTTTTGGTTTTTTGTAGCTGTCAATAAGCCAATTCTAAAATACATACGGAGGAGTTCCCTGTGGTGCAGTGGGATAAGGACTCAGCATTATCACTGCTGTGAGCACAGACAAAAAAAAAAATTTTTCTTTTACTTTAAAAAATATGTATGGCAGAGCAAAGAGCTATGAACTACAATGACCAAAACAATTTTGAAAGAGCAGAATAGGAAGATTGACACTACCTGGTGTTGAGACCTACTATAAAGCTGTGCTAATGTTTGGTACTGGCAAAAAGATGAGCACATAGATCTAAGGACAAAACAGAGAGCCCAGAAAATAGACCCATACAAATATATTCAGTTTTTTTTTTTTTTTTTTTACAAAGGAGGTAAAGCAGTTTAGAGGAGGAGTAAGGATAGTCAATACAACTAATGATATTATAGCAATTCAGTATCCATATGCAAAACAGAACCTTGATGTATAATTCATACCTTATATAAAAATTAACTGAAAATGTATTAGAGATTCAGATATAAAGCATAAAACTCTGAAACTTTTAGAAGAAAACATTGGAGAAATACAAAACCAAAATCATAATCTATAAAGAAAAAGATACATAGTTATTACCAAAATGTAAGTTTTACTATGCGAAAAGCCCTGGTCAGAGAATAAAAAGAGAATTTATAGATTAGGAGACAGTATTTGCAAATCACCCATCTAATAAAACACTTGTATCCAGATTGATAGAACTACACACTTGTTAGACTGGCTAAAATTTTTAGAAACTAAAAATGCCCATTCCTGGTGAGGATGCAGAGCAAGAAGCATCCTCATATATTCTTGCTTAGAATGCAAAACAGTACAGCCAATTTGGAAGACAGTTTGGCAGTGTCTTATAAAGTTAAATATAGACTTATACAGACATGCGACCTGCTCTTAAGAGTATTTACTCACGTGAATTGAAAACCATGCTTATGAAAAAAAACGAAAACAAAACCCTGTATTTTTCATAATCTCCCAAAACTGAAAACAACCCAGATGGATGTCTTTCTAGCAGATGAATGGGTATACATACTCTAGGACATCCATACAAAGGAATATTGCTCAGCAGTAAAAAGGGATGAGCTGTTTATTCACCACAGTAGAGATAAATCTTAAATGAATTTTGTTAGTTGAAAGAAGCCAGATCCAAAAGACTGCATAATATATGACTACATTTTATATTTCATTCTGGAAAATACAAAACAGAAGTGGTTTGCAGGAGTGGGGAGAGAAGTTAACTACCAAGGGGTGGTGTAAGTGAAGTTTTGAGAGGATGGAACCATCCTGAGATACTGTGTTATTGGATGCACAAATCCATGCTTTTATTACAAAATACAAAACTGTACATTACTGTAACTCTGTGCAGTTAAAAAAAAATCAACCAGATTCCAGGGGAACCTAAGATGGAATACAGACCATAATACATGAACATAACTGTATTACAGATGAGTGACATGATGTCATCAAAGGGGCTGAGAAAGAAAGGAACTAGTTTAGATGACTTTGGAAACTGTTTTGGCTGGATACTGTAAGGAGGGAGACCACAAAAAATTATATGAAATCTTGGTGCTCAGGTTGGTAAATTTGTTAAACACACACCCTTAAACAAATAAGTAAATATTGTAGTTGTAGGTAAAGAAAGCCAGGTTTCTCCAAAAAAAAAAAAGAGTCGCAGTTAAGCAAGGTGGTAGGATGGAGAAGGGTGGAATTAACCCAGTTTTTTGGGGTTGTAGTTGTAGGTTTTAGGATGAACTGATTTTTTTAAAATAATAAATACACCTTGCCCGAGGTGCCCGAGGATAAGAAAGTGAATGTCAGAAGTCATAGGAATGAACCTCTCTCAAAAGAGCTGCCAGTGGCCAGAACTAGAACAATTTAAGCCACAAAATGAATAACAATATTTTTGGATTCTAACCCAAAGAATAAAAAAATGCTGATAGTGTTTGAATAAATAAATAAAAGGAGAAGGAACAACTGTGGCTTAGAGAAGATTTCTAATTAATATACACCAAGAGTGCTGTACAATAGAAAACTGACAGAACACTGTAAACCAACTATAAGAGAAAAAATAAAAATCATTATAAGAAATATGTATGTGTAGAAAAATGAGAGAAATAGCAAATTACTATTACAACATCATGGTGCAGACCTTGCAAGCAGGGTTAATGGATGAATGTTAAAATTTTTATTATAAAAAAATTTAAGGAGAAATGCGATATTTGGTAAATCTCAGAATGTCTCTCCTCAAATAATCATTGATTACAAAAGGGAAAATAGTGATTTTACACTGGAGAATCCTGGAAGACACAGCCTGAACTAGAAGAGCGGGGTTAACATCACTGGTAATGGAAGGACATGTGTCTGTTTTGTTGGGGGTTTTTTTGTTTTGTTTTTTGTGGGTTTTTTTTTTTTTTTTTTAGCCACACCTGTGGTATATGCAAGTTCCTGGGCCAGGGATTGAACCTGTGCCACAGCAGTGACCAGAGCCCCTGCAGTGACAGTGCCAGATCCTCAACCCACTGAACCACAAGGGAACTACATGTGTCTGCTGATAAGATGTGCTAGAAGGATTATGTCACCTCTGTGGTCTTTTTCTAAAAATCCATGCTGTTTGCTTGAGGAAGTATCATACAGACCCAAACCAAAGGACAATCGATGAGATATCCAACCAGTAGTCTTCCACAGTTGTCAAGGTCATGAAAAACCAGGAACTGTGGGGACCTGATGACAAAAGGTATGTGAGATGCAGGATCTGCTCCTGGACCAGAAAAAAGACATTCATGAAAAGACTGGTGAAATCCAAGGAAAGTCGATAGCTTTGGTTACGACTGCATTGCTTTGTTGGTCCTGACAGCTGTGTCACGTTTCTTCAAGATGTTAAAACTGTGGGAAACTTGGTGAGGTTGTGATGATGTGCTCTCCAAATCAAATTATTTCAGAATACAGAGTTAAAAATACACACATATGTATAACAAATACACCCCAAAAAAAGGAGCTGAGAAAAAATGGCAATTAGGATAGTCTTTTGGTTCTCCTTTCGGGACCTGGATGTGGAATGCCTGCCACTATCTTTCAGAAATAAAAACTACAGGAACTTTATCATTTAAGGAACAGAAATATGTTGATAAGAATTACTAATATTCTGCAAAGACAAACTACAAGTTTGATATTTAGCACTTGTCAGTTTTCTCAATCTTTTTTTAAGATATGAAGCATCTTCGTGGAATTTTTTAAATTTGCCACAGAAACTAGTTCCACCCTTATCCCTGTAGGTTAAAGTGAAAACTGTATAGACCCCCATAGTGTTTTGATGTCTCTTGTATAGGTGGAGATGGGTAAAGATACCTATTAACAAAAAGATGAGCAGTTTGCCCATATTTGAAATAGCAGTTGTAGGCCAGGTATTTGTTTTTCAGAGTAAATAATGAGCCTTCCTCCTATTTTACACATTGTCTGCAGATAAATCTGCTTTCAGGCTGGGGCTTCATGTATTAGTGATGCTTATCAAGATAACATTCACGGATTGACAAAGGAGCTTGACTTATTAAAGTGAAATAAGAAAACAGCTAGTAATTATTTCTAGCATGTTAATATTTTCTAGATGTGTATGAAAATAGAAGCAAATGTTTCGTTCATCTCTTTTCTGTATGTGATTTATCAGTTCATTTCTTCTCCAGTCTCATTTTCTTCATATATGTGGTCTTTCTCCACTGTAATTAATTGTATTCATTTGAAAATTACATTTGCAAATGATAAACATATAAATTTGTATTATTTTAAACTATTACATTAATCAACAAATGTTTGAATTCTTGTTTCATAAACACCATCCTAGCTATTGTGGGAAATAAGGAAACAAAATAATTTCTGCCCACTAAGGAGTACAGAATCTAGGATAAGATAAATGGACATGTGTGACCAGGTAGGGTAAGGATGGGAGGATTAAGATGTAAATGCAGACTTAGTATTCTTGAGATTCCAGATAGAAACTAGTATCATGATTAGGAAATCCATTTGTATATTGTCACAGTAGCAGGGCCGTGCAGGCGAGGCCAGCATAAGGACAGACCAAGTAGGAGTGTCTGTAAATCCTGGCTCTAGAAAACTTAACAGAATCTTTTCAGTCTCTTGAAGTCAACTGCAGGTTCAGAGACAGTGAATGATTTATATTTGTACTCATTGTGCATTTAATAATTTTTTTAGACTTCCAAACAACTGCTAGTGTCCAGATAACGTGTTTTTCTAAAGCAGTATTTTATTTTTGAGTACCAACAGTCTTAGTTTTAATTCTCTTATCCTTCTTATGTGCTGAGTACAGTCGGAGGAAGAGGAATTGGAGTTGGTGAGTGTGGGTTTCTGCTTAAATGGAGTTGTTGCAAAAGATGTAGAAAGTACTAATTCTTTTCAGTCTTTTTTCTAACTAATGTTCCCTTGTTACACAGAATTTTTTTTTCTTGTAATTAAGTACTGTCCAAACATTTTGAATAACTAAACCAACCTGCTGGTACTGCAGAGTCTGATTATTATATTTATAATTATATATCTTGACCCATTTTATTTCTTGGAGAGAACTTTGGAATAAAGCCTTTATAAACATAGCTGTCCATGATCACAAGACACCTTAAAGAATTTTTTTAAGGAAAGATACAAAATACCTTATATAGTTCCCCAAATTATTAACATATTTTTAGAAAATGACTTCACCCTCACAGTTCCTCAGATTGTAACACACTGTCTTGTGTTGTTTCTCTTTCTTTCAAAAAGATTACATCATTTTTGGTGAGGTCACCTTTTTCACAGAGTTAGAATTATTTCATCCTGCATGAAATGATCTGAACCACAAGGGGGTTCCCTGTTTACCAAAACAAATGTCTTTAATTGAACATACACAAACTTACTTTTTTTCTATCAGAAGATATTCTGTTCTTAAAAGTAGCAGCTACCTTTTTTTCCAAAGCAATTTCTATTGGCTTTTCTTCATGAAAGTAAATTTGATTAAAAGTAACTTTCAGTTGATCTATTTCTTTGGGAATTAAAACCCAAACTTCACAGAACTGATCTTCTGATTTCAAAGTCAGCTGCTAAATATATGACTTTAAGGGGAATAAAACTTGAAAATGTTTAGTTTTTAGCATGGACAGGGGTTCAGAGTGCATGAAAGCATGGGGGAAAGGCATCTGTTGGTTTTATTTATATTTTATTGTTACATACTATGCATGTTGGTGTGTTTTGCACATTTTGTTTCTTTTCAACAAATTTAAGGTTGTCTGTGCTCTGTCCTTAAAATGAGAGATGGTTCCTTAACTTTGTGATCACTCTCACAGTTTTGGATGTGGTTTTATATTAGTTAACTAAAATATACTAGCTAGCTGTCACTGTGGTATTGGATTATATATCATGTTCAGATATTTAATATCTTTGGGGTAAATAATGATACAGCAATGATTAGCAAGTGGAAATTTATAGTTCAATATAAAATGATTCATCTTAGATTAAACCTCACTATTTATACCCTTAAGTTAGCATGAATACTTCCTTGTGAACTTGTAATTATCTAGCAGTATGTTGCCCTCTAGTGGCTCTGGAAATCAATGGCCTTGAGATTGGGAGCTGTGATGGGTAGAACCAATATATTGGAGTCTCACTGTTAAACACACACACACCACCACCACCACCACCCTATCTTGAGGTCACACCAGGAAATTTCTGGGGAGATGGAAGCTGCTGCATGGATAGAGCCAGGCCAAACCATATCATACTGTGTTTTTCACATAGTATTTGACTCTTGAATTTTCAGTGACCAAATCTGTGAGAACAAATTAAGTCCAAATTAGGTATCTGTTTCATAAAGTCATTAAAATTTTTACCTTGATGCTGAGACTAAAATATATTCCTAGTTGTCATATGTTGACTTTAC
Organism: Phacochoerus africanus; assembly: GCF_016906955.1. Taxonomy (NCBI): domain Eukaryota; kingdom Metazoa; phylum Chordata; class Mammalia; order Artiodactyla; family Suidae; genus Phacochoerus; species Phacochoerus africanus. The sequence continues at coordinate 140,398,626 of NC_062545.1, forward strand.
ATATTCCTTTAAGTCTACCCTCAATTACAGAATCTCAAAGATAAGTTTTTAAGTATTTGAAAACTATGAAGTCTAGTAATCATAAAAATAAACATTTGTAATTAAGAAACAAATATATGACCAAAAACTATAAACAGCTATTCATAATTCTAAAACTTAAGCTAATTCAGAGTCTAAAACTTAATCAGTGTAAAATGCAGAGCTTTATGTATCAGAACCAAAATACAATCAGAAGCACAATCTGTTTGATTTCAGCAAGTTTTTCAAATTAGCTAGAGCTCTAAAATGTAATCATAGATGTCTCTGACCCAAAATGAGTAAGGGCAGGTGCCCTGGAGCCTATACTGAAGATTCTCTTAGAGCCATGCCACAGAGATTCCTCTAGAAGCCTTACAATTCTGGAACAACTTTACTTCATGACAGCTCTGGGGGAATAGCTGTGGATAAAAAGGAATAAATAAATTTATCCTTTTTTTTTAAACCAGTTACATAAGAATTTGGGGCCAGAGGGTTTCTTAGAACAGTGATTTAAGGATACATTCTTACATTTCTGTCCTTCAAGCACTTCCCAACTATTACCTTACTAGGTTACCTTACCTTAACAGTAGTAGTACAAATCAGGCAGCACAGTGATCACTATCCTCTCTACCCTGCAAACAAAGAGGTTTTGGAGAGGTTGAATGATTTTCCCAGTTCTTAGGAACTATGGGACAAAAACCAGCATAACCATATACAGAATGGTCGGTCTTTCCAACATCCTCTAACAAGATTGGAAAACTTGTTACAAACTGAAAGGAAATAAACTGAGATCTGGATCCTGATCAAATGATCAGTGTTCAGATAACTAGATCTACCCAAAGGCCTTCATTTGATTACCCTTTGAAATGGTAATAGAGAAAATTGAATCACATTCCAACTTTATAATTTCTCAGGCTCCAAGTTATACTTTTACCTATATGGTTTAGACCCTCAAATGTCAGTTATCTGGCTGTAATTTCTTCCTTTGAAAAAACTGACCTTGGAGTTAGGCTTTGGCCTTCTTGTGTTCTAAACACATGGAACTCAGAGGCAGTTCTGTTCCTGATCCTTCATTTTAGGAAGTGTTCACTTAAGGCAGTACAGTAAGAAACTGCTCTGTCATAGCACTACACATAGAGAGAATGATGACTACCTTAAGCTGACTTGATTATTTAATACTTGATTTTTTTTTTTAATTCCTTCTGTAGATGGGATACTGTGTAGGTGCTGTCAGTCAGCAAGCATTTACTATTGTTTCATCCACCGAGCTTTTCCTTTCTTAAAACAGGAGACTGAAGGGAAGGGATACACATCTGAATCTGTTGTTAAAAAATAGGTCATGGTGGATGATGTTGAGAATGAGGGAAGCTGTGCCTGTGTGGGGGCAGGGAGTAAGTGGGAAATCTCTTTACCATCCCCTCAGTGTTGCTGTGACCCTTAAACTGCACTTTAGAACAGATTTGTGGTTGCCAAGGGGGAGGAGCAAAAGATTGGGAGTTTGGGATTAGCAGAGTCAGACTATTATATAGAGGATGGGTAAACAACAAGATCCTACTGTGTAGCACAAGGAACTATATTCAGTATCCTGTGATAAACCGTAATAGAAAAGAATATGAAAAAGAATGTATATGTATAAACCGAATCACTTTGCTATACAGCAGAAATTAAATAAAACATTGTAAATCAATTATACTGCAATAAAATTTTAAGAACTAAAACAAATAAAATATCCTTCTATTTAAAATAAAACTGCTCTTTTAAAAATGTTTATAAAAGTATCTATCTACATACATACATATATAATACATATATATCTGTGTGTCAGCTGTAGGATCACAAGGAAGTAAATAGGAATACAAGCCACACTTAAGTAAGCATGACTTAAAACCATGTTAATATATAAATGGTGCAGATAAAAGTAGTTTTGATTCTTATATTCTCATGGACTTATCATCTCCATGTATACAAATGGCTTGCTACCTCTGGGTATTTAAAATCCACATCTGCTTTATTTCAGGTCACCGACATCTTTATAGCAGCATCAGGTCCACCCCTAATGCAAGTTTCTATCTTAAGGATGTATCTTGGACATCAATAAACTCTATGAAAAGTACTTTAGGGGAAAATGAACAATAATGTAAAGTATGTTCCTTATAATTAAATATTTAGTTATTCCCTTAGTATTTTTAGGGCTTTCATATCGTCACTGCTTTAGGAAATAATGACGTTCACATCATAAAACTGTGAAAAATGTCACTTGTAAATTGAATGTTATTTTGAAAATATTAAGTTTGAATATAAATACTCACAGAATAGCACTTTTACTTTTTTCTGCTCTCTCACAGAATACCCAGAGGATAAGCAGTTCTCAAGCCCCCCAGCCCCTAGCTACCCCAGTGGTGTCTGTGACGACCCCAAGTCTGCCTCAGCAAGGGCTGGTGTACTCAGCAATGCCAACCGCCTACAACACCGGTAAGCCTGCTGTTACCTTTTGGTTTTACTTCTTTGTTTTTGCTCCATATATGCTTTTGTGATTTTTTAAAAAGTATGTTTATTGAAATGAATTATTTCCAGTTTCTTAGATTCACATTTACGTATGTTAAAAAAAAAAAAACAAACATGCTAGTCTTAAAAAAAGTACACATTTGCCATAGAAAGATTTCCAAGTATGAACTTTTACTTACCACCTGACAAAGAAAAACTAGCTGTTATGAAAATTACGGTGAGCAGCAAACCAAGGAATACACTCGACATTTTCTATGCAGTTCTCATTATGCAATATCTCACTCTCTCAGGCCTGTGAAATAAGGTGTTTTCTATACATTGTTGTGTCAGTCTACTTTGGGAAAGACTGAATCCCTTTGGTCCTGAGGACTTGGGAGGTGGCAGCTGGGTGGATGGGCTAACGGGTGGTGGTTTCCTCCATGTGACAACCCACTTAACTTCTGTTGTTTGTGCCTGAGGGGCAAGACCAGGAGCTTTTTTGTTTCTCCTCAGTCAGTCACTTCTCACCTCCGAGTGGAGCTTTTTACTCATTCATGTTTATTTAGAGATTTCATTCTCCAAAATACTACTTGGAGGGTAAATTAGGCAAATTTAAAAGTGCTGCACTGATTGGAGGGGTGCTTGTAACCATGCAGGCTGTGTAGATAACCCAGTGTGGGCAGGTTTTGTTTAGATTTGCCATTCTTGGGCATGCAGGAGACGTGTGGTTTCACTGTCTCACCAGCTGAGCCAAACACCTGAGCTTCAAAAGAAGGAAAGACAGAAATAGTTAAAAATACCTTGCCTGTTTTTCAGAGATTACAGTGCAGGGAATTTATTCTTTTGTGATTCTAGTAAGTAGACTAATAAAGATCATGTAATTTTAGACTCCAGGGTAAATGCTTTCCACTGCTCTCTGGAGCTCCCTGAGGGGTACAGAGCCATCAATCCATTTGATTGCTGGTTTAATCCCAAATCATTCTTTTAAAACAGAAACAAGTGTAAAAGGTTTTGTTGAAAAAGAAAAGCCTCTTAGGAAATGTCTACCGTAACCTTTACCAACAATCAATATGAAAAAAAAAAAAAAGGTCTAAATCTAGAGTAAAGCCAGGGATTATGCCTTCATAGAAATCATCCTGATCACCAGCTATATGAGCAATGCTATTCTAGGGACAACCTTCTCTCCCACATTTATTCTAGGAAAGGAGGCAGGACACACCTAAGTTGGTAAATGTGGGGGGAAATCCTGAGTAGTGGAGGTGACCAGCTCAAACTCTGATCCCGAGAAGGCAGAAAAGAGAGAAATCTCTGAGCTGGAGTATTCAGAGGAGTGCTGGTTGAGAAGATGGGGCTTGAGCTTGGGTGTCAAGGTTAGATTACAGTTTACTGAACGTTTCATGACAGGTTCTTCAGCATAGAACTTAGATACTCCACTGTATTTGTTTTTAGAAATGCCATTAGATTGGAAAGAATCTGTTTTTTAAAAGTCCTGAAGGAATTACCAAAACGTAAATTAGAAGTCAGATTCTCTCAAAACTATCTGTCACTTAGCATTGGTCTCAGTCCTTCTGAGTCTTTGCTCTCTCTCTCAGAGCACCTATTCTATTTAATGTTACCACATTATCTTTAACGTATTTATCTTTTTAAAACAAGCATCCATGTGTGTCTTTTGATAGTATATCAGCTGCCTTTCTGTACATTGTTAAGAGTCAAACACATGCCAGTCAGTGAGTAAAGGAATGAATAAGTGAGCAGCAACACTTCAAAAAACAATAGTTCTGTGTGGAGGAACCATACACATCCTTCCTCATGCCCATCAGTAAAAACACTGCCAGCTTCTCAGACTTATTCTGGATCCATTCAGCGCATGTTTATTGAACACCTATGATGTGCTAGGCACCGGAAATACAAGAGTGCATGGTTAACATGGAATGTGGGATCTATCAGAGGAGAAAGACACAAGACAGACAGCTCTAAGAATAATTTATTAGTCATGTTAGGGCTACATTGAAGCTTCAACTTGAAGGCACGCATGTGACTCAGCCAGGCACGGTAGGGAGAGTTCCAGGAAGAGGGAGTGCTGTGCACAAAGGCTGGGAGGCTGCGGAGCATGGCTGGAGGGACAGAACGGTGGTAGAGTTGAATCTGCAGAGCTAAGTAGGGTTGCACAGACCTTGTTGAGGATGGTGGGCATGATCTTGAGGGCACTGGGAAGCCATAGAAAGATTTTAAGCAGAGAGGTATCATGACCATATTTGTTTTTTAAGATCATTTGGCTACAGTATGCAGTGGGGCATGGGGCAAAATTGAATTCAAGGACACCACACAAGAGGCTACTATTGATGGTCCACATAATGGATATTGAATATAGCTTGATCTAGGGTATAGTGGTAGAGATGGTGAATCTGGGGCAGGCTTTGAGAGACAGTAGTAGAATTGACCAGACTTGGTGGCTGGTGGGGGAAGTGAGAGGAATGTTCAACGATAACACCCACAGGTTTCTGGCACAAACAGTTAGGTGAAAGTTGGTGCCAATTACTGAAGAGAAGCAGGTTTGGAGGAAATGATGAGTCCAGTTTGGGTCATGTCAAATTTGAACACTGAATGAGGAAAATACAGAGTCGGAACAGAGTCCTAAGCACCAGCTATGCTATTTCAACTCAGTTTCTTTTTTTAAGATGCTAAATCACAAGGGAGACCAATTTCTTTAAACACCTCTCTTGAGATATGACAAAGTTAAAAGCAGAAGGGTTTTTACCACCTCTCTTTAGAACTAAGTGGAAAAGACAACTGTGAATGATGAACTGAAATAACTACGAGTGAATGATAACTAATATCCTAAGTCATGGTCGAAGTGATTATGACTGAAGTATGTGAAATGAGCTGTATTATATTCTCGTAACACAGAATCTTCCCATAAACTTGAAATTACTTTGCATGCAGTCAGAGGTCTTTGACAGTTCTTGAACTTTGAACAAATGCAATTAGTTAATTGTGTGATAATGGATAGACTGTCCACGTCACTAAGGTTGGCCCCATGAGAAGGGGAACTGTCTGTCCTTTTCCCCTTATACTTCGAGATGATCTAGATATAGTCAGGGTGAGCCTGAGTGTTTGTCTTTGTTCAGGAGGGTAGTGGTGAGCATACTTGCCTAAAATAACAATTGTATAGGAACAGCCTTTATTGATGGCATTTTTATTATTCTATTTACAAGTCTGAAAAAAAGCATCTCAATTTTTTGGAAATAATCTATAAACATTTAGTACAAAACTGTAAACATTTAGTGTAAAATTGAAACCTTTTTTATTGAAATAATCCCAGACAACTGAATATAGCTGGGTCCTATAAACCTCCCAAAAGAAAATCTTTGTGGATTTTAGATCCATACTGTGGTGTTTATGTTATTCAGTACCTGGCTTCTCTCAACCTAAGAAAACTTCTGAAGTAACTATTTGAAAAACAGATTTTGTGTGGTCCTTTTATTACACACACGAGCAACATTCCCTTCTTTTTCAGATTACTCGCTGACTAGTGCAGACCTGTCAGCCCTGCAGGGCTTCAACTCCCCAGGAATGCTGTCTCTGGGACAGGTGTCAGCCTGGCAGCAGCACCATTTAGGACAAGCAGCCCTCAGCTCTCTTGTGTGAGTAACTAGAAATTTTCCCTAAATTTCTACTCCCAGCCTGCGCTCTCTCTTTTTCTGTCAGTTAAAATCTTTTGCTCTGTTGACTTTCATATGAATATCCTGCAGTGATTCTTTTTTAGGTGGTGCAAGTGTTTGGAGAAAACATTCTCTTTCCTGGCTCTAGTTAATAGCTTGGGTACTGAGCAAACCAGGCATTCCTTGAAGAGATTCAGGGAGCAAGGCTTCTCTGATACAGATACACTGAGGCAGAGACTCAGTTCATATCTAAGGAGATGCCAAGGCACAGGTGTCACCCAAAGGCACCCCTTCTGCCCACTGACCACTGTTCAGGCCACCTATCCCTCCCCCTGCTTCCCAACCCTGTGTCTCATCCAGTGTTTGAAGAATGGCAGCCAGAAGGTATCCGGACCTCCCTCCCGCCCTTCTCTTCTGTTACTTTGCTCAATAGCAACAGACAAAGGGAGTGAGAAGATGAGCTGTACCTTTTCTCTCTCTCTGCATTGTAGCCAAGCAGCAGTAGGGTGGGCATCTTAGGTGTGAGTCAGGCTGTATGGGATTCATGTGGTTGATCCCAGCCTGCTGCAGATACTACCTCACGAGGAAGGTTTCACAAAAGAGTGTTCTTTATGGACAACATATGGGGATATAACTGAAAAGGGTTTATAGTGCTGCCCAGGTAAGACCAGAGCTCAGTGGCAGAAAGAAGGAATGGCAAGGCCATGGAGCAGGTGGAAGAGAGCATCCCAGAAGAGGGGACAGCATAGCAGGCCCAGCGGGCCTCCATGAGGGGCTCGCCCCTGCTCAGGAAAGTCCCCAGAGAGCCTCCCTGCATCTTATCAGTAGTCTTTTTGGGAATTATGTCATGGAAAGAGATGTGGAGGATCTGAGGGCAATCTCTTCGTGTGCATGGATGTTTGTTTGGCCCTAGGACCTGTGCAGAACATCCTAAATGAGCACAAAATAGCCCTGCAAAAGCCAGTGGAAATGGCTTGGCGCTCAGATGGTGGTGTAGGGGGAGCCTGTGCAGCCCTACTATGTCCCACCCTGAACAAGTTCCTTAGGCCTTCCTGAATCTCCTTCCCCATCGGAGAACAGGATGACACCCTTGATTTCTGGGAGCTACTGTGAGACTAGGCGAGATGCTGTGCCTGACACAGAGCCAGAGCAGAGGAGAAACTGAGGAAGAGGAGGCAGAGTTTAAGCTGCCCTGTTGGTCCTCTGCCATTTCCATGCACTAGTCACTGACTCAGCTACAAAAGTACCGAGACTGTGGGCAGTACGACCAGCCACTAAAAGTCTCAACTGGTTTTTCCCTCTCAGAGAGATGTGATTTCTGAGTACTTGCACTACAGGAAACACCAAATCTGGTCCTAGGGAAGGAATTCTGACAATATTTCAGACCCTAGGCTCCCGTCAGGCAGGAGCTATCTGTAACACTCCACGTATGCAGCTGCATATACAAACCATCTAACAACTCTTTTTTTCCCTTCAGTGCTGGAGGGCAGCTATCTCAGGGTTCGAATTTATCCATTAATACCAACCAAAACATCAACATTAAGTCAGAACCAATTTCACCTCCCCGGGATCGAATGACCCCATCAGGCTTCCAGCAGCAGCAGCCACCTCCGCCATCACAGGCCCCCCAGCCACAGCCCCCTCAGCCCCAGCCTCAGCCTCAGCCCCAGGCCCGGCAGGAAATGGGCCGCTCCCCTGTGGACAGTCTGAGCAGCTCCAGCAGCTCCTATGATGGCAGCGACCGGGAGGATCCACGGGGTGACTTCCATTCTCCGGTTGTGCTCGGCCGACCCCCAAACACTGAGGACAGAGAAAGCCCTTCAGTAAAGCGAATGAGGATGGACGCATGGGTGACCTAAGGCTTCCAGGCTGGTGTTTGTACTTTGTGTTACTGCGGTGAACTGCCCTACATATCTAAATTGGTAAATAAGGACATGAGTTAAATATATTTATATGTACATGCATACATATATATCCCTTTACATATATATGTATGTGGGTGTGAGTGTGTATGTGTGGGTGTGTGTTGCATACACAGAATCAGGCACTTACCTGCAAACTCTCATAGATGTGCAGATGTGCATCCCATGGCAAACAGAGCACCCTGTAGGCAGAGTCTAGCCTGGCACTTCCTTGGACTACTTGTTTCATAAGATAACCAGTTTTTTGCAGAGAAACATGTACCCATATATATAATTCTCCCACACTAGCTTGCAGAAACCTAGAGGGCCCCTACTTGTTTAATTTAACTGTGCGGTGACTGTAGTTACTTAAGAAAAATGCTTTGTAGAACAGAGCAGTAGAAAAGCAGGAACCAAGAAAGCAATACTGTACATAAAATGTCGTTTATATTAATTACCCAACCTGGCATGGGTCTCTATTGCAAAGAGGTGCATGGGAAAGGGCTGTTGATATTAAAAAACAAAAAAAACAAAACAAAAAAGCCCCACACATAACTGTTTTGCACGTGCAAAAATGTATTGGGTCAAAGAAGTGATCTTTAGCTAATAAAAAAAGAAAGAATAGAAAACACGCATGAGATATTCAGAAAATACTAGCCTAGAAATATAGAGAATTAACAGTAAATTAATATATTAAGTTATAATTGGAATATGTCAGAAGTTTCTTTTTACATTCATATCATAAAAATGAAAGAAACTGATTTTAGCTCATGTATATTTTATATGAAAGAAAACACCCTTATGAATTGATGACTATATATAAAATTATATTCACTACTTTTGAACACATTCTGCTATGAATTATTTATATAAGCCAAAGCTGTATGTTGTAACTTTTTTTTTTTTTTTTTAGAGAATAGCTTTATCTTGTTTTAACTTTTTACTTTTATTTTAAGAGGGGGAAAAACAAAAATATCTTGCAAGCAGAACCTTGGAAAAAAAAAGCCATGAATACTTATTATTCTATATGTAAATTAAAAGTTGAGCCAAACTCTTTGTGTATATAGCATCTTAAATATATTATCACCTTTGATGTAAGTACCTATGTATTGTATGGTCACCAGATTAAAAAGTATATTTTTGTGGATTGCCGCCAATTTGGGGGGAAAAGGCGAGATCCTTATTAAGTAGAGTATTCACTGTTTAATATTTACTATTTTGTTAAATATACTGTACTTTGGATTTTAATTATTAGCCCAGTCTTTTCAGAAGATTGTATAAAGGGGTTTCTCCCCTCACTGGTGGTGAATGTGTGATGTTACATTGTAATCTTTGTGCTGTATGGGTTGAGCATCATTATATATTTTATATGTGTATATAAATAGCAAAGTGGCAAAAAAATTGGTGTTAAGTTCATCCTGCATAAATGTAAAATGTGTTGTTAACAGAGTTTATAAGGCATTATTTAAAACTTGCCTTTTGTGAGGAAAAAGAATATAGTAGAAAAGCTGACCTAATTTAATTAATATTAGAGAAAATGGCAAAATAGTAGATGAGCACAAAGGTTTTATAAGTGGTAAATTATTAGGGAAAAATATTTGTGGGGGAAGGGATCTTTCATCCTTGACCCTCTAAAAGAGAATGATGCAGCCGGTTACAAAATATTGCTATTCTGGACATTCTGTGCGTTGAATGACACTGCAGTGTGGGGAGAAAGCCTCTCATGGTGCAGATCCTTGGCACAACTCTTGCCACCCAAATGCCCTCAATGAGATGCTAAGGCCTTACTCTCACAAGAAGACAGCTAAGTGGAGATAGCGAGTTGGGCAGTTTCCTGGGCTTGTGCCATGAACAAAATTCAAAGTCCTGTATATCTTTCATCATCGATTTTTAAATACTCCTTTTCTTGAGAAACTCAAAATAAGGGTTTAGATTACTGCTGTTTTATATTTTAAACTTAATATTGAACAGCTACCTACAATTTTTACTTATGTTTTATTTTTCCCCCTAAATTGTGTTCCTTTTGACATTTTCCTTATATATGCTATTTGTGACAAATCATCAGCCAGATTTCCTGGCTGACACATAGGTAGTAAGTACAGGATAATCTTGTAGCATTCACAGCTGCAAAGTAGCATTCTGTTTTTAATGACAGTTTGGGTAGTAAATTTTGATAGAGGCCAAAAAGGGAGGGCGATATTCTCTCTCCTCTCGTCAGTTTAGACATTTGGCTCTTACTTAGCTTTTCTTTAAAATGTATTTATTTTGCTGTACCACTTACAGGCACATTTCTTCATGAGGTCACACCTAATTGAAACAAGACAGTCTCCCAACACTGAATTTCCAAGATAATCCTTACCACTTTGTAAACCATTTATAGCTTTGAGAGTGTTCAGTGCTTCTTTGGTTGTTATTTATGCATGTTCATGAACTTCTGCTGTACACGGGATAGGAGTTAACACATTCACATTTACTGTCTATTTTCTTGTGTGCCTTACGAGATGGCTTTTCTGACTGTATCTCAATCTTTCTTTCTATGCAGGTTTATAATCAGTACAACTACTGTTTTCTAAAATAACATTACGCAAGGCTCGGAGTTTGTATTTCAATTACACTGACCAAGTAACAATATATTCCGTTTTCAGGAACTGAGTATTTGACTGTTAACCCTTTTCCCCACACACCCAGTGTGACCTAGAGCATGTGGACTTGACAGAGACACCCTCAGCCAGACCCCGTGTACCAACGCATATACATACATGCACCTGGTGAAAACCCCCTCTGAGTGGGGAAGACACTGATGTGGTACTTGAGAGCCTACTTTCTTACCCTTTTAGACTCATGCATTTTGTATGACACCATTGCAAGAAGATTTCATCCCTGCAGATGCAGTATTTTATTACTAAAAGACAAAAACAAAAAAAGCTTAGGGTACATTGCACTGGTTAAAGTACAGTTTCCTTCAGCACTCTGCCTGGTATTACACTGAGAGAGTCAGCAACCATCATATGTCTACAGATGGTCCCAACCAAAACTCCATCCTGTGAGCCCTAATTATGTTCATTGTGTTAGAGACTAAATCAGGGGTTTGTTCTAAAAGAACAGCATATGTTTTACCATTTCCTTTTACTGTAAAAACAGCTGATAAAGCATTAACATATTTTCTGTATTAACCATCATGCGCACAAGAAATACATAGTAAATAACCAGAAAACTCCTGGCATTGGATCATAAGAAGCTAGATGATTAGAATGTGAAAAAGATTTTACAAATGTAAAACTTTTATTTCTCTGTAGAAACTTTCTTCACTTTGCTGTGCAAGAAGACACTGCTTTGCTATATTTAAAATGGCTTTTTTAAAAGAGATTTATGTATTTGGTAAATGTTTGTAGTCAACAGTTCACACAAGCTGTACACGGTTTGATCATGTAAAACCGTTTGGCGGCACAAGCTGGACTTTGTTGCCATCCTTGAGATGAACCTTTTAAGAAAAATAAGTTAATCTCAATTTTTCCCTGAACGTGTTGTTTTTTTCTTCATTATACAATAAATATTATAGTGAACTTTTTATCAAATGGTTAAGAAAACGTTAAGGTTGTTGTAAACTATTTGTATCCTGCACTCACTACAGTAAAGACGGACTGGCTTTTCCCGTGTCCTCCAGACTCTGTCGTGTTTGCCACCATCGTCCTTTTTTCCCTTCCCTTCCCAGAGGCCTTTCTGTTTCTAAGTCCCTTTTACTGACCTTGATATGTGGACAAGGCAGCTGTTGCAGTGCCTACCAGTGCCCCTTCTCATCCTGGGGGGCAGCTCTGGGCCCTTTAGGAAGCAGCCAGACTAAAGGTCCCAGTCTCAGCCGGCCTGGCAGTTGTGTTTGCCTTGGTGTGGTTCTGTTAAACCCTGTGAAGCTCTGATCATGACACAAGCTACCAGGGGGTGGGGGTGGGGCCAGGGCATCCATAGAGCTATCACCAGGGTACTTGTCTTTCAAGTTTAGGCGTTGAAATGATTTGTTTTACTCAAAATGCGTACATAATACTGATCTGATCTGGGTTGGCAGAAGACAGGTTTACTAAATGAATTTTTATTTTCAAAAGTGAGAGATGTAAAAAATGACCTTAAACTTAGGATGAAGAGAGTTTTCTTCCTCTGATTTGCTTTCTAAGCCATCTCCCAACTAAGCATATTCTTTCAGGTTAAAAGCTAAATTTTTGTGCTCACTTTACTCACTGGCTACTGTGAGGCAGGTTTTGAAAGCTAAGTCTAGGCCTATGGCTAAAAATCATCTTAGCTGCAGCTGCTTAAAATCCACTCACTGAGACTTCCTTGTTAGCTCCCATGGGTGCTGCCTTCCTCTAGGCTTTATCTTGTTTCTACTTTGATTCTGTGTCTGACTGGCACCAGCCAAGAAGAAGAGTTTTCTGTACAGTCTATTGCCAGAGGGATGGTTCTTGCCTGCTCTCATCTGCCTGTTTCATCTCACCAGGGCACCAGCAGTCAAGAACTCCTTAGTTGTAGAACTGAGGAGAGCAGCGGTGTCCCACCCTCCACAAGAGTTGGGAGTGTTTAGGTGCCTCCCAAACAGGCACCTAAATACCATGGGAAGCAGTTCCTGAGGGTGGAGTGGACATGAACAGCCTTGCAGCTGAGAGTGCTTCACCCAGCATGGAAGAGGGGACCTTGAGCCCCAGGCAGCCCCTAGCCCAGGACTGCACAGAGATCCATCTCTTCCCAGAGGGTCTGCTCCTAGGGGAGCCAGACTGACAGGGCCACTTACCCAGCTTAGAGAACATGTCTCAGGCTCTAGCCATTGTCTTACACACAGTCTGCCTGTGGGAAAAGATCGCAGTAATACGGACTGGTTCACTGTATAATCCCTCTACACCCAAACACCCCCTTTTTTAAAACTTTCAAATTAACAGTAAACTTTCATCATTTTTTTCTTTAAATTATTTCAGCTTCGGCCATTAAGACCTCCTTCAGGTTGACGCCTGTATTTGGAAATCTCCTCCCTACTTTTTAAAGATTTCCTTTCTGGATGTCAAACACTCATATATTCATTTCCTGTCCCAGTCCTGGAACAACTACCTTTCCAAGGATTTCTAGTTCTGTTCATTGGAGAATGGCATTTAGAGACCAAGATCTGGGCAGTCTGTGTGCTCATTGCTACTAAAGTGTCACTGCTTTTTGGTCCCCTCTGCAACCAGATCTAGGAAATAAATGTAGGTATGCTCGCTCACAGTCACACATCCATATTCTACAGCTAGTTATCTAAACATACGTATGTGACACATGAGTTTATATTAATATTTCCTATTTCAAATTCAATATTACAGGGTTTATTTTAGCCTTTCCTTTTCTTATTTTTAATTCCTTCTCCTATGGTAAGAACCTGGTTCACATTATCTGCAATCTTTGTCCTTACTTTTTCAGTTCTAGTATCACATAAAGTAGTTTTAGAACTGCCATTCCACAACTGAGTGATAAACACATTTATTGACCAGATCAGAGCATTTGTATAGTTCGTTTTCCCTTCGGCCTTAAATTATCCAGTGAAAATAGTGTTTTCCACAGTTACTTTTAGTTCCCAACCACCCTCAGTGTTGTGTTACTCATTATAACATATCATGTGGTGGTGTTTTTGTCCCATTTTGGGTACCCCCCCATACTAGTTGGTTTTATTTGGGGGGGGAGGGAGTAAATGGTATGTGAAATATCACTATGTTTCTAAGAGTCAGAGCTATACAAAAGATGCTCTGAGTAATGTCAGTCTCTTCCCACTGACTTTTCCAACCACTCCTCTACCAATAACCAGTCTCTAGCTTCTGTTTTAATCCCTCCTGTATTTCTTTTGCATAAATTAGCAGCTTTTTTTTTTTTTTGCTTTTTTTCACTTGATGGTTCATCTTGTATAAACAAGATATAAACTGCACACTCTTGAACAGCCAATGGATCAAGAAAGAAATCAAAAAATATCTTGGAACAAATGAAAATAGAAACAAAACATACCAAAACCAATGGGATGGTGCAAAAGCAGTTCATAAAGGGAAGTTTATAGGGTTAAATGCATATATGAACAAAAGAAAGATCCCAAATTAACCTAACATTACACTTCAAGGAACTAGAAAAAGAACAGAGTAAGCCAAGGTTAGTAGAAGGAAAGAAATAACTGATCATAGCGGAAATAATGGAAATAGAGATCAGAGAAGATACCTAAAAGATTCAAAACCAAGAGCTCTAAAAAAAAAAAAAAAACCACAAATCTTCAGTTTATCAATTTAGCTAGACTAAGAATAAAAGACAAAATCAGAAATGAAAGAGGTCATATTACAACTGATAATCAGAAATACATAGGATCAAAAGACGTTACTATGAACACCTGTATTCATATTGTACAACTTAGAAGAAATGTGTAAATTCCTAGAAACATACAACTTAACCCACACTGAATCAGGAAGAAATAGAAAACCTATCTTGACCAATAATGAATAAGGAGATTAAATCAGTAATCAAAAACGTCCCAATACAGAAAATCCCCAGACCAGATGGTTTTGCTGGTGAATCATACCACAGTTAAAGACAAATTAATGCCAATTTTTATCAAACTATTCCAAAAAACTGAATAGGAAGGAACACTCCCAAACTCATGAGACCAGTGTTACCCTGATACAAAAGCCAGATAAAGACAACACATGAAAAATTACAGACCAATATCCCTAATGAACAGAGATGAAAAATGTCTCAAAATACTAGCAAAACAAATTCAATGGCACATTAAAAAGAAAATATACCAAGCTCAAGTGGGATTTATCTCTGCGGTACAAGGGTGCTTCAACATAAGCAAATCAATGTGTTCCATCACATTAATGGAATGAAAAGTAAAAATGATACGCTCATCTCAATAGATGCAGAAAAAGCATTTTACAAAACATCCTTTCATGGTAAAAGTCTCAATAAAAGGGTATAGAAGGAGCAAACCTCTACACAATAAAGTCTATATGACAAACCCACAACCAACCAACTCACAATCCTCAAACTTCCAAACAATTGCATGCACAGTAAAATGTTTAAAGCTTTTCCTCTAAGATCAGAAACAAGACAGGGGTGCCCACTCTCAGCATTCTTAGCCACCATGCTACTGGATGTCCTAGCCAGAGCAATCAGGCAAGATAATAAAATAGAAGAAGATCCTGGAGGAGTTCCCATTGTGGTGCAACAGAAATGAATCTGACTAGGAACCGTGAGGTTGTGGGTTCAATCCCTGGCCTCTCTCAGTGGGTTAAGTCTCCAGCATTGCCGTGAGCTGTGGTGTAGGTGGCAGGTGCAGCTTGGATCTGGCATTGTTGTGACTGTGGTGTAGGCCAGCGGCTGTAGCTCCAATTAGACCCCTAGCCTGGGAGCCTCCATGTGCTGTGGGTATGACCCCACCTCCCCAAAAAAAAATTCTGGAAAAATAATGGCTATGTAGAAGATCCTCATTTCCCAAACAAAAATCAATGATTAGGCTGCTATCCACAAACAAAAACAGCTCAAAGAGATCTGTAGAATCCACTTACAAAGTTTTACAACACTATGGAACAACAACAAAATGATAATTAACTGCACAAGAAGAGAAGGGAGACAACTTCATTTTGCCTATATCATTTCATCCCCCAAGACAGTATTCACTGCCAAGAAGGAACTTCCTCTGAGTGGGAGACCTGCCCTGCAGAGAAGCTCAGCAACTTCCATCACTGATGGAGTCTCCAGCCATCTATTGAGATTTGCCACCAACCCATAGGAATTTACGTCCCTAACACCAGCCATCCAAGCTTCAGTCCCTCTCTGCTTCCTCCCCACCTTGCACCCCACTCCCTTCCCCCCCACACACACAAAATCCTGGACCTGCACCAGCAGGTTCAAGAGGTGACTGCCTCTTCAAATGCTCAGGTACCTCCACAAGGCTACAATGATCACAAAAAATCAGGAAAACTTGTCTCCACCAAAGGAATACAGTAAACCTCCAGTAACCAGACCCAAAGAAATGGAGATCAAGAAATTGCCTGACAAATAATTCAAAGTAATTTCTCTACAGATAATCAGACAGCTATAAGAGAACACAGTTAAACAATCCGACAATATGAAGAAAATAATACAAAAACAAAATGACGTTTCATTTCTCTTTCTCAATGAAGAGACAGGAAACATAAAAAAGAAGCAAAGAGAAATTTTGGAGACTAAACATGAAGTAGATCCATGGATCAACCAATAGATCACAGAAGACATCAAAGAGGAAATTAAAAAATACTTAGAAACAAATGACAACAAAGACACAACAATCCAAAACCTATGGGATTCATCAAAAGCAGTTCTAAGAGGGAAGTTTACAGCAATACGAGCCCACCTCAGGAAACAAGAAAAAGCTCAAATAAACAACCTAACTTTACACCTAAAGAAACTAGAGAGAGAAGAACAGACAAGATGTGAAGTTAGCAGAAGGAAAGAAATCATAAAGATCAGAGCAAAAAAAAAAAAAATGAAATAGAAACAAAGAAAACCATAGAAAAGATCAATGAAACTAAAAGCTGGTTCTTTGAAAAGATCAACAAAATTAATAAACCCTTAGCCAGACTCATTAAGAAAAAGAGAGGACTCAAATCAATAAAATTAGAAATGAAAAAAGTTACAACAGACATCACAGAAATACAAAGGATCATTAAGAGACTACTACAAGCAACTATATGCCAATAAAATGGACAACCTAGAAGAAATGGACAAATTCCCAGAAAAGTACAATCTTCCAAGAATAAACCAAGATGAAATAGAAAAGATGAACAAATCAATCAAGTACTGAAATTTAAACTGTGATTTAAAAACTATCAGCAAACAGAAGTCCAGTACTAGATGGCTTCACAGGTAAGTTCAATCAAACATTTAGAGAAGAAGAGCTAACACCTATCCTTCTGAAACTATTCCAAAAAATTGCAGAGGAAAGAAAGAACACTTCCAAACTCATTCTATCTATGAGGCCACCATCATCCTGACACCAAAACCAGGCAAAGATAACACACAAAAAAGAAAATTACAGGCCAAAGAGTTCCCACTTGGCACAGCAGAAATGAATCCAACTAGCATCCATGAGGACACATGTTCGATCCCCTGGCCTCATTCAGTGGATTAAGGATCTGGTATTGCCATGAGCTGTGGTGTAGGTCACAGATGCAGCTCAGATCCTGCATTTCTGTGGCTGTGGCCTAGGCCAGCAGCTATAGCTTTGATTTGACCCCTAGCCAGGGAACTTCTATATGCTGCAGATTTGGCCCTAAAAAGCAAAAAAAGAAAATTACAGGCCAATATCACTGATGAACACAGATGTAAAAATCCTCAACAAAATACTAGCAAACTAAATCCAGCAATACATTAAAACGATTATGCACCACAATCAAGTGGGATTTATCCCAGGGATGCAAGGATTCTTCAATATCTGCAAATCAATCAGTGTGATACACCAAACTAACAAAATGAAGAATAAAAACCTGGGAACCTCCATATGCTGAGGGTGTGGCCCTAAAAAGACAAAAGACAAAAAAAGAAAGAAAAGGAATCCAAATTGCAAAGGATGAAGTAAAACTATCACTGTTCGCAGAAGACATGATCATGATACTATACCTAGAAAATCTCAAGACACTACCAGAAAACTGTTAAAGCTCATTGATGAATTTTCAAAGTTGCAGGATACAAAATTTATACAAAGAAATCAACTGCATTTCTATATACTAAAAACAAAAGATCAGAAAGAGAAATTAGGGAAACAATCCCACTTAACATCACATCAAAAAGAATAGAACAGCTAGGAATAAACCTGCCTAAAGAGACAAAAGACCTGTACTCTGAAAACTATAAGACACTGATTAAAGAAATCAAGATGACACAAACAGATGGAAAGATGGACATGCTCTTGGATTGGAGGATTCAATATAGTCAAAATGAATATACTACCTAAGGCCATCTACAGATTCAATGTAATCTCTATCAAATTACCAAGGACATCTTTCACAGAACTAGAACAAAATATTTTAAAGTTTGTCTGGAAGCACAAAAGACCCAAGATAGCCAAAGCCATCCTGAGAAAGAAAAATGGATCTAGAGGAATCATGCTCCCTGGCTTCAGACGACACTACAAAGGTATAGTCATCAAACATGTATGGTATTGACACAAAAACAAAAATATAGATCAGTGGAACAGGATAGACATCCCAGAATTAAACCCACACACATACAGTCAACTAATCTATGACAAAAGAGGCAAGGATATACAATGGAGAAAAGACAGTCCCTTCAATAAGTGGTGCTGGGAAAACTGGACAGCTACATGTAAAAGAATGAAATTAGAACACTTCCTAACACCATTCACAAAAATAAACTCAAAGTGGATTAAAGACCAAAATGTGAGACCAGATACTATAAAACTGAGAGAAAAACATAAGCCGAACATTCTCTGACATACAACACAGCAATATCTTCTCAGAGCCACCTTCTAGAGTAAAAAAAAAAAAAAAAAAAAAAACAACAACAACAAAAAAAACAAAACCCTAAAGAAAAAGAAAAGACAACCCACAGATTGGGATAAATTATTTGCAAATGAAGTGACTGACAAGGGATCAACCACCAAAATATATAAACACCTCCTGTAGCTCAACATCAAACAAACAAACAAACAAAAAACCCAACAACCCCATCGAAAAATGGGCAGAAGATCTAATACACAATTCTCCAAAGAAGACATACAGATGGCCAAAAAACACATGAAAACATGTTCAACTTCACTAATTATTACAGAAATGCAAATCAAAACCACCATGAGTACCACATTACACCAGCCAGAATGGCCATCATCAAAAAATCTACAAATAATAAATGTTGGAGAGGGTGTGAAGAAAAGGGAACAACACTGTTGGTGGGAATGTAAATTGGTGCAACCAGTATGGAAGACAGTAAAGATATTCCTTAAAAAACTACAAATAGAATTACCATTTGATCCAGCAATAACACTCCTGGGTATCTATCCAGCAAAAACCATGACTCAAAAAGGTTCATGTGGAGTTCCCACCATGGCTCTGCGGAAATGAATCTGACTAGCATCCATGAGGATGCAGGTTCGATCCCAGGCCTTGCTCAGTGGGTTAAGGATCTGGCATTGCCATGGTGAGCTGTGGTGTAGGTTGCAAATGTAGCTTGGATCCTGCATTGCTGTGGCTATGGCAGAGGCCAGCAGCTATAGCTTCAATTCAGCACCTAGCCTGGGAACCTGCATATGCTGTGGGTGCAGCCCTAAAAAGACAAAAAAAAAAAAGTTGTTAAAAGATACATGTACTTCAGTGTTCACTGCAGCACTGTATAAAACAGCCAAGACATGGAAGCAACTTAAATGTCCGTCAGCAGAGGAGTGGATAAAGAAGATGTGGTACATATACAAAATGGAATACTACTCAGCCATAAAAACGAATGAAATAATGGCATTTGCAGCAACATGGATGGACCTAGAAATTATCATGCTAAGTGGTTAGTCAGACAGTGAGACACCAACATCATATTCTATCCCTTTATGTGGAATCTAAAAAAAGGATACAATGAACTTCTCAGCAGAACAGACAATGACTCACAGACTTTGAAAAAACTTATGGTTTCCAAAGGAGACAGGTGCAGGCATGGGATGGGCGTGGGGTTTGGGATGGAAACGCTATAGATTTGGGTTGCAATGATCATTGTACAGCTATAAATGTAATAAAATTCATTGAGTTTTAGAAAGAATTTTAAAAGCCGCAAGAGAAAAAAAAATATATCATAGAAGGGAACCTCCCTAAGGCTATTAGCAAATTTCTCACCAGATGCTAGGCAAGGAGAAAATGGGATGATACATTCCAAGTGACATGAGAAAGAAACTGCCAACTAAGTATACTTTACTCAGCAAAATTGCCCTTCAGAAGTAAAGGTGAAACAAAATCTTTCCCTAATAAACAAAAACGGAAGGGACTTAACACCCTTGAACTTACATTACGAGAAATGCTGAAAGGAGTTCTTCAAGCTGAAATAAAATGACACTAATTAGTAGCTTGAAATGAAAATATACAACACACTGCTAAGCACAGAATAAGATTTAGAATACCTTAATACTATAATATGTTGATGTGCTAACTACTTAACTCTAGACAAAGGCTAAATGGCAAAAGTATTAAATACAGCTTTAGCTTCAACAATTTGTTAATGAGTACACAACAAAAAATGTAAATAGTGCCATCAAAAACCTAAAAAGGGAGGGAGTATAAGTGGATAGGATTTTTATATGCAATTAAACTAAATTATAATCAACATAAGATAATACAGTTATAAGATGTTTTATTGTAAACCTTATGGGAACTCAAAAGCAAAACTCTACAACATATATATAAAAGATTAAGGGAATAAAAACATAACACTATGGAATATCATCAACTTACAAAGGAAGGCAATAAGAAAGGAAGAAAGTAGGACCATAATAACAGCCAGAAAAATAGTAAAATACCTTTAGTAAAACCTTACATATCAATAAGTTCTCTAAATTTTAATGGAATAAATTCTCCAATCAAAAGGCACAGACTGGATGGATGGATTGAAGAAAAAAAAAAAAACACCCAACTCTAGGCTAGAAGAGATTCACCTCAGTTCTAAGGATATGGATAGGTTCAAAGTGAAGGGATGGCTAAAGATATTTCATGCAAGTGCAAGTCAAAAGAGCATGGGTAGCTATACTATATCAGATAAAATTGACCTTAAGCCAAAATGGTAACAAGAAACAATCATCATCCTTATATAATAATAAAGGGGTCAATTAATCAAGAATATATAACAATCATAAATATATATGCAACCAATATAGCATCAAAATGTATTAAATAATAGACTGAAAGGAAAAATAGACAACAATTCAATAAAAGGAGGTTTTAATAGTCCATATTTAACAATACATAGATCATCCAGACAGAAACTCAAAAAGAAAACACTGGACTTGAATTACATCTTAGATCAAATGGACCTAACAGATACACACAAACATTACAGAATACACATTCTTCTCAAGTGCATATGCAACATTATTCAGGATAGATCACATGATGGGTTACAAAAAGTCTTAGCATATTTAAGAAGAATGGATTCATACCATGTATCTTTTTTTTGTCTTTTTTTTTGTCTTTTTGTAATTTCTTGGGCCTCTCCCGCATATGGAGGTTCCGAGGCTAGGGGTTGAATTGGAGCTGTAGCCACCAGCCTACGCCAGAGCCACAGCAACGCAGAATCTGAGCTGTGTCTGCAACCTACACCACAGCTCATGGCAACGCCAGATCCTTAACCCACTGAGCAAGGCCAGGGATCAAACCTGAAACCTGATGGTTCCTAGTCAGATTCGTTAATCACTGAGCCATGACGGGAACTCCCCATGTATCTTTTTTGAACACAATGGTGCAAAACCAGAAATCAATAACAGGAGGAAAGCTGGAAAAATCCCAAATACATGGAAATTGAAAAACATGCTCCTGAACAACCAATGGGTCAAAGAAGAAATAGAAAGGGAAATTAACAAATATCTTGAAACAAATGAACATAGAAACACAACATATCAAAATCTATGGCATGCTGGGGAATTCCTGGTGTGGGTCAGTGGGTTATGAACCCAACTAGTATCCATGAGTATGTGGGTTCAATCCCTGGGCTCACTCAGTGGGTTAAGGATCCAGCATTGCCATGAACTGTAGTGTAGGTCACAGACATGGCTTGGATCTGGCATTGTTGCAGCTGTGACATAGGTTGGCAACTGCAGCTCCAATTTGAACCTTAACCTGAGAACTTCCATATGCCACAGGTGCAGCCCTAAAACAAACAAACAAACTCTAGGGGATGCTGTAAAAGCAGTTCTAAGAGGGAGGATTACAGTGATAAAAGCCTGCCTACACTGAGAAACAAAAAAGAGCTAATGTAAACAGCCTTGCTTTACACCTCAAGGGACTAGAAAAAGAATGAACAAAGCCTAAATTCAGTTAAAAAAAAAAAAGAAAATAAAAAGTTCAGAGCAGAAACAGAAGACCAGAAATAGTGACCAGAAAAATAAGAGAAAAGATCAATGAAATCAATATATGATTTTTTTACACAAACCTTTAACTACACTGGATTGGAAAAAAAAATTAGTCAAATAAAAGCAGAAATGAATTAGAAGATATAACTGACAGCACAAAAATACAAAGGATCATGAGCAACTACTATGAGTATATGCCAACAAACTGGATAACCTAGAAGAAATAGTAAAATCCTAGAAACATACAACCTACCAAAAATAAAGATATAGAAAATCTTGGTAAACCGAAATTAGTAAGGTGATTGAATTAGTAAAAAAGCTCCAGCACATATTATATAGAGAGTAACAAGATGGTGGAGTAGAAGATGCTGAGCTCACCTCCTCCCATAAGAGCAAAAAAATCATAACTAAATGCTGAACAACCATCAATTTAAAAAGACTAGAACCTACCAAAATAGAAAATCTAAATCCAAAAACAAAGAAGAAATCACAAGATGGTAGGAGGGACACACCTGAAATAATATCAAATATCATACCCCCTGAGCCAAGCAACCCACAAACTAGAGAATAATTTTATCACAGAAGTTCTCCCATAAGAGTGAGAGATCTTGGTCACACACCAATCTAGGAGTCTGGCACCATGAGGATGAGCCCCCAGAGCATTTGGCTTTGAAGGTCAGCATGGCTTGATCATAGGAACTCCACACGACTGCAGAAAACAGAGATTCCATTCTTGGAGGTGTCACATAAGGTCCTGTGCACAAAAAGTGCCAGCACAAAAGCAGTGATTCTATAGGTGCCTGGGCCAGACCTATGAGCTGGTCTTGGAGTGTCTTCTGGGGAGCTGGGGTGAATGGGGGGAAGTTCTGGCTCACTGTGGGGACATAAATGCTGGTGGTAAACATATCCAGGAATACTCATCTGAAGGCTGATGTCTTGCTTAAGACATTAGCACCAAGACCTGGCCCCAATCAACAGCCTGTAGGCTCCAGGGCTGGGATGCCTCCAGCCAAACAACCAACAGGGCAGGTACACAGTTCCACCAATTCAATAGACAGGCTACCTTAAGAGTTTCTGATCCCACAGCTACCTCTCAACACACACCTTGACATGGCTCTGCCACCAAAAGGCCAAGATAGCTCCACCAGGAAGCCTGCACAAACCTCTAGACCAGACTCACGCACCAGAAGAAAGGCAATTATGATACTTTAGCCTGCAGAACTGAGTCTTCAAACACAGGTCAGAATCTACCCTGGGATCAGCTAGTTCCTGGACCTTGGATGATGAAAGGGGAATGTTCTGCTGGGACACATAGGACATCCCCTACAGAAGGCCACTTCTCCAAAGTTAAGAAATGTAATTAAGCTACTTAACATTCATAAAAATACAAATAGAAATTTAAACAAAATGAGATGGCAGAGGAATATGTTCCAGACAAAGGAACAAGACAAAACACCAGAAGAACAACTAAGTGAAGTGGATATAGGCAATATGAGTTCCCAGTAATGACCATAAAGATGATTCAAGAATACAGGAAAGGAATGGAGGCACAGAGCAAGAAGTTACAAGTTTTTTTGCAAAGAATTAGAAAAAATAAAGAATAACAAAGCAGAGCTTCAGGATACAATAACCAAAGTGAAAAGTAAACTAGAAGGAATCAATAGTAAAATAAATGGGACAGAAGAACTGACAAGTGAGCTGAAAGACAGAGTGGTGGAAATCACTGCCTCAGAACAAAGTAAAAGGAATGAAAATAAATGAAGAGAGTTTAAGAGACCTCAAGGACAATGTCAAATGCAGTAACATTCATATTATAGGAGCCCTGGAAGGAGAAGAAAGAAAATGTCTGAGGAGATATTTAAAGAAATTATAACTGACAAGTTCCCTAACATGGGAAAGGAAACAGTCAACCAAGTCCAGGACAAGCAGAGTGTACCATACAGAATCAACCCAAGGAGGAACACATCCAGAACCAGAGTAATCAAATTGACAAAATTAAAGAGAAAATATTAAAAGCAATGAGGAAACACAACAAATAACATAGAAGGGATTCCCCATAATGTTATCAGCTGATTTTCCAGAAGAAATTCTGCAAGCCAGAAAGTACAAAATTATGGAGTTCCCGTCGTGGCACAGTGGTTAACGAATCTGACTAGGAACCATGAGGTTGCGGGTTCGGTCCCTGCCCTCGCTCAGTGGGTTAACGATCCGGCATTGCCGTGAGCTGTGGTGTAGGTTGCAGATGCGGCTTGGATCCCGCGTTGCTGTGGCTCTGGCGTAGGCTGGTGGCTACAGCTCTGATTCAACCCCTAGCCTGGGAACCTCCATATGCCGCGGGAGCGGCCCAAGAAATAGCAACAACAACAACAACAACAAAAGACAAAAGACAAAAAAAAAAAAGAAAGTACAAAATTATGAACAGGAAAGCTCACTGGTAAAGGAAGACATACAGAAAAGGTAGGAAACCATCCACATATGAGTATGGTACCTAAATTAATAATCATGAAAGGAGGAGAATACAAACGCAGGATATTGGAAATGCATTTGCAATAAAGAGATGAGCAACTTAAAGCAATCCTGTACATATATAAATTACTATATTAAAACCTCAAACCAAAAATCTCTAATAGATATACACACAAGTAAGGAAAGGGAATACACACAACACTAAAGAAAGTCATCAAATCATAAGAGAACAAAAGAGAAAGGAGACAAACAAATCCAGAGCAAATTAACAAAATGACAACAAGAATATATATATCAAAAATTACCTTAAATGTAAATCCATTAAATGTTCCAACCAAAAGACAGAAACTGGCTGAATGGATACAAAAATAGGTCCGTATATATACTGTCTACAAGAGACCCACTTCAGTTCTAGGGACACATACAAAGTGAAAGGGGACTGAAAAAAGTCTTCCATGTAAATGGAAATCAAAAGAAAGCTGGAGCATCAATACTTTTATAAGACGAAATAGACTTTAAAATAAAGACTGTTACAAGAGACAAAGAAGGATATTACATAATGATCAAGGGATCAATCCAAAAAGAAGATGTAACAATTGTAAATATATATGCACTCAACATAGGAGCAACTCAAAACATAAGGCAACTGCTAACAGCCATAAAAGGAGAAATTCTGAGGGGCTTTAACACCCCACTCATATCAATGCATGAATCATTCAGACAAAAAAAAATCAAGGAAACACAGACCTTAAATGATCCATTAGAACAGATGGACTTAGTTGATATGTTTATAGTACATTCCTGAAAGCAGCAGAATATACATTCTTTTCAAGCGCACACAGAACATTCTCTCCAGGATAGATCACTTGCTACGCCACAAAGCATGCCTCAATAAATTTAAGAAAACTGAAATTATATCAAGCATCTTTTCTGACCATAACACTATGAGATTAGAAGTCAATGAGAAGAATCAAAAACTAAAAATAAAATAAAATCCAATAAACAAGACAAAAAAACAGGAAAAAAAAACCACATGAAGTCTAAACAATATGCTACTGAACTAACAATGGATCACTGAAGAAATCAAAGGGAATAAATATCTGAAGACAAATGAAAATGGAAACAAAAGATCCAAAATATATGGGATGTAGCAAAAGCAATATATATATATATATATATATTTTTTAGGGCTGCACCCAAGGCATATGGATGTTCCCAGGCTAGGGGTCCAATCAGAGCTATAGCTGCTAGCCTAAGCCAGAGTCACAGCAATGTGGGATCTGAGCCACGTGGGCAACCTACACCACAGCTCACGGCAATGACAGATCCTTAACCCACTGAGCAAGGCCAGGGATGGAACCCAAGTCCTCATGGATGCTAGTCAAATTTGTTAACCACACAGGAACGAATTTGAGCCACAACAGGAACTCCACAAAAGCAGTTCTAAGAGGGACACTTTTTTTTGTCTTTTGTCTTTTGTTGTTGTTATTGCTATTTCTTGGGCCGCTCCCGCGGCATATGGAGGTTCCCAGGCTAGGGGTTGAATCGGAGCTGTAGCCACCGGCCTACGCCAGAGCCACAGCAACGCGGGATCCGAGCCGCGTCTGCAACCTACACCACAGCTCACGGCAACGCTGGATCGTTAACCCACTGAGCAAGGGCAGGGACCGAACCTGCAACCTCATGGTTCCTAGTCGGATTCATTAACCACTGCGCCACGACGGGAACTCCAAGAGGGACATTTAATTTATAGTGATACACGCTTACCCCAGGAAACCAGAAAAATACTCAATAAACAACCTAATATTACAGCTGAAGGAACTAGAGAAAGAAGAATGAACAAAACCCAAAGTTGATAGAAGGAAAGAAAGCATAAAGATCAGACCAGAAATAAATGAAATAGAGAAGAAGGAAACAATTGAAAAAATCAAGTAAATTAAAAGCTGGTTCTTTGAAAAGATAAACAAAATTGATAAACTATTAGCAGTACTCATCAAGAAAAAAGAGAGAGGGTCTAAATCAACAAAATTAGAAATGGGAGTTCTCATTGTGGCTCATTGGTAACGAATCTGACTAGTATCCACAGGATGTGGGTTTGATCCCTGGCCCCACTCAGAGCGTTAAGGATCTGGCATTGCCATGCATTGTGGTGTAGGTCACAGATGTGGCTTAGATCTAGTGTTGCTGTGGCTGTGGCATAGGCTGGCAGCTGCAGCTCCAATTTGACCCCTATCCTGGGAACTTACATATGACACAGGTGCAGCCCTAAAAAGCAAAAATAAATAAATAAATAAAATTAGAAGTGAAAAAGGAGGTTACAACCACACCATAGAAATACAAAGGATCATAAGAGACTACTGCAAGCAATTATATGCAAAAAAGTGGACAACCTGAAAGAAATGGACACATTCTTAGAAAAGCACACTCTCCCAAGACTGAACCTGGAAGAAATAGAATACATGAACAGACAAATTATAAGTACTGAAATTGAATCTGTTATTAAAGAACTCTGAACGAGCAAAACCCCAGGACAAGATGGTTTCAAAGAAGAACTTACAGAAGAGTTAACATCTATCCTTCTGAAACTATTCCAAAAAAGTGCGGAGAAAGGAACACTTTTGAACTCATTCTATGAGGTCACTATTACTCTGATACAAAAACCAATCAAAGATAGCACAAAAAAAAGGAAGAAAATTACAGGTAAATATCACTAATGTATGTAGATGCAAAAATCCTCAACAAAAACACTAGCAAAATGAATCCAATACTATATTAGAAGGGTCATACACCATGATCAAGTGGGATTTATCCCAGGGATGCAAGGATTCTTCAATATCTGCAAATCAATCAGTGTGATACACCACATCAACAAACTGAAAAATGAAAAACATAAAATCATCTCAATAGATGCAGAAAAAGCAACATGACAAAATTCAACACATTTATGATAAAAACTCTCCAGAAAGTGGGCATGGAAGGAATATACCTGAACATAATAAAGGCCATATATGACAAACCAAGTGCTAACATCATACTCAATGATGAAAAGCTGAAAAGAATTCCCTCTAAGATCAGGAACAAAACAAAAATGTCCACTCTTGTCACTTTCATTCAACATAGCATTGGAAGTCCTAGCTACAGCAATCAGACTGGAAAAAAATAAAAGGAATCCAAACTGGAAGAGAAGTAAAAGTCACTGTTTACACATGACATAATATTATACATAGAGAATCTTAAAGACACTACCAGAAAACTACTAGATCTCATCAATGAATCCAGTAAAATTTCAGGATACAATATTAATACACAGAAATCTCTTGTATTTATATACACTTACAATGAAAAGTCAGAGAAATTAAGGAAACAATACCGTTTACCATTGCATCAAAAGGAATAAAATACCTAGGAATAAATCTAAGGAAACAAAAGATCTGAACTCCAAAAACTGTAAGATGCTGAGGAAAGATATTGAAAATGACATAAATAAATGGAAGATAAACTGTGTTCTTGAATTGGAAGAATCCATACTGTCAAAATGATATACTACCTACCCAAGGCAATCTATAGATTCAATGCAATAAAAATACCAATGGCATTTTTCGTAGAAATAGAGCAAATAATTTTAAAACTTGTATGGAAATACAAAATACCCCAAATACACAAATCATCAAGAAAGAACAGAGCTGGAGGAAACAGGCTACCTGTCTTTGGACTATACTACAAAGCTATGGTGATCAAAACAGTGTGGTACGGGCACAAAATAGAAATATGGATAAATGGAACAGGATAGAAAGCTCAGAAATAAACCCACACACTTATGGTCAATTAATCTACAACAAAGGAGGCAAGAATATGCAGTGGAGAAAAGACAGTCTCTTTAATAAATAGTGCTGGGAAAACTGGACAACTACATGTACAGGAATGAATTAGAACATTCTCTAACATCATACACAAAAATAAACTAAAAGTGATGAAAGATCTAAACATAATACTGGATACCATAAAACTCCTAGAAGAAAACATAAGTAGAACACCCTTTGACATAAATCTCAGCAATATCTTTTTGGATCTGTCTCTTGGAATAATAGAGATAAAAACAAAACTAACCAAAGAGGACCTAATTAAACCTAAAACCTTTTGCACAGGAAAGGAAAACATAAACAAAACAAAAAGACATCCTATAGAACAGGATAAAATATTTGAAAATGATGTGACTGACAAGGGATTAATTCCAAAATATACAACAGCTTATACAGCTCAATATCAAAAAGACAAACAATCCATTAAAAAATGGGAAGAGATCTAAAAAGACATATAGATAGTCAAAAGGCACATGAAAAGATGCTCAACATCTCTAATTATTAGAGAAATGCAAATCAAAGCTGCTGTGAAGTATCATCTCATACCAGTCAGAATGGCCACTATTAAAAAGTCTATAGATAATAAATGCTGGAGAGGGTGTGGAAAAAAAGAAAACCTCCACTGTTGGTAGGACTACATATTGGTATAGCCACTATGGAGAACAGTATAGAGGCTCCTTAAAAAAACAAAAATAGAACTATCATATGATCCTGTAATCCCACTCCTGTGCATAAATCTGGAAAAAAAACATAATTCAAAAAGATCCATGTACCTCAATGTTCATAGCAGCACTATTTACAACAGCCAAGACATGGAAGCAATCTAAATATCCATTGAAAAGAAATGGATAAAGAAGATGTGGTATATATATACAATGGAATATTACTCAGCCATAAAAATGAATGAAATAATGGCATTTGCAGCAACATGGATGGGCCTAGATATTATTATACAAAGTGAAGTAAGCAAAAGACAAATATCATATGATACTGCTTATATGTGGAATTTTAAAAAAGGATACAAATGAACTCATTTACAAAACAGAAATAGACACATAGACATAAATGCAAACTTATGTTTACCAAATGGGATGGGGAAGGGATAAATTACAAGGTTGGGATTAAAATGTGTACACAACTATATATAAGAAGATAAACCATGAGGATCTACTGTATAGCAAAAGGAACTATATTCATTATCTTGTAATAACCTATAATGAAAGAGAATGTAAAATAAAGAATATATCTACTATAAATCAATCATATTTCATTAAAAATTTTTTAAATACCTCAAAAATCTCCAACACAGAAAACCCTAGGACCAGATGGTTTCACTGGTGAATTCAAACTAACATTTAAAAAATAATGACAATCCTTATCAAAACTCACCCCCCCCAAAAAAAAGAAGAGGAGGGACCATACCAAATTCATCCATAGGGTCAGCACTACTCTGATACCAAATCTAAAAAGGATTATTCAAGAAAAGAAACCTACAAGCCAGTATCTCTGATGAATATAGACGAAAAAATTTCAATGAAATACTTGCAAACTGATATCAGCAACACATTAAAAGAATCATCTACCATGATCAAGTGAGATTTATTCCTGGGTCACAAGGTGGTCAACATATGCAATCAATCAATATGCTACACCACATTAATAGAATAAAAGGTAAATGCCGAAAAAGCATTGGACAAAATACTACATCCTTTCATGATAAAAATGCTCAACAAAATGGGCATAGAAGGAACATAATTCAACACAATAAAGACCATAAATAACATCCCCATAACCAACATTATGCTTAACTAATGAAAGGCTGAAAGTTTTTTCCTTAAGATCAGGAAAATATCAAAGGTGCAGATTTTCACCACTCCAATTCAACATAGTACTGGAAATCTCAGCCAGAGAAATTAGGCAAGAAAAAGAAATAAAATACATCCAAATAGGAAAGATAGAAGTAAAATTATCTTTGGTTTCAGTTCATATGATCTCATATATAGAAAATCCTGGAGTTCCCGTCGTGGCGCAGTGGTTAACGAATCCGACGAGGAACCATGAGGTTGCGGGTTCCGTCCCTGCCCTCGCTCAGTGGGTTAATGATCCAGCGTTGCCGTGAGCTGTGGTGTAGGTTGCAGACGCGGCTCGGATCCCGAGCTGCTGTGGCTCTGGCGTAGGCCGGTGGCGACAGCTCCGATTCGACCCCTAGCCTGGGAACCTCCATATACCGCGGGAGCGGCCCTAGAAATGACAAAAAGACATAAAAAAAAGAAAAGAAAATCCTAAAGACACAACCCTATAACTGCGAGAACTAATCAACAAATTTGGTAAAGTTACGGTATATGAAACAAACATTCAGAAAACAGTTGTGTTTCTATACACTAACAAGACATCTAAAAAAGAAAACAATCCCATTCACAACAGCATCTAAAACAATAAAATACTTAGGAATAAATCTAAGGAGGTAAAATTTCGGAAAACTATAAGACTATAATGTGAGAAACTGAAGATGACACAAACAAAAAGATAATCAGTGTCCATGAATTGGAAGAATTAATATTGTTAAATTGATTATACTACCCAAAGCCATCTATGGATTCAGTGCAATCCATGTCAAAATTCTAAAGGCATTTTCATAGAAATAGAAAAAAACAATCCCAAAATGTGTATAGAGCCACAAAGGATCCTGAATAGCCAAAGCAATCCTAAGAAGAACAAAGCCAGAGGCATCATATTTCCTGATTTCAAACTGTACTACAAAGATATAGTAATCAAAACAGTGTGGTACTAGCATAAATATAGACATACAACTCAATGGAACAGAATCAAGAGCCTGTAAATAAACCCTTGCATATTCGATCAACAAATATTTACGAGGGTGTTAAGAACACTCTGGGGGAAAGGATGGTCTCTTTCCTTTAAATGTATTTAAATAAATACATTTAAATAAATACTTTAAATGGCATTGAGAAAACTCAATAGTCTGTTTCTAATAAATGGTGCTGAGAAAAACTGGATATTGACATATGAAAGAATGAAAGCAGTCCCCTGTCTTACACCACTCACGAAAATTAACTCAAAATTGACTAAATACCTAAACATAAGACCTGGAACCTTAAAGCTCCTAGAATAAAACACAAGAGAAAATCTCCTTGACTTTGGTCTTGATAACAATTTTTTGGATATAATACCAAAAGCACAAGCAGGAAAAACAAAAATCAACATTTGGGACTATATCAAACTAAAAAGCTTCTGCACAGCAAAAGAAACAATCAACAAAATGAAAAGACAAACTAGAGAATGGGAGAAAATATTTGTAAACCATATATCTGATAAGGGGTTAATAAAAAAAAATGCATTAAAGAACTGATATAACTCAGTAGCAAAAAAAAAAAAAAAGATTAAAAAATGGGCAGTGGATTTGAATAGGCAATTTTTCCAAAGAAAATGTACAGACAGCCAATGGGTAACGCAAAAAGATACTCAACGTCACTACACTAATCATTAGGGAAACGCAAACCAAAAGCAAATGAAATATCACCTCACACTTATTAGGATGGTGGTCATCAAAAAGGTGAGGTAACAAGTTTAACAGGGGTATGGAGAAAAGGGAAACCCTAAGCACAATTGGTGAGAATATAAATTGCTTTGGTTACTTTGAAAAACTGGAGTTTCCCCCGAATTTTTTTTAAACTGCCATATGATTCAGTAAGTCCACTTCTGGCACATATACAAAATAAATGAAAACAAGGTATCAAAAAGGGATCTATGGAGTTCCTGCTGTGCTACAACAGGATAGGTAGTGTCTTGGGAATGTCAAGATACAGGTTTGATTCCCGGCCCAGCACAGTGAGTTGAAGATTAAGCGTTGTCCCGGCTGGGCTTAGCAGCAACTGTGGCTCATATCTGATCCCTGGCCAGGGAACTCCATGTGCTGCAGGATGGCCAAAAGAGAAAAAAAGAGAGAGAGAGAGAGAAAGAAACAACTTAAGTGTCTGTCAATGGATAAATGGATAAAGAAGATGTGGGGTGAGTGTGCATATGTGTGTAATATTATTCAGTTGTGAGTCAAAAAAGAAATTCTGTCATTTCAGACAATGTGGTTAGACCTTGAACACATTATGCCAAGTTAGACAAGTGAGGCAGAGAAAGACAAATACCGCTTGATATATTATATGTGGAGTCTTAAAAAGCCAAACTTGCAGAAGCAGAGTAGAATGGTGGTTATCAGGGCCTGGGGGTGGGTGAACAGGAAGATGTTGGTGAAGGAGCATACACTTACAGTTAGATGATGAGTAAGTTCTGTAGATCTAATATACAGCATTTTGATTATATTAACAATATTGTGTTATACCTCAAATTTGCTAAAAGGCTAGATCTTAAATTTCTCACCACAAAAGAAGAAATGATGAATACGTGATATGATGGAGGAGTTTGCTAGTCCTACAGTGATAATCATACAACAATACATAAATGGAGCAAATCAACACATTGTATACCTTAAACTTACACAATGTTATATGACAATTATATCTCCATTAAAAAAAAATCATCCACAATTAGTTACAAATATTTAAAGGGTGAAGTAGGAATGTCCTACCCTATTAAGATACATCACCAAGCCACAAATATAAAAGAAGGTGGTACTGGTACAAAGTGAAACATTCCCCCCCCCCAAAAAAAAACCCAAAGCCTAATAGACAAATGGAATATATTTGAGAGCTGATAGGTACACCTATATGAAATTTAATGCACAACATAGTTAATTCCAAAGATAATTAGGGAGAGGACAGTTTAGTAAATAGTGTTGGTAAAATTAGTTTACTTCACAGAGAAGAATAAAAGTGGATTCCTATCTAACATGACCCAAAAAATATTCTCCAAATGGATTAAATAACTAAAGGTTAAAACACAACAATGGCATTATAGAAGACGTAGTACCACAGTTTTCTGATCTAGAGTGAGAAACTTTCAATGTACAAACTATAATGAAATTTTTGATGAATTTGATTGCATCAAAATCTGGGGGAAAAAACCAGCATAATTGGAAATCACTCCATAAAGTGATAAGTTCATAGAAATCTTTGTTAAGTTTTTACAGCTGCACAGTACTCCACATGGCACGTAGGTCCTTTAGTTTACAATCATGAATAGCCATTTAATTTATTTCCATGAGCAAATACCTTATTCACGAGTATTTTCATATTGTTAGATATTTATCCTTAAGGTAGAGTCCTAGAAGTGGGACTGCTGAGTTAAGTTCTCGTATAGTTTGTCAATATTGCCAAACCTGTCTCCAGAGGACATATATCAATTTGCATTGCCTCCAGCAATGTATAAGAATGCCTGTTTCCCAGAGTTCCTGTTGTGGTATAGCGGAAATGAATCTGACTAGTATCCATGAGGATGTGGATTTGATCCCTGGTCTTGCTCAGTGGGTCAGGGAACTGGTGTTGCCATTAGCCATGGTGTAGGTTGCAGATATGGCTCAGATCCTGCATTGCTGTGGTGTAGGCCGGCAGCTGAAGCTCCGATTGGACCCCTAGCCTGAGAACCTCCAAATGCTGCGTGTGCAGCTCTAAAAAGAAAAAAAAAAAAGAATTCCTGTTTTTCCCACAACTTTGCCAACAGAATATTGTCATTTTTTTTTTATTTTTACTAGTCTGATAACAATTTTTCAATTTTTAAGTTCTTTTTATATTATGCATATGAGCCCTTTGTTATATATGCTATGAATATGTTTGCCCAGCTTGTCAGTTGACTTTTGACTTTGTGATAATTTTGCTATGCAAAATTTTTATTACGTAGTCAAATTTATCAGCATTTTTCTTTTATTCACTATGGATTTTGATATACATTTAGAATACACCCAGGTCAGAGAGAAACTCACCCACGTTTTCTTCTAGTGCTAGAATGGTTTCATCTTTTATATTTAGATCCCTAATCCATTTTTTCTTTTCCTTTTTAGGGCCATACCACAGCATATGGAAGTTTCTGGGCTGAGGGTCCAAACAGAGCTGCACCTGCCAGCCTATACCACAGCAGAACCAAGCCACATCTGTGACCTATGCCACAGCTTGCAGCAACACCAGATCCTTAAACCACTGATTGAGGCCAGGAACCCACATCCTCATGGATACTATTCAGATTCATAACCCACTGAGCCAAAACAGGAGTTCCCATTTGTACTTAATTTTTATAAAGATATAGTTTTATAAAATGGCTAGCTAGTTGTCCCAAAGCCACTTATTATCCCATGGATTAAAAATGCCTTTTGTCAGAGTTCCTGTCGTGGCGCAGCGAAACGAATCCAACTAGGAACCATGAGGTTGCGGGTCTGAACCCTGGCCTCACTCAGTGGGTTAAGGATCCGGCATTGCTGTGAGCTGTGGTATAGGTCACAGACGCGGCTTGGATCCCACATTGCTGTGGCTGTGGTGTAGACTGATTGGACCCTTAGCCTGGGATCCTCTGTGTGCCTCGGGTATGGCCCTAAAAAGAAAAAAAAAATGCCTTTTGTCATTTACTAAGTTTCTATATGTATTTGAGACTAATTCTGGATTTTTTATTTTTGTTTCCACTATGATCACTAATTTTAAAATGTTCTCAGCACTGCCCAGAAATGCAACTCCAATTTTCTAGTATCTTGACTTCCTTGCTTTCTCTCTTTACTAATTTCTCCTTTCTATTCCAACCTCAAAGACCACTTCCTCTTCTTCCCAGCTGATCACCTTCTTTCAAATTTTCCATTGATAAAATAGATACGATCAAATGAGACCAACCTGGTCTTCCCACCATAAAATCCAGGCATCTGCCTGCACCTGTACGTACCAGCTCTACCTTCTCTCAAGGAGCCTTTGCTCTTATATTAGGCAAAGGTATCTTTCATGCTGTATACTGGGCCACACCACCTCTCTCCTTCTTCATGTCTTCACTCCTGCAACAATCCTCTCTCTCTCTGGTAGCATCAATTTCTCCCACTCTTCTAGATCTCTCCCATCAGCAAAAAAGCACTCCTTTTGATCTCTCATTTAAAAAACCCACAGAAAGTACAAACTCTCTAACTACGACCCCCTCTGGCTATCGGGAGCTCATAGAAAAATCATCAAATTCCCTCCAGTTTCCTTCAAAGTGATGTACACATTTTATTATTTTCTATATGTGATGTGACCTGAAAAAGATGAGAAGGCACCAATCTACATGGACAGCAAGAATAAGAACAGGGGCTGAAGTCTTCAGTGGATGAGAGGGAAAGACCAGAATATCTGTAGATGATGCAATACATAAGGGTAGTAGGTACCTTGTTCTGGTGACACATGCTTCAAAGGAGCAAGAGATTTAGGGAACAGGGTAGAACAATGATCTCAAGGTAGCAGTAAAGAAAGAGGAAAACAGTGCCACAGCCTGGACTACTGGTACATGGGCTGTCCTTCCTTTCTAAGTACCCAGCTGAGACAATAGATTCAATCCCAGGGGGTCTAGCACTTGACACATAGGGGAATGCAATAATGTTTCCTGAACAAAATTAACTACAGGCCTCCAGTACAGCCGTCTTGCAGTGCATGGAATTTAGTGGACCCATTTTGAAGTCCCTTCAAGAAAATCTGCCCTTCCGACTTACTGTCACATGATCTGGTCCAGAGCCACAAATCAAGTGTCCACTGACAGACCTGCTCTACTGGATCTACCTCTGATCCAGTCTTGCCCCCTGTGCCACCATTCTGGCTGCCCCTCCTCTAATAATGATTTTGGCCATAGGGAAGTAACAGGGATAAGATATATTCTTTCACCTTAAATTACTGAACAAAATGTATGAAACACTGGACAACAGGCAATACAAGAGAGAGATCCTGAGAAAAGAGAAATAAACCAGGTAAAAGTGATGAGTGTCACAGCTCATTGCCTGCCTAAGCTTCCAGATGACAACAGCAATCTTGCTGAGTTAAGTAGAAACAGTTTAAAGTTCAAAGAGGCCAAGCCATCTAGAATTTGTGGGGAAAGAGGGGTGACTTGACAGAGATTTCCCCCAAGTCTCTGGCTGAGGACTGACCCACTCATGCATGTGAGGAAATCACAAAGGCTAGAAAAAGAACAGTAGAGAAAAACAGGTGCAGCAATTCCCAGCTTTCACCCAGAGCCAGAATAATCTGTGCTCCCACCAGCCAGAGTGGTGAAACCTCATAACACATGCAGCATTAAGCAGAATCTTCAGAAGTATTTCACCATAGTAGTGGGACTGAATTATCCCTAGACTAAAGGATTCTCTGGCCTGGCCCTCACAGAGTTTAAAAGCAACCCTCAAAAGGAAAACACTGATTCTCAGTCCTAAACAAAGCCCAAAAATATTTCAGTGAAGACAATCTCATACCCAACAGTATAAAATTCACCATGTCTAGCACCCAACCAAAAATTACCTGGCATGCAGAAAAATAATACATAACCAGAAAAAAAAATCTACAAATAGAATCAGATCCACAATGACAGAATTATGAGATAAGGATGTTAGGTATAAATAAATTACAAACATGTTCAGATATATATATATATATATATGGTGATGAAAGAAATGGAAGATATTTTAAAAACCCAGAGATGAAAAATAAATAATGAAAGATGCACTGAATAAGTTAATAGCCAGTTAAAAACTGCACAGGAAATGGTAATAGAAACTATTCAGCACTGAAAAAAAGAGGAAGACAATGAAAACAAATAAAATATTAGAGTTCTATGGGAAAGTATGAAGTGGCCTAAACATATATAAGTGAACAGAAATAATCAGAAAATAAGATCTGAAGAAATAATGCTCATTTTTTTTCACAAATTAGATGAAAGAACATAAACCTAGAGATCCAAGAAGCTTACTGAACCCCAAAGAGAAATTATGAGGAAAACTACACTAGAAACTCACTGTATTCAAATTGCTAATTTTGAGAGTAGCACAATATATTTAAAGTGATGAAAGGGAAAAAAACTACAACGAAAAAATACTCTACCTGGCAAGGGTCTTATTCAGGTTTGATGGAGAGATCAAAAGCTTTACAGAAAACCAGAAGCTAAATGAGTTCAATACCCCAAACCAGCCTTACAAGAAATGTTAAAGGAATTTCTCCAAGAAAAAAAGAAAAGGCCACAACTAGAAACATGAAGATTACAAAAGGTAAAAAAAGCTCACTGGCAAAAGCAAAAATATACCGTAAAGGAAATAATTGACAGACAAAGCTAGTAGGAAAGTTGAAAAATAAATGTAGTAAAATCGCCTACACTCACAATAAGCAGTTAGAGCATAACAAAACAATTATGTTATATCAAAAACACTAAACTAAGGGAAGATTAAAAATGCAGATTAAAGATTAAATGCTTTTTAAATTAAGAGATCAGCAACTTAAAACAAGCATGTATGTGTGTCTGTATTTATATATATGGATTATAGTAACCACAAGCCAAAACTCAATAATAAATAAAAAAGAAAAAGAAATCCAAATATAACACTAAAGATAGTCATCGAATCACAAAGGAACAAAAGAAGAAATGAACAAAAAAGTCCTACAAAAACAACCCCAAATCAATTAACAAATGGCAATTAACAAAAAGGCAATAAGAACATACATATCAATAATTACTTTATTTTTTGTCTTTTTAGGGCTGCACTTACAGCATATGGAGGTTCCCAGGCTAGGGGTCTAATTGGAGCTGTAGCCACCAGCCTATGCCATAGCCACAGCATAGCGTCTGCAACCTATACCACAGCTCATGACAACACCAGATCCTTGACCCACTGAGCGAGGCCAGGGATGGAACCTGCAACCTCATGGTTCCTAGTCAGATTCATTTCCGCTGCTCCACGATGGGAACTAATTACTTTAAATGAAAATGAATTAAAGGCTATAATCAAAAGACACAGAGTAGATGGATGGATACAAAAAAAAAAAACAACTGTATATATGCTGCCTACAAAAGACTAACTTCAGAGCTAAACACACACAGACTGAAATGAGGGAATGGAAAAAAATATTCCATGAAAATGTAAATAAAAAGAAAGCTGGGGTTGCAATAATCATATAATTCAAAGCAGACTTTAAACTAAAAACTGTGACAAGAAACAAAGAAGGACATTACATAATAATCAAGGAATCAATCCAGATGATATAACAATTGTAAATATACATGCACCTAACATAGAAGCACCTAAATACATAAAGCAAATATTAATAGACATAAAGGGAGAAACTGACAGTAACACAATAATAGTAAGGGGGTTAACACCCCATTTACATCAATGGACATATCACCCAGACAGAAAATCAGTAAGAAAACAATGGTCTTAAAAGGCACATTAGACCAGATGGACTTCATAGATATAAATATAGAACATCACAACATTCCCTGGTAGTGCAGCGGGTTGAGGATCTGGTATTGTCACTGCTGTGGTGTAGTGTGGTTCAATTCCTGGCCAGAAGCATGCTGCAGGCATGGCTAAATATATATATATGGCTCAGCAGTTAATGAATCCAGCTAGGAACCATGAGGTGGCAGGTTTGATCCCTGGCCTCACTCAGTGGGTTAAGGATCCAGCTTTGCAGTGAGCTGTGGTATAGGTCGCAGACGTGGCTTGGATCCTGCATTGCTGTGGCCATGGCATAGGCAGCGGCTGAAGCTCTGATTATATTCCTAGGTTGAGAACCTCCATATGCCATGGGAGTGGCCCCAGAAAAAAGGCAAAAAGACAAAAAAAAAAAAACCCACCAAAGTTAGTAGAAGGAAACAAATCATAAAGATCAGACCAGAAATGAATGAATTAGAGAATTAAAAAAAAAAACTAATAGAAAAGATCAATGAAAACTAAGAGCTGGCTCTTTGAAAAGATAAAACAAACTTAATAAACCATTAGCTAGACTCATCAAGAAAAAAGAAAGGACTCAAATAAATAAAATCAGAAGTGAAAAAAGGAGAAGTTACAACTGACATCACAGAAATACACAGGAGCATAAGAGACTACTACAGGCAAATATATGTCAATAAAGTGGACAGCCTAGAAGAAATGGACAAATTCCTAGAAATGTACACTCTCCCAAGACTGATACAGCAAGAAATAGAAAATATGAACAGACCAATTATCAGTAATGAAATTGAATCTGTAATTTAAAAACTCCCAACAGCTAAAGTCCAGACCAGATAGAGGCTTCACAGGAAAATTCTAACAAACATTTAGGCAAGAGTTAACACCTCTTCTTCCCAAACTATTCCAAAAAATTACAGAGGAAGGAATGTTTCCAAACTAATTCTATGAGGCCAGCATCACTCTGATACCAAAACCAGATGAAGATCTCTCTTTCACACAAACACACACACACACGAAAATTACAGGCAAATAATCACAGTGAATATAGATGCAAAAATCCTCAACCAAAGATCAGCAAACTGAATCCAACAATAGATTAAAAGGACCATACAGCATGATGAAGTGAGATATATCCCAGAGATGCAAAGATTTTTCAGTCATAAATCAATCAATGTGATGCACTACATTAAAAAGTGAAGAATCAAAACCAGATGATCATCTCAACTGATACAGAAAAAAAATTGACAAAATTCAACATCCATTTATGATTAAAAATAGAAAATTCTCCAGAAAGTGGGCACAAAGGGAAGATACATGAACATAATAAAGTCCATATATGACAAGCCCAGAGCTAGTATACTCAATATAGGGAAAAGCTGAAAGTATTTCCTCTAAGATCAGGACAAGAAAAGGATGCCCACTCTTGCCACTTTTATTCCACATGGCATTGGAAGTCCTAGTCACAGCAATATGACAAGGAAAGGAAATAAAAGGAATCCAAATTGAAAAGGAGGAAGTAAAGCTGTCACTGTTTGCAGATGACATGATACTATACATAGTAAATCCTACAGATACCACCAGAAAACTTTTAGAGCTCAGCAGCATATTTGGTAAAGTTGCAGTATACAAGATTACCATAGAGAAATCTGTTGCATTTCTATACACTAACAACAAAACTATCAGAAAGAGAAATAAAGGAAACAATCCCACTTACAATCACAGTAAAAAGAATAAAATACCTAGGAATAAACCTACCTAACGGGGTAAAAGACCTGTACTCAGAAAACTTTAAGATGCTGATGAAAGAAATTGAAGATGACACAAACAGATGGAAAGATAGACAGTGTTCTTGGATTGAAAGAACTAATATCATTGAAAAGACTATACTACCATAAGAAAACTATGGATTCAGTGTAATCCCTAGCACAATCCCTAGGGCACTTTTCACAGAACTAGAACAATTTTAAAATTTGTCTAGAAATACAACAGGCCCTGAATAGCCAAAACAATTTTGCAAAAAAATAAAAGAGCTGGTACAATCACTTGGATCCCTGACTTCAGACGATACTACAAAACTACAGTAATCAAAACAGTATGGTACTGGCACAAAAACAGACATGGAGATAAATGGAACAGAATAGAGGGATCAGAAATAAACCCATGCAGTTATGGTCAATTACTCTATGACAAAGGATACAAGAATATACAATGGAGAAAAGAAAGTCCCTTCAATAAGTAGTGCTGAGAAAAATGGATATCTGCATGTAAAAGAATGAAATTATAATATTCTCTAATACCATATACAAAAATAAATTCAAAATGGATTAAAGATCTAAATGTAAGGCTTGAAATCATAAAACGCCTATTAAAAAACAGGAAAGGGAATTCCTGTAGTGGTGCAGTGGAAATGAATCTGACTAGGAACCATGAGGACGCAGGTTCAATTCCTGGCCTTGCTCAGTGGGTTAACAATCCGGCATTGCCATGAGTTGCAGTGTAGGTCATGGATGCGGCTTTGATCTGGTGTTACTGTGGCTCTGGCATAGGCTGGCAGCAACAACTCCGATTGGAACCCTAGCCTGGGAACCTCCACATGCCAAGAGTGCAGCTCTAAAAAAGACCAAAAAATAAAATAAAATAAAAAATAAAAAATTAAAATAATAAAAAACAGGAAAGAACACTCTTTGACCAAAAAATCATAGCAATATTTTTTTCAGATCTCTCCCCATAACAAAGGAAATAAAGGCAAAAATAACCTAAATTAAATGGGACCTAATTAAACTTAGTTTTGTATAGCAAAGGAAACCATCAGCAAAATGATGGTTCTCCTATTTTCCTAGTGGATAGGAGAAAACATTTGCAAATGATATGAATAATGAGTTAATATGCAAAATATATAAAGAGCTCATATAAATCAACATCAAGAAAACCAATAACCTGATTTTAAAAATGAGCAGAAGACCTGAATAGACATTTTTCCAAAGAGGACAAAGACAAAAGGCATATGAAAATATGCTCAATATTGTGAATAATTAGAGAAATTCAAATTATAAACCAAAATGAGTTATCACCTCACATCTGTTAGAATGGCTATCATCAAAAAGAACACAAATAGCAAATGTTGGTGAGGATATGGAGAAAATAAGACCATAGCACACTGTTGGTGGGAATGTAAATTGGTGCAGCTACTATAAGAAAACAGAGTGGAGGTTTCTCAAAAAACTAAAAATAAAAATACTGTATGACCCAGCAACTTCACTACTAGGGGAAAAAAAATTAATTGGAAAAGATACATGCACCCCAATGTTCACAGATGTATTATTTCCAATTATTAAGATATGGAAGCAACCTAAGTATCCGTCAACAGATGAGTGGATTAAGAAAATGTGGGATATATATCTACATAGTATACATAGAATCCATTTATGCGTGTGTGTGTGTGTGTGTGTGTATGAAATCCTGTGAAATCAGATTGTTATGATCATTATACAACTACAGATGTGATAAATCCATTTGAGTAATTAAAAATATATATATATCAAAAAAAAAGAAGAAAAGCATACTATATGCAGTCTTTTGTGACTGGCTTCTTTCACCAAGCATGATATTTTCCAGGTCCAGTCATGTCATAGCCTGTATTGGTATGTAATTCCTTTTTATGGTTGAGTAATATTCCATAGTATGGACAGATCTCATTTAGTTTATCATTCATCATTGGCTGATGGACACTTGGGTTATTTCCACTTTTTAGCTATCATGAAGAAGTTGCTATAAATATTCACACACATATTTTTGTGTGGCATATAGTCTCAATTTTGGGGATATGTACCTAGGAGTGGAATTGCTGGATCATAGCAGTAACTCCACATCAAATTTTTGAGGAGCTGCTAAACTGTTTTCCAAAGCAGGTGAACATCTAACAGTTGCCATTTGATGAATAAATCTTTACACATTGCACACACCCATAGGACTACCCTCCAGAGCAAGAAATAGGATGTTGGGAGTTCCCTGGTGGTCTAGGGATTAGGATTTGGTGCTTGTACTATTGTGTCCCAAGTTCAGTCTATGGTCTAGGAACTGAAATCCCACATCAAGGTGGTACACACTGCAGCCAAAAAGAAAAGAAAGAGAGTGTTATCAGTACCTTAGAACCCTCCCCTGAACCTCTCTCCATCATTCTCCCACCCTCAGGATAACCACTAGTTTGACTTCTGTCACCATTATGGCTGGGGCTTTGAGAAGTACAGCTGGGGAGGAATGTCCCTTGTGGTAAGAACAGCATTAGTAATCCCACCCCTGGGTGTCTATCCAGAGAAAACTATGACTCGAAAAGACACATGTACTCCAATGTTCATTGCAGCACTATTTGCAATAGCCAAGACATGGAAACAACTTCAATGTCCATCGACGGAGGAGTGGATCAAGAAGATGTGGTACATATACACAATGGAATATTACTCAGCCATTAAAAGGAACGAAATACCAGCATTTTTAGCAACATCATGGACCAAGAAATTATCGTGCTAAGCGAAGTCAGTCAGACAATTAGACACCAACATCAAATGCTTTCACTGACATGTGGAATCTGAAGAAAGGACAGACTGAACTTCTTTGCAGAACAGATGCTGACTCACAGACTGAAAAACTTATGGTTTCCAAAGGAGACAGTTTGAGGGGGTGGGAGGATGCGCTGGGGTTGTGGGATGGAAATCCTATAAAACTGGATTGTGATGAGCATTGTACAACTATAAATATAATAAATTCATTGAGTAATAATAAAAAAAAGAACAACAACAACAAAAGCATTAAAAAAAATTTATATGGAACCATAAAAGACCCAGAATTGCCAAAGCAATCCTGAGGGGAAAAAAAAACCAAGCAGGAGGCATAACTCTCTCAGACCTCAGACAATATTACAAAGATACAGTCATCAAGACAGTGTGGTACTGGTACAAAAACAGACATACAGACAAATGGAACAGAATAGAGAACCCAGAAATAAACCCAGACGCCTATGGTCAGTTAATCTTTGATGAAGGAGGCAAGTATATAAAATGGGAAAAAGTCTCTTCAGCAAGTGGTGCTGGGAAAACTTGGACAGCTGCATGTAAATCAATGAAACCAGAACACACCCTCACACAATGCACAAAAATAAAATCAAAATGGCTTAAAGACTTAAA
Source organism: Phacochoerus africanus (assembly GCF_016906955.1). NCBI lineage: Eukaryota > Metazoa > Chordata > Mammalia > Artiodactyla > Suidae > Phacochoerus > Phacochoerus africanus. The sequence goes on from NC_062545.1 coordinate 140,442,622, forward strand.
TGTAAGACAAGATATCATAAACCTCCTAGAAAAGAACATAGGCAAAACATTCTCTGACATTAACTGTACAAATGTTTTCTTAGTTCAGTCTCCCAAGGCAATGGAAATAAACTTGAAAATAAACCAGTGGGAACTAATCAAACTCACAAGTTTTTGCATAGCAAAGGAAACCATAAAAAAAAAAAAAGAAAACCTACAGAATGAGAGAAAATAGTTGCAAACGATGCAACCGACAAGGGCTTTAGTTTCTAAGACATACAAACAACTCATGCAACTCAACAGGAAAAAAAAACAAACCACCCAATTGAAAAATGGGCAGAAGACCTAACTAGACATTTCTTCAAAGGTGACATGTGAGTGGCCAGTAGGCACATGAAAAAATGCTCAACATCACTATTACTAGAGAAATGTAAATCAAAACTACAATGAGGTACCACCTCACACCAGTCAGAATGGCCATCAAGAATAAGTCTACAAATAACAAATCCTGAAGAGGGTGTGGAGAAAAAGGAACTCTCCTACACTGCTGATGGGAATGTAAATTGGTACAACCACTGTGGAAAATAGTATGGAGGTTTCTCAGAAAACTAAATATAGAACTACCATATGATCTAGTAGTCCTACTCCTGGGCATATATTCAGACAAAAATTTCACTCCAAAAGACACATGCACCCCTATGTTTTTAGTAGCACTAATTCGCAATAGCCAAGACATGGAAACAACCCAAACGTCCACTTACAGATGAATGAATTAAGAGCATGTGGTACATATACACAATGGAATAATACTCAGCCACAAAAAAGGACAAAACAATGCCATTTGCAGCAATATGGATGCAACTAGAGATTCTCATACTAAGCGAAGTAACTCAGAAAGAGAAAGACAAATATCAGATGATATCACTTCTATGTGGAATCTAAAATATGGCACAGATGAACCTGTCTATAGAACAGAAACAGTCTCATAGACATGGAGAACAGATTTGTTGTTGCCATGGGGGAGAGGGAGGGAGTGGGATAGACCGGGATTTGGGAGTTAGTAGATGCAAACTATTACATTTATAATGGATAAGCAATGAGGTCCTGCTATGTAGCACAGGGAACTATATCCAATCATTTGTGATAGAACATGATTGAAGATAATATAAGAAAAAGAATGTATATATATGTATGACAGGGTCACTTTGCTGTATAACAGAAATTGACAGAACATTGTAAATCAAATATAATTTTAACAAATAAAGCAAATATATAAATATTAAAAAAGAAAAAAAATGAATAGAAACAGATTCACAGATACAGAGAACAAAGAAATGGCTACCCTATGGGGAAAGAAGTGGGGAGGGGCAATATAGGGGCAGGGGATCAAGAGGTACAAACTATTATGTATAAAATAAATAAGCTACAGATTTATTGTACAATACAAGGACTACAGCCGATAGTTTACAGTAACTATAAATGGAGTATAACTTTTAAAAATCATGAATCACTATGTTGTACTTGAAAAGCATAATATTGTACATCAACTATTCCTCAATTTTTTAAAAATGAAAAAGTATCTTCAGTCACCACTTGTGAAAACAAAAAAACAAACCCCCTCCACAAATTGCTGATTCTAACCTGCATCACCTCTTTAAATTCTCTCCTCTCCAAAACCATGTTACTATCATTACGAATAATGCCCACTCACTCTACTGCTCAAAGACTTTCCATACTTTCCCACTCTCCATCAAATAATTTCCTAATCACTTATGTAGAGAATTCAGGATTGTCTATATAACTTGGCCCCAAACTACTACTAAAGCATCTTCCACAATTCCATTTACACTTTCCTCACTCCAGGCCACTAGAATACTCATTCAATTCCCTGTTCACGTGGTCCCCATGGTTTCCAATCTCCAGGCCTATATCTACACTGGGGAGCACCCTGGAGAGCCATCCATTATCACATTACAAAATACCACCCTCCCTTCCAATGTCAACTAAGGAATGCCACCTCCTCTAGAAAGCCATTCTTATCAAATATGGGGCATATAATCCTGTTTCCTCTCCTGGAACCCAGCATATTCAAACATAGCACCATTCTTGAAGGTTTTATCTTTCCCCCTAGGTTGCAAGTACCCTGAAGGCAGAGACCATGTGTTATTATCACACAGCCTCTTGGTACATAACTGCTGCTCTGGAAGGTTTATGAATGAACCAGTGACTATGGTTGCACATGTTTCTTACACAGGGCAGTGAATGGGATTTAAAAATAATACAATGTTTTCTGAAGATCTGAGAGTCTTCCCTGGAGCAGGATTAATAACAACAACAACAAAAAAAAAACCACTCACACTACCCCCATTGCATTACTGCAGTAATTCCTCAAGGGTCCCTATGCAGTTTTGAGTAGGGGTGGGAGAGATACAGGTCACAGGTTGGAGCTGCACATCACCACCACCACCTCCCAGGGCCATGGGGCCTGACTGGCTGTGTAGGAGAGCAAGGAGTCTGTACCCAGCTGGCTCTTGGAGAAGAGGCAAAATTGGATGCTGTCCCCAGTCTCCTACACCTTGTTTCTGCTCACCTTGGTCAAGCCAGCCAGCTATCCTCTCTAGAAATAAGAGAGGAACCCAATCCCATTGCATTAGGTCCTGGCAGAGAAATAGCTAAGGGAGGCTATTTTACTGACACAAACAAGGTTTATTTCTCAAGCAAGGACTCTGGCTCTATTTGTGCAGAAATGTTACTAAGAAAACAGGGAGGTAAAATGCTGATTCTACAGTTCTCCCTAGGTTCAGGCAGTAGACATGACTTTTCTTGTCATTGCATGGCCAGTGCCCCATGTGGACCAGTAGAAATTCTCTTAATTCTTTTCTCTTTGCTGCCCCTTCCCAAACCCAGTCCTGGGAGGCCACATGCCCAGGGCAGTCAAGGCCCTGAGTGGCCATCATTGTCTGTGAGCCATGTCATCAATGCCCTTCCCTGGGCCCACAGTGGGCAGTGTGACAAAACAGCAAGGTCCTGAGCAGAGGTTAAGTGCGCAAGCTCCTAGGCTGGCCAGCCTAGACTGGACTCCCAGTCCCATACTCCCACACCCTGCCCCATTTACCAGCTATGAGATCTTAGCTTAGTTTTTCCAACAGTAAAACAGGAATAGTAAGTACTAACCTCAAGGAAATTGTGAGGATGAAACAAGTTCATGTATAAAAGCTCCTAGAGCAAGAGATGGCATCTAATGAGCGCCGCAGATGAGATGATGACTGTCTTCACTCTTAGGGCTGCATCCCATTCTTTTCCCAGCAGGAAATCCATCTTTTTTGGGTCCTTCCTACAGTAGGGCTCAGCCTCCTGCCCCTGTCAACCCAAGCAGCTATACTCTTAATTCAATGGCTTTAGCCAAGTCTCCTCTCACCTCTCCCTCCCACTGAAGCCCAGGCCTTGCCCTGAGCCTTGATTACTTCCTGGCTGACAATTTCCAGGTCATACCTTCCTCATATTTGTAGGCCACCCCTGCCAGAACCCAACACGGAGGTGATGCTCTGTATATGTCATTTGAATAAACAGATATATTAGTCCATTGGGAGGTCACTTCACTGCCTTCTCTGATATCTCTCTAGGGCACCAGGCCTGGGAGGGGAGTGGGAAGGGGTGGACCTGCCAAACTACAGGGATAGACACCCTTGATGCTCCTGCCAGGGAGAGTGAACATTTTTAAACTCCATCTTATACACAGTTATGATTTTTTTTTAAGCCAAATATATTCACAATCGAAGAGTTCCTGACTTGTGTCAGGAGTAAGCTTCTAAGGAATAGTATGGGGAAAAGGCCTAGGGAGGGAAGTAGAAGCTTCTCTTTGCTCTTCATTTACAAACTGACATGAAAGCAACAGTTCTATCTGGAGAAAAATCCACAAGGAACAGGACAGGACTGCTCCCGAACAGGTAGCTACAAGTAACTAGCAAACCCTCTGAGAGATACTTCATGTTGACAGGGCTGCGAACACTGTCCTAGTCTGTGACAGCATTTCAGCACCAGCCAACTGACTGGGAAACCAAAATTCCAACACCATCACCTTTACAGAAATCTGCCCCTTTATTAGATTATTTAAAAACTGCCTTTGGTGCTGATTATTTGTTCTCTGGACCAAATGATTCTCAGGCTGCCAAACCACCTCAGACCAGGCTTGCACAGGAAGCCTGTCGCTGGAAGTCTGGACAAACCTCCTCTGGGCCAAACTGTTTTAAACAATAGCACTGAGACCTTGCTTCCTTTCTGTCTTTCCTGAGGTAATTGTGGACAGTATACATCTGACTGGCTTTCCTTCATCTTGTGTCTCTTTCAGGTATTCCCTGGATACAAAGCTTATGCCTTTTGAAATTTAAATTCATTCTTTCTTCCAAAGGCTTCAGAATGCAAGTGAAAGTGAGTAAGAACTACCTGGTAGGATCTTTCAGGATCCTGCACATGGATACAATTCAAATCAAAAGTGTACTCCCCTTTTGTCCTCATACAGGTACCGTCTACACATGTCCTAAGGGCATTTGCACAGCACTTTTCACATCAGAAATGACTGTGTTTACTTACTGTCTATTGGGAAGGTAACCTCTACCTGAGTACAGATACCGCCCTCCCCACAGCTGTATCTCCCACAGAGCTAGGCATATACTTAGACTTTATGAATGAATGAATGAGTAAATTTATTTTAGTAAAAAGAGAATAAAAAAAGGTGACAACTGTTTGAAATTCAGAATTTTTTCTATCAAAAATAATCAAATGTAGGATTTCTGACTCTCTGATCAAGGGCAGAAGAAACACTGCAAATCTATTTAAATGGATCCCTTTAAATCTATTTTAATAGAAGCAACCCAAGTGCCTATCAGTGGATGAATGGATAAATAAAATAGGCTATATACATACAATGGAATATTATTCTACCTCAAGAAGGAATGAAATCCTGACACATGCTACAGCATGATGAACCTTGCAAATAATATGTCTGGTAAAATGATCCTTACACACACACAAAAACAAATATTGTATGATTCCACTTATACAGAACTGAGTACTACAGTAGTCAAATGTATAGATTCAGAAGGTTGACCAGGGGCTGGAGGAAGAGGAGGGAAAGGGAGTTATTCTTTAATGAACACAGAACTTGTTTGGGAAGATAAAAGTTCTAGAAACAGACAGTGGTGATGGTTATACAACACTGTGAATGTACTTCATAGCATGGAATTGTACACTTTAAAATGGTAAATCTTATATTTTACCACACTTTTTTTTAAAAGCTATGTTGGGCAGCCCAACAGTAAACTAAGGACTTAGACTTGATAAAAAATGTTAGGAGGCATGATGTCACCAAGATGGCAACATAAGTCATTTCTGACTTCACACCCCCTCAAAAGAACTAACAACTATTCATGGATGAGATACACCTGAGAGAACCCTAGAATATAGAGGTGAAGCTTAAATCCCATAGAATCAAAACAGACTGCATTAGAAGGTTAAAAGGATCAGCTGCACACTGCTGTCACTGACCCGCCACCAGGCTGCTGCAGCATGATGCCAATGGGTCCCCCTCTCATGGGAAGATCCAAGGGTAGACATCTAACTTCATCAGCCTTGTGGTTCACCCCTTGGAAGCCCCCACTCCAGTCTCACCCCTTGGGATTGAGGCCTTGACCTCTGAAAATCTGACTATGACAGAGAGAGATGTGGGGAAAATCCTGCTACAACCTGCATGCAGATCTTGGAAGACTAAGTTGCTACCTGCAGTGCCCAAGTAGTGGTCCCAACTAGCAGCTCTGCTTGTCTGCAGAGCAAAGATGATGGTGCAGTCTAACTAGGAAAATCAGCAGGTGGCAGGTGTGCCTGATTCAAGTTCTCAAAAGAACCTTGTCATCCCTAAAGCCTGGTCAATCACAGCCTGGCCCACTGCTCAGGGTAGCTCCCAGCCCCATGTAACCAGAAATGCAGGGCAGGAAACCTGGAGGCTGCATAGCACAGCTACTTGAGCAGGGAGTACAGCAGGCAAAGATGATCATCTGCAGAGCAAAGCTGGGTGGTACCATTGGGCCAGGGAACTTGTGTAGAGCTGGTTAGCTTAAGACCTCAAGCAAAGAGACTTTTAGGGCTTGGAGGGCTCCCCTGCTCCTCCCAGTTAGGGGAGCTAATTCATAGCCCCATCCACTGTTGAGTATAACTCCTGGCCCCTGCCCAAAGAAAGCCTGATCAGGAACACCTGAGAGGCTGTTTGGCACTGCTCCTCCTATTCTACCTGGACAGGCAAGCTAATTCATAGCCCCTATTCTTAAGTATGGTAATGAGTCCCCACTGTCCAATAAACCTGACCAGAGAACCCAGGCAACCATGAAGCCCATCCTACAGCCTTTCTTGGGCAGGGAACCAAGCCAGCATTTCTATCCAATTGTTCTCAGCCAGCAGCTCTCCAGGCCCTCACCAGGCAGTGGCCTTGCCCCCAAACAGACCCTGGTAGCAAGGCTTACCTGCCCAAGGATGTTACTAGCAGACACATCCAGAAACCCAAACTGAGCCAGCAGATGAAGAACTGTCTCTGTCAAAGAGCTTATAAAGTCTGGAAGAGGAGAAGAGACCACTTATTCAAATGTGGCGATACCAAGGTAAAGAATCAAGGATTACAAAAAATTCAGGTAAAGGTGACACAACCAAAGGAAATGAATAAAGCTCAATAACTGACCCTAAAGAAGTTGAGATCTATGAACTATCAGACAAAGGATTCATAATAATCCTCTCAAGGAAGTTTAATAAACAAGAACACATAGAAAACTAAATAAAATTAGAAAAACAATGCATAAACACAGCAAAACCAAAAAAGCCAATCCAAACCTAATAGAAATCCTAGAACTGAAAATACAATAACTGAACTGAAGAATTCAATAAAGAGCTTTAAAACCAGGCTAAACCTTGCAAAAGAAAGAATAAATGGTCTAGAAAACAGGACATTTAAAATTATCCAGTCAAAGAAACAAAAAGAGAAGAGTGAAGAAAGACTATGGGACTATGGGACACGATCCCCCCCCATTATATGTTTTATACACACACACACGGGAATTCCAAAAGGAGAAGAGAAAGATATGGAAGAGAAAGTATATTTAAAGAAATAATGGCTGAAAATATCCCAAACCTAGAGACGAATGGATATCCAGATCCATGAAGCTTAAGGATCCCCAGTATGTTGAACTCAAATAGGGTTATACCAAGACATACAATTAAACTGTCAAAAGTCAAAAAGCAAAGAAAGAATTTTGAAATCAGCAAGAGAAAAGAAAACTTACAGACAAGGAAACCCCTATAAGACTATCAGTAGATTTCTCAATAAAAAATTTTCAGGCCAGAAATGATATATTCAAAATATTTTTAAAAAACCTTTCAACCAAGAATTCTATACATAGCAAAGCTATCCTTCAGAAGTAAAGGTGAAATAACGACTTTTCCAAACCAAACAAAAGCTGAGGGAGTTCTTCACCACCGTATCTGCCTTACAAGAAATGCTAAAGGGAGTTCTTTGAGTGGAAGTAAAATGACACTAATTAAAGTGGCATAAAACTCACTGGTAATGGTAAATATATAGTCAAAGTTTGATTTTTTTAATATGACAGTGGTATCTAATTCACTTACAACTCTAGTTTAAAAGTTAAAAAACAAATTTAGTAAAAATAACCATAACTAAAATAATCCATTATTGGTTACACAACATAAAAAAATATGTAAACTTTAATATCAGTAACCTCAAATGTGAGGTGAAGAAACAAACGTGTAAATTTTAAAAATTCTTTAAAAGGTAAGTTATTATCAGTCTAAAAGTGTTATGATTTTAAGATAGTTTATATAAACCTCATGGTAAGCACCAGGGACAAATGTGTAGTAATTACACAAAAGAACACAATAAAGGAGTCAAAACATAATGGTACCAAAAGACACCAAAACACACAAAAAAAGGCAGCAGGATAAGAAGCAAGGAAAATTGAATCTACAAAACAGTTTAAAAACAATTAATGACAAGACAATAGTAAGTCCTTATCTATCAATAATTACTTCAACACACAAGGATTAATATCTTTAATCAAAAGGCATAGAACGACTGGATTAAAAACAAAACCAAAAACATGATCTAATAATATGCTGCCTACAAGAGACTCACTGTAGCCTTAAAGTTACACATAGACTGACAGTGAAGGGATGGAAAAAGATATTTCAAGTAAATGGCAAAAAAAAAAAAAAAAAAAAAGGCAGGGGCAGCTATACTTATATCAGACAAAACGGACTTTAAAAATGGTTAAAGGAGAAAAGGTCATTATCTAATGATAAGGGTTCAGTCCATCAATAAAATATAAAATTGTAAATATTTATGCACCCAACATCAAAGCACAAATGCATGAAGCAAAAATTTATAGAGCTAAAAGGAGTAAGAAAATTAACACAATAATAGTTGGAGACTTTAATACCTTACTCAACAATGGATGGATCATTCAGCCAAAGAATCAATAAGGAAAAAGCAAATTGAATATGCTATAGACAGATCTAAGACATACATACAAAGCATTATATCTGACATCAGAATACACATTCTTCTTAAGGGACCCATGGGACACTTTATAGGAAGACAATATGTTAGGTCACAAAAAAGTCCCAGCAGGGAGTTCCCATCATGGTGCAGTGGTTAACGAATCCGACTAGGAACCATGAGGTTGCAGGTTCAATCCCTGGCCTTGCTCAGTGGGTTAAGGATCCGGCATTGCCATGAGCTGTGGTATAGGTCACAGACGTGGCTCAGATCCCACATTGCTGTGGCTCTGGCGTAGGCCGGTGGCTACAGCTCCGATTCGACCCCTAGCCTGGGAACCTCCATATGCCGCAGAAGCGGCCCTAGAAAAGGCAAAAAGACAAAAAAAAAAAAAAAGTCCCAGAAAATTCAAGGAGAGTGAAATCACACCAAGTATTTTCACTTTAACACAATGGTATGAAACTAGAAATCAATTACAGGAAGAACACTGGAAAATTCTTCAATACATGGCAATTAGACAACACTCTCCTGAACAACCAATGGTACAAAGAAATTAAAAGAGAAATTGAAAAGTTTCTTGAGATAAACCAAAAAGGAAACACAACATACCAAAATATATGGGATGCAGGAAAAGCAGTACTAATAGGGAAATTCATAGCAATAGATACCTACATTAAGAAACAAGAAAGATCTCAAATAAACCACCTAACTTTATATCTCAAGGAAGTAGAGAAAGAAGAATAAATTAAGTCCAAAGGTAGGAGAAGGAAAGAAATAAAGATTACAAATTAGGAGTTCCCGTCGTGGCCCAGTGGTTAACAAATCCGACTAGGAACCATGAGGTTGCGGGTTCGATCCCTGCCCTTGCTCAGTGGGTTAACGATCCGGCGTTGCCATGAGCTGTGGTGTAGGTTGCAGACGCGGCTCGGATCCCAAGCTGCTGTGGCTCTGGCGTAGGCCAGTGGCTACAGCTCCGATTCAACCCCTAGCCTGGGAATCTCCATATGCCGCGGGAGCGGCCCAAGAAATAGCAACAACAACAAAAGACAAAAAGACAAAAAAAAAAAAAGATTACAAATTAAATGAAATAGAGACTAAAAAGATAAAAGGTCAATGAAACTAAGGGTTGGTTCTTTGAAAAGATAAACAAAAAACTGACAATTTTTTTTTTTGGCTTTTTAGGGCCACACCCTTGGCATATGGAGTTTCCCTGGTAGGGGTCTAATTAGAGCTACAGCTGCTGGCCTATGCTACAGTCACAGCAACATGGGATCCAAGCCACGTTTGCAACCTACACTTCAGCTCACAGCAAGGCTGGATCCTTAACCCACTGAGTGAGCCAGTGATTGAACCCACAGCCTCATGGTTCCTAGTTGGATTAATTTCCACTGCACCATGATGGGAACTCCAAAACTGACAAATCTTTAGCTAGACTAACCAAGGGAAAAAGAGAGTACCCAAATAAAAAAAAAATTAAAAAAAATTAAAAAAAACTGCAAATGAAAAAGGAGATATTACAACTGATATAGATTTACAAAGGATCATAAGAGGCTACTGGGAACAACTATATGCTGGACAACCTAGAATAAATGGAAAAATTCTTAAAAACATACAACCTACCAAGACTGAATGAGGAAGGAAGAGAAAATCTGAACAGATCAACTACTAGTAAGGAGATTGAATTAAAACAAAACAAACCTCCCAACATAGAAAAGCCTAGGTCCAGGTGGCTTCACTGGTGAATTTTACCAAACAGTTACAGACAAATTAACACCAATCCTTCTCAAAACATTCTCAAAAATCAAGGAGGAGAGAAAATTCCAAAACTTATTTACATGGCCAACATTACCATGAGGCCATCCTGAAAAGGACATTACAAGAAAACAAAACTATAGACCAGTATTCCTGATGAATATGGATATAAAAATTCTCAATAAAATATGATCAAACTAAACTCAGCAGCACATTAAAAGGATTATTTACCATGATCAAGTGAGATTTAGTCCAGGGATGCAAAGATGTTTCAACATTTGCAAATTAATCAGTGTAATACTCCTCATTAACAAAATCAAGCAATCATCTCAACAGACACTGAAAAAGCATCTAACAAAATTCAACATCTCTTCATGATAAAGAACTCTTAACAAATTAAGTACAGAGGGAACATATCTCAACATAACAGAGGCCATATACGACAAGGCCACAGCTAATATCATGATCAATGGTCAAAGGTTGAAAGTATTTCCTCTAAGATCAGAACAAGACCAGTGTGTCCACTCTAAAAACTCCTATTCATTATAGTTCTGGAAGTCCTAGCCATAGCAATTGGTCAAGAAAAAGAAATAAAAAGCATCAGAATTGCAAAAGAAGAAACAAAAATGTCAGTATTTGCAGCTGACATGATTTATATATTCAAAATTCTAAAAGTTCCACACACAAACACACACACAAAGAAACTTATAGATTTAATTAACAAATTCAGTAAAGTTCCAGGATACAAAAGTAACATCAGAAATCAGTAGTATTTCAGAGTTCCCATCATGGCTCAGAGGTTAACAAATCTGACTAGCATCCATGAGAACGCAGGTTGGATCCTGGGTCTTGCTCAATGGGTTAAGGATCCGGCATTGCCATGAACTGTGGTGTAGGTTGCAGATGCAGCTCGAATCTGGCATTGCTGTGGCTGTGGCATAGGCCGGTGGCTACAGCTCTGATTAGACCCCTAGCCTGGGAACCTCCATATGTGGCAGGTATGGCCCTAAAAAGACAAAAAATAGGAGTTCCCGTCGTGGCACAGTGGTTAACGAATCCGACTAGGAACCATGAGGTTGCGGGTTCGGTCCCTGCCCTTGCTCAGTGGGTTAACGATCCGGCGTTGCCATGAGCTGTGGTGTAGGTCGCAGACGCGGCTCGGATCCCTCCTTGCTGTGGCTCTGGCGTAGGCCGGTGGCTGCAGCTCCGATTGGACCCCTAGCCTGGGAATCTCCATATGCCGCGGGAGCAGCCCAAGAAATAGCAAAAAAAAAAAGACAAAAAATAAATAAAATAAATTGGTATGGCCACTGTGGAAAACAGTATAGAGGTTCCTCAAAAAATTAAAAAATGGAGCTAATTACATGATCTAGCAATTGTACTTCTGGGAATATATCTGAAGGAAATGAAAACAACCTCAAAGAGATATCTGTACCGCCATGTTCACAGCACTATTCATTTACAATAGTCAAGACACAGAAACAATCTAAGTGTTCAGTGAAGGACAAATGAATGAAGTTGTGATACACACTCCCCCACATACACACAAAGACATACTGGAATGTTACTCAGCCATAAAGAAGGTGGAAATCCTGCCATTTGGAGCAACACAGACAGACCTTGAGGGCATGATGCTGAGTAAAATAAGGCAGTCAAAGACAAATACTGTTATGATTTCAATCACATGTGGAAACTTAAAAAAAGAAAAAAACAAACTTAATTAAAAAAGAGAGAAAGAGAGATCAGATGTGGCTACCAGAGGCAGGGAGTGAGGTGGGGGGAAGAGAGGTGGTAGGGATTAGAAGAAGGGGGTAAAAAGGTATTAACTTCCAGTTACAAATATAAATAAGTACTAGGGATGTGATGCACATGACTATAGCTAACATTGCTGTGTGGTATACATCAACATTGTTAAGGGAGTAAATCCTGAGTTCTTATCACCAGGGAAAAAAGGTTTTTTCTCTCTTTTTAAAATCTGTATTAGATGATGGATATTCACTAAACATGTGGTAATCATTTCACAACATGTAAGTTAAATCACTATGCTGTACATCTTAAACTTATATACAGTGCTGTATGTTATATATCAAAACTGGGGAAAAAAGTTAAAAATCCCCTCTATGAGCCATCATCTCAGGGACCATATTGTTCTCCCTCAGACATTCACAATGAACCCAGAGGCGATTTAAAGAATTAACTTCCTGAGGAGGAGCTATGTATGGCCGTGGCTGAGCAGTCCTGCTCTGGTTGACCCTGAGGCTTCTGCTTAGACCCTGAAGGCTTTTCTCCCCAGAGTAAAAGGGGAGCATCATTTGCTGGTGACAGATTCCCTTAGCTTCTATTCCATATTAACACCATAGTTCAAACCAAAAGGACTGTAGGCCATCTAACAAATCTAATTATTTCTTTAAAACTTTATCTCCCAACACAAACTAAAGTTGCAGTATATGTATTTTAAAGCACGTTATGCAGACCAATTGAGTTTGTGCTTGTTACCCCTCTGATTTTCACCCGTTGGACACAGACACCTCCACTTTCTCCAAAATCATCCCACATATTTAATAATTAAATCAACCCCCAAATTAAAAAAGAGGAATCTATTTTCCTTCACAGAAGAAATTATTTTATTCCACTTGAAAAAAGTATACAGATACGCATTCTTTGGCAAAAGTCATTTCTCATGGGAGTCTAAGCCCAGACTAGTGAATTTAATGGTGACAAATGTTAGAGAAATCTGTGGCCCTCAGGGACACAGTGCACACAAACATTTGGCTGGAAAAGCATTTACATGATCAAAACATTTCCTGTAGCAAAGGTTCACAAGTTCACTTAATCCTGAAGACCATTTTGGTTTTGAAGAAACTGATTAATTTCGAAGATAATTTTAATGTGCTAATTGAACCCAGGGCAAAACTGTTTTTCACACAACTGAGAGGAGAAACTGGAAGCCCATCTCAAGTACTCTTCTGCCACATTTCCTTCCTCGTACCTGATGAAATCTTTTAAATGGATACCTAGGCCTAATGTATCAAATACCTTAAACCTACCTAAAGCTCAGCATTTGTGAAGCTGTTTTCCTCCCTGGAGACAGACCTCTCCCAGGCTAAGCCTGCCACCACTCCTCCATGGTAATGAAGTGGGCTCCTGCCCTCACCCGATGCATACTTGCTTCACCAGCAAGGCATCATGCTAACCCATGCCTTCCTCCAGCCTCTGCACTTAGCACCACTGCTACCTGTCATAGGAGGAGAACAGCAAACCTCAGGCCCCACTTCCTATTGTCTTTCACAGCAAAGGCCACCTCTAGGCCCTCCATTGTCTTTGATACTTTAACAATGTAAGCTACATTGTATTCACCCAAAGGAAAATGACCAAGCCCATTCCTGTTCTGTGGCTAAGAATGGAGTCAAGGAAGCAGCAGGAAGCACGCCTATTCTCCCTGTGCCACTCTTCCATGTGCCTCTAAGAGCTAGCAAGATGCTTGACCAGAGACAGCATGGCCTTAGAAGTGTCATATTTTGGGACTTCAGTGACTGGCACTCATCCTTCTCTCTGTACCTGCTCCACTCCAGACACTGACCAGCTAGAGCTCCTTCCAAGAATGCTGACTTTGGGACTCCAGTTAGCCATCACTGTGGAAATGCTCCTCAGGTGAAACTGGGCCATGGTCTCCAATCGTCCTGGCCAGGAAGTGCTGACTGCACCACACAGAGCTTAAAAAGTGCCTGTGTGTCAGATTAAGTAGCTCTCTAAACTTTGAGGAACGGAACTGCTACTTACTCCATATTATACCAATTTGGATTTAGGGCTTTTTTAATACTAGATAAGACACTGCCTCAAAAAGGTGACCTGAGAGGGCAAATATGATGCAGGGCCTAGTACAACTGCAATGTGTCAGGCTCTAAAACAGGGTGACATTCCACCACTACTGCATAGCACCTTTGCAGGGGAGACACAGAACACCATTTATCAGTCACCCTCCAGAGCAGACAGGAGACACAGCAAACAGCAGATACCCAAAGCCAGACCCAGGGGCTCCCATACTGCAGGTCCGTTTGCCAAGGCCATTCCTCTCCCTCCAAGCATGTCCAATCTGCTACTGTGAAGACCCTCATGGCCAGCCTGCTAAATGCCTTCATGAAACAGCATTTGACATGTTAAATATCTCTTTTGCCACTCCTCTCTGGAAGTGGGAGGCTCAGGACGCTGGTGTTTTGGCTCCCAGAGTCCTGGATCAGGCAAGGCTCTTCCCACTATGAGAATTACTGACGACATGATGGTGGCTTCTGAAGTGTGTCCTTGTCACAGAAAAGGAAATGCAGCACCCTAAGATATGGCCAGCATTGGCTGATGTACATTGGGAGCCCAATTGCTAAAGCTGGCCTGATTCTTTAGAAGCAACAATAGCTAGTTCCCCCTGTGGGTGGTCTGACTGAATTGGCTGTCTGAAGAGGGGATGGTTGGTCCTGGAATCACTAATTTGGGGGCTTGCTCTGGAACTGCACTCATTATCATTGAGCCGTTGGGGACAGCAGTTGTATTCAAGCTACTAGGGATCTCACTAGTAGCTTGTATTTTAAAATAGACCAAATAAAACACTGGTAAAACAATTCCAATTAGAAGCATGATAAAAACAGCATTCCACCACTGAATTCCACAGTCTGCACCACTTGTCGATGTCTTTGGAGGAGCTGGAAGCAGGGGCTGACTGGAGGTCCCTAAGCAGTAACTTTCACTCAAAAAGATTTCTGACTGCACGGCATGCTCAATATTCTGGTCGATGCCCTTAAAGAACTCCGTCAGTGGGCTAGATGGGGCATTGGCACCAACAGCGACTCTGTCAGGGTCTGGCTGCTCCTCGAAGGTCACTCTGGTCTCTGTGGATGAGCTCAGGAGGGGTCTGAGTTCTTTGCGGGTCTCTGTTAGGATCCCGTGGTTTTTTACTGGAATCTTAATAGATTTCAAAGCATATAAGTCTTGTTCTCTGATGAAGTTGTTGACTTTCTTGATATCTGCGACCTAAGGAAGCCATGAAGACAAACATCACAAAATACATAAAGCTCCTTAAAACTAATATCCCCAAAGTGGTCCTTAAACTTTCTAGGTGATGATCCAAGCCTACTCTGCCTAAGAATCTGATGAAAACTGAAAAACTGTACCTATACACAAAATTTAGTTTAGGCTGAATAATTTTGTTTTTTGGCTTTAACTCAGGCTTAATGTATAGCTTAATCATCAAATTTTTGTAGAGATTACAAGCTTGAACAATTTAAGATTATTTTGGAAAAGACTTTATTGTTTGTTTAAAGTGTGCCTTCAACAAATGCTTTTAGGTGGAACGCATCATGGAAACACATCATGGTGAACACATCTCTACATTTAACTTTTGAGGCAACAGTGCCCCTGTCTGGCTGACTTTATCCTGCATTAGAATTTAATTTAGTAGCTGCAGTAGACACATCAGCATTCAGCAAACACAAAGCCTCATACAGATCTACACTCAAGAAGGTAGCTCACCTGTGATAACATTTTTAAAGGTGTGTCTTAATGATTCTAGGATGTTTTCTTTCCTAGAAGTACTATATGGCCTATAAACTTTTCTTTTTTGGCCACACCTGCAGCATATGGAAGTTTCCAGGCCCAGGGATTGAATCCAAGCCACAGCCCTGACCTATGCCACAGTTTAATCTGCTGCACCACAGCAGGAACTCCCTAAACATATTTTTAAAATAAAAGTGACCTACAGTTAATTCACTTTAAGGATTTCACAACACTTCTTAGAAATTAGAAACAAGCAGAGAATTTGCATCAAGCTGGGAAATATGGATGGAAATCTTCTCTTCCAAAATCAAGACTCAAGGAGAAAGGAACATGACTGTGAGTTTTATAAAGTAACATAAAGCTTATGACAAACTCTGCTCATAATCAAACCTTAAGATTTAAAAAGTAGGGGAGAAAATAAATAAAAAGTAGGGAGAAATAAGATAAATCCTCCCTCAAGTTACTGTTTGAAAACTTGTCAAAAGCATCAGAGATGAACTCTGAAGTTTTAACTCCTAAGTCCACTTAAATGAGGGTGTAAATACAAGCAATACTTTATTCATATCAGTCATTATTATTCATTAATGATTATTAATTATTCATGAACAGGTCGTTCGTTATTTAACTATTCAACAAGTGCTTTTATTATTTAACTGAATTGAAATGGGGAACATTCATAATTTATTATGTCCTAAAACTTAAGGTGCTTGAGATCTTCCTGTCCTTGACTCCAATAAGCTAACATCAAATTTATTTACTTCAAAAAGGAAAACTGATCATTTATTAGATATACTATATAGTCGTTTTGGATTAACTACACTTTACTATTCCAAGAAACCCACTGCATCTACTCAGGTCTCTGTGGGCGAGGAGTCATTGTTTAGCCCATGCATTATACGGTTGGCCTACAGAAGCTGATTATAAGAGTCAAATGTAAATCTCAGTACAATTTAGAGACCAGCTGGTTTATGTCCCTGGGAAACACAACACCCCCACACAACATCTTGAGCCATTTGGTCCCTGTAAGATAAATGAGAGACATTTCAAGAATGAAGAGATTTTTAAAAAATAAGTAGTTGTATAGCCTTAGAGAAAGCCACAGAAAATAGTAGCACAATATTTTCAAAATGAAATAAATAGTTTCATCCTAGCAGAAAACACAGCAGTTCTATAAATACCTTCCTACTTACTTTGCCATTGTTAACCACTCTGAATGCTAAAAACATAATTAAAGAGAGAAACAGTGTTATATAGATGCACAGCATACAAAAGCTAGATCATGCAGTTCTAAAACAGAGATGGTAAAACTTTACCAAATAAGCAACAACCAGCAAGAAAGTTTTAAAAACAGAAAAGTAGCAAAACAAACAAACAAACAAACAAACACACAACAACCACACCAAAGAATCTTGGTTAAATTCTGCCTAGCTCTCTGGCCCTCTTATGTCTTAAACAAAATGTGCTCAAAAGAAAAAAAAAAGGTTTCAGAATTTCAGTTTGGAGAACAAGGAAGAAGAGAAGTATTCTGCAGAGAGGGAACCTGGGAGTCTGGAGTTAATAGGTACAAACTATTGCATTTGGAGTGGATAAACCATGAGATCCTGCTGTATAGCACAGGGAACTATATCCAATCACTTGTGATAGAACATAATGGAGGATAATGTGAGAAAAAGAATATATATATATGTATGACTGGGTCACTTTGCTGTACAATAGAAATTGACAGAACACTGTAAATTAACTATAATGGAAAAAATTACAATCATAAAATAAAAAAATAAATCTAAAAAATAAAATTAACGTAAAATCAGAAAAACATTTTCTAACTAATCTCCTCTCTTTATGCCCCAGGGTTTAGAATGGAAGGTACCTGCCTCCCATCTCTAGCTAGACAGGGCTATCCTTTGCAGCAGGACTTCTCCCAACCACTTCTGGTGGTCAGGAAAGGGTAGAAAGTTTCCCTAAACTTCAGGGAGCTCCTCTGCTTTTCTAAACACAGGTGGCAGAGGACAGGTGGCACTGTCACTTGTGGGGTTTCTTACTTTGCAGCCATACTGAAGAGCCAGCGTGTTGAGGCTGTCCTCCTGGGCCAGCTCCCGCTGTAGCAGCACCACATCCCCTGCTCCAGGCTGATGAGACTGGTGGGCACCCTTCTTCTGGCACTCCTTGCCCCGAGGCCGCAGAGCCACCCGGTGGGACTCTTCCTCAGAGGAGTCCCCCGAGTCCCCACTGCCATTCTCAAACATGTAAACGTGGCTGGTCGGAGTTCTACAGACACTGGCTGGGCCTCGGAAGGTCTTGGTTAACACTCCCTTCTGCCTCATTTTCTTAACTGAAAACCAAACCCCAGGGTTAATTCCACACAAGGCATATTCATTCTTCCGTGGCTACACTGATGATAATTGTATCCTTGTTAGAAATGACTCCTTTGCCTAGTATTACAAATTGGCAACACATACCATCTGTATAAAACAAATGTCAAAACACATGTTTATGCTCAATGAGATAAGGGAGAGACAGGCAAATAGAAACACTTTCCCCCCCAGCTGCATATTTTTTTTGCACAGAAAACAAAAGGGTCCCCTTTTTTTGTCCCTTTATTCCTCATCCACAGCTACATGTCCTTCAATCCCACACATGCAGAGAAACAACTTTTCAGTCCCAGAGAAGTAAAGCAACAGCTGGGATCACTGCCAGGAGAGGTAAGGGCGGTTCCCAACTCCCTTCCTTGCACTGAGAATCTTAAAACTCAGAACTTTTGCTCGAAAAATTCTTACTCAATACTTCAAGCATTCCCAACTATCTTCACTAAGGTCAAGACTAGAATTCTGAGACTCCGCTTTTGAAACTGTATGAATTCTATCACACTTGAGGCAAGTTAGGGGGAAGATCCCCACCCAACTAGGAAGTTCGTCCAGTCTCTCACCGGTCCCTTTGCCTTCAAGTGCCTCCTCACACCTGGTTTTTATCATCACTTCCGAACCAGCATAGAAGGCACAACACAGCCCTAACCCCTCCAAGTTGATGGAAGGACTTCCAGAAATGAAAACTCACACCGGGCTCCTTCCGAGGCAGAGGGGAGCAGACCCCTAGGGAACGAGTAGCCCTGGCGCGACCCCTACCTTGCCCCACTCCCTCCCCTCCCCGCACTTGGAGCTCGAGCTCGGAGGAGCAGGGAAGCGACCACTCTCCTCGCGCCCGCGGGTCGCCCCGGCGGCTCGCAGGCCTGCTTCCCTCGGAACTCCTTTCGTGACACGGGGAAGGGGAGCCCTCAAACACGAGCCGAGTGAAAAAGCCCAGAGCGGCCCATCCCTATGCCAAAACCTCCGAGGCCCCAACTTTCCACAAAGGCACGCCCTCCGACCTCCGACCTCCTACCCCAGAAACCTCGGGCCGGCCCTCCACGTCCTGGGACGCCCCACCTCCAGCGGCAGCAGGGCAACCTCTGAGAACCTGGAGCCATAGCTCGCCACCCGACAGACAGACAGCCTATGCGGCACCCCACCTGGACCTCGGATTCCCTCCCTCAGAGCCGGGCACCTCACGTCCGGGATCAGCCGAAACCCGTCGCCGCCGCCGCCGCCGCCGCCGCCGCCCATTGGCTGCGAAAATCAGCTGGTCCTTGGGAGGTGGGGCCGGCAAGACAGCCAATGAAATCAGCGGTGAGCGGGGACTTGGCCAAACCCAGCTGTGCTGATGGTCCGCACAGGACCAGCACAGAGATAGGCCGGGATAGGGGGCCACGGCGGGGGCCTCAGCTCTAGGACCTGACCCCTGATGCAAAGGCTCGCCTGCCACTGCTGCACCGGCTCTTCCAGACTCCAGTTTATGCCTCGGCTCTAGACGATCAAACCCTTTGAGTCTCCCTTCGGGCTTTCCACTGAGCCTCGGCTTTGTCAGTAGTAGAAGAGGACTTTGGCCCAGACCTGGATCCCTGATCTGTAACGAGAAGCTCGCATTGCCAATGGAGTGCCTATCACCAGCTGAGGCCTCCGGAGGAGAAGGAACTCCTCTGGTCTAGGAGGATGAAGGGTCTCGCATTCTGAACCTTCCCTGGCCAGAACCCAGGAGGAATTTGCTCTGTCCCGCCCCCGCCCACGAGGACAAAAAAGAAAAGTCCATGAATGTTAAGACCCTGAACCGTGACAACAGGGACTAAAGAAACACAATTTATCAAATGTCAGATGGCTGAGACTCCTTAAGCTTAAAAGTGATGGATGAATTCTTTTACACACTAAAACACAAAGGTTTAAAACTTGAGCCCAAAAAAGGAAAGCAAAATTAAATAGCAAATGGTAGGCGTTCCCGCTGTGGTGCATCGGGATCAGAGGCATCTCTGGAGTGCTGAGACGCAGGTCCGGTGCCCAGCCCGGCACATGGGGTTAAGGATCCTGCATTGCCTCAGATGTGGCGTAGGTCACTTGGATGTAATCCCTAGCCGTAGGAACTCCATATTGCCCGGAGGCGGACAAAAAAGAAAAACAAACAAACAAAAAAAACCCAGTAATCTTGTGGGGGGAGGGATGCAGCAAAATATTAGAATTTTATTAATCTTAAATAATAAACACGCTAAGATCCAAGTTGTGAAATGGATGGAGAACATGAGCAGACAATTCTGCACAATCAGAACACAAATGGCTAACAGGGAAGAGAAATTAAACCTGGAAGTTTGCTTGTGGCTCATCGAATTAAGAATTCAGTGGTGTCACTGCAGTGGCTCCTGTCACTGCTGAGGTGGAACTTGCATCCCTGGCCCAGGAAACTCCACATTCCTCAGGTGCAGCCAAAAGAAAAAAGAAAAAAAAGAAATTAAGCCTCACTAGCAATCAAATTAAGCAAGAAAGCAAAAGGATTAAAAGAATAAAATCTCAGAAACCTCTTCTATGACTTTCCATCCCACTTAGAACAAAAGTCAAGTGTTTTTGTTGTTGTTATTGTTGTTGTTGTTTTATTAGGACCACACACGCAACATAGGGAAGTTCCCAGGCTAAGGGTTGAATCAGAGCTGCAGCTGCCTGCCTATGCCTCAGCCATAGCAATGCAGGATCCAAGCCACCTGCAACCTACACCTCGGCTCACAGTGGATCCTTAACCCACTGAGCAATGCCAGGGACCGAATCCAAGTCCTCATGGATATTAGTCACGTTTGTTACCACTGAGCCACCACAGGGACACCTAAAAATCAAATTTTTTATATTGGCAGTCACAGTCCAGGATAGTGTGAGGTCTGGGAAGCATTCTCTGCCACTGTAACTATTTCTTTCAGCCACACCCCACTTTTCTCTGGCCTTTAAACACCCAGCTCTCCCACCTGTGGCCCTTTACAGGAATTTCCTTCTCTCAGCTGCTGGCATGGCTAGACTTTCTGACCCTTAGGCATCAATGAGTCACTTTCTCAGCAGGGCCTCCCCTGTTCCCCTGTATACAAATGTCCTCCCTCTGTGTCTGTCAGATCATTCTGGTTCTTCATTGCACTTCCCATTTAAATTACTTGTTTTATTGCCTTTTGCTCCTAATTATCATCTCTAAGTCTGTTTCGCTCACCATTCCTATTGTCCAACTCAGTGCCCACTTAGTAGGTGCTCATTAAGTTGTGGTTTAACAGGAGAGACATTAAGTGACCAACTGAAGTTTATAGGAAGTGGCAGCACCAACTTCAAGTCCTAAGACCCCAAAGGCCCAACCGTCTGGCCCAAAACACTGGATTTGGCAAGACTAGGAGTCAGAATTTAATAAAGGTGTGACTAACTAGAGGAGTCGGAAGAGAACGGCAAAGCTGAGTTAATACAGCTGTACCCTGATCAGTTATGGTTGTTTCTTTCATTCAGCATGTCCAGTAAAAAATAAATCCAGACTCAGAAGGGACTTTCTTCTAAAGGAGTATGGAAAGTGGAGAAAGAGGGTGTTGTAACATGAGGAGAAGGCCTGTTGCAATGGGGAGAATACTCTGACTGTATATGGTCTGCAAGTGCCTAAGAGTAAGGCAGAAAGAGGAGTAAACCAGGCTTGAAAGAACTAAGTGTGGGGAAGTGAAATGAAAGGATGGCAGGATTGCACAGTAAATCCAGCCTATTCTCAAGTGGGACTGTATGGCTGGCCTCAGGGGGCCTCCTCGAGAGAAGCTTCATGGAAGCTTTGTTAATAAGCATTTTGCTCCAATTGATAAATGGAGACAAGAGGCTCAGTTCATCATATATGAAGCAAACAAAAGGCACTTGGAGAGTCTGTGTCTGACCAGGTCATAGGTAAACCAGCAGTGCGTCTGTGAGTCTTCTCTAAGTTATACGGGAAAGGAGAGGTGGTTCTTTGCAATAAGCCATTTTTCAGAATGCAAAAAGGTCAGGAGATAGGCCTTAGCCTGCAGAACTGTGAGAAACAAACTTATGTTGTGTAAGCCACCCAGCCTGTGGTTTGCTGTTAGGGCAGCCTGAGCTGACTATGACACTGGCCTTCTCTGGAGCCCCAGCTATGGCAGGAGAGATAGCAGGGAGCAGATAATGTGTTGCTATTTTTCCCGGAGTTTTCAAAACACCACAGAACGGAGAGCAGGGAACTGTATCGACAAAGTCATTAGAATTTCCTACACCACAACTTTTCATTTTTTTAGAGAGGAATTTAAGACTTAGAGACCCAAAGGACTTGCCCGAGTGTGCATGGCAGGATAGCGGTAGCTTTGAGGCACTGTGGAAAATGAACGGAGTCCTCTGCCAGTTCTGCATGTATCAGCTGTGCAGCTTGATCTTTCTGTAAGCTTTCTGGGCCTTGGTCCTCTTTTCTTCTGCACTTCCAGGCTGGCCATGCACTCCTTCCACCCAACCCCCTGGCAGACATCACTAGTTCATCACAAGAGTCCAGACAGCTGTAAGGCTTCTGCACGGGATATCCAGGACAGCCATAGCCAATCAAATAATATTGTTAAAGGAGGTGAAATTGATTTGCCACTTCTACTCTGTGGAATCTGGTAGTCTTTTTTCTGTTTCTTTTTTTTTTTTTTTTGTCTTTTTTGCCATTTCTTGGGCCGTTCCCACGGCATATGGAGGTTCCCAGGCTAGGGGTCCAATCAGAGCTGTAGCTGCCAGCCTACGCCAGAGCCACAGCAACGTGGGATCCGAGCCATGTCTATGACCTACACCACAGCTCACGGCAATGTTGGATCCTTAACCCACTGAGCAAGGGCAGGGATCAAACCCGAAACCTCATGGTTCCTCGTCGGATTCGTTAACCACTGCACAACGACAGGAACTCGAAGGAATCTGGTAGTCTTGATCTGGTTTCTCAGGTTATGGCTTCTCTAGTGACAGAGGGAATATCCATTGGTCATTGATGCTCAGTCTCCTATCCACAAAATGGAAAAATCAAAACCTCCTGACTTCTTTCACATATTGTCAAGTCATTGGTATAAAAGAAGCCCTTGGGAAAAAAAGCAGCAATGAGCATTAAAGCTCATAGCTCCAAAGATGTCACCAACTTTAGGAATTCATGGAAAAGTAGTAGTGAAAAAAGGTTTGAGATGTAGATTGCATTTGGTACAGCCAAAAAAAAAAAAAATCATTAAAAAGTTAAAGGGCAGGAGTTTCCTGACAGTTCAACGGGTTAAAGATCTAGAGTTTTCACCTCAGCAGCTCAGGTCACTGCTGCGGCTTGGGTTCAATTCCTGGCCCAGGAACTTCTACATGTCACCAGTGCAGCCTAAAAAGAAAAAAAAAGTTAAAGGGCATATGACAAATTGGGTAAAAAAATGTGCCATCTTTGATGTTGATATCTTTAGTGTATAAAGGGCATTCAGACCTCACTAAGAAAAAACAAACACTCTGTAGAATAACAAATGATGCAAATTATTCACTAAAGAAATACATACAGAAAAGGCGTGTTCACTTTATAGAGAGTCAAATCCATGGAAACTCATATAGCTGCAAAGAGCTAAAAAAAACTCAAACCTAAGAGGATTCCATGGTGTGTGGTTGCACAGGTGAGGATAGGGTACTCTCAGGCTGTTTGGTGGGAGTGTCCATTGGGGGCATTTGTAGCATTATGTAGCAATATTTAAATGTATTTATTTAGCTCTGCTTGTAGCATGGGGAAGTTTTTGAGCCAGGGATAGAACCTGGGCCACAGTAGCAACCCAAGCCACAACAGTGACAATGCCAGATCCTTAACCCACTGAGCCAGCAGGGAACTCGTTAGCAATTTTTTTATAACGATTTTTATTTTTTCCATTATAGCTGCTTTATAGTGTTCTGTCAATTTTCTACTGTACAGCAAGGTGACCCAGTCACACATACATGTATACTTTTTTTTTCTCACATTATCATGCTCTATCATAAGTGACTAGATATAGTTCCCATTGCTATACAGCAGGATCTCATTGCTTATCCATTCCAAATGCAATAGTTTGCATCTATTAACCCCATATTCTCAGTCCATCCCATTCCTTCCCCTACCCCCTCGGCAACCACAAGTCTGTTCTCCATTTCCATGATTTTCTTTTCTGTGGAAAGTTTCATTTGTGCCGTATATCAGATTCCAGATATAAGTGATATCATATGGTATTCGTCTTTCTCTTTCTGACTTCACTTAGTATGAGAGTCTCTAGTTTCATCCATGTTGTTGCAAATGGCATTATTTTGTTCTTTTTTATGGCTGAGTAGTATTCTGTTGTGTATATATAACACATCTTCTTAATCCAATCATCTGTCAATGGACATTTGGGTTGTTTCCATGTCTTGGCTATTGTGAATAGTGCTGCAATGAACATGCGGGTGCATGTGTCTATTTCAAGGAAAGTTTTGTTTGGATATAAGCCCAAGAGTGGGATTACTGGGTCATATGGTAGTTCTATGTATAGTTTTCTAAGGTGGAAAACCTCCATACTGTTTTCCATAGTGATTGTACCAATTTACATCCCCACCAACAATGCAGGAGGGTTCCTTTTTCTCCACACCCTCTGCAGCATTTGTTATTTGTGGACTTATTCATGATGGCCATTCTGACTGTTGGGAGGTGGTACCTCATAGTAATTTTGATTTGCATTTCTCTAATAATCAGTGATGTTGAGCATTTTTTTCATGTGCTTGTTGGCCATTTGCATATCTTCTTTGGAGAAATGTCTATTCACGTCTTTTGCCCATTTTTCCATTGTGTTGTTGGCTTTTTTGTTGTTTAGTTGTGTGAGTTGTTTGCATATTTTAGAGATTAAACCCTTGTCAGTCACATCATTTGAAACTATTTTCTTCCATTCTGTAAATTGTCTTTTTGTTTTTGTTTATGGTTTCCTTTGCTGTGCAAAAGCGTGTCAGATTAGGTCTCATTAGTTTATTTTTGCTTTTATTTCAGTTGCTTTGGGAGACTGACCTGAGAAAACATTTGTAAGGTGGATATCAGAGAATATTTTGCCTATGTTTTTTTCTAGGAGTTTTATGGTGTCCTGTCTTACATTTAAGTCTTTAAGCCACTTTGAGTTTATTTTTGTGCATAGTGTGAGGGCATGTTCCAGCTGTCCAGTTTTCCCAGCACCACCTGCTGAAAAGACTTTCTTTTTCCCATTTTATATTCTTGCCTCCTTTATCAGAGATTAATTGACAGAAGGTGTCTGGGTTTATTTCTGGGTTCTCTATTCTGTTCCATTGGTCTGTATGTCTGTTTTGGTACCCATACCACACTGTCTTGATGACTGTGGCTTTGTAATATTGCCTGAAGTCTGGGAGAGTTATGCCTCCTGCTTGGTTTTTGTTCCTCAGGATTGCTTTGGCGATTCTGTGTCTTTTGTTGCTCCATATAAATATTTGGATTGTTTGTTCTAGTTCTGTGAAAAATGTCATGGGTAATCTGATAGGGATTGCATTGAATCTGTAGAAGCAATTGTTTCTAAAATGTGCATATTCCTTGATTCTACCTCCCACATGTAGGAAATTACCAAGAAAATAATGAGGACATGTAAAAAGATTTGCTGTAAGACCATTCTTAGTAGTGAGAAATGGGGGGGGGGAGGTATGTGACCAAAAATGTCCAATAGAAAGAGATTAGGTTCAATTCATTCAGCTCATTTATGAAATGAAATAAGTATAGTCATTTAAAATACTCTTGTAGGGAGTTCTTGCTGTCACTCAGCAGAAATGAACCTGATTAGTATTCATGAGGATGCAGGTTCAATCCATGGCCCCACTCAGTGGGTTAAGGATCAGGTGTTGCTGTGAGCTGACTTTCCCATTTTCTGCCACAGACGAGGCTTGGTTCCCGAGTTGCAGTCAGTTACAGGGGTTGGAACATCAGAGTTGCCATGTGAATGCAGGAAACTGGGGGGAACCTCCAATATATTTGATGATTCAAGTTTTTTAAATGGTAAATAATAAAATTGCTTCTCAATTTATTTTTTATTTATTTTTAAATATTTCTTCCAGTTTTATTGAGATATAATTGACATACAGCACTGTATAAGTCCAGGGTATATAGCATAATGATTTGACTTACATACAACATGAAATGATGACTGCTATATGTTTAGCAAACATCCATCATCTCATATAACCTCAATTTCTTGAGCAGTCTTAAGAACAAGAGTCCATGCTCCTTTTTGTTTTTTGTCTTTTTTTTTTAGGGCCACTCCCATGGCACATGAAGGCTCCCAGGCTAGGGGTCAATTTGGAGCTGCAGCCTCTGGCCTATGCCACAGCCACAATAATGCCAGATCTGAGCCATGTCTGTGACCTACACCACAGCCCATGGCAACACAGGATCCTTAACCCCTCAAGAGAGGCCAGGGATTGAACCTGCATCCTCAGGGATACTAGTCAGATTTATTTCCAATGAGCCACGACAGAAATTCCCATGCTCTGTCTTTTTTATCACTATGTTTTGGTTACTTTCAGCCAAGATGCATAAAGGGTTGTTATCTGGCTTTCCCATTTTCTGCTACCATTGCCCTAGGATCAGAAGCTGAGCCCAAACAGATTATGCTCTAACCATTTCCTGGAACTAATCCATATTCTATTAGGGGAAAGGGGTGGGGTCCACATATCTGAAATCGCTAACTCTTATGAAAGCAGAGAACTAGGAGACTAGCTTTGCCTGGTTTTGAAAGAAAGAGGATTTATACGGAAAAAGGAAGGGAGGAAAGGAGGGAGGGAGGAAGGAAGGGAGAAAGGAAGTGTTGGGGGAGGGTGGAAAGACCTAAAGATACTATCTAGGCTTTTCTAATGAATGGCCCAGGCAGGTCACTCTATGGTGGTGGTTCTCAAAAAATCACCAAGAGTGATTTTACCCCAAAAAACATTTGGGTATGTCTGGAGATACAGACTGGTGTTGTGTGGTTGGGTGAGGGCTACTATATCAATGGATGCTACTAAACATCCTACATTGTACAGGAATTCCACCTCCCAAAAGAAAGATAATTATCCAGCTCAAAATACCAATAGTGCCAGGTCAAGAAGCCTGCCCTACAGTAAAGCTCAATAGGTATAAACCCACCATGCTTGAGGCATCCAAGCAGTCTTTTAGTCTTTTACATTTAAACATGAATAGACAATCACCAATTAGCAGACATTTGAAGACAGTCTCTGACATGAATAATAGTGATAAGAACATACAGAGAAAAAGCAACTTTGGTGAAACAAATTCTACAAAGAGCAGACTATTAAACAAAGAAAGAAAGAAAGGCAGACAGTGGGGGAGGGGAGAGGAAGAAAAAAAGAAGATATCAGACCCATGAAACAAGAACTGGGTACTATTAAAAAGAGATATTCCAAAACCAAAAAATAAAAAATTAAAAAAAAAAACTCTTGAAAATTAAAAATGTGATTAAAAATAATAAATACTACATAGTTTAGAACATAAAGTTGAGAAAATCTTCCAGAAAGTAAGCAAAAATCAGGGATAGAATATGGAGAAACAATTATAAGAAATTAGGAAGTCTAATATCAAAATGATAGGAGTGTCAGGAAAGAGGACAGGGAAAAAGGGAAAATAGAGGGGAAGAAATAATCAAAAAAATACTTCAGGAAAATCCCCACAACTGTATTCAGTTTTAAAGGATGAAACAGATCCACATCCAGGCACCTCACAGAGAAATTTTCAATACTGGTGACAAAAAGACTATCTAACAAGTCTCAAGAAAGCAATGAAAAAAACCAGGTCACATTCAAAGAAGTGGGAATAACAATGACTTTAGACTTCTCATTATCACACTGGAAACAAGGCAGTGGATCAATGTCTTCAAAATTCAAAAGAGAAATTGTTTTAAATCTAGAATGTTTAGATCCAGTAAAACTACCCATGAAGTGAGAGGTGAAATAAATAAAAATATTTTTGAATAGGTAGCATCCACAAGAATTTATTTCCCATGTAATGTTTCTAAGATGCCACTGCAGGATCATTTCTCTAAAAACCAAGGAGTAAAACAAGAGCAATAAAAAGGCACCCAGGAAACAGAGACTTCATCACAGAAGGAAGGGTGGTGGTGAGGGTGTACATGAGTGGGTGAGGGGTACCAGTGCAGCTTGAAGCAAGTCAGATATGTCTGAATGTATTGAGAGAGACTAGCAGAGAGTTTATGATTAGATT
The DNA here is from genome assembly GCF_016906955.1 of Phacochoerus africanus. NCBI lineage: Eukaryota > Metazoa > Chordata > Mammalia > Artiodactyla > Suidae > Phacochoerus > Phacochoerus africanus. The sequence goes on from NC_062545.1 coordinate 140,471,000, forward strand.
ATTGATAAAAACATAGAGAACTAAACAAATGTTTAAAAAAAACCCAGCAATTCTGTATCAAAACCCACAGAAACTAGTGCAGAATGTAAAGTTAAAAGTGTTACACTATATAACTCAGTTGTGAAGAGAGCGTGCTGATCTAACCCAGTCGTAACTCTACCTGAGGGGTGGGTAAGGAGGTTCTCTATGATATGGTGGGGCATGCAGGACCTCCACAGTGCAAAACCTCAACTGCCACTTGTGGAAGCCAGTAGATAGACATAGTATATTACGGGCTGAATTGTGTTCCCATTAAAAAATATGTATATGTTTTTGAAATCTTAATTCCCCAAATTTCAGAATGTGACCTTATTTGGAGAGAGTCGTTACAGAGGTAACCAAGTTAAAATGAGGTCATCAGGGTGGGCACTAATCCAATATGACTGATGTCTTTACAAAAAGGGGAAATTTGAACACAAAGGCAGATGCACACAGAAGAAAGACAATGTGTAGAGACACGGAGAAAATAGCCATCTACAATCACACAGAGAGGCCTGTAGCAGATCCTTCCCCCATGGCCCTCAGAAAGAACCAGTTCTGCTGACACCTTGATCTTGGACTTCTGGCCTCCAGAACTATGAGACAATAAATTTCTGCTGTTTCAGCCACCCACTTTGTGGTGCTTTGTCACAGCAGCCCTAGGAAACTCATTCATGATGTGAGTAAAAATAAACCTTATCTTCTAAACTTGGAAGCTGCTGTAGCCTGAATGATTGTGTTATCCACAAATCCATATGTTGAAACCTAATCCCCAATATTAGGATATTTAGAGATGGGGGTCTCTGGAAAGTGATTAGGCCAAGAGAATGAAGCTTTGGTGACCAGAATGAGTACCCTTATAAGAAGGATAGGAGAAAGACAATCTCTCTCTATGTGAGGACATAGCAAGAAGACATCTGTCTATAAACTAGAAATAGAGCTCTCACCAGGAGCAGAATTGGCCAGTACTTTGATCTTGGACTTCCCAATCCCCAAGAAGGAGTAAATACCTGTGGTATTCCCGACCTATGGTATTTTTGTTATAGTAGTCTCAGCTATTATGCCACCCTTGTGCTCCCCTCACTGCCAGAACAGTTGCCCACTGTGCCATAACAGCATGCCAGAGGCTACTAGTGCCAGCTCCCCCCAGTCAGGTGGTCTCTGTTGCTGGTCAGTGGGTGAGCCAGCTCCAAAGTTCCAGAATAGACTCACAAAAATCTAGAAGGAGCTATTCCCAGATGAAGTGAACTTATTATACAAATTCAGTAGACCCAAGTGGCACAAGGACTAGATAGTAATGGGTGATGCTATAGTGATCCAACTGGGGACTGCTGTCTGCTGAAGGTTAAGTCCCATCTTGGGGTTGTTCCAATGACTGGTCATGTGGGGGTACAAAGACCTGTCCCTTAAGCTCAATTCTGGGCAATGCTGTAATACCTATCCAGCTCAGCCCTTTGTGGATTGGCAGAAGCTTCTCTAATAGGGTGATTTCCAAGGGCATTTCCCAATAACACTCCTGTTCACTGATCTCAGCCTGAGAGTCTATTTCTCAGGGAATCAAACCCGAGACAACGTTATTGAAGGTGTGCATGAACCATTATTGAAAGTGGCATTCACTTTGTTTCCTGTTTTTCCAATAAAAACATTGCTACAGTTAACACCCATAAAAATAAAACCTTATATACACATGGTTTCCTTTATTTTTCTGAGTTCAAATCCTAGGAATAAGGTTGCTGGATTGAAGAGTTTATGTAGATTGAATTTTATTAGGTACTGTCAGGTTACTTTACAAAAATGCCACAACAAATTCACATTTTAGCACCAATCTTCAGAGAACTCTTTTCCCTGCATCTTTGCCCATAATACATATTAACACTTATTTTTCATCAATCTGATGAGCACACAGTAATATGTTGTATCTTTAATTCACATTTTTCTATTTACTAACAAGTTTGAGTACATTTTCATGTTGGTCATTTAAATTTGCTCCTTTGTAAATTGTTGTGTTAGTTGGGTTAGGTTCAGCTGCATATAGCAGAAAAACCCAAAGTAGAAGAAGTTTAAATCACATAGAATTTCATGTGTCTCCTGGGAAAGGATTCTGGAGATTGGAAATTTAGGATTCATATCATGGCTTTGCAGACCTGTCATTAACTTGGCCATCTTCTAGTTCTCCATTTTGCTCTGTCTAGAATAACTGTGGTCTTCAGCCTTCTGTACCAAGATAGCTGCTGAAGCACCAGACATTGCATCCTCATTCCAAGCAGCAGGAGAGTGGCAGGCACAAAGGAGGGCATACTCCCTCCATTTAAGGATATTTCCTGGACATAACACATAATACTCCAGCTTGCATATATTGAGTCAGAACTTAGTTCAGTGATTACACTTCATTGCAAGGAAGGCTGGGAAATTTAGTTTTTGATATACTACCCTGACTAAAATCAGAATTTTATTTCTGAGAAATAGAGGTCAAGGGAGATGGTAATTGGAGTAAGCAACTAGAACTCTCTGCTGAAATTGCCTCCTTTTTGCTAATTTTTTCCATTTGTCCTTTTGCCTTTTTTCTTGTCAATATTGTATTAGGTTGAACTGTATGAAATTGTTGATATTTTAGTGTTTTGGCCAATGAAGACAGCAAGTTCACATGACTCATCCCAGTAGATATAAACCCTTTGCCTATTCGGGTGGCACACCTCTTTTTCCAAAATTGCTCTTTGTATATCGAACTTGTTTGTTGTCCCTTTTACCATCTAAAAATTTTAAATGTTTATATAGTCAGATGTGCCTTCTGGGTTGCCTGTTTGGATAGATAAATTGACATGTAGATTTAATCTCCTGTATTTTCTTTTAAGATTTGCAGTGCATTACTTTTTTTATATTTAAACCTTTCATTATTCTGGAATTAATTTTTTTGTGTACGATGTAAAATAGGGCCCAATTTGATAGTCTTCAGCTGGATGGCCGACTGTGCCAGAAGCATTTAATAAGCAGCTCACCCTTTTCCTGCTGGGTTGAAATATCATCACTGGTGAACTTTAAAGTCATGTGCACAATGGGATCTATTTGGGGACTTTTTCAGTAACATGAACTTTTAAACTTTATGACTTTGAAACGAATGAGCTTCCTGCCCTCCCTTTCTGCCTCTTCAAAGGGTGGCTGGTGTGTGACTGGCGATGCTTTGGAGAAGATCAGATGTGAGGCTAGTGGCCAGCTTCTGAAGTCATCCATGCCTTTCTTTTTTTTCATAACCTGATTTAAATCCTTGGCCCGTGTCATAGATAGTTTTGCAAGAGGCCCAGCATCAGCTTGGGTGATGAATGGCCCATTGATTCACATTCAAGTGAATCATGCTCCAACTTCCTTGCAGTGCACCCCAACAGCCACCTGGGGCTCCACTCTTAAAGGCTAAATGTTGGGGCTTGCCAGTGTGTAGAGGGGTGTCCACACTGTAGCAATGGTAGTGAGAACTGTCTTCTTCCACCCTCATAACAGTCCCTTTTGTTGTCATCTGTTTTATTTATTTTGTCTTATTTTATTTTTTCTTTTTAGGGCCACACCTATGGCATATGGAAGTTCCCGGTCCAGGGGTTCAATCAAAGCTACAGCTGCTGGCCTGCACCACAGCCATAACAACATGGGATCTGAGTCATATATGCAACCTACACCACAGCTCATGGCAATGCTAGATCCTTAACCCACTGAGCAAGGCCAGGGATTGAACCCTCATCCTCATGGATAATAGTCAGGTTCCTAACCAACTGAGCCACAACAGGAACTCCTTATCCATTTTAGAGATGATGAAAACTGAGGCTCAGGATCACCCAGGGGCAGAGCTGGATGTCTAACTGCAGAGCCAGGGAAGTTAACTTCATGCCATGCTTTCTGTTTACCATGGTATAAAGATAGGTAGCAAGGGCCCAGGTCCTAGTCTGAACTCAGGGCAGGCTGCTGTGTAGCAAAAGAAAAGGGGGCAGAAAGGTTACAGGGCCCCAAAGGAGACACTGACCTGGCTTCTTGTGTCTGCTGGTGAAAGAAAGTTGGGAGAGGGTGGCACTTGGCTCAGGCTTAGGCATGTGTCATGTGTGCTGGGAGACAGTGGCTCTGATGTCCTGGGCTCTGGAGCATTACACCAGCCTCTCTCATTCCTCTGCTGAGAACCTTCTCTGTCTTCATCTCCCCAGAGAGCCTGTGTTTCATTGGAAGACAATTCTCTGCTGACATTGAACATCTTGCAAGCAGGGGGTACCTGTGGTCTTTGATTCTGTACTATTTTTTCAGGGATGTTTGTATAATGAACCATCTTAGAAGAGAGATCCAGTGATCCAGTGTCTCCCTCTCTCCAGCAAGGGCAGATGCATGCAAAGGTGGGGCAAGATTGCTTGCAGCTCATTACAAACAAATGAGAATTCCTTGGAGTTCCCACTCTGACACAGTGGGTTAAGAATCCAGTTGCCTTAGCTTGGGTCCCTGTGGAGGTGCCAGTTTGAATCCCTGGCCCATGCAGTGGGTTAAAAGATCCAGTGTTGCTGCAGCTGTGGCTCGGCTTCAATCCCTGGCCAAGGGAATGTCCATCTACCACAGGTGTGGCCATAAAAAAATAAAATAAAAAAGAAAAAAGAATGAGAATTCCCATACTTAGGGTTCCTCAGCTATGATGCAACCCACCGGATGCACAGAAGTCACCTTGGCATCACTCCATGGAATTTGTTGGTATAGTGGGTTGATTCATGCCCCTGCCAAAGGCATGTTCAAGTCCTAACCCCAGGACCTGGGAATGTGACATTTGGGAATAGGGTCTTTGCAGATGCCGTCAAGTTAAAATGATGTCCTACTGGATTAGAGTGGGCCCTACACCAATGACTGGCATCCCAATGAGAAAGACACAGAGGGGTTGCAGACGAAGAGGCCATGTGAAGACAGAGGCAGAAACTGGAGAGATGCCAGTAAAAGCCAAGAAAGAGCTGGAGACCTCCAGAAGCTGGGAAGGAGGCATGGAACAGATTAACCCCGCCGACACCTTGTTTTAGACCTCTGGCCTCCAGAACTGTGAGCAAATGAATTTCTGTTGTTTTAAACCACAGAGTTTGTGGTGATTCATTGTGGCAGCCCTGGGGAACTGAATACAGAAGGGGGAGAGGAAATGGAAGCAGCATGAAGTTTACGATGCTGCTGTGCTATGAGCAATAAAGTCCCCTTCCTCTGACCCAAGAGGCTGTGCTCTCTGCCAGCACCTACATAACTTGTTTGCTTGCAAGTTGGGTGAAGTCTCAGACCCTATATATCCAGACGGTCTTCAGTCATGAGAATGGGATGATGATAGACAGGGCCCTCTGAAGCGAAAAGACCATAGCCTCTGAGGACTGGGGGAGGGGAAATGATGAGACCCCCTGGGGTCCAGCACATGTTCTCCCCCAAGTGATGAAGGAGGGACAAGGAAGTAAAGGCCCCCGCGGCTCTCCCTAATAATGAACGTTTAGAGGCTGAGCGGTGAGGGGTAAGCTGGGAGGCGGCAGCTTGAATGATGCTCTGCTTGTTCTCTGTCTGGGAGGCAGGAGGAAGGGATGTGACCAGGACCCTGGGGTAGCTGACCCCTCGGCTCTGCCCCCAGTCAGTGTGGTTATGGCTGCTGAGTGAAAGAGTCTCCAGAGCTGAAGCATGTGGTGTCAGCAAGAGGGGCCTTGCTCTTCAGTGCAGAGTTTCGGGTGGACCCCAAACAAGTTCCCTTAGTTGGTCCTAGGCCACTATTGGCCACTTGAACCTGAAAGTAAAGGTAAAATCTTGCTAACTGTACACAGTGCTCTATCCCTCTTTGTCCCCAGTTTGCCCCCCTCTATCCCTTCTACTGACTTTAGCCACCTTAAGGAAAAAGCTGAGTATTCTGGGGGTGGCAAAGGACTCAAACTTTTTTTTCTTTTTAGGGTTGCAGCATATGGAAGTTCCCAGACCAGGGGTCAAATCAGAGCTGCAGCTGCCAGCCTACACCACAGCCACAGCAACACCAGATCTTCGTCACATCTGCAACCTATGGTCACATCACAACACCAGATCTGAGTCACATCTGCAACCTATTGCAGCAATGCCAGATCCTTAACCCACTGAATGAGGCCAGGGATCAAACTGGCATCCTCACAGACATTATGTCGGGTTCTTAACCTGCTGAGCCACAACAGGAACTCTGAGATTCAAACTCTTTTGGCTCTATTGAATAACGGTGCTCAAGTCACCATCATACTTGATCCTGTTGGGGAAGAAGGTGCCCATATTCAACTGATTGGGTTTGGAGTCTTGCTCTTGGAGGAAAATGCTTGTCCTGGTGTGGCTCTCCCTAGTGGCTTCTTAAATTTAACTGATGCTGGAGGTGCCATCCCCTGCCAGCCAGCTATAACCATGATTTGATGTTCTCTTAACCTTTGTCTACTGTCACCAGCAAATGATGGCCCAGCTACTGCACTTCTGGACAGGCAAGAGTTAACTTGGCAGGCGTGGGTTGCCCAAACTCTGCAAATTCCAAAAGCCTTTCAGGACTGGCCCTTGACCAGCTCCCGGGGGATAACCTACCTGAAAATTGTGTCTGATAACCTGGGAATAACAACGTGATTTTGGTGGGGGCTTGAGGCATGCGTGTATCACTTTGACCTCTGGGAGGCTGGAGACTAAGTGACAGGGTCAGGCCCAGGGTCACTCCGTGCCTATGTAACTGCCTCCCAATAAAAACCCTGGACGCCATAGTTCAGGTGACCATCCATGGTTGTCAATACTTGTTACCTGTTCTCACATGTCTTTGCTAGGAGAATTAAGCACTGCCCACGTGATACCAGGTGAGGACAACTGGAGGTTTTTCCTGGACCTACCTTATGCACGTTTTTCTTTTCCTGATTCTAATCTGTATCTTCTTCTTCTTCTTCTTCTTCTTTTTTTTTTATTATTTTGCAACAGCTGCAGCTGTGGCACATGGAAGTTCTCAGGTTATGGGTTGAATCAGAGCTGCAGGTTAAGACCTATGCCACAGCCATAGTAACACCAGATCTGAACTGCCTATGTGACCTATGCCACAGCCTGTGGCAAAGCTGGATCCTTAACCCTCTGAGCAAGGCCAGGGATCAAACCCTTGTCCTCATGGACACTATGTTGGGTTCTTAACCCATTGAGCCACAGCAGGAACTCTTAGAACTCCAGAAACCCTGGCAGGATCCGGAATAGCATCTTGTTATTAAGCACATTTATATTTTTGCAGCAAATGTATGGATAGTCCTACTAAGTGGGATTAAATAAGCGATTTAAACGTCCTTGAATCAAGGTAGTGAGGTCTTGCCCTGATTTATTATATTTTTTTTCATTTTTGAGATATTTTTGGATTTTTAAATTGTTGACCTGTATTATCACTCACATTTTAGAGATGAAGAAATTGAGACACAGAGGGGTAAAGTAACCTGCCCAAGGTCACACAGACAAGATCTGAGTCAGGATTTATTGTAAGATGCTGGCAGTCTAGGCCCAAGTCCCAGATTTATCCTCTTTAGCAACATGTTGCCATTGCAGTGGCATGATCAGTGACAGGCCCATTCTCTGGCCAGGAGATGTTCCCTGAGCACTTCCCAGTTAAGAGGGAGCCCTCTGCCCTTGTTGCACAAGCCTGGCTCTGGGCTGCAGAGCATCTCAGCTGGCTGGCTTCTGGGGGAGCCTTCAACAGCTTGGAAAACACTGCTTTTGGCTGAGAGCTCTCTGAGGAAGGGGCCCTCTGTGACTGGCCCTGGACCTCAAACATAGTAGGTGCTCAGTGAAGGTTTGAGGACATCAGTGAACAAGGAAGGAGACGGGTTTGGGGTGGGAGGGAATCTGTGAGGTGTTACCCTAAGGAGAATTATGAAACCTGGAACGTGTCCCTCGTTACTATAGCTGCCAGAAAGTTCAGAGCAAAATCTAAAAGTTAACTCAGAGAGTAATTTAACTCTCCTAGTTTTCTGTTTTTAATTTTATTAATCTGTTTTATGTCAATTTTGTGAGGCGCCTCTTGTTCTTTTGAAAGAACTAGATATTTATAAACAAACACACACAACATACCAGTAAGCAAGGGGATACATTGCCAATTTGGAAGCACTTTCTTAGATTTCTCTTTGGACCTATTTCTCAGTCTGGCAAAGGCCAGATTCCTAGGCCTCCTGCATAAAAGAGGGTGCCTAACTGGGGCCCTTCATGCCATCTACATTAGAAAAGGCAGGATGGATCTCTGTCAAATTTGACCCCAAAAGTCCAAGCTTCAACCTGGGCTGTTGCTTTGATAATAAAACTCGAGAAAACTTCTCCCCAGCACAGAAGCAAGTGACTTTGACTACTTATAGTCCCCCAAGTTGCCCCAGGTTAGTCCAGAGCTGATTTACAAAGCTGTTCAATGAACCCTGAGGCTGGTCCACATCCCTTGCCTGGATGTTCCCTGTACCCACTTCCCCAGGTTAACTCAGATTTGTAGACCCTCAAGCTTAGAAGCTGGTTAGTGTCACTGGCTTGTATTTTAATGGGAGACAGTTGTGTACATGATCCAAAGGGTGAAATGTCAGAGTCTAGTGGCCAGTCTGTGGCACAGCTTAGCACCCTGCAGATTAACCTGGAGAGGTAGCTATCTTTTCAGTGTGGTTTAGTATGTATGTATGTACATATGTATTTATGGCTGTGCTCACAGCATGCAGAATTCCTGGGCCAGGGATCAAACAGCAGTGACAACTCTGGATCCTAAACTGGCTGAACCACCAGGGAACTCCCTCAATGCTTTAAAACTCATTTCTAAGTAAAGGGAAATAAGAACTTAGCAGTGTTATTTAGCACATACTGGGGCACAAAACTAACTTCAACAAATTTAAGAGTATGGAATTTATTTCAAGCATCTTCTCTGATCACAATGGCATGAAACCAGAAATCAACCAGAAGAAAAGAAATGAGAAAAAAATGGACTACATGAAGATGAAACAACATCTGGAAAACCAGTGGGTCAACAAGAAATCAAAAAGAAAATTAAAAAATACCTTGAGTCAAATGACAATGAAAACACAACAATTCAAATCCTATGGGTTGCCACAAAAGCAGTTCTTAGAGGGGGGTTCACAGTGATACAGGCCTTCCTCAAAAAAGAAGAAAAATATTAAATAAGCAACCTAACCTATCACCTAAAAGAATTAGAAAAAGAAGAGCAAACAAAACTAAAGTCGGCAGAAGGCAGGAAATAATAAAGATCAGAGAGGAAATCAATAAAATAGAGAGTCAAAAAATGATAGAAAAAAAAAGATTAACAAAATTGACAAACCTCTGGACAGGCCCACCAAGAAGAAGAGAGAGAACCCAAATAAACAAAATAAGAAATGAAAAAGGAGAAATCTCAAGGGATACTACAGAAATTCAAAAAAACATAAGAGGATACCATGAAAAATTACATAGCAACAAATTTGACAATCTAGAAGAAATGGACAACCTTCTAGAAACATACAACCAACCAAAACTGATTCAAGAAAAAATAGATAATTTGAACAAAGCAATCACTAGAAATGAAATTGAATATGTAATTAAAAAAAAAAAAAAACTCCCTACAAACAGAAGTCCAGGACCAGATGGCTTCACAGGTGAATTCTACCAAACATGCAAAGAAGAACTTATACCAATTTTTCTTAAACATTTCCAAAAGACTGAAGAAGAAGGAACACTCCCAAAGACACTCTATGAAGCCACCATCACCCTAATATCAAAACCAGACAAAGATACTACAAAAAACGAAAATTTTAGGCCAATTTCTTTGATGAATATAGATGCAAAAATTCTCAACAAAATTTTACCCAACAAAATCCAACAACATGTTAAAGAGATCATGCACCATGACAAAGTGGGATTCATCCCAAGTTCACAAGGATGGTTCAATACATGCAAATCAATCAACATCATACACCCCATTAACAAAAGAAAAGTCAGAAACCACATGATCATCTCAATAGATGCAGAAAAAGCATTTGACAAAATCCAACATCCACTCATGATAAAAATATTTTACCAAAGTAGGTATAGAGGGAACATATCTCAACATAATAAAAGCCATTTATGACAAACCCACAGCCAAAATAATACTCAATGGAGAAAAGCTGAAATCCTTCCCTCTAAAATCTGGAACAAGACAAGGATGCCCACTCTCACCACTTTTATTCAGCATAGTGTTAGAAGTCCTATCCACAGCAATAAGACAAACTAAAGAAATACAAGATATTCAAATTGCAGAGAAAAGGTAAAATTGTCCCTCTATACAGATGAAATGGTACTATACATATAGAAAACCCTAAGGACTCCACACAAAAACTACTCAAACTGATCAATGAATTCAGCAAAGTAGCAGGATACAAGATTAACATTCAGAAATTGATTGCATTTCTGTATACTAATAATGAAATAGTAGAAAAGGAATATAAAAAACCAATACCAAAACCAATTTTTAAAAATCGCACACCTCCCCAAATTAAATACCTAGGAATAAACCTGACAAAGGAGGTGAAAGACTTATATGCTGAGAAATATAAAACATTAATCAAGGAAATTAAAGAGGATTCAAAGAAATGGAACGATACCCCATGCTCCTGGAATGAAAGAATTCATATTATTAAAACAACCATACTACCCAAAGCAATCTACAGATTTAATGCAATCCCTATCAAATTACTCCTGACATTTTTCACAGAATTAGAAAAAACAATCCAAAAATTTATATGGAACCAAAAGAGACCCAGAATTACCAAAGCAATCCTGAGTAACAGAAACCAAGGAGGAGGTATAACTCTCAGACTTCAGACAATATTACAAAGCTATAGTAATAAAGACAGTGCAGTACTACTACAAAAACAGACATACAGATCAATGGAACAGGATAGACAGCCCAGAAATAAACCCAGACACCTATGCTCAATGGCTCTCTGACAAAGGAGGCAAGAATATGAAATGAGAAAAAGAGTCTCTTTAGCAAGTGGTACTGGGAAGACTGGACAGCTGCATGTAAACTAATGAAACTAGAGCACACCCTCAGACCATGTACAAAAATAAACTCAAAATGGCTTAAAGATTTAAACATAAGACACCATAAAACTCCTAGAAGAGAACATAGGCAGAACATTCTCTGACATCAACAGTGCAAATGTTTTCTTGGGTCAGTCTCCCAAGGCAATAGAAATAAAAACAAAAATAAACCAATGGGAACTAATCAAACTTAAAAGCTTTTGCATAGCAAAGAAAAACATTAAAAAGAACAGCAACAACAATAACAACAAAAAGACAGCCTACAGAATGGAAGAAAATTGTTGCAAATGAAGTAACCAAAAAGGGCTTAATTTCCAAAATATACAAACAGCTCATACAACTCAACAACAGCAAAAAACAAAACAAAACAAAAAACAATTCGGTTGAAAAACTGACAGAAGACCTAGACATCTCTCTAAAGACATAGGAATGGCCAGTAGGCACATAAAAAGATGTTCAACATTACTAATTATTAGAGAAATGCAAATCAAAACTGCGGTGAGGTACCACCTCACACCAGTCAGAATGGCCATCATTAATAAGTCTACAAATAACAAAGTCTAGAGAGGGTGAAGAGAAAAGGGTACCCTCCTACACTGTTGGTGGGAATGTAGATTGGTACAACCACTATGGAAAACATTATGGAGGTTCCTCAGAAAACTAAATATAGAACTATCATATGGTCTCGTGATCCTACTCTTGGACATATATTTGGACAAAACTATCATTAAAAAGATACATGCACCCATATGCTCATAGCAGCACTACACACAATAGCTAAGGCATGGAAACAACATAAATGTCCATCATCAGATGAATGGATTAAGACGATGTGGTACGCTGCTCTTCAACATAGTTTTGGAAGTCCTAGCCACAGCAATTAGACAAACAAAAGAAATAAAAGGCATCCATATAGGAAGAGAAGAGATAAAACTGTCACTGTATGCAGATGACATGATACTATACATAGAAAACCCTAAGGACTCAACCCCAAAACTACTTGAACTGATTCATAAATTCAGCACAGTATCAGGATATGATTAACATTCAGAAGTCAGTTGCATTTCTGTATACCAGCAATGAAATATTAGAAAAGGAATACAAAAATACGATACCTTTTAAAATTGCACCTCACAAAATCAAATACTTCTGAATACACCTGACCAAGGAGGTAAAGGACCTATATGCCGAGAACTATAAAACTTTAATCAAAGAAATCAAAGAAGATGTGAAGAAATGGAAAGATATTCCATGTTCCTGGATTGGGAAAATCAATATTGTAAAAATGGCCATACTACCCAAAGCAATCTACAGATTCAATGCAATCCCTATCAAATGACCCATGACATTTTTCACAGAACTAGAACAAACAATCCAAACATTTATATGGAGCAACAAAAGACCCAGAATCGCCAAAGCAATCCTGAGAAACAAAAACCAAGCAGGAGGCATAACTCTCCCAGACTTCAAGAAATACTACAAAGCCACAGTCATCAAAACAGTGTGGTACTGGTACCAAAACAGACAGACAGACCAATGGAACAGAATAGAGAATCCAGAAATAAACCCTGACACCTAGGGTCAATTAATCTTTGACAAGGGAGGCAAGAACAGAAAATGGGAAAAAGAAAATCTATTCAGCAAGCATTGCTGGGAAACCTGGACAGCTGCATGCAAAGCAATGAAACTAGAACACACCCTCACACCATGCACAAAAATAAACTCAAAATGGCTGAAAGACTTGAATATACGACAGGACACCATCAAACTCCTAGAAGAAAACATAGGCAAAACACTCTCTGACATCAACATCATGAATATTTTCTCAGGTCAGTGTCCCAAAGCAATCGAAATTAGAGCAAAAATAAACCCATGGGACCTCATCAAACTGAAAAGCTTTTGCACAACAAAGGAAACCCAAAAGAAAACAAAAAGACAACGTACAGAATGGGAGAAAACAGTTTCAAATGATGCAACCGACAAGGGCTTAATCTCTAGAATATATAAACAACTTATACAACCCAACAGCAAAAATGCCAATCAATCAATCAATGGAAAAATGGGCAAAAGACCTGAATAGACATTTCTCCAAAGAAGATATACAGATGGCCAACAAACACATGAAAAAATGCTCAACATCGCTGATTATAAGAGAAATGCAAATCAAAACTACCATGAGATATCACCTCACACCAGTCAGAATGGCCATCATTAATAAATCCACAAATAACAAGTGCTGGAGGGGGTGTGGAGAAAAGGGAACCCTCCTGCACTGTTGGTGGGAATGTAAACTGGTACAGCCACTATGGAGAACAGTTTGGAGATACCTTAGAAATCTATACATAGAACTTCCATATGACCCCACAATCCCACTCTTGGGCATCTATCCGGACAAAACTCTACTTAAAAGAGACACGTGCACCCGCATGTTCATTGCAGCACTATTCACAATAGCCAGGACATGGAAACAACCCAAATGTCCATCGACAGAGGATTGGATTCGGAAGAGGTGGTATATATACACAATGGAATACTACTCAGCCATAAAAAAGAATGACATAATGCTATTTGCAGCAACATGGATGGAACTAGAGAATCTCATACTGAGTGAAATGAGCCAGAAAGACAAAGACAAATACCATATGATATCACTTATAACTGGAATCTAATATCCAGCACAAATGAACATCTCCTCAGAAAAGAAAATCATGGACTTGGAGAAGAGACTTGTGGCTGCCTGATGGGAGGGGGAGGGAGTGGGAGGGATCGGGAGCTTGGGCTTATCAGACACAACTTAGAATAGATTTACAAGGAGATCCTGCTGAATAGCATTGAGAACTTTGTCTAGATACTCATGTTGCAACAGAAGAAAGGGTGGGGGAAAAAATGTAATTGTAATGTATACATGTAAGGATAACCTGACCCCCTTGCTGTACAGTGGGAAAATAAAAAAAATTATAAAAAAAAAAAAAAGAAGCGGACACAGTGTCCATGAGGATGCAGGTTGTTCCCTGGCCTCAATCAGTGGGGTAAGGATCTGGCATTGTTGCAAACTGCAGCAAAGATTTTAGATGTGGCTCGGATCCCAGGTTGCTGCAGGCCGGCATTTGCAAGTCTGATTCAATTTGACCCCTAGCCTGGGAACCTCCATATGGCGCAGATACAGCCCTAATAAATAAATAAATAAATAAATAAATAAATAAATAAATACTTCTATTCAATCCTAAAAAAAAAAAAAAGAAGAAGATGTGGTACGTATATACAATGGAATACTACCCAGCCATAAAAATAATGAAATAATGCCATTTTGCAGCAACATGGATGGAACTGGAGACTCTCATGCTAAGTGAAGTAAGTCAGAAAGAGAAAGACAAATATCATATGATATAATTTATATGTGGACTCAGTAGCATCTGTGATTCTGCTGGAACGGCATCTGGCTGAGTGAGGGCACTTTATAGAGAGGTAGTTAGCAAGTCCTTTGTGAGGAGTGTGGAGCAGACACTGGGGTCAGCAGGGGACTCTGTAGCGGGTGAAGGGGTGGTGAATGGGAGACCCTGATTAGCAGCTGTGCAAATGATGGAAGCAGGCCGAGGTGTGTGCAGGACCTGGCCCTGTGGAGGAGGGCCTACAAGGGGAGTGCAGGGCAAGAATCACCCTTGAAGCATGTGGAAAGACAGCAGAAGGTGGGCACTGTCCTCTCTGGCCAGGTCACTGAGCCCTTATATGTGTAGGAGGTGCTGGTGTCACTACATGAGTTACTTCACTTTGTGTGTGAGGCTGGCATTATCCTCCTCAGTTTGCAGATGAACAAACTGGGGCTCAGTGGCTTGTTCCAACCCAGCACCTCCACAGATGTACCTTTGGGCTCACAGACTGAGGCCTCAGAGAAAGAAAGGACAGTCCCTGTCAGTCTTGTCTATGTGGGGGCTGCTATATACTCTGCTCATGTCATTGTCATAGAAGATAAAATGAAACAGGAAAGGGAGCATGTGTGAGGGGAGGGCATGGGAGAGGTTTTATAGGTGGGATTTTGAGAAGAGACTTCAACTGGCCCTTTTGAGCCTCTGAAATGGGATTTCTCTTAAAGGGCAGTTCTGGGGCCAGCATCCCTGGAACCCCCAGGGAGTTAGAAATGCAAAACCTCAAGGCCTCATCTGGGAACACTGAGCCAGAATCTGCATATTCATACCCGGGGTTGGTGTGCACCTTGATTACAGCTAACAAGGACTGGTCTACTACTGGGACTTCTACCCATGCACTTCAGCCTTGACCAGATGGGTCCATGTGCCATCCCTCCACTGAGTCAGCAACACCAGTTCCTCTCTGGTTCCTTCTCTGCTTTTATGCTTCACTTAGCATTGCCTTCTGCATTCTCTAATTCATTACCCTTTGCAGACCTCCTCCCCAAGCAATAGGAGTTGGAAGACGGTGAGAGATGGAGGGGCCTTGACTGAGGACCATGGTGAGTGTGAAGAGAGCCATTTCCTCCTCTCCTGGTGGTGAGGGAATGAGTGGGAGATGTGTCCTCTGAATGGGTACATGAATGAGGAGCCTCGGGTTCTCCTTGCTCTAGAGGGGTTTGGAGGTAGGCCTCCTAGAAAGAGTTGTGCCATGACCTCAAGGCTTAAGGATGGGGGCATGGAATGTCTGGGAAGGAAATGGAAGAGTCCCAACCCCAGCCCAGTACTCTGAAGCCCTCATGAAGGGAACTCGTGCAAAAGGATAGGAGCCATGGACTCTGAATCCCTCATGAAGGGAACTCGTGCAAAAGGATAGGAGCCATGGGCACTGAGATTAAGAGGAGTTTTAAATGGGTTTCAGAGTAAAGACGCAACAAATGGGCAGTATTGAGTCTTAATCCCTGGAGTGAGTAACAGTTATAGCTCCCCATGAACTTGTTAAGGAGCTGCTACCCATTGGTAAAGGAGGTTGTGCAGTTAGTGGCAGATGCTGGGGAAATAAACCATTTCACATCTAAACCATTTCACGTCTAAGGGACTCCTCAACAACAAAGCCTTGTTGACCTGTGCTGGGCATGAAATAATGGATGAAGACTAAAGGCCTTGTAACTGGATGGGTAAATAGCTCTACCCTCTCAGAGCAGTGTCTCCTCCTCTGGGGCCCTTCCACCCACTAGTTCCCCTACTCCACACTTCAACCTGTCCACACAGCTCTTGCTTTCAGCTTGAAGATTTATCTTCCTACCATTCCCAGGGAATGCATTTGCTAGAATTTTTCAGAGAAACAGAATATGCATACAACACACACACACAAATATTATAAGGACATTGCTTACACAATTATGCAGGCCGACATCCCCAAATCTGCAGTTGGCAAAAGGAGATCCAAGAGAGCTAATAGTGTGGCCCCAGTCCAAAGGCCAGTAGACCTGAGACCCACAAAAAGCCAATATTTCAGTTAAAGCCTGAAGGTAGGGAAGTGCCCCCCCCCAATATCCCACCTTGAAGGTAGCAGGAGGAATTCCCTCTTACTCAGGGGGAGGTTCAGCCTTTTTATTTTATTTAGACCCTAAACTGATTAGATAAGGCACACCCACATTGAGGAGGGAAATCTGCTTTACTCAGTCTACTGATTTAAATGTTAATCTCATCTGCAAACATCCTAACAGACACATCTAGAAAAATGTTTGATCAAATGTCTGAGTACCCTGTGGCCCAGTCAAGTTGACACATGATATTAACCAACACATCCCCAAGACAACCGAGCAAAAGTGAAAGAACAAACTTTCTCTAATCATGGTTTCCTGCTGGTCACTGTCCCTTTCTCCTTTTTGTCTCAGTGGAACTTCTGGAAAAGTTATTTGCCCTTGCTCATCCACTTCCCACCCTCCTGGCCCCTCAGCCCAATCCATTCAGGCTTCTGCCTCCCACACTGTCCTTGAAGAAGTGGCTTGTGGTCATTGCCATATACAGTGGACATTGGCAGCCTCATCTTACTGACCTCTTTGGGGCTCTTGGCCCCATTGACTATGCCCTGCTTTGGATCCCTTGTTTGGCCCCTGAGGTACCACTCTCAATCCCAGTGTTCTCACAGTGCTGACTACTCCTCTCTGGCAGTCCCCATCAGCTCCTTTGCTGGCTCTTCTTGTGTTCAAGGTTTCAACATTGGTCTTAGCATGGGTGTTTTAGGTTTTCTTTCATTCTTGACCTTTTCCCTGGAGCGGGTTATACCTCTTCTGCTTATACACAAAAGGCTCTCAAACCTGCCCAACATCCTTGACTTCTTCCTGTGTTCCGAGTCTGTCTCCCACTGCCCATTGAACATTTCTGTCTGGATGCTTTAAGACACCTTGACACACTACCTGTCCCATCTTCCCCTTTCCTCTCCCCTCACATGACCAAGGTCACCACCACCAGCCCAATCACTCAGAAAATCCAGTCATCCCTACCCAGTTTGTCTCTACCTCCTTAGGGTTAATGGTGTATCAGCCCTGCAAATGGACCTCTTAAATCCCCATTATACCATTCCTTCTTCCTCATCCTCACCAACACTGCAAGCTGTTTACTGCTACTTGTTGTCTCCTTTCTCACCCACCTCCCACATATCTCCACACAGCCACCGAAATAATCTTCCTAAAATGTAATTCATTTGTACAACCCCCTCCCCCAGCATTGGTTCTACACTGTCTACTGGACAAAATCCAGACTTTTCCTTGACATAGACTACAAAGCTTTCCCAGATCCACTTTTCCATCTCCATTTCCCCCTTTCTTCCTACTAAACTCTGGAAACTATTACACAGAATTTCCAAGCATTCTATGAATGTGTTGTGCTCTTTCACATATATCTACATATCCTTAGCTCATGCCATCTCCCCATCCTGGAGTGCCCTTTTAACTTTTCTCTACCTCAATGTAAATGCCTGGAAATAATAAAGATTGAAGTAGGGAAAAAACCCAAAAACAAACAGAAAATAGAAGAATGATAGAGAAAATCAATGAAATCAAAAGTTCGTTTTTCAAAATGAGCAAAAATGACCAAACTTAAGCTAGAATGACCAAGTGAAAAAAGAGAAGATTCAAATTACTAAAACCAGGAATAATATAGGTGATTTGACTACCAGCTTTACAAAAATAAAAAGAATTAGAAGGGAAGAGCATGAACAACTATATGCCAACAAATTACATAACTAGACAAAATGGACAAATTTCTAAAAAGACATGAACTACTGAGACTGACTGAAGAAGAAATAGAAAACTGAAAAGATCTATAACAAGTAAAGAGTTTGAGTCAGTAATACCAGTAAAAAAAACTTCCAAAAACAAAAATCCAAGGCCAGATGGCTTCCCCAGAGAGTTTTATCAAAGGTTTAAAGAATCAGTAATGCAAATCTTTTGGGAGTTCCCATTGTGTCTCAATAGTAGCAAACCTGACTAGTACCCATGAGGACATGGGTTTGATCCTTGGCCTTGCTCAGTGGGTTAAAGATCCAGTATTGCCATGAGCTGTGGTGGAGGTTGCTGATGCAGCTCAGATCCAAAGTGGCTGTGGCTGTGGCTGTGGCTGGAAGCTGTAGCTTTGATTTGACCCCTAGTCTGGGAATTTCCATAAGCCATAGCTGAAGCCCTAAAAAGACACACACACACAAAAGCAAATCTTTTATAGATCCTAACCAAAAAAAAAAAAAAAGAGAGAGAAAGGAGGCCTTCTCAAGTCATTCTATGAAGTCACTATTATCCTGATACCAAAACCAGACAAAGACTTCATAAGAAAACTACAAACAGTGATACTTGTGATTGATGTGAAAACCCTCAACAAAACATTAGTGAACTGAATCTAGTAGCTCATAAAAAGGATTATAAACCATGATACAATGGGATTTGTCCTAGGAGTCAACATATAAAAGTTGGTTCAGGAGGATTAAGATGGCAGAATAGAAGGACTCAACTTCTCTCCTAGAAACAACAAAATTCACAACTAAAGATTGAGCAGTCTCCACCCAAATGGACTGGAAACCTTAAAAAAGATACCCTACTCCAGAAGAAAAAGAGGAGGTCACATCAAGAGGTCCGGAGGGGTGATTTCACAATATGAACAACCCCCATACCTCCTGGGTGGGAAGCTCCACAGACTGGAAACTAACTGGTTCACAGAGACACACCTACAGGAGTGAGAGTTCTGAGCCACACATCAAACTGTCAAGGGTGGGGATCTGGCACTGGGGAGAAAGAGCCCCTGGAGCATCTGGCATTGAAGGCCAGTGGGGCTTGTGCACAGGAGCTCCACAGGACTGGGGGGAAACAGAGACCCCATTCTTAAAAGGCACACACGGATTACCACATGCACTGGGTCCCAGGACAGAGCAAGGTCTCCATAGGAATCTGGGTCAAACCTGACTGCAGTTCTTGGAGGACATCCTGGGAAAACAGGGGTGAATGTGGCTTGTTGTGAGGGGAAGGACATTGAAAGCAAAGTTCTTGGGAATATTCAGCAGCATGCCTTTCTCTGGAGGTGGCCATTTTGGGAAAGTCTGGCCCCACCCATCAGTCAGCACTGAGAAGCCCCAGGGCAAACAACAATCCAGGGGGGATCAAGCCCTGCCCCTCAGTAAACAGGCAACCTAAAGACGCCTCAGGCACACAGCTGCCTCTAATCCCATCCAGAGACTAAGCCCCACCCACCAGAGGGATTAGAATCAGCTCCACCTATCAGTGGGCAGGTATCAGCCCCTCCCATCAGGAAGCCTACAGCAAGCCCCCATACCACAAGGATGGCAGACACCAGAAGTAAGAGAGGCTACAACTCTATTATCTGTAAAAAAGGTCACCACACCAAAAACCTATCAAAATGAAAAGACAAGAGAACTATAACTCAGATAAGGGAGAAAGGAAAAACCCCAGAAAACCAGCTAAACGATGAGGAGATTCTCAGCCTCCAGGAAAAAGACTTTAGATTGTTGATGCTGAAGATGATGCAAGACATTGGAAATAAACTGGAGGCAAAGATGGATAACTTACGGGAAACACTGACCAAAGAGATACAAGATATAAAACTTAAACAAGAAGAGATGCAAAATACAATAACTGAAATAAAAAATTCACTAGAAGCAGCTAACAGCAGAATACAGGAGGCAGAAGAATGAATAAGTGAGGTGGAGGGCAGATTAGTAGAAATTATGGATGCAGAACAGAAAAGAGAAGAAAGATTGAAAACAAATGAAGAGAGTCTCAGAGAACTCTGGGACAACGTGAAACGCACCAACATCCATATTATAGGGGTGACAGAAGGAGAAGAGAGAGAGAGAAGGGGACAGAAAAAATATTCCAAGAGATAATAGCCAAAAACTTCCCTAACATGGGAAAGGAACCGCTCACTCAAATTCAGGAAGCACAATGAGTACCATATAAAATAAACCCAAGGAGGAATACATTGAGATACATATTAATCAAACTGAAATCTTGAAAGCAGTTAGGCAAAAGAAACAAGTAACATACAAGGGAATCCTAATAAGGTTATGGGCAGATTTTTCAGCAGAAACTGCAGGCCAGAAGGGAGTGGCATGATATACTTAACGTGATGAAAGGAAAAAACCTCCAACCAAGATTACTCTACCCAAGGCTCTCATTCAGATTTGAAGGAGAAATCAAAACCTTCGCAGATAAACAAAAGCTGAGAGAATTCAGCAACACTAAACCAGCCTTACAACAAATACTAAAGGAACTTCTCTAGGCAGAAAAGAAAAGAGAGCAATAGGCAACAAAAATTCCCCAAATGACAAGGCTCACCAGTAAAGGTATATATACAGTAAAGATACAAAATCATCCATGCACAATTATACCACCAAAATCAGAAATCATGAGAAGAGGTGGGTACAAATACAGGACACTGGAGATGAACTTGCAATTAAGAGACCAACAACTTAAAATAATCTCATATACATATAGACTCATATCAAAACTTCAGAATAACTGCAAACCAAATTCTACAATTGATACACAAACAAGGAATCTCTGAAGAAGAAATATATCTCATAGTAAATAAGTGCATAATCCACCATGAAGGGGGTCATTTGACATCATTCTTGGAATGCTGAAGTCTTCTTACATCTGATTCTGATTTCCTCTCCATCAAAGAACTTATGATAATTATAATTAAATAATGCAACTGTATGATTAAATAATACAGTTCTACAATTGTATTATTAATAAACTTTTCTCTCCATAGTAGAAAAAAAAAGTTGATTCAGCATACAAAAATCAATCAATATAATATACCATATTAATAAAGAGGAGAACCCATATGATTATTTTGATAGACACAGAAAAAACATTTGATAAAATCTAACACCATTTTATGAGCAACACCTTCAACAAACTAGGAATAGAAGGGAACTTCCTACATCTAATAAATGGCATCCATGGAAACCCTATATCTTACACCATATTTAATAATGAAAGACTGGAATCTTACTGCTTAAGATCAGGAACAAGCCAAGGATATCTTCTATTGCCTCTTCTATTCAATAGTGCAGTGAAAGTTATGGCCAGAACAACTAGGTAAGAAAATGAAGATGCATTCAGTTTGGAAATAAAGAAGTAAAACAATCTGTGTTTGCAGATGACATGATCTTGTATCTAGGAACAACCCCACCCCAACTCCATCTGTGAAGAAGCTATTAAAATTAAGGACCAAATTAAGTAAGGTTGCATAATACAAGATTGATCCCAGGTTATCCTAATTTAATCAAGGATTGGCATAATTTTTGAAGCTGGGTTTCAGTTCCTTTGAGGAGTAGTCTCTTCATAGCATCTCATGGTCAAGTAGCTTCAAATTCTGGGCTAACTTCTCTGGGATTCTCCCTCTTCCCCACAATTTCTCACTGTCTTGCTAGCTGTCCAGTGATGTTAAGATCTCCTACTGTTAACCAGAAGGAGAGTTAGTCTGGTCCACCTGGTCCACCATTTCTGGACACAGAACCTATCTCACAGCAGTTTGCTTCTTCATAGGAAAGATTATGGGCTTACATTTTCTCCAGAAAATTTATGTTTACTTTTGTCAGGTGCCAGGGAGTACTATCAACTTCAGCTCACTCTCCATTTGGGAGTTGTTCAGTTTTCACAGGGAGTATGAATTCTTGTTACATTCTTTCTGTGTTCACCCATTGATGGTAGTGACCTTCAAGAGTCCTGTCTTTTTAAAATTTATTTATTTATTATTTTTTTGGTCTTTTTTTGTCTTTTCCAGGGCCGCACCCACAGCATATGGAGGTTCCCAGGCTAGGGGCCGAATCGGAGCTGTAGCCAGTGGCCTACACCACAGCCACAGCAACTCAGGATCCGAGCTGCCTCTGCAACCTACACCACAGCTCATAGCAATGCCAGATCCTTAACCTACTGAGCGAGACCAGGGATCGAACCCACAATCTCATGGTTCCTAGTCGGATTCGTTAACCACTGAGCCACAGTGGACTCTCCTCAAGAGTCCTGTCTTTATTCAGGGGCCTCTGACCAGAATTCTCCCCCTCACCACTCCTAAATTTGTGCTCAACATAGCTCAGTGCAGCTGTGGCTCTAGGCCACCAGGAACCAGCAGATGCCTCCAGCACAAAAGTCATTTCACTCAAAATTTTGATTTCATTGTGATTCCTGCCCTCTGATTATTTTCCTTACTTTATTGCTAGCTCAGCCAAACTTTCAACATGTGTAGCTAAAATTATTTTGTCATTTTAATATGGAGTGGTCTGGGAGGAATTTTTGAGAAGATACAGTCTGCCATTTTGCTGTATGAATTTCACAATGTTAACTCATCACTTAAAATTAATAAAATAAGGAGTTCATATTGTGGCTCAATGGGTTAAGGACCTGATGTTTTCTCTGTGAGGATGCAGGTTCGATCCCTGAGCTGGCTCAGTGGGTTAAGAATCCCGGGTTGTTGTAAACTGTGGCAGATGCAGCTCAGATTCAGTGTTGCTGTGGCTCTGGCTCAGGGCCAGCTGCAATTCTAATTGGGCCCCTAGCTTGGGACTCGCATATACTGTAAAAAGAAGAAAACAAACAAATAAAAATTAATAAAGTAAGGTTAAGAACAAATATAATAGTAGTTTCCCTTACTTCTTCCTGTTTTATCCAGTAATTATCATATGTGGGAGTGGGCATTCAAAGCACAAGATCTGGCATCAAAAAACCTGGGCTTCCCTCCTGACTCTGCCAGAAACAGTGGAATGACTTCATGCAAGCCACTTTCAGTTTTAGCATCTATAAAAAAGAATATATTCCCTCAATATTTACGGAAATTTGAGGGATGTCAGATTACTAAATTGTGACCTCCTTGAGTCAATAAATACTCATTGAGCACTGACTATTTATTTATTTATCTAATTTATTTACTTATTTGGGCCACACCCCCGGCATAAGAAGTTCCTGGGCCAGGGATCAAATTAGAGCTGCAGCTGAGGCAATGCTAGATCCTTAATCCACTGTGCCAGGCTGAGGACTGAAGCTGCCCTACCAGAGACACACCAGATCCTTAACCCTCTGTGCCTCAGTAGGAACTCCGAGCATCTACTATTTTAAAGACACTTTTCCAAGTGCTAGAGATATGCACAGAAATGTGTGTGTGTGTGTGTGCACACGTGTGGTAACATAATAAAATGAGGAAAAGCAAATTATGTGATATTTTCGATGGTAATAAGTACTATATCAAAATGTAATGCAGGAGTTCCCGTCGTGGCTCAATGGTTAACGAATCCGACTGGGAACCATGAGGTTGCGTGTTCGATCCTTGGCCTTGCTCAGTGGGTTAAGGATCTGGCGTTGCCATGAGCTGTGGTGTAGGTTACAGACGCTGCTCGTATTCCGCATTGCTGTGCCTCTGGCTTAGGCTGGGGGCTACAACTCCGATTCAGCCCCTAGCCTGGGAACCTCCATGTGCCGCAGGAGTGGCCCTAGAAATGTCAAAAGGACCAAAAAAAAAAAAAAAAAAGAAGTAATGCAGATAAAGTAAAGAGAATAGGAATATGCGTATGGAGGTATGGCTATTATTTCTGCATCCCAAACAACTGACCATGACCTGGTGCGACTCTGAATAAATATTTGATAGGTGAATTAACAGCTCGCAAGACACCTGTCCTGTGTATGGCAATAACAGTAGCTTTTGTTTTGTAGAATGGATATAATTGCTACTGGATTTCCGTCTTTGTGCCCACTTGATGGCAGGTTTAGGGGTCCTTTGAGGCTCACAAAGCTGTGCTTGGCTCAGAAGTTATCCTGATGAAAACTGGGGTAGATATCCAACTCCCTTCCTTCTTCTGGAAGAGCCCTCTGTACGGGGCATCCCTTCTTATGGGGCATCATTCTGGTCTACAGGGCTGACACCTTCCTGTCCGGGTTCTCCCTTACTTCTTAGGCGAGGCGGGAAGCCCTAAGTCCAGGCTGAGGGCCCTGAGCCTGCGTTGCAGGTCCTGGTGCAGGCTCAGGTGGAGCCCAGATGTGCGCCCACATGGGTGAGAGGCAGCGGAGGGAGGACGGCAACTCGACGCACAGAGTGAGGGCGCCCGGCCGGCAGGGGGCACTGTGACGTCGCGTTGGCTCCAACCTGGAGGCATGCTCCTTGCTGCCTGCTTGGTCAGTGAGTGACAGAGCTTGGATTTAAACTCCCATCAATTTGATATCAATGGTCATGGTTTTCCTACTGTCCTTGGCTCATTTTCCTCGAACTCAGGCTGGGGCTTGTCACTCAGAGCGCTCAGAAGGCACTGGGTTCTGGCACAAGACTTCTTTTGACAGATGCAGAAAAACTGACAAGAGGCTCTACGGGGTTTGCCAGACCTGTGCTCACGCCCCTGGGTCTCAGCGTAAAATGAGAACTTTCAAGAGATGTGTGATTGTGAGCAAGCCCCTGACCTCCAGGGCCTCCGATTCCTTGTGTGTCCCCACAGCCCATGCCAGTCAGAGGCTCCTGTGCTTGAAGATTCCAGGATGAAGCTGGAACCAAGAGACTTAAGTGCAGCAGCCCCAAACATCTGGCCTCGAGGACCTCTCTCCTAAACCTCTCCTCTGCCTGAGGTGCTGAACAAAGTGCCCTGGGGCCAGCTAGGGATGCCCTTGTTTATCCATTATTGCTGGCCTGGCTCCTTCTTCCCCCCCCTGCCCCCCTCACTTTCGGTGGAGGAAGCTGCCCATCCCCTACCACTAAACCACTGGTTCCTGAATGTCAGAGGCCAGAGGAGGTAGCCACTCCCTGGAGGCAACTCTCCTTACCTAGAACGGAGGTTTTCCATCTTTCACACTACTCTGTTATGCAGGCTGCTGTGAGCATCAGGTGGATTACTCAGGGGAGGGTGGATGACTTGAAGGCTTCTCCTGATGGTGCATCTCTGGCTAGACCTCACCCCTCTCCTGGCCCAAACTGCCAAAGCCACCATCCCTGCCTGCCCGCTGTCCCTCAGAGGCCAAGTGTTCAATGGGGAGGCAGTGCCAGGGGATGGGAAAGTTTGGGGGTTGGGGGAATTCTGTCTACTGATGAAGACTCTGAGCTAGAAAAAGAGGGGACAGGATATCTATCCAGGAAATGCCATTTTTTCAGGAGAAGAATGGTGAGAGCAGACATCCTTGTCTTGTTTCTGATCTTAGGAAGAAAGCATTCAGTCTTTTACCTTTGAGTATAATGCTGTTTGTTTCCTATATATCTTATTTACAATGTCGTGTTAATTTCTGTTGCACAGCAAAGTGACTCAGTTATAAACATATATATATTCTTTTCCATTATGGTTTATCCTAGGATAATGAATATTGTTCCCTATCCTATATAGTAGGAACTTGTTTATCTCTTCCATGTGTAATAGTTTGCATCTACTAACCCCAAGCTCCCAGTCCATCCCATTCCCTCCACCCTTTCCCTTGGCAACCACAAGTCTTTTCTCTATGCCTGTGAGTCTGTCTCTGTTTTGTAGATGGGTTCATTTGTGCCATATTTTAGATTCCAAATATAAGTGATATATGGTATCTGTCTTTTTCTGACTTATTTCTCTAATTGTATCCACGTTGATGCAAATGGCATTATTTTGTTCTTTTTATGGCTGAATAGTATTCCGTAGTACATATATACCACATCTTCTTTATCCATTCATCTGTCAATGGATATTTAGGTTGCTTCCATGTCTGAGCTATTGTGAATAGTGCTGCTATGAACATAGGGGTGCATTATTTGAGTTATTTTTGTCAAGTATATATGTCCAGGAATAGGTTTGCTGGGTCATATGGTAATTTCATATTTTGTTTTCTGAGGAACCTCTTTATAGTTTTCCATAGTGGCTGTACCAACTGACATTCCCACCAAGAGTATAGGAAGGTTCCCTTTTCTCCACACCTTCTCCAGCATTTGTTATTTGTAGTCATTTTAATGATGGCCATTCTGACAGGTGTGAGGTAATATCTCACTGTAGTTTTGAATTTCATTTCTCTAATAGTTAGCAATCTTGAGTAACTTTTCATGTTCCCATTGGCCATGTGTATGTATTCTTTGGAGAAATGTCTACTCTTCTGCCCATTTTTCAATTGGGTTGTTTTTGTTGTTGTTGTCAAATTGTTCAAACTGTTTGTATATTTTGGAAACTAATTCCTTGTTGGTTGCATCATTTGCACATATTTTCTCCCATTCCATAAGTTGTCTTTTCATTTGTTTATGGTTTCCTTTGCTGTGCAAAAGCTTGTAGGTTTGATTACATCCCATTGGTTTATTTTTGTTTTTATTTCTATTGCCTTGGGAGACCGACCTAAGAAAAAATTGGTATGATTTTATGTCAAGAATTTTTTGCCTGTGATCTCTTCCAGAAGTTTTATAGTGTCTTGTCTTTTTTTCTTTTTGGTCACACCCATGTCATGTGGAATTTCCTGGGCCAGGGATAAAACCTGTGCCACAGTAGTGACAACGCCAGGTCCTTAACCTGCTGAGCCACAGAGGAACTCCCATGGTGTCTTGACTTATATTTAAGTCTTTAAGCCATTTTGAGTTTATTTTTGTGCCTGGTGTGAGGGTATCTTCTAACTTCATTGATTTATAGACAGCTGTCAAAAATATGGAATGCTTCACAAATTTGAGTGTTATCCTTGTGCAGGAGCCATGCTAATCTTCTCTGTATCATTTCAATGCTAGTTTATTTGCATTCCTTGTTTCTTTTATTATATATATTTTGAGTTACCTTAGTGGTTGTCCTAACAGGTTGTCCTGTTAATTTATAAATTATAAGTTAACATCATAATTTATAGCAACCTGGCTTGGGATAATACCAACCTAATTTTAATGGTATACAAAACTTTGCTCCTGTAAGGCTCAGTTTCTTCTTCCTTTTTAATGCTCTTATTGTCACAAAAGTACACCTCTATATATTATGCACCTGTTAAAATGGACTTAAAATTATTGTTTTATGTAGTTGCCTTTTAAATTATATAGAAGAAAGGTATTACAAACAAACAATACCTCCTAAATTATGCTGTTGTCTTAGTCAGTGTAGGCTGCTATAACCAAATATCAAAGACTGAGTGGCTTAAACAACAGTTATTTCTCATAATTCTGGAGGCTAAGTTCAAGATCAAGGTGCTAGATGGTTGAGTTTTGATAGGGGCCCTCTTTCTGGCTTGAAGATGGACAACTTCTAGCTGCAGAAGGCAAAGAAATCTCCTGTCTCTTCTTTTTTGTATAAGGGCACTAATCCCATCATGAGGGCCCCAGCCTCATGACCCAAACTAATCTTAATTACCTCCAAAAGTCCATTTCCAAATATGAGGATCCCATGGGGAATTAGGGCTTAACATATGAATACTGGAGGCCTACAATCTTTCATTCCATAGAAACTGCTTTTATATTTACCTATGTAGTAAGTTTTACCAGTGCTCTTACATCTTCATGTGGATCCATATTTCTTGGCCATCTGCCTCTTCTGCCTTCCTGTTCTTCCTTTTTGCTAACTTATCTTCTTTCCCCACAGCTTCAGGCATCCTTTTATTCATCCTTGGGCCTCTAAGAATTGTACTTCCTATCTGTGCAACCATGACCTCTGCTGCTTTGCAAGGCTGCCTTCTCTCCCACCCTCATCCTAAATGCCATGCAAGGACATCTGTTTCCAAACCTGTCAGAACATAACCCACTTGAAGGAAAGTTGACTTTAGACACTATAGTATTTTCCTTTGTCTTTAGAAGACTAGTGCAGTAGCCTCTACATTGTCTGTAATACTCCAGCCAGTTGCACATAGTAACCATTCAATAATGTGGTTGAACCCTTGAGTTGATACTGGACTTTGGAAGGGATGCTATAAAACACATCCCTTAGTAAGGTCTTAGTAATGGGTTTCTGGTAGGAGCAGACCACCAGGGCTGGCCATTAACACCACATTATTCAGGCCATTGTTAAAGAATTAATCAATCGTGAATTAGAACTTGAGCCATGTATAACTTATTCATGGCTTGGTATCACCACTAATCATGTTCAAGAGTGCTGAGAAAAGACTAAAATGAGTGAAAAGTTGAAGGTTTAAGGTTTCTTGACACAAAGTTTATTTAATGATATTTGGGAGTAGGTGACGTATTGAGGTAACCAGTCCTGGTATTAGTCCAATTCCATCAGTGATCCCAGGGGGTAGAGAGCTGCCCAGATGCTGAGCTCTCTGGAAAACAGTGATTAGTATTCAGCATGTGTCTGGGGAGAAACAATATACAGCACATTGTGTATTTTCAAAGCCCTAAATGGAGACCATAGGAGAAGGAGAGGTTTAAGATTTCCACATAAAATTCAAAAGTTGTATTAGTCTGTAAAGAAGGGCCAGATTTCCTTGCAGTTGGGGACATAATTCCTCAGAGCCCCATTGGACCAGAAACTTCAGAGGGACAAGACACAAAGCAAGCTTGGAGTTGCACATGGCGAAGCCACTTTTTGTCTTTTGTCTTTTTGTTGTTGTTGTTGTTGTTGTTGCTATTTCTTGGGCCGCTCCCGCGGCATATGGAGGTTCCCAGGCTAGGGGTTGAATCGGAGCTGTAGCCACCGGCCTACGCCAGAGCCACAGCAACGCGGGATCCGAGCCGCGTCTGCAACCTACACCACAGCTCATGGCAACACTGGATTGTTAACCCACTGAGCGAGGGCAGGGACCGAACCCGCAACCTCATGGTTCCTAGTCGGATTCGTTAACCACTGCGCCACGACGGGAACTCCTGAAGCCACTTTTTAATGCTACTGGTCCAGCTACTATTATTACCGTGAACACTAACACTGGCCACCATTTCTTTGGATCTACTGTGTACCAAGCTCTGTTTTAGGTGTTTTGTAGAATTAACGCAGACAATTGAATTTTCAGAGCAATCTTTCATGGTATGTTGTATTATCCCCATTTTAGGATTAGAAGACCACATACCCTCAGGTACCTGTGGCACTGAGCACACAAAAAGTCCATGGCTGAGAGAGTCACCTGACTGCTGCCTCCTCACTATTCCTATAAATCCACTCTGTGGGGCTGATTCTTCCCCTGGCCCTGGATGAAAATTTTGGCCCATGAATTTTCTGGTCTCTCCTAGGTAATATAACCAGCTCTCCAGTCCCTTTCTCAAGTCAATTTAAGTTGCAAAATATGGTCTCAATTCAGTAATAAAAATATCCAGTTCCATTGACTAATCCAAGCTCTGAACTTACTTAAAAGTTGAAATGGGCTCCTCCTTCTCTGGCTTGGGCTGGAAACCTCCTTGCAGAAGAGGTTCGTGATAAGCATCTTTGAGCTTTCCCCATCTGGGCGTTCTTCCTCTTCTGTGGGCTTAGAGTTGATGGAGAGGAAAGGGAAGCAGGACAGGTCCTACTGATGGGGTTATCAGGACAGAAGCATTCTTTGGGCCTGGGAGGCACTTAGGGCTGACCTTTCTCCTAGAGCACTCCTGTGGGTTGTTCAAGATACACGCCCATCACTCCATGATATGTGGGGATCTCCCCTGTTGCGTGACGTGGGAGACCTGCTTTCCTCCAGTTGTGGCTGACATCCCTTCTTTAGCTCCTGGGATGTTGCTGGGTCCCACATGGGGACCCTTGCTGTGTGGTCCCCTGATCACACAGTCTTCTCAGACAGCACCCCTCCCCAGCTGGCTTTCATACAGAGTCCACACATTCAGACACACTTGGGTGCAGGTTGATCCTGCTGCAGCTCCTGCTCTGCCATCAGAACTGAACTGTGTTCCCCCCGCTCCTTCATATGTTGAAGTCTAAGCCCCAGTTTGACTATGTTTAGAGGGAGGACCTACGGAGAGGTAATGAAGGTCAAATGAGAACATAAGGTGGGGCCTTGAATTAATAGGATTAGTGTCCTTATAAGACACCAGAGCACTTATCACCCCCTTTTCCCACTTCTCTCAGCACACCGACAGATCTATCCCAAGAAATCCTTTAGTCATCAATGCTTTCAGATACATAAAGTGGGTGAGGGGCTTTAAGAGATGTGTAACTGGTCTTGCCTCTTGGTTTTGACCATTTTGGTCAAGGATTGTCTTCATAGCAACCCAAACTTCCACTTTAACATGATATAATAAATAGCCATAAGAAGCCAGGCCTGTGTCTTCATTCCAGGTCTTTTTAAGATGCGGTCTCTGCACAGTGATATTGAACTGACGCTGTGAAGTGGGAGGATTTAGGACCATAAGCTCATGAGGGCAGGGCTGTGCCTGTCATACCTCCCATGTATGTGTGGCCTCTTCATGCACTTGCCACAGAGCCCACACTATTGTTCAGGTGACATCACCTAGCACAGGGCTTGGCACACAAGTTCTCTATGAATAATTGTTCAGATTGCTGAATGGAACTGGGTGGCCAGCTTTCCAGTGCCAGAATGAGGGGTGGGGAATCATATAAAGATGCCAGGGCCATCTGGAAGGTCCAAGGAGTTTTTTTGTTTGTTTGTTTGTTTGTTTTTTAGGGCCGCACTTGCAGCATATGGAAGTTCCCAGGCTAGGGGTCGAGTCAGGGCTGCAGCTGCAAGCCTATGCCACAGCCACAGCAATGCAGGATCTGAGCTGTGTCTGAAACCTACACCACAGGTCCTGGCAATGCCGAATCTTCAACCCCCTGAGCAAGGTCAGGGAATGAACGCACATCCTCATGGATACTAGTTGGGTTTGTAACCCCTGAGCCAGAATGGGAACTGCCAAGGAGCTGTTTGTGAAGGGACCCTCCATGGGACAGAGCAGGGAAATATCACCAATTGAGCATTTCCCACGGAGCTGGGCCAGGCCCATTTCCTTCTGAGTTCAGCTCACACCTCTCCCTGTTTTTTTCAGGCTTACATGAGCCATCTCCTCTCCACTCAAGGGCTGCGGTTCCATCTGCTTCCAAAGGAAACAATCACGGAGGACAGGGCCACACAGCTGTGAGTATCTAGCTGCCTGGAGGAGAGGGTCCGTGCCCTGGGGCCTAGACATTAGCTAGGGCCTCCTTCCATGGTTTGGAAGATGTGCCTTGGTACTTGGCTGAGGCAGGGGAAAAACCCCAGAGAAGCGTAATTAGGGCAGGACTGAGGGTCTTTGCTGCTCTCAGTTTCATCCCTAATTTAGTGCTGGGTGACCTTGGCAAAAATCTTTACTCTCTAAATGAGCCAGGGAGTGGGTGTCTGCTGGCTAATGTTTTGCATATGTATATTGCAAGGAATGAGACTCCGGGAACCATATTTTGTCCTTGAGGGACAAGCAGTGCAAGCTATTTATTTTAGGAGGAGGGCCTAACCAACTCCCCTAGCTCAGCCCAGAAATACCCCTGGCTATCCTTGCATGAAATCTCAGAAGCAATGATGTCTAATGAGGTGTGCTTTTTCTGCCTGGAGCCCAGCTAGTCTGCTCCATGCAGAAGGCAAAATGCTATTTGTCGGGCCTTCAAGGTCCCGTTTATCTGACCACAGCCACCTCATGTCCACGTTCGTTTATCCAGATGTCTTTATGGAGGCATTCATCCGCACCAGGCCCAGCACTGGGCCCTGGGGGTGCAGAACTGGAAACATGCTGGTCCTTGCATCTCCAGGTTCAACGCCCATCATACCCACAATGCCACAGCCCATGTTCCGGCAACTTTCCATCCATCTCCACTCTTGTGGTCTGTCCCTTCTGGTGGGGATTCTCGTTCCTTTCCTCTGCCTTCCAAATCCTTTCTCCTCCTTCAGTATCTTCTCTTTGAGGTGTTCCACGTACTCTATTCAGCAGAGCGAGTCACTTGATCATTGCTTTGTAAGAGGTAAAGCCCAGAGCATCTCCACAGCTGGTCCATTCCTGTCTCAGCCCCTCTGTCTGTGCAATGATAGATGTTCTGCATGTCTCTTCATTACTCAAAACTGATGGGACTTCACTTTGAGGTGCTTTCACCCCCAAATCAACCTTCAGACCTTAGACCCCACAGCCAGAATTCCTTCAGGCCTTGGTATGTGTGGGGGGTATCTTTTCGTTCTGACAGGGTAAGGTGCATTGCAGCTTACCAGAGCTGGAGTCCCAGTTGGGTAGGCAGAGGGTCCAAAAGGCTGGAGAGCTTGTATGATAATGAGATAGAATAACTACTTGGGTGATTGATTTATTAGTGTTTTCTCTTTCAAAGGAGAGCCACCAGGAGTCAGGTTGGTTTCTCACCCTGAGAAAGAAGTGCAGATCATGGGTCAGCCAAGGGTGGGTGAGCTGAACTGGCAGGGCAGGAGGGGCCAGTGACCATCTGCTTAAACACAACCCTCTGACTTTTCTGCTTTCCTCTCAAGAAACAACCTGTCCAGGCAAATGGGCCCCAATGTCCACCTGTGGGTCCTGTCTAAATCCTGCTGAGAGTCAGGACCATTCCCTCTTCACATCCTGTTGTAAAATACAGTCTGTTCCTAGACTACATGAGGTACAGCAAGGCTGACAGCTAGAAAACCAATGACGAGACAGTTTGTGACTAGCAGTTCCCAAGGGGAGGGAGCAGGCCAGGCCATACGGGGCCATCTGGGTAGCACCAGGGCCACTCAGGAGGTAGAGGGTGTGTGGGGCTGATATGGGCAAGAGCTTCTTTCCTCTTTTCGGCAAAAGCCTTTATTGTGGTTTCTCTAGGAGGGAACCAGCAAGTCAGGGTTATCAGGCTTAGGACAGGCTGGTTTGAATAATTTCAGGGCTCTGGGGCATAGGGACTGTTTCTAGTTGCCCGAGACCTGGTCCTGGGGTGATCAGGGCAGGTGGATAGTGGCCCTGAGTGGGAGCCTGATAGGGGAGGCGGGGTGTGGGCTCTGGACCAGTTGGTTTGCATGTGAAGAGCACACTGTCAGACCAGGCTTGGAATTGGCTGGCCCTGGGAGAAAGGGTCAGTGACCTGCCTGGCTGTGACTGAGACTCTGAACATTGAGCTCACGTTGCCACCATGAAAGATGCCAGCAGCACACCCCTGGAACGACTGCCTTCTGACTTCTGCTGGTATGTTCTCAACCACCCAGTGTCTCACCAGGCTGGGAGCTGAGCCCAGGGAGGCCCAGGTCCCCCACAGCTGCTCGTGGCCTCATGGGAGAACAATTGCTGTGAGCCTTATCAGAGTGGCAGATGCACACATTGGGGGCAAGGGGATGGGGTCCCCACAGAGGGACAGAGAAGAAGGCTAGTTCAGGCTGAAGGAACAGCCTGAGGAAAGGACAGGGATTTCAGCGCATTTAGAGCAGGATATGGCAAATGTCTTCTATAAAAAGTCACCCATTATATATTTTAGGCTTTGCAGACCTTATACTATGCCTTTTGCAGTGCCAGAGCAGCTATGGGTGATACACAGACAGATGGGTGGGGCTCGTTCCAATAAAACTCTTTTTTTTTTTTTTTAAAGGGCCGTGGCATATAGAAGTTCCTAAGCTAGGGGTTCAATGGGAGCAGTAGCTCCTGGCCTATACCACAGTCACAGCAATGTCAGATCCGAGCTGTGTCTGTGACCTACACCACAGTTCATGGCAATGCCAAATCCTTAACCCCCCAAGCCAGGGCTCAAACCCATATCTTCACAGATACTAGTTGGGTTCTTAACCCACTGAGCCACAACAGAAACTCCTTACAACTCTACTTATAACAAGAGGCAGTGGGAAGGAATGGCTGATGGGCCATGGTTTTCAAACACCTGGCTTGGAGACTTGGGGGTCCACAGGCAGGCCTGGGCAGGGTGTGGGAGTGGGACAGAAGGACAGGGCTGTTTTGAGGTGAGCCAGGGATGGGCTTTGAGCCGGGAAGCAGTAAAGGGAGCCCCTCTTAGACATGGTCTTCAAAAAGTCACTTTAGTATTGGTGTGCTGGCTGGAGGCAAGGCCAGCCAAGAGGCTGCTGCAATGGGCTTGAAGCAGAACAGTGCTCCCTGATGCCAGGGACAAGGGACAGACGGAACTTAGG
Source organism: Phacochoerus africanus (assembly GCF_016906955.1). Lineage (NCBI taxonomy): Eukaryota > Metazoa > Chordata > Mammalia > Artiodactyla > Suidae > Phacochoerus > Phacochoerus africanus. The sequence continues at coordinate 140,505,405 of NC_062545.1, forward strand.
AAACAGAAAGTGACATGACTTGGGGATGTTCTGGCTATGGGTTGATTCTCAGGCTTTCGCTTTTATACGACAGGATGGATGGTAGGGCCAGGAACATGAAGCTCAATCCCCGTCTGTTATGGGAGATTCTGGAGAAAGACGGCCCGAGCTTGCCCCTGAGTGTGCCATGGAACACTAATGGGAGATGGACAGCAATGCAGGGCTGTGGCTGCTCTCAGCCCTCGAGAGGTGTGACTCCAGGCTTCTGCTGTCAGGTGACTGTTGTTCCTTTGCAGTCATCTGTTTTTTTCTCTTTGGCTGCTTCTAAGATTTCTTCTTCATTCTCGATTTCCGTAGCTTCACTATGATGAGTGAAGGGTGGATTTCCCTCTATTTATTCTGTTCACTCTTTTCGAAGTCTTTCTCTTTTTTTAAGCATCAGTTCAGTGTTGAAGTTTTAAAGATATGAGGTAAGTGAATAACGAGACCAGTTCTTCTAGCTACATTTTCTATTTTTTAAAACACAATGCAATGATTGTTTACCTCACATAAACAGCATTATATTTATTGTTTTCTTTGTAGCAAGCTATTATTTTTTATCCTTTTTTTAAAAAGATTTTTATTCTATTATAGTTAATTTACAATGTTCTGTCAATTTCTGCTGTACAGCAAAGTGACCCAGTCAAACATATATATGTATATTCTTTTCTCACATTACCCTCTATCATGTTCCATCAGAAGTGACTAGATATAGTTCCCTGTGCTATACAGCAGGATCTCATTGCTTATTGCGAAGCCTTTCACTCTAAGGACTCATGTCTCTCATCAATTCTTAGACATCCTCAGCTGTTAGCTCTTCAAATATGGCTCCTCTGCTGTCGCTTCTGTTCTTATCTCTGGAGCCCCTATCAGACAAAAGTGGATAACTTTCAAGCTGTTTCACTCTTTCTTAACTTTTAAAAACTTCCTTTGAAAAATTCCTTTGTTCCTCTGTACTGCCTTTTGGCTTAAATCTTTCAATGCTACCTTCCAATTCATGAATCCTCTGTTTGGTTCCTTTATCTCCAGAGTTTATCCAGTGTTTTGGGTTGTTCATGTTCTTTTTCAACTTTGCCTCTCAATTTTGAGTCTTCTTGTTGCTGTTTTTTTTTTTTTCCTTATCCATTTGATTTTGCTCTATGACTTCCTGTTTCTTTAAAACATGTGATACTCTTTGATTTCTCTCTCTGAATATCCTAAAATAGCCAGAGAAAAGTCTAGCTTATATCTGCCACTGGCCATGTGCAGACAGATTTCCAACCACCGTGGTCAGGGAGCTTGGTCTAGACAGAGAAAAACACTCAGGACTATTCAATATGCTCCAACACCTTCAGATGCTTGGAAAGCTCAGGTGATGTCATTATGAGGTGACTTTTGTGACCAATGCAGTGTCAGAGGCACAGGATGCACTTGAGGTGCTTACAAGGGAACTTGGCTTTGCTGGGGTAACCCATCTGAAAGATAGTAGATCCAATATCTCCTTGGGCAGAGGTTTGTTTATCCTGAATTCAGAACCAACAGCCCTATTAGTTTTGAATTGGCTTAAATACTTTGCCACACTTGGGCAGAGCCACTATTTGCCAAGAGAAGGTACAAGGATGCATTGTTATGAGGCTCTGAGGATGCATCATTCGTCTGTCCCTCCACTCTGCAATGGCTACACTGCTCAATAAAAAGGTTATTGGCTTATGCTATAAAATGATTGTTTAATGTATGAGTCATGATATAAGTTTTATAAAGCATAACTTATACATTCAGATGGGTGTTGCGGCTGCCTTGGGAGCCTCTGTCCTAATTGAGAGTTATGGATTCAGGGACCCTGCTGAATAGCGCTTGGGCCATTATATAGGCCACAATAGATTGTCCCAAGTGTGACCACATGTTACACTTCACATGTATGCATTATATGTGTGTGCATATGTCCATGAGGTATATGTAGAATAAAAATGGAATACATTATAATATATTTGGACACACCATCTACTTATTTTGTAAAAAAACAATATTGATAAAAACCATTAACACATCAAACCATTTGCAACACACTCTTCCTTTCATGGAATCCCAGTGTAATAACACAGCATTTGGCTTCCAGTGAGGTTTCCAAAACTTTCAGTATTTGATAGGTAAACAATTATAATTGTATGTCGACTTTGCCATGTACCATTTTAATGATGTGTTAATACATAGCAATCCTTGGATGGGACTTCCAGAATTGCCATTTTATAACTGTCAACTGGCGTATTAAAACAAACCTCAGCGGCGAGAAAGCCAATGGCTAGAGATCCATCATTAGCCCAAAGACTGTTGAATGTGTGATTGGCACACAGAATTAGACTCAAAGTGAGACTCCAGGGACCTCTAAGACATCTAGAGAGCAGTTTGTTTGCAAGGATCCTGGGTGAGTGGTTTGAGAGTGAGTTGTAAAGAGTACTTGGCAATCTCAAATCTCAGTGGAAATTCAACCCCTAGAGGAGGCTGCCACTCCTTGGGGCCTTGGTGGAAGTTCCTACATGTGCAGGGCATCCAAAGTCAGAGTGAAAAATTATCTGAAATTGGAGAGAGTGGGATGAAAATGCAGGGAGCAGAAAGGGAGGAAAGAGCAAAGGAGAGATGGATACAGGGAAGGAGAACGAGAATAAGCAGATACTGGCCCAAGAAGGAGACAGAAAGTGAGATAGCAAGTGGAAAGCATGAAAAAGAGAGCAAGAAGGAGAGAGAAGTAGGATGCAGCCTGTTGGAGACCGCTGTTGGACACTTCCGCTTTCCCTGAGCCTCATGTAAGTCGAACTCCATGTTGGTGTATATACCTTGTGAGTGTTGGATGGTGGAAAATAATTATTAGTAATGGAGTAGGTCCCTAGGCAGCCCAGGTAGTGTGCTGGACCTTCTCCTCATCGCTCTGCAGAAGGAGTTTAGCTTTGGCTTGACTGGGCTCTGTCTACCAAGGGGCCCTTTGATTCACTGGGTTATTTACATTTTTCTTACAATGGGATGGATTCCCCAGACCTTAGTATCTAGTCTTTTTCAAGGGAAAGCCCAGCATTCTAAGAAATTCCAAGAGGAGAACCTTCTAATTTTTTGGTTGTTTTTGAATGTTCTACCCTGTGATGCTGAAGTGACTCCAAATCTACAAGGGGATGCTTTTCTGAAAGGGGCTTCAGAGCCAAGGGGATGACAAGTGCATGGATGGTGGTGGTCATAAAAGTGGTCCCTGCTTACGGAAATCCCACTGTGAGCACTTAGCTGCCCTGGAACCCAGCCAGGCAGGAGGGTTTGTCCTGTTAAGTCCCTAAACCCCCAGGTTAGAATTTTATTCCAGAAAGACCAGATGGTGGCGCCACAACAAACTAACGACAATCCTTAGCAAACCAGAAACTCCCTGCCTCCTGAGTCTATCACTCTCCTCTTTGAAAGATAGCTTGGAAAGGAGAGAAAACAGCTTTAAATCACCATGGCAACCACCTGGAAACAGCTGTCTCTGTTGGCAAGGGGTACTTGGTAAGGGGGAGAATTTGAAAAACAGCCAATATCTTTTTCTCACTGACCTACAGCTGGTTATCCAAATATTTGTACTATTTAAGGCATATGCAAAAAAAAAAAAAATTGAGAGTTCCCGTTGTGGCTCAGCAGTAACAAAACTGACTTGTATCCAAGAGGACGTGGGTTCGATCCCTGGCCTTGCTCAGTGGGTTAAGGATCTGGCGTTGCTGTGAGCTGTGGTGTAAGTTGCAGATGTGGCTTGGATCCTGCTTAGCTATGGCTGTGGTGTAGGTCGGCAACTACAGCTCTGATTCGACTCCTAGCCTGGGAATTTCCATATGCCACGGGTGCAGCCCTAAAAAGACAAAAAAAAAAAAAAAAAGGTTGAAGTTAGAGTGTAATTTTCTTATCTAGTATAACCATCTTCTGGTACCTTCTTGAACTTATCTGAAAAGAAAGACGCATACTCACCTGAGACAGGTTGTGCTGGGCACCGGCTATCCAGTCATATACAAGAGGGACGTGTTTCCTGCTCCAGAGGAATTTGCTTTCTAGATAGGAAAATAGACAATACCCAAGTGAGAAAGTTGACAAAAGAGTGATAGGTTATGACAATTACCCAGGAGGAAAGATGGCTGCCGTGCCCTGGAGGCAGGGAATGCCATCTGAGGAATAACATTTCATCTGCAACACAAAGGATACAAAAAACGAGCCACAGGGGAGGACTAGGGTTAGGCAGGACACCCACAGGTAGAGAGAAAGTCACCTGCAAAGGCCTGATGGTGGGGATGAAGGTGGAGGATCTGGGCACAGACCATGGCTGGTGTGTGTGTGTGAAGATGGCAGGGCAGGAGAGGGGGACAGCAGGGGCTAAATTGCACAGGTGTGAGATGAGAAAACTCCAGCAGTGAGTAGCTAGTGAAGGTTTCTGAGTGAGGAGGGCCATGATTTATGTTTTCAAAACCTTACTCTGATTAGGTGTGAAGAACAAAGAGAGAGGAGGGAGGGAGATAGTTGAGAAGCTTTTGCAAGGGCCTCAGGAGAGGTCTGTGACTTGGCACACAGCAGTGACAGAGAGACAGAAGAAGCAGACAGATCAGACTTTTTTTTGGAGGCAGAACAGTATATGCGACTGCATTGCTGGGGATGGAGAGGGAGACTGAGGTAGCAAGGATACCTTTGAGGTTTTGATATCAGATGTTAGTGGATAGTGGTGCCCTTAACTGAGATGGAGAAACATGTGTAAGTGGGGGAGGGGGATTGGGAACATTATTTTGAAAATCTAGGTCTGAGGCAAGAAGTGGGTTGCTGTGGTGCCCAGTCCCCTTATGGCCCTCATGCCCCCAGCTGCTAGCAGTGCTGGCAAACTCACAGCTGAGCCATTTATCAGCCTCACTCTCAGCAAAGGGAACTGAATCCTAAGGTTACAGCCCCTCCCCATAATCTTCCTGACTTTAGACACTACTACAAAGCTACAGTCATCAAAACAGTGTAGCATTGGCACAAAAACAGACATACAGAACAATGGAATGGAGAGCCCAGAAATAAACCCACAGGTCTGTGGTCAATTCATCTTTGACAAAGGAGGCAAGAATATAAAGTGGGAAAAAAAAACAGTCTCTTAAGCAAGTGATCCTAGGAAAACTGGACCACTGAATGTAAATCAATGAAACTAGAACACACTCTCATATCATACACAAAAATAAACTCAAAATGGCTTAAAAACCTAAACAGAAGACAAGACACCATAAAACTCCTAGAAGAGGACATAGGCAAAACATTCTCAGACATCAATCATTCAAATGTTTTCTTAGGTTAGTTGCCCAAGACAATAAAAATAAAAACAAAAATAAACCAATAGGACCTAATCAAACTTACAAGCTTTTGCACAGCAATGGAAACCATTTAAAAAAAACAAAAAGACAACCTATGGAATGGGAGAAAAGACTTGCAAATGATGCAACCAATAAGGGCTTAATCTCCAAAATATACAAATAGCTCATACAACTCAACAGCTAAAAACAAATAACCCAACTGAAAATGAGCAGACCTGAATGGACATTTCTCTAAAGAAGACATACAGATGGCCAACAGACACATGAAAAAATGCTCAACATCACCATTATTATAGAAATGCAAATCAAAACTACAATGAGGTACCACTTCACACAGGTCAGAATGACCATCATTAGTAAGTCTACAAGTAACAGATTCTGGAGAGGGTGTGGGAATGTAGATTGGTGAAACCACTATGGAAAACAGTACGGAGGTATCTCAGAAAACTAAATATAGAACCACCACCTGATCCAGCAATTCCGCTCCTGGGCATATATCCAGACGAAATTTTCATACAAAAAGATACGTGCACCCTTATGTTCAATGCAGCACTATTCACAATAGTCAAGACATGGGAACAACCTAAATGTCCATTGTCAGATGAGTGGATTAAGAAGATGTGGTACATATATACAATGGAATACTACTCAGCCATAAAAAGAACAAAATAATGTCATTTGCAGCAACATGGACAGACCTAGAAATTCTTGTACTAGTTCTCAAGAGAAAGACAAATACCATATGATATCACCTATACCTGGAATCTAATATATGGCACACATGAACCTATCTGCAGAAAGGAAGCAAACTCATAGACACAGCCAACAGACTTGTAGTTGCCAAGGGGGAGGGGGAAGGAGTGGGATGGACTGGGAGTTTGGGGTTAATAGAGGCAAACTATAGCATTTGGAGTGGATAAGCAATGAGATCCTGCTGTATAGCACAGAGAACTATATCTAGTCACTTGTGATGGAACATGATAGAGGATAATGTGAGAAAAAGAATGTATATCTGTATAATCGGGTCACTTTACTGTACAGCAGAAATTGACAGAACACTGTAAATCAATAAAAAAATAATAATAAAAAAAAGAAAAAGCATGCCCCCTTGCCTCAGCAACTTTGATGGGCCATTCCAGCTCCCAAGGTCCCTATGGGTTAAGCTGAGTCCTGTTATGATTGCGTCAGAGTTCCATATTTCCATGTACCCAAACTTGCTTCTCACTCCTTCAGTGCACATTCATGTGTGACAGACACAATACCATTTATGTTCATTCTTCCTCAAGGCTGTGTTAACTCTCCTGTTCTTGGTTATAATGTAGCTCCAAAGGGCCTCGACTGTAGACATCAAGTTAATAAGACCAGGCAAGGAAGAAAAGGCCTTATTAAAATATCTGTACTCTAGAGGGTGGGCGATAGGCCCCAGGAAGATTCAAGGAAAATTTTTATATCAGTGAAGTGTTTAGTTGTCCAATGGTCTGGGCCATGTCAGGATATCCTCTCCAAAGGAAGGGTAACTTTATTGCATCTTGCTGCCCTTTCCATTAAGAGTGAATTACAGCAAGCAGCAAGCCTCTTTGGGTTTTGGAGGCAACAGGGCTGAGCATAATGGAACTGGCCATGTTACAACAGGCTGGACTTCAGAACTACTATGGACAGTGGCTGCAACCTGCTTCCCTTCCCCCCTTTTAAATAGGGAGTGTCTACAGTGGTACATTCCCAACATTTCCTCTTGGGTATTTGGAATTGAGTGGAAATAGCATCTATTTTGAGTTCACTGGTCTTTCAATTGGGAGAAAATGTTCAAAAAGCTGTACCTGCACTGTTGGTGGGAAGGTAAATTGGTACAACCACTATGGAAAAAAGTATGGAGTTTCCTCAAAAAACTAACAATAGAACTACCATATGAGCCAGCAATCCCACTCCTGGGCATCTATTTCAGAGAAAACCATAATTCAGAAAGACACATGCACTACAATGTTCATTGTAGAACTATTCACAATAGCCAAGACATGGAAGCAAACTAAGTGTCCATTGATAGAGAAAAGAATAAAGATGTGGTAGGAGATCCTGTTGTGGCTCAGTGGTAATGAACCCTACTAGTATCTTTGAGGATGCAGGTTCGATTCCTGGCCCTGCTCAGTGGGTTAAGGATCCGGGGTTGCCATGAGCTATGGTCTAGGTTGCAGACACAGCTCAGATATGCATGGCTATGGCTGTGGCTGTGGTGTAGGTTTGCAACTGCAGCTCCGATTTGACCCCTAGCCTGGAAAATTCCATATGCTGTGGATGTGGCCCTAAAAGAGACAAAAAAAAAAAAAGATGTGGTACATATATACAATGGAATATTACTCAGCCATAAAAAGAATGAAATAATGCCATTTGCAGCAACATGGATTTACCTAAAGATTATCATACTAAGTGAAATTAGACAGTGAAAGACAAACATTGTATGGTATCACTTATATGTGGAATCTAAAGAAAGGATACAAAGGAACTTATTTGAAGAACAGATACAAACTCACAGATTTGGAAAACCAACTTATGTTTACCAAAGGGGACAGGTGGGAGGGAGGGATGAACTGCAGGTTTGGAACTGGCATATACACACTGTGGTATATGGAATGATTGGCCAGTGGGGATCTGATGTATAGCACCACATTCTGTGATAATCTATGTGGGAAAAGAATCTGAAAGAGAATGGACATGTGTATATGTACACCTGAATCACTTTGTTGCACAGCAGAAATTATCACAACATTGTAAATCAACTATACTTCACTACAACTTTTAAAAATGAGGGGGAAAAAAAAGCAGCTGTACCTGGAGATCCACAATAGAGGAAGCCCGTCTGTACTTGCACCTGCTTTAGATGATGTAATCCTGGACTTTGAGCCTGAATATGATGCTGAAATAGGATGAGATTTGGGGGGTAGGATGAGGGAGGGGTGAGTATATTTTTCATAAGGGGGACTCTTTCCTCAGATGGCCACAACAATATTTCCCATCTTACCCCCTTTTCCCGAATCTTACCATTCTCCCAGTAAGAGGTGGACTCTTTGTCCCCTCCCCTTGAACTGAACCTGAGTTGTCCTTGTGAGGATGGTGGAAGTGATGCTGAATGGTCGTATGAAGTGACCCAGCTCTCATGAGTGTTCCCATATCTGTCCCTCAGGGTGTTTGCCACTGAAACTCTGCCATTATACTTGAGGGTCGCCAAGCAGCCCCTTGGCGAGGCCACCTGTAGTGTTCTGGTCAACGGTCCTATCTGAGGACCTTATGGCTGGCATCAGATACACAAGCGTGTAAGACTTCTGACAACACCAGCTTCTGCTTGCCCTTGGAGCTTCCCCAGATGAGGCCACATGGAGCAGAAGTGAGCTATCCCCACTAAATGTCAGATCTAGAACAACTCTGAAGGGCCATCCTGGCCCCAGAGCTTCAAGTAGGATTGACGGTGCATATGGAGAGGTCATGTATGAGTACGGAGGTCAACAGTAAAGAGTTTAGTTTGGGAGATACCAGAATGTGCATGGTTTTTAAAAGCCATGAGTCTGGGTGACATGACTTGGGAGAAAGAATACAGAGAGGAGGGGAAGCAGGGCTGAGCTCTGGAGCATTCTGCTGCCTAGAAGAGCTGGCCGAGGAAGGCCAGTGAACAAGGAGGAGGAAAAGGCAGGAGAGAGTGGTCTCTAGGCTGGAGAAGAGGATGTTCCAAAGCAGAGGGCTGCTGAGAGATGGAGAATAGGACCCTGAAATGTGTATGAATTTGATACCTGAAGGTCACTGGTGACCTGCCAAGAGCAGTGTTAGTACACTTCAGGGGGAAAGCCAGGGGAGTGGAGCATTAATGAAAGTTTGGAGGTAGAGACAGAGTGTAGAGAACCAGTGGGGGTTAACTGAAGGTATGAGGCTGGCCTTCCGTGAGGACCGAGCCGCTTGTCAGATGGAAAGGAGGACACAGATGCAGGCAGGTTTGTGTCTAGAAGTAGAAACACGGGGTTTTGGCCAAAACCCTGGTGGAGGGAGAGAGCCACTGTAGCCTGTGTCCACCCCAGCCCCTCTAGCCTATGTCCAGATGGGCAATCAACAAACTCACAAAGACAGGCCTGACCTCTCCCTTCTTGGAGTTCCTGCAGCTCCCGCTCTTTCTCTGCTGCCCAGGCCTCCAGGCTCGTGTGTATGGCTGTTGGTTCCAGAGCAGGTCTTCTGTCCATTTGCGTTCTTGGTGATTCCAGGAAGTGCTTGGTTTCTAAGAGAAGCCAGCTCAACACTCGCTGATTGATTATCAATTTCATCTAATAAACAGGAGTCCAAGCAGCTTATATAGAAATCATATAGCATTTGGGCTTTTAGAAGTTAGCCCACCAGAGAGATTAGAACTCAGAGAAAGGAGAGGGTTCTAGCAGGTCTCTGAGGCAGGTGGCTGATGGCTGGGGATAAACACAAAATATAGGTTTCCTGGCAACTGGGAGGCTGGGGGCAGTTAGCTGTCCACTAAACAAATGATCTTTATATTTGTAAAATTTCTGGGTATTGCTCCAATGTTAAAAGGAGACTCTCTGTCCAATGAAGCTCCAAATTCTTGGGTGGGGAGCTCTTTCTCCTTGAAGCCAGGAGGAGACAAGACCCCAAAGAGCAGGAGCTGTGACATCCCAGGCCCATGTCCAGCTCAGGTGGGGTCCCCATTATGGTGGTGTGGTGGCCTGGCCGTGTCCCCATCCCGGGCGTTTAGAAGGGCCAGGATTCTGGCTCACATCTAATGGAAGAGGATTCTGGCTCACATCTAATGGGCTGTCAGCAGGGTCAGGTGGGGGCTAAATGTTTAAGAAGCAATGTCGTAGACATGAGAGGGGTCCCTGCAGAGGGGTCACTGTCCCCTCTTCCCCCCATGGAGCAGGGGCGGTTCCACCAACAGGGTGGCTGCTCTATATCAGACACACAGACTCACGGCACAGCTGTCAGACCTCCGTGTCCCCACCCAGGGTTTTGCAACCACACAAGGATGAGGCCTAGGACTGAATGATTTGTTAGCGCTCGCTTGGGGAGATGCAGCCACCCGCCAGAACTGCATTTACCAGCAACCTTTGACCCCATCCACAGCTGTGGTCGGCAGGCTGAGGCTCACTGCAGCCAAGTCCCAGGCAAGCAGTGTGACCACTGCAGAAGGAAAGGACACAGCCTCCCTCCTTCAGCCCTTGAGGACTGGTTTTTGTCTTGTATTTCACAGACAGCTTAAAATTGTTATGGAAAAACATTTTATTAAACATAGTCAACTCACTTCCAATGAAATGATTAATTTCTCATTTACAGTGGTGTCCAATGTTTGTCTTCTGTTCTTTTTTTTTCTTTCAAACCAGCACCAAAAAGTAAAACAAAAATACCATGGGTACAGTACGTAATGTAAGTTAACTAGTGGAAAATATATACATTTGACTCTGAAATGAAGTAAAGAGAACAAAGCAATGATATTATTGCCATTGTGGGTCTTTCCCTGTGTCTAATATCAAGCCATGGTCAACTGAGAAGGTTTCATTTGCACCAATGAAAATAGCACCATAAGATCGTGAGACTGTGGTTAGTAACACATGTGTGCAACCAAAAAGGTACAGTACTTGAGTGACAGTCCAGGGTATTGTTAACAATAAGGAAATGTCACTGTTGTAATGACAGGGGTTCACTGTCTTCTGTACAAAGTGGAACAAGAATGCTAGGATGGCTTCACTGAAATCAGTCATTGCTTGCGCCGTGAAGAGAAGTCAGGGCTGGTGAACTTCAGAACAATGGTACCAGCATAAGCTAAAGGCACTCAGAAAGACCTGCACTTTGGGGAACCAAGGGGATATCTAACTGATGGCAGAATCATTCATTTGCATTCAGAGGGTGCGAGGCTCTTGCCAGGAGCATCCAGCTGACAGCCGAGGTGGCCAGCCAGTGGGGAGATTCAGAGACACTGAGTGTTTGCCCACCTGGGGTGGGCCCCATGGTTCCCAGGCAGTCGAGCAAGCGAAGCCACCCTGGTTCTGCTTCTCAGCCCCAGAGGCTGAGAACTTTCTGCCCATTTGTGGGAAAGAACAGCTTCTCTGAGGCTGAGAGGAAACTGACTCCCCAGCTCCCCAGGAATTTGAGGAGCTCTGGGGAGTCTGCAGGGAGGACAGCGTTTTGCACAGGCCCTGGGTAGCTGCTGGAGGTCACTGGCATCCTGGTGGGCTGCCCCATCCTGGCACCCTCTGGGGTCCACAGAGCACCTGGGATGCTTTCTCAACATTTCTCAAGGATTCAAGTGGATTGGAAGCGGTTCCTTGCCAGCCTGACCACTTCTCTGCCTCTGGAGTAGTAGCTAAACCACAAACTAAAAAGCCCATTAGACAGACTTGAGATGGCAGGGAGGTTTTTTGGTTTGCTTGTTTTCCTGTCTTTCTGATTTAAGCTGACCCTATAGTTGTGACATTAAAAACACACACACAGATACACAAACACAGCACCAATAAATCGAGAAACGCTTGGAGATGATCCCGTGGAGATTAGCTTAAGTGAGAGCCCCTCTGAAATAAGGGAGGAGAGGGTGGGTTTCTCATGGTGAAGTCCTTGAACGCAAGCACCCATCAAACACCCATCCGGCTGCTCAGCAAAGCAAACCTCCCGGGGCATGTCAGGTCCCCTCCCCACTAGCGACCAGGCGGGAAGGGTCCCACCATCTTCTGTGCTTTCACAGGGGCCTCTTGTCATCTCCCTGGGTTCCAGAGAGGCACAGCTCTGTTTGGAGGGGCAAGGGGACTGTAGGAGGCAAGGCCCTCCTTCATGGTTTGCTGAGTGTCATTCTTGCCCTACTAAGATGGGACAATAATGACAGCATGGCAATGACAAGCACTGTGATGCCTGGGCTATGTGAAGACTCGGTGGGTGTGCGGCGATGCTGGCTGGGGGCTCCTCCCCGCATCCTGACACCAGGCTGAGTGGCCCTGGAGGAAACCTACCCTGTGCCAGGGCGAGGCGACAGGGCCCGAGCCTGAGAACCAACGTGGACTAGATGGCCACTTGGTGGTGGCAGCAGTGGTGGCTGATGGGAAGCCATCTGTAAGGTGCAAAGCTCTATGAAGTACTGGCTAGAGTAGGGGTCCCAGATGCAGAGGGGGTCAAGGCTGCCCTGAGCTCACCTCTATGCCAGGAAGCAACCTCAAGGCCAAAATTAGCATGGGCTTCGTTTCACAGCACCTTGAAGAGAGGCTCTTCTGTTTCCCTGTGTAGTGGGGGACAGCAGAGAGCTGAAGATTAGATGCCTCCCAAACCCAAGCCCTTCTGGAATATTCTCCCCCAGGCAGGTGGTGTGTAGAGCCACAGGGCCCCAGTATCCTTGCTGGTTCACAGACTCAATCCCTCAGGGACAAGACTTCCACGGAAAGGCCAGGGATCCAGGAACCACGATCTCTGACGCAGGCAGCAGGGCCCCGGCAGCCCGGCCCTGTCCGCACAAACCTTTGGCAGAGGCTCCCTGACATCTGTCCTTCCATCCGGGCTGTCACCGGCTTTCAGAATAAAGCCTGTTTTAAAGTAAAACGTTTCCTTTTTTTGGCTTTTCCCCCCCATAGTACATCAAGCACTGGGAATTCGAACATCAGAGGAAAGTCAAGACAGAGGCACCCAGTGACATCTCTCTTGACCATCGTCTGTCGGAGGGTCCCCCTTGAGGTACGTGGAACCTTAGACACTACAACTATTTTGTGACTCACGCCTACTTTTTCCTTACCATAGAAAGCCATCCAGTGGCTGTTAACAATATATTAAGTATAAAAAGCACTAAGCAAATGTCAAGTCCATTCTCAAGTTCTAGGCAGCTGGATTCCTGGGACAGCCTCCTGGGTGAGCGGGTGTGCTTTGGGGTCGGGGTAGGGGGTCCTGGCCGCAGGGCTGGTATGTTCTCGGGGTAGGGGTGGGCTTTCAACGAGCCGTGTCGTCAGGAGTCAGAGCTCGTGTCCAAGTGTCGCGGGACCACTGGGCCGCGTGTCATGAGCTTGGTGGTGGCGGCAGTGGTGGCTGTTGGCGCATCTTGTTTGCGTAGAAGTCCCTGCATGTCTGGCAGCAGCGCTGGTACCATCGCATATCCTGGCAGAGGTTCTTTTCTCGGATGACCCTGCAATACACTGTCCACTGGTCCCGTGTGCATTTGTAGGTCAGGGCGGCTAAGGGGAGAGTGGAGAGAGGAAGCCCAGTGGTTATGGGTGGTATGGGGATATCACTGTGCACACACAGATGGCCTGTGGTCTGACACACTCGGGGCCACCCTTGCCCACATGCACACTGGAGCTCGCACAGAGTGGGGAAACCACGCCCTGGCCAGGGCCACCATGGGTGTGGCTTTCTTCTACAAGAGACACATCCTGGCCGATCTGGCTGTCTCCTCGGGGCGAGGGCATGTCCCCCTGCTTCTGAGCTAAGTCATTTTATGGCAGAGGACATCATCTGTTGGCATTTATAAATCAGAATGGCACAGGGCTGTGGACGCCAAAGGGCCCACAAGCAAGTGGCTTGAATCTCCTTTGGGGTCTTGGTCATGCAGAGAGATGATCTGGTCTGAGGGAGGTCTCTGGAGGGTACCAAGGAGGCTTGTGCATGCCACAGCCTGAGGTACACCTCTGCAAGCTCAGAGACACCACCCCCCAACTGTGAAGCTGCTTAGAAATCCCCTTCAGGATGGTGCCATTCCAGCCTTAGAGAAAGGGGCTTGGCGTGGGAAAATGTTCCCTGGGGATTTCTATTTGGAAAAGTGGAAACTCTGCTTAATGGAACTATCAGATTGGTGCTAAACCCTCTTCTTGGGGATGTGGCCTGGGAAAGGGCCGGGCTTGGAGCACTCAGGGCCAAACTGCTCACACCAAAGGTTCCTGCTAATTGGAGACTCCAACTTATTAACACATCTATTTTCTTCTCAAGCATCAGCTTAAGGAGCACCCTATGCATACATCACCAAAATTTCATGAACAGGGAGTTCCCGTGTAGCTCAGCAGTTAATAAACCCGACTTGTATCCATGAGGATGCAGGTTTGACCCCTGGTCTAGCTCAGTGGCTTAAGGATCCGTTTTTGTCCTGAGCTGTGGTGTAGGTCACAGATGTGGCTCGAATCTGGTATTGATGTGGCTGTGGCATAGGCTAGCGGCTGCAACACCGGTTTGAACTCTGGCCTGGGAACTTCCATATGCTGCAGGGCTGGCCAAAAAAAGCAAAAAAAATTTCATGAATAACACCCCCAGATCCTTCATTTCCCAAAGCAAACACCTTCCTTTGCCTCCTTCATGTGCAGGACCTGAAAACATATGAGGAACATTTCCCCGTGTTCCCCATTTGTTGGCAGAGGGGCTCAAGTGTTTGAGACTGCAGCTAACAAATGTCTTTTTCATGGCGAGGAATAAAATTCCATCTCTGAATCCTCAGATCTTCTACAGAACTGACAAATGCTGGCCTCTCCAGAACTCACATAAGGCCCGAGGAGGGGGCTTTCTGGCTTATGGAACCCCCACTGCCTGTGGGAACCAGCACCCGCCAGAGGTCGGGGGCCTGCAGAGGCACTCACCTAGGCGAGGGGAGGTGATCGTGTTCACGTTGATCTTGTCATTGCAGACTTCTTGGTGGCACTGTTTGTAGGCTGCCGGCTTAGAGAGGGCGGGGCACTCATTGCCATGGCGCCCTGTGACCTTGTGCATGCACTGGACCACACGGGACTGCAGGCCCTTCCCACAGGTTGACGAGCACTGCCAGAGAAAGGGATGGCTGAGCTGGGGACCTAAGCCAGGCCGAGGGGCTTTGAGGAAGGCCCCACACCCCAGCACCCCTGGATCTGGCCCCCTGCATGTCATTCCTAAGTGCTTGAAATAACTGTAGGACAAAAGGGCTTGGCTGCCTACCAGTTCTGGATGGAAGTCTGTTCCAAGATGTTGACGATACTACATGTCTGTATCCCCTCCAACATTTCTATGTTGAAGCCCCTAGCCCCCAGTGGGATGGGATTTGGAGGTGGGTCCTTTGGAAGGTAACTGGGTTTAAATGAGGTTGCAAGGGTGGGGCCCCCATGAAGAGGTTAGTTTCCTTATAAAAAGAGGAGGAGAAATCAGAGCTCTGTTTTTCCACTATTCAGAGGACATGTGAGAAGGTGGCCATCTGCAAGCCAGGAAGTGGTCTCTCACCGAGAACGAAATCTGACAGCACCTTGACCTTGGACTTCTCAGCCTCCAGAACTATGAGCGATAAACATCTTGTTTAAGCCACCCAGACTGTGGGATTTTGTTACAGCAGCGTGAGCTGACAAAGACACAGGACCATTGCTGAAATGTTTATTTATGTGGTTGCATTTCATCTTCCACTCTCTCACCCCTGTTCCAAATAACATCTGGGCTTTGAACTTCTTCAGAAAGTGTGCAGCATGGTTCCTGGGGGTAGAGAAGAGCCCAATAATGATGGGGCTGAATTTCCACAAGCCTGGAGGGTTGGGGCTCAGAATTAATTCAAGTTAAATAAAATGAAGAGTGTAATCTTTCGGCACAACGGCCTCATGGACTAATGCTGTGGCTAACCATTTTAATTTAGACACCAAATCCCTAGTTCTTGGCATCTTCAGCATCTACAGACCTGGGTTTGCTAAAAGTCAAGCCAGTGGGGTTCAGGAGACCATCCAACGTTCCCAATGAATGGCCCTGCAGGACTTTTACTATGTTCTGCTCTCCTGCTCTCCTTCCTGTTCCTCTTTACCCTCCTTTAAAGTGTTTGTCAGGGAACCTGCCAGGTATCCGGCCCTATCCTGACCCTATCCTGCTTGCCAGCTCCTCCACCCTTGCTTGTCTCCTGGGGGCCCTTGGAACCATCCCTCCATGAAGTTGGTCTCCTCCCAGGCAGGCAGCCAGGTCCACACGTGTGCTCTCTCCAGCTGCAGTCCCATAGCACGCACACAACCCATGATTTACGGGGTTCTGAGAGCGCTCTGCAAAAGTGTAATAAAGCAAAGGCTGCAGGTGCCGGAGCCCAGCTGGAGTTAACACTGGCACCTCGGGGTGGAGAGAGGGAAGCGGGGCCTGTCCTCTGAATGGCACATGTGGTGAGGACGCTGGTGCTGTCTGGATCACGTGCCTCCCCATCTCCTCCCCAGGGTCTGACCGTGGCCTATGCTTGGAGAAGGGCCTCCCCTGGGAGTCTGTGAGGGGTCACTTGGCCCAGGCTCGGTCGGAGTCTGTGGCATGACTGTCTGTGAGAAGTGGCCACCATCTGTGCTCCCAAAGGGGCTTTTGTGCCTCAGGTGAATTCCTCGGCTTTCTAGTCTGACAAGCAGGATCACTTTTTTTTTTTTTTTTTTTTTAACTTTAAGTGGATAAAGAGCTCAGAAGTCATGGTGCTCTGATGGGGCCCAGTCTTTTCAAATCACAAAAAAGGTAGGAAATCTGCAAGCCCCCCCCTCCCCAACCTGTGGGCCCTGCTGTGTTCAAACCAGAACTGGCTCTCCCTGACAGGCATGGAGGTGGACCTTGCTCCATATCCCTTCTTCTGGATAAATCAATCAAGGGCTGCTCACAGCCTTGGGAATAACACACATTTCTGGGGTCTACCTCAGACCTCGAGTTTGGACTGGACTGTATGAAAGTCTGAGGGGTCCTGAGGTGGAAAGAGGAGGTCACGTTAGGAGGTTCCCACCAACAGGAGACATGGAACATGGGACAGGTGCCATGGCAACGTGACCTCTGCCTGGAGGGTGTCTCAAAAGGGATCTGGCCTCAGCCCGGGATCTGTAGCATGGGGTTACCTGACAAGGTTTAAAATTTTTTTAATATTTTTTTTTTATTAAAGTATAGTTGATTTACAATGTTTCTTCAATTCCTGTTTTTCAGCAAAGTGACCCAATCATATACAGTTCGTAGGGAGGGCCCTATTGCCCATCTATACCAAATATAAGAGTTTGCATCCCAAAACCCTGAACTGCCCATCCATCCCATTCCCTCCCCCTCCCCCTAGGAACCAAGCTTTTAGAATTTTGATGTTCCAGACCAATCAATCAGTCTCTCTGGGGAGGCACAGGGCATTGGTGTTTTTCAAAGCTCTCCAGGTGACTGAACAGGCAGCCAAAGCTGAGAACCTCTGACCTAGGCTGAACTTCTTCCCAGTGTCCTGCACAGGGTGTGAAGAGCTCTCTTTTCTGAGGCAGCTGAGACTTTACACAACATCCACCTACAACCCTGACTGCTGAGCTTATACACAGGTAACAGGTGTGCTTGAATATAGGGGTGAAGGCTTTCACTTAAAATTATTATTGGAAAGAATAAGTTGCCTTGTATTTAAGTAACAACAAAACCTCTCAGAGTTCTGGGCAAATAACCTCAGTTATTTGTAGCAAGATCACCTGGGGGTAGAAAAAAAAAAGGAGGCAAAGAAATGTAACTGTCTTCTCTTGGAAGTAGGGCTTCATAACCATATATGAGGGAGGATGGTGTAGGAATTGTTTAAAGATCACTTGAAAAGTAATCGGGGGACAACACTGTAAATCAACTACACTTCAATAAAAGTTTAAAAAATGAAAAAAAGAAAAAGGAATCTGGGGAGTAGTTATACCCAGAAGGCTGGAAATCCACACCAACAGCATGAGTGAAAGAAAGGGCCCCAAGAGTCCTAATGCAGTGCAAAATCCCATGAACACAGAGCAAAATCTTGCCAATGCAAAGTCATACAAAGGCAGAGTAAGGTCACACCAGTGTGGATTAAGGTCATGCCAATGCAGAGCAATGTCACACAAACTTGGAGCCAAGGTCATGCCCATGTAGAGCAAAGTTATGCCACAGCTTATGAGGGAATAGCCAATGAAAGAAGCAATACAGATCAAAAAAGGCCGAATCTCAGTGAACTGGGATGGCAGTGCCCTGGCGCATTGTGGCAAACTGAACAGGGGGCTCCAAAAGTGGAGTGAGTGATGACGAAGACGGACACTGCAAATGTTAGGTTACGCCTTTCAAAACTGCTTATATTCAACCATTTTTGACCCTGCATACACAGCAATTTCATTAGGTTCAACTTATAATATGCTAAAGACCAAAAACAGCAATGTTTCTAAATTAAAACATACTATACAACCTTAAAAATGAATGTAGAACTACATGAATAAGTTACATATTTAAGTAGATATTTGACTAGTCCACCTACACTACTGAAGACTTTTCTTTCTTCTTCTTCTTCTTCTTCTTTTTTTTTTTTTTTCTGCTTTTTTAGGGCCACACCCATAGCATATGGAAGTTCCCAGGCTAGGGGTCGAATTGTAGTTTCAGCTACTGCTTACACCACAGCCACAGCAATGTGAGATCCAAGCTGCCTCTGTGACCTGCACAACTCACAGCAACACTGGATCCTTAACCCACTAAGTGAGGCCAAGGATCGAACCTGCATCCTCATGGATACTGGTTGGATTCGTTTCCACTGCATCATAATGGGAACCTCCATTGAAGACTTTTCTATCTAAACTGGTTGTAAAAAAATTTTTAAAAACCCTGCTCCCTGGGAAAGTATGCATGTGGGGCCTTCTTTCTGTGACTGCTGGGCACTTGGGGTAGAAAGGGCTGAATCTGCTGCTCTACAGACACCACCGGCCCTTGTCTTCCCTTCTTGACTGTGTTCACTGGCACCACCTGCTGTTGGGGACACACCAGGAGGGAGAGTGGGGGGTCCTCTTGGTCCTCCTTGGAGAAGGGGTGTATCCGGGGTGGGGCACCTGTGGGGTTTTGATTCCCCAGGAAACTCTGCCCAGGCTAACAGACCACAGGCTAAGGACTTGGGACTATGCCCATCTTGCTCCCACAACTGCCCATCCCCCCAGCACTCAGACCCTGCAGTTGGTGCAGGTGTTGTTTATGTGAACATCCAGGCAAGGGTTCAATCCTATGGGTCTCCTAAAACCAAATGCAAAATTGACACATTCTCTGTTGGGAAAGAATCAATGACCATCATACAACTCAAGAGTCTGGGATGAATCCCACCTCTGAAAGCTCTTAGTCTTGTTTAACTTGCTCTGGGGCCAGGTTGGGGCAGGGGGAGAGCATACACGACACACTCCAGCCTGTGCGGGCAGTGTGTCCATGCTGTCTGTGGGTTCACCTGTAGGATTCCAGAACAGTGCGGAACATTCCACAACTATCCTAAGGGGCTGACCTTGGCCACTGAGCTGGATGGGGCTCAGTGTTCTGCCCAGGGTCCCAGAGTTGGTGATGGGCAGGGGAGAGACAGGAGCTGTGCCATCCCAGTGGTCAAATTCCATCTTCTTGTATGAATTAGAGGTTGCACTGGATGGAGCTTCTGTGGGGGGCCAGGAATAACAAACCAAGTCATTGCTCCACTCTACCATTTCTTCATTATCTTTCCTTGCTCAGCTTACTGGGTTTTAATTTTCCAGTCTATAAAAAGATCTGTCCCATGAGATCACAGATGCTGTCTCCAGAGTTCTTCCAGAGAGACTCATGCATCTGTTTTCATGGCTTTCTAGCACCTCTGTGAGGCAGGGCTGGGCCGGGGGAGAAGCAGGGCTGACCTGAAGATTTCCGAGACCCTGGAGATTCTATCCCTCCTGGCAACTGGGGTTAGTCCTTGCTAAATTGTAGCTGGAGTCCTGGGGGCTGCGGTGTGCACAGCTCTGGGCTGAGAATGGCTTGTGGTTATATGGAGGAGCTGATGAGAATGTTGAAGGTTTGCTTGGCCAACTGGAAAGGGTCTCTGAGCCCCACAGAGGTTGCTTCAGAGCATTAGAGGAGGAGACGAGCAGCTTCCAGGGTTACACACAGAAACCATCCTATTTGTGTTCAGTACCCAGGTGTGTGTGTACCTACAGAAAAGTCTGCAGAAAAGACAATGCGCCGAAAAAATTTTACCATGCTCCCATCTGGTTTGTGGACTAGTTTTTCTCTGTGTCTTCCTAAGTAAGATAGAATTACCTAGGTAATTAGAGATAAATGTGGAGAATTCCCCAATGATCTTTTGGTGCAGCTGCCACCTTCCATGCCTGCTACATTTTCATTTGAACTGAGGTGGCGCCCAGCCTGCCCTGGCCTAAGATCTGTGAATAATCCCCACCTCCACCCCCACTCCAGGCCAGAATTTCACATGGGACTGTGCAGTGGGGGCAGGACAGGCCTATCAGAATGCTTCACCATCCCCCTCACTAGTTGCATGACCTCAGGCAAGTTATTGAAACATATTATATGAGCCCCAGCTTCTTTATCTGGGGCTTGAGGATAATAAAACCTTCCTTGCAGGATGCTTTCCACGATTAGAGACAGCTTAGGGCAGGTGCTGAGCAGGCAGTCCGGGACGGAGTGGGCCCTAGACAGACATCGATATTATTATTAACAACAGCAAGCGTAGGGCCAAGAGCAGAGAGCTGACGGGGGTGGGGGTGGGGTCCCAGGGGCCCAGGAAGTTGCCTCGAGTCCCCTGGCCAGCTCAACTCTCCCTGGGCCACCATGCTGTCACCAAGCCTCACAAGCAGGTGTGGACATCCACCTTTGCCTGGCCGCCAGCACTGATCTGGTGGCTCAGCCAGATAACATCTGGGAGCACAGTTAGAGGTGAATTTGGCCTGAACATACATGCAATACCAGAGGGGCTGGTGGGTTGCATCCTCCTGTAACCTGAGCTCGTTACATCAAGGGTAACACAGGCACAGAAGAGGAATCTCACCTCTGTTGGCCTCCCCTTCATTAAACAGTGAGGAGACTACAGCATCTCCTGATAATGCCGAATGAGCCCCAAGCATCACTGCGAAACCATTTTCCAGGCTTTTAAAATCCTAGCAAACAGATCTGGTCTTGTTTGAAGCACTCTGTCACGGTTGGATAGTTTTTTCCAAGCCCTCATGACATTAACATTTAATGTGGCTCCTGGGGACTCAGGAAACCGGGACAAAAACAGAGCAGTAATAAATCTGCCAGAAAAGCTCCCTGCCAGACGGCCTGGAGTAAGGGCAGCTCCGCACGCCCCCTCTGCAGCTGCACATCACACTCTGACCTGCCTCCCACTCTGTGGGTGGTGATGATGGTTGAGGGGTGGGGGGCAGCAGTACCTGCTGCCTGCCTGCTGGTGCTGGGCACCGGACTCAACTCGTTCCCACGAGTGGCCAACAGCTGCTGTGGCCAGGGCAGTGCTCAGAACACAGTAGGTGCAGAGTAAATGTGCACCCATGGCAGGAACAGTGTCTGCGGGGCACAGCACCGCTTGAGTGTGAGGCTGAGAGTGTCCCTGTGACTCTTCCCAGGGCCACACACCCCCGTCCACCACGGCAGGGAGGGACCTGGCCTCTGTCAGCACGTGGCGCTCCATCCTGATGACATGCTTCACCAGGGCCTGGACCCCCGCCTCATCACTTCTCCCAGCTGTACAATCACGCTATAAATGACACCAGATCCCAAAGGGATGGCTTGAGAATTAGCTAAAGGAAGTTGTAAAAATCTCGGGGAAGAGGAAAACGCGACAGGCACGTTTAATACACACACAAGCTCTGGTTCCTACTGAGTGGAGGATGGTTGGGAACTCCCTGCACAGATGCTGCAGTGAGCAGCAGACCAGGTTCAAGATGAACCTTCACTGCACACTCTGCCCACTCCATCCTCTGAGGGGCCAGCCGGCCTCAGGGAGGGGGAGGGGCAGGACGGGGCAGCACAGCAGGACGTCGAGAGTCTGGGGGGAGAATTCCCTTATAGTAACTGAGAGGCCCTGGGCTAGTGAAATGTCTAAAGTTCTGCAAAAGCATTTTTGACAGATACACCCCTCCCCTGCCCCCAGACTTGGCATGAGCCATGCAAACTTAGGAAGCTGCTGAAACCTGAAATAGTAGGTTTAAACAATAATGAAAATCCTCACAGTCTTTATTCCAGCCTTGAAACTGGAAATGCTTTCTTTCTTCTTCTTCTTCTTTTTTCTTTTCAGGGCTGCACCCACAGCATATGAAAGTTCCCAGGCTAGGGGTTGAATCAGAGACACCACAGCTTGTGGCAACCCTGGATCCCTAACCCACTGAGTGAGGCCAGGGATCGAACCTGCATCCTCATGGATCCTAGTCGGGTTCTTAACCCACTCATTGAGCGACAATGGGAACTCCTGGAAATGCTTTCTTAGAGACACACATACACACCTTCCCCCTCCAACGCATACTCCCTTTCAAGCTGTTTTTCCCTCCTATCTTTTACGTTAGCTTCAGGTTTCTCTCAGTCTCTGTGAATTTGCAGCTTAGTGACCTACAGGTTCTGGTTGGGATGTTATAGTTACGGAACCAGAAGGGCTGGTGATCCCAGGAGCTCTTAATTCTGGTTCCAGAGGCTGCCTGGAGCACAGAGGGGACTGCCTCACCACTTGACCCTGGGCAGGAGCTGTAACTCCTGCTTTGGTAACTTAGCTTTCCTGGCTCATTGGTGGTGACTGCTGGCAAGACCCTCCACCCCTGTGACAGAAGGACAGCCTAGGTGCCCAGCAAGTGCTGCAGAACTGTCTCCTGCCCCGAGCCAGGCTGTCAGCACGTGGGGGCCCCAGGTCAGGGCATGTGCTGCTTCATAGGGTCCAAACCACATTCAAGGAGTTCATCTCCTAAGACATAAATATTTTACAGCCTATACAAGAAATGCGATTCTCATAGGAGATAAGAGAGCTGCAACTACAGTGGATAAGGAGCGTGAAGACGACGATGATAAAAATGAGCACCCACTGGGCATGTCTAGCCTGAGAACCTCCATATACCGCAGGTGCGGCCCTAAAAGACAAAAACACCAAAAAACAAAACCATAAACAAAAAAAACCCCTGTGTATAAGTGGACCTGTGCAGTTCAGACCTGCGCTGTACAAGGGTCAACTGCACTTAGGTCCCTTCTAGGCAGGAGCCTCTCCTGGCAGTTTCCGGCGACCCTACTGCTCTACAACAAGTTTTTTCCTCTCAGCTGAGCAGGTGTGGGCCCAGGACTTTTCTCGACCTCCGTGACCCAGTGGCTGACTCTGTCTACCTACCCAAAGTGCTCCACACCAAGGGGGTACCTGCTCCCTCTCCCTCCTGCCCCTTCCCAGAAAGGCCCTGAGGTTTAATGACCCTCTTTTCACTGCTGCGCACACTCCTGAGACTAATACCGAATGGAAGACATGATCATCCTGTCTTCGCTCAGAGTGCTGGCTGCCTGCACCGCATGGCTTCGCACATCCCAGGAAAAGGCCCTGGGGTCCCTAGTGCCTCTTAGGTTTGCTCCTTGGTGCCCAAGTCTCTTTTAATAAGGACTCAACTTTTTATTTCACAAATATGGGAAGACAATGTGCATGCTCCCCTACAGAGATGACAGATTAATACTATAGTGCAAATGACATACAAAGCCGTTGCGAGAGCAGGTTTTTATTGCTGGGTTGGAGAGAGAGTCGGTCAAGACTTGCTCTTACAATCAGCTTATGCCTATGATGCTTAGAGCTGCACAGTTCAGCTCCTTCCTGTTTCAAATTAGAAATCTAAGCCTCTGACATTATTATGTATCCGAAGGAAAGGTAGGTTAAGTGCCAGAAAGCAGGGACCAGGCTTCTAGCCCTGCCATTTTTCTAGTTGTGTGACCTTGAAAAAAAAGCTACATCATTCTGAGCCTCAGTTTTTTCACCTGTAAAAGGGGGATAGGGTCAAATGAGAGAAAGTGAGCGAAAGTGCTTTGTAAATTTTAAAGCCCCAGGTGAACGTCAGGGCCACTGTCACTGACCCCAAGAAAAATAGCATCTCTTCCCATGATCACTCCCATTTGGGACCGCATTCATACCTGCCCAGTGGGATTCAATGTGGCCTAGTCCGTAGCACCCTGCCTGTCTGTATCTAGGCTGGGTCACTGTCCACTCTTGAACCTCCAGGGCCCAGCACAGGTTGGCCCAGAACAGGAGCTCAGGGTAATGCTGGTTAAACCACAGTGACTTGGCTGCAGGCCTACAGCAAGTGGGGGCCCCACCTGGGCTAGCTTCGCAGGGTTGAGGGAGGGGTCGATCCTCACCAAAGCCAGTGCAGGCTTCAGCAGTGTTGCTGGGCTGAAGAGCTTTCTGGAACAAGCCTCCCTCATGACACAGGGTATGCTCATTTCTAAGGCCATGGAACTCAAGCCCCCATCTCTGTGCCCGCAACACAGGACGGCCTCACAGCTGTCCTGGGAATGCGCCAACACAGCCGTGTAGGAGTGAAAAGCCCTCCCTGGCTTTTTCCCAGGGCCCTGCAGCTACAGCTACTTGCCGATGGCTCCACTGGACCTCCAAAGGCCTCGGGAAATGCTGGGGCTCAGGTGTGGGGACACAACAGGGTCTGACAGGTCTTGCAAGTCAGGCCAGCCCCCTTCCAGGGGACCTCCACTGGCACCAGGAAGTCCATGGCCACTTTGATCTTTTCGTTCGAAGGGAACATCATACTCTAAAGACGGCGAGCCAATGGCTTTCTTTACCAGCTACTATCATCTCTCTGGAATAATTTGTTTCTAATTAGAAACATCCCATCATTTCAGTGGTGATTGATGCCTCTGGTCTTGAAACTGAAACATCTCAACTTTTGATCAAAAGTCACACTATTCCATAAGGAGGTGCAATTTCCTCCTCCCCCGGTTCCAGTCACATTTCCCTCTCCTTCCCCCCACCCCAGGTTGAAAGCATGGGCCCAGCATCTAGTGGGAGAAAACAATGATTCATACAGATCTGGAAAGAGCTAATACCCCAGGAGGGCAGACAGCTGCAGGACATTTTCCAAACAGAACTGAGCAGTAATAATGCCCTTGGCAGGGTTGGGAATGTGAAGCTGGTGTTTCTCGGATGGGAGCCTGGTTAGGATTCAGCCATCTGCTGAGGTTGGGGGTGGGGGGACGGGCTCCAAATCCTCTTGGTGAGCCTGACCAAGTTTCTGGGTGCTGTTTCAGGCTTCCGCACCCAGCTAAAGGAGGGGATGGGTGCCGGCCCCTTCTCGAGAGGGGTGATTGGTCCTTCTCACTTCTGGAAGTGCAGGACAGCACCCGTGGTGTGTCCTTGGAATGGCCTATCCATCACCTTTCTAGAGACAGGCTTAATCTTTCTCAATAGCACCTTGGGATCAAGTGACGGGAGATTGCTTGGAAGACGCCAAAGCTTTCAGACCCATGGATGATCTGATGGCCCTCAGATTTCTACTTTCCTTTGGAGCAACTTTTTTTGCTGCCTTCAAAGCCTGGCCTGTGGGAGACTTGAATGCTGGTTACAGGAGGGTTACCCACAGCAATGGATTTAAAAGGGCACTGACCCCAATTGCATGACAAGGGGACAGCAAAAATAATACATCAATCAGAAAGCAAATCCAGCCTGAATTACAAGTGAAAATGTCAGGGGAAGATCCATTGCATGGAATCCACTTCCACTGTCTGGTCACCAGGTGAGGACAAGGGCCCCACAGGATCTACATCCTCCCCACCTCCTCAGAGCAGGCACAGGGATAAGCAATGAGCAGATTTCTATAACTCTACTGATGTGTGTGTGCATGTGTGTGTGCATGTGTACACGCCAGCCCTCCCAGTGATGGCAGCTGCGGAAGGGACCAGTGATGAGGCGAACAGTTGCAGTGGAGGCCTCGGTCCAGTTCTACGCAATGTGCCCCAGCCCCACCAACCCTTAGTCCCGGTATACACACACACAGGCGTCCTCAGGGTCCCTGCAGTTCCTGGCCTGGAAGAACGAGCTGGCCCCAGGTCTTTGCTCTGGCTAGACTTGCTGGGTGTGGGGAGCAGCTGGCACTAGTCTAGGCCCAGTGCTTGTCCCAAAAGCCAGATGCACATTAATTGGATGCCACTGGGTGCCAGCCCTGGACAGCTGCCCAGATCTCTACATTCCCTTGGGGTTTCCTGTTCTTATTGCCTGGGATGGCCGACCAAGCTGGCAGTGGCAAAAAGCAGGCACCGTGGCCTTCCGACACCTCATTGCCCCCAGGGCTGGGAGGTGCTATGTTCATGGCCTGGCTAGGAAGAGGAAGGCCAGCTAAACCTCTATTTTCCTGAAAACCAGGCCCGGTGGGCTGTGTGTCGGGTGGGGAGTTTGCAGGACCATGAGCCCATGACCTCGGCTGAGGAGGGGCCAAGTGCTGTACTGTGCTCCTCTGGTACTATTCATACTTGTCCTTTGATGTTCTGCTGCTCCCAGGACCAAGAAGGTCACAGCACTCAAGAAAATGAAAGTGTCCACCTGGTCCTCAAAACCAGAACATTTGGGCTGGAGAAATAGATGCAATGCCCACCTGTAGGGCTCAGAGCCACATTCTCTGCATCGGGGTTCAGAAACTTGGACTCAGCCAGAGAGGTGTGGCCCAGGTGGACAACCTCTCTGAGCTTCTAAAGACCCTGCAGGGGAGGGCTGGTGCCAGGGGGCACCTCAAAGAAGAAACGAAGCTGGGTCCCCAGACCCTGAGGTATGTATAGCCCAGGCCCAAGCTGACGCCTCCTCGCCTGTGTTTCCTGCCCAAGGACACTTGTGACCACGGGAGTCACCCTTTGGTCGGACAGCCTGCATTGAGCATGTGACTCAAAGACCCTTGTAATTCCCCAGCTATAATGACAGACTTATTCTAATCCATACCTGGATGTGTGGAGTCCAGACAATGTTACTCTGCCTGTCCAGCAGGTAAATTCAAGAGCAAAGTGGCTGGGGAGATGTGCCAACCCCTGCTGGGCCCCAGGTTGCAAAGGCCACATGAGGATGTAGGCTGTGTCGCCAGATTTCCAGGCGAAACTTTCCCATCTTTAAATGCTAGCAATGAATTCCAGACTGTTTAAGACAGTGCACAGGGCAGGCAACACCAGAGGCTCTGAGGCCACCAGTTTGCAGCCTTGGAGAGCGGATATCAAGAGAAGCAATTAGGGAGCTTCCAGTTGCTGAGATCGAAAGGAAACAAACACACTCTAGGCTCTTGCTGGGAATTTTCATCATAAAATCAGACTTAGAAATTGAACAGTGTTTAGGAAAAGGCTCTAGAAGACCTATTGGACATTTCTCATAGATGGCAATGGTACTTAACCTCAGGTATCAGTCAAGGATGTCAGGTGAATGAATAAAAGGAGAGTTGACTAGCAAAGAACTTCTACTTTCCTGTTTAACTCTCCTGCCCCCAGGTTTTGGGAGATGGCTGGTTCTCTCTCTCAGCCCAAAGGCCCTGTCTGCATCCTCCAGGCCCTCACCCAAGGGTCCTAAAGGGCTGTTTGTCTACCATCCCCACTGCATCTGCCTGTGGACAGGCTCCCACACGTTTCTGAGGCTCTCTTGATAGCTGGGGGTGGGGGTGGGGGACAGCAAGCCCAATGCAGGATGTACTCGGATCACAGACTGGCACCCAGAGCACCCGTTTCCTGCATTGGGGACATTCAGTGCCCTTCTGAAGGCACACTGTGAAGTCACTGGTAGGTGCCCGAGCTGGGAGAGAAAGTGGGATGGCTTGCAGAGACTAGGACCACCAGGTCACATTGGGGTCCACGGGAGAGCAGAATCCCTGTGTCCTGAGTCACTGTGTTGCCAGGGTGGATAGAAGCACACCACATGCACTGCACTCACCTTAGACCAGCCCCCGGTTTTCCACTCGTAGCAGCCGGAGTAGTCCTCGCAGGCCTCCTCGGCTCTTGGTCTCCTGGACGCATCGCATTTTCCTTGTGAGTTGGTGCATGTCACAGTTCGTTTCCGTGTCCCTTTCCCGCAGTTGGCAGAACACTGAAAGACACCATTTGGAAACTGAATCCAGGGCAATCTGGTTAAGCCCATCAACATCTATGACGTGCCTACCAAGTACCAAACCCAGTGCCGAGGAGGCAAGGATAAGGATGCTATGGTTCTGTCCTCTAAAAGCTCCTGAGCTTCTTGTGTCTTCTGTGCATGATCCCAGGTGGCCTCCAGGTATGTGTGCTCTGCCTGGGCCAGCCTGGGGCAAAGGCGCCACTTTGTGGTGGTGGGGGGAAGGGAAGAAGAGATGGAAAAGCAAAGCCACGGCTGACTCTCAGCGAAGGCAGCTGGTGAGCCCTGCAGTGCACTTCAATGATGGTTTTAATGTGAATGCCAAGAATAGGAACAGGGTGACATCCCCTGTGCTCTTTACTTTCTGGGAAACACAGCAAGAGATGGTATAGGGAGGGGACCCGAGTAGGGTCTGAGAGGTCCAGGTTCCCACACCCTCAGGCAGCAACATCCAAGGAAGCTATGATGAGAGACATAGGGGTGACAGGGCATCAACATGGCAGACCTGGGGAGCACGCCTGGATTGTCTCTGGGCTGGGATGGATGGTGGCTGGCTGGCAAGAGTGAGTGCTGCCCCACCTCAAAACAAAGCACGAGGAAGAGTGGACCCATGACCTTGGAAGGACATGACTGACTTGGCCAGCAAGCAGAGGTGACATGGCCTGGGAACGCAGGGAGCCTGCCCTCTCATTGGCCATGTGCCGATGTCCAAACCCCCCACGCAAGCAGAGATGGCGGGCTGAAGGCTGGATGTACAAACGCAAAGACACGAGGGCCAGGCTGCTGAGGAGACACTGAGGGGGATTTCCTCACAACCAGTGGGTCCCAGAGCTCCCACTGGGGCTGTCCATTAGCCACACAAGCAGAGCCCCCCAAACTCTAACTTCTGTTTTTATACAGGTTTACCAAAAGTATAGTGATACTTTTGGGAAGCGATAGCAGTGATTTTCTGGAGGTACCACAAACTCAACTTTTAAAAAGTTCCACTATGGGAGTTCCCCTTGTGGTGCAGTGGGTTAAGAATCTCATGCAGGAGTTCGGATCACTGCAGAGGTGCAGGTTTAATCCCTGGCCCTGGTGCAGTGGGTTAAGGGAGCCGGCATTACCACAGCTGTAGCATAGTTTGAGGCTGTGGCTTGGATTCAATCCCTGGCCCAGGAACTTCCATAGGTTTCGGGTGCAGCCATTAAAAGAAGAAAAAAAAAAAAAAGTTCCACCATGTCCACTGAAAAGATACACACAAAGGACAAATGTCATTTTTTGTTTGTTTGTTTTTTTTTGCTTTTTAGGCCATACCTGCGGCATATGGAGGTTCCCAGGCTAGGGGTCAAATCGGAGCTACAGTTGCCAGCTTATGCCACTGCCACAGCCGCAGGATCCGAGCTGCATCTGTGATCTACACCACAGCTCATGACAACACCAGATCCTTAACTCCCTGAGCAAGGCCAGGGATTGAACCCACCACCTCATGGTTCCTAGTTGGATTCATTTCTGCTGTGTCACGACGGGAACTCCAAATGTCATTCTTTATATTTATTTTTAAAAATTCTCTCAAAATGTTATCTGGCTTTATTTTTCCTATGTATTGGACCTGGCTCTCCATCTGAAGGTCCCATCCTTCTTTTTTTTTTTTTTTTTTGAGACAAACGTATAATGATTTGTTTGAGAAGAAATACAGATGCTTCAAGCCGGTTGTGTTATCACCTGAGGGGAATTGGGAGAGCACATGTACTGATCTTGGGTATAGGTCAGTCCTTGGCAAGCTTCAGCCACAAGGCCTTCCCTGAACAGGATGGCTGGGGCCCAGAGGGCGGCTGCACATACCCCTGGCTTACTGTGTTGAAGGGCCATATTTCTGACTCTCTGTGTGGCAGTGCTTTCAGACCACTCCATCAACTCCATTCTCAAATATACCTCAAAGGCTCCTCCTTGGCACCAGCACCCATACCACTGACTCCTGCAACTGGGGGCCTACTCACCTGAGTTCTTGGTGGCCTTTCTCTACTCTGTGCTCCTTGTCTCTTTCCTTGCATTTCAAACACTCAATATTTAACCTGGTTCTTGACCTAGCCCTGGCTTGGCCCTTTTTGACCAGCAGCCCATTGGCTAGAAACCTTCAGCCTTCACCAAGGGCAGTGCCGCAGGCTGGGGTCGCCTCGGAAGGGAACTTGGTGGGCGATGGTCAGCTTCTTTCTTGTCTGCTGACCCAGGGATGGGAACAGCAGTCAAGGACAGGAGAGCATCAATGCCTTTTGCTTTGTCTCAAGATTTGTTTCTCATTCTAATGAACTTGGGAAGAAGCTGGGGCGGAGGTGCTAAAATGATCACCCTGCTGGCTGAACAGAGGCAGCTCATCAATAAAAACTCTCCCACGAGAAACTGAAACCTGCTTGTTTCCAGAAGAAATGTTAGAGGGGCTTCAGCGTGTGGTGGAGTGGTAGGAATACCAGTTTTGTGAGCATCTCATGGGAGAATGATTTGATTCCAAGTGAAGTGTTTAGAAAGAAGCATTCTGCTCCAGGCTGGGCTGAGCTAAAGTTATACAGAACTATTTCAGGATTAGGATCAGGTAACACACAGACACGGGAATAGAGATACAGGAATATTTATCTAAATCCCGTTCCCATTGGCTCATATTTTCCAGAACTGTGCTCTTCAATATTCTAATGATTATTGATTATGTCAGGCTTGTTTATTTTAGTTTGGAGGCATTTTTTTTCCTGCTTAGAAAGAGTCCCATAAGTGGAAAATTCATGGTTTGGATCTGATTAATAAATTAATAAAGCTTGTTTGGATTAAGAGCCAGGTGATCAGAGCCCTAAGGCTCATGGCAAGGGAGAAAAACTGCACACCTGCCCCTCCCACGCCAACAAGTATCCCCTTCCCTGAAAGTCCACTGAATATTCAACTTATTAATCTAGGTACATGTCGAGAAAAGAAAAATCCAAAAAAAATTTAAATTCTCTCCTTTTCCTAAAATATATCAAAGGGTAGGCTGAAAACTCTTGTCTCTAAACAGGTACATGTCAAGATCTGTCTAAAAAGTAAACTCAGTTTTAGAGCAGCCAAGAGCAGACTTTTCGTTCATTAAAAATGGGCTTCATACTTCCTTATTTAAAATAATTCCAACTGTTTGGCAATAAAAAGGAACTTTAAAAATATTTTCCACACTGAAGAGCGTCTTGGATTTAGCCTTTCTGACTTTCCTAGAACATGTTTGATGGAGGACCAGGCAAGCTTGCTCTTTATTCAGCTCTTTTTTTTTTTTTTTTTTTATAGCCAAACAATCACAATCATTAATGCAAACTCAATGCAAAGCCTTCAAGGATGATATTACCAAAGATAAGATATTTCCAGGATCAGTCTTCAAAGTTAAAACTTAAGGCTTAATTGACCTCTTTCCAAAATGTTTTATGGCAGGAGATTTGTAATTCTGACTCACGCACTAAAAGCTGTAGCTCCCAACATCCGCTGCCTCTGGCAATCAACATAGACTGACAAGGGGTTGAAGGAAGCCTTTGAAACCACCTTTCCAGCCTGACCACACCCCAGTTCCAACTTGCAGCTACCTATGTTTCCACCTACCTACCTGCCTACCTGTTTCTTATCCATCCATCCATCCATCTATATTTACATGAGAATTTTTCCTAGGAAATGATATCAAACAGTACTGTGCTATATACTACCAAGAACATGTACATTGGAGTTCCCATTGCAGCTCATCAGAAACGAATCCGACTAGTATCCATGAGGATGTGGATTTGATCCCTGGCCTCACTCAGTGGGTTAGGGATCTGGCATTGCCATGAGCTGTGGTGTAGGTCGCAGACACAGCTTGAATACTGCTGTGGCTGTGGTGTAGGCTGGCAGCTGTAGCTCTGATTTGACCCCTAGCCTGGGAGCTTCCATATGCCTCAGGTGTAGTCCTAAAAAGCAAAAGCAAAAACGAAAACAAAACAAAACAAACACAAAAACACTAAAACGTGTACATTATAAAGACACATTACCCATGTTTTTCAGGCCATGTTGAGATTGCAGATGGAATTTAAGATGTGAGTGAGAATACAGCTTAGAGATGCCCTGGGGACCGGCGAGGACTGGGCTGTGTGGGGATGTGTCATGAGCGCCATGGAGGGAGAGGTACCATGGGGGAGGGCCTGTGGACAAGGCCCCAAGGCCCTGGTGGTGGATTAGGCCCTGATGGTGGGCTCAGCCCTGGTGAGAGCCCAGGCATCCACCTGTGACCACTCGATGCCACTCACCTGTGACCACTCGGACGCCTCCCAGATGGACAGACAGTCCTGGCCTTCGCAGCTCTGCACTGGCGATGGCCGTGGGACCGGGCAGTAGAGGGGCCGAGTGGCGACGTGTGTGCCGTTCTGCAGCTGGTACACGCAGGTCACTTCCCGATGCTGGATACCTTTCTCACAGGTGGCTGAGCAGGGGCTCCATGGGCCTGCCACCCACCTGCCAAGAAAGAGAAACAACAGTGAGAGAACAAAGGGCCATGGAATCATGGGCCTGCTGCAAGAGAGAGGGAGACAAACTCAGCTTTGCAACTGATAGAATTCCAGAATATCCGAGCAAAATGTCAGAATGGTCTGAGTTGAGTGATTCAATAGCCTACTCAGCACAGATATCTCCCTGCACCCCCTGCCCCTGCCTCCACCCCATCCCAATGGCAGACTGAGTTATTGTCCCTTCGTATCCCTCCTGTTGTCTTGTGATGCACGCTGCTCAATGGAGTGTGAGTGGTCATGAAGCTGGTCACATCTGGCAGAAGCTGAGTGTGAGAATGTGGCTTGTCTCTCACTCTTTCTGTTTCGTGCCCTCTGCCGTGAGAACAGTGGCAGGCAACACTCTGACAGCTGAGCTCTGTAGCAATGACCCTGGTGTATGCTAGAGATAAGGGGGGTTGTTTGGACCATGAACGAAAGCTGACTGGTGCAGCTCTCACCGAGGATACCCCAGTCCCAGCTTGAACACACCAGGACTCCCTCCTTTCCAAGGGGTGGAGGGCCCTCCTGAGTGGGGACTGTCACTCTTAAGTGACATATGGGCCCTGGGAAGACTAAGCAGTGGAGGCCATGAGTTTAAAATCAATTAAAACACTGCCTACCTGCCTAATATTTCATGGATTCCAGTTCTGTTGGGTCTTGGATGGCCTTAGGGTGTTGGAAAGAAGCTTGACAATTTGGGAACTGTGATTTTTCAGGACACAAATGGGGCTTTGAAGGCCCTTTAAGAGACTCTCTCTCCAGCTCTGGTCCCTGGATGAGTCTCAGTTAACTCAGCCTGAGTTACTCCCACTCCCAAGAGCTCACTACATGACAAAGCAGTGCTGACTGGATGGCTGGCCAGCTCTGATAATCACTCCATTCCTACCTGAGTCAAAATAGTCCTAAATCCAGAGATCCTATTGTGGCTTAGTGGGTTAAGAACCAGACTAGTATCCATGAGGATGAGGGTTTGTTCCCTGGCCTTGCTCAGTGGGTTAAGGATCTGGTGTTGCCACTCGGATATGGGGTAGCTGTGGCTGTGGCATAGGCTGGTGGCTGCAGCTCCAATTCAACCCCTAGCCTGGGAACTTCCATATGCCACAGGTTCTTTCCTAAAGAGAAACACACACACACACACACTCCTAAATCCAGCCTGAAACCAGATCTGATGAGGCCGTCCCACTGTTTAGGAATATCTGAGGTGTTTTCCTGCTGGCAGATCCTTGGAGGGGGGCTGGGTGGTGCTGGTTCCAGCCTCCCTGTGCACCCAGCCATCCCCACCCCGTGCGCTCACTGAGGGCATCCCTCGTGTCAGGCACAGTTCTTGGTTCTGGTGATGGGCCAATGAACAAGACAGACTCTGCCCCTGAGACTCACTCTTCTAATGGGGGGTAGACAGTATACTGGTAACAATATAGAGCAGAATAGAACATACCGAAATGTATGCACAGATAACATATTATATATCCTGTGTGCATAGAGAATACGCATGGTAGTGGGTGCCCTAGGGAAAAGTAAAGTGGCTCAGGGCAGACAAGAGAGGAGGTGAGGGCTGATCGCTAGTTGATCTGAGGTGGCAGGATAGCCTGACATTTGGGCAGCATATGGAGGGACATGAGGCCTGAGCCCTGTGTTCTCTGGGAGAAGATGCTCAGGACAAGGGCACGGCAGGGGCCAAGGCGCTGCTGGAGGAGTATGCTGGCAGGGCCAAGGGCAAGCAAGCATGGGAGGCAGCAGGGCAAGGTTAGGCAGGGCCTGGCTCGCTGTGTGGCTCTTGCTTGAATAAGATGCAGCCCTGGAAGATCTGGAGAGAGGAGGACCTGCCTTCCAGGGCACTTGGTTCTACACAGCTACCTGCCTATAAGGGTTAGGGGCGCTGCATGGAGAGCAGGGCTACCATGATGGTCCAGGTGGGAGGAAAGGGGGGCTTGCAGCAGCTGAGGGTGGTGGAGGGTGTCAGACTAAATGTTGAGAAGATGGAGCTACCCGGCCCCTGCCTCCATCCCCACATGGTTCCTCCTCGTCCCTCAGGGCAAGCTCAGGCCACCTTGTCTAGAACGCATTTCCAGTCCCCTTGGCAGAGCTCACCACTCTGTCCTTCATGGCCCAGGGACTAACTCCAGTGAGCTTCCTCTTATCAGATCCCTTGCTTTTTCTTCAGGGAAGGAGATACACACAGTGCTGGCCTTGGGGTATGAGGACAAGTAACACACTGCCTGCAAATTGCTGACAGAGAGCCTGGTGCACCTAAGCCACATATAACATAACTTCTTGTCATTATTCTGTATTTCCTGGTAGGATATAGAGACTTCCAGATAGTAGGACACTGCCCCTTATCACTACCTGACAATTGCCTAACCACCGCGGAGAGAATTGAACCAATTTCTATCCCTTTCTCCCTGTCCTGGTCTTTGGAGGACAGTGAATACCCTCTTGACTATGTGAAGATAGCTCCTTTGTTTCCCTTTTAAGTTTTCTCTTCTCTTGACTGAAATAATTTGCAGATTCTCAATGCCCTGTAATTCTCTAATCAGTTACTCCTATTCTTAAAATGGACTGACTTGTCCAGGACAGATTGGCCTGGATGTGTTCTGAAAGTAGCAAGAGAGAATGTGATGGTTTTTCTCTTTAAGTGGGGACTTGTTTTCATTAATGCTGTCCAACTGCACAACAAAATTTTCTTTTTTAAAAGTAACCACATTGTACCTCTTTAAGTGCCTACTCTGATTTTCTCCCTTATGAACTGACTCTTAGGCAGATCTCCTTTGTCCTGACCTTCTATAATTGCCTCTGTGAATAGAAATGTAGGTTTTAGGTTGAGATCTATTTAATGTTACTGTGCTGACCCCAACTGTGAAAAGAGCTTAGAGTCCTGCTCCTATCTTTTGTGTTTGCTATGCTTCCCAGAGCTGATACCAGGAAGTGGGACATCTATGTCATACTCATGGGACTGTCACTGTCCTGGGTGTGTGTGCCAAGGGCCAGAGGTGCCAGCATCTCCGTTCTGGGCCACACAACCAGAGCAAGTGCTCTAGGGAATGTGGGTGCTGACTCTATTCACACCGAGGTCACATTCAGGCCACCTGGGGGGACAGAAACTGCTGACAGAAGCCTGCTTCGGCAATAACTCCAGCCCCACCCCACCCTCGGAAAAATCAGGTCCATAGGGGTCAGATCTGGGAGGGACTGCCAGCCCTCCCCAGTCTTCACTCCTTTGCCTCTGGTGTGCTGTAATTTGAAGCAGGATGACAGAATGGAAAAGAACCCAGGCATCCTTCCCCCTCTTTCTGGAAGAAACCTCAGACCATCCCGCCTGAAACGTGTGATGAGCCGCTTACAGGAGGGCTCTGTGGCCCGAGTGCACACACTGAAGGCTATCAGAGCTACTTTTCAGCTGGACCTTTTTTGCTTCTGAACTTCAAGAATACCTTGGTGAGGTATAGAGAGAAAAAGTGGCCTTCCAGAAACTCTGCTTTTGGTGGCTGAAAGAAATCACTCTCCTGAAGGACCATAGCTGCAGAAGATGCATCTAGGGCAGTGGGATGATGTTATGCACTTGAACATTAGACTAAAGCCACACTGATCCCAGGTCTAGTAGTTTGGGAAGGGACTGCAGTTCTGTACAATTAATATTACCATTACAATACAAGTCTGATTTTTTTTCACTTGTGTCCTCTAAAAACTTTAGCAGAGACACTTATCAGCCAAGTTTGAGTTAGCAATTCTTCAAAGTAATAAAACCAATTCTTGATGCAGCCACCATTAACACTTCCCTAATCCAGGCCCTTCCCACTCCTCCAGGGTCAGGATGGCCTCTCCTAACCGGCACAGACACAGCTCCTTCACACATACTTCAAGTCCAATCATTCTAACCAGGTACAGCCGATGATCCCTAGTGTGGTTTTGCTTTCTGCAGTTTCAGTTACTCATAGTCAATATGGTCCAAAAACATTAAATGGAAAATTCCAGAAGCAAACAATTCATAGAACAAATGCATACTGTTCTGAACAGTGGGATGAAATCTCATACCATCCCAACTGGTCCACATTAGGACATGAACAATCCCTCTGTCCAGCATATCCATGCTGTATAGGTTACCTGCCCAATACTACAGGAAACACACGGTATATAGAAGTATCTGTAGTGTTCTGTACTCTCCTCGGTTTCAAGCATCCACTGGGGGTCTTGGAATGCATGACCCACAGATGAGGAACTACTGTATTTTGGGCAGCTCTGTCACTAACTGAGATGCTGTATTCTTTTTGTTTGTTTATTTCTGCTGTAGCAAATTACCATAAATGTAATGGCTCAAAACAATACAGATTCATTATCTTACATTTCTGGAAGTTGAAGTCTGACATGGATCTCACTAGGCTACAATCAAGGTGCTGGCAGGGCTGGTTCCTTCCGGAGACTCCAGGACAACTCTGTGTCCTTGCCTCTTCCAGCTTCTAGATGTTGCCCTGACTCCCTAGCCTCCCTCCATCTTCAAAGCCAGCAAAGTTAGGCTGAGATCTCACAAGGCATCAGGTCAGCCTTCTCTTTTGCCTCCCTCTTCTGCTTTCAAGGACCCTTGTGATTACACTGGACCCACAGATAATCCAGCATAATCTCTCCATTTGTAAGTCAGTTGGTTAGTGACCTGTATTAGTTAGTTAGAGCTGCTGCTAAAAGAACCATAAGCTGGGTGGCTTAAAACAACCGAAACCGGGAATACCCGCTGTGGCACAGCAAATTAAGTACCCAACGTTGTCTCTGTGAGGACGTGGGTTCGATCCCTGGTCTGGCTCAGTGGGTTAAGGATCTGGTGTTGTTGTGGCTGTGGTGTGGGTTGGCAGCTTTGATTTGATCCCTGGCCCAGGATCTTCCATATGCCACAAATGCGGCCATAAAAAGAAAAAAAACAATACCACAGACATTTGTCGGCTTATAGTTCTGGAGATGGTAAGAAAAAAAATCAGTGTTGACAGGGGGAGTTCCATCTGAGGGCTCTGAGGAGTCTGTTCCATGGCTCTCTCCTGGGTTCTGGTGACATCTTTTTGGGGGGACCCCCAACAACCTATTTTCATCTGCAACCTTAACTTCCCTTGGATATGTAACCTAACATTTTCATGAGTTCCAGGGATTAGGGTGTAGACACCTTTGGGGTCATTCTTTTGCCTACTACAGATCCATCAGATTAACAGTTTTGAGAAATTTTATCTTATATTCACAATTCAGTTTCTATTCAAATCTTGATTTGCCTGAGATTTAAACTAGCCTAAGATCTTAAGAAACCTGCTAAAATGTGCCAGTGTCACTAAGAAACAATAGCATCTTCAGGATCACATTCTTCCTACACAGTTATTTTATGTTGAATATAAAGTGAATCTCAAATATGAATTTGAGCAAAAAGAGTATACTGGTGGGTCATTTATTTTAAACAACTCCAAACTGTAAAAACAACAGCAACCACCGCCACCAAAAAAATGGCATGAGCTGTTGTATTCAACAGGATAAGTGTTCAAACTAATAAGTTGTCTGTCCATGGGGTTTACTGTCAACTTTATCCATCTCCAAAATCCATCAGTAGGAAGGATCTGGCATTGGTTGGGCACCTAATCTGTGCCATAAATGTTCTTTGCATTAGCTAAATTAATCAAAGTAAGAACTAGATGCCTGTATGTGATGATCTGAACATCTGTTTATAGAGACAGGCAAATTCCAAGCATAGCATCCAATAGGCTACATGTAAAATAGTACAGCATTAAAAAAAATGGGAAAGAGCTCGGAAGCTCCAGAAAGTGGAGGGTAGGTTAAAATGAGAACAGCTATTGGGATGGCTACTTTGTCCAACCTCATCTCTGTCCCCCAGACACTAAGGTATCAACTTCACACTTAGTCCTGAACCAAGATCTGAGACACTCAGCTCAGTGTCCCCCTTTCATAAAGCTCAGTCAACTGTGTGATCCTTGTGGGAAACATAGAAGCAGGCAATTTTTTTCACTATGTGATAAGTACTGTGGAGGAAATGGAGCTTGAATTGTGCCCTGAAGGTCAAAGTGAAGTTGGCCAACCAAAGAAACAGGGCCTGGTACTCTGACAGAGAGAGCCTGCCCATGAAATGTCAAGAAAATTTAGTGCACCTTGAAAAAGAATCTGACCTGAAGACTGATCCTGTTCATTGTAGCCCAGGGAGATTCAGGCAGTCTGATTTGGAAAGTGAATAGACCAAATCTCTCACTTCTCATTTGTCCTCTGCCTAGAGAAAGGTGAAAGGACAGGTCCACAATTTCTCCTGTGGGTCAGCCCTAGGTCACCAATGTGGGCACGGCAACCCTCTCATTTGTGCCCAGTCCTTTCCCATCATCATCTTTTATACCCACCAGAATTCCCAGAGGAAAGAGACTCAAAGTCCCCTGGTTTTGCTTCATGGATGGAGAAAACAACTTGGAGACCTGGTAAGCTTGGTTCAAGGCCCAACAACTACTAATTGGGTAGGTCCTCTGTGCCCCAATCCAGGGGCTTCTTTTTTGAATTTATACAATCATGCTCTGGCTAAGGAAAACCTGACCAATCTCATCAGAGTGCTCTGAGAGTTCTGAAAGGTGCCCACTTACTGGAGTCAGACAGTCTCAGTCTCAGAAGCTCACATTCAGGACACTAAGGGTAGATGGGCCTGGACTTGAATCTTTAGTGATTCACCAGCTGTGTGACCTTGGACAAGTCAGTACTCAAGCCTCAGTACCCTCCTCTGTAAAATGGTGGTTCTAGTTCCAATCTCACAGGCTTTTTGGGGATTAGTGGATGTGAATTCTGCCACATGGTCATCCCATGCCTGGCACTCTATTGGCCTGATAAATATCAGCTATTATAATTGCTATAAATATTATTCTCAATCTAGGCATCTGTTTTATTCAGAGGCAATGTTATTTCTCAAAGCCCTCTGGGATTCAAAGACAAGCTGGAGTGGAAGGACTTGAGCTCACCTCCTCTCATG
The DNA here is from genome assembly GCF_016906955.1 of Phacochoerus africanus. Classification (NCBI taxonomy): domain Eukaryota; kingdom Metazoa; phylum Chordata; class Mammalia; order Artiodactyla; family Suidae; genus Phacochoerus; species Phacochoerus africanus. The sequence continues at coordinate 140,544,951 of NC_062545.1, forward strand.
AAGACACCAAAATTAAAACTAACTGCTTAACAGCCATTGACAAAAAGACTGGAAGCTATCAAAAAAGGTGTTCTACACCCAAAGACAAAGAAGAAGCCACCACAAGAGAGTAGGAAGTGTGCTTTTGTGATATAAGCAAATCCCATACCTTCCAGGAGGGTGACACACATATTGTAAAATAATAATATTGCAAAGGCTCTCCCACAGGATTGAGAGTTTTAAGCCCCACATCAGGCGGGAGCCTGGGGGTCTGGTATTGGGAGAAGGAACCCCCAGATCACTTGGCTTTGAAAACTAGTAGAGTTTGAGTGCAGGAGCTCCACAGGACTGGGGAAAACACACTCCATTCTTTCACTCCATGAAACACACAAGGTTTCATGTGCATTGGGACCCAGAGCAAAGCAGTGACTCCATAGGAGGATGGACCAGACCTACCTGCAAGTCTTAGAGGGTCTCCTGGAGAGGTGGGGGTCAGTTGTAGCTTGCTATGGTGGCAAGGATACTGGTGGCAGAGGCCCCAGAGGATATTCATTGGTGTGAGTTCTCCTGGAGGTTGCCATTTTGGAAAGGAGATCTGGCCCCACACAACAGCCTGCAGGCTCCAGTGCTGGGATACCTTGGGCTGAACAATGAACAGGATGGGAACACAGCCCCACTCATGAGCAGATGAGCTGCCTCTAAAACATGCCTCTTCACATGGCCTTGCGCACCAGAGGGACAAGACCCAGCTATACCCATCAGTGGGCAGGCACCAGTCCCTCCCACCAGGAAGCCTGCCACAAGCTCCTAGACCAAACTCATCCACCAGGGGGCAGACAAAAGAAGCAAGAGGAGCTACAATTCTGCAGCCTGAGGAATGGAGATCACGAACACAGAAAGTTAGATAAAATGAGATGATAGAGAATATGCTCCAGGTGAAAGAACAAGACAAAACCACTGAAGAACAACTAAGTGGAGTGGAGATAGGCAATCTACCTAAAAAAATAATTCAGAGTAATGAAAGTAATGATCCAAATCTTGGGAAAAGAATGAAGGCACAAAGAGAGAAGCTATAAGAAATGTTTAACAAAGAGCTAGACAATTTAGAGAACAAGCAAACAGAGATGAAATATAATACATGGAAAGAAAAATACACTAGAAGGAATCAATAGCATAATAAGTGAGGAAGAAGAATGAATAAGTGAGCTGGAAGACAGATTGGTGGAAATCGCTGACACAGAACAGAATAAGGAAAAAAGAATGAAAAGAAATGAGGACAGTTTAAGAGACCTCTGGGACAATGTTAAATGTAACAACACTCACATCAGAGGGGTCCTGGAAAGCAAAGAAAGAGAGAAAAGGCCTGAGAAGATATTTGAATAAAGAATAGCTGAAGATTTCCCTAACATGGGAAAGGAAATAGTCACCCAAATCTAGGACAAGCAGAGAATACTATACAGGATCAACCCAAGGAGGAACACACTGAGACACATAGTAATCAAACTGACAAAATTAAAGATGAAGAAAATGTTAAAAGCAAAGAGGAAAGGGTGTTCCTGTTGTGGCTTAGTGGGTTAAAACCTGACATAGTGTCCATGAGGATGCAGGTTTGATCCCTGGCCTCACTCAGTGGGTTAAGGATCAATGTTGCTGCAAGCTGCAGTGCAGGCTGCAGATGTGGCTCAGATCTAGTGTTGCTGTGGTTGTGGTGTAGGCCTGCAGCTGCAGCTCTGATTCAGCCTCTAGCCCAGGAACATCCATATGCTAAAGGTGTGACCATAAAAAAAAAAAAAAAGACAACCCACTGAATGGGAGAAAATCTTTGCAACAAAGTGACTGACAAGGGATTAATCTCATCTCCAAAATACATAAACATCTCATGCAGCTCAATATAAAAAAAATTAAAAAATGATCTAAATAGACATTTCTCCAAAGAAGACAGACGGCCAAAAAAGCACATGAAAAAATACTCAGTATCACTAATTATTAGAGAAATGCAAATCAAAACTACAATGAAGTATCACTTCACATGGGTCAGAATACATATTATCAAAAAGTCTACAAACAATAAATACTGGAAAGGGTGCAGAGAAAAGGGAACCCTCCTACATTGTTGGTGGGAATGTAAATTGGTACAACCACTATAAAAAACAGTATGGAGGTTCCTTTCTAAACTAGATCTACCATGTGATCCAGCAATCCCACTCCTGGGCATCTATTTCAGAGAAAAGTATAATTTGAAAATACATGCATCCCTATGTTCACTGTAGCACTATCTACAATAGCCAAGACATGGAAGCAACCTAAATGTCTACTGACAGATGAATAGATAAAGAAGATGTGATATGTGATACACACACACACACACACACACACACACACACACACACACACACAAAATGGAATACTACTTAGCCATAAAAAGAACAAAATAATGTCATTTGCAGCAACATGAATGGACCTAGAGATTATCATACTGAGTGAAGTAAGTGAGACACAAAAAGACAAATACAAACATGATATTACTTACATGTGAATCCAAAATATGACACAAATGAACTTACTGGAGTTCCTGTCGTGGTGCAGCAGAAACGAATCTGACTAGGAACTATGAGGTTATGGGTTCCATCCCTGGCCTTGCTCCGTGGGTTAAGGATCTGGCGTTGCTGTGAGCTGTGGTGTAAGTCACAGACGTGACTCGGATCTGGCATTGCTGTGGTTGTGGCATAGGCTGGCAGCTGTAGCTCCGATTAGATCCCTAGCCTGGGAACCTCCATGTGCCATGGATGAGGCCCTAAAAAAAAAAAAAAAAAAAAAGACAAATGAACTTATTCACAAAACAGAAACAGATCCACAGACTTTGAAAACAAACTTAGGGTTTCCAAAGGGGAAAGGTGTGTGTGTGTATGGGGGATTATAAATAAGAGTCTGGGATTACCATGTACCTACTACTATATATAAAGATAGCTTGAAAACAAGGACCTGCTGCATAGCTCAGGGAATGCCACTCAATATTCTGTTAACCTATATGGGAAAATCATCTAAATAAGAATGGATTGTGTATATGTTTAACTGAATCACTTTGCTCTAACCTGAAATTAAGACAACATTGTAAAGTAACTACTATACTTCAGTTTAAAAAAAAGAAAGAAAGAAAAGAAAAATAAAGCCCTCTGGGAACAGGCAGTCTATGTAGACATTCAGAAGGAAAACAAATTCATCTCAATTTTATTCTCATTTTCCATACATTTGCATGATTTGGATAAGAGGAGGATGAAACCCCTTTGAGTACAGTGTCCAATAACTTGGTGTGAGTTATTTCCTTCCTCTTAGTATCTGGGCTCTCATCCACAGAGCAGGGGCCCAAGTAGTCCACACAGTCATGGGGACTTGATGTGGAGCTTATGGCAGGTAAAGGCTCCCTGGGGTTGGGGGATGCCCAAAGGAGGCCCCAACAGATGGGAGTATCTTCCCTCTCCCCAGTGCAGGGCTCTGTCTACCCGGAAGAAGGTCCAGCCAAGGGAATGCTAGCACAAGCTCTGCCTTCCTGGGGAGGACAAGGCCCTCCCCAGGGAACCCAGGCTGCAGGGCCATGTGTTCTGTAGGCCTGGACTGGGGAGACGAGGCAGAGGCTGGCTGGCCAGGAGCTGGACCAGGCCTTTTCCTCCAAACATGTGGACACATGGCAGAGTCTCACGTCCCCCAAAGTTGCTCTCATGGCTCAGGGCAGACTGGAGCCAGCAACTCTGTTATGAGAACAATCAAAACACGCCTTTAATATGTGCCATTTATAATCTTCGAAGACAAGCGCCTGCTTTTATGGAGCAAATGCCTGTGGAAGGAGCGGGGGGCAAGGTGGGGGAGCTCAGGGGGCAGGGGGAGGCACAGCCGGGACTTCACAAGCTGGGCTGTGATGCTCTCCCAGGAGACAAGGGGATGCTTTACAGTGGCACACGAAATTCCAACTCAGCATTTCTTCATTTAAAACTCGAGAGTTATGAGTTCTCATATACATTTCCCTGAAAAGTCATATTATTCATGTATTTGTTTTTTTTATAGGAGGAAATGGGAGCCTGGAGCACACGATGGGGAGTGAATACATCATCTGTGTGTGTGCATTTCTGCTTGAGGATGTTAGTCTGGCCCTGAAAATCAGGGTGGGTGTTGGGGTCAGGATCTGGGAAAGAAGGAAGGAAGAAAGGGAGGGAGGGAGGGAAAGAATGGAAGGAGGGAGGCAGGAAGTGAGGGGAGACTTCAACAATTTGCCAAAATACGGTTTAAGGGAAAATGGGTTAAGAATGATTTCTCTAGATACTGCACCAGTTCACCCTTCTGAGTGCTTCCTATGTGCCAGGTGATGTTCTCAACACTTAACATAATTCAATTTATTTGATCTCTGTAACAACGCGATGGAGAGCCATTCTACAGGTGAGGAAATCGAGGCACAGGGAGGTGAAGTGGCTTACCCAAGGCCATACATCAGTAAATGGAAGAACCATTTTAACAGCTCTACTGAGACATGCTTCATACACCATACAATTCATCCATGCAAAGAGTACGATTCAAAATACTAAGTTGTGAAACCACAACCACAATCAATTTCAGACTATTTTTGATACCTTGAAAAGAACCTGCACAATATAGCCCCCTTCCTCTCCCAGTACAGCCCCCTCTCATCCCTGCCAGCCCTAGGAAATCACTAATCTCACTTTTTGTCTCTAAGATGTGACTCTTCTGGACAGTCCACATAAACGGAGTCATATAACATGTGGTTCTTTGTGCCTGGCTTCTTTCACGGAGCATAATCTTTCCAAGGTTCATCCATGTTGTAGTATGGCTCAGTACTTCATTCCTTTTCATTATTATTATTATTATGTTTATCTATTTGCTTATTTTTGTCTTTTTGTCTTTTCTAGGGCTGCACTTGTCGCATATGGAGGTTTCCAGGCTAGGGGTCTAATCGGAGCTGTAGCCACCGGCCTACACCACAGCCACAGCAATACCAGATCCAAGCTGTGTCTGCAACCTACACCACAGCTCATGGCAATGCCAGATCCTTAACCCACTGAGCAAGGCCAGGGATTGAACCCGCAACCTCATGGTTCCAGTCGGATTCATTAACCACGGAATCATGACAGGAACTCCTATTATCATCATCATCATCATCATCATCATCATCATTGGCTGTACCCATGGGATGCGGAAGTTCCCAGGCCAGGGGTCAAACTCAAGCCACAGCAGTGACAACACTGAATCCTCAATTGTTAGGTGATTGGGGAACTCCGTTTCTTTTTATTATCAAAAAATATTCCATTGTATGGACACATCATATTTATTTATCCGTTCATCAGTTGATAGACATTTGGGTTATTTCCACATCTTGGCTATTATGAATAATGTTACAATGAACATCTGCGTATAGTTTTTGTGTGGATCTATGTTCTCATTTCTTTTGGGTATATACCAAGGAGTGGAACTGCTGGATCATATGCTAACTCTATATTCAACAATTTGAGGAATGTCAGACTGTTTCCAAAGCAGCTGCACCATTTTGCATTTCAACAGTAGTATATAAAGTTCTAAATTCTCCACACCCTCATACATTTTTTATATTATCTATCATTTTGATTATAGCCATCCCAGTGGGTGTGAAATGGTATCCCATTGTAGTTTCATTTTACTGTGGCAAAATACATACAAAATTATTTATCATTTTAACCACTTTTAACTGTATGGTTCAGTGGCATTAAGTACATTCACACTGTTATACAATCTTCACCATTATCTCCCACAATTTTCACCTTCCCAAACTGAATTCTACAATCAATTCCTATTCCCCTCTCCCTGCAGCCCCTGGCAACCATCATCCTACTCTCTGTCTATGACTTTGACTGCTCCAGGTACCTCATATAAGTGGAATCATAAAATATTTGTTCTTTTGTGTCTGGCTTATTTCACCCAGCATAATGTTTTTCCAAGCTCATCTGTGTTGTAGCATGTGTTAGAATTTCCTTCCTTTTTAAAGCTAATATTCCACTGTATATATGTAACACATTTCATTTATCCATATTCATCCAGAGAGACAGCTGTGTTACCTCCACCTTTGGACTTCTGGAAATGATGTTGCTATGAAGATGGTTGTACAAATCTCTGTTTGAAACTTTGCTGTCAGTTCTTTGGGGTATATATCCAGAAGTGAAATTGCTGGATCATATGGTAATTCTGCGTTTGATTTTTTGAGGAACCGCCATACTGTTTCCCATAGGGCTGTACAATTTGACATTCCAATCAACAAAGTAGAAGGGTTCCAATTTCACCACATCCTCAACATTTGCTCTTTTTTCATAATAACTATCCTAATGGAGGTGAAGTGGTTACCCCATTATTATTTGATTGGCATTTTCCTAATTAGTGACACTGAGCAGTTTTTCATGTGATTATTGGCTATGTGCATATCTTCTTGAGAAATGAGTGAACATGCTATTTGCCTACTCCTAATTGGGTGCTTTTTGTTATTTAGTTGTATGAGTTCTTTATATATTCTTGTATATGGCTCCTTTATCCAATATATGATTTGCAAATATTTTCTCCCATTCTTTGGGTTTTCTTTTCACTTTGCGACAGTGTCCTTAGATGCACAAATTTTAAAAATTTTAATGAAGTCCAATTTATCTGTTTTTCCTTTTGTTGCCTGTGTTTTTTGTGAAATCATTACCAAATTCAGTATCATGAAGGTTCCCCGCCCCCGCCACGTGTCTTCTAAGAGTTTTAGTTTTAACTTTTACATTTAGGTCTTTGATCCATTTTGAACTAATTTTTGTATAAGGTGGAAGGTAAGGCTCTAACTTCATTCTTTTGTATTTCGATAGCTAGTTTTCCCAACATCATTTGTTGAGTTTCATTGTGGTTGAGTTTCATCACCAGCTCCCTGATGGCTGGTGATGTTGACGATGGTCTTCTTATGTGCTTAATGACCATCTTCATTTGAGAAATGTGATATTCAGGTGATTTGCCCATTTTTAAACTGGATTATTTCTGTTTTTACTGCATTCTAAGAATTCTTAACATATTCTAGATATAATTACCTTATCAGATATATGATTTATGAATATTTTTTTCTCTGGATTATCTTTTCATTTTCATGATGACTATGAGGCACAAATTTTAAATTTTGACAATGTATAGTTTTTTTCTTTTGCGGCTTGTGCTTTTACTTTCACATCTAAGGAATAATTTATTTAATCTATTCAGGAAGATTTATGCCTATAAAAGAATTTTATAGCTTTAGTGCTTAAACTTAGGTCTTTGATCCATTTTGAGTTAATTTTTGTCTATGGTATTAGCTAGGGATCCTATTTTTTTTTTTTTTTTGCATATGGACAACCAGAGTCTTAGCATCATTAATAAAAAGATTATTCTTTTTCCACTGAATTTTTTGGGGGCCTTGTTGAAAATTAACTGACAGTAAGTGTGATAATTTATTTCTGAACACTCAGTTATATTAGATTATTCTATATTTCTCTTTATGACATTACTACATTGTCTTGATTACCATAGCTTTATAGTAATTTTCTGAAACTGAGAAACATAAGTCCTCTGACTTATTTTTATTTTTAAAAAATTGTTCATATTTTCAAAAATTGTTTTGACAATTCAGGACCCTTTGCAATTCCACACAAATTTTAGGATCAGCTACGACCATTTGTACAATAAAGACATCTGGAATTTTGATAGGGATTATGTTTGTAAATCAATTTGTAGAGTATTGCCATCTTAATAATATTAAGTCTTTCAATCCATGAACAGGGGATGCACTCAGATATTCACTTGCTTCTTTCAATAATGTTTTGTCATTTTCAGTGTATACATCTCCTACTTCTTTTGTTAATTTATTCCTAAACATTTTATTGGTTTTTAATTTTTTTTAATTGTAGTTGATTTACAATGTCGTGCCAATTTCTGCTGTACAGCAGTGATTAAGTCATACATATGTATACATTTTTTTCTCATACTGTCTTCAAGAGACTAGATATAGTTCCCTGTGCTGTACAGTAGGAATCCATTGCTTATCCGTTCTAAATGTAATAGTTTGCATCTACTAACCCCAAACTCCCAGTCCATTCCACTCTCTCCCTTGCCAACAGTTCTCTATGTCTGTGAGTCTGCTTCTGTTGCATTTTATTGTTTTTGATGCTACTATAAATGGACCTGTTTTCTTAATTTTCTTTGCAAGGGTACAGAAATATAATTGATTCTTGTATATCAATCTTACATCCTGTAACCTTGCTCAATTCATGTTAAAAATAACAAGCCCAAAATTGAGTCATTTGCCCCCAATGACAGCAAATCAAGACTTAATTGCATTTTCAATCCCTCCCAGAAATGTGGCCTTTAGAGCAGTCAGTCTGGGTTTCGTAACAACACTAGTGAGATAATCTGCATGATAAAGCCCTTCCCTTCCCCCAAAAAATAATGGCTTAGACTGAACCAATCTTTTCTTTTGTTAGTACCTTCTTGCACCACCCACCTTCTGCCTATAAAAATCATCTATTTTGCACACCCCCCCTTGGAGTCCTCTCTAGCTGCTGATGAGATGCTGCCTGATTTATGAATTGTTGAATAAAGCCAATTGGATATTTAAATTTACTCAGCTGAACTTTGTTTTTCAGCACAGATATTAGTTCTAATAGCTTTTCACTGGATTCTTTAGGGCTTTTAATATGAAACTATCATGTCATCTACAAATAAATATAGTTTTATTTCTTTTCTAATCTAGATGTCTTTTACTTCAGTATCTTGCCTAATTGCCCTGGTTAGAAACACCAGTACATTACTGAATATAAATGGTGAAAACAGACATTTTTGTCTTATACCTTTCTTAGGAGAAAAGTATTCAGTCTTTCACCATTAAGTATGATGGTAGCTGTGGGTCTTTTTCAGATAGATGCCCTTCATGAGGTTGAGGAAATTCTCTTCTACCCCTACTTTGTTGAGTGTTTTGACCATGAAAGAGTATAGAATTTTGTCCGGTTCTGTGTGTGTGTGTGTGTGTGTGTGTGTGTGTGAGCACACATGCACCTGCATGTTGTTGAGATGACAGTGTGCTTTTGCCTTTTTATTCTACTGACCTGGTATATTACATTAATGGATTTTTAGATGATAAATGGACCTTTCATCCCCAGCATAAGTTTCCACTTGCTCATGATGTATAACTCTTTTAATATTGCTGGATTCAATTTACTAATATTTTGTTGAGGATTTCTGTGTCTATATTCATAAAGAAATACTGGTATGTAGTTTTCTTTTATTATGACATCTTTGTCTGGTTTTCTTATTGGATAAAAATGGCCTCACAGAATGAGTTGCGAAGTGCCTCCTCTTCTATTTTTGGAAGAGATTGTGAAAAACTGATATTAATTCTTCCTTAGATGTTTGGTAAAATGCACCAGTAGAGCCATTTGATCCTGTGCTTTTTTTTTTTTTTGGAAAGTTTTTGATTACTAATTCAATCTCTTTATTTGTTATAGGTCTGTTCAGATTATTGATTTTTTCCTTGAGTCAGTTACAGTAGTCTATATTTCTAGGAATTTTATTTGTTTCATGTAATTAATACAACTTTTTTGTTGTTCCAGAATTATTTATGTTTTTTCAAAATAGTAACACCAAATCTCCAGATAATAATGGGAAGAAGTGAAGGCCACTCAAGGGGTGACACAGGCTAAGGTCATTATGTTGTTTAGGAAGAGGCTAGTCATTCTAAGTACTTTGGACTTTTACTGAGACCCTTATAGTTAAGGTAGATGGGTCACATTTAAGAGTAACCATCAGAAGTTCCCGTCGTGGCGCAGTGGTTAACAAATCCGACTAGGAACCATGAGGTTGCGGGTTCGGTCCCTGCGCTTGCTCAGTGGGTTAAGGATCCGGCGTTGCCGTGAGCTGTGGTGTAGGTTGCAGACACGGCTCGGATCCTGCGTTGCTGTAGCTCTGGCGTAGGCCGGTGGCTCCAGCTCTGATTGGACCCCTAGCTTGGGAACCTCCATATGCCGAGGGAGCGGCCCAAGAAATGGCAACAACAACAACAACAACAAAAAGAAAAAGACAAAAAGACAAAAAAAAAAGAGTAACCATCAAAAGAACAGAAAATAATTCACAGCTTCCAAAAATAGAAAAGAAAATAAGAAATGTTAATTGCTACTTTGGAATATGTTGTAATTTCTAATATCATTTCCTCTTTAACCCATGAGTTATATGTAAGTATATTTTTAGTTTCCATAAATACAGAGAAAGGTGAGTTACTACCTTTTTAATGCTTATTTCTAATGTAATTTTCTTTTTTTTTTTGCCTTTTCTAGGGCCGCTCCTGTGGCATATGGAGGTTCCCAGGCTAGGGGTCTAATTGGAGCCATAGCCGCCGGCTTACACCAGAGCCACAGCAACGTGGGATCTGAGCCACGTCTGCGATCTACACCACAGCTCACGGCAACGCCAGATCCTTAACCCACTGAGCAAGGCCAGGGATAGAACCCGCAACCTCATGGTTCCTGGTCGGATTTGTTAACCACTGAGCCATGATGGGAACTCCTCTAATGTAATTTTCTTGGGGTCAGAAAGCATGGTGTGTTATCTTATCTTGGTTACCATAAATACTGCCTTAATCAGTGGGAAAGGAGTGAACTAGCCATTACATAATGCAGAAGCAACAGGTTATCATACAGGAGAAATTAATTCATTGTCAACTCACACTATATAGAAAGAGACATTCTGGGTGGGTTAAAGTCTTATATATAAGAAAAGCCAAACCTTAAAGTTCTGGAAGAACACACAGGAAAATATATTTATGGTGTCAAGGTCAGGAAAGAATTGTCAAACGAGACAAAAGAAGCACAATGCATCAATTAAATTTAACTAATTTAACTCAATTAAAGATAAAAGCTTCTACTCAAAGACACTATGGGTGAAAAGAGATGCCTCAGATGAGGGAAAATATTTATAATCCAAAATGTACAAAGAAGTCTCATAAATCAATGAGCAAAAAATAAGTAGCCCAACAGGATAATAGGCAAAGAACAGGAGGATAAATCACAGAAGAAATATAAATATCCTCCTAACATATGAAAACACTCAATCTCACTGCAACACAGGGGAATTAAAAATATCAAACAACGAGGCACTATTTCCTGCCCACCAGATGGCAACACTGAAAAGTTTGACTAAACCAACTTAGCTCATAACAGGAGCAATAGAAACCCTTACAGTGCTTGGGGGCATGGAAACGCCAGCGCAGCCTTTGGGGGAAAGCTCAAGGTGTGCAGACCCTGTGACTGTGCAATTACACTGCTAGGGACACAAGGTCTTGCACATGTGCAAACACCCCAAATGTCCATCAATGGCAAATGACTACCTACATACATAAGATGAAATCACAGAGAGCAAAGAAAATGGAGAGAACAGAGCAGTGGCAAAGTGGCTCGATCCCAAAGGCAAGATGAATATACATATGCTAAGAGCCTGCTTAAATTAAAAACATCTCAATGGTGGATATAAACACATAGGTTTATATATCTGAAAATTAGGGGGTAGGACCATACACACTAATGCAGGAGGGGAGAACAGAAGCACTGGGAGGGGTCAAGGAGGATGTTTAATGTATCTGTAATATATCTGTCCTCAAATGATGTGAAGTAAACATGACAATCATGAAAATGTCTTAAAATTGGGAGGGGCAGACAGGTGTTTATTAGTGAATCTCAGTACGTCTCTGTATAAATGAACATTTTTATAAGAAAAATGCTTATATAAACCAGAGCCAGGTTAGTATGTACTAACTGACCTTGACTGCTGGGAGGGGTGGCGACTGTGGTCAACTGAGGGTGAAGGCGGGGCCTGTCCCAGGGGGTCACTGTTGCCATGTGGGTCAAGTATTGCCCAGCTTTCCTTTTTAAAAATAAAGTTGAAAATTCAGAGTCTTATTGCAACCTCCTGATTTTAAAACGTTGGAAGTGAACTCTAAAACCTTAAGACGCCTGTGCGGGCCAAGCTGTGTCTGCTATGGAATTCAGCTCCGTGGCCTCTGGTCTAGGACTTCCCATTTTAACTTTCCAAGGAGGCAGCGGTGGCAGTTGTGAACCTAAACCCAGGTGGCTGGATGTGTGTTTTTCTCTAGCTCTGACCTGAAGAATCACGCCACATCATTTGCTTGCCACATGGGTCCTACATCAACACTCTGTTCCCACGTTCCTGTTACACACACGTGCTAATCTGTCTTTTGCGTGGCTTAGTAGGTTAGTCTGAAGAAGATTAGTGAAAAAAGACTCCCGCAGATTCATGATGTGATGTGGTTTTCCCAAGATAGCAGTCTGAGTGGTACCAGTTCGAAACTAACACCAAAGTCCCTGGACCAAGTGTGCTGCAGAAACACCCAGAGGCCTGATTAACACCAGCAGGAGTCCCTGCCCAGCGGCCCCCGCTGTCCAGCCCCACGGAGTGATTCAACGTGAAAACATGCAAGCAGACCTCCCGGACATTCCGCCCCTGCCGCTGCTGCCTCACTCTGGCTATGAAAACGCTCAGAATTTCACAAGACTCTCTGAAAATGTTCCTAAGGGGAGTTCTCCAGAGTTGGAGTGAGCCAGCCCTGAGTCTTCTGGAAGGGGTACAGAGGGGAAGGCATTGTGTTCAGAGGGGCAGAGGCAGGGCTCCAACGCGACCAGCCTGAAAGGCTGGCTGCCTCTGGGCTCCAAGCTCGCCCTGCAAGGGTTCTGGCTCGCAGCTTTACGAGCAAGGGAATTTACAGCTCTGCCCGCTTCCCCACCCACGACTACCTTTAATTGCAAGCCTCACATTTGCTCCCTGCACCCCTCTTGCCAAAGGCACTTCCCGACTCCCTCAGAGCAGACGGGCGCCAGCCGGGCCTCCAGACGACAACCGACAACCTCCATGGTGACTCCTTGTCAGTCTATTTCAACCCCAGTGCCTCATATTATGCTGCTGCGTGAGAAAAGGTGAGCCTGCTGGTATAGCTTATAAAGGGTCTCGGCTACATTGATGCTGAGAAGAAATTTTCCAGGGGGGATGGACAACCAGGGCAGAGCCAGAGCCACATGACACCAAATCTGGCTCGGTGGCTGGCATCTTCCTCCTGCCCTAACTAAAACAATGAGGGGTCTTTGATGAGCATTCTGTGTTATAACAATCCTTAGTATAGATGATGCTTTGGCCCTTTTGACACTGGCAGCCCCTCCACCTGATCTCTGCCAGTTCTCCCTGACATTTCACATGCTGGGAGTTCCTGTCACCTATCTTCTGCTTCTCTGGGGCTTCCACTCCCATCATTCTCCCCTTGCTCAGACTTGGGCTCCTTTGCCCCCGATTTGCCCTTTCTTTTCTTTCCTTCTTCCAGAGCTTACTTATGCCATGATTTCCTCAGGTACCTTGATGCAGAGACCTCCCAACCCTGCTCCACCTTGGGTACTCACACTTGTGTGACTGACAGCCTAGAGGACAGCAGGGGTCCCCCCACATCTCTGGTTCTGGAGGAAATGGTCCAGAACCATTCCTTTTTTTCCCTGCTGCCAAAGACCGGCATCCCTCCTTTTCCACACAGGGCAAGAGGGCAACTTAGACCGCTCCCTGAGCCATGTACAAGCAGCTTCTAAGTGTCACTGTGTTGCCCCCATAAGGGATTGTAAATTTGCCTCCTTTTCCCATTTCCATGGCCACCCTTGTCTGGGGTGTTCTAACAGTCTCCTAACTGGCCTCCCTACCATGTGATCTGCTTTCCCTTCCAAGTAATGTGTGCATCTCTGCCATGGCTTCAGTCATGCGACTTCCTCACTCCCAGACCTTCAATGGCTCCCTATTGCTGACTGTCTTTCACAGCCTGGGACTGGCACTCAATCTAGTCTGAGAACTTAGTCACTCCTTCAGCCCATGCTCCTCCCTCATTCCACCAAGGACTGAAGATGTATTTGGGAACATATTCAAGCAACCAAAAATCAGACTCTGGATTAAGGAAAATAAGCATTAGAATAAGTTAAGCTAGAAGAACCAGCCATAACCCCTTGGCTTTGGTTGGCTCCATGTACACCTCCCTCCCTGGATTGTTTGATGGTCCCTTCTCTGTCAGCCAGTCTCAAGTGCCTGCCCCTCCAGGAGTCCCTCCAGAGGTCTTGGACGTGCCTTCTGCTGCCCCTGGCACTTCTAAGGTTCCCAAACAGTCCAAAGGATACTGTTTTCCCCCAGAATATCCTCAGCTTGCCACGGCTAGGAGCCTCCTAGGAGGCAAGGGGCTCGGTTCTCATTCTGGTTTTGATGACCTTGGCTGCTAAACTTCCCAAACATGAGTTTTTCCGTCTGTGAAATGGGGTGAATAGCTTCTATTCATTTCTCACATGCATATGCCAGCGATCAGTCATATATGGTCAACCTGCTATCACATCCCCTTCTGGATGGACTCAGGTCTTGGCAAGCACATCATGGAACAGCCCAGGGTCAACCTCCATCCTCCCCTACACTGACTTAGCTATATCTTGCCCAGTCATGCCCACCTCCTCCACAGGCGTGGATCTCACCAAGGCAGCATGTTCTGAGTACACCCTAAACCTTGGCTGCGGGATGTGGGAGAGACACTGTGTATTGACGCTGCTGGCTAATAAAACAACCAGCAGTTTCCTATAAAAAGTTACAGTGGGATAAATCCACAATAAAATATCCATGCCCTTTATTTCACTTCACAGAAAGATTCAAACATCCCAACCAAATGGAGTCATAGCAGATGCTGGGCAGATGTTCTTCAGGCAAGCGAACGAGAGACAATAATTAGTCTCAATTAACTTCTCAATAAATTATGTAACGGATTCCTTGAGCCACTCAGCCCTGAGTGGCTTGCTGGGCCAGAGTCAGTGAACCTGATCCAAAACTATTTAGAAACGTTGAATCACTTTGGATAATTCATGTTCCGAGTAGATTACAGAAAGTCTTGGCATGAGAGGAAATAATGAATACCATAACCACTTTCAATTGAAAATAATAATTTGTTAATAATTTTAATAGCTAATGAGCTATAGAAATTATGTCCTCGAGCTTGCCCAGCAGAAAGGAAAGAGGTTCATTTTACTTCTAGCTTTATTAAGTTGATGGCATGAAATCACCCTGTGCGCTTTGGAGATTTTTATTCGTCAAGTACGGTGTCAGAATGATCTATTTTCACTAGAACACTGCTGCTTCTCCCTGATTTGTAAAAACAGGTTCCTAAGTATCTGTTCAGCAAAAGTGTTTCTGTTTAAATGAGCTTTAAGGATTTCCCATCCACAGGGGCACACAAGAGACTAGCCCCGCTAACTCCGCCATCGAGAACTGGAAAGAAGAGACTTCTACATCAAGTCTTACTGGATCGGGTTGTGTGACATGGTCTCTCTCCTCCTCCACGTGTTGCATGTTGCCAGTTTTTACTTTTAGGTGAACAAGAGAAAATTTCATTTAGAAAAGTGTAGGCAATGGTGAAATACTTGGGGTCACTCAAGTCCAGTGTCCCCTCCTTTCAACCTCAAAGGCCTGGTCAGGTTTTGCTGTGGATGACCCTTGTCCAAGTACTTGCTCTATCCCTGGCTCTCTGAAGGCTTCTAGCACGGAGCGTGTGTTTGTTAAGGACCCAACAAGTATTTCCATGACTGTCAAAGAAGACAACTGAGAAGTGATCTGAAGCTTCCTAAAATGATCTTTGTGCTGGTCTCCAGGGACTCTCTGTCTACACTTTCACTCATTTTAGAAATCTTAGAGTCTTATTTTCTGTCTACTTAGTAGAAATGATAAATATAATTTATGCATGTTGTAGAAACTCTGGAAGGTACATGAAAAATATATAGTTAAGAGAACCAAAGAACATACACAATCCTAATCTTTTCCTGAACATATTTTCTTTAATGATGTCATACTATAAACAAATCATTTTATATTTTGCTTATTGCACTCTTGATAGCAGATAGTGATCAAAGATCTTTTTTCAAGAGTGACTTATAGTGCTTGTATAACCTTCCACTATATAGATAGGGCCAAATGACTTAACTAGTTCATACTTGTTGGATATGGGGGTAGTTGCCAATTTTGTCCATATTTGGGATGATTTCCAAGTAGTAGAAATGGAAGCCCTGGATCCAAGGTAATGAGTCACGCAGACAGAAGACGTGCAGGGACTGCTCAGATCTGTGCATGATGAGGAGCTCATGACACTATGAGCCGGATGCCTGTCCCACCTGCTTGTCCTCTAGGTGATGACACTGAAAGTATGGAAAGGCACTGGGGCAAGAAGGTCTCTGAAATCCTCCCAGGTCTCTCCTTATTCTTTTTTTTTTTTTTTTTTTTACCCACATACACAGTCCTTAGGCTGTTCCTCATGAGGCAGCAGTATCCAGGCCAGTCACCCTTGACCTCCCAACTCTTGCTTTGGACTTACCTAGCAAGTCAGTGTTTCATTGGCATGTGGCCTTAATGAATACACTCTCCAGTTATAACCCAATCAGCTTTGAGTCAATAAGCAAAAAGAACATCCTGATTGGACCTTTCTACATGCCAGCTTTTACATGCTTTCACTTGATTCCCAGTGAGATGAGGAAAGGGAGGCTCCTGTGAAGGGTCACACAGCCAGTGAGAAGTGAGGGGGGCTCTCCCTCACACGGCACCTACCCCTGCTGTGAGGCAGCACAGCCACTGCTTCCTGGTACCTCACCACATCCACACAAGTCTTGGCTGGGCATTTGTCCTGTGCCCCCACCACAAACTCTCCCTATATGGCTGGAGCTGTCTTGCTTCCCTAATCATTCTTTCCCACCTGAGGGAAACTCCAAAAGGCAGAAAAGAGTCTCTTCAGCTTAGGTTACCCTCAACTGGACACAGGAGGTTCTCAGTTAAATCTGTTACATGCATGAGTGCAGGAACAGCTTTAAGTGCTCAGACTGAGTTTAATGACTGGACACCCCAGGCCTCCTCACTTTTGAATTTCTGCCAAGTTTGGGTGCTATATCCTGTACATCTTTTTTTTCCAGGTAAAGGTGACTTTTGCACTTTTGAAAAATTTTTGTTAATTTCCACCTTTATTACTTTGTGATCATAGGGTATTGCTTGTTTTATTTCTACTTTATGGAACCTACTGATGTTTTCTTTTTGCATGTGAGAAAAAGGTGTATTCTCTATTATCAAGGTGTAATGTTTAATATATATGACTTATCTTGATGCTGTTGTTTAGGTATTTTATAACCTTCCTTATTTTTATTTATTTGCCACTTGATCTACCTTATATTGAGAGTTATGTGTTAATGTCCCTTATACCCAATAAATTTATCTATATTTCTTTGCCTCTCCAGTGGTCTAGGCTTTGCACAGGTAGTTGCTATGTTATTTGGCACCTATATATTAATTACTGTTATATTTTCATGGTTAAACAGTCCATCTTTGCTTTAGTCTTAACTCTATAATTAAACATATTAAAATATTCCCTATCAGTCCTTTATTTATTTTTATTTATTTATTTTTTTTTAGGGCTACACTCACAGCATATGGAGGTTCCCAGGCTAGGGGTCTAATTGGAGCTATGGCTGCTGGTCTATGCCACAGCCACAGCTACAGCAATGCCAGATCCAAGACACGTCTGTGACCTACACCACAGTTTACGGCAACGCCAGATCCTTAACCCACTGAGTGAGGCCAGGAATCGAACCCACAACCTCATGGTTCCTAGTCAGATTTGTTTCTGCTGTGCTATGATGGGAACTCAGCCCATCAGTCCTTTAATCAAACTGTCTTCAGTCATTTCTTGGTTAGATGAAGAGTGTATGCTATCACACAGGAGTTGTCAAACTATGGCCTAAGGTCTAAATCCCTTCTGACACTTGTTTTTGCAAATAAAATTGTGTTGGAACACAGCCCTGTTCATTTGTTTATACATTGTCTATGGCTGCTTGTGTGCTATAATGATAGAGTTGAGTAGTTATGACAGAGATCACATGGCTTACAGAGCTAAAATGTTTAATATCTTTACTTTATAGAAAAAGTTCACTAAGTTCTGGTCTAGAAGATTCCTTAAGAAGGGTTCATGGCTATAGTATCCAAGCTTCCAAGCTCCTGCATATTTAAAACTGTGTTTTGTTTTGTTTTTTTTTCCTGTATTTTTAGGGCTGCACCTGAGGCATATGGAAGTTCCCAGGTTGGGGGTTGAATCAGAGCTACTGCTTTAGTCTACACCACACCCATAGCAACTCAGGATCTGAGACCCATCTGTGACTTACACCTCAGCTCATGGCAAAATGCCAGATCCTTTAACCCACTAAGCAAGGCCAGGGACGGAACCTGCATCCTCATGGATACTAGTCAGGTTTGTTACCGCTAAGCTACGATGGGAACTCCTAAAACTGTTTTTTTAAAGCCTTGATACCTGAAGGATATAAAACACCCAGCACATATTCTCCTTCCTGGTCTGCTCTCCTGTATGACATAACTCACACCCTTACAATCACTGAGAATTGGCAGTCTGGGTGTCACTCAATGGAACCACAGGAGTGAGTGAGGGATGGAAGTGAGAGGGAGCACAGCGGGTGCCCTGATTCTAGGAAGATCCCTACCACTTAACAGCCCCAAACTTCTGTGGAGCTTCCTGATCTCACGGCAATTTCTGCTACAGAGCCCTGACCCGAAGAGTCCCGTGACAGAATTCTGCAGGCAGCACTGCAAACAGACCCACCAGGACTTCTTGGACACAGATGAAGGAGACCTGGATCTAGCTGCAGCACCATGGTGATGGGCCATCAGCCTTCCTGTCTTCCTGCTTCATCTATAGCATATCCCGGGGACTTGTTAAGTGCTCTGCTAACCTGACCCACTACCCCGGTAACACTGTCTGATCAGCACTGAACGTTCTCATTAAACTGTTCCTCATTTAGGAGGCCTTTTCTAAAATGCACACAAACCATCTGTCTAAATCACAGATTTCTCCTCCAGTTGTGCAAGGGTAGACAACAGGCAGAGGCTGCATTCCTGACTTGTCTATTTGGGAAAGTGAAACCCACCCTCAGATTTCTGGCTCTTTTCTCATCAGCTATGATTTCACGGAACCAATTGGAGTGCTATTGTTACCTTGGAGGTAACATCTGTAGAGTCCTGTAGCATCCTATATTGGATTTCCTCCTGGAATGGAGCTTTGGACCCTTCTGAAAAATCATGATGATGACAGTGATCATAAAAATGACATATTTAGCACTGACTGTGAGCCAGGGATTGTCCCAAGCAATTTATTTCTATTAGCTCATATAATTCTCATGACGGTCTTATGAGGTGGGTGCTATCTGTGTCCCCTATTTTACAAAGGCCGAGTGGCTTGGCTGAGGTCCCCCAGTAGCAAATGTGAAGCTGAGATGGGAAACCAGTGCTGAGCCCTCATTCTTGAACTTGGACACATAATGCTTCCTGGAGCTCAGGCTCCACCTTCTCCATAGCATTCCTGCCTGCCATGCTCTTGAGCTTTCTTTTACCTGCCCCAGATTTAATTCTGTCCTCTTTGTTGAAAAGCAGCAGTGGGTTGGAGCAGCATTTTGGCCTTATTTTGGGCTTATCTTCCCTGTTTTTCCTACTTTGAAGGTTAATTAATTAATTAATTAATTTTTTAAAAATGTTAATTTCCCCAATATAATTTTTTTCTACTGTACAGCATGGTGACCCAGTTACACATACATGTACACATTCTATTGTCTCACATTATCATGTTCCATCATAAGTGACTAGACATAGTTCCCAGTGCTACACAGCAGGGTCTCATTGCTAATCCATTCCAAGGGCAATAGTTTGCATCCACTAACCCCAAGCTCCCAATCCACCCACTCTCTCCCCTCCCCCTTGGCAACCACAAGTCTATTCTCCAAGTCCATGATTTTCTTTTTTGTGGAAAGGTTCATTTGTGCCCTATATCGGATTTCAAATATAAGTGATATCATATGGTATTTGTCTTTCTTTTTCTGACTTAACTTCACTCAGTATGAGAGTCTCTAGTTCCATCCATGTTGCTGCGAATGGCATTACATCGTTCTTTTTAATGACTGAGTAGCATTCCATTGTGTATATATACCACATCTTCCTTATCCAATCGTCTGTTGATGGACATTTGGCTTGTTTCCATGTCTTGACTATTGTGAATAGAATATGCAATGAACATGTGGGTGCATGTGTCTTTTTTAAGGAAAGTTTTGTCCGGATATATGCCCAACAGTGGTCATATGGTAGTTCTATGTATAGTTTTCTAAGGTACCTCCATACTGTTCTCCATAGTGGTTGTACAAACTTACATTCCCACCAACAGTGCAGGAGGGTTCCCTTTTCTCCACACCCCCTCCAGCACTTGTTATTTGTGGACTTATTAATGATGGCCATTCTGACTGGTGTGAGGTGATATCTCATGGTAGTTTTGATTTGCATTCCTCTAATATTCAGTCATGTTGAGCATTGTTTCATGTGCTTGTTGGCCATCTGTATATCTTCTTTGGAGATTTGTCTATTCAGGTCTTTTGCCCATTCTTCCATTGGGTTGTTGGATTTTTTGCTGTTGAGTTGTATAAGTTGCTTGTATATTCTAGAGATTAAGCCCTTGTCAGTTGCATCATTTGAAACTATTTTCTCCCATTCTGTAAGTTGTCTTTTTGGTTTCCTTTGCTGTGCAAAAGCTTGTCCGTTTGATTAGGTCTCATTCATTTATTTTTGCTCTTATTTTTGCTGCTTTGGGAGACTGACCTGAGAAAATATTCATAAGGCTGATGTCAGAGAATGTTTTGCCTATGTTCTCTTCCAGGAATTTGATGGTGTCTTGTCTTATATTTAAGTCTTTCAGCCATTTTGAGTGTATTTTTGTGCATGGTGTGAGTGTGTGTTCTAGTTTCGTTGCTTTGCATGCAGCTGTCCAGGTTTCCCAGCAATTCTTACTGAAAAGACTACCATTTTCCCATTTTATGTTCTTGCCTCCTTTGTCAAAGATTAATTGACCATAGGCGTCTGGGTTTGTTTCTGGGTTCTCTATTCTGTTCCATTGGTCTGTCTGTCTGTTTTGGTACTGGTACCACACGGTCTTGATGACTGTGGCCTTGTAATATTGCTTGAGGTCTTGGAGAGTTATGCCTCCTGCTTGGTTTTTGTTCCTCAGGATTGCTTTGGCAATTCTGGGTCTTTTGTGGCTCCATATAAATGTTTGGATTGTTTGTTCTAGTTCTGTGAAAAATGTCCTGGGTAACTGGGTAGGGATTGCATTGAATCTGTAGATCGCTTTGGGTAGTGTGGCCGTTTTTACAGTATTAATTTTTCCAACCCAGGAGCATGGACTGTCTTTCCAATTCCTTATATCTTCTTTAATTTCCTTGATTAATATTTTATAGTTCTCAGCATATAAGTCCTTTACCTCCTTGGCCAGGTATATTCCCAGGTATTTGATTTTTTTGGGGTGCAATTATAAAAGGTATTGTATTTTTGTATTCCTTTTCTAATATTTCATTGTTAGTATACAGAAACGTGAGTGATTTCTGAATGTTAATCTTATATCCTGCCACTTTGCTGAATTTGTTGATCAGTTCAAGTAGTTTTGGGGTTGAGTCCTTAGGGTTTTCTATATATAGGATCATGTCATGTGCATGCAGTGACCGTTTTACCTCTTCTCTTCCTATTTGGATGCCTTTTATTTCTTTTGTTTGTCTGATTGCTGTGGCTGAGACTTCCAATACTATGTTGAATAATAGCGGTGAGAGTGGGCATCCCTATCTTGTTCCAGATTTTAGTGGGAAGGCTTTCAGCTTTTCTCCATTGAGTATTATATTTGCTGTGGGTTTGTCATAAATGGCTTTAATTATGTTAAGGAATGTTTCCTCTATACCCACTTTGGTAAGAGTTTTTATCATGAATGGATGTTGGACTTTGTCAGGTGCTTTTCTGCATCCATTGAGATGATCATGTGGTTTTTTACTTTTCTTGTGTTAATGTGGTGTATGACGTTGGTTGATTTGCATATGCTGAACCATCCTTGTGAACCTGGGATGAATCCCACCTGGTCGTGGTGTATGATCTTTTTGATGTGTTGTTGGATTCGGTTGGCTAAAATTTTGTTGAGAATTTTTGCGTCTGTATTCATCAAAGATATTGGCCAATAGTTTTCTTTTTTTGGTGATATCTTTGTCTGGTTTTGGAATTAGGGTGATGGTGGCATCATAGAATGTCTTTGGGAGTGTTCTTTCTTTAAAAAGTTTAAGGAGGATGTGTATAAGTTCCTCTTTATATGTTTGGTAGAATTTGCCTGTGAAGCCATCTGGTCCTGGACTTTTATTTGTAGGGACTGTTTTTATGACATATTCAATTTCATTTCTAGTGATCAGTCTGTTCAGTTGATCTGTTTCTTCTTGATTCAGTTTTGGCAGGCTGTATCTAGAAAGTTGTCCATTTCTCTATGTTGTCAAACTTGTTGGCATATAATTGTTGATAGTATTATCTCATGGCTTTTTATATTTCTGTAGTATCCATTGTGACTTCTCCTTTTTAATTGCTTATTTTGTTTATTTGGGTTGTTCTTCTCTCCTCTTCTTGGTGAGTCTATCCGGAGGTTTGTAAATTTTGTTTACCTTTTCATAGAGCCAGCTCTTGGTGTGAGTGATTTTGTCTATTGTTTTTTGAATCTCTATTTTATTGATTTCCTCTTTGATCTTTATGGTTTCCTTCTGCTGACTTAGGTTTTTCTTGTTCTTCTTTTCCTAATTCATTTAAGTGGTGGGTTAAGTTGTCAATTTGAAATTTTTCTCCTTTTTTTAAGGAAGGCCTGTATTGCTATGAACTTCCCTCTGAGCACTGCATTTGCAGCTGAAGGTTAATTTAATAAACAACAAAAAGCTGTCTCTGTAGACACTTTGGAAGCAATGTTCAGCTTATTGGTCTCTGCCTGCCTGGCCTGAGCTGTCTGCTGAGGTCTCAGACTGTTTTCTATCTGCCCTTGTCACCTTCCCCTTTGTCTGGTGTTCTTAGGCCTTTACATTTAGCTCATCCATGGCTGCCAGGTAGCCCCCCAGTCGTATGTCTATCTTCACTCTCACATATTATTTTTTTGTCTTTTTTTTTTAGGACCACACCCATGGCATATGGAAGTTCCTGGGCTAGGGGTGGAATAGGAGCTGCAGGCACTGGTCTACGCCACAGCCACGGCAATGCCAGATCCTTAACCCGCTGAGTGAGGCCAGGGATTCAACCTGCACCCTCATTGATCCTAGTCAGAATTGTTTCCGCTGAACCACGAAGGGAACTCTCCCTCTTACATCTTTTTGGATCTGCCATGATTATGGTATCTGAATCCAACCTTCCAAAATTTCTTCTATTTGCTGAGCTGCATTGACCTTCAGCTATGGGCTCAGAATTAGCTCTACTCTGACCTTTATTTATTCTGTTTTCCAGAAGCAGAGCGGTCTCTGCTGACCCTGGCTCAGAGTTCCCTTTTCTGACTGTGGCAAACAGCAGAATGATATAGTCAGTCACTGATGCCCAGGTTTTGATTACTACATTCCAACGACTCCTACTTCCTAGTTTGCATGAATTGAAGTCAGAGAGATGGACAGTTTCACAGCATCCTTTACCTCCTGAGAGAAGAGTAGGTGGAGAGTGCTGTCTATAAACTTGGGAAACCAGCTGCCTAACTCCCCTCCCCCATCTCCAAATCCAATCATGGCAGCCTCTGCTGTGCAAGGCCTGGAACCTCTATGAGGGTCCCGCCTGCATTTGACTTGGGTAGGATCTTAGGTCCCAGCTACCCTCTCCCCTCAGTGGTCTAGACTCTGGACCTGAGAAGATAACCGATCATCTTTCCTTTCTGGATTAGCCACACACTTTTTTTTACTGGAAGCTTTTTTTGCAATTGTGGTCAAGTCACAGGACCCAATCCACCAACCCTTGCCGTTCTCATCATATTTCTTGAATTAAAACTTCAAGGAACTCTTGTTACTGTATATTGGTGGCTCTTGGTATGGTGCTGAACCATCACCACTGGAAGTCTCGTTAGAAGTGCAGGATCTCAGATCCCTTCCTAGATTAACTAAACCAGAAACTCTGGGGGTGGGCCACTCTGTTGGTCAACAAGACCCCAGGGGGTTCTGGGGCACATGAACCATCACCCCAGGCCCACCCTTTGTTTCTAACTAGCTCTCCAGGAATGGCTGGATCTTAGGTCACCTTCTGTCCTTCTTGATAACTCACTGGGTAGGTATAGCTGAATGTTCTTCCTTCCCTGCTCTCAAGACTTAATGACCTGGGAGTGCACCCTTTTGGCCAGCGGATTAGGAGTCACAGGAAAGGAATGTGACTGAGCCACATGCTTGGTGGGGGCCAGAACACATTCATTCACCTGTGGTTCTTATTTCTGCTCTTAATGCTATAAGGAATTCCTCTTGGAAATTACGTACTTATATTTCACTAGGCTCTTTCCTTCAGTGGTACTTAAATCCCAATACAGGTTAGCAGGCAGGGGTGCTGGCAGGATCCAGCATTTCCCATCCATCCACATCACCCATAACTTCATTACTGTCACTCCCACCACCTTCCCCACCTGGTTAGTAAGGAGCCACTGAGGCAGGACACATCAGTGAAACTTCCAGGCATGTGCCAAGCTGTAACTCAATCTTGGGGTTTGAAGGATATTGAAACCCTTTTATAATCCTTTCTCCTTCCCAAGTCTTATCCCCAAGCTGATGTCCACAAATACAGAGTTTAGAAACATTCATGGATGAACCACTGGAGATTGTTCTGCTCTTTCAATTTACCCTGAAAAAATGTAAATTATATAAACTTGTTCTAACAAGAAAAGGGAATGTTAGCATATGCTAGGACCTTCCTCCAAACCTTCATTACCTGGAAAATACCAGCATGGGTTATTTAAGCTGTGTAGTTGTACACTGTATTGAAAGAGTGGGTGTCTGTGGGGGTGGGGGTGTCTTAAGAAGGGATGGGGATGGATAACATAAAATGCTGGGATCCAACAGCTAGTTGATGTTTATCATTGATACACTGTTGCATTTGAGCAGTGATGGTAGTTTTGCCTAGTGTTCAGCAAGTGCTAACCTGGGATGGAGGAATTTATAGGGATTTCTTCACCTAATCATCGCAAGACTTCTATGAGAGAGAGGTTCTAATTTCCCAATTGACAGATGGCAAGATCGGGTAACCGGTCCATGACTTTGCCTGTAGCTGGTGGTGGCTCAAGGACCCAAACCCATGCTTGTCTCAACTGCGTCCCTGACCTCAGTAACCCCCATGTGAGGCCACCCTGGGTAGTATGGAAAGAACATTTCATTCTTTTTCTGATTAGCTGCTGAGCTTAACAAATTGTGTGCCTTAGTTCTTGCATAGGATAAGGATATGATGATCTTTTGTTCCCAACTTTAAAACAAATCTATTTAAATAAAGCCCATAGTAAAGCACGACTAGAAAGGTTTAAGGGATTTCTGCAGGAACTGCTGCTGAGAGAATGGGATGAGAAGGGCTTTTTGAGGGTTCAGGGTTGGGTAAAAGTCAGAGTCAGATCAAGGCAAAGTTAAGATGTGTTAGAGCAGGACACAGCATGGATAAGGTGGATGGATAAGGCCACCACAGCCTGTGCTGAAGTAGGGCGGGGGGACCCAAGCCAGCTTCTTTTACCCTTCTGTCAGTGGAGCATCTGCCAGGCCAGACAAATGACCCTCAGTGAGTAAAGGCTGCTGGCCCTGGAATGAAATCTCACTTTTTCTTTTTTTCCTTTTTATGGGTACACCTGTGGCATAAGGAAGTTTCTGGGCTAGGGGTCAAATCAAGCCACAGATGCAGGCTTGCATCACATCTTGTGGCAATACCAGATCCTTAACCCATTGAGCAATGCCAGAGATTGAACCTGCATCTTTGCAGACACTATGTTGGGTTCATAACCCACTGAGTCACAACAGGAACTCCTGAAATTTCATTTTCAACACAATGCTGCTGATCATGGAGGTAATTCTGGCAAGGCTGTGGCACTTTTCCTTCACTGGTATTAAACAATCCATCCATTTGTTCAAATGACTCTCTGGCCCTCCTAAACCCTGGATGCTGCTAGGAACTGGAGAGAGTGCAGCACACCCAAGTTTCCAGAGCCCTCCCAGCACATAGTAGGTACTCTACAATCACTTACCAAATGAATGGGGCACTGACAAGGTCCTTGCCCTTGTGAAGAAGAGAAGGACGGGGAACAGTAAGCAAAGGAGGGACATGGGTGTCCTGCCTGTACATGGTACCTGGCCCAGGGGAATTCACTCTTTGGCTCCAGTGGACACACTGGAGGTATCAGAGGCTATGGCTCTGAACCCTGAATGGGCAAGTTTTGTCTCTTACCCAGAAAATCTTGGACCTTGGCCACAGGCAACTTCTCATCTGTCCAGTCCTTTTAAACTGTGCCACCGCTCCCTGGGCTCAATGAGAGACCATGAGGTCCCTCCCTCCCAGCCTCTCTGGGACCAACATTGCCTGGGCCTGGTAGTCACAGGATGGCACCCCACAAGCACCTCTCCCTGCCCTGCAACACTCCGCATACACATAGGCCTCCTGGGAAACCGCCTTTACACTGAAAGCCCTCCTTTTCGATAGCTGACTTACTGCGTTTTCATTTCTCTTCCACCATGGGTCCAGATAACATTAAGAACAAGCCATAAAACTGAGCAACTACAGCATTTAGCAAAATTGCTTTAGTGTTTAATTTTAAAACTGCATGCTTCACTTCCAGATAAGGGAGCTGCTACGGCTTTCTCTCAATCCCCCTCTGAGCTGAAGGCCACTTCAGTGCCATCTGCTGGACTTCTCTCATCTCACCTTCCAATAGCCATTTAAAGGCACCCTGGTGAAAAATGGGTCCTTTTTCATCTCATAGTAGAAGGAGAGTGTACTATTTTTATTTTATTTTTTAATTAATGAATCAATTAATTACTTAATTTATTCTTTTTTGGCCAACCTGCGGCACATGGAGTTTCCCTGTGCCAGGGATCAGATCTGAGCTGCAGTTGCAACCTATGCCACAGCTGCAGGACGGCAATGTCAGATCCTTTAATTCACTGTGCCTGCCACTGAACCTGCTTCCTGGTGCTGCAGAGATGCCACCAATCCTGTTGCACCACAGTGGGAACTTCTGTACTATTTTAAAAATGAGAATGCTACAGCAGAACAGAGGTAAGATTTAAAGTAGGAAAACCTTGGTTTGAGTTCTACTTGCTAGGAGTATGAACGTGGGTAAGTTTCTTAACACTCGAGTGTCTCAAAGTCCTCATCTGTAAGACAGGGTGAGGACACCAGCTTCCCAGCCCCTCTCTCCTCTCTTTGCTGCCAAAAGGCTCACTTCCCACCCTGCCCTGGGTTTCTGCTGCCTCTGTAGTTTATATCTTAAACAGAGGAACACACTTTCTCAGTTTTAAGATCCTCTGCTTCTATAATAAATTTATTTTCAAATATTCTTCCGAGAAAAAAAACGCATCTCTGGAATTTATACGAACAAACTGAATCGGCCATTGGGAAGCAGAAGGACAGTGAAGAGAACTAGACCAGCAGCTGATGAGGTCAAGACCTGGCGGCATTTCTTTTCAGCCATCACACCAGATCAGGTTACACTCCAGGAACTGGCACTGGTGCGGGTACAATGCAGGGGTTAAAATAACCAGGAGAAGCCTGGGTGTGGTACAACCTGTTACCAAAGAGTTTGGAAAAAAAATTCATGCTTTGAGAAGCCTACAGCTGCTGATGCTGAAGGTTCACATCCAAGAGTAACATTCCCGGCAGGCTGTCTTTCTCACCAGGACTCATTATTTTCCAGTACAGTAGTCCTCTTGCTAAAGCCTTGCCAGCACTCATCCTAGCTGGACAGCATCTGCTGGATGGCCTTTCCTGGTCTGGGTGTGATCCTGACGTCAACATGTCTCTGCGTCTTCAGGGTGGGGGATGTGTCTGCTGGCTGCCTGCTCAGCATCATCTTCATTTCTGGGGTAAAAACACCTCAATTTTCTCTGGGTGTCTGCACCGCAGCCCTGGAGGGCATGTGAGCCAGGCCCGGCCCTCCAGCCCCTTCTCCAGGAAGCTGAACTCGGTGCAGAAGGGCTGGGGAGGCAGTGTGCTGAGTGTCTGACTGGTTCCAACATCCCCTCCCCAACACCTGCTTTTCAGCATCTCTCCAATTTGGGGAGATATTCCACATCCTTTCTGTATACTCTTGTCTTTTGGGTACATTTCGAGATTCAGTTCCTGTTGCCTGGGATCAAGGAACTTCAAGCCTAGTGTTTTTTCTTTTTTTCTTTTTTCTTTTGTCTTTTTAGGGCCGCATCCATGGCACATGGAGGTTCCCAGGCCAGGGGTTGAATTGGAGCTGTAGCTGCAAGCCTATGCCACAGGCATAGCAATGCAGGATCCGAGCCACATCTGCAAACTACGCCACAGCTCATGGCAGTGCTGAATCCTTAACCCACTGAGTGAGGTCAGGGATTGAACCTGCATCCTCATGGATTGTAGTCAGGTTCACTAACCACTGAGCCATGATGGGAACTCTTCTTTCTTTCTTTCTTTCTTTCTTTTTTTCTTCTTTTTTTTAGGGCCGCACCCATAGCATATGGAAGTTCCCAGGACAAGAGTCAAATCGGAGCTACAGCTGCTGGCCTACACCGCAGCCACAGTAATGAGGGATCCGAGCCCCATCTGCGACCTACCCCACAGCTCAAGGCAATGCTGAATCCTTAACCCACTGAGTGAGGTCAGGGATCGAAGTGCATCCTCATGTATACTAGTTGGGTTCGTTACTGCTGAGTCACGAGGGGAACTCCTGGTGTTCTTTCTTGAACCTGGTGTTTTGCCTCACTGAAGACAAGGCCCAGTGTGCTTTAGGGGCCAGTGGTCCCCAGTCACCTCCTTCCCATTTCCATGCAACAGCGAGGCCTTCAGAGCAGGTGGGAGGCTGGTGGCACAGGGGTTCATTTGCAGCCATGTCACAAGAAAACCAGGTGCTATCCCGCCTCCTGCCACACTAGATCATCTCTTCGATGGAAGGAAGGCGTCAATGCGGTGCACTTTCCTGTGAAAGTGAAGAGGTTCCCCGAGCAGTTCCCCTCAAGTCTCCTTCTGGGAGTGTCTGTCTCGAGGAGCTCTAGGAAGAGTGGCTTCCAAGATCAAAATTCTCCTGAGCAAACAGTATAACCATGGTGTTCTCATAGCGATTCGATTCATAGCACACAGTGGTGCATCAACAGTGTATTGGATTGTGATGGTCATTATACAACTACAGATGTGATTTTAAAAAAATAATAAAATAAAATAAAACAAAAAAAAAGTGTATTGGTGAGGGACTGAGAAGTGATAAGCTCAGCACTTCCTTTTCTCTTCTTCTTCTTTTTTTTTTTGTTTTTTTTTTTTGTTTTTTAGGGCCACATACACGGCATATGGAAGTTCCCAGACTAGGGGTCAAATCGGATCTACAGCTGCCAGCCTATGCCACAGCCACGCAACACCAGACCTGAGCCGCATTGGCAACCTATGCCACAGCTCACGGCAATGACAAATCCTTAACCCACTGAGTGAGGCCACAGTCTGGACCCACATACTCATGGATACTAGTTGGCTTCACTTCTACTGAGCTACAATGGGAACTCTAGCACTTCCCTCTCTGATGTGAACAAACAGACTTTCCTCCCTATACACTTGCTGTGGGCCCCACTGTGGCAAGAAGAGATATCACACCTTATTCTTTTTTTTTTTTTTTTTTAGGGCTGCACCAGCAATATATGAAAGTCCCCAGACTAGGGGTTGAATTGGAGCTGCAACTGCCTGCCTATGCCACAGCCACAGCAATACCAGTTCTGAGCTGAGTCTGTGACCTACACCAGAGCTCATGGCAATGCCAGATCCTTAACCTACTGAGCAGAGCATCAAACCCACATCCTCATGGATACCAGTTGGGTTCATTACCGCTGAACCACAATGGGAACTCTTCACGCCTTATTTCTTTTTTTTTTTTTTTTGTCTTTTTGCCACCTTCTGGGCCACTCTCTCGGCACATGGAAGTTCCCAGGCTAGGGGTCCAATCAGAGCTGTAGCCACCGGCCTACGCCAGAGCCACAGCAACGCGGGATCTGAGCTGCGTCTGCAACCCACACCACAGCTCACGGCAACGCCGGATCGTCAACCCACTGAGCAAGGGCAGGGACCGAACCCACAACCCCATGGTTCCCAGTCGGATTCGTCAACCACTGCGCCACGACGGGAACTCCATGCCTTATTCTTGATCTTGATGGAAAAGCATTTAGCCTTCCATCATTAAGTATGACATTAGCTGTAGGTTTTTGGTAGATGCCTTTATGAGATTTAGGAAGTTCCCTTCTAATCCAAGTTTCTTGAGTGTTTTTAACATGAAAAGGTGATGTATTTTGTCAAAGTCTTTTTCTGCATCTAAGGAGATGATCACATTGTTTAAACATTTTATTGATAAAGTGGATTGCATTAATTGATTTTCAGGTGATACACCAACCTTGCATTCCTGGGCTAAGTCTCACTTGGTCATGGTGTATAATCCTTTTCTTGTGATGTCTTTGTGTGGTTTCAGTATCAGGGGTACTGGCCTCAGAGAATGAGTTGGAAAGTGTTCCCTCCTATTTCATTTTTTGGGGCAAGTTTGTAAAGGATTAGTGTTAAATCTGCTTTAAATATTAGGTAGAATTTACGAGTAAAGACTTCTAGCCCTGGGCTTTTCTTTATGACGGTTTTTGAATTAGTAATTCAATCTCTTTACTTGAATATTTACTTGTCTATTCAGATTTTCTATTTCTTCTTTGTTCATTTTTGGTAGTTTGCTTCTTTCTAGGGGTTTGTGCATTTCACATTACTTATCTAATTTATTTTCATACAGCTCACTGGCATATAGCTGTTCACAGCATTTCTTTACAGTGTATTTTATTTCTGCAAGGTCTGTTGTAATGTCCCCTCTTTCATTTCTAATTTTAGTAATTTAATCACTTTTCATTCTAGTTAAAATGTTTGTCAATTTTTTCGTACTCTCATGTCATCAACCTTTGATTTCAGATTTTTCTCTATTATTTCTGTATTTTCTATTTCATTCATTTATGCTTTAATCTTTATTATTTCCTTCCTTTTGCCTGTTTTAGGTTTAATTGTACTTCTTTTCCAGTATTTTAATGTGGAATGTTATTGACTTGAAATACTGCTTTGTTAATGTGTTTATAGCTGTATATTTCTCCCTAAAGATTGCTCTAGCTGCATTCCCTAAACTTTGGCATGTTATGACTTCATTTTCATTCATCTGAAAGTATTTTCTAAATTCCCTATGATTTCTCTTTCACTCATTGGTTATTTGGCGTTTTGCCTAATTTCCACAAAATTTCTTTCTATTGTTGAATTCTACTTTCATTTTTCCTTGCCTGTAATTGTTACATTAAAAAAAAAAATGCTAACTCTAGTGCTTAGTAACCCAGAAAAGAGGAGTTCCCACTGTGTGGCTCAGCGGTAAAGAAACAAACTAGTAACTGCAAGGACACGGGTTTGGTCCTTGGCCTTGCTCAGTGGGTTAAGGATCCAGCATTGCCGTGAGCTGTGATGTAGGTCACAGAAAAAACACAAACACCACTCGGATCTGGTGTTGCTGTGGTGTAGGCTGGCAGCTGCAGCTCTGATTTGACCCCCAGCCTGGAAACTTCCATATGCTGAGGGTGTGGCCCTTTAAAAAAAAAAAAAAAAAAAAGGCAAATAACTCAGAAAAGAGAAGAACCTCTCAAAGGGTCCCAGGGTCAACAGGTAAAGCATTTCTCAACAGGGCAATTCTGTTACCCATGAAATGGATATTCGGGAATTCTCTTGTCCTTTGTAATGATCAAAGGGAAGGATGGTCAAATGATCAAAAGGTTTAAATATGGAAAAAAAGAAGAAAACTGAAGTTTTAAACGCAAGACAAGACTCTGAAATGCTTTCTTTCTCCACCTGGAATATTTCCTCCTTTAGACAAATAAGGAAAGCCCTCAAAACTTTACTATTTCACTTAAATACAAATGAGGTTCTACAATTTGGGTGGTGTCAGAAAGAAGTTCTGGAACTCCTTCGACTAAATTTTCCCTCACCATTCACACATCACGGATTAGGCATGTAACAGACCATGGATGCTAGCTGCCATTTCCTCCCTCAGGCACTTTTTCTTTACTTCCCAGAGACAGTGGGACATCCCTCATCCCAAACCTGGGGACACGTGACCCTGTGTCTGGAGAGCAGGCCAAGCCTGAGAGATGGGCACCTGACTCTAGAGCTTCCTGGGCTGTTACTGCTGACATGTGGGGATGCACAACCCTAGGCCTTGCCTTCTCTGCCAGTGGGCCGGTGAGCCATCCCGAGTTGCAGGCTCCCGTTTCGCTACATGCGGCGGCCAGTGCCAAGGGCGGCCTCCTCCAGCTTCCCTCATCCAAGGCTGGTGAATTGTCACAGAGGAGTGACAATTGGATTTACCTATTATTATCTTAGAGGAAAGCAGGAAAGAAAAGCTTTAAGTTTCAGACTAGCTAGACAAGGACTCAACAATGGTATCTGTTCAGATTTCGCCTGTCCCTTAAGAGCCATATGTTACAGGCTTCATTCTTAAGTTCTGATCACACACACACACACACACACATGCACAGAACATGATTTCATAAAACTATGAGGGAGTCCATCCAATTTTAACCTAAAATAAGGCAACCTGGTTAAAATAACTGAGCAAAGAGGACAAATTTAAAATCCAAATACACTCCCTTGCAGACGACTATGCAATTCAATTGCCAGCAAGATATTGAATATTCTTTTCTGAATCACCCTAATTCAATGTACAGTACAGTATGTACTGCCTGGGAAAAAGTTCAAGTCATAAATACTATAGGGAAATACCTAATAGCTCAGAATGGCCTTTTCAAGTAGCCAATAAGCTCCAAAAGACTGCAAAAATATTCCATCTGCTGAGGCATGAGCTATGTGTCCAGAATGAGCCCATCTCCCGGTCACACCCCACCCTCCCTGCTCCAGGACTACCTGGAACTGGGTCTTAAGGAGCTGGCAGGCAAGGCTCCTCTTTGGACGCCAGATGATGGTGGGGCCTCTTCCCTGCAGACTGTGGTCGGCAAGGTGGAGGCTGCTGGCCGCAGTCACAACAGCTGAGTTGATCTGTGATTTCTGCCTTGCCTGCCAATGTCAGGCCCAGGTTTGCTGATGTGTTTGTGTTACTGTGCAAGATGCTGGCGAGAGGCCATCTGCCCTGCGTGTCGGATTCCAGACGCCTCATGATTATGGCAGGGACCGGGAGGAGTATCCACAGAGCTAGTGGCAGGATTAGAATAAAGAGGTGCTAACGGTGTGAGCTGGGAAGGTAAAGGAAACTTTCGGGAACTTGGTGGAAAGAGAGGGTTGAAGAAAATTAAAGGGAGATCAGGGGAAATAAAGGAAAACAAGGGGAAAAGACAACCATCTCTGTGGAAGGTCAGAGAGTAACAATAATAGAGAAAGGCTTTTCATCTTGCCAGATTCAACAGTGTGCTGCACGCTGATTTCTTGAATAAATTTACACCATTGGGTTCTGGGCTTTTCTTCCAGCTTATAGGCTCTGCCTTCCAATCATGCCCACCTCCACCCCCAAAGCAGCTGGTTTTTTTCACTGGACCCTACGCTTCTCCAAGTGTAAGGATGTGGCAACACCAGATGCTTAACCCACTGAGCAAAGCCAGGGGTCGAACCTGCATTCTCACAGACACTATGTTGGTTTCTTAACCTGCTGAGCCACAACAGGAACTCCCTAAGTACAATCCCTTCACTTTTCTTCACATACCGGCCTAAGTCTATATACATTTTTCTTTGGTCTTTTTTTTAGGGCTGCACCCGAGGCATATGGGAGCTCCCAGATCTGAGCTGCATCTGTGACCTACACCACAGTTCACAGCAATTCAGGATCCTTAACCACTGAGAGGGGCCAGGGATTGAACTTGCATCCTCATGGACACTAGTCAAGTTTGTTACTGCTGAGCCACAATGGGAACTCCCTAAGGACAATCGCTTCACTTTTCTTCACTTACTAGCCTAAGTCCATATTACTTTTTAAGAAAGGTTCATGAAACTTGAATCATGCTATGCAATAATTCAAGTTTTATTGTCCAAATATGTGTATGTGTATACATCTCCACATAATATATACACATATATGCATATTGTGTATTATTTGTGTGTATATAAATAAATAAAACTGGCATTCACAAGAGTTTTCAAATCTATCAGATCACACCTTTCTTTAGCCCAGCAATAAACATTCTTTGGTGAGCCATGACACTTCATTTTTCTGTGTCCACTCTAAGAAACAGTACCAAGTCAGATGGTTCAAAAGAGACAAACAAAACCAACACAATAACACCAGACTAGAGTAGGCATCCAGCTAATTCTTTTCTAAGGCTCTGAGGAAAATTCCAGGTGCTGTCTTCTCTTTTATCAATTTCACTATTTCTTCTGCTTTTGGAAATTCCACTCATTCTTTAAGTCTGATCCACATGATTTTATGGAGTCCGGAAGAGAATGAAAGGGGGTGGGAAAGAAAGGAGAGTGGTAGGATGAAGAAACCTAGTTATTTATCACATTACCTGAGAGGAAAGACCTTGCCTATCTTTCACCTCTAAATACCTTGGTACCTAGGACAAGGTCCAGCAAATGAGAAGACGTTCAATAAACAGGTTGTATAAATGAAATCACTGACTCTGCACTGTGTACACAGGGCCATGCTGGACGGTTTTTAAAACAGCACAGAATAAATGGGCAATAAAAAGTAACTCAGTATAACACCATGCCCTCCTTTGTACAATAAGAGAACGTGATCCCTGAGGTGGTACCTTCAGAGCTTGAGCTCACGCTGAGGCTGTGATCCCAACATCACAGCGGGCAAAACAAGGGTAGTAATAACCTAAGGCAGTGCCAGCAAAGTCCTGCCTGCACATTGCACAGCCCAGGAGCTAAGAATGGTTTTTACATTTTAAAAAGGGTTATAAAACACAACAAAGATAAAGACAGCAGAGATCGTATATGTCCTGCAAAGCAAAAATATTTACTATCTAGTCCTCGATGGAAAAAGTTTTCTGACCCTTGTTCTAAGGAGACACTAAAAATGTACTTCGGAGATGACTTTTAATCTAAAGTGTGTTTGGCTGGAGTTTGAGTTCAAACATAGTGAGACTGTAGACTGGGCTCTATAAGCATTGGGAGCCATACACACAAGCTTGACATTCTTTGTCCAAGCTGAGAGCAACTCCATAGCACTAATATACAGAGTCTGCACCTTTGTTTATTCATGCTTGTTCATGTGACTTTTTTTTTTTTTTTTTTCCTTTTTAGGGTTGCATCCTTGACATATAGAACTTCCTGGGCTAGGTGTCAAATTGGAGCTGCAGCTGCACGCCTACACCACAGCCATAGAAACGCAGGATCCAAGCCACATCTGTGACCTACACATCAGCTTGTGGCAATGCTCAGATCCTTAACCCACTGAGCAAGGCCAGGGATGGAACTGGCATCCTCACCGGACACTATGTTGGCTGTGCTACAATTGGAACCTCTCATGTGACTTTGCTGTAGGTGTTTTCCTACATTATTTTCTGGTTAGTTTTGCAGTGCAACAAAGTCTTGTCCTAGAAAACTGTGGGTAGAAAAATCATAAAAGTGCTACATTGGCCACTTGATGTAATG
The DNA here is from genome assembly GCF_016906955.1 of Phacochoerus africanus. Classification (NCBI taxonomy): domain Eukaryota; kingdom Metazoa; phylum Chordata; class Mammalia; order Artiodactyla; family Suidae; genus Phacochoerus; species Phacochoerus africanus. The sequence goes on from NC_062545.1 coordinate 140,580,696, forward strand.
ACCAGAGGACTTTGTTATGGAGCCTTGAATTCATCTGGAATCTAGTTGAAATACTCAAGGTGTGACCTCTCTTCTGTCTTTAACTAAGTCTTGGAAATCATTGTCAATTCAATAATGATTTCCAGCTCCATTCTCTCTCTCTTCTCCTTCTGTGACTCCAATTATACTTACATTAAAATGGCTGCTATTGCTCCCCAGGTCACCGAGTCTCTGTCATTATTACTGATGTTTTCTTTCTGTTTTCCAGACAGGATAATTTCTTTTCTTTTCTTTTTAGGGCTGCACCTGAGGCATATGGAAATTCCCAGGCTAGGAGTCAAATCAGAGCTGTTGTTGCTGGACTACGTAATAGCCAAACAACACCAGATCAGAGCTGCATCTGTGACCTACACCACAGTTCATGGCAATACCAGATCCTTAACCCACTGAGCAAGGCCAGGGATCAAACCTGCATCCTCATGGATACTAGTCAGACTCATTTCCGCTGAGCCACTACAGGAACTCCCAGAATGGATAATTTCCATTCTTCTGTCTTCAACTGTCTTTCTTTCATTATCACCAATCTGCTTGGACCCACCAAGTGATTTTTTAAAAAAAATTTCAGATATTGTATTTTTCAGCCCTAATATTTAGTTCTTTTTGAGAGCATTTTTTTCCTAAGGTTTCATGTGTGTTCATTGATTATGATCATATTTTTCCTTATGTCTTTGAACATAATTATAATAGCTGCTTTGGAGGGCTTGTCTTCTAATCCCAACATATATGTCACCTGGAGTCAGTGTCCATTATTTGCCTTCTCTCATGAGCATGGGTCAGATTTTTCTGTTTCTTTGTATGACAAATAATTTTGGATTATATCCTGAACATTGTGAACACCATGTAAATCTACAGCAGTGCTGTTCAATAGAAATGAAATGAATCACATGTGTAATTTTAATTTTCTACTATCCACATTAAAAAAATAAAATAAATAGCTGGGTTTAATATATTGATAAATTGCAGAGTTCCCATCATAGCACAGCGGAAATGAATCCGACTAGGAACCATGAGGTTGCAGGTTTGATCCCTGGTCTCGCTGCTCAGTGGGTTAAGGATCTGGTGTTACCATGAGCTGTGGTGTAGCCCGCAGATGCGGTTCGGATCTGGCGTTGCTGTGGCTGTGGTATAGGTCGGCAGCTACAGCTCTGATTGGACCTCAGCCTGGGAACCTCCATATGCTGTAGGTGTGGCCCTAAAAAGACAAAAAAAAATATATATATATATCATAATAATACATTGCATTGGATTCAATGTATCCAAAATATAATTATTTCAACATGTAATCAATATTAGAATGTATTGATTAATATATATTCTAACTCTTCAAAATCTGGTATGTATTTTACAATTACAGTGCATCTTGATTTGGGCAAGCTATGGCTACCATGTTGATCAGCACAGCTCTAGAATGTCATTCTAGGAGAATACTCAGGGTTGGTCCAATACAAGGTTCTCCATCATTATGGGAAGCTGAATCCTTGATGGACAGTTTCTAATCCTTTTTCCTTGGTATTCTGCAGAGGCATGGCGCTACTCTTCTCCCTCACACACATGCCTTAATCAGAGCAACTCTGATGTCGTGTTTCAGATATTTCACTTCTATGCACAATTTTAAAGTATTTTGGTACTAAAATAGTTAGAAAACATTAATGACTGTAAAATATGATCCTTGACTGGGTCCCCAGGGTCTTTCTTGCTCAGTCACACCCTTGAATCCATGTTGACACCTCTCCTTCTAGAGTCCCTTACCCTACTTTCTAATCACATCACCCTTTGCCTTCTGATATCTGAGTCTTCACACTGACAAGTCTTTCCTTCTTCTGCCCCATGTGTGTGGTGTGTGTGACTGATAGACAGATCTATTGATGGGTTTGTAGAATGGCTCATACCCAAGATGCTCAAGACTCCCCAAAGTGAACTGTTCCTCATGGCCTTTAGCATTAGGGTAGACTTCCATTCTTCGTTGCTGTTGTTGCTGTTCTTTCTCTGCCATCCCTGTGGCATATGGAAGCTCCCAGGCCAGGGATAGAATCCAAGCCAGAACTGTGACTTATGTCACAGCTGCAGCAATGCTGGATCCTTAACCCATTGTGCCAGGCTGGGGACTGAACCAGTACCTCCAGAGACAAGCTAGATCATTAATCCACTGCGCCAGAGCAGGAACTCCTAGACTTTCATTCATAAGTTGCCAAGGACTACATAAAAATCAATGAAATGAGTCTGATTTTGCCTTCCCTCCTGTCTTCCCTCTCTCCTTCACACACATTTTACCAGTTTGACAACAAAAAGAGGGTTGGTGCAAAAACCCAATGCTTTGTGAAACTTTTGCGCTAGGCAAGTGGTACAAATGGAGCTTGAGAAACCTCCCAAACTGCCAGGTCAAAAGTCCAGTCTCTTTACAAAAGCTAAACAGGCCCTAACCTGCTGCACAGAAACACAAAACAAAAACCATGCATCTCAACCTGGGGGCAGAATGGGAGGCCGGGGTGATACTACACAACATAACACAGGCAGATACAAAGTCCCACTAAACTGGAAACAAGGAGGCTTAACCAAGAAACACACTCCACATAGCTCATCCCAGCTGACGGCCCAAGAGAGCTCACTTCAGAGCACGAGAATAGCTGCTGCACAGAAACACAAAACAAAAACCATGCATCTCAACCTGGGGGCAGAATGGGAGGCCGGGGTGATACTACACAACATAACACAGGCAGATACAAAGTCCCACTAAAATGGAAACAAGGAGGCTTAACCAAGAAACACACTCCACATAGCTCATCCCAGCTGACGGCCCAAGAGAGCTCACTTCAGAGCACGAGAATAGCATGGTGGCTGCGAAAGCTGGGGTTGGAAACAGAAGTTCTGATGGATCCCAAACACCAAACACCAAGATCTGCACTTAATGATGTTAACTTTAGCCACTGAACAGGCCAATCAGAAACACGGACCTGTGTACACCTGCTCTTGGGCTCACATTCTGACACCAATTTCCTTTTCCCCAAGACAAAGGACTTGGGGGAGGTGACCTGTGCCAGTTAAGAGTGTGTGAAGACGGGTATTTCTTTTTTCGAGAGATGTACTTCATGGTGAGGACCATACACGTCCATCAAAGTAGACAGAAATTCAGCATTTTGAGAAAGCAGAAATCACTCAGCCGCAACAACAGAACACAGAGCGTGACTGTGGAACAACCACCCCTTAGTCACAGGCACTGCTTCCCTGACCCTGAAGGGTCCAAGCCTGAGAACATAGCTCCTTACCGTGACTGGCATGGGTGCGAGTTGCACCTGCGGACCTGGGGCTCCGGACGGCTAGCCTGAGGACAGTCACTGTCGTTCACCAGAGTCGTGGTCTTGTTAACAATCCGTGTGCAGGATACAATAGTTCTGCGTTCTCCTGGAAACCAAACCACACAGAACTGAGAGGCTGTGGTACCCACCTGTGGAAATGCCATTCATTCAGCTATGGAGGAGAGTTCAGGTGCATCTTTCAATCAGTTTGTCATTTACAGTGACTGTTGGAATGCCTTGTTGGTTGTTAGAGAGGGAGAGCCATAATCTTAGGGATGTGGGTGTGTAAGATATGGCAGGGGCAGCAAGAGGCAGGAGAGAGATTCTAGAACAGGATCAGAAAGAAGCAACACTTCAGATCATCTGAGTTCTTGGACAGCCGGCAAGTCACAGAGGCCAGAGTTCTGATATGGGTCTTTAAGTTCCAACAAAGATTGCCAGGCTTTATATTTGTCGATTTGATATGTAAAGTCTATGGCGATCTGGTCTTGATTAAATACCTGTACAACGGCCCTTACCAGAGATGATAGCCACCTATTCCAGAATTCCTACTTGCTAGAGAAGAGTAAGAAGCAGAAAGGCTAGTCTGAAGGATGCAGACCTGTAGGCTCCAGAAAGGTAGCCTACAGGCAACCTGAGAATTTTTCTCCCATCAACTGCTGCTCATGCCCAAGCATCATCTGCTTTGGGGAAGCTTCACTTAACCAGTCACCCCAGCTGGGTGGAGTCATTCTCCTGTGTGTTCCCAAAGTACCCTGCACACTGCTTGTACAGGGGGGTGAATGATGGGGAGCTAGGAAGCTGGCCTCTAGAGCCAGGCTTTCTGGGTTCAAGCTTGGCTTGATCACTAGCACAGTGAGCATGGTACTTGATACTTGGCCACCATGTTTCCATGCCTCAGTCTCCTCGACTGGGCTGGCTCCCATAATTTCCCTTTAGGGATGGTTAAGATGAATTGATACATGTAAAGTGCTTAGAACAGAGTCTAGCAGGGGTTAACACTTCATGTTGGTGACATTCTTTTCTTTTCTTTTCTTTTTGTCTCTTTAGGGCCGTACCTGTGGCACATGGAGGTTCCTAGGCTAGGGGTCTAACCGGAGCTGTAGCTGCTGGCCTACACCACAGCCATGGCAATATCAGATCTGAGCCGCATCTGTGACCTACACCACAGTTTACGGCAACGCCAGATCCTTAACCCACTGAGTGAGGCCAGGGATCGAACCCGCAACCTCATGGTTCCTAGTCGGATTTGTTCCCACTGCGCCACAATGGGAACTCCCCTGTGACATTCTTCTTATTGCTATTATTATTGTTATTCTTTGGGAAGTGTCACAATAAAAGGTTACTAGGAAGTCAAGCACAACTATAAGGATCTCGCACCTCTTGATCCATTTGTCTCCTGGGGAATTTGTTATATAGGAATGACGCACAGTTATGGAGCCCTGAACTTGTGTGGGCACAGAAAGCATGGAGCCGCCTCAAGCCAGATTTCAGTTTGGGCTTCAGGTCAGGAAGCTGGGAGGCATTGGTGCCCTAAAAGGCCAGTAGTGACAGCAGAACAGTAACCCCCTGCCCACGCTAACTCTTCCACCTGGGACATTCTTAGTTTGCAGCAAGTTGCCCCAGAGGAAAGGTTTGGTGCAATCAGGGGTTTGGGTAGAGTGCAAGGGTGACAGGGCTGAGGGTGGAATCCTGAGGCTGTGTCAACTATCCTGGGGCTCCTGGAGGAAGAGGTTGAGAACAGATAGTGGACAAGGACTGAGGACAGTGAGCCAAGATGTGCAGGGAGGAAGGGAATTCACCCTGGCAGTGTCTGATGGGTCCAGTTAGACTAGAGCTATAATGCCTATACTTGAGAAGTGGGGAGAAGTCACTTAAATGGAAAACAAGTCTCTACATCTTGGATATCTGACATGTATCATCTTAGCATCAGCATCCATGCAGGCTGGAGTGTTGGTGAGGCCGTGTCCACCTTCCACCTGCCAGCCCACCCTCTGGGTTGGCTTCCCCAAGTCCAGGTCAACCTTCTGTCCTAACTCTGTGTCCGTCAAGATTCACTCATCCTGTACACCTCCCCCATGACCCTGCTGTGTGTCCCCTCACGGTGACAGCACCTGTACCAAGATGCTGCTGGCTAAGAGTTCAGAACACTTGCCACCACTCCTGCTAAACAACACAGTAATGGCTCTGTTGTTCATATGGATGTTTGCAGTTTGGGTCTCCTCCCCACGGTGGGCAGAAGGGCTGATCATCCTGTCTTAGGTACAGAGAGGGTAAGTGATTTGCTAACAGATGGGGGCAAATCATGAAGTCAAGACTCGCACTCTGAATGTTTCACTGGATGTGGAAGGTTCTTCTTTCCATTTTCGTTGCATGTCCACTGGTTACTGTGGCCAAGAGGAAAGGGTATTTGAGGGTCAGAAACAGCTTCTGGTGCCCCTCCAGCAAACAGCAACAGATGAAGGTATGTTAGGTTCACTGCCACAGTCACCTGTCCCACTTGTGACACAGACATATATCAGCCAAACCTCCACTCAGGTCAGAGTCCCGGGGCCCTGTGCTACAGGCAAACCAGCTGGGTGGGTACAACCCCAACACAGTGAGTTTGGAAGACCCTGACCAAGCCTTCGGCAGAGAGATCTGCAATGGGCGTGTTTATATTCCCATGGACGTAATGGTTTTACGGGTAGCCTCTCCCAGGCTCTGTGCATTAGCCACAGGGTGCTCTGAATTCACTTCTCCTTCCCCTGGGCGAACCCCATACCCATTGAGCCCATTCCCCGGGTTCTCACCTCCTCCACACTGCACACTGCACCCCTCCCAGCCGCTGTGGGTCCAGATGAACAAGGAGTCCTGAGGTTTTTCTGGCTCACTTTGATTTTCAGCAGTGTAGTTTACAGGAATGGTGTATTCGTAATGAATTCCATAATTTTGGTCATGAAATAACAACACCTGGATCAGCAGCAAAATAAAAGGTCATTTTGAAATAAAGTGAAAGCCCATAGGATTGCTGAATATATAGGCCAAGCCTTACTGCGGCTGCCTCCCTGTCAGAGGGAACTCATTCTTTTGGGGGCTTTACAAGAGGTCCAACAGAGGGGGTTTATTTCAGTCTCGGGTTCCCCAGATGCTCGGGGGTACTCCACCCGACTTGACCTAGGGAGGGCCAGGTGGATGGTGCTGGACGACAGAGGCCGCCCTCCCTCCTAAGCATCTCTCAGCCCTCCCAGGGCTTGGGTTGCAGGGTGGGGGAGGGGTGCTAAGAGCAGCCCAAACTGAATAAACATCCACTTCTCTAAGAAAATAGACTTGCAGTAATGCATTTGGAAAAATGCCTCCAGTTTGAAGAAAAAAAAAACCTCTTTAAAAGAGATCTTTATTATCTCAGTGTGGGAATAAGACTGGTGAATTGAGAATCCATATGAAACCAATTTTATGCAATTTTGTAGCCACGTATAATTTGTGTGTGCGTGTGTGTAATTGGTTTCAAATGCAGGTCCCCATGGCTTTACGGGTGCAAGCAATGTGCACACCTCGGTTAGAGGACAATGTATTTCTATGCAGGGGTACAGGGGCACCTCTTGTTTCTAGGCTTAAAAACGTGAAGTCCTATTTCAAGAGAGAAAAGTGGTTCATGTTTGAGAGGGCAGAAACTTCAGCTCTGGCAGTTGCTGCTTTCCCGGAGTTTTGTTTATCATGGTCTGAATGAATCCAGGCTGTGCATTGGCTTTCACGGACTGATGATTCCCTCACAGTTTATGAAAGCTTTGGGGAAAGAAGGGAAATAGACCCATCTTGGTGTTTGCTAGCAAAGCAAATCCACATGCTAACAGGACGCTGCTCTCTGGGTTTTATCTTGTCTTTTGCTTCATCTTTTAGTTTCTCTGAATGACTAAGCAGGAGGATTTATCCCACTGACTTATTTAGGAAATGACTTAATCACAAAGAAATGGCTTAGGTACAGGTTCTTAGGAACCGGAAGTCAACTTGCAAGGCTCTAGTAGATTTAGTGGGCTGATAGATTTCTGGACATTGATGTCATCTGTGGAAACTGGCTCCCTTCACTCTCATCAGAAAGTGTAACAGGGTTAGGGCCATTGTGGGTGATACCTCTGCTTACATGCAGAGCTGGTCTCCTCAGGAGATTTCCTGGGAGGAGGCCTGGGAATCTTTGGGTGCCACCTAAGCTTGAACGGCTGCAGTCTGCCAGAGACACAAATTAATGGGGAGAAAAGAATCTCTAAGTAGAGGCTTTGGCAAACACAGAGGACAAAAATGTGCTTTGATTATAGACACAGAAGCTGTCTTAATTCCCGTTCTTTAGAAAGAGACATGGAATCAATAATTATGAGCTATCAGAAGTTAGCCATGGAAACTTCTGGACCCTGACGCAGCACATGGAAGTCCCTAGGCTAGGAGTGAATTGGAGCTGTAGCGGCTAGTCTACATCATAGCAACGCAGGACCCGAGCTGTGTCTGCAACCCATACCACAGCTCTTTGGAGGAAATCTCCTGAGGAGACCAGCAACGCTATATCCTTAACCCAATGAACGAGTTCCCTGGAGATCTTTAATATTCCTCAAAGGAACCTGAACCAGGTGCTTCAATGGTTTGCATGCGGTCCTCCTTGAGACAATAGGTAAGACAAGAGTGCCCTGAACTGGCCAGATGCCACAGAGACCACCTGGCGAGTAAATGGTCCCATAAAATCTGGTTCTCCCTCCATTCCTGAATGCTTGTTGCAAACTGAGTCTGGAAAATAAGAGTGATGTTGGTTTGGAGGCAGAGTTAACAGTTCATTTCCAAAAGGCAGTTTCCACTGGGGAGATACAAACTGAGGAGCAGATCTCTGCCATCTGATATTAAAACACACGCTCTGAGTGGGGCTGCCTGCTTAATGAGGCCAAGTCTCCCTGGTGGCCACATATCTAAGCATTTCCTTCCCAGAGGTGGTTCCTTTTGAAAAAGATGGGAGTTCCACCAGTGAAGAGCCAGGGCAAAGTTTTGAGAGGGCATAGTTTTGAAGCCTGTGGCAAAAGGGATGAGATAAGAAAAGACCAAGAGAGACTTGAACAGCAGGTGGCCTGGGAGGAGGCGCCTGGTGTCCCGCCTCCCCCAGGGTCCCAGGGAAAAAGTCAACTGGTAGCTTTTGGAGGTGGCAGTCTCAAGACAAACGCAAACGAACAGCAAATTACCATCAAATGCAGTGGCATTTTGGTTGGTCCCTTGGCGGAAATTTTCTCCCACAGGCCCCTTCTAACATAGCGGACCGTCGTGCCTGCAATCTGGAATTCTCCAGGGAGCTCTATCTTCCAGTCACTGTTGATGGATCTCTTACTGGAGTCTTTGAGAGCTAGAAAGAAAACAGGATGCCATGGAATCAAAATCTGTCTTTGGAGCTAGGGTATCCTGAGTGGTGGCTTGCAGCTCTTACCCTCCACCCCCACAGGGGAGAAGGGGGGCCCTGCAGAGAGAAAGGGGGCTTTCTGTGTGCTGAGAACAGAAGCCCAGCTCCCGGGAGCAAACAGCTCCTGACCCCAGGACCCTCCCAGAAACTGCATCTTCAAGCATGGTCTGCTGTCTCAGAATAAACTCACGCGACGGGGGCACCAGAGGATGGAGACAGCTAATGCTCGATCACATTTCACTAGACTTAAAGGGTAGAGGATTTTCTGTCTGATGAATGGATTCTATTTTAATATGGCCAAGGCTACAAAATGGGTTTTGCAACTTTAGCAAGAGTCATCAATTCATTTTACTATTTCCAACTTGGGGCTTTTTAGAGGGCAGCCTAGTTCCAATGTCACTTAAGGGTCTGATGGCCCTAGATTAGTAAAGTAGCTGCCCCATCAAGGAAGAAGGGTCATTCCACTAAACATGAGAATCCTGAGCTGCCTATGGATACAGCTGTAACAGTCAGCTGAGGCCTTGTGGGTGGCAGGGGCCTTCGGGGTCACACTTGGCTCTCTCATACTCGGTACAAAGTGTGTTGGAAGAAACAAGGAATCACCATTTTGCTGACTGGCCATAGCAAAGATTTGGTTTTCTACACAAGTCATACATTTATTATTATCTGAATGCTCATCAGTGACTTTTTTGGATGTTTCCTCACTTTGGTTTGGAGCTGTGTGGTTCCCAAGAGGGAGCACTCTGCAATGAAATTATTTTGTTATTTAGGAAAGGAAAAAAACAAAAAACAAAAACCAAAAAACTAGAACCTACTCTGGCATTTAGGAAAAGGTGGCAAATTCAAGTAGGTGACAGCAAGTCTTATGTCACAAAAAAATAAGACCCTTGGTGCTCTCTGCAAGTGCAGCCAATGCCCCCTGATACCCCCAGAGGCTCCTGATCACTTTGGGACCCTGGTCCATCCACGAATGGTGAAATCAGGTTCTATCCCTTCCCTGTTCCTTCCTATGAGGCCAGAAATAAAATGCCTTCATTTAATAATGATTTTGGATAACGAGAGCTGAAACCCCCGGCTGGGTTGGGACCCAGTGGGGCCAGTCCTGGCCATGAGTTGCTGGGGGATGCCAGCCTCTGCTCCCTTGCCTGAAGCACTTGGTTGATTCAGCAGGCTCTCTTGGCTGCCGAGGAGCAGCCATGTGCTTATGGAAACTGCCAGGAGACCTGGGCAGGGCTGCTTTCTAGCACAGCAGCCTCCAGAATGGTTTCATATAGGGTGGCTTCCCAGTGAGCAGCTGAGGAACACCAGACTCCAGGGTAGGCTTTGGAAAGAGACAACCCCACCACTTTGAATTCAGTGTTTCCCTTCAAGAAATTCTACCCACTATTGACATCTCTTGGCTCCTGCAAGGAGGTGAGAATGTTAGGGTACTCTTGATTTCTGCTCCTTTTTCTCTTCCTCAGCCACTGCCTGCAAGTCGCCATTTAAGGGTCAGGTTCTCTAGATTAGCTCCTCCATATGCTTTTACCCATTTAACTTTCCCAGCAGCTCTCTAAGGTAGGGGATTATTTTCCTCTTTTCACAGATGAGGAAATGGGGGCACAGAGATGTTAAGTAACCTACCTAAAGTCACACAGCTCTTAAGATGTAGAGTGGAGACTTGAACCCAGACAGACCAAGCTCAGCACTCTTTATCAGGCTGGCCATTTTCATTCCCACATTCTTTAAGTTAAAGCCTCAGTCTAGAGTTTTATGACACTAATATGTGCAAATGTCACACTCGTTCTTAAAGAACAAATTCCAGGCTGAAGTCACAGTAGGATCTCATGTCCTATAGACCCTCACAAAAAAACTAGCCTTACAGCTTTCCACAGCTTCCAGTGCACTAATAACTTAAAAATGTCTTGGGCACGTTAGCTCTTGGGGTATCTCGGTAAAGGCTGTATGGGTGTTTGCTGTTCTTTCAGCTTCTCTGAAGGTTTGTAAAATTGTTTCTGGCACATCCCTATGTAAATCTGGTTTTCAGAATCAGTGCAGGCTGGCGGAAAGTAGCAGACAGACAAATGGGTGCCCAGATTCATCTCAGGAAAGCCTCTGATGGCGTTCCTGATGTGGTTTAGCAGTAACAAACCTGACTAGTACCCATAAGGACAAGGGTTTGATCCTTGGCCTCATGCAGTGGGTTAAGGATCCGGTGTGGCTGTGGTATAGGCTGGCAGCTGCAGCTCCAATTTGACCCCTAGCCTGGGAACTTCCATGTGCCATGGGTGTGGCCCTAAAAAAAAAGACCAAAACAAACAAAAAAAAGAGAAAAGCCTCAGTAAAGTCAAGTCAGGGAAGTATAGGGAGCAGTTAACACAACTGCCATGGGTCCCTCAATTTTTTTCTGAGGACCTCGTAGCTGGTGCTGAAGACACAGCTCCTGCCCCAGAGAACTCAACGTTTGGAAGGGAGATGGGTGAGGAAACAGAGAAACACGGGTACCCTTTCAGAAGCTCCACAACAGAGGTGAGTCCAGGGTCCATGTGTGTGCAACAGGGCCTGGGCGGGTGGGGAAGGCCTTCTGAAGGAGGCACACTGAGCTGAGATGGCAAGAAAAGCAGGCAGAGGAGGCAGCCTGGAGCACAGGCAGCGTGGGCAGCTGTCTCCTTACCAAGATCAGTTTCTGCGCCAAGCTAGAGGGAAGGAGGCACACTACACTGCCCTGTGTGGAGAAGCAGGAAGAAGAGGAAGAGACACCGGGGGTCTGACTGGGAAGAGGAAGTGAGAGAAGGAGAGAAAAGGATTGCTGTCATTGTTAGTGGGGTGGGGATGAGACAGGCTGGGACCTGGGATCCTTTGCTGAGTGGCTGCAGTGCCTACACCTGAACAAACATCTTCTCAAGCAACAAAATAAAAGAAACTGTAAGGGAATAAAAATAACTGCTTGCCTGCACAGTTGGAGCAAATTATGGCCAATAAGATACCAAAAAAAAAAAAAAAATCTAAAAAGACCAATTGCCACTTCTGAAGAGCCCAGAGCAAAAGCAGGGTACTACACATGCCCCCTGCACACACCACCACCAAATGGGTGGGCAGACCACCTAAGCCACCCCTCTGGCCTGAGCCCTGGACCCACCCCTACCCTTGCTGCAGATAAGGAACTAGCTTGCCCCCCTCCTCCAGGAGTGAGGGAGCAAGGGAACTTGTTATTTTCACTCTGCCCTGCTGCATCAGGGGCCCCAATAAAGTAAAGCCTTGCCTAAATTTCTTGCCTGGTCTCATCAATTTCTATTGGTTAAGGAGGCCAAGAGCCCTGGTTGGTAACAGAGACATTTGAGCATATTGAGAACCCTGCAACATAGATGAGCAGAATGAGTTTCTTCAAAGCCATATGCTGACCACAAATCATGCTGGGGCTGCCCCACAGAACCCATGTCCCACACAGAGACCTGGGGCTGCTCTCCTCCCGTCTTGGCCCAACCATCTGCCCTGGTTGATGCCTGCATTCAGTGCCGGGAGCCACGCCCTGACCTTGTTCTGTCTACGGCTGTGAACATCTAGTGTGTTGCTGCCTGCCACCTCCCTGTCCTCCTGCAAATAATGACACCCCCAGGAGCCTCTGGGGACATATCCTCCCCTTAGTCATGTGGGGCTGACACCAAACTCCACCCCAGATCCAGGAGTAGGCCCATCAGCCAACTCTCGACAGTAAGCGTCAATCCTAAGACTTTCATTCACCTTGAGAAGAAACAGCATTCTTTCCACAGGTTGCCCAGAAACTAAATCTGAATCTGCCAGTACATGAGAAGATGCCCCCAGATTAAAGTCAACTGAAAGAGGATAGCAGTACCAGGATAGACACTATTCCCTTTGACATTATTTTAAACCCCTGGATCCAGCCAGGCCTGAAGCCAATCCTCATAAACTGAGAACTGGGTTTAGCTTTCACATGTGACATTTGGAGGCTGGTTTTTGAAAACTCCTGGAGTTCCCTTCATGGCACAGTGGAAATGAGTCCGACTAGGAACCATGAGGTTGAGGGTTTGAACCCTGGCCTCGCAGAGTGGGTTGGGGATCCAGCATTGCCCTGAGTTGTGGTGTTGGTCGCAGATGAGGCTTGGATCTGGCATTGCTGTGGCTGTGGTGTAGGCTGGCAGCTGTAGCTCTGATTTGACCCCTAGCCTGGGAACCTCCATATGCCATGGGTATGGCCCTAAAAATAAATAAATAAATAAATAAATAAATACTCCTAACCATGATAGGGGCAGTGCAGGTCAAGAGAGGAAATTACTAGTATAGATTCCTAGAAATCACCCTAGGATCCTTACTAATGTAAGCTTAGTACCCCCACCACCCCACACCTCGGAGATTCAGAAGGCCCAGCACACTCTATCCAGGCCTTAAACTTTCTCCTGGGTCCTGCTCCCGTCCAGCACTTTGCTCAGGATGAAGTGGCTCTTTCTCCCTTGGCCTTGTTTCTAGGGTGCTTTAAAAGGATTTACTGGATTATAAACTGAAAACCACCCCACGTCCGTGCCAAAAGTCAAACATCTGGTAGGTCAAGAGTGGGAAGGGCTGGGGAAAGTGCAGGAGGGTGCACCTGGAGCCGATTAAAAAACCATCCACAGAAACGCTGGACAGTGGGGTGGGAGCCGCCTAGGGAAGCCCCGCCTCTGCCAGCAGAGGTGCTTGCTGTAGGTGAGGCACAGGGGACAGATGCAGAGTCAGCTGGGGCTGGGGGCGTGCCCCCCTCTCACCACCAGGGCAGGGCCCAGCTGGGGGCGGGGGAAGAGACATTTCAGGAGGTCGTCTGCAGGGTGGGCTGGGGAGGCCATGGAGGAGTAAGTGCAGATGAGGAAGAGTGGAAGGGAAGTGAGAAAGGCAGGCTGTGGCTCATGAGCTCTTCCAGAACAAGGCCAGCAGCTGCAGAAGGGGTGGGGTGACGGGAGGGACCACATGCCAGACAGTGAAGTGCTGGCGACAAGCTCCTGGAGAAAGGAACTTAGATTTACAGTGCTTGTCGCTACACAAGGTGTGTAAATGCACCCCCAACGACAGATTTCAAGTTACCCACGTGTCCTCCATAAATGCACAGCTCTTCCATTCACATACTGCTGCCCGGGCACCCTATGACTTCTGAAGGCACCTGTCTCTCCTTTGGAGGTCCTGGTCTACAGCTGCTGAATTGGTGAAATCTCATACTCACACTTCAGGGGATGGATGTGCATGTGGTGGGTAGGGGTGGCGTGGGGTGGGTGGGAGGGGACTCTCATGGTCCCAGAAAGAATAAACTTTGCATGCCCAAGCTCTGCTGCGGTCATCACCACGGCAGCCGCAAGCTTTCAGGCACTGCAAATGCAGCACCCACCCTCTTCAGCCACCTCCACCCCCCCCCCCGCCCTCATCTGAAAGCCAGCATCCCCTCCTCAAGAGAGTTGACCGTGATGCTGATCCTTCACACAGAGGCAGAATTATAAGTAGGAGGCCAGCATCCATGGGTCACAGGGATCACAGCAAACCTACTGACTCCAGTGTGAGTGGCATAGCAGGAGTCACACTTTGCAGGCCATTGTGGTCCATGCTGAGAAGTCAGAACTTCCTGCTAGAATCAGCATTTAGCACCTGCCCCTCCTTTAAAAGGGCAAGACTATGGCCTCAGAAAGTCTGCTGGAACATAAAGATCATTACTGACAGTGAATAAACAGGTTCAATGTGGAACCTCTCTTGTGGTCTTGCCAGCTCCAGAACACGAGGGTGCAGATCACGCCTGGCCCATCCCCAGCGCTTCCACCACAGAGCCAGTTTTACGAGAGCTCAAAACTCCAGGGCCCAAGGCCCTCTACATAATGTATTCTTTTCCACCTTCCAAACTAAATAATTTTGGGATCCCAGAAGTTCTGGTCCCTATCAATCCCTGGGCATCAATGGTATAAGCAAACCCCCTTCAACTATAAGCATTTTGAGATTAGTCTATATTGGAAAATAGGATTTTTTAGCCGTAGAAACTCAACAGGACCTGTTAAGATCATTCCAAATGTTCTGCTTTGACAGGGAAATGGAGGGTTAAGAACAAAGGGACTTCCTGAGTGACTCAGTTCTATGATTTGCAGGGGAAGAAATTTTTCACTTGCTGACCCGCCTCAGTCAGAGGCTGGATATAACAGTACTTGCCTTGGTGTGTTTTGCCCAGAAGCCATTAGAAGCCCCTCAAGAGCTAGAGAGACTTTTGCAGGGGTGAAGATGGGTACATGCCCTGCTTTGCTACCAAGGGAATGTGAAACCTCAACAGCCCCGGGCAGTGAGGTCACAAGGCCAATGTCTGTTTGGTCTATTTCCATCCGGGCCCTCCCACCTCTCTGTGGAATGCTGTTCCTGGACTTCCGGGCTCTGTGCGAGACCATGAGCCTTTCTTGGGAGCCAGGAGGGGGCATTCCTGATGGGAGGGCTCCTCTTTTGAGCTGGCCGGAGGTCGGACCCTGTCCACATGCCCTCCTCTGGCAGGGCTGTCGTGAAGCTGGGCTCCTTTCTGTCTCTCTCCCTCTTGGATTCCAGTGGAAGACTTGACCCACATTCAACCTATTTCTAATACTGGCCTTGAGTCAGCTCCTTTTATTTCCCCTCGGAATTCGGCCAGCTCCATTCCCAGCTATGGATGCAAACTGCAGAGGCATTTCCTGTTCCAGGTGGTTTTGAGCAGAAAGCCAGGCAGCGTGGGTTGAAGGCAGGTGGGGTGGAATTCTTTAGGAACTGCTCCCAGCAAATGTGAGAGTCATTCAAAGTTAGGGTTGATTTCCAAAGCACCCAGCCCCGGGTGGAAACAAGGTTCGTTTGAACACACTTTAGAAACCTAACGAGTGGGGACCACTTTTGGATTTCCCTTGTGCTCACACCAGGACCCTGGGATCCTGGGATTGACTGCAGATATGATAAGGGGACAGAGGCTGACTCCAACATTCCAAGAAGCTCCAGGGTTTCTGGGGAGCTGAGTATTCATCCTGAGACATCAAACCCATCTTGTGGTGGATGCAAGTCTGCTTCTATGAAATCCACATACTGACGCAATAGCAACGGGCAGGTTTAACAAGTGTTCTTCAGTGAAAAATCATCCCCCTGACCTCTGGCCGTGATGGCCACCTCAGAGCAATGCTGGGAGGCTCCATGGGTTGCAGCAGACCCAGGTGAAGTGGGGAGCTTGGACAAGCTCCTGAACTCCTAGAGCCTCAGTTTACTTGTTGGTGAAAGAGGCACAGCAATGCTCTGCAGTACACTGGGGGACAAAGGGTCAGGTTTGCAAAGCAGAGCTGGATTCAATGACTGGGAGTCATGAACACTGATGTCAGTGTAATTATCTGCATGTGTGGTCCTTGGGCTCTGGGAGCTGGAGGGGCCACTGTAGGAGCCGGCTCCCCTGGCGGCATCCACTAGTTGTTACCTGTTGGCTCTCCAATGGGTTCCAGTGAAAAGTCATTTTTACACAAGAATTGTATGTGATCTAAAGGATTCTGACATCCCTCATTTCTTTTCTTCCTTTTTCTTTTTTCTTTTCTTTTCTTTTCACGGCTACACTTGTGGCACAAAGAACATCCCAGACCAGGGGTCGAATTGGAGCTGCAGCTGGGGCCTACACCACAGCCACAGCAATGCTACATTGGAGCTGCACCTGTGCTGCATCTGCTACCACCTATTGCAACATAGAATCCTTTACCCACTGAGTGAGGCCAGGGATTGAACCCGAGTCCTCACAGAGACAATGTTGGGTTCTTAACCTGCTAAGCCACAATGGGAACTCTTCCTTTGTCATTCTTATGTCACACGGAAAGGAAGAAGCAAAGAAGTTTATATATTCACCAGATACCCGAAGCTGGAGGAATAGTGCTGGGAAGATTCAGAGGGCAGGACTGAGAGCCAAGGGATTTATTCACAGGGCAGGTCTTTGTGGAAGGACCAGTAAGCTGACCTTGGAACTGTGCCAGTACCTCAGATGCTGGGATCATGATTTTTGAGTAGGATGAGGCTCAAAGGTGATGTCAGCACCCTCAAAGGCCTCTGCAGAGGAGAAATGTCATGTCCAGGTAGGAGAGGGCCAATGTACCAGTTGGAAAGGGTAATTTTGGGGGGTGACACTAGGTGATGGGGCTTCTGAAGTAAATGCTGGTAAAGTTGACTTGGTTTGGTTAGACGGGCAGAAAGAGAGGGGTTGGGCCCTTTTGAGAATTCAGTAAAAAGGCCGTCACCCTGAGGAAGCTGCTGAGAGCAGCACAGGCCCCATTTTGGAAGCATTTACAAGCTTGCTCTATTGTAGAGTGCCAGGCTAGACTGGGCCAGCGTCCATGCCAGAGAGGTGGGACAAACCACAGGGCTGCTGAAGACCGATGTGGATGTCAACCTGAGGGACAGCAAAGTCCTGGGCCAGCAGCAGGAATAGCAGCAGCTATTTCAGCCTCAAAGACACAGGCAGAAAGATGGCAGGTGATAGCTGGGAGGAGGGGCAGCTGCCTGGGACAGAGTAGGGACCCGCAGGGGGTTGCCTACCCATGAGCCTGGTAAGGGCAGTTAGGAACAAAAGCTCCTGTTCCCACGGCCACCCCTCCCCAGTGCAGGTGAGTGTTATCTGAGTGTCTGTAAATCCTCCTGACTCCTCATGGCACACTGGCCTATCGGAGGTCTGTTGTGTGTCCGTCCCATTAGATTTTGGGTTTTTCAAGTAGAGATCCTTTCAAAGAAAGGCTTAGATGCTTTTGTAGCTACAAAGGCAGGAATTTGGACAAAGGGATATGTTTTTAAACATCTGTGGTAAAAGTTGAAATAAAAGGGCTTCACGAGTAAACCTCATTTTCACCAGAATAAATTAATTCTTAACGAAGCCAGAAAAAATTCATGTCTTACATTAGAAAAACCAAAATCTCAGAAAGGACCTTGTAACACAGATGAGGAGACATGAGGCAGCACAGGCAAGGGGTGCCTGGGTGAGAGATGAGCCACCTCCAGCGTGAAGTCCAACCCAAACAGGACTGTTGGAAGAGGGCTGGCGGGGGGAGTTGGGGGGATGACACAGTCATAGCATGCCCCATCCCCGAGAACTCAGAGCAGAGACAGGCCCTGCTCCCTGCCACTTCTATCCTGGCCTCCATGGCAGCACTAAAAACAGCTCCAGGCCCACTTAGCACTGGAACTACCCTGCTGCTTGAGTGGGGGCCAAGGGAGAGGCTGTGAGTTGAGTTGAGGACACAGAGGATTTTCTGTGTGTAAGAAGGGGTTAAATTGATTTTCTTGGGCTTTAAGCCTGGTTCTGTCAAAGGCAGTGAAGACCAGTGTGGAATGGAATGTAATTCTATACAAATAGGTATTTTTGCACCTGAAATCAACAGAGTTGGTCACTGGGAACTTGGGATACATAGTACTTAGTGAAAAGCGGTGTTTTGGAGGGTTTCCATTTGACTGAGAGTGGTTATTCTTTTTCCAGATAAGCAGTCATCCCCAGAGCCACTGATGGGGGTCAGGAGCTCCTTGCAAGTTGGATGGTGCAAACTTGCATCCCAGGCTAAGGTCTCTCCTCACACCTTCTTTTACTCACTCTTCTGTCACTTTCCTTCCTGTCCAAAGTTAGTGGTTCCTACTGACCCTCCTCCCCTCTCCCTTCATCCCCCTTGGGGGTGGCTCACTTCAGCCAAATATGACAGCACTGTTTGGTCCACTCTGATTACTTATATCCTTACATGGAAAATATGAGTATAAAATCAATGGCCAGAGAGCAGTCCTTCGGCATTTTCCTGAGCCCCAATCAATGGTCCAAATCAACGGTCAGAACATAAACTGTGAGTCAAATCATTTTTGTTTTACCCAGAAAACTGTGAGCAGGTTTATCCTCCACCACGCGGATCCTTCGCGCTCCAGCTGGAATGATGACAGCTTCAATATAACCTGTAGTGAAAAATCACACACAGGTGAACCAACCGTGCCTCCAGCCTTGTCAGAGGCTTGGCAGCACTGCCCACCGGAACCCACACCGCCACACCACTGTACCCCCACCAGGGTGATTTCAGAGCCTGGGCTAGTAGAGCTCTGAGAAATCAAGACCATCAAATAACAAGGAATGGTCTTGTATGGCCAGACCCTCCTGGCTGCCCAAATTCCAGAGGGCACCATTTGCCTGTATTATGAGATGAACGGTGTCCCTTCCACCTCCAGATCCACAAGGCGAAGTCCTAAACCCCAGGACCTCAGAATGTGACATTATTTGGAAACTGCACTGTAGCAGATGTAATGAGTTAAGACGAGGTCCTACTGGTGAAAGGAGGACCCCTAATCCAATAAAGACTTATGTCTTGAGAAAAGGGGGAAATTGGGACACCGACATGGACACAGAGAACCCCGTGTAAACATGAAGCAGAGATCAAGGCGATGAACCTATAAGCCAAAGACTGACAGAGAACCACCAGAAGCTAGGAGAGAGGCATGGAACAGGGACCTTCAGGAGGAGCCAAGCCTGTGGAGGACTTGATCTCAGACTGCCAGCGCCCCCAAACTATGAGGCAGTAAGCATCTCTTGTTTAGGCCACCCAGTCTGTGGTACTTGGTTCCAGCAGCCCTAGCAATCCAAGCCAGCCTGGAATTCTGGTGGCCAGTACCTCCCTGGAGCATGGATGCAGTGCTCCTGGCCACCTCATCTACTGGATTCTTTGACCCTTCCCTGATTCCATGGGATGACAGCAGAAGCTAGGCTACTTGCCCAAAGACAAAACCCCTGCCTCAATACCATGCATGTTTCCTGCTTCCACTGCCTTTTGGGCATTTCTGCAACTATTGCAATAGATATTTTTATCCATTTCCTTGAGTACTTCCATGTATAATGTGGTCCCTCAGAGGCCAGAGTCTTCTGCCCCTGCTCTGACCTCCAATGTGCCCAGAATAGCAGGTGGTTAGCAGCGATTCTGGAGGGAAGGACTGAGGCTGCTGGGGAGGAGGTCAGGGGCTGGCTGATGCCCTGGTTAACTGGGCAACTGCATCAATTAATGAGCATAACTGTGTTCATTGTTGTCACATTAACAACATAATGTTGTTAATTGTATGTCAATTAACAACATAATGGTGAGGTTCTGAAACACAGGCTGGCAATTGTTTTGTTTTGGTTTACACTGGGGTTTAGACAAAAGCAATATGCGTTGGCTTCAGCAATTTAGATGATGATCCCAAATTAGATTGTAAATCTTACCCTTGTGGTTCCCAAATAGGATCATCAGAATCAGCAGGGGAGTTTTCAAAAGGAGAGCTTTCTGGGCTCAACTATGTAGAGATTATGGAAATATCTATTTTGAGGAGTTTATTTCCTCATTTTCTCACAGTAAAAATGGCTTTATTTTCATTACAAATATAGTACATGATAATTCAAACCACAAAGGTGAAAAACTAAAACCAGTCTGTACCCTACTGTACTAAGAAAATTACCCTTATTTTGGTGACCAGCCTTTTCAGCATCTCCTCACGCATACAAACACACACATATCACCTTATGTGAACAGGATCTTGTACATGTTTTAAAGATCAACTTTAAAATAGAGTTTTGCTAGGCAATGTGTGCCCAAGGTGCAAAATTCACAAGATATAAAAGGGTACAGTAGAAAGTAGATTGCTCTTAAAAAAGACATCCTATAGTTGGCTTTCTAATACTCTTATCATTTATAATAATTTGTATATTTTGGCTGGGTTTCTATGCAGCTAACTGAAACATGCCATATGACAGTTTTGTTTCTCCCTTTCTGATCTTTAATGCCTGGAACTCCTTCTCCTTTCACCATTCTGGTTGGAACTTACAAAACCACCCTATATGCCACACAAGACAGTGGTATCCTTGTCTTTTTCATTCTGTTGGAAGAACGCCTCCCAAGTTTTCCCACTGAAAATGATGTCAACAGTGAGAATGTGACAGGTATTTGTCAAGTTAGGGAAATTCCCTTTTATCCTAGTTTGTGAAGAGCTTTTGTTAGGAACAGATATTGAAGTTAATCAAGTGCTTTTTTGTATCTACTGAGATCATCATGTTGTTGTTTTTTCCAAATGACGCAAAGACTTCAGAACAGTTTAACTGTAATCACGCTCATCACGGCTAACATGCTGTGTGGGTCAGTATCTTAGCCTCGTCTTTCCTTCATCAATGCATTTTAGTCCATTGCTATTTCTTTTTTATTCTGATTATTTTCCTGTAAGCCTTTAATTATATTTATACCTCTAATATATGACATGTCAGTTCTAAGCAAAATATTGTAATCTCTGAAAATTAAAAGATGAGGAAATCAGCATAATTACACTGCTCTCAGCTGACATCCCACTTCAACTTTTAAAATATCACTCCTACCTGGTATTACTTAAAACATTTTCCTTTTGCTAAGATAATTCCTGAAGGTGTTTCAGTTTTAATCCTAAAAATTAATGTTCATTATGTGTTCTTTTACCCTAGTTTTTCCAATAAATTCCTGCTTGCCTCAAGTATGGTCTCTTTGAAATGGGAATTATAGTTTCAAAGAGAATTATAGTTTTCAAAGAGAATTATAGTTTCTGAACTGTAATATAGTTAAAAAACAAACAAACAAACAAAAAACTGTTCATTGTCCTGGTACTTGAATGCCAGTTTGGCTGGAATAAGGTCCCTGAGTCAACTTTCTTTCTTGGAGGCTGTTGCTCCATTGAATGTTAGTGTGGAAGAGTCTGATGCCAATTCTGATGTTTTTGCTTTATTTGGTTACCTAAAATTTGGATCAGATGCTCAAAGATTCTTAACTTTAAAATCTAATAACTATTAGGCTGTTCATTGTTTCCTGTAATTTTTTTCCTAGGACACAAGGCTATATTATTTTATCAGAGCTTGTGTTTATATATTTCTGGTCAATTTGTTTGATGTACTTTTTTTGAGGACACCTACTTATATTTGACTCCTTTCTCCTTCCCTAGAACTCATTTTCTCATATCCCTCAGATTCCCTGTTCATTTCCATTTTGCTTTGCTCATTTTTCTCAGTCTTGTCCTTCTTTTGCTTGTGTTCTCAGCAGTGTCACTTTCCTTTGGTTTTACACAGCCTTGGTTTCTGTAACAGATTCATTTTCCTCCTCTACCCCTCTCCTGAGCTGAGCCATGCTTCATCTCCTGTTGCTTCATTGCCTCCTCCTTGAGATCATCTATCTTATGTGTGAGTTTATTGAGAATATTATTTAATTGGTTTTTGGAATTTACGGCAATAACATTTGGTCACAAGTTTTGGGAACATTTTGTGGGTGAGTTCTTTTTTAATCAGTCATTTGTTCTCCTTGTCCTTTGAATCATTTTCCTATCGAGTCCACTTGTATTGATCCTGTACCAATTCTCTAAATTTCTTACTAATCTTTCAGTGACACAAGTTCTAACTGTACCAGTTGTTTGTAGGTCTGTGTGGGAAGAATGGGACAATGCTGTGGGCTAGTAGGACATTTCCTTGGTTTACAGTAAAATTTGTTAGGACATGGATTTATGTGTACTGGTGAGTTTTTGTTTGTAAACATTTATGTATTTTAAGTTTACAGAAATACCTATATGTTTTTTCACTGTAAAAATTTTAATAATACAGGTGAATCTTAAATCCCCTTAATCCCATTCTCCTCCCACTATCAGTTAGGTATATTATAGTCATTCAAATATTTTACTATTTATTCATATATCTACATAAATATAAATATATTTTTATTTGTCTACATTTTATGTGTTAGGAATAACATTATGAATACTGTACTACTTTTTTTTTTTAAAAAAAGCATGATATGTCTTGGAGATCTATTCATGTGAGTATGTACCATTCTCCTTATTTCTCATTTAAATTGCTGTGTGGCTTATGTAACTACTCCCCTACTGATGGACATTTAGGTTATTTCAAAATTGTCACAGTTAGAAACAATGCTCTATCATGTACAAATATGCACACAAAACCCCTCAACAAAATACCAGCAACCTATCCCAACAGCATAAGAAAAGACTATAGATCATGATCAAGTACATTTTATCCCAGGAATTCAAGGTTGGTTTAACATATAAAAATGAATCAATGTAATTTATTCTATAAAGAACAAAACCCACCTAATCACTTCAATGGATGCAGAAAACGCATTTGACAAAATTTAATACTCTTTCATGATAAAAACACTCAACAAACTAGGAATAAAAAGAAACTTCTTCAGCTTGGTAAAAGCACTGACAAAAATCCCACAGCTAACATCAAACAATGACGAAATACTTAATGCTTTCCCCCTAAGATCAGGAAGAAGAAAAGGATGTTCATCCTTGCTACTTCTATTCAACACTGTACTGGAAGTTCTCTATGCTAATTAATCAAGAAAAGTGATTTTTTTTAGGCATCCAAATTGGAAAGAAAGAAGTAAAATTATCTTTATCTGCAGATGTCAAGATCTTATATATAGAAAAATACAAAGAATCCACGAAAATCCATTAGAACAGATTCAGCAAGGTTGCAGGAACAAGGTCAATGTACAAAAATCAGCTGCATTTCTCCACATTAGGGATAAACATTTCCAAATGAAATTAAGAAAACAATTTAACTTAAATAGCATCAAAAAGAATAAACACTTAGGAATAAATTTAATGAAAGACATGTAAGACTTCTATACCAAAGGCTGGAAAAATGCTGAAAGGTATTAAAGAGCTCTAAGCTAATGGAAAGGCATTTCATGTTCATGGATCAGAAGACTTAATATTGGTAAGGTGGGAACACTTCACAGATTGATTTCCAGATTCAACACAATCTTTACCAAAATTCATGCTTTTTTTGGCCAGAAATGACAAGGTGATCCTTAAACTCACATGGAAATACAAGGGACTCAGCATAGCCAAAACAATGTTTAAAAAGAACAATGTTGGAGAACTGACAATTCTAGCTTTCAAAATTTTCTAGCCAGCTACAGTAATCAAGACAATGTGGTATTGGCATAAGGACAGATACTTCTATCATTAAAATATAATTGAGAGTCTAGAAATAAGTCTCTTCTTAATTTTTTAAAACAAAGATGCCAAGAATATTCAATGGAGAAAGAATAATCTTTTCAACAGTGTCAGGTTAACTGCATATCCACATACGAAGGAACAAAAGTAGACTCAACTCAAACTGTACAAAAGACTAACCTGGAATAGATCGCTGACCTTAATCTAAGAGCTAAAATTATAAAACTCTTAGAAGAAAACAGGAGTAAATCTTTGCCACATTGGAATAGGGAACAGTTTCTTAGATAGCCAAAGCACAAGCAACAAAAGGGAAAAAAATAAAGTGGATCAGGAGTTCCCGTCGTGGTGCAGCAGAAACGAATCCAACTAGGAACCATGAGGTGGTGAGTTTGATCCCTGGCCTCGCTCAGTGGGTTAAGATCCGGCGTTGCTGTGAGCTGTGGTGTAGGTCGCAGACTCGGCTTAGATCCTGTGTTGCTGTGGCTGTGGTGTAGGCCAGCGGCTACAGCTGCGATTGGACCCCTATCCTGGGTACCTCCATATGCCAGGGGTACGGCGCTGAAAAGACAAAAAAATAAAATAAAAAATAAAATGGATCATATCAAAATTACACTCTGTGCTTGATGTGACACTATCAAGAAAGAGAAAGGGCTAATTCATTCACTGGGATAAAATATTTCCAAATTATTTTGATTAAAAAAATAGTGTCCAGAGTATATAAACTTATAACTTAACAATAAAGTGACAATCCAGTTTAAAAATAGGCAAAGGATTTTCATAGATATTTCTCCAAACAAGATACAAGAATGGCCAAGAGACACATGAAAAGATGCTCAACATCACTAGTCATTAGGGAAATGCAAAACGAAACCACAATGTGATACCACCTTATACCCACTAAGATGCCTGTAACAAAAATGATAAACAGTAAGTGCTAGAGTGGATGTGGAGAATTCAGAACCCTCATTTATTGCTAGTAGGAATGTAAAATGGTGCAGGAATATTGGAGAAAAGTTTTGTAGTTCCTCAAAACAGTAAAGACAGAATTACCAAAAGACCTACCAATTGTACCCTTATGTATATACCCAAGAATGCAAACATACATCCATGCAAAAACTTATACACAAATGTTTATATCAGCATTATTCATTAGAGCCAAAAAAGCAGAAACAACTCAAATGTCCATCAACTGATGAATGTACTTTTAAAATGTGATATAACTATACAATGGAATATTACTCAGCAAAAAAAGAATAAAAGATTGATAGGGGAGTTTCCATTGTGGCGCAGTGGTTAACGAATCCGACTAGGAACCATGAGGTTGCGGGTTCGATCCCTGCCCTTGCTCAGTGGGTTAATGATCTGGCGTTGCCGTGAGCTGTGGTGTAGGTCGCAGATGCGGCTCGGATCCTGCGTTGCTGTGGCTCTGGCGCAGGCCAGTGGCTACAGCTCTGACTGGACCCCTAGCCTGGGAACCTCCACTTGCCGCTGGAGCGGACCAAGAAACGGCAAAAAAAAAAAAAAAAAAAGATTGATAGATGTTACAACATGGAAGAACCTTGAAAACATTATGCTAAGTTAAAGAAGCCAGTCATAAAGGATCTCATATTGCATGTGAGGCCATTTATATGAAGTGTCCAGAACAGACAGATATACGCAGAAAGTAGTTGCCTAGTACTGGGTAATGGGAGGTGGAGAATAACTGCTAATGGGTATGGGGTTTCTATTCAGGATGATTATGGTCATGGCTGCACACTCTGTGCATGGACTAAAACCTCTTGAATTGCATACTTTAAGTGGATGAATTTTATGGTATGTGAATTACATCTTTGCAAAGGTGCTAAAAATAATACTTGCAATGAACAGCTTTGCACATGTCTTCTTGTGCACAAATAAAATGTCTTACCAGGCCAGCTATGAGAATTGCTGGGTCAAACACACATGCAATTTAAATGTTAAATGTACAGGTAAATTGTCCTTCATGATGGCTTAACTAATATAGAAGTCAACCAATACTACATGAGAATACATGTTTATTCACATACTTCTAAATTCTTGATATTATCAATCCTCTTGATATTTGCTAATCCAAGAGGTGAAAAAATGTTATGTCACAGATATGGTTTGCACTTCCCTTATTATCAATGTGGCTGTGCATCTTAGCACATACCTACTGGTTGTTTGCATTTCCAACTCAGGTAACTGCCTTGTGCATAAATGCTGCTCATTTTTCTACTGGCTTTTTAAAAAAATTAATAAGGAGTCCTGGAAATATATTTTAATATATACTGACATATATTTAATATATTTTGGACTCAAATTCTACTTACTAGACTTGTGCACATTTTTTTCTGTCATTTGTCATTTGTTTACAGTGCCTTTTATTACAGGGTTGTAATTTGATAATCATAGTTTTAATATTTGAGAGCTTCTTTTTGCTTTCGGATTGTTTCTTTTCATGGCATTCTATACCAGTTTTATGGATAAAGTCACTTCTCCAGTCTTTCTAAGAACATTTATAGCTTTTGAACTTCTATTACTGGCATTATCTTATTTTCTCCATGGGTTTTCAGATTATGTTGGTCTTTCCTATTTATTGCAGACTCTTTTGAGAAGGATGTCACACATGGGTTGTATCTGTATCTGTATAAAAGTGAATAAAGTAGCCCCTTTCATACATGGTTTAGCTTTCTGTGGTTTCAGATATCTGCAGTTAACTACAGTCCAAAAATATTAAATGGAAAATTCCAGAAATAAGCAATTCATAAGTTTAAAACTGCATGTCATTCTGACTAGCATGATGAAATCTCATGTGGCCCCAATCCATCCTGCCCAGGACGTGAATAACCCCTTTGTCCAGGACATGTTGCCCATCAGTCACCTAGTAGCTGTTTTGGTTATCAGATCGATGGTTGTGGTATCTCAGGGTTTGTATTCAAGTGGCCCTTGTTTTACTTAATAATGGCCCCAAAGCACCAGGGTAGTGATGCTGGCAATTTGGATGTGCCAAAGAGAAGCTGTAAAGTGCTTAAGAGAAAAGGTGAAAGTTCTCAATGTGAGGAAAGAAAAAAAAACATGCTGAGATTGCTGTGATTCATGGTAAGAAGGAATCCTCCATCCCTAAAATTGTGAAGAAGGAAAAAAGAAATTAGTGCTAATTTTGCTTATACCTCAAACTGCAAAAGTTGTGGCCATAGTGCATGAAAATTGTGTAGGTAAGATAGAAAAGGTAGGATTCCTGCTATGGCACAGTGGGTTAGGAATCCCACTGCATTGGCTTGGGTTGCTTCAGAGGTATGGGTTCGAGCTCCGGCCCAGGACAGTGGGTTAAAGGATCAGGCGATGCTGCAGCTGCAGCTTGGATTCAATCCCTGGCCCAAGAACTTCCATATGCCATGGGTACAGCCATTTAAAAAAGAAAGAAAGAAAGAAAGGCAGTTCCCCTTGTGGCTCAGCAGAAACAAATCTGACTATGAACTATGAGGTTGCGGTTTTGATCCCTGGCCTTTCTCAATGGGTTAAGGATCCGGCATTGCCATGAGCTGTGGTGTAGGCCGGCAGCTGTAGCTCTGATTAGACCCCTAGCCTGGAAACTTCCATATGACATGGGTGTGGCCCTAAAAAAAAAAAAAGATGGAAAAGGCATGAAATTTGTACAACAAATATTTTTTTCAATTAAAACCATTTTAATCTATTTTAGTTTCAGTACTGCACTGTTTGTTTACATAGGTTCAAGGGTCACAAACTCACTGGAACGCAACTATTTGTAAAACATTTGGTCAGACTGAGGAGGCATGGAATGGGCTAAATCATTATCAATAAGATGGGTTGTTGGAACACAGCTCTAGTGAGGCCAGTGTTGTGAGTCTGTTCCCATAAGAGCTCATTAGCTTCACACATAGAAAACCCTAGTCCTCGAGCTGCATACTGGACCACTGCCCTGAGTCAGCCCTGACGATGCGCATTTGCTATGAGGTATGAAATTTGTACAATAAATTTTTTGAGAAAGACCATATTTATGTAACTTTTATTACAGTATACTGTTATAATTGCTCCATTTTATTATTAGTTATTGTTTATCTCTTACTCTGCCTAATTTATAAACTGTATTACAGGTATGTATTTGTAGGACAAAGCAGAACATACCTAGGGCCCTGTACTATCTATGGTTTTAGACATCTACTTGGGGCATTGGAAGGCATCCCCATGGATAAGGGGGGAAATACTGTGTACAAGTGGGGTTTGCAGATGGTCAGGACTGGCTTTCCTTCAGAGGGCAGGGAGTGTTGCTATGGGTCAGCAACCAAAATATCAGAATGCAGAGAAGTTTGCTATAGGTACTGTGTCATGGTGCTGGCCACCAAATATTTCCACCCCTATCTCTGGATCATGGCAGGAATGCATCTCTCTGCCCTCTTAAAATTGTGTGACTGCATGACTTTGACCCTTAAAATGTGAGTGAAAGTGACATGTCTTTGGAAGCTTTACAAGCATCAGGACTGATTGGCCATGATCCCTTTTTCCTGTCAAGGTGACTATGGCACTGTGTGAACAAGGAAACCTCTGTCGCCATAGGTCCATAAGTGGTTACAATGTGCAGAGCCTCCTGCCAGCCCATGTTGGCTGCAGCATGAGCAAGATATAAACTTTTGTGGGAGTTTCCATTGTGGCTCAGTGGCTTAAGAACCTGACAGTGTCTGTGAGGGTGCAAGTTTGATCTGTGGTCTTGCTCAGTGGGTTAAGGATCTGGTGTTGCTGCAAGCTGCAGCAGATGTGGCTCAGATTCCACATTACTGTGGCCGTGGCATAGGTTGGCAGCTGAAGCTCTGATTTGATCCTCAGCCCAGGAACTTCCATGTGCTACAGGTGTGGCCATAAAAAGAAGAAGAAAAAAAATCTTCTGTGTTAAGCCACTGACTAGGGTCGGGGCGGGGCGGGGGGGGAGCATTTGTACTGTGTTTTGTTTGCTTGTTTGTTTACTGCAGCAAAACAAAGTCTGTTTACTCTGATTCAGACATGTATGGATATGCACTTGAAATGTCCTTTTTCTCCCCAGAAATTACCAGTTCTTGTTCATTCTTCTTTTTATTTCCTGTCTTTTTAGGGCCACACTGTGGCATATGCAGGTTCCCAGGCTAGGGGTCAAATAGGAACTGTAGCTGCTGGCCTACGCCACAGGCACAGCAATGCCAGATCTGAGCCGAGTCTGCAACCTACACCACAGCTCTAGAAAGACAAAAAAAAAAAAAAAAAAAAGGAAGGTGTTCAAAAAAGAAAAAAAGATATTTGAGGATCACAGCACCAGATTTTTTTTTTTTTTTTTGGTCTTTTTAGGGCCTCACCTGCGGCATATGGAAGTTACCCGGCTAATGGTTGATTGGGGTTGAATCTAAGTCACAGCCACAGTAATGCCATATCTGAGCCACAACTGTGACTCACACCACAGCTCACGGCAATGCTGGAGCTTTAACTCACTGAGGGAGGCCAGGGATCGAACCCAATGTCCTCATGGTTACTAGTTGGATTCATTACTGCTGAGGCACAATGGGAACTCCCGGATTTTTTTTTTTTTTTTTTTAACCACAAATTTCTCTTAGAGAATCCATTCCTTCTGGGGGAGTTTGAAGAATTACTGACCTCCAGGCATGCAAGATAGTGAAGTGCCAAAAATGAAGACATAATAAAAACAAACAACAAATGAAGACAAAATCCTTCAGGGTCAATTGTGATTCAACCCTTTTTTGGAGGAATCACCATTTAAACCACAAAATTGACCTGGGAACACGTTTGCTTGAGGACCTAATTATTTTCTGAAAGCTGCTGCTATCACTTTATGGACTTTTCCTATTTTGTGGCTGACTAACCTTGGTTTTAGCATCACCAGGCTGCAGAATCTAAGGCAATGGAACTATTCACTGAGGTCCACATTAGTTAATTTTCCACATTCCACAGCAAGAGGCATTTGCAATGGTCACCATGCCTATTTTTAAGCTTAAATTTGGCACAAGTGGCAACACTGAAAAGGCACTGTTTCCTCTCCTTTCTCTTGTATCCTCAAGGGCAGAGGCTGATGAGCAGTAAAGACTTCAGGGTAAATGCACAGTTCAGGTGAGATGCATCCTCAAATGGTCCCTAAATAGCAGGGCAGGGGGGCGGTTACTCTCGTGCAGGGGCTCTGCTGACTTTTCTTTCTAAGATGAGCTTCTCTGCTCAAGATATGGAGGAAATTAATAATGAAAGAGAAAATCCCTGAAATGAAAGGTAGGGCTTCTGTCCACAAACCAAGGAGACCACCTCTAACTCGCTGTCCTCTTTCTGATGATCCCTACTCCACCCAGAGCTCAAAGCCCACTCGGCAGTTGGGGTGATAAGTGACAAGCAAGGGAAAGAGTCCCATCACCAAGCACTTGTCATCCCTCATACCAGACATCCCCCTCTTCAGATGCCAGATGTCACCACCTTGACTGGGCATGAAATACAATTACAGGGGGGATTGACTCTAAGAATTCACAAGTCAGAGTCACACCTTAGGTAAGATAGCAGGACGTTATCTTTAGAATGACTTTCCATTTTAGTCTCTGCCATCAAGTGGGAGAAATCTGGTTAGAGGGACACAATTTGGTTTCATGAGGAAGCCATGGATAAAATTCACCGTTGCCATTATTCTAGAAGAACAGATAATTTTTGCCATAAGGACAAGAAGTCAGAAGGAACTTCTGAGTGATGTTGACCTTAAACCTACCTCAAATCTTCTGAATAATCAATATCGCTGGACTATATGGACTAAAATATTTTTGTCTGAATTTCCCAAGTAGACTTGCTTTTAGATGATTTGGCTCTACTTTTTCCTTGTGTTTTCAACTTTCCTTGGAAGACCATTGAGCTGATAAGGTACCATGATGTAATGGAGGTAAAACCCTGGTTATGTGGGCTGGAACACTTTCACTAAGTGGTATCAACTATTTATCAAAAAAAAAAAAAAAAGAGAAGAAAAAAAAGGAAAAAAAACCAAAGTTCTTTCTTTCTTTTTTTTTTTTAGTAATAATCTTTAAAAATGCTTGGGGTGTCTTGTGTAAGCTTATGATTTTCTCTTTTTACAAAAGTTGTTTATGAGAATATTACTGTCTTTATATTTATCTCTAGAGGTCATTCTGGTCCAATTGAAAATGATTTGGGAAGCCCAGGAGACTAGTTCAGCTCTCAGAATGTGAGGTCAGTGCACGTAGACCAAAACAAGGCCAGGGCCTTTATCTCCAACACGGACATCAGGAGGGTCTTAGCAAGTATGCTCTGCCCTTTGGGAAATCCAACCCTGTAATATGGAAACTTCCTATGGAAGAAAGTGCCATCTGTGGCTAAATGCTATGGCATGTCTTAGCATTTTCTGCCAAAATTAAGGGAGGCTGAGGAGAGTAAGCCCCATTCCTGGCACACTAATAGGTGTTTCTGTCTTGCCTCTAATCCCATGGCTCTATCTTTTATAACTTTAAAACTGGGTTTATTCTATAGTTTTGCTCTTTGGTAATCGTTCTTAAACATCCATTATACATAAGCAATAAATGGCCTCAGTGTTCATCCACAGCTTCATGCATGACTCATTTCCACTGACTCTATTCAGCAAACATTCAGACACATAAGCAAGGTAAGAGCCCCACACCAGGCATGTCACCGCTAGCTCTGCATGGAAGAGCCAGACATCTTACATGAGAAACACTTGGGAACGGCCTTTGCCATCACACACGTGGACACCTTCGTACAAAGATCATTCTTGACTGAGAAAAAGAAATACATTGTAATTGGTTTACATTCACATTGCAGGAACGGTGCTGTCCCAGTGCAGGGACAATTGCATGTCACCATCACACCGTGGTAAATCTCCCCATGGAACCTCCACACCCAACACCTGGAGACTGGTGCCCAGAACCTGGCACATGGCAGAGGTTCTAAAGGTAATTATTGAATAAATGTGTGCCATGTGGGTCTATCCACATTTCAAATGGATAGATCACATCACCCTCCCTTTGAAGAATGGGTTGTTTGAGAGGGTTCTCTTGGAGAACAAAGTGCAAAGGGATTCAGACCCATGGGGCATCATGACGGGTTCTTGGTGCGGACGTCAGTCCAGGTGTGTCCTGGAGTGGGTGTCCATGGTCACCAGTCACCTTTCCAGTGCTGAGGAGCAACATGCAATAAATAATGTGAAAATGACAATTTAATGAATGAAACAAAAGCATCAAGAAACAAGAACTTTCAAATGACCCAATTAAACAAAACAAAACAACAACTCAGTTGTTTCAAGTCAACCTAGAAGCTTGGGCATTTGGAAGCCTATCCCTCAGAAAAGTAACATGAGAGCCAATTCCAGTCGATTCCTCCTAGATATGAGTAGACAAGGACCACATCTTTTCAAAGCTGGGAGGCAATGGGCCACAGGCAATAAATGACCTACATTCAGGGTGCTGCACTGGGACCTCCCCAGGATACCAAGGGGGACTGGTTGTCATGTGGATGGAAGCCCCCTGGGTCTGCTCTGAACTCTCAGCTCGAGTACTTGTGTAGCAGACCCAGAAGAGTTCAGGTCAGCATTAGCACTTCATTTAACTGGGCAAAAGCCCTGCATTTGATTCTGTCACCTCTCTGGTGTGGCACTGTCTTTGCTAGTCACCTTAAGAGTGTTAAGGCACCTTCCTTGGTCCAGTCCTTCGAGCTGCATGGAGATGAAAGTTACCTTCCTATCCAAACTGATCAGATTCTGCAGCCATCCAGCCATGACTGGAGTCACCTAGATGTTATATGACCCAGGGCTCTCTATCATTTCTGAGTTGGGTTTTTCCTTCAGCCTGGAAAGCCCCTCCCCCACCTCCACTGTGGGTTAATTGCTCCTTGTCCTTTAAGGCTAGGGACCATCATCATTTGCCCACAGGCCTGGGCAAGAAGTCCCAGCAGAATGTAGGGCCCCACAGTATCCCTGCTAAGCTGCCCCCCACCTCACACATGGACTCAAGCGGTTTCCCAGAAGGTCCCCTCTGTCAACTGTGACCGATTCGGGGCCAGTTAATGTTTATTTCTGTACACCTTGTGCTGAACGAGTGTTTACTGGGAGGAGGGACTCAGGGATGATTATGAGCAGGGTCTCTGCATACGTGTGTTCCAGAACGCCAGCCTTGGATGACAGGGTCAGGTTTGATGAAACTATATCAGGTAGTGATTCATTCATGTGGTCACCCCTGGGTGTCATCTACACCGTGATTTGCATATCTTCAAGAAACAGAATCCATGCTGACATGAGCTTATGCTCACAGACCCCAACCACAGCATTTGGGAAAAAACAAACAACAACAACAAAAAAAAACAACAACAAAAAAAACCAGCTTTGGCCTTCAAAATAAGGTGTGACATTTGGCAACTGCTCAGAAGGACAGAACTTTCACAGGTGGGTGAAGCTAACTGTGCTTACTTTCTCTGAAAGTTTGATAAGGCTTCAGGAACACTAAGCCACATGTCAGGGTGGGGACCACTGCCCCCTGGAGGCTTTCAGTGGCCACCTGCCATTCCACAGGGGACCAGCTGCCACAGCTCTGGTGGCCTGATCTCCTCAGGAGAAAGGCTGTACATCTGTGCCCGTCTCCTCCTGAGTATGGTTGGAGCCAGCCACAGGCTGGGATGGAGAATAGAGAGAGCAGAGAAAAAGGAATGGATCTGCGCATGATCAAAGGCCAACCAACAAATTAGACTCTGGGGGAAAAAAAGAATGCTTTTGCCCTGACTGGGGCTCTTTCCAAGTTGGCTGCTACACTGTCTACAGTAGAAGTTTTAAAGGTGTCTAGTGGAAGCTTCCATAGTGTTCCACAGAATTGCTTGTGGGCAGAGGTGGGCTATGCTCCACCTGCCTTCCACTCTTCAGTTTTTTGGAGCTCAGCACAACACTCAAATTAAATAAGGGGTTTTAATGCTGCCTTAAAAAATAAAAATAAAAAAAAAGGAGTTCCTGTCGTGGCTCAGTGGTTAATGAATCTGACTAGCCACTATGAGATTCGAGTTCGATCCCTGGCCTTGCTCAGCGGGTTAAGGATCCGGTGTTGCCGTGAGCTGTGGTGTAGGTTGCAGATGCGGCTCGGATCCTGCGTTGCTGTGACTGTGGTGTAGGCCGGCAGCTACAGCTCTGATTAGACCCCTAGCCTGGGAACCTCCATATGCTGTGGGTGCAGCCCTAAAAAGACAAAAAAAAAAAATCAACAGTAAACCCCATCAGCTGCAGAAGTCTCATTCTGAACTGCCTTTGCTGCACAGTTGTAACAGGCAAGGTCAAAGTCTCAGGGCAAACTAGAGCTGGGGTGCAAAGAGAGAAAGTGACATCAGACAAAACAAAGAGCAGATGTGACTGAAGGTGCAGAGCAGTGCTGTCTGGGAGAACTTTGTGCAAGATGGAAGTGATCGCTCTGCTCTGTCCAATGCAGGAGCCCCAGTCAAACATGGACTGGGCACCCTGAAATGTGGCTGCTGAGACTGAGGGCTGAGTTTTCAAGTTTGTTTAATTTTAATTCATTCTAATTGAAATCGGAATAGACCCAAGGGGCCCGTGGCTACTGTGCTGGACAGCACAGCTTCCCAGGGGACTTGGCTCTCCACACCGGCTTGCTCCAGCATCAGCTTATTCCCTTCCCATTAGGACCGTGTGCAGCCACAGATTCCCACATAAGCTTCCTGTTCCACAGCCTGGGCACCTGCCCTTCTCAGAAATCAGCCCTTACAGGGCCTGCAGTGTGATGTTTCAATGTCATTTCCCTCTTGCATTTGCCTATGGATTAGCTTTCATGGGATCCTGCAAATTGTCTATGCAGCAGGCTACCCTTCTCACCAGGTGCCTAGAAGGAACTTTCTGTCTAGACTTGGTCTTCTATCCAAACAGAGAAAGGGGGCAGTTTCTACTGTGGCTCAGTAGTAAAGAGCCCGCCTAGCATCCATGAGGACATGGGTTCCATCCTTGGCCTTGCTCAGTGGGTTTGGGATCCCGAATTACCATGAGCTGTGGTGTAGTCGGGCAGCTACAGCTCTGATTCGACCCTTGGTCTGGGCACTTCCATATGCCTCAGGTGGGGCCCTAAAAAAAGAGAGAGAGAGAAAGGCAGACATGCACAGACCTCTTCTCTCTCTCTTACCCAGGGGACTGCTCTGTGAAAGAGGGAGGAATAAGTGTGATTCCATCCTCCTGCTGGGTAGAACGGGACTGAAAAGCTGTGGAACTGTGGAAATCAGAACTGAAGCCTTTCAGCTTAGCTCTGCTCAACAAGTTAATCTTGGTTGACATCAGTCTTGGTGACAGTGGGTGAAGGGACACTCACTAAGGCTGGAGAAGGCTGCCCTGTAGGTGGGGACTCTTGAGTCCTACACCCAGAGTGACCCAGACTTTTGCTTGTTTAATAGAAAATCGGCTGTGATGGCCAAAGATCATCGGGTCTGCAGCCAAAGAAGACCTTCCTGGTGACGCACCTCCTCATGCTCCCCTCATTAAATATCAAGCAGGGACTTCCCTGGACAGCATAAGCTGGTGGCCGCCAGGACGGGAGATGGGAAATGGTCTCCCACCTCCAGGCAAAGCAGCCCAGCACCATGAAGATGGCTCCTGCAGAAAGACCATGAGGCCCATCAACTCGACCCTGCGGGGGCTCTCAGCCCAGAGTTGGGGGAGGTCTACACCTGGGACATGGGGAGACTCAAGTGCTCAGCAGTCATAACGGTAGGGACCTCGCAGACTCCCTGGAATGAAAGGCTTCATGCACGTTTAGGACTGTGTGTAAAAGCTATCCCCACTTTTACTGACAGAAAACTCAGGAACAGAGAAAACCTCTTCCATCCACCAGTAACAGTGAGGTGGCAGTGTCTTCACTACCGTTCCTGCATAGGACAGAGGTGTGCAGGCATGCAGCTGGGGAGTGTTGGGGGGGGGGGCAGTCACTGTGTGATCACTGACCTTGGGACTGAACCCAGAGTGCCACAGGCAAACTGTTCACGTCTAAGAACCTAGGACATCATTCTAGCAAAAATGCCTTTCTCTGCCTTTCAGAAATTGTAAAACTGAAGTGCCAGGTGCCCTAGCCCTTAAATATGAGATACAAGGAAGGCAGGTGATTGTTGGCTTTGGGGCAACATAATAGACAATAAAATTGGCTTTGGGGCGATGAAATGGACAACCCTTGTAGGTTGCCTGGTACCTGCAGCAACCCCTTGGGCCTCCCACCCACAGGTCCCCAGCAGTGGGCCAAGGTCACCTTTCCTCAGGCCCTGCACTCACCTGTGCCCCGAGAGTGGCTGAAGTCACCTTTCACCACACGGCAGGTCTTGCCGTCCCCACTGCAGACTCCACACCGGTCTTCTTTGGCTGCAGACCCGATGATGCCATCACAGCCGATTTTCTATTAAACAAGCAAAAGGCTGGGTTACTCTGGGTGTTAGGACTCAAGAGTCCCCACCTACAGGGCAGCCTTCTCCATGAGGCACTGCAGAGATGGTGCCTGGGGGCCGATGAGACCTTCAGAGGACCCAGCGTATTTTACTTTAAAATCAGGAAAGAGTAGGAGTTCCCTTGTGGCTCAGTGGGTTAGGAACCCAACTAGTATCCATGAGGGTGTGGGTTCGATCCCTGCACTCGCTCAGTGGGTTAAAATTCTGGCATTGCTGTGAGCTATGGTGTAGGTTGCAGCTGCAGCTTGGATCCTGTGTTGCTGTGGCTGTGGTGTAGGCTGGCAGCTGCAGCTCTGATTAGACCCCTAGCCTGGGAACTTCTGTATGCTGCAGGTGCATAAGACAAAAATAAAATAAAATATAAAATCAGGACAGAAAAAGAATAAAATCCAGCTGGTATTGCTTTTATTTTTATGCCCATGCAGCCATCAAGTACATGTTTTAATATTTGTTGGAAGATGGGCCCATGAAAGCCCATGCGTACCCATGGAACTCACACTGAGGCCTGAGCCTGACCCATCTAAGCGCCACTTGAAGCTGGGCAGAGGGGAGGGAGTGAGGCTGGCCCCACACCTCCGGGTACAGCCACAGTTTCACGTTCCCCTCAGAGCTCTCTGGGTCCTTGGTTCTATCGAGGTTGCAACAGCCAACATTCTCAGAAGATACAGCACTGAAAAGACTCCACTGACTTTTTTGCTAAGGTTGGGAAGCCCAGCACACACTCAGGCACGGCTGGCAACGAGCTGCTATTTCTCAGTTAGAAAGAGCTAGCCCCAGGAGAAACCCTGCTGCTCAAATTTTTCCAACAAGGCATGTGTGAGGGCAGGAGGGGCCTGGCTCCAGGCAGCACAGGCTACATCAGTTCGTAAAAAGTGGGAAAAGGTTGTGAGACTTTTATGGTCTGCAAAAAGTACATACCGAAGTTTATGTCTTGGTAAACACTGGTGTGTTTTAATTATTTGCTAGTTAAACTGCTAAAGCGCCTCTCCGTATTTCTCCCCCCAGAGGGAGTAACGGCAGAACAAGGACTGGGTTTTCCCTACTGCCCTGGACCCTGTGTTCAGGACAGGTGCTTCAGGCTAGGAAGGTTTCGAGACAGATAATCCAGGCCAAGGACACTGTGCTCTTTCTGGTGATGCCTGGCTGGCGGCTAGCAAGGCACCTCCCTCCTTACCCCTCACTTCCACGGAGGCAGGTACAGAGCGTTCGAAGGCAAGTGCTTAGCCCCCCAAACCCCCCTCGCTCACCCGTGTAACCAGAACCCTCTGCTTCCAAAGCAGCAGGGCTATGGCATAAACATGCACTCTCTCCTCACCAGGAGGGCTGTGAAAATAGATGCTGGATCCAACCCCAGAGTTTCTGATACAGCAGGGCTGGGTGGGCCTCAGAACCTGCATTTCTATGAAGTACCTGCTGTGGCTGTTGCCTGAGACCACATCTGGAGAGCCTGGCACCATAGCACGTCATGTGAAGAGCCAATGCAGGGAGTTCCCACTGTGGCTCAGCAGTAATGAACCTGACTAGTACCCACGAGGATGCAGATTTGATCCCTGGCCTTGCTCAGTGGGTTAAGGATCTGGGTTGCTGTGAGCTGTGGTGTAGGTGGCAGATACAGCTCGGATCTGGTATTGCTGTGGCTGTGGTATAGGCGGGCGGCTACAGCTCTTATTTGAGCCCTTGCCTGGGAACTTCCATATGCCAAGGGTGCTGCCCTAAAAAGAATAAAACAAAAACAAAAACCAATGTGTGTTCACATTCAACCATCCTGAAATCTCACCCTTGGACCCTTTTCTTTGGGAAAGAATTAACGAGAAATTAGCTACTGTATGAGGATTTTCCTGGTGGGCTCAGTGGGTTAAGGATCGGGCATCGTTACTGCTGTGGCATGGGTTCAATCCCTAGCCTGAGAACTTCCACATGCTGCGAGCTGGGCCCCCCAAAATAATTACTCTTGTATGTCCAGAAATGATAGTGGAACTGAATGTATTTCAGTAAAGATGTGGAGATATGCTAAGTGCAGAGCAAATTCGGTCCCTAAATGGCCATTGTGGAAACTAAAAAAGGGCAGCATTTTGGAAAAAAGAAGCTTACACATGTTCAAGGTTAGTATAAGAACGAAGGGCAAGATCGGGGGATCCAGTGGCCAGAACCAGGCCAGGAACTATGGGGAGAGTGGATGTGAGACTGAGAGACACCCAGGGGGTGACTGGCACTGACGGTGACACCCTGCTAGGGCATACCACCCAGTGTGGCCGGGAGGCAGGTGGGCTGCCTCAGGGTACCTTGAACTTGGATCATGTTGCAGGAGCTGCCTAGATTCACAATCTGGACTGCTGGCTGATTGCTGTGAAGATGCTTGATGTAAAATTAGAGGGGCTAAGAATACAAGGCCACTGAGATGGGTAACTGAGCTCAACCAGCACCTGCAGCAAATGCCCTGGGGCCAGAGCAGCAGAGCCACGTGTGTACCACCTGTCTTTCATGTCCCAGAGCCCACTGTTCCAGTCCCAGTCTGCTGCTAGTGCGGCCACAGAGCCAACACCCAGAGAGCCAGCCCCTGCACCCACCTCTCTCATGACATCCTGACCTGCCCTTGTGTGACTCCTCTCTCACTGGCCTTTTATTATTTTGCAGTCACATTCCTGCTCAGCAACAGTGGGGCTCTGACTTGAGCAGGTACAGTCTGATACCTCCATCAGAGTTCCCTGATAAAACAGTTTTCTGGATGCTCTAAGTTAACATGACACTTGGTCCAGATGGCTTCCCCCAGCCCCAGCAATGGCAGTGGACAAATCTGGGGCCACCCAGCAAGTGTCTGGCAGGGCCAGGAGCAGTCCCTAACCTCCCACCTTGTAGCCCCAGGCTGCCTGGGTATCTCCCCTGACAGTCCTCAGCCAGGACCTGGGTCACCGAGAGGCCTTCTGGAAGGCAAGACCTCTCCCCAACACACCCTGGGTTTGCGAGGATTTGGAAATGCTGAGATCAGAGAAGCTAAAAGCACACCAGAAACACTACCTAGCCCCTGAGTCAAAGCAGTTCTGGGCTGTGGTGCCTTGCCTTGGAGGGATGTGGGGGAGAGTGAGGGCTCCCCTCTATTCTCAGGAACTGGGGTGCTTTTACAGTGCACCTCAGGTCAAGCAAACAATCCATGAGAAGCTCCATCATGACAGAACATCTGGTTATAAAACCCCAAATGCCTTCAGCTGAGGGCCTCAGTCACCTGGATGCAAGGGCTGATCAGAACTTCCTTCTCACAGGTTTCCAGGTCACCTGGGAAGAGCATAGACTCTGGGTACAGAGGCTCAGTTAGAGGCCAGCCTCGGGGCTTTTGTCCCCTGAAACCTCTCTGGGATCCATTTCTTCTCTGTACTCATGGCCACGGTGCAGTTTAGACCCTCATGACTCAGCACCTGACCTATCAGGCCAGTTTTCTCCCTGCTGTGGCCAGACTGATCTTCACCTGGAAGATGAGAAGGGCCACGGCCGCAGATCCCACTGCCTCCAGAGTATGCCCATGCTTTGGAATCTGAGGCTCTCCTGGGTCTCATCCCAGCAGCACCCCCTCCCTCCTGCTCCAAAGGCACACCCAGTCCAACCACCTCCAGCCCCCTCCTGCCAGCTCCAGCGCCCCTACAGTCAGAATAAACCCTGACCCCTGCCACAGCCTGCAAGGCCCTGCACCACCTCTGCCTTCACACCTCCTCCCCTGGTGCCTGCCCCACCCGTGTTTCTGGAACACACCAGCCTGGCTCTGCCCCCTGCTGCCTGGAGCATTCTGCCCCTGCCCTTCTCTGGGCTGCCTTGCCCACCAAGGCCAGCTCCTTGGAGAACTCTGCTGCTCGCATCCTCCTTTGGCACAGCCCTGCCCAGTCTCACTGACACACACGTGCCAGTCCCAGGGACCACCAGATGTGTGAGTTCACGTGCTTCCTCTCCATTGCCGTCTGGGGACAGGGACCCCCTTGGCCTTGCTGAGCACTGCAGGCCCAGTACACTTTATAGAGCCTGGCACAGAGATGTTTTTTCTGCTGAGTCTAAACTCTGCAACTCAGCGGCTCTCAACCTGCTTTCGCCTGTGGTTGTTAGGGTTTCACACAAGTTAGTCTCATCTTTGTGACAGACACACTGTAGGCACATGGAGGACAGTACCTTACAACCCCCTGTATTCTTATCCCCACCCCCAAACACAGTGGCCAGCATGGTGCTGAGCACAAAACACACACTCAATAAGGGCATAAAAATGCCATCTCCCATCAAGCTGGGACCTGAGCAAAACTGGGAATGGGAGACTTCGGTTCTCCAACCGAAGTCCTCAGACTCTCTCTTCTATGCCCCCAACCTGCCCTCCCCCTCCCACCCCGTCCCCGAAACAATGCAGTTTAGTTCCTCGTTTTGAACTGGGACATCCTGGGACTGGTTGCCATGGTCCTTGTTCGTGTCTGTGTCTCTGGCTAAGAGGAGAAGCACTTGCTTTTTTGAACTTAATAGTTATCTTCCTACTGCTGCCTCTCTCTCTCTCTGCTCTTAGAGGGCCACCAGCAACTTCTCATTTTAAACTTACTGGATGTTTTCAGCCAGTGGCACAGCCTCCATCTCCACATCTCCTGCACTCCTGGGTCAGCTCCACTGAGCTCGTCTTCCTCGTCCTGGACTTCACCCTTGACTTGCTAAACTACACGTCATGTCTTCGGAATGGATGCATGGAAAATACAATTCCTGCATTCTGCCCTGTCTCAAAATTACTTTATTTTGCCTGCATGCTTGGTTGATCATTTGGCTGCACACAGAATTCTGTAATTATCTCAATTTTCTGCCAGGGTCAGTTTTCCTATTTGTTTTTCTTGGTCTTTCTCGTTTCTGCTGCTGGTTTTCTTCAAAGAGCTCATGATCTCTGGTTGACCACTTGTATTTGAGAATAAGGCATGGGAGGGCCAGTGGATGGAGCTCGGGATGTGAGGGTGGCAAGCTTCCACACAGGCCTTGTGGGAGCAATGCTGGAGGCTGTCCCCAAGCCTGGAGGGATGAGCTCTGTGCTCAAGCACTGGATCCCTGCGCCTGTTCCAGGTGTCCCCGAACAGTTTATCACACAGCTTTGGGAAAGAGCCTGAAGACAATTCCCTAAGAGCCCGTCAAGCTCCCAGTGTTGGGCTGGGCATGGTTGGCAACCTTGACCCCTATTATTTTCAGCCAATTCCCTGCTCCCACCCTCCATTCCCAAGTCTTGGATTTGTACAAACATCTTGCTTTGTTCTCGGTTGTAACCTCCCCTTCAGTTCTGGCCTCCGTTCCTTCAAGGAAACATCTATCCACTCAGTCCTCTTGTCAAAGGGTGGCCTCTGCTTCTCTTCCCCACTCTGGCTTGTGCCATGCAGCCTTAACTACCAGGACAGCAGGGTCCTGGGATGGAAGAGCAGTGAATGTGGGGTTCAGTCTGCTGGCTTAATCCTGAAGTTTCTATGGGAGGTTCATCAGGTGGAAGTGGTGCAGAGAGTGACTTCAGAGTTTTAGGTGCTACTACAGAGGAAGGTTCAGCACCAACAGTCACACACTACAGGATGTCAGCTTCAGGGTCACGACATGGGGAAAGGCAGCAACCAGGTGGCTTTGTTGAACACAGGCCAATGTGTGCCTAACTACCCAGTACAGATGTTATCCCTTCTTTACATGGTGGGGGGGCTCTGAGGCCAGAGTCTCTTAATAATTCTCCTAGATTCCACCAGCCATTCCACTTGCCTAAGGAACCACTGTACACAAAACCAGATGCCAATAAGTTCTGGACACTGAAAATGGTCTGAGGAACTGGACTCCAGATTCAGGAATCACTGAAGTCCTAAGGACAGGTGATCTGCCTGTTCTTTTTTTTTTTTTTTTTTTTCCTTTGCACAGCGCAATCAGAGGTGGTCTATACTGCAAGCCAGCTCCTTTGGGGAAACACAGATAATCAGACACATCCATCCACTGAAGAAGCGTACAAGCCTTGCAGTGTTCATCAAGCCAGGGATGGGTATAAAAGTTAGGGTCCCAGGAAGTATGAGCACAGTCGGAGTATGCTGGCCACAGGTGTCCGTAGGCTGATGAGACTATAGAGAAAAGTCAAGCATATCTGGCCCCAGGTACACTCAGACCTGTCATTTGTTAGACTCGCCTGCTGACGAGCAGCAGCTTTGAGGCAAGCTGCCCATGAGAGGCGTATTGACTTGATTTTTTTGCTTCTAGAGGCCAACAGTAGGAATCATTAATGATGGCACTCTTGATTTATAGGGACTTGCTGAAAAATAGACAATGTTTGGGTTTCTTCCCTCAACTCACTCCCACTTTTATGAGCACTGTTAAGTTTCATTTCAGCATGTTTAGTAATTTGTGACTCACTGAAATGAAACTTAACTGGGTCCTCATAAAAACAGAGTAAAATGGTATTTCCATGTTTCATGTTACGGGTTGAATCAGGCTGCTCTTTGGAATTCGGCGGAATCTTCTCAAAACACCATTTTGGAGCCTCCTGTCCCTGCTGTTCCAACCTGTCACCAGCCTTCTCAAAACTTCCCAGAACACCTTCTGCTACCTCAAAATAGTGAAACTTAGAGCTGAAGGGAACAGCGGGAAAAGCTAGTGAGTGAACCAGGGCTATTTTTCTGTAAGTGCTCTCTTAACATGAAGTATGGATGACTTCTACTTTTTAATCCACTATAGATTAACTCTGACTCTGTTCATGAAACCCCCGAGAGAGTAACTACCATTACTCCTCTTTTGTGTGTGTTTTGTTTTGTTTGTTTGCTTTTTGCATTTTTGGCCACCCCAAGTCATATAGAGTTCCCAGGCCAGGGATCAGATCTGAGTCACAGTTGTGACCTACACCACAGCTGCAGCAACGCCAGAGCCTTTAACCCACTGTACCGGGCCATGGATCAAACATTCAGCCTGGCGCTACAGAGATGCCACTGATTTCATTGCACCACAGCAGGAACTCCTACCATTACACCTCTTTAACCAACATTCCTAGCCTTACTCATGCACAACTACCGCAAGAATCCAGAACTTTCCACCTTGCGATCACTGTCATTAGGCATAAATACTGTATTTGTATTTAATTTCTTACAGTCCTGTTTTAGTATGCTCAGTGTTATCATAAAACTTCATTAACTATGGCTTTACTGATCTGGATTTCTATGAGGATTGTTTGAACTGTGGGCTAAGGTTAACCTTCAGAAACGCTCTGAAGAATGAGCGCTCTTGGAAAAATGCAGATGGTATTTTTAAACTTCCTTTAGAAAGTGAGTCATTTCTCAGGGTTTCCATCTCAGGAGGTGCTTGTGGGTAGGCGCTGCTCCCACCTACCAAGACAGCAGTACTTCTGCTAGGACTGGTGGGCTTCCTGGAGGCCATGGGTCACAGAGATGCATCCTAGTAGAGGAGAAAGTTCCTCCCAAGAACTGGTAGGCAGAGGTCTCTACATCAACTGGGTAAGGTTCCAAGGAGCATGAGCCTGGCCACTTGCTGTGAAGCACCGTGAAAGGGGCCACTGACTGCACCTCTGTGTTCCAGGGCCCCTGCCTTGAGAGGTCACGTTGTTTAGCCCTGGTTGCTGTGCAGAGTGAGTAAATGCAATGATGGCACTATTGGTAAAGGCATTTGAGACGGACTTGGGGTGGGAGTGGCGTGGCATCTTGGATGGGCGGCAAATGTACTCATGTCATTCCTATCACTCCCAAGTGCAACGCAGGCTCTGACTTGATGGCACCCTGATGACCACAGACCTAAGGTTATTTAAACACCCTGAATGGCATCGCAAAGGCCCTGCTATGTTCACTGAAGGACTAATGGTTTGCTGTCATGGCGTAGGGAAGAGTCTCTAATTGAAAAGGGTGCAATTAGAACCAAGGTCATGGAAGGGACACATGGACACTGATGGATTAGAGCTGAAATCACGTCTGGCCACTTAACACGGACCCCACTGGCTGGAAATCTTTAGGATTCTTAGAAATAATTCCACCTCAGTAAGAACACAGCAGAGGATGCTGTGAGATGCTGGAGGAGGCTGAGCTGGTGCTGCTCTAAAGAATACAAGTGCTTTTACTTGGGAGGTCGTTGCTGAAGGAATGTTCATCATTGGGCTGCCCAGGAGAGGGTGTAATTTGGGACGGAAACAAATCCTGTACTTGGCTTGCTAGCAGGTTTACTGAGAACCAGAACTGTCAGCAATTTCTCATTTCAATGATGATGATAAGATCTCTGCTCACACTGCGGAGGCTCTGCACATTCTTTGCTATAGCAGCAGCCCTGAGGGCCCAGCTCTTTCTCTGGGAGGATGCCTGGCCAATACTCTTGGGCACCAAGCGTCCATCACCTCACATACCCCTATTTGATAACAAAGCCAGGCGGTGCCAAAGGAGTCTGGATGTTGTCAAGTTTTTTCCTGAAAAATCCCAGTCTTGGACTAACTTGGGCATTTCAAGGAAAAAAATCCAGCAGGGTTGAAAGGGTTGGCTGCTTGAATCATCCTATAAGTTGACTTTTGCCGGTGACTTCCTATCCTTCTCTCTTACCCTACCTTTCCCTCCCTCACTAAAACCCCA
The DNA here is from genome assembly GCF_016906955.1 of Phacochoerus africanus. NCBI lineage: Eukaryota > Metazoa > Chordata > Mammalia > Artiodactyla > Suidae > Phacochoerus > Phacochoerus africanus. Next base: position 140,625,428 of record NC_062545.1, read on the forward strand.
TAGCCCATGCTCTGGGCCTGGCATCTGGGGGTAACAGTGCCATAATGGGATAAGGGGGCGACCTAGGTTTGGGGGCAAGATGCTGGCATAACCACAATTAAATGGGAGGGGGGAATGATAGTTTCTCTCCCATGTGACTCCTGAAATTTATTGTTCAAATGCTGTGTTTTTTGTTTTTCATTTTTTTGTCTTTTTAGGGCTGCACCTGCAGCACATGGAGGTTCTCAGGCTGGGGGTTGAATTGGAGCTGTTGCTGCCAGCCTCACCACAGCCACAGCAGCGCAGGATCCGAGCCGCATCTGTGACCTACACCATAGCTCATGGCAATGCTAGATCCTTAATCCACTGAGCTAGGCCAGGGATCAAGCCTGCAACCTCGTGGTTCCTAGTCAGGTTCATTAACCATTGAGCTGCAACAGGAACTCCCAATTTTTTTTTTTGTCTTTTTGCTATTTCTTGGGCCGCTCCTGTGGCATATGGAGGTTCCCAGGCTAGGGGTCGAATAGGAGCTGTAGTCACCGGCCTACGCCAGAGCCACAGCAAAGCGGGATCTGAGCCGCGTCTGTAACCTACACCACAGCTCACGGCAACGCCGGATCATTAACCCACTGAGCAAGGGCAGGGACCGAACCCGCAACCTCATGGGTCCTAGTCAGATTCGTTAACCACTGTGCCACGATGGGAACTCCCCAAATGTTTTTAATATTTACCTAAAACTGAGAATTAGAGATGGTGCCAGCTTCAGGAGGGTGGGGACCCTAAGGAGTCCATAGTCACATGGCTCCTGGAGAGCAGATTCCATTTCCCAGTAAAATCAGAAGGCGCCAGTGGACTCCCACAGATGCTGGTCAATGGAGGTCACATGGGGAAGGATGAAAACTGGAGGAAACTCTTGGTTTCCCTTTCTATGCTGAATGCATGGCCATCTTAACACCCATCTGCCTGCTCATCCTAACCCTAAACCCTAACCTTAAACCATGGGAGCCTCTGTCTCCTCTGCTCTCCAGAGTGCACCTGCTGGGGGCTCAGCTGAAGGAGCTCAGCCACCTGGTGATGACAGTATGTATTCTTAACTCAGACCCAGCCAGATCATCAGAAAACAAGGCACATGGGAAATCATCCAGTGTGGTCTTCCCTAGGCCAAGCCCCTGGAGACAGGAAATATGCAGCTGATTGGCCCTCCTAACCCCACCCCAGCTGCCACACGGCAGCAGGATGATGTCTGTCCTGAGGGACAAGTAGAGTCACGGGCTACACCAGGCTGGGGAGCACTGACTGGGTGCTTGGCTACAGGTGGGGCCTAGGCTCAAATGGATTTAACACAGGTGGAAGGTGGGCTTCCATCCATCGGTTCCCCCTTCCTCCCAAATTTTTGTCTTCTTCTTTTTTATTTTTTTGTCTTTTTAGGGCCACACCTGAGGGATGTGGAAGTTCCTAGTCTGAGGGTCGAATCAGAGCTACAGGTGCCGGTCTACGCCACAGCCACTGCAGCGCCAGATATGAGCTGTGTCTTCGACCTACACCACAGCTCATGGAAATGCTGGATCCTTAACCCACTGAGCAAGGCCAGGGATCAAACCTGAGTCCTCATGGATACTAGGAGGGTTCATTACCACTGAGCCAGGACAGGAATTCCTTTGTGTCTTCATAAATGACATCTTTCATTGTGCTAAGGAATCACAGACACCCAATAATAGCAGGAAGGGTTTGGGGATTACATTCCAGTGGGCACAGAGGTCCCGCAAAGCCAGACATGTTCACCTCTCCAGGTGCCGCCTAGAAGGGATCTGTTCTACTACATCTTTTACAGCTGAACAGAGCACATACACCTCGCATACATCTCCAGTCCCACCTGAGGGTTCCACATGCTCTTCCCTGTGCTGCGATGTCTGAAGCTACTGTAAGGTTCCTGGCATGACCTTTCAGCACCTCAGCTCACAGTTGGCAGGTGGGACTCAAGTTCAGTCGCTGCTGAGGTGAGGGGAGGGGGGTGGGGGACAAGGAGGGCAGCTGCAGGAGGTAGCACCACTGATGCCTCCCTGAGAAAAGCCACTCACCCAGGTCTCCTGAGGCTTCTGACCCAGCCCTAAGCCCAAGCCCCTTTGGGGAGAGGGAGCCTCCCCTCCAAAGCCCCACCAAGGATGTAAGGAAAACATATCACCTGGCACCTGCCGTGCACACAGAGGTCAGTCTCGTAGGGTCCGCAGGGCGTGCCATCCAGAACCCTGTCGGCCACCAGCAGCGGAGACTCCTTCCCAAGGGGCAAGCAGTGGAGTTCGCATGGTTTATCTGAGGAGGGAAAGGGGGTGGACATGGATGTGGGAAGGGTGTGGGGGTCACACAGGGTGCAGATGCACATGGGCGAGGGGCCAGCCCAAGGGACAAACGTAAATGGAATAGAGGTCACAGGGATCTGGCACACGTGACACCCACCCCTTGAAGCATGTCACATGAAAAATGGAGAAAGAGAAAGACCCTCTGATTGGGGTGAATGACATACAGCTGAGAACACTGTAGGCTTTTCTTCATCTTGTTCTCTTTATCTTGTATCTCTTTAACCTTTGCAAAGATACAGTATTTCCTTTTCCTTAAGGTATTAAAAATACCAGGCTGAACAAACATTTTGTTGTGTGCTAAGCTCTAAGCAAGGTGAATAGGTATCAAGGGTGAGCCTGGGGTGGGAAAGAGGGAGGGGGGCCAACGAGAAGGCCTCCGAAGGGCTGTGGTATGTGGCGAGGTGGCCCTGGAGGAAACAGAGCAGGAATAAGGAACAGAAAGGGGACACAGAAAGCCTTAGGACAACTTGCAAGAGCCCCAGGCAGGATGGAAACCCTGGTTTCTGCTGCTGTTGGAACAAAGGGAGCTCCCAGATGATGTCAAAATCTCATTCCTTTGCCTACCCTTCTTGCAATTAGCCTTCCAGAAGATTCCTAGCACCCCAGAAGCTTTCGCTCCTGAGCTCTCTCCTCATGTCATCTCTGCCTTGCAGTCTGTATCTTCACTTCGTACACACCCCCATTAAAGCCTATAATCCTACTGTCCTATAATTGTTGGAACAACTCCCCACACAAGGGGATTTCTCAAAAAGTGGGGCCGGTTGCTAAAGGAGTTTGAGAGGGATAGGTTGTAATTACCTTTAGATTGAAGAACTGATGGAAATAGGAGCCCCTGGAGGGACCCACAAGGAACAGAACTTCCTCCTTTTGTTCCTAGACCAGTCCTAGGACCACAAAAGGACTTAATAAAGTTTCTCATCTTTCTATATAAACTTGAGAATCACTTGCTGATGTCTTCAATATAACTTGCTAGGATTTTGATTGGGATTACACTGAATCTTTAGCTCAAATTGGGAAGAACTGATATCTTCTTTTCTTTTTCTTTCTTTCTTTTTTTTTTTTTTTTGGTCTTTTTGTCTTTTCTAGGGCCACTCTCACGGCATATGGAGATTCCCAGGCTACGGGTCCTACGAAAGAGCCACAGCAACACCAGGTCCAAGACTCGTCTGCAACCTACACCACAGCTTACAGCAACGCCAGATCCTTAACCCACTGAGCAAGGCCAGGGATCAAACCCACAACCTCATGGTTCCTAGTTGGATTCGTTAAGCACTGCGCCAAGACGGGAACTCCAGAACTGACATTTTAATATCATTCTACTGACATGTAATATTTGCCTACTTATGTCATTGTTTTATTTCATTCATCAGAGTATTACAGTTTTCCTCACAGAGATCTTACAGATAATTATTTTGCTTTGGGGAGTTCCAGTGTAAATGGAATTGTGCTTTTAATTTCAAACTCCACTTGCTTCCTGCTATTATATAGGAAAGAGACTGACTTTTGAACATGTGCCTTATATCCTGGAATACTGTTATAATCTCTTATTAGTTCCAGAAGGTTTTTTTCTGTTTATTTATTTTTTTTTATTTTCTACTGAAATGACCAATATGTCATTTGCAAACAAAAGATATTTTTCTTTTGGTGGTGAAAGGGGACTTCCTTGCTTTGTTCTTGATTTTAGTGGGAAAGCTTCAAGCTTATTTATTTTTTTATTTAATTTTTTTTTGTCTTTTTGCCTTTTCTAGGGCCACACCTGCAGCATATGGAGGTTCCCAAGCTAGGGGTCTAATCAGAGTTGTAGCTGCTGGCCTGAACCACAGCCACAGCAACAAGGGATCTGAGCCAAGTCTGCGACCTACACCACAGCTCACGGCAACGCCGGATCCTTAACCTACTGAGCGAGGCCAGTGATCGAACCTGCAACTTCATGGTTCCCAGTAGGATTCATTAACCACTGAGCCACGACAGGAACTCCTTCAAGCTTATTTATTTTTTTAATAAATTAATGGAATTTATTCTTCTGTATGTAATTAAGAAAGATAAATGTACCCTTTTCTCTCTTACGGCCACCTAACTCTAATGCCATTTATGTGATTACTTAGCAAAGGAACTTCCAGAGAAACACTGACATCTCTGTGCGTCTCTGCCAGGCTCTTTGTTTCCACCAGAAGCCTTCCTCAGTGAGTCCTAGTGGTCTCAGATGAGAAAGAGCAGGGGTATAAAAAGGCTTCTGGAGACCTTGGCATCCTAGCTGGAGAGTTCTTATCAGAGCAGACATGCTGTCTCACCCAGGTTCTGGAGCTTTTGTGACTGGGTGATATTCACTAAACTGTCACTGTGTTCAGCAGCTTTTCATAGTTCCTCTCCCATGGAGCTCTGCTGATCAATATGCCCCTGGGAAGTCTCATCTTAAAACACTAGAAAGAAGCTACAGGGATATGGTGGAGATGTTCAACTTGGTTGTTCCAGTTAGTTGTGAAGGAAAAAAAATATATATATGCTGTGAAGAGTAGTTTCCCAAGTAAGCAAAGTAAGTATATGTCATTTACTCACTTAAAACAAACATGGGTGGAGCCCCTCTCACTCAAGGCACTCTTTGGGCACCGCTCAGGAAAGAAAGACTAGTGATGCATGCTTTCCAAGGCCCTCTTGTGGACAAGCACACAGCAAACCCTGGATGAGGCAGACTGTAAAAAGCTTCATGCATCTGACCTGAACTGTCAGAGGTCCAGGGATACTAGAAGGAATGGCTCATCTCTCCAGCTGGCAGGCTGGGAGCAGGTGTCCCTCAGTTTAAATGGAATGACCCAAGATGGTGGCCAGTGAAAGGAGAACTACGGGAGACTGAAATGCAAACTGAGATCAGGTTCTGGGAGGCTAATCCGACAAGGTTCTTGAGGTGCTCTTTGGGACCCTGAGGTTTCCTGTGAGCATCCTGGGGAGCCACTGGGGAGATGCAGCACACAGCCCCAAGACTGAATGAATGGGTGCACCTCCTCCACGTACCGGGCTTCCTCTAAAATTTCACTGCAAGGAAGGACCCCTTGGATAAATCAATTTCAAAACTATGGATTTTGATTATATTTAAATTAAAATGCCACCTTAATACTTGAAGCATCTGAGCAGTGAGGAGACTCATTCAATATCAGTAATAATGATAAAGGTGGTGATAAGGAAAAAACCCACAAATAACATTTATTATCTGCTGTGTGCCAGGCAGCATGCTAAGTGGTGTCTATGCATTTCAGGTGAGTTCTGTCACCATTCCACCTCACACGTGAGCACATGAGGCTTAGAGAATATACACAGCTGGCAGCCCAGAGCCCCTCAGCTGGACAGACAAGACTCAGGTCTTTGGCCCATCCTGGTTTCTTTCTACCATCACTGTTTTTCAAACAGAAAACTCTGGAGAATCAAAGATAACTAGGGGGCAAAATGGTGTTACTGAAAGCAAACCACCACTTCATGAACGCTTCTGGCTTCTGAAAGTATACTCTGATTTGAGCAGAAATGAAAAGGGATTTGGGTGGAAAGGAGAGGCTCTTTTGAGGTAAGTTAGAAACACCAGGCTTGAAAAGGATAAAGACTCTTTACTTGGGCTCCTTGGTGTGAACATCAGGGAAGTGGAGGCTCTTCAAAGCAGGGGGTCCCAAGCTCAGATGGAGGGATTGGAACCCCAGGCAAGAAGGCACACTCAACTCACCTGCATTCCACCCTCCCTGTTAAGACACTGTCCTCCTTGGCTCGGATAGTCTGGGGAGCCCCAGGCTCCACGACTGAGCACAGAGGTAACTCTCCCATCCTCTGCTCAACTGGAACTCCCTCCATGTATCCCTCACCTTTTCTGAGAACTCTGCCTAGAATTCAGGGCATCCTACATCTCTGGGAGGTGTAGTGCTATGTCCCAAAGGGACTCAGGATAAACTTCAGAAAATTTAAGGAGGCTCAGAGCCTCTCAAAATTCTCTATTTTCCCCCAGGGTGCCTGAAAGATGACATGAGGTGCTGGGTTTCAGCTCTGGGCACAGTGTCAGCACTCTTACATCCTAGTTGTATGGAAGGAGGGAGAATCTTTAGAGTTGTACAGCCACACCTTCTAAGGAAGGGAGCTTGGAACATCCCTCTGCCTGACGGATATGTGCCAAGATGAAATTTGGGTTGAGGCTGGACCATTTGGGATGGGTCCTGGCTTCTTCCTGGCTCACTTCGCTTGCACAGAGAAGCCACAGATGGGGCAGGCGAGACAGGCTTGGGGTCTTGAGAGCCACACGATCACATCTGTTTGCTGGGAGCTTGGAGGAGCCCCCCTGGTGCTCTAGGACCAGGATGGTGAAGAGGACACTTGCAGCTCTCAGTGCTCTTGTTGTTCTCTCTCCGCTGGTGGTACAAGGTCTTACTAAGGTGGAGACACTATTTCATTCTGAGGTCATCACAAGTGCTCACATAGGCCCTGCCTGCCTAGCCCTCTGAGGGGTACATGCACTGTGTCCCTACCCCCAAAACTGCCCACCATGACCTCACAGCCAGGCCTCAGCTTACTGGACCAGCAATGGACACCTGACTATAGCTGGACCATTCAGAGTCTTTCTCCCCACCACAATCCCAGTCAGGCCTTATGGGACCTCAGTTGACTGGACCATGACAGGCCACCTGACCACACCCAGACCAGAGTCCCTCTCTCCTGGGAAAGCAACACTGAAATTCAGATGAAGGGGTTGTGACTGCTTATAGCTGGATCCCAAAGAAATCTACACAATTCAGAAATCCAAAAGTTCTGAAAACTGCAATTTTTTTTTTTTTTAAACATTTGGGGTAAAAACATTTGGCAGCAAAATTAGGCATGATTGACACGAGGCTGTTGGTAGTATCCAGTATTCCACCTAGAGACCATTCATGGATTACCCAGTAGAGATATCAGTGCATCTGACATCAGTGCATCCCAGGACCCCACTGGGGCTATTAACTAACATATGGTTGGTGTGCAGTTGTTACTTTTCTAACGCCTAAAGTGCTCTGAACTCCCAACTACATCTGACCTCAAAGGACCTGGATGTGAGATGAGGACTCACTTAAAAGGTGCTGTGGGCTACCCTGCACATGGACAAGTCATGAGAAAGTCAGTCTGTAGAGGGGGTAGGAAGAAATGGCTCAAAAACAACAATAAAGGTCCTGACATCTTCAGAGGCCCCAGACCCAGACTTCATCCTGGCCCTTGGGACGTGTCAGACACACCACATCTTTGCAACCACTCTCTGTTGCGTTAAACAACTGCAGCTGGCGTGGCCAAGCTGGAGTCAGAGAGCCCTGAGTGTCAGACGTTCCATCCCTGGGAACCTGGGAGGGGGATCGGCCATGTCAGGGAGCAGGAAAGTACCTCCAAGTCCAGACACAGCCTTCCCCATGGCCTCTGACACTTTGGTGGGCATGTGGCCTGCTGGCCTGGGCAGAGAGGACTGAACTCTTGAAGGTTTCGACTTCAATGAGATTCCACAGGGAGAGCAGAAAGGGGGTGGGTGGGTTTGGCATCAGGCCATCTCAATGGGTTTCTGTCTAAAGGCTTTTCCACTTAGAAATATTTTCTAAGGGGAGTCTTTGTCTTCCTTGAGAGGTGGTATGAATTTGTGGTCCCGAGGCCTCCCTTGGAAAATCTACCTCTGCAAGAATTCCTTTTTTTTTTTTTTTTCAATAAGAGAAAAAAGAAAAAAAATATAGCTTCCCCTTTCTTGAACTATGCGTCACTCGCCAAAGAATTCCACAGCGATAGCAATGCTATGAATAGGGCAGTCATAATGGGCTTCAGAAGAGCCCAGAGCCCAACCACAGGAATCGTTCCTCTCACGGCTGAGCTAGAATTGTGCCTTTTATAATCCGAGATGTGAGAGGAACACTTATAATCTGCATTCTCCCCTTACCTTCTGAATTGGCCATTTATTATTTTGTTTTTATCCTTGTGAAATGCTCTGTTTAATAAAAAGAATGCTGGTTTCTATTTATGGTTGAGGAGGGAATGAAACCAAATACGCAAGAAGTTGTGATAATTCCACCTCAGAGTGGGACGTGTTGAGCTACCCTGGCAATGCCCAGAACTTGGGGGGTCCCTCCTTCAAAGGCAGAGGGCTCACAGTCCTTATCAAATAGGGCTGTGCTCTTCAGATCAAAGGTGGTGGCACTCTGGCTACAATTATTTATTGCTTTGGCAGAAACCAAAAGCGAGTGGGTGAAAACATATTCTGAACCTGACAAGCTTCCCCAAATAGCTGTTACTTGGAGGCTTCCTGGCGGGGGGGGGATCTGGGCAGACGTTGGCCTCGGCCACTGTGATGATAAGGAACCAAGGAGCTCAGTGATCCAAAAGTGGTTAGAAGTAAAAGAGAAGTTTAATCTGGACTTGGAGAAATCAGTGGAAAAACAGACATTTCAGTGGGATTTCTGCATTGAATAAATGAAGCAGGAGAACTGAAAGTGGAGCAAGACACAAGGAAAGAATAACGAGGCTGTGCACACAGCAGAGGGAGAATGAGCGTGGGGCAAAATCTGTCTTCCACCTGACCTCTTCTTGCTCCCAAAATCAGGGACAGGACAGGCAAGGGACCCAAACCATCTTTATCTGGCACCTGGGGATGGATGAAGGCTTGGAAAGGAAGCTGCTTCTCATCAAAACCTGCCACTGCACTGGAAACACGTCAGCCCCTGCCAGCACTCTCTCTCCCCTGATTAGGGGTCCAAGTGAGTCTGGGATGTCTATAAGTCGCTGGGGTCTTCCCACATTGGAGGAACAGCTAGCCAGGCAGAACCACGAGGGTCTGCATGGGCCCCAGCTTCCAGCTGCCCATCCTTTTGGGAGCACAGGTCTTCTCTCTCCTTAGTCTTCAGGGAAAGCCAAGGGTGTGAAGGCTCTATTTCCCTGGAAGTCTGCTGGTTAGGTGACAGGGTGACTACAATCACACAGCTCCCAAAGGTGGTGGTTTTTGTGAAAGAGGAAAATGTCTTAGGTCACTCAGCATGGCGATCTCTAGATCCATGACACTGCTGCAAGTGGCGTGAGGAATGTTTCATTGCATGTATGTACTATATCTTTATCCATTCCTCTGTTGGTGGACATTTAGGTTGTTTCCATGTTTTAGCTGCTGAAGCTAATACAACATTGTAAGTCAACCATACTCAAATAAGTAAATAAATAAACAAAACTTAAAAAAAGGAAAATGTCTGGGGGAGCTCTCCAATGTTTTAAAATGAACCCAGGGCCAGGTGGGCTGGTATGCTCTGCTATGGTTTCAAACAGCGCCTTTCAGTTCAAAGCTGATGGGTCAGGTTGTTGGGTTAAAGGCTGTGGGTCTAAGGCCATTCTTCCCTGTGCTGCCTGGGCCTGCCCCTGGCACCACTGTTGCACTTGAGCTTGGAACAGAGTGTAGATTTCAGAGGTTCTTTAGATGACAGGGAAGAAACCTAACTCCTGGCACAGGAAGCTCATTCCCCTGCGTTATGCTTCAGAGGCTGCGTAACATCAGGCTCAGCTGCTTGAGTTTAAGCTCCACACTCAGCACTCAAGACATCATGCTTTCTGTCCTACTGGAGGACTGGAAGCCAGCTGGTTATTTTTCTCAGTCAGCTCCCCTGGAACTGGGGTCCGTTTCCCGCTCCTGCGGGGGCTTAGATATATCACCTAACCTGTAGGCTCTTGCCTTTGGCACGGCTTGTCCTGCATGTTAAATGAGATGATGTATACCAGAGATAACCTGAGCCTGGCACGTGTTATGCTCCATAAAGGGGACCCTATTGTCATCATTATAATACACTTTGGTTTCTTGAAGAGGAACAGAAGTTTAAGTGTAAAAAGCCCTGGATCCTCCCTCATGCTCTGGAGGATCCTTATGGGCAATAAATGGACATCACAAATCCTACAGACAGGGTACCCCACCTAGAATTTTATCTGCCACTAAAATGCTTGCAATGGCCCCCAGGGGCAAAGTCTCTTGATTTTGGAGGGAACTCTGGGAAAGGAAATGTGAGCTGGGCTTATCATCATCTCACCAAGTTGTAATCTGTCCTCGAATACAACAAACACACAGCTACCATGAAGAGTCCTGGTTACCAGAGGGGAAGGGGATGGGGGGAGGGTAAAGGGGGTCAGCTGTATGGTGACAGATGAAAATTTCTGCTGGTGAGCATGCTGCAGCATAGACACAAGGTGACATACAGTGTGGTACACATGAAATTCAAACAACATTATAAACCAACACTACCTCAATGCTAATAAAAACCTTTTCCTCAGATACTCCAGTCAAGGAGGAAGAACCAGCCCAAGATGGACCAAGAAAAGAAATGGAAGAAAGCATCAACATTGGAAAGAGAAACAGTAGCCACACAAACCTGCCGGGCGAGTTAGCATCCGGCACTAGCTGGCAGGCTGCCAGCACACTCACCTTGCTGCAATCAGGGGTAAGGTGGGGGTGGGGCAAGGAGGAATCTGGTCCACTGCCTGCTTGCCAGCTGCTTTTGGGAAATCTCATAAATCTGGGTCATCCAAGTTCAACCCACTGATCAAGAAGTGAGTCTATGGATGAGTTAGACAGGACTGGAGCATCATTTTGGGTGGACTGCAGGGGTGGGGGTATTGTGTGTGTTTCCCTAGGAGGTGATTACTGATGAGGGGAGGGAGGAGGGAGGAAAGGATGTGCCATATGCATTTACCATCAACCACCACTGCTGTCAGCAGGCCCTTCTTCTTGCTGCTTAGCCGGTCATGTGTCTGGCACTGCTGGTCTCGGAAGCTGGGCAGACCTTTGGGGCAAGGAAGGTTCTCACAGACTGCATGCTCCACACTGGCGCCCAAGCAGTGTGTGCCTCCAGGCCCTGGGCTGGAAGGAAGAGAAGGGTCTCTGTTACCCAGACAGGCTGCAGAAGGAGCAAGAAGGGGAGGGGGAGGAGTGTGCGAGGTTTCCAAAGCAACCCCCTCTGCTCTTCCACACCCTTTCTCAGCAATCTCAGCCCCACGACAATGGTACGTTAAGTCAGCCATCAGAAAAATGCATCTAAGAACTATGAACCAAGGTCATCTGGAAATAGAATATGGTGAGATTCAGTTCTGCAAGATTTACAAATTGCGTCTTTCATCTGAACTTAACACCTGACCATCTGTAACACTGAAAACCCCAAGGGGAATTGTTGGTTGTGTGTGTTGATTTTTTTTTTTGTCTTCTATAAGATGACCTTTAAATGGTTCCTAGGCACACTTTGGAGGTCACTTAAATTTCAGGAGGTATAACTAAACAGCTCTCGTTTGTTCATGGGCTTTGGGTAGGGACCAGTTGGATCTCAGCTCTGTACCACTGCCCCAGACAAGCGTGGGACACATGGGCTCAAGGCCAAGATCTTGGGCCCTAGAAGCTCTGTGCTTAGGCTGGGACTATACCCAGTGCTAGAGGTCTAGCTGTGTTCTCTGACCATATCCACACCCATGAGGGGCATACTGGAGGAGCAGCTGGACCCTGGCCCAGCTGGCTGAAGCGTGGCTCTGCTCAGCCCTTCCACTAGGCCCCAGGCATCCTTGTAAGACTCTGACCTGAGCAACCTCAAGGGCTCCCATCACAGCCATGATGCCAAGAGTACCATGACAGAGTTAGACTGTTCCCCACCCCCACTCTCCCAGCACTTTTTTTGTAACTCAGCAAAAATCGTAACTGTTCCGTTCAATGACATTTCACAGACTGTACACACCTGTTGGCAGGGTAACCTTTTTGATATATTAGTCATTTCATTTTGAATATTTCTTTTCCTCCTTTTATCATTTCTCTGGTGTACACAGTGAGACCACCCTGTGATCACTGCTTTATGGAAGAGATATGACAGCAGAATGTGGCAAAAGTCTGTAGGCTTCTGTCACAGAAGACTACAACAGGGAAGCAGAAATCTTCTCTGGAAAGGGCCAAATCACCAAATTTCTTGGCTTGGTAGGCAATGCACTCTACCACTGCAGCACAAAAGCAGCCAGAGACAATGTGTAAACCAAAGGGCAAGGCTGTGTGTCAATAAAACTTTACTTACAAAATCAAAATCATCAGTGGGCCAAGTCTGGCTCATGGGCCATAGTTTGTCAGCCCCTGGTTTACACAAATGTGTTGGAGAAAACATCTGGAGCAGGAGGAAAGGGGCCCCTCATAATTTCATGCCCACCCCATACACACCAGACAAAATCTCCCTCACCTGGAAGTGGAGACAGCCTTGAGAGATTATTTACACTGGTGGCACCATAGAGGGTTTTGAGTTTCGATCTCAAAGGGAGGAAACAGCAGAACCTCCCCAAGGCTGATGGGATCTGAGAAGTGAGGGACCTTTTTTTCTTTCTCCTGCCCAGGGCAGTTGGGGCTCAGGGAAATGACTGCATGGCATGTTTGAATGGGTGGAACCCCAGGTTCAAGTGCCAAGTGTGGGCAGGTGAATGGATTTCTGAGCCACAAACCATGTTGTAGAAGAAACAGAGAGGGGCTGACCCTGATGAACTATGTGGACCAGTAGGTAGGACATATTTTCTGCAGCAAGTAAACTGCACATCCCATGGCTGGGACCAGAGAAGGGACAGGTGAAGCTGAGATGCTCTATGGTAAGAAGCTGTGGGCTGAGTTATATGCTTCCTAAAATTCATATGCTGATGTCCTAACCCCTAGTGTTTCTTAACATGCCCTTATTTAGAAATAGCATCACGGCAGATATAATTAGTTAAGACGGGGTTCTGCTAGAGTAGGGTGAGCCCCTAATCCAATACGATGGGGATTATGATAAAGAGGGGACATCTGGAGACAGGCACCCACAGAGAGAACACCCTGTAAAGATGAAGACAGAGATTGAGGTGAAGATTCTACACTCTAAGGAATGCTGGAGACAGCAAGCAGACACATGATTCTCCCTTATAGCCCTCAGAAGAAACCAACCCTTCCAACACCTTGATCATGGGCTTTTAGCCTCCAGAAATGAGAAAATAAACCTCTGTTGCTTATGCGGCCCAGTTAGGGGGAGTTCATCAGGGCAGCAGAGATGAATACACCAGACATCACAGTGACCAGATACATCTTCAACTGAATGGAGATGCAGACTCAGGAAAAAGGGGACAAAAACTCCTGAAGTGATCAGGAATGTGGACTAGAATGGAGTTCAAAATTACCAACTATGTTGGTTTCTTAAAAAATGAACTTTTGCAAAAGGTTGAAGAAGAAGAAACACTCCCAAAGACATTCTATGATGCTACCATCACCCTAATTCCAAAACCAGACAAAGATATCACCAAAAAAAGAAAACTATTGGCCAATATCTTTGATGAATACAGACGCAAAAATTCTCAACAAAATTTTAGCCAACCGAATCCAACAACACATCAAAAAGATCATACACCACGACCAGGTGGGATTCATCCCAGGTTCCCAAGGATGGTTCAACATATGCAAATCAACCAACGTCATACACCACATTAACACAAGAAAAGTAAAAAACCACATGATCATCTCAATGGATGCAGAAAAGCACCTGACAAAGTCCAACATCCATTCATGATAAAAACTCTTACCAAAGTGGGTATAGAGGAAACATTCCTTAACATAATTAAAGCCATTTATGACAAACCCACAGCAAATATAATACTCAATGGAGAAAAGCTGAAAGCCTTCCCACTAAAATCTGGAACAAGACAGGGATGCCCACTCTCACCGCTATTATTCAACATAGTATTGGAAGTCTCAGCCACAGCAATCAGACAAACAAGAGAAATAAAAGGCATCCAAATAGGAAGAAAAGAGGTAAAACGGTCACTGCATGCACATGACATGATACTATATATAGAAAACCCTAAGGACTCAACCCCAAAACTACTTGAACTGATCAACAAATTCAGCAAAGTAGCAGGATATAAGATTAACATTCAGAAATCACTCACGTTTCTGTATACTAACAATGAACTATTGGAAAAGGAATACAAAAATACAATACCTTTTATAATTGCACCCCCAAAAAATCAAATACCTGGGAATATACCTGGCCAAGGAGGTAAAGGACTTATATGCTGAGAACTATAAAATATTAATCAAGGAAATTAAAGAAGATATAAGGAATTGGAAAGACAGTCCATGCTCCTGGGTTGGAAAAATTAATACTGTAAAAACGGCCACACTACCCAAAGCGATCTACAGATTCAATGCAATCCCTACCCAGTTACCCAGGACATTTTTCACAGAACTAGAACAAACAATCCAAACATTTATATGGAGCCACAAAAGACCCAGAATTGCCAAAGCAATCCTGAGGAACAAAAACCAAGCAGGAGGCATAACTCTCCAAGACCTCAAGCAATATTACAAGGCCACAGTCATCAAGACCGTGTGGTACCAGTACCAAAACAGACAGACAGACCAATGGAACAGAATAGAGAACCCAGAAACAAACCCAGACGCCTATGGTCAATTAATCTTTGACAAAGGAGGCAAGAACATAAAATGGGAAAATGGTAGTCTTTTCAGTAAGAATTGCTGGGAAACCTGGACAGCTGCATGCAAAGCAACGAAACTAGAACACACCCTCACACCATGCACAAAAATACACTCAAAATGGCTGAAAGACTTAAATATAAGACAAGACACCATCAAATTCCTGGAAGAGAACATAGGCAAAACATTCTCTGACATCAGCCTTATGAATATTTTCTCAGGTCAGTCTCCCAAAGCAGCAAAAATAAGAGCAAAAATAAATGAATGAGACCTAATCAAACGGACAAGCTTTTGCACAGCAAAGGAAACCAAAAAGGCAACTTACAGAATGGGAGAAAATAGTTTCAAATGATGCAACTGACAAAGGCTTAATGTCTAGAATATACAAGCAACTTATACAACTCAACAGCAAAAAATCCAACAACCCAATGGAAGAATGGGCAAAAGACCTGAATAGACAAATCTCCAAAGAAAGATATACAGATGGCCAACAAGCACATGAAACAATGCTCAACATGACTGAATATTAGAGGAATGCAAATCAAAACTACCATGAGATATCACCTCACACCAGTCAGAATGGCCATCATTAATAAGTCCACAAATAACAAGTGCTGGAGGGGGTGTGGAGAAAAGGGAACCCTCCTGCACTGTTGGTGGGAATGTAAGTTTGTACAACCACTATGGAGAACAGTATGGAGGTACCTTATAAAACTATACATAGAACTACCATGTGACCCAGCAATCCCACTCTTGGGCATATATCCGGACAAAACTTTCCTTAAAAAAGACACATGCATCCACATGTTCACTGTAGCTCTATTCACAATTTCCAAGACATGGAAACAACCCAGATGTCCACTGACAGACAATTGGATTAGGAAGATGTGGTATACATGCACAATGGAATACTACTTAGCCATAAAAAAGAACGAAATAATGCCATTCGCAGCAACATGGATGGAACTAGAGACTCTCATACTGAGTGAAGTTAAGTCAGAAAGAGAAAGACAAATACCATATGATATCACTTATATCTGAAATATAATATAGGGTACAAATGAAGCTTTCCATAGAAAACAAAATCATGGACTTGGAGAATAGACTTGTGGTTGCAAGGGGGGAGAGGAGGGAGTGGGGTGGATTGGGAGCTTGGGGTTAGTGGATGCAAACTATTGCCTTTGGAATGGATTAGCAATGAGATCCTGCTGTATAGCACTGGGAACTATGTCTAGTCACTTATGATGGAACATGATAATGTGAGATAATAGAATGTGTACATGTGTAACTGGGTCACCATGCTGTACAGCAGAAAAAAATGTATTGGGGAAATATTTAAAAAATAATAAAAAAAATTTTTTAATGAAGGACGCTACATTGCATACACACCTAGGGTGTGAATTGAGACTTGCACAGGTCATATAATTAACTTCCTGAATTGCCCTCAAGCTTTCTTTTGGCTTCCTTTGCATCCACCTCCCTCAACTGATTTTTCCAGATTTACATTTGACAGACCCTCATATACTGATGGCCTTTATGCCTCAAGGCAGATAGGTAAAAAGGAGATGAGATATGACATAAGAGAGCTCCTGGATCCAGCAGAAAGTGAGCAGCCCATGTCATACCATTTGTCCCTCAGGGTGTTTTCCTCCTGGACTCTGTTCATTCTCTTTCTTCTCCATGTCCAATCTTCTCCCACAATCAAGTCCTCTTTCAGCCCCCATCTGGCTCACTGTCCCATTTTCTCCATGGCCCCCGTTCCTAACTTTCTGCCCCTGCTTAAAGCCACCTCCACCTTGCAGTTTAATTTTCTTTCCTACCATGGAGCCTCTCCTGACCTTTCTTGGGTCTGTGCTATGCTGCTTGTCATCAGCCTTGTGAAATGATGAGCTGAGTTCCTTTTTCCTCCTATTCCTCTGCAGCCTCAAGCAGAGAACCTTGCATAGGCTGGTCTTTAATAAACAGCAGTTGGACTGAACTGAAATATATTATCGAATTTACCTTAAAACGATCAAAAGGGAATGCAATGTCAGGGAAGATGGGGTAGGAAGCACCAAGAATCCGTCTCTCTACCTAGACAACAACTGCACTGGTAAGAACTGCCTGCAGCAATTATTTTGAAATTCTGGAGTCTCTCTGAAAGTTTGCAGCCTCCAGGAGAAAGCATGGCTGGGAAATTGTGGTTAATTTGGGTCCATTTCAATCTTGAATGTGCTAGAGGCTTTCTGTCCCCCATGTCCCAGACCCATGACAGGTAGCTGTGCTAAATTCCTAGCATGGCTTGCTGGAGCTGGGGGGACAAAAAGGACCTTTTCTTCCAAATATTGGAGTTCTGTGTTCTGATTGCTCAGTGCTGAGATAAGGGCATAGGGGTCGGCCACACTGTTGTACCCTTTACCAGGAAATTTTAATGAGCAACACATTTCTAAAATTCTTTTTCTCCTGTTGGGAGACAGATATTTAAGGATTAGGTTATTCAAAAGCAACTGCATATATGGGAAAATTTAGCAAGCCACTAGTTATGCCCAGGGGAAGATGAAGGCTCAGAAAAAGCTGGAGAAGACCATACACTTCAGGATGATCCTCAGCACAAATAAACTTTTCAAAAGCAAATAAACAGAAAATCCTGTGAAGGAGGAGAAGCTGATTTCTAGAGGTACATTATAAGATTCAAATGTACAGTTTTCAACAAAACAATCACAAGGCATAGAAAGAAACAGGAAAGTACGGCCCATTCAAAGGAACAAAATACATTGGTAGAAACTGTGTCCAAGAAAGCAGAGGTTACGCTTACCAGACAAAGATGATAAAACAACGGTCTTAAAGACACTCAAAGTGCTAAAGGAAGAAGTTAAGACAGGAAAGTGATAAATGAAAAACGTGAGAATATCAACAAAGAGGTAAAAATTATAAAAAGGAAACAAAAATTCTAAAGTACAGTAACTGTAATGAAAAATTAACCAGGTGGGTTCAAGGGCAAATCTGAGTAGGCAGATTTAAAAATCAGAAATATAAATTTGTCCTAAGAATTTGAACACAGGACATTTGAAATATTGAGTTTGGGGAGTGGAAAGAAAAAGGAATGAAGAAAAGTAAGCCCCGGTGATCTGTGGGAAACCATCAAGGGAACTAACATATGCATTATGGGAGTCTCAGAAGGAGAAGAAGGAAGAGGAGAGGTTTAAAGAAATAATGGCTGACAACTTTCCAAACTTGAAAAAACACATCAATCTACAATTTAAATAGGATAACGTCACTGGCATACAGTACAATTAAAATGCCAAGGGACAAAAAGAGAATCTTGAAAGCAGCAAGAGAGAAGCAACATATCACAGACAAGAGATCCTTGATAAATTACAAGCTTATTTCTAATTAGAAACCCTGAAGGCCAGAAGTCAGTGGGTTGATATATTCAAAGCTCTCAAAGAAAAAAAAAATCTATCTACTAAGAATTCTATACCCAGCAAAAAATGACAGAGAAATCAAGACATTCCCAGATAAGCAAAAGTTGAGGAAGTTTCTTACCATCAGATCTGTCTTACAAGAAATGCTCCAAGTTCAAATGAGAGGACGTTGGATGGTAACTCAAAGCCATATGAAGAACTAAAGCTCTCCAGTTAAATGGGCATGATGCTAAGCTTTGTTAGAACAAGCTACCAGAGAGACACTAGAGAAGGAACAGACTTATGTCTCTAGTTCTGGTATGTGACTTCTCTTGGCATAGTCATCCCAGAGGGGAGCTTCCAAGCACACTAATACTTTGGGAAAATTCCCAGCCTGGTGTCATGTGCAGCTTCTCTCTTGGACATCTTTCCTTGATACCCCTAAGTGTGACTCTCCAGAGAGGTCCAAGAGTGCAGCACTTCTGCAAACCTCTCCCTCCCTGAATGGGTCCTTGTTGTACTCTCTCCAACAAAGTCCAAGGAATCTCAGCCCTGGGTGTGTCTGACTGGGGAGCACCTTCTTCCATATTTGTTCCTTCCATGGGTGCCCTGCCTCAGACCTGATGATAGTGGCTGCTTCCTATACCTACTCCTTCTGTGTCTTCAAAGTTCTATTATCTCCTAGGAGCTAATTCCCCGTATTACTCTAATCATCTGCAATAGCTAATGCATTTTTTCATTAAACCTTCCCTGTTCAAAAAAAAATATGACCAGAAGAGTTGTGTTTTTTTCCCCCCAGCTTTTCTTTGGGTCACTACTTTGAACAACATGGAAAAAGGGAGAATCAGTGTAATCTACGACCCATATCATCCCAGTTTTGATACATTGATTCATGGCAGGACCCTGTACTCAGCCTGTTCACTCTTTAAGATGGTTTCAGTAATAAGAGCTGTCTGTTACCATGAAGCTGGTGAGGGCCTTCTGGGTGTACACTGGTGTTGAGTCCACAGAAAGGGGCTGCCTGTACATGCTGTGAGGCAGAGGAGAAGCTTTGTGGGGGGAGGGCAGGTCTGAGGGGCAGGTCCACAGGGGGCTTATGAGCAGAAGTCCTGGAGGAGGACTTGGAGGAGAGACCCACCTTACCAATAAACCCATGCCAGGCAACGGGAACAAGCTGCCGTTGTGTGGATTCAGGGCCTTCAGAAGATGCTGTGTTGGGGCTGCACACACAGGCAGCAGAGACCACCCTCCCAACGTTTGAGTAGCAGAGGGCTGGGGTTCTCATTTGCCCTGAGTTATGCAAGCGTGGGGAAAATAAAAAGCATCTAGGAGCTCTAAAACCACAGAAACCAAGCTTGACGTGCTAGGATGGAGGATAACCATGGGATTTGTGGTTCTACAAACAGAGAGCTGTTCATCTTTGAGAACCAGAAGTAGGTCTATGACCTCCACTCAGGGAGGGCTCCAAGGCCCTGGAAGGACTCGTGGGGATGGAAGAGGAGGTGGCATTCCATCATTGAGAACACAGGTAAGGACAGAGGCACTTTCACATTAACAGTCATCACAGACTAATATGCCCAGAGAGCTTACGCTCTGCCTGCTCTCCACAAGTTGCCTCATTACATTAGCACAAAGAGGGGTCCTTCAGACGAGGAAAATGCTGCTCCAACACGTTAAGCAACAGCTAAGTGGGGAGGAAGAGGTGGAGAGAAGAAAAATCATGACTCATAAGTGTCCCAAGATGCAGCAGGTGTGCTGGGGAAGGGGCTCTCCACTGGCTCCTGTGAGGCCAGGAAGGACAGTCTGACCCACTGGCACAGGCACCATGGGTATGACAGATGCTCATGAGGCTTTTCCAATATCAATCCCTAGTTTCCATTTGCACTCTGTCAAGACTTTCTAAGCATGAACAAAGCAGAAGTTTAGATAGAAACCCAAATGACTGGACCAGACGCTTCACAGGACAACTACTGACACAAACAGATGCTCAGCCTCACTGCTTCTGAAGGAAACTTCAGCAGATCTTGCTGCACAGCTACCAGAAAGGCCAAAGCAGAAAAGACAGAGACTGCAAGCAGGCAGAAGCTCACTGATGCTCTGGGCAGGGAGACTGTCCAACCAGTCCGCAAAGACAGGCCCTCACCTGGTCACATGCTCCGGGAAGCCAACACACATCTGCACATGCTGAGCATACATGCTCCACCACCATTAGCCTCACTGTACCAGGAGCCACCCACTCTAGGATAGGTGCCCATTCTGCATTGGTACAGAATCATAAAGATGGTGCAAAGCAAGGAAAAGCATAAGGTAGAGAGGCTTCAGGGAGAAACCAGCAGTCTGGAGAGCAAGGTGCGTCCCTCCCAGCTCCTGCGGGCTAGGGCAGCTCCTGTCAGGTGGTCCGAGGGGCAGACCCAGTGCAGAGCCGGCAAGCAGAGGTCAGCTGAGACCTGCAGCATCACAGATGGCAGATCTGGTCTGCCCCTTTCCTTGGGGGCAGATGACAGGCAGCACTCAGGTGGGAGCAAGAGAAGGAGGCCAGCTGAGTAGCACTCTTTTCTTGGTTGCTGTTTTTGTACCACTCTACTGAGTGACAGGAAGATAAAGTCACCCCAGCAGTTCAAACCCGCTTGTTAGAGACATGGTGACATGAGCAGTTCCACCTTCAGTTCTTGCACCAAGAACTCCGAGGAGGGAGCAGGGCACAGCCGTCAGATTTTCAGACAGTGCAGGGCTGTGAAGGCCCCTGTAGGGCAGCAGGTGTCCCTGGATAAGACCTCCTTGAAAAGGCACCGGGTAACTTAGGTTCAAGTACAGAAAAATTGTGATTTGTAAAATTTTCCCTGTGAATACCAGGTACATCGAAAGCACACAGGCACACGCGCAGAGTTCACTGTGGAAGCACAAAGGCATTACAGGCACAAAACTTTAGCCCCTGGGTCTTAGGAGGCAGGCTGCTTTCCTTCCCAATGCTCATGAAATGACATGCGTGGGGTGACCCTGATTCAGTCCTGCTCCTAAGATCCACTCACCTTCCCATCTTTCCTGTGCAGAGCTGGCTTTTCATACCAGATTGCCAGAATCCTTACTCCAAACCATACTCCCCAGACCTCCCCCAAACACAACCCTCCTGATGAGGAACCAGAATCCCCATGAGAGATAAGCTCCTTGCCCTGCAGTCTTTGGCAAAAACTCCCACTAACAGGGACACAAATTATGGCAAGAAAAGGACAAGCTTAGGAAGCTGGATTAAAAACACGGATGGTCCCCAAAGCCTTGATGTCAGTTGGCAAGAAATACAAATTCCAATAGTTGTAAAGACCAAGACGAGAGGGGAAAAAAAAAAAAAAAAAAAAGGAGGGGGGAGGGGATGTGCTTGCCAGTATTTTTGGGCAGTGAATAAACCAGCTGCAGAAGATGGGAAAGAGGCCAGGAATATAAAGTGAAGGGGGAGGGGAGGGGCTGGTGGGAGCGTTCCAAGTCTGAGATGTACACAGCAGTGAGATTTGGACATCCTTGGAAAAGCTCAAGGCAGCAAGCCTGTTGATTTAAGGAGTGAGCTGGGGAGAGGAGGCTGCTTTGGTCAGAGCTTGGCTCTGGGGCCTCCATCAGCTGTGCTTTGTAACAATCACATCAGGCCATTCTGCAAAAACAGGCTGACGGCTGCTGCCTGGACTTCATGAAACCCGCTTCTGCACCCTGCATCTCCCCGGGAAGCACCCCACCCCCAAGGCCCACCCCTTCTCCCCCCATCCCCCGTTCACCTAGGTGCTTCTGAGAAGGCCTGCAAAACTTGTAGAAAACTGCAGGGGAAAAAGTGCCTGTCACTTCTGTTCAGAACAGGAAATGAATATGCTCTTATTGCAAAAGACTGGACAGACTACCAAGGCGTAATCATTACAGGAGCAAAAGCATTTTGTTTCTCTCACTTGGGATAAACAAGGCCAGATCATGTTTGCAGCTTGCTCTGAGAGGGCGCTGAGCACTGGGCGGGCACAGGTGAAGACAGCCCTGAAACCCTGGGGTCCTGGATCCCATTCCTGGCTGCTCACAGCATGTGGGACTCAGCAAAGCAAGACAGTGCCAGGGAAGGGGCCTACCTGGTTATCCACCTTCTGGGCATAATAATTTACAATAAGCTTGGTGTTTGGGGAAAAGACACTATTAGGTTTGTGTTTTGTGGCCCTGGGAGTTCAGAGGTGGCTTGTCCTCGGCAAGCACACGTACAGACAGGAAGATGGTCAGCACGTGTTATGGAGGGCTGGTGTGCTGTGGGCATGGAAGGGGGACAGGGCCCAAAAGGTGTGGACTTCCTCAAAGGCCAGTGGGGGGAGAGTGGAAATGGAGGAGCAAATACATTCAGGTAATTAAAAACCACTGTAATACCTGTAATGTTCAGAAAGGGTGCTAAGAGGGAGTAGGGCTGGCAGCCGCCTCAGGCAAAGTGCTCAGGGGAGGAGCCTGACCCACAAAGAGGAGCACAGGCAAGTGGCAGAGGGAGAAGGGAGTACCAATCAGGTGTCCATTGGAGCTTGTGGTATCTGCAAACAGAATGGAGGGGCAGGGGCTGAATGGAGCAGTGCTTTCCCCTGCCAAGTAAACCCACCCAGAACCTGCAAACACGACCTTCACTGGAAAAAGACAATGAAGGAGTTCTTGTTGTGGCGCAGTGGAAATGAATCCGACTAGGAACCATGAGGTTTCGGGTTCAATCCCTGGCCTCGCTCAGTGGATTAAGGATCTGGCATTGCCGTGAACTGTGGTGTAGGTCGCAGACGTGGCTTGGATCCTACATTGCTGTAGTTGTGTAACTTCCATATGCCACGAGTACAGCCCTAAAAAGCAACAACAACAAAAAAAGAACAGTGAAGATTAGATAGATACAATCAAGCATCTTTAAGTTACAAGATGAGGTCACCCTGGATGAGGGTGGGCACTAAATGCAATGGCCAGTGTCATGAGGACAAAAGGGGAGGACACGCACAGAGCAGACTCCGCATAGGATGGATGCAGGTGGACGGGTGCAGCTACAGCCACTAGGAGCAAGGGGACAGGTGAGCCACGGATTCTCCTTCAGAGGTTCAAGAAGGACTCAATCCTGGGAGTTCCCTGGTGGTTCAGTGGGTTAAGGACCTGGCACTGTCACTGCAGCAGCTGTGCTTACTGCTATGGTGTGGGTTTGATCCCTGGCCTGGGAACTTCTGCATGCCTTGGGCACTGCGAAAAACAAAACCAACAAACAAAAAAGGACTCAGGGGGCTCCCGCCATGGCTCAGTGGTAACAAACTCTACTGGTATCCATGAGGACAGGGGTTCGATCCCTGGCCTCATTCAGTGGGTTAAGTAAGGATCTGGCATTGCCACAAGCTGTGGTGTAGATTGAAGATGAGGGTTGGATCCAGTGCTGCTGTGGCTGTGATGTAGGCTGGCAGCTGTAGCTCTGATTGGATCCCTAGCCTGGGGAACTTCCATATGCCCTGGGTGCGGCCCTAAAAAGAGAGAAAGAGAGAAAGAAAGAAAGAAAGGAAGGAAGGAAGGAAGAAAGGAAGGAAGGAAGGAAGGAAGGAAGGAAGGAAGGAAGGAAGGAAGGAAGGAGGAAAGAAAGAAAGAAAAGAAAAGGTAAGAAAAGAAAAGGAAAGAAAAGAGGCTCAACCCTGTTTTTTGGACTCCTGGTCTCCTGAACTGTGAGCGGATAAATTTCTGTAGTTTTAAGACACCAAATCCTGGTGATTTACTATGGCAGCCACAGAAAACTAACACAGGGCCATGGTTAAGAGCATGGATTTCATTCCAAGGGCAGCAGGGAATGACTGTGAGGGCTGCAGCAGGAAGAGATTTAATTGGATTTAGGGGTAAGTGGGTCTCTGGCTTTCCATGGAGAATGAATTTGGGGGGTGAGGGAGGGGAAGGTAGTGAGCAAGGAGGATGGTGCCAAAGGTCTGGAAGGACAAGGGAGCCTCACTGCCAGGATCCAAACTGCCCCCCCTCACCTGCCTGTGTGACCCAGCCAGGCTACCTAACCTCTGCAGGTGCAGTTTTTCATCTGACAACGGGGACAAGATGAACATTCCTCTTGCTGGGCAGCACTAGGTGGTCTGCTGTGTGCAGATGCCTAGAAGGGAAGCTGGCACCTGATGAGGGCCTCTGGGGCCACTGCTCTGGTCACAACCACATGTGGAGAAGGAAATCAGGGACAAGGGACTCACGTGGATGCAGGGCTTTGAATGCTCGATGCAACAGTGGGTGGTGCTATTTACTGAGGGGGCTGTGGGCTGGAGGCGACTTAAAGGAAGAGGGGGTTGCAGATTATGAAGGGTCAGGCTTGCAGTGTCCAGGAAAAAACCAATGGCAGTTGGTGGGACTACTGCCCCTTGAGCGGGGCAGGGATTTTATCTGGTTCTGCTGATGATAAACCTATACCGAGCAGGGTCCTGTCGGGGGTTCCTGAAGGTACCGGCTTGGAGGGGCAAGGTCAGGGAGGGCTTTCTCTCTCTGGTCCTTCAGCCACTGCCCTGCCCCATGGGGTGGGGCTGGAAGATCAAGGTCAGATGAGAAGACTTTCTCCTGGGGATGTGCCAGTGCCTGTAACCATCCCATGTGCTAGAACCTACAAACCCCTCAGCTGTCTCTGTGTGGTGGTCTTACAAACCTCCTGTTTCTCAGTGGTAAGACCAAGGAAGGGGGCAAGGAGAGAGAAATTTTATGACCATCAGTGGGGGGCCACCTGCTAAAGCGGTGGTCAGGGTGTGGAAAAACATTTTTACAACTTTGGGATTCCCAGAACAGCCTCTCTATGGGGCCACTGGGCTTGGGGGTATGTGGTGAGGACCTGGCATGGTGGGCCAGGGCGGGTATGTTAATTCAGCTCTTTGAACTAAGGGGTCTTAAGGAACCTCTCACAAAATGCCCCTGTGGGTATCCTAGAGTAGAAAAACGTGGCGGAGGTGGGGGGTAGCAGGCACAGCCAAAGCATGATGGGGGGGGGGGCGGGGCAGGGGGTGGAAGGAGCTTAGCTAACATCATCATGACAAAACACAAAACAGGTCCCATAAAAGTTGTGCCTCATTTGCTCAGCACTGATAACATCTTATTCTTGCAAGGGTTGCCTTCACCTAAATATGACCCAGTTGTTGATCATCTTGGGACATGGAGTCCTTCCAGAGGTATTTATAAGGGTCTGAAGTTCCCTTACAATGATGTTTGCTGGGTGTCACCTGACTTGAAATGATGTGCATAACGTGTCAACGGAGTCCAGTCCTCGATCAGGGCACCTGAGCTCCAATCACAAACAAGGAGCACCCCAGACAGCCACAGCCTTTGCAAATTGCGCTCTGGGCTTGACAAAGCCTTTACTCCTCTGAGCCTCAAAACAGAGCCGTGAGGCAGGAGGCAGGGCATGCGGCCTTGTCCTTATTCTTTTCTTGGTGTTAATAGCAAGGAGATGGGGTGGGGGGGGGCGCTGTGTATTAAATACATACCATGTACTTTATATGAAGTTCCATGGATTTTTCCAATTTTTAGATGGAAAGGCAGGTAACAGCTGCCAGTTGCTATAAAAAGTGGCCCTGGGATTGGAAGCCTTGTCTGCTCTGGCTTTGAAGCCTGGCTTTTCCTAACATACCACGCCAGCTCCCTCCAATGGAGGAAAGTGACGGCCAGAGAGAAAAGGGGTTTCCTTGTGGTCACGTGACCAATAACCAATCAAGCCAGTAACCTCTGTACCTTGATTCCAAACCCAGAGCTCTCTGCTTTGGGCCAGGGGCAGAATTATTTTAACTTCATTATAGAACAATGGGAAAACTGAAACCGTTATCAATTTCTGACCACTTGGCGAAATAGGTTTTCTAATCATCTACCCATCCATGAGGATTAATTGTATGTATCAACTTGATGGGCCACAGGGTGCCAAGACTAAAAATTATTTCTGGGTGGGTCTGTGAGGGTGTTAGCATTTGCCTTGGTGGGCTCCTAAAATAGACTGCCCTCCCCAGTGTGGGTGGGCATGATCCAACCTACTGGGGGCCTGATTAGAACAAAAAGCAGAAGGAGGCCTCACTGTGTGAACTGGGATGTCGCCTCTCATCTTCTGCCCTTGGACTGCGATTCACACCATTGGCTCCCCGGTTCCCAGGCTGTCAGACTCACACTGAATTACACCTGGGCCTCTGGCTTGCAGGTGGCAGCTCATGGGGTTTCTCAGCCTCCATAAGTGTGTGAGCCAATCCTCATAATAAATCATACGCATATGGCTATTGGTTCTGCCTCTCTGGAAAAGCCTAATATATCACCTATGCTTTTATTTAAGAATTCACTTCTAAAAGATTAAATACCTACCTACTATGTACCTACCTACCTCTGCTGGGTGCTAGAAGGAAAAGTTTTAATAGGACACAACATATAATACCAATTCTTATGGCACTACCAGGAAATATGGTGTTCTTGACATTCACAAAGCTGGTGAGCCTCAGTTTTCCCTTAATCTGTAGGTTTTCAACCTTGGCTGGGCACCAGAATCACCATGAGAAATTTGGTACATCAGATTCCTGGGCCTGAGTTTGTGATTTGGTCTGAGCTAGAGTTTGGACATCAGACTTTTTTTTTTTTTTTGGTCTTTTTAGGAAAGTTCCCAGGCTAGGGGTTGAATTGGAGCTGCATCTGCAGGCCTACACCACAGCCACAGCCATGCCAGATCCAAGCCATGTCTGCAACCTACAAGGCAGCTCATGGCAATGCCGCATCCTTAACTCACTGAGTGAGACCAGGGGTCAAACCTGTATCCTCATGAATGCTGGTCAGGTTTGTTACCAGTGTGCCACCACAGGAACTCCATCATCAGACTTTCTAAACACAAGAGGGGTTTGCTAATTACTCATCAATATGACTTAATAGTGTATAGAAACCATTTCCTTTTAGTCATAATTTATACCTTGCTCATTTTCAAAATTAATGTGATGGAGCTGATGGCACACAAGATGCAAAACATTATTTACAGACATATTAAAAATGGGAAATTTCAAGAGAAGAAGAGAAAAAAAAACTCTGATAAAGTTGAGCATAAGATCTAGCCCTGAATTTTTTAGGAGCGAATGTGTAAAGGTGAACAAGGTGTGATGGTGTCATCACAGTTGCTAAAAGGAAGCCTATGAGGGGGGGAAAAAAAAAAGAAAGAAAATCCTATTTGTTGTCAAATAGTTCCAATACAAACAGTTCTAACAGGACAGGTGAGAGATATTTGGATAAACAAGAGAGGAAGCCACAAATGCTTTGTGACTCATCAACAGCCAGGCTGCTCCCAAATCAGCTAACAGCCAAAGTGAAGGTCAGCCTGGTCTCTTGAAAGGTCTGCCCACTTCCCTGAAATGACCCTTGTCTCAGGCAACTGTGAAGCAGTCCAGGAGGTACTATAGCCAAACGTCTTGGAAAACAGTTCTACCAAGGCCCATGCAAAGAAGAGGAGCCAGCTCCTCACAGGACCTGTTGCATCCCTGCTACAAGGCAGCTTTGAGCTGAGACGCCATTGGACGCACACAGTACCCCTGCGCCCTGGACCTTGGGTTCAAGTTCGTTTTCCTTTCAGCTCCAATCCTCAGTGCAAACAGACCCTGCTCTGCTAAGGCCGTGGGAGTTGTGGTTGGGAAATCTCTATCAAAGGGCCCTGGAGGAGACTGGTGGAGGGGGACTTACGGAGGGTTGTCGCATTTCCTCTGCCGAAAGCGGGCTCCTGTGCCGCATGTGCGGCTGCACATGCTCCAGGCACCCCAAGGGCTCCAGTCTCCGTCCACGTGCTCTGGGATGGGCGTCTTGCTCACACACTCCCCTGCGCGGCACCACTGAAACACAGCAGGGTGGGTGGCTGGGGCACTCAGCTCAGGGAGGCAACTCCCCTCACTCACTGGTCCTGAGATACCCTCTGGGTGAGAGAGCACCGTGCCACCCAAACCTGATTTCTGCAGTTCACTACAGAAGTAGACTATTTGGGGGTGTGCAGGCTTGCTAACTCCAGTGACATTCCTTACATACTCAACCAGACACCTCTGTCACTCTGGGGTTTGGATTTTGCCCTAACTGTCCACTTGGATGTGCTCAAAGGAGGTTCTCTAAATCCCCAGACAAGGATTAATCCACAAGGCTCAGTGGAGAGAGACCTCATCCTCTGCAAACTGCTTAATGTGAGCCTCTTCCTGGCTCTGCAGTTTTGAACTTCAGGGTTAGGTTTGGTGCTTAGAGATGACACAGCTGGCCCATGTGGGGAAACTCTGGCTCTTTCCGAGGATAAGAGAAAGCCAATCCTCTGAAACAATTTCCCAACATGTGCAGCACAAATCCTGGGGCACGAGATGTGATTTAATGATCCCCCACCAGAGCATCTCTTTTAATTCTTACAATAAGACTAAAGAAAATCTCGGACTGTGGCTGCTGGCCCTGAATACTCTTTTAACACTTGCCAGTCCCTTCTGTTAATGAGGATCAGGCCAAAGGCTTGCTCTCTTAACCTTGAGCCCTGTTCTCATTAAAATCATTTTATAATAGCCTTTTGTGTATGGCAAGTGATACTGTTTTCCCATTTATAGTCTACTGACATCAGAGTTTTAAGTAATAAATTCATGTATGTGACAAAAGGAGTTAATTTAACAAAAACATGAAGTAAATGATTCTTGTATCTTATTAAAAAAAAAAAAAAAAGAAGTGACGTAGGCAGCCCTCTGTGTCCAGAGCAAGGTTCCATGGCATTTCTGGGGTACCCTGGAGGAGCTTCAGTGGCTCCTGAGTGCAGGGCAGACCAACGCCCAGGGGCCAGGGGAAATCGGGGTTACCTTGTCTGCCCCACACTCTGTGCCGTCCAAGGGAGGGTCCAGCTTGGTCTTGCAGGATGTATCTCCTTCCACCAGGCACCACAATCCCGCACACATCAGATGCTGCTGACAAGGGAAGGAATGTGACTGCTGAGAACTCTACACGAGGTCACGCAGGGGGTTGGAAGGCGAGGCCCAGTGACCAGTTTGAATTGGGGATTTGAACAGGAGGGAAAGAAGAAGGGTTATGAATCTGGTTATCAAAAATAATAGGTGCATCATGGGGAGTTCCTGTCGTGGCTCAGTGGTTAATGAATCCGACTAGGAACCATGAGGTTTCGGGTTCGAACCCTGGCCTTGCTCAGTGGGTTGAGGATCCGGCGTTGCCGTGAGCTGTGATATAGGTTGCAGAGGCGGCTCGGATCTGGCATTGCTGTGGCTGTGGCGTAGGCCGGCGGCTACAGCTCCAATTAGACCCTTAGCCTGGGAACCTCCATATGCTGCAGGTGCGTTCCCAGAAAAGACAAAAAGATAATAATAATAATAATAATAGGTGCATTGTTTCATCTAGCTCATGCAGCTCAACACAATTCTGTGTGTTTACTCCTAAGGGGGCATGTCACACGAGGGTTTAGATCAGCAGTTCTAGCGCCAGCTGTTGAGGGCCTAGGAGGTGTCTGATGCAGCTGGAGCCTGGACACCATTAAGCAGATTCCTTTCTTTTTTTTTGGCTGCACCTATGGCATGTGGAGGTCCCTGGGCCAGGGATCAAACCCATACCACAGCAGCAACAATGCCCACTGAGCCTCAGAGGAACCCCAGATACCTTCCATTTAGTGTAGGAAGGTACAAAGTAGGTTCCCATGGCTCGTACAGAGCACGCCAAGAAAGAACCTCAACAACCACACAGGCTCGAGGTGGGCTTGCTCTGGAGCTGAGGCCAATGCATCTTTGTGCAGCCTCAGAAGCCACAGCTCAACACGGTGCCGCTAAAGAGGCACCCCTCAGTCTTCCCCAGGGTCACTGAGCCCAGCTGGGCCTCAGTGCCTTTTTTTTTTTTTTTTTGTAAGAAATTTAAACTTCTATTAATTTATTATTATTATTTTTAATTTTTAATTTTTTTTTTTTAGGGCCACACATGCTGCATATGGAAGTTCCCAGGCTAGGGGCTGAAACAGCTGCTGCAGCTGCTGGCCTATGTTACAGCCACAGCCACTCGGGATCCAAGCCACATCTTCGACCTACACCACAGCTCATGGCAATGCCAGATTCTTAACTCACTGAGAGAGTCCAGGGATGAATCCTGTGTTCTCATGGATACTAGTCGGGTTAGTTACCGCTGAGCCACGATGGGAACTCTGAGCTTTATTGAATTCTTTTGGAAAGTACCAAAGGAATCATTCACCACATACAACCAACTCTCTTAAAATTCCCTTTCACCACCTTCTTAATTCTGTTTCTAATGTGGCCCAATTGATGCCCCTCCCCCTCTACTTCCTCTCAGTTCTCCCTCCAGCAGCTCAACTAGCACCAGCCTACCTGCCTCTCTTCCTCTCCTCCTGTCAGTTTATATCTCTCTGTCTCTAGCCATTCTTGGCCTCTTGAAAGGAGGGTCAAGGTGCTGCTCTGGGTGTCTTTGATTTCTCTCCTCACTGTCGATTCCCCACTTACCACAGCAGAGACCAGGCAGCAAAGCCACCTTCCTCAGCCTCCAGGTCAGGGTATGCCTGAAAGGCCTTGATTTCTTATAGCATTTCACAAAGAGGATTTTGTCACCATCCACAAATACACAGTTAAAATAATGCTATTAAACCAGGAACAGGCATTTAAAAACACTCCCATTTGTATTAACAGGAAACATGGACATGGCAGAGTGCTCAGAATGAGATAATTTATCCAAATAACTGCGGCCAACATGGCTGGTGTCCTCTCCACCTGCCTCGGTCACCCGGGCAGGGCTCAGGGTGGTTGCCATCCCCACACATGGTCTGCTGCTTCCCTGGTCTCCCCTCCAGAAGCCATTCACTGGCCACGGAGCAGCCCTCCACAAGCATGGGAGCTGGACAGCCGTGCCTTGGGTGGGGCGGCTCTGAGGCAAGTTCCACATGTCTCTTAGGAGGTCCCAGGGGTGGCCTGCTGTCTACACATTCGCCTGCCCATCACCGCATCTTTCTTGATCCTGCCTCACTTCCCTGCCCCATCTCAGCGCTTCCTGGGATAACTTCCCAGATAAACTCCTTGCACCCAAATCCTCGCCTCGTGGTCTAAAAATTGAGAACAGATGTACTTAAGGCTCTTTGAAAGATGCGGTACTTACAGGATGCCAAACCCAATCAGGGTGACAAGACAGGAGGTAGAGAGGGAGACACATCCTCTGGGGCACAGTGGGTACATCTTGGGTGGGGTGAGGGTCAGGGTTCCCTGTGCACAGCCCAGGGCAGTCCCTGCGGGGCTAGAGAGGGCGTGGGGGGCTCAGGACAGAGGCCTGCTGTTCCAAGTAATTGTGAACACGTGCACAGAAAAGTGCAGCTGTGCCGTCCAAAGGCCGAAAATGTTTAGCTGTGGAAGGGACAGAAACAAAGGAGGAAAGGGAGGGAAAGCAGAGCTGCAGGGTTTGACAATGAGCTCAGAACAGCCCACAGCCCCTTCTCACTTTTCAAGTACATCAGAGCTGCTCTGCACCCTTAAAGAAGTTGATGAGTCAAAAGGAATTTTGTGCATTTGCGTTCAGAAACGCCCCCACATTCTCATTATTGTTCGCCTCTCAATGGAGTGGTAACAGAACATGTGGCTGGAGCAAAGCACCAGCTGGTCCTGTAAAGGCTGACAGCACCTCATTAAGTATGTGATTTCATGCACTTTGACCCTCCAGCTCTTCCAGAGTGGTGTCAGTGTGTGGACACGTGGTCATGAGACAAGGCGGACCCAGGATGTGAATTTATGGGGTAGGAGTGCTTGGGACAAGGAAATCTGATTGCCCTAGAAGGGTGGTGTAAACTGTTCATTATGCACTTTACAGACCATGCTTTCTCAGATCAATCATCAAAGAAATGGAGAATGAGATCAGGCAACTATTTCTAAAAGAGAACACAAAACATACTAACCATAAAGGAAAACAATTAATGAACTATACTACATCAAATCTTAAGAAGAGCTGGCACGGAGATATGTTAAAATGAAGAATTTATGTTGATCAAAAGACAATGGTAAGAACATGAGAGATGTTTGTAATACGTGGGAGAGAGATCTATAAGGCACAGAACCAACCATGGATTTGTATCCAGAATATATATAAAAACAAACCCCTAAGACTCCTACTGATCAATCAAGAAAAAGACCCAAGAGAAAAGTGGGCAAAGGATTTGAATAGACACTTCACATAAAAGGATATCTAAACATATAGGATGGCCAGAAAACATATGGAACAATGCTCAGTTTCACTGGTTATCAGAGAAAACAAATCAAAACTGAGCAGCTACCTCTGCATACCCACCAAAATGGCTAAAACAAAAGAGGGGAGGAATACCAAGTGCTGGCAAGGATGTGTTGCAATGAGCACTCTCTTGACCTGAGGATTCTTAGTTCCACAACTTTGGAAAACTCTGGCAGTATTTACTAAAGCTGAAGCCACGCACATTCTAACATCCAGCAATTCCACTCCCAGGTATGTGTCAAATAGAAATGTGTGTGTATATTCACCAAAAATTTTGTCAAGAATATGCACAGCCACACTGTGTTAGTTCCCAAGATGGAAACAACCCAAACGCCTATCAACAGCAGAACAGATAAATAAATTATGGTCTATTTTATAGGAAGCTCAAACATGAGTAAGAGGAAACTAGAGTGTTGAGAGTTTGAAAACAAAGACAAGGAGGATAAGCAGAAAAGGCAGCTTTAGAGCTGCTGTTTCTGACCTCAACTCAGCCACCAGCCCTGCTCTGGGCAACCAAGCCAAGCAGTTGCCCTTCTGTGATTCATTTTCACAACTGGACAAGTGGTGTGGACCACACCACAGCAATGCTTGTCACCATGATGCCTCCTGGGTAGATAGCTGGGCATACACATCATGCTTTACAAAAGACAAAGTGCTGCGACATCTGTCATCCTGAGGTACACAACAGCTTCCTTTTTTCCCACTCTTCCAACTAGAAGGCAGATGTTTGTGGAAATCAAGGTCCCTGAGCTGGGTCAGACACAAAAGATGGGAAGCTCCCTTATCCAGGTTAGTATTCTGGTTCTTTTTTTAGAGCCACATCTGAGGCATATGGAGGTTCCCGGGCTAGGGGTCAAATCAGAGCTGTAGCTACCGGCCTACACCATAGCCACAGCAATGCCAGATCTGAGCTGCATCTGCGACCTATACTACAGCTCACAGCAACACCGGATCCTTAACCCACTGAGAGAGGCCAGGGATCAAACCTGCATCCTCATGGTTACTAGTCGGGTTCATTACTGCTGAGCCACAATGGGAACTCCCATTTTCTGGTTCTTGACCCACTTGGTGCCTACACAGGTGTGTTCACTTGATAAAAACAAATCAAGTTCTAAACTTATGATCTGTACACTTTTCCATGTGTACATTATACCTTAGTAAAATGACTTACTAGATAAATACTCTGGAGTGGACCTAACTTATCACAAAGTAGCAGCAGGGAAATCCGAGCCTCAGAAAGAAACACAAGGATAAACCATATGTGCAGGAAGTCATATTTCAGAGCAGGAGGAGAGATGCATGATGACAACACACACACACAGTCTTCTCCTAAGGAGAGTGCCTTCCAGCCTGGAGGCAGATCAGCTTCTCCCTGATGTGAATGTCCTATAAATAGGTAGTCCAGAAATAACTCAGGTTCAATCCCTGGCCTTGTACAGCTGTGTGGTGTAGGTCACAGCTGTGGCTTGGATTCAATCCCTGGCCCAGAAACTTCCATGTGCTGTGGGTGTGGCCATTAATAAAAAGTGGGGATGGGGGGCAGGGGGCAGGGGAAATAAATAGGAGGGAAAAAGCAGGTGAACAATACTCAAATACTCACCAGATAATATGATCATGGAACAGCTAAAAATAATGTCTAAGTTTAGCTCTATTAATGTTTTAAAATCACAGTAATTATATCTTTTTTTTTTTTGCATTTGCACCAAGCAAATACACAAGAACCAAGGGAAAAGACAGTCATGTCAAAGGAGATAAAATATGAGCTATCAGAAGTTGTTCAAGAAATGTAAGAGAAATTAAATCAGATGACCAATGAAAACCACACTGAAAGGAGCATAAAGAAGAGACACAGCACCAAACACCTAGAGTGGGATGCCGAGTTGATGATTGGGAAAAATATGAATATAATAAAATGGAAATGAACACATAATTCAAAGTGGTTAAAAGGAATTAACAGATATGGAAGACACATAGTGGAGACCTGATACAAGCATGCATGGGAGACAGGTACAATGAGCTTTTCCATTTTTCCATTTTTTCAATGAGGCAGATGCTTGCAGAGGTCAAGGACCCTGAGCAGGGTCTGAAGCAGGGAGGTCCTAAAAAAATAGAACTAACATAATGTAACAGAAAAAGGTATTTGAATATACATTCAAAACTCTATTCTGAAATGAAAGAAGATCTTGGTCTCAGATTGAAAAGCAAAGCCCTCATCTGGGGAAAAAGGCAAAAAAAATGATGAAAACAGAGGCATGTTCTGATAAAGTTCCTGAATCTCAGAGACAAAGCAAAACAATATTTTAGGAAGCCAGGCAAAAAGGACAGCTCACCAAGAATGGGAGACAATATTAGGCTATATACACATTTCTCTATAGCAGCATTCACTGCCAGAAGCCTGTGGAGCAATGTCAGAAAGACACAAGGAAAGAAAATGCGACCCAAGAAGTTTCTAGCAGCTAAACTGTTGCTCAAGTATTTAGGTAATAGGAAAACTTTTTTTTTTTTTTTTTAATGTATAAAGAGATGAATCCTTTTTTTTGGAGAAAATACTAGAGGAGAAAATACTAGAGGATAAACTTGACAAAGAAATGCATGGAAAATCTACAGCAAAAGGATTGGAAGTGAGCACTGACCAAAGTATCAATTAAAATCAATGGGGTTCTCAATCATCTATTTTATACAGTAGTGGGTATATCTTAACCTACTGTATAGCACAGGAAAATCTACTCTACAGTTTATAATAACCTATATGGGGAAAAGAATGGATTTATTTACATGTATAACTGATTCACTTTGCTGTACACTTGAAACTAATACAATATCATAAGTCAACTATACTCCGATAAAATTATATTTTAAAATACTGACTCTTTGGGCAGGGGGGAATGACCAGATAAACCATTAGCTTCTATGGTTCTCTCCATAGAAGCTAAAAAGACTAATTAAATTCAATCACAATCTCTTATTACAAGTCTTAACAAAATAAAATTCCCCTGAAGAGGGGAGGGAAGATGTCTTGAATTGATGTAAGAGAAAATTCTGCAGGAAGACTCAAAAGTATAAAATTATATATATTTTCCCTAAGTTAATCTATAAAACAATGTAATTGAATTTAAATACCAATGTAATTTAGAACTAAACACACAGGTTCTGAATACCATATGGAAAAACAAACAAGAAATAATAGACAGTAAAATTGTGAAAAAGCATATGTTTAGTGAATTAAAATATTTTATAAAGCCACAGTCAAGTAAATATAAAGAGGTACATGATTACATTAGTGGAGCAGGCAGGAAAATCCAGAAATATTTTTAAAAAATAAGACATACAGAAATGTCATATTATAAAGATGACATTTCAAATTTATGGGGAGAAATGAATTATTCAATAAGTAGTATGGAACCACCTAAGTGGTCTGGGAACAAAGTGAGATGGGATCCCTACCTCACGCCTTACACTAAAATTAATTACTGCTGGATTAAGGATTTAAACATAAAAATTACATCATAAAAATATTAGAAGAAACAATGAGAGTTAAATTTATTTACAGTTGAGGAATGGGAAAGACCTTTGAAAACATGGCACAAAACCCAGAAGCCTTAAAAAGTGATTGATGTAGTTCACCCTACACACACACAAACATCTGCCAGACATAAAATACGATCAACAGAGTAAAAAATCAAATGAGGAGTTCCCGTCGTGGCGCAGTGGTTAACGAATCCGACGAGGAACCATGAGGTTGCGGGTTTGGTCCCTGCCCTTGCTCAGTGGGTTAACGATCCGACGTTGCCGTGAGCTGTGGTGTAGGTTGCAGATGTGGCTCGGATCCCGCATTGCTGTGGCTCTGGCGTAGGCCAATGGCTACAGCTCCAATTAGACCCCTAGCCGGGGAACCTCCATATGCCGCGGGAGCGGCCCGAAGAAATAGCAAAAAAAGACAAAAAAAAAAATCAAATGACCTAGGAAAAAAAGAACACTTGCAACTCATACTTCAGCTAAAGGGCCAATTTCCTTAATACATAAAATTTCTAACAACACTGACAAAATCAATAATCAAATATAAAAAAGATTTAAGACAGTTCACAGGAAAGAGAATACAACAAGCTTTTTAATATATGAAGAAATGCTCAAATTCTTTAAAAGAGAAATGACTGCCATTCAACCTGCAACAGGCTCATTTCTTAAATGTTCAGATTGGCACAGATCAGCAAGCCAGGGAGAAGGTGTGGCAGAAGGCACTTCCAAGTCGTATTTGTAGGAGGGTAAATAGAAAAGCCTCTTTGGGGGTCAATCCAGAAATATCTATCAACAATGAAGGCATGTGCAAGATTTCACATAAAGTTCAAGGACAGGCAAACTAGTCTGTAGGGTCAGAAAGTAAGCTAGTAATTACTGCTGGGGCTTAGTGAAGGGGAGGGGGCTTAAGCGGGGCTGCTGGAATTACAGAAATGCTGTATCTTGCTCGTTATGCTGGTGTGTTCAGTTTGTGAGAAATGAATGTGGCTGTATGTTTATGATTGGGATACTTTTCTGTGTACTTCACATTGTGTTTTAGGTGCCTAAATCTACCGAAAACTATGCAAAAGTGACCTTAACCTACTTCTAGGTATTTAATCTTGTAGATTACCGGTTCTCAGTAAGGAGCAATTTTGCGCCACCACCTCCCACCCCCCCCACCCCACCCCACTGGACACACACACACACCCAGGGGACATCTGGCATCGTCTGAAGGCATTTTTTGGTTGTCACAACTCGGGGATTGCTGTCATATAGTGGGTAGTGACTAAATACCCTACAAAGCACAAGACAACCCCATAACAAAGAATGAGCCAGTCCCTGATGTCAACACTGCTGAGGGCAGAAAAGTCTGATAAACTCAAAAGGAAAAACAGTAAGTTACAGTGGTAAAGGCTGCAAGACACCACCTTAACTGACTGAGAGGAACAATGCCAGGAGTAAGATGTATTAACCACAGCATCTCTGTGGTCTGCTTCCCAAAACGCATGACCCTGAAGCAAGGACTGAGAAAATATCAAGGTTATGAAAGACACAGACTGAGGAACTGCCACAGGTTGGAAGAGACAAAAGAGTTCTGATGATTAAATGCAAAATGGGACCCTGGTGCAGAAAAAGGATCCTAGTGGGGGTATGGGTGAAATCTGAATGTATGTTAGTTAATAGCATACCCCAGTTAATTTCCTGACTTGGATAAGGTAAGATGTGGAGAGAGGGGGAAGCTGGGTAGAAGGTGGATACTTTCTGTACTGCTTCTGTAACTCTTCTTTAATTCTAAAATTACATCACAATAGTTTTAAAAATAATAAAATATGTCACCAAAAAAAAAAAAAAAGATGGGGAGTTCCTGCAGTGGCTTAGCAGATCACAAACCAGACTAGTATCCATGAGGATGTGGATTCGATCCCTGGCCTCGCTCGGTGGGTTAAGGATCCTGTGTTGACTTGAGCTGTGGTGTAGGTTGCAGATGTGGCTTGAATCCCGTGTTGCTGTGACTGTGTTTTAGGTCAGCAGCTGCAGCTCCACTTAGACCCTTAGCCTGGAAACTTCCATAAGCTCTAATAAGTACAGCTCTAAAAAGCAAAAAAAAAAAAAAAAAAAGAGAGAGAGAGAGATGGGGCAACTCACTTTACACGGGTATTAAATGACTCGAAAAAAATATATTTATATTTACATAGGAGAAAAAAAAAGCAAGATATACATCAGCAGAGTAGTATGCTGAAATATCTATGAAAAGGGAAACACATAAATGGTTAATTTTTAAATTTTATTTTATAGCCTCACCCATGGCATATGGAAGTCCCTGGGCCAGGATTGAATCCAAGCCTCGACTGCATCCTACGCTGGATCCTTTAACCTACTGTGCCTCTGCAGCAACCGGGGCCACTGCAGTCAGATTCTTAACTCATTGCACCACAGCAGGAGCTTCTTAATTTTGGATTTTTATACCTTTGCACATATTGCTTATTCAGAAAACAAAATAATTCCGAAAAACCCCACTGATAACCAACCAGGCATCTGTGGTGAAGATAGTCTTTGCTATGATTATTTAGAATTATTTAGTGCCCACAGTGCCTATTTACAAAGAGTTGATTTGATTAATTAAAAATGGCAAAGGTGGCTTTTCAGAGGCAATTCTTTCTTTTCATTCTCAATGCCATGGCCTTGTTTTATCTTCTCCCTCTCTCTGCGAGACGACTGCAATCTTTTTCATGTTCAACACATTTGCAAAATCTTCTGAAAACACAGGTTGTTTTTTTTTTTTTTTTTTTCGTTTTCGTTTTCTTCCTTTTTAGGGCTACACCTTCAGCATATAGAAGTTCCCAGGCCAGGGTTCAAATCAGAGCTGCAGCTGCAGGCCTACGCCACAGCCACAGCAATACCAGATCTGAGCTGCACCTGTGACCTACACTGCAGCTTGCAGGAACAGAGGTTCCTTAATCCACTGAGCGAGGCCAGGGATTGAATCCACATCCTCAGAGAGACAGTGTTGAGTCTTAAACCCACTGAGCCACAATGGGAACTCCCTGAAAACATGGATCGTGACTCATCCATCAATCCTGTCAGGAATCACTTAAGACCCCTATGACATAGCTTCACATTTGGCCCCTGCCTCTCCCCTTTCCTTGCCATTTTCACATACATTTGTCCTGCCTGCACCTGACCAACCACATCCCACACACCCTGTGCCCCTGCAGAGGCTGATGCTGCTGCCTTAAGGGTCCTCTCTGGCACAGGTCCAGGCCCATCTCCCTGCAGGCTGCTCCATGGCCTCCAGGAGACAGAGAGTAGACAGTGTGACCAGCTATCTGCCCTCAGAGAGCTCAGGCCAAGGAAGGGACCAGAGCTAAATCATCTTAACATCCAGGAAATCACCTGCCATATTCTTCATGGCCAAGTCCAAGAGCCCCTCCCTCGTGAACTCTTTCCTCCTTTGCTCTATTGCCATCAGGAAGAATCTATGAGGGTTCTAAGAGTGACCAACATGACTGACCCTTGGGTGACAGTCCCATGAGTCTTGCCCTCTGCCCCCTCCATCCTAAACTCCTGGGGGTGGGGGTAGGGCAGCAACTGTGTCTTACAGCCTCCTTGTCTCATTAGCACACATCTGGTAGCCCATGGTACAGAGCCAGAGAAGATGCTCTGAGTGAAGGAACAAACAAATGAATGAACAAATGAATACATTCACACATAAAGCCACGAGCGGCTTCAGGAGAATGAGAGAAAAGCTGACATGCTCTAAGCATTTAGGTAGCCCAGGCATCAGGCTGAGTACTTTTCCAGAATCCTTAATTACCATTTGCATAACCTCATGAGACAGGAACCATCACTACTCACATCTTGCAGATGAAGAAATAGAATTAAGTGACCTGCCCCAGGCACAGAGGCTGGGACCTCTCCTGACCCCAGAACACACACTTATCCCCTGGTTATCCTGCCTCTGGGTCCCCAGTCTCCTCCCCCTGAGATCTTGCCTCCTCTGTGTCAGCCAGGCCTGAGTGCTCATCATTGTCTCATGATATAGTGACTGCTCTGTACTACTTGGCTGTGGTGCTCTATCTGCAAGTACCATTGGGCAGCACCATCTTTGGCTTAAATCAAATAGAAAGCCACGAGGGTACACAAAGAACAAGGAAAATGAAGCAGCTCCCTGGATCTAGCATCTGTGACCTTGCTGGCTACATTTGAGGTTTGATGAGAGTCGCACAGAGAACATTTTGTAGCAGAGTCCCTCAAGGTGCCACATGACAAATAAGCCAGAGCCAAGCTTCCGTCCCTGGAGTACCATGGACACATGGAGAAGATCTGAGATCCCCAGCAGAAAGACCCCATCCATGGTCCATGTCTTCAAGGCTTTATCATTTTCTTCACCTGGGGTGTCCCTTGTAAGCACTCTGAAAGTTACTTTGATCTTCCTCACTGGGCACCCACTTAGCATTTGGAGAGTAGCTCTGACTCAAGATAATACTGAAGGGAATGGTTATGTAAAAAGCGCTCAGAAATGGGCTGCTGATAACATAAGCCAAAACGGAGATAAAATAGAATGCTAAGAGCTGGATGAAAATGTTACTAATCCAAATTTTCCACACAGACTACTGCAGTTTGAAGCCTTCCCCCAGGCCAGCTTGCCAGCCCTGCTCTGGAAGGTCGCCGAGACTGTCACCCAACAGGGGACACCTGGGTGGGTGATGCTGGGCAAGGGTACCCAGGCACCCAGCTGGCCTGGGGGGTGGGCAAGAAATGAAGGGTAACACAACTTGCAGGGTCTGGAGAGCTCTTGAAGGAGGCAGTGTACTGTAAACGTTCAAACACTTCTGGAAAATTGGGGCCATCTGCTGCCAAAGTCCAGCAGTTTGGAGACGGGCTGCAGTTGTTGTTGGGCAGGAAGCTGAGACTGAGGCAGGCAAGAAGGCTTTGACCTGGCTTCCAGCCCAGTATCCTGAGCAAGGGCAGGGCCAGGCTCCTGGTCGGCCACTCCCCCACCCACCCCCTACCAGGTGCACCGCCTTTAAAGGGACAGGTCTCATTTACTCCAGCAGTTCCCACACCAGGCTAAGCGTAAGGACCTCCAGGGAAGATATAGAAAAGCCCGTACCCCAGAAGATTTGGAGTGGGGCAGTCATAGCTGCCAATCTCCAGAAGAGATTCTAATTGCCTGCTGGGTTTAGAGAAAAATAGCAGCATCAGAGAAAAGGACTCTGCTAGTTCGCAGGTGGAATCTGGACACCCTAAGCCTCCTGGACACCACGGAAATCTCCACCCATAGAGATGCCTGTGGGAGTCTCTGTGGGACTTGGGAAAGGACAGAAAGGGACTGCCAGCCTGGGGATTGGGAGCATGCTGAGAAATGCTGGATGCTGGACAGCAACTCCTGGAGGTCACAGGCTCCCAGAGCGGCAGGAGGAGTGATGAGAACAGCAAAGGGACAGGTGCAGAAAAAGACCAGCCCACGAGACTGTTATCTAAACAGCATCTCCTCTACCACGGACTCCAGGAGGTGAGTTGATGGGAAACATTATATAGCTAACATTTATTGGGAGCCTACTATCTCCTAAGTGCTCTCAGCCATTTGTTACATAACTCTCATAACAACCCTATGCTGTGGAAGTGCAATTGTTTTTTCCCATTCTGCAGATTAGAAAACGGAGGCATCGAGAGACTACGTACATGCTCATGAGGTCAAACCAGGATGTGGCCCCACTGCACGGTATGGACAGCACTTCCATGCTGTGCTAAAAGGCCAAGAGAATTAAGTGGAAAGGAACACAGGGGCAAATATTTGGGAGAAAAGTATACATGAGGCCCTCAAAAGCGGAAAGCCGAGTACTATTCCAGACACTGTTGCCTTCCTGAAACAACTGGCTTATGGCTTCTGTGTTACATATTTAAAAAAAAAAAAAACAACTTACTCTGCAAAGCTCAGCTCACTGCATAGGCCACGAGACATAGGTACACCCTAGCTCAAGGCACCCAGTGAGGTTGTTTCGTATCCCTTCCCAGCACCTTCCCCTCCCTGTGGGGCAGTCACACGTGGGCTCTGGGACGGCACTGGTGGAATGTGTTGCCAAGGTGCAGGAAGGGTAAGGGATG
This sequence comes from Phacochoerus africanus, assembly GCF_016906955.1. Lineage (NCBI taxonomy): Eukaryota > Metazoa > Chordata > Mammalia > Artiodactyla > Suidae > Phacochoerus > Phacochoerus africanus. Next base: position 140,667,448 of record NC_062545.1, read on the forward strand.
AGCATGCATTACATGGCACCTTCCACCTGAGGATCTCTGGGAACCTGAAGACGAGGAGGACAAACAAGCCTTTCCTTCATGTTGAAAAGGAATGAGGGCTTTGTGATCACTGGAAGAAGGTGGCCTGAACTCCCCACTGCTCGCTTCTGTCTCCAGCAGCAAGGGGCACACTCTTCCTTTCAGCTGACAATTCCTACTTCTGGCCTTCTTGCCCTTTGCTTCACCTGGTAGGGTATCTGAGCTTAAAGAGCTGTAAGGTCTTGTTAAATAATGACTTTGCTTGGCAAGTGACTTTGCTGATGAAGACAGGAGGAACTTATAATTATAAAAAAAGATGGATTGGGCTAATTGCAATAAGGTTCATTTCCCCTTTCTAATAAATATTTACCATCCAATGTTTATAACTTTAATGTTTGGACTCTCTTGAAATGCTTTATTGAATTAAAAACATCACATTACCATTGGCTAAAAGAGGAGACAGCTATATTTGCCAGTAACTTCTGCAACAAATGCCAGCTATTGATGCCAATTTTTTTTTCTTTTGGTAGTTCATATTTCCACAGACAGCTTTGAGCCTTATAATACCGGCATTCTGCAGACAGACAGAGATGCAATGCTGGTGGTGTGGGGATCTCCAGGGCCCTAGAAATGAAAATGGACTGTATTTTAATTTTTCTTCATTCTCTGGTATGCAAATGTTTACAAAGGCAGAAATATTTCAAGCTAGGCTGCTCCCAAAGCAATGGTAGGAATGTTTTTCCAAAGTTACTTTCCCTACACCTTTGAGTAAGGAAATGGCTCTTAATTTTGATTGGTCTCAAAACGGCTATGAGCTGTGAATGCCAAAAGAAGAACGCACAGAGAAGTCCAATCAGAAAGAGGTTCTGTATTGGAAATTCCACCTAAAGAGGAGTAATGGTCACAGAAGGCCAGCACTTCCTTCAAGGGGCAAAAGTTGATTGGCCATCACCTAACACCAAGCACCTGGCCTTGGGCTCTGAGGCATGTGGTGAAGCCTGTGAATCCTGTCTCAGAGTAATATTTGTCAACACATCATTATAGAATATATAAGATTAGCAATGAAACGATTAAATTCAAATATAATTCAAAATACAAATCTGTAATATAGTAATACATGTGTTTCCTTGTCAACACATTACATGAGAAGATCTGGCCCTCAGTCTAAAAACTGCTGTAATTCCGAAGCAGTGGTGAGTATAAATGATAATTTGAAATAGCTGCTCCAACTGTCATGCCGTATGAAAAATACTTGTGACTCCTAATCATGAGACAGTTACATGTACCGCTGAGATTGCGGCAGCTTATTGCCGACTCTCATGATGGAAGGGAATATTCATGTCGATTACAGGTGGAAGGAAAATAAAGATGTGATCTTTCTCCTATCCCCGTTCACTAATTCTCTGAGCTCTATCTGCAGACTCTAGGTGTCAGAACCCCTGCTTTTACACAACAAAGATGCATCCACAAGAAACGTGATTGCAAGGCCACAGCCTCCACCTTCTGTCAAGCATAAGACTTTGGTCCTTGTAAGAGGCAGGAGAAAAATGAAAACTGCCCTCCAGCAGTCACGGTGGTTAGTATCTTTCTCCAAATGTACTCTATCCAGTTTCGTTTCTTCTTTTTTTCATGGTCTGTATTGCAGAAGAAGAGAAAATGTTCAAGTCCTAGAGCACCGATGTGCTTTGTGGTTTTATCCCCTTGGCAGCATCTACGTTCTGTTACACTTCATTATTATTTTCTCTTCAGTAATAGGCTTAAAGTTCTAGAAATTTTCAAGACAAGGGATTCACATGCACGCACCCCCCCCCACTTGCCTCATGACTGTGCTTTTCCAAGCTCCCCCCAAAGGCCCTAAACAGCAATGCAAGCTGAGCAGCCGGCCAGGGAAATTCTCCTTGGGGACATAGAGCTAGGACTTGGGAACAAGGACAGAGTCCCAACTGCCATGCATGAACGTGGTTTTGAAGAGATGCCACCTGATTTTTGGAGTTGAAATGCCTTCACGATGTTCATTCCCCTAAAACTCCTGGCAGGAGTATTTTCTTTCTGTTTCATGGCATCTAGTAGGCAGGTTTTTGTTTTTGTTTTTTTTTCTTCCTAGAAGGGTGATTTAGAGAATTCTGTGGAGAACCCAGCATTATAGTTCCTTCTGACCTTGAGATACCACACATCACTGGTGTGATTATTCTTGTGAAGAACTGGACAACTGTCACTGTCCATTTAGGATACAGGATGGGCGCTGGGGCCGTATAGAGACCTGCACCTAAATGGAATATGCCACGGACCCTAGTAAAATGTAAACTGCATCCATTCCTTAGGAGAATGGAGTATAAATGACTAACATAGATTAGCAATCCATCCTAACACAATCTACTTCTTTTAACTTTCTTTTTAGGGCCTTACCTGCAGCATATCAAAGTTCCTGGGCCAAGAGTTGAATTAGAGCTGCAGCTGAGGCCTACACCACAGCCAGAGAAACACTGGATCTGAGCCACATCTGTGACCTACATTGCAGCCTGTGGCAATGCTAGATCCTTAACCCACTGAGCAAGGCCAGGGATTGAACGTGCATCCTCATGGATACTAGTCAGGTTCTTAACCCGTTGAGTCACAACAGAAATTCCCACAATCTATTTCTAATGCTTAAGGGATCACAGGTGTGAACAATGTATGATCACATTTTATTTCCTTTGTTGCCTTAGAAGCTATACCAGCTCCATTGTGTTATTTATTGGTTGAGTGAGTATTTATTTTTTTGTCAGAGTCTTTGCATATATTCTTTGGACTAGCAGGGCAAAGAAGACGAGGAATATGAAGATAATTGATAGGTTTTTGTTTTGTTTTAGGGCCTCACCTGCAGCACATGGAAGTTCCCAGGCTAGGGGCTGAATTAGCTGCAGCTGCCCGCCTACACCACAGCCACAGCCATGCCTGATCTGAGCTGCATCTGCAACCTACACTGTAGCTTGCAGCAGTGCTAGATCCTTAAGCCACTGAGCAAGACCAGGGATCAAAGCTGCATCCTCATGGATACTGGTTGGATTCTTAACCCGCTGAGCCACAACAGGAACTCTCTGAGTTACTGTTAATATTATACATCTTTAACACATCACAGTCTGTCTTTACATGAAATTATTCCACGTCGAGTACAGTACAGAAACCTTACACTAGTATATACTACTCTTTCTCCTTTTCTGGCCTTTGTGTGGATATCATCTGCCCTTACAGATGTAGCAAACCCTGCACTTCTGGGTTAGTTTCCCACGGCAAATATGCAGGACTTTCTTACTGCCACGGGAACAAATTACCACATATTTAGCAGCTTAAAATAACACACATTTATTACCTTGTATATTATAGATCTGGAGCTTAGAGGTATAATAGCAGTCTCACCGGGCTTATGTCAAGGCTTCAGCAAGGCCAGTTCATTCTGGAGGCTCTGAGGGGAGAATCTGTTTCCCTGCCCTGTCCTTTCCAACTTCTTGAGCCTTCCCAAGTCTTGGCCCAGGGCCCCCTACCTTGCATCACTCCAACCTCTCACTTCTATTGTCTCACCTACTACCCATCCTGATCTCCTGCCTCCCTCTTAGTACAGACCTCTTTGATTGCATCAGGTCCATCCAGAAATTCCAAGAAATGCACCGTCTCAAAATCCCTAACTTAACTATACTTGGAAGGTGGCTTTTACTATATAAGGTGAAGCCTGCAGGTTCTGGGGATTAAGACATGGACATTTACCATAATTCTATTCTTATTTTTTTGTCCAACAGTTGTTTAAATGGTAAATGATTTTTTTTGGGGGGGGAGGGGCCACCCCTGTGGCATATGGAAGTTCCAGCGTAAGGGGTCAGATTGGAGCTGTAGCTGCCAGTCTATGCCACAGCCACAGCAATGCAGGATCTGAGCTGTGTCTGTGACCTACACCACAGCTCACAGTGGTGTTGGATCCTTAATCCACTGAGCAAGGCCAGGGATCGTACCTGCATCCTCATGGATACTAGTCAGGTTCGTAACCCGGTGAGCTGCAGCAGGAACTCTGATGATCTTTTAAAGACATCTGAATATACTTAAATATATTATGTATTTACCCACATAGTTACTGCTCCTGGGAATCTTCATTTCTTTATGTAAGAGTTCCATATTTCCACATACCATCATTTTTTTTTTCCTTCCTGAAAGACAGTCTTTAATATTTCTTATAGCATGGGTCTGTCGGTGATGAATTTTTTTTCAGCCTTTGTATGTCAGAAAAACTCTATTTCACCATCCTTTTTGAAAGAGATTTTTGCTTGGTGTAAAACTTTAAGGTGGCAGGCTTTTCTTCTTTCAGTGCTTTAAAGATGCTTTTTCAGTCTTTTTGCTTGCATTGTTTCCAATGAGAAATACACTTATTCCTACATTTGTTTATCTCTACATAACTTGTCTTTTTTCCTCTGGCTCTTTTTTTATTTCATTTTTTTCCTTTTTAGCCACCCCTGCAGCATGTGGAAGTTCCCAGACCAGAGAGCGAATCTGAGCCGGTGGCTGCAAACTATGCCACAGCTGCAGAAACACTGGATCCTTAACCCACTGAGCCAGGCTTCGGATTGAATTAGTACCGCCACAGAGACAAGCTGGATGATTAACTCACTGTGCCACAGTGGGAACTCCTCCTCTGGCTCTTTTAAGATCCTCTCTTCATCACTACTTTTAAGCCATTTGATCATTATCAGCTTTGGTCTAGACTTCTTCATGTTTCTTGGGATTCATGTTTCTTGGGGTTGAGCTTCTTGGATATATGGACTTGTGGTTTTCAGCAAATTTGGAAAAAAATTCAGCCATTATTTCTTCAAATATGATTTCGGCTCTCTCTCTCTCCTCTCCTTCAGGGCAGCCATCCCACCTTAGGTCACCTGAAGTCCCACAGTGCTTGTTGTTTTCAGTCTTTTTTCTCTTTGTGTCTCACTTTGGACAGTTTTGATTGCTTTGTCTTCAGCACTTATCTCTTCTGCAACCTCTCATTTGCCAGCAATCTCAGGCAGCATATTTTTCATCTTAGACGTTGTTTTCATTCCTAGAAGTCCCACCTAGATCTTTTCCATATCTTCCATATCTCTATTTAACATGTTCAATCTTTCTGCTACCTTCTTGAATATGGAATATGGTTATAATTACTGCTTTAATGCCTTTGTCTACTAATTCTATCACCTAGGTCATTTCTAGGTCAGTTTTTGTTGTTGTTGTTGTTGTTTTTAATTTTTTAGCTGCCCCCACAGCATACAGAAGTTCCAGGGCTAAGGACTAAACCTGAGCTGGAGATTGAACCAGTGCCTCCACGGAGACAAGCTGGATTATTAACCCACTGCACCACAGTGGGAACTCTACTAGGTCAGTTTTGATGGATTTCTCTCCTCATTATGGATGGATTTCCCTGCTCCTTTGAAGGCCTGGTAATTTTTTATTTGGACAAATAATTTTTTGTTTTTTGAGTGCTGGTTTTGTATTTCTTTAAATGTTTCTGAGCTCTGTTCTAAGACTTGGCTAAGTTACTTGGAAACAGTTTGATCCTTTCGGATTTTGCTTTTCAGCTTTATTGGGTGGGGCCAGATGAGCACTTGATGTGGACCTGGTTTTGCCAGACTACTGATGCAACACCCTTCTTGTACTCTACCTGATGCCCATGTGAGCCCTGGAGATGGCTCCCTCTAACATTTTCAGATGGTTCATCTCTGGGCCTTGGGTGGTTTTCTCACACACATGCATTTCGCAGTTCTAAGCGAAAGATTTGTACAGATTTCTGAGATTCTCTCTCTGTAAATCTCTTTCTTCTATGGCTCTCTTATCTATGAATTCTAGCTGCCTCTGCCTCCCTGTACTTCTGGCTTTGTTTCTTCAACTCAAGAAGACTGCTGCTTCTTCAGAGCCCTCTCTCCCCATGCCACACCTGGAGCCCACCCAGGCAGTTGGCCAGGACAATCAGAAATCTCAAGTCATTTGTTTCACATCTCCCAAGAATCACAGTCCTTCCTTGCTTGATGAACTTCACTGTTTCATATATTTTACTTGATTTCTTTCTTAGTTGCTTCAGGTGGGAAAGTAAATCTGGTCCCTGATCTTCCATCTCAGCCAGAGGCAGATGTCAGGATAAGACATGCAAAGGCAATGTTGGGCGCATAATCATTTCATGACTTGATATCCATTTCAATCCTCAAGGGCATTAAAGAAAAATGATGGTTATAAAGATCCATTTGGCATTGGATTATAAGATTCTTCTGGTTGGTTCTGGCTATCTCTGGCTACCAAAAGGGTAAACATTTTATACAACGCTTAATTTTTTATGGCCCTGAGTTCAATACAGAAAAATGCTGATCCTGGAGATCTACACAGATCAGTTCTGCGCCCCCACAGATGGGAGCCACTGTGTTATCCAGAAAGGTAAAAGCAACACATATATCAGTATCAGCTCAAGTTACTGGGTGCTTACTCTGTGAGAGACCCAGTTCTTAGCACCCTATGTGTATTAGTGCACAAGGAGTCTCAGATTTTACCAATGAGGGAGCTAATGCACAGAGAGAAAGCTGGCCCACTAGGAACTAGTCTGTAGGACATTCTGGGAGGAAGCCACAGGAGAGCTTTGTAGGAACCCTAGCAAGACAGTTGACAGAGTCTTAGGTATCTGTTGGTGAGCCAGATGGTAAAATGTGAATTTAGACTTAGAGAGCCAAGGGTTTCCTCCTCATCTGCAAGCTTGTCCATCAGTGCTTGGGTGAAGTCACGTAAGAACTTAATTTTACTGTTAGGGTCATGAACAGATCTCTGAGCAACACATACTGGTTAAGTACCTAATATGTGCCAGGCACTGGCCAAGGCAGGCAGAAACATTAGTAACCAAAAGCAAGATAGCTGCCCTGGAAGGGTTTATAATGGAGAAGATGGAGATTATCAAAACGATAGTCATGTAAACAAGTAAATTGTAGCACATGCTCAAAGACAATAAGCTTATGAAAGCTGGGTTTTTCCTTAGGGGATAAGGAGATCTGGGTGCTACAAGGTTGGGGGGAGGAGGGTTATCAGATGGAAATTTTATTTTATTTATTATTTATTTTTTGGGTTTTTTTTTGCTATTTTCTTGGGCCGCTCCCACGGCATATGGAGGTTCCCAGGCTAGGGGTTGAATCGGAGCTGCAGCCACTGGCCTACGCCAGAGCCACAGCAATGTTGGATCCGAGCCGCGTCTGCAACCTACACCACAGCTCACGGCAACGCCGGATCGTTAACCCACTAAGCAAGGGCAGGGACCGAACCCGCAACCTCATGGTTCCTAGTCGGATTCGTTAACCACTGCGCCACGATGGGAACTCCCAGATGGAAATTTTAAATAGCGTGATCAGGGTAGGCCTCCTTGAGAAGGTTACTTCTGAAACAAACCAACAAACAAAAAAGCTCCCAAAGATGATGGAGTTAGTCACATGGACAACTGAGAGAAGAGCATCCAGATAGAGGAAACGCCAGTGGGAAGCAGAGTATGTGCCCACCAGGGCATCAAGGAAGAGAAGGGAGGCAAAGAGAATCAGAACGGAGTAGGAGAGGGGGGTGAAAAGGGGATGAGGACAAGGGGGGAGGGAGAGGGCTCATCCCAGCACTGGAGTCAGTTATGGTGAAGGAGGAGGAACAGCACAACGCACGTTTGTCTCTTGTTATACTGAACATCAACGGAAACAGACCTGTAAAAGCACAAAGGCGCAAAGTGATGATCAAACGAGCTTTAGACTCCCATGGAGCCTGGGTGAGAGTCTGACGTGGGTGCCGGGCTCAGGGCAGCATTCCCCGAGTCCTGGGTCCCAGCTGACATCTGCCTCTCCTCTCCAGCATCACCTCTTTGGCATCCGTATGACGTTTTCTCCAGCACAAGAAGCTACCGCCACCTATTAGATTTGCACAGAAGAAAGCACCACCAGCCTTGCAAGCAGGATGCTCACAGCAGCTGAGGCTGGCGCCAAGTCAGCCATGCCCGTGGATGCTCCTCCATGCCCCTAAGGAGTCACTCCTGCGAGGACTGGGGGAGGAAAACTCAGACTCTGATTTAGTGCTGGTGGAAAGCTCAAGGAAAAGGTAAGCGGGAAAGCATACTTTGTGCTTCCTGATGAGCTAGGAATAAATGTTCAGCTGTACTGTAACTCAGAAAACAAAAAAGCTCTCCCTGTGTAGAGTCATATTTTGAGCTTCTAGGGAAAAGAGAGGAACCCAGCTGAGCTGATCACCTGTGGACCTCTCACTGTTCTCTTCAAACAAAAGGATGCTAATGAAAGAAAAGAAAATGTCAGGTCACCTTCCTCTCCTTTGGAGTCTATCTTCGAATGATCAGAACCCGCCTTTTCTCCCTCTGTAATACTCACATCTGGGCTTGGTCCCCAGCCTACCTTTTTCTGGCTGAGTGACCTTGGTCCATTACCCAGCCTCTCTTGGCCTCTGTTTTCTGATCTGTTAAATGGGATTCAAAGGAGGACAGCAGCCAGGGCTTCATGTGACAGCACATGGAAGGAGTCTAGCGGAGGGGATCATGAGCCCCCAATACCTGTGCTCCCTCCCTTCCAGTGGCCCGCACTGAACTGGTGTGCAACAGTTGTTCCTACAAGGCAATGGCTGCCACCCTCTGGAAGGAGGCATCCTCCATCTAGCTCCCACCACAGTCAAGCCTGCCCTCCATGGGGCCAGCTCAGCTTAGTCTGCCAGCCAGGGAGGACTTCACAGTGGGTAGAGTGGGTGCTGTGTGTCCACTGGCTCAGCTTGGGGCTCTCCTCTTCTCCACCCTTGGTGCCCAGGGTGCTCCTACTCTTCCCGAATGCTCAGCATCCTCCCCTGAGGTACCACACACATGGATCTCCTGCTGTCACCACACCATCAAAGGACCTCTGAAACCTGCCCTCTCTGACAGTCCTGTGCCATCATGTACTGTAAGGGACTGAAGGCTGGGCAGGCAGACAAGGAGCCTCTTGGCCAGCATACGGTACTTGAAGGAGAGGGTCCATGGTCAAGCCTTAGAGGTCAAGGTTGATGGTGAGCGCAAGACATCATGGCAGGCTGTGGGGAATGACGGGATCCTAGGCTTATCCCACCTCCCCCTCAGAAGTCCTTCAACCCTGCCATGGCTGAGGATGTGAGGCCTGGAAGGGACCCTGGCTGGTGCCTCTGCAGGGGAATGGGTGATGAATATTGGGGAGAACCCTGTGGATAAATGCCCTGTAAGGAAATAGCCAGCAGAGAGGCCAGCCTGCTTGTGAGACACTGCCCTTTTCAGCACCCCCAGACAATGGTAGGCAATACCCCACCTGCAGATTCCACCTTGATTTCCTGAACCAGTTCACATAGCCTGGAAATACTCAAGAGGCAGCTTCCTGCCTCCGAGTCCAGGCTGACCTGTTCTGCTGGCCAGGATCCCAGGGTCTCATCCTGAAGGCACAGTCCTGGTCTATCCATCCATCAGTCTTGGAGCCCACCCAGCCTCCAGGCTGCCTCCCGGGGATGAGCTGCTGTGCTGAGCTCCAGGCCAGCTGCCATGGAGTGGCCCTGCAGCTCACACCTCACTGGCTGGTTCTCCCACCCCTCGGAAGCACAGGCTCTGGACTGCAACTTCAGTCCTGACGCCAACTGCCAGGTGGACCACAGGCTGCCCTGGATGTCTCCTGGGGCCACAGCAGGGAGATTGTCCTGCCCAGGTCTCAGAAGGCAGGTGCCTCTTGGCACATTCATCCTCAGAAGTGATCAAGCTGTCTGCAGCACGGTGAGGAGGTGCCTGCTCTGGGGCTGAACAGATTTGAATCAAGTCCTTGTTCTACTTACCTACTAACCAAGCCATTTTGAACCATCAGAACCTCTGAGGCTTGGTGTTAGCACCTGTATCCTGGGGAGAATAACTTCAGGAGTCCGCGTTGAGGGTTAACTGGGATCAGGTACGTTGGAAGCTTTAGAGCAAAAGGTGGGCACTGCTCAGGGAATGGCAACATTTTAATGGGGTTACTACCTCTCTTATCACATGATCAATTTATTATTTGTTAAATGTTCTCAGCATGACCCTTTCCAATGCTGGGCAGCTGTTATTTCTTCTATATCTCTGCAGGGTTTGATATCAGGTGACATTATATCACTTCCAAGAAGGATAGATTATTTTCTTTTCCCTATTGTCTTAAAGTTTTCAGGTTAAGACATTAGAGAAGGAAAGAAGGAAGGAAGGAGGGAGGGAAGGAGAGAAGAAGAAAGACCTTTGGATTAAAAATGAAACAAATAACACATTAGGCTGTTGGTGTCAGTAGTAATTCTGAATCATCCCCTGGCCAAACTTCCTGTGTGTGGGGGCTGGGTATGTATGCATGTGTATGTGTGTGCCTTTCTCCAGAGACCCGATGCAGATGCACAAGGGGTATAGGTATAAGCATGTGCATAACATCTGATTCAACATGTGTGCGTGTGTCTGTGAACATAACATGCATGTGGAGCATAACCACCCATATCCTATAGCAGAAGCCAGGTGCTCCTTCCTCCCAAGGCCACTTACCTCCAGGTTTCTACAGAAGGTGGCGTTGGTGCCAAATAGGATCTGGCACTGCTCGTTGGCGCTGTAGTGCATGCCCGGCAGCTTGTGCGGGAGGCGCACAGCATGCTGGCTCCTGGGATCTGTGACCAGCAAACAGGTGCTGACTTTGGACCTGAAAAAGCCAAGAGGTGAGCAGGCCTACAAGTGGACCACCTGGGGTTTTTGCTCTGATTTGTCAGTCACCAAGAATGAGGAACCTCCAAGTTATTTATGGGGAGAGATGGGCCAGGCATGGACACATGGACTGCACTTTTTACTCTTTCTCCATATGGCTGAACGCAGATCTTTACTCTGAAGGCCACGTGGGCTGGGCAACTAGAAAGGGCCTGGGAATATTCACCCAAAGGGCAGGTGGTGGGAGGTGGCAGTCTCAGAGCTTTCTTGGATGAAAATGCTTTTGCAATAGAGTCCCTTGATATTTTCCTAGCATATAGCCTTAGCAAGAGTCACTATGAATATAGAAAAAAAAAAAAAGGATTTGGAGTTGTTTTGCTTAATTTTAAATAAAAGTGCTTGGAGTTCCCATCATAGCTCAATGGTTAATGAATCCAACTAGGAACCATGAGGTTGCGGGTTCAGTCCCTGACCTTGCTCAATGGGTTAAGGATCCGGCATTGCTGTGAGCTATGGTGTAGGTCACAGACACGGCTCGGCTCCCATGTTGCTGTGGCTCTGGCGTAGGCCTGTGGCTACAGCTCTGATTAGACCCCTAGCCTGGGAACCTCCATATGCTGCAGGAGCGGCCCCCAAAAAGGCAAAAAGACAAAAATAAATACATACATACATACATAAATATATAAATGTATGTGCTTATCTACAATCCTATAGATTCTCCTGGAGAGCCTGTTAGGCCGTGGCCACTGGTTGGGTCAGGTGACTACACCTCCCTGCTGGCCGTGACAGGTGGCTAACAGATGCCCTGCTGTGGACACCAGGATTTCAACCAGGATGGAAATGTTCAGAGCTGTTGAGAACAGCTCTGAAAAACTACCTGGGGGTTGTGAGGCAGTGGCTCCATTAGGAGGTTAAATACTTGAATGCTTTTATTTTTTAATTCCTAAAACAAGGCAGATGGTAGTAAAAAGAAAACCCAGCCTCTTGCCAAGATTCTTGAAGAAAAGGGTGCATGCAAGTACACCCAGGCTGACGCTCGTTCCCCTCCCCTGGGCTCAAACACATGGTACATTTGAACAAAGGGAATGGGACCTGGACTGTGAATGTAAGCGGATAAAGACACCCTGATTTCCCTGATGCTTCAGGTAAAATAAAATAATGTCAAGGGGCTTCCAACATTTCATTATGATGTGGTGAGAACAGGTACTTGGTAGGAAACAGACCACATTAAAACTAACAAGTCCATGTTTAAGGCCTGTGTACCGCTAAATTTTCTGAGCCACAGGGAAGATTCTGGAAGAAGACCCAAAAAGAGGACAAAAAACCAGAGTAGTGCCCAGGCTGCTACTCCCTGAATTCAGTGGACATTTGATTATAAAAAGCTCACTGAGCCCCTTCAGTCTCCATGGGGTGAAGAGATGATATAATTAACCAGTGAAGCAATCAGGCTCTGTCCATCAATTCCGTGAGTCTAACCTTGAGGTCTTGCCACCAAGGGACCCACATTGTACATGAGCACAGACTCTGTCTGACAAAGGTCTGACATCAGATGGCCAGTTCTTCCACAGAAATCTGAGAGTAGAGTGATGCAGACACATTCTGGAAAGAAAGTGGCTATGAGATAAACCCACCCTGGCCCCACACAGGAGGGAGGTGAGCAAGCCCTCTGCCTCAGCAAATGGACTCCTATCATAGGAAGCATCCTGGGTGCTGAGGAAATGCCCTGTTCCACAGCGGCCAAGGGGTGCTGCCAAGGCCACCTCTACTCACGGTCAAAATGATGCAGAGAAATGAAATGAAACCTTTTCAAGAGCTGGTCACTGCACTACCATTTCCACTGATGAGCATTTATGATCCTCGGCTGGGTGCCCAACTTCAGACCAGAAAGAAGCGAACCTTGGAGGAAGCTAGGTCAGCTGAGAATTCGAAGAGCTTCACTGCTGCTCACACCGGTGGACACTCCCCACATTGTGTCCTTAGGAAGTATGGTCACCCTCACTATGGTACTGACTGTACGGAATGACTCAAGGACTTACTTGAGGAAGTTTTCAAGGTCATCTCGACTGCAGGAGGACCAGGAGAGGTCGCTAGGGTTCCGGCCTTTCACCCACTCTCCCGACATGATGTGAGACCTGCCAGCGCAGGAGGAGTGTTCGTCGTCATGGTTCATCCCCAAGCTGCCCAAGGGAGAGGGGAGAAGGACACATTACAGGCTTTGCACCTCCAGGTCTAGGCTGTAGCACATGACGTCAGCCTAGACCAATTCTTTTTTTTTTTCTTCTTTTTAAGGCTGCACCTGCAGCGTATGGCAGTTCCCAGGCCAGGAGTCAAACTGGAGCTGCAGCTGAGGTCCACACCATAGCCACAGCAACACCAGATCTGAACTGCATCTGCAACCCATACTGCAGCTTACAGCAATGCTGAATCCTTAACCCACTGAGGCTAGGGATCAAACCTACATCCTCACAGAGATAACGTTGGGTCCTTAACCTGCTGAGCTGCAGTGGGAACTCCTAGACCAAGTCCTAAACACAAAAGGTGACTCAGTTGACACCTGGTCCTCTGCTTTCTCTTAGAGTAGACCAGCAGGTCCCAGCTTACAGAGGAGGAGGTGAGAACCTGCTTGTTTAGTGGATGAACATTGATTGAGCATGTAACAGACACTAAGAGCATTCACTCAACAAATAGATAATGAATGAATGAACAAACTGTATTAACCATGACATATAGTTCTTCTGATGGTGTTCCCACACTACAATATCCTAGTACTAATGGTCTACGTGTTTTATTGCCTGGAGAGAAGGCACTATGCCAAGGGCTGGTGGGAACCAACCAAGGCTTTGACTTGTGAAAACTCATGAACGATGATGGCTTTTCATTCATGTCATCGCACCTGGGTCCACCAAGATCATGCCTGTTACCTTCCCCAGTTTTACCTGCAAGACACTGGGATGCTGGCCTAGATGTGGGCGGCCAGCAGGAAGGGGAGCTGAACAGTGCTCTTAGTTCACACATACACTGTCAGTGGGGGAAGCTGAGGTGCAGAACTCATGAAGTCAGATGGTCTGGTTTGCTGACCCATGATTTCCAGGGGAGACTCACGATGTACAAGTGTTGCTCACTCTCTGTCAGCAGCCCCATGGAAAACTCACAGACTTTCATTCATGCAAAAATATTTATAAGAGGTTTCCTGAGTGCCAGCAATGTACAAAAAAGAGAAGGTACTGTGTGTACATGTGCCATCCCTGACCTCAAGTCAGCCTGGGTGGAGACAGACACAAAACGGAGACAATTATGCCCAGAGGGTCTGCCTGTGACTCTGGAACCCTTTATCCTAGTTTTCCTCTTACGCCACTGACCATCCTTCATCACGTTCCCTGCATTCATGCCCTGCACACCCCAGGCCACTCCATACTCCTGCAGAGGAGCGGATCAGCTGGTGCCATCCTACCCCAGGTACAACATGGCTTGGCACCCATGTTCCTCCCGCTGGTAGCCCTCCCTCAACCATCCATACATGCCCAGTGGAGGGTATGCTTACCAAGGGTCAAATGATTTATTCTCCAACCTATTTATAGTTAATCCCCGTTTTTGTTTTTGTTTTTTTCTTTTCGTGTTTTAGGGCTGCACTTGCAGCATATGGAGTTTCCCAGGCTAGGGGTCAAATTGGAGCTGTAGCCACTGCAACCCAGATCCTTAACCCATGGATCAAGGCCAGAGGTCGAACCTGCAACCTCAACAATGCTAGTCAGATCTTTTTCCGCTGTGCCATGATGGGAACTCCCAGTTAATCCTTCTTAATTCAATTAATACACGTAGCTACACGTTGTATTAATCAATGTAATACGTGAATGAAAGTAAAATTGTTTTTGGGAATACCAATTTAGCTAGTAGCTAAAACAGGCTACTACCAAACTGGATGTGGGCAAAACAACTGCAAAGAAACAGAAGCAAAAAAAAAAAAAAAATTTGTCCTCCAGACTGCTTCATTAGGGTCTCTCAAGTTCTGCTGAATCTAAAAGAAAAAAATTCAAACTGATGGCATTGCAGTTGTGGTCTGTGGGAGAAAGGTGCCATGGATGTCCAATGGCTTCCCTCAAAAAGAGGTTTTTGAGGCATTCCCATCATGGCTCAGAAGAAACGAATCTGACTAATATCCATGAGGATGTAGGTTAGATCCCTGGTCTCACTCAGTGGTTAAGGATCTGGTGTTGCCATGAGCTATGGTGTAGGTCGCAGATGTGGTTTGGATCTGGCATTGCTGTGGCTATGGGGAAGACTGGCAGCTGAAGCTCCAATTTGACCCCTAGTCTGGGAACCTCCATATGCCAAGGGTGCAGCCCTAAAAAGACACACACACACACACACACACACACACACACACGCATGCATGCATGCAAAAGAGGCTTTTGAGAGAGTTACTGTTGTGGCGCAGCAAAAACAAATCCGTGAGGATGCAGGTTTGATCTCTGGCCTCGCTCAGTGGCTTAAGGATTCAGCATTTCCATGAGCTGTGGTGTAGGTCATAGATGTGACTCAGATCCCACGTTGCTGTGGCTGTGGTGTAGGCCGGCAGATGTAGCTTACATTCGACCCCTAGTCTGGGAACTTCCATATGCTCAGGGTGCAGACCTGAAAAAGAAAAGAAAAAGAAAAGAAAAAAAAAAAAAGGCTTTTGCTCCTACCACAAAATTGGCAGGAAAAAAAAAAAGTTTTCATGGTTTAGGTTAAATCAAAATGAACCTAAGAATGTAAGTATAATTTCTCATGTTTCCCCACTTGAACCAGTTTTCTGGTCCATTGGCCAGTTGACTGACTATTCTATGGTCCTGTCAGGAGAGAAGGCTTCTGCAGGCCTACATGTTGGTGGCCACCCTTCCTCTCAATCCAGACCACTCCTGCCAAACTCCCCCTGGAATATGCTGGCTCCCAGGACTTCCCAGGGCCCTTCCAACTCATCAAGGTTCTTCCAGGGCAGCTTTCCAGCCCAGCCTGTCCATTAGCAGCCAGCACAGAGCAAGCACTCTGTAATATTTATTGAATAGATCAGCTATTTAATGTAGAAGAAAGCATCCAAAAATCAGAGGATCCAAATCCATGATAAGTGTGCTGGTTCTAGGGTGGCAGCAGCTTGCTCAACAGAACAGTGGAAACTATCTCTGAGGAGATGCAGTCTTGCTCTCTTGCCTGGATGTCAGGGATCCACCCGCTTAGGGTTAAAGATCAAAGGGATTAACAGATACATCTGACCAATGGGAATGGCTTTTCATTGTCATTACTCAGTTTACTTTTTTTTCCTGTTAGCTACACTGTATCTGCACCTCTATCTGTACTTATGCCTGTATCTGTACCTCTGTCTGTATCTGTACCTCTATCTATATCTGTACTTTTATCTGTAACTCTACCTGCACCCGCATCTGTATCTGCGCCTATACCTGTATCTGTACCTCTATTTGTATCTGTACCTGTATCTGTACTTATACCCATATCTGTACCTCTATCTATACCTGTACATTTACCTGTATCTGTATCTATCTCTTCATTTCAGGGAAGATAGGAACTGACTGGTTCTTCCACTGCCTGGAGCAAAGGGATATTAAAAGTCACTTAAATTCAATTTAAGATTTGATTTGATAACTGAAATAAAACCAGTGATAGAGTTTTCAAATGGATAGATCTGAAAATTTTGATGACTTTCAGGGAACTCTGCTGTATGTGTAAAAGTTACAGAAATACAAGGTTTCATGAAAAAAAGTGTCTCTGACCTCCATTCCTAAGGACAATGTGTAAGCACAGCACGGGGAACAGGTCAAACTTTGTCATGGCCGATGTGGAGAATCTGGCCCCAAGGAGATCAACACAAGATCCCAGGCCACCTCCCATTGAGCCAGGCTGGGACGTCTTCAGCAGCCACCTCATTCTCTTTGTCACTGGGAAAAACCACAATCAGAGGAGACCAAAGCCCTAACAGAATGGCCTCACCAGGTATGGAGGAACCTATCACTTGTAACCACTTTCCATTTTTCTCAATGTTTCTCTAGTGGTCAAGCTGCTTATAAGACACATCAGAGACATACACAGAAATCCTCAGGAAAGCTGAGTGCACCCTCAACAGCTAAAAGCCCGCAGGGTGTTAGGTTATAGCTTCATTCCTCCAGCCCTCAAGAAGGACCTCCCTAAGGAATGCGCCAGTCAGCAGATCGGCCGAAAGTGTGATTCTTGGGTTTCTGGAGCTTGTCTCTAATATAGCCCCTTGATCTGATTTAAAACGTTCAAATGCTCACTAAGTGCCTCATAAATTTACAGTCTGATGAACTAGCATTGGGGTGGGAGGCTTAGTAAGGTGAGGTCTACATAAACTACGGTTTATGCTATTTTTAGTTTAATTGACAGCTCACTTGACTGAACAATGCATGTTACTTTAGGTTTATGTCTGTGGTAGCACTACATTTCAGCAAAACATGAAGCATTCTGCATGCATAGTAATCTTAACATTAAGTGACTGAGATTAAGGACACAAATGGGCCTCATGTCACATGTGGCCCAGATTTATCAGACACAATAAGAACTTAAAGGCCTCCAATAGATTTAATCTTAAAACAAAAGAACGCATTGCTTCGTGTATTTGTCTCAGGAAATAATGACCTACTCCACGTGAGGGTTCTGAAAGGCAGCGCTCCACTCATCTTAGCTTCACCCCAAACCCTGGAAGGTATGGGAGATGCTAGCCGGAACATGTGCCTTTTGGGAAGCTCCCGTTTTATGTGGCTCTGAGCCTGTATGTCTGTCTCTCAGACACTTTGGAGTTTTGATGTCAGGTTTGTGAACCAGGTCTGCCCCTCCTCAAAGTACTCTTGGCCGGGTCTGTGAAATGAACATGGTGGCAAGGGATGAAAAAAATCCTAGAAACAGCTCCTTTGGGGCAGCCTCTCTAGTTGGGGGTGGGAGGTCTGGTGGCCCAAACCTACTTAGGTAGCCCTGGGGGTGCACTGCCTGCCAACCCCTTTCCAATAAATGTTTACTGACTTTGCAGTAAAAGGAATGGCCCATGGCAGTTTCTAGGAAATGGTAAGCCGATTTCTCTTAGTTACTGTTAATTAACATCAGAATAATTAACGGGCTAGCATTACACCAGAAAAGAAATTCTCCACTGCTGCTCCTTTGTGCCAAGAACCAGACTGTTCCCTCAATCTGCAGTGGCTCAGAAACTTTACTTACAAGTCGTAAAAATCACTAGGACTACCAGGCAGCACTCATTTATACAGACTGAACCATGGGGTTCATTGTCGTGATCATCAATAACCCCATTTATAGGGAACACAGAATTAAGATTCCCTCACCATGGAGAAGTTTTTGCTTCTATACAGGAAAATGAGCCCACCAGCTTGCAGGGATTCAGTAACATTGTAACTAAAAAATAGGGTCTCCAACACCAATATGTACAGGACTGAATCGCTAATGAGTAAATGAGAACACATACAGTGTTGGTGTTAAGTTCATTTTGTTATAGTGGGTAACATTACAGCAGGCAAAGACTGAGAGGGCACATTAGAGTATATACAGTCTCTCTTAGCTAACCAGAGTGCTGAAATCACAAAAGCACTCACACATTCTTGGGTTTATATGGGATTTTTTTTTTTTTTTTTTGGCCTTGCCTACAGATGTGGAAGTTCCTGAGCCAGGATTCAAACCCATGCCACAACAGCAACCTGGGCCACAGCAGTGACAACACCATGTCCTTAACCCACTGAGACATATACATGAGATTTCGATGTCAGGCATAGGAGTTAGGTCTGGCCTTCCCTCAAAGAAGTCTTGCCTGGGTTGCATGTGTATGTATATAAATATATGTGTGTTTGGAGATTCCACTGTGGCTCAGCGGACCAAGGACACAACATTGTCTCTGTGAGGATGTGGATTTGATCCCTGGCCTTGCTCAGTGGGTTAAGGATCCAGCATTGCTGTGGTGGCAGTGTAGGTCACAGCTGCAGCTCTGATTTGACCCCTGGCCTGGGAACTTCCATATGCCACAGATGTGGCCATAAAAAGAAAATTAAAAAATGTATATATATATATACACGTGCACACACAAACACACATGATCCATTTCAAATGGGTTTTAAATTTTCGATTTAACAACAATGTAATTAATTTGGATGAGAGATAGATGAAGAGTGAAAAAAATAAAAAAGAAAACAAAGCCTGGGCCATTCTATCCCCTACTCTGGTTAATGAGTGCATACATTTGCATATATATGCGCACATGCATGTGTGCACATGTGACCCTGAGAGAAGTGAGAGAATTGGGCGTCTCACCTTCTCTCGGGGTCTGAGAGCCTCTCTCTATGAACACAGACAGCATCATGCTGAGGGTGACTCTGGTGTTGCACGATACACATTTTTCTATGCAACCAGGGCACGAGGTGTGGAGCTCTGATATGTGAAGTTTATTGTTTCATTTTGTTTTTTGTCTTTTGAGGGCCTCACATGCAGCATGTTGGAAGTTCCCAGGCTAGGGGTCGAAACAGAGTTGCAACTGCTGTCCTACACCACAGCCACAGCAACGTGGGATCCGAGACACGTCTGTGACCTATACCACAGCTTATAGCAATGCTGAATCCTTTAATACACTAAGCAAGGCCAGGGATCAAACCCCAGTCCTCATGGATACTAGTCAGGTTCATTACCACTGAGCCATGACGGGATCTCCTTGATATGTGAAGTTTAAATTTCATTTGATGCTCAGAGAAACAGTGTCTGGTGTTTGATGTGGACCTTTCTGAGTGATCATCAAAGATAATCTTGATGAACTATTTTTACTCTTAACCCTTATTTTAGAATCTAACTCTACAAGATGCAGTACCACCAGGCTGTTATTTTGCCCAAGGGTTTTCCTCTATATCAATGCTGTGTCTCTACGGCATCCGGATGGAACAAGGACAGGAGTGGCAGTGTCATTTCCCTCCTTCTTGATGAGCACCTTCAGGGGATATAAAACCGGAATCATATGTTTGAGGTCACCCACCAAGGTTAAGTCTCCAGAACCATCTTTCTGGGCCACGTGGACAACAGCAGCCACCACGCCTCTCACAGCTGGGGCTTCTCCTCCTGCTCCATCCCCACCCCACTCTGCTTGGACACCTGCATACACAGCAACTGGCTCCAAGCCCCAGCCACTCTCCAATTATCTAATAGTTTTGATGAAAATATATAAACAGTCAAAGAGAATGGTATGATCCCCTTTTCAAATAGCAGAGCACTGTCTTTGAAAGAACCTGGCTTGGCCTCAAGACGGACCTGGGTGGGAATTCCACCTCTGCCTCTTGAAAGGGCAGCTTCTCTGAGCCTCCACTCCTTCATCTATGACTGAACAGGGATCATGACATGAACCATCATTCATTCATTCAACAAACATGATTCAAAGCTTTTATACCACCAGACACTTGCTTTCGCAGACTTTACATTCTGAAGGAATGGAGATGCGGGAAAACAGACCCCGAGTGCCTGACAGAAATGAGGGCCTTGCTTCCGCTAAGCACACACCTGAGTAAAGGAATGCTGGCTGCCCCCAAGCTGCAAACCCAGGTGCCCTCGGAGAGCTGCAAGGCAACCAGGAAAGTGGGGAGGGAAGGGAGGTTCATGGCAAATTGAACAGTTTCCGCCCTAATATATGCCTTTAAATTCCATTTCTTTTCTGCAATGAACAGATCATGGCTGTGCTGGCAGATCTGGGGTCAGGGACCCATGAGCAGAAGCTTCATGGAAACCTGAGAAGCCCAACTACTTTTGGCAAGTGGGCATCCTGCTCAGGGCAACAGCAAAGGATAATCCTCAATGACCACTGGTCAATACCATGTGTTGTCTCCATAGGAAGAAGGTGATGATGGTGGCCTGTGGCATAGCCTCCTGTTTCCATGCCTCAGCAGCAGATCTAGGTTTGAAGGCAGCAGGCCAAACACTTGCTCAGCTCCCTGTGCCTTCAGCATCCTGGGTTTGGTAAAAGCCTGAGGGACATGGGCTGAAGCTGGGTCATCTCACTAAAAAGCCATGTTCTGACCTGAAGATCTCCTCCTGCTCATCAGCTTCTGTGGTTCTGGTCCGGCTTCCACATGACAAAGTTGGTCCTTACACAGTTGAGACTATCTTGATGCCCCCCCCCACCCCCCTGCTCTACCAGCTCTCAGAGTGTAACTGAGGAGGACCCTATGGGGTCTTCCCAGGACAGGCCCTTCCCTGATATCCTCTGCTTTTGCTCTTTTCTGAAGTATACATGTATCTTGTTGGAGGTTTACAGGAACAGCTTGGCCTGACCTCTGTGGACAGCTGTAAGAATAAATAATTTCTGCACCAAGAAATTTGCAACAACCAACCACACCCCTCCTTCACCTTGCCTTTAGAAATGCTTTGCAATTTTGGTTATGCAAGTTCAGGATATTTTAGAGGCATGAGCCACCCATCTCCTTGCATGGCCCTGCAATAAACCTTTCACTGCTCCAAACTATGACCTTTCAGTTTGTTTCGCTTCACTGTGCATCTGGCACACGGACTTGCACTAACAAAAGCAGGGCTGCACATGGCTGTGAAGCATACGTACACCTAGCACACAACAGGCCTGCTGCATACAGAAGAAAGGATACCTTTGGCATCCTCTCCCAACCGCCTCATCAGCATGTATCATCAGCATGAGGGGTTGGTCTCCAACATGAACTGTGAACAAACCAAGCAACCTTTCCTTGGGATGCTCCCAGCTGCTTCCTACAATGTCCCCACCACCCGGAGCATCCCATGAGCTCCAGTGCATGCCAATATGTTATCAACTTTCATAGACTTGAAGGTAAATGAGGCTTGAAAGTTCTACTAAAAAAAAAAAAAAGAAATCCATAAAGCCATGTTGACTTCTGACCTGGGAAAATAGTCTACCAAAGAAGGGAGGGGTTGTCTGAAGCTGTTTCCATGGATAAATTCCAAAGAGGTTTAGAATGATGCTTATATTGATGAAATGAAGAAATGGCCTCCCAAGGTGAGTGATTATTTTGGAGGCGACAATATTGATGAAAAGGGTGAAGGGTGTTAAGAAAAAGCTCTGCCTCTGACAAGGCAAGTAGAGGGAGTGGAAGGAAGAAGCCAGTTCCCCTTCTTTCCTTTCCTTAGTCTTTGTTGTTGTTGTTCCAGAATTATCTCAGGTATTTTGAGAAATTGACTCTTCCCAATGATTTTGGTTTGTCAAGTTTCATAAGAAGTCCTTTTAGTTTAGGATTGTGCTGAATAAATTGATTAATTTGGGGAGAGGGGCAATCACTGAAGCTTTGAGTCTTGCCATCCTGGGACATTAGGGCACCTTTTCCTTTTCTCAGGCTTTCTTCAATGATCTTTGGCAACAATTTGTAGCTTCCATCATCAAGGTCTTCCTTTTCTTACTAGCAGCATTTCTGGGTATTCCACATCTTTGGCTGAGGTTGTAAGCGAGGTTTGCTTTTATTCTTCAGTGACTATTACTGCCTGTCCTTAAGAAAAGCACACCACTGGTATGTTGGTCTTGGTGAACGTTCACTGGTTCCACGAGTTTGTCAGATGATTCTCTCATAATATGTAGATAACGACTACTTTGTCTTGCCCCCTTCAATTTTTTTTTTCGTCTTTTTCTCTTTTCTAGGGCCCCATCTGTGGCATATGAAGGTTCCCAGGCTAGGGGTCTAATGGAGCTGTAGCTGCTGGCCTACGCCAGAGCCACAGCAATGCCAGATCCGAGCCGCATCTGCAACCTACGCCACAGCTCACGGCAACACCGGATCCTTAATCCTCTGAGCGAGGTCAGGGATCGAACCCACAACCTCATGGTTCCTAGTCAGATTCGTTTCTGCTGTGCCATGACGGGAACTCCCCCTTCAATGTTTATAGCTCATTTCTTGCCTTATGAAGTTTGATGGACTTCCAAAACAATGCAAAATATTAAAACGTGAACACTTTGATGCTGCCCACTCCCAACTAATAGAAATGTTACTAATATGTGCACACTCAGTACATCGGCTCAAGATTGCTTGCAGGTAGGTACACTTGGTCAGCTTAAGGGCACTTTCTTCTAAATCATCTTTTTCAGAGGCTCTTCTTGATACATTTCAAAGTAAACACTAAAGACAGTTTGACGTAGTAGACAAAGTGATGGCCCAAAAAGACAGAGGCCAAGGTGGATGCTAAAGACCTGCCCCAGTTATTTTGGGAGCTGAGGCAAAGCTCCTAACTCCTCAGGCCTGTTGTACTAGCTGGGAAGGGAGGGGCTTGAACCAGATGGTTTTCCATTTCAAAGGTTACAAAAAGGTTTTCCAGTTCAAAATAGAGTAATTTTGTGATTCTTGATCTGGAAGTCTGAGCTGGGTGGGCACTGACTTGTACCAGCACTCTCACGGCACCAGATACATAGCCAAGAATGGCACATGCAGCCCTGCCTGCAGGAAGCCCGGGGGTCTGGCATCACAGACAAGGCAGGAAGTGCTGACCAGTGCTGTCCATTGCAACTTTCTGTGATGATGCCACAGTCCCTGGGTGACTGTCTAAATGGCAGCCCCCAGCCACATGTGGTCATGAACGTTTTGGAATGTGCTAGCATGACTAAAGAGCTGAGTTTATTGAATTTTTTTTTCTTTTTTACAGTCGCACCTATGGTGTATAAAGAGTGAAGTTAACAGGGGTTGAATCGGAGCTGTAGCTGAGTCCTAAGCCAGAGCCACAGCAACACCAAATCCAACCATATCTGTGACCTACGCCATAGCTTGTGGCAACACCGGATCTTTAATCCACTGAGGTAGGCCAGGGATTAAACTCACATCCTCAAGGAGACAACGTCAGGTCCTTAACCCTCTGAGCCACAATGGAACTCTGTGACTTTATTAAATTAGTTGAGACAAATTTAAAGACCCACATGTGGCTAACTATGACCACACTGAACCATATAGGCAAGGCATCTGATTCAACAAACTCAAGTACCACCACTGTTCTAGTAGCCACGGACGTCATCACATTGGTACAGGAATATATCGAGGCCCACAAATTACCTACAGGCTTACAGATACTTAGAGAAACAAGACAGGCTGATGACACAACTGGAAAAGAATCAATAGCCTGTTGTAGACATAAGAAGCTGAAAGCTGTGGGCATTTAGAGAAGGGAGACTTTCACATATTGTCTCATACTGACTTTTTGTGTAAAAAGAACAAATAGGATTGCATATGAGATCTGTTTCTTTTCCTTTAGCCTTTGTGCTCTGTTGCCTGTCCCTAGTCATGCTGCCTCTGCATCTTCTGTAAAAAAGAGAATATTGCCTATAGACTGAAATATTACCGGACAGCCTATTCTCAAGGTTCTGACCTTTAAGGGTACAACACTTTTCCATTCATATGGAGATAAAATGTTGCAGAACAGAGAACAGCATTTGTCTGGTTGGAGGTTTACAGTAACATGGTGACTTGACCTACGTGGATAGCTGCAAGAACAAAGGATTCCTACACCAAGAAGTTTGAAACAACCAACCACACCTCCTGCCTCACCTTACCTTTAGAGATGCTTTGCTGAAACCCTCTGGAGAGTTCAGGGTTTGGGGGGTGGGCCATAAGCCACTGTTTCCTTTCACGGCCCTGCAATAAACCTTCTCCGCTCCAAACTCCAACATGTCCATACTGTTTGGCCTCACTGTACGCTGGGCACAGGAACTTGTGTTTGGTACCATCTGCATGAACTTATGCTTGCTTTCCTCTAAAACGGTTGTGCTGATGGTGCCATCTGTCCTAAACCCTCCAAATCCCAGGGCTGTGGTGTGATGTATTAGAAGTGAGGAACCTGCAGATCTACAAAGGCTTTACAGAACACCCAAGAAAATGAAAACTTCGGCCTAGATTGCTTCAGACAATGATGTCTGAAAAGAAGGATTCTCTAAACACCTTCCCATGGAGGTCTCATGTGCAATTAAATCTGGGACATTCGCAATTTCAAATGAATTTGGTCAAAGAATGGCCTTCACTAACTGAAAAAGTGAATGGTGGGCTATAATAAGGCAGAACGAAGGAGATAGTTCTAATGCTAAAAAGTTCTGAGGCTGTCTTTAGCTTTTTAAAGGAAGGTAATTGATTGAGGAAACATTATTTTTATTTCAAAAGAAGACTTCCTGAAAGAACTAGGCTCATCTAAAATTAACCATTAACATGGAGTTCCTGTTGTGGCTCAGTGGTAATGAATGCAACTAGTATCCATGAGGACACAGGTTTGATCCCTGGCCCTGCTCAGTGGGTTAAGGAGCATTGCCGTGAGCTGTGGTATAGGTCACAGATGTGGTTCAGATCTGGTGTTGCTGTGGCTGTGGTGTAGGCCAGCAGCTGCAGCTCCCAATTCAGCCCCTAGCCTGGGAACTTCCATATGCCATGGGTGTAGCCCTAAAAAAAAAAAAAAAAAATTAACCACCAACAAGATGAATGTCTCCCAGCCCCACCACTGTCATCACTTCTGCAGCCTGTTCTGGACCTAGAATGCATAGGGGCTCACAGGAAAAGGCCCAACATGGTATGCTGAAGTCCAAAATGCCACCCAGGGCCCATATGGATACTAGTAGCACCAACAAGGCTGAGCCCCACCTCCCAAACTGCACAGTGATCCCCTGAGACTGAGAAAAGCTGAGACCTAAGACTTGGGACTCTTTGTTGCAGTGGCTATAGTGCTTGCACCAGGACAAACATCTTCTCCTCAAGCAACAAAATACAAAGAAACTATGGGGCCAAAAATAACCATGTGTCATGCGCAGTTGGGGCAAATTATGGGCAAAAAGTCATATAAAAACTAAAAAAGATCAACTAACGGTCATTTCTGAAGAGCCCAGAGCAAAAAGCAGGGTACTACACATGCCCCCTGCACACAACACCACCAAATGGGTGGGCAGACCACCTAAGCCACCCCTCTGGCCTGAGCCCTGGACCCGCCCCTAACCTCTCCCCATGTAAGGAACCAGCTCACCCCTCTCTCAGGGAGTGAGGAGGGAAACTGTTGCTTGTTTTCACTCCCCTCTGCTGCAGCAAGGGCCCCGATAAAGCTTTGCCTGAATTTCTTGCCTAGCTGTTTATCAATTGCTATTGATTAAGGAGGCCAAGACCTCTGGTCAGGAACAGACTCCCTAGTCTCCTTCAGGTCTGCAGTAGGCCTTCCTTTAGGCCCAGCTGCATCTGATGGAGGCCCATGTAGGCCATGGGAGGGTTCTGCTGTGGACACAGGCTGACGCAGCATAAGTGGGTCTGAGCTCCTGGCTCTATTTACCCCTCTTGGTCAGCTGCCAAAGGGGTTCTGCAGTGATAGGGGCCAACCTTGAATTTGGTTTAAGGGTGGCTCTATGAGGAGACCATGTGCCCAGCCTAATCTAGCAAGTACATGGCAAGGGAGCTGAAGGGCACAGAGTGTTTCCCTTCCAGCAATGTGCTGCCTGGGGTTCTGCCCAGGAGTCTGCCTAACAGAGGGCTGGCAGTATCACAGCACTTAGTTTTGTTGAAGGAAAGTGGGAGACTGAGCAAGAGTCACAAGCTCAGCCTAAAGTGTAATTCGTCTAACAGTACTGCAGGCATTGGACTGAACAGGGCAGGAAATGGAATGATGGCTAAAACCTTCCAAAGATGTAAATCCCAGGCTAATAGATCCTACCCTCCAGATGTCAGGAAGAAACTTTCTGTGCACAACGGATAGAAAAATGATGTGTAAATGGAGTGCAATTTCTCAGCTTTAGGGAAATCTATAGCCACCATGAGTCCTCCAGAGCTGTCTCCTGTGGAGTGCTTCAAAGGCCAAGGTCAAGTCTCTTGATCCCTCTGGGCCCTACACAGCAGAGCTCTGCAGCAAGGAGAACCCCCAGAAGCACTTGGCCCCCACAATGACTTGGGGCCCAGGGTTACCTGTCTGCTCCTACCCTCCTCCTGTCATTTCTGATTCAGAGAAATATTGCCTTCACACCTCTGTTCCCCGGACACTGGCCCTGAAGGCACCTGGAGCCCAAGACCTTCAGGAAGGGGATTCAGACTTGGTCTCCTTCCTGGATGCCCTTCCCCCCACCCCTTTGAAGGAAGCACACCTGTGAGATGTTATGAGCATCAGCCCTCCCTCCCACCTCGCATCACACCTGTGGCTTCACGAGATGCTGGGTGAACACAGTGTGGTCCAGGAGCTTGGTGTCAGGGTTGGGAACCTTGAAGTGCTTTGTAATATGTACCCGTCCTCTGTTTTCTAGTGCTTAGAAATTCTGCACATAAAAACATAATGCCAGGAGACTGATGCTTAGGAATACTAACTCCTTTTCTAGCTGAGGCTCAGGCTCTAAAGAACCACAGGAATTGAGACTTTAAGGGCTCTTGAAGCCCTTCTGTCTGCATCTATGTGGAAACTGGAGCCCAATGAGAGGTGACTACCCCACACCTCACAGCCAGCTGCACAAGTGCTTCCAGGAACCAAGGGTCTTCCTTGTTCTGGTCGGAGAGCACATTTCTGATCTAGCTCACAGATTCTGCCTTTGTCTAAGCCACCTACCTTGAGAATGGGGGCAGTACTGGGGTCTACAGCCTTGAGAAGACAGCAAACTGGGAGTCAGTCAAAGGCTGGTCATCTATGGACTTCAGGATGAAATTTGGTTTGGTTTTGGAAAATTGTTACAGCAAGCAGAT
This sequence comes from Phacochoerus africanus, assembly GCF_016906955.1. Taxonomy (NCBI): domain Eukaryota; kingdom Metazoa; phylum Chordata; class Mammalia; order Artiodactyla; family Suidae; genus Phacochoerus; species Phacochoerus africanus. Next base: position 140,694,832 of record NC_062545.1, read on the forward strand.
AGTTAGGCATGAGCAGAAAAGGGGGGCATGGGGCCAGATGGCAGGAAACCATCATGCAAACAGCAGGGTCCATGGGTGGACAAAGAAAAGCTGGAACCTCCAGAATGATAGGAAACCACACCTTTTGGGGTGATAAGTGCCCTGGGGGCAGACAAAGAAAGGTGGAAAAGGGTGCAAATCTCCAATGTCCGAATGTAACCTGTTTCTCATTATGTCCTAGTTAGAATAAAATTATAATAAAATTATCTATGCAGATAAGAAGTACCCATCATACATCAACGCCATGACACTTCTAATAAAACTAAATAAGGACATGGAGTTTCCGTCGTGGTGCAGTGGAGACGAATCCAACTAGGAACCATGAGGTTGCAGGTTTGATCCCTGGCCTCGCTCAGTGGGTTAAGGATCCAGCGTTGCCATGAGCTATGGTATAGGTTGCAGACACGGCTCAGATCTGGCGTGGCTGTGGCTGTGGTGTAGGCCAATGGCTACAGCACTGATTTGACCCCTAGCCTGGGAACTTCCATATGCTGCAGGTGCAGAGCTAAAAAAAACAAACAAAAAAAATCAAAAAGCCTAAATAAGGACAAAAATCCCTCCTCCTTTTGGGAAAGTGAAGCCGGGATGAAAATTAAGGAATATGACACCCCAACCCCTGCCTTTCCAGTGAATATCCCGCCCATACAATTAGATGCCCCATATAACGGGTGTGCCAAAAAACACAGGGCGGCTGCTGGCCTCTCTGCCCGCCTCTCCTTAAGAAGCGTATTTCTCACTTAAATAAATCCTCACTTTTCTCTCTCAATTTCCACCTCATTTCTGAATTCTTTCTGCGAGAAGACAAGAAGCTAATCTTAGGGAAGAAAAACCTCATTGTCAGCCCTCAAAAAGTCCATCTTTGAGAAGTATTTACTTAAAACAAATGCTCTAAATTTCCTGGTTTTATATTGGCCTTCCCTCCCTGCCTGCCTCACAAAGACACAAAAGGACAGTGAGTACTTTTTTCCTTTTTAACCATAGACATCTCTTAAGCAGACAAGATTATTTTCAGTTTCACTTAGGCTTAGCAACATGGAGTGCCTGGAAGCATAGGTTTAATAAGCTTTCCACTTACAAACAAGAGCAACTGCTGATTTCTAAGGGAGGGTTTCCTTCAGCCAACAGGAAAAAGCCTGGTTTGCTGTAGTTAAAATAAATGCATGGTGGAAATTCAAAAAGACAAAGGGGTATAAGATAAAAATGGAACCACCCCCCATTCCCTAGGCTCCCCTGCACCCCCCGCCCCCACCCAGAGGTAATCTCTGTCCCTAATTCTTCCAGAGGCCATTGGTGTTTTAATGGGCACTGGAAACCAGGCCCTAGCACTTCCTATCCATTTCAAAGGCGGGCAGAGGAGGGGATTTGCTGACCTTCATGGCGAATCTGCTGCTCAGGAAGAACCTACAGCTTCTCAAAGTTCAAAGGCCCCTCAGGGACATGAAAAGGCACGGGATGCCCCAGACAGCAGAAGCCCTAAGGATAGGTTGCTTCCTGCTCCTAATGACCATCACCCCTACCTTCCATGAAACCACACATCAGGATGGGTTTTACAGCTTCATTATTTGGGCTCTGCCTTTTCCTCTTTGACCAGGAAGCTGCCTGGGGCTAGGCGAGGGGGGAGGGTGTGTCTTCCATCCCACCTTCCAGCTGTGTGGCCCCAAGTGACGCCAACTTGGGCCCCTGGGGCCTACACAATGCCCCCAGGCCTCCCAGACCCCTGTGCCCTCGCCTGCCCTCTACCTCTATGTGGACACCCCTTCCCGCCCTCCCCTTCCCCTGAAGCCCAGCTGTGGGCACTTTCTCCCTGCGACAGCCTCAGTCCTTCTCGGCTAGGAGGGGTCCCTCCCAAGCACAGAGACCCTCCCTCAGACCTCCCTGAGTGCAGGATGTGCAGTTGCTTAAGCCTCAACAGCCCAGAACCTCCCTGCAGCCTGGCCCAGCACTAGCCACACAATGAACGGATGGACTAGACTGAAGGAAACAATACCCGCTGGGCTCTACCTAGGAATTCCTCTCAAAAGCCTTCAGACCACAGCTCTAGGGTCTTTGCCTGTCATGTAGGTGACAGGGTTAGCCCAGAGCTTTACCCAAATGGAAGCCTTGAGCCCTTCCCTGAGCAGTAATAAGTCACAAGCAAGCAGCTGCTCCTTCCATCGTCATAGTGGGCCCAACAGCCCTTCCCAGACCCAGGCAGGTTAATGAAGATTAACCCCAGAGGGACAGGCAAAGGCAAATTCTAGAATGTTAAGACTAAGCAGGAGGTAGCTCAATTTCTGTAAAGTGCTGGCTCGCAGACATGGCCACACGGTGGGGTCTCCTGGAGAGAAGACCCTGATGCCCCCCTCTTGTCACCAAAGGCCCTGATTTCACTGGTATGAGGCATGACCTCTAGAAGTGGTGATCTTAAAAATTCCTGGAGATTCCAGAGTCCATTAAAGTCTGAGAGCCGCTGCTATAGTGTGGACCAGTGGTGCTCAGATGTCAGCACTTGCTAGAATCTCCTGGTGGGTCTATGAAACTTTGATGTCTGGTCTCGGCCCCAGAGTTGTTGATCCAGTAGGTCTAAGGAGAAGGGGTTGGGATGGGATGAGAACTCACATTTCTGTTCAGTTCCCAAGAGATGCTGAAGCTGCCAGTACAGTAGACACACCTGAGAGCCACTGTGGATGGTTTTCTTAGGGAGCAGAAGAGTCACTTGGGAACCTTGGAACATGCCAATATCTGGGCCCCACCTGACACCAAGTAAATCAGGAGTTCTGGGGGAGGGAGAAGTTGGCAGCATTTTATGAACGTGGCCTCGAGAAACAGGCTGTCCAACAATGGCCCAGCTTTCTCCTTTTTTTTTTTCTTTTTTCTTTTTAGGGCCACACCTACAGCATATGGAAGCTCCTGGGCTAGGGGCTGAATCTACGCCACAGATCTGAGCCGCATCTGCAACCTATACCACGGCTTACGGCAAAGCCAGATCCTTAATCCACTGAGTGAGGCCAGGGATTGAACCCACATTCTCACAGACTTTATGTCAGGTTCTTAACCAGCTGAGCCACAACGGGAACTCTCCAGCTTTCTTATTCTGCACTGAGGCTGGCTTTTCTGGGAGCACGGAAGATGGGCCTGCCTTCTGAGCATGATCAAACCTCCTCCTGGGAGTTCCCTTTGTGGCTCAGCACTTAACAAACCTGACTAGGATCCATGAGGATGTGGGTTTGATTCCTGGCCTCGCTTAGTGGGTTAAGGATCCAGTGTTGCTGTGAGCTGTGGTGTAGGTCACAGACACAGCTCAGATCTCACGTTGCAGTGGCTGTAGCATAGGCCGGAGGCTACAACTCCGATTCCACTCCTAGCCTGGGAACCTCCATATGCTGAGGGTAGAGCCCTAAAATACTAAAAAAACCAACCTCCCACCCCTCAAAAAAACAAAAAACCTCCTCCCTTCATGATGTAACAGAGTTGCAATATCTGAGTCACTCTCTTGTCCCCCTTTTATTCTTCTCTCCTTTCCGCCCACAAATTTCAGAGAGAAGTTCAAGTTCTTAACAAATGGCAGTTCTCATCACACTTTTAGCCAAGCAAAAGATTTAGGTCAGTCACTCCTTGGTTAGCCAAAGTCAAAATCCTGACACTGTTCTTTATTTCTGCCCAGATTCCCAATTTGGGGGCAAGACCAGGGAGGCACTATTGTTGGTAGATTCTGGACATACAACAAAGCACAAGGCCCAAATATTTCATCTAAAAATTCTACCCTGAGGGTGAATCTTCTAAGGAACAAATTGTGGGAACAGTAATCACTCTATTTCTAAATTATCAAATGCTAGTTTGTGTGACTCTCTGAAATATCCTGGGTGTTGTATATATGGACTGCTTCTCTAACCTAGGGGATTTTTCTTTTTTTAAATTTCCACACAATTGAGACTTTTGGGGCTTTGCTATTTTTATTTCCCTTTATTTATTTATTTTTATTTTTTTTTAGGCTCTTCTTAAGCAATACTTTTATCTTTAAAAAAAATCATGTCCCCTATTGTTAATTATAGCTTCTTGCTGTAATGACTACTGCTTAACCAGCATTCAAGTTACAGGATAAAAATATATTCTTCTGGCCATCTAAATGACTGTGTACGCGACTTGTCCTCAAACCCACTCTGAATTCTGGCTCAGAGCAACTCTTATGTTAAGAGGGTGGAATGTGGTTTCAAGTAATGCCAGAAGTATTGCATAAGCGATAATTGATATTTTTACTAGCAGCGGCGACTTTGTAGTTGATAGTGGGTTATTAAAACAGGAAAGGCGGCCCTCCCCACAGAATCCCATCTGAGAGGTAAAAGGAAAAGGTGTTCCAGACAGGAAGCCTGTAACTGTCAATAAAGGGTGGTTCCAACAGGCTCCCTATCTTCCAGAATGTGCGGCCCCCACAGAAAGCAGCAGAGTAGAAGTCCTCTTGCTCCAGCATCTCCACGGCAGCAGCCAGGGGAGGGCTGCCCACTCCCCAGGCCCCTCCAGACACAGGTGACCCAGCATTGGAGGGGAGGACCTGCTGCACTTCTGGAGTGAAAGAGGAGCCCAAGGACCCTGCCATCCTGTTGCCTTTTTTTTTTTAAGGGCCACATCCTCGACATAGGAAGGTTCCCAGGCTAGGGGTCAAATTGGAGCTACAGCTGCCAGCCTACACCCCAGCTACAGCAACACCAGATCTGAGCCAGGTCTGCAACTTACACCACAGCTCACGGCAATGCAGTATCCTCAACCCACTGAGCAAGGCCAGGGATCAAACCTGCAACCTCATGGTTCCTAGTTGGATTTGTTTCCGTTGAGCCACAATGGGAACTCCCCATCCTGTTGCTTTTCAAAAAAACAGTCTTGATACTGGTCTTTACTTACATGTATGCTTTCACTTGCATTTATAAAAGTGATTAGTATCAAATGTGGCACTCTGATAAAAGGGCAGAGTCTAGGTGTCTTGAACTGTGAACTGTCAACGGCAGAGCCTGCTGTCCCCCTCAGCCACGCCCACCCAAGGCTTTCCTCCAGGTGGGCTGGCAGGGGGACTTGACTGAACTGATGGCAGCAGAGGGCTCATGAATAACACACACACCGAAGGTTTCCCCCACCTCCATCTGGAGACCTTCAAGAGAAAGTCAATTCTTGAGGAAAAGGAACCAGCGCTCCAATCCTCACTGCGTAAAGGGAGGCTGAGGCCAGGCAGTGAGGGACCTGTGGGGGTTGGGACGGGAAGGGCCACCAAGCAGGATGGGGACTCGAGACTTCGGGGGTTACTCCACCCTTTGGTCACTTCTGCTACTTGATCCTTAGCCTCCTGGGACCAGCAGTTCCCTCTCAGCTACTTCGCAGCACAGCAGTGCCGATTCCAGCTCTGAGGGCAACATTGCTGTAACATGAACGGTGCCTCCAGAGGAGAAAGAGCAATGCTCACTGCTGGGCAAGATCTTACCTGCTTGCTTCCCCCCTCCCCCCACTCCCCACCCCCAGCCCGGACCCAGATTCCTCCTCATAAATGTCACAGGCGTATAAATATTTATCCCAGGCAAAGCTTTTCCACTGGGGCCCTAGAAGGAAGATAGTGTGGACTGGGGGGTGGGGGGGAGACGGTGAGTGCTGAGGGTGGTGGGAACAATGACAGGCTGCCCTGCCATGGCGCCTGTTCCCCGGGACATGGATGGACTGTCATCTGCAGGAACACAGATGGACCTAGACATTATCATACTAAGTGAAGTAAATCAGAGAAAGACAAACATCATATGATATTACCTATATGTGGAATCTAAAAAAAGGATGGACTGTCCTCTAAAAAGACCATAGGACTGACCCACACAACAGCCTGCCCTGTGATTCACCTTCCAAGCCCTGTTCCCTGAGCCCTGAGGACAAGCAAGAGTAAACAGACTCACCAGGTGTGGGTGTCCCCTGCTTCCAAACTGTGCTGTCTTTCTGCATCACCCTAAGTGTCTGTGAACACTGTTGGCACCGGCTTTTCCTACAAGCTATGGACGGCTGCTCAGGCCCCAGGGCCTATTGCCCACGCTCTCACTCCCACCTCCCTTCTCTGTGTGCCCCGGTTCCAGGTGGCACCATAACCCAACCGCACAAATGTGTCCAAACCAGAAAAGACCCTCTCCAGGTGGGAGAAAGACCAATGTGAAACCTCAAAGACCTCAGTGAGGGAAGGCTGCCCAAGGCCCACTCATCCAGACCCGCTTCTGAAATGGCAGAGGGCTCTTCCAAAGCACAAGGCACACCCAAGTAATAGCAGCCTCCCCTCCAATCCCCAAGAGCCTTTTCTCTTTCATTACAGGGAAGCATCATGGAGACAGAACCAAACCAGATGCCAGGGCCACTCAGGCTTCTTTGCAAAATGAGGTGAGTGCTCCACCTCAGAGTAAGGAAGCTCTGCATTGTCTATGCTTCCAAAGTAGAGAACCCTATGGGGAAGGAGACCTAAGGATGGCCTATGAAGAATAGTGGGAGTTCCCTGGTGGCACAGTGGGTTAAGGATCTGGCATAGGTCACAGCTGCAGCTTAGATTCAATCCCTGGCCTGGAAACTTCCATATGCCGCAGGTGCAGCCATTAAAAAAAAAAAAGAAGAAGAAGAAGAAGTGTTGACATTGAACTGAGATGATGGATGCAAAGTGCTTCAGGTAGGACAGGCAAGAGGGAGGGCTCTGCTCCTGCGGCTGTAACTATGACAACCAGGAGGATGAAAACAGCTGCTCACACGGAAGAGGACAGGCCCTCAAACTTGGCTGTGTGTTCAAATCACCAAAGGGAGATCAGAAAAATCTGGATGCCTGAATCCCACCTGCAGAAATCCTGACTTAACTGGTGTGAGGTGTGGTAGGAACATCTGCATTTTCAGAAGACCCTCAAGGCACTCTCTCTCTTAAACTTTTAATTTTGCAATAATTATAGACGCATAGGAAGCTGCAAAGAAAAATACAGGGGTATTCTATGTAACTCCCATCAGCCTCCCCTAAGGGTAATATCTTGCATAATAACTAAAGTCCAACATCAAAACTAGAGGGTGCATACTTTACAGCCCATAGCATTTATTCAGATCTCACCAGTTACATATACACTGTGTGTGTGTGTGTGTGTGTGTGTATGTGTTTGTCTGGTTCTCGACAGTTTTATCAAATGTGCTGCTCCCTGTATTCACAACCACAATCAAGAAGTTACAGCATCACCCTAAGACTTTATGGCCATATCCATCTTCCCCCCATCCCTTAACCCCTAGCAACCACTGATCTGCCCTATCACTGTTACACTGTCACATCATGAATGTCACATAAATGGAGTCATGCAGCATGCATCCATTCAGGACTTTTTTTTTCTTTTTTTTTTTTTTTTTGGTCTTTTTAGGGCTGCACCTGTGGCATATGGATGCTCCTAGGCGAGGGGTTGAATCAGAGCTACAGCTGCTGGGCTACGCCACTGCCACAATGCTGCATCTGAGCTGCATCTGCAACCTACACCACAGCTCACTGCAACACCCAATCCTTAAACCACTGAGCAAAGCCAGGGATTGAACCCATGTCCCCATGGATACTAGTTGGGTTTGCTATTGCTGAATCATAACAGGAACTCCTTTTTTTATTTTTTTTTAAATGGAAGTTCCTAGGCCAGGGATTGAATCCAGGCCACAGCTGCAACCTACACCAGATCCTTTAACCCACTGTGCCAGGCCAGGGATCAAACCCACACCTCTGCAACTATTGAATTCTTAACCTGCTGTGCCAAACTCTGGGACTGGCTATTTTCACTATCATTCCCTGGAAGTCCACTCAAGTGGCTGGGTGTTTCCCTAAACTGTCCATTTTTATGGCAAAGTAGTATTCCATGGTACGGATGTATCAGTTTGTTCACCCAGTGGAAGATACTGAGGAGTTTCAAGTGTTGGGCTATTATTACTAAATGTGCTATCAACCTTCATGTACAAGATTCTGGGTAAATGTAAGTTTTTATTCTCTTGGATACATGCCCATGAATGCAACTACTGGGTCTTTGTTGAAAAAGAACTGTTTTCCAGAGCAGCCATACTATTCCACTTTCCCACAGGCAATGCATAAATGGCCTGGTTCCTCTGCATCCTGGCTGGCATCTGCCCTCATTGCCAACTGTCTTGGTGAGTGTTCTGTGGGCTCCTGTTCATCACCTACTGGTGACATCTGTGGGATGGGAGGCACTCCTCCTTCTGTGAGGAGGAGCCTGGGAGGGAGAAGCTTGTTGGCTTGGGTCTCCTTGTGCCACTGGGAGGAGGGCAGGGAGACACTGGGCTTTGCTGCTGCCACGGGCAGACTCAAGTGCCTGCTGGGTCCCAGCTATGGGGCAGGAGCTGAGGTGGACTGGGGTTTTCTGTTGCAGTGGGAGGCAGGTCAGCCAGCCCAACGCATCCTGCATGTGGGGTGGGGACAAGGGGTTCCCCACAAGGTCTCTGCCGGGCTTTGCCTTTACTAGTCCATCAGTCAGGCTGTTCTATGTTTGTTGACGGTCTAGGTACCTGGTCCAGGATATAAGGGAGATAAAAATAAAGCCATGGAACCCATCATACTGTCATTCCTCAGGCCCTAAAGTCCCCAGCCAGTCTTTCTCTTTCTTTCCAGCTTTCATAGACCTGTTATTGCTGTCTGCTGAATAATTTCCAAGGTATTTGGTTGCATTTAAAGGTGAGGAACAGGCAGAAGTTGAGTCAGTGTGCCCACTATACAGACAGGGAAACTGGAGCACAGGGAGACTAAGCAACTTGCTTAACCTGCAGCAAAGCTACCTTCAAGATTTACTCCTTGAGGACCTGAACTAAAGCTGCAGGCTGGGGTCAGAAGCCTGTGCCCTAGGGTCCCTCCTTCTCCCTGTGTACCTGGATGGTCCTGGCTACTCAGGTGCCAGGATATAGTCTCTAGCAGAGCTCCTCCCTCTCAGTACTGTCACCACCTTCTCTCCATCCATCAAGCATTCACTGCCACCATCAGATGAGCCCTCCCTGTGCTCCTGTCATAGTCACTTCCTGCTGAGCCCTACATCCTATCCCGCTGTGTCCTTGGCTCATCCTCCTCCTTGTCCCATGGCCCTCCTTACCCTCCCCTCCTTCACCAGCTACACACTAATACTCCTCCCAACACAGACTCCTTCCAAAGTGCCCACTATGCCCTCCTGCCTCCCTTCTGCAGACTCTCAACATGCCCTTGTACAGAGTCGACTGCCCTGCACTTTCCACTCTACAACAAACAGGCTACTTCCAAAGGCTCCATAACATTATAGTAAGATAATCCTGATCTCGTTACCTAGAAGCTCCAGGCTATGGTGAGTTGTTCACCTCTCTGAGCCTGTTTCCTTACCTGCCCAATGGGGAGAATAGCAGCACTTACCCCACATGATGGTTGGGAAGGCTGAATGAACTAACAGATGTAAAACACTGAAAATAAGCTTATATAATAAACCTTAGACTGGCTACTGTTCAGCGGGGATATATCTGCGCTGCAAGCATTGCCCTGGGTCTTTTTTGTCCTCTATGTTGTGCAGGGGTCACAGGGTCTGATATGAGCTCAGAGATCAGCTCAACCTTCCTTACCCTCCAAGAATCTCTCCTTCACCCCCCTGGCTGGAAGGGGCTGGCTCTGTCCTCCCCAGGGGAGGACACCAACACTGCCTTGTGTGTTTCCAATGAGCTTGAGTTTTAACAACTTTCTTCCTTCCACTGAGTTGAAACCTCTTTCCCCATGTCTTGAGCACACTGGTTTTTGCTCTGCCATCAGGGGCTGAGCACAGAACCCTGGTGCCTGGCAGCCTCTAATGTGCTCTCAAGAACTTGTGTCCCCAGCCCAACTCTTCAACATAAAGACACTCAGTTCTTCCAGCTGTTTCCTTTGTCACCCCCTTTGCTTTCATACGGGCATGGTCCTAGCTCCTGTGGTCTTCACGGAAACAGACCTCCCAATCCTTAATCTGAGACTGCTGGTGCCACTCAGCCTCTGAAGGGCAGAGCCAAGCTACCCCTGCCTTCTCCATTTCTGGAGATGAGGCTCCTGTTAATGGGGCCTAAGAATGCACTGGTTTTATGAGTATGTGGTTAACCATAACCTCTTACATATGGGAAATCAGTTTCTTTTCTTGTGCCAATCTTAATCTATTGGCTGCTGTAGAATTAGAGAGGATTCTGAACTGGAACTCAGTGGAAAGCAGTTCTGGAATTGATTAGTAATGTCTGTCAATGGAGTAGACCACAGAAGTAGAGACAGATGTGTTGGCTGGCAGGGACTGAGATCTTTTTAAACATGCTGCCATTAACCACGTTTCCCAACAAATGCTGGAGAAGGTGTTGAGAAAGGGGAACCCTCCTAAACTGTTGGTGGGAGTGTAACTGGTACAACCACTATGGAAAACGGTATGGAATTTCCTCAAAAATACTAAAAATAGAACCACCACATGACCCAGCAATCCCACTCCTGGGCATCTATCCAGAGAAAACCATAAATGCACCCCAATGTTCAAAGAAGTACTATTTGCAATAGCCAAGACATGGAAGCAACCTAAATGTCCATCTATAGAGAAATGGATAAAGAAGATGTGGTACATATATACCATTGAATACTACTCAGCTATAAAAAGAATGAAATAATGTCATCTGCAGGAACATGGAGGGATCTAGAGATTATCACACTAAGTGAAGTAAATCAGAGAAAGGCAAACATCATACAATATCACCTATATGTGGAATCTAAAAAAAGGATGCAAATGAACTTATTTGTACAACATAAACAGACTCACAGACTTTGCAAACAAATTTATGGTTTCCAAAGGGGACATGCGGGGGTGGGAGGGGTGGACTGGGGGTCTGGGATTGGCATATGCACACCAAGGTATACATAATGACTGGCTAATGGGGACTTACTATATAGCACAGGTAACTCGACCCAATATTCTGCAATAACCTATATGGTAAAAGAATCTGAAAAAGAAAATGAATGTGTGTCTATATATAACTGAATCACTTTGTTGCATATCAGAAATTATCACAACATTGGAAATCAACTATAGTTCAATAAAACTTTAAAAACCGGGAAAAAAAAAAGCACCATATTTCCATCACCCTGTGCATTACATCTGATTCATCTGGGATTTAACTCATATTAAATATCACCTAAGGCAGTTCCCCTGCAGTGCAGTGGGTTAAGAACCTGGCATTGCTGCAAGGATTCAATCCTTGACCTGGGAACTTCCACACACTGTGTCTGTGGCAAAAAAAAAAAAAAAAAAAAAAGAAAGAAAAAAGAAAAAAAAATCTGGAAAGCTGTAAGGCATATAGTTAATGCACAGACTTCAACCCTTACAAAGGGCTTGAGGCCTGATTCTGCCACTTACCAGTGGAGTGTTCCTGGGCCTCGCTCTTCTCTTTATAAAATGCAAATAATAATAATATCATAGGATTGGGGAACATCATGAATTGCTGCATTTGGCCACTTTCTCAGGTGGTCAGGAGCTTCCCAGACTATGAATTTCTGCACTCTATTCTCCTGTACCATCTCAATGTCTGATGAGCATGAGTCCCCTGTCCCTGTACAACTCCCGATGGAAATGTTAAATCAGTGAGCCTTTCTCCCAAGTAGATATCTCCCTACTGATACTCATGTTTTGAGTAAGGTTCAAGTTATAAGTTCACTCAGCTGCAGCGGTATCCAGCCCACAGTCTCCCATATTTTCCACTGGAGTGTGAAGAGTTCTGCAGAAACATTGGTGAAATGTACATCCTCTACCTCCACATGCTCTGCTGAGCTGTGACATGTCAGTAGATTCTTGACTGACTTCTAGGATTGCCCTTTTCAATTCTGAGCACTCACCAATTATGTTTGATGAGCCATTCTGGAATCTTTCTTACATGCAATATTAATAAGTCTAAAATGTATGCCATCTGTCTTATTTCCCTTTGCAAGATGACATGTGCCTGTTTTAGTCTTTAGCCCTCCTTGCTTTTCTTCATTACTCCTCCATGGTTATCAAAGCTGCTGGCCCTCTCGTCTGCAAGCAGGTTCTCTCAGTCTGGGCCGGGAGCCCAAATCATGTGGATGATCTCTTACCACCTCCTCCATTATCTGGGTCTTCAATTCCTACGGGTACAGGGTGTAACATACAACCTATAAGGGGTGCGCAAGGACCAGGGTTGTGGGGGGTGGGGCTTGCTGGGCAGTCCCGCCATGAAGTGTGAGCCAAGCAAAAGGGCAACTGAGTGACAAAAGCAGCATCCCTTGGGGCTGGCTTTTCAAAACGCAATGAGCTCTCGGTCTTCAAAAGAGTATCTTTACAACCCTCTGTAAATCTACAAGTTTGAAAACAGGATCACTTTGGAGGGCTTTTTAACTTTCTTTCTACTTTGGAAAACAGCCCTCAACATTTTCTTCCCTGAGCCAGGTTTTTTTTTTTCCCCCAACAAGGATGTGCCTTTTTGTAACTACCTTGCAAGGACCAGAGAAAAAGTCCTGAAGACCAACGCCAGGCCATCACCAGAGTTAAGTCCCAAGGGCAGACCAACTTCAAGGGCCATGCGATTCAACTCATGCTGGACTGAGGCTCACTCTAAACTCTCATATCCCAGCAGTTTCCACATAGCATTTGGAGGCTGCCCTGGGCTTCCAGACCTTGGGTAGTCAGCAAATGTGGAAAAGAAACTAATGCTTTGAATAGCAGATAAAAGGAAATCAAGAGGCAGACTTGCCCACTGGGTAATTCTACCAACGGGGCCACCTGGGATGCATGCTACACACCCAGGTCACTGGCAGCAAGGCTGAGAGGAAGCCGCCCTTGGGAAACACATCTGTCACACACATGCCATCTTCTGCCTCCAAAAGGAAAATAAAAACTGAAAGGGTGGAGTTCCCGTCGTGGCTCAGTGGTTAATGAACCCAGCCAGCATCCATGAGGACGTGGGTTCAATCCCTGGCTTCTCTCAGTGGGTTAAGGATCCGGCATTGCCATGAGCAGATGCGGCTCGGATACAGTGTTGCTATGGCTGTGGCCTATGGTGTAGGCTGGCAGCTACAACTCCGATTGGACCCCTAGCCTGGGAACCTCCATATGCCATGGTGTGGCCCTAAAAAGACAAAAAATTAAAAAAAAAACAATAAACCCCAAAAACTGAAAGGGAGACTGGAGGGGGCAAGTCAGGAATGCCAGCATTTCAAGACCTTAGGCCAAGGATCTGAACTGCCCTGGGGGATGTCAAAGACCACTGCTTGGGGACTGCTGGGGAGTGTCTGACACTTTTGTTCATGGTTTCAGTCCTGCTGCTTCCTTCCATTTTCTTCAAGGGATCTGCCCATCTCACAAGCAAACCAAATTCTACTCACCCAGTCTGCTCCTAAATAGGTTTGTCAGTATCCATGAGTTTGACATTCTGGAGTTCAGCCAAAAATTTACCAGATTTTACGATGCATTAAGTTAAATGTTTAGACTAGAGTGGGGTCTCTTTTAACCAACCATGTGTCTACATGGAAAGGTTCTCTCCATGCTAGAGCAGAAGCAGAATGGAAACCCAGCATCCAGTTCTGGAAACTACTCACATCCTGTGGGGCCTGCCCGTGCCATACAGGCGCCTGAGAAGGGGCCGCAAGAAAGATCCCAAAGTCAGGCAAGAAAGCTACCTTAAAAACTCTCCCACAAAACCAAACAAACAAACAAAACACTTAAAAATGAGAGAGAAAGAATTCTTCCCTTCAACTCCATGTATATATACAACTGTGTGTATATATTTGCACACACATGGGCACACACACAGGTACAACACGGCCAGGAACCACTGCACTAAGGTGACTTGGTAGAACTACTACTCTGACATGCTCTAACAGTTCGTTTCAAAGAATCACATGCACAGGAATCTCTCAGGTGGGCTTGGACCCTGAGTTTCTAACAGGCTCACAGGGGATATGCTGCTGTCTGGTCCTGGGGTCACATCTGGAGGGCCAGGTGCTGGTTGCGGTCATAGTGTGTTTTTCCACACAGTCCCTGTGCACTCATCATGAGAGCTGCCTCCATCTTTGCCAGATTCTGAACTGGACCCAGGACGGGGAGCTCCAGGGGATAACAGTGAGTAGGGCAGTTCAGGTTGGCGCAGGGGACGGGGCAGGAAAGGAGGGGTTCTGGGTGCTGGCTCTGCTGTGGAAGCCAAGCTTTCTGTGGTCCAGGCAGCCAGCTCCCGGCCGGCCGCCTTTCCCTCCGTGGGAGCACTCTCCTGCTGCAGGAACAGTTTCTGCCACCTCCTGGTGATGGCAGAGCATCAGTCACAAGGAGAAACAGGTCCTCAGTTCATCCAGGTGTTCCCCCACGCTGAGCCACCAACACAGCCAACGGCAGGCCTGGTCGGTGTCACTTACCCAGGAAACATGTGCTCCTACCTGGAAGACTCCTCTGACCAGAAACCAGGCTGCATGTGGCTTGGGGGACATTGTCTGACCTGTCCTGTCGTTTGGTCCTCACTGTGCCTGAAGCTGCCCTGAGGCAGGGGTCCTATTAGACCCACCATGTCCTTGGTGTGGGAGGACACTTTGTCAAGTCTGACTCTGAAAGACACCACTGTCCCTCTGCCCCCTCCTCTTTAACAACCTACCTGGTCATAAGCTGGGGAGGCTGTGGCCCTGGTGTAGGCTTGGGTCCACCCCCACTAATGCTTCCTAGCTTTTCCTGGGGCTTCAGATCTGGCCCAGCATCAACCTCTCCAGGAACTTTGACAACCCCAAGACTTTTGCTGACTCAGTTCAGAACTGACCAAGCCACGACCTTCTCATCCTCTCCCTGCTCCTGATAACAGCATCAGTGAATCACAGGCTCATGTAACACCTGCCCCTTCTCAATACCAGTGTGGCCACAACCAACATGGGGAATGCCGGTGTCATGCTTCCAAGTGACTTGCTAGGAAAATTCCATGCTCCCACATTCTACATCCACCTGCTTATTTATGTTTTCTCCAAGAGAGGCCGTTTCGAGATCCTCACACAAGTACCTGGCAGCTAATGTACTCGGCTTGGATGTCAGTGGCAAAGTTCCTGATATCATGGCTCCTGGGTCCTGTTGGCCATGGCTGTCATCTGGCAAAACTACCACCTCCAGGCAAAGAGGGAGTATGTCCTCAGTGCCTAAAAATGGACAAGGAGAGGAGGGCTCTTTTCTAGAATGACCAGGCTGGTGGAAAAGTTCCCAGGGGCTTGAGAATGTGCAACTACCCTCAGGTCTTCAGAATTTTCCATCAGCAGTGGCAATGATGAACAAAGATTTCAGGCATGAAAAAAAATACCAATTTGGGAGAACGCGGGCATGTGTGAGTCATAACGTAGTACTGTAAACGAGGTGGCTTATCAGCCACAGACATTTATTTCTCACAGTTGCAGAGGCAGGATATCCAAGCTCAGGGTGCCAGCACAGTGGGGTTCCGGTGAGGGTGCTTTCTTGGCTGCAGAGGCTGCTTTTTCCTTGTGTCCTCACATGGCAGAGAGAGAGCCCGGGAGCTCTCCAGCCTCTTCTCATAAGGGCACTAATACCACTCACAAGGGCTCCATCCTTCTGTGCTAATGACCTCAAAGGCCCCACCTCCAAGCACATCACAGTGGGGATGAGGTTTCAACATGAATCTGCTGGACATGAACATTTAGTCCCTAACAGGGCACAGCACGTCCTCAGTGGAGAAATTTGCATCCTATCACCACCTCCCACTTCCCAGGGTACTTAAAAAACCCCAGCCAGGTAAGCCAAAGCTGTCTTTCCAAGAAAGGTGAGTAAATCCCCTTAAGAGGAGAGCCACCCTGGGAGGGCCTGGCCTCAGCACCAGTGCAGTTCAATTGTATAAAAGGCACCACACTACGGCCTGAGGCACTGGTCTGAGTCTCGCTTGGCCGCTCAGAGCTGTGGAAAGGGAGGCCGTCTGCAAAGTGAGGCTGAGATGACTTGGGACGGCCCTTCCAGCTCTGAGAACCTTGAGAAGAGCCACTTAGGGGAAGCTGCCAGCAGCTCTGGTAATCTGAAGAGAAAATTGGATCTTGTCTAATTCCTGGAAGAGTCTGTAATGTGCGGAAGTTCTGAGGGGAATTCAGAATATGGCTCTCCAGCCAAACTCAACTCCCCCCACCCCATCTCCTCAAACACCATCTCAGACAACCTCATTTCAGGTAAGGAAATCCACCATAATTAAATGCAAAGAATTCCTGTGGTTGAGACAAACACCCCCACAGCATGTGGAACCTTCCCTATTACAGTAACGAAACTCTGGGAGCAGCAGACGCCCCAGATCCAGCTGGATTTCCCATCACGGCGATAACACCCAGCCAATAGCTGCTCTGACTGGCCCGCTCAGAATGCAGGTGGGGACACATCTGTCCGCTTACTGAAGAGCTTTGAATGTTTTCCCCTTTGTTTGCCTGCCCTCTCAGGCTTGGCCTGGGCAGATTTGGAAACACTGTGGTCAAGGTCCTCTTAAGGACAGCAGCTCCGAGCTTTCCAAGCAAATTGGAGACTTGTTTTCTTCTCACATGTGATCTGAGTCAAGGCTAAGACCCCAAGGAGATCATGATAACTCCCCTGCAAGCCCCTCAATGCCGGGCAGTGAGAAATCACTCCTTAGGGCAGAGAAGCCATTTAAATAGAACCATCAGTGACAACAATTCCCTGCTGTTCTGGACACTGCAACTCCCATTCGAAATCTCCCATCTGGGAGGGGGTCAGGAGGAAATTCTGCTTTTATTTGTCTGGGGTGGAGGGGGGAGGAGAAAAAGGAAAGACAGAGCCTCTGCTGCCCTGCAGTCCTCCTAAGTCACAGGTCATTCTATCTCATCCAACATGAAGAAGAGGATGCTTGTAAATTAATGTCAGACCCTGAGATTTTCAGTAGCACTTTTTATTAAAAAAAAAAAATCATAAAAGTAGATGAGGCTTGGGTGCTTGATACCACTCTGGAATTTAGAATAAGACAGCTGTTCCCAGGAAAGCTCACACATCGACTTTGATCCAGGAGCCAAGTGCCAAGGAAACGGTACTCACGAATCACTCCTAGCACCTCCACATGAACCACGAGAGCCCCGAGGACCACCAGCACCACAATTAGGCTTCCATCTGGGAGGAGAAGCTGCAGAAGGCCACGGGAGCTGAGTAGGGATGAAGAGTAAGGCCCAGGGAGCCAGGGGTGGTGGTGGGGAGTCCATATGAAAAGCCAGCATGGGACTTGCCTGACCTGGAGCCAGCCCCATGACACCTGCCTTCCTGCAGACCTCTGGGGGAACGGCGCTACCCTCTCCCTCCTGCAAGAAAGGCCACCCTAATTCCAGTTAGAACCAAAGAACACCGGCCCTAACCCTGGGATTTCTCCCCAGTTATGACATTTGCAGAAACCCTCTCTCCACTGCACCTTCCTCATTAGGCCGGCCCCTCTGAGGTCTGTATTGGGCCCCCTGGGGGGTTGAGCACCCAGGCAGAGGACTGCCCGGCTATCCGCTGGGGGCCACCTGTCCGCTCATATCCCCCTCCCCGAGTGCCCTCGCATCCCCCCTGCACCACACTGGCAGCTCACTCTTAACACAAATCGCAAACACTGCCCTCTCTTCACACATCTGAATAATGGCTTTCCCTGCTTCCTGTTCTGGGACTGAGACAATGCTTTTCAGTTTGAATGGTGTTGACTCCAGTTATGAGGACATTTCCCCCAGAACAGTTGTTGTGTCCTCTTTCTCTCTGCTCCCAAGACACCTGCCCACCCCCTGCCCATACGCCACAATCTCCTGGGATTAGACTTGGTGTGTGTTCCATGCGGCATTCCAGGCTGACGTGTCCCCAGGCACATGTCAGTGGAACATCCTTCCCATGTCTATACTCATCTGCACAATTGTCCCTTTCTAGCTGGAAACATCCAGAGTTCCTGGAGTCTACCTTTTGCAGTGTCTTTATCAAAGGATATCAAGCTTCTCCTGTGACCTGCCTGTGCTGGGCATCCCACTTATCACTTGAGGATACAAGGCAGCCTCCCACGACCCTCTGTCCTCATAGGACTGAGCAGGGGAATGATTCTTCCTTTGTGCCAGAGCAGCACTTCCACAATGGCAGGCCTGGTTCCAGGAACTGAGGGGTGTTTGTGCAGGTCTCAGAGCCCAGCTGTGCCCCAGTCAGTGGGACATCCTTCACTGCTATAGCCGAGTCCAACTATCACTGTGTGTCTGCAGGGGCACAGGTATCACCAAGCACAGCTTCTGACTGCCAGAGCGTCCATATCCCTAAACCTCAGCCCTGGGTTCCCCTCACTTAGGAGCATCCAGGTACTGGGTACCTTGGCCCTTGATGGGGGGAGTCTCCCGTGGGCCTGGCCTGTCCCCCACCCTCTGCTCCTCTCCTTCCACTGAGAGGTCTCCCAGGAGGTATCAGGTGAGAGATGACAAGACTGAGATGGCAGCCTGCAAGAATGCTGGGCTTTGCCACACCTGACTCATGGGTGGTATTCTGCCTGGTGCAGCACTAGGGAGGAGACAAAAAAGCATGGAATTTGGGGTGACAGAGAGTGAGCCAGGAGAGCAGGACCATATCCGGCATCACACGGGCTCAACCCTGAGGGTGGCCTGCAGGGATGGGGCAGGGGAGCTAGAGACAGAAGCAAGACAGCAGATGAGGCTGAAAGCAAGGGGAAAACATCTATGACTTCATGCATGGCTGCTACACCTGGTGGGTCCTGGAGAGCCCTCCCAGGCTCGTTCCCCTGGAGGGTGTGGTTTCACTGATTTGGCCTTGGCTGCTGGCACTTCCAAATGTCTCAGAGGCTTCTCTGTGAAGCGTGGCCCTCATGTCACCTCTGCTGGGTTCCCAAGCTTCCACAAAGACAGCATTTCTCAGAGGCCACAGGTGGAGAGGTGAAGTCCAGAACGGAAAGACCCAAGAAAGAGCATGTGGATGAGAACTATGCCTAGTCACTTATGATAGAGCATGATAATGGGAGAAAAAAGAATGTATACATGTATGTGTAACTGGATCACCACGCTGTACAGTAGAAAAAAAATTGTATTGGGGAAATAACAATAAAAATTTTTTTTTTAAAAAGAAAAAAAAAAAAAAAAAGAGCATGTGGAAGTAAGGAAAAACCCCAGAAAGGGCAGGTGGGGAGAGGCCCATCCTTAGTACAGGAAGCAAGGGTCTGACCACAGAGCGTGGCTTGGGGGCCTATGTGAAGCACCTTTCTATAGACCTAAGTGGGTTGGAGAGGTCACGTGGTTTGGACTAACTCTGTAAGGTGGGCATTGATCAGGCTCAGGCTTATCTAACAGAGCCTCCTAAATCCAACAGAAGCAGAGATTAGTTTCTGCGAGGGAAAGCTCTTTGTTTTTCTGAGTGGGTGGCCAAGTATGCACTAAATGGATTTGCTCCCCCCTCTCAGTGCCTCCCATAGGCCCTTGTGTTTAGACGCTTCCTGGGAGCTATTTTACCTGACTGAAAAACAGACTGCGTGCAGAGTGTTCCAAGTTCCCCAGGCCCCAAATGTCCGACTGAGACTTGGTTCTGTGCCCTCCTGGCCTCTGACTGCACTAGGAAGAGCTCTTGTCAATCAAATGTCTCCCTAATCACTCCTCTTAGACCAACTTTCCCCAAACGAAAGGCACTCTAACCAATTTTATTTTATTTTTAGGGCTGCACCCACGGCATACAGAAATTCCCAGGCTAGGGGTCAAATCAGAGCTGTAGCCACCAGCCTACACCACAGTCACAGCAACACCAGATCCAAGTCTTGTCTGCAACCTACACCACAGCTCACGGCAATGCCAGATCCTTAACCCACTGAGGGAGGCCAGGGATCAAACCTGTGTCCTCATGGATACCAGTCAGATTCGTTTCCGCTGAGGCAGGACGGGAACTCCCTCTAACCAATAGAACTGTTTACTTTCTCTCTTACAGTAAAACTTCCAAATCATAGCAAACAACATACTCTAAAAATCCAAGAGATGTATTACACACAGTCATTTTAATGCTATGCCAATGCCACTACCAATGCCCTCCTTGATCATTAGGGTGTCACTTGACTTTGGTTTTTATTTTTCTCATAGGCAGTTGGTATGGACTTGAACTCTTAACCCTCATCAGAGGGGAGTTCTTCCCATGAGCAATCAAGATTGAGCCTCAAAATTATGAGCTTGCCTGAGAGAAACCAAAGCTTTGCATTCTCCCTCTTTCTCTTTAAAACCAAATAGTGATAAACATCTTGGACACAGAGGTCCTCCACAAGGCACCCCGGTTTCCTGAGGGAAAAAACCTGGACAGAGTTGGGCCAGCTGAGCTGTTTCCCCCACATTACCAATTCCATCATAACCAATAACAGCTGGCAGGTTATGGCCTGCCAACGTCAGAGAGACATCTTCTCATCGCAGGACCGTCACATTCTCATGGTCACCACAGGATGAAGAAAGGCACAAAAACAGCTTCATTTTCAGCTGGGTTTCTCAAGCTACCACAACAAGATAGGCAGAGAGCTGCCCTCCAAAGCTCACACCACATGTCTCGGTACTGGGAGAACCAAAAGGTAGGAGGAGCTGCCTAGAGGCAGGCTTTCATGGGCGGGAAGACAGGGAAGGTCATGGGTACTCATTTAAAACCCCAAAAGCTGCTGTCGGCACAGCTGCTGCCCAGATCCCACTCATCCTACAAGCAGGAACACAGGCCAGCCCCTGCCCAGAGTTTCCCCAAAAGTCCCATCACGAATTGCAGATCCTTCCGTAACTGTCCAGAGCCAGGGCTGGAGTCTTTTCTGCCCTACTTCTTTATCAAGGTAGATCATCAGAAAGCTGCCCATCTCATCTATAGTACTTGAGTTTCCTAGCGAAATCCCTCGGGAAGACAGACTGGCTCTGTTCTGCCAGCTATACCATCCATGCCTTTTTGGTTCTCTCTGCCTTGGCTGCTGGCAAACGGCAGGTATCTTGGTTTTTTTGACATTTAACAAGTTCTCTTCTTTATCATCTATCTTTTATAATTTGGATCCTTGTTATTATTTTTTAATGGCCGTGCCTGTGCCACATGGAAGTTCCCAGCCCAGGGACTGAATCTGAGCTGCAACTGCAACCCATGTCAATGCGGGATCCTTAACCCTTAACCAATTGTGTGGGGCCGGAGATAGAACCCATGCCTCTGCAGTGACCAGAGCTGCTGAAGTCAGATTCTTAACCCACTGTACCACAGTGGGAACTCCTTTTTTTTTTTTTTTGTCTTTTTAGGGCTATACCCACGGCCTATGGAAATTCCCAGACTAGGGGTCAGATTGGAGCTACAGCTGCAATAGCCACAGCAACGCAGAATCTGAGCTTCGTCTGCAACCTGCGCCACAGCTCATGATAACGCCAGATCTTTAACCCACTGAGCAAGGCCAGGGATCGAACCTGTAACCTCATGGTTCCTAGTCAGATTTGTTAACCACTGAGCCACGACGGGAACTCCTAAAAATCTTCTTTTAAAAAGTAATACAAGTTTCCTAATCTATAAAGTAAAGGCTAGTAATACCTGTCTCATAGGACTGATTCAAATATAATAAATGCACACCTTCTAACACAGTACCTGGTACAGAGTAGGTGCTTAATAAATGAAATCTGATTTGACCTAAACATCATTACTTTGTTGTTAACTTAGGTCCAAAGCAGCATTATTGACCTTACCAGAAGAATTTTTCATTTAATTCATAATTTAGAACGTATTTTATTCCAAATTGGACTACAGCCAGTTCACAACACCAAATTAATTTTTTTTTTCTCTTTTTAGGGCTATATCTGTACTAAATGGAAGTTCCCTGGCTACAGGTCAAATGGGAGCTACAGCTTCCAGTCTATGCCACAGCCACAGCAATGCCAGATCTGAGCCACATCTGTGATTTATGCCGCAGCCTATGACAACACTGGATCCTTAATCTGCTGAGGCCAGGGATCAAACCCACATCCTCATGGATACTAGCAGGGTTCTTAACCCACCGAGCCACAGTGGGAACTCCCCAAATTATTTTTGAACTACGATATTTGAAAGAAAACCATGCATACAAAGAGATGTTGGAAAGAGGGCAAAAATTACAATTCCAGGATTCCAATGAGTTAAATATTAAAAATCAGCCTTTCACTTTGCTTTCTGTTTTCCAAAAGCCAAAGCAAAAAGGAAATCATGTTAACTTATGCCGTTCTCATTGGCTGATAAACAGAATGTGTAGCTCCTGTGGGAAATGACTTTTTCTCCAAACACTGGGATCTGAGGATAGGTACTCACCTTGTTCCTCACAGGAGGTATCTGGGGCCCAGGGCACACCCACACCCCACGTGCAAAGGCACACAGCATCCTTCAGAAGAGATGTTTCATTTCTCAGTATTCAATAGTCTGGGACTGTTGTGAGGGGAATAGAGGTGCTCTTTATTATCCTCTAAAACTTTCACCAAGAAATTCTGTTAGAGAGTATGGACCAGGGGCTCGGGTCCACTGAGAACAGCATCAGTTCCATCTCAGTTCACATATGTAAGGAACATGGAGTTAAATCACTCTTTTCTATCCTAAAACACGGACCAGCTTCCAGGGTTGAATTCCTGAAGCAGCCTGGCCAGTGGCTTTCCTGGGAGTACAGGCTGCCCCACCCCCCTACCCCCTAAGCCTCCGCACAGCCTCACCAGCTACTCTGAGCTGGGGGAGCAGTGAGGCTTATTGATAGGGAGACTGGGCCTTCATCATCCAGAAGGTGCTCCCCAAAGCTCTCGAATAATCAGAGACAACAGACTTCTCTGGGAAAACCACAATCACCCATCTAGGGACAGGACCAAAGGCTAGCAGGGTTTACTGGTTTCGATTAAAATTAAGGTGCTTGTTTTGCTGGTAATTAGAGTTCAATAGCGAGCTATAAAGAGTCCTCCAAGAAGTTCTAAACAGACTGCAGCTAAAGGCTACTGAAGTATGACTGAATCTAATCATTTATCTCTGCAGACCTCCTGGGTTAAGACGCCAGTGTCTGACTGAGCACAATCACACAGGTCGTCGGGGTGTGGGGGATGGGTGGGTGGAGGGGGAATGGAGCCCTGTGTTCTCATCATCCAAGGCAAACAGAAGGCACATGTGTGTTCACATGCAGGGGTGACCGCTGCCATGGAATGTGGCAGTTCATAGAAATACATCTCTTCAAAGGTCCGCAGGACCTGCGCATTGGGAAATGCTTCGACAACTCTGCATTCTCCCAGCTGTTAGGTAGCTGCTTCGGAGGTACTACAATGGCTGATGAGCAAGAAGATGTTTGCCAAAGCCATGCTTTTGCACACTTTTCTTTCAGCAACCACTCTTGGGCATGGATTTTTTGGTGTTTTTCCTTAATAAATCTGAGATACGAATACAGATTTCACTAAAATTCATTTGAAAAATTAACTTTTAGTAGTGTAGGCAAAATAGTATGGGCAAAATGTTATCAGTATTTCAAAAATACTGTCAAGATGGGGTAACAAGGACCTACGTATAAGCACAGGGAAATTTACTCAATACTGTGTAATAACAGATGGGAAAAGAATCTGAAAAGGCATGGGTATATGTATAACCGATTTACTTTGCTGTACTCCTGAAATTAACACAATTCTGTAGGTCAACTATATTCTGATAAAATTGCTAAAAATATTGTCGGGATGAAATAAATGTATACTTAGAAATAACTGCTCACCTTGCTTCTCTTGGCTAATAACATGTTATTTCCTCCTTAATCCCAGGAAATACACATACGTTTATTAACATTCACTGTACTCACATCAATAAGCCAATAAGCCAATGGGTATAGAAAAGTCAACTAGCAAACCTACCCACAGGAGTGAAAAATATTCAAATGGCACCAGAGAAACAAAACAAGCCAAAACAAAAAACCAACCAACCAACCAAACAAACAAAAAACTAGCCACAGATATGGCTAATATTAGGGGAAAAGAGCTGCTTTTACATTCCTTATACTTTGCTCCTACTCTTGCAGAAGGTTGGGTTCACATTCAGGGCTCTAGGCATTTGACTATCTAGGGCACTAGAAAACCTTTACAATATATATTTTTTCCCAAGAACTAGATTTCCATTTAATTTTGTTCTCTCCAGTCCAATATAAATTTTCACATTGTTGTACATGCTCTGGCCTCCTCAATTTACTTATTTAAAGTCCTTAAGCAGTCATATCACAATTTTGCCTTCAGAGAAACATAAAACAGACACCTGCTCCAGGAGAAAAGTGAAGCCTTGGGCTTCAGTGTGAGAGTCAGCTGGCTTCCTGCCACCTGAGACTTTCTGAAGGTGATCTCAACCTTGGGCCAGCCAGTCAATCCCTCTGACCTTCTGCTTCCTCATCTACAAACCCAAGAGGCTGCCTTAGATGCTCCCCACATAATTTTTTGGCTCTAAGGTTCTGTGTTTCTCTCTTCCTCAAGGGAAGAATTTCTATGTGCAAAGACAGTAGCTGATAATTATCTGAAACTAAGACACTGACATTCTACCTTCAGAAAGGTGGACCTGGAAACTGGTTGAAAAGAAAACAGAAATTCAATAGCACAAAGAGAAATCCCATTATTTGAATAATGTATGTAGAGCGAATCAAAGATTATGCTGATCTGGGAAAGAGGATGCAACTCAAGATGACACTTGGAGGAAAAAAACCTTTTTCCATTTCGGGTGTGCTTTAAAAACAGACACAAACATCCAATGAGCATTTTGGTTCTCAGAGCCTGTACAGTAATTTCTTGGCTTTCTTAAAGGGTTGGGACCCAGGCGTGCTGGCCTAGGTCCTTACTTTGAGGAGGCATAGGCATTCACCAGCACTGTTTTAGAACTTAACACAATCTGAGTGAGAAAAAAAAAAAAAAAGGTATTCAGAAAAAGCATTCAGAGGCAGAACAATGCAGAGTCTGATACTTACTTGTGGCCCAGCTCATGAGCGATGGTAAAGGCCAAATTGAGGCCATTGTCCTCGGCAAGCACACATTTCCTCTTAGCACTGCACACACCTCCTAAGTAAGCAATTCCTGCAGCAGAGACACAAAACACATCCTCTTCAGAATGTGGGCGGCCCTGACCTTGCAGGGCAAATCCACGCGGTCAACATCACACACGATCAAAAGAGGGGCGAACGGGGATGGACAACCACGGAACTGGACCTGGTGTTCCAGCTCTCATGTGGAGGACTGGCTGGTGTATGGTGCTTCTGTATTTGCCTCGTAATGATTACGGTAGTAATAACAACCGCCATCATCTATCTAGCAGGTTTTAATACGTGTCAGACGACATGCTGAGCTGTTTACACACAGCATCGAAGAGTCCTCGTCATCCAAGATGGAGGCGACAGGGAACCGGGGGGTCAGAGAGGAAAGGTTACGTTCCCAAGGTGACCTGGCTTGGCATCTGGTGTTGGCATGCTGAGCCAGAACTGCCCACCTTTAGTGTCTGGGACCAGGACCAGGTGAGGTCAACAAGGCAAAGTACCTGTGTGAAAAGCTGAAAGAGGGGGCTCCCTCAACCTTCCCACCTCTCTCCTTCACCCCCATCCCTGCCCCACTGACCCCTCTAGGGTCAATGTGCTCCAGGCAGGAGCCTAGACCAGCACTGGGGTCACAGAGAACCAGCCAACGAAGGTTGTGAGGTAGGGTCAGAAGGATGTTTCAGGAGCCCTAAAGAGAAGGAGCCCAGGCCCAGGGGGACCACAAGAAGAGAAGCGAGAGCATGGTCTGGAGGCCACGGGGAGGGGGTGAGGTAGGAGGGGCTGGGGGATGGGCCCCAGGGCCCACCTGCTCAGCTCTGCACACACAGGACCAGGCCCCAACCTTCCCTAAGACAGGAAACCCAAGCCAGACTCAGAAGGAAGGTGTGAGCAAGGGGGCTGAGTGCTGAGGACAAGGGGCTGCCAACCTCTGCTAGATGAAGGGCTTTTTCCAGGGGAGAAAGGTTATTCTGGCAGAGAAGTGAATGTGAAGTGTGGGGCCAGAGCCAGATGGGCACAGGCCTGGGCTCCAGGCTGACACTGCCCAAGGCAGCTGTCCATGCTCCCTCTTAGCCTGGTACCCAGGAGGACATCTCTCACCATCCAATCTGAGTTGCCCCAGGGCACTTCTCAACCAAGGTGGGAGGCCACAGACCGCAAACTCCAGGGCTGGAGATAGAACTTGAGTGGTGATAGCATCTGACTGCTCAATATGCCCTGGGAAATGAACAGGGGGCTGGCAGGTCACCAACTTGAGGGGGCTCACTGCCCCCCTGCTGTGAGTTCACAAGGGGTGTGGGGCTGGCTGTGGCTCCCTCCGCCCCACAGCCAGGTGTGTACTGCCAACTCTGGGCAAGTATTTGGCTACCTGCTCTTCACCTGCAGACACCATCCACCACCAGGCCACACACCTTGCCCTTTCACTAATGTGCACAAGGTGTCTCCGGAGTTGGCAGTGGCCCGGCAGGCACAGGAGCTGGGAGGGAAGGAGTTGGCAGAGGAAAATGATTGTAAGGAATTCACTGATTAAAAACGAACCACCGGAGTTCCCATCGTGGCTCAGTGGAAACAAAGCTGACTAGTATACATGAGCACACAGGTTTTATCCTTGGCCTCGCTCAGTGGGTTAAGGATCCAGCATTGCCGTGAGCTGTGGTATAGGTCGCAGGTGAGGCTTGGATCCTGTGCTACTGCGGCTGTGGTGTAAGCCAGCAGCTACAGCTCTGATTTGACCTCTAGCCTGGGAACCTCCATATGCTGCAAGTGCAGCCGTAAAAAGACCAAAAAAAAAAAAAAAAAAAAAAAAGAAGGAACCTCCTTGCTCCTGGAGAGCTAAACCAACAAACATCCTGTTTGCGGACATGACAATCAAACTGGGGCCACCCTCAGCCATACACAGGGCCCTCCCCCCAACCTGCCAGTATAGACGGCTCGCACACCCAACTCTGCGGGGTTCTGGGACTCAGTTCACAGGCAGAACACCGGCCGGCACCACAGCATGTGTCTACTTTTATTTGGAAACATGAAATATGCTTGGCCAAGGTTGAAGATTTTTTTTTTTCTTTTTTAAAAAGAAGGGAAAAAAAGGGAAAAGAATGAAATGCTATTTGGCCTCAAGATGTGTTTTTTGCACATGGCATCATAATCCAGAAAGGCAGACTACGGGAAGGAAGAAAATGACCACCAGAAAGGACACCATCTGGCTTTTCAGTGCCTTCAAGGTCATTATTCTGGTTTTGTTTAAAAATGTTTTGGCGGTTGCTGCAACAAGTCCAGCGGTGAGTAGGTGGAATGCTGATGGCATCCGCATGCTGCGCACACACGCACAGGCTCAAAAGCACACCCAGCTGGGCCCCGCCTCCTGGGTCAATGAATCAATCAGACACAATCAAAGGGGAGTTGTCTGCCAAGGGGAAAGGGAGACATCTGAGGCTGGCCGCGCTAAGCTAACTGTCCCAAGAGCGCCTGATGAAGCAGCAGAATTTAAATGCCACAGAAACAGGGCCCCTGGCCTTGGTGCACTCAGCACCTAGAATGGGTGCTCAGGAGTTTCCACTCTAATTGGGTGGAACACATGCAAGAACAGCTAAGTAGAGGGCCTTCCAATAATGTATTTTTATTTTTCCAAGGTGAAAATGATTTTTTCTTTTCTTTTTTTTTTTGTCTTTTTTGCTATTTCTTGGGCCGCTGCCGCAGCATATGGAGGTTCCCAGGCCAGGGGTCTAATCGGAGCTTTAGCCACTGGCCTACACCAGAGCCATAGCAACTCGGGATCCGAGCTGCGTCTGCAACCTACACCACAGCTCACGGCAACGCCAGATCCTTAACCCACTGAGCAAGGGCAGGGATCAAACCTGAAACCTAATGGTTCCTAGTTGGATTCGTTAACCACTGTGCCACAACGGGAACTCCTGAAAATGATTTTTGTTTCTCCGTTGTTGTTGTTGTTGTTTTTAACTAAAAAACAAAGTGTAGGACTTCAAGGCTTCTTCAAGGAAATAAAACTCAAAAAGCAGAGATAAAAATTGCCAGACCCTTATCATCCCACCTGTCTCACTGTAATTGTTAAAATGTTCCTAAGGACCTCCCCACCCCAGCAAATTGGCCTACTCCTTCCTGTCCCCTACTAGGAAAGGTGTGTAGCCCACTCCTTACCCTGACCCTACAGGGGCAACATATGCCCCCAACCACAACCAATCAGCAAGTGTATCCAAAAACCTCATTCTTCCTCAACCAATCAACAGGTCAACAGGTATATGGCAAGATCACTCCTCATACTCCTTTGTCTCTGGGCTATAAAAACAGGCAGGACCATGCACCCAGAGTTGGCTCCCCCTGATTATCAGGAAGTCGGCCCACTGTGTTAACAATGTCACTTGCCTCAATAAACTTGTCTTTTCTACACCTTGGTTTACATCTGGAAAATTCTTTTTCCACCCGTGTGCAGAGAATACAACACAAAGCATCGGTTTCTTTAGAAGAAATGCTCTCACACAAAGGTGGATGAAGATCTAGTGGTTTTAACGATTTATTCCAGTAGTGACTAGCCAGGTCATAAAGAGTGATGCAAAACATGTAAACGAAAACGGCCCCGATAATGGAGCAAGCGAGTGTTTATGAGCCACGGTGTGGAAATGCTTAGAACTCGCAAAACAAAGTCTGGAGAGAATCCCAGGTTGTTGTAAAAGTAAGAGCTGCAGGGAATAAATGGTAACTAAGCCAGGAGCTGCAGTAGAAAACAAAGCCAGCACTATTCAATGTTTTCTGGAAAGAAACAGCCGTCTAGAGAGGAGACACAGAGACACCCCATCACCTCTGGCTGCAAAGGCACCGACCTGGAAACCCTGCCCAATCCCACCTGGGCACTTGTCAAGAAATGAGGAAAAACCAGTTTCCTCTGCAGTGATTTTTTTTTTTTTAATCAAAGAAATGAAGTCTGTAAACACAAGTTCTGCTAAAGTCTGTGCTGAAGCTGTGGAACCGGAAAGACCTCCTTATGTAACTGGAATTCCCCACAGAGAGAGCAAGGATTTCTCAGGCGTTGGAGTGGTGCTTGCAATGGTTTCAGGCTTCCATGACATAAAATTCTCCACCAAAGAAATCAGAGTATAACTTAGTTTTGAAATTAAAAAAACAAAAACAAAAACAACACAAAAAAAACACATTAACTCCACATGTTTGCGAAGCTCCTTGAAACAAAAGGAAGCAGAGAGGCAACTGGCATTCATTAGGATCCTCTTCACGGGCAAGTGCTGCTCTGCGTGCTGGGTCTTCCCTTACTTGGAAGATATTACTGGCCCCACTTTACAGACAGGGAAAGGAAGGCCCAGCCTATGGTTATGTGGCTGATCAGGGCCAGACTTGGGTACAAATGGGGGGCTCTCTTTCTCCGGCACCCACGCTCCTCCAGGCAAAAGCCTGGGCCTCCCTCTCCCAGGCTTTGGTAACCAAGAACAACAATATGCTTGGAGGATTTAGAAGATTTTCATAAAACTTTAACGTGCGCTTATGCTGAGCTGTGGGTGGGATACAGAAAGGGTTTCATGTGTTTCAATCCAAATGTCTTTAACCCTAAAGATAAAAAAGACTCAAGGGTCATATGCAGTCAGATTAACAGTAGCTACCTTGAGGACATGGTGAAGTCATTACAGATTTTAATATATTTTTTTCTTTTTTTGGCTTAAACCTAGTTCAGTGAATGTGTGTTTGCTATGAAAGTTAAAGGTATCAGTTATATTTCAATTATTCAAGGTGACAGCAGAGGCACAGGTGGGAGACTGATAAAAGAGAAATAACAACAACAACAAAAAACCTTTGGGATTTTGGTTCTGAGTGCACAGCCCTCAAGGCAGCAGATGTGAAGAAAGTTCAGTCAACACTGTCCATCTCTACTGTGCCCCTGGCACAGATTAGGGAAGCAAAATACATCTCTTCTCTTTTTTTCTTTTTATGGCCACACCCATGGTGTATGAACGTTCCCAGGCTATGGGTCGAATTGGAACTGCAGGTGCCAGCTGATGCCACAGCAACGCCAGATTTGGGGTGCATCTGTGACCTAGGCCACAGCTTTCAGCAATGCCAAATCCTTAACCAACAAAGCGAGGCTAGGGGTCGAACCCACATCCTCAAGGATGCTATGCCAGGTTCATAACCTGGTGAGCCACAACAGGAATTCTGCAAAATACACTTTCACGAGTTGAAGTACTGAAGGGCTGTAAAGAGTTCTTCTGATGCCTGGAGTATACTGAACTCATCCCCCAAAGAAGATGACATCCATTAGGGCCCCCAAGCCGTATTCCCAGCCAAGTCAACTCAGTATGGATACTCTCTCTTCTCCATTGTTTTATTTATTTGGCCACAGCATGCATAAGTTCCCAAGCCAGGGATTGAACCCAAGCCACAGCAGCGACAATGCTGAATCCTTAGCTGCTAGGCCACCAGAGAAATTCCTCCATTCTTTTCTTTTTCTTGGATGGCGCACAATTTGGGGGAGCAAATTGGGTGAGGAGGTTTAATTATTTTCTTTTTCAGTAGAAAACTGTGTGGGGTAAGTCCATAATTCAAAGTCAGAGTTGACCGTATGATCCTTTCGAGATTTAGGGAGTAAACAACACCCAACTGTATAAACTCTGGTTTATCCAGCAAGTTGTCTGTGTAAACAGTTTACAGCTGTTGGCCCTGTTGGCCATTACTCAGATCTTCTGCTCTGCCTCTGAGATGGTCAACTTTCTCGCACTAGCTGCTCAGCAAGCTGACACAACCATGGTTATTACCGGCACACCATACCACTGATTACAAGAAGGCAACCTGCGCCCATTCTCCTGGTGATCACAATGGCTGAGATTGAGTATCATGTTCAGGCTCATGGACAAGGCCTTGGCAACTCACTAAGTGGTTGGAAATACGGTTTGACTTTGGGAGTGGCATTTAGGAGCAAAAGTCTTAGAGCCTAGGACATAACAAATGAAAAGTAACACCAGTCAATATTTATTCACTGTAGTTAGATTCTAAGGAGCCACTCTGAACCCTGAATTTGTGAATATAGAACCTCTGCTCCTAGGGAAAATACAGGGTTTGGTTCCTGTGAGCCTCTGGTCATATTTTGTCAGCTGTTGATACACAAGACACTTTGTCAAAGTTGATACACAACTTTGCCTTATGTGTGTTTCTGTTTAAAGCAGCATGATTCAATATATATCATTGATTCATTAACACTGAACTCAGGGCCAAGAGTCCTATAATTTAGGCCTATTGAAGCTCATCTAGTATTTTCCCCACAAGGCACTTGGCAGCCTTCCTGAGCTTCGAAACATTAAGCAGCACTTCAGCACTATCCTTAGAGGCCATTCAAAACAGCAAAATCATCACAAAACGCATAAAGATGCAAAAAACATGGTGCCAGATAGACCTTGCAAAGGACATTTGTTCACAGCATGAGAGCTGAAACAAGAAGGCAGGACACTGCCTTGTTTGACCTCTTCTGGGAATGTGCCTGTTGGGTGACTCAAGTATTTCACCACTCTGCACATGCTTATAAATGACCACAAAAGTGCTGCAAGTACTGATTTTTGGTTTACAAAGAAATTTTAATGAGTCAGGTGAATTCACAAATGCAGAATCTGCAAATGAGGAAAATTGTCTGTGTTCTAAAAAAGCATGTTCTACTATCAGGCACATGAAGACTTAGTTGCAATAAGCAACCTCGGTTTTTATTTAAGCTTATATTTCCTACATATCCTGCTTCTATTTCCTAACTCTGTACTACCTAAATTATTTAATTGACCCAGGCCCTTCTCCTCTGTAATTTTGCTTCTGGGTTCTCTGAGATAAGTCATGGACCCCCTAAAGGGTTTTGCACAGTATAGACAGAGCCTCAAAATGCTGAAGGCCAAGTACAGCTTCTAACAAACTGGGAAAGAACGTTATGATAAGGATCTGAAGAGGTGGTAAGGGCAGGAGAGGTGGCCAGGGTGGCATGGTCACCCTGCTTGGGACCGAGGAGCACCGCTTCCAAACCAGCCCTGTCTGTGGCTTTTTTGCCCCAGCTCAGTGCCTCCAACTCCTAGGAGCATAGCTGGATAAGCCCCCTTGAATCCGGCCTTGTCTTAGCAATTCCACCACAAGTAGGAATCCCTACCTCCCTGCTTGCCTTGGGGTCAGTCACAGAGGAAGGAGGATGAATTAGCCAAGGTCTTTATCCCTACACCATGGACAGATGGCAGGGGACAATGGCTCCTAAAACATGGGGCACTGCAAAAGCTGCCACTGACATCAAAAGCTCTTGCTGCCCAACACCTATCTAACCCAGAAGGACACTGATGAAGTGAAAACTCAGCAACTTCCTCAAGGTTGGATGAATCAGCAAATGGACCTAAGTGTGAAGGTAAGAACCTTCAGGTCTGATTGCTGAAGGACTCACACGCTCTTTTAAAACTTAAGACAAAATGAGAGTAATCAAAGCAGTGTGGTACCTGCATACAGTTGGATCAATTGAACAGAACTAAGAGTCCGGAAGTAAGCCTTCATGTTTATCATCAATTCACTTTGACAAGGGCTCCAAGATCATTCATTGAGGGAAAGGAGTCTTTCCAACAAATGGTGCTGAGACAAAGGGATACCCACATGCAAAAGAATGGGTCAGATCCCCGTCTTTAGCAAAAAGAAACTCCAAATGGATTGTAGACCTAAGCTCAAGAACTAAAACTATAAAACTCCAAGAAGAAAGAAGAAAAAAATATTTTTCAACATCGAGGGAGGCAAAGCCTTCTTAGATATAATACCAAAACCATGAGTGAGAGAAAAAAGATCCCATACCAATGTGTTCATCAGTGCAGAGAGCTCCCCTTGGCCCCTCAAAAAGGGAGAAAGGCTGGATGGGTCTGGGAGTGAGGTGGGGAGGTGAGGTGTTACCAAGTCAACCACTGAATGTGCTAATACAAAGAAACTGCCCAGCCGTGCCACATGCATTATGGTTTCCTGCTACCTGGGAGCCACCCAGCAGACTTGGGGTCACAGGCTACCTCGATTAGCCAATTCCAATGTCACAGGAGCTTCTACTTTGCAGTGGGAGTTCTTACGGTCAGAGTCAGGAAACACCATGCGTGCCAGGCACACTCCCACATAGAACAAACATGCCCTCACTCTGGGCTCCTCAGCCACCTCCTGGATCTCGAGCTTCAGGATGAGATGCTCTTCCTGGTGAGCACACAGCAAGTGCCCACGGAGAACTCAAGGGGCCCTGGGCTGGAGCTGTGGCTCCTACAAGATAAGTTGAGTGAATGAAGTGCAAAAGTGTAAACAGCAGCCAATCCCCTCTCCCCTGCCCAAGGATTTATAAATTGGAAGCAAAGACATATATCCCAATGATTTGCTATACTCTGTGAAGACCAAAACAAGCTGGGAGAGGGAAGGGAAGAGAAAGAAATAAATTTTGACATTCAACAGACCACAGCCAGCTTGAGCCAAGTGCACGGAGACGTCATGCAGACTTCCTACCCTCGGGGCAAGATGGTACTTGTGTCTGGGGAAGGGAGTTCCTGGGGAGCAGACTGTGCTCAGATGACCAAGGTTCCTCTCCTCAGAGGGCCCCACAGTGGCTCAGGGGCTTCTGCAACAGCCCCAGACACCCACCAAAATGGCCCCCAGTGGATTTACCCCAGGACATCAAAGGACAGAGGTCTGTGCGGAGACTCCTGAAACCCTCTAACATTGCCAATATTTCATGCAGTGGTTTCTGTACACTGCCTGTATGTTACAGCATCAAGTCAGGCATGAGATCCTAAGGTGAACAAAACCAGTGTGGGTCAAGGTGACATTCTTGGCCATTTGGCAACAGGATGCCTGAGGGTTGGAGCTGGGATCCCCACGGAGACATCTCGGAGAGATGTGACAAATGTAGACAGATGTCACTCACAGTACCAGCACCTTTATTTGCAAGGAGGACCCTTGGAAACTCCCAGTCCCCAAGAAATGCTCACATACACAGCCTCTGAGGGAAGAGCCTATGTCTACAGAATTCCAAAGAATGCCAGGGAGAGGTGAGGGACCCTTGCCAGAAACAACTCGAGGGGTGGAGGACCAACCTTCTGGGTCTGGAGGGAACCTGTGAGCCTCACCGGAGCCCAGGAGGCCCCCAGATGCCGTCAGACACGTGAGAAGGGGCACTCCTGCTGGCTCTGCTCCGTGTCTCCCAAGAAAAGCAGAATTGCAGCACCCAGCATTCTAGGTGCACAGGGCTGAGCTTCGCAAGCCGGAAGCACAGAGGCTGCTGCTCTTTTCAGCTTGGTTCCTTTAAAAAGCACAAGTGCACAGAGCCGAAAACATCCAAGGATGCTATTAGAAAGAGTTACCTATGGGAGGAGGTGAATGGGGGGAGAGGGGAGCCTGAGGTGGGGCCCAGGTCAGGGCTGATGGACTCCAGTGCTTGTGTCTGGTGGCAGGCACACATATCCACCTTACAATAATCCACCTTGTGATTAAAACGCTCTGGTCCTGGTTACCCCGGAGGGAGTGGATGTGGAAGGGGCTGATACTGTCTGATCTCTGGACCTAGGTTCTAGTTACACAGAGTGCTCAGTCTGCAAATATTTGTTGAGCAGTACAATTAGATATGCTTGTGTTTTTTCTTTTGTTTTATTTTACTTTTTACGGTCACACATGCAGCATATCTAAGTTCCCAGGCTAGGGGTCAGATCGGAGCTACAGCTTCCGACCTATACCACAGCCATAGCAACGTGGTCTGAGCTGTGTCTGTAACCTAGACCACAGCTCACAGCAATGCTGGATCCGTAACCCACTGAGTGAGGCCAGGGATGGAGCCCTTGTCCTCAGGGATACTAGTTGGGTTTGTTTCCACTGTGGGAACTCCAAGCTATGCTTGTTTTAATGTAAATTACGCTTCCCTCAAAACTTAAAAAATCAAGGAGATGTGCATACAAGTGCAATTAGGAAAGCATGGACCTGATTTAACAATCCGAAAATGGTAGAGATTACCGACTCATTGAGATGATAGGGGTTTGTCTTGTCCGAGGAGCTGATTAGAACTACAGTGGCGACTACAGTGGATAACACTGTACTGTGTGACCGGAATTTGTTAAGAGAGAGCAATTTAACTCATCTCACCTGCCGCCCCCCCCAAGTAAATATATGAGGTGATGAATAGGTTAATAAACTCTCTGAGGGGAGCCTTCTCACAACTTATTGAGCGGTACACTTTAAATATCTTACAATTTTATTTGTTAATGAGACCTCAAAAACACTGGGAAAGAGAGCTTATCTTAAGAGGATTCAAGGGTCTTTAGTCAATGAAAATCACAGTGCTATTCATTAATCAGTTAAAGGGGTATTTTAAAAAGTCTGCTTTTATCTGCATCCCCAGACTTAACCTGCCTTACCGTATTTCTTAGACCATACAAGCTGCTTCTCTAATTCTCCTTTACTCTCTTCCATGCACCCTTGCAATGCTATGTTCTTGAAACTTGCCTCAAATGGCCTTGACGAACTGCTTCATTCCCTCTCATAATAGCTGTATTTCTACAGGAAGAATACAATACAAGGCCATCCAGAGAAATATTTGCCCATTTAGGAGAGAAAAGAAAAGCTTTCTCAGAAAAATTAAGAAACGTGTTTCTTGCTAAATGCATAGCCCAGCAAAACCCTCCTCTTTGGCACAAAATGTGGAATTGAGTGAGACCTGGGGAAGAGGGTCCACAGCAGCACCCAGGGCACTTGCAGTCTGTGCTTTGTTCTAGGTCCCTCTCTAGTGGGAGTGGGCTGGCTCTCACCTGGAGTAGGAGGAGGTCAGGTTAGGCCCCAGGGCAGCTCTGGGCACCCGCTTCTGAGCACACGTCTGTAAATCCCCTGCTGGCAAGACACCACAGCCTCTCAACTAAAGAAGTCATTCTCAGGAGTTCCTGTCATGGCTCAATGGTTAACAAATCTGACTAGGAACCATGAGGGTGCGGGTTCAATCCCTGGCCTCGCTCAGTGGGTTAAGGATCTGGCATTGCCGTGAGCTATGGTTTGGGTCACAGACACGGCTTGGATACTGCATTCCTGTGGCCCTGGTGTAGGCCAGCAGCTACAGCTCCGATTAGACCCCTAGCCTGAGAGCCTCTATATGCCACAGGTGGGGCCCTGGAAAAGACAAAAAGATCAAAAAAAAAAAAAAAAGAAGGCGGCACTCTCACATAGGAAGCTGGCTGTCATCTGGATGTTTACTCAGCACCCCCAAGCTAAAGTCAACCTACCATAACAAGCCCCCTCCTGGTGGCCTAGAGAGGCCTGGGTGTGGTCTGCCTCTGTGGACAGGATGCAAAAATGACAGCACGCTATTTGCCTTGAAGACAAAACCAAAGCTAGCCTCTTAGAAAGGAATGTTGATGACAACAGCACCAGGAAGCCAGGTGGGCCCCAAGCACTTTGAGAGGAAGCAGGCAGCAGACCAGCAAGATGCCCAGCCTCCTGAATTGTGCCCTGGTAGCGGCAGAATGGGGGCACCTTTTAGGTTGAAATTGCTCTACACTTATGGACACAGTCTCTTCAAGCTGCTGAAACAAAATACCACAGAAGTGTTCTGAAGGCAGGAAGTTTGAGGGTACCAGCATGGTTGGGGGTGGGGAGAGGTGACGGTTCCCCTCTGGGTCATTGTCTTCCTGTTGTGGCCTCATATGGCAGGGGGCATAGGGACTCTCTGAGGGCCCTATTATAAGGGCACCATTTCAACCATGAGGGGTCCATCCTTATGACCGTATCAACGCCTAAGGGCCCCATGTCCTACCACGCTCACCTCGAGAAGCAGGATTTCAATGTACAGACTTGGAGGGACATATACATTCATATCTGAGCAGCCACTTTGGATTTCTAGATGATCCTGGACTACAGGAATAGCATGAATATTAGTGCCTGTCTGTGAAATGTCAAAGGCAGAACAAACACAGGTGTTTTTTTGTTTTTTTGTTTTGGCTGCCCCATGGCCTATGGAGTTCCCTGGGCCAGGGATCATATCTGAGCTGTGGTTTCGACCTCTGCCACAGCTGCAGTAACACTGGATCCTTAACCCACTGCCGTGCTGGGGATCCGATCTGTGTCCCAGCACTCCAGAGACACCCCCCACCCCACTGCGCAACAGCAGGAACTACCGTTCTTCATCTTTTAAGCGGTTTCTCACATTTCCGTTTTGCCTCCATGATGGTGTCAGTCTCCTTGGAGCTCTGCTGTGACATTCCACTGCAGCCGGCCAGTCAGCCATCTACGCTTGCCCCAGACTCAAGCCACCCCACACAGGACTCAACACCCCCAACCGAGTCCTCTCAAGTTCTCACCTCAAATTTCAAAAGTGTGTGGATCTGGTCCATTTCCCTTTCTCCCTCCCTCCCACCCCATCCCGGTAATCAGCAAGTACCACCCTTTCCTGCTGCCCACAGACTCTGGAACTTACTCCTTTCCCTTTAGTCCCAAGCCCAGAACTTTGTCACCACCTTCAGCTTGGACTCTTATGGCAGTTCCTCAGGGGTCACCTCTCCTGTCTCTCCCCACTCCAATAAGTCCTTTAAAGTCCAGATCCAAGTGTCCCCTCTTCAACGTTTCTCCCCTAATCCTACCCCTCTAGGTGCAAGAACCCATCACAACACCATTCCTGCACCAGGAGCCCTATCTTCACTACGGTCCAGGTATCTGGCCAAATCTTCATCTGGAGTGATGCTATTATCTCTGGGCCTGCACCTTGCACTATCCCATAACTGACATGGGCCACTGCAGGCTGAACATGACCTCCATAAGGTCCATGAATGAATGAGCGCCCACAAGCCCTACCAACTCAATCTTCATAAAACACCACTCTTTGCTGCCCAAGAAGTCGACTGGAACAGCAAGGAATAAATCACAAGGGTGAGGATGCTTACGACACTAACATTTAACAAACACTTACCATGTGTATCTCAGGCTCCATGCTAAAGTCTTCCCTGCATGATCTCATGTTATACTTACAATCACCTGGTGAGGTAAAGTCTATTATTAACCCCAAAGTACTGATGAGAAACTAAGGACCTAAGAGTCAACAAGTCGCCCAAGGTCAAATAGTGAGTGATGGAACTCAGATTTGATCGCTGGTCTTTTGGACCAGAGGCCTCACCCTAAACTAACACTAGAGACTACAAACTGGTGGCCACAGAAGGACCTGGACTGTAGAAATGTTCTTTTTGGACCACAAAGTGTGTAAAAAAATTAACTGTTTACCAACAATTAAAAATTGGGAGAAGTCCCATAAAATTCAGATTTCCCAACTCTTCTTAAAATATCAGATAACCAGAAAATGATAGACTAGTCCATTAATGGTGCTAGGACAAGAAGTGATCCACACAGAAACAAGTGAATTAAATTCCCCACCTCAAGCCATATGCACAAAAATAAACTCTAAGTGGAGGAAATGTACAAGTGAGAAAAACCAAACTTGGAATGGGTTGGAAGAAAATGTAAGTGAATGTCATTATGATCCCAGGAGAGTACAAGTCTTTTAAAACAACATCTAAAAAGCAGAAATCAGAAGGGAAAAGACTGAGTTACCTAGCAAATCCCCAGAGAAAACATCTACATGACAAAAGACATAAACGGAGTTGAGGGCAAAGGACAGACACCACGAAGTTATTATCACAGGACCAAGCAAAGATGTAAAAGATACTCCTCCTTATTAATAGTCAGGGGAGCGCAGTTTAAAATCCCTAGAAGACAGCAATTCACACTTGGCACGTTGGCAAAGACTAAAGGTTATCAGGCTTAAAGACTCTCAGATGCTGTGATTAGAGCATGAACCGGAAGGAAGGTAGATTCAGTGAGTAAACTGGCTTGTCTAGAAAATCAGAGGTCCATGAAGTCATTGAGGAGTGGTTATACCCTGGTAAGTGCCATGCTGTATTTGTGCACTGGCATGCCCTCGCTGACTGGCCCTGTGGACAGGAATGCCTGCAACCCTTGACATGCATACACATGCAAAAACATGTGCATACACGTGCCCACACACGGGCATGTGTGTACACATATAACCACCGTGTGAAGAGATGCTATCAGCATCCTCATGTATGGGTGAAAAAAACAGGCATGAAGAGGGTAAGTCACTTCCCCAGGCTTATGCTGCAACCAGTTAGGACGACCCTTTGAACCAGGCCATCTGGCCACAGGTCCCCCTCTAACCACTGCTGAGGTAAGGAGGGCTCTGCCTCAGGGAACGGAAGGCAAGCAGCGGAGACAGACACACAGCCAGGACTGTGCATGATGCATTCCAGGGGCTGAAGGAGAAGTCTGCCAACTACTGTTCAAAGCCCAGGGAGTTTTCTCTTAAAACATAAACCAAAAAGACTCTAACACAGATGTCTTTAACCCTTGAAACTGTGCAAAATTGGGTATGCATGTGTATATTTCTTGCAAGAAGGTTTATAGCTTTCATCAAATTCCCAAAGGGGTCCATAACCTTAAAAAAAAAAGGGAAAAAAAAAAGTTAAACACACGAAACACAGGAATCCCAGAATATAATCAAGGACATTCCCTAGGAAAAAATCCTCTTTGGACAGCCAAAGTCAGACCGAAAGATCCTGGGAAAATTATCCTTCAGCCCTCAGGGATTACCCAAGCATTCCTCAGAAGGTGATAACCACCAACGTTTTGTAGAATGTGCTTTTCTCTGCCAGATCTCAACTGACCCACGGAGGAAACAAGTAAAGTTCTAACTGCCATTATTCACAGACAATGGTACTTTTAAAAGAGCAAGGAAACACAGGGATGAAAGGTGGACTTTGTCAATTAGGTGCAGGGACTTCAGTGAGAAAATACCCTGAATTCAACTTCAATTGGACACTGTGGTTGTAAAGAATCTAAAAACAAAAGAAAAAAAAATAGCTGAAGGATATGGGATATGCCTTTATGCGTATTCATACATACATACATATATATATATATATATATATATGATTTGCAAATATATAATCCTGAAAGTTACAATATACATACAAACTTTAAAAAGATACCACTCTTCCATTTCACCAAGGCACCCATCTCTTCTGCTGGGGCTGATTTAACTGCAGGACTTTTATTATTTCTTAGGGTTTTTTACTGGGGTCTGGGGCTTCAACGTGGAAGCGGACTTCACTCAGCAGAGTACACACTGATGTTTGTTATAAACTGCCTTTGTTTTCTGCAAATGAGTTTGTCTAAAAAATGGATTTGTTTGGGGTTGAGAAGAATGAAAACATTCTAAAGGCCATTTGTTGATTTTGTTCTCCACTTGCAGAATATTGACAAACTGCCATTCTCATTCAGAAAATGTATGTCAACAGCCACACTGTCAGCTTCAGGTCTAAGGTCAAAGGAACACTTACCCCCGCTTATCCCCATCCATTGCACACGCTGGGGACATGTCACATCAGTGCCCACCAGTACAGGGCAGGGCAGAGCTTTGCTTTCCTATAAATTGTTCTCAATCTGGGTCTTACCAAAAACAACCAAACAAAACTTGGAGACAGGGCAGGGAGAATCTCTCTGAAAACAGATATATCCTCACCACCATCTTCTGAGAGAATATGGAGCTGCACATATACCTTTTAGGCATCTCTTAACCAAACTCCTGGCCTGGCTACCATCCACTCTTCCCAGTACTGAAAACCACAGAATGTTCTAGATTCAGCTATACAGCCCATCACCTACATAGGATCCTAAAATCTTTTCTTTTTTTTCTTTTTCCAGCTGCACCTGTGGCATACGGAAGTTCCCAGGCTAGTGGTAGAATTGGAGCTACAGCTATGGGCTACACCACAGCCATGGCACTACTGGATCTGAGCCACATCTGCAACCTATACCGTAGCTTACGGCAATGCTGGATCTTCAACCTACTGAGCGAGACCAGGTATGGAACTCACATTCTCATCGAGACAAACACTGGGTCCTTAACCTGCTGAGCCACGATAGGAACTCCCGGAAATCATTTCTTAGTGGCACCCCCCTTAAAAAATCACCTCAATTCCAAATATGCTTCAGACTTCCTCTGAGATGGGCCTAGACTGTCACCATGGGAACAAAGACATCAGGGAGAAGTGTAGGTTTTGCGGTGACATGGTTCCGTGACAAGTTCCTTACCGCTGCAAACCTAACCGTCTCTCAGGGAGTGAGAACTGCCCCACTGCGTCCCACAGATCTTTTGCACCTCAGTTTGGTATCATGAAATAGTAATTCCAAGCCTCTCAACAGAAGCTCTTCCATTCAAAAACATAATAACCCAAGAATGCGAACTGTTATTTCCTGACCCCTGTACTATGCTGGGCTCAGCTATAGCCAAAGACAGGCCCCATGACCGCACTTGGAATGCAGAGGCAACAATAAATCAGATGGCCTAGTGAACACAGAACCAAACCAGAAGGTGGTGGGGCAAATGTCCCAAAGCAAAGCAAGACGTGGATACAGCAGATCAGCTGCTCGTGAGATGAGGTGACGATTTTCCTGGACTCCTTTTCAGATTTCATGTCTGGATCTCGTCTGGAACATCTACCAAATGGATCCAGGCCCAAATATCTGGCATTCCTTTTGTAACTCCAGCCCTGTGACTGCCCCAATGTTGCGGCAGGGGGAACCTCACTTCTGGCTTTGATTTCAGATTATGACTGACCCTTCTGCTTTATTATCTGAGCTCCTCCCACTTAGGCAATTCCACAGGGAGTCTTGACACAACCATCAGAGAAGGTAGACTTCCAGGAGTCCAGCCCTGGTCATCGCCGTCCCTCCAGATGAGCCAGGGAAGAAGTCCTTGGCTGATCTGGCGAGCATGCTCAAGGTCAGAGAGGTCCCTTCCCTGGATGTAAAGGATGGTCTAAGAGGCACCTGGGCTGCTCCACAACTGAGGGCAAATGGATCTCCCTTAAAGGAACTTCCAGTGCATCTGTTTCTCCTGCTCAAAGACACAGATGTCAAAGAGGTCATGTTCCACTGGCAAGATGGTCAGCAACCCCACAACAGACCCCCTTCCTCAAAGGATTGAGGTCCACCTCAGAGTTATGAATTCATAACTAGGGGTGTTGTCTGACTCCTCCAAGAGAGCCAGGATTGTGGTTACTCAAGCAGAGCGGACTTCAAAGTCAGCAATTCCAACCTACAGTCCTAAGAATGGCCCCCTTGGCCATTCTTAGGACTGTAAACCACAGGTAGATTTCTCGTTGCCACCAGCAGTTTCTGAAGCAGTGAGGCAGACAGGCCCTGGACTCGGGTCTGTGCCTGAATCCCACTCTGCCACTTACCACCTGGGTGATTATGGCAACTACCTAATCTCTCCAAGGCTTTTTCCCCATTTGTAAAATGAGCCTAATATCTACCTCACGGGGTTGAGGATTAAATGAAGAATGCGAGAAAGCATTTTGCACATAGTAAACACTGAACAAATACTATCTATCACTGCAATTATTTTAACCAAGTCCAAATTAAAAGAAAAAATGTTTTTATCAAGCAAATACTCTATGCCAAGAAGCATATAACAATATCACAATCATCAGCAGCTTTAGTTGCCAGTGCAAAGATGTGCTGAGTCTCAATGCTTTTGTCAACGTGATAGTTGGAAAGCTGAAAACAGAAGAGTAACCAGCTGGGGACCTGGAAAGCACCCCCTTCGGTGGCCTTAGGGTCCTTCTCTCTGCATAGACTGGGAGCAAGGATGCAGCCGGGCCACCACAGCCATTAAAATGTTTGGAATCAGAAAAAAAAGAGGCGGGGGGAGTTCCCATTTTGGCTCAGTGGAAACGTATCTGACCAGTATCCAAGAAGACGTAGGTTCAATCCCTGGCCTTGCTCAGTGGGTTAGGATCTGGTGTTGCCATGAGCTATGATGTAGGTTGCAGATGTGGCTCAGACCTGGAGTTGCTATGGCTGTGGCATAGGCCAGTGGCTACAGCTCCGATTCAGCCCCTAGCTTGGGAACCTCCATATGCTGCTGTGGTCCTAAAAAGTAAAAAAAAAAAAAAAGAAAAAAAAGTTTGGAAATGGGCTGTTATCTCCTGGCTCTTGCTCTAGTCTCCCTCACCTGACCGAATTTCCACCTGGATTGTGGACTGACTCCCTTCAAAACTAGGTTCAAGGAACCCCCTTTGTGGAGGCTTCTACCTGCCCTGATATTGCCTATGTCGGCCAAGCCACCTGGATGCCTCCAGAAGCCAGCTCTGAGGGTGTGTGTGTGGGGGGGTACTCCAGACATGCCTGATAACATCCCTGTGTTTCAAAGGGAAGGCAAAACTTTTACACAACTTCCTCAGATTTGGAAATTGGAGAATTTTCAATTCACAAAGACCAAATAAAGATATTTGTTAAGATTAAATCTACAATGAACACACTCCTTGGAAACATTGAGTTCTCCTATACTCTTCTGAGGTCAAGCTGTCTGGCTGCACTAGGCCTCCAATGTATTTGATCAAACATAATCCTAAATATTAATAAAATTAGTTTCCTGAGGCAGAAAATGCTGTTTTCAAGAGGAAAAGTTAACATTCCATTTATAACTAGACAATGGGGAAATGTCCTGGGGTTGAATGTTACATTTCAGAAACAGCTTTTTAAAAGGAAAAAAGAAATAAGATGCCTCATATTCCACTGGAGAAAATACTGTCTGGGTTTTCCCACCA
Organism: Phacochoerus africanus; assembly: GCF_016906955.1. Lineage (NCBI taxonomy): Eukaryota > Metazoa > Chordata > Mammalia > Artiodactyla > Suidae > Phacochoerus > Phacochoerus africanus. Next base: position 140,738,472 of record NC_062545.1, read on the forward strand.
AATTGTCATTCTGGCCAAAACAAACAATTCAGTGGGGAAAAGAAGAGTCTTTTTTTTTTTTTTTTTTAATTTTTTCTTTTTCAGCTGCACCTGCAGCACATGGAATTTCCTGGGCCAGGGATCGAATCCAAGCTGCAACTGCAACCTACACCACAGCTGCAGCAACCCTGGATCCTTTAAGCCACTGCACTGGGCTGGGGATCAAACCTGCACCACCTCAGAGACAATGCCGGATTCTTAATGTGGTATACCACAGGAGGAACTCAGGAAGAGTCTTTTGTTGTTGTTGTTGTTGTTATTGTTGTTGTTATTGTTGTTGCTATTTTTTGGGCCGCTCCCGCGGCATATGGAGGTTCCCAGGCTAGGGGTTGAATCGGAGCTGTAGCCACCGGCCTACGCCAGAGACACAGCAACGCAGGATCCGAGCCGCGTCTGCAACCTACACCACAGCTCACGGCAACGCCGGATCGTTAACCCACTGAGCAAGGGCAGGGACCGAACCCGCAACCTCATGGTTCCTAGTCGGATTCGTTAACCACTGCGCCACGACGGGAACTCCCAGGAAGAGTCTTTTTAATAAATGGTGCTGGGCCAACTGAATATCCTCTTGCAAGAAAATGAATTTAGACCCCCATTGTACTTACGGACAAAAATTTTTTTCTTATTTTTAGGGCTGCACCTGCAGCATATGGAAGTTCCTGGGCTACAGGGTTAATAAGAGCTGCAGCTGGCCTACACCACAGCCATAACAACACTGGATCTGAGTTGTGACCCAAGCCAATGCTTGGGGCAATGCCAGATCCTTAACACACTGAGTGAGGCCAAGGATTGAGCCCTCATCCTCACATAGTCAGCGTCAGGTTCTTATCCCGCTGAAGCACAATAGGAACTCCTATACACAAAAATTAACTCAAAGTGGACCACAGACCTAAATATAAGAGCTAAAATGATAAAAACTCTGAAGAAAATATAGGAGTAAACCTTCAGGACTGTGGGTTAGGTAATGAGTTCTTAGGCCTAACACCAAGAGCACAAGTGAGAAAAGAAGACTAGGAAACCTCATCAATGTTCAAATCTTGTATGCTTCACTCTCTGCCATGACGAAAATACAAAGACAACCCCCACAGTGGGAAGAAATAAGTGCAAATTGTTTACTGATAATGGCCATGTATCTAGAATATATAAAGAATTCTTACAACTCAGTACTTTTTAAAAAAGATGACCCCATTTAAAATGGGCAAAGGAGCTACGCAGACATGTTTTTCAAATAAGATATACAAACAGCCAATAAGTATATGAAAAGATACTCAATATCCTTAGCTATCAAGGAAACACAAATCAAAACCATAATAAGAAACTACTTCATACCCATCAGAATGCCTGTAATGAAAAAGACAAGTGTTATCAAGGATGAAGAGACATTAGAATCTTCACATATTGGGAGTTCGCATCATGGCACAGTGGAAAAGAACCCGACTAGGAGCCATGAGGTTGCAGATTTGATCCCTGGCCTTGCTCAACAGGTAAAGTATCCGGCATTGCCGTGAGCTGTGGTGTAGGTCACAGACACGGCTCGGATTCCAAGTTGCTGTGGCTCTGGCGTTGGCTGGTGGCTACAGCCCCAATTAGACCCCTAGCCTGGGAACCTCCATATGCCGCAGGTGCAGCCCTGAAAAAAAAGAAACTTCATATATTGCTGGTAGAAATGCCAATCAGTGCTGACACTTAGGAAAATGATTTGCTAGTTTCTCAAAATGTTTAACATAGAGTCACCATCTGAGTGAGCAGTGCCATTCCTAGTTATACATCCAAGAGAACCAAAAACTTGTCCACATAAAAACTCATACACGAATGTCCACAGAACTGTTATACAAAATATCCTCCAAGTAGAAAAAACCCAAAGGTCTATCAACTGAGGGTATATAAACAAAATGCAGATATCTAAGCAATGTAATATTATTCAGCAATAAAAAGGAATAAAGAACTGATATATGCTAAACCATGGATGAATCTTGGAAATGTTATGCTAAATGAAAGAAGCCAGACATGAAAGGCCACACAGTGTATGATTCCATTTTGATGAATTGCTCAGAATAAAGAAATCCATAGAGACTAAAAGTAAATTAGTGGTTGGCTGAGGGTGAGGGCAGGGAGGGAATGGGGCATAACTTCTAATGGGCCCAGGACTTCCTTTTAGGGTGATGACAATGTTCTAAAATTTAATTATGTTCACAGTTGTATAATTCTATAAATATACTAAAAAGCACTGAAGTATATACTTTTTGTTTTGTTTTGTCATTTTTTTTTTTTTTTTTTTTTAGGGCCGCACCCATGGCATATGGAGGTTGCCAGGCTAGGAGTCAAATCGGAGCTGTAGCCGCCATCCAACGCCAGAGCCACAGCAATACCAGATCCAAGTCATGTCTGTGATCTATACCACAGCTCACGGCAACACTGTGTCCTTAACTCACTAAGCGAGGCCAGGGATCAAACCTGCATCCTTATGGATAGTGGTCAGATTTGTTTCCACTGAGCCATGATGGGAACTTCCAAAGCACACACTTTAAAAAGGTGAATGCTATATATAGTATGCAAATTATATTTCAATAAATCTGTGTGAAAATGTCATTCGCACTCAAAATCAAAATTTTCTTAAAAAACTTTTTTCTTAATTAAACAGTATACAGAGTTCCCTTGTGGCCTAGCAGTTAAGGATCCGGCATTGTCACTGCTGTGGCTTGGCTTACTGCTGTGCTACAGGTTTGATCCCTGGCCCACAGGCGGAAAAAAAAAAAAAAAAAAAGAAATATATCACATAGTAGACATTCTCAAAAACACTGAAGAACAGAGAAAATAAAAAGCACTCCTTACTCTTTCTCTATATAAGAGATTACTGTTCTTCAAGAGGGCTTTCCCCATTCAAAGCCATCGTCTTGTTGGCACTGAGAAGCAAACAGGCCCCATGCAAGCCGAACATGAACTGCATCCTAGAACCGAGTCCTTTAGGAGGGTCAGCCAACGTCCTCATTGGCCTGAGAGAGGCAGTTAAGAAAAAGCAGCAGGAGAGAAATCATAGCAGCTTCACTCTCAGGAGACAGCCAAGGAAAGAACAATTCTGACGGTTCCAAGTAGAAGTAAAAGGTCTCTTCACCTAATCTGAGGGCACTACAGTTCCAGAAGTATTCGGAAGTTACCAACGCTCTTTGTGGCCCATATACAAGCCATCCTCTTAATGTCCCCAGTTCCCTTCTACCTCCAACCCTTTCTATCATCCACTGAGCAGTGGTACATAACAACTTTGTAAATAATGCGTGCCAGAAATTATAAGAAGCACTTTACATGCATGGCCTCACCACGACATCATGAGGCAGGTACAGTTATTACTCCCATTGTGCAGAGGAAACTGAGACCTATGTGTGTATCCTTGTGTCCAAGGTTCACAATCTGTTGCTAAGGCACTTCCACGATCTTTTTTTTTTTTTTTTTTTTTTAAGTTTTAGAGCCATTGGCTTAAGTCTTTTATTTTTAAATAAACAGATGCCCTAGAGATAGACAACTTTCTTAAAAAAGTGTTTATTTTTTAAAGTAAGCTTTTTTTTTTTTTCTTTTTAGGGCTGCATCTGTGGCATATGGAAGTCTCCTGGCGACAGGTAGAATTGGAGCTGTAGCTGCCAGCCTATGCCATAGCCACAACAACACAGGATCCGAGATGCATCTTTGACCTACACCACAGTTCATGGTAATGCTGGATCCTTAACCCACTGAGCGAGGCCAGGGATTGAACCTGAATCCTCAAGGATACTAGTAGGGTTCGTTACTGCTGAGCCACAATGGGAACTTCCCATGGTCATTTCTGATGCATGGTGTCTTATCGCCCATCTGTCCACCCACTCATTTATTTAACCAGGACTGCTAGTCTGATGGAATGAGTGGCCTTGAACACTCTTCATAAGGGCAATAAGCACATGTCCACGGCAGGCTTCTCTATCTGGAGACTCCTCAACCAGGGTCAGACAAACCCCTCAATGAAAATGGGAAACGCTCAGTTGCCTGAGGGTCAACTAGTTCCTCTCATTTCTTTTTTTTTTCCCCCAACTAAAATAAATCCATCCCAAATGAGGGTCTCTCAGTGGCTGTAATGGAAACATACAGTAGCTTGTCATTGCTTTTTTAGCTTTTGGCTTTTTCTCCCTGAACCATTCATTGTGAATATATTCAAACACAGAAAAGGTGAAAGAACGATAATATGATCATCCATAGTTCATAAACCAGAATCAATAACTGGTAATATTTTCTGCTATTTGCTTTATTTAGCCTTTATTTATGGAGAGTTATGATATTCATATATCATAAAGTTCATCCCTGAAAGTGTGCATTTTGGTCAGTTTTCGTTTATTCACAAAATTGTACAATCATCACTAATTTTAGAATGCTTTCATCACCCCAAAAGAAACTCTGTACTTATTAGAAACCACTCTCCACTCTCTCTTCTTCCATCTTGAGGCCAACTTCTAATCTACTTACTGTCTCTGTTCTCAATATTTCCTCTAAATGGAATTACACAAGGAGTGATTTTTTTTTTTCCCACACCCATAGCATATGGAAGTTCCCAGGGTAGGGGTCAAATCCAAGCCAGAGCTGCAACCTACACTGCAGCTGTGGCAAAGCTGGATCCTTAACCCACTGAGCCAGGCCAAGATCTAACTGATGCCTCCACAGAGACAAGCCGGATCATTAAACCAGTGTGCCAGAGCCAAAGCTCTAACAATGTGTGATCTTTTATACCTGACTTCTTTCACCTTGCATGAATTCTCAAGATTCATCCATGCCTTAGACTGTACTAGTGCTTCTTTTTTGGGGGAGCGGGGGGTGGTGGTGGGGAGCTGCACCTATATGGAAGTCCCTGGGCTAGGGGTGGAATCAGAGCTGCAGCTGCCAGCCTGTGCAACACCAGATCTGAGCCACAGATCCTGAGACCTACACTGCAGCTCACAGCAATGCCGGATCCTTAACCCATTGAGTGAGGCCAGGATCAAACTCAAGTCCTCGTGGACACTAGTTGGGTTTGTTACTACTGAGCCACAAGGGGAACTCCTGTGCTGATACTTCTTATTGCCAAAAAAATATTCCATTATATGGAGAGACCTCGATTTGTGTCATTTGGGAAGTTTCCACTTCTCTTGGGTTACTCTGAAACAATGCCACTATGCACATTTATGTGCAAATTTCTGTGAGGACATATGTTTTTAATTCTCCTGGGTATAGACCTGGGTGGGGAATTGTTGGGTCAGACAACAACTCTATGTTTAATCTTTCTAGGAACTGAGCATGTGCTGCTTGATTTCCAATTTAATTCCACCAATTTGATGGGTAAATGCGTGTTTTTCTTAAAACAATGGCCTATAAGATGTTTACAAATCTCAATCAAAATGACACAAACAGCTTCTTGATAGACACAAAAAATGTGCTGGAAATGGTTTTTGCCCACTGAAACCAATAAACTCTGGTTCGTTTTTTACAACAATGACACAAGTTTGACTCACTGCCTAAAGGATTTTGAATCCTTTTTTTTTTTTTTTTTTGCTTTTTAGGGCCACACTTGCAGCATATGGAGGTTCCCAGGCTGGGGGCTGAATCGGAGCTATAGCTGCCGGCCTGCACCACAGCCACAGCAACTCCAGATCCAAGCCGAGTCTGTGACCTACACCACAGCTCATGGCAACGCCGGATCCTTAACCCACTGAGCGAGGCCAGGGAACAAACCCACAACCTCGTGGTTCCTAGTCAGATTCGTTTCTGCTGTGCCATGACAGGAACTCCTGAATCTTGAATAAAGTGTGTGTTTATATGTTTTAAAGGAGAAAAAATAAAAAAAATATTTGGCTCTAGCTACCAATAGCATATACAGTTAGTTACATGACGTGACTTCTGCAGTTATTTGTATAAACGATATAAGAATGAAGTCATTGTAAAACTTTTCTTCTACATTTTTCAATTGTCCTTTTGAAGTCTCAGAAGCACTGGCCTGAGATAACAGACATCTCAATAGACTTAAACATCCCTGTTAAATATATTAATTCTTTCTTGTTCGAAAACCTATCCGACACCAGGTCAGTTATGACTATTTGCTGAAGACCCAGTGTGTGTTCAGACCTCCACGTAATTGTCAAGGGACTGCAAGCCCATCTGAAGGGTTGTTTCTAAAAGGGGTAGTCAAGGAGTAGGTTGGAAGGATGGTCTAAGATCTGGTGTGCAATCACCTGGAATTCCACTTACTTCCAAGGATCTTGGCTTCTGTTAGCAGTGCCTGAAGTAGCCCACTGTTGAGTTCTGCCTGTGCTCAGGGCTGGCTCAGCCAAGACACTTCTTTAGCCCTGGAGCTGGCCCCTCTGCCCACGGTGGCTCGGGGTCTCCAAGAAGCACCATGCAGGCTCCATCTGAGGGCCTTGGAGATGCTGTTGGCTCTACCACACAGCAATCCAGTTGAGATCCTTCCACAGTCTGCAATCTCATCATCCAAGTGGGTTTGTGCACCCCGAACCATCCCAGCAAACTATGTGACACCTTAGCCTTAAGGGTGCTTTGACAGCCTGACCTCACCACATCAGTCAACCCAAAAATTTGTGCTACATCCATTTCCTTATAGCTGCCATAGCTCATCCACACAGAACAATGCAGACCGTGGCATAAACACAAAGCAGATCCCGTGAAGGAAGCAGATGGGCCAGGTCACCCGAGGCGGTGCTTTTCTGTGCAGACAGCCCTCTGCCTTAAGTCTGGGCATCTGTCAGCCTTGGATCACTCTTAATACCACACCACAGGATGAGCCAGATACGCCTTCCAGCTCCCTTGGATCAAAGCGATCGTGGCACGTTTGAACAGCAAGGTGTGATAAGAACAAGCATGGCTTTGTTCAGCCAGATTTCCAGAAGAGCCCACAGCTCTGCCGTGGGAGGAGAGAAGCTGGACAGGACTTGGCGCCAAGCCAGGAAAGCAGGGGCCCCCAGCACACCTGGATGGCCTCCAAGCCCTCCCCACATCACAAGCATGGATTTGGTCTTTCTGCTCTTGCCCACAGCGATCCTGGGCACATCCATCTGTGTCCTGCCCCTTCCAGTGGGCATGCACTGTAAGGCAGTGTTTCTCCACTGGGAATGTCTGGAAATAATGGGTTATGTGACTGATGGCTTGTGCTCTGAAGTGCACCAGACAGTTCTTCACAAGGAGAAACCATTCTGCCTCTGAGGCCAACATGGCTGCCACTGAGACATGGCCCTTTTAGTACAAGGGCCACAAACTCAGATGCCACTGAACGTCAGGCGGGTGTCCCCCAGGTGAGGCAGACTCCCTTAAAATGGTCTTTTGAATTGTGTTTCTTTGACACAAACACTCTTCACTGGCATTTTAATCACCAAAGGGTGTTTTCTATTATTTAATTCTACAAAGAAATGTACTCTTTCAGATTTTTTTTTTTTTGCTTCAAACACTTCAGCCTCCTTACCTTATTTTTAATTTTCCCACTTTTTATAGAGATGTGGATAAAGAAACATTTCCATTCCCCCTTAACTGCACCACAAGGAAAGCAACTGCACAGATTTGAAGATGAATGGCACATGCCTCTTAGCACCAGAGAAGAGACAAGAGGGCATGGTAGGGAATGTGGCAAATTGAAACTGTCTAAAGGGAGCAGCCACTACTTAGCTCCAGCAGTTTGCTGCCACCCAGGGCTGTGGACCTGCAATCTCCTGATCTCTCCAGAAAAGTGAGAGAGTCAGAGAAGGGAAAAGCACAGCATCTTCTTTGGTAAATATTAGAAAACTAATAAGGAAAATGAAACGAAACATGTTTGAGGCCAGATGCAGCTGCTAGGTTTGCTGCTTATGCATGGATGTATAACTGCAGTTCAAAGCTCTGTCCACCTCCACTGGCCCTGAGCTGCTCTCAAGAAGCCAATGGCTGGACCCTGCATTCCCAAGAGGTCAGGCATGGGGCAAAGGAGTCAGGCACCAAGCCCCCAAAGAAGAGATCTTGGAGAATTACAGTGACTAATGGAGTTCCCATCATGGCTCAGTGGTTAACGAACACAACTAGTGTCTATGAGGATGCGGGTTCGATCCCTGGCCTCGCCCAGTGGGTTAAGGATCCGGTGTTGCTGTGAGCTGTGGTGTAGGTTGCAGACTCGGCTAAGATCCCCCGTTGCTATGGATGTGGTGTAGGCCAGCAGCTACAGCTCTGATTGGACCCCTAGCCTGGGAACCTCCATATGCCACAAGAGCAGCCCTAAAAAGCCAAAAAAAAAAAAAAAAGAATTATAGTGACTTCTGTCCCAGTGACCCACATAATGTAGGATGCCCACATTGACTACAGCCTTTCGGTTCTATTCAGCAGTTACACAGCAGGGACATGTTCAATGTGAGTGTCCAGGTGGGGTGAACACAGTGCACCTGAGAGGGACTGCCCCTGTGAGGGAGGTTTTCATAGGTGGCAGTTCCTTCCTCCACAGGCTTTTGTGACTTGGGCAGCAGATGCTGGCAAGAGTGAGGGAAGTGAGATACAGACAAGGTTACTATGCATGTCACAAAATGCTCGGTCATCACAGCTTCCAAGGAGGGGACTAAAAAGGGATTTGATTTGAGAGAGAAAATGCCCGCCACTGTGAAGAGACACAGAATTCTTTCTTATGAGGGCCTCACTCTTCACCCAAAAGCACAGGCTGGGAAAGGGCTTTGTTTTCCCAGCTTCCCCTCTGATCTGCCTGAACCTTCTCCTGGGCTCACATTTCCTAAAGCAGCAGAGAGGGACACAGACAGCTCTTTGTTGCGTGCCCTGCCCCAAGCTGTGACATTCTCTGGAGGGGGCCTCCCTCCAGTTCCAGAGAGGGCCTGAGGGTGCGACCCCACAGCTCTCAACAGTTCTGCTCTTTGTCAGGGACAGGGCCACCCACAAGTGTATGGGTGAGTAGCAGCCAAGGGAGCTGTGAGACTGGGCAGGCAACCTCAAGCATCCCACAGACTTACCCACCAGAGTTCTGCTTGCACCAGGAATGCTTGGACCACCAGGTCCCAGGTGAGGCCTGAGTCTGCAGGGCAGGTCCACCCCACCACCCCCATCCCTCTCACTTCCTTGCAAGGAAAATCCACCAATTTCATGGCCCTGGGGAATGTGTGCTTTGTAGCTTGAATTCCACAAGAAATAAATCTTCTTCTATTTGCAGCAAAACATGCAGCCCCTATTGCTCCACTGTTGGAAACACATCTGCCCATCATAGGAAGAGCCCCCTGAGAGGCAGGGCAAAGATTTTACACAGGAGTCTTAAAAATTCCTTTTCTTTTTTCAATGGTTGGAGAGGATTATAAATAACAATTTTTCTATCATAAAATGCATATGGTTTCATTCAAACAGTCCACTGCCAGAGCATAGTCACACACTAGGACCCAAGAAGGAGTGGAGGGGACCTCAAGGATCTTGGCTGGTTTAGAAACACACCTGAGGGCTGCTGCGCCTGGGGATGGGGCCGGGAGCAGAGTCAGTCCCAGCTGGAGGTTCAAGGCCAGAGGACAGGACAGTGCTCCTATCAGAATCAGCCAAGAGTAGAAGGGATCAGGGCCTGGGCCAAAAACTCAGAAACCCAAAACATGGAAACAGCTGTCTTCTAGAGAGACGATTATAACATCAAAAGCACCAATTGGTACCAACCACAGCCAGTTAGAGAAAACTTTTGGTGCAAATGAACTTGGGCACAAGAGGAGTTCCTGCTGTGGTGCAATGGGTTAAGGATCCGGCATTACCACAGCTGTGGCTGAGGTCACAGCTGTGGCTCAGATTTGATCCCTAGCCCAGGAATGTTCATATGTCATGAGTGCGGCCAAAAAAGAAAAAAAAGAAAGAAAGGAAATGCCCAAGAAAGACAAGATGCCCAATGGATATGGGATTCTGAAGAAATCTTGTAATACCGTGGCCATATTTGCCTACCTGATGTATGAGCTGGCTGGACAATAAAGTGCAGGAAAAGGAGGCTTTCAGCAAAATATGTGTCTGGAGAAGTGGGTGAGGGGTGGATGACACAAGATCTCGAAGGATAATCTAATTTGGGATTTTGCCCTGTAGGTATGGAGGAAATGAGGGGTGAGTTTTATGCAGGGGGTGAGATGCATAAATTTAAATAGAAAATAAGTCACAAAATATTGACATTTTTGATCCAGCATAGTATCAGGCACAGAACTAATGCCAAGAAATACTAGATTGAATCATCTGGAATTGCTGGGAGTCAAAGGTTCTAACTATAAAAATGACAATTTCACCCTTGGTTCAATCTGATACATGTGATTTGAGAAAATTAAATGGCAAACAGACTATATCTATTGTTTCAAAAGACGCCAAGCTAAAGACACCAGGAAGACTGGTCAGCAAATCAGGGACTGTTGGCACCTGGTCCTTCCCTCATTGCTCTGGCACATGATGAAGGGACTCCATGCTCTGGTAGCTGCGGAACATCTGACAGTGGACGCCAGAGTTTTGGGGGCTGAAACAGAAACACAAAGCCATCTGAAGTGCCCTTCCTGAAATTCTAGGCCAAAGACAGTGGCCGTGTTAAACAGAATATTCAGGCTTCCTTCACTGAGACTTAATATGCATCTTAGTTTACTGGAGATTTGAAATCAACATTTTCATAAAATAAAAGCCAGACAGAAAGCAAAAAAAAAAAAAAAAAAAAAAACAAAGAAAAGAAAAAAGAAAAAGAAAATCCCTTCTCATAGCTTCAGTCTGAGTGCTGATGAGCCCCAAATGCCACCTGAACTAGTCCTTCTCTTTGAAGATGCATGTGTTATGCCCTGGACTCCTCTATGAGGATTTCTCATTATCTAAAACTGAACCTCAGCCTTAGACCTAGCTCTAGATCAAAGCAATTTCACCTCAACCCCAATAAATCACTGCCTACTATGCTGGGGAGCTTGTGAGGTTCTGGCTGGTGAACAAAACAGCTTCACTTGCTACCTACCCTCCTGCTCATTCCAGAAATCCTCATGAGCTCCTCCCCTTCCCTTCCCATTCACCTCCAATTCACCACTAAGTCATATCACCTTGGATATCTTAGACCCAAGTTCCTTTTTCCTCCCCTTGACATATGAATTAGGATGTACTTGGCTGTAAGTGATAGGAAACCTGGCTAAGTTCAGCTTAATCACAGAGGCAACAACCATTGCACAAAGCAGAAGTATGGAGGTATCTGGGGGCTGATTAGGTAGACCACTGATGGCACCGCTCTGGATGGTGTAATTCTGTGACTGGAATTTCCCTCATGGTTCCAAGATGGCTGCCACAGCACCAAGCACCATCCTCACACAGCAGCCTCTGAGGAAAGGAAATCTTTCTCTGAAGCTCCAAGTGGGCCTTTACTTAGGGTTTTCAGACCAAATGTGGTCACATGACATCTCCTGCAAGGGAGGCTGGGCAAGTGATTATCTGGCAAAAGAAAATGGGACTCATACCCCAGGTGAGGTGAACTACAAGGTGGAGAATAGTTATATCAGAGAGGTTCCTCCACAGAAGTAAGAGTTCTGAGCCCCATATCAGGCTCTGCAGCCAAAGGATCCTGCACCAGAAAGATGAGCCCCCAGGGCATATGGCTTTGAAGGCCAGTGGGTTTAATTTCAGAGGTCCCACAGGAATGGGGGAAATAGAGACTTCACTCATCAAGAGTGCACACAAAATTTCACTTGCTCTGGGACCCTGGGAAAAAGTAGTAACTTGATAGGAGCCTGAGCCACAACTACCTACTGGTATTGGATAGTCCTTCAGAGATATGAGCAGAGGGTGGTGGGCAGGCAGGTGGTTCGGCTTACCCTGGGGTCATAGAAACCGGCAGCAACCATTCTTGGGAGCCTCTTCTACTGTGTTGATATTGATGTTGGTGAGCACTACTGTAGAATCCTCCCTCTGGCTCCTAATGCCAAGACCTGGCTCCAGCAAATGGCCTGTAGGTGCCAGTGCTGGGATGCCTCAGGCTAAGCAACTAACTGGTTAGGGACACAGCCCTACTCATAAGCAGACAGGCTGCCTGAGGACTTCCTGAGCCCACATCCACCTCTAGACATGGCTCTGCCCACCAGAGGACCAATACCCAGCTCTACCCACAAATGAACAGGCACTGGTCCTGGTCTGCAAAATGCCTGCTCCAGTCTCTGGACCACTATTATATATTAGGTGGCAGACATCAGATACAAGAAAACCACAGTCCCATAGCCTGTGGACCAGTATGCCCTCAGAAGGCAAAACCTTGCCCTGGGACCAGCTAGGTCTCAGCCCTGCCTACTGGCAGGCTAACACTAGCTCTGGGACATCTCAGACTCCATACCCAACTATGTCAGGAAACCCCCACCCGAGTGATCTGACTTGAGCTCTGGGATCTCTGGACCCTTCAGCCAGATTTCAGGACCAGGCTTTGCCTACCAGTAGTCTAGCATTAAGCCAAGGACCTTGCTTCACCCACCAATCAGCAGGCAACCTCCTTAGAATCTTTGGGACCCTGACTTTGCCAATGTGAGCCAGCACTAGCCCTGGCCCCCGCTAGGGTTTTGCAGTCAGCCAGCTCAGATCACCCACACAGTCAATCTGCCACAACAGAAGGTCCCACAAAGCCCTCACAGGGGGAACCCCTAGAGGATACAGCTGGGTTGACTAGAAAGGAGTGAACTGCTATGACACATAGGACACCTCCTACAGAAGGCCACTTCTCCAAGGTTGGGAAACATAGCTAACCCACTAGATATATAAATATAAACAGCAACTCAGGCAGTTCAGGGTAATGATCATAAAGATGTTCAAAGGACTTGGGAGAAGAATGGATGCACAGAGCAAGAAGTCAGAAGTTTTTAACAAAGAGTTAGAAAATATAAAGAACAACCAAACAGAGATGAAGAATACAGCAGATGAAATGAAAACATATACTAGGAGGAATCAACAGTAGAATAAATGACATAGAGGAATGGATCAGTGAGCTGGAAGACATAGTGGAAACCACAGCCACTGAACAGGAGAAAGAAAGAATGAAAAGAAATGAGAAGAGTTTAAGAGACTTCTATGACAACGTCAAGTGCACTAACATCTGCATTATAGGGGTCCCAAAAGGAAAAGAGAGAGAGAGAGAGAAAGGGGCTGTGAACATATTTGAAGGATAATAGCTAAAAGCATCCCTAACCTGGGAAAGGAAAAGATCACTCAAGTCCAGAAAGTATAGAGAGTCCCATACAGGTCAACCCAAAGAAGAACAAACCAAGACACACAGAATTAAAATGACAAAAATTAAAGACAAAGAGAATATTAAATGCAGAAAGGGAAAAGAAATGAATGATATACAAGGGAATTCCCATAAGGCTATTAGTTTATTTTTCAGCAGAAACTCTGAAGGCCAGGAGTAGCATGAAATATTTAAAGTGATGAAAGGGAAAAACCTACAGCCAATAATACTCTAACCAGTAAATCTCTTATTCAGATTAGATGCAGAAATCAAAAGTTTTACAAATTAGCCAAAGCTAAAAGAGTATAGCATCAGAAAGCCAGCTTTACAACAAGCATTAAAGGAACTTCTCTAGGCAAAAAAGAGGAAAGGCCACAACTAAAAACATGAAAATGAAATAAGAAATGACAAAGCTCATCAGTAAAGTCAAATAAACAGTAAAGGAAGAAAATCATCTACAGACAAAGCTAATAGGAAGGTTTAAAGACAAAAATAGTAAAATCATCTATATTCACAATAAGCAATTGAGGGATACACAAAGCAATTACATATAAAATATAAGTAACTGTGAGTGGAGGAGGGCATAAATGCAAGGTTTTTAAAATGCATTTGAAATTAACAGATGAGCAAATTAAAACAATTATATATATATAATTACATGTATACATATTTCTATATTAAATCTTTATGGTAACAATAAACCAAAAAAGCTATCACACACACACACACACACACAGAAGGAATTCAAACGTAACACTAAAGATAGTCATTGAATCACAAGAGAACAAAAGAAGTGATACAAAGGCGTATTTAAAAACCTCGCAACAATTAACAAAATAGCAACAAGAACATACATATCGATAATTATCTTAAGTGTAAACAGAATAAGTGCTCCAAAGAAAGGACAGAGAGTGGCTGAATGGATACAAAAAACAAGACCCATACATGTGTTGCCTATAAAAGCCTCACTTCAGAGCTAAAACACACACAGACTTAAAGTGAGGGAATCTAAAAAGTTATTCCATGTAAATGACTATCAAAACAAAGCCAAGGTAGCAATACTTATATCAGACAAAATAGACTGTAAAATAAAGACTGCCTACAGGAGACAAAGAAGGACACTATATAATGATCAAGGCATCAATCCAAGAAGCAGATATAACAATTATAAATATACCTGCAACCAATATAGGGGCACTTAAACACATAAAGCAAATATTAACAGACACAAAGGGAAAGATCATTAGTAACACAATAATAGTAGTGGACTTTAACAACCCACTTACATCAATGGATAGATCATCCAGACAGAAAAAATAATAAAGAAACAGTGGCCTTAAATAACACATTAGACCAGATGAACCTAATGGATATATAGAGAGCATTCCATCCCAAAGTACCAGAATACACATTCTTTTCAAGTGCTCAAGGAACATTTTCCAAGAGAGAATACATGCTAGGCCATAAAACAAGCCTTGGCAAGTTTAAGAAAACTGAAATCATATCAAGCATCTTTTCCAACCACAATGCTAGGACAGTAGAAATTAATTATAAGAAAAAAAAGTACAAAAACCACAAACATGGGGAGGCTAAACCATATGCTACTAAACAACCAATGATCACTGAAGAAATCTAAGAAGAAATCAAAAAATACCTAGAAACAAATGAAAACAAAAACACATTGATTTAAAACCTATGAAACATGGAATTCCCATTGTGGCATAGTGGAAACAAATCTGACTAGTATCCATGAGGATGCAGGTTTGATCCCACCTTTTCTCAGTGGGTTGGGGATCTAGCATTGCTGTGAGCTGTGGTGTAGGTCACAGATGCAGCTTGAATCTGGTGTTGCTGTGGCTGTGGCATAGGCCAGTGGCTATAGCTCCAATTCGACCTCTTTAGCCTGGGAACTTCCATATGCCATGGGTACAGTCCTAAAAAGCAAAAAATAAAATAAAATAAATTGAAATAAAATAAAATAAAACCTATGAAACACAACAAAACAGGTCTAAGAGGGATGTTTACAGTGATACAAATTTACCTCTGGAAACAAGAAAAATCTCAAATAAACAACCTAACCTTACACCTAAAGCAACTAGAGAAAGAACAAACAAAATACAAAGCTAGTAGAAGAAAAGAAATTGTAAAGATCAGGGTAGAAATAAATGAAATAGATACTTTAAAAATATAGAAAAACTCAATGAAACAAAAAAGCTTGTTCTTCGAAAAATAAACAGAAGTGATAAACCTTTAGCCAGACTCATCAAGAAAAAAAGGGAGAGGGCCCAAATCAATAAAATCAGCAATGACAAAGGAGAAGGTACAACTGACATCACAAAAATACAAACGGTCATAGGAAGACTACAACAAGCCAATAAAATGGATAACCTGGAAGAAATGGACAAATTTTCACACAGGTACAATCTCCCTGGACCAAACCAGGAAGAAACAGGGAATATGAACAGACTAATTACTAGTACCAAAATTGAATAAGCAATTTAAAAACTAGCAAACAAAAGTCCAGGATTGGTAGCCTCTGCCTAACATTTAGAGAAGAGTTAACACCTATCCTTCTGAAACAATTCCAAAAATTGCAGAGGTAGGAATGCTTTTGAACTCACTCTATGAGGCCTATATCACCCTGATACCAAAACCAAAGATATCACACACAAAAAATACAGCCAAATATCAGTTATGAATATGGATGCAAAAGTCCTCAAAAATATATTAGCAAACCAAGGCCAACAATACATCAAAAGAATCATATACCATGATCAAGTGGGATTTATCCCAGAGATGCAAGGTTTTTTCAATATTTTCAAATAAATCAATGTGATACAACACATTCACAAACTGAATTAAAAACTATATGATCATCTCAATAGAAGCAGAAAAAGCTTTTGACAAAATTTAACATCCATTTATGATAAAAACCTCTCCAGAATGCAGGCATAGATGGAACATATCTCAACATAATAAAGGCCATATATGAGAGCTAACATCATGCTCAGTGGTAAAAAGCTGAAAGCTTTTTCTCTAAGATCAGGAACAAGACCAGAATGCTAACTCTCACCAATATAGTATTAGAAACCCTACCCACAGCAATCAAAGGAAAATGGGGAAAAAAAGGAATCTAAATCAGAAAGGAGGAAGTGAAACTGTCACTGTTTATAGATAACATGATGCTATATATAGGAAATTCTAAAGACACTACCAGAAAACTATTACAGTTCATCAATGAATTCAATAAAATTGCAGCATACAAGATTAACATACAGAAATCTGTTCCATTTCCATACACTGACAATGAACTAGGAATAAGCCTATCAAAGGAAGCAAAAGACCTGCATTCCAAAAGCATAAGACACAAACTGATGAAAAGATAAACTGTGTCCTTGGATTAGAAGAATAAGTATTGTGAAAATGACTATACTACCCAAGGCAATCTACAGAGTCAATGCAATCCTTATCAAAATACCAATAGTGGAGTTCCCATCGTGGCACAGTGGAAACAAATCCAACTAGGAACCATGAGGTTGCAGGTTTGATCCCTGGCCTCACTCAGTGGGTTAAGGATCCAGCGTTGCCATGAGCTGTGGTGTAGGTCACAGACATGGCTCGGATCTGGCATTGCTGTGGCTCTGGTGTAGGCCAGAGGCTACAGCTCCAATTAGACTCCTAGTCTGGGAACCTCCATATGCTGCAGGTGCAGCTCTAACAAGACCAAAAAAAAAAAAAAAAACCAATGGCATTTTTCATGAAACTAGAAAAAATACTTTTACAATGTGTATGGAATCCCAAAAGACCCCAACTAGTCAAAAGCATTTTAAGAAAGAAGAACGGAGCTGGATGTATCAGGCTCATGGACTTCAGCCCATTGTACAAAGCCACAGACATCAAAACAGTATGGTACTGGCACAAAAACAGACACATTGATCAACAGAGTAGGACAGAAAGCCCAGAAATAAGCCCACATACTTATGGTCAATTAATATATGACAAAGGAAACAAGACCAGACAATGAAGAAAAGACAATCTCTTCAATAAGTGGTGCTAGGAAAACTGGACAGCTACATGTAAAAGAATGAAATTAAAACATTCTCTAATACCATATATAAAAATAAACTCAAAATTGGAGTTTCCATCATGGCTCAGCAGTTAAGGAACCCGACTAGCATCCATGAGGATGCAGGTTGGATCCTTGGCCTCGCTCAGTGGGTTAAGGATCTGGCATTTCTGTGAGCTGGTGTGTAGGTTGCAGACAATGCTTGGATCCCACATTGCTGTGGCTGTGGTGTGCCCAGAGGCTACAGCTCTAATTTGACCCCTAGCCTGGGAACTTCCATATGCTGCAGGTGCGGCCCTAAAAAGACAAAAAAAAAAAAAAAAGGTAAAAAGCAAAAAACAAAAAAACTCAAAATGAATTAAAGACCTAAAAGTAAGCCTGGAAACTATAGAATTCCTAGAGGAAAATATACACAGAAAATTCTGACACAAATCACAGCATTTTTTTTTTTGATCTCTCTCCTAAACCTAATGGAAATAAAAGCAAAAATAAACAAACGAAACATAAAACATAGTTAAACATAAAAGCTTTTGCATAGCAAAAGAAATCATTGACAAAAGAAAAATATAACCCACTGAATGAGAGAAAATATTTGCAAACCATATGACTAATAAGAGGTTTATATCCAAAATATATAAAAAGCTCATAGAACTGAACATCAAAAAAACAGACAACCCAACTAATAGATGGGAAGAAGACCTGAACAGACATTTTTCCAAAGAGGTAATACAGATGGCCGACAGGCACATGAAAAAATACCCAACATTGCTAATCATCAGGGAAATGCAAGTCAAAACCACAATGAGATATATCACTCACACCTATTAGAATGGCCATCATCAAAAAGAACACAGATAACAAATGCTGGAGATGGTGTAGAGAAAAGGGAACCCTCCTATGCTGTTGCTGGGAATGTAAATTGGTGCAGCAACTGTGGAAAATAGCATGGAGGTTTCTCAAAGAACTAAAGATAGAATTACTACATGACCAAGCAATTCCACTCCTGGGTATATATCCTAAAAAACCCCAAAACACTCATTCAAAAACATAAATGCATCTCAATGTTCATAGCAGCATTATTTACAATTGCCAAGATACAGAAGCAACCTAAGTGTCCATCAATTGAGGAATGGATAAAGAAATGGTTACATACACACACAGACACACACAAAAATTACTCAGCCATAAAAGTGATGAAATTTTGCCATTTGCAGCAACAATGTATGGATTTGGAGGGTAAGTGAAATAAGTCAGAGAAAGACAAATACTGTACGGTATCACTTGATGAGGAATCTAAAAAGCACAACAAACTAGTCAATAGTCAATATAATAAAAGATAAACAGATTTACAGAAAACAAACTAGTGGTTACCACTGGGGGAGGTAGGGGGGCAATACATGGGTAGGGGATTAAGAGGAGCAAACTATTAGGTACAAAGTAAGCAAAAGGAGATATTGTATGAGCCCTAAAAATAATGAATCACTGTATTTTACACCTGTAACTTATATAACATTGTACATCAGCTCTACTTCAATTCAAAAAAGGTGAAAAGGAAAAACAATGGAAATGAGATTGCCAGGACTGGAAAACTGCCAGTTTTCCTAACACCACTTATTGAAGAGATTGTCTTTTCTTCATTGTCTGGTCTTGTTTCCTTTGTCATATATTAATTGACCATAAGTATGTGGGCTTATTTCTGGGCTTTCTGTCCTACTCTGTTGATCAATGTGTCTGTTTGTGTGCCAGTACCATACTGTTTTGATGTCTGTGGCTTTGTACAATGGGCTGAAGTCCATGAGCCTGATACCTCCATCACCTGAGGATGGGTCCACAGGTAAGCAACATTTGAAAGGGGCCAAAGAGTCAGGCAGCAAACAACAGCTTCCATTCCATTCCATACAGCTCACCAAATGCAAAGAAAAGGTCTATCAGATCATGTCCTTCTGCCTGAAGCTCCGGTATCAATGAACCACTGCCCAGGGTAAAGTCCACAACCATTACAGGGCCCCTCCCTAAGCCTTATTTTTTACCCCTTAGTTCCTCCTTGAGTCTTGAGGGCAGCAAGCTTCCTCTTGTCTCAGGGTCTTCAAAAGGGGCCAATCTCCTCAGCTAGAATATTCTTTCCTAAACCCTTTCCATGGCTGACGCTTGCTTACACTTCAGATCTCAGTCCTCATGTGACTTCTCAGAAAGTCCCTGACAGGACTATCTCTAGCACCTTGACCTTCACCCTCACAGACCTTCCACCCTTTATAGACCATACCTATTTGTACAGCTCTTTCTTCTGATTAGACTATAAGTATTCTGAAGGTAGGACTCTTATCTGGTTTGCACACCACTCTAACCAGGGCACTGTGCTCAAACCTGACTACTGAGCACTGCTGAATTCATGACTGATTAATTAGTGAATGAACAAACTGATTCTGAAAAATGGACTGGCCCAAGGGAAGAGGCAGGCTCCAGGGTGACAGTGGGCAAGAAAGCAAGGACTGGGCCTCTGGCTCGGCTGGTGTAAGTCCTGACATGAAGAGACAAGAAACCACTCAACAGTCAAGGTGGGCAGAGGCCTGGACCTCTGACTGCCATGCTCGGTGTTCTCACTCTCCTCAGCTGCCAGAAGACTCCACCCAGTGAGTGGGATGACTGGTCTGCCTGGGGTCAGGGGAAGGAGCTGGTGTGCTCACTGACTCTCTGGCTCTGCCTCTTGTCTGCCTGAGGAAGGCTGAGGTGGGCTTGTCACCCACTGCACTGTCTGTGCCTGCAAAGGAGCCCTCCCCCTCCAGCCCTGTGCATGACAGCTGCAGGGGCAGAAGCTATGTAATTCTTGGGTGAAATCTCAGGAACCCAAAAGGGGAATTTTTGAGTGAAATTTTTCATGAGCAGGAGCTGTGGCTGCCACTGGCTCTAAGGTGGGGAGGGAAAGGTGACTACTGTGTATTAGCCCTAAAGATCCCAACTCAGCAGTTATATTCGGCCAGCAATGAGGAACCAATGTAGTTTTAAGTCCCGCACAGTCCAACAGCTTGAGACAAGGACCTAGAAGAGTGTCTCCAGCTATGAAAACACATTCCTTCTAAGTACCTCTCCCCACCCATTCCCAGTGTTGACAGAAGATATGAACATGAGCTGAGCTTCAGAAATCCAATCTTTGATGTTTTGCCCCACTCTTCCGACCTCATTTTGGTTGTGAGTGTGAGCCTTGCTGATGCAAACCCTCCCCAGGGTATCATGCTGATGCCTTGCTCTGTGACAGAGTCACTTTCGTCTCGGGGGTCGGGGGTGGGGGTTGCTCCATGAAGCTTGCAGGATGCTGACCTCACATGTGCAAGGGCGCTCCCTGGACTAGGAAGTACAACGAGGCTAACCCTGAAACACTGGACAGGCCTCAGTCTCCTGGCCTTCAGTCCAAACAGTCCTCTTCCACCGACCACCCAGAATTACTTGATGTCCCTGTTAAAGCAGCCCCTCAAAGGCCACACATGCAGGTGAAGCCCTTGGCCCCTCCACCACACCAGGCCAATGCGCTTGCCTTCTCTGAAGAGTAGTCAGGTGCCTGGCAGTAGTGTGCAGCCAGCTTCAGAGGCAGGTACAGGGCTGGGAGAGAAGACTCCCTGTAGCCACCTGGACAGCAAGAGCTTGCTGGGCAAAGTCACCGCAAGGAACTGACCCAGGAACCAGGCAAGGCAGATGGGTTAGAGACAGGCTAGCAGGCACCTCAGTGGGGCTCAGAGGGCTTCGGCTCTCTCTGCTCCCACCTCCAACTACCACACCCAGGCTGAAGTTCTAGAAGCTTCTTGTGCAGGTCTTCGGGAGCATAACCAAAATGAGGTATGCAAGGACTAGCAGGGAGTATTCACTAAGAAAAGCCCCCAATATCGTTTGAAGAGGAGCAGAAACACATGAGCAAGGATACTGAGGCTGCTCCAACTCAATGGCCACTTCAGATGCCCTCTCGGTGCTCTGGTTGGTCCACGGATGGGTACCAGGGCTGATGGTAGGCTAAACAGTGGCAGATTATAGTGGGGGGCTCTCCAGATACTGGTACAGAGTTGGAGGAGAGGCAGTCAATGCCAGGGACACCCATGAATGACCTCCAACCCCACCAGCAGGAGGGACCTGAGGCCAGCCATGGTGCAAGAGCAGCTTGAGGGGAGAGGAACGGAGCTTTGATCAAACAGTCTGAGAAGAGCAACATCATGCTGGCCAAGAAGCTCCTGAAAGACAGATGGCCTGAATGTCCAGAGGCATCTCCTTCGGGTTCAGGAGCTATTTCACACCTGGCCCCCCAGTTAACACAGGAGAGACTGGTGTTTAACACATCCATCAGGTTTAGCCATTCAGCAGAAGCTTAGGAAGGACTGACTGGATTTTTAATAGAAGGTTTTATGTAAATGAAAGTACCTCCCGGATACTGACAACACTTAGAAGAAAGATAATTACAAAAATAGGTTTAAAAAGACATGCACATAGAAACATATCTTAGCAGGAGAAGCAAAGCCCTTGCTTCTATCGAAGACCTCCAGACACAGGTATTTTGACTCTGCCTGGTGACCCAATTAGGAGGCCAACAGCAATGCTGTCTCCCAGAAGCAAGAGGACAAGAATGGCCTCTGGCGGGGCAGCGGGGGCAGGGGGGAGGTCCCTTGTGGCAAGATCTATCTAGGAAGGCAGCCTTGCCTCTTCCCAGTGCCAAGAACTCTGGGAGCACCATAACTAATCAAATGCAGTCTTTAAGATAAACATTTCCATCGGGGTGACAGAGGGCTTTGTATCCAGTTATGGCATATATCATTACTTCCAGCACTTTTGTTGTGTTAGGTAGGGCCTCTGTTGCTTTAAATTCTGAACATTTGCCATTTATCCAAGACAAGAAAATCCCAAAGGCACAACTACTTATCATCAGATAACCCAACAGAAGGTTTAATTAAGGCTTCAGCATGATGCCTCTTAGCAATGACCCTTGCAGCTAACTCTCTGGCTAACTCATTTCATTAAAGACATTTCCCAGTGTACCTAAGCTTCTTACTTCCTAAAGCAGCCAATGGAACTGCACAGACGATAAGCACCTTCTCACAGGATGATTGGCACCTCTTATCTGCTGGCCTGGCCTAGACAGGAAGATAGGACCCAACCCATTACTAAAGGAGACCTTGCTTTCTTCTCCATGGACCAGCATCTGTCATCAAATGAACCATAGTTTTCTAAGTGTTTCACCAGCTGATCTCCCAGTTGGGATCAAAAGGTCTTCTGCAGAGCTGATGTCATGCAACAAGTCATTTCCCAGCATGCCCAAGGCTTCCTCAGGGCTGGGGAAGTTCGGAATTGTGTGCTTGGCTGGTCAGGTGCTGAGTTTTCCTGAACTCACTAAATATTGTCCAAAGGGGTCTTCGATTGGCTGCTTTTTTTTTTCCCTTTTTTTTTGTCTTTTTGCCATTTCTTGGGCCGCTCCCATGGCACATGGAGATTCCCAGGCTAGGGGTCTAATCAGAGCTGTAGCCGCTGGCCTAAGCCAGAGCCACAGCAATGCCGGATCCGAGCTACATCTGCAACCTACACCACAGCTCACAGCAACACGGGATCCTTAACCCACTGAGCAAGGCCAGGGATCAAACCCGCAACCTCATGGTTCCTGGTCAGATTCATTAACCACTGAGCCACGACGGGAACCCCTTGATTGACTGCTTTCTTCTGGGCTTTGCGTATCCATTTCCTGCCTTCGACTCATCCATGATTATATTATGTAATCCTCCAGTAATCCCCTGGAGACTTGAATACGTGTAGTCATTCCTCATCACTGTTCTTTTGAGCCCAAATTTGGGCTGAGCACAGACTCGGAATAAATCTTTGGCATCATCCTCCTTTCATAGTCTCCACGTCTAATTCCGGAATCTTCATTTTACTCATAAGTTATAATTACGCTAGGACATAAGAGCTTAACGAAAATGAATCCAGGAGCTCTTAGGCCCCACTTGGATTATTTTAAGAGTCAAGACCTGTTTTCCCTCAGCCGAAGTAAAGAAATTTACCCTTTGAACAAGATAGGCAGAAAAATCAGGTTGTGCTGGGGTTACCTGGCCAGAAGGCAGTTACAGATTTCATTACAAATCCCAGAAGGAAAAACTTTCCTTAGCAGAGCCAACTGTAGCCCCAGATTGGCATGGGAGGCCAATCCTTCCAGGTGGGACCCCTGCAGGCAGGGTGGAGTCAGGATCGGCCCTCCCTCTGCAGCCCCCTCCTCCCTCTCCAACATGCATCATCCCCCCTAAGGCGGAGGTGACATTCAAGTCCTGGGTGTGGACACATCCATGGGTTTTGGAAGCCTGGGGGAGATGGAAAGAGTGCCAGAGATGGAACGAACACTCTGGTGTTCCTAGACCAGCATCAAGTCATGCAGAGAGGTTATACACTCTCACAGAGAGCCTGCTTTCTTCTTAATCAAAAACATGCTGGTGGGACATAGATGCGTCATGGGCTGTTCCCCACCCTACTTGCTCTGGGAAACCTTGTGCAGGCACGAGAGCTTTACCAGCAAGAACTGGGTCCTTCCTCTCGCTGGGTACCTGATCATCACCTTACTCCTCCCCACCACTTCCTGACCAGCTACTGCCCCAGGCTGGTGGGTGACACAGGCTACGTTGGACTGAACAATCATTACCTGCCCTCCAGCATGCCCGGCTTTATCTCATTCCATCTTCTCAGCAGTTCAGCACACAGACGACATCTGATTCACGTTTTAAGGGCTATGTTTGAGGTAGCGCATGTTTATGTAACTGCTAGGGGTCTCACAGGTAGAAGGGTCATCTATAGGTGCCACTCCCTCTGGAGAAACACTACTCTTTTTTTTTCTTTCTTTCTTATTTTCTTTTTTTTTTTTTTTAAGTTGCACTCATGGCATGTATAAATTCCCAAGCCAGGGATCAAATCAGAGCCGCAGCTATAGCAACACTGGATCCCTAACCCACTGTGCCAAGCTAGGGGTCAAACCTATACCTCCATAGCCACCCAAGCTGCTACAGTCAGATCCTTAACCCTCTGTGCCACAGCAGGAATTCCAAGAAATGCTATTCTTAATCTCCAAGGCTCACTGCCTAATTTGGTCTCTGAAAAGTAGAACACTAAATATTCAATGGATATTGGTGAAATCTGAAAATCTTTTACCCACACTGTACAGATAAAATGATACTAAAAAGTACAGAGGATTAACCCACTGGAAAATTACATTGCTCATTCTCTTTTCAGATGGTCAACTGGAGATGTAAATGGAACAGAAAACGCCCCAGTAGTGGGACTTTCATCTTCATCTCTCCAAACACCACTATGAATGCACTTATTCAACATATCAGTTTTCATTCATTCATTCAGTTGTACAATAAACATTCACAGAGCACCTATCATGTGCTGGCACTGGGGACACACAAGGAGACATGGAGACAAAGAGGTTTTCATGGGTTCTGCATTCCTGTTACAGAGATGGCAGGACATAGCTAAGCATGTAATGTTGGATCGTGGCTGCTGAGGAGGAAAAGGAGAAACCGCTTCTGTCTCTCTGAGGAGATGCTCCTGGAACAGAGACCTGTAGGGAAGGAGGGAGGGAGGGAAGGAGGGAGCCATGGAGGCGTCGGAGGGAGGGCATGCCAGGCCCGGTGATGCAAGTGTGAGGCCCCGAAGTGGAGACAAGCTTGGAGTTTTCCTGTGGAGTTTTCAGTTCCATTTATGTCTCCAGTTTTGCCATCTTAAAAGAGGATGATCAATATAGCTTTTCAGTAGGTTAATCTTTCCACTAGGAGGCCCTGAGGTGGAGGCATGAGAGGAAGAGGGCAGGGGCCAGCATGACTGGTACAGGCAAGCAATGCCTCCAGCACTGGGAGCTGAGGTCGGGGGGTAGCTGGGAGCTACATGTTCTGGGGGCCGTGGGAGGACTTTTTGAGTGAGGAACTCACGTGATGGGATTTATGTTTGGAAAGTACCCCTCTGGGTGGCATTTAAGAACTTACTGTCCCGGAGGCCACGGTGGAGGCCTGGAGACCCTTCAGGTGGGGTGATGGGGTCCTGGACCTCAAAGGGAACAGCAGATGTAGTTAAACAAAGTCTGATGAAGAATGCACTTTGAAGAAAGAGCAGGTGAGAATGCTGGTGGAACAGACCTATCAGGCACCTTCCAAAACAGAGACCATACAATGCCAGTCGATTTCTAGAAATTGCTAGTAAAATCCCAGCCACCATTTCCCACAAGGCAGGCAGGAACTGTGTTCAGTGCTTTCCATGTGTTAGCATATGTAATCCTGATGGCACTGACAGGCAAGCAGCAGTGCTATCACCGCCTGCCACTGGGTAAAGAACAGAGTGAGCACCCCCTCAGCTCCCTGACCTGCCACCTTGGCTCAGCTCGGTTCCTGCCTCCCAAGCTCCCTGCAAATCTGGGTGTGGAGGAGGACTTCTTGGCCGAACATGGAGACTGTCTCATTGACTTCTTTTTCCAAGATGAAAACCTCTAGGGGGGTCCCACTTTATCTCAAAACATATGTTTATCTTGGCAGCGGGAGCTCTGTGGCAAAGGAGAAGCTATGAGAAGCCTGTAAGGCTGGCCCCAGGGGCTCCCACCGGCCCCCTAACCCTGCCTCTCTGGGAACCCTTCCATGTAACCAGCAGCTCAGCCAAGGTAGAGAGAAGCGGGCCACCAGCTACCTCTGCTCCCTCCCCCAAAGTGCCCCCCCCCCCCGCCACTGTGGCAGCCCCTGCACAGCTGTTTGGTCCTGTCTGATTCTGTAACTATGGGGTATAGGAGACAATAGAAAATATCTGGAATGTTATGAAACCGAACAGGAGAAAAGCAATGGGAACTTGAGAATGGATGCATTCAGCTGAATTGGCTTTGCAAAAACTGAAACCACTAATCATTGTCCTGGAGCCAAACTCTGAAATGGCGTGGGAAACGGGAAAGGAGGCCCACACCGTACAGGCAGCACCTTTTGGTGATTTGAGACCCCAAGAGACAGGAGGCCAGAAGATCCTGGGGGTGGAGGGGAGACACGGAAGGGAGAATCGACATGTGGGGACATGCAGTGACATGACCAAAATTCTATCTGCCAGAAGAGCCAGGTTTGGAGGCTGCGGGAAGGCAGCGGTGCTGATGGCAGGGCTGAGGGTCCATGGTGCTGCCTCCCCAGTTACTTAACCCAGCTTCCCCAAGCTCTCAGGTTAAATTTCCCTTGCCCCCTGTGACATTCCACGCACACATAACAGAGCTAGGAGAATTAAATTCTGCTGCCGCCACGGCTTAGATCAGTGGTTCTCAAACTTGAGTGCACATAGGGATCTCCTGAGAGCTGATGACTACAGATTGCACAGAGATGCTGATGATGCAGAAGGGCTTGGATGGGGCTGAGGGCGTGCCTTTCTGGCGTGGTCCCGGGCAGTGCTGATGCAGTGGTCTGTG
The DNA here is from genome assembly GCF_016906955.1 of Phacochoerus africanus. Lineage (NCBI taxonomy): Eukaryota > Metazoa > Chordata > Mammalia > Artiodactyla > Suidae > Phacochoerus > Phacochoerus africanus. The sequence goes on from NC_062545.1 coordinate 140,765,211, forward strand.
ACCATCCCTGGAGAACCAATGGCTTCGAGCATCTCTTTTACTGAATGGCACCACCAAAGACTTCCAGAGTCCTCTTCTGCACCAAAGACTTCCAGAGTCCTCTTCTGGGCAGGGGGCACTGAAACAAGACCACCAGGGCCAGCAGCAATGGAGCATTTACCCTGCCTCCTGGGCCCTTGACCTGTAATAAATGCCTCACTTCCTTTCTACAACCATTGTACAGACAGGAAACAGAAATAAAAGGACAAGCAAATTGCTCAGAGTTCCGCTGTAAGTGGCAGAGCGGGGATCTGAACTAGGCAGGGGAAACCAGAGGTTGTGCTTAGAATCTACACTCCCTCCTGCCTCTCTTAACAAGCCACATCAAGTTCATGGCAAATCTGATGAGGTGGTGGAATATGTAGGGCAAGTCTGATTCCTTGGATGGCAGTTGATATCCTAATGATCACAAATGTCCCCAGTCCCCAGTGACTGACTCAATTACCATGCCTAACATGGAGGGTCAGCCGTCAAAGCTCTACAGCTCAAACCAAGGGAACATAGAAAGTAACTCTGAAACCCACATCATTGAGGCTTTTGGACAAAAGTCAGTATTTAAGCTATTTACACAAGAAATAACAAAATGACCATAAACCCTGAGAGAGCTACTATAGTCACGTCACCGTGTCTTTGTTTTGGTTAACAAACCTTACCAAGAAAATCAGGGATGCCAGTCACAATCACATAAGGCAGAAGTCCTCCACACATGGTTCTGAGACCGAGCATCAGCACCATGCAGCCTTCCTCAGTCCCACCAAGCCCCTGCCCTTGAGGGGGACTAGCCATCTGCATCCTTAGATGGCTTCCCCAGGTGATTCTGATGTCTGCTCATCTAAGAAGCCTGTTTGCTTAGTCCCATAAAGTTTGTATGGGCCCTCTTTAAATCTTTACTATATAAAAAATACCAACTGCCTGTCCCATGGCCCATCTCCTTCCCCAAGAACTGAGCCAAACCTGCTCTGTCAGGAGGGAACTCAGTGGTTGGATGCCTGGACCCCAGCTCCAAATCCTTTCTTTCTCCTGCAGACAATGAGGAATAAGCTCACTTCAGTGGCTCATGTTACCACCAGATTCAAATTTAAACTTGTGCAGAAGGCACAACTTCTGGTTTACACGTGAAGAAACTGAGGCAGTTTCTTATCTAAAGTTACTTATCTAAAGTTGCACAGTGAGCCAATGTGTGGTGATCTGACACCTACCTTATGCTTGTGCCTGAAGGGGTTAGATAACACCAGGGTTCAGTCATGGAGGACTTGGTGGGCGATGCAGGGAGACTGACTCACAAGGTTCCAGCATAGAACCTGTCAGGTGGGAGGCCCTCAGTGGACACCTGGCCCCTCTGCCTGCTGTATTTGCTTCCATCTGGATAGCCTTCACTCCTGGCTGCTGCTAAAGCCCTACCCTGTACCCTTTCCAGGAGACCCACACACCGACAGAGGAGAGGTGGTTGGGAATAACGTCCTGTGACCACTGGTAGGAAGCAGAGACAAGAAGTACAGAGCAGTCACCATGCATTATGCTTCCCACAGGCATCTCCCCAGAGTAGGCTGTTACTATCTCATACAAGCAGGGAAACTGAGACCTGCTGAGTTTATTAAGTGACATGTCCAAGGTCAAGGAAGTGACAGCATGAGGACTCAAAACCAGGTCTAACTATAGCTGAGAAGTGGTCCTGCACAGGGAAAACAAAGGTGGAGTGGGCCCAGGGGACACCCCACTTGCTTCCACTATGGGACAGCTGTTACTCTGGGGACCGTTCCTGGGCTCTTAGAGATTCTTACTGACAGCAAAGTTAACCTCTGCACTTTTAGACACGCTGGGCTGCCACAGGCATTATAGGTGGAGAGTACAATTTCCAAAGGTCACTCTCTCAGCAGAGTCTCAGGCCACTCAAGCTAAAACTTGAAGTCCTGCCTATCAATTTCCTATCCCCATTCTCTGCTTTGTTTTTCCACTTTATTCCTAATCCAGGGTTTACTTACAGATGGTACTTATCCATCCCCTCCACGAAAATGTCAACTCCTCAACAACAAGGAGATTTCTTTTGTACCTGAAGTATGCCCAGGGCTAGAGCACACTGCCTGGCACATAGGAGGTACTCGAAGAATACTTACAAGTGAGAATGCTAGAAAAGCAAGCCGCCAACTATTCTGAAAAGAATATGCATGTTAAAGATGGGAAATTTTACCTCTTCCATTCCAATTTGGATACCATTTATTTCTTTTTCTTGTCTGATTGCTGTGGCTAGGACTTCTAATACTATGTTGAATAGAACTGTCCATCGATTAAGAAGATGTGGCATGGAGTTCCCATCATGGCTCAGCAGTTAACAAATCTGACTAGCATCCATGAGGATGCAGGTTTGATCCCTGGCCTTGCTCAGTGGGTTAAGGATCTGGAACTGCCGTGAGCTGTGGTGTAGGTCACAGATGCAGCTCAGATCCCGCATTGCTGTGGCTGTGGTGTAGGCCAGCAGCTACAGCTCCGATTCAGCCCCTAGCCTGAGAATCTCCGTATGCCATGAGTGCGACCCTAAACAGCAAAAAAAAAAAAAAAAAGATGTGGTATACTACTACCACTCAGCCGTAAAAAAGAAATAATGCCATTCACAGCAACATGGATAGATCTAGAGATTATCATACTAAGTGAAGCGAGTCAGAAAGAGAAACAAATACCATATGATATCACATGTGGTATCTAAACTGAGGCACAAATGAACCTATCTACAAAACAGAAACAGACCCACAAACAAATATCCTGGGATAGGCTATGGTGGAAAAGAATATAAAAAGAACGTGTACATATGTACAACTGAGACACTTGCTGTACAGCAGAAATTGGCACAGCACTACAAATCAACTATATTTTAATTCATAAAAACTGTCCAAAAAAAGGGGGGGGAGATGATGATAGTGGGTAAAAATAAGAACAGGCAATGTATATTTGCAGAAAGAGAAAAACAAATGGGCACAGATCTGACAGGATGAGGTGGGAGTTACACCTGCATGCTTTACAATGATGAAGTTCAACACCAGCTGTCATTCATTAACAACATAATTTCAGACAAGAAATATATCCTTTTGGAGCCTCAGTCTCCCCATCTGCTAAGAGGAAAAACACCTCACTTAAAAGGTTACTGAAAGGCAGGATAGGGTTAAGAGAAAAGTTCAGTTGAGGAAATAAAAAAAAACTGAACTTTCCAGGATCAAATCCTGGCTCTACTTCTTACAAACTATGTGGATTCGGGCAAGCTATTATCGCTCTGTGCCTCAGTTTCCCCACATGTAAAATGGATCTTAAAGCAGCACTTCCACATGGAACTGTGAGAATTCAATGAATTGAAAACATGAAGTATGCGACACTAGGAGTTCTCAACAAATGGGAGTTTCTCTCAGCATCACCTCCATCACCCACCAGGAGACAGGACAGGGACAGCATTATCCATCCATCAGTAGGGAAGGGGGAGGGAACAGGAGAAGGTTCCACTGAAAGCAAAGCTTCTCGACTTTCCAAGGCTACATTCAAAGACGGCTCAGGTTGTGGCACAATTCCCAGGCCTGTGAGATGCTCTACTGTGCTGATGCCTGCTGTGGACTACACGTCTCTGTCCCCCCAAGTTCCTTTGTGGAAGCCCTACCCCCAAATGGGATGTTACCAGGAGGTAATCAGATTTAGATGCATCCTGGGTGAGCCCCCATGGTGGGATTAGTGTCCTTATAAACAGAGGAAGAGAGACTAACCCAAAGCTTGCTTACCCTCCGCGATGTGAGGACACAGCAGCTGCCTGCATGCCAGGAAGCTAGCTCTCACCTGGCACCTTGACCTGGGACTTCCGGCCTCCAGGACTGTCAGAAATAAATGTCTGCTTTCTAAGCCCCCCATCCGTGGTACTTCATTGTAGCAGCTGGAGAAGAGGAAGACAATGCTCTTCACCAAGAGTGGATATGATGGAAGCATGGGATCAAGAAAAGGCCACCCCTTGTAGAAGTGAGAGGAGAACAGGTCCTCTCCAGCATTGAAGAAGGGAGCCAGAGACAAAGAAATCAAACGTGAATCACATCAGGACCCTACAATCCTCTGGGGAAATAAGCCCCACCCTCAGGATCATCCCTCATCTCTGGCCAGTGATGGAAGGGGTGGTCCCCAGGTTAAAGCTGACACTGGGTGTCTCTCTGCCCCTCAACTACAGCAAAGGCAGAGCAAGGCTGACCCCTACATTCTAGGCCATCCAGGATCATCAGTGAACCTGCTCCACCCACACTGGGGTCAGGAAAATGCTGGAGGTGAGTGGTCCAGTCATTACAGAACCTCCCTGTGCCCATCTGAGCCCTGGGAGACACACGGGGGCTCTGAGCTCCACTTTGAGCCTAGGGCTGGCACTGGGCCCCTGATCAAGGCTGGGAGGCTGCTGGTCCACATCTAGACCACATCTGAACCCAGAGCTGTGTAGCACTTGTGGGCACCCTGTCCTCAGCACTGTGCTCAAGGATCAGCAATCTTTAGGTCTCTTTCCCTCCCCAGCCCTAAACAGCTTCAACAATGGAACGAATTTCCTCCAAGATCCCACTGAAGTCTGAAAGGGCAAAGAATATGCCACCCCAAAATGTGCCACTTTGGTATGGGGATTATTTTGAGCTGAAGGCAACTGAGAAAATGCAGATATAAACAAAAAACAAACAAACAAAAAACCCAACTCTCTGGGATTCAGTGTTGTCACTGCCACAGCTCAGGTTCAATCCTTGGCCCCAGAACTTCCGCACACCCTGAGCATGGCCAGAAAAGCTTCTCTGACTTCCCTTTGCCTTCCCTCCACTTGCCTAAAAGTAGGACATAAGTTTGTACAGGTGTACCCCCATCCTCTCTACAGAAGTTAACCACCAGAGTAAACCTAGACCCTTATCGGCCCAGAGATGGCACTGGAGGAATCTGTATAACAAACTTTGTTGAATGTAGCCTATATGGACCACCAGGTCCCTCATATCTATACCTTCCTACAATTTGCCATTCTAGAAACTCGAAGTCTTTCTCCTGTCCAATTACTTCTTTAAAATCCATTTTTTTTTTTTTGGTCTCTTTTAGGGCCACACTCATGGCATACGAAGGTTCCCAGGATAGAGGTCAAATCAGAGTTGTGGCTGCCACCCTACACCACAGTCACAGCAACTCGGGATCCAAGCCACGCCTGCGACCTACACCACAGCTCTTGGCAATAATGCCGGATCCTTAAGCCACTGAGCAGGACCAGGGTTAGAACCTCCATGGATATTAGTCAGATTCATTTCTGCTGAGCCACAACAGGAACTCTCCCCTACTGTTCTTTTTTAAGATGCTCTAAACCCAAGTTCTAACCAGCCTTTTGAGCTCCTCCTGAGCTTTTGCCAGTGTATGTTTGATGCATGTGTTAACTTCTGTTTGCTTTTCACTTGTTAACTTTTGTCAGTCTAATTTACAGGGCTCTAGCCAAAGAACATAAGATGGGTAGAAGAAGGTAAGAGTTAAGTTTTCCTCCCCTCCCAAGACTGCTTTTTTAGTTCTTCCCTAGAAATAGCTTAAGATTCGGGGCTCTGCCCCTTGTTCCCCAAGGCCCCATGGGTCACCTGCCAAAGCCACTTTTTCAGCCTGAGCGTGGAGGTGGTGCTGCCATCCAAGAGGTTAGGCCCCACAGAGGTGACTCCTTGGCTGCCTTGAGATCTTACAGAACCTCAAGGACAGGATCTTACATTCTACCCAGATCTGGCATCTCTGGTAATGGAGGTTAATGCTGTAGCAAACACAAAACACTGAATCTCAGTGTCACCACACATTTACTTCTCACTTACATAATGCCCATTGCTTCAGGGGGCAAGGATGCTGGCTAGTAGGTAGGCCTCAGCCAGTCAACCAAAAAGGAGCCTCAAGCAGCATTTCACAGAAGGCTTGTAGGGACCAGGCCTGGAGATAGTGCATATCGCTTCTACTTTCAGTCTGGTGGAAAAGAGAGTCACCTGGCTGCACCTAATGCCAGGAAGGTAGGAAGTTTAATCATCTAGGAAGAAGAAAATAGGTGTGGTTATCAGCCAAAAGACCTTCTATAACCCCTGGAGTGGGTCAGCAACATATCCTCACCACAACTCAGTGCTTTTCAGACTATAACTCAGCCCTTCCTGACCACAGCTCAGCATTTTCTGACAATGACTTGGCCCTTCCTGACCATGACTCAGTGTTTCCTCATCATAAATCAGTCCCTTCCTGACCATGACTTAGCACTTTCTGACAATAACTCAGCCCTTCCTGACCATGACTCAGCCTTTCCTGACCATGACACAGCACTTCCTGACCAACTAAGCCCCTTCCTGACCATGAGTCAGTGTTTCCTAACCATGATGCAGTGCTTTCTGACAATGACTCAGCCCTTTCCTCTACATCAAATGTTCTTTCCCCCACAATGGTACTTGCCAAGACTGCCAAAAGCATTTTGAACCCAAACCCTAAATAACAACCAGGCCAAGATCTGGTCTCTGTGAGACAGAACCAACCAATAGATTGGCCTGACATAACCTCCTCTCTCCTTCCCAAAGCACTCCTGTATCTTAAGCTGTATATCTGTAGAAAGTGAGGTTCAAAACCCAGAGATAATCTTCACATGGCATAGTTGGGGGTTCTTCAATTATGAGCTCTCAAACACCAGAGAATCCTGGTGAATTGCCTGAAATATGCAAGCTGCAAACAAACATTCTCCCCTAAATTGCATTTCTACACCCAGAGGGTCACTACATCCTGCCCCTGTAGTTACTTCTGAGCACCCCGTGACTTGAGTATGACCAACCCCAGCTCTGTATACCTTGAGTCTAACCACTGTCACTGGGAAAGTCAACTCTTGCCTTGACTCTGAAATGATGATTTTAATGCCAGATGCAGAGGGGGATGGTCCACAGTCCAAAAAATGTCAACAGTTACTTCACTAAGTCTCTGCACCTGCAAGGTCCAATCTGGTGCTGGAATCTCAGCCAAGAACACAGCTAGACACCAAAAAAGAAACTTGCAAAAGGCCTCCCAATCCCTACTTGCATCTCTCTAAGACCATCAGAAAGGGTTAGGTCAACCCCCCAACAACCGGTCTTCAAATGCCCTCTCCTCTCTTCTCTCTCCCATGCCAGAGCCTCACCTACTCCCAGCCTTTCTCTCCCCTTCCTTCCCTTCTCTGCCTGCAACCACCCCAGGGTCCCACAGTTTTCGTATCTCATCACCCCACCCAGCCTCCCAGGAAGGGAAGCACAAGGACCCTCTTCTCTGAGAATTGTACTTTTTCCTCTCATCTTACCATTTTTCTTGGAAGAAATCTTTGCAAGGAAGTACTAGTGAATAAAATTAACAACTCTGTCTCCGTGGTCATCTCATTTTGTTTTTTAATTGCGGTAAAGTATATACAACATGATAGTTACCATTTGAATCACTTTCAGGTATACAATTCTATGGCATTAAATACATTCACATTGTTGTGCAAGCATCACCACCATCCAACTTCAGAGCTTTTTCACCTTCCCAAAATGAACGCTTTAAATAATAACTCTTCTTTATCCCTCCCAGCCCCTGGTAACCACTAATCTATTTTCTGTCTCTACGAATTCAATTTCTCCAGGAACTTTAAATAGGTGGAATCACATAATACCTGTCTTTTTGTGACTAGCTGATTTCATTTAGCATAATGTCGTCAAGTTTTATCCATGTTATAGCATATCTCAGAATTTCCTCCCTCCCCCTTTTTTTGGTGTTTTAGGACTACATTTGTGCCGTATGGAAGTTCCCAGACTAGGAGTCAAATCGGAGCTGCAGCTGCCAGCCTACATTACTGCCACAGCAATGCTGGATCTGAGCTGCATCTACAACCTATCCTACAGCTCATGGATGGCAATGCTGGATCTTTAACTGACTGAGTGAGGTCAGGGCCCAAACTCACATCCTCATGAATACTGGTCAGTTTGTTACCACTGAGTCACAGCAGGAACTCCAGAATTTCCTTTTTTAAAGTATAGTTGATTTACAATGTTCTGTCAATTTTTGCTGTACAGAAAAGTGATCCAGTCATATATACATATGTATGTATATATATATACACACACATTCTTTTTCTCACATTCCATCATGTTCTATCACACAAGATTGGATATAGTTCCCCAGGCTGTACAGCAAGACCTCATTGCTTATCCATTCTAAATGTAATAGACCGCATCTACTAAATTCCTTTTTTAAGGCTGAATATTATTCCACATATAGATAAAAGGACACATGGGTTGTTTCCACCTTTTGGTACTTGTGAATAATGCTGCTATGAACATAGATGTACAACTTCTGTTCAAGTTCCATTTCCTTGGCGTATATACCTAGAAGAGGATTTCCTGGAAAATATTTTTATTTCTTGAGGAACCAACATGCTATTTTCCACAGCAGATGCACCATTTTACTTTCCTACCAACAGAATACTCTCCACATCCTCATCAATACTTATTATTTTCTGCAAGTTTTGTTGTTGTTGACAATACCCATCCTAATGGGTGTGACTATTGATCCCATTTAACCTTCACAATGACCCTGGGTATTATTATCCCCATTTTACAGGAGAGAAAGCAGAGCCAGAGATATCAGGGGACTCATGCAGGACAGTGGTGGAAGTGGGTTTTGAACCCAGGTGTAAGTGCTGGGACGATGCTCAGACCACTGGCCCCTGAGGATGGTTCACTGTGGAGATGATGGGGCCCATGGGTGGTAAAAGGGACCACCCTGAGGGCCACTGCAAAGGAAGCCATGCTGTGGGGTCCCCTCCAGCTCGGGGCCCTCACCAACCAGGGCAGGACCCACTGCAGAGGAGCCCAGCCCCTCACCTCTCCTGCCCACTCCTCTGGCTCTCAACCAGAGGCCCTTAGAAGGTTCCAAGGGGGCTTCAGGACTCACAGTTTACACAAAAAGCATCTTGGAAAGGCCTAGTTTCCATTTATGACTCTATTTCTCCCACCCATCCCCAGGCTGGGAGGGAATTTCTGTTTCCAGCAAAACCAGTAAAGGTTAGGATGGCCTCAGTATCACATGACTGAGTAAGAGCCAGGCAACAGAGAGGCACCTCCACTTGACTCTGGCCTAATTTTAAAGTACTCCTTGGGCTATGAGGATGCAAACATCAGGAAACAACAGAGACAGAGGCCCTCTGCCAATGCCATGTGAGGCCTGGGCTAAAGACAGGGTAGTGGGCTGTGGCCTCCACCAATGTCACCGACATCTCAAGCAGGCAAGGGACCACCTAACTGGAAGGGTATCTGCTTCACAGTCCCTTCAAGGGTCGCCCGAGCACAGAGCCTACGATGGGCTACCCAGCAGCCTTCCCTAGGACTCCCTCCCACAGGGCACCCACTTTTAGACTTAAAGGCCTACAACTGAAGGACCACAGCTGGAAAGCCTGCAGGGCTAGTTCCTGATTGCTCAGCCTGTTGCTCTCCAGCTTCAAAGGCAACCAAGTTAGACCATGCGTTTTGCTGGTCTAGTTCCAATCTCTGTCCTATCCCATGCAAAAACACACCCATGTAGTGTCACCATTTTAAAATACCTTTTGGCCATTGTGTAACCTTAATCATGACCCTGGCATGAGGAAGAGGAAACGTTGAACTTGGTCTCCTGGGGCCACTGGTTTCACTGCAGACTTCCTGCCAAATACCCAAGAGAAACCCCCTTCCCTGGGTCATGGTTGTGCTGTTCCTTCTTGGAAGAGCTCCTTTCTGAGGAACTTATAGAACTTGGTGGGTGCAAAGGAAGCCCCTCCAGACTTTAAGGTGCAGGAAGTGTAGAAACAGCACACATTCCCACGTGCAGGTTGGCACCTAGGCTTGTGTGCATGTGTGTATGTATGTAGAAACACACTCATGCTCACTTTTTTTTTTTTTTTTTTGGCCACCCCTCGGCATATGGAAGTTCCCGGACTGGCGATCAGATCCAAGCCACAGCTGTGGCAATGCCAGATCTTTAACCCACTATACTGGCCCAGGGATCAAACCTGCGTCCCAGCACTCCCAAGACACCGCCAATCCCATCGTGCCACAGCAGGAACTCTCGCACACACATTTTTATTCACCACGGTCAACATCTTCAAGTCATGCCATAGAACAGCCATGCAAGGCAAGGAGCAGGAAACTCCCCGTGGTCATCCTGTTCTTGCCCTCATCTGTTCTCCTTGGGCAACCCGTGGCTCCTACAAAGGCAGCTTTTAAAAGACTGTCTCCAATATCCAGATACAACTTAGAAACTGCCAGTATTTTTCAGAAAACACTCTCTACCTACGTTGAAAGCCTAATGGGTTTAAATCTCGTTTATTCAAGTATACTCAACCCTTCCATCCGAGGCTGACTGAGTCTGTTGGTGCAGAATCCACAGGTACAGAGGGCCAAATGTGCAGCACACTTGTATTCTTGGGGAGTCCTAGAATCAATTCCCATGGTTACCAAGGGAAGACTACATACTTCCTAGCTTTCCCAGTAACTCTATTAGCTGAGAAATCCAAGCCGAACTGACAGGGAGCAAAGCCCTAACATCAATAGAATGTGAGTTTCCTAACTCTCTCAAGGGAATGACCTATTTTTTATTGTATGATGGGGGAGGCAGCCCTTGCCCAAACAGTCTACACCCCTGATTGCTAGATGCAAGCATATTTCATTCCCCAAATTGAAACCTTTCATAAAACCTCTCAAAAATCATAGGATGGTCAAGAGTATAATTATAAACGCCAATATACCTCCTGACAAACATGAATTTGCTGAAGACCTCGGGCTGTCTGACTTGGGACAATGCATATGTCACTGGGCATTAAGCCTTCTCTTTTTCTGTAAGCATCCCAGAGTGACACAAAGGTCATGGTCTGGATAAGCCTGAGACTGAAGCAGCCTGCACAGTGCCCAACACAAGATGGGCATGAGGTAAGGCGACGGACCTATCAGAACGTGTTTATTCAGTGGAGCTGATTCCCCCTAAGGCAACCATCAGAGACAACTAACAATCTCGAAGCAAAACTGAATCTTGACTTCCGTAAGATCCCTAGGAAAAACAAAATAAAGCAAAATGAACAGACAGGAAAGCCTTCAGAAACAAAGAAACCCAAAGCTACCTAATGGAAATCTGTATTTTCAACTCAAGCAAGACTTTCCTGCATCATTCAGCAGTCAGAACTTTTGCCATCTCCATAATTCCAAACCACTTGAGGAATGAAGACTGAGCAACCCCACAAAAAGACAAAGAGGAGTGCTCCCCATGAGAGAAATCCAGAGAGGGGACCCCACTTTCCAGCTATGGCACCTGGACTGGAATAAGCAAATGTCCTCCAGGGTGACCAATGGGAAGGTTCAGCCAGGTGGATTTTTTTTTTTTTTTACACGGCACACCTGCGGCATATGGAGATTTCAGGGTTAGGGGTCGAATCAGAGCTACAGCCACAGGCCTACGCCACAGCCATAGCCACACCAGATCTGACCACATCTGTGACCTATGCCGCAGCTCACAGCAATGCCAGATAGTTAACCCACTGAGTTAAGTATCAGTGCCCAGGGATTTAACCCATGTCCTCACAGACACTATGTCAGGTTCTTGACCCACTGAGCCACAGCAGAAACTCCAGGATGGATATGTTGTGATGTTTCATTTTTGTTTTTTGCCTTTTTTAGGGCGGCACCCACAGCATATGGAGGTTCCCAGGCTAGGGGTCAAATCAGAGCTGAAACCGTTGGTGTATATCACAGCCACAGCAACACCACAGATCCAAGCTGCATTTGTGACCCACTCCACACCACAGCTCACGGCAACGCCAGATCCTTAACCCACAGAGCAAGACCAGGGATCAAACCTGCGTCTTCATGGTTACCAGTCAGATTTGTTTTCGCTGAGCCATGAAGGGAACTCTTTGATGTTTGTTTTTATACATAAAACGTGGCCTTCTTTCTTGCCTGAGCCATAAATGACATCATCACAGAGTTCAAACTTCTCTTCCCCAGACATGTCAAGTGAATAAAAACTCAGGGAGGGCAGCATCATGACAGTGGTTCCCTTGCCTCCCACTTGGTTTCCAGCACATTTTTCTTCCACAGCCTCACGGAGGGCTGGCCTGAAATAGACTTCCAAAGGTGACACTTCATTCCTGGACCCTGGGTGTGCCTGAGCATCCCGGTCAGTGAGACTCCCTTCCTCTCTCACAGATGGACCCGCTGCTGGGCGGAGGTCCGTGGCCACAGCTATGAAGCTCCCATGTCCAGCCAGACCTTTCAGGAAGCTCAGCACCAGGGCTATGGGCCACAGAGGGCCACCAAGTTCAGGGACAGCTGTAGGAAGGGACTCGAAGGTCAGAGCAGCAGGGCCCCAGGACATGACCAGGTTTGGGGCGTCTCCAGGACCTTCTGTGTGGAGCATTTCACAAGGCAATGGAATAGCACCACCTTCCTTCATGTAGGACCATCATACCCCTCTGCTGGGGGAAGAAACGGGCGTTTCCAGTAATTAAAAACTAGCATGTGGAGTTCCTGTCGTGGCTCAACAGTAACGAATCCATCTAGTAGCCATGAGGATTCAGGTTCGATCCCTGGCCTTGCTCAGTGGGTTAAGGATCTGGCATTGCTGTGAGCTGTGGTGTAGGTTGAAGACACAGCTCGGTTTCTGTGTTGCTGTGTTGTTGTTGCGTAGGCCGGCAGCTACAGCTCTGATTTGACCCCTAGCCTGGGAACCTCCATATGCCACGAAACTACTATGAGACCAAAATAAATCCTGATAATTACATTCATAAAGCTTGAATTAGGCTGTCAAAAAAAAAAAATCAACATCTCAGCTTCAAGCCAAGGGTAGGAGGGGACAAACACCGCATATCCCTTGACTGTCAGCCAAGGTGGGGAGACGTGGCTGCTCGGGCCAGCTCCCCCAGGGAGACCCTGAGGTGTGTGTCAGGAGGAGGCAGGGCCTGCAAAGGCCTCCAGAGGTCTCTGGCCTCCACGATCCTGCAGCCCTGACACCCTTGCCCACCTAGGATGGCGGCAGGAAAGCAGATCACATGGGGTGAAGAAACTCAACAGGGGAAAAGCCCCCAGGCCCCAAACGCTAGTCTGAACTGCACATGGTGGGGGAGGGGGCGGGGAACAGCTGCTTCTGCTGGGAAGAAGCCTGTTTTTCCAGATCCTGCTGCCTGAAGGGTAGCCCTCCCCCTTGTGCGGGGAGATTAGCAGGACCCCTACGTGTCACCCCTCCCCTTTCCATGGTGGCCCAAGAGGGAGAGGGTGTCTGGTGTGACTCTTTAGAAGTCAAGCCCTGGAAGTTCCCATTGTGGCTCAATAACAAACCCAACTAGAATCCATAAGGATGTAGGTTTGATCACTGGCCTTGCTCAGTGGGTTAAGGATCCGGTGTTGCTGTGAGCTGTGGTGTAGGTTGCAGATGCAGATTGGATCCCACGTTGCTGTGTCTGTGGTATAGGCAGGTGGCTACAGCTCCAATTCGACCTCTAGCCTGGGAACTTCCATATTACAAGTGTGGCACTAAGAAAAAGCAAAAAAAAAAAAAAGGCAAGCCACAGGAGTCAGGGCCACCTTAGAGTCAGGGAAGGGAAGCCCCTTGCCTATGTCAGCAGGACCCCTGTACTGTGCACACAGGACATGTTGGTGTCTTGGGTTTCAACCTTCACTCAAAGGTCAGAGCTGTAGCAGGCATTGGTCATTCCGAGGGGTCCAGCATCATCCCTCCCCAGCTCAAGCACCCAGACCCCCCTCTGCAGACCCAATCATGGGCACTCTTTCTGGGAAGTGCCTCTGCCTCTGCTATGGAAGCCCAAAGGTGCAGAGGTGCCCTCAACCCCCCACATACCCACGCAGGTGGAGCTAGAGAAGGGCAGGCATGTGACTGAGGGTGGGACTCTAAACTGGGAGCTGATGAGACAGTGGATGTGGGGCAGACCAGCCATTCCCCACAGCCCTGCCACTGACCTCTGCCTGGGGTCTGTGGCCTTGCCCTCTGGGGCTCCCTGGGCACTGGCTATGTTCCCACTGGATCCTCCAGCCTCAGAGGCAGTCCTCCTTGTGATAAATGCCCTTTGTGCCTGGTTCCACAATCAGGAATCCTGTCAAATGAGATGGGCTCATGCTGACTCAGCAGTGTGACGGGAAGTATTTTTCATGGGCCCCCGAACTCCACTCAGTACCTCAGACATTCTTCAAATGAACTGTTCCAATTTAACTTTGAAATCTACTTTAAACTATTTCTTTTAATTAAACCACTTAAAAAACAGTAATTAAAACATTTACAATAGTAGGTTACTTTTGGGAACATACTAGAGGACCTGCAGAAGACATGAAGGAACCTTCTGAGGGACTAAGAACATTCCATATCTTTTTCTTTTCTTTTTTATGGCTGTACCTGTGGCATATGGAAGTTCCCAAGCCAGAGGTCGAATCAGAGCTACAGCTGCAGGCCAACACCACAGCCATAGCAACGAGGGATCCGAGCTGCATCTGCAAACTACCCAGCAAATTGAGGCAATGCCAGACCCTTAACCCACCAAACAAGGCCATGGATCAAACCCACATCCTCACAGAGACAACATCAGGTTCTTAATCTGCTGAGCCACAATGGGAACTCCAACATTCCATATCTTGAGTAGTGGTGTGAGTACAGGCATGTGATTAAACAGTGTACTTAATGCCACCAAATTATCCACTTAAAAAATGGTTAGGTAAATTTCCTGATACATATTTCCCCCCACAATTTAAAAAAATAGATTAAAATAGAATTCAAAATGCTCCTTTAAAACTAGTTCAATAAATAAGAGATAAACTAAAAAACAAGTACAGTCATACATTTAAAAAGCCATCAATATTTGTACTCTTTACCATAAGTTATATCCTAATTAAAACAACAAATCAGAAGTTCCTGTTGTGGCTCAAAAGTAATGAACCTAACTAATATCCATGAGGATGTGTATTTGATCCCTGGCCTCACCCATTGGGTTAAGGATCCTATGTTGCCATGAGCTGTGGTGTGGATTGCAAACAAGGGTCAGATCTGGCATTACTGTGGCTGTGGGGTAGGCTAGCAGGTGCAGCTCCGGTTCAGCCCCTAGCCTGGGAACTTCTGTATGCCCTGGGGGCAGCCCTAAAAAGAGACACACACACAGATACATACCAAGCAAAAAACCCACTAGTATATACCAAATATAAAACAATGGTGACTCCCAAGCTTTCCCAGTTTCTCAAGATACCAGATTATCTCATTTTCTGCAGAATTCAGGGTATAGCCCCTCCTGCTACAGCTGGATCCTGAGATTTGAAGGCAGCTGTTCAAAATCTCTTAGTATTGGCAACCATACATCTATGTGATCCAGATTATTTTTCCATTCTGTGGAATCAAAACAAAATGAAAAAATAAATTGGATGCTGGAATGACAAAATTATCATGATGGATTACAGATAAGTGGTAGCCAGGGTTAGGGAAAGGGCAGGAAGAAGAGGGTAATTACACAGGGCCAGCCTGAGGGAGCTGCATGGAGGTGATGACCAGCTTTGTTCCTGATTGTTGAGGTGGATGGAAAAATATACACATGTGATCAAACGTCACAGAACGATAGGTGAAAATTTAACCAAAAATAAGTGCATGAAAGACCCGGTGAAACTTAAGCTCTATAGTCTAGTTCACTGCACTATGCCAATTAATTTCCTGGTTTTGGAAGTACATTAGAGTTACATAAGATATTACCATTAGAGGAAGCTGCAAGATTGGTAGAAGAGATTTCTCTGTACCACTTTGACAATCTTAAATTCTTTATTTCAAAATATAAAGGTTAAAAAATACAGAAATATGGAGTTCTCTTGTGGTGCAGTGGGTTAAGGATCTAGCATTGTCATTGCTGTGGCTGCGGTTGCTGCTGTGGCATGGGTCATCGCCATGGTGCAGGTTTGATTCCCTGGCCTGGGAACTTCCACATGATGCAGGCATGGCGCCCCCCCGCCCCCCCAAAAATACAGAAATAAATTGGATGACACTGCCATAAGACTGCCACAAACCCAGTTTTCAAATTATTTTCCTCAAATCACCCGTTATTCTTATAGACTTAATATATACAAGTAAATTATGACACATTAAGTTAAATGTATACTGGAGTTCCCGCTGTGGTACAGTGGAAACGAATCTGACTAGGAACCATGAGATTACGGGTTTGATCCCTGGCCTTGCTCAGTGGGTTAAGGATCCGGTGTTGCTGTGAGCTGTCGTATAGGTTGCAGATGTGGCTCGGATCTGGCATTGCTGTGGCTCTGGCATAGGCTGGCAGCTGTAGCTCAGATTAGACCCCTAGCCTGGGAACCTCCATATGCCACAGGTGTGGCCCTAAAAAAGCACCATGCAGGTTTCATATCTTTTTTTTTTTTTTAAAGGCGTTGACTGTTTCTTTGCAAAAGCTAAAAGTCACTGAGGTATTAGAAAAAGCATGCAAGAGACAGGCAGGAGATGGGGCTGGTTCAGCCCTGAGCTAACCAGTGGTCACACAGACAATCAGTACAACTGGTCCATGCCATTTAAAGACTTTCATGTTTAGGAAATGAGATATACACACCCAGGAGGTCAGATTGGGACATAAGACGTCGCAAACAGTATGTGGTTAAGTGTCAAATGAGTAATGTTATAGACTATGTCCCCCAAAAAACTGTAAGTTGAAGCCCAAACTGTAAGTTGAAGCCCAAACCTGAATCTGGAGATGGGGACTTTCAAGAGGTAATTAAGGCTAAATGAGGTGTGGTGCAGTGGAAACGAATCCGACACAGCCCCACTCTAAGCCATGTCTTTTTTAAAAAAAGGACATTAGGACACAGGTACACATGGAAGTAAGACCACATGAAGACACAGGGAGAAGACGGCCAACACCAAGCCAAGAAGAGAGGCCTCAGGAGAAACCACCCCTGCTAACACTTTGATTTTGGATTTCCAGCCTCCAGAACCGTGAGACAATAACTTTTTTGTTGTTTAAAGCCTCCCAGTCCATGGTACTTCCTTATGTCCATTCACAAAGATGAATATAAGTAGGGTGGTGATGTGGTTTAGAAAGGATGCTTAAGAGAGCCTGCTGCCTGCTCCTCAATAAGGAGCCAGAAACACTGGACAAAAGGACAAGGGATGGTGGGTGTGAAAGAGATATTCAAAGGAAAAGAAAAGCGGCTCTAAATCACATGCAGGAAGACCCTGTCACCAGGTGCATATCACTCAAAAACACTGGAGTTCCTTCATCGCATTCATTCGTTCATTCCTTCAGTCAACAGTGGTGACCAAGCCTGCCCAGCCCTGTGCCAGGCACTGCAGCATGCAACATACAGATCAGAGCCACACTCTGTATAGTGCAGTCTTCCAATGAAGATGTGCAGGCAAAGGCAATACAAGGGATCCACGTCTCCATGGGAGCCGGCACAGGGCATTGGAAGGGCTGGGAGCAGAAGCCTCTCCTGAGAGAAGTGTGAGGGCATCAGTGTGAACACTGCGGAGGAGTGGCCAGTCCCCTGGACAGCAAGTGACTTGGCCGCCCAGACAGTGGATAGAGATGGGCACACACTAGTCTTCAACAGCCCCAATCAGGCTCAATGGGTACCACTTAATCCTCTAGGGAAGCCTACATTATTTTGCATTTGTCTAGTAATTCTCTTAAGGAAACAGCCCCCAAATAACAAAGGTCAGATTGGCTAGTGGGTTTCTGACATCTAGTTCTCAAATTTGTTTAGAGGTTTGATATAGTATATTAAAAAAACAAAAAAACCATTCAACTCTAAAATGTAACATAAATGCTAGTTATCATTCTACCATTCAAGACTTGGAAAGGCCTTAGAAGCCACCTAGTCCAAAGTGACCATTTTATGGATTATGGAAATTTACTAAAGATTACCTAGCTTGTACCTGACAGAGTCAGAGCCAAGGTTCATGATTACCCAAAGCTGAGACTCCCTGGGAAGCACAGGTTTTTATACTTTTTTTTGGTTGGGGGGTCTTCATATGTTGCACCTGCAGCATATGAAGTTCCCAGGCCAGGGGTCAAATCAGCAGCTGTAGCCACCAGCCTACGCCACAGCCATAGTAACACAGGATCCGAGCTGCATCTGCAACCTACATCATAGCTCATGGCAACACCCGATCCTTTAAGCCCCTGAGCAAGGTCAGGGATCAAACCCAGTACTCATGGAGACTAGTCAGGTTTGTTACCACTGAGCCACAGTGGGAACTCTGGTTTTTGACATTTGAATTCTAACATAATATATATTCAATCCTATATGGTTTCCCTTCAGTTTTGCTATAATTCTAAGCATATTCAATTCCAAATTTTGCTTTTGCTAGTGCAACCTTCCAACCTGCTGGTGAACAGAGGTTTGTGTTACAGAGGACAAAACTGGAAACCCTCTTGGGGTTTCCTGCTAACCAAGTGCTCTATTCCTACCAGTTGAAGATTGGTTCCAACATGCAACCTCTGAGAGGGCAACCGACACAACCAGAGACAGGAGAGGAGGGAAACGGCAAGTGGGGGAAAGCGGGGGTGGGGGGAGGGTGTTGCGTGGAAGGGAGCTCACCTGTTGCCATCACTACAGTTTGAGCAGAAAGCAATGAGCCTGGTGCCAAGGCTGGGGTAGGACACAGTCCTGAACCCTGCAGTCACACTTCACCTCTTAGGCCACTTGGCTAAGCTTCCATCTCATGACAATAGTGTAACTCAGAGAGATCCCTCTCCTGCATTGGTGGCCCAGAGGCCCAAAGGCGGCCCAACTACAGTCACCTCGGGGCAGCCTGGGGGCTCCTCCACTTGGTTGGACTACCCGTGTCTTCCTTATTAACCCTTTGTCTAGATGCCTTATGCCATAAGCAACTGCAAAAGTTTTCAGCGAAAAAAAAAAAGTAAGATAAAATCAAGACCAAATTTACTCCCAAAAAGAGGCAACAGAAAAGGCAGAGTTTGTTTAAAGGTGGTTCCTCCAGGCTGGAAGTGTTATCAAGTCTCCCCATGATCACAGGGTATATCAGCCCCTCAGATTATTATTTTTACCCTAAACTTACCAACGGTGTCACAAGGTTCGTCTTTATGTACGCAGAAATCTGTCCTAAAAAAAAAAAATTTTAAGAAGACATAGTCAGGTGGGTGCAGGACCTCCAAGAATAGGAGAAGAAAACACTGTCTATTAGTCTTGATGATTCAGGGAGTTCCCATTGTGGTCCAGTAGTAACAAACCCAACTAGCATCCATGAGGACACAGGTTCAATCCCTGGCCCTTGCTCAGTAGATTCAGGATCCAGTGATGCCATGGGCTGTGGGGTAGGCTGCAGGCACAGCTCAGATCTGGCATTGCTGTGGATATGACGAAGCCTGGCAGCTGCAGCTCCAACTTGACCCCTATCTTGGGAAATTCCATATGCTGCAGGTATGGCCCTAAAAAGACAAAAAAAAAAAAAAAATTCTTTTTTTAAATCTTGATGATTTATCTTGCCCATAATACAGTTATCACCTTAGCTGTCACAGGTTATAATGAGGAATAACAACTAGCAGTGTTTACCAAGATGGGCCACATTTCCAACCAGCAGGACCAGTTACCCCACCTGAGACCCTCTTTTCATAGCTAAATGATTCCATACACCACCCTCATTTACTCTGTGGCTGGAAGGACTCCTTCCAACACCGACAACGTTTCGGAAGAAGTTTACTAAGTCATCTATCAGAGACAATTCCTAGTCAATAGCGTCAAACTATACTGACTTCCCAAGTTATTCTACTTGAGTGGCAACTGGTTTAAGATGCTAGAATGACCGAGCATCATTCATATAAGAACACAACAACAAAAAATGTCATTTCTAAAAGTTCTATTCCTTAAAGCTCCCTAGGCTCCCCCAGGTGTGTGGCTGTGGGCAATGAAACAGCAAAGATGCTTGAAATCTGGCCCAGCCCTGGTCTTGCAGGCACAAGGGGCTCCCTCTGGCCTCTGAGGGGTGAAGTGATGGGTCTGTGCCCTTCTTTCCCCAAACCAGAGAATTCCCCCCATTCCGCCCTGTAAATTTTCACTGTTGGGAGCTACCCGGCATGCTGTGTGGGGCAGCGTCCTGCCCAGGACTGGGTGAGGAGAGCAGTGTCTGGCCCATATGCTTCCCATGGGGGCCAGCAGGAAGCACCCACTCATCTGCAGCTCTCTGAACACACTCTTGCACAGCTTCAGGTTGAAAAAGTGTATTCTGAAGGTACCTCTTGTTGTTTTACTCCTCGAATACTCTCTGGGATGGAAAATGGGGCCAGCCCGACAAGGCTGTCACTACACAAAGTTGTGAAATGAGAGTCACAGGTCCAGAATGGACCACACCTGGCCTCCACCTTCTGACATTCCATCCCCACCTCCAATTTCCTCCTCAATTCCCCTCCGACCCTCTGTCAAGATCTATTCTCAGGGAAGGATCGCCTCTCCCATTCACCCTGGGGACAATAACAAGAAGGCCATGTGCTACCCTACTAACTCCCCCTCCACTCCTAGCCACAGTACACTCTATCCTTGTTAACGTACTTGCTTCCGAAATGTAATCCACACCTGACGCCTCTCAGCAGTTACTGATGTCCGCCAGAGGAGAGCAACACCTGCATGTTCCCAACCCTGGCTCTGCCTTGGGCTGACCTGAACACTGTCAGAGATTCACCTGCCTACCAGACCCACAGATTCCAGTTCTGTAGGTTTAAAAGATTCTATGTGGGCTTCTGATGTACAGAATTTCCTGGCCCAGGCCCACTGCCTTGGGCCAAGAAGTGCTATCAGGCACCTGGAACATTCTACAAGCCCAGAGGAGAGGGTGGCTGGTGTGGCTGGGACAGCTTTGAGGATGAAGCCCTGAAGGTAGCCATGATAATGGTGTGGAGAGGCTGAGGCCAATCCTGTCAGCAGCCCACGTGGGCTTGGCTGTCACAAGTTTCCAATTTTCTGAGGATGAATGTGTATATTTGGGGAATCTATTTTAAAAGAATTTTCACAAAGGAAAAAGAGAAAGCCTTTAAGACCCCTATACTTTTCATAACCTCCTCCCAAACCAAGGGAACCTCCATGAAGTGGAGAGGGAACAATCACAGGAAAACAAAGACTCGGGACTTGATTTTTCAGTCAAAGATGACCTTTCAGAAGACTAGTTAATACTTTGAAAAACTTATGGTTTCCAAATGAGACAGGTTGGGGGTGGGGGGATGCGCTGGGGGGTTTGGGATGGAAATGCTATAAAACTGGGTTGTGATGATCATTGTACAACTATAAATGCAAGAAAATTCATTGAGTAATTTTAAAAAAGAAATTAAAAAAAGAAGACTAGTTAATAGGCAGGAGAAAGTAGCAAGGAAGAAGCACTGGCAGGGAGGAAACCAAACATAAAAGTATAAATTTTTAAAAATAAAATAAAACCTAAATCTGCTCACTGGTCTGATATCTCACTCAACATTCAACACTCAACATTCTTGATCTGACACCCTTCCCATCTGAATGCTTTGGGCATGTCACACACACACACACACAAAATCTTGCTGCTGGGCTTCCAGAACTAAACAGCCTGAGAACAAAACATCCACTTTGCAGGTGCCAACTTGGAGAAAGACGGCAGACAAGGCGTCACCTCCAGCTTCCCTGCAGGATGACAGTGGTCTCAAGTGATGGACTCACGGAGGCCAAAGCTCAATTAGAGGCCTTGCTTGAAGGGGTCAGGCAAAATCTGAATCCTCCCTCTCCTTTCTGTTCAAGGTTCTTTCTCATAAAAGGAAAAGCAAGCTCTCTGTCTTCAGGAGCAGCTTCACCCCAGGTTCTCTAGCTTCTACTATAAACCCACGCCAATTCCACACATAGGAACTGTGAGGGGCAACTGGGGAATGAAAAAAATGCAAGTCTATTCACCTTCATTCTGCTGTTTGTTCCTTAAGAGAAGAGGGGCCCTGTGGATCTACAGGCCAGGTGGGATCTGTGGGTGTGTGAGCCGTGCAGTCAGGCAGGCCCCATGCTCTGGAGTCTCGCATCCCGCAACCTGCTTTCATGCTCTGCTCTCACTGCCTTGAAATTCTTAATAATTTTGTTCCATTTTTTAAAGTTTTACTGAAGTATAGTTGATTTACAATATTCTAATGATTTCTGCTGTACATGGTGATTCAGTTATAAACCATTCTTTTTCAGATTATTTTCCCATATAGATTATCACAGAATACTGGGTAGAGTTCCTGATGATATACAGCAAGTCATTGTTGGCCAGTCATCCTATTTATAGCACAGTGTGGATATGGCAACACCGAAACCCTAGTCCATCCCTCCCCGTACCTGTTCCCTTTGGTAACCATAAGATTGTTTTTGAAGTCTGTGAGTCTGTTTCTGTTTTATAAATAAGTTCATTTGTATCTTTTTTTTAAGATTCTACATATAAGCCATATCATATGATGTTTGTCTTATTCTGTCTGATTTATTTCACATAGTATGATAATCTCCAGGTCCATCCATGTTGCTGCAAATGGCATTATTTCATCTTCGTTTCTGGTTGAGTAATATATATATATATATATATATATACCACATCTTTTTTATCCATTTCTCTGTTGATGGACATTTAGGTTGATTCTATGTCTTAACTATCATAAATAGTGCTGCTATGAACAGTGGGGTGTATGTATCTTCTCAAATTATGGTTTTCAGTGGATATATGCCCTGGAGTGAGATTGCTGAGTCATACAGTAGCTCAATTTTCAGTTTTTTGAGAACTTCCATACTGTTTTTCATAGTGGCTGTACCAATTCATATTCGCATCAAGAGTGGAGGAGGGCTCCCTTTTCTCTGCACCTTCACCAGCCTTTATTGTTTATAGAGTTTTTGATGATGGCTATTCTGATTGGTGTGAGGTGGTAACTACCCCACTGTAGTTTTGATTTGCACTTCTCTAATAATTAGTGATGCTAAGCATCTTTTCATTTGTTTTAGGGTTTTTTTTTTTTTGCCATCTGTATGTCTTCTTTGGAGAAATATCTACTTAGGTCTTCTGCCCATTTTTTGATTGGGTTATTTTTTGATATTGAGCTGTATGAGTTATTGGTATATTCTAAAGATTAATTTTTTTGGTCACTTCCTTGGCAAATATTCTTTCCTGTTCTGCAGGATGTCTTTTTATTTTGTTTGTGGCATTTTTTGCTGTGCAAAAAAAAAAGCTTGTAGGTTTACTTAGGTCTCATTTATTGATTTTTGCTTTTATTTTCATTCATTTAGGAGGTGGATCTGAAAAAGATATTTCTGTGATTTATGTCAAAGAGTGTTTTGCCTATATTTTCCTCTGAGAGTTTTATGGTATGCAGTCTTACATTTAGGTCTTTAAGCCACTTTGAGTTTATTTTTGTATATGGGGCTAGAGAAAATTCTAATATCATTCTTTTACATGTAGCTGTCATTTTCCCAGCACCACTTATTGAAGAGATTGTCTTTCCTCCACCATATGTTCTGTCTTGCTTTGTCATAGATTAGTTGAACATAGGTGTGTGGTTTTATTTCTGGATTATCTATCCTGTTCCATTGATCTATATTTCTGTTATTGTGCTGTTACCATACTGTTTTGATGACTGTAGCTTTGTTGTATAGACTGAAGTCAGGGAGCTTGATTCCTCCAGCTCCATATTTCTTTCTCAGGATTACTTTGGCTGTTAAGGATCTTTTGAATTTCCATAAAAAATTTTAAAAATTTTGGTTCTAGTTCTGTGAAAAATGCCATTGGTAATTTGATAGGCATTGCACTAAAACTGCAGATTCCCTTGGGTAGTGTGGTCACTGTGACAATATTGATTCTTCCAACCCAAGAATACAGTATATTTTTCCATCTGTTTTGGTCATCTTTGATCTCTTTCAATAGCATCTTATAGTTTTCAGAGTACAGAAATTCTTACTAATTTTTTTTTTTTAATCTTTTCTAGGGCTGCGCCTGCAGCACATGGAGGTTCCCAGGCTAGCGGTCTAATCGGAGCTACAGCTGCCAGCCTACACCAGAGCCACAGCAACGCAGGATCTGAGCCATGTCTGGGACCTACACCACAGCTCACGGCAACACTGGATCCTTAACCCACTGAGCAAGGCCAGGGATCGAACCCGCAACCTCATGGTTCCTAGTCGGATTCGTTAACCCCTGAGCCACCACGGGAACTCCTTAATAATTTTTTAACATAGGGCCCTACGTTTTCATTCTGCACTAGGCCCCACAAGTCATTTAGCCCATCCTGTGTATAACCCATTACCTGGAATAAAGTTGGGGCTTAATAAACACTGGCTCCTTCACTGAACAACTGGCATACATTTCTGGCTTACATTTCAACTGTACTATAAGCTCATCAGTGACCTTGTCACTCCCCAGTGATTGGAAACCAAGACAAACCTAAGGCCACAGGTACACACTGAGCTCTTACGTGAGCAAGGGTGAAGGTCAAAGGTAAGACTGTCCCTATGCCTGGGTGGCATTGACATGGGAAGGGAAGGTTGAGGGACCACTGGAGGTGCTCTGGTGTTGAGCTCTGGCTGGAGACATGCGTTGCCCCAGGTGTCTCCCAGGAGCACAGACCTGAGTTTGGGGAAAATCCCAGTTTCCTTGCTGTCTATATGAGATGCAGGGCCAAAGGCAAGGCTAGGCCTGGTGCTGAGCCCCAGGTATGTGAGTATCTCTTCAAAACCCTGCTTCCAATGCTTTGGGGTCTAAACCCAGAAGTAGAATTGCTGGATCATATATAATAGTCCTATATCTAATTTTTTGAGGAACTGCCAAACTGTTTTCCACAGTGGCTGCATCGTTTTACATTTCTACCAACAGGGCACAAGGGTTCCAATGTTTCCACATCCCTGCTGACACTTTCTATGTTCTTTTTTTTTTTTTTTTTTTTAAACACTAGGCATCCTAATGGGTGTGAGATGTAAAAGAGAACATTTGTACGCAAAATATTTCAATATGGTAAATAAACTGTTAGGAGACAGGAAAAAGAGAAAGAAAAAAAAAAAGCCTAGCAGGTAGCATTTTCAGGCTGGGAAGTGCATTTACATCTCCAACGGTGTTTTGTAAAAAGGTTAATCCAGAAGTTTTGTCAACACTAATTCTGGGAACATCTGCTCTTTCTTGGAGGGAAAAAAGGATATGTGTCCTCAAACCAAGACCACTTGTAAGCATTTTCTCCACACAGACAAGAAAGAAAATAGCAGAAAGATGAATAAACAATATAGGGAAGATTCCCACAGGCTATTTTTTTTTTGTCTTTTTTGCTATTTCTTTGGGTTGCTCCCGCGGCATATAGAGGTTCCCAGGATAGGGGTCTAATCGGAGCTGTAGCCACCAGCCTATGCCAAAGCCACAGCAATGCGGGATCTGAGCCATGTCTGCAACCTACACCACAGCTCACGGCAACGCCGGATCGTTAACCCACTGAGCAAGGGCAGGGACCGAACCCACAACCTCATGGTTCCTAGTCGTATTCGTTAACCACTGCGCCACGACGGGAACTCCAGGCTATTTTTTTTTTATTTTGGTCTTTTGCCTTTTAGGGCCACACCCATGGCATATGGAGGATCCTGGGCCAGGGGTCTAATTAGAGCTGTTGCCACCAGCCTATGCCAGGGCCACAGCAACGCCAGATCCCAGCCTTGTCTGCAACCTACATCACAGCTTAGGCCAACACCGGAATCCTTGACCCACTGAGCGAGGCCGAGATCGAACCCACAACCTCATGGTTCCTAGTCGGATTCATTTCTGCAGTACTGTGACAGGAACTCCCGGCTATTATTTTCAACAAAACACCAGAATTTTTATATTTCATATGATATTTATGCAAACCTCTTTCAAAGTAATAACCTTGAACGTTTATCCACACATTCCAAAGATGATGTTATTCAGAGCTCCTCTCTAGGAAAGGCCTTTAGTCCATCCTTAATTACCATTTGGAAAATCAGTCACAATCACTAATTTATAGTCACATATAGATGTAGTTCCCAAGACTCCTGTCTGCTCCCCAAGTGAAATCCACTCTCAAAGGGTGGTACTTATAAGCCCAACACTGTAATCCTTGTTTTACAGAAAGCCCTGCAGCTTCCAAAAGCCATTTCAAAATGCCTTGAGCCAAGACAGCCTCTGGCCAGTGAATGCAAGGGCCAGAGCTGCTGGGAGAGGTAGTACCTGGGGGCTCCCAGCACTCACTGGGGTGGGAAAACCCAGATTTAAAGCAAGTATAAGATGGAGTTCCCGTTGTGGTACAATGGTATCGGTGGCATCTCTATAGTGGCAGGATATAGGTTCAATCCCTGGCCCGTCACACTGGGTTTTAAGATCCAGCACTATGGCAACTGCAGCATAGGTTGCAACTGTGGCTTGGATCTGATCCCTGGCCCAGGAACTCCATATGCTGGGGGAGCCAGAAAAAGAAAGAAATACATAAATAAATCAAGTACAAGGTCATGCTCATCCCTTGTCTTTGCTGCCTGATAGTGTACCAGCCATATGCAGGCCATCACAATTACTGAACAGTCTTCTCAGAGATGGGATTAAAATGGCAGAGTAAAAGGACTGGACCTCAACTTCTCCCATAAAAGCAACAAAATTACAACCAACTGCTGAACAACCTTCAACCAAATGGACTACAAACTATCAAAAAAAGATATCCTACTGCAGGAAAGAGAAGACAGAAGATATTCTACTGCAGGAGGCCCACATCAAGATGGTAGGAGGGGTGATTACACGATATAAGCAACCCCATTCCCACTGGGTGGGTGTCCCACGGACTGGAAAGTAACTATCACAGAGATTCACCTATGGGAGTGAGAGTTCTGACCCCCACATCAGGTTCCCACACCTGGGGATTTGGCATTGGGAGAAGGAGGCGCCAGAGCATCTGGCATTGAGGGCCAGTGGGGCTTGTGCACAGGAGCTCCATGGAACTGGGGGAAATGGAGACTCCATTCTTGAAAGGCACACACAGGGTTTCATGTGCACTGGGTCCCAGGGAAAAGCAGAGACTCCACAGGAATCAGGGTCAGACCTGACTGCAGTTCTTGGAGGATCTCCTGGGAAAACAGGGGGGTGACTGTGGCGCATGGTGGGGTAAGGACACTGGAGGCAAAGTTCTCAGGAATATTCATCAACGTGGCCATTTTGGAAAAATCTGGCCACACCCATCAGTGCTGAGAGGCCCCAGGCCAAACAATAATCTGAGCAGGAAAACAGCCCCACCCATCAGCAAATAGGCTGCATAAAGATCCCCAGGCACACAACTGCTCTAATCTCACCCAGAGACAAAACCCCACCCACCAGAGAGATAAGAATCAGCTCCAGCTAACAGTGGGCAGGCACTAGCCCTTCCCATCAGGAAGCCTACACTTGGCCTCTGTACCAATGTCATCCACAAGGGGAGCAGACATCAGAAGCAAGAGAGGCTATAACTCTTGTCTGCAAAAAGGAGACCACACCAAAAATCTATACAAAATGAAAAGGCAAAGAAATATCTCAGATAATGGAGCAAGAAAAAAAAAAAAACCAGAAAAACAGCTAAGTGATCTGGAGATCACCAACCTCCATGAAAAAGAAGACATCTTTAGACAGATGATAGTAAAGATGATTCAAGATCTAGGAAATAAACTGGAGGCAAAGATTGATAAGTTACCAGAAACACTTGGCAAAGAAACAGAAGATTTAAGGATTAAGCAAGCAGAGATGGAAAATATAATAACTGAAGTAAAAAACTCACTAGATGCAACCAAGAGCAAAATACAGGAGGCAGAAGAATGAATAATTGAGGTGGAGGACAGACTAGTGGAAATCAGTGATATGGAATAGAAAAAACAAAAAAGATTGAAAGAAATGAAGACAGTCTAAGAGAACTCTGGGACAATGTTAAACATACCAACATCTGTATTATAGGGGTATCAGAAGGAGAAGAGAGAGAGAAAGGAACAGGGAAAATATTTGAAGAGATAATAGCTAAAAACTTCCCTAACAATGGAAAGAAATCATTCACACAAATCCAGGAAACACAAGGAGTACCGTTTAAAAAATACCCAAGGAGGAATATCCTGAAATGCATATGAGTCAAACTGACCAAAATCAAAGACAAAGAGAAAATACTGAAAGCAGTGAGGGAAAAGAAACAAATAGCATACAAGGGAACCCCAATAAGGATATCAGCAACTTTTTCAGTAGAAACTCTGCAGGCTAGACGGGGGTAGCATGATATACTTAAAGTGATGAAAGGAAAAAACCTCCAACCAAGATTACACTAACCAGCAAGGCTCTCATTCAGATTTGAAGGAGAAATCAAAAGCTCTATAGACAAGCAAAAGCTAAAAGAATTCAGCACCACTAAGTGAGCCTTACGACAAATATGAAAGGAACTTTTCTAGGTAGAAAAGAAAAGGCCACAACTAGAAACAAAAATATTACAAATGACAAGGCTCACCAGTAAAGGCATATGTATAACTAAAGGTAAGAAATCATCCACACACAAATGTGCTACCAAAATCAGAAATTGTGAGAAGAGGAGGGTACAAATGCAGGACACTGGAGATGATCTAGCAATTAAGAGACCAACAATTTAAAACAATCTTGCATATATATAGACGCCTGTATGTACACTTCAGGATAACTGCAAACCAAAAATCTACAATAGACACAAACACAAATAAGATTCAGCAATGGAAATACAACACTAAAGATAGTCATCAAAACACAACAGAAGAGAACAAGAGAAGAAGGGAAAAAAAAGACCAACAAAAATAAATCCTCTTGTTGGTGCACTGCTGACTGGGTGAGTGGTATGCTAAGGGCTGGGGAGTGGAAAGCCACAGCAGAGGGAACCTGGGAGAAGGTCCAGACCCACAGGAGAGGCAAGTCGTCACTGTTGGGAAGGGGAGAGGAGGAGGGGCAGGCCTCCATAGTAAACTCCTTGGGCCCCAGTGTGCACGCTTGCCCACGGGATCACAGAGAGCTGAGCGCTCCTTCCAGGGGCCTGCCCTCCACACACGTGGATCTGGCCCTGCCTGCACCCTTGCACACACCCATCGCCCTTGCCCAGCCTGTGTAGATCCAGCCACATTCACACAGATCCGGCCCTACAGGCAACCTTGTGCACTCCCAGCACCCGTGCCCAGCCCACACAGATGGATCCAGCCTAGCCCGCGCAGATCCAGCCCTGCTGGCACCTGCAAGTGCTTCCGGATCACGCGCACAGCCCTTGCAGATCTGGCCCTACTGGCTCCCTCTAGCACTCCTGTCGCCTACGCCCAGCATGTGTTGATCCACCCGCCAGCACTTCCACACACGCCCAGTGCCAGCGCCTCACCCTCACAGAGCCGGCCCTGCCAGACCACCCTGGACTGTGCCAAACTATGGTTTCACTTCCCCAAATTTTCAGAAAAAGAAAAACACAAGCATGATGAAGAAGCTCAGAAACCATTCCCAGTTAAAGCAATGGGAGAATTCACCTAAAGCAATCAACAATGGAACAGACCTATGCAGTCTGATAGACTTTGAGTTTAAAAGGGAGATAGTGAAAATCCTGAAGGAATTAAGAGAAGATATGAACAGTAATGCAGATTCCCTCAGAAAGGAGCTAGAAAATATAAGGAGGAGCCAAGATAAACTAGGAAGTTCATTTGCATTTGCAGAGATACAAACTGAGCTAAAGGCAATAAGGACCGGAACGAATAATGCAGAGGAACGTATTAGTGACATGGAAGATAGAATAATGGAAATCACCCAAACAGGACAGCAGACACAAAACCAAGTGAAAAAACATGAAAGCAATATAAGATACCTATGGGATAACATAAAGTGGGCCAAGCTACGCACAATAGGAATTCCAGAAGGAGAAGAAAAAGAAAAGGGGATTGAAAATATATTTGAAGAAATTAAGGCTGAAAACTTTCCAAATCTAAGGGATACTGATATCAAGATACAAGAAACACAGAGGGCCCCAAAGAAGCTGAACCCAAACAGGCGCACACCAAGAAGTATTATAATAAAAATGGTGAAAGTTAAAGAGAGGATTCTAAAGGCAGCAAGAGAAAGGCAAAATATTAATTATAAGAGAACCCCAACAAGGCTATCAGCTGATTTCTCTACAGAAACACTACAGGTCAGAAGGGAGTGGCAAGATATATTTAAAGTGCTGAAAGGAAAAAATCTGCAACCGGGAATACTCTATCCAGCAAGAATATCATTTAAAATAGAAGGGGAAATAAAGAATTTTTCCAACAAATAAAAACTGAAAGAGTATGGCAAGATGAAACCCATTCTAAAAGAAATACTGAAAGGGCTTCTCTAAATAAAAGGAAAAAAAAAAGGAAGAACTAGGATGGAGGAAACCACAATTGGAAAGCAGTCACTTAAATAAGCCAGCATACATATTCAAACATGAGGATGTTAAAAAAAAAAAATCAAAACCATGCAATGTGGGTAAGAGAAGTAAGAAAAAATAGATTGTATTTTTTATCTTACTGATGTGTTTGAGCCTATATGATTTTCATGCTAAGCATATATAGGAAGGTTTTAACATACTTAAAAAACAGGGCAAACAAATCAGAGCCAAACATTACATTCACAAAAACTGAAAAGAAAAATACTCAAGTATAAAATAATTGTAAACCATCCAACCAAAAACAGAAGAAGAAAAGAGAAACATAGACTCTACTGGAAAACAAGGCTTAAAATGGCAATAAATAAATATCTATCAATAATCACTTTAAATGTCACTGGACTGAATGCTCCAATCAAAAGACACAGAGTGGCTAATTGGATAAAAAAGCAAAAACCTTCAATCTGCTGCCTATAAGAAACTCACCTTAGGGCAAAGGATACATATAGATTGAACCTGGGGATGGGAAAAGATATTTCATGCCAATGGACCAGACAGGAAAGCAGGAGCTGCAATACTCATATCAGACAAAATAGACTTTAAAATGAAGGCCATAAAGAAAGACAAAGAATGACACTATTTGATGGTTAAAGGATCCATTCAAGAAGAGGATATTACAATCATCAATATATATGCCCCAATATAGAAGCACTCAGATACCTATGACAAATACTAACAGACATAAAAGGAGAAATTGATGGGAATGCAATCATAGTAGGAGACTTAACACTCAACTCACATCAATGGACAGATCCTCTAGACAGAAAATCAATAAGGCAACAGAGATCCTAAAGGACACAATAGAAAAGATAGACTTAATTGACATTTTCAGGACATTACATCCAAAAAAATTCAGACTACACATTCTTCTCAAGTGCACATGGAACATTCTCAAGAACTGATTACATATTGGGGCACAAACCTAAACAACAAATTTAAGAATATAGAAATTACTTCGAGTATCTTCTCTGACCACAGTGGCATGAAATTAGAAATCAACCACAGGGAAGGAAATCAGAAAAAACCTCCTACATGGAGACAAAACAACATGCCACAAAAAAACCAATGGTCAATGAGGAAATCAAGAAGGAAATTAAAAAATACCTCAAGACAAATGATAATGAAGACAAAACCACTCAAAATCTCTGGGACGCCACAAAAGCAGTGCTCAAAGGGAAGTTCATAGCAATACAGGCCTTCCTCAAAAAAGAAGAAAAATCTCAAATTGACAACTTAACCCACCACCTAAATGATTTAGAAGGACAAACAAAACCTAAAGTCAGCAGAAGGAAGGAAATCATAAAAATCTAAGAGGAAATCAATAAAATAGAGATTCAAAAAACAACAGACAAAATCAATTAAACCAAGAGCTGGTTCCGTGAAAAGGTAAACAAAATTGACAAACCTCTGGATAGACTCACCAAGAAGAGGAGAGAAAAAACCCAAAAAAACAAAACCAGAAATGAAAAAGGAGAAATCACAACAGATACTACAGAAATACAAAAAAACCATACGAGAATACTATAAACAATTATATGCCAACAAATTTGACAAACTAGAACAAATGGACAACTTTCTAGAGACTTACAGCCTGCCAAAACCGAATCAAGAAGAAACAGATGAACTGAACAGACCGATCACTAGAAATGAAATTGAATATGTCATAAAAACACTCCCTACAAATGAAAGTCCAGGACCAAATGGCTTCACAGGCAAAAGCTACCAAACATTCAGAGGAACTTATACCCACTCTACTTAAATTCTTTCAAAAGAATGAAGAAGAAGCAAAACTCCCGAAGACATTATATGATGCCATCATCACCCTAATTCCAAAATCAGACAAAGATACCACCAAAAAAGAAAATTATTGGCCAATATCCTTGATGAATAAATTCTCAACAAAATTTTAGCTAACTGAATCCAACGACATATCAAAAAGATCATACAGCACAACCAGGTGGGATTCATCCCAGGTTCACGAGGATGGTTGAACATACACAAACCAATCAACATCATACATCACATTAACACAAGAAAAGTAAAAAACCACATGATCATCTCAATGGATGCAGAAAAAAAGAGCAGTTGACAACGTCCTATATCCCTTCCTGATAAAAACTCTTACCAAAGTGGGTATAGAGGAAACATTCCTTAACATAATTAAAGCCATTTATGACAAACCCACAGCAAATATAATACTCAATGGAGAAAAGCTGAAAGCCTTCCCACTAAAATCTGGAACAAGACAGGGATGCCCACTCTCACCGCTATTATTCAACATAGTATTGGAAGTCTCAGCCACAGCAATCAGACAAACAAAAGAAATAAAAGGCATCCAAATAGGAAGAGAAGAGGTAAAACGGTCACTGCATGCACATGACATGATACTATATATAGAAAACCCTAAGGACTCAACCCCAAAACTACTTGAAGTGATTAATAGATTCAGCAAAGTGGCAGGATATAAGATTAAGATTCAGAAATCACTCACGTTTCTGTATACTAACAATGAAATATTGGAAAAGGAATACAAAAATACAATACCTTTTAAAATTGAACCCCAAAAAATCAAATACCTGGGAATACACCTGACCAAGGAGGTAAAGGACCTATATGCTGAGAACTATAATATTAATCAAGGAAATTAAAGATGTAAAGAAATATAAAGAAAATTCATGCTCCTGGGTTGGAAAAATTAACATTGTAAAAATGGCCACACTACCCAAAGCGATCTACAGATTCAATGCAATCCCTATCCGATTACCCAGGACATTTTCCATAGAACTAGAACAAACAATCCAAACATTTATATGGAACCATAAAAGACCTAGAATTGCCAAAGTAATCATGAGAAACAAAAAAAACCAAGCAGGAGGCATAACTCTCCCAGACTTGAGGCAATATTACAAAGCCACAGTCATAAGACAGTGTGGTGCTGGTACCAAAACAGACATACAGACCAATGGAACAGAATAGAGAACCCAGAAATAAACCCAGACACCTATGGTCAATTAATCTTTGACAAAGGAGGCAAGAACATAAAATGGGAAAATGGTAGTCTTTTCAGTAAGAATTGCTGGGAAACCTGGACAGCTACATGCAAATCAATGAAACTAGAACACACCCTCATACCATGCACAAAAACAATCACAAAATGGCTGAAAGACTTAAATATAAGGCAAGACACTATCAAACTCCTGGAAGAGAACATAGGCAAAACATTCTCTGACATCAACCGTACAAATGTTTTCTCAGGCCAGTCTCCCAAAAGAAATGAAAGCAAAAATAAACCAGTGGGACCTAATCAAATGGACAAGATTTGCATAGCAAAGGAAACCAAAAAGAAAACAAAAAGACAACTTACAGAATGGGAGAAAATAGTTTCAAATGATGCAACTGACAAGGGCTTAATCTCTAGAATATACAAGCAACTTATACAACTCAACAGCAAAAAAGCCAACAACCCAATGGAAAAATGGGCAAAAGACCTGAATAGACATTTCTCCAAGGAAGATGTACAGATGGCCAACAAGCACATGAAAAAATGCTCAACATGACTGAATATTAGAGGAATTCAAATCAAAACTACCACAAGATACCACCTCACACCAGTCAGAATGGCCATCATTAATAAGTCCACAAATAATAATGCTGGAGGGTGTGTAGAGAAAAGGGAACCCTCATGTACTGTTGGTGGGAATGTAAGCTGGTACAACCACTATGAAGAACAGTATGGAGGTACGTTAGAAATCTATACATAGAACTACCATATGACCCAGCAATTGTACTCTTAGGCATATATCCATACAAAACTTTCCTTAAAAAAGACACATGCACCCACATGTTCATTGCAGCTCTATTCGCAATAGCAAAGACATGGAAACAACCCAAATGCCCATCAACGGACGATTGGATTAGGAAGATGTGGTATATATACACAATGGAATACTACTCAGCCATAAAAGAGAACGACATAATGCCATTTGAAGCAACATGGATGGAACCAGAGACTCTCATCCTGAGTGAAGTAAGTCAGAAAGAGAAAGACAAATACCATCTGATATCATTTATATCTGGAATCTAATATAGAGCACAAATGAAACTTTCCACAGAAAAGAAAATCATGGACATGAAGAATAGATTTGTGGTTGCCAAGGGGAAGGGGGAGGGAGTTGGGTGGATTGGGAGCTTGGGATTAATGGATGCAAACTATTGCCTTTGGAATGGATTAGCAATGAGATCCTGCTGTGTAGCACTGGGAACTATCTCTAATCACTTAAGATGGAGCATTATAATGTGAGAAAATAGAATATGTACATGTATGTGTAACTGGGTCACCATGCTGTACAGCAGGAAAAAAGAAATTGTATTGGGTTGGAGTTCCTGTCGTGGCTTAGTGATTAATGAATCTGACTAGGAAGTATGAGGTTGTGGGTTCAATCCCTGGCCTTGCTCAGTAGGTTAAGGATCTGGCAATGCTGTGAGCACTAGTATAGGTCGCAGACTCGGCTCAGATCCCTCGTTGCTGTGGTTGTGGTACAGGCTGGCAGCTAGGGCTCCGATTAGACCCCTAGTCTGGGAACCTCCATATGCCGTGGGTGTGGCCCTGGAAAAGACAAAAAAAAAATTGTATTGAGGAAATAATTTTAAATAAATAAACTTAAAAAAATTTAAATAGGAGTTCCTGTCGTGGCGCAGTGGTTAACGAATTCGACTAGGAACCATGAGGTTGCGGGTTCGGTCCCTGCCCTTGCTCAGTGGGTTAACAATCCGGCGTTGCCGTGAGCTGTGGTGTAGGTTGCAGACGTGGCTCGGATCCCGCATTGCTGTGGCTCTGGCGTAGGCTGGTGGCTACAGCTCCGATTCAACCCCTAGCCTGGGAACCTCCATATGCTGCGGGAGCGGCCCAAGAAATAGCAACAACGATGACAACAACAACAACAACAACAACAACAACAAAAGACAAAAAAAATTAAAATAAAATAAAATTAGGTATTTTTAGGTAAAATAAATTTTAAAAAATAATAAAAGATACTCAGAAGCAAATGACAACAAAGACACAACAATCCAAAACCTATGGGATGCAGTAAAAGCAGTTCTATGTGGGAGGTTTAGAGCAATACAAGCCTACTCAGGAAACAAGAAAAAGTTAAATAAAAAAAACCTAACTTTATACCTAAAGCAATTAGAGAAAGCAGGAGAAAACCCAAAGTTAGCAGAAGGAAAGAAATCATAAAGATCAGAGTAGAAATAAATGAAATAAAAATGAAGAAAACTGTATAAAAGATCAATAAATCTAAAAGGTAGTTCTTTGAAAAGACCAACAAAATTGATAAACCCTTAACCAAACTCATCAAGAAAAAATGAGGACTCAAATCAATAAAATTATAAATGAAAAAGGGAGATGTTATAACATCACAAAAATACAAAAGATCATAAGACTTCTGCCAGCAACTCTATGCCAATAAAATGGACAACCTAGAAGAAACAGAAAAATTCTTAGAAAAGTTCAATCTTCCAAGACTGAATAGAAGAAAATGAATGGATCACAGAAGAAATCAAAGAGGAAATTTAAAAATACCTAGAAGCAAATGACAATGAAGATATGACACTCCAAAGCCTATGGGATGCAGCAAAAGCCGTTCTAAGAGGAAAGTTTCTAGCAGTACAAGCCCACCGCAGGAAACAAGAAAAAGCCGAAATAAACAAGCTAACTTTACATCTAAAGCAGCTCGGGAGAGAAGAACAGACAAGACCCAAAGTTAGTAGAAGGAAAGAAATCATAAAGATCAGAGCAGAAATCAATGAAGTAGAAATGAAAAAAACCATAGAAAAGATCAATGAAACAAAAAGCTGGTTCTTTGGAAAGATCAACAAAATTGATAAACCCTTAGGCAGACTTATCAAGCAAAAAAGAGAGAGGACTCAAATCAATAAAATTAGAAATGAAAAAGGAGAAGTAACAACGGACATCACAGAAATACAAAAGATCATAAGAGACTACTATATGCGACTATATGCCAATAAAACGGAAAACCTAGAAGAAATGGACGAATTCTTAGAAAAGCACAATCTTCCAAGACTAACCCAAGATGAAATAGAAAAGACGAATGGACCAGTCACAAGAACTGAAATTGAAACTGTGATTAAAAAACTTCCAACAAACAAAAGTCCAGGACCAGATGGCTTCATAGGCGAATTCTATCAAACATTTAGAGAAGAGCTAACACCTATCCTTCTGAAGTTATTCCAAAAAATTGCAGGGGAAGGAACACTCCCAAACACATTCTATGAGGCTACCATCATCCTGATACCAAACCAGACAAAGATACCACAAAAAAAGGAAAATTTAAGGCCAATATCACTGATGAACATAGAAGCAAAAATCCCTAACAAAATATTAGCAAACTGAACCCAATATTTACTACCTTGATGAAGTGGGATTTATCCCAGGGATACAAGGATTCTTCAACATCCACAAATCAATCAGTGTCATACACCACATTAACAAACTGAAGAATAAAAACCATATGATCCTCTCAACAGATGCAGAAAAAACCTTTGACAAAATCCAACACCCATTTCTGATAAAAACCCTCCAGAAAGTGGGCATAGAGGGAACCTACCTCAACATAATAGAGGACTTAATATGACAAACCCACAGCGAACATCATTCTCAATGGTGAAAAGGTGAAAGAATTCCAAATGAGATCAGGAACAAGAAAAGGATGTCTCTTCTCGCCACCACTATTCAACATAGTTTTGGAAGTCCTAGCCAGGGCAGTCAGAGAAAAAAAAGAAAGGAATCCAAATTGGAAAGGAAGAAGTAAAACTATCACTGTTTGCAGATGACATGATACTATACCTAGAGAATGCTAAAGATGCTACCAGAAAACTGTTAGAGCTCATCCATGAATTTGGCAAAGTTGCGGGATACAAAATTAATACACAGAAATTGACGGCATTTCTATATACTAACAACAAAAGATCAGAAAGAGAAATTAGGGAAACAATCCCATTTACCATTCCATCAAAAAGAATAAAATACCTAGGAATAAACCTACCTAAAGATACAAAAGATCTGTACTCTGAAAACTATAAGATGCTGATGAAAGAAACTAAAGATGACACATAGCGAACATACCACGCTCTTGGATTGGAAGAATCAATATTATCGAAATGACTATATTGGCCAAGAAACATACAGAGTCGATGCATCCCTGATTAAATTACCAGGACATTTTTCACAGAACTAGAACAAAGTATTTTAAAGTTTGTTTGTAAGCAAAAAAGACCCAGAATAGCCAACACCATCCTGAGAAAGAAAAATGCAGCAGAGGAAATCAGGTTTCCAACTTCAGACTATACTACAAAGATACTGTCATCATAACAGTATGGTACTGGCACAAAGACAGAAATACAGATCAGTGGAACAGGATAGAAAGCCCAGAATTACACCCATGCACCTACAGTGAACCAATCTATACAAAGGAGGCAAGATTATACAAGGGAGAAAAAGATAGTCCCTTCGATAAGTGGTGCTGGGAAAACTGGACAGCTGCATGTAAAAGAATGAAATCAGGACACTTCCTAATACCATACAGGAAAATAAACTCAAAATGGATTAAAGACCTAAATATAAGACCAGATACCATAAAACTCTTAGAGGAAAACATAGGCCACATACTCTCTGACATAAACCATAGCAATATCTTCTCAGATCCACCTCCTAGAGTAGATAAAAACAATGTAACAAACAAAAATCAACAAATGGGACCTAATTAAACTTAAAAGTTTAAAATGATAAAAAAAAAAACAGAAATGACAACAAAAATAAACAAAGAAATGGGACCTAATTAAACTTAAAAGTTTTTGCACAGCAAAGGAAACCCTAAACAAAACTAAAAGGCAACCTACAGATTGGGAAAAAATATTTGCAAATGAAGTGAATGACAAGGGATTAATCTCCAAAATATATAAACACTTCCTACTGCTCAATACCAAAAAAACAAACAACCCCATCAAAAAATGGGCAGAAGATCTAAACAGACAATTCCCCAAAGAAGACATACAGATGTCCAAAAAACACATGAAAAGATGTTCAGCATCACTAATTATTAGAGAAATGCAAATAAAAACTACTATGAGGTACCACCTTACACCAGCCAGAATGGCCATCATCAAAATGTCCACAAACAATGCTGAAAAGTGTGTGGAGAAAAGAGAACCCTCCTACACTGTTGGTGGAAATATAAATTGATGCAACCACTATGGAAAAACAGTGTGGAGATTCCTCAAAAAACTAAAAATAGAATTACCATTTGATCCAGATTTTCACTCCTGGGCATCTATCGAGAGAAAACCATGACTCAAAAAGATGTACTCCAAAGTTCATTGTAGCACTATGTACAATAGCCAGGACATGGGAAGCAACCTAAATATCCATTGACAGAGGAGTGGATAAAGAAGATGTGGTACAGGGAGTTCCCATCGTGGCTCAGTGGATAAAATCTGACTAGTATCCATGAGGACGCAGGTTTGATCCCTGGCCTTGCTAAGTGGGTTAAGGATCTAGCATTGCTGTGAGCTGTGGCATAGGTCACAGATGTGGCTCGGATCTGGCGTTGGTGTGGCTGTGATGTAGGCCCAGCGGCTACAGCTCCAATTAGACCCCTAGCCTGGGAAGCTCCATATGCTGTGGGTGCAGCCCTAAAATACAAAAAGACCAAAAAAGAAGAAGAAGAAGAAGAAGAAGAAGAAGAAGATGCGGTACATATACACAGTAGAATATTACTCAGCCATAAAAAGGAACAAAATAATGGCATTCGCAGCAATATGGATGGACCTAGAAATTATCATGGTAAGTGAAGTTAGTCAGTGAGACACCAATATCACATGCCATCACTTATATGTGGAATCTTAAAAAAAGGATACAATGAACTTCTTAGCAGAATAGATACTGACTCACAGACTTTGAAAAACTTAGGGTTTCCAAAGGTGACAGGTTGAAGAGATGAGAGGGATGGGCTAGAGGTTTGAGATGGAAATCCTGTAAAACTGGGTTGTAATGATTGTTGTACAACAATAAATGTAATAAAATACGTTCAGTTAAAAAAAAAAAAAAACAGACTTCTAACATGTCCCATTATACCTTTAATCACATCCTATAGAAGCACCAAGTGTTGTTATAAGGGATCAGTGAGCTACAGATCTTATTTTAACCCTTTAGGACTGGCAATGGATGAATCATCTACAAGAGTCATTAGACACCTATTCTGTCTGGTGGTAGCTACATGCATGCCGTTGGGTTTTTCAGAGGAGAAGGCTAGGGAACTACATTGCCTAGTACCTGCTACCTGAGGCTGGTGTCATAGAACACCCCCAGGTATCTTAGGGATGTTAACAGGCCCGTCCGGGGCTTGTATATGAACCAAGAGCCGCAACCAAAGTTTTACACCAGATTTAACAAGGAGAGGGGCAGGCTGTCTTTAAGCTGAAGACATGGTAAACTGCTCCTTTTTACAGCTTTCTCCCTCAACTCAGAGAAAAAGCAAGCATCAATTTTGGAAGTGACTTCCTTCAATTAAAAAAAAAATCTTAAAATTCAAAGTTGATATATTCATAGCAAGGTGAATAAAATTTTTCTATTTTAAGCCAATGGATTAAATTATTAAGAAACACTGCAACATATTTTCTAAAAGGGGACTTGGGTATGACTCATATTTTTATTTACATTATTATAGCAATAACAAAGGAAAATAGGTTTTTCTAAGATAGGTTTGAGGCATAGGGAAAAAAAACAAAATAACCATATCTATACCTACTCTGGGTTGAACTGTGTCATTCCCCGCCCCTCCCAACCAAGAAAGGTATGTTCAAGTCCTAACCCCGGTCCCTGTAAATGGGATCTTATTTAGAAAGAGAATCATTGCAGATGCAGTCAAGTTAAGATGAGGTCACAACAGATGAAGCTGGGCCCCCATCCCATGACTGGTATTCTTACAAGATGAGGGAAGAAGAGGGAAGTGTGGGAGTTCCTGCTGCGGTGCAATGGGATCTCGGTGGAGTCTCTGCAGTGTCAGGATGCAGGTTCGATCCCCAGCCCAGCACAGTGGATTAAAGGATCCAGTGCTGCCACAGCTGTGGGGTAGGTTACAACTTCAGCTCAGATCTAATCCCTGGCTGGGGAACTCCATATGCTGTGGGGCAGCCAAAAAAGGGCAAAAAAAAAAAAGGAAGAAGAGGAGGATGATGGAGGAGACATGGAGTGCTTCATCTATAAGACAAGGGATGACAAGGACCGCCAACAACCACTGGAAGTTGAGGGAAGGAGGAAGGTCCTCCCACCCTGAGCCTTCCCAGAGAGCAACAGCCCTGCCCACACCCTGATTTCAGCCTCTTGGTCTCCAAAACTGTGACAAAAATAAACTTCTGGGGTTTTAAGCCACCCATTTGGCGGGAATTTGTTACTACCGCTCTAGGAAACTAAAGCAACATTGCCACTGCCTGTATGAAAGGCTGCCTCTGGTTTCTACCATCCACTGACGGGGCCCCCAGCTCCCTTTCTCCGTCAAGAAGGGAGTCCAGCTCTGCAGCCTATAAAGAAACTCTGCTCCTTGCTTCAAAAGGAGCTTCCACATGAATTCCATGGGTCTCTCTGCCACTGCTGTGGTGCTGAGTATGCCTGAGGCTATGCACAGCACACATGTATCTGCATGGACTTCCTCCCACTGGAAACTCAGGGTGCCCTCCCCCTCCAAATTTGCAAGCAGCCTCAAACACAGGCAAACTCTTTCCAGTAAGCATTAGGTTTGGTGTTGGGAAGAAGTAGTAGATGAATTTTCTTGGAAGTTTTAAGACTCTGGGGAACTAGGATTTCAGTATTTTAATATTAACAACAAAAATATCAATAATAATAAATAACAGCTAACACTTGCATCCCTTCTCTGGGTCAGGCACTTTGAGAAGAGCTTCCCAAGCTCAATTAATCCTTCCACCTCGGCGGTGGG
This sequence comes from Phacochoerus africanus, assembly GCF_016906955.1. Classification (NCBI taxonomy): domain Eukaryota; kingdom Metazoa; phylum Chordata; class Mammalia; order Artiodactyla; family Suidae; genus Phacochoerus; species Phacochoerus africanus. The sequence goes on from NC_062545.1 coordinate 140,806,671, forward strand.
AATGTCACTTATCTGCATTGTACTACTGAGAAACCAATGCTTGCCCCAAGGTCTGATTTCCACGCCCAAATTCCCAGCAGACTGCCCTCTGTCCTCTCCAACGGGCAAGGTCTTCCCTCTAATGTCTGCAGCCCCAGGCTGAGCCCAGCTTTACCTGGTCACGAATACAGCGGCATCCACAGGGGGTGTATCATCCTTGCCTCCTGGAACCTGATTGTTGCCGAGGTAGCGTGCGCCTCCGTACTCCTCATTCTGCCAGTGACAGAAGCTCTCCAGTGACCGCTCACCATGGTGCCCAATGGACAACTTGGCCTAAAAGAAATCAGAGGGCAGTTATAGAAGCAAATAGCCAGCGATGCCAGAGTCCATGCTCAGAGCACAGTGTGGATGGTAAGGTAGAGACAGGTGGCTGTGGGGGCATCGTTCACTGTCACCCACCCCCGGCACTGGTAGGCAGATGCACAGACCCCGAGAGAGGCCATCAGGGGCCTTATTTATAAGCTCAAATGAAGATTATATTATTAAAGAAAAGCCTTCCTCTCTTTAGCAAGTTGAACAGCATGCCCAGCCAAGCACTTGTCCCTCGTTCTCATGATCACTGCTTGACTCTGCAGGTAACCATCACAAGGAAATGCACTCAAGCAAAAGACCAGAAAATGATACTACGGTGCATCCAAATTTGGCCCAAAGCCCAGATACAGCTCCTGAAGGACAGCCACAATTCCAAAGACCTCACTGTCACCTTTGTAAACGTGAGATGTGTGGAGTGATGGAGGGAAGCACACAGGCCCACTACTCAGGGCTACCCCAGAGATTCTCCGCAGATGACATACATATCAAGCCTCCAGTCATGGTACTTGTCCCCCTCTCACTAGACATCCCTGTCCCTAGCCCAGGGCCCACTGCTGCCACCTGCAAAGCCAGGAAGGGTGGGTAGGACAGACCACCCCTGGCCTCCTCCTCAGCACTCAGCAGCATCTAGGAAGCCCAGAGACCATTCTCCATAACTGTGCCAATGGGGACTTACAGGACGCTGTCGTAGCAGGACAAGCTTGGTGACTTGAATGTTAACTTTAATTCCAAGGCTTTCGTGCTGAAACATATTGTACACCTATCAAGAAAGGAAAAAAAAATAAAGGTATAAATACAAAAATTTAAAAAAATAACCACGGTGGTATCCTGTATGGGCTCCTGGAATGAAGAAAAGATATTAGGTAAAAACTAAGGACATCTGAACAAACTACGGACTTGAGTTAATGATAATGTAGTAGCCACATTGGTCCATTTGTTGTAACAAACATACCATCCTAATGTAAGATGTCAGTAATAGGGGAAACTGTGTATAAGGACTCTCTGTACTATCTGTTCAATTTTTCTATAAATATAAAACACAAAATAAATATTTATTTATAAATAAAGTGAAATACAAATTCTGTTCACTAAAAATTATATTACTTTGGGAGTTCCCATCATGCCTCAGTGGAAACGAATTTAACTAGCATTCATGAGGATGCAAGTTCGATCCCTGGCCTTGTTCAGTGGGTTAAGTATCTGGCATTGCCATGGGAGCTGTGGTACAGGTCACGAATTCAGCTCAGATCCCGTGTTGCTGTGGCTGTGGTGTAGGCCGGCAGCTACAGCTTCATTTCTACCCCTAGCCGGGGAAATTCCATATGCTTGGGTGCGGCCCTAAAAAGACCAAAAACAATTATATTAATGTGGAGTTCCTGGTGTGGCTCAGCACATTAAGAACCTGATGTTGTCTCTCTGAGGATTCATGTTTGATCCCTGGCCTCGCTCAGTGGGTTAAGGTTCTGGGGTTGCTACAAGCCACAGTGTTGAGTCACAGATGTAGTTCGAATTCGGTGTTGCTGTGGCTGTGGCATAGGCCTCAGCCACAGCTCCAATTTAACCCTTAGCCTGGGAACCTCCATGGGCTGCAGGTGTGGCCATAAAAAGAAAAAATATATATTAATTTAAAATGTTTTTTAAAAAACTGTGTTCTTCCAATACCAAAATAAATAAATAAATAAATAATCTAAAGGTGAGTAATTATATGAAATTCAAATTTCAATGTTCATAGACAAAGCATTATTGGACAATAAAATACATGTATGTGAGATATACAAAAAGGCCTTCTGAGACCAAAAACCTACCATAAATATTAATTCCTCAAAAGACTCACACAATGACAGAAAACTCTGGAATCACACATACTTGTGCATACATATGCATACATGCAAAGATAAGCTGAAAATCCATTGGTTGAAAAACATTTATAGGATGGGTGATTTGAAAAAAAAAAAGAAATGGATGTAAGATGATCATGGGGTTACCTGCAGGAAGGTGAAGGGGATCTTTATGAAAGGATGGGGGAGGTCCATGCCTGTGGCCAAGTGCTAGCCTGTATTACCTCTAACCCTCATCACAGCCCATCAAGGTCACTATCTCCACCAATCTCCACTCAATGAGACAAAGCCACCCACTCAAGACCCTCAGCCAGTCAACAATGATGCCAGACCAAACCCAGGCATGTCTGGGCGAAAAGCCTACATTTCTTTATTGCCTGAAGTCTTCATTCTAACCACAGTTTGTCAGTGAGGTAAAAGTGACAGATAGTAACAGAAAAAGACCTCTTGTTGGTGGAACTTAATTATCATGATCTCAACATCAAGAAATCAAAGGATTCAAGGGGGCAAGAGACAGGAAAACTCAGAAAAGGTGGAGGAATGAAAGCTGATGCAGATGGAAAAAAAAACATCGGACTCATAGGTCCCTAGATCATGATGATCCTCCTGACCTCCTTCTCCATAGTAAGGAGGGAGCAGGATGCAGGAGGGACCATTGAGCAGGTGCTATAGGTAGTGTAAGATACAAAGAGATGGGAACCTTTTAAATAGCCCCTTTCCTTTTATTTAGAAAAAAAATTTAAAGTAGTGTTGGTTTACAATGCTGTGCCAATTTTGCTATACAGCAAAATGACTCAGTCATACATAAATATACATTCTCTTATATTCTCTTCCATCATGGTCTATCCCAAGAAACTAGATTTAGTTTCCTGGGCTATACAGCAGGATCTCATTGCTTATCCACTCGAAACGTAATAGTTCGCATCTACTAGCCCTGAACTCCCAGTCCATCCCACACCTTCCCCACTCCTCCTTGCACCAAGTCTGTTCTCTATGTCTGTGAGTCTGTTTCTGTTTTGAAGATAGGTTCATTTGAAATTAGGAAAAGACTTTGCTTCATTATGTCCTTTTTCCAATGTTATTGAGACATAATTGATGTATAATATTGTATTAGGTTCAAGTGTACATGATTATATATAATATATATCATATGTATAATACGTACCTCAAAAGGATTACCTCGTTTAGTTAGCATCTATCACCTCATGTAGTTACAACTGTTTTTCTTGTGAAAGAAATTTTAAGATCTACTCTCTCAGCAACTTTCAAATATCCAATACTATACTGTTAACTACAGTCACCATGCTGTACTTAGACCCCCAGGACTCATTATAACAAAAAGCCTATACCTTTTGACCACCTTCACCTATACCCCTAACCCTGGTAATCACTGATTTGTTCTCTGAATCTATGAGGTTTTTTTGCTTGTTTGTTTGTTTTGCTTTTTAGGGCCATACCTGCAGCACATGGAAGTTGCCAAACTACAAGTTGAATTGGAGCTGCAGCAACCAGCCTACGCCACAGCCACACCCATGCCAGATCTGAGCTGCATCTGCGACCTACACCACAGCTCATGGCAACGCCAGATCCTTAAGGTACTGAGCGAGGCCAGGGATCGAACCCGCATCCTCATGGATACTAGTCAGGTTTGTTACCACTAAGTCACAACAGGAACTCTTCTATGAGTTCAGTTTTTAAAGATTCCACATATCAGTGAGATCATGCAGTATTTGTTTTTCTCTGACTTATTTCACTTGCTTCTGAACATGCTACTTGTTTTTTGTTTTTTCCCTGATAGACATACTCTGGAGGGAGAACTTTTCCAGCACAGACATTAAAATTTTCTCTCCAGTACATGAGCAGCAACATAAAGCACTGGCCGCAGACGACAGTGTGGCCACGGTTAATTCAGGCCATGTGAAGCTGGACACGGTGTCTGGCACACAAGCAGTAGAAGCCAGGCACGCACAGTGTTTGAGCATCTGTGTGTGACAAAGGAATGAGCTGTGTCAGTGCTTGGATTTTCTCTTTGAAAACTATTATTAAAGCAAAATAGAATCTTTGTGTAATGTAATATTCTTTCCCACAAGAAAAAACACAACACATTCAGTTCTTCTGTTCTCACTGTCCCTTCCCAAAAAATTTTCTTTCCCCAAGAACAAAATAGCAGCCTTTTTTTTTTTTTTTTTTTTAATGCTGGACCATCTGTAGGCCAATTCTAAAGTCATGTCTTCACTACCTAACCCCAAACCTGAGTGAAGAAGGGAAAAGCACATAATTTTTTCCTTGTTTTGATATTTTGAGAACCACCCAATGGCTGTAATTCAAACCTTCCCAGAAATATTCAGCCTTAGGATTGGGCCCAAACTGGAAAACCTCAATTTCCAAAATTTTAAACTAGGAAGAATGAAAACTTGAAATTATGAGGAGAAGATTCAAGTTGCACAGTTTTGAGGTACAACCTAAACATTGCCTATAAAAGTGGCAATAGCCACAGATGTGTTAAAGCATATTGTAGGTTTAAAGGAACAAGGTGAAAAGCAATCTCAGGGTGTCCCGACATGGCCCCCCTGAAAGTAGCTAAAGAACAGAGCCTGGGTGGAACAATGGAAGTCTCAGGAAGAACAAAATTATAAGGCACACACTCCTGTGTCAGAATCCCCCATTCCCCCTAGCTGGCTGAGGACAGTTTGGCACAATCTGTGCACTGAGACCCCAAAGGCTCAGGTGCTTCCTTGGAACAAATGGATGTGAGCTGGATAGAGAGAAAAGGTTTATGCTCCAGCAGCTGGGACAGAGGGTGAGATGGGAAGTTGTTTAATGGGGATAGATTTCCATCTTGCAAGATGAAGGAGTTCTAATATGTGAATATGCTCGGTACTGAACTGTACACTTAAAAATGACCAATATGGCAAAGTCTATCAGCTGTATTTCACCAAAGTAAAATTTTTCCATTAATCAATTTAAGATAAGAAGCTTCAGGTGAGCAAAGCTGAGGCCTCAAAGACATGTAACAAAGTCTTCCTTTTTTCCACATGGAAATTCATCCAAGGTGGCGCCATGTGATGTTTAGGGAGACACCTGGTTGGGAGGGGAACAGCATAACCGATCGTCTGGAAATTCTGTCTCTGGCATCCAGCTCTGGCTGTGTCCTGGCAAGGGCTCAGGGCCCCGGCTGCATTTGTCACATTTCCTTGGCAGCCTGGGGGCCAAGCTGGGTGGACCTGCTGCCAGCAGCACTCTGCAGGGCTCCCCTGGCTGGGCGACTGTGGGACAAGGTCAGGGAGGGGCAGACAGGGACAGGAGGAGAAGCAGGGGCTGGGGGCGCCACATGGGGAGGAGCTGCTGGTAAGGACAGGCAGGGTTTTCCCCAGAGCACCACCTACCTGGTGCGACTCATGGCCTCCCCTGGGACAGAGAGGAACTGCAGGTGACATGCTCATGTCACATGTCACAATCAGACAGACCCCCACCCAGGAGGAGGCCATGTTCTCTAGCAGGGTCCTGCTGAGCGGGATTCCTGAAGCAGCACTGATGCCTGGCCACGTGTTGGAAATGTAATCTGGAGCCACCCCAGACCCACTGAACCAGACACCCTGGGGGACCCTGGGCATCTGCATTCAACAAGCCCCCCATGGCCACTGCGGGTGGGAACCAGTGAGCTCTAACCCATTGCTAATGTCTCTAGTCACCAGAGAAAAGCTGGTTGTCTGTTTCACACGGTAATAGAATCAAATTGATGTCATTTTTCCTTCAAACAGAACTTGCCTGGAATGTCTCAGGTTTTCATTCCACGCTGTGGTTGTTAAGGAAGCTAAAAACAACCAAAGCTCTGTCAAGTTGCCCCATTTTCCAATTTGGCTGCCCAAACCCAGGGTTTCTAGTGACAGCACCACCTGTTTCCATCTGCAATTTGTTCTTTAAAATATTCCTGCTCCTGGGTCACCAACCCCCACTCCCAACCAAAGGAAAATCAACTTATATACATGAAAAATCAACCACAGGGCACCCTCTGCGCTTGCTGCCAGTTCAAAGGCTCAGGTGTGGCACAAGTTCCTCCCTCCACACGTACCTGTACAGGGGAGCACTTTGCGGGGACCCAGAGCCCAGTGAGACTCTATTTCCCTTGGAGCCTGGCAGAAGAATCTTTCAAAAAACAAATCAATGCATGCCTGAACCCTGCAGCAGCTTCCCGGGGTCCCAGAGCACCTCTCACTGCACCCCACCCTCCCCATCACCCACCAGGAACCACCTCTTCCTGTGCCTCCCAAATGCCAGACTGACCCCCACTGGCTAGGTCCTCATGTCAGCAGAATACCTTCCCTTCTAAGTGGAGGGTCACTCATCACAGAGGTGGCCTTGGCCACCCCAGGCACTTGCTATCATCTCAGTCTTTGCATAGCATTTTATATAATTTGCATACAAATTTCACTGATTTGTGTGTTGTGTATTGCCTGTTGGTCCCAACACCTGAGCTTCATGAGGATGGGACCTGTCACGGTCCCTACTCCATCCCCAGTTCCTCAAAGAGTCCTCAGTGCACTTTAGGTACTCAAAAACTATAGCTGAATGAAATTAGTAAGTGAATCTCATTTTATTTTTATTGTGGTAAAATACATAAACATAAATCTTACAACCTTAAGCATGTTTTTTTTTTTTTTTTAAATTTGACCATGCTCACAACATGCAGAATTTCCTGGGCCAGGGATCAAACCCAAGCCACAGCACTTAATCACTAGACCACCAGGGAACTCCTCTGTTTTTACGTATACAGTTCAGCAGCACTCATAGTTCTCATAGTGAACCTCTGCACCCATTAAACATTAACTCCTCATTCTCCCCAGCAACCACCTTTCTACTCTCCGTCTCTACGAATTTGACTACTCCAGGCATTTCTTAGGAGTGGACTCATAGAACTTGTCCTGTGACTACCTTATTTCCCTGATGTCCTTGATAATGTCCTCAAAGTTTGTCTATGCTATAGCAGGTATCAGAGTTCCTTTCCTTTTTGAGGCTGAATAATATTCAGTTGGGCATATATATGTGCATCATATCCTATTTTGTTTATCCTTCAACGGACATTTGGGTTGCTTCCTCCTCTTGGCTATAGTAAAAATGCTGCCATTAACATGGGTGCAAAAATATCTCTTGGAGGAGTTCCCTGGTAGCCAAGTGATTAAGTATTTGGCGTTGTCACTGCTGAGGCATGGATTTGATCCCTGATCCAGGAACTTCTGCAGGCCATGGCCAAATAAATAAATCTCCTGAAGACCCTGTATTCAATTCATTTGTGTATATACCCCAAAACGGAACCACAGAATCATACGTCATGTGAGAGAACCTTTTTATGCTTTAGTCTGTGTAGTGGCCGGACACCTTTCTCGGATTTTTTAAATTTCTTTTTTTCTTTTTCTTTTGTCTTTTTAGGGCCACACCATGGCATATAGAAGTTCCCAGACTAGGAGTCGAATGAGAGCTGCAGCCACCAGCCTACGCCACAGCAACACCAGATCCAAGACGTGTCTGTGACCTACACCACAGCTCACAGCAATGCCAGATCTTTAACCTACTGAGCAGGGCCAGGGATCAAACCCAAGTCCTCATGGATACTAGTTGGGTCCATTACTGCTGAGCCATGACAGGAATTCCTAATTTTTTTTTCCTTTTTGGCTAATTATGGTGTTTTCATTGGAGAAAATTCCCCCACTGGATCAGATCTGGAGAAAGGAACCCTCTTTCCACTGCAGAAACCAAAGCAGCAAAAACTCACTCTGCTGCCACAGGAGTCATGGAGGGGCACCAGCAGAGGGGGTGTTCCCAGATTACACAGGTGGCAGCACCCTAGCCCTGTGAGATCAGCCCATCCTCCTGGCCAGAACTCAGCCTTGCTCTCTCCTGCTGCCTGGCATTCCTGGGGTCTCCTGCTCCTTACCTTCCCCAGATTCTGTGGCGGGTGACCCAACCTTCCTTTTGACTCTGGGCTCCTCCACACACAACTCCAAAGCTGAGTCCTCTTCCACATCAGTCAGCCCAAATCCAGTTTCTGCTGCTTACTTGGGACTGATACAGTGCCATGCTCACTGCTCCATGGGTTTACAAAACTCCTCTCTTCCTTGTTTCAAAAACAGAACCACTCTGCATGATGCCAGGGTGGTTCTTCTAGTATCTCTTCTGTGCTTCACAAGTCCTCAGAAATGACCAAAGTGGATCTGCTCTCACAAAGGCCATTTCTTCTCTAGCTCTGAAGACTGATTCAACAGGACACAGAGCAGCCAAACATGTTCTTAAAACATTTTCTTACCACTGCACTTAGTGTGTGTGTGTTTAAGTGCGGTGCTTTGTTTCAATCACAGATAAGTCATTTGTTAACTCCTAGAAAAACTTTTCTCTTTGTCTTTTTAGGGCTGCTCCTGTGGCACATGAAAGTTCCCAGGCTAGGAATCCAAGCTGCAGCCATAGCAATGCCAGATCCAAGCCACGTCTGTGACCTGCACCATAGCTCACAGCAATGCCAGATCCTTAGCCTGCTGAGCAGAGTGAGGGATTGAACCCATATCCTCATGGAAACTAGTCAGGTTAAGAACCACAATGGGAATTCCTAGAATAACTTCTAAATGAACCCATCTCAAAAAAGAAACCAAAACAAACAAACAAACAAAAAAACAGCAAGGATGTAACTCTACAAAGATTATTCTTTACAGGGAAAAAGCTGGCAGTTGTAGACTGCTGGCTAAGACCACCGAACTACTCTTTTAAATGATACTCAGATGTTAAATATTGATAAGGTAGCAGCTTTTTCAGAGTTAAAATGTTCCAGTGAAGAACTGATCCACACTGGTTTTATCTGTTCCACCTTGATACCTCCTTTTTGAAGGGCAAGATGGAAGCTGAAGGGGACCACCCAGAGCCCAGGGGACCATGTGGGAAGTGTAAATATGGACTTGCATTTATGTAGAAAAGCTTTCCACCAGAGTTTAGGACACTGCATCTGTGTGATATGCTTCAAATACAAAAGGCTTTTCAGAAGTGAATTAACTGAGGAATTAAAAAAGGAAAGCCAGTGTTTACACAACATCAGTACTAAATCCTTTGCAAAGGAGGTTGGAAAATGGCATCAGTCACTCATTGATGAGTTCCATCAGTCACTCATTGATGAGTTCGCGGACTCCACAAAAATTTCTTGATAATTTATCTGCAGATGTACCAGGCACTGGGGAAATAAAGGTGAAATTACCTTGATGAACTTTCAGATGATGCAAAGACAGAGAAATTCTGTTTAATATGCATAACATGAACTTTACATTTTTAAGAGTATGGTTTAGTGGCATTAAGTACATTCACACTGTTGTGCAACAATCGCTACCATCCAACTACAGAACTTTTGTATCTTCCCCAACTGAAACTCAGAGCTATTGCACATACTCCCTGCTCTTGAACTTCTGTAGCCTCTGGCAACCACCATTCTATTTTCTGCCTCTATGAATGTGACGACTTCAAGCACCTCTCATAAGTGCAGTCATAGATTATGTGTCGATATTTATACTTTTGTGACTGGCTTGTTTATTTAACAAAGTCCCTCAAGGTTCATCCATGCTGTAGCATGTGTCAGAATTCTTTTCTTTTTTCAGGCTGAATGATAGTCAATTGAGTGTATACACCTCATTTGTCTACCCATGCACCCTTCAAATGGAAATTTGGTTTGCTTCCTCCTTTCGCTTATTGTGGATTACACTGCTATGAAAGTGGGTGTGCAATTAATCTGTTCATGGTCCCACTTTCCCTTCTCTTGGATATACACCCAGAAGTGGAACTGCTGGATCATATTGTGATTCCTTTGTTGTTGTTTAAGAACCATCATACTGTCTTCGAAAGGAGCTGCATCATTTTATGGTTCCAAGAATAATACACAAGAGTGTCCATTTCTCCACATCCTTGCCAACGCTTGTTCATTTCACACTTTTTAATAGCAGCATTCAAGCTAGAGTGAAGGGATAGCTCATTGTGGTTTGGATTTACATTCCCCTAATGATTAGTAACACTGATTAACTTTTTTTTTTCCTCTTTTTGCCATTTCTTGGGCTGCTCCCATGGCATACGGAGGTTCCAGGCTAGGGGTCCAATCAGAGCTGTAGCACCGGCCTAGGCCAGAGCCACAGCAATGCAGGATCTGAGCCATGTCTGAGACCTACACCACAGCTCACGGCAACACCAGGTCCTTAACCCACTGAGCGAGGCCAGGGATCGAACCTATGTCCTCATGGTTTCCAGTTGGATTCGTTAACCACTGAGCCATGACGGGAACTCCTGAATATCTCTTAATATCCATTTGTATATCCTCTTTGGAGAAAGGTCTAGTCCTTTGCCCACTTTTAATTTTTTTAATTACTCAATGAATTTATTACATTTATAGTTGTACAATGATCATCACAATCCAATTTTATATGATTTGATTTCCATCCCACAACCCCAGCATATCCCCCCACCCCCAAACTGACTCCTTTGGAAACCATAAGTTTTTCAAAGTCTGTGAGTCAGTATCTGTTCTGCAAAGAAGTTCATTGTGTCCTTTTTTCAGATTCTACATTTCAGTGAAAGCATTTGATGTTGGTGTCTCATTGTATGAATGACTTTACTTAGCATGATAATTTCTAGGTCCATCCATGTTACTAAAAATGCCAGTATTTCGTTCCTTTTAACGGCTAAGTGATATTCCATTGTGTAAATGTACCACATCTTCTTGATCCACTCCTCTGTTGATGGGCATTTAGGTTGTTTCCATGTCTGGGCTATTGAAAATAGTGTTGGAGTGAACATTGGATTACATGTCATGTGTCTTTCTGAGTCATGGTTTTCTCTGGATAGATGCCCAGGAGTAGGATTGCTGGATCAAACTGTACTTCTATTTTTAGTTTTCTGAGGAATCTCCATACTGCTTTCGACAGTGGTTGCACCAATGTACAATCCCACCAACAGTGTACTAGGGTTCCTTTTTCTCCACACCCTCTCCAGCATTTATTGTTTGTAGACTTTTTGATGATGGCCATTCTGGCTGGTGTAAGGTGGTACCTCATAGTGGTTTTGATTTGCATTTCTCTAGTAATGAGTGATGTTGAATATCTCTTCATATGTTTTTTGGCATCCCATATATCTTTTTTGGAGAACTGTCTGTTTCAATCTTCTGCCCATTTTTTGATGGGGTTGTTTGTTTTTTTGGTATTGAGCAGTAGGAAGTGTTTATAAATTTTGGAGATTAATCCGCCAGTCGATTATTAATTTGCAGAGATTTTCTCCCATTCTGTGGATTGCCTTTTAGTTTTGTTTAGGGTTTCCTTTGCTGTGCAGAATCTTTAAGTTTAATTAAGTCCCATTTGTTTATTTTTGTTTTTACTGTCATTACTCTAAGAGGAGGATCTGAAAAGATGTTGCTGTTGTTTATGTCAGAGAGTGTTTGGCCTACGTTTTCCTCTAAGAGCTTTATAGTATCTGGTCTTTATCTAGGTCTTTAATCCATTTTGAGTTTATTTTTGTGTATGGTATTAGAGAGTGTTCTCATTTCATTCTTTTCCGTGTGGCTGTCCAGTTTTCCCAGCACCACTTATTGAACAAGCTGTCCTTTCTCCATTGTATATTCTTGCCTCCTTTGTCACAGATTAGTTGGCTGTAAGTGTGTGGGTTTAATTCTGGGCTTTCTATCCTGTACCACTGATCTGTATTTCTGTCTTTGTGCCATACCATACAGCTTTGATGACTGTTGCTCTGTAGTATAGTCGACAGTCAGGGAGCCTAATTCTTCCAGCTCCACTTTCCTTTTTCAGGATGTCTTCGGCTATGCTAGGTCTTTCATGCTTCCAAACAAACTTTAAAATATTTTGTTCAAGTTCTGTGAAAAATGTCCTTGGTAATTTGATAGGGATTGCATTGAACCTGCAGATTGCCTTGGGTAGTATAGTCATTTGGAGAATATTAAAATATTAACTCTTCCAATCCAAGAGCATGGTTTTTCTTTCCATCCACTTGTGTCATTTTTTATTTCTTTCATCAGTGTCTTAAGAGTTCTCAGAGCATAGGTCTTTTGTCTCCTTAGGTAGGTTTACTCCTAGGTATTTTATTCTTTTTGATGGAATGGTAAATGGGATTGTTTCCCTAATTTCTCTTTCTGATCTTTTGTTGTTAGTATATAGAAATGCCGTCAATTTCTGTGTATTAATTTTGTATCCCGCAACTTTGCCAAATTCATGGATGAGCTCTAACAGTTTTCTGGTAGCATCTTTAGCATTCTCTAGGTATAGTATCATGTCATCTGCAAACAGTGATAGTTTTACTTCTTCCTTTCCAATTTGGATTCCTTTCTTTTTTTTCTCTGACTGCCCTGGCTAGGACTTCCAAAACTATGTTGAATAGTGGTGGCGAGAACAGACATCCTTTTCTTGTTCCTGATCTCATTGGGAATTCTTTCACCTTTTCACCATTGAGAATGATGTTCGCTGTGGGTTTGTCATATAAGTCCTCTATTATGTTGAGGTAGGTTCCCTCTATGCCCACTTTCTGGAGGGTTTTTTATCAGAAATGGGTGTTGGATTTTGTCAAAGGTTTTTTCTGCATCTGTTGAGAGGATCATATGGTTTTTATTCTTCAGTTTGTTAATGTGGTGTATGACACTGATTGATTTGTGGATATTGAAGAATCCTTGTATCCCTGGGATAAATCCCACTTCATCAAGGTAGTAAATATTGGATTCAGTTTGCTAATATTTTGTTAGGGATTTTTGCTTCTATGTTCACCAGTGATATTGGCCTTAAATTTTCCTTTTTTTGTGGTATCTTTGTCTGGTTTTGGTATCAGGATGATGGTAGCCTCATAGAATGCGTTTGGGAGTGTTCCTTCCCCTGCAATTTTTTGGAATAACTTCAGAAGGATAGGTGTTAGCTCTTCTCTAAATGTTTGATAGAATTCGCCTATGAAGCCATCTGGTCCTGGACTTTTGTTTGTTGGAAGTTTTTTAATCGCAGTTTCAATTTCAGTTCTTGTGACTGGTCCATTCATCTTTTCTATTTCATCTTGGGTTAGTCTTGGAAGATTGTGCTTTTCTAAGAATTCGTCCATTTCTTCTAGGTTTTCCGTTTTATTGGCATATAGTCGCATATAGTAGTCTCTTATGATCCTTTGTATTTCTGTGATGTCCGTTGTTACTTCTCCTTTTTCATTTCTAATTTTATTGATTTGAGTCCTCTCTCTTTTTTGCTTGATAAGTCTGCCTAAGGGTTTATCAATTTTGTTGATCTTTCCAAAGAACCAGCTTTTTGTTTCATTGATCTTTTCTATGGTTTTTTTCATTTCTACTTCATTGATTTCTGCTCTGATCTTTATGATTTCTTTCCTTCTACTAACTTTGGGTCTTGTCTGTTCTTCTCTCCCGAGCTGCTTTAGATGTAAAGTTAGCTTGTTTATTTCGGCTTTTTCTTGTTTCCTGCGGTGGGCTTGTACTGCTAGAAACTTTCCTCTTAGAATGGCTTTTGCTGCATCCCATAGGCTTTGGAGTGTCATATCTTCATTGTCATTTGCTTCTAGGTATTTTTAAATTTCCTCTTTGATTTCTTCAGTGATCCATTGGTTGTTTAGTAGCATGTTGTTGAGTCTCCATGTGTGTGTGTTTTTTTACAGTTTTTTTCTTGTTGTTGATTTCCAGTTGTATAGCATTGTGGTCAGAAAAGATGCTTGATATGATTTCAATTTTCTTAAAGTTACCAAGGTTGGATTTGTAGCCCAGGATGTGATCCATCTTAGAGAATGTTCCATGTGCACTTGAGAAGAATGTGTCTTCTGTTGCTTTTGGATGGAATGTCCTATATATATCAATTAAGTCCATCTGGTCTAATGCTTCATTCAGGGGCTATGTTTCCTTATTGATTTTCTGTCTGGATGATCTGTCCATTGCTGTGAGTGGGGTGTTAAAGTCCCCCACTATTATTGTGTTATTGTCAACTTGTCCTCTTAAGGTTGTTAGCAGTTTCTTTATATATTGTGGTGAACCTATGTTGGCTGCATAGATATTTAAAATTGTTATATCTTCTTGTGGATTGATCCTTTGATCATTATGTAGTGACCTTCCTTGTCCCTTAAAATAGTTACAGTCTATTTTGTCTGTTATGAGTATTGCTACTCTAGCTTTCTTTTGATTCCCGTTCATATGCAATATTTTCTTCCATCCTCTCACTTTCAATTTGTATGTGTCCCTAGAAGTGAAGTGGGTCTCTTGAAAACAGCATATATATGGGTCTTGCTTTTGTATCCATTCAGCTGGTCTATGTATTTTGGTTGGGGCGTTTAGTCCATTAACATTTAAGGTAATTATTGATATGTATGTTCTTATTGCCATTTGATTAATCGCTTTGGATTTGTTTTTGCTGCTCTTTTTTCTTCCCTTCTCTTGTTCTCTTCTGTTGTGTTTTGATGACTATCTTTAGTGTTGTATTTGAGCTGATTTTTCTTTGTTTGTGTATCAATTGTAGATTTTTGGTTTGCAGTTATTCTGAAGTTTTGATATGAGTCTATATATATATATATATATATATATATATATATATATATATGAGATTGTTTTAAGTTGTTGGCCTCTTAATTGTTAGATCATCTCCAGTGTCCTGCATTTGTACCCACCTCTTCTCATGATTTCTGATTTTGGTGGCATAATTGTGTGTAGATGATTTCATATCTTTACTGTATATATACCTTTACTGATGAGGCTTGTCATTTGCAGTATTTTTGTTTCCTGTTGCTGTCTTGGCTTTTCTGCCTAGAGAAGTTCCTTTAGTATTTGTTGTAAAGCAGCTTTAGTGGTGCTGAATTCTCTTAGATTTTGCTTATCTGTAAAGCTTTTCATTTCTCCTTCAAATCTGAATGAGAGCCTTGCTGGGTAAAGTAATCTTGGTTGGAGGACTTTTCCTTTATCATGCTATTCACTTCTAGCCTGCAGAGTTTCTGCTGAAAAATCTGCCCATAAACTTATTGGGGTTCCCTTGTATGTTACTTGTTTCTTTTGCCTAGCTGCTTTCAAGATTTTCTCTCTGTCTTTAATTTTGGTTAGTTTGAGTAATATGTGTCTTGGGGTGTTCCTCCTTGGGTTTATTTTGTATGGTACTCGTTCTGCTTCCTGGATTTGAGTGAGTGGTTCCTTTCCCATGTTAGGGAAGTTTTCGGCTGTTATCTCTTGGAATATTTTTTCTGTCCCCTTCTCTCTCTCTTCTCCTTCTGTCACCCCTATAATATGGATGTTGGTGTGTTTAATGCTGTCCCAGAGTTCTCTGAGACTCTCTTCATTTGTTTTCAATCTTTTTTCTCTTTTCTGTTCCGCATCTGTAATTCCCACTAATCTGTCCTCCACCTTGCTTATTGGTGTTCTGCTGTTAGCTGCTTCTAGTGAATTTTTTATTTCAGTTATTGTATTTTGTATCTCTTAAGTTTTATATCTTATGTCCCTTTGCTCAGTGTTTCCTGTAAATTATCCATCTTTGCCTCCAGTTTATTTCCAGTGTCTTGCATCATCTTCAGCATCAACAATCTAAAGTCTTTTTCCTGGAGGCTGAGAATCTCCTCATCACGTAGCT
This sequence comes from Phacochoerus africanus, assembly GCF_016906955.1. Lineage (NCBI taxonomy): Eukaryota > Metazoa > Chordata > Mammalia > Artiodactyla > Suidae > Phacochoerus > Phacochoerus africanus. Next base: position 140,822,464 of record NC_062545.1, read on the forward strand.
GATTTTCTGGGTTTTTTTCTTTCTCCCTCATCTCAGTTATAGTCCTTTGTCTTTTCATTTTTATAGGTTTTTGGTGTGGTGACCTTACAGATAATAGAGTTGTAGCCTCTCTTACTTCTGGTGTCTGTCCCCCTTGTGGCTGAAGTCAGTATGGGGGCTTGCTGTAGGCTTCCTGATGGGAGGGACTGATGCCTGCCCATTGGTAGGTAAAGCTGATTCTAATCCCTCTGGTGGGTGGGGCTTTGTCTCTGGATGAGATTAGAGGCAGCTGTGTGCCTGAGGGGTCTTTAGGCAGCCTGTTTACTGATGGGTGGGGCTGTGATCCCACCTGGATTGTTGTTTGGCCTGAGACTTCTCAGTGCTGATGGGTAGGGCCAGATTTTCCCAAAATGGTCACCTCTGGAGAAAGGCATGCTGCTGAATATTCCCAAGAACTTTGCTTTCAATGTCCTTCCCCCACAGCAAGCCACATTCACCCCTGTTTTCCCAGGATGTCCTCCAAGAACTGCAGTCAGGTTTGACCCAGATTCCTATGGAGATTGCTTTGCCCTGGGACCCAGCACACATGAAAGTCTGTGTGCACATTTTAAGAATGGGGTCTCTGTTTCCCCCCAGTCCTGTGGAGCTCCTGTGCACAAGCCCCACTGGCCTTCAATGCCAGATGCTCTGGGGTCTCTTTCTCCCAGTGCCAAATCCCCACACATGGGAGTTTGATATAGGTGAGTCTCTGTGAACCAGTTACCTTCCAGTCTGTGGGGCTTCCCACCCGGGAGGTACGTGGATGCTTATATTGCATAATCACCCCTCCTACCTCTTGATATGGCCTCCTCTTTGTCTTCTGGGGTAGGATATCTTTTTCAAAGTTTCTGGTCCATTTGGTTGAAGACTGCTTAGCATTTAGTTGTAAATTTTGTTGTTTTTAGGAGATAGGTTGAGCTATAGTCCTTCTATTCTGCCATCTTAATCCCATCTCCCCTTTGCCCACTTTTAAATCTGGTTGTTTTTGTTGTTGAATTTGGGGAGTTTTCTATATATCCTGGACATTAGTGGGTATGTTAATTCGTAAATATTTTCTTCCATCTTGTGCAGTGCCTTTTTACTCTGTTGACAGTATCTTTTGATGTACAAGTTTTAAAATTTGGTTAAAATCAATCTATTTTTTTTTCTTTTGTTGCCTGTGCCTTTGGTGTAATATCCAGGAAATCATTGCCAAATTCAATGTCATGAAGTATTTCCCCTGTGTTTTCTTCTAGTTTTATAGTTTTCATTCCCACCTTCAGGTTTTTTGTTTGTTTGTTTTGTTTTGTTTTTTGTCTTTTTAGGGCTGAACCTGCAGCATATGGAGGTATCCGGGCTAGGGGTCAATTTGGAGCCGCAGCTGCTGGCCTACACCATAGCCACAGCAACGTAGGATCTGAGCCACATCTGTGACCTATACCACAGCTCATAGCCATGCCAGATCCTTAACCCACTGAGCAGGGCCAGGGATCCAACCTGCATCTTCCTGGATACTAGTCAGATTCATTTCCACTAAGCCACAATGGGAACTCCCCACCTTCAGGTCGTTAATCCATTTTGAGTTAATTTTTGTATATGATGTTAGGTAAGGGTCCAACTTCATTCTCTTGAATGTACATATCCAGTCCTCCCATCATCATTTATTCAATAGACTGTCACTTCCCCATTAAATAAGCCTTGGTAGTCTTGTTGAAAGTCATTTGATAATATGTCAGAATACATTTATGGGCTCTCATTCTATTCCATTGATCTATGTATTTGTCTTTATGCCAGTATTGCAGTGTTTTGATTACTATACCTTTGTTTTAAATTTTGATATCATGGAAGTATGAGTCTTCCAAGTTTGTTTTTCTTTTACAAGATTGTTTTGGCTATTCAGGTTCCTTTGAGATTTCATGCAAATTTTAAATGGGTTTCTAAATTTCTATAAGGAAAAACATTGTTAGGATTTTGCTAGAGACTGCACTTTATCTATAGATTGCTTCGGGTAGTACTGACATATTAATTATAAGACTTCCAATCCATGAACATCAGTGTCTTTCCATTTATTTATGTCTTCTTTAATTTCTTTTGCCAGTGTTTTTTAGTTTTTAGGGTAAGAATCCTTTATCTCTTTAACTCCTAAGTATTTTTATTCTTTACTATAAATGGAATGGTTTTCTTAATTTCCTTTTCAGACTGTTTATTGCTAGGTACAGAAATGCAACTATGTGTGAGCTGGTTTTGTATCCTGTGGCTTTACTGAATTATTTTATCAGTTCTAGTTTTTGTGTGTAGAATTTCATGGTTTTCTACATGGCTCAAGGTGTATGCATACACAGATAACTTTACTTCTTCCTTTCCTATCTGGATGTCTTTTATTTCTTTCTCTTGCTTAATTGTTCTAGCTAGGACTTTCAGTACTATGTTGGCTAGAAGTAGTAAAAGCAAGCATCCTTGCCTTGTTCCTGATCTTAGAGGAGATGCTCTCAATCTTTCACCACTGAGTATTACATGCACTATGGGTTTGCATATATGGCTTTTATGATGTTGAGATAGCTTCCTTCCATTTCTTAGTTTGCTAATTGCTTTTACCATGAAAGGTAGATGAAATTTATCCAAATCCTTTTCTACATCAGTTTAAATGATCATGTTTTCTATTTCCTTCTCATTTTTTAAAATAATTCAATGAATTTTATTATATTTATAGCTGTACAATCATCATCACAACCTAACTTCAGAACATTTCCATCCCAAACCCCCATTCCCCCCCCCCACCCCCCAAACTTCCTTTTGTTAATATGGTGCATTACACTGCTTGATTTTGTAGGTTAAATCATCCTTGCATTACCGAAACAAACCCCACTTTGTCGTGGTTCATAATCCGATTTTGGTTTGCTAGTATTTTGTTGAGGCTTTCTGCAATACTGTTTAAAAGGGAAACTACTGCTTTCTCTTCTTGCAGTACTTTTATCTATCTTTGGTATAAGGGCAATGCTAACCTCATAAAAAAGAGAACGATTTCTCTCCTTTTCAGTTTTTTGGAAGAGTTTGAGGAAGACTGATTAATTAGTTCTTCTTTAAGTGTTTGGTATAATTCACCAGTTGTCAGGCTCAGGGCTTTCCTTTGTCAGGAGAATTTTGTTTACTGGTTAAATCTCCTTACTAACTGTAGGTCTATTCAGATTTTCTATATCTTTGTGACTAAGTTTCATAAGCTTTGTGTGTCCAGGTATTTTTTTTCTAGTTCATCTAGATTATCCAATCTGTTGGTGCACAATGGTTCACAGTATTCCCTTATATTCCTTTTTGTTTCTATAGAATCAGTAACCATGCTCCTATTTTCATTTCTTATTTTAGTAATTTGAGGGTTTTGTAATTAATCAATCTAGCTAAAGATTTAACAATTTTGCTTTTTTTCTTTTGAAGAATCAATACCTGGTGCTGTGGATTTTCTCTACTGTTTTTCTATTCTTTCTTTATTTCTGCTCTAATCTTTATTATTTCCGTCCTTCTGCTGGCTTTGAGTTTAATTTACTCTTCTAGCTCCTTAAGGTGTAAAGTTAGGTTATTTATTTGAGATCTTTCTTTTGTTTAATGGAAGCATTTATAGCTATACATTTCCCTCTGAGCATTGCTTTCACTGTGTTCCATAAGCTTTGGTATGTTGGGTTTCATTTTAATTCAGCTGTATGTATTTTGTCATTTCCCCTGTGATTTCTCCCTTAACCCACCAGTTGTATAAGAGTAGGCTGTTTAAATTCCACATATTTATGAATTTTCCAGTTTTCTTTCTGTTACGGATTTCTTAGACTTACTGTGGTTAGAGAAGAGATTTTGGACGATATCTTTTCAAATCTATTGAGACTCCATCTGTGGGCTAATGTACAGTATAACCTGTGTGTCCCACATGCACTTGAAAAAAAAAGGAATAGCCTGCTATTGTTGGATAGAGTGTTCTCTCTGTTAGATCTAGTTGGCTTATTGTGCTGTTCAAGTCCTCTATTTTCTTACTCATCTTCTGTCTAGTTGTCCTATCCCTATAGAGAGTGGGGAGTTAAAGTCTTTATTATCACACAATTGCTCATTTCTCTCTACAGTTCTACAAAATTTTGCTTCATATATATTTTTTTTCTTTTTTCTTTTTCTTTTAGGGCCGCACCTGCAGCATATGGAAGTTCCAAGGCTAGGGGTAGAATCGGAGCTGCAGCCACCAACCTACACCACAGCCACAGCCACACAGGATCTGAGACATTTCGGCCACCTACACCACAGCTCATGGCAATGCCAGATCCTTAACCCACTGAGCAAGGCCAGGGATTGAACCTGCATCCTTATGGATACTAGTCAGGTTTGTTACCACTGAGCCACAACGGGAACTCCTGCTTTGTATATTTTAATAGTTTGTTATTAGGTACATAAATACATATAATTGTTATAACTTCTTGCTGTATCCAATCTTTTGTTAATATACACTATCTTTCTTTGTCTCTTGTAACTCTTTTGATTAAAGTCCATCTTGTATTATATTAGTATAACCACTCCTATGGTTACTCTCTGCACGGAATATCTTTTCCATTCTTTTGCTTTCAATTTATTTGTGTCTTTGGATATAAAGTGAGTCTCTTGTAAACAGTAAAGCATTTTTTATATCCATTCTGACAATCTCTGTCTTTGGATTAGAGAGTTTAATCCATATATTTAAAATCAAAACTGGGAATGCCTGTTGTAGCTCAGTGAGTTACAAACCCAACTAGTATCCATGAGGATGGGGGTTCAAATCCCTGGCCTCGCTCAGTGGGTTAAGGATCTGTGATGGTCATGAGCTGTAGTGTAGGTCGCACATGCAGCTTGGATCCCACATTGCTATGGCTATGCCATAGGCTGGTAGCTGCAGCTCTGTTTAGACCCCTAGGTTGGGAACTTCCATACGCCAAAGCTATGGCCATTAAAAAAAAAAAAAGGTAAAAAAACATAAATAAATAAAATTTAAAAAATGATCAACAAGGAAGGACTTACTACACCATTTTGCTATATGTTTTCTACATGCTTTGTAGCTTTTTTGGTCCCTCATTCCATGCATTACTGACACTTTGGATGTGAAAATGCTTTTTCTATGGTGAAACTTTTAAATTCCCTTCTCATTTCCTTTTGTGTATATTTTATATCTATTTTATTTGTGGTTACTATGAGCACTACATTTCATATCCTAAAGACATAGCAAAGGTATTCTCATTTGAATTTATACCAGATTAAATTTAATAGCATACCAAAATTCTGCAACAAGATGGTTTTAAATAAAGTACATACAGAATTATAAATCAAGATAAGTAAAAAGCAGACTGCGATGATAAAGAAAACAGGTAGCCTTTGCAGAGGAGTACACAAGGAGGGCCCCTCTAAGGGGACATTTACACACAGACATAAAAAACAGAGGAGCTGGCTCTGTAAGAAATGGGGATAAGAGCATTCCTGACAAGGAGACCAAACATCAGAGAGAAGCTGGGAACCTGAGAAATGGTGGCCCACATGGCAGGAGTCCGCACTGACATGGAAAAAGGGATGAAGCCTTGGAGAAGCAAGTGGGCCCAGTCACATGGCCTTGGAGGCAAGAAGGGGGAGGATTTCCACAGCCACCAAGGTGCGGGTGGGAGGGAAGCCCCAGAGGGCCTCAGCACTGCTTAGTTCAAGGTCCAAGGTCCAAGGTCCAAGGTCCTGTTGGGAGAAGATCTCACTGCCCATTTTGCAATAAGGATTCAAGTCTCAGGGAGAAAATGGAATTGAGGAGCCCAGCAAAAAAAAAAAAAAAAAAAAAAAGAAAGAAAGAAAAAACTCTCTTGCCATTGTCAAGGTTAGAAATAACAGTGGCCCGTTCAGGGGGGAGATGGGGAGAAAGGACAGGTTCGAGACATGATTGTCACCTTGACAAGATGGTACAGGGGTCCCTCAGCCCAGGTTTGAGTCCTCACCCTGCCATGGACTTACTGGCTCTGCATCCTGCATTCCCCACAAGCCTCTGTTTCCTCCTCTGTAAAATGGGATGATGACATTTACCAGGTATGAGGAGGAAGAGACAGGAAATCACGGTTTCCATCTGGACCAAGCAGTGCATCGCACATACACTTCTTTCCTTCCTCTCAGGCAGGAGCCATCCAGCTACTGATTGACACTGATCTACTACCCACAACTATGAGGTGCTACAAAAACAGCACCTGACACCAAATTCTGCCCACTGTGGATATGCTGACACACACCCAGACCCTGCAAGTCCCCTGCCCTGCCTTGGGGACAGGGATCTGTCTGGGTTTAGCCCCTGGGGCAGGGTGGCACATAAGAGTGAGTTGGCCCCTGCCCACAGAGACACAAGTGAGAAGTGGGGAGGGATGAGTGCCTGGGCTTCAGCACCAGAAGATGCTGCAGAGAAACCTGCTGCAACGAAGGTGGCAACCTCTCCACCTGATTTCTTTCCAAATCCAGAGGCGTTAAGGGGACAGAGCCACTGCGATCCTGCCCACCCACAGAACACAGTCAGATGGGACAGAGAGGGGCTGCTGGCCTGGCCTTCCTGCTGGCTGCCCCGGGGGCCTTGGCTAATGACAGCTCGTTGGCCCAGCCACAGTCCTTTCCCATCCTCGTGGCTTAAAGATGATCATACTATCAGCAATTCCTTTTCTGAAACAACCAGAGGCGGGAAGGAATTCTTCAGATTTTCAACGCTAGGGTATGAGAAATTAAAGGGTGGCGGTGGTGCAGGATGGTGGCCTTGTTTGAAGCAAGGTATACCACATCAACGTAATTTGTGGTTAAATGTGAATAGCGACCCACAACGAGAGCAACAAACAGGTTGCCAGTGGTGAGAGTCTGCATGAGTTGGTCAGGGATTCTGCTTTCATTTTTACTTTCTGGCTTCAGCAGACTGGCCAAGAAACCCCAAGGGCAGATGACTGAAGAGTAAGTGTTAGAGTACAAATGCCGTGTGCCCTTCACCAAAGTGCCACTGCCCTTACTAGGGAGGCCTCATTAAGAAGCATCTAAATTCCAAATGAATGCAGGTGGCCCCAGATTTGCCCCTCAACACCAGGATCTGGAGCCTCCACCACCTTGGTACAAGTGGCTGAAGAGGAGTGAAGAGTGTCACATTAAAGCCAAGCATCGCCACCACCAGCTCAAGCATGACCAGCTCAAGCATGACCAGCTCAGCAACCCCGTCGGTCAGTCCTTACAGCCCATGGGGCATGGGGAGAATAGTGCTCCCACATTCAACCCCTCTCCAAGCCTGTGTTAAAAAGGCTACCCTTATCCAGATGATAAAATCATGAAAGCAAATATCAAACTAGGAGCACTGCCTTATTACTGCTTGAGTTGTTGTAATGGATGTTTATTCCTGGGACTTGTGCCCTGCACAGCTACAATAAATAAATGAGATGAAATTATCTGCAGGTGAAAGAGGCTGGTGCAGAGCCAGGCTCCACGAGCCCCCCTCCTGGGCTTCCTCTGGGCAGGCTGCCGCACTGCAGCCCATCATTAGCCAGCCATCAGGGAGACTTGGGTTTGTGCAAATGAAGAACTCAGGACTAGTTCTCAGACATCAGGGCCAAGGACCATGAAACTTAATGGGAGCAATTCTACTTCTGGGTACATACCCCAAAGAACTGAAAGCAGGGACTCAGATTGTATACCCATGTTCACAGCAGCATTATTCACATCAGCCTAAAGGAGGACATAACCCAAATGTTCATCAACAGATGGAGAGACAGACAAAATGTGGTCCATCCATACAGTGGAACATTACGCAGCCGAAAAGGAAGGAGATTCTGACACACAACACAACCTGGATGAACCCGGAGGGCATGACGTTGAGTGAAATAAACCAGTCACAAAAGAACAGATGCTACGTGACCCCACTTATTGGAGGTGCCTAGAATTGTCAGATTCACCGAGATAGAAAGGAGAATGGTGGTTGTCAGGGTCTAGGGGAGAGGAGAACAAGCTGTTAGTGTTTAATGTGTACAGCGTCTCAGTTCTGCAAGACGAGAGTTCTGATAGTGAATGGTGATGATGGCTGCACAACAATGGGTGAGTGGACCTAATATCACAGAACTGCACCCTTAGTTGAGGGAGTAAAATTTATGTTGTGTATTTTTTTTACCATCATTTTTAAAAATCTGGGAGTTCCTGTTGTGGTGCAGCAGAAAAGAATCGGACTAGTAACCATAAGGTGGCGGTTTCGATCCCTGGCCTCGCTCAGTGGGTTAAGGATCCCTCATTGCCATGAGCTGTGGTATAGGTCGCATATGCGTCTCTGATCTAGCGTTGCTGTGGCTGTGGTGTAGGCCAGCAGCTGTAGCTCCAATTTGAACCCTAGCCTGGGAACCTTCATATGCCGTGGGTGTGGCCCTAAAAAAAAATATGCAATGACATTTTTAAAAATCTGAATAGAAACGGAAAGGAAAATGGGGGCAATAAAGAAGGGAATGGAACTCCCAGAGGAGTGGATGACCTTGAAAGGGAGGGTGACAAGGGGCCTCCTATGGTGCCCACATCTTGAAAATGGATCAGTCCCCAAGGGGGTCCACATTGCCCATTCTCTCTGCAGAAGCACCTACCCTGTGGGGAAGTTGCAGGTCCAGACAGTAATTCAACATGAAGAAGACACCCCCCTCAGTGTACCACCAGAGCAGCCTCGGCTTTAGAGCAGAGCCCATCTGTGGGGGTATGGGCCAGACAGGTGGAATATCCTGCAAATCAGTGTGTCCCCAAAGCAAGCACCAGCATGTCAGCCTAACCACATAGGTCTTGCCTTCAGAGTGGGCAGGAGAGCAATCGGGCTCACCATTAGCCAGGACCACCATTAGCCCAGGATGACCTATTTCAAGACAGGTCTGGCCTGATGGCCACTGCCCAGCCAGTGACCTCCTGTGTAACCCTGTGACATGGCCAGCCTCCCTGCTCTAGGGCCTCCTCCAGCCACATCCTCCCCCCTCCCCCGCCCCACGGCACAGCCCAAGGCCTGGCCCTCTCTACTCACTCCCTTTCCATAAGCCTCCCAAGTCTTGGCTGCCAGGCACAGGGCCCTTGTGGTGACTATGCCCTTGGTTGCTGCTCCTCTTGCAGGAGGAGCTGGCTCAGAGAGGTTCCACCCCTGACTCCTTTCCCTTTACAAAGTCTTCCTTGATCCCGATTCCACCTATCAAGGTTCTTTCTTTTCTCCATTCTTTCAGCCAAGCTTATCTGCAATACAGCTTCTGTTTCACTTGCTGGATCTACTTCAGTAGGCCCCTACCCAGCTTCGACCCCTAGCAACCCCTAGAGCTATTCCTTCAGGGACCCGGCCACAGCCTCTGGCACTGCTAACCACTCCCTTCCTGTACCTCTCGCCTCTTTCTTTAGGGACAACCTCCATCTGCCCTGCTGCCAACTCCCATCCTCTGCCCAGCCCCCCACGCTGGTGCTTCACTGGGCTGCCCACAGCCAGCTTCTCCCTGCCAATGGGCTCCACCTGGACCACCAGCCATGAGACAGCTGCAGCTCCCAGCACTGTGTGCCAGTCAGCCCCACCTCTACTAGACCCTGCCCTCGGTCCTAAGCTCCCACAAGCACCTCGAATCCAGCTTGTCCAGAATGCAGTCCTCGCTGTGTCACCAAATGCTCTGTTCTTTCTTCTCCTGTCTGGTGGCTCCACCATATACCCAAGGCACCCCGATTAAAACCTGGGTATCCCCTGGATTTCTCTCACCTTCTCTTCTTGACTCTCCAAGCCAGTCACCACGTCCTGTGAGTCCTTCCACCCCCAGCACATCCTCCTCTCTGTATGATCAACTCTTCCATTCTCACTCCTCACCCTTAGTTCAGACCCTCTCCCCTCCCACACTCCATTTCCAATGCTCCTTCTTTAACCCCACCAGTCTGCCCATAAGGGCAGCTGCTGGGGCTACTCTCTAAACCTCACTCCAGATGCCTTTCTCCCCTTCCCTTCAGTGTCCCCCCACCCACCACCACTGTCCTGGCTCCATGTAGCCACATCACACCACCCACCCCATAAGGCTCTCACTGTACCTGCTGTCTGACCTGCCACCGTGCCCCCAATCTGGCAGACACTCTTGCTCAGCTGAAGGGTCGCCTCTTTCATGACGCCTCCTCCCTGCGGGACGATCACTTCCTGCCCCTTTCCTGGCCCCAGGGGTCCCTGCAGAGATGTCTACCATTAACACAGACACATTATCCATCTGCTGACACTACTGCCCTCTGAGAGAAGGACCAGGTCTTTTTGCATTTGCATCCCTAGCACCAAATACCATGCCCGGAGGTCTTAAGAACTGCTTGTTAGGAGTGTGGATGGAGGGTGGAGGTGGGAGGCATGCACACATCCTTCGGTGTCTAAATGTGAGCCGTGCCAACCCTCCCCCAACCCACCAGCAAAGTAAGGATGCGCTCCCTCCCCACTCATCAAATTGGACACAGACACAGGCTCCTTCTGCAGTTCCCTCAGCTAGACAACTAGATGACCTCTCTCTTCACACCAGATCCTCCTTGCACGCCGCAAGCTCTGTTTTACATTAAAGTTTGATCTTGATTCCTCCTACTAGACTGTTGGCTCCTTGGAGCAGAGACTGACTCACTCGGCCTAGAATCCCCCTGGAAGGACCCCCACCCATGGCAAGGGTCTGGAGAGGCCTCTGATAAGGACCAGGGGGTTCTTGGGAGGCCCCTGGTAAGGAGTGGGGAGGTGTCAGGAGGCCTCTGGTAAGGAATGGGGGTAGGCTCCATCACTGAGCAGACCAGGGCACAGACACACACACACACCAGCACAGGTCAGCACAGACACCTGTCAGCAGCCCCAGCCCCCTCCCCTCTGAGCTGCCCAGGCATCACATGTCTGCCTGTGTCTCCATCCCCTACCCAGCTCCTTCCTCCACCAAGAAGATGCATGGCTTGCAGAGCGCTCCCCCAAGAGGAAGCAAGGCCCCCGGTCAGCCCAGACTCACCATGTTCATGACGGTGAGGATGAACCTCTGGGCAGCCTCTGCCCCGTGGTACTGCACCATGTCGGCATCGGCCACCACCAGCGTCTCCACTGTGTGTTCATTGGTCAGCCGGATGGCACTCCTCCGCCCCCGCCAGTCTCTTGATAGCCGGCCCCTCTTTGGCTTCTTTTTTTCTGGAAAACAACAGAGACATCGTGCATCCTTGGTATACTGGTTTCCAAAACTGTACAGTGAACAGACCTTCCACTGCACCTCCCCAGGAGATTGGTCAGTCTTCCCCGCTAGGAGATGGACCCAATGTCTACTGCCCACCACTGTCCCAGGCTCGGCCAGTTGTCAAAGGGGATCACCCCTGTCCACCATCACAGCAGAGGAGGCAGATGGGGTACAAAAGAGAAAACTTTCAGGGGGACTGGAAGAAGAGCACAAAGGCGTTGAAGAATTAGGAAGCCTGGGCCCAGCAGGGACGGTTAGGGACACAGAACTTTCAGGCTTTCTCAAAGCACTGGTGACCAGGGCCAGCAGGTAGGGGCTGGCAACTAGCATTCCAGAGGCCTTTCTGAGAGTCAGGACTATGGAGCGATAAACATCAGCAGGCACAAAGGCACTATTTCCAAAAAACCCAAAATATAATAGGAAAAAAAAAAAAATCACACAACGCACCTAGGCCAAGTTTTGAGTCAGTTCATTCCTAACCAGAAGAAAGGGTTATTAGTAAATGTAAGAATAATCCTTTGCTGACTCTTTTTTTTTTTTTTTTTTTGCTTTTTAGAGACAAACCTATGGCATATGGAGGTTCCCAGGCTAGGGGTTGAATCAGAGCTACAGCCACCAGCCTACACCACAGCCACAGCAATGCAGGATCTGAGCCACATCTGTGACCTACACCACGGCTCACAGCAACAGTAGATCCTTAACCCACTGAGCAAGGTCAGGGATCGAACCCACCACCTCATGGTTACTACTCGGATTCATTTCTGCTGCGACATGATGGGAACTCCCCTCTGCTGACTCTTTAGATAGACTGATTCCCTAGAAGATCTTCCTTTGCTAAAGGGCAACTGTCATTCATTTGAGCCCACCCTGGGACTCCTGGATGTTCATGGCTGCCCATGTGAGGACTGACATGCAGATTTATGGGTGTAAAACCAAAGGCTGATATGAATAACACACACTTTCAGAATCCAAAGCTGAATAGGAAGGCATTTCCATTGTTAGCACCAGCCCACCTAGAAGCTGGCTGTGCTGCAGCAAGTCCAACCCACATATGGACAAATCATCTCCATTAAGTGACCCAATCATTCCAGGGCCAAAGATACACACTAGAACATAACCTGAAATAACCTGGGTCACAGTGTACCAACAGGAATAGTCTGTGCTGTGCGATATACAGTTGTGAAAAACTGGAAAACAATCTAAAAATCCAACCACAGGAAAAGCCAAAAGTGGCCAAAAAAGTAGGTGGCCACAGAAAGGACCATTCTGGAGATTATTTAGTGAGGCAGAGAGAAGCAGATAGAGATCTGTGTATACAGTTAAAACCAAATTTTGCAAAAATTTTATGTACAAGTGTCTTCAGGGACCCGGAGATAATAAACAAACAACCTTAGGAAGAATTTAAAATGTGAATGGTGGGGGATTTCTCTTTAGGGCCCTTGTGTTATCACAGCAGCAGCTTGGGTAGCTACTGTGTGTGAGTTTGATCCCTGGCCTGGCCTGGCAACTTCCACATGCTGTGGGTTGCCCAAAAAATAAAAAGATGCTCCCAGGCATGTCAGGAACAGAAAAAAGTGAATGGTGGGTGATATGGGCTCTTCATTTTCCTCTTTTTTCTCCTCTGTATTTTCTAAATTTATACAATGAACAAGAATTACCTTATGTGTTTAAAGTATTACCAGTGAGTTTGAGAAGAACACAAAAGTCACTTTTAAAGTCTAAGAAAAACAACAGAAGGCCTGGGGGTCAAAGTATGTCAGCTGATTTATCACAGAAATGCAAGACAAAAGGGGTGAATGTTGGAGTTCCTGCTGTGATGCAGGAGGTTAAGAATCCCAGGCTCCTCACTGTAGTCTGGAGTTAAAACACAGGGATGGGAAGACCCACAGAAAACCAGGCAGGAGGGGATGCTGTGTAGAGCCCAGGGAACTCAGCCAGCAGCTGCTGCAGGACCTGCCCAGAAGCAGCCCTCTGTGACTGGGCCCTTCCTCTCAGATGGCCTCTGCTCCCTCTGGCCCGGGAGCACCGTGGCTCAATGGTCCCATCCAGCTCCTGCCTGCACCCCCTCACCGAGAGCTGCTAACTGGGGCTGCCACCCACAGCCAAACCAGGCTGGCTGCTGAGTCCCAGTGCTTTTTCCGTCTCAAGCACAAAAGGAGAGGCTCCAAGCCTCATTTGAACCCCACGCCAGATGGGTTTCAGGAAATTGGCACTTTTCAGACTTTGCAAAGCAACATGTCACTTCCCGAACACCCCTCCAGCGAGGTCTTAGACAGCAAGCCCTGATCAAAGGCCCCGCTCCTTCCGTGGTGAAATGAGTAAGGGAGTAAATAAGGACTCTAGATAGTCTCACGCCAGTGCACAGCAGACCTTGCCCTGAAATGAGTGCACAAAAGCCTGTATTTGGGGAATTGCAGGTAAGAGGCCAGGGACCCATACTCCCTCTCCCTGCAGCTGCTTGGCCTGTGGGTGGTGGCAGGTGGGCACCGGGATGGGAGGCTAGATGGGGGCTCCCAGCAACCACTCCGCCAGCAAAGCTCTACAGCTGTCACTTTTGCCAACTATCCCTTTCCTTCAGGGGGAACAGAACCATAATATATATATTTTACCTTTAATTCCATGATCCGCATAGACATACCCTAATAAAGTTTCATCAATCCAATAGTCACAGATTACAAGCATCTTGAAAAGCAAGGAAAAAAACACCACTTTCAGAATACCATGGGTGCTGGATTTAGGCCTCACAGGAGAGGTCAACAGTTCAGGCCAGGCAGGACTGCAGCCACCTGGGGGCCCTCCAAGCTCACTCTGTAATCAGCTGCCTTCCTCCACTGTGGGAACGGGGAGGCGGCCCTCACCCCACTGGTGAGGACAGACCACAGCCTGAGAGGCCCCAGGCCCTCTCCCGTTGTCACAGACACCAGGGATCATTCCCAAGTCCAGCCCAGCCGTTTCCTTTGCCAACACATTGCTGGGGCTTGGTGCTGACTTGGTAGATTTTCAATCTCTGGCTTCATATTATTTTTCTTACATTTGCCCCCATTATCCATTAAAAAAAAAAAAAGTTGTGTGCATTTATGCAAGCTACCCTGAATCTTGTTTGCGATAAGACAAGGAAGAAACCGAGGGGCATTCTAAATGTTGTTCTTTTAGCATATTCAAATTACGACTTATTCTCAAGGCTTGGGGGCTGTTGAAAATGCTGAGTAAATACATAACTTACTCTAGTTATTAGTGTTGCTCTTAGAAAGCTCAAAAACCCCCTCTCAGTTATGAATTACCAAGCTTTATATAGAATAGGTATTTCTTCAGTTTAACAATAGCATATGTAGGTATTTACTAGGGAAAACCAATGCAGAGACCACAAAATATCTGGTGTGACAGTTCAAACACCCAGAGCCACCCTTACATTACTCTCCATTCCACGCATGAGGAAGATCCTGGTGTGTCGGATTCTATAATGTCATCTCCAAGGAAGATCTCAGGTTACTCTTGTGCCAAAGCTGCATCGCCAGCTAGAGAAGCAAATTAGGGGGAAAAGGGATGGTGGAGGAAATGGAGGCAGTTGCCCAAGGGCCTTGGCGAGGAAGGCAGAGGGAGCTCAGGCTCAGACGACAAAGACAAGTCCCCACCATGACGAACTAGGTAGAGGGTGTCCAACACGCTCACCTAGTTCACGCAAAGACACAGACTTGACCTAAAACACTCAAGGCCCAGCCACAAGAACATCCCCACCTGGACACACCTGCACAGTGGACAACCAGAGCCCTCGGCACTGGGGAGGACCCCAGAACCAGGCATTCCACTGACCAGGGGTTTTCTCCAGATCCCTCGGGGCAAGGGGAGGAGGGATGGGGAGGGGCAGGACAAGGGCAACTCCATTGGCAAGAATTTACCCACACAGTCAGAAAGGCCACCAGTCCCTCATTCTCACCTAGAGGCACAGACCTAGTGATCTGCATTCGTTCTCCTGAGATCTTTACAAGTCCTGGGTGAGGAGGCTGCTCTGGTGCTAGGAGAGGGGTCTACACTGGCCGGCCATGCCCAGAGTGAACACAGGGGGAGGAAGTTCCCCCCACCCCCCCATGCCGGGGGCTAAGGAGGCCTCCAGATGAACGGCAACCAATAACAAGAATTCAAAATAGGGCTGTGGTTCAGGGCAGAGCAGAGGGTGGCCTGGCTCAACCACAAGCCCATTGCAAGGTGCCCAGCAAGCCTCAGGACCTCTCTTATGCAACTGTCTTCAGAATCAGAATGATCCCACCCACCACACAGGTTTGCAGAGTGATTAAGTGAGGTCCCTATGGAACGCTGGGGATAGTCTCAATGTTAGGACTCATCAATAAATGGCACCATAATCACGGTGATGATCACGATGGTGATGGCAGTCAGGCCACCTAGGGCTCAAGGACAGAGTTTTAGAGACAGAATTCCTGGATTCGCATCCCAGTTCCCCAGCTGTTCCGTCTAACCCGGGGTAAATCTTGTGCCTCTTTTGGCCTCAGATAACTCAGATGAGGCAGAGGGACTCACAGCTCCTTCCTCAATGTGCTGTCAGCAGGCTTAAAGGAGGTCCCAAAGGTAAGCCCTTAGTAGAGCACCTGACTCCCAGTCAGTGCTCAATATACCTTAGCTCTACTGATGTCCAAGTTCGGCCATCCTATCTAGAGACTGAGACACGAGTGTGCCCAGGAGGCTAAGCCAGGGTGTCCCAGCCACCTGACCCAGGCAGGCCATCCAGGTCCCCCTCTCAGTGCAGGTAAGGAGAAAACAAGACACCCCCTGGGAATGCAGAAGAGCACCTGGCAGGAGCAAGCACACAGCCAACACTGCAATTAGAGGGAGGAACAGGAGACGGGTCCAGAGATACATCTGGGCTGCAGAGAAACCTTTTGAAACAGTAAGAAAAAACAGTCCACCCAACCCATGAGTTGTGTGTAGGGAATTTTCGTTTTCAGATGAGATTTCCCCCAAAGGAATCACTTTGCTTAGAACTCTGATTTTCACACCGTATCTTATGGAAACACTCCTGGGCTGTCTGGGGACACTCCAGGGAGAGGTGAGGTCACACCCTCGATGCCAGCACTCTGAGGATAAGGTCTCTGTGTGCTCCCAACGCTGCAGCCTCCACTGTGCTGACTTCCTCTCCCCACACCAGAGGAGGCACTGGCTGTTGTAAATCCCACCTATAGATGAGCAAACTGAGGCAGGAAGTTTGTTCAATGCTGTGCTGGAGACCACTGACCCAGCTCCCCACAGTCTAACCACCACCCACCCTGCCCTTGATTTTGGTTCTGAGTTTCCTGAAATCAGGAGGAACATATTTTAAGGTACATATGCTGGATGATCAGTTTTATATTCTCCCCCAACAGGAAAAAGGATTCCATTCCTTGGGGAAGGACGATATTTTCTTTTTTTTTTTTTTTTTGGTCTTTTTGCCTCTTCTAGGGCCGCTTCATGCGGCATATGGAGGTTCCCAGGCTAGGGTTGAATCAGAGCTGTAGCCACTGGCCTACGCCAGAGCCACAGCAATGCAGGATCCGAGCCGCGTCTACAACCTATACCACAGCTCACGGCAATGCCGGATCCTTAATCCACTGAGCAAGGCCAGGGATCGAACCCGCAACGTCATAGTTCCTAGTCGGATTCGTTAACCACTGTGCCAGGAATTCCCTCAGACAATATTTTCTTTTTTTTTTTTTGTCTTTTGTCTTTTGTCTTTTTTGTTGTTGTTGTTGTTGCTATTTCTTGGGCCGCTCCCACGGCATATGGAGGTTCCCAGGCTAGGGGTCGAATCAGAGCTGTAGCCACCGGCCTACGCCAGAGCCACAGCAACGCGGGATCCGAGCCGTGTCTGCAACCTACACCACAGCTCATGGCAACGCCGGATCGTTAACCCACTGAGCAAGGGCAGGGACCGAACCCACAACCTCATGGTTCCTAGTCGGATTCGTTAACCACTGCTCCACGACGGGAACTCCTGACAATATTTTCTTAACACCAACTTCTAAAAATAAAAACACCAAGTCAGGAGTTCCCGTTGTGGCTCAGCAGGTTAAGGACCCAACATTGTCTCTGTGAGAAAGCAGGTTCAATCCCTGGCCTTGCTCAGTAGGTTAGGGATACGGTGCTGCAGGCTGCAGTGTAGGACACAGATGCAGCTGGGATCCTGCATTGCTGTGACTATATCGTAGACTGGCAGCTGCAGCTCTGATTCAACCCCTAGCCTGGGAACTTCCATATGCCATGGGGGAAGCTCTATTAAAAAAAAAAAAGAAAAGAAAAGAAAGAAAAACACCAAGTCAGACTCCATCCAGGGGATGCACTAGGCAGCATTTTCCATATTTTGTGACAATCGTGATCACAAATTTTGTTTTAGTTCTATCTTCCAGGAGCCTTCTCCAACACTAAAGGGCCTAAAATTAAAACACTCATCAAAGGGAATCCCAAAGAAATTTCACTGCTGGTTCCAAGTCCACAGCCTCGGGTGATCCCTCTGTCCAGGGAGGGCAGTGAGAGCACCCAGAAGATGGGTCAAAGGCCCGGTAGCCAAAGGAACATGCTAAGGGCAAGGGCAGAGCAGCAGAACCAAGAAAGGGGGCCAGCACGTGTCCTCAGTTAGGAAGGAGAAACCAGGGCAGAGATGGTGACACTCACTTCCGGAATAAGAGGTATGGCTCAGCAGGCAGGGGCCCTCGGTCACTCAGTGGCACAGCCCACCCAAGGTGTCAAGGGTCTGTAGCTCCCCGGCCTGGGCTGGCCATTCAGAACACGTGGATGGGGCTTTTTCTTCTTTCCTGAACTGGACACATCAAAAACTAATTCAAACCCCCAAAACAGAGGTAACTGTTGGAACAGTCAAATCTCTCGGACAGATTAAGCAGGAGACTAGAGTTTTGGGGTTCACCCAGCTTGTCCAAGGGCTTGCAGGTGGCCCACTGCAGGGAGAGGACCTGGACAGCCAACCTCGAGGTGTTTAGGGTGCCCTTTTTACCCCCTGCTCTCCAGCAGTCCTGCAAACTGTAAACTCCCATCCATGTTACAGCACAACGTGCGTCTACATTCACCTTCTGGGTTAGACTGTGAGCTTAAGAACCCAAACATCATCCCTGGACCCACCACAATGCTGAGCACTGCATTGGAGAACACTGGAGAATTATACTTAGTCGAGCGAATTTTTTAACTTTTGAAGTTCCTAATAAATAACAAGATTGACTTTCAAGGAACTTAACCTAAATGTCCTGAAACTGAATTCTCACACAGCGCTCCCTCCCACCTAAGGAGAAGGGGGCAACTAGAATTTTAAGAAGGGGGTTGTGACATCTGATGGAGGTGGGGAGAGTCTGCCTGCTAGAGGATGGGAGGCAGCTTCCACACCTCTAAAACAAGGTGATGAGGATTCTGCTCTCCTAGAGTGGCTGCATGGAAACAAACACAGGGTCAGATACGTGCTACTAGTCTTATTTCTAGCATTGCTGTTAACTACTAGAGTCTAATACAGAGAGCCCCAAAACATATAAAAAGCTGCTCAACATCACTAATTATTAGAGAAATGCAAATTAAAACTACTATGAGGTATCATCTTACACCAGCCAGAATGGCCATCATCCAAAAGTCTACAAGTTGGAGTTCCCATCGTGGCGCAGTGGTTAATGAATCCAACTAGGAACCATGAGGTTGTGGGTTTGATCCCTGATCTCATTCAGTGGGTTAAGGATCCGGCGTTGCCTGTGAGCTGTGGTGTAGGTTGTAGACGTGGCTCGGCTCGGGTCCCGCATTGCTGTGGCTCTGGTGTAGGCCAGTGGCTATAGCTTTGATTAGACCCCTAGCCTGGGAACCTCTATATGCTGCAGGTGCAGCCCTAGAAAAGTCAGGAAAAAAAAGTCTACAAATAATAAATGTTGGAGAGGGTTCAGAGAAAAGGGGAACCCTCCTACACTGTTGGTGGGAATGTAAATTGGTGCCACCACTATGGAAGACAGTACAGAGATTCCTCAAAAAACTAAAAATAAAACTACTGTATGATCCAGCAATCTCACTCCTGGGCATCTACCTGGAGAAAACCATAACTTGAAAAGATACATGTTCATAGTGGCACTATTCACAACAGCCAAGACATGGAAGCAAGCTAAATGCCCACTGACAGAGGAATGGATAAAGAAGATGTGATACATATGCACAATGGAATATTACCCAGCCAGGAAAAAGAATGAAATAATGCCATTTGCGGCAACATGGATGGATCCAGAAATTATCATACTAAGTGAAGTTAGACAGTGAAAGATAAACATCATATAATATCACTTATCCACAGAATCTAAAAAAAAATGGTAAAAAATGAACTTATATGTAGAACATAAACAGACTGAGACTTTGAAAAATTTATGGTTACCAAAAGGGACAGGTGGGGGGTTGGGATGGATGGAGTTTTGGGATTGGAAGATGCTCCCTGAAGTATATGAATGACTGGCTAATGGGGACCTGCTATATAGCACAGGGAACTCTACCCAATATTCTGTGATAATCTATGTGGGAAAAGATTCTGAAAGAGAATGGAGGTGTGTATATGTATCACTGAATCACTCTGTTGTACAGCAGAAATTATCACAATATTGTAAATTAACTAAACATCAATAAAACTTTTTTTAAATGGAAAAAAATATTAGGGCCTAAATAGTATTTTTTAAACTTTGCATGTATGACCCAGAACTAACAGTGGATGCTTTCATGCGCTCTTCTGGGCCTAACCAGGGCCTCTCGTCTAGACACTCACCAATTTGTGGCCTTTGATATTTCTTACTGGGCAGGGGCATGAAAAAGTTTCTCTAAGGCCATCCTCAATCATGCAACAATAAATGAAAATTATACAAAAATAACAGCTTCAAGAGAAGTGGCTCGTAGCTCTCACTCCAGAGGGGGAATAGTTTAATCATCAGAAACACAACAGGACAAACATTACCATACATGAAATCAGCTGTTTAAACCATGAACCAGGAATGGCGTTTCACACAGGATGAAAGAAGGGAAATCAAATGTTTCCCATTAAGATGGAAAACAGACAGTGAATCCATCACCTTGAGGGAGAGACTAGCTGTTGCCACAAGGAGGATTTCTGGGTACAGACACCCCCTCCCCATGGCCACACCAACCCATTTACAAGGCACCAAAGCCACCATGGCCACAGCATAAGAAACAGTAAGATGTGTGGTGTCAACTGCATGTCCAATAGCCCTGCTGTCTTTTGTCATTATTTTTCCCCAAATAAACAGTCATGAGTGTAATAAAAATACCTTCAGAGTAGGAACTGGAAGCTCTGGATATTCACCTGGGCCTGATCTTGATGCCCTTGAAGGTGCCACTCAAGGAAAAGGTCTCCATTCCCCAGGCACTAAGTTATTTGCCCTTTTCCTCCCAGCCCCCTCTTCCACGCTCTGTTCTGGGGCTGGAATTCTCCAAACTGTATTTTCCAGATTCCCTTGCCAGCTGGTGTCCTGTTCATCTCTGCCAACAGGGGGCACTGGAGGGAGGCTGAAAGGCAGGAGATGGGGAGAAGGGGCTCCTGTGTTTCAGCTCAAGGTGACACTGTTCCAGCGGTATTGGCAACCACAGTTCCCACCTCCAGCTCCAGGGAAGTGCCCAACCCAGTCTCCTCATCTCCTCCAGAGGGACATTCATAGGGACACTAGCTTGGCTGTACCTCCTTGGTGGTCTGCTGCCCCCACAGATCTGAGCCTCAGCCCCTGATCCCCACCAAGCTCTGGGGTTCTGGAAATGCCCCTCTTCTCTTGTCTTTCCACAGCCCAAGGGTGATAGCTATTTCCTGGGTTACCTCAGCTCCCCTTCTGCTCATTCAGACTTTAACACTGATGTA
This sequence comes from Phacochoerus africanus, assembly GCF_016906955.1. NCBI lineage: Eukaryota > Metazoa > Chordata > Mammalia > Artiodactyla > Suidae > Phacochoerus > Phacochoerus africanus. Next base: position 140,843,533 of record NC_062545.1, read on the forward strand.
CCCAATTCCCTGTGTTCAATTCCTTGGTTAGAAATACCGTTTTCCTGGAGTTCCCGTCATGGCACAGTGGTTAACGAATCCAAATAGGAACCATGAGGTTTCGGCTTTGATCCCTGACCTTGCTCAGTGGATCAAGGATTCAGCAATGCTGTGAGCTGTGGTGTAGGTTGCAGATGCGGCTCGGATCCCGCATTGCTGTGGCTCTGGCATAGGCCAGTGGCTACAGCTCCGATTCGACCCCTAGCCTGGCAACCTCCATATGCCTCGGGAGCAGCCTTAGAAAAGGCAAAAAGACCAAAAAAAAAAGAAAGAAAGAAAGAAAAGAAAAAAGAAAAAAAAAAGAAATACAGTTTTCCTGACTTGACATAAATTAATATAGCCTAAAATGAAAGGGTTTGTTCTTAAAACTATTTTCTATATTTCATTCAAGCTTCAAAAACTCCTCCCAGTCCTGGAACTAAGGATTTATTCTTTCTGCCATGGAAATATTAAGATATTGGATGTGCACTTCCACAGTGCAGAACACTGCCATAGAAAAGAAAGACACCCTTCGCTCTGGACCTATCACTGCCATATCCAAAGACCTGGGGACAGCACCTTTCAGATTCAGAGTCAACGTGGGGAAAGTACTGCAGGAGGAAAGACGAACAAGTCTAATTTTTAAGTCTGCACACTACACAGCCTTACAAACAACATGCTTTCCAATAAAATTCTCAGATCCAAAGAAATTATTTTCCGAACACTCTTTTTGCTCAACCAAAGAGTCTGATTATTTAAAAACAAAAAACACAAAACTACCTTTTCAACTGGAAACGATGAGTCCACGTGTGCAGAAGAGCTCCTAGCCAGGTGAACTTCTTGGGCAGCTGCATAAATCCAACATCCTTGAAAAATAATGGCTTCTCTCTCTCTCTCTCTTTTTTTTTTTTTCAAAAAGGAAAAAAAATAAGTTTTGCTCTCCAAGTATGAATTCTTTAAATAACTTCCTCCAAGGCCAAGTCATTTTTATAAAAGGCATATTTTTCATGTGAATTCCTTACAAAGAAAGGTAGAAAAAAGGGTTTGGGGAGTGTGAGTGAGAGAGAGAGAGAGAGAGAGAGAGTGTGTGTGTGTGTGTGTGTGTGTGTGTGTGTGTGGTTAAGATCCTGAATGAAGCACTGATCAACCTTGGAATCCAAAATCAGTCCCTATACTAGGCAGGAGGTATCCAACACCCGACCTTGGGAGGCAGCAGAGCCAGGAGCAGAGAAGCTGAGCTGGCCCTGTGAACCTTTCCACTCATGGTCAGAGCCACGCAGGCACCAAGCAGTCAGGCACCACTGTGAGTGAGGTGAAAAGATACTCATTCAGTCAATAAGTACTGAAATGAGAACCTACTGTGTGCTCAGCAATGCAGAAGACCACCTAGAAGGAATAAACATGAACCAAATGAACAGATGAATATCTAAAGAATTATAAATATTTCAAATGTTTGCAAAGCAGAATAAAGAATGCTATCAGAGGATGTGAAGGAGGGGGTTTCCATTTAGATGCGATTCCATCAGGAAGTGAGGCACAGACCAAGACTAGAAGAATAAGTAATAGTTAACCAGTGGGGATGAGAAGAGAGGAGGTGGGAGCCATCTAGGCAGTGGGAACAGCAGGTGCCCAGGCCCTGGGGATGAAAGAAAGCGCTACAAGTTCTGGAAACCACAGACCTCATGGAGCCAAGAGCAAGAGAGAATATGGCTGGCAAAGAGGCTGGAGCAACAAGGCAGGGGCAGACTTGGAGGGTCACATGGGATGTGCTCCTGTTTTTCTTTACTATGCCTGGAGCAGTGGAAGCCCACCAAGGGCTTGTGTTCGAATGTGTCAGCCTAGCTGTTGTGGGCGGAACAGATTCCAGGGCCCAGCAGGGAAGCAGGAGTCCAGGTAGACTGCAACCACAGCTGGACAAAGGGGCAACTGCTGGCCAAGGGAGCAAATAGATTCAGCAGTTGCTTGGGAGGTAAGGCCAAGAATACTGGCCAAGTAACTCCTCGTTTGTTTGCTGGTGCTAATCACTGAGTGAGAAACCACTGGTCCATGGTCAGGTGTGACAAAAAGCACCGTGGGTTTTGGCCTTGACAAGTTTCAGGTGCCCAAGTACCCAAGTGGAAAGGTCAGGCTGGCTGTCAGGTGTGCAGGCTTGGCACTCAAGAGCAAAGGCGAGATCAAAGACAGGCAGTCAGGAATCAACGGTTCCAGACCAATCCTTCCAGGACCTCAAAGCTGCAAGGCTGGATGGAAGAAATGGAACCAACATGGGGGCGGGATTGCCGAGGTGCAGGGAAAGCTGAGCACAAGAGTCACAGGAGGCAAAGAAATAATGTCTCTGGAGGAGGGGCTGCTAGGCATCCCCAATACCATGTAACCGAGCAAAGATGCTATGAGACCTTCCCAGAGTGGACGCCCCCCGCCCCCCGCCAAACTCATGTTCTCCACTTGACTTTCTATCTATAGAAAAACTTTAGTCAAAGAACCAATTTAATCAGAGAAGTGGGGGGAAAAAAAAGAGAGAGAGAGAAAAGAAGAAAACAGTAATAATAATTTAGCCATTCAACAAACTCAAGGACCTTCAATTCTTCAAAGACTATAGGTAATATTCTGAGCCATGTCCTTGGAGCTGATTTGCAGGTGCTGAAGCCCCCACTCGGTGGAAGAAGTCAATTGTATGCTTCCCACAAGCACATAGACCTGTAGACTGCAGAAAGGTTGGAACCAGAAGGTTGATGACACTGGCTCCCAGTTACCTCACCACCCACCAGTTAGGGAAATGTCCATGAGCTGATCCTGCCCTGCTCCTCAAACACTATAAGACTCCTTACTACCCCTTCCAAGTGGCAGGAGGTGGGCACAGTCCTTGAGGCACTAGCCTGCTGTCTTCCCCTTTGCCTGGCAATAAAGCTACTTTTTCTGTTTCCTCCAACTCTGTCTCCACATTTCTATTTGGCATCAGATTACAGAGGCAGTGATATCTCAGCAACAACAGCAGAGAGCCAGACCAAGACCCCAGTGGGTCTAACTGAGAGCACCACCGAGGGAGGACAGGGAGCCAGAACTAAGCCAGGGAAGAGAAAAAAAAAGTGAGAGGCGAGGAAATGGTACAGACTTTGGAGAAGTCTGAGGAGAAGAGAAACAGGAATGCTGCTGGAAAGTACTAAGGCTGAAGGAAGCTCTCCTTGAGATGGAAGAAACTCACACTTCCAAAGGGAAAACCCAGGCTCAAAGATGGCTGCCCTCTTGGGAGCTCCCATTGTGGCTCAGTGGTAATGAACCCAACTACTATCTATGAGGACGTGGGTTCAATCCCTGGCCTCGCTCAGTGGGTTAAGGATCTGGCATTGCTGTGAGCTGTGGTGTAGGTCGCAGATGTGGCTCAGATCCTGCGTTGTGTGGCTGTGGTGTAGGCCCGCAGCTGTAGCTCTGATTCAATGCCTAGCCTGGGAACCTCCATGTGCCATAGGTGCGGCCCTAAAAAGAAAAGAGGAAAAAAAGATGGCTGCCCTCCTCACCCAGTTCCTACTGCTCTCCCTGTCCAGTCATGCTGCAGACACCCAAGTCCACAGATGGTCAGCCTGGAAGAACAAGGCCTCTAACACACCCACCGCACACCAACGGAGAAAAGATTCAACAGACACTCATCCAACTTTGAATCTGTGGCTGGCCCCGTGCTGGGTGTGCCCCTCGAGGGAGGGAGCAAAGCATGTAAAAACCTAACAGCCTTATAAAGGCCCCACATGTCAAAGCACCATCCAGGACACGGCACAGAACGAGGGAAAGCAGGCTTCTGACAGATCGGAGGGAGAAGAGGAAAAAAAGCACAGTCATTGTATCAGGAAGGACAGGGCCAAACAACCAGGAAAAAGTAGGGGCTGGGAAATTAGGAAATGCAGGGCAGCACCAATGAGGAAGAGATGTGAGGCCTGTTCCAATAAGAATGCTTCCAGTAGGCTGTCACAGGGTCTCGGGAAGAGTTAGGACAGATGGCTGCATTTTCAGGTTAATTTCATGTCAGTCTAAAACCTGGTCTCAAGCTCTATTAAGTATTAACGGTTCTCATAAAAGATTACTGCATCAGTTTTCTAAGGGTGCAGCTACAAAGTAACACAGACCAGGCATCTCTTCACTGCTCTGGAGACTGGATGTTCAAAACTGAGGTGTTGGCAGTGTTGGTTTCTTCCTAGGTCTCTTCCCAATATGTAGATGGCTGTCTTCTCCCTTTATTTTACAGGTCCTCCCTCTGTGTCCATCTGTGTCCATATTTCCTCTCCTTATAAGGACAACATAGTGACCTCGTTTAACTTAGTAACTTCAAAATCCCTATTTCCAAACACAGTCATGGTCTTGAGGCAGAAAGTAGACAGGCTCCAGGACAGACAATTGCAGCTAGCCTCTTATTTGCACTGCTTAAGGCAGGAGATAGGTACAATTAGCCTCTTATTTACACTTCCTGAGGAAGGAAATAGAAGGGCTGCAGGATAAACATTTACAACCAGCCACCTATCTGCGCTTCAAGATAGAAACAACAGGGACAAAGCAAATAACTGGTACTTGCCTTCTGTGACCTTGTTAAACAAGAGTAATGACAGGATCAAAAGAGGGGCTGAGCCCTGCTTGGACAGAACAAAGATGGACAGAACAAAGAGGTCATGCACTCCCCATCTTCAGGGTCAGGGAGACCCCAACTACACATGCACAGAGAGACCCCTCTGGGTCAGAATGAGAGGGGTGCCAAGCCTTAATAAGTCTGGACAACCTTCCCACCATGCTCTGCTTTGGAATCCATCTTGGTCAAAAGATGGCATGAATATCAGGGGAGGGCCCTGGGTCTGGTCAGGTGTGAAAGACAAAACAAGATAACTGGCAAAAGGACAACAGGGACCCGGAAGAGCTGTCCTATATAAGTAATTTAAATCACCTCTCTGACGCGCTCCTCATTCTGGGGAACACCCGAACCCTCGCTCTCCTTTGGGTGTGTATTACTGCTCTACCTCTGCCTTAGATAAACAGGCTAGTTCTCTGTATTTCTGTGCTCTCCTACATGTTGTATTGTGTTTCTAACAATAAACTTTACACTTATTTTTACAGTCTTTGCCTCCTTGATACATACTTGCTTTCAACAGGGGGCAAGAATCATGGCAATTCTGCTTTCAGCCTCTAGCTAGTCTAGTGGCTAGGATTCCTGGTTTTCATTCAGGCTGCCCAGGTTCAGTTCCTGAGCAGAGAATTAAGATCTCCCTTTAAGCCATCACTCACCGCTGTCTCTCCGAGATCAGGCTGAGGTGCTGCAGGCCAGGACTTCAGCAAAGGAATGGGAGTGGAGGCGGCGGGACACAATTCAGCCCATGGCAGACACCCATCTTCTTTGCTGCCTTAAGAAGAGTGGACTGGGCAGAGACAGGGCAGGACCCCTTCACATGGGCTGGTGTGTGTCCAGAAAGGACAATCATCCTGGAGGTCCCGCAAGACACAGTTTGGCAAATTCAGGAAAACAAATGCAAACACTTGGAATGATCACGTGCTTTTCAGCACCGCTTTTCAGTTACTCTACTGCTGCAAGATTACACAGCCTACTGGAGCTCCACAGTTTTATCTTTTAAATTGATGGCAGGGGGTAAAAAAAAATTCCCCAAACACACTGCTTGGGGGGAAGAAATTAACTAAGGTGCTCAAGTTTCAGCCAGAGCAAGATGGGGCAAACAAAGGCCTGAAAAGAAATCAATTGACCTGTCTCTTCAGTACCTGGAATCCCCCCCCCCACCCAGGGATCCTGGTATTGGTCATTTTGACAGATGGTCTGTCTCTGATAAGTAGAAGCTCAGGTTGTCCTACACCTTTGCAAGGAGACCAGGCCATTCTTTGGACTAGGAACTCTACTTCATTGCTTTAACACAAAACTCAAATACAGGTGAAGGCATCATCCTGCCACACCTTTCCCCTTACACGTGGCACAGTTTGGGTGGAGGGCTGGACGTCGCCCCGAGTATGTAGGCTGTGGGGGTGGGGGCTACCCTTCTCCCTCTGACTCTCTCACACTGAGCAGGGCACCTGGTGGTTGCTGGCATTCAGTCACTATTTTCAAATGTGTAAATCAATGACAGAATGAAGTCTCTGAACAATGAACAAGCAAGGATCCAAAAAAATCTTCTGCCCTCTTTTTAGAAGCTGAGGGGGAAAAAAAAAAACTTTTGTTCAGATGTCAGGGGTTCTTCCAAGCATATTAAATGCCCACATATTTGCAGAGCAGTGATAAGAAGTCCTTCACTCCAACGAAAACCCCCTTGACTTTCACAGAAGCCCCAGATGTCTCCTAACACATGGAGAGAGAGCTCAAAAGGACCCACCGCAGGCCTAGAGGTGGGGAAGTAACTCAGGGGCTCCTCTTTGGGCCTAGACCCAGTCACCAAACTATGATCTTTTCCCAAAGTACCCTCATCCCTAATGCCAAGGATGCTCCAGGGCCAAAAGACCTGCCCAGAAAGGCACATTCATCTGAGCATGGCTGTGGTTCTCTCAGTGCCATGGAGACCCTTACCTAGTGGGGCTCCTATGCTCAACCTTCCAAAGTCCCTACCAGGTCACCAAGAGGTAAGTGGTTCCTTAATGGCCAAGTTAGCCATTTCTTGGACTTCCGCATGTAAAGTAGCCTGGGGCTCTGCCAGAATGAGACACCGGTCAAACAGCAGAGGAGATGGAAAACTTTCTTAGGCTGACTTGCAAATTCAGTAGGAACCTCTCACTTCCAATTCCTGAAGCCTCCCTCCGTTGTCCTGGGGCTTCCTCTAAAATCCAAGTAGGAGGCTACCACATAATCACCCTGACCTTCATGAGCTCAAGCATCTTACCTCCTACCCTCAATAGCTCCATCGGGAAAATTCTTCTTCCAGACAGCCACACAACTTTTACTCACAACTCAAATGTCACTTCCTCAAAGAGGCTTTCCTTGGTCCCCTTCCCCTAAGTCACCAGAGTACACAATTCTTTTCCTTGGAGCACTTGAAATTATTTAATTGTTCTAGGTTTGATAACATTCTCTTCCACTATGAAGGAATGAGAACAGGAACAATTCATTCATTGCTGCATAACCTATGCCCCAGCACATAGTAGGTATTCAAATAAATAGTTTTTAAATAAGCAAAAGAGCAAGTGAAAGGATATTAGACTACTATAGTATTATAATAAATATGTTCGTGATTTTGTCACCTTTTTTTTTCTTTTTAGGGCCATTCCTGCGGCTTATGGAAGTTCCCAGGCTAGGGGTGGAATTGGAACTGCCGCTGCCAGCCTATGCCATAGCAACACTGGATCCAAGCCACATCTGCTGCAGATTGAGGCAATGCCAGATTCTTAACCCAGTGAGCCAGGCCAGGGATCAAACCTGAATTCTCATGGACACTAGTTAGGTTCTAAACCCGCTGAGCCACAACAGGAACGCAATCACCTTTTAAATTGTATTTGTTGTTTTACTCTTTACTAATGCTTTTAAATTTTTGGTGTCATTTCTGAGTCTTTGTCATTGAATAGGGGGTTTTCTTTTTATTTATTTATTATTTATTTATTTGTCTTTTTAGGGCTGCACCCGTGGCATGGAATTTCCTAGGCTATAGCTGCCAGCCTACACCAGAACCACAGCGACACGAGATCCAAGCCTCGTCTGCAACCTACACTACAGTTCATGGCAATGCCAGATCCTTAACCCACCAAGGGAGATCAGAGATCGAACATGCATCCTCATGGATTCTCATCAGGTTCGTTAACCGCTGAGCCACGACGGGAACATCTGAATAGGGGGTTTCAGTGCCTTTGTATTTATTATAAAAACATCAGAGATTGATCTTCTGTCATGTTTTTAGTTCCCTATTTTCCTATGTGAGCTATATTCCATTGAGTTTATCATCTGTAGTACTGAAGAAGCAATTCTACCAGAAAGCTACCTTGACAATCTCAGGAAACACTCTTTATATTGCTTTCTGATTATCCATGTCAAGAACATAGTAGAACTTTGGCTTTTCCTTTGTACAAAGATTCACATACCATAAAATTCACCTATTTTAAGTACACATTTCAATAGCATTTGGCATATTCTCTGAGTTACACACCATCACCGCAGTTACAGACTATTTTTATCACCCATAATGCAACTCCAGACCCATTAGCAACCACTTTCCACTACTCTCTGCCCTCCACCACCCCCACCCTAGGAAATCACTAATTACTTTCTGTCTCCATAAATACTTCGTGTAAACAGAATCATTTACTATGTGGTCTTTTGTGAATGGCTTCTTTCACTTATAGAAATATTTTCAAGGTTCATCTACCCAGCATGTATCAGTACTTCATTCCTTTTTGTTGCCATATAAGATTCTATTGTATAGAATATCACTTTGTTTTCCATTTCTCAGGTGATGGACATTTGGGTTGTTTCCATACTTGGGCTGCTGTGAATAATGCTGCTATGGACAATCATGTGTAAGTTTTTACATGAACAAATGTTTAAATTTGTCCCATGTATATAGTTTGGAGTGGAATTGCTAGGTCATATGGTAACTCTATGCTTAAACCTTGGAAAAACTGCCAGGCTCTTTTTCAAAGTGGCTGTACCACTTTACATTCCTAGCAAGAGCATATGATGGTTCCAATTTTGCTACATTTCCACCAACACTTGTTATTGTCCATCTTTTTCATTATGCATCTGAGTGGGTATGAAGTAGTATTGCAGGAGTTCCTGTCATGGCGCAGTGGTTACCAAATCCGACTAGGAACCATGAGGTTGGAGGTTCAGTCCCTGGCCTTGCTCAGTGGGTTAAGGATCCGGCATTGCTGTGAGCTGTGGTGTAGGTTGCAGACGCGGCTTGGATCCCGCGTTACTGAGGCTCTGGCACAGGCCGGTGGCTACAGCTGCGATTAGACCCCTAGCCTGGGAACCTCCATATGCCTCAGGAGCAGCCCCAGAAAAGGCAAAAAGACCAAAAAAAAAAAAAAAGTAGTATTGCATTGTGGTTTTGATTTTCATTTCCCTGATGTCTAATAATCCTGGGCATCTTTTCATGCGGTCATTGGCCATTAGCGTATGTTTTTCAGAGAACTATCTATTCAAGCTCTTTGTTTTTTAATTGAGTTGTCTTTTTATAATTGAATTACGGGTTATATTCCAGATGTAAGTCTCTTACCACATATATGATTTGGAGAAATTTTCTTTATGTGAGTTATCTTTTCACTTTCTTGATGGTATCCTTTGAAGCACAAAAATTTTTAATTCTGATAAAGTCCAATTTACCTACATTTTCTTTGGTCGCCTGCATTTTTGGCCTCATATCTAAGAAATCATTGCCTAATCCAAGATTTATACCTATATCTTCTTCTAAGAGCATGATCATTTTAGCTATTACATTTAGGTCTTTGATCTTCCCTTAATTTTTTCAATTATTGCATTCCAATTGTAACTGGGTATGCATCTATTAGGTAGGCTTAACTCTACGTCAAACCTGTTTCAACCATTAACAGCAACTCTATTTCATGACTTCACTATTTCTAATCTCTTAATTTTACTTCAGCTAAGAATCAACTGCAATTAGATTTTAAAGAAATCCCTCCTAGAGGCAGGACAAGTAGGTGTACAGTTTGTAAACTCTGAAATATCTAAAAGCATCAGGGGCCCTCCCATGTGAACAACTTGTCTGAGTGTCAACTTCTGAGAGCACAGTCACTTCTTGTCCCAGCACTGCAGTCCTAGAACCACTGTCCTCCACGATTTAGGATTATGGACACCTCTGAGGTCTGCTAGATCTTCATTTCTTTTGAGTAAACTGTTTTGTCTGCTTTAATACTGGTATAGATTTTTTATGTTACTCTTTTACTTGACAAACTTTGCCAGAATAAATAACTGTGGGTCTACGCATATAAATTTTGACAAAAATACTGTAAGCCTTTTATCTGATAAATTGAGATTGTTTAAGCCTTTCAGAAAGTCTTCCTTCATTATACATCTTTGATGAATGTCCCCATTCTAACTTGGGCAGAGGGATTCCTTCTCTAGAGACTTTTTTTTTTTGTCTTTTTGTTGTTGTTGTTGCTGCTATTTCTTGGGCCGCTCCCGCGGCATATGGAGGTTCCCAGGCTAGGGGTTGAATTGGAGCTGTAGCCACCGGTCTACGCCAGAGCCACAGCAACACGGGATCCGAGCCACGTCTGCAACCTACACCACAGCTCACGGCAACGCCGGATCGTTAACCCACTGAGCAAGGGCAGGGACCGAACCCGCAACCTCATGGTTCCTAGTTGGATTCGTTAACCACTGCGCCACGACGGGAACTCCTAGAGACTTTTTTTTATGGTCACACCTGTTGTATATGGAGGTTCCCAGGCTAGGGGTTGAAGCCTACGCCACAGCCATGGTAACGCTGGATCCATAATATTGCGGCAATGCCGGATCCTTAACCCACTGAGTGAGGTCAGGGATCAAGCGTGCATCCTCAGAGACAACATCAGGTCCTTAATCCTCTGATCCATGAGAACTCCTCTAGAGATTCTTAAACTGGTTTTACATTTTCTGTAACCCAATTCTATCAATTTCTTTTTCACCACACCCTTCATTCCTTCCTTTTCCCAAAGAAGAGTCTCACATATATTCCCTACATCACTAATTCAAATGTGTGATGTAGTTTCTATTCTGTACTGCCTTGTAGATTTTAATTCTTCTACAGAAAATTAGTTTTAAAGCTTTCACTATCTTACCAGCTTCCTTTTAAGTTTATTGTTTTTCATCAATTTCTGTAGTTTTTATAGCATTTGCTTATTTAAAGTCCTATCTTCTTTTATGACCTCTGAAATATGTTTTGGTCCAAATGTTCTTTTTTTTTTATTTGAAGTATGGTTGATTTACAATACAGTATTAGTATCAGGTGTACAGGAAAGTGATTCAGTTATATATCTGTATTTTTAGATTATTTTCCATTATGGGTTATTACAAGATATTGAACATAGTTCCCTATGATATACAGTAAATCCTTGTTTCTTATCTATCTTATACCTAGTAGTTTGCATCTGCTAATCCATTAAGTCCTAATTTATCCCTCCCCACCCTTCCCCTTTGGTAACCTTGTTTTCTGTCTGTGAGTTTATTTCTGTTTTGTAAATAAGTTCATTTGTATTATTTTTCAGATTCCACATATAGGTGATATATAATATTTGTCTTTCCCTGACTTACTTCACTCCACATGAGAATCTCTAGTTGCATCCATATTGCTGCAAATGGCATTATTTCATTCTTTTTTATGGCTAATATTCCATTGTGTATATGTACCACATCATCTTTATCCATCCCTCTGCCAATAGACACTTAGGTTGCTTCCATGACTTGGCTATTGTAAACAGTACTCCTATGAAGATTGGAGTGCATGTATCTTTTCAAATTAGGCTTTTCATCTTTTTTTGCATATATACCCAGGATTGGGATTGCCGGATCATACAGCAGCTCTGTTTTTAAAGGAAACGCCATACTGTTCTCCATAGGAAAGCCCTATCTTCTTACATCCCATTAGGATACCAGTTTTCTAAAATTTATTCTGGTCCTGAAATCAATCTTTTCCAAAGATATCCTTTTCTCTGCATATCTTTTCCCTTAACAGGCTGCAGTATTTGTACTCAGGCCCTCAGGTAGATTTTCTCAATGTACTCAAATTCCAGCGAGGAGAAGTCTACCTAAAGCCAGTACCAAGACTTGGGTGAACAGGTCTCCCTTGATCACAAGGGTCAACATCCCATCCCAGACCTGCTGCGAGAGGGGAGGCGGACAAGTACGATGTCCAATAGGCATCTGCCAGGCTGTGGTGGGACCCTGCACCTCCCCAGCAGTGGTACTATACATTCTGAACCAATTGGACACTTAAATAGGGATCTACAGGCCTCCTTCTGTCCACTGGGCAATGCTCAATACCAGGTGCCTGCCACACACGCCACCACAGGGCTGCCCTGGAGTTCACTGCAGAATAGCTACAAAGCAATGGTCAAACCAAGAGGGCAGCCAAGCAGTTTCCTAAGTATCACAAATCTTCTGAAATTCAAAGCCAAGGACAAACAAGAAATGGGAAAATACTTCTTGCTCTGTTAGGTAAGTCAGGTAGGATTGGGTCACTCTGCAAAGGCCATTGACTACCCCTACCATTCCAGCCCCACTGTTCCCTATTATTGGTGGAAAGTCCTCTCTGATTCTGACACCAGATTGCCCATGTCCTTCGTTTCTCTAAATGTACTTTGCCTTTTCTCTTTCTTCATATGGGTTTGAGTGGAAGGACTGCTTGCTAGTGGTGGGGTGGAACTCGAGGCTGTGCTCCAAGCATGCTTTGCAATGTCCCAAGCGCCCTTGTCATCCAGGGATTAATAAGAGGGCATTTCTAAGGCCTCCTAATCTGAATGCATCATCGCATTCTGGGTGATTTATTTTAAATCGGTCGGCACCGCATGGTCTCCTATAATAAACTCATTCAGACTGTCCGAAGCTCTGCAGCACAGCCTTTACAAGCTCAGTGAGCTTTAGCATTCAATTTCTGAGAGACAACACTCCTACCTGGCAATTTCAGACACTGACACCATGTTGGGAGCTGAGAGGCCACTGGATCAGCTCCGGATGTTCAGAGGGGTCTCATGTACTCTCTTTATGATTGCTCTGCCCTATCTTTTGGAGACAAGGCAGCCCCTTCATGCCCTCCCTCCCCTACCTTCATGTCCTTTCCCCCATATTTATTGGATGCCCTTTCTGAGCCAGGCTCACCTGCTCTGATCCTGGCATATCTGAGCCACGCATCCACTGCACAAGAACTGGCTCCGACCGAGTGGCCCATGGGCCATCCTGTTGCAAGAGGATACCTTCCTGCATGAGGCATATGGTCAATTTCTTTGTCTGATATGATTCCAGTTACCTGCATCTCCAGAAACCAGACCTATCACACTGATTTCCTGCTCTAGAAGCCTTTAAGAGCAGACCAACATAACATCACCAGTCCAGTGAGCAACCTGACATGGCCAATTCTGCCACCGGAGAATCGTGATCACTCACAGCAGGTGGTCTCAGATCAGCCCTGGATGCTCCTTCAATTGAAATCCTATCTGCCTACACATGTCCAGCAGGAGCTTTGGACAGGCCACCAACAGTTCCATGAGCCCACCACTTATGGCCCTAGTCCTATCACAGGTCAACCCACTCCCTGCCTGGATACTGCCTGAGAGAAGATGAAAGTCCAGCCAGGGAAATCCAGAGGTCAGCTGCTATGGCCATAACCAACCTGTTTCCCAGCTCTGGGAATGACCCTAATTGATCATCTTTCTGGAATGCCCCCTTTCAGGGCCAGTTACCCTGATCGTCATTAGAGAAAGCCCACATTCCTTCTCACACCAAACAATGGGCCTCTCTTGCTTTGAGAAGTCTTCAAGGAATCTTAGATCATAGGCTGTACTTCCAGAAGATCCACTTCAATGCTGCCTAAATTGAGTCATCACCTTCATAACTTCATTGCCGCCAGCAAGCTAAACCAAGATTTCTAGGGGTTAGTTAGAGTTCCTGCCAAAGCACAGAAGAGCCAATCTGACAACAACTGTTGTTTCCAAACTGCCCACTTTCCTCTCTCAGCCCATGAGCTGCTATGTGTGTTTCACCTCTAGGACAAGAGTAAAAACTGACATTTAGGCCACTACTCATTCCTTCCCATCCTAGCTCAGCTTGATGGAAGCTCCAGGTGAATGTGGCAAAGAAGCAGGGCTCCCTTTCCCCTCAGCAGCCAATCAAGGAATATGGTACTTTACCAGGAGAGCCAGGCTACCATCATTGCTCATCCCCGCCAAGTCCAAATTGAAAAGTCTAATTTCCTGACGAATACGTCCAAAAGTTTAAGATTCCATTCCTTCACTCAGCCCCCACTCATAAGAAAGAGGGTCTAACCCCGGAAAATACTGGGGACATCAAACACCCTCATATGAGCTTGCTCGTAGGGCAGATATTCCCAGGAGAGGCAAGCTGAGAAGACCAGAGGTGACCAACCCTGCTTACTGTCCAGAGTAGTTGCTCAGAGATTTTTTTCCCTGGGACAGAGGTAGTTCATAAAAACAATGGGCTTCTATACTCTCCCCCAAAGGACTGACATTATTTGAAATAAAGTGTGGAAAATTCAAGCCTATGGGTGACCTCTTATACAATCTGAAGAAAAGGGGGAAATGAACAGAGCCTCAGAAGAGTGTGAAAAGCATTAAGCACACTAACAATGGGAAGGAGAGGAGGAAGAGAAAATGAACAGAAAAAAAAAATTGAAGAAATAGCTGTAAAAATCCCTAAGTATGACTAAAAACATGAATCTACACATCCAAAACACCCGACTCCAAGTAGAATAAATGCAAAGAGATCCACACCCAGACATATTATAAAAATGCTTAAAGCCAAAGAAAAAGAAAATCTTGAAAGCAGTAAAAGAAAAATGTCTCGTCATGTCCAAGGAATTCCCGAAAAGGTTAATGGCTGACTTCTCATCAGAAACAATGAAGGCCAGAGACAGTAGGATGACATAGGTGAAATAAAGAACTGTCAACCAACAATCTTATCTTCAACAAAACCATCCTTCAAAAACAAATGTGAAATAAAGATAATATGTGATAAGCAATAACTGAGAGAATTTGTTCCTAGCAGATACTCCTTGCAAGAAATACTAAAGGAAGTTATTCAGACTGAAAGCAAGTGACCACAGATGATAATTCAAGTCCACACACATACATATACAAAAAAATTAAATATGTGTTTTTAAGATACAGTATAATTGCATATTCCCCTTTTTCTCTTAACTGATTTTAAAAGGAATTGTATATTATTTACATAGTTGTAGAAAAATATGTGTTTGACAATAATAGCTCAGAAGAGATGGGTGTGAGCAAAGTTGTCTTGGGTAGGAAAATGATACAAGATGGTAACTCATATCTATGAGAAGAAATGAAGAGAACCAGAAATGGTGAAAAGGAAGCTTGATATAACAAACTCTATAAACTTGCCTGACTTTCCTTCCTTAGCATCTTTAATACATATAAAATTATATAAAGTAAAAATTACATAAATTAAGATAATTATACTAGGAACAATATATTGTTGGGTTTGTGATATGTATAAAATCTATAAATATAAAATATGTATTATGATATATATATTTATAAACAATAACAGCTCAAAAAAGGGGGAAGTGAATAGAACTACATGGGAGTAACATTTCTTTATCTCATAGAATTAGGTTAGTAAATCTGAAGTAGATGCTGCTAAGTAAAGAGGTAATATGGTCATTTTTATAATAATCATTAGGAAAACACTTCAAAGAATATATAGAGATATAATAATTAAAAGCATTAAAATGTTGCACTAGAAAATACTTAACAAAAAAATAAAGCAGAAAAGGAAGAACAGAGGAACAAAAAAGATAACAGACATAGAAAACAATAACTTAAATGGCAGACCCAAATCCAGCTATATCAACGATAACATTAGATATGTATGGATTAACCAACTGAGATAGGCAGAACAGATTAAGAAAATATAACCATATGCTGTAGACAACAGACATACCTTATATTTAATGATCAAGTAGGCTGAAAGTAAAGGAATGGAATGAAGATATCATGCAAATAGCAACCATAAGAAAGCTGGAGTAGGAGTTCCCATAGTGGCTCAGCGGTAACAAACCTAACAAGTATCCATGAGGATGCATGTTCAATCCCTGGCCTCGTTCAGTGGGCTAAGGATCTGGCATTGCCATGAGCTGTGCTGTAGTTCCCAGACACAGCTCGGATCTGGCATTGCTGTGGCTGTGGTGTAGGCCAGCAGCAACAGCTCCAATTAGACCCTTAGCCTAGGAGCTTCCATATGCCACAAGTGCAGCCCTAAAAAGCAAAAAAAGAGAAGATAGATAGGTGGAGTGGCTATATGTATACATATATATTTTTGGCAGTGGTGTACATTGGCTTTGTGTAGAATCTCAGTTTCCAGGCAAGAGACTGAACCTGGGCTGTAGTGGGAAAGCACTGAGTCCTAACCACTAGACCACCAGGGAACTCTTGGGAGTGGCTATATTAATATCAGAAAAAAATAGATATTAAAACATAAAATGTGGAGTTCCCATCATGGCTCAGTGGTTAATGAATCTGACTAGGAACCATGAGGTTGCGGGTTCGATCCCTGGCTTTGCTCGGTGGGTTAAGGATCTGGCATTGCCATGAGCTGTGGTGTAGTTTGCAGATGCAGCTTGGATCTGGCATTGCTGTGGCTGTGGCGTAGGCCGGAGGCTACAGCTCTGATTAGACCCCTAGCCTGGGAACCTCCACATGCCATGGGTGTGGCCCTAGAAAAGACAAAAAAAGACAAAAAAAAACATAAAATGTTATTGGAGATAAAGTAGATGTTATTAATGAAAAAAGATAACTCATCAGGGAGATGAAACAACTATAAACTTATGCGCACATAGCAGGGCAACATAATATGCGAAGTAAAAAAAAAATTAAAGGAAGAAATAGATAATTAAACAAAAATGCTTAGAGACTTCAAGTCAGTAACTTAATCTTTTACCTTAAGACATTGGGGAAAAAAAAAAAAGAACAAAATCCAAAGAAGGCAAAAGGAAGAAAATAATAATTAGGAAAAAATTAATGAAACAGACATTAGAAAAATAGAGAAAATCAACTAAACTGAAAGTAAGTTCCTTAAAAAGAACAACAAAATTAACAACATTTAGCTACAATGGTCCAGAGAGAGTTTAAAAAAAAAACACAAATCAAGTATGAAAGAGGGAACATTACCACTTATCTTACAGAAATAAAAAAGATTAAAAAGGAATACTATGAATAACATATGCCAACAAATTAGATAACATCGATGAAATGGACAAATTCCTGGAAAGACACAAACTACAAAAACTGGCTCAAGGAGAAATATACATTCTGAAGGGATCTATTTTAAGTAAAGAGTTTGAATTACTAATTTTAAAACCACCCACAGAGAAAAGCCAGACAAAGATGGTTTAGCAGCAAATTCTATCAAACGTTTAAACAGAAATTAATACCAATTCTTCACACACTCTACCAAAAAATATGAGGGGCCACTTCGAAACTCGTTCTATGAGGTATTACCCTAAAATCAAAACTAATCAAAGACATCACAGGACAAAAATACTACAGACCATTATCTCTTAAAAACATGAATGTAAATATCCTCAACAAAATACCAGCAAACTGATTCAAGCAATATGTAAAAGGCGATATAAAACCATGACAAACTGGGATTTTTCCCAGGAGTTCAAGATTGATTTAACATCCAAAAATCAAAAAATGTAATACCAATGTAATATCAAAAAGGACAAAAACCATATGACCATCTCAACAGATGCAAAAAAACATTTGACAAAATTGAACACCCTTTCATGATTTAAAAAAAAAAATACTCAATAAACTAGGAATAAAGAAAATGTCTTCGACCTGAAAAAGAGTATCTACAAAAAAAACACACAATGAGCATCATACTCAATGGTGAAACACTGAATCCTTTCCTCCTAAGACCAGGAACAAGAAAAGGATGTAGTTTCTTGCCATTTCTCTTTTGTTCCCACTTATTTTTAATCATTTAATATATTTTTTATTAAAGTATAGTTGATTTACAATGTTGTGCCAATTTCTGCTGTACAGCAAAGTGACTCAATCATACATATACATATATACACACACACGCACACACACACACAGTTTTTTTAACTGCTTTTATTATTATTTTTTATTTTTTTGCTTTTTAGGACCATACCTGTGACATATGGAGGTTCCCTGGCTAGGGGTCAAACTGGAGCTGCAGCTTCCCACCTATGCCACAGTGACAGCCACAGCAACATGGGATCTGAGCTGCGTCTGCGACCTACACTACAGCTCACTGCAACACCCAATCCTTAACCCACCGAGCAAATCTACAACCTCATGGATCCTCAGTGGGCTCATTACCTCTGAGCCACAACAGGAACTTCCTCTTTTTTAATATTATTTTCCATCATGGTCTATCCCAGAATATTGGATATGGTCTCCTATGCTATACAGTAGGACCTTGTTGTTTACCCATTCTAAATGTAATAGTTCATTATCTGCTCACCACAAACTCCCTGTCTATCCTTCTCCCTCCTTCCTCCTTGGCAACCCCAAGTCTGTTCTCTATGACTTTGAGTCTGTTTCTGTTTTGTTGATTGGTTCATTTGTGCTGTATTTTAGACTCTACATGTAAGTGATGGCTCAACATATGAAATTTAATCAATGTCATATACCACATTAACAAAAGAAAAGTCAAAAACCACATGATCATCTCAAAAGATGCAGAGAAATCATTTGGCAAAATTCAACATCCATTCATGACAAAAACTCTTACCAAAGTGGGTATAGAGAGAACATATCTCAACATAATTAAAGCTATTTATGACAAACCCAAGGCCAGTATAATACTCAATGGAAAAAAGCTAAAAGCCTTCCCACTAAAATCTGAAACAAGACAAGTATGCCCACTACCACCACTTTTATTCAGTATACTATTTGAAGTCCTAGCCACAGCAATAAGACAAGAGAAAGAAATAAAAGGTATTCTTGCCATTTCTATTCAGCATTGTGTTGAAGGTTCTATCCAGAGCAATTAGGCAATAAAAAAAAAAAAAGAAAGAAAGAAAAGGCACCCAGAATGAAAAGGAAGAAATAAACTATCTCTTTTTACAGATGGGAAAAACTGGTATATAGACACCTCTCAGGAATCCACTAAAACTCTTTGTATTAATGAGTTCAGCAAGATTTGAAGGATGGAAGATCAATCAACAAAAATCAGTTAAATGTCTAGAGTAGCAATAAACAAACCAGAAATGGAATTAAGGAGCAATTATTTACATTGGCTTCAAAAAGAATAAAATTCTTAAAATAAATTTAACAGAAGAAGTAAAAATCTTATACTCTGAAAACTATAAGATTTCATTGTTGAAAGAAATTAAAGAATACCTAAATAAATGCACATGTTTACACAAGTAAGAAGACTTAATATTGTTAAGACGGCAATACCTCCCAAACTGATCTACAGATTTAATGCAATCCCTATCAAAATGCCACCTGGCTTCTTTACAGAGATTGAAAAGCTGATTCTAAAATTCATACGGAAATTCAAGGGAACTAGGATAACCAAAAAAAAAAAAAAAAGTTGGATGACTCGCACCTCCCAGTTTTGAGTCTTATATGTTACTATGCACCTAAAGTGATCAAGACCTTGTGGTACTGGCATAAGGATGGTCATACAGATCAACAGAAGAGAGTCCAAAAATAAACCTATACATTTGGGCAATTAATTTTGACAAAAGTTCCAGACTATTGAATGGGGAAAGAATAGTCTCTTCAAGAAGTGGTGCTGGGATCTGGACACCAACATGTGAGAGAATGAAGCCAGACTCCTCCCTCACATCGTATATAAAAATTAACTGAGAAAACCTAATTGTAAAAGCTAAACTACCAAACATAAATGTAAATCTTTGGAACCTTGGATCAGGTAATGGTTTCTTAGATATGATACCAAACAAAGCAAAGAGAAACTAGCTAGATTTGACTTTCTCAAAATTAAATTTGGGAGCTTCAAAGGATACCATCAAGAATGTAGAAAGAGGAGTTCCCATCGTGCCTCAGCAGGAACAAATCCAACGAGGAACCATGAGGTTGCAGGTTCGATCCCTAGCCTTGCTCAGTGGGTTAAGGATCCAGCGTTGCTGTGAGCTGTGGTGTAGGCTGCAGACATGGCTCAGATCTGGTGTGGCTGTAGTGTAGGCTGGCAGCTGTAGCTCTAATTGGACCCCTAGCCTGGGAACCTCCATATGCCGTGGGAGCAGCCCTAAAATAAAGCAAAAAAAAGAATGTAGAAAGAAAGGATAGAATTGTAAATCAAATAAGTCATTTTCATTATTTATATATTCCATATTTGCAAATTCACCTATTCACTAAAATGTGTAAGCAACCCCCAAGTCAATATTTATAAAACTTTCATAGTCATTCACTGACATGTGTAGAGTGGCAAAAAAAACTGAGTTACCCAACATGCACCTTCCCAGCTGAGATCAAACAGCAACACTCTGCCTTCCAATTTCGTTATTTCAAAGGGCCCCCAAGGGTGGAGCTACCGAAGGTTCCTAAGTGCAGGATGACTGGGATCTGCCTTACAGATAAACTTCATTCAGACATGAGCTATAGCTATATGTTGTCCATGAGGTCAATGTATATTAAACAAGGTATCTTTAAACAGAAACATACCTAAAACAAAGTAACATATGGACTGGTTGATGAAAATGTGACCAAAGCCTCTTCACAGGAACCTAGCCTCATATGTCCCCTAGGGGCAATGTTCAGCATCTGGTAATTCAGTGTTCACTGCAACTTTACAGAACATAACCACGACAAATAGTGATAATCAAAAGTATCTAATACAATACTTGTATTAGAATACATAAAGAACTCCTACAACTCAAAAATACTCAGACAATACAATTTTCTAAATGTTCCAAAGGATCTGAAGAGATAGTTCTTCAAAGAAGATATGTAAATAGTCAATTAGCACATGAAAAGATGCTCCACATCATTACACATCAGCAAAAATGCAAATCAAAACCACAATGAGATACCATTTCATACTCACTAGATAGGCTATAATCAAAAAGATGCCAAAGAGTGAAAAAAACAGAACTCTCACACATTGCAGTGGAAATGTAAAATGGTGAAGCCACTGGAAAACAGTCTGGTAGCTCCTCAAAAATTTAAATTCAGGAGTTACTGTCATGGCTCAGGGGTTAACAAACCCAACTAGGATCCATAAGGATTCAGGTTCAATCCCTGGCCTCACTCAATGGGATAAGGATCCAGCGTTGCCATGAGCTGTGGTGTAGGTCGCAGATGCGGCTCGGATCCCATGTTGCTGACAGCTATAGCTCCAATTAGACCCCTAGCCTTGGAACCTCCATATGCCGTGGGTGCAGCCCTGAAAAGACAAAAAGCCAAAAAGTAAAAATAACATAACATAAAATAAAATAAAATATAATAAAAATAAAATAGAAAGTTTAAATGAAGAGTTACCACATGACCCAGCAATTCCACTCCTATGCATATACACAAGAGAAATAAAAACATACACCCACACAATAACTTGGTACATGAATGTTCATAGCAGCATTATTCACAATAGCCTAAACGTTTAAACAACTCAAATGTCCAGCAACTGATGAATGGGTAAACAAAACATGGTATATCCACATAAAGGAATAATATTTGGCAATAAAAATGAAGTACTAATACATGTTACAACATAGATAAAACTTTGAAAATATTATCATAAATGAAAGAAGCCTGTCTCAAAGGACCATAAATTGTATGATTCCATTTATATGAAATATACAGAACAGAAAATCCATAAAGACAGAAAGTAGACTAGTTTGCTAGGGCTGAGGGATTTGAGGGTAATGGGGAGTGACAGTGATACAGAGTTTCCTTTTTTTTTTTTTGAGGGTAATGGGGAGTGACAGTGATACAGAGTTTCTTATGAAAATGTTCTAAAATTAGTTATGGTTATGGTTGCAAAACTCTATGCATATACTGAATTGTACACTTTAAGTGAGTGAACTATGTGGTATATAAGCTATATTTTAAAGGCTTTCATTTTAAAATCTACCAAGAGTTCCTGATGTGGTGCAGGGGGTTAATGATCTGGCTTGTCTCTGTGGAGGTGCCAGTTTGATCCCTGGCCTGGGAAATTCCATATGCTGCAGGTACAGCTGAAAGAGAAAATTAAATAAATTAATTAAATTAAAATCTACAAAAATAAAAGAAAAAAACTGTATGAGCTAAATATATATACATATATAAAATATATACCAAACATTTATCTGATAAATGACTTGCATGCAGAATATCCAAAGACCTCCCCAAATTCAACAATAATAAAAAATAGGCAAATACTTATGCAGACATGTTCCCAAAGAAGAACTATGCTACAATCACATGAGATACTGCTAGAAACCCATTGGAATGACTGAACATAAAAAGACCATCTATCCCAAGTGTTGCAAAGATGTGAAGGAACTGGAAATCTCACATAGCACTGATGGAAATAACATGGCATAACTCCTCTGGAACACAGCTTGGTAGTGTCTTACAAAGGTGAACATACACCTACTTTATGATCCAACCATTCTTCAATGCCATAGTTATCCGGAATTTTTTTAAGTTCATAAAAAGACTCTTAACACAAGTATTCACAGTAACTTGACTTGCTATAGCCAAAAACTAGAAACAACCCAACTGTTGATCAACAGGTGACCAGATCAACAAACTGGATTATGCAGGTAATGGAACACTACTCAGCAATAAGAAGGAATAAACTGTGATATACACAAGAACTAGCAGCCAGTAGTTCCATCTTCAAATCTTTTCACCCCCAGTTCCAGACATGTGAGTGAAGGACTTTCCAGATCACTCCAACCTCCAGACCTCAGCTCTTCCCAAATGATATTCAGATACTATGGAGCAGAGATAAGCTAGGTCCTCTTATCTCTTGGGCCTGAATTCCCAACCCACAGAATCTGCGAGCATATTAAATGGCAGTTGCAGGCCACTAAGCTTTGCAGTAATTTGTTACACAGAGATATCAACTGAGGTAAAACCAGTAATTTGCTGATTTTGCCCCATGCTGGTTTAGTTAGCAACTCATACATCCTACTATGCTTCCAAAGTCCAAAGCACCTACCTTCACCACCTGAGCCAACCTGGGCTTATGCACCTGGGCATCCTGCAAGAGTACCCGTCTAAAGCATTACCCTCAGAATGGCCTCTCATCTAAGCACAGGCCCCACCTTGAACATGACTTCTTTCTTCCACTGTCCTCAAGAGAATGGACAAGGTGGCTGAGAGAGGACAGTGTCAGGGACTAAGCAGCACATTACAGACACACCTGGGCAAAGGCCACCCCAGGAGTCTGCTCAGGAGACGGCAGAGATTCGTACATGATGTATACCACCTTAAGTGGCCCCTGTAGCTTTGCCCCATCATGACAATAGAATGTCTCCTTGCCACTTGGGACCCACACAAAATCAGTATGGCTTCTATCAGCAGCCCACCCTACTGCCATACGCTGACCACATTATGTGGACAAAAGAACAAACACCGCTCTTCAGACTGGTCCAGGGATGAGCATATGACCCAAGCTGGCCTGTGTATGTCATCCTATGAAGTCTGATGTGCCTGAGTTCCTGAGAACCACACAATTTGCTACTGTCAAGAGAGAAGGAAACAGAGGCACCAGGTGGCAGGAGAAAGCAACAAAGTTCCAGCTATATTACTAAAAAATTCCTGGGTCCAGTCACAACTGAAGCTCATACTACCTGACAGATCTCACAGGAGCCCTTTTTTTTTTTTTTTTTTTCAGCTACTGGTTAAATCTGGCACCCAGCCATGTACACCTGCCCTTGGAAGAGGGCCCCAGAACCATAATCTGATCTAGATGAACAGTTACGCATTTTTATGAAAAATACAGAAACACATTCTGAGAAGCTGGTCCATATCCTGCCAAAAACCTATCCCTTTTACAGAAAGGATTCACCCCAGATTCCTTTAAAATGATAAGTTCACATACTTCATTTAAAATTTCGTTCACTTTGCAAAACACTCACCTATTAAACAATGTTTCAGTGACATGTATTACCAAAAACATTACACCCTGGAGGAGAACAATCCCTATTTTTTTTCTCCACATACACAGACAATTTACACATACACACACCCCACAAACCTCACAAAGTATTTTATAGTAGAGCCTTGTGGAAAAGTTATTTTCAAATATTTTATTTCATCTGGCAGCCAGAAATGATGTTCAGTTGTCTGGAACATAGGCTGCTATGGGCTTCTTGTCACAGCCCACTGGAAGGGAACAAAGCGGAAGATGACAGTTGTAAATCTCAGCATCCCCCAAGACAAAGCAAGCGGCCAGAGCCATCATTCAATGCTGCGCGAAGCCTCAGCTTCCTGAAAAAAGTGCCCACGTCATTCACACTGGCTGTAAGTAAATCAGAGTTACATTTGCACTGCAACTTGAACAGTTTCCTTCTTCTTTTTTTTTTTTTTTTTTTTTGCTATTGCTAAATACTTTCCCTTTTTAGGTAGTCACTGGTGTATCAGAACTCCAAGTAACTATTCTTTAATATGGTTGAAACTGGAATATCTTCAAGAAGTCTGTACTGTCAGCACTGGAATCATGAAGAAGAAAAAAAAAGTCATGGGAAAGGAAAACAGAATCCCTGGCTTAGCTATCCAACTTTGCTCTGGCTTCCCCTCCCATCTAACTCCCTCCACTGGATAATCCACTGTGCAATCCCCCCTGGAGCCTAATGGGGCAGCAGAACGGCCTCCCCTAGGACATAGGGACAAGTCTCAACTGCCTGGGCATATAACCGTGGTCAGATGAGGCAAGAAGCCACACTGGATTCAGGGCTGTGCGTCCCCGTTCTTGTTCTATCCCAAGTCACTGTGTCCTCAAGTCTAGCAATTTCCTGGCCTTGGCGACAAGCGGGACATTTTGCTGGGGAACACTGATTTTTCACAACACACCAGTCCCTTGCTTGGCAAAAGCTACATTTTCTATCAGATGATGATCCCCATTGTCTACCAGAGCTGGAAGCGGCACTCCAACAGAACTGTCCTGTGCTGCTGCTGCCCCATGCTGTCTGCTGGCGACCATGCCCTAGGATAGAGCCTCTGCACCAATGTCAGGAGGAGCCAGGGGCCTGGAGGAGTGGCGGCACCTCAAGGTCATGCAGGACGTGGGCATTCCGAGCCAGGCCTCAAGGTCAGGCTTGCCTGACTCTGGGCGCTGCACTCACCACCCTGGCCACCACGAGACAGCTGAGCCCTAGTAGGTGACAGGCACACGACAGTCTATGAAGGGACAGAGAACACAAGCTTCCCCCCTTCTCTGGAATGATCTTCCCTGCAGTCCACTCAGCCCAGCAGCATTCCCAGGCTACCTCACTCCCTCGCCCCATCCTCTCAGAGCCTCATCCCCCCATTCCATCCTGGGCCGCAGGGCCCAGAGTCTGGGTAGATCAGCCATTTCTGGGAGCTCTTTCTCCACACCCCCCACCCCCTGCCTGCCATCCACCACCAGCCCAGTGAGGGCCTGGGACTCACAGGATGATGTGAACACAGAGGGAGAAGAAAGGCTCTTGGTGCATCTCCAGGGGACTTCCTCAGGGCTTCATGGGGCAGGACCAGAGGCAAGAGGAACTGTGCTGTGCCTTGGAGTCTCCAGGTGAGCAAGTGAAGGGTCTCTGTCTTCACATGGGACATGAGGGACCCAAGACCCTTCTGGGAGCAGGTTCGGGGAAGGGCCTCAGGGAGAGGAAACGGGGGCAGATTCAGGGGCAGAGACCCTGCTGGATAGGGACATGTTTCCCCTTTGGATTTGGAATGTGGATGCTTATATCACGGAACAGGGAGACATCTGCCGCTGCTAGGAAATGCATATTTATAATGAAGAAGGCAGTTTTTAAATGCACAGACCAGCCAACAAGGCCCCTAACAAATTAACTGAGGGCCTCTGCCTTGATGCTGCTCAGAAGACTCCACACCAACCAGATGATTAACTGCTGCTCCAGAAGGAAGCCAACAGTTCAAATGTGACTCAGACGACACCCTCCGGGATATAGCAGGCAGAAAACCCACACGCTCAGTGCCCCTGCTCTCAATGCCCAGCCCCACCCAGGGAACCAGCACCTGTGTGTCAAGGTCGGAAGTGAGAGACAGTCTCTGGAACCAAAGACAGTCTCTGCTCCCCTAAAAGCAGAGTCAGAAAAGCAGCAGCCACCTTGGCAGTGACAGATAACAGTTTATTTTCTGGGAGAAAGTTGTACTTCTTTAAATGCTGACATAAAGTATGCTTGCTTCCTTTTTGACAGCCCAGAGGCTAAGCATGGGCTCCCTAAAGGATCCTTAGAACTCTAGCCTATAAGCTCTGTCTTTAAATAATATCTGTCTCCTTGGAGAGAAGAAAAGCCCCTTGTCGCCTCCTCAAACCCTGAATATCCTCAAGCACAGGGGTGGGAGCATCCACACCCACAGCAGATGTGGGCAAGGCCTGTCCTGGGGGCTCTGGCCCTTCACAGCTGGTCCCAGGTTGCTTCTGCGCCACCATCACTGACCACCAATAATGCCTGATATTTTCTGCTCAACTGGGCGGGAACATGCCCAGCTTTCTTGGGCTTTTCCCCTCCAGTTCACTGTCCAGCTCTGTCCAAACCCAGTGACAGGGAGTTTGATCTATGACTTGCTAATGGATTGAGAAAGGTACGCGCTCCTTCAGCCCGAAGGCAGTTTATGCAACCCCATACCGGCTCCAGCAGGCAAATTCCCTGTCTGGTCGTGCACAAGCAATTGCCTGTTGCTTTGAAAAGAAGGCTGTGCAAGAACCCACTGCATTCGTGGCTGGAAAACACCCAAGAAAACTGGGCAGCAGATGTCCTGATGAGACTTTCTTTTTCTGGGCTTTTCCATGAGAAAGGAGTACACTGAAAAGGCTAGACCTTTCTGTAGATGGGGGGGAAAAAAATGCAACCCTAAAGTCATTCTTTAAAAAAAAAAAAAAACAAAAAAACAAACAGTCCCTCCAAACAGAGTGTCTGTTCCCCTTCCCTTTCTGGGTGTCGGACTTCCTGGCCCGGGTCCTCCTGCTGGGAGGGAGGCCGGGCGCTCCTTTACACAGCCACACGTTCTCTCCTACTCTCTCCCTCACAGGGAACAGGAAGGCTGCTGATTCAAAAATCAGACATTTCTGCGGGAGTTGGCAGGGGCCTCGATCTCCACCCCCCACCGCCCCTGGAACCCCAAGGCAGCCCCTCCTCGGCCCTGTGCGAGCTCAGCCCCCTGGCCCGTGGCTTCTGGGGGCCACCCTCCCTCCTCCAGCCTCAGGCGTGGACCAGCTGCCAGGAGCTTCCCTGAGCCACCTGGACAGCCCCAGCCAGCGTGGACTTTAAATAATAAACTATGCATTCTTGATCCGTCTGCAGCTGGAGGCAGATTTTCCTATTTAAGCTGGAGGCCTTCTCTGCTTGCAGTTACTCAAAAGTAGGGCGTGTGTGTGTGTGTGTGTGCATGTGTGTGTGTGTGTGTGTTGCATAAGAGTACAGGAGAGAACTGCAAAAAGACAGCACGGCTTGCTTCCAGTTCCCCTGCCTGGTGGGACTGTGTGTGGGAAAAGGATTCAGACACACACACGAGAAAATATCATGGTGTCCTTTCCTTTTTGGCCTCCATGCTTAAGTTTGAGACTTTCTTTCTCAATCGAGTAATGGGAATACTCAAGAAGAGGCCGAATGTCCTCTCAGCCTAGAGTGAATTTTCTGTGTTCTCATGCAGAACATGTCCAAAAGATAACTGAAAGCGGAAAAGAAGGACTACTGGTGAATGTGGTGCCACTGCTTAGGCTGCAGAGAGATAATAGAACAATTGTGCTACACTGAATGACAGCCCCCAAAGAGGTCCAGATCCTAATCCCCTGTACCCTGTGAACACACTAAGGCACATGGTAAGAGGGCCTGTAGGTGTGATTAAGTTACGGGGCTTGCAGTGGGAGTGATCCTGGATGATCCAGGTGGCCTGATCCAGTCACACATGTTCTTTCCCCAAGAGGCAGAAAGAGCTGTGCCCGCAGAAGAGACCTGTCAGAGTGGTGCCATGTGAGACAGGCTCTATGCCCACACTGGCTCTGAGGATGGAGGAAGGGTCCGAGAGCAAGGTATACAGGCACCTTGAGAGGAAAAGGCTCCTCCCCTGGAGCCTCCAGAGGTATGAAGGCTCACTACCATCTTGACTTTAGGCCAATAAAACCCATTTCAGACTTCTGCCCTCCAGAGCTGTAAGATGACACATTTGTGTTGGTTTAAGCCACGAAGCGCGGGGTAATTTGTGACAGCTGCCTTAGGAGCATCTTGCCCTCCACTCAGAGCACCTTAGCCACAAAACAGCAAATAGCAGAGAGGGATAAATGGGATATTGGGAATGCAAACAAAGCACCTCGGGATTCTAGAAACTAAGTGAGGCAGTGAAGGTGGACTTCCTGGAATAGGTGACACCCAAGTTGGGCCTCCAAAAACAAAATGGATTTTCAAGAGCAGTAAAGATAGACACAAAAAGGTCACTCTGTACAGTCCCACATGCCAGCATAGACCCTCAATATACACAAGGCCTTGTGACCTAGGAATCTGCAATCTAGTTTTCTCCACACTAAATAATAATTATTTAATGTATCAAGGGGGCTTACCTCTCTGCACTTAAATTTAAAAACTTACATGAAATTTGCCAGAAAAAATACAATTTACCAAAATTGATCCCATTAGTAATATAAAACTTAAACAGGCCTATTTTTATAGAGGAAACAGAGAAAGTTACAAAGGAACTAGACACACACACACACACACAAATAGGCTGAGATGGTTCCACAGGCAATTCTACCAAACATTCACAGACCAGACAGCCCCGATGATTCATAAAGTGTTCCAGAGCACTGAAAACAAGGAAAATGTCCACACCTTTTTTTGAAAGCTAGTATAACTTTGATAACTGAAAGTATATACACAAAAAAGAAAATTATAGACCAACATCACATATGAATATGGGTGCAAAAAGCCTAAGCAAAACATTAGAATGCAATATCACTTTAAGGAAATAATGCACCACAACCGAGTGAGATTTATACCAGGAATGCAAGGTTGGTATAATAGTAGGGAATCCATTTACATAATATATGCTATTAATCTAGCTGAAAAGACTGGTGACATGCATATCCCCACAGTGCTGCAAAAGCCTTTAGAAAATCTAATACCCATATCTGATTTTCAAAATTACTCTCACAAAGGCCAAATCTGAGACTTTATTATGAGTATCAAAAGAAATAAGTAAATAAATTGGTATCCATGGAGTAAAATAAGAATGTACAATCCCACACACATATAAATAAATGGGGGAAAGGGGAAAGCTCTCTTTGCAGAACACCAATTAAAAACGTGGAGGAAATAATGAAGTTAGAAACATACCATGTTGGAGCCAGCACAATAAAAATTGAGTCTGCTGAAAATTGAGAGATGCTGAAACTAGTGAGTGCAAGTTTAAGGAAGAACAGGATATTATACCTGCTCAGAATATCCAACAAATTACTTGTTAATTATGTAAGGAAAGAGAATGACTTTACAACAGATTAAATAGTGGATCACAACCTGAACCAAGCCCCAGTGAGACAGGCTGGCAGCACGTGCTTCCTGAGAAGAGGCACTGGGGAGAACACAGCATCACTTCTGCAGTATTCCCGTGCAGACCAGCAGCAAGAGTGCTAAAATAAGGGTTAATAATACTCAGCTAGGCATTAAAGCATTTCCTACTTTTCCTATTTATTGCTCTGAAACCTTAGTCCTTTACTTTTCAGAACACATGTGGACTGTGGTTTATTTTGATGACTGCACGTCCATACATCAGTGCAAGAGATCCTGTGAGTCAAATGTGTAACCTATATCCATCATGAAGAAACAGCAGGCAAAAAACCAAAGGTAGAGACCACCTACCAAATAACTAGACCGTCCTTGTGTTTCTGAAGAAATGTGATGATCAGAGAGGAAAATTCTAAGTAATTGATCTGGTTCAGGGTAGGGGTGGGAGGATTAAGGAGACCTAACAACTAAATGCAATGTATGATTCTAGATTGGATTCTGGACCAAGAAAAGAAAGCTTCAGAAGACATTACTGGGACCACTGGCAAAACTTGAATACGAATGGTACATTAGGCAACAATGGTACATTAGGCAACAATACCGAGTCGATGTTTCATATCCTGGGTTTAAAAAACATAAGAGGTCTTGAAAAATATAAATGAATATTATTATAGATAAAAGGAATATGATGCCAGCAAATTACTCTCACGTGCTTCAGAAAAAAAAAAAGTGTGTGGAGGGAGAAAGGGTTGGGGAGGTTGGAAGGAGGTCAGAGGAGTGAGAGGGTGAGTGTGAGAAAGCAAACCACAGAGAAGTGGGGGAAATGTTAACATGTGGTGAACTGGGGGACTAATACAGCTCTTTGCAATGACATCAAGGAAGAAGCCAACAAAAAGATGGGGGAGAGGTCAAAAATACAAGGACAAGAGAGCAAATAGGTAATTTTGAGTCTGGGTGACTGGAAAACTGGGTCAAATGTTGATGTTGGGCTGTTGGAGGTGGGCATCATCACACAAGGATTGGGTCCAGAAACACCAAATTATGGGGAGCAGGCAGCCACCCCAGCCGGCCACTGGAAATGTGTAGGTGGAATGGGGGAAGACGAGGGATGGCAACAGAGCCTGAGGATTCAGCAAGGGGGTGATTCAGGTAAGGACCCCAAAAGAGGAAAAAGAGCAGCAGCCACCACAAGTGTACCTGAGAAGCATCAGCATCTGGAGGCTGGGGTGGGGAGCAAAGGAAGAGGGAATGGGTCCACCACGCCAGAGTCCCCACTGGTGATACTTCTGTGACACCTAAAGATACTGTCGAGACCCACAGGCGGGTTCTGAGGGGGGCCACCCCAGTACCCCTGAGCCCACCTGGCCCCAGAGGAAAAGGGAAAGCAGAGAATGGTGAGAGGATGCTGGAGGCTGTGCCGGAGGCCAGCAGGCAGCAGCAGTGCAGGAAGGGGGACTTGCATCCCTGCACCCGGTTGCAAGTGCAAGAGCAAGGAGCCACCCAGAAAACCCCCACCCCGTGTTCAGACACCCCTGCTTCACACTGCAGAGTCACAGCAGCCAAGCCAGAGACTGGGTTCTCACGGCTGGTCTCTCCTCTGTCCACCCTGCCCAGCAAACTCCACTGGGAATCAGAAAGTCCTTCCAACCAGCCCACAGGCTGGTCTGGGAGGAAGGGGTGATGGGGGCACTGGGGACCGTCTTCCCTGGGGCCCATCCAGAATGAGACCAGTAATCGGCTTTCAACCCATGTGTTGGCACTCACCCCCTGGAATGCTAGCTCCGTGAGAACGGGGACCTTTACTTCTGGATGACCGCAGGAAGCCCATGCCAGGGACTGGGCCTGACACACAGTATTAAACAAACACTGGCCGAGTCAATAAAGTACTGCCTTGAATACGAGGGCATATTATAAGTTTAAATACAGAGACCTGAAAATAAAATATACTCAAGCCAATTTAGAGAAAACACACACAGAGTCACTGAGCATATAGAATAAAATTAACATTTACATAAAGGTTCATTCCAACACTGCCCCCAGGCCTGCTTTACCCATTTTTCCTGATTCTCCAGCAATCAACCCAGAAAGAGAGCCTTCAGAGGGAACCACAAGAGCAGAGGTGGATGCCCCCCACACCACCCCCACAAGAGACAGTCCCTTCCAGGTGGCCCTCTCCAGGTCACCAGGCCACCAGGCGCCTGCATCTGCAGTGCTCTATCCACTCCTTTAGGGAGCTCAGAGCTACTTTTGCTGAATAACTAATTGTTTTATTAGAGGAAGGAAAGACAGACAGGGATTTATCATAGACCAATTCATTGTTCATGCAGAAAGCATTTATTCAAACTGAATATCTAGGAACTTTTAGAAGGTAACATGTTTTCTTACACTAATATTTTTAACAATTAGACCAGGGATGCCTAAAACTGGAAGCTGTCTCCAGCCAGGATCCTTCTCTGGGACCCTCCCTTCAGTGTTTCATGTCACCCCACTTTCTGCTGCCATCTCAAGCCTTCCCCAAGCACAGGACCTTGGCTTTTCCTTTTCTGCAGGCTCTCAGGCCTAAATACCCCCTTGACCTATGCAAGAGCAGCCCAGAAATCTGGGAGACAAGCACCGCTGGATAATACTCCAGCTCCCCATCATCTGCATCCTCAGGACTGCTCTAGAAGCGGCCATTCTCAGAGTTCCTGACACAGGAAAGATACCCCTGTTACCCACAGCAACAACCTTGGACACACTCACCTTCCACTGGATTTTCCACTGGATTCTGCTCTTCCCTGTCCCTCCTTCCTGCTCCCTGGAACCCCTTCCTACGCTAAACTACCTGCCCAAGTCCTCTGCTCAGGCTTGGCTTTAGGGAACCCATTCCACGGGCCTTATACAGAGATGACACCTCACTTTTTGTTTTTCTTTTTAGGGCTGTACCTAAAAGGAGGTTCCCAGGCTAGGGGTCAATTTGGAGCTGTAGCTGCCAGCCTACACCACCGCCACAGCAATGCAGTATCTGAGCTGCATCCACGACCTACACCACAGCTCACAGCAACACCAGATCCTTAACCCACTGAGCGAGGCCAGGGAATGAACCCACATCCTCCTGGAAACTAGCTGGGTTCTTAGCCTGCTGAGCCACAACGGGAACTCCAACACCTTACATTTTAATAATATTTCTACTTCATGAAACCCCATCCACATTAGTTCATTTAACTGTCAGCAACCTGGTGAAGTAAAACTATGGAGTAAAGTAGTGCCTCTCTTTTCTGGATGAGGAAACACAGGAATAAGGAGATGAGCTGACTTCAAGACATCTGTAGCCCAGAAAGCAGAGTTAGACCCTGCCCACTGCTGGCAGGGCCCCGGCCAGGACACACAGGCAGGCTGTGTCCACTTTACAGCACTTCACAGGCTCAACGACCACAGTCATTCAGCCTCAGGGAATGATGATAATAATAATTTTATTCTTCCCAAAGAGGGATTAATGCATCTCCCCTACTCATTCAAACACCCCAAAAGAGAATTCAAAAATTTCCTCGGTCACCTGTCTTAAAAAGAAATAAAAATGAGATCAAAGGCACTTGGATAAATACATGGTTTGGATGAAGCAAATGGAAGGATCAGAGGTTCCCCTGAAAGCTTGTGAGAATTAAGCCTGGAAGACAATGGCAAATACAGAAGTAATTATTCCTGACCACTTGCAAGGCACAAGGAAGACTCTGAAGTCGCAGAAACACTTACCAGTGATCTCACACATGCCCGCCCCCTGTCACTGGTAGCCACAAGATGGGGGTGTGGGTTCCCAGCCTCAAGGGGACAGGTGAGCCCAATCCCCTGGTCTTTCAACTGCCAGCATCTGTGCCAGCTCCCTCTAGATAAGGAGGTGGGCAAATGCCACAGGTGCCTAAGAAACATTGCCAGGAGCATGACAGCTGCCCCCTATGGCCCAAGGGAAAAAACTCAAGATCCATCCTATGGAATTTGAGATCAAATTGCCTATTTTCTCAAGACCATCTGGGAAAAGGAGATTATACTCATACTTGAGGTCAATGAAAGAAGCAATAGGTGACCTTGGTGCGTTAATTTACTGAAGTATTAATTAGGTTTTTTCCTTATGCTGTTGCTTATGGGTAGACTTTGTGTTCCTTTGCCGAGAGCATTTTGTAGGGCCCAAGGCAGAAGATGTCTAAGCACAGCTGCCATTCTGGCCAGAGTTTCTGGAATCTTGGCTTCTTAAAAGAAGAGCATTTGGGGAAGGAGTGCCCTTGAGATGAAGGGCAGGGGTTGAAGCCGCAAGAGAGGGTGGTGTGGTTGGGTTCAGTGAGCAGCAAGGAAACACCCTATGCAGCCCCCAGGGGTAGGCAGGCAGGATCCCTGAGCTAGATCTCTCTAGAAGGTCCTTGTCATCAAGGATGGCTGATACAATGAGAAATGTCACACCTGGAACAGTAGATGACTGGTCTGAGAGCCCAGCAGACCCAAGGCCCAAAGGCTGACCCAAAGGGTGAAGGACCAGTGTTATCTGCCACAGCAAGATAAGAGATCTGATGGGGCAATTCCAACCATAGGCACAGGGAAGTACAACAGAATCTGCCTCTGTTCAGAGCTCTGAATGCCAGGGGAATTCAGAAAGTCAGTAAGTCTCCAGCGCAAATCCCCCAGCCTGTGCTACACACACAAATACGCATCAGTCTTAGAGTATAGACTTCCCAAGAAAAACACTGCAGCAGAAATCATATTTGGACTTGTGGAAAGGTTCTGGGGCATCAGAGAGAAAGGCATGTGAAATTACTCAGTGAGGTTTTTCCAAAGCCCAAAGCACAGGTGCTGCAGGCTAGGGGAGGAGGGGACCCATCAGCCACAATGTAAAATTACAGTCCACATAAGAAAACCACCTCATATAAAAGAATGAGCAGGAGTTCCCGTCGTGGCACAGTGGTTAACGAATCCGACTAGGAACCATGAGGTTGCGGGTTCCGTCCCT
Organism: Phacochoerus africanus; assembly: GCF_016906955.1. NCBI lineage: Eukaryota > Metazoa > Chordata > Mammalia > Artiodactyla > Suidae > Phacochoerus > Phacochoerus africanus. The sequence goes on from NC_062545.1 coordinate 140,877,829, forward strand.
GCCCTTGCTCAGTGGGTTAACGATCCGGCGTTGCCGTGACCTGTGGTGTAGGTTGCAGACGCGGCTCGGATCCCGCGTTGCTGTGGCTCTGGCGTAGGCCGGTGGCTATAGCTCCGATTCAACCCCTAGCCTGGGAACCTCCATATGCCGCGGGAGCGGCCCAAGAAATAGCAACAACAACAAAAAAAAGACAAAAAAAAAAGAATGAGCAAATACACACAGGAAGATCAGGACCCCAAGGAATCCAGATGGTAGAATAATTTTTAAAAAGACCTAAAATAATTATGTCAAAAATAACCAAAGTGGAAATTCCCACTGTGGCTCAGCAAACCTGACTAGTATCCATGAGGATGCAGGCTGGACCCCTGGCCTCGCTCAGTGGGTTAAGGATCCGGTGTTGCCATGAGCTCTGGTGTAGGTTGCAGATCCCGCATTGCTTGGATCTGGTATTGCTGTGGCGTAGGCCAGCAGCTGCAGCTCCAGGTCAACCCCTAGCCTGGGAACTTCCATATGCCACAGGTGTGGCCCTAAAAAGCAAAAAACAAACAAAAAAAACCCAATGTGATAAAGGAACTTCTTTAAAAATGTTCTTAAAACATTCTTTAAGAAGGACATTAAACACAGAGAAGTCCATTCCGAAAAGTCATACTGAGCAAATAAGTTGGTAAATATATAAACTTAAGTCCTTTTAACTGTGAGAATATATAATGATGATGATTAAATGGGAAGGGATAAAAATATATAATTAAATTAATAGACAAAAATAACATGGAAAGTGAAAGCTAAAGCACTTGAAGGGTCATGTATTATGAATGAAAGACACCTGATACTTTTAGATGTCCTTAACACATTTTTTTTTAATTTAATGTAACAACAACAAAAACAAAAACTGAATAGACTGTAAAACTTACAGTGGAAGAAAAAAGGGGGAATAAAGAAAAGTTAGTGGAACCAACAGAAAGAAAAACAACAAAAATAAATAGATACAAAGAAAAAGCATGGTATTATTAATGGAAAACAAAATATAAGATGGTAGAAATAAATGTAATTATATCAGTAACACCATACAAAAATTATAAAAATATTAATCTTGCCCATGAAAAGACAGATATTCTTGAACTGGATAGTTTTCAAAATTTGGATACATAATACTTTTAAGAAACTATATAAAACATTAATATAGAGAAGGATTGAAAATAAAACTAAGGAAAAAGAAAAATCAGGCAAATACTGACCAAAATAAAAAATAACTGGCAAAACTAATATTAGGTGAAAATAGCTAGAAGGCCAAAACCTTTACCAGGAGTTTAAAAATGGCCTATTACAGGATAATGAGAAATAATTCACCAAGAATAAGGCTCCTTGACCTGTATACAATAAATAATACTGCCTTATAACCTATGAAGCAAAAATTGATAGAATTAAAAGGTGAAATAAGCCAAACCACAATTGTTATGAGACTTTTAATATATCTCTAATTATAACAAGTCAAGGAGGAGATCCCACATGGCTCAGTGGTTAAGGAACCTAACTAATATCCATGAGGATGAGGGTTGGATCCCTGGCCTTTCTCTGTGGGTTGCTGTGAGCTGTGGTTTAGGTCGCAGGCAGTTTGGATCCTGCGTTGCTATGGCTGTGGCGTATGCCAGCAGCTACAGATCCAATTTGACCCCTAGTCTTGGAAACTCCATATGCCATGGATGCACCCCATCCCCCCAAAAAAAGAAAGACAAGAAAAAAAAAAAAAAACACATCAAGGAGTTCCCCTTGTGCTGCAGTGGAAATGAGTCCGACTAGTATCCATGAGGATGCAAGTTCAATCCCTGGCCTCACTCAGTGGGTTAAGGATCCAGTGTTGCTATGAGCTGTGGTGTAGGTCGCAGACGCAGCTCGGATCCCACATTGCTGTGGTGTAGGCCAGCAGCTGTCCCTCTGATACAACCCCTGGCCTGGGAACTTCCATATGCCATGGATGTGTGCCTAAAAAAAAGCAAAAAATAAAACAAAGCAAGTCAAGCAAGCCAAAAATAATGAAGATATGAATGATTTTGGCATCACAACACCAAAATTTGAATGAACATATATATATGCTGTTCACAACAACTAAAGAATATGCATTCTTTTAATTTACACATAAAACATTTATTAAAGCAAAAAAGCCTGTGTTCTAAACCACACCGCAAATCGCAACCATTACCAAAGAATTAATATTATATGGAGTGCAGTATAGTCAACAAACCTCTAACAGACCTAAACCTCCCGCGCAGAACAACTGTAAACTTAAACAAAATGCAAAAATCCAGTGACCTGATTACAGGAAAGTAAACCAATTCAGGAAGGTTTGGGTGGAGAGTCAATGCTTGAAAGGAAAGAACAGGACAGGGGCTTAAGGCAGGCCTAGTCAGTGCTATAAGTGTGGCTTATATTCCGAGAGGAAGCCTGCAGTCCTCAGGCCTAAGGAACCAAAGGACAGAATTCCAGGCAAAAAAAAAAAAAAAAAAAGCAACTGGGGACATATTATAAAAAGCAGATGGAGTTCCCATCTTGGAACAGCAGAAAAGAATCCAACTAGGAACCATGAAGTTGCAGGTTCAACTCCTGGCCTCACTCAGTGGGTTAAGGATCCAGCGTTGCTGAAAGCTGTGGTGTAGGCTGCAGACACAGCTCAGATCTGGCATTACTGTGGCTCTGGCACAGGCTGGCAGCAACAGCCTCGATTAGACCCCTAGCCTGGGAATCTCCATATGCCATGGGTGTAGCCCTAAAAAGACAAAAGACAAAAGACAAAAAAAAAGAACAGATGTAAAGAATGGAGTCCCAAATTCTGTATATCAATTATATCACAATCTTTAAATAATTCCTATATGGAACAGACTCTAGCTGAGGATAAAAGAACAGAATTGAGATTTGAGATGCTGCCTAAGAGGTAAACTTTGCAGTCCAACAAAATTAAGAGTCAGTTAAAATACTCCAGAGGAATAGAATCTAATTTACATTGCCTTTACATCCAGGACATATCCCAAAATTACTTGGCATGTGAGTAACCCATTTTGAAGAGAAAAGATATGAGTGGAGAAAAAATCCCAAGACAACCAGCTGTTGGAATAGAGGTAAGAATTTTAAACCAACTATCACCATCATGCCTAAAGACTTAAAGGAAAATATGCTCTTGATGAATGAACAAATAGGAAATCTTAAGAGATGATGAAACTATAAAAAAGAACCAAATGGAAAACCTTATCTCATTCAAATTCTTTAATCACTAAACAGAGAACTATAAATCTTTTTTTTTTTTTTTTGTCTTTTTAGGATCATAACTGTGACACATGGAAGTTCCCAGGCAGGTCAAATCAGAGCTGTAGCTGTCAGCCTATGCCACAGCCACAGCAATGCAGGATCTGAGCCACATCTGCAACCTATGCCAAAGTTGACGCATAGCAATGCCAGATCCTTTAACCCACTGAGCAAGGGCAAAAAACAAATCGGCATCCTCATGGATACTAGCTGGGTTCATTACTGCTAAGCCACAATGGGAACTCTCCTATAAATCATTTTTCAAAGATCGCAAAAACACAGGGTAAAAAATTATAAAAATTCAAAAACATATAGCTGCAATGATAATAAATAATAGACTGTTTTGTGCCATACATTGTTGTAAAGTGCATTACATATTAATTTATCTAATCATCTTAATAATTCTATGAAGTACATGCAATTATCATCACCATTTTTACAAATAAAGATATTTAATAAAACTTTAAAAAAATGAAAAAATAAATTTAGTCACAAAAAGATGAAATAAATTACTCAAGATCTTTCAAGCTAGTAAGTGATAAGAGGCAGGAATTCAAACCCAGTAAGCCTGTCCATAAATTCTTAAGTATCTACACTGTACTGCCCCCATAAAAAAAAATTATTATGGAACTTGGAGAATATTTAGAATTTGATACAGGAAATACTACAAATCAAAATTTATATGCAGTTAAAGGTATGCATGTAGTGAAATGTATAGCCTTAAATATATACACTGAAAATTAAGGAGTTCCTGCTATGGCACAGTGGGCTAAGAATCTGACTACAGCAGCTCAGATTGCTATGGAGGCATGAGTTCAATCCCCAGTTCAGCGCAGAAAGCTAAAAGATCCAGTGTTGCTGCGGCTATGGCTCAGATTCGATCCTTGGCCTGCAAATTTCCATACACTGCAGTGCAGTCATTAAAAAAAAAAAAAAAAAAACGGAGCAAAGTTTAATGAGCTAAGTATTCTATTCAAAAATTTAGGGAAAAGCAACAGGATGAAATATAGACACTGTAAAAAAACTGAGGAATAATTACAATAGAAATTAAAGAAAGAAGTAGGAAACACAAAGCAATAAAGAATATAAAACCAAAGTTAGTGCTTTCAAAAGACTAATGAAATAGACAAACCTCTACAATTAAAATGATCCAGATTTGCATTTATTAACACAGGTAAACTTGAAAAACATTATTGTAACTGATAAAAGCAAACTGCACAGTGTGAAGAATTATGAAAAATTTAAAATATACAAAACAATGCAACATGCAATTTGTGACTATATACCACAAATCTTATAATAGTTTTAAAAAAACATGGATAGGAAAGATTTGCACCAAATTAGGATGCTGGTTTCTTCCAGGGAATAAGCTAGAGAGATAAGGGTACTGCAGAAACATATTTAGTCATATCCATAAATCTTAATTTCTCTCCAAAAAAATTAAAAGTTCTGAAGAAGATGTGACCATATCTTAACATGGATTAAGTCTGAATGCTAGGTATGTGGACCTTCAGTTTTTGTTTCGTGCTTTCTCCTCCCTTGTTTTACATGTTTTACAACTAATAATAATTTATACCAGCTACTTATGTTTACTTCTTTACTGTCTATCTCACCCACCAAACCATGAGGTTCCTGGAGGCAGGGACCAGGCTGTGTCAGGCTCAACACAGTATGTTCACTGTCTAAGGGTCAATGAATACATGATGACTGAATAAACAAAAACGAGAGGGAAAACGTAAGCATGTGACCTCCAAGGGTAACTTCCAGTCTAGAAACACTAAGATTCCCTGATCACACTGCAAGAGGCAAGAATGATAGATTTAAGAATAATAATGAGAATCTGTAGCTTTCAGCTCAGGGTTTCTCTCTTTCCCACTTAATACAGAACAAGGACACTGAGGTGGTGCCCTGATAATAAAGAATGGGGATACAAATCATAGTTATAACCACAGCAGCTGCAGGTGTTAATTGCTAAGTGACAAATATGCCTTATCTCATTTAAAACTCACAGGAGTTCCCGTTGTGGCTCAATGGAAACGAATCTGACTAGGAACCATGAGGTTGCAGGTTCGAACCCTGGCCTTGCTTAGGGTTAAGGATCTGGAGTTGCTGTGAGCTGTGGTATAGGTCGCAGACACAGCTTGGATCTGGCATTGCTACAGCTGTGGCTGTGGCGTAGGCCAGCAGCTATAGCTCCAATTCAACCCCTAGCCTGGGAACCTCCATATGCCGCGGCTCTGAAAAAGCAAAACGAAAAACAAAAAAACAGACAAACAAAAACTCACAAAACCCCCCAAAGGAAGATGATTTTACCAGCTGCAGATGAAGCCAAAGCTCAGTCGCCCAGTTCTTTCTAACTTGCCTGAGGTTACACCGCTCCTTTCATATTTACTTACAGAGGAAAAAACTGTGAATAGATGTCAACCAGCCAACAATGACATTTATTCTTATAGAGAGGGTCCCTTTATACAGTCTATTTCTAATTTCCTTGACATTTGTTTTTGCCTTTCAGGTATTTGTAAGTGTTCCTACAAACATTCCTCCAGCAAGGTGGCTGGAAGTGGTAATGTCACCCTCTCACCTCTATGTTCTTCAGCAATAACCCTGAGAAGCAGACAAAATCAGCATCATCATATCAACGTTACAGGGGAGAAAACATGGGCTGATCTGTGTCCTCTAACCCTTAGTACCTTTGAATGTGACCATGTTTGAAGAGGTAGGTAATTCAGTGAAAATGGGGTCATTAGGATGGGCCCTAATCTAATCTGGTGTCCTCCTAAGAAGATGTGATTGGGACACAGACAAGTGCAGAGGTAAGACCATGAGAAGACATAAGGAAAAGACAGCCGTCTACAAGCCAAAAAGAGAGGCCTCAGGAGAAACCAACCCTGCCAACACCTTGATCTCAGACCTCTAGATTCCAGAACTGTGAGCAAGTACATGTATGTTCTTCAAGCTGCTGGGGTCTGTGGTCATTTGTTCCAGCAGCCCCGGCAAACTAACAGAGAGGTGCGTTGATGTCATGGGACTCTTCAGGGGTCACATCCAAGGGAGACAGAGCTGGGTCTCTAGCATCATTCTTTCTCTTTCTCCTGGAATAATAATTCTCAAAATATTGGGATCTATATTTGGACTTCATTTTTTTTTATGGCTACTCTTGCACATGGAAGTTCCCAGGCCAGGGGTCAAATTGGAGCTGCAGCTGAGGACTACGCCACAGCCACAGCAACACTGGATTTGAGCTGCATCTGTGACCAATGCTGCAGCCTGTGGGAATGCCAGATCCTTAACCCACTGAGCGAGGCCAGGGATCAAACCCACACCCTCATGGACACTATGTCAGGTTCTTAACCTACTGAGCCACAACAGGAACTCCTGGAGTTAATATTTTTATATGTAAATAAATACTTAAAATATTAACATAAAAAAACCCAAAGTATGGAGTTCCCATCATGGTGCAGTGGTTAACAAATCCAACTAGGAACCATGAGGTTGGAGGTTCGATCCCTGGCCTCACTCAATAAGTTAAGGATCCAACATTGCTGTGAGCTGTGGTGTAGGCAGGCGGCTATAGCTCCAATTAGACCCCTAGCCTGGGAACCTCCACATGGCACGGGAAGCAGCCCTAGAAAAGGCAAAAAGACAAAAAAAAAAGTATAAATTTAATTCCATTTCTTTTGAGTTCTTCCACTTAAGATGCAGAAGAACATGGAAGATCATCACTCCCATTAAAACAACAAAAAACACTGGATAAACTAAGAAATCATATTTCGCTTTACCCACTGGAGACCTGAGGTCTCAAGGAAGTTTAAAAGAACCAAATTTCAGAGGAACTGAGCCCTTCCTAAGCGAGCAAAGACCAGTAGCTATGTTTCTCCCCGGGGGCACCGGTGGCACCGGTGGCATGAGGAGTTAATTGGCATCTGAGGGAGGAGCTCATGAAGTAAGATGGAACCACTGAGCCAGAATGATGGATTAGCCCTGGATTAGAGGCGCCCTGAAGCTGCTCTGCCAGGCTTTTACCTGACGTCTAGGAAGTCAGAACAAGGATGGAAGGTAGAGTGGTATCTCCTTACCTATGTGGGACCGAGCTAAGCGCCAGCACTCTTGCCTCCAGACATTTGAAACCAGTGGTGAATTGAAAGGAATTAAAGTCATGATCCAAGTCAAGCCACCCCCTCTCCTGATTAGACAAAAGAGTTTCTCTCCTCAGCCCAGCTGCCTCCTTATCACCAGGAGAGAAGCCAGCTGCAGACAAAGCATCACTGTGGCCAAGGATAACCTGAGGTCCAAGGTCCCACTCTGCTCCTCGGTTCCAGGAGCCCCTAGCAGTGATGGCTTTAGTGTTTAAGTCAATTTGATTTCTGTCATTTCCAACCAAAGTAATCTTAATTGACACGAGCACAAGTCCGAACCAATTATTTATTACAGAGTATGTACAGATAGTATTATACATGTAAACTCTTGCCTAAGTTGGCAATACACCATTTCAGAATCATTACAGTTTCCTTTAAATACTGACTAAAATTAATTTTAGAATGCTTATAAATGAACCAAACAATACTACAAAATAACTGCAACAAAATTTTTAAACAACCATAACTGAACTTAAACTATAAAGTAGATATCAATAACTACCCAGACACCATTGCTGAATGGCATGTTTTTATTCTAAAGAACCCATCGCCACTTAAAACACTGCAGGATTCTTATTCTGACAGTGTCCCACAGCAAACTAGCCTTATTATTTTACAATCTACTTCTATCATCCACTATGTTATGTCTATCAGAGAGGAGGAGAAGATATTCAAATTGTTACTAAAAACCATGAATGTGCTAGTGGGAAGATTCTAAACTGAATCTGAACGGAGAAACTGAAATAGACATAGCAGACAGACAAAAAGTTTTGAAGTCACAATAACCACTCAAAAAGTCAAGAAACATTTCGAAATATCCAAAGTACCATTTTTGGTTGTTGGGACTAGCCAAAAATATCTTCAAAAACTCATGTTCACCAAAAAAGAAAGAAGGAAGGAAGGAGAAAAGAAAGAAGGAAAGGAAAAGGGAAAAAAAAAAAGAAAAGGCGGCTCAGGGTCATAGGCTCCATATTTTCATGCCAAGTTCCAAGTTAGAGTGATATTTGATGAGTTTATAAGGTCCTAAAGTAAGAAGCTATAAAGAAAACAGGATCTGCCTGTCCCCTCTCTGGAAGCCCTGAAGATTGCCAGAAATGAAGCCTCTGTATTACCCAGGTGGCTCTGACTGTGCCAGTCCCTAGAGAACAAGGCAGCTTACCCAGACCCAACTTGCAGGTAAACTGAGTGCTTCATGGAGGGGGAAGAGTTGCTGGACGCTCTCTCACCTGCAGGAGCCAGCTGGCTACCTCCAGGCTGCATCCAAGGTTGGGGTGATACAAGATCAATGATAAGGCACAATGACACCTATGGCTGCCACGTTCAGCCATAAAGAACATGTTCTCATGGGAAATCTTGGATTCATCTGATTAATTTCTTTGGAAACTTATTTTGCTGGTATCCCAGTAAATTAATTTTCCCAGTTTCCAAACCCCCAATGTTTGAAAGTTAATCCAAACTAGACGGGGCCTGAATGACTGCTTCTTAGCTAAGCCTTAGAAGGCCCATTGTCATTCTCAACAAAGTTGATGGAGCATCTCACACAGAGCAAGCCCAGAAGTGAAATGTACATTCTTCTCCTACGTCTGCTCCTACCCAAGACAGAGCCCGAGGTGGCACCACCTTAAATACAGGAGATGCTCCCACATGGCAGAGCACAGTGACATGAGATTTGGGGGCCAGGAAGAGATTTTTCGCTAAGCAAATTCAGAAATTACTCTCTGCAGCTTTGCATGGCTCTTGTAGGCTTTTTTTTTTTTTTTGGTCATCTTTTTTTTTTTTAGGGCTGCACCCACAGCATATGGAGGTTCCCAGGCTAGGGGCCTAATTGGAGCTATGGCCACCAGCCTACGCCAGAGGCACAGCAACACCAGATCCAAGCTGCGTCTGTGAACTCCACCACAGCTCACAGCAACGCCAGATCCTTAACCCACTGAGCGAGGCCAGGGTTCAAACCCACAACCTCATGGTTCCTAGTCGGATTTGTTTCCGCTGCGCCACAACTGGAACTCCATCTCTTGTTGTAACTTAATTTCCATCATATCCTCCCCGCCCTGGTTTTGTTCATTTTATTCCCTTCACTAAAGGCAAAACAGTCTGTGCCTCCCAACCAGCCTTAGGGACAAAAATGCAAACACAAGCACAATTTATCATTTTGTCAGCAATCCCTGGTATCACACCCCTAAAGAGGATGGCAGCTGGTAATTAGGCAAATATTCCATGATATCATCCTTAAGCACCCTGGGTTTCTGGTCACTGACTAGCAGCTAACGAACCAAAGTGAGAACAAAACATATTTGCCCTTGGGTTTCACTGTGTGGCCCTGTTTGGTGCTTCTCACCTGAGAAAATCCACTTCCCCCGGCCCACGGGTGCTATGACTCATGTTTAAAACTTCTTAGCACAGCAGTTCTCAGTGCCAGCTGAACATTGGAGGCTTTAAATGGGGAAGGTTTTTAATCGCCAGATGCCTAAGCTGCACCCAGACCAATAAAGACACCTCTCTGGGAGTAGGAACTGGACATGACTAGCTGATAAAGCTCCCCAGGGGATGGCGATGGACAGCCAGGGCTGAGAACCTCTGGAAATGCACAAGGATTTAAAATGACCAATAGCTATTTACTTTTTTTTTTTTTTGTATTTTTATGGCTGCACCTGCAGCACATGGAGATTCCCAGGCTAGTGGTCAAATGCGAGCTACAGCTGCCAGCCTATGCCACAGCAATGTGGGATCTGAGCTGCATCTGTGAACTACACTACAGTTCATGGCAATGCTGGATCCTTAACCCACTGGCAAGGCCAGGGATCAAACCCTCATCCTCATGGATACTAGTTGGGTTTATTACCACTGAGCCACAGCAGGAACTCCCAATAGCCATTTACTTTTAAAGCAGATCAGGGAGTTCTCTCGTGGTGCAGCGGGTTAAGAATCTGGTGTTGTCACCACAGTGGCTCGGGTTGCTGCTATGGTGTGGGTTCAGCCCCTGGCCTGGGAACTTCTACATGCCACAAGTAGAGCCAAAAAAAACCCAAAACCTTAAAAAAAAAAAAAATCCTGGTCTACAGGAGAGTCAGATAATTTACTTCCAAGGTCACTGGAACACTAAGCCTAGATATTTGCGTCAAAGATAAGTCTTTAAACTACAAAAGCACGTCTCCCAAAGCTCAGCCATGGGGCCTCTGCTCTCCAGGGAGGAAGTGCCACCTGTGAGCAGGAGGCTATTATCTTCACCCAGGGACACTCACAGGCTGACTGCCTGTGACACCACACCATGAAATGTCCTGAAACACCTAACAGATAATCCCCAGGTGTCTCAAAGAAAGGCACAGAATATAAGAACCTTGGGTTCTCAGCCAAGCTGCTTATTAGAACCACCTTTCAAAACATACCCAAGTCATTCCCCAGATCAATTAGGTCAGGATGTGGGGGGACCAGCTGGTACACGGCATTTTTTAAATAGTGGCTCTCACACTTAAGCAGGATCAGATTTACCTGGACAGCCCTCAAAGCTACTGATTTCTGGACCCACCCCCATGGTTCCTAATTCAGGAGGTAGTGGGATGGGGGGAGTGCTAAGAACCTGCAGATCTAACAGATTCCCAGGTGATGCTGCTAGCTCAGGGGTCACACTTTGGCCCCAATGCTTCCTTGGTCCCCCAGGCGACTCTAATTAGTGCAGTCCAGACCTGGACCAAGGACCACAGTATAAGAACAGCTCTGGCTGGGGGCCAGGGGAAGGAATTCTCACATCAGCTCCACCACCAACCCTGGGCTTGATAATCACAAGCCATTAATGTCAGTCAGGCCTCAACTTGCTCCTGGTCTATAAAGCTGAGATACTACACAAAAAAGACCTGGGTTCTTTCCAGAAATACTTGTTTCAAAGGGCCACTACACATGAAACACTGCCATTAACACAGAGAGAAAAGCAAAGAAAGTGGCCTTATGGGCAATTTAAAAAGTCGAGTTCCTGTTTTGGCTCACTGGGTTAAGAACCTGACTCCTAAACATGAGGATGCGAGTTCAATCCCTGGCCTCGATCAGTGGGTTAAGGATCCGGCATTGCCACAAGCTGCAGCATAGGTCACGGATGCATCTTGTCTCAGAGGTGTGGCTGTGGCATAGGCTGGCAGCTATGGCTCCAATTCGCCTGACCCCTAGCCAGCTAATTTCCATATGTTGTGGGTGCGGGCCCTAAAAAAACAAGAAATAAATCAAAAGATATGGTCTTGTTCACACAACTTCAGCACACTTGGGGACATGCCAATGAAGGACGGTCTGGGGACGTGCAACGGTACCAAACAGGCATGCGCCATGAGTCAGTTAGGTTGGTTCCCAGACTCACCTGTGAGGACCTTGCAGGGCTGCCCCGGCATCTGGGCCTCGGCTGAGGGGCTGGGCGTCAAGGACCATCTGCGCCTGATCAGATGCTCCTGTCCCTGGGAACTGTTGAGGGGCTGGATTAGCACCTGCTCCTGCCCAAGCTGGATGAGTCCAACCTGCCCAGAGAGAGGAAAACGGGTGTCAGCCCCCTTCCTTCGTGCCTGCCATGACCCCAGCACCAGAGCACGGGAAGGCCACCCAGTGATGGCCTGGTTCAGGTGCCTGGGCTTTTTCTCTGCACCAACGTACTGAGCCCAAGAGTGAGCTACAGTGTGACATGAAATGTCCCACCCAGCAGTTGTGTTGGGGGGGGTCATGTGACAGGAGGCAGGGGGTGAGAGGTGTGCAACAGCACCCATTTTCTGGGTTCACATTCAAATATGTATTACTTTAGTATTAATTAACAAAAAAAAAATTTTAAATCATCTCCTAAAAGTTCACCTGAAGAGGTACCCCCCAAAGTACTGGAAATGAATGACAACTATATGCTTAATAGGAAAATATGTCTATCTTATCCCTGGCAAATATTTATATCTTTTTTTTTCATTCTTTTGCTTTTTAGGGCCATACCTTCAGCATATGGAAGTTCCCAGGCTAGGGGTCAAATCAGAGCTGCAGCTCACAGCAACACCAGATCCCCAAGCCACTGAGCGAGGCCAAGGATCAAACCTGCATCCTCATGGATGCTAGTTGGATTCATTTCCACTGAGCCACAATGGGAACTCCCCCTGGGGAATATTTAGAACTAAATAGAGAGGACAAAGTTAAACCTGTAATGTTAACAGTTCTGTGATTGGAGATTTACACATTTTTTTCAGTGCTGAAGAAAATTTGGCAGAGTATCTAATGGATTAAATTTGTGATTCTAATTTAAAGTGAATCCACGGCTTAGACCTGTGATGTTAAGATCTTATTAGGCTTATAAGCAGCATCAGAATACATAAGAGAACTTAAGATTGCCCATCTATGTAAGACTAGGAACTCGTCAGTTGTAAGAAGTACTTGCAAAGAGTTTTTTGTTTGGTTGGTTGGTTGGTTAGGGTTCAAAGGGTTTATTGTTTAATCAGACAACAAAAGAACTTGCAAATGAAATTGAATACATCAAATTTCTAAACATGGTTTTAAAAGTTTAAACATGGTTAAACACCAGATTTGCAAATGGAATCAAATATTATCCAAAGGCCCCTTAAAAAGGATTGCAGAAACTTCCTAGATTATAAGTAGAGCATGATTTGTAAACTGAATGGAAAGTTTAAGGACTGGGATTTTTTCATTTGTCACTTTAAGAGAGTAACAATTCTAAATCTACCACTAGCTTCCCTTCTGATCCATCAACAAAACAAGGTAAACTTCCCACAAGGAACCAGGTGAGCCACAACTGGGGATGATCTGTGCTTGCACACTAGGCCCTGTGGCCATGGCCCTGCTCCAGGTGCATCTCAGGACCACCTGCACTAGCACAGACTCAGGAGCTTGGGCCCACCTGTCTTAGGCTATCACCAACACCCGGTCTTCTCTCCAACTCTGTTTCTAAAAGCCATGACAGGAGTTCCCCTTATGGCTCAGAGGTAATGAACCAGACTAATAACCATGAGGATGCGGGTTCAATCCCTGACCTCACTTAGTGGGTTAAGGATCCGGCACTGCCATGAGCTGTGGTGTAGGCCACAGATGGAGCTCAGATCCAGCATTGCTGTGGCTGTGGTGTAGGCCAGCAGCTGCAGTTCCGATTTGACCCCTAGCCCAGGAACTTCCATATGCTGCAGGTGCAGCCCAAAAAAGCAAATAAATAATAATTAAAGAAATAAAAGCCATGACATACTGGACCAGTGGTTCTCAAACTCCAGGGTGCATCAGAATCACCTGGAGGCCTTAGAGGTTCCCCCAGAACCTGCATTCCTGACATGTCCCCGGGTCATCCTGATGCCGCAGGCCCAAGGACCATACTTTTTGAAGCACTGCTCTCCACCACAGCACAGCTGCTCCTCTGGTCTCAGGTACAGAGTTCAGTCAAACCAAACGACTTAGACCCCTCTACCTTTTGATGCATGGGTACCAATCCTCTTTGCAAATAAGTCAGATCAGCTAATCAGATTGCCTATGGGGTGAGATCATACTCACTGGTCTAAGCAGATTTCAAGGTTTCCATTTCATCAGAACTTCTGCCAAGAACAACTCAGATTTTACTTCCCAAATAAAACTGTCTTAAAGGGGCACTGCATGACCTGCTGGAAAGCATGGCTTTCTCCCTTCGTCTTTGAAGTTGAAACTTGGGTTTGTTCACTGCAATACCTTGGGGAAATGGAAGAAGTGGAGGCAGAGGGTGGCTGTGGGGGGCTCTGCAGATCCCCACCAGGGCTCAGTGCAGAAGCCCTCAGTAACCATCAGTGGAAATGCCCACAGCTTAACAGCTGAAATCAAGTTGGCAGATGCAGCCCAGTCCAGGGGTGGGAGGTGGGCTTGCCCACACAGAAGGAGGTCCCTGTTCCCTGGAGGACAAGGGGCCAGGGTCTTCCTGAAATGCTGGAGATGAGGAAGATCAAAGGCCCCCTAGCACTTTCGAAGCCAGTTCTCTTTCATTCAGCCTAGTGTTTGTATTCACAAACCGCAGGGTAAAAGGCCAATTAGCAGGAAGCTCTAAGGTGACACAAAGTAGGGAGAATCTCACCTTGGTGGCAAAGCAAGGTCCAGCCCCTTGGGGGAATGTTCTGCTTTAGGTCCTTTTTGGAGGGACCCACATGCTGGTTTCCTTCCACTCAGGAAAGAAAATGGATCAATGGCCTGTACTCCACCCGGCAGCCACTTGCCCTCCTAGGACCTGACTTCTGAGCAGGCCTGTGGCCAGGACTAGGACCTGGCAGGGAGGGGCTGGGCACAGCCTGGGGAGCCAGCACTAGGAAGGACCTCACCCTGCCCCTCCCTCAGTCTCGGTCCACTGTCACTGTCACTTGGCACCTTGAAGCTTCCCTAACACTCAGCCTGTCATCACAGTGATAAAATGCACCCGTGATAAAAAGTTCTGTTGAAAAGTGCAGCTTGTCTCAACGCGCGTGTGCGCACACACACACACACACGTGCAATCTCAGCCCAGAATAAAAACTTGTCAGCCCTCCTGATCTTTCCCTGAACTTCCTTCTCCCTGGAGCAAAAAAAAAAAAAAAAAGAAAAAGAAAAAGAAAAACCTTCCCTGGCACTTTATGTTCCAGCCCATTACCCCCAGGGCTGTAGGGTGTCTGTCACAACCAAGTAAGCAGTTAGTTGCTCTGAGGCGAGATCGGAATTATGCCTCATTTTCCCAATGTCTGCCACATAATAGTTGTTCGAGAAACTGTAGATAAACTGGACTGCAATGGAACAGACTGGAAGAGATAGGACTGGGTTGGAGTAGAAGGCACTAGCCCAGTGGCTCTTACCCTTGGCTGCACACTGAAGTCACTGGCACGCTCGGCAAACTCCTGAGGCCCAGGCCCCAGTCCAGGCCAAGTGAATTAGCAGCCCTGTGAATGCTAGTGAAACTCAGGCGCGGACACTTTTTAAAAGCTCACCAGGAGCTTTCGATGTGTAGACGGGGATGGAGAGCCAATTTCCCCAGTTTCGGTTTTTGGTTTTTTTTTTTTTGTCTTTTTGCCTTTTTCTAGGGCTGCACCCGCAGCATATGGACATTCCCAGGCTAGGGGTCTAATCGGAGCTGTAGCTGCCAGCCTACACCACAGCCACAGCAATATGGGATCCAAGCCGTGTCTGCAACCTACACCACAGCTCATGGCAACGGCGGATCCTTAACCCACTGAGCAAGGCCAGAGATCGAACCCACAGCCTCGTGGTTCCTAGTTGGATAAGTTAACTACTGAGCCACGACGGGAACTCCCCAATTTCTCAGCTTTTAACTGGATGTCAGATACCCTAGCCACCTCCTTCCTGCCTGTATCTGGATGTCTGGAGGGACCCTAGATTTGGAGTGCCCTCCCGGACCTCAGACTGTGAGGCTCTGCCCTGGCTTCCAGCCCATCACTGCCCTTTGGCCCCCAACTGTGCAGGGCTGCCTGAGTTTGTACTACTCCTTTGGTCACCATCTATGCTGAGCATCAGGCACAGAAATGCTCTTCCAAGGCCTCCCTGACCCACAAAGGGCCAGGAGAAAAGGCCGTGATGAGTCTCAGGTTACATTCGATCCAGATGGGCTGCAAACCTATCTGAAAAGGCAGAACTGTGGGGAACAGATGCCTGTGGCAGACAGGCCTGGAAGCCGTCAGGCCACCTGGTTTTAAAGGGAACAGAAATCCTCAATGAAATGGTGCTCTTAAAAGAGAACTCTTACATCTTCTAAGATTTGGTACCCAACTCAAGAAGTTGTGGTCAAATCAAATGTATCAGGTGTAACCTGATAGCATGACAGTTCTGAGTGGTTCCCTTTCAATTCACTTTGTTCTAGAAGCTTGCTTTGAAAGGTTTCCCTGCCACTTTAAGACAGCGTTATGTTATAAACTCAGGGTTGTTAACCCCACCCCCGGAGGCAGGACTAGGTCTTCCAGCAGCTAGAAAATTTGGGAAGGTCAGAAAGGTTTGTATCACTTCCTAATATCAGCAGGACTACTCGGAATAATGTGGAGAATGCTTTTAAGATAAAGAAAATCTGCTGTAGCTGCTGGGATGGTCTGCTGCTCTGTCCTTGGTCTGAAGGGACCTGTTTCAGGACTGTGGGCCTTGCCCCATCTTACCAAGACCCTGCTGGAATTTCAGTGCCCAGGGAGCCCCCCCAAGCCTCTTCCTCAGGAGGCTGCAGCCCCTTGGGCACCTGGAGTGGGTCTTTGGTCACCTTCTCTCTGTCCATTAGTTAGCACAAGTAGTTTGAGAGGGGAGAGAGGGAACGGTTAGGAGTCTACTTTCTGTTGAGAGCAACCCTTACTTCCATGAAGGAAGATCATTCCCGGGACTGCCTCCCACCTGCCTCCAACTTTCTTGGGGCGGGGGGGGGGGGAGGAGGGGTTCTCAGCAGAGTCTGAGTGGCCGGGACCCCTCCCATGACAGAAGCATCCCAGACCCAGATGGTGCGAGGGGCTCCCCATTCTCCATGAGGGACCCACCGCCCCCTCCAGGGCATCATCCAGAGTCCCCCTTTCAAAGTCCTGCTGCTTCCTCTACAAATGTCAAACCCCTGATGACATATCCTTGGTCTCGTTCCCAAGTCAGCCCCCAAGACTGTGGATTCTCCCCTGCTTCCAATCCCTAAATAATCACAGGCTGTCAACACCTCTTTGGGACCCTGCTCTGGTCCTCCCCACATTGCTCTCACCACGGCCTCCCAAGTCAATAGTCAGACCCCCACCCCCAACTGCCTCTAGGCCAGCGATCCTCAAAATGTGGTCCCAGACCAGCAGCAGCCACAGCAACTGGAAACCTGTCAGAAAGTCAGGCTCGAAAGCCCACCCAGAGACTGACTGGATCAGAAGCCAGGGAGGTAAGGCCCAGCAATTAGGGCATCAGATCCCACAGGGATCTCTGATGCCAGCTCAAGGCTCAGAACCACTGCCTGGGATAATTTCTTGGCGCTTCAGGTTGGCATCTACACACCTGTCCGTTCAGTTCATCCCCCACCTCCAGCCCACAGCCAGCTCACAGGCCCCCTTACCTGGGAAGGACCTGGCCTTGGAGGTATGGCCACACTCCTCCCACTGAGAACCAGAGGCCAACCCCCGTTAGCTCCAATCCTCTTCCTCATTCCCCCCAGAAGGGCCACCTTACCCCATGGGACCCCAGAGCCACCCCAGCTACCTTCGGGCACACCTTCCTTCCCGGAAGAACCCAGACTGCCTTCTGAGATAGGCCCATACCGTGTTTCTCTTGAGGCTCAATAGGAGCAGACCAGAGGGTCCCACACGTTGCAGGTGTGTTAACTGTTCATTTAGTAACAACAGTGATGGATTGGTTGATTTATAACTGGAAAAGCCTGGGACAGGCCTGGGAGCCGAGAGAAGATAGATGTCTTCAATGCCTTAAAGCACCAAGGTCTCCCTAAATGATGTCAGGCTTCATCTGACTTTATTCTCCCAATAGCCACACAAAGTTGACATTGACCCCCCCCCCCCCCCCGTATGACCAGTCAGGGAGGTTTGAAGGAGGTTAAGTGTCTCACTCAAGGTCATAAGCCCAAATGGATGCAGCCTCACCTGCTAAGAGCAGGAGTGTTGCCGCACATATGCCAGGTGCAG
This sequence comes from Phacochoerus africanus, assembly GCF_016906955.1. NCBI lineage: Eukaryota > Metazoa > Chordata > Mammalia > Artiodactyla > Suidae > Phacochoerus > Phacochoerus africanus. The sequence goes on from NC_062545.1 coordinate 140,895,848, forward strand.
ACACACGCATCGGGAAATGTTAGCCGCCGACTCCAAGCACTTCCCTTCAAGGTACTGGCTACAGAAACATCCCCCGTCACACACAGCCAAGGTCAGGCAGCTGCAGCACCTAGATGCTCAGCAAACAAGCTCCTCAAAGGTGATCCATCTAGGAATGACTTCAGTTTATCAACCCATCCTGTGCTTCCTTTTCTTGTAAAAATGTTGCCAACCTAATAAAAGTTCAGATGGGAAAATCTAGTCATGCACCCTAGGTACGTAACTAGGCAGGGCTACAGATCCTAGGTGACGGCCACTGGTAGCCTGGTGCAAACAGCGGCGGGTGTAGAAAGTCAACGTGAAGCAGAGTGAGCGTCCTTCCAGAAGATGTGGCGGGGGAGGTCTCAGAACTCTCTGCTCCAAGCCCTGCCGTTTCATTCCTCCCCCCTCACATTCACAACTGGCTTTTCCCTTCTTGTTTTCCTTAACATCCACACAACTGCTGCTTTTTACCAAGCTCCAAAAAAAGAAAAATGTCCTTTGCATTTTCCAAATATATGTATGCTGTGCCTGATACATTCTTCAGTAATATTAACGGATGAATGACTGAGGACTGTGCACCTTCCCCACACCTGCACCAATATGATGGGTAATAACATGGCCCGATCTATTTCCTCCCTTCCAAAAAACCTCCATACCACATGCTTTTTGCCAAAACTAACTCCTACTCAGTTGGATGCGATCAAGTGATGCTGTATTAAAAAGCTGAGCAATTCTGTGGTCCATGAAAAGATAGTTGGGTAACTAAAGGGGAGGGGCGGCAACCTCCCACACTTGCTCCTCCATCACTGAAATCAGGCTGCCCTCTGGGGAACAGGGTCCCCTCAACTCTTCTAAGCCACCTGCTCACTGACTTGCTGACCTCGGCACCCCACCACCACCATTCTTCTATGGACGACACCCCTTCCTCCATGGGAAGGGTGAGCATTCCTGCAAAAGTGCCTGGGCAGACAGGGAGGAAGAGCTACGAGTGGAAAACTGCAAGGAGCTGCATGGATGTTGGGCCCACAATGGCTGCCCAGCACTGCAGCTGGGTGGCTGGGCCATCAGGTCCCCCTTTGAGCAGCCTGGGTGAGAGGAACCACAGTAAGCACCCCAAGGAGAAGGCACACTAGGCCCATGCCTGCTCGTCTCTCTGTCCCTCAGGGGTGGCCTCGAAAATGAGCACAGCTTTTTTTTTTTTTTTTTGGCCTTTTAAGGGGCACACCTGCAGCATATGGAGGTTCCCAGGCTAGGGGTCGAATCAGAGCTACAGCTGCCAGCCTACACCACAGCCACAGCAACACCAGATCCTTAACCAAATGAGTGAGGCCAGGGGTCAAACCCACGTCCTCATGGATACTAGTCAGGTTCGTTACCACTGAGCCATGACGGGACCTCCTAGGCATGGCTTCTTGACATCCCACAGCTCAGAGCTCTCCTGGGTGTCCTGTCTGGCCCCAAGATCTCACCCACGGCGCACCCCCACCAGCCTCAGTCAAGGATAGATGGACAGATTCTGGGCAGAAGACTCCCCTGAGCCCAGAATTCTTGAAAGAAGACTGGCCCTTGCTCAGCAGGCCAGACCCAGCAGCAGGGGCCACCCCATCACTGCCTGTCCCTCATGTGTGGGGATGAAATCAGCCCTCCAACCACTCATTTCAGACAGGCAGCACATTCTAGCTCTGAAGTTCCACCATTTCTCCCTATCCTGGTGAATTTTACCCTTAAGTTTATTCCAATTCTGGTGGCCCTCCATCCATGACCTGGGCCCATTAACATGAGGCATAGAGAAATGCAAGCTCACATAAATCCTCTGGGAGGAGAAATACCTTTCTCACATGCCCAAGTTCACTGCTCTAAAGTTATACAGTTATGAAACTCTCCCAAAAACCTACGTTATATCTAAGGAGTCTCTGAAATGTAAATAGAATGAAGATGCATAAACAGAAAACAATTAATACTTGAGCCCGTGGGCTCTGAAGATCCACAAAATGCAGCCTGCACAGCTTTTCAAGAAAAGACACAGAGAGGAACAGTACCACACTCCCACCCCTCTGCCCACTGTCAAAGCGGGGGTGCAAAATGGAACAGGAGATTTACTTTCCTGCCCCATAAACAAGTAATGATCTAATTATGCATCCCCTTTAAACAGATACCAAATGTCTCTGGAGACAGGCAGCACAGGTCCCAGACAGCAGGGAACAGCCCCCGCAGGCAACACTCCTCACTAAGCTGAACTGGAGATGTTTTTGATTTTTTTGGGGGGGGTTGTTTGTTTTGTCTTTTTAGGGCTGCACCTGTGGCAAATGGAAGTTCCCAGGCTAGGGGTCAAATCAGAGCTGCCGCTGCCGGCCTATGCCACAGCCACAGCAGGGCGGGATCCAGGCCGTGTCGGCAACCTACACCACAGCTCACAGCAATGCCAGTTCCTTAACCCACTGAGCAAGACCAGGGAATCTAAGCCCTGTCCTTATGGATGCTAGTCAGGATCATTACCACTGAGCCACAACAGGAACTCCTCTCTAGAGATGTTAGATGCAGCAGGATTTAATTCCTACCCAACATCAGAATAAAATTATTGAACACATAAATGTCTATCTGTTTCTTTACCTTCTGTGGCTGCTTTTGCACCAAAAGGGCATAGCAAGAAGGAGGGACAGAGATCATACGGCCTCCAAAGTCTGAAATATTTACTACTTAGTCCGTCATAGAAAAAGTTTGCCAACCCCTGCTCTGCATGGTCTTTAGGTACAAGGAGGCTCTGGAAGGTTTCCATCTCTGAGCACCAAAATTCATCTACCAGACCCAGTTCCCCCTACCCCAAACACACCTTGTGTTTGAACCTGTCCTCAAAAACACACAACACACATGCCACATCTCCACTGTGCTTCCAGTCTGGTCAAGGGGGGCTCACCCACCATTACCACCCAGCTGAACTATCTCAAGCACATCTGAGAATCCAAATCAAAGCAAGGTGGAGTGGGATGCAAACCTGGTTAACTCCCATTCCTGTTGCTTTCTTTTCTACAAAGGCAGGACCACTTTGCCACCATGGGGTCACTCCAAGTCACCTGTCTCTATCCTCCAGGCCCTCTGCCGCTCCCCTAGAAGATGTACTTAGGAAAGTGTCCAATGTCCAGCTTACACGAACAGGATGAACAAGACAGACTAAACAACAGAAGTGTCTGCTCAAGCAGCAATTTAAGGTCTAAAGTCTTAGAGGTCCACCGGCAGCTGGCACATGCCGAACACAGCCTCTTGGCCGGGTTCCTTTAACTAAAGCACAGCGCCCTCACATGGTGCCGAAGGGAAGGACAGTCTTCCTGAAAACCAGGGGGACTGAAGTGAAACCTCTGACTCAGATGCCATCTGTGAGAGGGCCCAGCACTCACTCTGTAAGGACTTAAATCAATGTTATCCAGATTTCCACCCTCGGCCCCTTTGCAGATAGTTCCTTGCTGGAAACTTTACACCAAGAGGTATAAACTCTGACCTCTACAGAAACTCACTAAACCGCAGCAAATGGGATTCAGATGTTTCCATGTTCAGTACAGTGATGTGACCTAGACTTTAAACACTTTGGCAAAAACAGGAAAAATGATGTGGGCCTTCCAGTCCCTCCCAGAACATGAGGCAGCCTTGACCCGAGCCCTATGGTGATCTGAGCCTTTCTCACTCCTACTTAAGCCTCCTCACCCACAGCCCACATTCTCAGCCCCTGTTCCATACTGGCTGCCACCAGGCCCCCCTCTGCAACCCATTTTCCTTGTTTAACTGAAGAAGCCAATTTATCCCAGCCCAGCAAAAAGAGATCACATTCTGATCAGGACTCAAAAAGTCCTGACAGGGGAACTGGCAAAGGCCAATTCTTAGGAATCACCCCCCCACACACACACCCCAGGTTCCCTTACACTGCTGAGAAGAGAGCAGAAATCTCCTATAAAGACTTGGACCCCCAGGTTTTCTGCTTTGCTGAAGATTCACACCAACTAGTTACACACTATGTGGGTAACAGCTAGGGAACTCTAAATGTCAGAGCAAGATAAGGCGGAGGTGGGGGAAGCAATTTCTTGTGTCAGGGAAGTACAGACACAAAAGGATATCAGAGATCACTTTCCCTGGAAGATAAGAGAAACAGGCTCTGAACCCATCCCAGGCTTTGCAGGGTGCATGCAGCCCATCTGCCAGCTGTGTGCCTTCCTCTGGGGCACAATGAGAAGGGTTTGTCTGGGCACCAGTGTCGCCAAGTGAGCCGGTGTGAGCACAGGTAGGGCAGAGGTGCACAAGAGCTTCCTCTACCCTTCAGAGCCCTGTCACAGGTGCCTCAGAGTGCAGCAAGGCAGAAGGGGTGGGGGAGTACTGCCACACCAAGGGAGCATCTGGGGTCCAGGAAAGAAAGGGTCTCATCACCAATGTAAGCATCCCTCAGGCCTGGCTAAGGGTGGGTGCCAGACAAATGCCTGCTTGTGGTATAAGGGGAAGAAGAATGGAGACCTCCCTCTCCTGGTTCTCACTTTTCAACTAAGAAGAGCAAGTTAGTGGACTGTTAGGGGACCCCTCCAAAGATTCAAAATGACAGAAAGAGGTGAATGCTCAAGACCCCACGCCCATGTTCAAGAATAGATGAGATCTACGTATATAGGTGTTCCCCAAGACACGCACAAACATCTGTGCAGATGCAAATAACGTTCAGTCCACACCCGGGCCAAGTGCAGCCTAAGTCTAGTGGCCAGACAGGTTTCATCTCTGCTAGACCTGAGCTCCCTGGGCGAGCTACGCTTATCTGCCTCCCGGCAACGCCACATGGGTCCTGGCCAGGCACACTGCTGAGGCTTAGCACAGCAAGTGGAAGGCACTGGATAATCAGACCCTTCCCCTCCCGCAGCCTCCGTTCACAGACCCTCCGGAAGGTGGGGGAGGGAAGAGGTGGAGAAGAAGGGTGGGCGGGAAGAGGTAGGAGGGCTTCGCTCCCGCCAGCAGCAGAGCATCCGTGGTGGCCCCACCCCCATCCCAGACGCCTTCCCCCGCCCCCGTTCCCCCTATTTCCCTTCCCAACTCTGCGAGGGGTCGCCAGGCAGACCCCAAGGGGGTGCGGGCAGTACCAGGCCGCCGCCGCAAGTGCTGAGCGAGACGAGGGAGCCGGGGTGGCCCAGCACGCGGCCCGAGTAGAAGCACAGTTCGGCGGGGCGTCCACGGCGCCCTGCTTCGCCAGCCTCCTCCACCTCGAAACCGCCGGACAGAAAGCGCAGGTCGCGACGCAGCTGCAGGTACAGGTCGCGCCCGAAGGCCGGCAGGTGCAGCAGCAGGGCGCGCTCGCCAGGCCGGGCACGCGGGGCAGCGGGGGGCGCGCGGGGTCGCCGACGTCTTCGGGGCCCTGGGGCGCCAGGCAGCTGCGGCAGGTGCACGGCGTCTGGGCGCACCCGCCGCGGGAGCACCACCTCCACGTCGGCCGCCGCGTCGCCGACCGCTGTAAGAGAGGAGACGCGTCAGCGCGCCGGGGCCCGGCCGCCCGCCCACCGAGCGCGAGGTCCAGCGCTGGGCATCCCGCGCCAGCCCAGAGACAACACGGCCCCGAGCGGTTGCTCTCTTTTCTTATCTCGCCCGGGCACCTCCATGCCACTCAGCGCCTCTCCCCAGACCCCGCGCCACCCTGGAAAGGTCTCCGGCTGGGCTACCCGAGCACCTCCGGGAATACGGCCGCCGCATCGGCGTCCGGAGAACTGGCGGCGGCTGGACCGCCCGGGAGCCGCCTGGAGCCCAGTCTTCCGGCCGCGGCCCGCGCCCCCTGGACCCGGGAGCTGTCAGCTGTCGGCCGCCGGATCCCGGCCACGCCGGCAGGCGGAGGCCGCCAAGATGCCTCGGGAGGGCAGAAGGAAGGTGGCCGCGAGAAGCACGAGCTAAGGGGCGGGAGTAGAGGGAGCGTTACCTGCACCCGAGTCCAGTCCCCAAACCAGCAGCAGCAGCAAGGGCAGGACAAGGGGAGGCAGCAGGGCGCCGTCACACATGGTACTTGGGAGGAGCAGCCCCCCTTGACGGTCGCGGCGGAACAGGAGCGCGCGAGGCGGCGGCGCCAGCCGGAGTGAAGCCCTCCAGCCTTTGGAAAAAGTAATTAGCGCTGCGGACAAACCCAACGTGGTAAATCCCAAGCCCCGCCTTCTCCTCGGAAAGCTGGAGATGATAGGACTCTCGCTTTGCTTTACCCCGCCTCCCCCTTCGCTATTGGCTAAGAAGGGTCTAAACCAGGGTGCGTAGTTAGGTTGTAAGAATTTTCTTACACGTGGTTTCTGGGCAGTGGCGGGGAGGGGGCACCAGGTGGCGCAAGGGAGCCATCTGGAGCCGCGCTGTTGAGGAGGACCCAGGACACCTGACTGGTCTTCAAAGTTTGTCCCCATTTTTGTAACCCTCTCAAACCTTGCTGCTCAGCTTCCCAAAAAGACAGTCCAGAAATCCTAGCCAAAAGATATCATCCATAAAAGTATATTTTCTCTGCATCTAAAGTAAAACCAATTTGGGTTGTCTGTAGCTGGGCACTTTCTTGCTCTAGGTGCGCAACTTTGCACGGGATGGCTGGCCACTTCCAAGGGAGAGGTGCTTATGCAAATCCTTCACACCTCCTGTCATCTTTATCTGCACGGAAGCTGGTGGCACAGGCGAGATCACACACTCTTACAGACTTAGACACTGAGGGGGCGAGAGTGAGCATAAGGAGCTTGCTGAGTTAGCCAGTGAGTTTGTATCCCAGCAAGAGCTAGAATGTGGCTCCTGGCTTGCGGACGGGGCTGTTCTCTCCACGGCAAGAGCCCTCCATGGCACGTAGGAAGGAATATTAGCCCAGTTTTACAGGTTAGGAAACTGGGACACAAAGTAGCAAAGCCTGAACTTGAACCCAAGTCTTCCTGCAACAGAATGAATCATTCATAACTGAGCAAGTTCTGGTAGAAAAACAAAACAAAACAAAATTAACTGAGGTGTAACCATTCTCATGTCTCTTCCCCTCCCCCTCCCCGCTTGCCTGTCCTGCCTGTTTCCGTTTTCTCAAGGCAGAGGGGCAACAGCACTCCTCTTGGACTCTGCTTAGAGCCTCTCAGAATCTAAAATGCACCCCAGGGTTACATGTTATCGACAGGAATCCAGAAGTGAGCACTGTTCAGCTTTCCTGACATTTCATTAACCCTGAGAGTGGGCTGTGTCACTGATTCTCAGTAAAGCCCATCACTCTCACTACTGCAAACTTGCTAGTCTGTGTGTCCCCTAGGGTGCTGCTAGTGGAATCCTTTGCTGCTCTGTCCACCGCACCCTCCACTGCTCCAGGGGCTGCCACCCACCACCAGACACCTAGTTCCTGGAAACCTCATGCAGCTTGCTCATGGCCTAGTTTGGGTTTTTTTCCCCCCTCCCCTTGAAAGCAGCCTTAGCTGACTGAAGGTTCAGCAGCCTCTTCTGGTGGCACAAGAAATCATGGAGAGCTTTTTGGTGAAAATTTGTTGGGCAAAGAGCCACCTCAAAGGCTGGTTACTAAAAAGCCAGCCCCACTACCTTGCGGGAACAATTCCTTCTGCCATCAGGAGTCTACTTGATGCTCAGTAGTCCGCAAGGGCATGCAAACTGAAGCAAGAGCAGGATACCATTTCATCTTCCAGCCTGTCCGAACTGAAGCACTTGGAAATATCAAGAATTGGAGAGGACATTGTCCTGCCCATGGGAGGGAGTGCGAATTGGCATAGCCACTTTGAAGAACAATACTGTACACACCCTACAATTCTGCTGTTCCACTTCTGGCTAACTACCACAAATGAACTGGCAATATTCTAGAATGTTCACCACACTGAATTATTTAGGGGAAAGAAAAAAAAAAAAGCAAGACCTGAATGACCACCATTAGATAAAAGGCTAATAGAGCTCCAAAATAAACCCACATGTATCTAGTCAAGTAATATTTGACAAGTGAGCCAAGAATGCTCAAGAATAAAGGATAGTCTCTTTGGTAAGTGGCGGTGGGAAAAGTATACAGCCACATGCCAAAAAAATGAAATTGGACCCTCTCTGACCCCCACTCACAAAAATCGGCTTGGAATGGATCAAAGACAAATGTAAAACTTGAAACTGTAAAACTCAGAGAAGAATACATAGGGGAAAAGCACCTTAACATTGGTCTTGGCAGTGATTTTTTGGAGGACAACAAAAGCACAAGCAGCAAAGCAAAAATCAGCAAATGGGTCTGTATCAAATCTAAGAGTTTCTGCACAGCAAAGCAAACCATCAACAAAATGAAAAGGCTACCTATGGAATGGGAGAAAATATTTGGAAACCATGTATCTGAAAGGTTCTCAAGATCACTAGTCACCAGGGAAATGCAAATCAAAACCAACTATCAATCCCCCCCCCCCCGCCCCCTGCACAAAAACTGCTTGGCTTAGAGAAGATTTTTACTACATCCCAAATTAGGAAACGATTATGTTAGGAACCACCTACCACACCTGTTAAGAGTCCTGTTACCAAACAGATAAGAGGAAACAAGTGTGGGCAAGGCTGTGGTGGAAAGGAAACCCTGAACACCTTTGGAGGGAATCTAAATTGGTGCAGCCACTATGCACCAAAAAAAAGTTTAGCGGAACTACCATAAGATCGAGCAATTACACTTCCGGGTATATATCTGAAGGAAGACATTAAACTAAATAATATAAATCAGTCACAAAGAGACAGATATTGTATGATTCCATTATATGAGGTACCTAGAGTGGTCATATTTATAGAAACAGAGGGGAGAATAGTGGTTACTAGGGGCTGAGGGAGGGGGAGTGAGACATCAGTGTGTAAGTTTCCACTGGAGAAGTTGAGAAAGCTCTGGAGATGGATGGCGGTGATGATCACATGACAAGGTGAATGTACTTAATGCCACTGAACTGTATGCTTAAAATGGCTAAAATGGTAAACTGTATGTTATGCATAGTTTCCCATAATAGGAAATAATGCTTAAAAGAGGAAATCATTACTATCTGCTATGATCACATTTCATCTTAACACAGAAATTGCCTGGTCTTCATTTTGTGCAAGGGCGAGGATTAATCCCATCTTACAGATGGAGGAGAAAGGGCTGGGGGTCAGGGAGGATTAAAAGTAAGATAAACAAGCAAAGGAAAGCCCTACAGGTGGCAGTGGCAGTCTGAGTCTGAGATGAAAGAACCCCTCTTCCTTGTCTGGGGGTTAAAACTGTTTGCTGCACTCATGGATGAGAAATCTCTTCAATTTTTCAGCTTGTCCACTGCTTTTTGTGAACAGCTCCGCTCTGGCAGGCACGATCTTTTCTGATTGCATTGTGTGGAAATAACCCCCAGCAGGTCAGTGATGCTGCCTCTCTTGGCCTCTCTCTGATCCACCGCCCCTGCCCAAGCTTGGATGCTGGTTGCCATTCTCATGACCGGTACTATTGCTGTTAATGATAGCAAGACAGTCCCAAGAGGAGCACAGACTTTGCCAAGAGACACACTGTTCAAATGCGAAACTCAGAAATACAGGGCTAAAGACACAGAGTGGGCAGAGCACAAAGAAGACTGCAGGCACTTGGGCCAAACGTGACCTTCCTTAATCCTCCCCACTCAGAGATTTCTTGAGCCAGTAATTGATGAGCCCAGGTGCCAAGACTGAAGTGTAAACCTGATCCGTGTGTAGGTGGAACAGGTGCCCTAAATATTACTAGGTGTTGGTAGGGGATGAGGAGAGAGGGTACCACAGGGGATTCTACAGGACAACCTCTTTGAGACTAAGTTCACTTTTTGATGCAGTCCTCCATCCTGGGAGCAAATGAGATGCACATCCTTTCCAGCAGGGGGCGTGCAGCATCAATCCTGTCCTCCTGAACCAGAATTGGTGTGAAATGCAGGCCCCAGCTCCCTCCCTCCTGCAAAGGCCTATTTTTTCTGGTTTATCTTTTGCCCTTTCCGTGTTGAGCCTGGATCCTAGTCCCACATTCAGCGACTTGGCCAGTATCCTGTTCCCCTGAGTTAATCTTGCCAACCTCTCCCCATGGGGTCTGCAGGCCCCTCCCAGGTTCCAGGGCTCTGGCAGGGTCTGTTCGCATGGGTGCCCTGGCCACACAAGGCCATTCGTGCCTGACTCCAGGAATGGCCCCGTCTGGAAATTCCTGCTGCCCTCCATTCCTGCTCATCCAACAAGTCCCTTGTTCTGATATTGCCAAACAAGTCCAAATTCACTACACTCTTGAACATTGATTTTTCAGTCTAGCTGTTAACTTGTTCCATCAGGGCTACTACTAAGGTATTTCTAGCTGTACCCTTTCCCAATATCTTGGTTCTTCCCCTTCCCAGGCTGTGCCCCTGAGGTCTCAGCCTGCCATAGAGCTGTGTGTCCATAGTCTTCAAGCATCCCCATTGTTGAAAAGACAAATCCACTCATGTCCTTCTGATGCAGGCTGTTTGGGAGCTGGATTCTTAAGCAGCAGCTCTTAAAGTATGCAAAAGTTCTTTCAGGGAAACGAGCACTGAGCCCTGGGGAATGAGCTGAGTAAGATTTATTTCTTTCTTTGCTACAGTCCTGTGGGACCAGAAATGCAAGCCCCACTGGTCACCAGAGCTAGGTAATCAAGGGATGCATTTCCTGGGGGGCAGCTACAAAAGCCAGGTCATGAGACATGTGCCCAAGTTCCTTCCAGGAAGACACTGGTGACCTGGAGTGTGCCAGAGAGAGAGAGCACAGACACAGAATTCACCAGCCCCCCCAAGTCTCCTCAGAGGATCACAGTCAGCCCCTGGATGCATGTTAAGTTAGAACCCTGACAGACACACAAGCAGTACATTTTGAAGCATGCAAATGACCTCTTTTAGGGAAAGACTGGAGATGGGTATTTCTGTCTGCTCCCTCTGTGCTGAGCCCTGGAGGGTCCTTGCTAGCCTGTTTAGAACTATTTCTTGGTTTGCTTTAGTCTTGTGGGTTGGGATGCAAGTCCTGTTGGCTTTCAGAGCTAGGTGTCTGGGGCTCTTTGAAGGTGGAAATCTTCAAAGTTGGGGTGCTAGATGGTGGGTCCAAACTCATTTCTCGGGAGAAGGTGGGACTTGTGAGTTCCCTTGAAACTGTATGTTGCTGTACTAGGGGTGGGGTTCATGGTAAGAACATGTCTCAGCCTCTCCCATCCATTTTGATCTTGCTCACCCAACGCACAGGAGTCTCAGCTAGTTTCTGGATTTCTTTCAGAGGGAATTGATCTGTGTGTGGCTCTGGATTTGGAGCATCCATGAGAGGACATACGATCAAGAGCCTCCTATGTTGCCATCCTTGGCAGTTTCCTTGGAAATTAATATACATATATTCAGCCATTCTGCTCTTCGATACTGAAAGTATTTGTCCATACATTACCAGAGAGTAGGTTCTTGTCTTGTTGCAGAAAGAATTCAAGGACAAGACAAAGGGAGGGGCTGAAAGAGCCTTCAAATAATGAGCATTCAAATTCAGTAAACAACATAAACCTACATATGTAAGAATCTGAGCAAACACAATACAGGATAAACCCAAAGATTAATATCGATACATTTTATAATCAAACTTTAAAAAACTAAGACAAAGGAAAAAATTTTAAGGCAGCAAGACCAATAATACCTACCAATAGGGGATAAGTAATTTAAATCACAGATTTCTCATCAGGAACCATGAAGACCAGAAGAAAATGACACAATAGTTTTCAAGTGCCAAAAGAAAATAACTATAATTTGATACTTATTTAGCTATAGAGTTATTTATTCTATAATTCTGACAAGTCCTACTACCCCACCATCAGAAATGCAGAGAAAATCAAAACACTCTTAGGTAAAGGAAACAAGAAAATATTATCAACACCCACCCCCAAAAATGTCAACAGGGAGTCCTTGAAACAGAAAGACATAATAAAGAGCCGGCTACGTGGACTGTAGAAATGAACGGGTGGACCATTCACTGAGGAGGGAGAGGTTTAGGGTCATATTTTCATCCAAGCTCCATCTTCATGTGGGGAGGAGGGATTTCTGTCCTTATTTAACCTTGATTGGAAGTGTCATGGTATTGGGACATGATGGGAACTTCTTATCTGCAAGGCTAATTTTATTGTAATGAGGGCATAATGAGCAAAAAGTTACATTTGGATACTGAAATTTCCCATATTTTCCCACTTTTCTTTGTCTACCTCCAGGACACTTGTCACCCCACAATGTGTGGTTTCATGTTAGTCCAGAGGTTCCTGCTTTTCTTTATCTGCCCAAGGACTCCTGCTGTTTACAAGATTGTTTCCTGCCACCTGGCCGTGCCCCCCTTTCTCTGCTCTTATTTAGCTATCTGCCTGCTATAACACAAACAAAGAGTTGTAAATGAGTGATCAGGAACAGTTTTATTTGTAATAGCCAAATTACAAACAACCTAGAAACAACCCAAATGCTCATCAGCAGGGGAAGGGGAGCACCAATCAGGATGATGGGGTAGTAAGACTTGGAACTCACCTCCTCTCACAAATACATCAAAAATACATAGACGAATGGAACAACCCTCCAGAACACCTACTAAGCAGTAGCAGAAAACTTCAAACACCTGAAAGGACAAGAAAGCTCTCCACATAACCCGGTGAGATGAAAGGAGAAAAAAAAAAAAGGAAGTGGGACATAATAAAAGAATCTTAGAACTCCAGGAAGGAAAACAGTGAAAAGAGTAACAAAATGGGTAAATACAATGGATCCTTCTCTGTTTAGTTTTTCTCAGATATGTTTGAGGATTTAAGCAAAAAATCTAACACTATGTAATGTGATTCTCAAAGTCTATATAAGAAATATTTAGGGAGTTCCCATTGTGACTAGAATCTATGAGGATTCAGGTTTGATCCCTGGCCTCGCTCAGTGGGTTGAGGATCCAGCGTTGCCATGAGCTGTAGTGAATATCACAGACCTGGCTAGGATCTGGCATTGCTGTGGCTGTGGCATAGGTCTCAGCTGTAGCACCGATTCGACCCCTAGCCTGGGGACTTTCATGTGCTGCAGGTGCGGCCCTTAAAAACAAAAAAGAAAGAAAAATGTTTAAAACAGTTGTAAACTGAGGATGATAAAGGGACACAGAGGGGAATGAGATTCTCACACTTCACTTGAACTCGTAAAATGTCAACACCCGTGATAAATTATGTATGTATGATGTAATGCTCAGAGCAAACAATAAAATAAACAATTAGTAAAACAGTAAAGTAAAAGAGAACAGAAAAGAAAGAATCCTCCAAATTTCTCTTTATCAACTTTGCACAATATTTATACAAAAAACATTTAGAACACAAAATAGAAAAGTAGAAAAATATTTTTATAAAATCCATGCAAAAATATTCATCAAAATATTGGCAAAATATTTATCAGTAAATTGACAAATAACACATGTTGACCAAGAGGAGTTGGCTTCCTAAATCCCAGGCTAGTTTTTCAATAGTGAAAAACTATTCTTACTATTGCAAGTCACACCCACACCTACTCCTGATTTTTAGGAAGAGCTGAAAGCCTACTAGAATCATGAATGGAGTGCAAGGTTACCCAAATAACATACAAAAACACAAAAATCAGTGGCTTTTCTAAGTATTATATACAATATTACATATATAAAGCTACTGATTTTATATATGTGTGTGTGTGTGTGTATATATATATGCCTTTATATGTAAGGGAAGTAAAGATCATATATGTGTGTGTGTGTGTATATATATATGCCTTTATATGTAAGGGAAGTAAAGATCATATTTTCAATAATAATATTACCTTGGTATAAACATTAAAGGAAATGTTTAGGCTCTATGTAAACAAAATCTCCCAATTCTACTGAGAGACATAAAAGAGGATTTAATTGAATAGGAACATACCCATTACTCTTGATAGGAAGACTCAAAGCAGTAATTGAATCCCCCTGAATTAATTACAAATTCAAAACAGGAGTTCCTGCCATGGCTCAACAGAAATGAATCCGACTAGGAACCACAAGGTTGCGGGTTCCATCCCTGATCTTGCTCAGTAGCAGATCTGGTGTTGCCATGAGCTGTGGTGTAGGTCGCAGATGCGGCTCAGATCTGGCATTGCTGTGGCTATGGCATAGGCCAACAGCTGTAGCTCCAACTGGACCCCTAGCCTGGGAACCTCCGTATGCCATGGGTGAGGGCCTAAAAAAACAAAACAAAAAAAAAAAACAAAAAAAACAAAATTCAAAACAATCTCAAAATAGCATACCATCAGGATTTGGGGGGACACCTGGCCAAAAAACTCTAGAATCCATCCAGCTTCTAGTTTGTAATAAAAGAAAGGGTGGAAATAAAATAAAAATGTGAGATGGGCCAGTGAAATTTGTAAATCAAAGAGTAAAGATGGGTCACTGACACAATCATATTAAAACCTATTATAAAGTTACTCAAATTGAAACAGGATAGTATAGGATAAGCATGTCAGTAAAGCAGCATGGAAAGTGCACAGGGGCCAGAGGCACAAAGGCATGTGTGGGAGTTTAAGGGAGCATTTTAAACCCAAGAAAAAATAGAATTCAATAAATGCCTTGAGGGACAACCATCAAACCATTAAAAAAATAAAATCCCTTCCCATCTTACTTCTTACATCAAAATAAATGCCAGCTGGAACAGAGAATCGGTGAATCCATGGAAGCTGTAAAAAGAAGCATGAATGACTTTTACATATAATTTTGTTTAGGGAAGACTTTCCAAGCAGGAAGCAGACACCAGAGACTGTTAGCGGAAAGACATATATTTTACTACAGAAAAAAAATCAAAATCTACGTATGCGCTTCCCCCCAAATTCTACATATAAAATCATAAGATGAAAGGCAAGTAGAAAATTTTGCATTACTGACGATAGAAAGGAAGCCAATCTCCTTAATTTAGAGTGAGCTCATTTATATATATCTAAGGAAAAGAACACTATCCCAATAGAAAAATAGGTACACAAATAAAAGAAAGACAAACGTTCCATCTCATTCATGTTAAAGAGACGCAAGTCAAAACAACAGTGAGATACTGAAACTCTCAGACTGGAGAAAAGGTCGAAGACTGATGATTCTTATTTCACAAAGATGGCTACTCTCAAACATTGGCAGTAGGACTTAAATTTGTACACATTTTTTGGAAGGCAATCTGTATCTGTTAAAATGAAAACTACATGTGTCTTGACCCAGAAATCCCACTAGTAGAAACTTACCCAATGGGAATTATGAACAATAAGAAGAATTGACATTTATTGAGTGGTTACTGTGTGAAGTTTGCATGGATCATCTCATTTAATCCTCAAAATGACATAATAAAGAAGGTTCTGTGCCTGTTTTACAGATGCATAAACTGAAGGTGAGGAGATTAAGAGACTTCCTCAAGGTTACAAAGTAATAGAGTAGGGATTTTTAAACCAGCAACTGGAATTAGCTATTTTCTCCCAAAGATGTACATGGCAATATCATAAGAGCTAAAACCTAGAAGCAATCCAAGTGTCCAAAGAGGCTGGTTAAATACTTGATGGTCAATTTCTAAGGATTACTGGGAAGTTCTTACAAAAATTTAGGAGAGCTATATGTGCTGATATGGAAAGATCTTGACAGTGCATTGTTGAGAAAAAAGCAAGGAACAGATCAGTGTGAAAATCTGCACTAAAATCTTTTAGTTATATAGTGCTGCCAATAAATTATGTGGAACCTTAAGTTGCCCACTCCGGGTGTTCACAGTCCCAGGGGCATACTCAGAAGGTGCTTCTGTGTTTTCATTTCCCCAGCCATCAGAGCAGGGTTCATATGGATGAAGGTAGCATGAAGTATGTACATAGATAACACAGGTGTATACTGAGAACCCAATCCACCTACCTCAACATAGCTCACTGTCCCCGTTTGCATGACCTGACTGTTTCAATGTCTTCCTTAATGCAACTTTACTATTACAGAAGACTTTTGCCAGCAAATAATTGTTTATTTTAGAACCTTCTCTCAAGACCCATCAACTCCTCAATAGAAAACACCCACAGATAGTTTACTGCCTAAGAACCTTAGGACTCTGAACCCCTTGCCTCAAAATCTTGCCCTTGCTACCTCCTCCAGTCCTTAACTGTTTTATCTTAGCTGACCCTAATTAAGTCTTGGCATTGAAAGACCCATAAAACAAACTTCAAATTCTCAAAAACAATCCAACCTTGCCCTTCCCTCACTGAGCACTGCCAAACCTCTCTAGGGGCTCTGTCTTGCTGCCACAGGCAATCAGCTCAGGTCTGTCTCAGAAAGGGGCTGCACTGGGGATGTTTGGGGAGCTGGCATTCCACAACAGATTCAAGCTAAAAGAGGCATAAGAATGTTTCTGGGTGGAGTCCCAATGAGCATTAAGAGTGTTTCCTTCGCAGAAAGCTCTTCACTTTTCATTTCTACATGTTTACATTATTTTTGCATAATTTGAACGCTTTAACTCTGTGCATGTGGGTTTTTTTTTTGCACACGTCCACAGCATGTGGAAGTTGCCTGGCCAAGGATCAAAATTACACCACGGCAGTGACCTGAGCCACAGCAATGACAAGTCTGGTCATTAACCCCCGGGCCACCAGCGAACTCCACTACAGACATGTATTACTCTTATTGCTATTATTTTAAATGCCAATAGGGATTATACCAAAGCGAGATTATGTGCTTTTATGTCTATCTTAAAGATATTTTTGGTATTAAAAGTTTGTATCAAAAAAGAAGAGACTGTGACATCAATTGTATTAGAAAGGTAAGGACTTGAAAGTAGCTAACTTTTTCATTTTAACAATATTTAAAAAATTATAATATACATACAGAACCACATACAAATCCTAAGTGTAAAATTTGATGATTTATGACACTGAACACACCCTAGTTAAGAAGCACAACATCACCAGCACCTGAAGCTCCATCCACAGTCTCTTTCTTCTCCACAAAGGTAACCACTACCAACTTTTACCATCATGGATTGGCTTGTCTGTTTTTGAACTTTATAAAAAATGGAAACATAAAGTGGTATTCATTTTCCATTAGATTCTTTTGTAAAACATTAAGTTTGTGGAGTTCCCGTCGTGGCGCAGTGGTTAACGAATCCGACTAGGAACCATGAAGTTGCAGGTTCAATCCCTGGCCTTGCTCAGTGGGTTAAGGATCCTGCGTTGCCCTGAGCTGTGGTGTAGGTTGCAGACGCGGCTTGGATCCCGAGTTGCTGTGGCTCTGGCTTAGGCCAACAGCTATGGCTCCTAGCCTGGGAACCTCCCCTAGCCTGGGAACCTCCATATGCCACAGGAGCGGCCCAAGAAATGGCAAAAAGACCAAAAAAAAAAAATTAAGCTTGTAAGAGGAAACGATATTATTCTAAGATTCTAAGATTGTTTGTTTTCATTACTATAGAGTATCTTGTGGTATAAATAGACCACAAGGATTCTTTCTACCCTTGATGGACATTTGGGAAGTGTCCTTTTGGGCTGTTATAAACGTTGTTGATATGAACATTCATGTGCATTCTTTTGGTGCTCTTCTGCATGCCTTTCTGATATATACCTAGGAGTGAAATTGCTGGGTTATCATATGTGCATACATACAACTTTAGGAAATGATGACATATCATTTTTCAAGGGGGTTATAACTGCTCACAGCCCTCCAACAGTGTGTGAGTTCCCATTGTTCGAAGTGACTGCCACTCTGTACTATGTGTCTTTCTAATGGCTAATGAGATTGAGCACCTTTTCTTATGTTTATTAGACATTTAGATATGGTGTTTTGTAAAGTGATGGTTAAGTGCCTTGCTCATTTTTAAAAAAATTGAGTTGTATTTCTGGGGGTGTGTGGATAGGACTTCATTATATACTTTGGATATGAGTTATAGGTGTTGCCAATATTTTCTCCCACTCCATGGCTTGCTTTTTTACTCTTAATGGTGTCATTTTTTTGCTTTTTGTTTTTCGGGGTTTTTTTGGCTGCCCTGAGGCATATGGAGTTCCTGGGCCAACTGCAGCAATGCTGGACCTTTAACCCACCGTCTGGGCTGGGGATCAAACCTGTGTCCCAGTGCTCCTAAAATGCCACCAATCCCATTGCACCACAGCAGGAACTCCTCTTAATAGTGTCTTCTGAGAAATAAAAGGTCTTTATTATCATTCAATTTGATTCATTAATATATTTCTTTGTAGATAATGCTTTATGTTTTGTCTAAGAACTCTTGGCCTATCTTAAGGTTATAAAGATGTCTTATGTTTCCCTCTGGAAGATTTATTATTTTACTTTTCACATTTAGGTGTGCAAAAAATCTGGAATTTGTTTTGCATATGGTGTTAAGCAAGGGTCAAGTTTAATATTTATCCTTAAAGATAACCGAGTATCCATATATGCCTGAGTATGTTTCTGGGCCTTATACAATTTTATTGTTTTATTTGTCTACTCTTGTACCAATTTCATACTGCTTTATTTTTTCTTTTTTTTATAATGTCTTAGTAATTAGTAGAATGAATCCTCTCACTTTGTTCCTAAAATTATCTTTGTTCTAAGATTATTATCCTTGACATTTTTGTATAAATTTACACACACACACACCAGCACACACACACAAAATATGTGGGATTGGAGATTTTTTTGGCATTTACATTTATAATAGTAATAGTTTCTACATCATCCTTTTGAGCCTTCTAATTTTTATTTATTAAATAGTATACTGAATAGGATGAGAAATATAATGTTGAATATATTCAGGATGATGTGCATGTGTGAAGATAGTAGATACAGCTATCTTGGTGATAATCCCATAAATCTTTCAATAGTTCACCATTAGGGAATCATATGATACTGGCTTTACACATTTTGAGGATGCTATTTATCAGGCAAAGGAAATTACTTCCTACTTTTCTGTGAGGGTTTTTTTTTTTTTTTAATTAATGGGTGTTGGATTTTATCTAAGGCTTTTAAGGTTTGGCTTTTTCTTTTATTCTTTAAAATGATGAATAATATTGCTTTTCAAATAGTAAATCAACCACAAGCTCCTAAAATAAACCCAGCTTGTTTGTCACATACTATCTTCTTTTCATATTGTTGAATTCAGTTTGCTTTTGTTTAGAAGATTTGCACCTAAGTTTATGAATGACTTAGCTGATTGTTGGGCATTTGTCTCCAAATACTCATGTTAGAGTTTAGGACCAAGATTATGCTGGCCTTGTAAAACAAGTGTGGAGGCGTTCCTTCCTTTTGCTTCTGGAAGAGTTTGTGTAATATGTGTGTTAATTCTTCCTTAAATATTGGAAGAATTTACTGAATAAGACATCTGGGCCTAAAGACTTTTTCTGGAGGGAGGGGATTTTA
The DNA here is from genome assembly GCF_016906955.1 of Phacochoerus africanus. Lineage (NCBI taxonomy): Eukaryota > Metazoa > Chordata > Mammalia > Artiodactyla > Suidae > Phacochoerus > Phacochoerus africanus. The sequence goes on from NC_062545.1 coordinate 140,915,192, forward strand.
AAATTTCAGATATAATCGTTTTGTATAGAGGACTATTTAGACATCTGTTTCTTCTTGTGCCCATTTGACAAGTTGTATTTTTTCTACAAAATTACACATTTCATTTCCATTTTCAAATCCATTGATATTTGCTCATAATAGTCTCCTATTAATTGTTCAATGTCTGTTTGATCTATAGACAGACTCTTTTCATTCCTAACACTGGTTATTTATGTCTTTCTTGATAAGTCTTCCAGGATTCTTTAATTTTTTTTCTTTTAAAGAATATACTTCTGGGTTTTTTATACTCTCTATTATATGTTTCCTATTTTATTAATTTCTTTTTTTTAGACATTTAGATAATTGACTTGCATCAACATTCTTTACTTATAAAACTTTTAATAAATCTTCCTCTAAATTTGTCACTAGTTAATCCCACATACATTTTATTATTATAATTCAGTTTAAAATGTTTTATTTCCTTTGTGATTTCTTCTCTGCTCTATAGCTTACTTAGAAGTGCATTGCTTAATTTAAGAATATGTGCTTTTTCTATTTATCTTTTTTCTATTTATCTTTTTCTATTTATCTTTCTAATCTATTTCACTGTGATCAGTAGTCATACACTATATGATTTAAAACCTTTGACGTGTTCTGGGATTTGTCTTAAGGCCTGTCAAGTGGTCAATTTGAGTAAATGTTCATGTGCACCTGAAAAGAATGCATGCCTACAGTTGTTGGGTACAGTGTTCTACATATGCCAACTGGGTCAATTTTGTTCATTTCATTGTTCAGATCTTCTATATTCTTATTGCTTTTTGGTCTGTGTATTCTATCAGATACTGAAAGGTGTGTTTAAAACACCCAAACATGATTATGACTTTGTTACTCTGTTTAATTCTATAAAGTTTTTCTTTATATATTTAAAGGTATATTAAGCAGTGTGTACAGATTTAATTTTTAAATATTTTCCTGGTGGACTGATTCCTTTCACTGTTATGACACATTCCTCTTACATCTACTAGTTTTTCTTGCCTTTGTCTGATTTCAGAATAGCTATGTCAGCTTTTAGGGATAGAGTTTGCAGGGTATACCTTTCTCCCTTCTTTTATTGTCAACATTTTTTTGCTTATATTTATAGCATATCTCTTGTAAGCAGAATATAGTTTGGGTTTTGAGAAAGCTAAACTGGCATTTGTTTTTATATTGGATGTGATTCCTGATAAATTTGGATTTGCTACTTAGCACTGCCATTGTAACCAGCATAAAACTCTTACAAATGTCTTCTCTTTGTCTTGACTGTTCTCATGTTTCCTTTCCTCCCTTACTACTTTATTTGGATTTATTTTGGAGTAAATATTCTGTATCATTGTATATTCTTATCTATTAGCATATAAAACTGCTAATAGGAAAAAAGCCAGGTGGAGTCACATGGAGTCCTGACCACTCTTCAGAAGCACTTGGACTTGGTTAAAATGCAGATTTCTTTTTCTCACCCCAGAGGTACCAAATCAACATGTGGAGCAGGCAACAGGCAAAAGGTGTATTTTTAAGCTCAATAGGTGTCCATCAATATTCTGATGGACAGCCAGTTGAATCACCAGTAGGCCCTATTTCCCCCTCCACTTCTGAATGGTTGGTGCGGAAAAGGTGGCTGAGGAAACACCTCTGGGATGACTCCCCTTGCTTGGCACCTTTCAGTGCCTCTTGCTACAGGGCCCAGCTGCTGTGATCCAGGTTGGCTTCCAGACGACAGGTGTCTACCTATCTACCCTATGCACAGCCAAGAGGCTCACCCCAGTAAGCCTCTTGGCTGCTACCCCTCCTTGTCTGGTATCTGGCCCTCATGTGTCAGGAGGACTGGCAAATGTTTCCATCACTCAGTAAGACCAGCAGTGACCACTAAGAAGCCAAGCAACATGTGTGTTGAATCTACTCAATCACCATACATGCTGGGCTCTGTCTTTGTTTTATTGTATGTCATTAGCATTACAATAATATTGGTGGCATGGTGGGCTACATTTTTATAAAGTCATCTGGTGTATAGCATGAGCCCTTTTTTCCTATAGAGAGGTCTCCCTTAAAATTAACCAAAAAAGCCCTAAGAGATGTTACCAAAAATGCATATTTACCTTTTAGGAGGTAGTTTAGTGCTTCTAGCTGTTATCACAGAGAGTCGACATTGGCATATCAATTTTACCTTCAGTGTTCAAATAAGAAGAAAGAACTGGAAGATAAAGTAGCAACTAAACAATGTTCTACCTCAAGCAAGAAGATATTTGGCACAGAGACAAGACCAAAAGAAATCAAGGAAAAAAATAGTCCACTAACTGGAAACATAAAAAATAATATCTTAGTATTATCTTCCACCAAAAATAAAAACAATAATAATATAATATTAATAATAATTCAACAGCTATGCCTAAAGTGAGTGGAGGCATATGAGATTTATAACATTATACATATAATACATGTTATTGTACTCATAAAAGCAAATATTATGCAGAGAAACGACACATTTTTCTGTTGTTCTAATAAATCTCAACAAGAGACTTTGTTGGGAAAGAATTCTCAAGTTTTTTGTTTTTGTTTAGCCTGAAGGTTTTAAAAACACCTTTCTACTGAAAACCAAAAAAAGGCAGACACCTTTACCGTGTGCAGTGCCCTTTGTGCTCCAGGGGCTACAGCCCTGTCAGTGGAACCTGCATGGGCTTCACTGGTCCCCATGGTCATAGCTCTCAATTACTTGGCTTTATAATACAGGCCCTGAGCAAAACAAGATGAAGGTGCAAAATGTGACCCAAAAATACAAGAGACTGGGGTGGGGGCAGGGGGAAGGCTGTGTATTCTGCTCAGGCTCTGCCTCTGCCAGGGTCTGCCTCTCCTCAGTCAGCAGAAACCTGAGATGCCTTTGAGGTTTGCTCTGCACTTGGCCTCAGATGTGCCCCTGTGGGGGGCCCAGAGTTGGCGACTGACCCACTAGCCCCTACCTGCCCTCCCAGAGAGGCAGGCAGCCCCAAGAGCTGACACCAATTCAGGGACCTGGCCTTGGACATTTCTTAGGGCTACTTTCCAGCCCTCGGTTTTGTTCTGCTTTACTGTTATGCAGTCTGGTTGGGCTGCTTGGCCAGTAGCATCTCTTTATATTTCCAAGGTCTTTGGTCAGCAGTGCAGATGCATGCCACAGCCCAGAGGCTCGGCTTCCAGAAGACCATGGCTCATGAACAGGCTGGCCTGGACCCAGCTCCCTCAGAGAGGCCCAGGATGGACCCTTTGACATACTGGGTGGCTCTGCTGGCCTGAGGGAGAGGCTCAGGGCCACAGCAGGGAGCTTCCCTTTTAAGGAGGAAATAAATGAGAGACCAGCAAAAGATTAAGAAGGAACAGGACAAAACTCCTTCCCCTTGCCACGGGGCCTGCGGAGGAGAACACAGAAGATTTGAGAGTTACCTTCGAGGGGCAAACAAATAAGCAGTTATCAGAGAGAGTGGAGACAGCTTTCTGGTTTTATGTATTTCAGGTGTCTACAGACACATTTAAGGAATTTTTTTAAGACTGTGCCTTTCGTTCAGGCCCATTCAGTGCCAAGTCTCACCAGGCTTCTCTCCTAAACAGGGCTGGACAGGGGAATAACAGTGCAAAGAGGGTTGGGTGACAGGGACACCACAGCTGACAGTGTGCACAGTCACTTCCATCATCTCATCTGCTCCTTACTCCAGCCTCATGAGAGGGGCAGGGCAGGCAGGCACTGCCAGGGCCCGTGGAAATTTACACACGGCCCCTGGCAGAAAGGGGCTCCTGAGTGCTGGAAGCGTGGCCCCTGGTTTGTCCTGCTGCCACTGTCCCATTGCCACCTCTAGCTCATTTCTGGAAAATGAGCTACTCTCTGTGGCCAAGCACACCTAGGCAAAGTGGGTTGACTCAGCACTTCTCAAAGCATCCTGAGGACAGACAAGGTGCGAAGAGGAAGGCAACAACAAAGTGAGCTCCAACATCTCTGGTGTAGGAATGGGCACAAGCAGAACTGGAAAGTTCTCTGGAGGAATCTGAAATCTTTGACCAACCTGAGTCCTAACTGCTTATATAAACTACATATTTAATTTTCTCATAGTTTTAAGACTATTCATGTTCTGTTTTCAAGTTCATCAATTTCTTATCTCTGTTTTTTCCTTCCTTTGTTTGCTTTGGGCTTATTTTGCTTATATTTAACATGGGGATGCTTATATTTAACATTTTAACACAAACGAACAATGTTTTGTTAAATACATCTTAGGAGGGGGAAGGTGGTGGTGAGAGAGAGGGGAAGGGTGGAGTCTGTGGCCCTCTGGGTCCTGGGGCCACAGCCATGGAGGCGAGAGCACTTCTGCTTCCAGCAGCCTTGGCAGCACACTGTGTCCATAGGCTTCAAGCTAATGGCTATGCTGACCGTTGGGAATGAGGTCCCTGTTGGCCTCAAGACCGTTCTTCAGACAGTCTCTCTCTTGGCCTTTGATGGCTTCTTCCTCCATCTCCTCCTCTACTTCCTCTTCATACTCATCCTCATCATCACTCCTCACATCCTTGAGGTTCTAGACAAAGGAAACAATGGGCTGTGAGTGAGCACCTTCCAGAATGCATCTTGAGTGAATAAGTAAAGGGCCCATTTTAGAGGTATGGCTCCCTTCAGAGAAAACCCAATCAATGTCCACACAACCATTCACCAAGATGGAACATATCATGGATCATAAAACAAACCTTAAAGAATTGAAATTATGCAAAGTATGTTTCAGGTCCTAATGGAATTAAACTAGAAATCAATATAAAAAATAATAGGAAAATCTCAAAACACTTGGAAATTAAACAACACACATAATAATCAATGGATCAAAGGATAAGTGTGAAGGAATACCAGAAAATATTCTGAGCTAAAATGAAAATATAACATATCAAAATTTGTTCAATGTAGTTAAAATAGTGCTTAAAAAAGAATTTATAGCATTAAATATTTGTATTAGAAAAGAAGAAAAGTCTCATATTCCACCTTAAGAAAATAGGGGGAAAAAAGTAAAGCAAAATAAGCCCAAAGCAAACAAAGGAAGGAAAAAACAGAGACAAGAAATTGATGAACTTGAAAACAGAACATGAATAGTCTTAAAACTATGAGAAAATTAAATATGTAGTTTAAAATCTTCTGAAAAAGAATATCATTAAGCACAGTCAGTTGCACCAGCAAATTCTATGAAATAATAAAGAAGAAATAACACAAATCTCCACAACCTCTTCCAGAAAAATAGAAGAGGGAACACATCCCAATTTATTTTATGAGGTCAGAATTACCCTAATACCAAGGGACAGTATAAGAAAAGACAACCAATTATCTTTAGTGAACATAGACATTAAAATCCTTAGCAAAATATTCCAAATCAAAGCAAACCCCAGCAATGTATTAAAAAATAATACCATGATAAAGTGGGTTTTATCCTAGTAATGCAAAAGCTGGTTCAATATTTGGAAATCAATGAATATAATCCATCGTACTAATAATCTAAAGAAGGGAAAAATAGATAATTAAGTGATGCAGAAAAATCACATGATAAAATTCAACACCCATTCTCATGATAAGAAATTTATTTTTTATTTTTATTTTTATTTTTTCTTTTTAGGGCCACACTGGCAGCATAGGGAGGTTCCCAGGCTGGGGGTCCAATTGGAGCTATAGCTGCTGGCCCACACCACAGCTCAAAACAAGCTGGATCCTTAACCCACTGAGCGAGGCCAGGGATTATGCCTGCAACCTCCTGGTTCCTGGTAGGATTTCTTTCTGCTAAGAACCCCCATGATAAGAAATTTTTAAAAATTCTCAGCAAAGAAGGAATAGACTCTAGCATCATACTTAGTGGTGAATGACTGAACACTTTCCCCCTAAGATTAGGAATAAGATAAGTACACCCATTCTCACCACTCCTATTTGCACTGTATTGGAAATCCCAGTCAATGTAATAAGGCAAGAAAAAGAAATAAAATCATATAGATTGAAAAGAAAGAAATAGAGGTGTCTCCATTTGCAGATGACATAATAATCTATGTAGAAGACCCCAAAGAATCAACAAAAATTCCTAGAACTGACATATGAATTTAGCACTAAGGCTGCAGGATAAAAGGTCAAAACAGAAAATCATTCTCTCTCTCTCTCCTCACCCCCACCCCCCCACCAAACACAAAATCTTAATTTCTAAACACTAATGTAGTATGCTAGAAAATGTCCTTTAAAAATATTAGGTCCCTGGAGTTCCCACCCTGGCTCAGTGGTTAATAAACCTGACTGGTATCCATGAGGACACAGGTTGAATCCCTGGTCTTGTTCAGTGGGTTAAGGATCTGCTGTTGCCATAGGCTGTGGTGTAGGTCAGACAAGTGGCTCAGATCCTGCAATGCTGTGGCTGTGGTGTAGGCCAGAAGCTACCACTCTGATTTGCCCCCTAGCCTGGGAACCTCCATATACCTTGGATGTGGCCCTAAAAAAGACAAAAAACAAATAAATAATCCTTACTCTACTAAAAAAAAAAAAAAAATTAGAGGTATTCCCGTAGTGGCTCAGTGGTTAACGAATCTGACTGGGAACCATGAGGTTGTGGGTTCAATCCCTGGCCTTGCTCAGTGGGTTAAAGATCCGGCATTGCCGTGAGCTGTGGTGTAGGTCGCAGACGAGGCTTGGATCCCGTGTTGCTGTGGCTCTGGCGTAGGCCGGTGGCTACAGCTGCAATTCAACCCCTAGCCTGGGAACCTCCATGTGCCACAGGAGCCGCCCAAGAAATGGCAAAAAAGACAAAAAAAAAATTAGATCCCTAATCCCTGTTACCTTACAAGGTGAAATTTTTGCAGATGTGATTAAGTTAAGGATTTTAAGACTGGAGATTATCATGGATCATCCAGGTGGTCTCTAAATGTCATTACACGTGTCTTTTTTTTTTTTTTTTCAGCCGCACTTGCGGCATGGAAGTTCCCAGGCTCAGGAACAAATTGCTGGCCTATTCCACAGCCACAGCAACATAGGATCCAAGACACATCTTCGACCTACACCACAACTCACAGCAACACTGGATCCCCAACCCACTGAGCGAGGCCAGGGATGGAACCCACATCCTATGGATACCAGTCAGGTTCGTTAACTGCTGAGACAAGAAAGGAACTTCCACACATGTCTTTATAAGAGAGGCAGAATGGATTCAACAGAGAGGAGAGGCAATATGAAGACACAGGTAGAGTCTAGAGTGATATAGCTAGAAGGCAAGGAGGCAAGAACAGATTCTCCCCCTTGTGTGGACGGAACACAGAGCTGCCACACTTTGACTTCTGCTCAAAATTGATTATAGACTTCTATCATCTAGAACTGTAAGAAAATAAATTTCAGTTATGTTAGTCAGCAAGTTTGTGATAGTTTGTTATGGCAACCATAGTAAACTAACAGGACTAGCAATGTCCAACTAAAACTGAATTTTAAAAATCAGTAACATTTACAATAATATCAAAAAATAAAAGACTTAGGTACAAATATAGCAAAGCATGTATAAGATCTGCATGTAAAACCTGCAGATCTGTAAAAACTATGATGAAAGACATCAAAGATACAAATAACTAAAAAGACATGCTATGTTCATGGCTGGGAACTTTAAATATAATAAAAATGTTAATTATCTCCAAATTGATTTATAGATTCCACACAATACCAATGAAAATCTTAGCAAGATTTCTTACACAGTATGGCTGATTCTAAAATTTATTTTTAAAATTTTTATAACTTTTTAATTTTTATATTAAAAATTTTTATTATGGTAGATTTACAATGTTCTGTCCATTTCTGCTGTATAGCAATGTGACCCAGTTATACATATATACATTCTTTTTCTCACATTTTCCTCCATAACGTTTCATCACAAGTGTTCAGATATCTGGAGAGGCAAAGGCACTAGAATAGCTAAAGCAATTCTGAAAAAAAGAATAAAATTGGAAAACTCAAACTACCCAGTTTTAAAACTTACTATAATGTTACAGTAATCACACACAAATGAGCATATTATAACACAAATGAACGTATCTATGAAACAGAAACAGACTCACAGATATAGAGAACAGACTTGTGATTGACAAGGGGAAAGGGAATGGGGGAGGGAAGGATTGGAAGTTTGGGATTAGCCAAAGCAAACTATTATATATTAGGATGGATAAACAAAAAGGTCCCTATTGTATAACACAGGGAAATATATTTAATATCCTGTGATGAACTATAACAGAAAAGAATATGAAAAAGAATACATATGTGTATAACTGAATCATTTTTCTGTATAGCAGAAATTAACACAACATTGTAAATCAACTATACTTCAATAAAATTAAAAAGAAATACCAGGTGGTAGTAGCAAAGGGGTAAACACATAGATCAATGGAACAGAGTAGAGAATCTAGAAATAGACCCACACAAACATGGCAATGGAGTTTTGACAATGGTGCAAAAGCAATTCAGTGGAAAAAGAATAGTCTTTTCAACAAATGGTACTGAAGCAATTAGAAATCCATAGGCAAAAAAGGAAATTTTGATTTAGATGTCATTTATACAAATGTTGACAAAAAATGGATCATAGATCTAAATGTAAAATATAAAACTATAGAACTTTTAAAAGAAAACACACAAACTTAGGTTGAGCGATGAGTTTTTTTTTTTTTTTTTTTGGTGCCAGTCTACACCACAGCTTTTTTTTGGTTCCGGTCTACACCACAGCCGCAGCAACGCAGGATCCGAGCCACATCTGCAACTTCTACCATAGCTCATGGCAATGCCAGATCCTTAACCCACTGAGCGAGGCCAGGGAACAAACCTGCAACCTCATGGTTCCTAGTTGGATTCTTTTCCACTGCGCCATGACAGGAACTCCGAGTGACGAGTTCTTAGACACAGCACAAAAAAAATCTTCCATAAAAAATGGTAAACTGGACTGCATCAAAATGAAACACTTTTGTTCTATGAAAGATACTATTTATAGAATAAAAACATAAGTTGCAAACTGGGAGACAATATTTGCAAATCCCATATCCAACTTATATGTATAATAAAGAATTCTTAAAACTCAACAATAAGAAAAACTAAGTTTAAAATGAGAAAATATATAAAAACAGACACTTCTAGGAGGATACAGGATGTCAAATAAACACAAAAAGATGTTCAGCATCATCAGGGATTAGGAAGATGCAACTTAAAATCATAATGATATATAGCCAAAAACCCATTAGAATAGCTAACATTAAAAATACTGCAATATACCAAGTGCTTACAAGGATGCAGAGTGACCAGAAGGAACTCTAATACATTGCTGATGGAACTGCAAAATGGTACAGACACTGTGGCAAATAGTTTGACAGTTACTTATAAAGTTAAACATACACATACTGTATGTCTTAGCAACCCCACCGCTGAGTATCTACCCTAGAGAAATGAACATTTATGTTAACACACACACACAAAAAGTTTATAAAAAATGTTTATAAAAGCTCTACTCATAACTGTCAAAAATTGGAAGCGACCCTACAAAAAAAAATTGGAAGCAACCCAAATGTTCAACAAGGAAATGAGTAAGTCATGATACATCCATACTATGAAATGAAATACTACTTACCAATAAATAGGGGCAAATTATCAACATTTATAAGAAGTAGAATGAATCTCAGAGGCATTATGTATTGAGTGAAAAAAGTTTCAAAAGGTCACCTACTACATAAAATACTAATGTCATTTCATGACATTCTTGAAAAGACTAAACTATAGGGATGGGGAACAGATATGCTGCTGCCCAGGAAGGATTTACTGGAGATGACAGAGTTGTTCTGTATCTAGATTACAGTGATGGCTACACAAATCTACACTTGTGTTAAAATTCATAGAACTGTACACCAACAGAAAAAATAAATGTTACTAATGATAAGCTTAAAAATAAAACTTAGGGAGTTCTCTTGATGGTCTAGTGGCTAAGGATTCGGCATTGTCACTGCTGTGGCATGGGTTTGATTCCTAGCCTGGAAACTTCTGCATTCCGCAGGAGCGGCAAATAAAATTAAATAAATAAATAAATAAATAAATAAATAAGACTCAAATTAGAAGTACTTCTTTTTTAGAAAGCAAACACTATGATTTTCCCAATAAACATTTGCTAAGTAAAGTGCTGTTCACATTTTGGTTGTCAGGATATTTTTATTATTAGGAATAAAATGTTTGCTATTTTCTTTATGCAGGAACTCTTTTAGGACAGTTCTTAATTATGTTTCTCCTCTTCAAGGTGTTTTGAAAGTTTTGTGAGGGAAACTCCTAGAAGAATAACATTGTCCCTGAGGAATAACTCTGTCCCTATAAATGGAATCACTGCAGATCAGACTTCATTGCAAAAAATGAAGATGGTATGAAATGTTAGAACAGTACTAGGACTCAAGCTCTGTCCAGGGTCCATGCTGGACATGACCCTCACCCCTTACCCTCTGAGCCCATTCACAAATATCTCTATTAAACCCAGCCTAGAAAAGAAGAAAAATATGGGAGGTGGAGGCTGCTTCCTCATACATCAATTTTTAAGATGACATCCATAACCAGAAGAGTTACTTTTCCCTTCTGGGACTTGCAGACTGAAACTGACCACCTCTGGAGATTCTCAGGTGTATGTAACCAAATGCCTTCTTGTGTACAATCTTCATGCAAACATGGGTTAAACAACAACCTACTGTGCTGTCTTAATCACAGAAACGTAACTTCATGGGCTCTTTTCTGTATGATCTGCTCTTCTCCACAACAACACAGAAAGGGTCTTAAAATAAACAAGGCTCACTGAAAACACTAGGAATAAACTTGGCATCTCATCAGATGCAACAGAGAAAGGCAACCTTCCCAAGATTTTATGGGAGCCGGGATCAGAGTGAACCCCTGCAGAGAGAGCTTTCAGAGGAGGGCTATGCTTGGCTGATGTTTGCTTTCGTGGATGGTGCCTCTGGGTTTCCTTTCTAGTCCTCAAAAGATTTTTGTATAGAACAAGGGGAAATTTGAATCAGAACAAAGAAACTAGTTTCTCTCCAGAAAGGCATACTAGCATTGTTCTACCTATTTCTCCAGGACCTGAAGTGCTGCTTTAGCTCAGAAACAAACTCATTCTGGAGGATGCTCCCCATCACTCAAAGCCATGTCCTCCAGCACCCTCACCTCTTGGAAGAGGTCCTGGACCACACAGAGGCTTTTGGAAATGTATGACATCCTGATGGTCACAAAGGCTGAGGAGTGCTACTGACTTTCATTGAGCACTGACTATAGAGGTGCTGGCCATCCTACAATGTACGTGAACCCAAACGTCTTGTCAGACCTGCATCTTAAATTATCCAAGCCTAGAACCTAATTCCATTTTACATTCAAGCACAGGAATTCTTGCATGGCTTTAATATATCCTCCACTTGCCAGGAATGCAACTATGCACATCAAGGAAGACTACTTCGTTTTGTTCAGAACTTCACAGTTTAAGAGAGCCATGCCACTGAGAGCAAGTCTATTGGTGGCATCTGGTTAGCGTCGGTAGCAGCTGCCACTCAGGGTGAGTCTCACACAAGCAGGTGCGGCACCTGTCAGCTTCAGTTCACCCTCCAGAGTGGCTACGTGCATGTGTTACACGTGAAATGCACAGCTATCAGAGTGTCTTCCATCTCATTTCTCTTTTATCACAGTTGTGGCATTATACTGCTTTTTGGAATTATGTGTATAGGTGAACAATATCACCTAGGAGTTTAATTTCAGGTTAGTGAAGGGGGTGTGGGAACAGGATGGAAGACCCTGCCCTAGATGATGCATCAGGTTCAGACAGGATTTCCTGGTGGTCACAGTTTGTTAGATGGATGCAGAAGTGTTTACACATTATATAAACTTGAGAACTAATGTAAATCGAGAACTAAATGGAATTCAAATATTAATAAAACCTCACATTATATTCAAGTTCATCTTGTACATGTGATCTATAATATAATGGTAACAGCAATGACATTCTTAAAGGTTTTTTTTTTTTCACTGCCCTAAAAATCTTCTGTGCTCTGCCTGCTCATCCCTCTCTCCCTCCCAAACCCTGGCAATCATGGACCTTTTACTGTCACAGTTTTGTCTTTTCCAGAATGTCATATAGTTGGAATCATCTAGTATTTAGCCTTTTAAGATTAACTTCTTTCACTTAGTAATAAGCATGTAAGACTCCTCCAAGTCTTTTCATGGTTTAATAGCTCATTTCTTTTTATTGTTGGAGAACATTCCATTGTGAATGCAGGTACCACAGTCTATGTACCTACCCACCTACTGGAGGACATCTTCATTGCTTCTTAGTTTTGGCAATTATAAATGAAGCTGCTACAAACATCCCTACTGCATAAGTGCCCATGTGCCAAGCACTGAACTAAGCATAGTCTGAATAATACCACTTCCTCCTCCCAGCAACCCTAGGCTATAGGGCCCATTTTGTTTACTTTAAAAGAGAGTAAAATGAAGCTCAGAGGGGTTAAGTGACTTTGGCAAGCCCACACAGCAATAAGAGGCAGACAGGATGAAAACCCTGATATAATTAAGCTTAGGTATCTTGAACCCAGTGCTCTACAAAGCCCTGCTGGAGTTGTCTGCATGAATACTTGGAGAGACAGACAGGGCACTCAGAGGGTGAGAAAACACTGATGCATTTTATTCTACGCTATTTCATTTTAAAAAATGATCTAGGAAAATGAGTTGGCAATGTATTAATGCTTTGCAACCCACAATTTGAGAAACATTGGCTAAAGTGTGCTAGAAAAAAATGAGGCTACTGTCGGCAAGATTTCTGAATAAAGAAAATTTAAAAATATCTTGCCTGCCCTTCTCTAGGGATAGATAAAATATGACTTTCTCTTCGACAACTCCAATCTACCAGCCCACTTTCAAAAGGAAATACATACCTGGCTCATCAGTGAGTAGCCATAGTATAGTGAGGTCTGTTCTATACTGGGACTTCCAGGAAAGGATTAAAAGATATGCTGATATACTGACCCTCTCAGGCCTTGAGGCAACCAGCAGAGCCCCAATCTCCTCCTGCTTTGGGACCCTGTCAGTCTACCCCGGTACTATACAAATATCAGTGTGCCTTAGGGGAGGAAGCTGGGAAGTGGTGTCCTAGGCTGACTACAGAGCTGAATGGAATGTTTCCCTAAGTAGCAACCTTGGAAGACTGTCTCAAAAATGCTGGGGCTTGAACTAGAGATGAGAAGCCATGCAGAGCTGTGCAGACCCTGGGAGAGAAAGGCGTGTGCATAGGGCAGGAGGTGAGACCTAGCTGCCTCCAGGATGGGAGTGGTTTTGCTGGCTTAGGCCTAGCATTCAGCGAGGTTAAAGAGGTGAAAAGTGACCAGAGAGAAACCAGTCACTAAGTGAATTAAAATGAACGAGGAACTAATGTCCAGCACAGTCCAAGCTGCCTTACCCGGAGTGCCCTTCCCAGTCCACGTGGCACAAAGCCATGAAGTAACAGAAAAGTGTCACGTGTCCTGCATCAAAGTCATCATTTCCTCTCAGTTACACTGAACAATTAGCTAGTCTCATTCTCTCTATCCATGAGAACTTTCCAAATGCAACTGTCTTATTTCTAAAGGAAATGGCTGCCAGCTATTTGTGATTATCACTTGAGTGACTTTAAACTGCCAATATTTACATCTGAAGAAATGCTAACTAGTTAATCATGGAGAGCTGGGCTCCTCAAGAAACAGTGTGTTTGGCTGTTCTTCCATAAACCTAACTTCTCTCTGTACAAGATGACACTCCCAGGTAAAGAAAGCAATTAATAATTTGGGATCAACACCATCCACAAAGTGAAACCAATCAAAAGAGAGAGGTCTTAGCATTCACTCTAGGGATCTCAGCCTGGATGCTCCTGACACTAACTCCTTGGGGACTAGTTCCCCAGCTAATTCCTTGGGGACTGTTCTACCCACTGCAGGAGGGTTAGTAGTAAGTATTCCTGGACTCTGTGCACCTAGATGTCAGCGTTGTGACCACCAAAAGTGTCTCTAGAGATTAACAAATGTCCCTGGGAGGCAAAACTGCCCCAGGTGAGAACCGCCAATTCAAAAGGTATTTCTTGAGCCCAGGTGCACTGTGTAAGACAGAGGGGACATGATGGTCTCTGTCTTCAAATAACTTAGACTCTGCTGAAAGAGCGAAACCCTAGGGGACCGAGCACATAAATATATAACCACAAATTTATAAGTGTTATGAAGTAGAGAATACCATGATATGTAAATTGGGGATCTCAATTAGATGAGTAGGAAGGAAGGCCATGTTAAGGAAATGGAATTCAAAGGTTGTAACACGAAGGTTAAGAAAGAGTGGTCGCAGAAAGTAAAGGACATTTCAAGAAGACACCGCATGTGCAAAGGCCCCGGATGTGAATGGCGTGCTCAGGGATCAGAAACGCCAGTGCAGCTAAAACATGGTAAAAAAGATGGAGCCTAACCTAATTATGGATTTAATAGACCATAGTCAGAAGTTCCAAGTTTCTGCTAAGTCCAAATGGAAGCCACTGTTCCAAGCACTGAGCACATATCAGTGACAAACACAGACAAGGTGTCTACCCTCAGAAAGAGACTGCTCCCTGGGTAAACTGGTTCATACATAACAGTGTTCTCTGTTGCTAATTGGAAACAGTTGGAAAGAATCCAGGGTGGTCAGAGGTGGAGCACTTAGAGGGCTGTGGAGAGAAACACCAGTGGCTTCAATTGGAGTGGAGGCATCTGAGACACAGAGGGGTTATCACATAAAAAAGAACAGTGCCCAAAGGCCTCTAGGTTTGGAGGGATTTTAAGATCATCTAATCTAGTTTCTATTTGATGCTGATATGTCTTTAAAAAGAAACAAACAAAAAAACCAGAGTAAAAGATGTATATTCTCCTGCTTGTACATTTTAGTAATTTGTTACCTGCTTTTTTTTTCATATGGTGCCAAAGTCTGCCTCCTAAGAGGCATATGTTTATGTCCTTCAAATGTTGACGTTAACCCCTCTTCAACCTAAATCTTCTCATTCTCTTCAGTTGATCCTCAGATGACATGGCACCAAGACCCTTCACTATCCTGTGTATCTTATGAAAACATAGTCCCATCCACAGCCACTGCCCTGCATTGTACCCTGTGTGTAATACAAGCAGCATCCCTCTATCAATATACAACTTAACACTTTCATATCCACCAAAAAAAGTACAATTAATTTAAAGTCAAGCCCTGATGATGCTTTCAGCTTTATTTTGTGTGTGTGTGTCTGTAATTTCCCCCTATATTTTAAGATTTCACTATACATATATTGTTATCAATTAATCATGATTTGCCTATTAGTGAAAGTAAGTAGCTGGCCCTGGTCTTCGGTCCTCAAAAATTACTGCAAGGATTATCGAACAAAATAAACTTTGACAATGTGAAAAAACACACTAATGCTAACAGGATAAAGTTTTGAATAATCTCTGCCACAGCATTTCCATATATTCTGGGAATGACCTGTACAACCACGGCCTCAATGAAATTGCAGAGCTGTGCTTTTGAAATGCTCTAACTACACTCTGTGCTTGGAATCTGTGGCTTTACAGTAATGTCAAAAACCCAGGAGGTCATGAATGACTCATCGCATCCCACTGCTTTTTGAACAGCTCCACATCTAAAACCACAGTTGGCAAGGAAACAAAGAACAATATAATAAGCATTTATGCTGTTTTGAAAGCAAACTTTTAGCTTTAACTGTATGAAAAAAAAGAGAAGTGCATTCAGTCAAAGAGTTCAATTTTCTGAACTACTATCAAAATACATTCCTTTTTGTTATATTAGTTCTTATTATCCAAGTTGACAAGGTCACAGAAAAAAAGCTGAGTTTTTCCTTATTTTTTTCCCTCAAAGGAGTTGCATTAAATTTAAATTGGATTCCCTGAAACCTGGCTACACATGGACATTTCCTGTTTATCTCTAGACCATTGCTTCTCAAATTTTAATGTGCAGATGAATCACCTAGGGTTCTTTTTTTTTTTTTTGTCTTTTTGCTATTTCTTGGGCCGCTCCCGCAGCATATGGAGGTTCCCAGGCTAGGGGTCGAATTGGAACTGTAGCCACCGGCCTACGCCAGAGCCACAGCAACGCGGGATCCGAGCCGCGTCTGCAACCTACACCACAGCTCACGGCAATGCTGGATCCTTAACCCACTGAGCAAGGGCAGGGACCGAACCCGCAACCTTATGGTTCCTAGTCAGATTCGTTAACCACTGCACCACGACGGGAACTCCCTACCTAGGGTTCTTGATAGAATGCCAACTCTCATCAGAAGGTCTCTAATGGGGCCTGAAAGGTTGCATGTCTAACCAGTTCTGGGAAATGCCCTGGAGGACCATCAGGTACCAACTGTGGTCACAGGTGGATGGTGAGGCCACAGACCCTCTCCAGATTGTGGCTTTCTTAAAAAAGAAGAAGTTGGAGCAGAGCGTTGCCTAAAAGTCTTCCGGATTTTAAAATCCCATAATTTCAAACAATTTTGACCTCCTTAACTCTGTATGTCATGAGCCTTTTATTCCAGAAAGGCAGTATAAAATTACCAGTATGTCTCACTTTAAGTAATAGACGGCTATTTAAAATACCTAGTAAGCCATCTTGTAAAATGACTCATATCTTTAATTCTCCAGAGAAATGTACTATCTAAAGAGTTCTGTTTTTCTATAAAGGAAAGAATCTCAAAGTGCTTGGTGCTTGTTTCTACAGTCTGACTTTTTATTTATAAAGATTTTTCAGCATAGAACATGAAGTCTACTGTATTTGTTAAAATTTGCACAGTGAGAGGACTTGCTGCGGCCACGTCAATAAACTCTACAGATGTGGGCTTTCTGGCAAGCCGACCCAGCAATCAGTGAGATGTCCATGGGCACTCATGCAGAGTGAAGAGGACATACATGCACACATGCAGCCGGGTCTTCCCACCTGATCTAGTAGCTCCCAACTGGAGAGACAAAGTAGAATCACTTATGATGGGGGAAGAAGAAGACTGTCAAAAAGACCTATGTTTTGGGAGTTCCCACTGTGGTTAATGATCTGGCTTGTCTCTATGGTGGCACCGGTTGGATCCCCAGCCTGGAGCAGTAGGTTAAGGATCTGGCATTGCTGCTGCTATGGCATAGGTCACAGCTCTGGCTCGCTGGCCCGGGAACCTCCATATGCTGTGGGTCCAGAAGAAAAAAACGAAAACACAAACAAAATTCCTATGTCTAGGTCGAGTCCCTGTGGATTCTGATTTAATTGGTCTGAATTAAGACCTGGCTGTGAGTATTTTTTTAAGGCTCCACAGACCATTCTAGTCAAATAACTAGTCAACATAGCCAGTATCTGCTAAGAGGCTAACTCAAAATAAAAACTGGAAATCTTGAGAGATCTTCTTCTGGGTGTGAGCAGTATACCTTATTCTGCATTCATCTTAAATGTGATTACAATCCTCTCATGATGAAATATATATATATCAAGCAAAAAAATGACTTTTTTTCATGAACTGGATTATATGGAATAATCCTGAATGCCTTTAATAGGCCACTTAGACAAAAGGTCTTCTGAAACATTTAAGCACTTGTCACCAAATGTCATGTTTTCCCATTCTTAAATAAAAGGCTCAAATAATAAGCTGATCAAGCAAAATGAAGTTTAACTAGAAGGAATGTAACTTCTACAAAAGTCACGATCATGGCTAGACAATTATCAGAGGAAATATGGTTTGGGTCATGTGAAAAAGACTTAGAGGTTTAAATCAATTTTAAGCTCAATATGAATTAACAAAGTAATGTGAACTACCAGCAACTCATTGCAAAACTAGAGCGCATGGATAGCAGCATAGTTTCCACAGAAAGAGACATCAGACCTGCTTGACTTTGTTTTAGTCAGATAATATCTAGAAACCAGTGCTTATTTAAAGGAGAATCTGGATAAAACAAAACAAGAGGGTGATCAGGTAAAAGGATCCCACTGCACACCTTAGGAGGTACGTTTGAGAGGACCAGGACTGTCTGGCTGCGGTAATACAGAGTAATGGGGGCAGGGGCGGGGGGGTAGGGCATGATGGTTGATGTCAAGCGCTACCATGTGCTTCTGTACTGCCCTGTGCAGCTCCCATAACTGAGGCATTAACAAGAATACTTGCAAGGTTTGTAGTAAGAAGTCTGTTATTAAAAACACTTTAAGTACCTAAGTTTGCAAATGATTTACTTGAGGACTTCTGGTTTGAAGAACAACAGCAGCCTGATTCCAAATTTCTCCCTCACTCTCAAAACAACTATAGAATCAACATGGACATATGCCTTCAATTTTCACTTATTTACAAGAAGAAAAAAAATTTATAAATTGCAGTGAGCTCCCACAGCCCGCAAGCTTGTAGCTGGATAAGTGGAGAAAGGGAGGCTGGAAAAACAAGCAGGGTGGGAGTACAGGACTTAAAAGAAGCAGAGGTAAAGTCACCTCCAGAAAGAGAAAGTAAAGCCATAAAAGACCTGGTAGTTCCTTGTCCTTGCTAAGTGAAGGGGCCCCAAAGTGTGCAAGAAAGGAAGTGTCAGCCTTGGAGAAGCAGAGCTGGTAGGGTAGAACCAGGTATATACAGAAGAGAGGAGCAAGGGAAAGAAGGAAAAAGATTCTGTAAGAAAGAAAGAAAAATAAAACAAAGTATGGCTTAAAAAAAAAAAAAAAAGAATCCCGAGAAGAGTTTCACCCTCCCTTATTGCAAGACATATTTTTATAATATTTTCTTAGCCTCTTTGCTAAAAACTCCATCTTGTCCTTCCTTGCTTTGTCCCGTCTTCCTGCTTGAAAAACAGGTGATGGTAAATGACTTAAGCTTAAGAACAGGTGATGGTAAATGACTTAAGCTTAAGAACAAAGACCTAAAGGCATGGGTTATACACGGGGCCAGCTGAATGAGGACGTAATACATTAGTCTAGGCATGCCGGACCTGTGCAGATTGGCACGCCATTTGCACAAGCATGATATGTCCTCTAAAGAATAAGAGAAAGAAGAACCTCATGGCCAAGTGGTTTATGAGTGGTCGTTAGCAGAATATGCATTAGCAAAGAGAACCAAGGTACAAACCTAGGCACACAGGGTTGCCACAAATAGGCATGCCTTTTGAGGAAGCACCATGAGGATTCTCTGAAATGCTATGCATAGATAGCTAACTCAAATGCTAATGATTCTTAAATGCCTAAAGTTTAGAGTAAAAGTTAAACCATCTACCAGCTAAGTGACTTTTAAAATAATAAAAGAACTTATAAAATAATAAAAAAAAAACCCTATATCCTGCACCTACAATCCCCTTTTCACTTGACATAATTCTCAAGAGCACAATAAAAGCAGTGTGGTTTCTTGAGGCAGGGCTCTTGGTCCCTGAGACCTTGAATCCCCCCGGTTCCCACCTTAACTTAAGATAAATGTCTCTGTGTCTTGTTTTATGTTAACTTTTTTTGTTTAAGTTCCACAGCACCTGTTCTTCAGCCCCATCCTGCTGAGCTGGTCTTGGCACTCCCTTACTCACAAACTGGAAAGCTTTCTTTTTTTCTCTTTGGCTGCACCCATGGCATACAGAAGTTCCAGACCAGGGAGCAAACCCAGCCACAGCAGTGACCATGCCGGACCCTTAACCTGTTGAGTCACCAGGGAACTCCTAGAAAGCTTTCCTGAGGGGAAAGAAAGGGTAGCAGGCACAGCCAGTATGTTACCACAGAGTACAACACCAGGGCCCAATGGAACAAGCCACACACAGGAACATATCCCACCACCTGTCCCGTGTGCAATGGACAAGAAGCAGAACTGCTAATTAGAGGCAGGAACTAAAGTACCCAAGGCAGCAGCCAGCTGTTTGCTGTGTATGCCTTCTGAAATGTGGTCAGTCCAAATTAAGATATGCTGAAGTGTAAAATATACACTGAATTTCAAGGACTTGGTATGAAAAGAAAGAATGAAAAACATCTCATTAGCAATTTCTTTTAATGATTGCTGAGTCACTATATTAGCCTTAAATAATGATTATAATCCTTCACTGATTAAAACATATACCAGGCAAAATATTCAATGGGCAAAACTGAAATGATAATATTTTCCTTATATTGCGTTAAATAGGATATATTATTAAATAATTTTATCTGTTTTTATTAGTTTTTAAATGACACAACTAGATAACTTAAAATTATGTATGTGGCTCTATATTTTAATTGGACAGCACTAGCCTAGAGGGAAAAATCAGGAGAAAAGAAGGAATCATCTAACAGTTGCACTTATTTTAAAAATAAAACATTTCAGTAAGCATGTTAACTATTATTATTTAGAAAATAAAATACCATGACTTCTGCTTTTGGCTATTATGGAAAAATAGGGACTAGATTGTTCTAGCATGTTAAGCAAATAGAAAACTGGATAAAACATATGAAACAATAGTTTTTGGACACTGTTCAATAAGCAGCTCAATACTGATTCCTGAGAAAAGGGAAATGAAAGCAGGAAGACTTTCAATTGCCCCAGTTACTGTAGAGGAAGTTCCTATGCTAAAGCAAAGCAAAGACCCCAAATGGAGCCCATTGGTATCACTGAACTGAGGAAACAGACTGGAGTTCACCAAACCAAGGAAGCTAGAATTTGTGGGGCAGAATGCTGGCAAGGAAGGACCTATGGAGAGAGATCACTCCACAGATCTGCAGTGTGGTCCCCTTCGGTCTTTGGCTGAGTACTGATCTGTGCATGTGCATGAGGAAAGTCCTGGAGGCCAAGCCAAGACGTACCAGAAGGGAGTCGGAAAAATAACCCCTGGAGCTCACACTGGGCTGACCGTGTGTTGTCTTCCCACTAGCCATAGTGGAAAGAGCTCTTAGTACATGGGCAGCAAAGGGACTACTATGAAAAACTTCACTTAATAGCCATGGACTAAAAGCTACTCTGGTCTTATCTTCACAAAGCTTCAAAGTAGGCTCAGAAAGGAGCAGACTTATTACAAGTAACTTAACTTCATTCAAAATCAAAACACACTAGCCGTACTGTGTACAAAAACACTATTTAAAAGAATACAACAATATCCAGCATCCAATACAGTAAAATTCAAAATGTCTGGCAGCCAATAAAAAATTACCAGATTTGCAAAGAAGTTAGAAAATATGGTATATAATTTGGAAAAAATTCAACAAATAGAAACAGATCCAGAACTATCAGAGATTACAGAATTATCCAATGAAGATGCTAAAATAATTATTATAAATATGTTCCATACATTCAAGGAGGTAGAGAAAATCATGAATAAAGTGAAAGAAATGGAAGATATAAAAAAATGTAATTTTACGGATGAAAAACACAATATCTGAAATTAAAACACACACTAGATAGGCTTAAGTGTTGATTAGACACAGCAAAATAGGAGATAAAATATCTTAAAAGATGTAGCTATAGAAACTATTAAAAAGGAAACAGATCAGACATAAAAAGACTGAAATTGAATATATAGCATCAATGATTTGTGGGTCAAAGAAATAGTAATTGAAGTCCCAGAAGAAGACAGAAAAAGAATGACAGAGGAAACTGAAATGTCATCGAAAACTGAACTCAATGAAAATTTATAAACCACACAGATTCAAGAAGCTCAATAAATACCAATCATAAAAGCACACAAGGATATGTCATAATCACTGAAAACCAGTGCTAAAGAGAAAAATCCCCAAAGCAGCCAGAATAAAGACACATTATTTAGAGTAACAAAGATAATAAGGTAGCTCCATTGACAGAGGAACAGATAAGAGTGCTACATATACACAATGGAATATTAGTCATGAATAAGAATGAAATAGTGCCATTTTCAGCAAAATGGATGGATCTAGAGATTATCATACTAAGAGTATGTAAGAGAAATAAGAGAAAGATAAGTATCATATCATATCAGTTATATGTGGAATCTAAAAAAGTGATACAAATAAACTTATTTACAAAACAAAACAGAAATAGACTCGCAGATTTTAAAAACAAGCTTATAGTTACCAAATGGGAGGCACAAGGGGAAGGGATAAATTAAGAGCATAGGATGTAACATGTACACACTACTCTGTACAAAATAGATAACCAACGAGCACACAGTGTATAGCACAGGAGACTCTACTCAATATTCTGTGATAACCTACATGGGAAAATAATCTGAAAAAGGATGAATATATGTGTATAACTCAATCACTTTGCTGTACACCTTAAACTAATACAACATTGTAAAGCAACTATACTCCAATATAAATAAAATAAAAAACAAAGATAATAAGATAGCAACATCTCACCAGAAAGTATGTAACCCAGAAGATAATGGAATAGCAACTTCAAAGTAGTAAAAGAAAGGGAAAAAGATAAAGAAAAAGAAAAGGAAAAAGGGTAAAAAATAAACTTTTTCAGACAAACGAAAGCTAGATAATTAATCACCAAGAGACCTATACTATAAGAAATGAAAATCTACCTGGGAAAAAAATAAACAAACAAACAAACAAAAAAATGATACCAGCTGGATACCTGTATTGACACAAAGGAATGAGGAGAACCGGAAATTATATATATGTAGGAAAATACAAAGATATTAAAATTTTTTTTCACTCTAGAAAATAATTAATTGTTAAATGCAAAAAGCAATATAGTATGGAATTTATAATATATATAACTAATACACATCTTTTCATATAAATATACATTATTATATACAATTAAAATGCATGATGACAATAACACAAAGGACAGGAGTAAGTAGATAAGTAGATAAGTAAATAAATAAATAAAGCAATAAAAGCCTTTGAAACATCTATAAACAATATTGTTTCTGTGCTTGAGTAAGAAAATATGGTTTACTCTATAGAAAGGGGAAAAGGACATAGTGATTCCTAGTCATGGTGATTTTTTTTTTGGCGGGGGGGGGCTGAACCTGCGGCATATGGATGTTCCCAGGCAAGGGGTCTAATTGGAGCTGTAGACACTGGCCCACACCACAGCCACAGCAATGTCAGATCCAAGCTGCGTCTGCGACCTACACCACAGCTCAGGTGGATGCTGGATCCTTAACCTGCTGAGCGAGGCCAGGGATCGATCCTGTGTCCTCATGGATGCTAGTCTGATTCGTTACTACTAAGCCATGACGGGAACTCCCAGTCATGGAGATTTTTACCTGGGATCATTTGGCAACATCTAGAAACATTTTTGGTTGTCATAACTAGGGTGAAAGCACCACTAGCATCTGGTGAGTAGAGGCCAGGGATGATGTTAAACATCCTACAGTGCTCAGGACAGCCCCAATAACCAACAATTACCTGGCCCAGGATTTCTCTCGTGCCAATAGTGAAAAGCCCTGAGCCAGAGACAGGCCTGCTGATTCCAAAGATACCTCTGGAATGCATATCTCTCCTGGGGAAGAGAGGAGAGCTGACTGCCAGGGCCCCCTATGGAGACTGAGAGCCAGGAGAGCTACCTCTTTCCACTGGTGATGACAGAGAGTAGTAGATGAGGCCTGGGAGTCAACCAGACCTGCCACCTCCAGCACTCGCCTGCAACTGCTTTCTGAACCTCTTGGAAGGGCCAGACCTGACCCCAAACCCCTTCATAGGGCAGCCTCCAGGGGCTCAGCTTGGGCTCAATCACTCCTTTCTACTCCAGAAACCTGCAAGTGGTAGGGTTTCTCACCAGACACTTCAGCAACGTGTTTGGACAAGGGCTCAGTAGGTGGGCAAGGGCTCAGTAATCTATTTTCCACAGCTCAAAAAGGACACACAGGATGAGAGAAAAGAGTTTCCTGGGAGTAGGGTAGGGGTGGAGGGGACAGGAAAATATAACTGGGATTGAGACTGACTCGGAAACTGTGGAATATTTGGTTCTATGATTATAACACTACCACATATTTCTGCACACCTCACAGTTGAAAGAGTAATTTAGTTTATATCATAGCATTTTATCCTGACAACAACCTTGTAAGGAAGGTAGGATGGTTATCAACTCTAATTAGAAAACAGAGTGGAGACTCAAATCACAATGGCAAAGTAGAAAGACACGGAACTCACCTTCCCCCATGGAGACGTGGAATATACACCTACCTGTGGAAAAACGCTCACTGAAAACTAACTGAAAACTGTCACTATGTCAGTCTCCCCCATGGCAGACCTTCCTTTTCAGCCTCAGCAATATACAATCAGGAAAACATCAGGTCAACATTTGGGACAGAGAAAAGAAAGGCAGGATTTAAGTATCATCACTATCCTCAAAAATGCTTCCGTGGACAAGCCCCTCCATTCCACCACAGCTCAAGTTAACCTCTTGTCCACCAAATGACCCAGCTAGTCCAGTACCTCCAAGAACAGTATCTTGAAAACCATTGTTAAAAAACACAGAAGACAAGAAATCGAAGAGTACGTGCAAAAGGAGCCAAAATGTGATCAAATAAGTGTGGAAAGTCACCAGATAATTGCATAATTCAGGAAGTTGCAGGGGAGGGGGCTTGCCACTTTTAAACATACCCCCAATGCTGAAATCTCCCAGAGGGAACAGGCCCCACCCAGCTGCTTTCCATGATTCCACAGGAACAGAGGGTAGACTGAAGAAAATGGAAACAGATTCTTATTGTACTTATTGAAAATCCTACTATAATCCTTCTCCATCAGAGGTCAGTGTGCTTGGAATTAAGAACTGAAAAGAGGGGAGTTTCCATTGTGGCGCAGTGGAAACGAATCCAACTAGGAACCATGAGGATGCAGGTTCGATCCCTGGCCTCACTCAATGGGTTAAGGATCCAGCACTGCTGTGAGCTGTGGTGTAGGTCACAGATGCGGCTCGGATCTGGAGTTGCTGTGGCTATGGTGTAGGCTGGCAGCGGTAGCTCAGATTAGACCCCTAGCCTGGGAACCTCCATATGCCGCTGGTGCAGCCCTAAAAAGACCAAAAAAAAAAAAAAACAACCTGAAAAGACACACTGTTGTCATCAGCCACAGAAAGATGTGTTGCAGCATCTGGGTGTGGGAAGTGCAGTGACTATCCTGGACACAAAGAAGAAACATTGTAGCAAAAAACAATAGAAGAATTTCCAACTAGCTGGGAAAGGATGCTGACCAGCCAGAATAAGGAAGTGACCAGGTGAGGGTATCCAGTATAGAGAAGAGGTATTAACTCAGAAGGGTGCTGTGGCTCCAGACCTAACTCACTTGGGCCTCCGTTTCCCCTCCTGGCAGGTGAGCCCCTCCTTCCATGGTGATGGTATATGTGAAGCTGGCTCTTCTCCCAAGTAACCACCATGGTGCCCTGCTGCCTATTACAGGACCTCCCAGTCAAGGACAAAGCAAGAGCACAGAGCTGAGAAGAAGCCAGTTTACTCATGGGCCTGCCTCTCACTCATCATACATTTTCTCTTTTATTATCTCAACCATTCAGATGGTTGCCTAGTATATTTTGAATTCTTTAAAGTACTCTACACTTCTGGGTTTACTTAAAACAAACAAACGAACAGGTTTTATGATTGGTTTAAACCAGAAAAAAAAAAAAATCCCCTAATGGGAATACCCTCAATGAAATTTCCTAAAGAGCATCCTCTATGAAGAGCTGGAATTGATTGACTACTTGCAAGATGACCAAGCAAAGTCAATGATAAGATTATGAAGTTGTGGGAAGTGCACATAAGCCACACTAAACACACACACACACACACTGTTCCAGGAAGGCAGAGAGCACATGATTAGCCTCAGAAACCCTACTCCTGTATGACCTTGGGTAAGCTGTGCCTTCCTCACTCAGCCCTCTGTCCTTCCGCACAAGAGAGGCCACCATCTCTGTGGGTGCGAGTGGTAAGCTGCAGTGGCAAGGCCTCGAGGAGGATCCAGCTGTCCTGGCAGACATTTAGTGGTCTCTTCCAGCTCAAATCCTACGGGATTCTTTATTTTGTGGCTTGGCTGAATGTGTAGTGTAGAAGAATATTCAAATTTGAAATTCTTTGAGCCTAGCAACTTTGCAAAGTTATTTTTGTTATCATTACAAATTTACAAATCCCACTGATGTTTCTTGAACAGATATTAAACTAGTTAATCTACATAAATATTCAGAAATATGGAGATCTAAACTAACAGCATTTTTGTTACAACACTCTATTTCAATGATCAGTCTTCGTGATATTTTTATAATGTTTGTTCAGCAAAGGGCAGTTTTTATATCCACTATTACCTACTAACAAAAGAGACTTGAAGGCTTTTTGGAAGTTACAAATTTTGTATTTTTTCTCTAACACACTGATCTCTGAAAGAATGTGTCAAAAAGGATCATTTAGAAATGTGAGTCATGAAAAATCCCTGGTAGAAGATAGCTTAGGAGGAGTTCCCGTCGTGGCGCAGTGGTTAACGAATCCGACTAGGAACCATGAGGTTGCGGGTTCGGTCCCTGCCCTTGCTCAGTGGGTTAACGATCCGGCGTTGCCGTGAGCTGTGGTGTAGGTTGCAGACGCGGCTCGGATCCCGTGTTGCTGTGGCTCTGGTGTAGGCCAGTGGCTACAGCTCCGATTCAACCCCTAGCCTGGGAACCTCCATATGCCGCGGGAGCGGCCCAAGAAATAGCAACAACAATAACAACAACAACAAAAAAGACAAAAAAAAAAAGATAGCTTAGGAAACTACAATTGCTGCTGCTAGAAGTCAAGGAGTCTGAAACCTGACATCAGCTGCAGCAGCCTCATCTAAGTAAAAGGAAGAGAGGGCTAGCAAACTGCCAGCCTCCTTGAACTCACAGGTCTCTGTGATTTGGCAAAAGGAACCCGAGTAAGCAGTTAACAGTGACAATGATAACGGCAGCTAACATTTATCATGTGCTTACTGTGTGCTAGACACTGTTCTAAGAGTTTTAGCCTATAAAGCAGGCACTAATATCATTAGCCCCATTTTACAGGTGAGGAAACTGAGGCTCTGAATAGAAATAACATGCCTAGTACTATTATACAGACATAAACGGGAGAGCTAAGATGTGAGTACAGAGCCTGTAGCTTTGGCTATCACCCTAATTGCTTTACCAGGAAGTAAAAATTACTAAAAATGAAAATATTTTTAAAAAATAGTTATAAAGGAGTTCCCATCATGGCTCAGTGGTTAACGAATCTGACTAGGATCCATGAGGTTGCGGGTTCCATCCCTGGCCTCCCTTAGTGGGTTAAGGATCCGGTGTTGCCATGAGCTGTGGTGTAGGTCCCAGATGCGGTTCGGATCCCGCGTTGCTGTGGCTGTGGCGTAGGCTGGAGGCTACAGCTCCAATTGGACCCCTAGCCTGGGAACCTCCATATGCCACGGGAGCAGCCCAAGAAATGGCAAAAAGACCAAAAAAAAAAAAACAGTTATAAAACATTTTCTTATGCTTTTAAAAAGTTAAAAAAATGAGTTAAAGGATCTGTGTTGTGTTTTATTCTACCATCTTGATTACTCAATTTGTTTCTGTACTCATTATTTTTTACACTGTACAAGTATTTTATTTTATTTTTTATGCTTTTTAGGGCCACACTTGCGGCATATGGAGGTTCCCAGGCTAGGGATCTAATCAGAGCTGCAGTTGCCAGCCTATGCCAGAGCCACAGCAACGTGGGATCCGAGCCGCGTCTGTGACCCACACCACAGCTCATGGCAACGCCAGATCCTTAACCCACTGAGCAAGGCCAGGCATCAAACCCGCAACCTTATGTTTTCCTAGTCAGATTCGTTTCCGCTGCACACAGCGGGAACTCCTATACAAGTGTTTTAAATTAATTTTCTGGTTATTCATTTTCTTCCCTGCATAAAGAATAATCTGAAAAGGCGAGGTATTACGATTTAAGAGACTTAAGTTCTTCTAGTCTTGGCTTTGCCAAGAAATTAATGTGTGAATCTGGTTGAGGTCTCAGTTTCCTCACGTTTATCAGAAGGTTCTTTCCTTTAAAGCAGTTCAGCGTGTATGCAGTGTCATTCTGTGAACTAAAGAGACACTGCCTGTGGAGAGCAGATGGCAGGGCCAATTGCCAAGGGGCTGGCTTCTCCAGCCTGGCTGTAAGGGCTGCGTGCTGCAGCTCCTCCCCAAGGTCTTGGCGAGGCACCAGTCTGAGATGTCACAGAGACATGCTCAAGTTGGCCAGCATCCAGTATATTTAGAAAGGAAAAAATAAGAACTTAAGGATGATCAAGTTCTCCTAGGTACTATTAAACAAAAGCATGTTATACTTCTAACTTCCTCTGAAAGCACTTTTCATGTTTGCAAAGAGAATGACAAGTTGGAAGTATCAGCCCATCATACTTCCCGATGTGATCTGTGGGCTGTGATGTGTGGATCAAAAAGTCATCTATTTTATAGGAACCAGTTAAGTTTCAGTGCCAACTCTTGTTCTCAAGAAGCAAGCTGCCTGCTAACCATGGTGTGTGTATGTTAGTGTCCTGAAATTTCAGAGATGCTGTTATTTTAAGATATACAATAACAGAAACAAATGGTTGAAGGTCCTTGTTCATCATATGCTTGCAACAGTCCTATAGCTTAGGGAAATAAGATGTGAATACTTTGAAAAATCACTATTTTTAAGAAGTATAATCACTTTTGTCTTTTCTGTTTACCATGCAAATTTATGGAGACCATAAATAGACTAATAAATTATTTTGTAACTTTCCATTCAAAACAGTGTGGTTTCTTTCCCAAATTAATTATTCACTTGCATATTTAAAATTACTTATCAGGGGCCTGCCAGGCATAAAGAACTTGAAAAGACAAATTCTTAATCTCTCATATAAGATTTAAAAAAAATTTTTTTTGGAGGCCTACTAACCTCTGCAACTCTTATTTTTTAAATATCATGGGTTGGCCCCTTAGTAACAATTGTGGTGTGTATTAAATGCTAAATATTTACTAAATAGAACTGAAAACTGTATTGTTAGTTGTTTCTAAAAATTTCAACTCCTGCCTCATCCCTCTCCCCTTTGCAATGCAACTATGCCTCCAAATAGCATTCTTTAAAAGGCAGCTTTATGGCTTTGGAGGAAGAAGCTGATTTCACAGCCAGATTTGCCACTGCTGTGGAAAACAGACTGCACATGCAAGCCAGCTGAAGTCATACGGACTGCAAGGATTAGGGCCGCGGGGGCCTCCACTGCTGCTGTCAAATTGCAATTGAAAACAGCTTTTCCAAAGTACAGCATGAGAAATGAGGAATTCCTGTCCACAGCTCCCCAACCTGCTGGGTTTTTAATCAGGCTTGGTACAACCCATTAGAGATCAGAAATACAAAAATCAAACAAGAGGATCTTATGGTTTCCAAATTTTGCCCTACCTGGATCCCATCCAAGCCTATAATTATTGTCACTCACCAGCCCATAAGGGAACAGTTTCTGCCTGGGGACAGGAGCTCCAGGAAGGCTTGACCCAATAGTGGGACAGACTCAGCTCAGTGACCTTTCTTCCATCCACCCCTGGATGTGCAAATTGTCTAATGGATCGTATTCTTAACCTTATCTCAGTCACTTTAGTTGTATCCAAGACTTAGAGATAAAATAACTTTTGCAGAGATCACAGCAAAACTATTTAAGATATTAACAAACTAGAACAATTCAGTGAAAGCTTGAAAGAGTTTTTTGGCACTCTAGCTTCAAAGGAAAGAATCCACTCTGAGGAAAACAAGTTTAAGTCAGTAATCTAGTTTAAAAAAGATTAAAAAAAAAAAAACTTTCAGGATTAGGTTTGAGATTAATGCAGATGTAGCCCAATTTCCTATACCTCTGTCTAGATCTAGAATATCTAGAGGTCAATTATGGCAATGTCCACTTTATTTATCAATTCTTCAATGGTCTTTGAGACACAGTTACTGAAGCAGGAAAATGAATTAATAAGAACGTTCGTCAAAAAATGAGCTTAGCAGATAAATTACCAGCTTACCTGTTACATACAAATCACTCATTCTGATCATGATACAATGCTGTGTTATACA
Organism: Phacochoerus africanus; assembly: GCF_016906955.1. Taxonomy (NCBI): domain Eukaryota; kingdom Metazoa; phylum Chordata; class Mammalia; order Artiodactyla; family Suidae; genus Phacochoerus; species Phacochoerus africanus. The sequence goes on from NC_062545.1 coordinate 140,945,180, forward strand.
AGGATTAGGTAACACCCAAAAGTGGGCCACCTGTGACTTTCACCTTGGCCGATTCTTTTTTTTTTTTTTTTCCCACTGTACAGCAAGGGGGTCAGGTTATCCTTACGTGTATACATTACAATTACATTTTTCCCCCAGCCTTTCTTCTGTTGCAACATGAGTATCTAGACAAAGTTCTCAATGCTATTCAGCAGGATCTCCTTGTAAATCTATTCTAAGTTGTGTCTGATAAGCCCAAGCTCCCGATCCCTCCCACTCCCTCCCCCTCCCATCAGGCAGCCACAAGTCTCTTCTCCAAGTCCATGATTTTCTTTTCTAAGGAGATGTTCATTTGTGCTGGATATTAGATTCCACTTATAAGTGATACCATATGGTATTTGTCTTTGTCTTTCTGGCTCATTTCACTCAGTATGAGAGTCTCTAGCTCCATCCATGTTGTTGCAAAAGGCATTATGTCATTCTTTTTTATGGCTGAGTAGTATTCCATTGTGTATATATACCACTTCTTCCGAATCCAATCCTCTGTCGATGGACATTTGGGTTGTTTCCATGTCCTGGCTATTGTGAATAGGGCTGCAATGAACATGCGGGTGCACGTGTCTCTTTTAAGTAGAGTTTTGTCCGGATAGATGCCCAAGAGTGGGATTGTGGGGTCATATGGAAGTTCTATGTATAGATTTCTAAGGTATCTCCAAACTGTTCTCCATAGTGGCTGTACCAGTTTACATTCCCACCAACAGTGTAGGAGGGTTCCCTTTTCTCCAGAGCCCCTCCAGCACTTGTTATTTGTGGATTTATTAATGATGGCCATTCTGACTGGTGTGAGGTGGTATCTCATGGTAGTTTTGATTTGCATTTCTCTTTCACCTTGGCTGATTCTTAATTAAAACTCCCTTTCCAGGCAAGGAAGGAGCTCTGATCTATTTTTTTTTTTTAACTTGCCCTTAAAGACTCCAGTCAAGTTCCATCTATTCAAAGAAACTTTCCCTGGTTCCCTTGTATAAACTGATTTCTCTTCTGTCTCCCACAGCAAGTTTCTGGGACCTCGCTTCAGCACAGGACGTTCGGTACAATATATTCAATTGCTAGTAGGTGGAATAGTTTCCCACTAGATGCTGGGATGTTTCCCCAAAGGCAATGATTATGTCTTAGTCATTTCTGAAGCATTCCCCCTCCTTGTTCTGAAATTAAAGCCTAGAACTAAATACAAAAGAAAAAAAAACCCTCTATCGTCTAAAATGTATTAATTTGTTAGAGAAGATGTTTTCAGAAAAAGATATAGCCAAATGATGGGCAAAATTTCAGAGGGGAGGAGAAAGCTCAGGGGGAGAGCAAACTGGATATTCAGCAAAGGTAAACTAAGGATCTGAAACAGTACCCACTATCATCTCAAACTGGAGCACATGTAGACTTAATTAGGACATCCTTTAAGAATCAGCAATCAATTTTTGGATAAAAATTTTTAAAAAAATTGTCCTCTAATAAAAGCATTTTCTTAAGAGAATCTTAGAGATCTACTTAATGAAAAATCTAGCTATATTTTGGTGAAATTTTTATCAAAAATGATTAAATCCAGAAAAATTCCGGTTTACTATAAATTAACTAGAATGTACCACCATCTGGACTTCACCTTCAATCTGGCAATGAAATCTATTTGTGAAGAGCAATAAGATTTAGACAGCTCTTACCTTCGTGAATATACATCTTTTGAGCATCTTCAGGATGAAGTAACCCCAGTAAAGATGAAGGACTTGCAGGATCATGAGCTGTAGGTTGAGGAAGATGTATGAAAAGAAAGGCTCGAGGTAGTGCAGAGGTAGAATCAGCGTGCAATATAAAATCCTGAAAAACCAAACAGATGAGAGTATTTCATTACAGTCAGAGTCCTTGTGAATTTTCAGTAAGAGAACAAATCTTTTTCTCCCAAGGCATACAACATTTATTTCATTTCTAGGGATGTCCAGGGAAGTCTCAAGAGAAAACAATGTGATAATCTTACTTTTTATATCATCACTGGCAAGTCGCAAAAAATACAGTATGCCTCCTGGGAGAACAGTTAAAGCAAATGGAATTTTTATTGCCACACTGCCTACACACCAATGTTTCTCTACCTCGGTTTCCTCTCTGCAAAGAGAAGAGCATTCACTAGCCCCACTCACCTTCCTGGGATGGGAGAACACGAGATAATGTCTACACGGGGCGATTACTGCCTTCTGACGCCATCTCATTTATTTGGCATCAAAAGTGAATGAGCAATTCTACAAGAGTACATTTTCTGAATAAAACAGTTCTTTGAAGAAACATCTACTTCCACTTTCTAGAGTGAGTTGAATACCATATTAACTTAAAAAGCAGTGATATGAACTCTGAACTGGATACAACTGAGCTTCCTTCAATGACCAGGATTCACCGTGCCTTCAGATACCATTGCAGTATGAAGGCTTTCTGTTTTTTCCCCAACTTCACACACTACTATGATTTTAGACTTTCTGGATAGGTTTGTTTGTAAGAATATTCAAATTATAAAAATAATTTATTCTTATAAAATTGGAAAAATTTAAAAGTTGCCCATAAAAATCACCATTTTAAACAAATAACACTGTTATTTTTGTGTATTATCTTCTAGCTTTTTCCTATATATACATTTATTTATTTTAGCTTCATTTTTTAAATTACTACGTAGTAAAATCGATTGAATTTTGCTGTGCAGTTCAGAGTTATAACATATGCATAGTTTGTGTAGCTACCCCCACAATAATGGTTACACAGCTCCATCACCCCCAAGCCCGCCCCTGTGCTATCCCTTTATAGTCACACCCTTCCCCAGGCCTAACACTTGGCAATCGCTTACCTATTCTCCGTCCCTTTAATTTTGCCTTGTCATAAACGCCATATAAATGGAATCATACAGTGTGCAGCTTTTGAGATGCCTTCTTTCACTCAGCATAGAGCCTTTGAGAGTCGTGCAAGTGGTTGTGCGTTTCAACAGCATGTGCCTTTTTTAATCACTGAGTACTGTTCCGTTGTGTGGATGTACCCATCAGAGAATGTTTGTGTTGTTTCCAGTTTTTGACAGTTATGGACAGAACTGCTATAAATATTTTTGAACAGGTTTTTGTGTGCACATAAGTTTTCATTTCTCAAGGGCAAATACAAAGAGGGGGACTGTTGGGTATCACCCTGCAACTATGTGTTTATAAGGAACTGAAAACCTGTTTTCTGAGTGCCTGTTTTGCATCCCCACCAGTAATGTATGAGAATGCCAGTTGTTGCTCACCCTCAGCAGCACTTGCTGGTATCCTGCAGAGATTTTGGCCACTGTAATAAAAGCAGCACTTGTGGGATTTTATGTTCCAATTCCATTTAGCTTTAAATCAAAAACATTTTACATCATTTGAAAAACTTGATGTATATAGTTTTTCCCAAATCACAGGTTATTTCTTTAGAAATGTATATCCCTAAATGTGAGATATTGTTTCAAGGTATACATTAAAAGTATATAAAGTCAAGGTTATATTAAAAGCTATTAAGACTTTGCCAGATTATTTTCCAAAATTGTAATAGTTTATGAGGCCACCAGCACCTTGTGTAAAAAAAGTTTCATTGAACCCTCAACCAGTATCAAATGAGTTTAAAATTTAAAAAACAAAACAATTTCAACTTGCACTATTTGCAACCTTTGACAGTTTCCTTTCAAGTCTGCTTAGTAGCTCTGTTTCTTCTTTTGTGAGTTATTAGTTCAAGATCTTTATTTAAAAAGCAGTGATATGAACTCTGAACTCAATATAACAAAAATAAGAGTCATTTACCCATTTTACTTACGTAAATTTTAGAAACTTAGGAATTACGGAAAAATATAAAGGACTTAAATAAAAACACTTAAAATCTCACAACTCACAAGTAACCTAGTACAATTATATCTGATAACATAATTTATCTTTCCTAAAAACACATTTTAAGGTGTTTTTTTCCCTCTTCTCCATTACCACACGATTCTATATAACAGAGATCACACTATGCTTATGATTGTGTGCCCTGCTTTTATCATTCAGTCATATGGTACAGAGAGCTTTCCAATTCAATGAATATTATAAATCAAAGGGTCAGCAAACACTTTTTACAGGGATAGACAGTAAATATTGCAGGACTCTGGGCCATTTGGTCTCTGTTGCAATGGCTCAACTGGTCTTTGTAGTGTGAAACTAGCTATAGACGACATATCAATTAATGGGTGTGGGTGTGTGCCAATAAAATTTTATTAACAAAATGGTAATCTGTATTTGGCTGGTGAGCCATAGTTTGCCAACCCCTACTGTATACCATTCTATGTAATAGCTACACAGAAATCCATTTATAGATATAATAATTTATTTAACTATTCTCTCATTGATAGACATTTAAGTTGCTTCTGAATTTTCACATTATAAAGAACACTGTGAGAATTACTTGTAAATACATTTTGATAAAACTGATTTTTCCTTAGAATAGTTAAAATCTTGAATCAAAGCATATATTCATTTTACATTTTGGAATGTATTGCTAGACAACTTTTCAGCAAGATCGTACCAATTTGTACTTTTTTTTTTTTTTGACTTTTTAGAAAGAGCCGTACCCACAGCATATGAAAGTTCCCAGGCTGGGGTCAAACTGGAGCTTCAGCTGCCGGCCTAGGACACAGCCACAGCGATGCAGGATCTGAGCCATGTCTGTGACCTACACCACAGTTCACAGCAATGCTGGATCCTTAGCCCACTGAGCGAGGCCAGGGATTGAACTCACAACCTCATGGATACTAGTTGGGTTCATTGCCACTGAGCCACAACAGGAACTCCCCCCAATCTGTATTCAGTGTATGAGACTATCTGCTTCCTCAGATCTTTCCCAACATTGTATTTTGTCAGCTTCTACCTAAATCAACATCACATTGTTTACAGTTACATTTTTATTTCTTGTGAAGATATATATGAGTTTTTTGTTATTGTAATTTATATTTCTGTAAACTGCTTCTTCATGGTATTTGTCCATTTTCCCATTGGAATGTTTAATTTTTCTGCTGACTCCTAAATGCTCTTTATATATTAAGGATAACAACTTTTTAAAAAAAAATCATGTTAAATAGCATTACACTGTCTGATTCTATATAACTGTTTGTGATTTTTCTAGGCAAATTAATTTTTAAAATATTTTTGTAACCAAATTTATCAATTATTTCCTTTACAGCTAGTTACCATGTTATGCTATAAAAGGTCTTTTTCACCTCCAACATTATAAAACAAATTTTCCACTATTTTCTTAAAATCGTGGCTCTATCACTAAAAATCCTGGCTCTATGTAACCTGGAATCACTTCTCTGTGCATATTCCCAATTGTAAAATCGAAGCAATGAGTATCTACTTTATTCATTCAATAAACATTATTAAGCTCTTACCAAAGTGCTAATAGGCACTTTGTGGGAGCCAGAAATATAGCAATGAGTAAAAGAGATTGAAATTCCTGAACCAGAAGGACTTACACTGTGATACATGCATCCACAGAGATTAAAAGAAATAGTATACACAAAGCCTATTTGCCATTCTAATTTTGCCATGTCTTTAAGCAGTTGTGTGCCTTATTCTGTCCTAGGCTATTCTGTTCTAGGTTGTTCCCTCAGCCTAGAACACCCTTCCTCTTTTCAACTGAAGCTCTTTTCATCTATAAAAACACAGATCCCTCTATAACAAAATATCTGTGCTATTCTGATCACCTGTGAATTTATAACTTTCCTCTAGGCTGTTTTGCTACCACCTTCTTTAGAACATTTGGCTGATTCATCCTGCCTTGCAGTAAAAGCTGTTGTCTGTGTTGACTCTCATTATCTTAGCAAGCTTTCCAAAGGCAGCAGCTATGAGGGCCTTCATCTCTGTATCCTCCAATCGCTTGGTCCAAGGCCTGGCCCCATACTAGGTCCTTTACTGGGAATTTGTCAGGGTCAAAATTAAAAAAGGAACCTATTCAAAAATATCTTTTACATGCTCTACCAGAAAATGTAAATAATTATCTAAACATATAATTAAGCTCACTGTGGTCCAAGCAAAGAAAGAAAAGGACAAGGAGCACATTGCAGAGTTCTGACTGAGCATATTTCCCTCTTCCCCTTAGGTGAAGGGAAGACCCAGAAGAGAATGCTTTGTACATGTTGAGGGAGTGACATGTAGAAAGTCCTCAGGTGGAGGCATCATGGAAAATTCAAGGGCTCAAAGAAGACCAGTGTGGCTTCAGGGAGAGGAGGGGCAGGGGAAGGTGGTGTAAGATGAAGCTGGAGGGTGAATGTAGCCATTTCCTGTTGGCCTTGAAAATCAAGGTCAGGGGCATGGTCTTCCTTATAAGAGCTTTGGGAAGCTCTGCTGGTTTTAGAAATGAGAGGCATAGCTCTGGCCTAGCATCATCAGAGCTGGGCTCCAGGGCTGAGGCCACTACTTTCTGCCTGGTAACCTGTACAACCTCCCATTCCTTGGGTGGAACTAACCCCACCTCTCTGACTGAGAGGTTCCAAAGAAACCCAGAGTCAGAGTTCTGGAAACAGAAGAGACTGTCATTTCCACGCAGAGAGAAGAGGCCAGTGGGTGTGGGCACTGAAACCCACCATATTTGGGACATGGTCTCCCTGTGGTATTCAGCAAGTTCCACAGCTTCTCTGGCCTTCAGTTTCTTCTATAAAAGTAAAATAGCACTCACCTCAGCAGGCTCTTGTGAGGATTAAATGAGTTGACAAATGGGAAGAGCTTACCCACAGTCAGCACTCAAAAATGGTAGTGTAACGTGACTGTTACTAGCACTGTGCTGAGGCCACTTTGCACTATCACCTCCTCTCCTACATGGTGGGGCTGAGTTAATGACATGGGGAGGGCAATCCTCTACTGAGAGAGGCTGCTGCTAAGGTGGCTGGATTTTCTGCTTAGTGGGGGAGGGGAGCAGGCTCTGGGGTAATGGGAAGACAGGGGGATGGGATGCCTATGAAGTGCAGAGGGTTCAGAAGGGAGCAGCTGTCGTGATCCTGGGAACAGCAGTTATGGGGCCGCCTCTTTCTGTGGGTCTCAATGTCCTCACTAAAGATGGTCCAATCTCTCAACTTCAACTTCTCCTCCTTTGCTGAAAGAAGAATGGGAAGAAGAAACCCAAAACACATCCACCTTCCTCAATTTTGGCCCAAATACACATGTATCAAGTGTGCAGACACATGTATGGACACACCGATAAGTGCACATTTACCTTTGGGCCTGTGGAATTTCCTTTTTCATAGACAATACTTCTCAATGCCCAGGATGGCACTGCTCTATACACTGGCCTTGAATCTGTCCAAACAGATACACTAGTACTGTGCCCGTGGACGCCAAGCTCAGCCTCTTCCCTGCTTTGGGTTTTGTTTCCCATCTTCACTCTTTCAATCACTGGAGTTTTCAAGGTTTGGAAAAAAATTACATTGTTAGTGTAAAAAGCAATTGGTTTTGCTGGGCCTGATAAGGAAGCCACTAAAAGTTGTATTTTTCTAGGAAAAGTTAAGGGTCTTTTTTTCTTGCTAATCATAGGTGCAACTATTAAACCTTTTCAGGATTAACAAATAATGGTTCTACAGGTACAAAGCTGCCCACCTTACATTTTGGAGTTGTCTTATATTTCAAAGTGATCATGTAGTTGGAGAAAATTTAATACTCAAGTAAGGCAATGATGCCTGCTCTTAATTATCAAATTTATTAACTTAATTGGAACATATCTATTTTGTGTTTCAAATGTCCTGTTTCTGATCTTGATTCTTTCATAACTAGCTGTGCAATCCTGGGACTATCTGAACTTCTCACATGAGAAACAAACAGGGCTGCAACACTTCAACAATGTCTATGACACGAAAGACAAAAAGGGGTACCTATTCCAGGTGGATGACAACTGAATGAAGAATGTGATCCTGAGCCAGATCCCATAGTGAGAGAAAAAAGCAATGAAAGGCATTATTGCATCAGTCGACAAAACAGAAACATGGGTGGTAGACTGCTACCTTTCCTGAAACTGATAACTGCACTGTGATTCTATACAAGAATGTCCTTGTCCTTAGGGAATATACACTTAAGTATTTAGGATTAAAAGGACATAATGGTTGCATCTTTTTGTTTTTGGATGTGCCACAGCATGTGGACATTCCCAGACTGGGGATCAAATCTGAGCCACAGCAGTGACAATGCCAGGTCCTTATCTGATGGGCCACCAGGGAACTCTGATTGCAACTTTCATATGGTTCAGGAAAAAAATGTGTGTATATATGACCTTGTATGTGTGTGTGTGTTTCTCTCTCACAGTGTGTTGAGAGAGAAAAAGAATGAGAAATACAAAGGAGAAAAAGGAGTTCTCATGTGGCTCAGCAGATTAAGGATTTGGTGTTGTCACTCTAGCAGTTTAGGTGGCCTGGGTTCAGACTCTGGCCTGGGACCATCTACATGCCATGGGTGTGGCCAAAATAGAAAAAAAAAAGGGGGATTGCCAGAGAGACCAAAAAAAAATGGTGAAGCAAATGGGGAAATGCTAACTGGTAAATCTGGGTAAAGGGAATAGTTAAGAGTTCTTTGTGATATACTTGAAATTATCCTGTAAGCTTGAAATTATCTGCAAACAAGGAAGTGAGTAAAGGGGTTGGACTACCTTATGAACCAGGTCCCTGGCTCTAGAACTCTGGATCGCTACAGCTGTCCATCAGTTCATAAGCTGCAACAGAAGTGCCGAGTGTATGACATGAAGAGGGGGGCTAATTTGAGGGCTCGTTGTGGAACAGATGCTAAGCAGACACCTGTAGTGGTTTCTCTTCCACAAGCTGTGTGACTGGAGAGTCTGGTGCCAGATAAGCATCTGCAGTGGCAGCTCAAGGGAGGAGCCCCAGCTTCAAGGAGCCACCTGGCATGGGGCAGCCCCTCCTCTCCTCTAGTGACTGTGGGAAGGTCAGTGTGCCACCCCAGGAGGGCATGGAAGCCCACCTGGCCCATCAGACCCCTGCTCTGCCCCTACCTCACCTTTTAGAACTGAGGCCCCAGGCCTTACAAGGAGAGGTACGGCCATCCTGTCCTCACTCTTGTTGCTCTCTGGGGAACATCAGCTGAGCACAGCTGGGTGCCTTCAGCCTTGTCTTCTCCTAAACTGCCCTCTCTCTGATAGCCACTGCAAGGATTCGTATGGTCACCTTGCCCACAAAATTTTCATTCACATGAGGTTCTCAGAGTACCATTTTTCTAGACCAGTGAGGCCTGGATCATCAAAAGATGAAGTCCAAAGTCCTGTGAACTAGTGGTGTGGACAACAAAGTCACCACCAGCATATGTACGCTTGAGGGTAGGGAAGCTATTTATTTGAGTATTATTCACAGTTGGAAATGTTTTATTTTGTCTTTTTGGAATATCCAAAAACCACAGGTCAGTATTAACATTCTTTAAATATACGAATAAAGTGGTGGACACAGACCTCTCCTCTACTGCCATCGTGAACCCCTTCCTGCAGGCTGGGCACTGCATCTCCCTCACCTGTGGGACCCTCACAACCTCTATGGGTAAGGGGTTCAAGAATGAAGTGATGAGCCAGCACTGCCACTGAAAACCTTAGCTGAGACAATGTCTTCCTTTCAGATCAACATCCTGGACTAAATCATTATCTGCTCTTTTTATTTATGGAAGAAACTTTCAGGAGTCAGGGGAGCTGACTATCTGATCTTGGGAGGGTCTTTCTAGCCTAATGACTCTCAGGCGGTATCTGTACAACATTCGAGTAGATTGTTATAGCCAATAATTCACAAAAATTATTGTTTTAATACAATAATTAGGAATACAATGTGAAAAAAACATAAGCCTGAGATCTAAATACTTTTTTAAAAAAAGGCAAATAAATAGGGTAACCAGGCAATTAGATTAAAGCAGTTTGGCCAATACCAATTGGAATTTCTACCCAATGTTGACAGTAACAATGTTTAGAAAATCAAGGTAATTAAATCCAGCTGACAATGAGAATCAGCTAAATATGATCCCTGGAAAGAGCAAGAGGAGAGAAGACAGGCCATAGTTGTAGGAACACAAAAGGAAACTCATGAGGGGAAAGCGAATCTGCTTGAGGCAGAGGGGAAAGGAGAAGAAAGGGGAAGACAGGTGTAATGGAAAACTCCTGTCCTTTCACTCAAGCTTCGGAGAGATTTCAGATGGGCATAACCCTAGTCAACTTTCTCCCCACCCAACATTTCATCTCACCACAAAATGTGCAATAAAAGCACTTGAGAAGAACAGAGCAACTAGATTTCAAACTGCCTCCCACAACACTTCCAAAATGCCAGAGTCCTGAAATAGGCCTGTTGTCTGCATGTTGTTTGGTTCATGGTGAATTCCCAACAAATCTGAACTAATGAATATCTTGAAAAGTGAGTCTGCAGAGTTACAAGTTTTAGACAGAAGGTTGAAGCCAGACTAATAACAAGGAACTGCCTTTTCCTATTTGGCACCAAAGGATGGTTGTGTAACATATTCAGGCTGTTTAAGCCAGAGTAATACACTGCAGCAGATTCTTTCAAACACCACGGAAAACCCATCTCTCAAACTTCCAATAGCTTGGTGACGTTTCTTTAACCTTCTAAACAGTGAGGATCAGTAACATCAACACTGAAAAATTTTTACACACAAAAAATGTTGACAATCCAGTCTGTTAATACTGGTTATTTGCAGCCCAACTCTCTGAAGACAGCAAACAGTGGTGCTGGCTGGCCTCTGCAGTGGGCTGGCGAATTCAGCAAAGTATCAAGGTCAGGAAAATGCCAAATGCATGTAACTAATTCTCTTTGAAATCCAGAAATGCTGGCAAAAGAATCAATTCTTAAACAGGGTTTTTAAAGTCGAGGGTGTGGGAGAAAGTAATACACCACTTTCAATCACTGACCCCCAACCCAAGGTTAGACTGTTGGTCTGTCTGTTGATTTGAGATATCATGGAAAGACCTGAGGTGAGTGCCCTTCATGGCCGAATGAGAAGTCAGCCACAGCATGGAGTTCCCATGGTGGCACAGCCAAAATGAACTGGACTAGTATCCATGAGGACGGGAGTGAGTTGGAACCCTGGCCTCACTCAGTGGGCTAAGGATCTGGCGTTGCTGTGAGCTGCAGTGCAGGTCACAGATGCCGCTTGGACCCTGCGTTGCTGTGATTGGGGTGGAGGCCGGCAACTGTAGCTCTGATTCGACCCCTAGCCTAGGAACTTCTATTTGCTGCAGGTGCAAGCTTCTCAGAGATTTCCCTGGACTGAGAGCTTTCATGGTGTGTGCTTCGAAAATATGCCCACAAAATTCTTTGAAACTACTCCCATCAGGAAGTGAAGTCTAATTTTCCTTCCCTTAAATATGAGCTGCCCTCAGTGACCTGGACCCAATGAAGAAAATGAGGCTGGAAGTGACATGCTGTGACTTCTGAAGTCGGGTTATAAAAGGAGACAAAGCGTCTGTGAAGCTCTCTCTGGAGCAGCTCATCCTGCTATCCAGCTGCTGTGCTGTGAGGAGGTCGGGCCCCTGGAGGGGCAGGGGCATGCATTCCAGCTGAGAGGCCTAGCCCAGGTCCCACCAAAAATCAGCGTCAAACAGCTCACTCCATGTGTGTTACCTCAACCACGTGAGTGAGGAAGCCTTCAGAAAAATCCCAACTCTGGCCACCATCTGACCGCCCACCTACGATATGACTATAACCATATGAGTGAAAACCATGTAGATGAGGCCAGTCAACTCCCAGAACCATAAAAGTTAACAATAATCAATAAATGTTGTTGTTTTAAGAGAGAGCCTACAAACTATGACCTGTTGGTAACATCTGGCCTGCAGCCTGTTTTTCTACAGCCAGTGCATTAAGCTGGGTCTGGTACATTGTTAAAGGCTTATAAAAGAAACAGAACAAAACAAAACAAAGTGAAATATTCAACAGAGACCAAATATGGCCCTTAGAGCCTAAAATAGTTATCCTATGCTCTTTTATAGAAGAAGTTTGCTCACCACTGCCTTAACCCACTAAACTTTTCAGAACTTTTGTTATACAGCTCTAGATAACTTGAGCATGTGGTGCCTGTGGAACAAAGTAAGTGTCACCAATGGGCAGATGCTGGATTGAGATCACCTGAGAGTCACACGGAAGAGCCAGAACTCAATTGCAAAGCAATACTTATTCTAAAGATAATTGTTACTGCACAATATTATAATTTCACAAACATACTTGATCCACCAAAGCAAAAGTGATGGTAATTTGAGTCATCAACCAAAAACGGGATCTCAAACATGCATTTCAGACTTGATTCTAGGTTAAACTCTGAGTTCTCAGAGACTCATTAATAATTTAGTGGTAACAGTGGACAGTATTTATTGAGTCCTTACTATGTTCTAAGCTATTTCATATGTATGACTTCAGTTAAGCCTCATGATAGTCCCTTTGCAGATGAGAAAACTGAGGCACAGTGAAAGGATCTAACCTGTCAAGATCACACAGGTAGTAAGTGTGGAGCCAGGACTGTTTTGCTTCTGTGAAATTAATCATGGTGCTCTACTGTTCCTCTCCAGAGAACACATCTAATCATGACACCCAGTGCTGGGTTAAAGAATGCAGCTAGCTACTACTGGGAGGGCAGCACCCTTTGACCCCCTGCCCAGACTTACCTGGGTGCTAGTCAAGGGTGCTGCCCATCCTCTAGGACCTACAGCCTGGGTCTCCATCTCTTTCCTCTGGAACCTGGGACCTCCAATAGCACCAGGTTTTCTGTTAAGAGGATCTGAGATTCCCTAGACCAACCCCAAACTATAGAGAGTTTTAAGCTGTTCTTTCAAAACCATCAAAATCTTCCTCACATTTTCCTTTTCTGTCAATCAACACATGGAATATCATACTTGCTAAAGGAATGATTGTCAGTGGAGACACAATATAGGTTCTAAGCTGCCAGCCCTTGGCTAAATAAAATCAACAGACTGACCAAGACCTGATCAATACTAAATGAACATCCAAACCACTGTAGGGACAAGTGATCATGAAGAGTGAAATGAACATCAGTTTCTCCATCTGGGAAGTGGAAGCAATGAGACCTATCTTTACCACTTGTTGGGTAGACTGGTGCCAAGATGTATAAAGGGCCTAATCCAGTGTCTGGGGTTCAACTGATGGTGGTTGTAACTATTGTAACTTTAGCAAAAGAAAAAAAACTGCCTCTCCTTTATTTGTGTTTATTTATTTATTTTTGGCTGCACCCACAGGGATCAAATTTATGCCACAGTAGTGACCTGAGCCACCACAGTGACAAACACTGGATCCTTAACCTGCTGTATCACAAGGGAACTCCTTGCTTCTCTTTTAAAGAGATGATAATTGGCCAAGGACATTGCACTGAATACCTGAAAAAGCTCCTAATCACAAAGATCCACATTCATGAAATAAGACACAGAGTAAGAGCTGCTGCTTCCTGTTGGGTCACACACTCTTCATCTCCCTTTCTAACAAGCCTTCCCACCTTGGAAGGTGTGGTTTTAACTATCTATAAAAACAGCCCCTTCACATTCTTCTTTCCAACTGAATGTTGCACAAATAGCTAGAGATCAGTGTAAAGAGGACAGGGCAACACTCTGACCTGAGCGACATGTAAGGCTACCTTGAGACAATGATCAAAGGCACACATAGCACCTGTCTACTCACCAGAAGGGAAAAATGATGAGGCGGCTGATGAAAAATATGACGGAGAAGATGAAAAACAAGATGTTACAGGTTTTCTTCCACCCAGCATAAGAAAACATCTTAGCAGACTGGGAAACAAGAAAGAAATTGCAATCAGATAGGGTGATGTTAGTATACAATTTTTGAATTAAAATACTTATAAATGAAATGATGTGTGGGATTTGTGAAATCTTGGTGGGGGGTGGGCTATGGGTGGGAAATAGATGAAACGCCATTGGCAATATCAACAACTGTTGAAGCTGGATGATGGGTCCATTGGGCCCATTATACCCTTCTCTTTATCTTGTCATATGTTTGGAATTTTCCATAATATGATGTTTAAAAAATAGTTAGAATGACTGTAATATTACTCCTGTCTCTCACAAGCACTACACATTAGCATAAGTAACTTTAGCACACATTTTATCTGGGTATTGGCTGAATTCTTCCATGTAAGTGGGAGGAGAGCTGGACTGAAGAAAGGCTGGGATGTGAGTGTGGTCCTGGGCTGGGCTGGCACAGTGCAACCAAGGCAGCGACTTTAAGGCAGAAGACATAAGAGGTAGAGTTGGACCCAAACTTTAGGGCCTTGTCCTGGTTGAAATAAAGTTTCAAGCACTTGATTTCCCAACTCATTTTATGCTAGCATTCATCTTGAGTAAAAAGAATTACAGAAGTTGTTGTTTAATGTGGTATTAGCAATTAATGTGGATTCTCTCATGCATTATTCAGTGGAGCCCAAGGCTGAGTGGGAGGGTGCCTGGAGTTGGAAGTGGGAGGTGGGCAGGAGTTGCTGCGTATAGACCACACCCCTAGGGAATGTGGCCTAGGCCTGCCATTTTTAGAAGTGAAATCACCCAGGAAGCTCAAGGCCTATCTAGAATAAGAGAGGCAGAATGTTATACTTTGGGAATGGTTTACATTGTATTTTCCATACTTTCCCATATTTACCATGAGGCAAGGATATGATCAGACTATGGGGCTGGCAGGGGCCCACAAGGGAAGAGCCTCCAATGCTGAGCTAGAAGACTAGCATGCTAGATGGGCAGGACTTGGGTATGGGGAGAAAGGCCAGGAGTTTAGAGGGCATGGAACAGAGTAGGGAGCTAGTTGAAGGGGCAGAGGCAGGCCAGGGTGGGTAACTAGATATGTGCATAGGCATGAAGACAGTCCACTTGTGAAGGCAACATAGCACTCCTTTAGGTAAATGTACATGCAGCCTATTCTGGGCTGTGCAAAGATGGACATCAGACAGTAACTCCTCTCCTTTGCTAGGTATCAGTCAAGATACTGTTAAAGTGTTGGGTCCTGGATCCAAAATTGAGGAGGCAGAAAACTAGAGAGGGTCACAAAGATGTACAAAGAAGGTACAAGGCTGCCTATGAGCAGGAATTGTAGATGCTGAGGCTTCTCTTCCTTGCAAAGAAAGAGCTAAGAGGTGACCCAGGAACTATCTTGAGGACATGAAAGGTTAATAATCTTCATCTTTAGGAAGGTCTGGGGCAACAGTTGTACCATGTCTGGGTTCAATTAGAACCTGACTGAGAGGACAAACACTAGAACAAACTAGTGGAGGAATCTGTAGACTAGGCCCTCCTGGAGATGATCAAAACAGGCCTAGTGCCACTCTTTATTGCTGTCTCTCCCAACACTGATGGAAGGTACTGGCCTTGCTCACTGAACCTCAGGTTAGAGCCTGACTTGTAAATTAAGACTGATTTATGACCATTAACAGCATGAAGCTGTTCTCACAGTTTACCCATTAAGGGACCCAAGTTTGACATTTCTTTTTTTTTTTCCTTTTTTTCTATTTTAGCCACCCCACAGCATATGGGGTTTCCAGGCCACAGATTAGATCCAAGCCACAGTTGTGACCTATGCTGCAGCTGTGGCAACCCTGGATCCTCTAACCCACCGGGCTGGGTCAGGGATCGAACCTGTATTCTGGCACTGCAAAGATACCACTGATCCTGTTGTGCCACAGCAGGAACTCCTGACATTTCAATTTTCTTCTTCTTCTTCTTCTTTTTTAACCTTAAGGACCTTAGAATATTTTCAAACAGTAATGAGCTAAATTTCTCTAAATCCCTAAGGGCTGGATATGACTTCTCATGTTATAGCTGGTGATAGAAAACAAAATATTAAGTGATTTGTCCACAACATGAGACATGGGAGCTCTGTCATGTCAGTGACAGGGTGGGCAGGGACAACACAGTGCTTATTTCCAGCACAAAATTCTAACTCTCCCTTTTAGTAACACAAGGAAGCTGTTTTTATGGTAAACCCACACCAAAGGCAATTGAAACAGAGGGTTAGAAGTATAGAGTAGCATAAAATTTTTAAGTCATGGCCAATGTGGTCTTAATTTTCAAGCAGGGCTCCTGAGATGATCAGAGAAGGAGATAATTGTAACAGAGATGGCTACATGCAGAAAGCAACACATGGAAAAACTGGCACAATCCTTCTTTTGCTAAGCCATTTGCTGCCTTGAAGCACATATAATAACCTTGACCTTTTGAATGTGATTTATATGTTTAATTACAACTACATACAAGAAACAAAATTCTGTACACAGCTAATATTTTTAACAGTAGCCAGTTGCTTTGAAATGGCTTCGAATGACTCTGGTTATGTCTAGAGCAGGATTTGGCAAATTATGGTTCAGCCTATGGGCTAAAGCTGGGCAGCCCTGAGTTAAGAATGGTAAGAATGGTTTTTACATTTTTAAAGGGGTGTAAGAGAAAAAGCTAGATTCACTACCTGGCTCTTTACCAAAAAGTTTGCTGAACCCTGATCCAGAAGAATAAAAGTCCTATTAAGTTAAATTAAATTTCTTCCATATCAACTTACATTCAATTATCAGCCCTTTAAGAGGCAATCCTGAATGTAAATGGGCTTGCACCATTTCCCCAGCTGCATTACACATGGGTATCTAAATGATGAACTAAGTGGCTCTGAGAAAAGTACAGCAGAAAAGCTGGCCCTTTGAAGGACTCACTGCCTCAGGGCAAACAGGAAACAATACATGACAGAAACGTATACAAAAAACAATCCTAATTTTGCTTTGTTCCTCATATTTTGTGTGGCTCAGGACTAGGAAGAGTCTTGTTTTAATGTCCCCTGCTCTGAAACATCCCTTCCTTAGAAACTAAATGTCATTTAAATAAACATCAGCTCTCATTCCTTAAAGCTGGAGGAGGATCCTTGCAGGGCAGTGCAAGCATTCAGTGCGTATTTAGCTTTGGCTTGAGGGAATATATGGTGCCGCCCAACATTAAAAATCTACCATGCCATAGGCCAAGTTTTCCTTGTAAAAAATTAGAGTTCATTCCTCCTTCAGATACCTCAGCTTACTTCCTAAGCTGCTATCTGCATGCAACTTGCATAAGTGGAATCTCACAAAGTAACCTCTCTCATGAGGACTATGGAGAAAGAAGCTTAGAAACTAAAAACTGAAAGCTTTCCTTTCTTTGAGCTTGAAGGGTCTTGGGACCTAGAGACATCTGCAGACTTTGGGTGTTTTCAGGATAGAGAGCTCTGCTAAATTGCTCACAGACAATTCTTCCTGTGAGGAGTCACAGAAACCCAGGACATGGTATTGTTATTTAGCTTTTTAATGGCAACATTTACCTCCAGCCACATGTCGGCCACGTCGTGTACGACCATGACGAGGGTCCCACTGCGAATATAATTAGCACACCAAGAGAAGCTCATCAAACTAATAGCAGCCAGGTGGTGGATGACATGAGCTAGAAAATCCTACATAATGAGGGGAAATGGAAATCATTATGCAAATGCATTTATTTTCCAATCACTGAAAGAGATAATAATAATAATAACAATAATGTAAGAACTAATAACTGTCACTGACATATTTTGAAATTTGTAAAATGCCTTCACTTTAATTATTAAACACAATCCTTGTGAGGCAGATAGAACAAGTGTTATCCTCATGGATGAAATCACTTAACTTTGAGGTAGTATTAAATATCTGAGATAGTATATAAACATCTAAGACCTAAATATCTGCTGTTCTTCCCACTGCCCTACACTGGATATATGCACATGCACACACACACACAAACAAGATATATGTGTACATTTACATTGGATTCTCCAAGACAGATATAATAAAACTATACATTCACCAAAATGAGTTACTGCATATGAAATAACTAACAAATGAAAGTGGAATAACTATATTAGCAAATATAATTCACATCCACTAGGATAGCTATAATAAAAAAAAAGACAGTAGGAGTTCCCGTCGTGGCGCAGTGGTTAACGAATCCGACTAGGAACCATGAGGTTGCGGGTTCGGTCCCTGCCCTTGCTCAGTGGGTTAACGATCCGGCGTTGCCGTGAGCTGTGGTATAGGTTGCAGACATGGCTCAGATCCCGCATTGCTGTGGCTCTGGCGTAGGCCGGTGGCTACAGTTCCAATTCGACCCCTAGCCTGGGAACCTCCATATGCCGAGGGAGCAGCCCAAGAAATAGCAACAACAACAACAACAACAACAAAAAGACAAAAAAAAAAAAGACAGTAACAAGTGTTGGCTAGGATGTGGAGAAATTGGAACTCTTACACATTGCTGGTAGGAATGTAAAATGGCATGGCTGCTTTGTTAAACAGTCCAAAAGTTGATACACAGAATTCCTACATAGTCCAGCAATTCCACTCCTAGGTGAGAAATAAAAATACATACCTGAGAAAAATAAAAATATATGTTCCTGCAGAAATGTATATATCAATGCTCATAGTAGCATTATTCATAATATCCAAAAGTATGGAAACATCCCAAATATCCATCAATTGCTAAATGGATAAACAAAATGTAGTATATCCATATAATGGAATATTATTCATCCAAAAAAGGAACAAAGCACAGAAACAGGCTATAACACGGATGAACCTTGACAACATTGTGCTAAGTGAAAGAAGCCAGATACAAAAAACCACATATTATACGATTCCATTTATATGAAATATCCAGAAGAGGCAAATCCATAAAGACAGAAAGTAGATTAGCAGTTGCCCAGGGCTGTGGAGGTTAGGAGAAATGGGTAGTGACTGCTAAAGGTACAGAATTTCTATTTGAGGTGAACCGTGGTGATGACTGCAGAATTCTGTGAAAATACTCAAAACCACTGCAGTATGCACTTTACACAGATGAACTGTATGGTATGTGACTATCATGATTAAAATGTTTAAAAACACTTAAAGATTTCAGTTTCCTTGTAGCCAAAATAAAAGAGCAAATGTGATAATAATAACAGCCTAATTTACTGAGTACTTACTGTACACCAGAAAGTGCTTTGTATGGATTAATTTGTTGAATCCTCACAATCAGAGGATACAGGACTACTTTTAGCTTCACTTGAAAGACGAGGATATAGGGAAGGTAACCAACTAGTTTGAGAAGTTACTGACTAATAAAGCCAGAGATCCAAACTTAGGCAATCTAACTCCAGAGCCTATGCTCTACCCAACTCCTAACTGTTTTATGTCTCTGAAGATATGTATTTACAAATATATGATATACATCTACATTTAACTTTTGAAAAGATACCCAATGCACCTGTAAATAATAAAAGAGAAACCAACTACTGAAAAAACATCAAAAGATCAAAAGTGGAAAAAAGACAGGATCATTACAGGATCAATCTACTGAGTATAACTATGAAGGCCTTATAAATAATGATTATGTTCAATTCTATCCCTTGAGAAAAATGACTCTTTCAATTGAAATTTAATATATTCTTTGCTTAAAGTTAATAAGGGTTAATTTCTAGCTTTATTAAGTTTTCTGAAAAAAGAGATCCTTTTGATAGGGATGGAGTAGGCAGAGGTAGTTGTAGAAGTCCCAATAAAGGATCATAGATAGGGAAATCTAGTGGACTTTGGGAGGTCACTGTAAATTAATAAATTGCTCAAAAAAGCCATCAGAACAAGGCAGGCTTGCTCACTAGTGGAAGCATGAGAACTGCCTCAGGTCATTGGGTGGGGGATGGGAGGAGGCCTGCATTCAGATTCAGACCATGGGCAGGAGTTTGAGGACTGCCCTTCTGCTAATCTGAACACACACCTTACCAATACCAAGGAGGAGCTACTACTCCCAGAAAGGAAGAGGCAGTCTTTTCCAAGCCCCATTCCCCTTGGATGATAAAACTATAGCCCACTGGGTTCTCAGGCAGAGCTTCCTTACCTTTCTGCTTGCACTTCTCACAGCATCCTAATAGATCTATTTCTTGCCTATTATTTCTTAACTTCAGTAAGTCCTGACATTGGGTGAATGCTCATTTAAAACCTGAGTTCAAGTCCCAATCTGGGTTTAAGCTGGGTTTGAGTCCCAGCCTGTGCTTTGAAGTCCCTACCTGTGTTCTGGCTAGGTTCAGGCCCTAAGCGCTGTCAGTTTCACTTTCTATCAGATTTTTCCATAGTTTGTTCTTATGCTTTACTCTATAAGATTTCCAGCTGAGTGCAGATGACTGGGCCCCTTAGTAATGAATAACGTACACTACCACTCACTCAAACATCATTTAGTCAAGCCAACTTGGTTTTATCTCCTTAATACTGAATTCAACTTAATTTCATTTATCAAATTTTGCTACAAACTGACCTTTTATAGAGTAGCATATGCAAAATCATCTTTCATTTGGTCTGTACTGCTAATGTATATGATGAAACCTGTGATTGCACTGAGTATCTAATAGGATTTTCTTACCAGCAAACAGGAGTCACTAACAACCAAACAACCAAACAGTTCCTAAAATAACTCACTTTGTGCCCTCAGGGGAGGCATTTAGCATGCCAGAGACTCAGTTTCTCTGTAAATAAAGTAAAGCTAATAGTGCCTGAAGCAATGTTTCCTAACAAGGATCTTGGATGAATTAAGGAAAAACTGTTTTCCAAGTCATTGAATACATCAAAAGATTTATATAAAGTGGTTTATAAATAACTAAAAGATGTGGTTGTAGAATTAAGACTACTAGCACTTTTCTTCTTTGCACTGAAGAACACTAAATTCCCAAACCAAGAAAGAAACTGACACATAAAGAAAAGTTCTTATGGAACAAGAATGGACCTTCAAAATTAAGTTTCTATACTGTTTCACTACAAATACTTACCAAGGCACCAAAGCACGAGCACATCTGCACTATCCTATGTGCTATAAAAAGCAAAAAAAAAAAAAAAAGGCCGTAAACTAGAACTAAACACACGCAAATATTCAATTTGAAGATTAGGATTTGGGGTAGAAGAATAAAAATTTTTGGAAAAAAATGGATAAAGTGGCTTTATAAATAAGATACTTACCTTCCTCTTGATATCAGAGCCAAGGCTAAATAAGAGAGACCAATAAAAACTCATCTCCAAAATGTAGTACCAGTACTGGGATGGCAGCAAGGGCTGAGAAAAACAAAAGTATTCACTACTTTAACATATAAACAAGTCATTTTAAGGATAAAAATATTGTTTATACCTATTTATATTACACAAAATTCTCCCAATAGTGCTTTAGATTTCAACTTCTGAGAAGGAATCAGAGACAATATTTTGAAGCATTTTATTTCTAAAAAGGGAGATAAGAATTCCAAAATCAAGTTACGTATTTGTTTAAAATTTAATAGAACTACAATAGGTGTAACTGCATTCTTTTAGTTGATGGAGAGTAAAATTAGAAAAAAAAAAAAACCCTCAAAAATCTTTACTTCAGAATAGTGGAAAAGCTGTTCAGCTGGTTCCAGAAAATACCTTGTATTAATTTTGCCTGAATATTACTCAAATCTGATGTCTTAATCTCTTTTTTGGTGACAAGCTAATGCTCCAAAGTATCCCATTATAAAATGGAACAATAATAAAATGTATACAATTATTTAAGTACTCTAAAAATGTTTCCAAAAAAAAAAAAGAGAGAGAGAGAGAGAATGAAATTTCCACAGCTAGAATGTTTAAAAATAATTTTACAGTAGGGGGCAGTGTACTTATTTTAGCTAAGCATTATATTACTTGGTGTGACGGGTTGTAACATTAATGCCCTCAGTGAATCTCACCTCTTCATAGTCATGTCCCTATACCGTCTCCTCCCACATAACCAGGAACTTGATTGATCTTGGGCTTTGGTCAAGGGGACATAGCAAATATGATTCAATCAGAGACTTCATAAGCACCAAGTAAGAGAGCTGAGCTATCCTGCTGGAGGCCACAAAATAGAGCATCAAGGGTCCACTGCCAAAAATATGAATGAGGGCTCCAGATACATGTGCTATCCCCTAGCTGGCCTGTCAACTGACTGAAGATGCACGAATGAACTCAGATGACACCACACAGAACAGAACAGCTCAGCTGAGCCCCACGCAGATTGCTAACCCAAATCATGGGCAGATAAATGGTGGTTATTTTAAGGCATTAAGTTTTGAGGATGATTTGTTATACACCAGCAGATAACTCATACACATGAGAAGTGAAGAGTAAGGCTAGCATGTTGAAAGGAATATTTTCCTGTTCAACTCATCTTCCTTGATAAGGCCATAAAAGAATAAAATAGAGTTTCTGCTTTCTTCTATGACAAACAAGCCTGTATGAGACTAACCCTCCTAGTGAGAACTCCTAAAAATTGGATAAATACAGAAGGAAATATCAGTTTGAAGACATCAGAGAACACCAAGGCATCTAGAACCTGTGAGGCCAAGATTTCAGAGAGAAGAAAAATGCATTAAATGGAATCCTTTATTTACAATGCATTCTCAATTCAAGAAGTACTACAGACTGTATGCAGGATAAATTCAGAGCAAACCACACCTAGATATATCATAAAGTCTGCATTTGCCAGTTTATAAGAGTTTATGAGTACTCTAGAGCCCAGAGACTAAGCAGAAGTTAAGAAGGACTTTTGACAATCACACAGTGCTAGGAAGCAAACTGGTGTGCTGGGCCAGCCAGGCGAAAAGAGTCCTGGTAGATACTATAATCTTTTATTTAAAATCACTGTAGGAGAGTGCACTAGGAATATGGGTGAGTTATAAAGAAACCTGCCCTCACAAAGACTAGAGTCCACCTAAAATGAGCTCAATCACAGATGTAATTTAAGGTTATCTCTACTCTAACTGCTTAATACAAGTGAAAGTCAGTCCTCTCAGGAGGTGAATAATATCATCTCTAAGCATAACTTTTCATATATAATGCCTGTCATTCAATCAAATGCTATCAAGCACAAGGAGACAGAAATAAGAAAGAGAACAGATCCACCAGGTAATCTAGATATTGGATTTAAAATAACTTTAAAAACCTATGAGGGAGTTCCCTTCATGGCTTAGCAGTTAACAAACCTAACTAGGATCCATGAGGACACGGGTTCAATCCCTGGCCTCGCTCAGGGAGTTAAGGATCCAGTGCTGCCGTGAGCTATGGTGTAGGTTGCAGACACAGCTTGGATCTGGGGTTGATATGGCTGTGCTGTACGCCAGCGGCTGCAACTCCAATTTGACCCCTAGCCTGGGAACCTCCATATGCCACAAATGTAGCCCTAAAAAACAAATTAATAATAATAATAAAACTTATGAGTTTTTAAATGATGTGAATTTTCAGTACAAAACTGGAATCCATAAAAAATAAATAAGTGAAAATTTGACAACTTAAAAGTACAATAACTAAAGTTGAGAACACAAAAGATGTGTTTAAGATCAGATTAGCAATATGTTTAAGAGTAGTAAAAAAAAGTACTAGTGAACTGGTGGACATGAAAGTGGAAAAAAGTACTAGTGAACTGGTAGACATGAAAGTGGAAAATATCCAGAACTGTGAAGGGTCTGAGATGTTACCCTACTTGCAAGTTAGCTTGCCACAGTTTCATGAATGCTGTAGGAGATATGAGATTCTTGGGTCAGAGATAAAGGATAGTTTACTGTTCACTTGTACAGTTGCCAGAGTATCACTATTTGGGCCAGTTCTCTCATCCCAATTTCCATGGTTAAGCGAAGAGGATCAGGTAACACCTGCACATGAAGTGTGTTTTGTAACCAGGGAGGAACCCTGAGCCAGGGAACCTCAATCTTTCCTACTGGATAGTAATGTGCATATCCTTTGTTCCAGAGGAGACACTATCTTTACCTTCCAAGGTTCTCTGTCACACAAACATCCTTGAAAAGACAGTATGAAACAAAAGTCAGTCCTGTTTCACCTCATATGACATGCAGAAACACAAGTGATACGTATCCCAGTAGATTGAAGCAGTGAGGCAAAAGGATGGAAAATATTAGAAAAAGCATAAGAGAGCTATAGGACATAGTGTAAAAGTCTGGCACATCATCACACTTGTGATTGGAATTGCAAAAAAAGAGAGGAGAGAGAAAAGAACAGATGCAATGGTTAAGAATTTTCCAAAACAGACTGAAGACATCAAGCCACAGATTCAAGAAGTACTATGGACAATAAGCAAGATAAATTCAAAGCAAAACCACTTTTATGCATATTATATTAAAACTGCTGAAAGATGAATACAAAATTTTAAAATCAGAGAAAAAAGACACTGTTCAAAGAAGCAAAATATAAAATGGACAACTGAATTCTTAAAAGAAACTGAGGAGATCCAGAAGACAGTGGGATGATATCTTTAAAGTGCTGAAGGAAAATAACTACTAACCTAGAGTTCTATGCCTCACAAAAATAACTTTTAAAAAAGAAGGTAAAATGTTAACATTTCCAGACAAGTAAAACAAAGGGGCTTCTTCAGCCAGAAGGATCATAATCCTGGAAGGAAGTATGGAAATACAGACGCCAGGAACAGCATGGAAAGGGCAATTTGACTGACTTACACATCAATTATAACAGTGACCTGTAGGGCTTTAAACATTTGAACGAGGGGATAGGAACAGTCTGATGACCTTTTAATGACTGGAAGGAAGTAAGAACATTAATTTGTATTAGACTCTAGTAATTGAAGGATGTGTATGGTAATTGCTAGGATGATTTCTAAAAGAATAAAAACATGTATAACTGAAAAGCTAATATAAAGGAAGAAATAGAATAATTTTTTAAAACTTCACTGTTCCATTAAAAAGTAAGAAGAGAGTACCAGAAAAGGAAATGTAGGGAGTTCCCACTGTGGTGTGGTGGGGTAAGGATCTGGCATTATCTCTGAGGTGGCAAAGGTTTGATCCCTGGCCTGGAGCAGTGGGTTAAGGATCTGGCATTGCCTCAGCTGTGGCCTAGGTCACAGATGCGTTTTGGATTCAACCCATGGACCGGGATCGTCCATGTGCCGTGGGTGCAGCTGAAAAAGGCGGGGAAAAAAAAAAAAAAAAAGCAAATACAACAGGTGGTACCAGTACAAAATAAACAGGAAGATGGTAAATGTAAACTCAAATACATAATTATATTGACCACAAAGTAAAGGAATGAGACAAGTGATGGGTAAAGAACAAGGATGAGTAAGCTCTGGTAGAGGAAGTAGGAAAGGACTCAGACCTAACTCCAGGTGGCAGGTGGGTAGGGCCCAGGGGCTCCCTGCTGAAGCAGGTTAAGGGTGACAGCAGAGGGACTTACCTGTCTGGGGTAGCCATTCCAAACCTCCCACAGGTCATATGCCCAAGGTTTCTGAAAAAACAACCAACCAAGAGAAAGAAAAGTTTGTCAGAGTCAAAGGCTGATATCAGCAAAGAGATAAGCCCTCCCGGGCACGGAAGGAACATGTGCGCAGTAACACGCACTTTCCTCCCATTCCTATTGCCCCTCCGTGGTCCTAAACATGTTCCTAAACACCACACTGTGACATGCATGGTTCCTAGTGAAGCTGGACCGATTAACAGTCCTGTCTCACAGAGGAAATTATTTCAAACAAGTGCCTCTCCTAATAAAATTATGCCTGAACCAATTAGATTACTGCTTCCATAGCAATAAAATATCTCGAGAGAAACCTTGAAAGAATCTTGAGAGACATCTCTAAAAGGAAGTTATCTTTTTTCTGTGAACAATTTACTATTAAGATTATACATCACTTAATGAGGCAATTATTTAATAATATTTAAACAGACAATTCAAAGGGAATATGCTAAGAAGAGATTTGATTTCTGATGGGCAAGTAATGACAGTCTTTGTAAACAAGTGACCTTCAATATGGGACTGGATGGAATTTGACAGGTAGAGAAATATTGGAAGGGCAAGGCATTTCTGGCAAAGGAGTAAAATATGCTAAGCTCCCAAAGTGCAGATGTACCAGGTACATTCAGTGGATTGTCAGTGATCCAGTTTAGTGAGTGCATGGGTTGCGTGAGTGGAGACAGGAAGAAATCAAGTTTAAAAATTAATTTTACAAAGGCAAAGCTTCATGAAGGCTTTGAAAGACAGACTTAAGTTGCTATTTCTCTGCATCAGAATGAGGAGAGGTTTAAAAGCTGGTTATCTTATTGAAACTATTATACCCCAAGGAATTCACAGCAGGAATTTTAAAAATTAAAGACAAATTCCAATCAAAGATATCAGAAAGACAACTTACATCATAAAGAAATGCAATTCCAGCAACAGAGATCATTAAGTAAAATGCAAATCGCCAGCTGCCAAAAGAAAGAAAATCTTGTAAAGGCAATTGACATCTGAGGAGAAAAACACGTGGTGTAATGATGTGGAAAGAATGCACATTTTAGAGTCGGAAAAATCTAAGTTGACATCGTTAGAGGGTACAAGTTCAGGTAAGTCACTTAACTCAGGGAGCCTTAATTTCTTCATTAATAAAATAGGAATAGGAATAGCAAAACTTACCTCAAAATGTAAAAAGGGGAGTTCCCATCGTGGCTCAGCAGAAACCTTGAGGATGCAGGTTCGATCCCTGGCCTCACTCAGCAGTTAAGGATCCAGCATTGCTGTGAGCTGCTGTGTAGGTCGCAGACACGGCTCGGATCCTGCGTTGCTGTGGCTGTGGTGTAGGCCAGCGGCTACAGTCCAGTTCAACCCCTAGCCTGGATACCTCCATATGCTGCGGGTGTGGCCCTAAAAAGATCAAAAAAGTGTAAAAAATATTGAAAATAATTTTTGAAAACTATTGATGCTAATATCTGGTATGAAGTAAGCAACAATAAGTAATAGATATTGTTATTATGAATATGCCTAGTCTAGTTCCTGACACATGATAAATGACAGTTTGATATTAGTATTACCTAATCACTCATTTTATACCAATTTAATTCCCAGAGAAAAGGTTTCTGTGTGGTCAGACTTTAGACATGTTTCTGAAAAGCAGATTTTGGAAGAATGTCTTTTTCTCGGGTATAGAGAAAGACCTATACAAATTAAGAGACTTAAAAGACCAATTGTAATGAATAGGTCTTATTTAGATCCTGATTCAAATACACAAACTGCAAAGAAAACTGTAAGGCAATCAATGAAATCTGAACACTGATTGAATATCTGCTGTTAGTAAATACATTTTTTAAGTATGATACAATTATATTTAAATTGTCCTTGGGAGTTGCCTGGTGGCCTAGAGGTTGAGGATTTGGCATTGTCACTGCTGTGGAGAAGGTTCAATTCCTGGCCCAGGAACTTCCACATGCCATGGGTGTGGCCAAAAAAAAAAAGTCCTTATCTTTAACAGATAAAATGAAAATCATATATCTGATATTTGCTTCAAAAGTGATCTTCAATAATAAGTGGATGAAGGTGGTCAAAAGGTACAAACTTCTAGTTATAAAATAAATAAGTCCAGGGGATGTGACATACGGCATGGTGACTACAGTTAACACTGTTGAGTGTTATATTTGAGAGTCACTACAAGAGTAATTCCTAAAAGTTCTCCTCACAAGAAAAAAATTTTTTTTTCCTTTCTGTATCTGTAAGAGATGTATGTTAACTAAACTTGTGGTAATCACTTCACAGTATTTATAAGTCATTATGCTGTATTTCTTAAATTTATACAGTGCTATATGTAAAATATATCCCAATAAAACTGAAAGAAAAAAACTAATCACATACAACATGAAAAACAATCTGTGATAAGGGAGAGAAGTAAACAGAGGCAGAGATGACACAGCTTTGCCTTGAGCTGATAATTATTAAAGCTGGTGATGGAGACAAACCATACTCAGTTCTTTAAAGTAGTCTTTCTACTTTTCTATATGTTTAAGACTTTGCAAAATATAAAGATTTCTAAAAAGGCACTGCTATTTTACTTAATGACTGCTGAGGCAACAATAATATTAAAAATAACACTTGTTCCTTACATTGTGTAATGCCTCATAGTGCTTTCCTCAGCATGCCTGTAAGCTAAATAAGAAGGAGGAACATAGGCCTAGTCCTGCTTTGTAGATGAATAGCCATGCTCCTCTGGGCTGGGCTGTTCCTCAGCTCACAGCTGAGCTATGACACAGCTGGGGGAGAGGTGCAGCTCTTTGGATTCTGAATCCAGGGATGTTTCCCGAACATTATCACTGCCTCCAAGCTAGACAACAATTTTTCTTCATGGTTTGTTTTCGCAGAGGAAAAAAAAAGTAGGGTTCAACTATTCAAAAAATGGAACCATAAAAACACTCAAAGGGCATTTTATAAAGTGAGCCGATTGAGACCTTTCGAACTTGTTTTATTTATAGATAGTCCAACAAAGCCCTACACTTAGATGCAGAGAGCATTCCCTTGGTCCTTGATTATTGTGGCCAAACAGGAAGCACAAAGAGATAAGACCTGTCAGCTCCAAAGGAAGCCATAAACCTAGGTGGCACATCTCATATTATTTGTTTCTCAAGCACATACTGACCTTCTGACCCTGTGACAGGAACTGTGCTAAGCACACTTGTGTGATGTCACCTTTTCTTTTCTACAATAAGCTTATGAAGTGGGTACTATAATTAGCCCCTTTTTATGGCTTGTTGCTTGGTTCTCACAACAACCCTAGGAGGTAGATAAGATGAATACTAAGGCATGCTGAGGTTGAGAAAGATGACACACCACACCCAGGGCTGGACAGTAACAACCAGCCAGAGTAGAATTCAAGTTTCCCATCCTCCTGGACAAGCACTTTCACAATAGTACTGAAACACACACACACACACACACACACACACACACACACACACATATATATACACACACAAACATATATACATATATATGTATGCACAGTTGATTTACAATGTTGTTCTAGTTTCTGCTGTACAGCAAAGTGACCCAGTCATACATATATATATATATATATATATATATATATACATTCCTTGTTTTATATTATCTTCCATTATGTCCTATCCCAAGAGACTGGGTATAGTTCCCTGCACTATACAGTAGGGCCTCACTGTTTATCTCTTCTAAATTTAATAGTTCACATCTACTAATGCCAAACTCACAGTCCCTCCCCTTCCCTCCCCACCTCACACTTGGCAACCACAAGTCTGCTATCTGTGTCCATTAGTCTGTTCATGGTCTTATTTGTGCCATATTTTAGACTCCACACATAAATGACTCCATCATATATAGACTCCACATATAAATATGATATTTGTTTCTCTCTTTCTGATGCATCCGTGTTTCTGCAAGTGGCATTATTTCGTTCTTTTTTACAGCTGAGCAGTATTCCATTGTATGTATGTACCAGATATTCTTTTTTTTTAATTATTATTTATTATTTTTTTCCCACTGTACATCAAGGGGGTCAGGTTATCCTTACATGTATACATTACAATTACATTTTTCCCCCAGTCTTTCTTCTGTTGCAACATGAGTATCTAGACAAAGTTCTGTACCAGATATTCTTAAACCATTCATCTATTGATGGACATTTAGGTTGTTTCCATGTCTTGGCTATTGTGAATAGTGCTGCTATGAACATAGGGGTGCGTATATCTTTTTGAACTGTAATTTTGTTTAGTTATATGTTCAGGAGTGGGACTGTGGGATCATATGGTAGTTCTATATTTAGTTTTCTGAGGAACCTCCATGCTGATTTCCATAAGGGTTGTACCAATTTATATTCCCACCATCAGTGTAGGAGGATTTCCTTTCTCCACACCCTCTCCAGCATTTGCCCTTTGTAGACTTACTAATGATGGCCATTCTGACTGGTGTGAAGAGGAACCTCATTGTAGTTTTGATTTGCACTTATCTAATAATTAGTGATGTTGAGCATTTTTTCATGTGCCTACTGGCCATCTATATGTCTTCTACGGAGAAATGTCTCTTTTGGTCTTCTGCCCATTTTTTGACTGGGTTGTTTTTCTGTTGTTGAGTTGTATGAGTTATTTGCATGTTATGGAAATTAAGCCCCTGTTGGTTGTATCATTTGCAACTATTTTCTCCCAATCTGTAGCTTGTCTTTTTCTTTTTCCTTTGCTGTGTAAAAGCTTCCAGTTTGATTAGGCCCCACTGGTTAATTTCTGTTTTTATTTCTATTGCCTTGGGAGACTGACCTAAGAAAACATTTATACATTTAATGTTAGAGAATGTTTTGCCTATGTTCTCTTCTAAGAAAGAGTGTTATAGTGTCATGTCTTATGTTTAAGTCTTTAAGCCATTTTGAATTTGTTTTTGGGTATGGTGTGATGGTGAGTTCTAGTTTCATGGATTTACATGCAGCTGTCCTGTTTTCCCAGCACCACTTGTGAAGAGACTGTCTTTTTCCCATTTTATATTCTTGCCTCCATTGTCAAAGATTAACTGACCATAGATGTCTGGGTTTATTTATAGGTTCTCTATTCTGTTCCCCTGGTCTGTATGGCTGTTTCTGTACCACACTGTCTTGATTATTGTAGCTTTGTAATATTGTCTGAAGTCTGGGAGACTTACACCTCCTGCTTGTTATATTTTTTGTTTTCCCCTCAGAATCGCTTGGTAATTCTGGGTCTTTTATGATTATTTGTTCTAGTTCTCTGAAAAATGTCATGGGTAATTTGATCAGGATTGCATTAAATCTATAGATTACTTTGGGCAGTATGGCCTTTTTATCATATTACCTCTTCCAATCCAGGAGCATGGGATATCTTTCCATTTCTTTGAATCCTCTTTAATTTCCTTCTTTAATGTTTTAAAATTCTCAGTGTATAAGTCTTTTACCTCCTCAGTCAAGTTTATTCCTACGTATTAAATTTTGAAGGGTGTGATTTTAAAGAATATTGTTCTTTTTTTATTCCAATATTTCATTGCTAGTATACAGAAATGCAAACTATGTTAATCTTGTATCCTGCCACTGTGCTGAATTCATTAATCACTTCAAGCAGTTTTTGTGCAGAGTCCTTAGAGTTTTCTATACATAGTATATCATCTTAGAGTGACAATTTTACCTCTTCTCTTTCAACCTGGTTACCTTTTATTTCTTCTGTTTATCTGATTGCTATGGCTAGGACTTTCAATACTATCTTGAATAAAAGTGGTAAGAGTGGACATCCTTGTCTCATTCCAGATTTTGGTGGGAAGGCTTTCAGCTTTTCTCAGTTGAGTACTGTATTGGCTATGGTTTGTCTTTTATTACGTTAAGGTATGTTCCCTCTATACCCACTCTGGTAAGAGTTTTTATCATGAATGGATGTTGGAATTTGTCAAATGCTTTTTCTGCATCTATTGAGATGGTCATGTGATTTTTGACTTTTGTTAATGCAGTGTATGATGTTGATTGATTTACATATGTTGAACCATCCTTGTGAACTTGGGATGAACCCCACTTGGTCATGGTGTATGCTCTTTTTTATATGTTGTTGGATTTGGTTGGCAAAAATTTTGTTGAGAATTCTTGTGTCTACATTCATCAAAGATATTGGTCTATAATTTTCTTTTTGGGTAGTAACTTTGTCTGGTTTTGGTATTACTATGATGGTGGCATCAGAGAATGTCTTTGGGAGTGTTCCTTCTTCTTCAATCTTTTGGAATTGAAGATTAAGAAGGATGGGTATAAGTTCTTCTTTGTATGTATGGTGGAATTTGCCTGTGAAGCCATCTAGTCATGGACTTTTGTTTCTAGGGAGTTGTTTTTTTTTTCCCTAGGGAGTTTTTAATTACATGTTTAATTTTACTTCTAGTGATAGGCCTGTTCAAATGATCTATTTCTTCTTGATTCAGTTTTGGTGGGCTGTATGTTTCTAGAAAGTTGTCTGCTGCTTCTAGGTTGTCAAATTTGTTGGCATATAATTGTTCATAGTATTGTCTTACTTTTTTTGTATTTCTGTAGTATCCATTGAGATGTATTCTTTTTCATTACTTATTTTGTTTATTTGGATTCTCTCTCCCTACTTCTTGGTGAGTCTTGCCAGAAGGTTTACCTTTGCAAAGAACCAGCTCTTGGTTTTATTGATTTTTTTCTGTTGTTTTTTTAATCTATTTTATTGATTTCCTCTCTGATCTTTATGATTTCCTTTCTTCTGTTGACTTTAGGTTTTGTTTGTTCTTCTCTTCCTAATTCTTTTAGATGATAGGTTAGGTTATTAATTTGAGATTTTTCTTCTTTTTTGAAGAAGGCCTCTATTGCAATGAACTTCCCTTTAAGGAATGCTTTTTTGGCATCCCATACATTTTGTATGATTGTGTTTTGTCATTTGACTTACGGTATTTTCATGTTTTGCTTTTTAGGGCTACACCTGCGGCATATGGAAGTTCCCAGGCTAGCTGTTGAATCAGAGCTACAGATGCTAGCCTATGCCACAATAACACAGGATCCAAGCCGAGTCTGTGACCTACACCACAGTTCACAGGAATGCCAGATCCTTATCACACTGAGTGAGGCCATGGATCTAACCCACATCCTCATGGATCCTATTTGGGTTTGTTACCACTGAGCCATGACAGGAACTCCTGTCTCATGATATTCTAGGTTGCAAATGTTTCCACTTTTAGAACTTTGAATGTATCTTGCCACTCCCTTCTGGACTGTAGTGTTTCTGTATAGAAGTCAGCTGAAAAACGTATGGAGGGTCCCTCATAATTAACTCATCGTTTTTCTCTTGATGCCTTTAGAATATTTTCCATATCTTTAACTATTGCCAATTTTATTATAATACATCTTAGTACAGGTCTGTTTAGGTTCAACTTATTTGAGGACCCCTGTGCTTCCTGTATATGGACATCTGCCTCCTTCTTTAGATTTGGAAAGTTTTCAGCCATAATTTTTCCAAATATATTTTCAATACCCTTTTCTTTTTCTTCTCCTTCTGGGATCCCTATTTTGTGTAGATTGGCACTCCTTATATTATCCCATAGATCTCTTATACTTGCTTTCTTTTCTTTTTTTTTTTTTAATTTGGTTTTCTGTCTGTTCTCCTGATTGGGTGATTTCCATTATTCTATTTTCCAAGTCACTTATTCGTTCCCCTGCATTATTCATTCTGCTGTTCAATGCCTTTAACTCAGATTTCATCTCTGCAAACGAATTTTCTAATTTTTCTTGGCTCTTTCTTATAGTTTCTAGTTCCTTTTTAAAGTAATCTGCATTACTGTTGACACCCATTCTTAATTCATTCAGTATTTTCATTACCTCCTTTTTGAACTTGATGTCTATTTAATTGTTTGTTCCTTCAGGGGAATTCTCCTGTTCTTTTAATTGGGAATGGTTCTTGCACGTCTTCATTTCGCTTATATTTTTCTTATTCTGTGAGTTTAGGGGAAATACTCATCTACTGTAGTCTTCTTTTGTTTTGTTTTGTTTTGTTTTGTTTTTTAGGGGTGCATCCATGGCATATGGAAGCTTCCAGGCTAGGGGTTGAATCGGAGTTATGGCTGATAGCCTACGCCACAACCACAGTGATGCAGGATCTGAGCCACGTTTGTGACCTATATCACAGCTCATGGCAACACTGGATCCCTGACCTGCTAAGCAAGGCCAGGAATTATACCTGAATCTTCATGAATATTAGTCTTATTTGCTTCCACTGCACCACAGTGGGAACTCCTCTCTACTGTAGCCTTGGAGGGCAATTTATATGCAGAAGCATCCCTGTGTATCTTGTGCCTTATTTTTGGCACAAGGGCTGCTTTTGGTTTGGATGCTTGCTATCTCTTTCCTCAGTTGTGTGCAGGCTATTATGACTGGGTGTATGAAGGCATCTGGCCTACATGTGCTTCTAGGGAGGTGGGGACAATGGGTAGCACCTGTAGGCAGTACCTGGTTGCTAGGCCCTTGTCAGTAGTTAGGACGAATGAGGAGGTGGCATGGGCTTCCCCTGATTGCAGGGCTCTGGGCAGTGGCAATAACCCTCAGGTATGTGTGGGCAGTGCCCAGTGCCCTTGGCAGCAGCAATGGGAGGAAAGGTGTCTCCCTAGGGAGGTGGGAGCAACAGGTGGTGCTTAGTTGCAGGGCTCCCTGCAGGGGTGATCCCTGAGGTGACTGGGGCCACAGGCAGTACCTATTCATAGGACCCTTAGTGGTGGTGAGCCATGCCCACCTCAGGAGTCCAAGATGGCTGCAGTGGTTTGTACCTGCCCCCATAGCCCATACAAGTGGTACCCACCACCTAAAAGCCTACACTTATGCAGACAAAGTTGTTCCTATGGTGGTCCTGCATCCTCCCCACTGCACTCCCCAACAATGGCACTTTGCTTCACTAGTGGACCCAGGCCCCCTCCTGTACTTCCTAAGCTATGGTGCACTGCTACCCAGCCCCTTTGGGCTGTTTCCACACAGTCATCCCTAGTCATCTCTCTAGAACTGACCTCTGAAGCTGGAGCCTCAGCACCCAGCCCCAGTACAAGTGTCCCAGGCTGTGGTTTCCTGGGCAGCAGTACAGATGGTCTATGAGGCTTTCTCTCTGCTTTGCCCTCCTCAGACTGGCTGTTGGGCTTTTCTCTGAGGCTTTGAGGTGCCCCCTCCATCCCAGTTTATCTTCCTGTCAGTTAGGTGGCCTCCCAATGTGCAGATTCCTTTCCTCTTCCACAGGTTCCTCTCAGGAGTGCTGGTCCCATCTTGATTCCTTTTTTCCTCTTCTCTCTTTTTCCCCTTTCATTCTATCCAGTTATGTGAAGGGTTTCTTGCCCTTTTTGGAGGTCTGAGGTCTTCTGCCAGTGTTTAGTAGATATTCTGTGTGAGTCACTTTACGTGTAGATTTTTTTTTTTTTTAATGTGTTTGTGGGATAGGGCGAGCACCACATCCTACTCCTCTGCCATCTTGATCTTGCCCTTATTTGCCTCTTCCATTCTCATTCTCTCTCTAGTGGGCAGTGGCACTTTCCTGCAGTGGAAAGCAGGAAGGTGTGCTTGTGTGGTCTTACGCTTTGATCATTTTTAATTTCTAGTACAGTAAATATCAGTAGGTATAACACATACACGCTTATGCTCTTTGGGGGCTGTAGTCATTTTTAAGAGAACAAAGAGGTCCAGGAACCAAAAAGTTTGGGTACTGCTATGCCTCACAAACCCAAGATGAATGATGATGTTCTTGGTAATGCTGTCTTCCTTGCTTCGAACCTAAGGCAGTAAAACATCCTTCTTTCCTGAGAATTGGCTGAGCGAAACATAAATTGATAGGGGAAAAGAACTCCTGGAAAAAATTTCAGAAACTGATGAGACTTACATGGTGATGTTGAAAGATGAGACTGCCAGGTGAGATTAAGGAGAAGCTGGACAAAGGGGACTCAGGAGATGTGAGAAACACTGGCAAGATAGATAGGGACTCAACAATGGAGGCTGGATGGAGCAGGTGGTGGGCACCAGGCACTGGGAAAGTACCTGGTATTTTTATTAAATTTCTCATTGCTAAATGGAAACCTTTATTTTAAAAAGAAAAGTGATCATCTAATCAATAATTTGATTTAAAAAATAAAGGATTCACGGAGTTCCTGTTGTGACTCAGCAATAACAAACCCAACTGGTATCCACAAAGATGTGGGTTTGACTCCCGGCCTTATTCAGTGAGTTAAGGAGCTATGGCGTAGGTCACAGACATGGCTCAGATCACACGTTGCTGTGGCTGCGGTGTAGGCTGGAAGCTGCAACTCTGATTTGACCCCTAGCCTGGTCCCAACTCCCATATGCCTCAGGTGCGGCCCTAAAAAGACAAAAATAAATACATAAAAATAAGGGATTTGGTATGGATTAAAATCATGAATGCTGTGAAATAGAGCTTACAGGTCATCCTTAAAGAAAGTAACTAAGGAAACAATACAATGAATTTAGTATTCAGAGACTAATCCATCCTGAAAGTATGGGGGGAGGGGTTTCTGCCTGTTAGTGAGCAAGAGTTCCATGTTGGGAAATAAGTTTCCTGAGATTTCTAAAGTGCTTGGGGGCTAGGTATCTCTCACCAGGATTCCTGTAGTACATCCCATAGCCAAGGGAATCAAGTGCAGTCCCCATGCAATTAAACAGCTTGGTATTTTGTTTTACTCTACGTAGTCAGTCCATAATAACTTATAACAGTTATCTGACTTATAAGAAATTTGCAACATTGCTAAAGAATAAGATAAAGCTTCAATTTTATTTTAATTTTTCTTAGGTTTTATTTATCACATTTCCTAATATTCTTTTAAGTAACTGAGAAATTATTTTGTTTTGTTTTTTTACTGTAAGACATGTGAAAATGCGAGGTAAAAAGTTTCCCTTAGAGTGTGTTCTTTGAAAAAAATAGCAAAAAAGTTTCCAAATGAAATAAGTATTTCACAAATGATAAACCCACTTGTCAATGGCATCTCCCTTTATAGTTCCCCAATAAATTTTTTTAAACTTTATAAACCTTTGTTTATTTGCATTTTAAAAAGATTATGTTTCACAAGATATTTTTGTTTTGATGGTCAGCATAACCCTCTGCATCACCTGGCTGATTGATAAATACAACTCGAAAGTCCGTCCCCTAGCCTGGATTCTATGGCTGGCTTTCTGCGGGCTCCCTGACAGATGGATTCCCACCATTGGGCCCTTCTGGCCCAGTACTTGACCTAGAGGGTTGCCTGCTTCTAAGAGGTCAGTATTGGTAGTGGGGCAGTACTATGGAGCAAAAAAGTGTCCAAAAAGGAGTCAGAAGATCCAAGCCCCCAATAGCCTGGAGACCTTGAGCAATTTCCTTAAACTAGATGGTGAGTAGCTTCTCATTTCTTAAACCTGGTCAGCTCCACCTCCCCTGAGTGCTTCATACTGTTGCTACAAGGATCAGACCAAGATCACTGACAAACTATAAAGCCCTATGATGTATAAGAGAGAACCAGAAATTTCACTGGAGTGTGATTCAGTTCAGAGGTTCTGTCAGCCCTGCGTGGGGACTTTATTTAAGGTAAGAAAAAGAAAGGAAAGGAGGAAGGAAGGAAGCAGGAAAGCAGGAAAACAGGAAGATGTAATGTGAAGCCAGCTCCGCTTTATTTTTGTGTTATGTTGTGTTTTGTGATGATGGTCCAGAAAGATTCACTCTGGCCAAGCTGACATAATGATAACAAAATATTAACCAGTCTCTCAAGGGCTAAAACCTCATAAACAGTTAGAAAGGAAACCAGGGCATACACCCCTAGCCATGGTGGCAAAGGAGTCAGGAGTCAGGCAATGGAAGCCTGGGATGAGAAATGTTTGTTTCGAGACACTGTGAAAACTTGGTCTGAGCCTCTAAACGGCAGTTTCACAGCTGATGACAGTACTCAGCAATGTATGGTTAAGTTAAAGGAAGTCATTAACAGTCTTCCACAGGCTTGGTTTCTTTATTTGAGAGTCTTACATCAGCTCCCTATCTATTTCAACAAAACAAAAATATCTTGTGAAACATAACCTTTTTTAAAAATGCAAATAAACAAAGGTTTACAAATTAAAAAAAATTAGTGGGAAACTATAAAGGGAGATGCCAATGACAAGTGGGTTTATCACTTGTGAAGTACTTATTTCATTTTGAATCTTTTTTGTTTTTCAAAGAACACACTCAGGAAAACTTTTTACCTCACATTTTCACATGTCTTACAGCAAAAAAGCAAAACAAAATAATTTATCAGTTACTTAAAAGAATATTAGGAAATGTGTTAAATTAAATCTGAGAAAAATTATTCATCCCCCCCCCAAAAAAATCTGGTGAAAGTCACCAGTCAATGTGAGGACCTTAAGAAAACAGGCAAAAAAGGAACACTACTGGCATGTAGAATGTGGCATCAAACATAACCCAACTAATGTGTGTCTGGATGTAAAGAAGGGGAACAAAGTAGGTACAATGACCTAGTCTCTCTTCCGGGCACAGGTGTCAGTTTTTGCCGCCAAGGGAGTGACCTAAAGTACTGTAATGCTCTGCAGGAGAGAAAAAAAAAAAAGCAAAGTTGAAATGAAACCAAAAATAAGTGTGATATAGTCTCACTGCCCTCCAAATGTATTTGAAGTAGCCAGTCCCAGAAAAAAATCCTATGTGGCTACCTGACCCCTGCTAAAGCAGCAGGGAAACTAGAGGAACTGACTGCCCAGTCCCCAGGCGGGGGTGGGGTAAGGTGGGGGGCTGAGAGAGGAGGACAGTACCTCTCAGAATTCTCTGCTCTTACAATGTCAGAATAGCTATAATGTGAGTGGAAACAGGTGACAGCCTGGTGAGCTAGGGCCAAGATCTACTCTAGAAAAGATAAACACCAGTTCTGACATGTTTATGATCTTTCTGGACTTCAAGATAAGTGCATAACATCTCCTGTTCACCTGAGAGAGTTCAGAGCTTACCTCGTTTCACAGAGAAGGAAAGTGGAGCACAAAAGGCAGATGAATGGCTAGCATAAAGCTCCTGATGGTAGATGACAGAGTGGGTTCAAACCCTTCTTCTGCTGCAACCTCAGGATTCTTTCTTAGGTGACTATTCTGCTCCATATAAAATGATACCATTTCAAAAGCTTTACTATCCTTACCAAGCTTCCTGGAATTTCTTCATCCTGGAAGGCCTCTCTTGATTCCGCCGACTCCTAAACCATCTTTCAACCTGGCGCTCTGTCAAGTTACACTTCTTTGCCAGTCCATAAATATCAGTCTGAAAGGGGATAAAACAAGTGAATGAGTGCTTATCAGCAGAGTCAGGCTGGCAGGTATCAGAAAGCAGTGAGACTGGGTTACAAGAGCTCGTGCGCTGGAGTGGAGATGCTGCATTAGACCTTGAGCCAGTGCATTCACCTCTTCTGCATGTGGAATCACATACACACACCCTCAAACAGAGAGAATGTTAGTTCCCAGAATGCTAACTCTCCCAAAGTTGGAGGCAACCCATATGTTCAAGTTGCCTGTGTGGCTCCCTTAGTTGGTTTTATTTAGGGCCCCCCAGGTTTCAGGTAGAGAAGTACAGTTTAATATGTCAATCAAGCCAAATCTCTTCATTTTTTCCTATGAGGAAAATGGAACCTCGATACTTGTAATAACTTGTCCAAGACCTAAAACTAGAAGCAAAGTGAGGATAAGAACTTAGGCTTTTGCTGTTTCTGTTATTTCACATGATCTTTCTAACAGATCCAGAACTTTCACATTTAATCAGATGTACATCCTATTTCAAACTAATCTGAAATAATTCCAGTCATAAAAAATAAGGATTGCAGACTATAATTATGACGATTGTTTCTCTTCTGGGAAGCAGAAGTTGTAGGTTATGATTTAAAATTGAAGACAATATCAATGATGGATTAGCTCAAAGGTCACAAATCTGAAGTTCTCCCAGGGCCAGACAGGAAACAATGACCAGGTGGACCAGTTCTACTTCATGGTGGGATTTTAAGTTGTATTCTTTCAACACAAGCGTGTTTTATATGTTAAACCTACAGTATTTTTCACTTCCACAAGGAAATAAGCTCTGCAATTTTTT
The DNA here is from genome assembly GCF_016906955.1 of Phacochoerus africanus. NCBI lineage: Eukaryota > Metazoa > Chordata > Mammalia > Artiodactyla > Suidae > Phacochoerus > Phacochoerus africanus. The sequence goes on from NC_062545.1 coordinate 140,984,580, forward strand.
TTGAGATACCAGTCCTAATGACCTTTTGTTTTCCAATGTTGAATACAAGAAATATTTCAGTTTACTCTTAGCTTTACTATGAGAAAAATAAAATAGCATAAAACTGAGGGAAAGCTGAGGCAGAGTGGTTAATCTGTCTGACTTCACATATGTCTATCCTCAGTATATATATTTTCAGGAGACACTGCAGAGAGTGAAGAACCTCAGGGAGCAGCAGTGTGATGGAAAGAAGGGGCCCTGAATGCAGCCACAAGGTTTGGCTCCTCCATGCAGAAACCACACTCAACCCTTTGGCTCTCACATGTCTTACCTGTAAAATAAACTGGACTAGAGAGCTTTTTGCTCTGAAAACGTTTGAGTGAAATGTTTGAGTGTATCTAGAGAGAATCTAGCAAACTGGAATGTCCCTAGGCCCACAAGACCTGCTTTGTGTCCGTCTTACAGTGCCAAGTTTTCTCTAGCTCTCCTCCAGAACTGCACACTCATTTGTTCTGCATCAGAGCTCACTGTGTTTTTGATGAGGAAATGGACTAGATAACGCTTTGTGCTGTTACTTCATTTTACCAACAGCAGGAAAATCGATCTGTGGGCCAAGGCTGTTGGTTTGTTATCATGGTTCCCTCTTAGGATATTTTGAAGCTATTGTTGAGATCCACATATAGACACACACACACATACACACACACACACACAAATAGTGGACATGCCACCACATATACACAGTCACAAAAGACATGTGCAAAATCACAGCTCAGAACTTTCCCCAGGGATTCACGTGTCTGGTGTTTTGGATCTCATCAATTACCACGTTACGCCCAGCTGTGCTAACCAGCCACAGACTGACACTACACACACTAAGTGTTTCTGGTTTTGTTGATGCAGCAATAGCAGCTGAAGAAGCCTCCTCAGATCTGCGTCCTTGAGTGTTTTACTAAGTCAGGGGTTACGTATCCCCTTATACTGCAGTGTCCTGCTGTTACAGGTCTGGAATACTTTGTTATAGCTAACACCCATCCCCTGAATGAGCACAAAGTTTTTGACTCCTCCCAGCAGCATGTGCTGCTTCAGCTATACATTAAGTAAAGTGCTATCTACCTATGTGACATTGGCCAAGTTAATGTGTGGAGGTATTATTCTGGGCTGCATATCTGAAATCTCTACTAAGTCATAAATTTTGCTTTCTTCTACTATAGCCTATGTTTCTAAATTCTAGTACCTTTAATCTGTGGGTATTTTACTGGCCAACTTGTCCTCTTGATCTGTTATACAAATATTGCCTCAATTTTATAATCTGTGAACAATATAAATTAGCTGTCTTAACTATGTTTCTTCATCTTCATGGTTTAGTAGATTAAACTTTCTAATGCTCTGGGGTTGATATATAACATTTCTTTTTTTATCTTATGCAAATGTCCAAATTATATCTATACTAAGCCATACTGTACTGTCAAGTGAGTTACAACAGTTACTTGCAAATACAGCTCCAGCCTTTGAGATACATTTTTAACATTCTATTCACAGATGTTTAACATTCTATTCACAGTAGAAACAGCACTGGACAGGGAACCATGGACTATGGTCCAGCTTTAGATTCAGCCGTTAATTACCTGCATGACCTTCGACAGTTCATTTCCTCTCTTGAGCCTTAGTTTCCTCATTATTTCCAAAAAGGAAAGATGACCTAATTGCTAATTCTCTTTCAGCTTTTCTTAGTTTTTCTTTAACTGTCACATGGCTATTTTCTCTCCAAAGCAGGCAAACTTGGTAATAGCTGAATTTTCTACATATTTTTAAATATTCTGAAAAGCTGAAAAGAAGCTCTTGCTACAACAAGCAGAGCAAGTAACTGATAGCTAGAACTGTTCCTCACATCTTATACAAGGTATTACCAAGGTTACATAGTCTCAGATAGAAACAGAGAAGGATAGTAAGGACTCTGAAGGAATCCTAACCTTTCACAAACACAGTTAAATAATTTCCTCTCTGCAAAATGTATAATGGTTTTGAGGTATTACTATCACCAGTGGTAACAAGAGTATTTAGATGGCTGCAGTCTTTTAGAGCACGTAGACATAAAGAACATGTGGAGATGGCTTATTAGACTGTCCTCATTTTATAAAAAAAAAAAATGCAAACACAGAAGATGAGGGCAGAACAAGTTAGAGACAGTGCTGGCTAGCCATAAATAATTCTGGGCCCGATGCCTAGTGCTACGTGGTTATATCTCAACATGGTGTCTTTGTGCAGGGAGCCCATCAGACCAATGATAGAAAGGATCACAGAAGCAAGTGAATTGAGCAGATAAGTTCGGGAACTTAAAAATCCATCTATCCAGGAGTTCCCATTGTGATTTAGCAGATTACAAACCCAATGAGTGTCTATGAGGATGTGGGTACAATCCCTGGCCTTGCTTAGTGGGTTAAGGATCTGGCGTTGCTGTGAGCTATTGGTGGAGGTCACAGATGCAGCTTGGATCTGGCATTGCTGTGGCTGTGGCTGGCAGCTGCAGCTCCAATTCAACCCCTATCCTGGAAACTTTCATGTGCTGCATGTGTTCCCCCTCCCACCCCCACAAAAAAAAATCCATCTATCCTAAAGCTGTGTTAGCATATACCCTCAACTTTCAAAATTACTGGTGAGAGCTATCTGTGTTCATTGCAGCGGGCGTGACATTTTTTTAGAGAAGTTCTTATCTCATCTCTCATTTAAATATGGATATACAATGAAATTAAACCTGTCTGGACACTATTTTTTTTTACAACTATTAGGTTAAAACATTTTTCTATGGTATGTAAACACACAGTGCACTATAACAGTTCATCAAGTACATCTCATGTTGAGAAGAGTATTGTGACTCTCCTGATAGTTCCATCTCTGGGGAGTGGGCGGGGGCACAATATGTTTCGGAGTATTTTGAGGCCCTGGATAAAATAGTGTCCTGCTTATGAAAACCACCCAACAGATACTTTCATAGGGTGTGTAGCATATACTGACAGTGCCTCAGTCATCAAAAGTGTCAGATATGGGCTACTTTGCCTTAACAAGGATCTTTTTTCATTGGTATACTTAGTATATATTCCACCATTAAAAGTTAAACTTTGATCTTTATACCCAAATTATGGCATTGGTTGTTAGTATTCAATACTATAATTGAACACAAGAGCTCAACTAGTAACATTTGTTATTTTATATTATAATATACATCTGTCACTTTATGTTATGCTTATAATGTTGTATAACCTATCAATGGAGAAAAAAATCCAAATGAATCAAATCATTTGCTGCTCAACTGGAACAGATTTCTTGTTCAGATGAGGTAAGCCACAGATGACTGAAAGAATCATTAAGAAAGGAGATTTTTAAATCCAAAAACAAAGAATTTGTACTTACTTGAGATGGGTGCCTTGTGGACTGTTTGAAAAACTTCTCCAAGGTGGTATTCGGTGTAATCTTTCGCACTTGTTCTTTAATGCCAAATGTTTTTGCTAGAGGTGAAGCAATAAATCTGCAAAAATAAGAACAGAAGTAAGTTTGAAATCTCAGAATGAATCCACAACGTCATCAGAAAACTCAAGCTTATAACTTTAGATTCCAAATGAAAGATCAATCATTGGGCTACCTACAGCCAGTATCTGCCTTAAAGAGTTCAAAGAGAGCAAAATGTGAGAACTTTTATACAAGCATTAACTTAAAAAACCAAAATACAGCTGATTCTTTAACATCACAGTGGTTGGGGTGTCAACCTTCAGCAGAGCAGTCAAAAATCCTCCTTATAGAACTTATAGTCAGTCCCCACATATGCGGCTCCTCCATGTTCTGCATCTGTGGAAACAACCAACTGTAATCTAGTACCAGAGTGTTTACTACTGAGAAAAATCTGCTTATAAGTGGAGCCTGCAGTTCAAACCATTGTGGTTCAAGGGTCAACTGTACCTGCACAGTTCTAAAATCCATCCTGTGTAAATGTGTATATATTTATATACAAGATCCAGGAACTAGGATAAGCCATTCCACGTAGAGTTTCATTTTTAAGACTACCAGGGGTTAAAATAAATAAGAGTTTTGTTATTAGAAGTTTTATTTGGTGATATTACCTTAGAGAAATTACTATGGCCCTATTTGAAATTCTAACTTATGGGAAAAAAAAAAAAAAGGCATGACTCTTAGGTAAATATCTAGAAATAGGATTGATGGGTAGTATGGCAAGTATACATTTAACTTTATAAGAAACTGGCAACAAATCTGACTAGGAACCATGAGGTTGTGGGGTTGATTCCTGGCCTTGCTCAGTGGGTTAAGGATCTGATGTTGCCATGAGCTGTGGTGTAGATTGCAGATGCGGCTTGGATCTGGTGTTGCTGTGTCTGTGGTGTAGGCCGGCAGCTGTAGCTCCAATTCTACCCCTAGCCTGGGAACCTTCATATGCCGTGGGTGCGGCCCTAAAAAGACTAAATAAATAAATAAAAAAGAAACTGGCAAATTGTTTCCTAAAGTGGCTATATCATTTTACCTTCCCACCAATGATGTGCCAGAGTTCCACTTATTCCATATCCCTGCCAGTAGAAGGTATTTCCAGCCTTTTTAATTTTAGCAATTCAATTGGATAAGTAGGGGTTTTTGATTCTATGCTCTAATTTTTATTACTTCCTAACTTCAGCTTGTTTTAGTTTTAGTTTGCTTTTGCCCCCGTAGTTCCTTAAGGTAGAGATTGATTTGAGATCTTTCTTCTTTTTAAATATAGGTGTTTATAGCTATAAATTTCCCACTAAGCACTGCTTTTACTGAATCTCATAAGTTTTGGTATGGTGCTTTTTCATTCATTTCAAGTGATTACCTTGTGATTTGTCCTCTGACCCATTGGTAATTTAAAGTATGCTGTTTAATTTCCACATATCTGCTAATTTCTCAATTTACTTCTGTTACTGACTTCTGATTTCACTTCATTGTGGTCAGAAAACATATTTTCTATTATTTCAGTCTTCTCACATTTGTTGAGACTTGTTTTAGGGGCTAACACATGATCTGAATGTTCCCTGTACACATGAGAAGAATCCATATTCTGTGATTATTGGTGGTGTGCTTTATAGATGTCTATTAGATCTAGTTTATTTATAGTGCTGATCAAGTCTTCTGTTTCCTTGTTGATTTACTGCTACTTGTTCTTTCCATTATTGCAAGTTGGTGTTGAAGTCTACAATCGTTGTTGAATGGTCAATTTCTCGCCTCAGTTCTGTTAGTTTTTGCTTTAAGTATTTTGGGACTATGTTGGTAGTTATATATGTTTAAAATTGTTACATCTTCTTGATAGATTTACCCTTTATGAGTATAAAATATCCTTTGTCTCTAGTAATAATTTAAAGGTTTTTAAAGACTAAGTTGTCTGGTATTAGTATAGCTACTCTAGCTTTCTTTTGGTTACCCTCTTTTGCTGGTATATATTTTCCCATCCTTTTACTTTCAATTAATTTATGTCTTTGAAACTAATGTACGTCTCCTGTAAAAACTATATAGTTGGATGATATATTTCCCTATCTACACCTTTTAGTTGGAGTACTTAATCCATTTACATTTTAATGTAAATTGCATTAATTACTGATAAGACAAGATTTATACCTGCTCTTTTGCTACTTGTTTTTATATATCTTATACCTTTTTTGTTTCTCTATTCTTCCATTACTATCTTCTGAATTAAGCAGATATTTTATAATGTACCTTTTTAATTCTCTCTTTCTTTTTACTATTTTAAAAAGTTACCTTCTTAGCGATTTAGGGATTACCTAGGGATTACAATTAACATCTTAATTTATAACTTCCTAGTTCAGATTAATGCCAAAATTATATCAGCATTATTCAAAAACTCCATTACCTCCCCTCTCTGTGCCATTACTGTCCTATAAATTACATATTTACAAATTGTATTCTCATCAACATAAATTTAAAATTATTATTTTATGCAGTTACCTATTAAATCAGGAGAAAAATGTGTTACAAACAAAAATGAATTTACATTTTCTTTTTATTTCTTATGTAAGTAACTTTACTGGTGCTCTTTAATTCTTCACATGGATTCAAGTTATTGCCTTTGTCCTCTAATTTCAGTTAGAAGGACTCCCTTTAGTATTTCTCATAGGATAGGTATTGGCAACAAATTCTTCCAGTTTTTGTTTATCTGGGAATATCTTAATTTCTCTTTCATTTAGAAGGATAGTTTTGCTTGGTAGATGGTTTTTTTCTTTCCTTTATTTGTCCTCACATTATCTTTGGCCTCCATAGTTGCTGATGAGAAATCAACTCAATCTTATTGAGGATCCCTTTTATGTGTTGAGATGCTCCTCTCTTTCTGTCAAGATTCTCTTGATTCTTCCTTTCAAGATTCTCTCTTTGTCTTTTAACAGTTTGCTCATGATGCTTGTAGATATGGATCTCTTAAAGTTTATCCTACTAGAAGTTTGTTTAGCTTCTTGGATGTACAGATTGATGTTTGTCATAAAATTTGGGGAATTTTTTAGCCACTTATATCTTCAAATATTTTCTATCCTGTTCATTTTCCCCACTTCTTCTGGAATTCCCATTATGCATATCTTGCTATGCTTAATGGTGTCCCACAGGTCTCTGAGGCTCTTCATTTTTCCACATTTTTTTTTCTGTTCCTCATGCTGACTCTTTCTACTGCCTGGTCAAATATGCTGTGAAAGCCCTCCAGTGAATTTTTGATGTTATTTTACCTCTCGAGTCCCAAATTTCTATTTAATTTCTTTTTATAATAAAATATATATATATATATATATATATATATATTTATATATATATATATATATACACACACACACACATATTGTCTTTTTAAGGCTGCACCTGCAGCATACGGAAGTTCCCAGGCTAGGGGTCAAATAAGAGCTGTAGCCGCTGGCCTACACCACAGCCACAGCAATACCCAGATCTGAGCCATGTCTGTGACCTGCACCACAGCTCAAAGCAATGCCAGATCCTTAACCCGCTGAGCAAGGCCAGGGATTAAACCCACATTCTCATGGATACTAGCTGGGTTCATTACCACTAAGCCATGATGGGACCTCCTAAAATTTTTTATCTCTTTATTGAAGTCTACAATCATTGTTGTTGAATGGTCAACACTGTTCTTTCCTTAGTTTTTAAGCATGGTTTTCTCTATTTGAACACATTTAAAATAGCTTACTTAAAGTTTTTATCTAATAGGTCCAACATCTAAGGCTTTGCAAGGGACACTTTCTATTGATTGCTGTTTTTTCCTGTGTATGTGTTTTTTTTTTTTTCCTGTGTATGTCTTGCATCTCTCATAATTTTTTGTTGCAAAATGGACATGTTAAATAATGTAATGTGACAACTCTGGAAATCATATTATCCCCTCCCCCAGAGCTTGCTGTTTTTGCTGTCCATTTGTTTGTTTTTTTGAACTGATCTTTAAAGTCTGTATTCTTTGTCATGTGTGGGCACTAAAGTCTCTAGATTTGCTTTTAGTAGTCTCTTAATAATTAGACATATTTCCTTAAATACCTGGAACCAGTAAGTCTCCCAGTGTTTGCTAAGGGGCTCTGTGTACATTTTGGGGCACACCCTCAACACTCAGCCAGGCAGTTGACAACTCTACATTAGGCTTCACTTTCTGTTTGCACAAAGGTTCATGGTCATCTAGGGGTGACAGCTTAAGGCCTACTCAGATCTTTCTTGAGCATGTGAATGGCCCTGGGCATGTCCAAAGCTCTACAAATTCAAGTTGGCCTTCTGACTTCCAAGAATATGTCAGAGCTCTTCAGAACCCCCTATGGACATCTTATTTCCCAGCTTATCCTTTAAAAAGAAAAGCTTTTTGGTTACTTTATTGTTTGCCCCAATTGTTATCTACTACTTCAGGCAGTTTCAAAGTTAATCAATTGCCTCTAAACATTTTAGACAGCTACCCCTTCTTCCCTCCTCAAGGGAAAAGGCAAATAAAGAGAGCCTGCGAATAGCACCCTTCTGGGGAACTACCAGACAGGGCAGATAATGACAATTTTCTGGGAATGGTGCTTTGAACCCTCTTCTGCTCCAGCTCTGTTTGGCTTCCTTCAGTGGCTGCCAGGCTACTGGATTCCACTGAAACTGGGTGTTGTTGGTTTTTCAAGGTTATCACAGAGGAGAAAAAGAAAGGATAGATAGAGCAAATTAAAATGCCACAAAGCTTGCTGCTCTTTCCAATAGTCAGCTATTTTTCTTAAATAACAATCTGGATAGCTGCAAGTCTTTGGTTAATTCTGAAAAGTTGATTTTGACAATTTTTGCTAGTTTTCTGATTTTATGAAGAAGGAGAGAATTTTCAGATGCCCTTTCTATGACATTTTTGTTATCTTCTAATGCATAGTGGTTTTAATTTTCATTTTGCTAATGACCAATAATGTTGAACATCTTTTTCCCTGTCTACTTTTTATGTGTATACCTTCTTGGTGAAGTTTTCACTAAAATCTTTTGTCTACTTTTAAAATCAAGTTATTTCTTTATTATTGAATTATGACAGTTTTTAAATATATATTCTGAATTTACGTCCCTGCCATATGTTTTGAACATATAAATTTTCTTCTAGTCTGTCTTATATTTTCATTTTATTGACATCTTTTTAAAATAATTATTAATACATTTTTAATATATCATACAATTTACCATTTTCAAGCAGACTATTTTCAAGTGATTCTTTCAGGATATTTACCAAGTTGTACAGTCATCACCAGGAGTCAGCTTTAGAATATTTTCATCATCCCAATATAATACCCCATGCATATTTACTTTAATCCCTATTCCCTGTCAATCCTGCCACAATCACTAATTTACTTTGTGTCTTATAGTTGTGCCTTTTTTAGATATTTAACAGAATGGATTCATATAATATGTGGTTGCTTGTGCCTGGCTTCTTCCACTAAGTTTAATGTTGTTTGATATCTATCCATATACATGAATGCATTTGGAGTTCATTCCTTTCTATTGCCGAGTAATACCCTGTTGTATAGATATACATACATTAATAACATCTTTTGAAGAACAAATATTTTAGCAATTTATCCAGAAAAATAAAAGCATAAACCCACTAAAATTCTTCTACTCAAATGTTCATAAAAGCTTTATTAGTAATAGACAAAAAATGTATACAACCAAAATTTCCATCAACTGGTTAAAGGGTAATAAATTGTAGTATGTCAACATCTTAAAAGACTACTCAGCTATGACAAGTAATCACTGAGGACATATAACAACAAAAAAAAAAATCTCAAAAGCATTATGCTAAGTGAAAGAAATCATACACAAAAGACTATAATCTATATCATTCTATTTATAGGAAATCCTAGAAAAGGCAAAATTATACTAACAGAAAGCATTTCAGTGATTGCAAAGAAGAAGCAGGTAGGAAAATGATTAACCAAACAGGGTACAGAGGAGTTTTTCAGCCGATGGAAATCTGCATCATAATTGTGGTGATGGTTACATGACTGTATACACTTGTCAAAATGCATCAAATTTTGGATGAACATTCTTGTTTGTAAATCATAGCTCGGTAAAGCTGATTTTTAAAACTCATGATATGTCCCTATTTCTTCCTTCAGTTCTAACAAAGACTCTATTGTCTGCCAGGTCAGATTATTCTAGCACTGACTTAGATGTTTCTGTGTTTAATTAAATGCTGAAATTTTTAGTTATAAATGATCATTTAGCCCTTAAATTCATTTTTACAACCATAGAGTTGAATACATTTTTCATAAAATACTCTGATAAAATGTATAAGCCAATCCAAATTCCAGATGGCCTTAGTTCTCCTAGAAACGGCCCATACATTTCAGATACATATAAAAACAAACTTATTATGCACCAGATGTACACAGAGCAATGTAGCTAGATCATAAAGCACAGTGCTATATTTTTTTTAAAAAAAGAAGAAATGGAAGAAAGTCTTATCACCATACTGTTTATTTCAACCAACAATACATGCACTTTATGTTTATATTCACGTTTTACTGGGTCATACAAACAAAAAGCCATTAAAAATATACAGCAGAAATGGGAACAGGACTAGAAAATGAGGATAAAAGATAATTAATGAAAAAGTTAATGCAATTAAGTCAATCAATCAAAATATCTAATACAAACCAAAGACAGCATGTTAGGATTCAGGATAAATTGATTAATTCCTCCATTGCATAAAAGTTCCAAATAAAATAAAAACTAAGATGATCTTAAAGACTAACAAAGTCTCAAAAAATATATTTGACAGGGTTTTGGATAAATAATAGAATTGGGTCATTTATCTAACCTAGAAGTTGAAAATTTTTATTGAAGAAAACACTCATTGCTTTTACTAGTAGAATAACATAAATACAAAACGGTTTCATATGGCAGTGTCCTCAATCATACTCACTCAATGCTATCTCCTCAAATGCTAGAAATGAGGAAATTAGCAAAAATTGAAAAAGCAAAGCAGGATTAAGGAAAGACAATTTATTTGGTAAGGGAATACAACCAATCTCAAATCCAAATTAAGCATAATATTCCTCTCAAGAGGGTCACGTGAGAGAGAAGTATACACAATGGATAAAAGTACATATCCAGAGCATATTTGTTGATGTGAGGAACACCTCTACAGCCAAATCATTAATTTAAAGAAGAAACAGAAATAGGGTCCTATTTCTTAACATGTTTAGGCTTCAAGGACAGAAACTACCTTTTCAGTAAAACAGAGAAAGTATAGAAATACAGTTTCTATTCAGCATTAACCTTTCTTTTCAAATAAATCTATAAAATTAAACACTTCACCTTGTATGAGTATAAATAAATATGAATAGGTACTTAATTAAAAACCTACTTTAAAAAGGAAAGAATAAAGCAGCACAATATATGTTTGATAAACTGAACTGAAAAGAAGAGGGAAATCAGCCTTAGCTTTAGAAGGACCTTAGAGACAACTTGCCTGAATGTTCATTTTATTGATATGGAATAGTAGGAAAAGGTCCAAGAAGAAGAAAAGAGAATGTGACCTTCTGCCCCCACATAAATGGTTCAAAATGAGGTTAATATCAGAGAATGAGTCTATTATTACAGAACTGAGCTCTCAACTGGCCTCATTCAGACACACAGACAGCCCCTGTAGCTCCTGCTTCGCTCTGTGCTGCATTGATTACCTATGAGCCAAGAGCCTAGGAATCTCAGAGCACTTCCCACCACATTTTTTTTCTTTTTTTTTTTTTCCTTTTTAATGGCTGTGCCCACAGCATATGGAAGTTCCCAGGCCAGGGATTAAGTATGAGCTACAGCTATGGCAATGCTGGATCCTTTAACCTACTGTGCTGAGCCAGGGATCAAACCCACGCCTCTGCAGTGACCTGAGCTGCTGCAGCTGAATTCTTAACCCACTGCACCACAGTGGGAAATCCCTCAATATTCTTTCATTGATAAAAGAAGGCAATGTTAAGCAGATATTAAACATGTGAAGTTTAAATACTTCTAAACAGAAACAATAACCTACTGATTCCCAGTTCCTAAGAATTGAAAGACTCTTTGACCAGTGTTTAATCAGAGGGTTTTATAAGGGGAGAACAAAATATCTGAGGCAATGTAAGTCTCTGATAACACTTAAATCCAATGTAGGTACTTTAAGGCTGTTTCTGTTGAAGACAGTTAATAACGATCATTTTTCAACTCCTTAAAGCTCCTGTCAGGCCCTCATGCTGCTCAGTGGAAATGATAGAGGGAGGAATCTATTCATTGTACCATTAAGTAAAAGAAAAAAGATTATCTTCTGATTTTACTACTCACTCCTGCCCTGGGCTTTTCTGGGACCATAATGCTTATTCCATTGAGTGCTTAAATTTAAGTAGCTTAGGTTCCCCCTAAATCATACTTCAGACACAAAAAAGACTGTATAGAAGAGTCTGGATATACCTGTTAGAAATTGTTATTCTAGATACCCCTCCCCCCGCAAAATCGAAATATAAAGCACAAACTAAAACTTGCAAGGAAAGAAATTCTAAATACAAAGCCAATGTCAGTCACTTTCAAGTGATCTACTTGTTTGTTCTTTACCCATTCTGTCTCTCCACTCCCTTCTAGGAAGGGACCTTACTTACTTCCTTGCCTGAAATGGTGCTTAGCTAGGACTCAAGGACAGAAATAGGCCAGTAAAATCACAACCCCTGGTCCCTTACTAGAATGAGGAGGCATAACACAAACACAGTCCAGGCCAAAGGAAGGAAGCTTTCTGATGATAAATATATCTTAGGATAGCTGAAACATGATGTCAAATTTACACAAATTTTTAAGATAGTTCTGAAAGGTTCACATTTGCTATTAGCCCCTTATGCCACGTCTCCTACATTTCCAAAGGATGTTAATTTACTCTCTTTTGCCATCAGGAATATTTCACTGTGAAAATCCAAGAAGTGCTGGTACAGGGGAAAATAAAAACCCAACAATCCTGAACCTAGTATCATAACACATGGGTTCAGGTCCCAGATCTACTTCTTACATTCTAACCATGTGACTGTGGCCAGGTCACTTATTTCTCATTTTCTTAACTAAGATCACACCATTTATTATTTGATGTACTTCTTAAACTATAAGTTTCTATTCAAATGCAAAGTGTAAGTAACATTTTATTTATGATCTGAGTGGTTTAATATAATGCAAATAATATAGAAGCCCTTTAAAAAATATAAACTTATACTCCAAAAAGCAGGCTCTCTCTCCCAGTTAAATTTTCCCTCCTTCTATTGCATTAAAAGAGATATGAAAAAAAGAGAGAGAGAGACGAGATTAGTGGAGCAACGCACACTTTTCTGTAGCATCCTGGGATGGAAAAAGCCACGAAGAGTTAATGGGATTTAACTTTACAAGGAGGTAGGAAAGATGTTATATAGACTACACTTAATCCATTAAAAAGAAGCAAGAATGGTCCTAGGAATTAAAAGAGGATTGGATCCCTTCCTGATTATTGTTGGAGAGGCCACAACCAGGACATAACAAGTTGGTCCTCCACAGCTGTGCTGCTTTGGCAACCAAAAAATTTTCCTATTTCACTGTCTGATCAAAATGTAAAAAGTGGAGCTGTCCACCAAAAAGTAGGAAATGTGCAGTGCAAATAAGTAGAGGACCTGGATGCCAGATTCAAAGATCACCAGACACAATGCAAAAGAAGCATTTCAGGAAAGCAGAGTAATTTGCTAATTTGGAAGTACAGTGGCAAAATTCTTCTTTATTTATATATTCTTTGACAAATCCAAACATGTGAGTAAAAAGTAGAATTAACTGTCAAAGAGGAAGAACATTTTCAAATGTTCTCGGCTAGAGTTTAATGGTATCAAGGGGCTTTCTTTTCCTCCCAATAGCAATAGTATATTGTTGGCCAAGTAAAGTTGTTATTGTACAAAAACCTTTTGGAGAATCCATGAAACAGAGTTGGTCAAACTAACTGTTGAGATAAGGACCCTACAAATAGTTATAAACATATGCTCTGCATTACAGTTAGTCTTGGACGAAATGATCTTTATCAGATTCCGTCTTAAGTTTTTCCAACTCTTGACATTTGAACATTTTTTTGCTCCAAAAAATTAACGTGATAATAACAGTTTTTTGAAATAGAGATAAACTACAGAGATTATAGATGAACATTTATCTTCTGTTATCATAACACTAGAACAGTTTTAATGAAAAGGTTGGATGTAATATCTATTTCAATTAAATTAAAAAAGAGAAAAGAAGTTTACTTTTCTGAGAAAGCAAATTGATATTTTCTTCTTTGATTTCCTTATACTTTGGAATGAAGGCCTGCTATTAAAACTTTCAATAAACCTTTAAAATAAACTATGCTATAAAGCAATATTACATTTGGTCTTTAACGAGCCATTTTTGCTATTTTATAGGCATTCTAAAATGATAATGCACCCCTGGTCATAGAGACTCCTAGTACTGCTGACAGAGGGCATGGGGATGCATATCCATTGTCAGACAATGTGGTACCTAGTGGATGGACTGGGTTCTTCTACTGTCATTGATGCTGATAAGCTCTGAGGTCCTTAACCTCTCTGATCTCAATTTTCTTCACTGTAAAACTAATGTACTTGAGGAGATTGTATTTCTAATTTTTATTTGTTCAGTTTCTAGACAACATTTAATGTGCATGTGATTTTATGAACTCTCCCAAGAATCTGTAGCCTATTAGTGGCAACCTTTGAATAGAGTTTTTAGGAATTAACCAGGATTCTTTACTCTGAGGTGGGGCAAAGAAGGGGAATGGGAAAAAAAAGACATACAAATACTACTTACTTTTCAAAGAAATATCTGATAATCATCAAGCCCAAAGCATACGGAATGGTCATATATAAATGAGAGGGTTTCACAAAGATGAGTCCATCGTGATCTTCAAGATCTGACCATTTTATTGTTGGAGGAAGCCAGAATCTTTCCAACCAAAACCATTCTTTAAATGTCTGAAACATTCTAGAGAGATGGAAAAAGAATACATTACATTTATAAAACAAATACTTAAAACATGTATGAGACACATTGACAACTTTACTCGAAACACCTAAACCAGAGAATTTGAACAGAGGGCAAGAACAGAGTACTGTTATTTAATTGGCTTCATGGCTCTTTATTGAACTAAACGAGAATTACTCTGCCAACACTCTCAGAACAATTTTGGCTGTGGCACGGCAAACTGAAATTTAACATACTACTGTTCACAGTCCTGGCACAACATACGTTAATATTATGGGTATGTATCTTCCTCTTATATGATTCTATCGTATAAAAAATAATTCAACAATAATCTATATAACTTCAACATGTTAAAGGCCAACCTCATAAAAGTATGTATAAACTTCCACTAGTATGTATAAACCTTCACTAGTATCCTAAAACTTCTCTAGGCGATAAATGACAAGCATAATTAACGTTGTATTACTATAAAGAATTCAAATTAGTTCAAATCAACAAATATCTACTGATATTCTATTATTTGTCAAGCACTATGATAGGCACCAATATTAAAAACACAGCATTCTTGCCTTAAGGACCTTTATACTCTGTGGACAGGGTAGGCCTGAACATGACTCTAATGTGCCTTTTTTATGTACAATGAAGGTACAATTTACATACAAAGAGGGTGCTTGGGAACAAGAGGATCAGCACTGAACCCAGGGAAAGGTCACTGGAACAAATGATCCTTGAGATGGATTTCAACAATAGTGGAAATAAACCAGGGAAAGGCAGGAAAATGGGAAATAGGAAAGAGAAGTTTTAAGGAGAGAAAGTACATTGAACAAGTAACCAGAAGCACAGAAGAACATTTAGACGTTCCAATCTCATGTTTAGGCTATGACAATTTTAATCTTAATATTTTGACCTTAAGGGTGTTCTGATCTCATCCCTTTTTTTTTCTGTTTTGAGGGGAGGGGGTTTGGCTGCACCCATGGCATGGGGAAGTTCCTAGGCCAGGGACAGAACCCACAGCATAGCAGTGACCCAAGCCACAGCAGTGGCAACACTGGATCCTTAACCCACTGAGACACCAGGGAAATCCTGATTTTATCCTTTAATAGTTAATCAGAGAAAGAAGTAAAAATGTCCTCAGATTCACAGCAGGGTGGTCAAATTAATCTACAAAAAGTCTTAATTTGTAAATAACACAGTGTCGTGGCACATGACCAGCAATTTGGTTCCAGCACAGTGCAACAGTCCAATGTGATGGATGGTGGGTTCACACACAGGTGCCTGAAGTCTCAGTTTACTGTCCTGGCATAATTATTAGTGCCCCTTCCTTTTAGAAGTGTCCAAGTTTGGGTAATAAATTATATGATGACTCAGGTCACAAGGCTGGTAAATGTTCAACTTGGTCACAGAGAGTATGCCACCCGTGCTAAGGAGCTTGGGACTTAGCTAGGAGTATTATGCAAAGGAATGAAATGATTAGGTACTTTAGAGAGGTCTCTTGGGCAGCCAGGTCCACTGTGAGCCAAGGTAGTTTCCTTGTGCCAATTAGAGTATGATGTCCCCTCCGGGCAGACATAAGTCTCCTACCCAGCCTCTAGAACCCCTGGCCAGGTACTATGTGTCTGCTTTCCTTCTGGCAGTGGTGTAGAGTACATATCAGGAGACAGAATGACTGGTGAGCTATTAGGAGACTTAAGCAGTAGGTAATGCCAGAAATGGGAAGCCAAGAGAG
The DNA here is from genome assembly GCF_016906955.1 of Phacochoerus africanus. Lineage (NCBI taxonomy): Eukaryota > Metazoa > Chordata > Mammalia > Artiodactyla > Suidae > Phacochoerus > Phacochoerus africanus. Next base: position 141,000,796 of record NC_062545.1, read on the forward strand.
CAGTGGCAGTGGGGATCCATATGTGCTGACAGCAAGGCCGTTCATGAGATTATGCATGAGATCCAAACTGGGAAGAGATCAAAGGGAGGCCATGAAAGAGGTAAGATGGAGGGGCAAGCAGAAAACTCGGGGGACTGCAGGTCAAAGAACAAGTCTGGTGGGATGGAACCAAGGACCCGAGAGTGCAGGAATACTCGCTGAGAGGTGAAAAGGAATTCCAGCGTGCGGACCTCAATATTCTTCAGAAAAATCCACACCCAAATCTAGGACTGAGCCCTGGTGAGGTCTCCCCACTGTGCCTCATCTCTCATTTGCTGCTCAGAGATATGTGTACCCAAAGTGGCAGGAAACCAGTTGCAGCCACCCCTGCAAGGTTTGTGTGGAAAGGGAGAAGGGATACCTTCTTTTTCACGTATTAATCATTTTAATATGGTTCTACCCTGGGGGAGGGTAAGCACCATTAATACAGTAGTGAAATTGTGCAAATGTAGTGGATTAAAGGTCATCCAGAGTTAGTGAATACTTTCCGTCTACGAGGTTTTGGGACTAAGGGAGGAAAGAGGTGACCCTAGACTTAAGGAAGCTTACAAGTGAGGCCAGAATGACACAGACCTGTACTCGGGAGAAGGTAGAGAGAACTGATAAAAGAGTTATTAGGAAGGAAGAATGAACATATTTCAGTAAGGAAGGTGAGGATTCAAGCCTGCTTGACATAACTGACCAGCGAGGGAATGAAGAGAGGAAATCTGCAGCAAAGAGCACAGCAGATATACACTCAGGACCAGAGGAGGTACAAGTCTTTGAGTGAAACTACAGCTAAAATTCAAACTTGGTAAGATCTCAGAAACGAGCCCAGGCCATGGGAGGCTCTCCTGTAATGGAAAAACCTTGTACCAGCCCTGTGTTTCTCACTGCAAGAGAAGGAGGTACTTCTGCAAGGGCAAAGATGTTTCTTCCTAAAAGCTGGCCTCAGCATGCTCACTACTTTATTGGCTCCAGATTTAAAAGACTAGAACTCAGGGAACAAACAGCAATGGCAGTAAGTTAGTTTTGATATTATTATAATAATTATACAAAACTGTCTGCTCACACCTAAACTGCAACTCCAGGCAGTGCAGATTATTTTGTTCAGTGTGAAATATAACTAAATAGCTTACAATGCTTATTTTGGGGTTGCCATGCTAAATAATATTCTTATGCATCACATGCAAACAATGAAACAGGATCTACTGAAAGCCATAGTAACTTTAATAATCAACAACCAAAAACATATAAAGGGAGAGAGAAAGACTGCAGAAGTTTAGGGTGGCCCTATGGAAAATGTAGTTCAAATTGAGAAAAAAAAATCTACATTATTTATTCATCCTTCATGTGCTGCCACCAAACACCAATTATTGCTGCTTCAAAAGAGTTAAGAATCTCTTCTTCACATGATACACAAAAATTAATTCAAAATGAAGCACAGACCTAAATATAAGAGCTAAAATAACACTCTTAAAAGATTACATAGGAGAAAATCTTCATGACCTTGGGTTAAGCAAAGTCTTCTTACACACAACACCCAAAGCACAAACCACGAAATAAAAAATAGATAAATGACTTCATCAAAATGAAAAGCTTCTGGGAGTTCCTGTTGTGGCTCAGTGGGTAAAGGATCCAGCGTGGCCCCAAACTGTGGTGTAGGTTGAAGACGAATCTCAGATCTAGTGCTGCTGTGACTGTGGTGTAGGCCCCAGCTGCAGCTCTGAGTCAACCCCTAGCCAAGGAACTTCCATATGCCAAAGGTACAGACAAAAAATGAAAAAAGAAAAAAAGAAAAGCTTTTGTGTTTCAATGGATAACATCAAAAAAACCCTAAAAGACAACCCACAGAATAGGAGGAAATATTTGAAAATTGTGTATCTGATAAGGGAATTATACTTAGAATACATGAAGAACTCCTACAACTCAATAATAAAAGGGCAAATAACCTAATTTTAAAATGAGCAAAGGATTTGAACAGACATTTCACCCAAGAAGATATACAAATGGCAATAAGTGCATAAGAAAATGCTCAACATCATTAGCCACAAAGGAAATGCAAATAAGGAATAAACCCAGAGGTATACTTCACGCACATTAAGATGGCTATAATCAAAAAGACAACAGTGTTGGCAGGATGCAGAGAAACTGGAACCCTCATACATTGCTTGAGGGGAAGTAAAATGGTGCAGCTGCTGTGGAGAAGAGTCTGGCAGTTCTTCATCATGTTAAGCATTGAAGTACCATATGACCCAACAACTCCACTCCTAGGTATGTACTCAAGAGAACTGAAAGGATTCATGCTCTTTTGAAGCAGCAGAGCCAAGCTCAGAGATGGCTCTGGAAACATGCTACATGAAAGAAGCACATACTATTTGATGCCATTCATGTGAAGTGTCCAGAATTGGCAAATACTTGGAGACAGAGAGTAGGTTAGCAGCTCCTTAGGGTGTACAAGGAGGTGTGGAGGGGAAATAGGGAGTGACTGCTAATATGTACAGGGTTTTTTTGGGGGGGTGATGAAAATGTTCATAAATTGAATGTGGGTGTTGCTGCACAACTCTGTGAATATACTCAAAAATATTAAATTGCATGCTTTAAATGGGTGAGTTGTATATGAGCTATGGCTAAAAAAAAAAAGTTTAAAAGTATCATCGTCATCCCCTTTCAACATTTATATCTTTAAATCCATGGCTCAGCCTGAACTTCATGCTAAAGCTTCCTATTATTCATTTAAGGGGATGAAGTTTATTCTCCCAAATTCACCTGAGTCAAGATTGTGAAAATAAATGAAGGAAAGACTAGATCCAGACTCAGACTTCAGTATGATTTTAAAGTTAATGACTTTGTGAGAGAAAAAAAAAATTCATGCTTTAAAAAGTAAAAACAGACTAACTCCCCAGAAGGAGAAAGGGGCTCTCCCAGATGCCAGCCCGTGGATGTTCCATAGACATCCAGAAGCCAACGTTTTAGCTCAGTGGGCTTTGCTAAGCCAGCCTATCCCTCCACCCAGCCTCTCGACCACCCTTGCTCTCAAGGTGAGACCTAGGGCTAAGGAGAGAGAGGACTCGGCCTGGCACTCTCCTCCATCCTTTCTGCCTTTTAGTCCAATAGCAAGAAGCAGGCCACAGTCTCACATCCTCTTAGTAGCTGTCATAAAGCCACAGGTCTTCTGGCACCCTCTCTACTCACCTTTCCTTGATCCTAGTAAGGACTTGCCATTGCAGAGGCAGCCCAGACTCCAGCCCTCAGAATAGCAAGGAAATCACCACTGTTTATGGGGTCGGGCAATGCCTTTCCCACTGTGAAAGCCAGGGCAGACTCCTCCATCTGCTGGCAGTTGGCCTGGGCTGGCCAAGGCTTAGCCAAATGGACGCTTCACTCAGGATTTGACCCTGAAGCAGACAGGGACAAGCAGCAGCAGGTGCTACCTAGGGGGCTGCTGCTGAGGAGACAGGTGTCATCTCTCAGCCTTTTGGCCTTCCTCATGGCCTCAATCTCTTGATTTCTACTGTGGCCCAGGTCTGGCCTACCACCCTTCCTTTGGTGCTCTGAAGCACTTCCAGGGAAGCCTTTGCTTTAAGATAGTAGGAAAGCGGTGGATTCCACTGCCTACAATCAAGAGTGCTGACCCATAAACATTACCTTTTCCCCACCCTCCTTCAGGAGCTGTCTGAATCTTCAATTTAGCAGGATTTCCTTCTAAAGTTGAAGTGGAGAGGCAGGAACTCCCTTGAATAACTGAGGAGGGGTCAGCAGCTGCAGCACCTGTCAGTCTCTCCCTCCGTTCAGCCTCGGATCTCCTTTTGCCCACAATGGGTACTCATTTGTGTCTTTTCCTTTCTTTCTCTTCCATTTTTGCTCCTGCTCTGCCTAAGTTTCAAATCTGACAGTGGCATACAGTCACTACCCAAAAGGTTTTTTTTGGTTGTTCAGAGTAAAAGAGGTGCTAGCCTCTCTGACATAGCCTTAGAAAGATGCTTGGTGGATGACAAACATTATGACACAGGGAATGAAATAGTACAAGTATGTTGTGTTAATGAAGTACTGCAATGTTTAAACAGTCCCCAGATGGAAAGAGAATTAGAAAATATTGAGATGGAGAGATACCTGAGTTTTTAAAACCCCACAAGTTTCTGCTAAAAAACAAAAAGCAAAACAAAACAAAAAAACCTGAGCATCTGCAACAATGAATCTGTCATTCGGGGATCCTGCCCGTGATTCAGTGATTTTTGAATGGTCCGAGAAGCTCACTGATTCCCACATTAAAGTCACAGCCCATCTCTCATCTTGATTCATTTGGCTGAACTCCAGGCCTTTCTGACAAATGAAAGTTGTCAACTGCATTGACAATTCTTCAGTCCCTGCTTGGTGTTTTCTTAAAGCAAATGTATTCATTTACTCCTTCGCCATTCTCCTTCCCTTTTCTCATCAGCTACTCAAAGTCCCTTTTTCCCAACCTTTGTATATTTTCTAGTTACTGCAATTTAAAAAAGTATCTGAAGGAAATACAATTTTAGCTTATGTAAGAAATCTGAAGCTATTTTTAAAAATAGGAAATATTTGTATTCCTATTTTTATCTCTTTTTAATTTAGGGAAGTTCAGTACTAGAGGTGGCACCAGAGCCTAGCTGTGTTTTCCCACCTAACATTGTGGGAATTTTAAACCCTAGCTTCAACTCCTGCTGCCAGTAGTTTGCAGGAAGACAATCTAACTAACGCAAACTTTTATGACTCATTACTTTCTGACCTCATGGATACAGAACCCAGCAGAGTGAAAGAAGCCTGTTGAGCCACTTTCTCTGATACATACCATTGAATGCGACCTTAGGACTAAAGAAATGAAATCATCTGGGTTACAAGTTTATCACTATTTGGAGCAACATTTTTGTAAAGTACTTAAAAAATGTGGTATTTGAACTTTTGCTGAGGTAAGAACGCCAAGTCAGGCAGAGGCTTTGGATGTCTTCTGGTAACTATCCATCCAGTCCCTACCATAAACCCCACATCAGCTTAGACGATTACTCTGCAGATGAGGCGGGTAATGACAAATGGGGAGTTAGGAAGACAAGTTAAACAGAAGTGAAGGTATATTCTTGAGCAATGAAGTGAAGGAAAGACACCCTGAATCAATGTTCACAATCTCTGAGTAGTACTGTGGTTGGAGGATGTGAGAGTTGGTGAGAGTTTTGGAGACAGGGTGGCCAGCTGGATTATAGCCGGACCAGTGTTCCCTGGCAAAGTGAAAGTTAGCTCCAGAAGAGCAAGGACCTTGTTTGGCTCATTCACCACTGTATACTCAGTTTGCCACACAGTAGACACTAAACAGGTATTTGTTGAATGAATGGATGGAAAGCTTACTGAGGTTGGAATGGAGTTTTGAACAATCAAGGAGTGACACTATGGCCAAAAATGATTATCTAATTTAATTATCTACAAACAACTTCATATTTATTAGTTGCCAAAGAATTTTTAAAATTTGGTGCAGGGGGTCAGGTAAACATGATTATCTACATATAGTCTAGCTGTGTTTTCTTTGGAACTAACCATACTAACTCAGCCACAGAACTGGTTTATGCCTTTAAGATAAAACAGAAAGGAAAACATTAGCAGCTGCTTGCTTCCTGGGAACAGTGTAAAGACTGAGCCAGCTGTAAATTCCAATTCTAAAAGCATTTTAAGCTATGCCATTTCAAATGGGTAAGACAATGCAAATGATAGAGCAACTTAACTCTGAAGGATATTTATTATGACTAAGTTACTGCATAAAAAGCTTATAAATGCCTGGGCTTACAGCTTTAGAAAACTGAAGAGAAGGGGAAAAAACCCATATATTTTAGGTAAAGAAAGAAAGAAGTAATTAACTTACAAGATAAAAACAACTTTAATTCTCTCATACTGAATTTTATAATTCTATCAATTTAAAGCTTTGAAGAAATTCAAAACAGACTTAGAGACTAAAAAGAAAAATTCAGAGATTCTGTAACAAAAACATGGTATTGCCTCAAAGATGTCCCTGAGGGGGGAACATCAGGATATCCTATGTATCCATTCATGCTGCTTTTAGTTACAGACCCCGAACCCACTCCCAAGTTTAACCTGGACGTGTGGCTGCACTGCCACGTGAGATAACATTTCCCAGCCTCCCTCCAGTAGGGCTAGATGTGGCCGTGCTTGACTGTGTCTGGGTCAATGATGCAGGAGTGGGACTGACTTGGGTAATCTCCCTAAAGACTAAGCTGCGTATGTGTCCTGGTTTCTCTCTGTTGTTCTTCCTGACAGCTGGAAATGGGGATGTTAGAAATGGAGCAAGCTTTGAAGCCAACGGGCACATTAGCCCTGGTCCACCCATAACTGGACTGTTACATACATGCAAGAGAAATAAACTTCTGAACACAAGTCACTGAATTCTGGGTCCTTTTTGTTATAACACCTTAGACTATAGCTCTATTAATATATAGGGAAGAATATAAAAGGGAAGCAAATAAGAACTACATGTTGCTTCTAGGGAGATTATAAAATCTGGAGACATCTGCTCATCAAAAAATACCATTAAGAGAATAAAAATGTAAGCTACAGACTGGAAGAAAGTATTTGCAGTATTTGCAATACAAAAGACATATTTAGGACTTATATAGGACAAATTGATAATATTATACAGATCTAAGACTTCTATCTATCTATCTATCTATCTATCTATCTATCTATCTATCTATCTATCTATCTATCTATCTATCTCCTGCAACTGAATTTAAAAAAGGAGTCAAGGGACTTCTTTCATAACAAGTCTTTGGGGAACCTAGGTTTCCATTAATGCTTTGCCCGATGAGGAACGTCCTAAGTATTTGGCTGCCTATGAACTTCTTGTGGAAGTTGTGCCAGTTAATCAATTATTGCCTCTTAGCCCCAAATTTGCCCTGCTTGCCTGCTCTATGAAGGGAGCTTTGTCCCTTTACCTATTTCCCTCAGCCAACTGGCCCCAGAGCTGTGTCAGTAGCAGATGGTGGAGAGACATTACAGGAGGAAGGAGTTCTGCTTTTTGCTCTGGTCTGGTCCTATTGAAGGCTCCAGAAGCCCCGAGCAGTCAGCAGATTCCACCAGCACCTTCTTGGGGAGTTGTGTGGCAGTGTCACCACAAAAAACTTCCCAGTGAACAGCTCTTCCCAGCACACTAGAGGGCAGATTTTCCACTAGTTCCTGGAGGTGGTTTCCAGCCACTTCTGGTTCCACAGTAACTCCTTTGTGCCATCTCTCTCCATTAAGGTCTGCACAGCAGCTCTGGGGGTCTCCTGCTCATGTCCTGTCTCAGCCCCAGGGGTGGTGACTGCTGCCCATAGCTGTGGTTCCTATACTCTTTAAGAGTTCTTCCTAGCAGCCCCTCCTTCGTTCTCTAATCCTGACTGACCTGATGGAAAAGTCCAACCAACTTTAGGTGCTTACTCTAATACTAACAAAAGCTATTCTGAGCAAGTCAAAAAGGCCTCTGAAAATTGAAATTATAAGGAAGAGCCTTCTAATTTTCCCCCTTTAATACTGTGTATAAAGTTTGCTTACAGATTAAAAGCTGACTTGAGATTTCAGGAAGATGTGCTTCAGTGTTTTTGCTTCCACTGATTCCAAAACATAGGTTAATGTCGCCATGAGCGACACTTCCCCTGGGTGACACTTCTATCACCTTCCACTGGGACAAAACTTTTTCATTGTTAGTAAACATAAAGGAACTGTTTCTAGCAATACCAATAAGACCCTAAAATGCCAACTAGGCAATGGGCATCTGTATGGGGCCATGTTCTCTCTCAAGCCAGGGCTCCCTCCTGGTGCTGTTCTCTTCAGCAGTGTTTCTCTTGGCTCTGTAGTAAAACTTCACAATGTGCCTTGATCTAGGTTCCTAACTTAAATAGCTCCTTCCTAAAAACTCAAACAATGAGCCAGTGAAGTTCAACTCTTAGAAAAGCATAGGCAGTCACAATTTGTTGCTGTGTGCAGAAGAAACCCACTTGGGATGGCTCTGCCAGAGGCTTGCTGTCCAAAACAACTTGAGCTCCTGTCCCCTCACTTTGTGATCTCACAAGCAAGCCAGGTCAGTTCTCAGACCCTTAGAGCAAAAGGCAAAGACCTCTTTAGCCTTGGGGGTCTATGCACAGATAACCCCTTCTGCCTACAATGCTCTTTTCACCCAGCTTCACCTCACTCTCTCCTCTTTGTTCTTCGAGTCTCAGCTTAAGTGTCTCTAGGATCTTCACTAAGACTTTCCACTCCCTGTGCCCTCAGCCTTCCTATAGCTAAATGAAGTCCTATTGAGATGCTGCCACCCCTCCTCTCTTTCTTTATAATATGTATCAAGTTTGTAATTATATATATATATATTTGTAATCATATATATATGTAAATATATATTTGATTCAAGTCGGGCTCCCTCCCCAGATTTCAAGATCCACAAGGCCAAGGATTACCCTTGTTTTGCTCACAATAACACCCATACATTGGCACACAGAAAGTGTACAAAGGGTATGTACTCAGTAGGTTACTAGGGAAGCCAGTATAACATAGTGGTCAAGCACGTGAACTCTGGAGCCAGACTGCCCAAGTCTAAAGCTTGGTTCTGACACTTAACTACCAATGTGACCCAGGACTCATAACTTAACATCAGTTTCCCCATCTACAAAATGGAGATAATAATTGTACCACTCTGATGAGGCTGTTCAAATGACAAAGTAAGTACATATTTGTAAATCACTGTATTATATGTTTGTTAGATGCTAAATTGGAGTCAAGCCCTAATATACTATGTTACCCTTCTAAGGAAAAGAAATAAACAAATTTTTAGGTCCTAAAGTTCTATAATTCACACCTATTAAATTAGAAGATGCTATTTAAAAATAATATTCAGTGCTAACTATGCTATAAAGGTGTCATATATATCATTTAGATGTAAAGGAAAAATAAACTCTATTTTTAAAGCATTAATTTTTTTTTTTTTTTTTTTTTTGCTTTTTAGGGCCACACCTGCAGCATATGGAAGTTCCCAGGCTAGAGGATGAATTGGAGCTGTAGCTGCAAGCCTATGCCACAGCCACAGCAACACCAGATCCAAGCTGCATCCTCGACTACACTGTAGCCTGTAGCAATGCTGGATCCTTAACCCCCTGCAAGGCCAGGGATTGAACCTGCATCATCATGGATGGTCATAGATGGGTTCTTACTCTGCTGAGCCACAAAGGGAACTCTGGATAATAAATTTTAGAAGTCATTAAAATGTTCAAGCTTAGAAATACATGTAAAACTGGACAAAAAAAATTTTAAACTATAGTTAATAAATGATACTTCAGTGTTAGTAATGGTTCTTTAAAATCTGGAATGTTTTAGGAGTTCTCATCATGGCACAGCAGAAACGAATCCGACTAGGAACCATGAGGTTATTATGGGTTCGATCCCTGGCCTTGCTCAGTGGGTTAAGGATCCACCATTGCTGTGAGCTGTGGTATAGGTCGCAGATGCGGCTCGGATCTGGCATTGCTGTGGCTGTGGCATAGGCCAGCAGCTGTAGCTCCAATAAGACCCCTAGCCTGGGAATCTCCATATACCGTGCCATGGGTGCTGCCCTAAAAAGACAAAAAAAAAAAAGACAAAAGACAAAATCTGGAATGTTTCAGTACATTTTGAAATGTTAACTCTATGTAATAATACTCAGCTAATTCTGAAAATTATTATTATTAATTTATCAACATGAAAAGTGTTTATAACATGTTTAAAAAAGAAAATTCAAAATTATATATCTATACTATGATCATATGATGGTATATGATCTCACATAATAATTTAATTTTATACATATACATATGTATGTGACCATGCATGCAAAAACAAAAACTAGAAGGAAACATGAAAAAATAATCGAGATTGTAAAATTCTGGGTGTTTAAGACTTTTTGTTTTTGGGGGGTTTTTTGTCTTTTTTTTTTTTTTTTTTTTTTAGGGCTGCACCCACAGCATAAGGAAGTTCTCAGGCTAGAGGTCAAATTGGAGTTACAGCTGCCAACCTACACCACAGCCACAGCAATGCAGGACCCCCAGACCACTGAGTGAGGCCAGGGATTGAATATGCATCCTCTTGAATACCAGTCAGATTAATTTCCTCTGTGCCACAACAGGAACTCCAAAATTTTTAAATTACTGTTTTCCCAATATACATTCAGCTTCCCATGACTAAAAGGTGTTGTTAAAGTGATTTACTTCACACTAATACATTTTTAAGAGCTAATTTTTTAAAGTTAATGTTTCATAAACTAATAGCTGATTTGAATAAGCAGGTTTGTTACCTATGTAAAACTTATCACAGCTTTTTTACACACACAAACAGGTAACTGAAAATTTTAAATGTGCTTCCTTGGTCAATAGTAAGACAGGCTATTGAGATCTATCTATAAACTGACTTTAGATTCTGGAGGTAATAAAGATAACACAGAAAAAACCATTTAAGGAGATAGTATTCATCAAAAAGTAATTCTCTTGGATGTCTCTTCATCTTTATCAGGTGTCTGGTTCATCTCCGCCTAGGTTGTTAATTGATAAAGACTGCCAAAGGCCAGCTCAGGACCAAGAGAAAGGTAAGTGACTGAGGAAGTTTACTTAGGCTGGTAATAGGAACAGGAGCTCACAGAAAAACAGGTATGACTGAAATCTGAAGAATGTAAAGAAAAGTTACAGAACAGATAAGTCTTAGAAGAATGCAAATCATAGGGTACAAAGAAAAGGAGTCCAAGACAATTGGGAAAAAAATCTATGAGAAAGTTACACAGAATTGATAATTCTGCCTTCAAAGGTAGAAATTCATTTCCCCCTTCCCGTCTTTTTTTTTTCCGTAGCTGTGCCTGTGGCAGGTGGAAGTTTTTGGGCCAAGGACAGAACCCATGCCTCAGCAACAACTCAAGCTTCTGCAGTGTCGATGGCAGATCCTTAACCCACTGCACCACAAGAGAACTCCCTTTCAGTTAATTTTGGAAGTCTAAAATGTAAATTAATAGCCAGGAGTTCTTGTCATGGCTCAGCTGAAACAACCGGATTAGCCTCCATGAGAATACAAGTTCGATCTGTGGCGTCACTCAGTGGGTTAAGCATCTGGCATTGCTATAAGCTGTGGTGTCAGCTGCAGACATGGCTTGGATCTGGCATTGCTGTGACTGTGGTGTAGGCCAGTGCTGTAGCTCCAATTCAACCCCTAGCCTGGGAACTTCCATATGCTGCAGGTACAGCCCTAAAAAGCAAAAATAAATAAACGAACAAATAAAATGTAAATTAATAGCTGGTTAATCAGGCAGTGGTGTTGCAATGTAAAGAAATTCTAACGCACTTAATATCATCTCAGCACTTTCTTTCCAATTGCTGTTAAGTACTTTGCTCCTCTCCACCAAGTCTTTCCTTGTGAGCTCTCCTCCCTTGCCTGGTGACTCACACATCTTGCTTCACAAATTATGCTGTTATTAGTCTCAGGCACAAGTGAGTGGTGTAGGCAAAAGCAAGGGAGTTGGGAACCTGGCTGCTGGTGACTCAGAGAGGAGCCCAGGGCAAGGCCCTGATTCTGTCTCAAGTGTTCCCATTGGAGAGACTGGAGAATTGGCTGGGGGCCAGCAGAGACCTCCTATGCACTGCTCCTCCCCCTCTCTTAGCCTGAGATCAAACGAGTCAGGAAGACCACCATACAAATCACAAACCTGTAATCCACGAATTAAAAAAAAAAAAGAAAAGAAAAGAATGCAGTGCTTCATGCATCTCCTCAGGTATCTTACTGTCTTTCAGAAAGCTTTCAAAAAGTCTTTCAAGGAAAGAACCTTGGCTGTAGAATCAGACATCCTGGATTCCAGGGCCAGACCTGTTACTTAATAGCTAAGTGGTCTTGGACGACTCATTCTCTCTGATTCTTTCTGCTCTCCTATTAAACGATGCTAATGCACATACTGCTAACACCTGTTGTGTAATGCTTGGCGTAGAGGAAGTACTTGGTAAGCTGCAGGTGTTAGCACTACGGTCACTAGTTACATTTCCTCATCAACGGCACTGTGGACTTTCAAGTGACACAAGGTCTGCCATCATTCACTGATTTCCTCCAATACTCTGATCAGTGTTGAGGTTACTCAGACCAAGTGTTTGTGAGGGAGCCTGACAGTGTAATTCACTTCCTTGTGACAGGATCATGGTACATTTCTTACATCATGGTACCCATTGTGGGCAGTGTCATCAAAGGAATCTTTTATGAAAGAGAATGAGACCTACAGGAGGGTGTGAAGCCAAATCTTAATCAAGAAGGATTCTGGAACACATGTCTCACAGACGAGGAGGAGACAAGTTACTTTTAGGGAAGGACTTGGGGTTACTAGGGCACACTGATGAAGCAAGCCTCCAATTTCAATATTTTTTAATATATGCTTATGAAATGTTTAAAGGCAGGGTTTCCTACTGCCCCATCAGACACAGTGCCAACTCGTTCTTCCCTGAGGAGTTGAGGGTGGCAGGTGTTGGTCCAACATGTGCCAGCGTGATTTGCAGGCTACTCCTCTGATTTTCATTTGGGGTCTATGGTTTCTTTTTAAAATGTCTTGTTCTTTAAACTAAGACTTATCATATATTTCCTCAAATTTTTTTCTGTCAAAACACACAGTTGGCAGAGTGCTAGCATGAGTGACCAGCCTGATTCTGTGAAGCAGGACTGTGAATGAACCGAGAGGACAGGGCATGGTGGAGTTAGAGTTGGGCTGAACCACAGAGCAGGCTGCTGGCTCCCCGTGATGTAGGAGGGGATCTGGAGTTTCTCTGTCATTCACATTAGTGAAATTTAATTATAAATGTCTTAAGATTGATCTAAGAGAAAAGGATGCTCTGAAAGCAAACAAAAGAATATGATGTGCAACTCCAAATATCCCGGGTGTAACTATTGTGTGAAACACATACAAGAGACACTGCTCTAAGCCTTCGTTAATTCTCTTAAAATATATGCAGAGACTGAGAACTGTGCCTCAATGAAGTCCTCTTGTTTAGGAGGAGTGAGAGCCTGGAGTGCTTCTCTTCCTGCCAAGTGAACTGTTTCTCAGTAAATCTTTCTTCCTGTTAGTTTACCAGAATGGGAATGTTACTCATCTGCCACTTTATGAAATCCAAGGAATTTCACCTTTGCCATGCTGTTAGGTGGACGTTTATGGGGTGTGGTGGTAGGAGTCTCATTTGCATATTTCACAGCAATTCTGAAACCGCCCAGCCTTTGTCACTGTCATTAGTCAGTGACACCATTAATGATCGGTTATGTATCAAGGGCATTGAACTTGATGCCCAGGAGCAGCCCCATCCCTGGACCTTGGCCTTATTTTAAAAGACCCCCCTGACCCCCGGCCTTCCTTTGGCCACACCTCTTTCCCATAGGGTGTAGAGTCTACAGGCCCATGGTATGTGCTCACCCACACCACGCACCCTTCCTAGTCTTGCTAGGGGTACCAAGGACCCTAGGATTCCCTCCCCAAGCAGCTCAGAGCCCACTGTCTGGTCTGTCCTCCTAAAAGTGACAGTACAGGGTACCCTTAGGTCTGAGAAAGGGCCAGAAGGATACTTCGGAGAGGGGAGAAGACACCTATACCAGAGCTCTGCACACATGTGCACCAGGCTCCTAGCTGAGCAGGATAGGACGCAGGCTGGGAGGAGAGAGGGGGCCAGGTTGCAGGCCCGATGCCTCCATATGTACTCTTGTCCTGGGCCCCTCCATTGCTAGGGGTGGGTCTGTCCACAGGCCACAGAGTAGATCCAGAAGTTGCTAGAGTTCTGAAAGCCAAGGATTTGTTCGGGCTGTGCAACCACCAGAGGAGCTGGAAGCACCCTCATAAAACTCTTGACTGTCCAGCTGAACCGCTTCTTCTGAGAGAGAATGCCTTCTTGCTCAGCAGGAAGGAGTCATTCCCTCTGGCTCACTGATGCTTCCAGGGCCTCCACACCAGCACCAACCTCTTCGCTGCTTACTCTCATCTGGCTAGAAAGTAGGCAAGGGAGATACATTTGTGATCCACCAGTTTTGTGTTTAGCAAACTTTTGGTAAGAATGTATAGAAAATTACAGGTTTTGGTCATGAACACTTTCTGAGTCCTCTACTGACCCACTAAGAACTGGTTACACTGGGATAGTTGGGAAGTGGGGCAAAGCCATGCCAGGGAAGCATGAAAGGTGGGTACCAGATCACCAGTGGCCCTGACATCTGGTCTTGCAACTGAAAATCAGGAATAATAACACCATTTTTTCCACATTTACAGAAATTAATTGTATGATTAAAATTATAACTAACAACTATAAAAATAACAAAGATTCATCTAGAGACATTCACTCACTGCAATGATGATTATCAATATCCCCAATTTACTGGTGAAAAAAGAAGTTTAGTGGGATAAAGTGACTTCCTAAAGGCAACAAAGAGCCCAATACTCTTGAGCCCAATACTCAAATTCAGGCATTAAGGGTAAAAGTGCTACTTCTCTTTACATCACTAGATTTCATTAAATCAGTATCTGTAAATATGCTTTGTGAATATCTCTTCACCATACACATGATCATATTTGATTGTCATTTTTGACGTGTTTGAAGAAATGTGACTTGGGAATTCGTCTCTTACAGGTAAGAGATTGGAAGCTGTAACCCAGCAGACAGAGCCAACTCCCTTCCTTCTAATTGGAGCAGCACTGGCCTTTGGGGGGATGGGAATGAGAGAGGTGAGGGTGAGACCAGAGTACAGAAGGCAAATACCAGCCATGAGTGTGGGATTCCTCACCATGCAGGCTGTCAAGTCAAACTTTCACTCAACACCTCCACTTTTGAAGAGAAAAGAATATAAATCTATAGTATTTCTTTGTCCACTCATCCCCAGAACATGAAAAACAATACCATATAATAAACTTTCAAGTTACAGATGTAATTTTCAAAGATCACAATTCAGAAAGCACAATAGAGGTAAAATAAAATAAAACTTAAATAATGATAACTACCCTGATTGTATATGATAGCTTACTACCAAGGACCTCAAGTACTGTGCATATGTATATGTGTGTGTGTGTGTGTGTACATATTAAAGTGTTGGGTTTACTTTCACAACATTCCTGCAGCAGAAGAAAGGGGAAAATCAATTAACAGAATAAACAATTAAGCCATAAGTTTCCTTCTAACTCTAAAATTTCAAGTCAGAGTTATAATCAATGGTAGAATGTTGTGCTTGTCAAATCTAGCCTACCACTCAGCTTTGTTTAACCTGCATAGCGCTTTAAAACAACTCAAGCCAACATTTAAGATTCACGTTAAAATCCAGATTTGCAGCTTCACTTGAAAATCAGAAGTTCTGGAAATCACAGGAGTTTCAGGCCTCCAGTAGGGCATATGTTCACTAGGTTGACCCACAGCTAATCTCAGTTATCTGACTAGCTTTCTAAGGCATTTAATTTGGTGACTCCTTATGTCTCTAAGATTTATCAGTGTAACCTGAGTAAAGATAACAAGGGCCAAGCACAGCCTGGCATAATGACTATGGTTATATCACAGCACATAGTTTTTCAAATGGCCAGTTATGAGCCTGTTGTGCACTGGTCCTCAACCCTGGCTCCACATGGGAATTACCTGACAGAGATTTTTTAGCCTGGCTCTACATGAGAATTACCTGGGAGAGATTTTAAGCCATGCCCTTTCCTTATCTGGATCAGTTAAATCAGGCTCTCCAGAGGTGCTGACCTGGCATCAGTATTGTTTTTTGCTGCTTAACAAACATACGTTTTAAACTACTGCATTCAAACAGCAAAGTGACAAACCATGAAAGTAGGGCCAGGGACTGGACTCGCACCATAGCAGTGACTCAAGCCACTGCAGTGACAATGCTGGATACTTAACCTGATATGCCAAGAGAGAACTTTATCCACTGAAATCTTTAGAAAAAGGCAAAATATTTATATGATCTGAGGAGAAACAAGAATATAGGTTTAATAGATAGTATTGAATAGTTTTCCACAGCTGTTGTACCACTTTACACCCCTATATCAGTTATGTAGTACCACAGTACTATAATCCAGCTGCAGTATTATACATCCTAGAAAATACTTCTAATTGTCTTTTACATTTTAGCCTCTCTGGTGGTTGTGTAGTTGTATTTCATTGTGATTTTAATATGTATTCCCCTAATAACTAATAAAGTTGAGTATGCTTCCTATTTCCTGGCCATTTGGAATGCTCTTTTGTAAAGTACCTGTTCAAATCTCTTGCTCATTCTTCTACCATGTTGGTCATCTTTTTAATTGGATGTGTTTATTGGTTCTGGATCTGACACCTTGTTGGTTATATATACGGCAAACGTCTTCTCCACTTTGCAGCCTAACTTTCACCATTTTAACAGTATACTTTGATGGAAAGAAGTCCTTTGTTTTAACATAGCTCAATTTATGGATATTTTTAGTATACTAGCACTTTTTGTGCCTTAAGAAGTCACTGCCCAGGGGCATTAATATATTCTATTTTGTCATCTAGAATGATGTTGTCCAATAGAAAAGTAGTAGGACATTTTAAATAAAATATATTTAAATTAATTTTACTATTTCTTTTTACTTTTTAAAATGTTGCTAATAGAAAATTTTAAATTACATATTTGGCTGCCACTATTTTTCCATTGGACAACATTATTCTAGATGACAAAATATAATATATTTTATTTATCTCAATATACCCAAAATATTATCACTTCAACATGTGATGAATGTAAAAATTATTGAGATATTTTGCATTCTTTGTCTATAGTGAGTTTTTGAAATCTGGTGTATGTTTTAAACTTAAAGCATATCTCTATTGGACTATTCACATTTCAGGTACTTAATAGCCACATGTGGCTGGCAGCTACCATACTGAACAAGACAGATCAAAGAGTTATAATGTTTTACCTGTCACATCCATATTGATATTTAGATCTATATCATTTTGAGGTTAGAAACAAAATTCATTCTTTTCCACATGGATATTCAAAAGGTCATTCTTTCCTTATAGTGTCATACATTGTCATAAATCAAGGGCCCAATGTGTATTGGAGTAAATGTATTGTGTCTGATATGTAAAATGGAGGATTATTTCTGGAATCTCTAATCCATATCATTGGTCTATTGTGCTTTTGGCCTCAGTGTTAATTTTTAAAGTTTCCAAGTAGATTCCTTCAGCCAATATTGAGAATGACACTACCAGCTACAAAATTAGTAAGTCATGACAAAAAATTTCATTGAGCGGAATGTTAGATGGAATCAATGCTTATCAAGTATTATTTTGTGAAACTTTTACTCCACTTAGTGTGTGTGTGTGACCTAAGTGGAGATTTAAAAAGTATTTACAATCAGTGGTTATCAAAATAGTTTGAAAACCACAGCAACTGTATAATCTGTGAAACAATTACTTAGGAAAATACAACTTAAATATTATTTTACAGTCATCATCTAGTAACGTCCTGAAGTTTTCCTCTTCTACAACTGGTTATAGACCAGAATTACACAGAAAGCAGATCTCTGTTGGAAACAAGTCAGGAAAAGCCAGCTATAGTGATTTTAACAAGGAGCTCATTACAAGACCCTGTAACACGGACCCAAAGGTCAGATGCGAGAGGGAGCCTGTCATGGGGACATCACAAATGAAAACTGCTCATCTGAACAGTTTGAGATTTGTTCAGTGTCAGCATATTTTATGTTTTTAAAGTTTTAAAGCTGTCAAACAAGAAATAAAAACAAAATTTGAGGGGAAGAAACTGAAGCCAATTTAGTTATTAAATGATGTCAAAAATCTTCATTATTAAAGAAAATACTCTCAGAATTTTTGCTTAAATCTTGAAATGATTATTGTTCATCTTGTGTCAGGATTAATCTAACCAACAAGCATTTACTGACTACCTGCTCAAATATGTCTGGCAAATGAATCAAAATAAAAGAAACAGGCTTTGTTCCCGCACACAAGTACTCTAAAGAACAAATGGATTATAGTATCTGAGTTTTCTCAATAATTAATTTAGAACATGGAAATGTAAATAAAAATGATTTCAAGTCCCTTAACGTAATATTTTATCTCCCCAGATAACCTAAATATATGCATTAACTGTGAATATTACCATTTCTCATCAATGAGAATTACACTTGGTGATTATTTCACAATATATACATTATTGAATTATTATATAACAACAACTGAAACTAACATGTCAATTATATCTCAGTTTTTAAAAAATCTGGAAAACTGCTTCCATTTCTCCCTTCTTCAGGCCCAGTGACCACACGTTACATGGAAGAAGGCAGCACAATCTACAACAGAAGAACTAATCTTTGCTGCATACTTAGAAAGTATGTATCTTTGAATTTTGTTTTTATATTGTGCACATGAACATGTGTGCTGTGTCTGTGTAGTGTGTATATGTACATGTGTGTGGTGGTACATCTATGTGGTTGTGTCTGTGTATGTGTACATGTCTGTGTGTGTGGTATGTGTCTGTGTGGTGTCTATGTGTGTCTGTGTAGTGTGTATGTATGTCTGTGTGTCTATGTGGAAAGTGTCTGTGTGTGTGTGGTGGATGTACGGCTATGTTGTGCATCTATATGTGTGTGTGTCTATGTATGTGTGTGTGTGTGTGTGTGTGTGTGTATACCAATCCCGAGCAGAGGTTATTTGGAAGTTTTGGTTAAACATCTTAGTTTCCTGGTATTTCCTGAAGATATAATTCAGGAAACAATAAAAAGAAAACTTTCCATTGACTTGGAACTTCTGTGAACTGAATGCCAGCTATGTGCCAGGCCTCTGGTCTGCTCAGTTTGCACCTTTTAGGAGCTACACAAACACCCTCCACAGACTTTCCAGCAAGCAGGTAGGCAAAAAAAATAAAGAGGAAATGGTTATTTAAAAAGAACTCAGGAGTTCCCACTGTGGGGCAGTGGCTTAGGAATCTGACTGTAGCAGTTCGGGTGTACGCAGGTTTGATCCCTGGCCTAGCCTGGCACAGTGGGTTAAATGATCTGGTGTTACTGCAGCTGTTGCAGCTGTGGCTCATATTCAATCCCTGCCTGGGAACTTCCATAGGCCATGGGTATGACTATAAAAAGAAAAAAGAACCCTAACCCCTTAACTTTACATTTGACCAGCATGTAGACAGACACTGAGAAATTCTTAAGGATTTCTTCCTACTTGGGAAAGGAGAAATGTCAAAATGTCTTAAGGTCAAACCACCTTTCCCACAGCTCTCTTGGATTTGATAATGGGCTTCCTCAGCCTCTAAGTTCTGATAATAATGAAATTTGGAAATAATTTAACTGTTTTAAAAACACAGTGAGTCCTGAAGTCCATTTGCAATCGAACATCTGTCCACCATCAATAGAAAACCCTGGGGAGGATTTGGGCTGTTACAGTGCTGCATAAGGTCAAAGGTTCTTAATCTCTCCATTCACTAGCCATTTGAGAATTTTATACCTAAACCCCAATTTATTTTAATTAGGGATTTTAAATTAGTTTTTATTTTCATCATTTAAAATCCTTGCTACAAGACAAAATCCTAGGCAATATATATAGTATGACCCATAAAATGATGAGACTGATTATTGCACTGGGCTTAGGAAAGCATGCCCTGCTCCTTTAGAATGTCTTCTTTCATTGTGCCAATTGTATGGTCCATCTGGGCTGACACAAAAATTTATTTAATCACTCTGGGTCTAGCAACTAAGTAAAAAACAAACTTGATGGGGGGCGGGATGTAAGACCAGTAAGGCTAGTGGTACTGGGTATGCAGGTGTTTCCAGGAAGAAGAAGAATACAACCGTATTTGATTCTAGAGGGAGCTCCCCACATCCCTACCTCTCTGCTGTCATCTGTAGTTCATCTTGATTCAAACGCCAAAGCACCACTCCTGATGCCAGCTGACCTACTTGGTAAATTTGACTCTAGGCTTGTAGCCAGTAAATAAATCAATCACTCTTGTCCCAAATTTGTCTTGGTAAAGGTATATTATCTCCAGCTCAATCTTTGTACTGCATCCCGAAATTCACGTGGAGAGGCCTTGGAAAGTCCAAGCCTCTTCAGCAGATGGCCTGGGAACCAAAGCAAATGAATGGCTGCCATACTACACTCTGTGTTCCAGGAGTTCTTGGAGCCAGACCTTCTTCCCACGTGCATCCTGCCATCAGTGCTCCAGCTATGCCTTTGGGGGCCCAGGAAAACTCAGATGAACTCGTATGTGTGTTGGGGCGGGGGGCGGAATGTGCACATAAAAATATGTCTTTCTTGACCTCTAATTATGCAATGACTAGCACTACAAACTAACTTTTGTAAAAGAAGCATCTGATGTTCTTGCTTTTTGTCTGATTTTACTGTGCTTCAGGGGAATCTTAGCACAGGACTTTCACTGCTTCAGAGGCCATTTCAAAACTGGATGGTATCCACCATAAAGGACCTAAATAATCACAATGCAGTTTTCAAAGTCACATGGTGGTATGATAAACAACCACCACTCAGTCCAGGAGGGCAGGATCTTGCCTTGGTTGTTTGCTGCTGATACCCTTGCACCCAGAATAGGATCTAGCACGCCAAAACAACAACAAATAATTGGGGAAATGGGAGTTCCCGTCGTGGCGCAGTGGTTAACGAATCCGACTAGGAACCATGAGGTTGCGGGTTCGGTCCCTGCCCTTGCTCAGTGGGTTAACGATCCGGCGTTGTCGTGAGCTGTGGTGTAGGTTGCAGACGCGGCTCGGATCCCGCGTTGCTGTGGCTCTGGTGTAGGCCGGTGGCTGCAGCTCCGATTCAACCCCTAGCCTGGGAACCTCCATATGCCACGGGAGCGGCCCAAGAAATAGCAACAACAACAACAACAACAACAAAAAAGACAAAAGACAAAAATAATAATAATAATAATAATTGGGGAAATGACTACTACTGATTGAAAGCCTCTCATTTTTTACTCATGCAGAAGGCACTTTGCACACCTTATCTCTCTATTTCTTACAACAAACAGTACCCTGTGATGTACATTATAATAATTAGCTTATAAATAAGGAAACTGAGGTTTGAAGAATAACTGATTTGCCTAAGTCACATGATTAGTAACTAGGAAGCAGGGATTCAAATCTAGGTCTCTTTGCCTTTCTAGGCCATGTTCAGTCCACTTTATCATGCCTTCACCTCAACAGTAGAAGCAAATTATAGACTGACTCTTGATCTTCCACTATAAGATACCAAATTTAACATATTTTCATATTATCATGGATTCAGAAACTCCTCCATATGACAAGGACTCTGTAAAGGATTGATGGAATAGGACAGCAATACGGAAGGCTCTGACCATATTTATATCTTTGTGTGCAAAAAGGCAAGAGAGTGCTGGCTTTCTCCCTTCCCTGCTACACTGCTATAAATCTTACTGAAGCTAAACTTCCTTATCTGAAAAGAGCATAATATATGAGTCCTATCTCATTGAATTAAATAGGAAGTGCATATATCCACAGCAAGGACTCAATAAATGTAGATTATTGCTACTCCAGAATTATTTTCAAACATATAAATTTATGTGATTCCTTTTAGAAAAGAGAGAAATATGTTTAATGGGAAGACTATGCAATTATTATCTGTATACATATGCCTATTTTCCCCCTAAAGAATCTGTCCCTATGTTTAGCAATTCTACTGATGAAATTTTAAGCAGAAACCCCCTTTAAAAACCAGGCTTATAGGGGAAAGGAATGAAAAGCACTGTTTAAAGTCTGAACCCTTAACTCATAGTAGAGAAGGACCTTGAGTAGAATAGATCAATGAATAAATTAATATCATCACCTGGTGAGTCCCTTGCTCTATATAAGGCTTTTCAGGAAATAAATGGCTTAAAAGAACATCTTCACTAAACATGGGTTAGTGAAACAAAGTTTCGTCGCATTTTTCTGCACAAAAAATGGTAGTTTTAGAACCAATCAGCTAATGTCTATCTCCCTCAAGACAGAACCAGCTTAGAAAAGCTTGTCACTGTGAGATGAGCAAGTTCTGCCTTGTTTCAATTTAAGACATTTGAAATGGTCTGAAATGGCCTTTGCCATGCCTCCCGGAGGTCTGTGGTCACACTTTTCGCTTCAGCTTGAGTCAAGGCTTCCCTAACAAACCAAGCTGTGTTGACTGAGCATTTGGCCTCACAGGATTTCCCTCTCTGAACAACTCTCCCCATCCCTTCAATGGATCAGCTTGAACTTGCCAAAGAGTAAGCAATACAGTCAGAAGTAGAAGTTTGGATTCAACGTGTTCTCTCCACTACTACTTGGTGAAGTAAAAGTCACCAAGTGTAGGGCTTTGAATCTCTCTTTCCTCTATCTCTCCCACAACATCAAGCCAAATGTTAATATTTTGATCACTTCTCTCTCTCTCTCTCCCTCTCTCTCTCTCTTGCTCCCTCTCTCTCTTCCTCTCACTCTCTCCCTCCTTCTCTCTCTTCCTCTCATTCCTTCCCTCTCTCTCTCCCTCTCTTTCTCCCACTCTCCCTCCTTCTCTCTCTCCCTCCCTCTCCCCCCACCCACACACAGAGTCAGGCCAACTTGGTTTGGAGGGTTTTCAAATAGTAACAACAGCAACAAGTTGGTGCCTACCTTTCTGAAACTTCAGTCCACACAAGGGGCCCTTGCTTGTGAAGAACAGTCAGATTCCAGCACTCCAGCCAGCTTCTTTCTCATCAGAGAGCAACACGCCTCATCTCTGTGTAAGCTCCGAGATTCTTTAAGAGACCCACCCTCTAAAGTTGCAAGTCAAGATTTCTGACTGAGGGCAAACAGTGACGTGAGGCACAGCTACTGGATGACACCTTCAGGTTTTTCCTGATGGGATGTTGTTTTCTGTTTCACCACTTGGAATGAAGAAAACTGGAGTTCAGTCAGACACAGAGTCACAGATGCATTAATTGCTTCATCATCATTGCATTTCAGTGCACAAAGTCATTAGTCAACTATTGAACAGGACAGTCTTGCTCTTTGTATTAAAAGGAAGGGGTTGAGGTGGCGGAGAGAGACCTGAATCACTGCTGACAGCCCTGTACTATCACCCAGTCTTCTCCAGAAGCCTGGAATTCAGCAGGTCTCTTTGTTAAGTCACCACCTCCATTACCATGCCATAAGACTCTTCATTGAGGAAGCATCAGTCTCAGAAATGCAATTTTTCTGCCTATTTCCTAGCAATTGAAAAAAAATCCCTTTTTTGAACCATGAAATGAGCTCCAAAATAATAATCAGGTCATCTTTTCTTTTTAGAATAGTTAAATGTGATTCGCTTTGTTTTTATTTGTGTTTGTCTCAAAGAACAATCATCACAGACAAGAAAAGATGAACCTGTTCATAGCAGGATATAAACGCTGTTTCTGCTTGAGGTGCCTCAATTTCAAAGGCAAGCATGCCTACATTTTACAGTGTTTATTTCAGATGTTGCACCTTTTGGGGCCATTTTCACTTTCTCTTGCCTGAAGATGAAAGCAGTGCAGGTGTGGATTATTTCAAGACGCTTTAATAAGTATGAAAGCTTCAGCAAGTTGATTCCTGCCCCCTATAAGCTGAATCTTGCCTCCCAGGAGGTCTGGGCAGTGCCGCCTCCTCTGAAAGCCTGATTTGAAGCTCTTCCCATTGGCTGACTTCAACTGCTAAAAGACAGCTTTCTTCTTCTGTCAGCGTAATAGGCGACAGCACATTAAAAATTCACTACAGGCAGAGAAGAGGAAAGGCCAGTTTCAAATTCTTTGAAACTCCAGTTGCTCAAATTTCACTGATGAATTTAGTTCAAAGAAGGAAGACTGGTCAAGGCTCTTTCACTCAATACTTGCTCACTCAATTCTGCCTAGTTTGGTTTTCTCTTCCCAGACTTTGTTTTTTTCTCTTAGAGTTCATAAATTTTAAGCTCATCTAACAGGTGGGTGCTAAATGCATAGGTTATGGTTCAGACCCACCAGCATCAGATCTTGCCAGGAGACTATGCAGAAATACCTCTCAACACTGTCCATTTCTAGCCTGCTGCCCTCCAACTGCCACCTAACTTATTCTCACAGGGAAAAACAAATCTGATTTCATACTGGACCTGTTCCTTTTACTTTAACCTTTGTATTGTATTGCTTTTGCTACAAATTAAGAATGTTGCCTACAGCCTGAAATATGCAGGATAGTTCATTCTCAAGACTCTGTGATCTTTAAAGGTATTACACTCTTCCATTCATACATAGATTACAAAGTTGCAGAACAGAGAATAATGTTTGTCTTGTTAGAGGTTTATAGGAACATTGTGAGTAGACCTAGGTGGATACCAGTGATAACAAAGGATTCTGGCAGCAAGAGATTCACGGCAACCAGCCCTACCCCCTTCCCTTTTAGTATAAAAGAAGCCTGAATGCTAACTCAGGAAAGATGGTTCTTTGGGACACTAGCCCATCATCTTCTCAGCTGGCTGGTTTTCTGAATCAACTCACCATTCTCCAACAACTCGTATCTCAATATATTGGCCTGTTGTGCAATGAGCAGTATAAGCTTGGACTTGGTAACATCACCTTCCTAATTAAATTTTTTTCTCTATCATGTCTCTGCCCTGCTGATATAGCTCTCCCAACCACCTATTCCTATGAAACTCCTTAGCACAAGAGAAAGCTACTTCTCCAGAATCTCTCTTGCCTCTTCCCACTACTTTCCAGGCAAAACAAATAGGCAGTACCCATGCCCTTCCAGTGGCTGCTCTTTAAGTGACAAAAGTGTGACTTCCCTGCCAAGTCCTGCAGCTCTCAGCCCTCCCTGTTTTGTGTTTATGCCTATATCACGACACTTACTCCACTATTATAACTCAACTGGTCTTGTATCAGCTTCCCCACTACACTGGGCAGCCCTCTGGGACATGCCTTACTTATCCTCGGCTTAGCACAGTGCTGAGCTGTTCAAAACTTGTCAATAGTTAACACCCCAAAATGCAGGCATCCAACACTCAATTTTACTCTGCAGATACCTAGGGAAGAGGGCACCCCTGAACTCTCCCTGGATTCCCTTTCTCAGAATTAAACAAGCCAAAAGATTATTGTAGAACTGCATTTTTTGTCACTTGTATAACTAAACACATGTCATCTAATGATAAGATACAATGTTCAAATCAAATATGAAGTATTTATACATAGCTCAATACCTTCTCTATCATCAAAAGAATCCCATTATCATCTGCTGTATTTCTTGAATCAAAGTCAAGTTGTAGTTCTGCCTTTGCCAGAGACAGATGAAAAGACTATGTAACAGGGGGCAACAGCTGGAAGGATGATGGTGAAGGATTCCGGAGATTTGCTGGTTGTGACCCAAGCCTGTGCAACTACACATGAGCCTCATGTATCTGGGTACAACTCCTCTGAGGAAGATAAATAAATACAAGCGGGGTTCTTTCTAGGGCTGCTAAGGTAATGCCTTTCTTTTTCTCTGTTTTTTCCTTCTTTCTCACTTGTGCCTCATGATAAATGTATCAGGTCATTGCTAACAGAAAAGAGAGAACCTGGGGAAAGTATGACACACCATTATGCATGTGTGGATGTCAGGTCTAGGTAATACTTCACAGTTTCATTTTATGAAGAAACTTTAGGAGCTAAGGCATTAACTCAGTTTTATATATTTGAATCTCCATTAACAGGTATTATGTCACTGATTTAAATCTTAATGATTCATTGCATTTTAAAAAGTAATTATTACCTCTAACAATTAAATGTAGGCAGTGAAGCCTGATAATTGTGGAGAGGTTTCAAGGGGAGCAGTAGGGAGTATATTACACAACTGAGGAATTTTACACACAGAGCTATCTTGTCACTAAATGCTACTAAATTTAAGAGTATAAACGCTATTTCAGAGAGTAAAAGAGGGCTGAGGGATCAGAGGAGTGTGGCCCCGGGCAAATCCAATCAAGATCCTAGAAGGCCGCTTAGAAACTCACAAGAGGAAAACAGAGGAAGCAGGACACAGAAAAATGGGCTATGGGGCCCAGCAGAAAGCAAAGAACTAGACACGGTGCCCCCAGCTTTGCTAGCCAGGAGCCAGGGTACACAGTTGCACAGTGTGTGGACATGGAGGGAAGGGAAGCAGAACAGCTTCTGATATTCTAAGCTGCATGTTATATGTGAAACTAATCCTTAACCTAATTTTCTGGAGAAGAAAATAAAGTTTAATAGAATTGACCTGCTTTTCTCCTCAAAGAAGAGAATCCCTTCCAAGAAACTCAATGGATACAGTTTTGGCCATATGGACCTTAACCTAACCAATCCAGTTTTCTGAGCTTTACTATCAACAAACTCCGTTACTTTGTAATGTTTCATCTCATCATTTTCACAGATTTTTCAAATGCAAAAATTTGCTCACATATAGAAATGTTAATTCAAAATGCAACTAAACTGAGTGTTCTTTAAACAGGTATGTGGGAGAACTCCTATGTGATATAATGGAACAAATAAATGTCTTCACAAATACCTACACTGATTGAATATGAAGAGTACATCTTACTGACATAAAACAGTCCCATCCCCATGATTCACTTAAATCCTCACATTAAACTATAGACTATAG
Organism: Phacochoerus africanus; assembly: GCF_016906955.1. Lineage (NCBI taxonomy): Eukaryota > Metazoa > Chordata > Mammalia > Artiodactyla > Suidae > Phacochoerus > Phacochoerus africanus. The sequence goes on from NC_062545.1 coordinate 141,027,413, forward strand.
AAAATGAATTGTGTCGCCCTTACCCCACCCACCAAGATCCACACTTGCCCTAGCTCAGTGTTGCAAGGGTCCCTGGCAGATGATTTGAGAAGCTACTTTGTATGAAAGTAAGGAAACTGAAGACAGACATCATCAGAACTAATGGCCCTCTTGCACTAATACTTGAATGTTCTTATAATAGTGAAGAACAAATCTGACTCCATATTAGATCTGTTCTACTGCCTGTGCTTAGTCATGCTGGCTCTTCACTGTTAGTAAGAAAAAACAAACAAACATTGTCCATAGCTTGAAATATACAGGATAGCCTATTCTCAAGGCTCTGATCTTTAAGAATGTAACACTTTTCCATTCATATGGAGATAAAAATTTGTAGAAAAGAAACTAACATTTGTCTTGTTGGAGGTTTATAGGAACATCATGACCTGACCTGTGTGAACAGCTGCAAGAACAAAGGATTTCTACACCGTTTGCAACAACCAACCACCACCCTTCTCTTTTTAGTATAAAAGATGCTTGAAGTAACAGGTAAGATGGTTCTTGGAGACACTAATCTGCCGTCTTCTCAGTCTGCTTTTTTTCAGAATAAAGTGCTATTCCTTGCCCCAACAACTAGTCTGCCAATTTAATGGCCTGTCCTGCATTGAGCACAATGAGTCTGACAGTAAATTTTTAAGTCCCCCAGGATCCTTGCTGCTTGTGGCCAGCCAGCCCTGGCTGGGGAATTTTCAGGTAAGGCTCTAGCAGCTGCAAGGACCATTTTGCCTGAGAATTTTCCCTTCAAATTTCCTTGAAGTGGCACATGATGCCCCAGCACTTGGCAGTTGGAGCAAGGAATTGACAGACTTCTGCAGTCAATGGGACTCGCCCTTTGCAGTAGGGTGAGTTGCTTCAGTGTGTACAACCAGGAACATTTCCCCTGCTCAGAACTTCTCCTCTAAGGAAAAAGCCGATTTGTTTTACATTTGATTGGGGTACCCTGTTGGAGAGGGTAATTGTTGTTGGACTTTAGGCAGTTTGTGAACCAGGTCGTTTGTTTCTATTTTGCATTCATTCATGATGGAATTTGTGCTTTTGGTACTGGAATTTGTTTGTACTTTTTGTGTTTTGTTGTTCTTAAACTTATAAATATGGGAAATATTCCATCTGTCCCTAAGGAAAGCCCTTTGGGACATATCTTAAATGAAAAGGCAAAATAAAGCTGTAGGCCTATGACTAAGAAAGGGATGATATTCTGTTGTAATAGCATATGGCCCCAATGCATGTTAGGATTAGGAGAGTGAGGGCCCCTGAATAGCTCATTTAATTATTATACAATCTTGCAATTAGAATTGTTTTGTGAAAGAATAGGTAAAAATGGTGAGATTCCATATGTAGACGCATTTATGTTATTGCATCAAGAAGTAAAGTTTGATGGCTGCTGCCTTATGGTACAGCAGTCTGAAAGGAAACCAAGAAAAAAATCTGTTCTACAAGAGGGAGAGAGAAAACATGAGAGTCAGGACATGCTATTTCAAAATTTAACCTCTGCTCAGGCTGATCCAGCTCCCTCACTAGCTAAGCAGACTGCACCAGCAGTTGTTCCAGCTGCCTCCATGCCACCAACATATTCACTCCTTCCACTGCATCCTGTTTCCCCTACTTACAGGGATCACTTAGAAGTTTCTATGTTAATCCCTGGAGCATAGGGGCCTTGTTTAGTATCACCATCTCAGACCTGACAGAGGACCCAAAGTGACCAGCAGCCACTTTCAGGGCAGGGAAATTTCCCTTGTGCTGATATCCCATAGGAGGCCTTAAGGCAACTGGCAACCAGCTAGATTTCCTTTTTTTTTTCCTTTTCTTTTTTTAATTTTGCTTTTTAGGGCCACACCCGTGGCATTTGGAGCTTCCCAGGCCAGGGGTCCGATCAGAGGTACAGTTGCCAGCCTATGCCACAGCCATAGCAACACAGGATCCGAGCCACGTCTGTGACCAGCAATGCCAGATCCGTAATCCACTGAGTGAGGCCAGGGATTGAACTCACAACCTCATGGTTCCTAGTCGGATTCGTTTCCACTGAGCCACGACAGGAAATCCAACCAGCTAGGTTTCTACAGATGCACAAGCCATTCTCAACTTCAGATGACATTAACTGGAAAAAAACCTAACTCTGCTTACCAAGGGGACCTATGCCACATGACTGAACTCTGCACTTCTATCTTTGCCTCTCACCATCCATCCTGGGTGGATATTCACATTCTTATAAACATGATGCTTACTGAGGATGAAAGGAGGATGGTCACTGACAAGGCTAGAGAGGAAGCGCAACAGCTTCATCTAGCAGATCCAGATGGAAACCCAGAAGCAAATCTGGCAGTTCCCACTGCTGAGCCTGACTGGGGTCCTAATAATGGAGATAGGCCACACCTAGGGCATTAGAGAAAGTGTATGTTAGCAGGTCTTTGAAAGGGGGTTAATAGGCAAAAGAGCTTAAACAAAATTCAGGAGATACACCAAAAACTCAATGAGGATTCCGCTGGGGTCATGCGTTGGAAATCCTGTAAAATTGGATTGTGATGATCATTGTACAACTATAAATGTAATAAGTTCATTGAGTAATAATAAAAAAGAAAGTATATTGAATAAAAAAAAAAAAAGAAAACCCAATGAGGATTCATCAGAGTTCCTAGAAAGAATTTATCAAGCTTATAGGTGCTATACTGACATAGACCTTGAGGCCCCTGAAAATATAAGAATGGTAAACACGACTTTCATTGGGCCGAGTGTCCCAGATACAAGAAGAAAATTATAAAAGTTAGACAGTGCATTTAGAACGAACCTTTCTCAATTAGTAGATATTGCACATTTAAACGGTTCAACAACAGGAAACAACAGAAGAGGATGCAAGAGGGAATGCCACTTTTCTGGCAGCAGCACTGGATTCCCGGAAGGTGAATAATCTGAAAAGAGGTAAGCCACCAAAGGGGAAGGAACAAGGTACTTACTGTAAGGAGGAAGGGCATTGGAAAAAAGATTGCCCTAGGCTAAAGAAAAAGGAAAAAAAAATCAATAAAAGACAGGAGCCTCTCATGAGGTAGAAAGAGAGGGACACTTTGATGAGGAAGGAAGAGGCCCAGGGGTTCCCTTGGACCTGAGGTGCCCAATTCCAATTTCCCCACAGAAGTCCCAGGTAACTCTAACAGTGGGGGACAAGTTGATGGACTCTCTGATAGATATGGGTGTAACATACTCTGTGGTAAACACCAAGGTGGCATGGAAAATATCCCAGTCCATCCTGGTTGCAGGAGTTTCTGAAGTACAAAGTCATTTTTTCTTACAACCTCTAGAATACCAATTAGGGGACCTTACCCTGAAATATAGTTCCTTATGTATGCCAGCATATCTAAGCCCTCTTCTGGGCCAAGATTTTCTTTGGAAATTAAATATTCAACTGGAGTTCCCGTCGTGGCGCAGTGGTTAACGAATCTGACTAGGAACCATGAGGTCGCAGGTTCGATCCCTGGCCTTGCTCAGTGGGTTAAGGATCTGGCGTTGCCGTGAGCTGTGGTGTAGGTTGCAGACGCGGCTCGGATCCTGCGTTGCTGTGGCTCTGGCGTAGGCCAGCGGCTACAGCTCAGATTGGACCCCTAGCCTGGGAATCTCCACATGCCGCAGGAGCGGCCATAGAAAAGGCAAAAGGGCAAAAATAAAATAAAATAAAAAATAAAAATAAATGTTCAACTAACTTTTTCACTAGAATAGCTTGACATCAGGGTCAGGATCCCACCAGAGCATGATGCTTTAAGCCTACACATGGTGCTCACAGGTGCCCTGGCAAAGGAGACAGAGCTTCCTCTACTCCCACCAGGGTTATGAAAAAGTAATGCCAGAAGTGTGGGCTGATGGCACCCCAGAGAACGCCACTATGAATTCCTTTTAAAAAGGACTCTGGGTCACCTAATCTAAAACAACATCCTCTGAGGCAAAAGGCCCAAAAGGGAATTCAGCCAATTCTCACAAAGTTTTTGAAAACAGAATTGATTAAACTTTGCAGGTCCTCAAACAACACCCCAATTCTCTGGTCAAAAAGTCACTCAGCAGAGTATCCCTTTGTCTAAACTTCAAGTGCTATTAATGAAATAGGCCAAGACTTGCACCATGTGGTTCCTACTCCATATATTCTCACCAGTATTCCAGGGCAATACAGTTGGTTCTCAGTTTTGGACTTGAAAGAAGCTTTTTTTCTGCATTCCTATTGCAGAAGAATCACAGCAGTTGTTTGCTTTTGAATGGAAAGACCCAGAAACACAGGTAGTTCAAGAGTATTGCCAGACAATCCTATCTCAAGGATTTAAGAATCCCCCTACCTTGTTTGGGGAAATGCTGGCCAGGGCCCTTAGAAACTTAAAATTAGATGAAGGATTTTTATTCCAGTATGTGAATGATTTGTTCATAGTGAGCCCTACATATGATAAATGTCTACGAGATACCATCAGAACCCTGAACTACTTTTGTGTATAAGGTCACCCATAAAAAGGCCCAAGTATGTAAGCAACAAGTCTCATATCTCAGTTTGTCCTTTTCAAAGAACAGTAGGGGCTTTCGCCTGGTAGAAAACAGGCAATTGTAGGTTTGGGAACACCCAAGAGCCACAGACAACTGAGGGGGTTTCTGGGAATGGCAGGATTCTGTCAGATTTGGATCTCCAACTATGGGCTCATAGTAAAGGCCCTCTATGAGGCTTTTAAGGGAACTTAAGCCTCTCACTTGGACTAAAGAGTGCCAAATAGCCTTTGAAACAAAAAACACAGATTTAGTCTCAGTCCCAGCTTTGGGACCACCAGACTTAAAGAAACCTTACAAACTGTCTGTTCATGAGAGACAAAGCATACGTCCCAAGGTATTAATTCAAGCTCTGGAGAATATTCCTTGACTCTTTGCCTACTTCTCAAAACAACTAGAACAGACTGTTAATGGATGGCCCCCTTGCCTTTGAGCTGTAGTTGCTACTTGTGACATACTTCAGGAAGCTGAGAAGTTTACCCTGGGGCAGCCCACCACTGTGTATGCCCCTCCATTAATGGACAAAAAGGGGGCCACTGGCTGACTTCTGGGAGAATGGGAAAGTCCCAACCATTCTCTTACATAAGACTTTAGGTCACTTCAGTCCTGAATCCAGCCACACTGCTCCTGATTGACGCTGCACAATCCCCAGAGCCTGACTGCCTATGTCATCAAGCTGGTGTTCTCCAGAATACTGGCTTAATGGACCAGCCCTTGGCTAAGCCGGTAATGGAAAAGTTTACCAATGAAAGCTGCTTCATGGACCAAGGCAGGTGACATGCTGGGTATATCATGGTAATCCTTGAAAGGACTGCTGAAGCTAAAGCCCTGCCCCTGGGGAGCTCAGCTCGGAAGTCAGGAATCATTGCTCTGACAAGAGCCCTGCTACTCACCTAAGGGAAGTGAGTAAATATATACACAGACTCTCACTGCATTCTCCATGGTGCATGCTCACGGAGTAATCCGGAAAGAAAGGGGGCTCCTCATTTCAAACAATAAAGGCAGGCTTCTGAAATCCTGTCACTACTGGAAGCAGTCCATAAGCCCTCAAAAGTGGACATAATGCACTGCCCAGGCCACCAAAAGGGTGAAACTCATATAATAATGGATAACTGGTTAGCTGACCAAGCTGCAAAGAAAGCAGCAAAGGAAGGGATCATGTAGGGTCACTTCTCCCACAGATTGACTTGTCAAAATACCAGCCAGTATATTCAGAAAAGGACAAGGAGAGGGCCAAAGAGTGGAGATTCACTCTTGACCATACCCTACCTGGCTAGAAATGCAGTACACAAGGAATAGTTTTGATCCTTTAGGCCCTCTCGGACCATGTGCTGCAGCACATTCATAATAGTACCCCTTACAGGAGAGATGCCACCTTGCAATAAATTCAAAAATATATAATGGGGCTTACCCTACAAAGGGCCATCCAGTGAGTCACTCAAAATTGCAGTATTTGTGCTAAAAATAACCCAGAGAATGCTGTCAGACCTCCAGATGGGGGCCCAACACAAAGGAACCTGCCCTACCAAGGACAGGCAGACAGACCTTACTTGAATGCCTCAAGCTGCAGGAAGTTTCAGATACTTGCTGGTGTTTGTGGATGCTTTTTCAGGATGGTTGGAGACATAGCCCACTCCGACAGAAAAAGCCTCCGAAGTGGATAAAGCCCTCCTTAAGGAAATTATCCCCCAGTTTGGACTACCTAACACCCTTCAAAGTAATAACAGGTCTGCTTTTATCTCAAACATAACCCAAACAAGTGTCTACAGCACTGCAAATTAATTGGAAGCTGAATTCATCCTGGAGACCACAATCAACATGAAAGACCGGGAAAATGAATGATACATTAAAGAGGAGCATTGCTAAACTCTGTCAAGAGACTAATTTAACTTGATATAAGGCCATGCTGGTTGCCCTGCTATTGGTCAGAGTGGCTCCCAGAAGCAGGCTTAAATTAAGCTCCTTTGAAATATTGTATGGTAGGCCATTCCAGGTATCTGCCTGGGCAGGGGGAAATCTATAAATGCTCTGAAAGATCTAGCTGTTGCCAGTTATGTTAAAACTCTGGGCACTAAACTACCCTCTGTTCATGAGTTTGCCTCCAACAGGTCTGCCCCCCCAACTGAGGTAGCCTTACATCCTTTCCAGCCCAGAGACCGAGTCCTCCTTAAAACCTGGAGAGAATAAGCACCTGAGCAACCAGTTGACTGCGAGGTGGACAGGACCACATGTGGTATTACCACACACTCATCTGTCAAGTTAGCCAGAGTAAAGCCACGGATTCATCACACAGTAGCCCCACTATCATCAGAAAATGACCCAGCTCCCAAGAGGCCTAGAGAGCAATGGGTTTGTGAACCCTTAAAATATTGTTCTTCAAAAAGAATAAGTATTGAGGTAAAAATTTCACTGTAGAAGGAATTTCATCAGGTTTAATCCCATGACTGTCTCAGTTGTAGATAAAGAAGAGAACTGTACCACTTACTAAAAACTTTAAAGAATATTCCTTGCCCAAGGCTAATTGGCTCCATTCCACAATCACCCTCTCATCACACTTATTCAGCAGGAAGTAGCCAGAAGAGTCACTGCCTCAAGATTTTGGAAGGGCTTTGACAGTGGGGAATTGTAATAGGGAAGAACAAATCCGACTCCATGTTGGATGGGTTCCTTTCCTTTAACCTCTGTGCTGTTGCCTGTGTTTAGTCACGCTGGCTCTGGACCTTTGGAAAAGAATGTCGCCTATAGCTTGAAATATACAGGATAGCCCATTCTCAAGGCCTTTAAGTTTATAACAGGTTCCATTCATATGGAGACAGAAAGTTGCAGAACAGAGGTTAACATTTGTCTTATTGTAAGTTTACAGGAATATCCTGACCAGACCTATATGAACAGCTGCAAGAACAAAGGATTCTGACACCAAGAAGTTTGCAACAATCAACCACAGCACTCCCTTTTTAATATAAAAGAAGTCTAAATTCTGATTAATATAAAATGGTTCTTTGAGACACTAGTCTGCTGCCTTCTTGGTCTGCTGGCTTTCAGAATAAAGCCATTATTCCTTGCCCCAACAACTTGTCTCCTGATTTATGGACCTGTTAAGACAGTGAGCAGAACGAGCTTGAACTCATAGCACCCTCCCTTCCCAAAAGCTCTATCCCGTCTTCTGCTTTGTTTCCCCAGGTTATTCCTCACTAATACTCTCAGCCAGTAAATCAGTTTACTTGTTTACTGGCTGTCCCCCATTAGAATGTCAGCTCCATGAGGACCAGAACTTCCATCTGCCTTGTTTGCTGCCAAGTCCTCAGGAGTCAGAACAGTTCTTGGCAGAGTGGACATTCAGTGCTGAGAGAGTATATTCAGTTTATTTAGCTGTTTACAACCATCTCTTCCTCCTCTTTCAAAATTGAAAGTTGCTGTTGGCATGTCAAGATGGCCAGTTCTACTTCAAGTTTGTTGAGAGACAGAGAGAGTCTTCCCTTGAAGACCTAAGTCTCTCACACACAGCATACTTGAAACAAAGGACTTTCAGAATCTGCCTGGCACACTCTGGGGAGGTTGTGGCACTGTGTGCCTGCTAGGTCGCTCATCGCCAGGTGAGCTGACTCTCAATGGCTTCATTCACCACCCACAGCCAGGGTCAGCCAAATAGATTTCACATTCAGCCCCTGGCTTCAGGTGTGGCCTCAGGGATGGGGCCATAATCTCAACTCGCCTCTTCCATAAATTTGTGTTGCTAAACCCCAGTCCTCACTATGTGATCTTATTCTTACTGGCTGTGTGACTCCAAGAGTACCTGGCATAGAGTAAGCACTCTGAATGTTAGTTATGATTATAATTATTATTATTAATTTATTTAATCTATAGGCTTTATTCCCATGTTAATTTCTAGTGGACTTTATTTCTTATACATAGACTTAATTTCTTCAATGAAATATGGAGACTAATGACTGTATCAAGTCTCTAAGTAGCACCCATTAGCATTCTCTGAACATAGTATTAGTTCGTTAAGTCATTCAACAGGTATTTATTGGGTTCATACTATGTGCCAGGCACATCACGTCATGTCTTTTGAAGGAGCTAAGAATCTCAGGAATAAGAATATAGCATGAATGTCCAAACTGATACAGATGTGCACTCACACAGATAAGCAGAAGCATCCATAAAGCCTATTACACAAGGTGCAGAGGGAAACATATGCGTATGTGGTATGGGTATATTTATATGTTCTACACAGGTACAAATTGGGACATGGGGGAGTTGGACTTCAAACATTTACTATTTCATATCCTTCATGCACTCGAGCATAAGCCATGCATTTTAAATGAGGAGTTCAGACTACATAGTATGGCATCAGAAAATATACTGAAGTAGACAGTTACACTTTTCATCCTCAAAATCATTAATTCCATGATTGCCTCAGTCTGTGAAGACTTAGTAGCTTTAATATCTCTGCTCCCTTTAACCAACAGTGCTCTGGGCATCTAAGTAAATATTCCATGTACTTTATGAGTTGCATCAGCACTAAATAGGTAAGAAATAGGAGGTAAGGAAAGTGTGTGAATAAATATCTGGGCCATCAATACCATGTTAAGTGTGACAAGACAATGAGGAAACAAAATGCCTCTTATCCATCCAGCCATCATTCATCCAACACACGTATCATATGTGCTGTCTGAAGTGCAAGATGAAGACAAGGTCCCTGCCTCAAGGAGCTTCCTGTCCACCTTTTCCCTGTTACTCCTATTCTCCCTCCTACCCCACACCCCACATGCCTCCTGCCAATAAAGAAGTGGGAGAAGATGTGAATGGCTAACATGAGACCCCCAAAGACAGGCACATCTCTTCAGCTTGTGAATTCTTGGGAGTAATTTTTTTAAAAGGCAGGATGGAGTGCTCTATGAAAAATAAAAGCTGGGAGTTCCCGTCGTGGCGCAGTGGTTAACGAATCCGACTAGGAACCATGAGGTTGCGGGTTCGGTCCCTGCCCTTGCTCAGTGGGTTAACGATCCGGCGTTGTCGTGAGCTGTGGTGTAGGTTGCAGACGCGGCTCGGATCCTGCGTTGCTGTGGCTCTGGCGTAGGCCGGTGGCTACAGCTCCAATTCAACCCCTAGCCTGGGAACCTCCATATGCCACAGGAGCGGCCCAAGAAATAGCAACAACAACAACAACAAAGACAAAAGACAAAAAAAAAATGAAAAATAAAAGCTGGACTAAATGTCATGATGTCAGCAACGAAGACCCATTCCCAAGAGCAAGAACTCAGACTACTGCCTCCTTGTTAACAAAGGACTTAATTACTCCACAGGGCATTAGAAACACAGACTAAACTTGAGTCTGAGAGTGAGCATGTGTGGGCTTGTGGCTGTTGAACAGGACTGGTCACCCTTTGGTCATTTTCAGACTCTCCTTAAGGTGAAGCTTTAAACCAAATGCACTTCCCTCCATTGGTTGTGTTTCTGCCACTAAAATATCCACAGTGACCCCAACGTCCTGGTGTGGCTGAAAGCGGTGCTGAAATTCCAGTCTTGGGGGCTGTTTCCTGGCCCATTCTGGTCCCTGAGGTTGCCTTCCTGCTTGCCACTACAAGTAATCTCAAAACACAGACCTCATCAATTACTTGCTTGCTCCAGAACTTAATGGCTTCTTTACGCTGGTTACATTAAATCTAAACTTCCATGACTGTTCATTTCCTGTTCTCTCCTCCAAAATATAATCCCCAACAAGGCTATCCCATTTGACTCTCCATTGTCCCCCATTACTGATCTCCCCTGAGCTGAGCCCACCTATGATCCCTCCTTATCCAAGCTCTACCCATTTCCTCTGGGAAACTGCCTCTTAGATCAACCTGAATCAACCTTTCTCTTCCTCTTTACACTTATTATCCAAATCGCACCATTAGCCCCATTTTACATGCAGCCCCATTCTTGAACAGTCCAGCACAAAATCCTTCTGTAACACAACTTGATTAGAGTGTGTGTATGTATGTACACATACACATGCAAGCATGGGCCTTGTCTCCCCTAGGCTATAAACAACACATGAGCCCAGATCTCACCCCAGAAACACTACCAGGTTCATAGGAGACACTCAATAAATATTAGTTCGGGATCTGATAACACTCTTTCCCCCTGTTTTAAGCTTTCTGTACCTTCTGCTGCTGCTCTTCCTCCTTCCATGGTATTTTCATTCCTTCAACAATTATTTTTTGAGCACCTCCTATATGCCTGAAAATAGGAAATCACAGTGAACAAGGCAGCTATGGTCCCTGCTTTCTAGCTGCTTAGAGTCTCAAGCTTTGGCTGTGGCTAGAAACAGCAAGCACGTTCCCTGAATGTTGCCAGTCCTTCACTCCCTCTCTGTGGGACCCTATCCATAGATCAAATGAACTACACAATGACTGCTGGGGTCCCACACTTTGGAAGATACTAAAGGAATATATGTAAAATGACAACACATGCCAAGCTGATTATAAAATGCCCCTCACTGGCTACTGAAACCTCAAATGAGGAAAAATAATGCCTTTTATAAAAACTTCTTTTGCATTAGGCTGGTTTTGAATTAGAAATTCAGATGTCACATAATTTGTTTCACTGTTGGGTGCTATTTGAAAGTGTCCTATAGGACTGGATGATTCCTATTCACTTACATCTTTTCAAATGGATGCCTTATAATTTCTCTGGAATAAATCTGCCAAATATTAGTTTCTCTGAAAAGAAGCCAAGTATCAAACTTGTTTTACTTAAAATATGTATCACCAAATATTTACATGAATAATTTCTAATTATAATATCCATTCATACATTTATGGAGTTCCTATCATAGCAGTTACTATACCAATAAGTATGGTTAAAATAAAAATAGTTTGATTGAACATGTTAAACCTTCTGAAAAGCCCATTTACAAAATAAAATACTAGCCATTTACAATTAAATGTATGGCCTAAATATTAGAGGAAAACTCTATGCTGGGAAATTATTTTTAACAACTGTAGTCCAAACCTTTTGTTATTTAAATCCTTAAAATCAAAATCAATCATTCAATAAATAAAAATATAAAAATAATTATTACAGTAAGCATTAAGAACTTTAAATTTTAGTTTAAAAATTTAGGAGTTCATGTGTGGCTCAGCAGAAATTAACCTGACTAGTATCCATGAGGATATGGGTTCAATCTCTGGCCTCACTCAGTGAGTTAAGGATCTGGCATTGCCATGAGCTGTGGCATCGGTCACAGACAAGGCTCCGATCTGGCGTTGCTGTGGCTGTGGTGTAAGCCAGCAGCTGTAGCTCTGATTCAACTCCTAGCTTGAGAACTTCCATATGCCAAAGGTAAGGCCCTAAAAAAAAAGATAAACAGGGAAAAAAAAGTTTTTTTCTTTTTTTTTTTTTTCCTTTTTACAGCCGCATCCATAGCATATGGAAGTTTCCGGGCCAGGAGTCAAATTGGAGCTGCAGCTGCTGGCCTATGCCACAGCCATGGCAACACTGGATCCAAGCCACATCTTTGACCTACGTCACAGCTTGCAGCAATGCTGGATCCTCAACCTACTGAGTGAGGCCAGGGATCGAACCCACATCCTCGTGGACACTATGTTAGATTCTTAACCTGCTGAGCCACAATGGAAACTCCTTAAAATTTTTAAAAAAAATCATATCAAAATTGAAAACATCTGTCAATAGCAAAACCATGTTGACCTAAGATATACTCTGCACCAAGTTTTCAGGGAAAGTAACATCATAACTAGAACAGACCAGAAAACATTTGAACTGTTAAACTTCACTGGGTTTCAGTGGGGACAATGTAAAGCAAAGATCTTCACACATGGCAACAGCAGACATAACCTATAAATCATGCATATTTTCACAGTGACAATGATGACCTGTGGCCTCCATAACCGGCAACCACCAGAGGGACTGATTTCATGTACTGGAGCAATTCTGTCATTCCATTCCTTACTTATCAGCAATGATCTACTATGAATGTCATGGGTCAGATACCCAAACACATGCCATGCTAATACTGTGTAATGTAAATATAAAACATGGAGCTAATTAGGGAAGAACAACCAACTGACTCTTTCATAGTTCCAATATTTGTAAACAATTGTTATCAAGGTAGATTATTACTACAGCAAGGGTACTACATATATATATATATAAAATATATATATTTGTCCTGATCTAAACCTGCAATTTAATTTTAAAATGTAATTCACAATAAATACATTTTATATCACAACCTATACAAATATATCTATAAATATATACAACTGGAACCAAAGTTTCACAAAACAATACTTATGCAGTTTGCGATGTACTCTATTGTCTATTTTAGTCTAATCTTTTTCAAAAAATGCTGGTCTGGACCTACTAAGATGTTTACTGACCCATTCATGGATGATGAGGCACAATTTACAGGGCCCAAACCAACCTAATTGGATTGCCTTACCCTTTCTACAACTCCACAACTTCTACAACTATGCAGTTGTAGATCCCCCCCCATTCCAATTGCTTTAAAGACATTTTCTGATGGAGCAAAAGAAAAATTGGGGTATCAACTGTCAGAGGGTGATTTATGCCTCCAAACTATGACTACCAGGAAAAGGATGGGTGCCTTTTTTAGCTCTGAGGTCCCAGCACCTAACTCTTAGCCTGGGACTGAGCAGGTACTGGGCCCCTGATACATTTTGTTGAGTTTTATAGTAAATAAAAGGGTATTGTTAGAGTTTGTTTAAAGTCCCATAAAAATAATAACTTTCACTGGAGAAGTATAACGCCCACTTAGAAAGAAGTCCTGGCCAGAGGCACAAAGGCCAGAGTGCCTGTGGAATCATGACCAGGACTTTAGTCCACTTCCAGCTCAGTCTCCAGGGCTCTTTTACCTCGAACTAAGCAGAAATATGGGCTAAACCTCTATTCACCCTAGTGGGGTAATTATCCAGAGAAGAGAAGCCAACCCAGCAATTCACAAGGCATGAAGGCAAAGGCAAAGATGCAAAACCACTTGACTGTATGGCCCTGGGACTCACCTAACCGACTTGGCAGGGGCTGCAGCAAGAGGGGCGGGGCTCAGACTGGGATGTGCCTTGGCCTGTCTGGGACAAGGACCCTGGGCAAGGCCTTGCGGGGCCACGGCCTGGTCTCAGCCTGTGTGGGAACAAGAAGCCTCGTGTGGGGACAGAGGCCTGGGACAAGGACAAGGCCTCTGTGAGGACTACCACGCGGGACAAGCCTGGCAGGAATGGGGACCTCGGAAAAGGCCTGGCGGGAACAGGGGCCCCGTCTAGGGGCCTGTGTGAGGACCGGGACCCAGGCAAGGCCTACTTGACACCAATCTGTTAGTGAGTTCCACTCGTCTGCGCCCCCGCCCTGGTTCCTGACCGCAGCCTTCTCCGCACCTCTCTCTGCTTGCGACCCAAGGCCGAGGCTCCGGTTGCGCGCCCGCGAGTTGTCGGCGCAGCGGTGCATTCTGGGACGCTGCCGCTTGAAGCCAGGCGCGGGCCGCTGGGGTGGGCTGAGAGGAACCACGAAAGCCACCACTCTGCCTCGCAGTGACAACAGCTTGCTTTCAGTGCAGGTATTTTACCTGGGCCACCTTTCTCCTCATCTGCACATTGACTGCACGTTGTTGTGCACCTTATAACACAGGCATGTGAGCAGGGGCTAAATAACTGGCCCAGGGTGCACAGTACATAGCACAGCTGGGGTCTGAATCTGGGTTTTTCATGACTCCGGCCCAGTGCCCCTGCTATTCCACTGCACAGCTGCTCCAGGGGGCAGATAATATTGTGACTGGCCTATAGAGTTCACAGCTTGAGGGGTGGAGAGGGGAAGATGAAATTTCTAGAATAATTACATAAAACCAGGCCTGCAGTGATCTCCCATTACAAGGTTAAATTTGAGATAGATTGATAAATAGAAGATAAAATGGGGCAAGGAAAAACTCCAGTAAAAGGGGGAGTATTATTCCTCTATTTTATTGAAATATAAACCTATGAAAATCATTTACAGAAGACATAGTATAGTGTAGAGAGGAAGACAGGCTTTGGAGCCAGACAGCCCTGGGTTTAAATTATGACTCTTCAGTTTAACTTTGGGATGTGTGAACTTGGGCTTTCAATGCTTTTTAATAGTCTTTTAAAATGCTCTTTCCTCATGAGTAAAGTAAGGATAATAATTCCTCCTTGCAGGGTATCCTGAGAATTAACTGAGAAAAAAAAATGTAGTCTAGAAAGTCTTTAGCATAATTTCTGGTAAAAATTAAGCACTCAGAATATGACAGCTATATTTGAGTGTATAAAAAATTTAGAAAATTATGTTCTTAATAATAACTGACTTAATTTTTGACTTATTAAGTGCTAAGTCTTAATAAGCTCTCCATGAAATAAACATAAAAAGATATCAAGGCATCAAGCTCAGGATGAAAAAAAAAGGAGTTGGAATGCAGGTAATATATGAATAGAAATGGATGAAAGAAGATTGGAAGAAAGTAGAAAAGTAATCATAGAAATTATAGAAATCATAGATAAGTAATCACCTGCTTTGGCGGTGATGATAAGTTGAACTGACATTGGAGAAAATCAAATCAGGTAAGAAGAAGGAAAGCATTCAGATATTCTCCCAGAACATACAGAAAAAAGAACATAGGTGAGGGTTTTAAGAGCAGAAAGTAAACATGGAAATTAGACAAATGAAATGTAAAAAATACTGAAGGAATGGCAAAAGGGGACCTAGAAAATATATCTGGGACTGTATATAAGACTCATCATGTTCTATGCAAGAATACTCAAAAGCGGACCAGATCTAGATAGAACTTCAGGAAATTTCTGGATTTGAGGGATAAGAAATTATTTTAGACATGCCCATGAGAAAGTCAGTTCATCTGGAAGTATCAAATGAGGATGGTTTCAGCTTTCTCCTCCTGAAGATAAGGATGGAAAACAACAGAGCAAAAGGGCAATGGTTTAAGAAAATTTGTAATACAAAAACTATTTTCAAACAAGTTGTCATTCAGGTCAACAAAAGAAATGGCAACCTGGGACCTCCCTGGTGGTCTAGTGGTTAGGACCTGGTGCTTTCACTGGTGCAGCCTGGTTTCAATCCCTGGTCTGGGAACTGAGATCCCACATTGAGGTGCTGCAAGCCCTGGCCAAAAAAAAAAAAAAAAAAAAAAAAAAAAAAAAAAAAAAAAAAAAAAAGGAAAAGAAAGGAAGGGAGGAAAAAAAAAGAAAAAAGAAATGGAAACCAAAAGACACTCCGACTGATGTATGAGGTGCCAGAAAATATATCCCTCTTCCTAGGAAAATTGCTGAGAGATGTACCCTAGATTTCCTTCCTGGAAACATTAGCCAAGAGGAATCAAAATTGAGATTAGTTCATTGGACACATCATGAAAAAGACTTAAAACTAAATAATAAATATAGTGGTGATAACAAAATGGAAGGTAAAAGGCAAAAATAAAATTTGGAGATGCTATATAATATACAAATTTGGGGAGACCAGCAATTTGGTTCATGAAGGCAGATGAAATTAACAATGACCAGAAAGCTGGAGGGAGCAGGAAAGTGAAAGTGAACTAAATATGGCACATAATGAAGTTTACCCTTATGGCTTCAGTCTTAGCTTTGATGATTAGAAAAAGGAATTTTCAAACATGCTTTTTGAAAGCATAAAAGGTAATGATTTGTGCAGTTTAAAAAGTAGGTATGGTTTGCAAATAACTATAAGACATAAATACAAATTACTAACAACCCTAGCAATCCAAGAGAAAAAAAGGAAACACCAAGAAAGAATAAACTAAAACGGCAAATATGTAATTTATGTAATTAATATGTAATTTAAAGGAAAAATCATTTTAAGGTTAAAACTATGTATGCTACACTTCAATAAAAAGAACCTTTTCAACTATTTAAAGGGAAAAACTTTTTTGACTGCATTTATAACATGAAGTCCATTTGTTTATTATTTGCTGCCTGTACATGATTAGACCAAAGAACTCATACACAAAAAGTTTAGATTAAAAGTCACAGAGTACAGTTGGAACCTCAAACTCTGGTCTTGGATGGTCCTAAAGCACTTTTCTTTAGATACTACAGAGAATTTGTTGTTGTTGTTGTTGTTGTTAGCCGCTTTGCAAATCCAAGTAGCCAAGCCAGGGTGGGCAAGAGACTGCGGGAGAGTTCTGCAGATCACTATTCCAAATGGTATGCTGCTATGTTTGTGAGCTCAGCCTCCCACGGTGGGTATGTCACCACTGACCTATAACTGGGATGACATACCTTTGCTGGAGATGGGCCTTTGCCACCCTCTATCACAGGCTGTTAAAGAACAAAATAAACAATACTGTTAAACTTTTTACAGGGCTGTTAAAAGAAATACTTCTGATGGAATCCTGGTGGTTTCTCCTTGCTGAACTAGGGAGTTCAGAGTGCTGTTCAAGGTCCATTTCCAAGTCCCCATTTGAAAGTGTGCTGACATGCTTTTTTGCCCATTTGGACCTTTCAGAGAGTTGGCTGTTTGTGATAACTCACAAATGTTACTCTGATTCCACTATTAGTTTATTATAAAACTCATCCGTATAGGTGGAAGGATATTGCCAATCAATTTTATTTTCTAGGTCACCACTCATCTTCCCTTTCATATCATCATCCAGTCATTATACATATTAAAAGTGATACACAATTAAGAGGGCATATGCTATGTTCAAGCAAAGAAAGCTACATGACACCAAAGGTGAGATTTACTTGTCAACAGTCTAGTGAGGAAAGGATTTTTTTTTCACTTTATTACAGAAAAAAGGAGCAGAATCAGAAAAAAAAATTATAAATGACAATTTACAGGAAAGCTGATGGTTAAAAATTAATTTTATTTTACACTAGTAGGCTATACTACTCATATCTTACAGAAATGAACAAAAATGCTCAGCAATTTATAAGTGGAAAATAAACTCTTCTCTTCCTGGCCAAAAAAAAAAAAAAAAAGGTTTAGCTGCAGGAAAACCTGTGCTTCATTATTACATAGTTGGTTAAATAACTTAAAAAACAAAGCCATAAATAATTTTAATAGGCTGCTGGTGTGTTCCCACTGTGGGCCAAACCTCATTGGCTCTCCATTGCCAGCAGAACAGTCAAAATGCCTTAGCAGAGCACACAAGACCCTGGATGATGTGACCCCTGCCCACACAGCTTGCCAGCGTGACTTCTTTTCACACCACCCCCCATACATACCCATGGCTGCAAAATGTTAGTTTTCATAGTGCACGTGCTTGAAGACAGGCAGTTATGGAAAGAAGGTCAGAACTAGGCTGCCTAGATCCATTACCTTGGCTCCGCCACTTTACCAGCTGAGGGGTCTTGGGCAAGTTAATCTCATTTGCAAAAGAGGGATCATAAAGTGCCTGTCCTTCTATATTACTGCGAGGATTATCAAGCACTTGGAACAGCAGTTGGCATACAGTAAGTATGACAGATGTATGCATTTTAAAGGTTTTAAGTCTCTGCACACCGGTTTACCCTGGCAGATTATCCAGTCCTTGGAGACGATCTTCTCATTCACTCTACATCTGTGGTGCATTTATTGTAATGGGTCAGACATGATGCTGTTCACCGGGGAGGATGTAAAAAGACTGTGGCAATGAAAACTGTTGACCAATTATTAGAACATAATGTGACAAATGCTACAATACAGGCAAGAGCAGTGAGGAAAACACAAAACATAGACTATCTCAGGGTTCAAAACAGATGAAGAAAACTTGACAGACCCAACACTTAAGATGGAGCTTGACGAATGGAATATGGAAGGCAAAAGATGGTGCTCCTAAGACAGTGGGTGGGAGAGAACTACAGGTAAGGCTAGAGAAACAGGTTGGGGCCAGTTGCACAAGGCCCAGCATAACCTGTTTGAGTCTCTATTTTGTTTCAACCACTTTGTCAGTTGCACCATCCTAGCACACTTGGGAGTGCCAGAGAAAATTCTGAGGAGTCCCAAGTACCTCCTTACTAATAATAGCTGAAATGCAGCTCCTTGGCAGTTATTTTAAACATAAATTAAAACATGCTCCCAAATGTTGAAGAAGCCAGATACAAAAGAATACATGCTCTATTTCATTAATATAAAAGACAAAACTAGGCAAAATTAATCTATGTTGTCTTAACTTAGAGTATAGTTACCTTTACTGGTAGACAATGACCAGAGGGGGATCCATGGGGACTCCTGGGTGCCAGTGATGTTTTTTCCTGATCTGGAACTGGTTTCATAGGTATGTTGTTTGTGAAAGTTAATCAAATTGGATACTTTTATATGTATTCTGATGAATCTGCTATATTTTAAGTTAAAGGAATAAATTAGATTCCTGACACTGTGCTCACTGGAATGCACATATGCTTTTTTTTACTTGGAAAAGAGGTGGGGTTACAGATTGGGAACTCATCCTGCAAATACCACTAGTTTTGTGTTCCTTTATGGATTAACTCAGAACAACTCTTGGATACTCTGAACAGGCAAGGAAAGTTATCATACAGCTGTTAGCCACCTTCACCAACAGTAGGTCTTCAGTGAGTAGGGGACAAATTGGCTTACACCTAAGGGTTAGTTACCTAAGTAAGGTCTCTGCAATACCAACACTTAGCATACATGTAATTTATTTATTTATTTATATTCATTTTATTTATTTATTTATATTTTTGTCTTTTTAGGGCCTCACCTGTGAGATATGGAAATTCCCAGGCTAGGGGTCAAATGGGAGTTGCAGCTGCCAGCCTACGCCACAGCCTCAGCAACGCAGGATCTGGGCCGAGTCTGCAACCTACGCCACAGCTCAGGCCAATGTTGGATCCTTAACCCAGTGAGTGGGGCCAGGGATTGAACCCACCTCCTCATGGATACTAGTCGGGTTACCACTGAGCCACAACAGGAACTCTACCTTTTCCTCATTTTAGATATAATAAGGGCTGATGGTTCCTTATTATCCTTATAGAGAATCACAGGTCAAAAACATATCTTGTAAGCATGACTTTTAATGGATTTAACATTCATGTACCTTTAGGTACGTAAAAAAGCAGGTTTGGTTTTTTCTTTCCTTATCAGATCTGTTTCCCAAGGCAGCCATTATTTGTATTTTATGTTCTTACATAAATATTTTATAAACACACAAAAAAATAAATATATGTGTATTTTTCCTTCCCTACCTTCTTTTCTTAAGCAAATAGAAGCCCAGTATATTCACTTTTGTTTGTTACTGTACTTGTTTCATATCCATAAATATGAATATAGCTCACTCTTTCTAAAAGTATATAGTATTCCACTGAGTATATACATTATGACTTATTTAACCAGGTATTTCTAGTCTTTCACTTTTATAAAAATGTGGCATTGAAATTTTTTTTTTTTTGTCTTTTTAGGGCCGCACCCATAGCATATGGAGGTTCCCAGGCTAGGGGTCCAGTCAGAGCTGAAGCTGCTGGCCTACCCCACAGCCACAGCAACGCAGGACCCAAGCCACATTTGTGACCTATACCACAGCTCAGGGCAACACCGGATCCTTAACCCACTAAGCAAGGCCAGGGATCGAACCTGTACCCTCATGGATGCTAGCTGGGTTTGCTAACTGCTGAGCCACAATAGGAACTCTGAAAATCTTTGAATATATATTAAAAAAAATTTTATTGAAGGATGGTTGATTTACAATGTTGTATTAACTTTTGCTATATAGCGAAGTTACTCAGCTATACATATTAAAATATATATATTTTAATATTCTTTCCCATTATGGTTTATAAATGCATCCATTCATAAGTTCTTTATTTATGTAGTAGTTGCCCCAATATATACTCCCAACTCTGTCACATATCTTTTTGGCCTCTGCATCTACACTTGGTTAACATTAGCACCTCGTTACTTTATCAGTCTCTATTTATTTCCAATGATCTTTCCATCTCTACCTGAATGAATACTAGTTTTGATCAACACAGCCTTAAAATATACTTTAATGTCTAGTAGGTTCTGTCTCCTTATATTTCTCTATAAAATAATCATTTAAAAAATATCTTAAGGGAGTTCTCTTCATGGCTCAGTGGTTAAGAACCCAACTAGTATCCATGAGGATGCAGGTTTGATCCTAGCCTCATTCAGTGGGTTAAGGGTCCCAGTATTGCTGTGAGCTGTGGTGTAGGTTTCAGACATGGCTCAGATCCTGTGCTGGTGTGGCTGTGGCTTAGGCTGGCAACTGTAGCTCTGATTCAATCCCTAGCCTGAGAACTTCCACATGCCACAGCTGTGGCCCTAAAATAGCAAAATAAATAAATAAATAAATAAATCTTAAGAAGGACAACACTTCAGATTTCCTTAATGACAGACTAACCAGTGCAATACAGTTATGCTTTCATTATATAGAAATCCATCACAGGCAGACCTAGGAGATACTGTGGGTTTGGTTCCATACCACAACAATAAAGCCAACATCACAATCAAATGAGTTGTGCAAATGGCTTGGTTTTCCAGGGCTTGTAAAATTTACGTCTTGGAGTTCCCTAGTGGCACAGTAGATTAAGGATCTGGCAATGTCACAATAGATTAAGCTGTGGCTTGGGTCACTGCTGTGATGTGTGTTTGATTCCTGGCCTGGGAACTTCCATGTGCCACAGGTGCAGCCAAAAAGAAAAAGTTATGTTTATACTGTACTGTAATCTATTAAGTGTGCAATGTCATTATGCCTAAAAAACAATGCATATACCTTCTTCTTCATTGCTAAAGAATGCTAAATCTCGGTCTTCAGTGAGTAGTAATTTTTTTTGCTGATGGAGGATCTTGCCTCAATGCTGACGGCTGCTGATTGATCCGAGTGGTGGTGGCTGAAGACTGGGGTGGCTGTGACCATTTCTTAAAATGAAATGATGAAGTTTGCCACAATGATTGACTCTTCCTTTCACAAATAGTTTCTCTGCAGTATATGATGGATTTGACAGGAGTTTACTCATAGTAGGAGTGCTTTCAAAGCTGGAGTCAATCCTCTCAATCCATGCTGCTGCTTTATCAACTAAGTTTATGTCATATTCTAAATCCTTTGTCATTTCAGTGATCTTCACAGCATCTTCACTGGGACCAGATTCCATCTTAAACCACTTTTGACATTAACAGGAGATGGAATTAAGATGGCAGAGTAGAAGGAATGGAGCTCACCTTCTCTCATAAAAGCCACAAAATGACAACCAACTGCTAAACAACCTTCAATCAAATAGACTGAAGACTATAAAAAAAGATATCCTAGTCCAGAAGACAAAGAGGAGGCCACATCAAGATGGTAGGAGGGGTGATTATGCTATATAAGCAACCCCATACCCACGGGGTGGGAAGCCCACAGACTGGAAAGTAACTATCACAGAGACTCACCTACGGGAGTGAGAGTTCTGAGCCCCACATCAAACTGACCAAAATTAAAGACAAAGAGAAAATATTGAAGGCAGCTAGGGAAAAGAAACAAATAACATACAAAGTAAACTTGATAAAAGGTTATCAGAATATTTCTTAGCATAAACTCTGCATGTAGTCCAGAAGGGAGTGGTATGATATACTTAAGGTGATGAAAGGGAAACAACAACAACAACAACAACAACAACAACAAAAAGACTCCAACAAAGATTACTCTACCCATCAAGGCTCTCATTCACATTTGAAGGAGAAATCAAAAGCTTTACAGACAAGCAAAAGCTAAGAGAATTCAGCTCCACTAAAACAGCTTTACAACAAATACTAAAGGAACTTCTCTAGGTGGAAAAGAAAAGGCCAAAATAAAAATAAAAATATTACAAATGACAAGGATCACCAGTAAAGACATACATAGAATAAAGGTATGAAATCTCCCACACACAAATATGCTACCAAAATCAGAAATCATGAGGAGAATACAAATGCAGGACACTGGAGATGCAGTTGCAATTAAGAGACCAACAACTTCAAACAATCTTGTGTATGTATATATATACATAGAGAGACAGACAGACAGACAGCCTCCTATATCAAAACTTCAGGGTAACTGCAAACCAAAAATCTACAATAGATACATAAACAAATAAAAAAAAAGCAACTCAAATACAACACTAAAGATAGTCAGCAAACCACCAGAGAAAAGAACAAGAGAAGGGAAGAAAAAAGACCAACAAAACCAGTTCCAAAAGTTCATGAAATGCCAATAAGAACATATATATCAATAACTACCTTAAATGTAAGTGGATTAAATGCCCCAACCAAAAGACATAGACTGGGTGAATGGATACAAAAATAAGACCCATATATATGCTGTCTTCAAGACACCGCACTTATGGTAACACATACAAATTGAAAGTGAGAGGATGGAAGAAAATATTCCATGCAAATGGGAATCAAAAGAAAGCTGGAGTAGCAATACTCATATCAGACAAAATAAACCTTAAAGAACATTATAAGAGACAAAGAGGAGTTCCTGTTGTAGCACAACAGAAACGAATCTGACTGGGAACATGAGGTTGCTGGTTCCATCCCTGGCCTTGCTCAGTGGATTAAGGATCTGGCATTTCCATGAGCTGTGGTGTAGTTTGCAGATGCGGCTTGGATCTGATGTTGCTATGGCTGTGGTGCAGGCCGGCAGCTGTAGCTGCGATTGGACCCCTAGCCTAGGAACCTCCATATGTCGTGGGTGCAGCCCTAAAGAGCCAAAAAAAAAAAAAAAAAGAAAGAAAGAAAAAAGAAAAAAGAGAGAGAGAGAGACAAAGGACATTACATAATGATCAAAGGATCAATCCAAGAAGAAGATATAACAATTGTAAATATATATGCACCCAATGTAGGATCACCTCAATATATAAGGCAACTGCTAATATTGCCTTATATATTAAGGCAACTGCTAACCTTAAAAGGAGAAATTGACAATAACACAATAATAGCAGGGGCCTTTTAACACCCCAATTAAACAGCAAGGGATAAATCATCCAGACAGAAAATCAGCAAGGAAACACAGGCCGTAAATGATGCATTAGACCACCCAAAAGCAGCAGAATACACATTCTTCTCAAGTGCACATGGAACATTCTCTAAGATTGATCATATTTTGGGCCACAAATCAAGCCTTGGTAATTTAAGAAAATTGAAATAATATCAAGCATTTTTTCTGACCACAATGCTGTATGACTGGAAATAAACAAGAAAAAAAACTGCAAAAATCACAAACACGTGGAGACTGTGTACCACCAATGGATCACTGAAGAAATCAAAGAGGAAATTAAAACTACCCAGAAGCAAACAAAGATACAATCCAAAACCTATGGGATGCAGCAGAAACAGGTCTAAGAGGGAAGTTAATAGCAATACAAGCCTACCTCAGTTAACAAGAAAAAGCTCAAATAACCTAACTTTACATCTAAAGCAACTACAGAGAGAACAGATAAGACCTAAAGTCAGCAGAAGAAAGTAAATAATAAAAATCAGAGCAGAAAGAAATGAAATAGAAATGAAGAAAACCTTAGAAAAGATCAATGAAACTAAAAGCTGGTTCTTTGAAAAGATCAACAAAATTGATAAACTCTTAGCCAGACTTATCAAGAAAAAAAGAGAACTCAAATATAATTAGAAATGAAAAAGGAGTTACAATGGACATCCCAGAAATAAAAAGGATCATAAGAAACAACTACAAGCACTCATATGCCAATAAAATGGGCAACTTAGATGAAATGGACAAATTCTTTGAAAAGTACAGCCTTCCAAGACTAAACCAAGACTAAATAGAAAAGATATATGGACCAATCACAAGTACTGAAATTGAAACTGTGATTTAAAAACTTCCAACAAATAAAAGTCCATGACCAGAAGGCTTCACAGGAGAACTCTATCAAACACGTAGAGAAGAGCTAACACCTATCCTTCCGAAACTATTTCAAAAAATTGCAGAGGAAGGAACACTCCCAAACTCATTCTATGAGGCCACTATCACTCTGATACCAAAACCTGACAAAGATACCACAAAAAAAAAAAAAAGAAAATTAAAGCCCAGTATGACTGATGAACATATATGCAAATATCCTCAACAAAATACTAGCAAACTGAATCCAACAATACATTAAAAGGATTGTACATCATGATCAAGTGGGATTTATCCCATGGATGAAAGCATTCTTCAACATCTGCAAATCAATCAGTGTGATACACCACCTTAACTGAAGAATAAAAACCATACGATCCTCTCAATAGATGCAGAAAAAGCTTTTGACATAATCCAACATCCATTTCTGATAAAAACCCTCCAGAAAGTGGGCACAGAGGGGACCTACCTCAACATAGTAAAGGCCATATACAACAAACCCACAGCTAACATCATTTCAATGGTGAAAAGCTGAAAAAATTCCTTATGAGATCAGGAACAAGACAAGGACGACCACTCTCGCGACTACTATTCAACATAATTTTGGAAGTCCTAGCCAGGGCAATCAGAGAAGAAAAATAAATAAAAGGAATCCAAATTGGAAAGGAAGAAGTAAAACTATCACTATTTGCAGATGACATGATACTATACCTAGAAAATCCTAGAGACACTACCAGAAAACTGTTAGAGCTCATCAGTGAATTTGGCAAGTTACAGGATACCAAATTAATACACAGAAATTGATTGATTTCTATATACTAAAAATAAAAGATCAGAGAGAGAAATTAGGGAAACAATCCCATTTACCATCACATCAAAAGGAATAAAATACTTAGAAATAACTCTACCTAAAGAAACAAAATACTTGTACTCTGAAAACTATAAGACACTGATGAAAGAAATCAAAGATGACACGAACAGATGGAAAGACATACCATGCTCCTGGATTAGAAGAATCAATATTATCAAAATGACTATACTACACAAGGCAATCTACAGAGGCAGTGCAATCCCTATCAAATTACCAAGGACATTTTTCACAGAACTAGAACAAAATATATTAGAATTTGTTTGGAAGCACAAAAGACCCAGAATAGCCAAAGCCATCCTGAGAAAGAAAAATGGAGCTGGAGGAATCAGGCTCCTTGACTTCAGACTATACTACAAAGCTACAGCCATTGAAACAGTATGGTACTGGCATAAAGACAGAAATATAGATCAGTGGAACAGGATAGAGAGGCCAGAATTAAACCCATGCACCTACAGTCAACTAATCTGTGACAAAGGAAGCAAGAATATACAATGTAGAAAAGACAGTCCCTTCAATAAGTGGTGCTGGGAAAACTGGACAGCTACATGTAAAAGAATGAAATTAGAACAATTCCTAACACCATACACAAAAATAAACTCAAAATGGATTAAAGACCTAAACATAAGCCCGAATACTATAAAACACTTACAGGAAAACTTAGGCCGAACACTCTCTGACATAAACCACAGAAATATCTTCTCAGATCCAGCCCCTAGAGTAGTGACAATAAAAACAAAAATAAATAGATGCACTTAATTAAACTTAAAAGTTTCTGCACAGCAAAGGAAATCCTAAACAAAAAAGACAGCCCACAGAATCAGAGAAAATATTTGCAAATGAAATGACTGACAAGGGATTAATCTCCAAAATTTATAAACACCTCCTGCAGCTCAATACTAAAAAAACAAACAACCCCATCAAAAAATGGGCAGAGGATCTAAACAGACAATTCTCCAAAGAAGACATACAGACAGCCAAAAAACACATGAAAAGATGTTCAGTATCACTCATTATTAGAGAAATGCAAATCGGAACTACCATGAAGTACCACCTTATCCTGGCCAGAATGGCTGTCATCAGAAAGTCTACAAACAATAAATGCTGGAAAGGGTGTGGAGAAAAGGGAACCCTATTACACTGTTGGTAGGAATGTAAATTGGTGCAACCACTATTGAAAACAGGACGGAGATTCCTCAGAAAACTAAAAATAGAATTACCATTTGATCCAGCAATCACATTCCTGGGCATCTATCCAAAGAAAACCATGACTTGAAAAGATACATGTACTCCAAAATCCATTGCATACTATATACAATAGCCAAGACATGGAAACAACCTAAATGTCCATCAACAGAAGAATGAATAAAGACGATGTGGTACATATACACAATGGAATAAAAAGGAACGAAATAACGGCATTTGCAGCAGCAGGGATGGACTTAGAAATTGTCATGCTAAGTTAAGTCAGACAGTAACAGGGATGGACTTAGAAATTGTCATGCTAAGTTAAGTCAGACAGTGAGACACCAAAGTCATATGCTATCACTTACATGTGGAATCTAAAAAAGGACACAATAAACTTTCTTTGAACAGATACTGACTCACAGACTTTGAAAACCTTATGTTTTCCAAAGGAGAGAGTTTGGGGGTGGGAAGATGGGCTGGGGGTTTGGGATGGAAATGCTATAAAACTGAGTTGTGATGATCATTGTACAACTATAAAAGTAATAAAATTCACTGAGGAAAAAACTGCTTTCTTTGCTCATCCATTGAAGTTTTATAACAAAGTTTGAAATATTGCAATTACTGAAATGTGACAGACACAAACTGAGCAAATACTGTTGTAAAAATGGCACCAGCAGACTTGAGTGACACAAAATTGCCACAAACCTTCAATTTATAAAAAATGCAGTATCTGTGAAACAGAATAAAGTGAGGTTGTCTGTAATGACATGAAATCTTCAATTTATTGCCTCCTCTCAAAAAGACAGAACTTAATTATCCCACATCACAATTTTAAATAGGAAAATTACCTATTAAAAAAATCTTTCTGAACAATAGACTCATGTTCAGACCACATATATGCACAGAGAGCTAATTAGCTCTCTTTAAAAAACTGCCAGTATTTTAAGTTGGTTTTACTTACCATGTTAGATATGGTAAATACCTCAGAGGGAAATAACTGTACTGGCTTAAATGGTGTCCCTCCCTAAATCCATGTCTACCAAGAACCTGTGAATGTGAACTTCTTTGGAGATAGAGTCCTTGCTGATATAATTAAGCTAAAATGGGGTCACATAGTAGATGAGAGTGGGCCCTAATCCAATGACTGGTGTCCTTATAAGAGGGAAACTGGATAGGGATAGACACACAGGGAAAATTTCATGTGAGAACAGAAAGAGATTGGACTGATACAGCTACAAATTACAAAGTACCAAGGATTGCCAGCCATGGCTAGAAGCCAGGAAGAAGCAGGTAAAATTCTCCCCTAGTGCCTTGAGAGGAAGCAAGGCCTTGCTGCCACCCTGGTTTTCAACTTCTAGCCTCCAGAACTGTGGGAGAACAAACCTCTGTTGCTTTAAGCCATGAAGTTTGTCATAATTTGTTTTACTGGCCCTAGCAAATTGATACACTGACTATCTCAAAGTTGTTTAAGTTTGAACTAACCATAAATTTTCAAGTGCTGTACAACTGTATCAAGTGACCTGTCATTTGATGTGTCTTTTTCAGTCACCAGGCTGCTTCCAAAAGGCAACAAAGAAAGGCGTGGTTTAGGAGACACTTTTGAGGTTGTTGTTGTTTTACTATTATCTTATTAAGGCAAAATTATATTAGGGAAAAACAGTTCCTAGAAATAAAGTCACTGTTTTACAAAGAGTTCATACTTTTATTATATATTGTCTCAATGTGTTTTAACAACTTCAAGAGTGCTGTGGGATTATATGGGAATAGATGTCTCTTCTGCAAACGGTAAATGGCACCTTGTAGCTCTTCAAAGCACTTTACTGTTTTGTAAGACAGTACCACCTCAGAGGCAGTGTTATTTGGGGTCATGTCACAATCAACAGGGGAGGGAGTATCAGATTCTTTGGGAACCAGAAGCCTTGACTGAGGCTCCAGGCTAAATTCTTTTTTATCCCTACTTGTTCCAACTGTGTCCTGAATTTTCTTCATTGCTTCTTGGTGTAAAGATGTTAGTCCACTGTTTGTTAAAGGCTGGTTTGTGGATTCGTCTTCAGAATCATCAGAGCTGTCATAATCTACCAGACTCTGAGGAGCTTGGGGTGGAGACAGACTATTATCCTGGAGCGTGGTGTGGGCCTTGCTGGACATCGCAGCCTGGTTCAGTGGTTCTGAAGAAGCATCAGAAGCCCAGAAGACCCGAGCACAAGTATTTCTGTGACTACCGAGAGCAGCCAAAGGACTAGGTTCCCTCTGGTTGCTGCTTCTGTCTTGGACAAGTGAGAAGGTGTGATAACAAATATTTATGTTATCTTTAGACTCTGCTACATCAAAGTACTTGCAAATGGTGAAAAAATTATCCCAGTCTTTTTGCAATAATTTTAAATATCTGACAAAATATTCGAGAAAACAGGTTTCTGATGAAATCAAAAAATCAAGAAGAACTGTAGAATCAAATCCAATATTTTTTAATAAGAATAAAAAAATACAGTGTGGATTATAGCCATTTTCATGTGTGTGATGGTTCCACATTTCTTTTTCTTGGGTCAAACTTTCTGTAGCTTCACATTCTCTGAAAACAAAGATAACAGAGTCCCCGGATTAATGACTCTTCACAAAAATTAGTTTTGACAGATATAAATCACATACTACAGATTCTCCTATCATAATACTTTTATTTTAAAAAGAAAAAAAATTCAAACCAATCTCCTCCACAAACTCTATATAAATCTGATTCAATGAAATAAACAAAATCCATTGGTTTGGTAGTTTTAGTTTTTATCTGCCCAACAAAAAGCCTTCCTGACTCTTCTCCTTTCTACAGGTACCTCATTCCATATGGTGAGGTGGGGCTGGGGCCTAACCTCTTTCCTTTCCTTCCACACTTGCCTCAACAGGGGTGGGTGTGTGACCCAGACTGACCAATCAGAGCACCCATGCTCCTGGCCACTGTGATTCCAACAGGAATCTGTGACCCAAGCAGGCTAAGCAGATCTTCCCTGGGACTAGTGCTAGAACTACTGAAGATTATCACTGTAAGGTTGCTGTAAGCCTGGCACTGTTGGTGACCCTGCCTGAGCATGAACTCAGAGCTGTAAGATAGAAACAAAGAGAAATAATCAAAGACATGATTTTGAGCATCTATATATACAGTTACACCTGATGCCAACTTGACCCCTTAGAATTCCCAATTAAGAGCCAATAGATTCCTTTTTTTTTTTTGCTTAGACTAGTTTATGTTAGTTTCTATCATTTACATCCAACCAATCTTAACTAATATTATTACACTAAAAAAACCCAAAACACACAAATGACATGAGCACA
Organism: Phacochoerus africanus; assembly: GCF_016906955.1. Lineage (NCBI taxonomy): Eukaryota > Metazoa > Chordata > Mammalia > Artiodactyla > Suidae > Phacochoerus > Phacochoerus africanus. Next base: position 141,057,157 of record NC_062545.1, read on the forward strand.
TGCCTCTGTGAGCATACAAAACTCAAGAAAGTTAGAAGTTCACATACAAAATGAATTTAATTCAGTGGCTTCCTCTTTCCCGAGGAGTAAGAAGTTAGCTTTCAGTACAACTAAGATAGGTTCTAATAGGCATGTGCCTTCAGACTGAATTTGTATTTTACTGTTTCTGAGCCTAATTAAAATCACATGCAGGAATTGTGTTCTTGATTAGAACCTTTTGAATATTGGCCCCAAACACTTATAGTCTGAAAGCAGTCACTGCCAGCAGTGTCATAATACAAGTAGGAACTGGCAACACAGCACTGCACCGACGACCATCAGTAAGAAATCCCTTTCTCTGAAGCCAAAAAAGAAATGGAAATAAAGCAAATACTTCAAGGTTTTAATAAAGCAGGAGCAGAAATAGTGTTAAAGGTCATCAGTTATTAACTTCATAACCAATTACAGACATCTGCCACAAGACGACATGACCCAAGTACAGCTGTTTTGATAAAACAGAAATAGTACAAATACAAAATGTCATCAGTAACATAACTCCACAATCAATTTCAGATATTTGCCTCAAGATGTTGTCAGCCCCAGTTCAACTGTATATTAAAATGAAAATTTAGAACAGCTCCCTGACTTATAAAACTATATTCATTTTTACAAAGGCAATATTCACCTTACAGAACTTAAATACAGAAAAGTTAGTCTTAAAGGTGAAAAGAGATTGGAAATATCAATTAAATTAAGATTTAGACAAGTATATTAAATTACCCCTGGTCATACAGGTAAAGCAAAAAATGAAGACTCAAGCAGAACCCATGTTGTCTAATCTCAGCCTAGCTCTAATCTCTAGATCTGCCTAGTCAGCCAAGTTTTCATAATGAGAGCTCAAATATAATCTATTTTCATGTAGGGGAGGGTTAAAGAGAGGAACTAGAACTTATAAGGAAACCACAAGACTGTTAGGGATTTTTTTCCCCCTAATGATGGAAAGTAAATAGTATGCCCAACACATTATTAAAAATGTTTGCTGCTTTCCTGGCATGTAGTTAGTATAATTACTTTAAAATATACGAACCTGGTCAACTTTAGGTAGACACCCATTGATGCTTTGGCAGCCTCTAGCATGTCATCGTCTTGTTCTATGAAGACCCTAGGCAACCACTCACAAAGATTGTATGACTGCAGAGAGGGCTGAAGGTGAGGCTTTAAGAAGGTCAGTAACTCAAACATGAACCTCTGTAAATCAACTTCAAAAAATGCAAATTTCAAAAAGCAGGCAACAGTGTATGAATGCATTAGTAATTTGCCTATATATAAAAGGAAATTGTATAATATCTAAAGTGCTTTAAAGTGCATTATCATAATTCACACTTTCAAAAAGTTTGTGAGTTAGGGATCATCTCTACTTTGTAAATAGGAAACTGAGCTTCAGAGAAAAAAAGTGATCCACTCAGTAGGATAAAATGTATAACAGTATCATCTATTTGCCACAATGCCAAATAACTATTTCTGAGAAATAGAAATTACATGAATTCTTGCTAAAAGCATATAAATGAATGAGTAGTAGATAAAAGAAATCTCTTCACTGAATGCTACAGTGTTTGTTACTAGAGGTAACAATGCAATTAAACAAAAATAATTTGCCTTCAAAAGAACAGAAAAAAAATTTTTGTTTAAAGTATTAAAAGATAGTACTACTATTAAACACAGCTCAGAAAGATTTTGAGGAGTTTTAACTGCAATTTAAAATTTGAATTATATAACACACACCATCTAGTGTTGTAAATTATAATTGCACAGAATTACATTTTATATGTGGTTATTACAAACTAAATGTTTTCCAAAGCAATTCAGGGAAGTCACTGCTTACAATTCAAACTTTTCACTGAAACTATATGCTGCTTGTTTAGAGACATTTACTATTCATTCTTCTGAAATGAAAAGGAGGACATGTCTTCTCCAGCACCTACACTGAGTATCATATTTTAAATGGCTGCCATCTTTGGACTCTGAATTAATATCCTGGAGATATTATATGACAATTTCTTCATCAATATAACTTCTGACACATTAGTTTTAGTTCAATGCTTAAGTATCAATAATCTACATTAGTGAATATACTAATTTTTAGAAGAAAAATACAAATATACCATAAATGTCTGAATATGAATCGATGTACATTGCTTACTTAGAAATGACTCAATAGTATCTTTTTTTAACCATTCACTTTACTATACAAATTCAGTTTAGCCCATAAAAGACTCCTTTCCTTAAAGTAATTCTAGTTCTTTCTTTTTTTTGAAGAAAAATTTAATAAATTATAACTAGAATAATACATCACTTAAATTATAGTCCTGAGATTTGATAATTATGAATAATTCTACTTCAATAAATAACTACCCATTACTTTTTATATAAAAGGAGTTCAGAGAATTACCTTTCATTTCTTTTGCTGAAGCACAATTCTGAAACTTGATTTCCAAGGATCTAATGATAAGTAGGCTTGCTGCTCTAAGCATCACATGATCTGGACCAGGGACATGCTCACATCCAGGCTGGACTTCATCACCTCCAAAGCAGGAAGGTTTTCCATGGACAGACAATGTCCTCAATAAGCCCAAATCCACAGCTTGCAGAACAGCATCAGCCAAAGCCAACATATCCACATTGAAATGATGATCTGGCGGCATGAAGGCAGGGACCTGACAAACGTCTTCACCCATTTTGCAGAGAAGGCACTTTTTGATGAATATGATGAACTTCCTTTTGACAAAAGCCTGAACAGGCCAGGTAATAACATCTAACACACAGGAAGGTTTCAAAAATAAAATCCTCTGGCAAATGAAATGTAATTTTAGGTGGATTCTGGAGGCTATAAGAAGTTCAAGCAATTCCAAGAAACTTATCAAGCTGTTTATTAGTTTATAAGTATCTTGGTGATTTTCAAAATGCTGAGAAAACAAGGAATTGTAAAAGACTTCAAAAATAGTGTCAAAAGGAGTCAGGAACTGCTTTAGAATTTCTGCAATTATAAAAACAGTAATTATAAACAACAGGGAAAAAAGGATTCTTAAAACACAATAGTAAAATTCAATTGTTATAATTATTATACACCTATTATACACAATACTACTCTATACAACATTATTTACTTTATCACTTTATAAGACAAAAAAATGGACTGGCTTGCTTACCTTTAACATGAACAAATGAAGTTACACAGACTAAGGGCTAATAACCATGGTCAACACCCACTTTACAAATATCAATAACATGTGAAGGCTATGTGAAGGCTATACAAAAATGAAAAGCTTGAATTTCAATTTTTTTCTTTTTATGGCCACATCTGCGGCATATAGTAGTTCCTGGGCTAGGGGTGGAACTGGAGCTGCAGCTGCTGACCTATGCCTCAGCCATAGCAATGGTGGATCCAAGCCATATGTGACCTACACCTGCTTGTGTCAACACCGGATCCATAACCTACTGAGAGAGGCCAGGGATTGAACCTTCATCCTCATGGACACTCTGCTGGGTTCTTAATCCAATGAACCACATTGGGAACTCCTTCAATTTTTAATAATAGTGAAGATTTACATTACTTTTCTTTTAAAAAGGTATCTTTGGACTTCTCACTGTGGTGCAACAGGATTGGGGTGTCACTGGAGCTCTGGAGCACTGGGACGCAGGTTAGATGCCCGGCTTTGTACAGTGGGTTAAGGATTTGGTATTGCCACAGTGGTGGCAGAGATCACAACTGTGGCTCAGATCTGACCCCTGGCCTGGAAACTCCATATGCTGTGGAGCAGACAAAAACAGAAAAAAAAAAGGGAGAACCTCAATCAAAAAATATGCGGTGGGAGGGAGTTCCTGTCGAGGCTCAGCGGAAACAAATCTGACTAGTATCCATGAGGACGCAGGTTAGATCCCTGGCCTCGCTCAGGGGGTTAAGGATCCAGCATTGCCGTGAGCTGTGGTGTAGATCAGATGAGGCTTGGATCTGGTGTTGTTGTGGCTGTGGTGCAGGCTGGCAGCTACAGCTCTGATTCGACCCCTAGCCTGGGAACCTCCACATACCATTGGTGTGGCCCTAAAAAGACAAAAAAAAAAAAAAAAAAGGGTGGGATTCTTTAGTTTTTCATGTCAAAACAGAGCAGATGTTGTAAATTTTACTCTTCACTATATAATGTGCATTGCAAGTAAGATAATAACAACTATTTATGGGGGAACATGATTTGTACCTGTTTTTTGTGAACATGTATCTCTAAAGATTTCTTTTATTACAGCAGTTAGAATCCAGAGACTGTAAACTACTTCATCACTTTCAGAATATTCAGAAAGATTTTTCTGGCAAAAAGAAATCCAGGAATTACTTAATGTTACCTGCAAGTGAGAAAAAATTTTAAATTAGTAAGTTATAATGCAATATTTTCTTTATAATTATACATAATGCACCTATTATACACAATACTACTCTATACAACATTATTTAATCCATTGCAAAAAAAAATTACTATGATAATACTTGGTAAAACAAGGACAGAAATATCCTAATATTCTTTAAGTCAAGAAATTCAAGTTCTCAATGTGGCTCAGCAGGTTAAGGACCTGACATTGTCTCTATGAGGCTGCAGGTGGGTTAAGGATTTGGCATTGCTGTAAGCTGTGGTGTAGGTTGCAGATGTGGCTTGGATCCACTGCTGCTGTGGCTGTGGTGTAGGGTGGCAGCTGCCCCTCTGATTTGACCTCTAGCCTGGGAACTTCCATATGCCGCACGAGAGGCCGTAAAAAGAAAAAAAAAAATTCAAAATGTCATTGATATAAAAGATCAAAAGGGATCAGGAAAATATTAGCAGTGGTTATTACTTCTGGTGGCTGGAATGTATGTAATTTTTTAGTCTTTTTGTATTCAGAAAGAAAAACTTATTTTAAGACAAGAACAAGAAACTATAGCTGAAAGAATTAGATTTAACTAATTCAGAGATAAGAGAAAAATCTGATAATTTGTTTATATTTCTTTGGCCATGCCTTTATCATGTGGAAGTTTTTGGTTTAGGAGGTTGACCTGAGCCAGTGGTGACCTGAGCCAGAGCAGTGACAAAGCCAGATCCTTACCCTGCTGTACTACAAGGGAACTTTAATTTGTTCATGTGTTTCATTATGCTTAAGACCATTCTTAAAATTTATTTATAAATTAAACCTGTGAAAATCCTCCTAGTCTATTGCAGGCATTCCTAAACCTTTTTTTTTGGAGGGAGGAAGGAGGCCCACCTACTCCTTTGAAAATCTAAATAAAGTTATGGACTCTCTGACCTGAAAGCACCTTTTGGGCTATGAATCTGATTTGCAATGATTTACAACATATCTAAGATTCTAATCCTTCATATAAGCCATCTAATTATTCATATTATTCATATAATTCATATTATTCATATAAGCAATCATACTATTCTATTCTTATACTTTTGTGGATTTACATGTTATTATGTAAGCAAAGATTTTACTGATAAAAAATTGAATGCCAGAAAGCAATTTTAAACAAACCATAAAAGAAATAATAATTTGGTTACTTATCTTACCTTTTCTTTCAATTGGAAATACAGAAGTAGTGCAAGGCACTTTGCAGCCATGTGAGATAATAATTTATCCGAGTTTTGGAACATACATGTCTACAGGAAAACAAGTAAGTTTATCTACTGTTGGTGTTTTAAAATTTTTATTTTAAAAATCTAGATCTTAAAAAAAAAAACACAGAAAGCAAATGGGCTTACTAATTTAGAATCAATGTCAGATGACTGTAAAAGAAGTTTAATTATATCTCTGTATTTCTCCTTTGCATGCAATTCTGTTTCAACAGACAATATTCTGGTTATCATCACTCTGATCACTGTTAACTGAAGGAGCACTACTTCTCGGGTACTGCTCATCTGAGAGGGTCTCTTCAAACACAGAGGTGCTACAGCCTCCTTTGCTACAGAAAGGGTAGCCAGATGGACAGAGGATGGCTGATGCTTGCGCTGAACTTCAAGTGTGTTTGAGCAGTCTGAAGAGGTGGTTCTGGAGCAATCTTGATCTGAAGATGCTGGGTTGAGATAAAAGGTGTAATCATGGCTGTCATTTTCCAGGGTGGCTCCGAGAAGTACCTTACTGTACAACTGTTCTAAAACTTCAAAGAAAGCTTTCATTTTGATTGCCAAAATATATCTTATAAGAATGTTGACAACTCCAAATTGTAAATATTAATGTTAGAACTGAAATGACTAAGATGTTTCTTCATTAAAACCTAAAATGGAAAAATAAAAATTTAAAATTATATGTGTATATGTAATATACACTATATTACAAGGGAAAGACATCTGTTTCTACTTAATCATTTAGTCTCTCGAGTTAAAGGTAATACTGATTGCTTAATTTCTAAGAATGGAGAATTGGTAATAAGAACCTCATTTTAAAACCATAAAAACAAAATGTACAATTTTCATATAGATTTCAGGCATAAAATTATTTTTAATTTTATCACAGCAGAAACTTCAGCTTTCCCTAACATTTCTTAATGGGCTGTCAGGGTTTCTCAACCTTGGCACTATTAACAGTAGGAACTGGGTAACTCTGCTGTGAGAGAGCTGTCTTGTGCACTGCAGGAAGCTTAGTGGCATTACTGGCTTCTACCTACTAGCTGCCAGGAGCACTCCCATGGGGGACAAAATCATCCAGGTTGAGAACCAATGTGCTAATAACCCAAATTCATTAACTTTCACCTTTAACTTATAGAAAACCTAAAGTTAGACTGCTATGTAGTCAAACTATTATGGTTATTGTTGATCAATCCCCAACTTAAAATTTTATAAAAATAAAAAGAAACCTTGGTCATCATTTATAACATTAAAAAATTATGTATTAAGAGTTCCCGTTGTGGCACAAAGGGATTGGCAGTGTCTTGGGATTGCTGGATGCAGGTTTGATCCCCGGCGTGGCACAGTGGGTTAAGGAGCCAGCGTTGCCACAGCTGCAGCTCGGATCTAATCCCTGGCCTGGGAATTCCATTTGCTTCAGGGTGGCTAAGAAGGAAAAAAATAAAATAATATAAATGCCATCCTAAGAAAAAAGACAAGACGTTAAGCAAAAGCAATCCAAGTGTGAGCTGACTGTATTTGTAGCAGGATGTAAATTTAGACATTCTGGTTGCCCCAGGCTCCTCTGACCTGATGGAGATCAGAAAGAATGGGGAGAAAGGAAAGGACATTTAGGATCAGATATGGCTTTTAAAGCAGAGAACATGGGCAATTAACTGATAGAAGGAATCAGTTATATAAATGGACAGAAGACGCATGTAGTTATTATAGAGTAAGCATAGCTAGGAAAAATTTAAGACTTTGGGGCAAGCAAAAGAGATGACTGAGTATCTGTCCTTTTAATGGAATAGTGGAGCCATAGCGCTTGGTCTTTTTACTGGCTTTGAGCTAGTCTGCACCTGGGTAAATGATAAGTAACTAATAGCAATGCAAATAATTATCTGGTGGTGGGGGATGGGGGCAGCCCTCTCTGCAGTGGGAAAAGACAGTGTTGCTTTCAACATTCCTTTATATAAATTCTCAGCTCCTCAGCTTTTCCTTTAAAATGGTTGTGACATTTGCCTAGTTCTTTCATTAGTTAATGAATTAAATAAAATCACTAAAACATGTTCATTTTATGTGTTGTAATTTTGTCCTCTTAAAATTTCTCCTTTAACAAAATCCATGGACTTCCCTCCCCTATCCTGACTCATTTATAGATGCCCATCTTGAACTTCCTTCCCTCCTCACAAGAGGCCTCTGAGGGAGGCTGTCGCTTACATGGGTCTCACTCTTACTACAGCGCCCACTGGCCTGCCCTTGGTTTTCCAACCTCCCTCTCCTGGTTTCTTCCCTCTGCTTAGCTTCTGAGGAATTCCTATTCCTGGTCACTCCTATAAGACAAAGCTGACCTGTTTTAGTCCTCTAGTGCAGAAATAAATACTAAGGAACCTACGACTTTAATTTAGAGTCATGAATGAAACTTGTTTTCACTGACTTCCATCTTCACACTGGGGTGTCTATCTCACATGATTTATGAACATAACTAAGTATCGGAAACCGTGTTCCATCAGACAGTGTTAAAATTTACCTGAGCCCTGTGCTCCCAGAAAGCAGCCATAGTTAAGCACCCAGCCTTCTGTGTTCTAAGAGAGTTGACCATATTTCCATATAGGAACAACTTTCACCCTTAGTAACTACCTGGTTTTATAAAACCTCACATTTTCCTTCTTTGAGAGATTTCCCATTAATAAATTCTCCCTGCTGCAACAGCTTGAATAAAATCATCTCCTTAATTGTTTGGTATATTTTGTCTGCCACACATCAGAAATTGGACTAATTCCACTGTACTTATTTTACTTTACATTGTTATAATATTTCTTCCCAATAAAACTACCAACACTTTAATATATAAAATAATCTATGACAATACTTTTTACTTTTATTTTTTTGGTCTTTTTAGGGCCATACCCACAGCATATGGAAATTCCCAGGTTAGGGGTTGAATTGAAGCTGTAGCTGCTGGCCTACGCCATAGCCAGATCCAATACCAGATCCAAGCCATGGCAGCTCAAGGCAACGCAGAATCCTTAACCCACTGAGCAAGGCCGGGGATCAAACCTGCATTCTCATGGTTACTAGTCGGGTTCATTACAGCTGAGCCACAATGGGAACTTCCAATACTTTTTATTTTAAAACTAATCAGAAAACCTAATTGGGTTTTAATTAGTATCATATGCTCAACTCTGTAATTATTTTTATTTCAATATTACTGAAAATACTAATATTTCCATAAATCTTAAATCCTTAAAATTTAACACAAATGATAATAAAATTGCTATTTCAATCATTTCAACCTACAAAAAGGGCCATTTCAAATGGTCCAATCATTTCAGCATACAAAACTAAATTTAATGCCAATAAATAGATAAACAAACAAGCATAGGGGAAGAAGGGATGGCGAGGAGGATGGGCTGTTTTCTATCATGGTAGGACACAGGATCTTGATAAGAGTAGTTGTGAGAGAGCAGATTGAAAAGTTATCAACTTTAAGATACAGAGTCAAAATGATGCTTTACAGACAGAGGAAAAAACAAAAGCATCAACTAGGGGTTACAAATGTCAGATAACAAATGAATGAAGACAATTGGTGCTAAGCTGCTTCAACCTAACATATCCCATTCCTAATTACAAGGTTTTTTTTAAGATAGTAATGCCAAAGAAGACTGCATTGAAACAAATGTCTAACGCAGCCCACTGAGAACTGAGCAATGCAGGTGTTGTTTTAAAGCAATTACAGCACTAAAGACAAGGACAGACCCTGAAAAGACGGACTAGGGGATTAACCAACCACACTTTTTCCTGCAGGGGCTGCTACAAGGTTCCGAGCTGGTCTGGAGGAAGGCATATGCCTCGAACATCACGCTCTTAAGAGACGCCAACAAAGCAAAGTGTCTGGGGAAGGATGTTCAGAATGCTGAGAGGCTGTGGAGCCAGCTACTGGGGATAAACGAGTGAGCTATGTCTAGCCTGGAAAGGGCACAAATATTAGGAGACTTAATTAGGACAAGCGAATGAGCAGTGCTTCTCAGAAGTTTTTCAGCAAACGCCTCCTGGCAGAGGAGAGTGAACTCCTGAATCAGGGGACCCAAGGCAGTGCCCATTACAAGCACAAAACTTGTTTGAAGACTCTCTTTTATTGTTTGAAGGCAATAAACTATTGGAATTTTGCAGTCAAATCCTAACAGAACCATGTGTGTCTTAATATACAAAATATACTTTCCACCCATCTTTACATATATTGATGATTTAGGAATAATAATTGCTAAAGTTTGTTTAGTGTCCATTATGTATTAGAAACTGTTTTAAGTAATAGTTTCACAACTGAAAGAGGTGGGTACTTAGTCACCATACCCATTTTACAATAAAAAAAAACTCAGGCGCAAAGAGATAGTTACAGAGCCAGGTAGTGGCACAGGCAGAATCTGAACCCAGAAAGTCTAATTTAAGAGCCTGAGCCTCTCCTCAAATTTCCTCTGTTGCTTCAGAACAATGACTGAGTATCAGCTCTCCAGTAAACTTCCTAACTCACACACCCTAATCTTTAAGTTTTTATATATACTCCCATAATACTGTCAAAGAGAATAGTAATCCTCAGATTAGTATTTCTAAGTGCTGCATAAACTCTAAAATCAGAGTTAATTACTATACAACTTCCCAACTATGCAACTTCCCAGTGCAAACTAAGACTGATTTTTTTCAAAAGATATTCAGCAACCAAAGGTTGAAGCATTAATCAGTATGCCCAACTTGATGGATTTTTACATTAACTTACTTTTAGTAGTGACATCAAACCCAGGGTGAAAAGCCAAATGATCCGCTGATCATACTTTGATATCAGTTCACCAATAATTTAAAGGCAGTATAAAATATGAGTGCCTAAGACCTTGATTTAATGTCATTTAAAATAATTTCAACCTTTTACAACAGTTAATTCAAGATGGATCACGGGCTTAGTACTTAACAATTAAGCTTTTAAAAAAAGAAAGTAGGGGAAATCTTTGGGATCTAAGGCTAGGCAGAGTTCTTAGACTTGGCCCCAAAAGCACAGTCCATAAAAGTAAAAACTGATAAACTGGACCTCAACAAAATGCAACACTTTTGCTCCGTGAAAGACCCTACAAAAGGATAAAAAGACAAGCTACCGACTGAGGGAATATATTTGACAATGGACCAGAATCTAGAATATATAAAGAACTCCCAAAACTCAACATTAAAATAATGTTAATAATTCAATTAGGAAATGGGCTAAAGACATGAACAGATATGTTCACTAAAGAGGATATACAAGTAAGGACATAAAAAGATGTTCAACCATATTAGCCATTAGGGAAATGCAAATTAAAACCTGTGGTGTAGGTCACAGACACGGCTCGGATCTGGCGTTGCTGTGGCTTTGGCGCAGGCCAATGGCTGTAGCTCCCTTTGACCCATAGCCAGGGAACCTCCATATGCTGTAGGTGTGGCCCTAAAAAGAAAGAAAAAAAAAAAAAGGCATAGAGAAAGTGTGAACATATCAGAACTTTGATTTTAAAAATTTCTAAACTGAAAACTGAGAATACTGTTTAAAAATGTTTTAAAAATACTTTTTAAAAAAATATTCCTGGAGTTTCTGCTGTGGCACAATGGGATCAGTAGCATCTTGGGAGTGTTGGGACACAGGTTCGATTCCCCTTCCCAGCACAGTGGGTTAAGGGTTCAGTATCGCCACAGCGGTGGCTTAAGTGGCAACTGTAGCTCAGATCTGAGCCCTGGCCTGGAAATGCCATATGACAATGGGGCGGCCAAAAAAGAAAAAAGAATATTCCTAGGAAACAGGTAGAACTTTTAAGTGTATAGCCTATTCATTAGAAAACATTCTCCCATAACTTAATTTAAAAATTATATACATAAAAAAACCCAAGTGGCTAGTAATTTACTCCTCATTTGTATGTTAAAAAAAAAAAAAAAAGACACTTCTTTCAGGAAGTTTTCTTTACATAACCTCTACATTAAACTCAGAATACAGAAAAATATTTCATGGTCAATATATAAAGTAAAAAATTGGTTTTCTATGAAAAGCTAACAGTGTGCTAAGTGACAAGAATCTCAATATTGGGCTGTGGCCTAATGCAACAAAAGGTTCAAATCTGACCACGGCCTTAATCTCTTTCTCCTTTAATGAGAAAGTTGTGATTCTTGGGACAGAAGTTGAGGCACTCTAAACAAAGCCTGCTTCTAAGATTTCAGTTCCTCTCCCCAAGTGAGAAGGCATTTGCTTTGTCCAAAAATTAAAATGGGTCTAGTTAGGCTCACAGAAAGTTGGGGCTGGAATGGGGGTGGAGTAGGGAGAGGGGAGGACTGGACAGCAGGGCCAAGGTTAGGAAAGGCTGAAAGGACAGGTTTCCCTCATCCTTGTCTACCACCAGGGCCATCTTGGCTGGTTAACTCTGATTTCAAGAGCATCTCCCTGCCCAAGTGACAGCACTGGAACATAAGGAACCCTCCTTCTCCCTGCTGGTCCCTGCTAGTTCTACTCCTCCTGTTCCTCAGGGCCTCTGAGACTGGGAGTGAGGAGAGGGAGGGAGAAAGGCAAGCAGTTCTTTCCAGTTCTAGGAACTGCTCCTTCCACTTACCTTCAGGCCTAGAGCAGGTACTGGCAGTTAGCAGGCCCCAGGATACATCATCCATTGCTCATTTCCTTAAAACAGATTTTAGCTGCCTCAGAATCACGTGAAAGGCATGTAAAAGCAGACTGCAGGCCTTACCCCAGGAGTGACGGATACGGTAGTTCTGGGGTGGGGCTCCCAATTCTTATTTCTAACAAGTTTCCAGGTTACTACTAAAACCCTGCCTCAAGTCTATAAATTGTCCTCCTATTAAACTGTCTTGTTGTCAGGACTCCAATACAGGTCAGGATGGTTTTTTTTGTTGTTGTTGTTTTTAAAGCATGACGAAAAAGCCTGAAAATTAAGTCAGAGATAAAAAGACTTAAAACATAGAAAATGTAGAGTTCCCTGGTGGCTCATCAGGTTAAGAATGAGCATTGTCATGACAATGTCCAGCATTGTCACCAATGTGGCTCAAGTTTGATCCCTAGCCCAGAAACTTCCACATGCTGCAGGCACAGCCAAAACAAAAACAAAAACAAAAAAAGAAAAAAGGCCAAGCTCAGAAAACTGTAATAGAGTTTGAAAAAAGTAAAAAATAAAAAGAATTAAAATGTATGATTAAGGCCATACTGAAAAAGTGTTTTTCTGCTCGGGATCTGGGATCAAGAGTCACATGTCTCTACCACATCAGGGCCAATTTGGAGCGAGCTACCATCTAAGCCTCAGTCCCCTTCCATGCTCAAGGGGCATAATGACATTGGGAGGGTTAAGTTAAATGTGATTGTCTCCATAATAATCCCCAGTGCACACCTGTCAGTGTTTGCTGTGCCCCAGCTGGCCCTGTTAAAATGACATCATACTTCCTTTACACTTCTATTTATGGTATCAAACTGGTTAAAACATGAATGAACATGATTTATTTTGAGAAAAAACAATGCTCCTCCTCCATTTTTTAAGGGGGTGGCAAGAGAGGCATAAATAGAAGACACTGGTGACCAGATTCTTCTTTTAATTGAGGTATAATGGCTATATAACATTAGTTTCAGGTGTACAATGTAATGACCTTCTCTATGTATACATAGCAAAATAACCACTGCAATAAATCCAGTTAACATCTGTTATCATAGTTTCAAAATTTTTTTTGGTGATGGGAACTTTTAAGACCTGCTCTCTTAATAGCCATAATCACTATGTTGTATAATAATATCTCCAGGACTTATTTATTTTATAATGAGAAGCTTAACTTTTTATCCCTTTCACTCATTTGCTCTCCCAGTCCCCCAGTCTCTACCAAACACCAACCTGTTCTCTGTATCTATGAACTTGATGTTCTTGTTATTTTCTTTATCCATTTATCCATCAGTGTACACTTAGGTTGTTTCAATATATTGAACAGTAAAGGAAACAAGCAGCAAAATGCAAAGGCAGCCTACAAAATGGGAGAAAATATTTGTAAACCACATATCTGATAAGGGGTTAATAGCCAAAATATATAAAATAACTCATATAAATTATTAGCAAAACAAATGAAAAATTTTAAAAAACTTAAACAAAAAACTGATTAATAAAAAATTGACAGAAGATCTGAATAAACATCTTTCCAAAGAAGACATACAGGTGGCCAATAGGTATATGAAAAGATAATCATTAATCATCAGGAAAATGCAAGTCAAAAACCACAGTGAGATACCACTTCATACCTATTAGATTGGCTATTTATCAAAAGGACAAGAAATAACAAGTGTTGGTGAGGATGTGGAAAAAAGGGAACCCTCCTGCGCTGTTGGTGGAAATGTAAATTGGTGTAGCCATTATGGAAAACAGTATTGAGGGCCCTCAAAAAATTAAAAATAAAACTTTCATATGATCCAGCAATTCCACTTGTGGGTATTTATCCAAAGGAAATGAAAACACTAACTTGAAAAGATATGTACACCCCTGTGATCACTGCAGCATTATTCACAATAGCCAAGACATGGAAGTAACCTAAGTGTCTCTATCTATAGATTTTTTTTTTTAGCCATAAAAAAGAAACCCGCCAAATCTTGTCACTTGTGACAACATGGATGCATGGACCTTGAGGGCACTGATGCTAAGTGAAAAAAGTTAAAGACAACTTACAAGATCTCACTGATACATGAAATCTAAAAACCCAAATTCACGGATACAAAGAACAGACTGGTGCTTGCTAGAGGCCAGGGGTGGAGTGTGGGCAAAATGAGTGATGGTGGTCAAAAGGTATAATCTTCCAGTTATAAAAGAAATAAGCCATAGATGTGATGTCCCACCTGGTGACTATAGTTAATAATACTGTATTGTCCATTTGAAAGTTGCTAAGGGAGTAGATCTTAAAAGTTCTCAGGAAAAGAAAAAAACTTGTGTTAATTAGACTTACTGGGATGATCATTCTGCGGTATCTACAAACATGGAAACTCTTACGCTGTTCACCTGAGACTAACATGACTTTCTCCAGCAAGATTAGGTCCTCTTTAGATACTCTTGTCTCCAGGAACCACTGGTCTTACGGAATGTGTCACAACTGTACTTTTTTCTTTTTTTTCTTTTCCCAAAGTCTCAGATTTACTTCTCGTCTGATTAAGGAAGGGTATTCCAACACGAAGTTGTTATTTGTTAAGAGACTTCATAATTGTACTTTAAATTATCTGTGTAATGATGTGTAAGTCTCTTACCTAGAGTGAAATGCCTTAAGAGGTGTCTGATTCATCACCTCTTCCCAGGAGAGATTAATAAATATTTACTTAATGTGTTCATGGCTGAATATTCTGTTTCAGTCAAGTGCTCAGAGATTAACTTCATCCATTTAGGGTTAATTAGCAGTGTGTATATCTAAAATAATCCTAAAATCAGTTCCAAAGTTGATTTTAGTACTTTTTTGATCTCAAAGTTTTTCTAACTGCTGTGTAATTTTAACAACTGAATTTTAAAATACAATAACCATTTCTTGTCAAAACCTGTGAATACAGTAATATCCACAGCAGGGCTGGAGTTTGGAGCTCATTCAGCCTTTACTGAATTCCACACACAACAATGTGCTCAAGCTACACACAATGAAGTCACAATACAGTGCAAATTAAAACTACCCTTAGGGGAAAAAAATTCTTTAAATTAGCAGGATCAGGGGTACAAGCAAGCCTGAGAGCCAGTAGTTAGCTTCCTTTCTTCAGCATTGTTTTGCTGGGACTGTGGGGCCAAAGTCTAAAGTGGATTCTCTATCCAGCCCCACCCCCCTTTCCTCCCAGGTCCTGCTGACCAAGGTTAGGCTAAAAGGCAGACAGATGATGGGACTGCATGCCTGATGGCCTTGTTTACACAACCCAGGTCCCAATCCTCCCCCATCCCCCCCAGCTCTCCTGAGAATGGTGTCTGGTGTCATCCTGTGCATAAGCTGCTCATTCTCTCCACCACCAGCACCCCCACCACGGCATGCTTTAAAGGCCACTACCATCCCCACTGCCAGTGCTTTAAGGGCTGAGACACAGTGCTTCCTGATCTCAGTCACACTGAATCTCTGCGTCCTGGGCACCTAGTTAGTCAGAGTTGCTGCGGGGGAATGCTGAGCATTTTTCTAACCATCAAGGCCTCTTCGAGGGGTATAAACTCTATTCTAGTTGAACTAAAACATCATAAACATTGATCCTGAATTACCTTATTTATATGTTATAAAATTAGTGTTTCCATTTGTGTGAATGTGGTATCACCTAAAGGAAGGATAAATGACGTATGTCTGGTGACATCTAATCAATTTTAACTTGTTAAAAAACGTTGTGCAATCTAAACTGTTTTTAAATCAGCGAAAAGTTATAAATTTAAAAATTGTCAAATTTGATAGTACCAATAAAGTAGTTTAGAATTGTCTAGTAGCACATTCTGTCAAAGTGTGGTAATACAATGTTCCCTGGTGGTGATATAACTACATCTCTCAGTAATCTTAAAAATTGTTGCAACCTGAACAAAAGATTTCAACTGAAAAACAAATGGCCAGAGCAATGGAAGAGCTGGGAATTAGGACACAACTCAGACAACCAGCTTCTCATTAGGAAACTTACAGACCTTCATGTCTTAGTTGAAGCGGCATTTAGCAAACACACTACCTGAACTGCATTGGTGATGAGGCTGCTGTAAAACTGAACATGTTCTCCATAATCATTTACATCTTTATTCCTTCTTTTTGGAATTCAAGATTTCCTGACTCTATAATCACTAAATGTTAGAAAGCTGAACTTATAAATTATATTTATACAAGATACCACTTACAATAGATCTTTTTACTATGGAGTTCCACAGCTAAGAAAACTTGAAAATCACCAGATTAGATGATTCCAAAAGCCTCTATGCAATTCCAGAACCCAATAGTAGAGATATCAGGTATCAATTCAGGTTCCTAAGAAGGAAGTAGTAATTACTTCAGACAGAATGTACAGGTAAAGTCTAGAAATTCACAGCACAAGTGTTGTTGGAACTATGTGAAATGTTTGAAGACAAAAAGGAATGTGCAAAATTAAAGGTGGTAGTTGTACTGAGGTCTTTATAAGTTGTCTTCCAAACTTTCTGTGATGTTATTTTGTTTTTGTAATAAATCATGGCAGAATAAAATATCAGGAGTTGCTGATATATAATACCATTTAATATGCCTGGATGTAACTGGTTTCTAATTACAATTCAGCTACATACTTTAAGGAGAAAGAGAAATTTAGAAATTCAAAATTATGAAATATGATTGCTGAGAAATATAACAGAATAAAGTAGCTGATTTTTTTAAAAATTGGAAATTGTACATCCAAAAATATGTGGGAGCTTTCAAAAACACTTATTTTAGGAAGAGTTACCTCCAAATAGAGCATCAGTGTTTCAGATTCTTGTTGAAAACCCTTTGGAAACTGCTTGCAGAGTTTGGCATATATTTGTTTGAATGTACAGTTAGATAACTCTACTTTCCGGATGCATTTGATTTAAAGAAACCATCAGAAGTGATTAAAAACTTCTCTTGTATAATTTGCAGCCTGCCTCTTAATAAAACAAAACTTTTTTTTTTTTTTCCCTAATCTAAGTAAATATTTAGCTAGGGTGTTCTTTTAAGCATTTGTATTTTCTGAAAAGCCTTACACAGAGCAAGGGAATGTTAGGGCTCGCCAGATGTGAATATTAATTTGATTATCAATGCCGGCTATTTCAATGCCCTCTCTATCCTGCATGAGGGTTCTCACTTTATAAGCCATCTTTTCATTCCTCTCCCCCTGCAAGTCTAACTTTTTTCCTTAAAAGGGGCCTCTGCGTACAATTTTATCAGTAGAATTGCTGGCCATATTCTTTAAAGGGAAACAGGCACAGGTTCACACAGATAATAACTCCTTCCATTAAAAATATTTTTGTCTTTTCCTAAACACACACTAATCCTTGCCAAGTCCTTTACCCTTGGAGTTCCTTCTTCCTTTCTGGAGGTTCCTTCTCAAAGACACTTTTGCTGGACCCTCTTCCTCTCATGGTCATCTCTGGGTAAGAGACTGATTCTAGGACATCTCCTGATACCAAAATCTGTGGATGCCCAAGTCTCTTCTATCAAATGGCATTGTTTCTGCATGTAAAGTAAGCACATCCTCCCCATACTTTAAATCAACTCTAGCTTACTTACAATACCTAATACAATGTAAATGCTAAGTAAATAGTTGCTGTGCTAGTGACAAATTTGAGTTTTGCTTTTTAGAAATTTCTGGAATACTTTTCTTTCCCTCCCTTTCTCCCTCTCTCTCTTTCTTTCTTCCTTTAAATGGCTACACTTGAGGAAGTTCCTGGGCCAGGGGTTGAATTTGAGCTTTAGGTGCGACCTATGCCACAACTGCAGCAATGCCGGATCCTTTAACCCACTGCACCACAGCAGGAACTCCTGGAACGCTTTTCTTTTTACAAATATGTTTGATTCGAGGTTGGTTGAATCCATGGGCACGGATACCATGAATACAGAGAGCCAACTACAGTCTCCTAAATGTCAGGACCTTGAAGGATTCAGCCCTCTATATCCTCTCTCTACTTAGAGCAACTTCATGGACTCTCACTGTCTTTAATTAACATTTCCATGCTAACAACCCCAGAATCCACAGTTTGAGTTTCACTCTCTTTTGGGCTCCATGGTCAAGTATCTAAACGTCAATGGAGGGTGCCACTTGGAGTTTCCACAGCATCTTCTGTAGAAGCTCAACTCTTTCTATGGCTTCTCAAACCTGCGATCTCAGTTTATGGCACCCGTATCTCCTGTCTTACAAGCAAGAAACCTGGCTATCTCGTCAGACCCTTCCTTACCTTATTTCTCTCCATCCTCACCATCACTATTACAGCATACCACTTCCTCCTAGGACAACTGCCACAGAGTCCTGGCTAAGTGGTTGTTTCTTGGTCCACCGTAATCCAGCTCCTTCCTACAAACATCTCCACTTTCATTAGGATAAAGTCTAACCCCCTGAACATGACTTAGCAGGCCCTTCAGTGTCTGACCCTTGGGATCCTCTCAACTCTATGCCTCACAAACTAAGCTCCAGGCTTCCTCTGAGGGCCTCAGAAACCCTGCACTGTAGGACCCCCAAGCTTTGCTTAGCTCAGTCTTTCTAAATCACACTCAACCTTTCCCCCTCCCACTTTTTCAACCTTCAACTTGGAAACCTCCAGTCTGGGAAGCCTTCCACACATCCAAGTCAGGATTAGAGGGCCCTGCCAAGTGCTCTCTCACCCTATACTGCAGTGTTTGTCTCACTGCATTGTCCGTAACTACTTTCTAGTTTGGTTTCCCCACATTTGACTATGATCGTCCCTGGGCGGGACTGAGCCGGGGTTGCCCACCTAAGCCAACAGGCAGCTCATGTAGAAGACACCAAAATGAGACTTCTTGGTGAATGAATGATAATGAAAAAGAAAATAACAGGGCCCTTTTTAAAGTGTTTTCAGTGACTTCCCCCGCCACCTGCCACAAAACATCTTAGTATATTTTAGTTACATAAAAGGAGTTGATATGTTGAAATAGTACCTCCTTTATATAATTAGGCCTTTCTTTGAGGACACTGATGGCAGCCAAAGGTCTGGTGAATTGGGTGACTTAGTTTAAAACAAGGTCAACTCTTGCCTGGACTATCACAACAGTCTTTCTATAACCCCACTCTCAGCTACAGCTTTCTCCAGCAGCCAGTGATCTTTTCAAAACATACAGAGTTATGATCATTTTTCTACCACCTTACCACCCGCTACAAGGTCCTACAAGATCTGGAGACTGTCGCACCGCTCCACCATCAACCCCAACTTCACCACAAACCATTATCCCTCCTATGATGCTGGACTATCTGGTTATCTTTCTTGCAGTTTCTGTCCACAGCAAAAGTTATTCTAGCATCAGAGGTTTTGCACTTTTGATGTCTCCGCCTGCAAAATCCTCCCCAACCCACTCGACCCCGGATCTTGGCATGGCTGGCGTCTCTTCATTCAGATCACTATTCAAATGTCACATTCTCAGGGACCTTTATTATCAAAACAGCCATCACATCCTAGTCAATCTCCACCCCATTCCGCTTCCCTTTACACAGCCTATCTCTACCTGATAAATAGTTTCGTGTTTGTCAGTCTCCCTTGGTAAAGTGAAAACTCCACGATGATGAGTGATTGCATCTACCTCGTTCACCGCGGTCTCTCTAACGGCTACAACAGTGCCCGGTCGGTAAATACCTGCTCAATGAAAAGAAGCACTTAATAAACATGGCCATCTCCCGTATTTTCCCCTCTCTCCCTTTCAGCCACAGGAATTCCTGAGGGGCTTCACCCTTCCAGGCAAACCCTTGAAGCGACACCGCCAGCCCACAAGACTCTCTTTCTTCGCCAGGCGAGGAACGCCATCCTGGGAACTAACGGAGCCCCGGGGGCCGAAAGACCTGCCAAGGCCCGGCACCCGCGTCCGAGAAGCGCTGAAGAGGGCGGTGCGACAAGGCTCCCCTCTCCTCGCCTCCTGGAGACTGCCGCCTTTCTAAGCCTAAGCCCAGAGACAGCCTCTCAGTAGGTCGCACACACGCCTCCCGCGCCGCCAAAGTTAGCGGCCGCTGCCAATTACCTGCAGGGACCCAACTCGAGCCACCCTGACTCCGCACCGCCATTCGCGCGAACACCGGCCCCTTCCGGGCCACCGTAGTTCGCGGAGAGAACCCGGCGTTGCCTTCTCCCGCATGCGCAGAGGCCCTGTGCGGCGCCCCGCGTTTCTTAGCAACTGCCTGGAGTCCCTCCGCCAGGGGCGGAGCATTGGAAGCCTCAGAAGGGGAAGTGAGTGAGGCCAATCCGAGAGGAGTACTAGCCCCAATCGGCACGCCTCCCCTAACTGTCGCGAATGTGCAGGCGGCTTTACGGCAGGCAAGGGGTGGGGGCTGCTGGGGGTAGGAGGAGAGAAGGAAGCAACCAACCAACCAAGTCGTCCCCACCCCCCACCCCCACCCACTCCGGACCTGGTTTACGGCTCCGGGCTGAGGCTCCAGTGCGGCCGCTGATTGGCTGCTGAAGGCTTGGTCCCATCCCAGTGACCCCAAAGTGCTGGAGGGAGGGGGCGGGGGTGGCCCAGTGCAAAGTGCATCCCGAAAGCCCCCTGCCTGGAGCCCCCGCGGCTGGCACTTGGGACCCTGTATGACCCGGGACCTCGCTGCCCCGAGACCTCCTGTGCCCCCCAGTGGCTGGGAGCCTCCGGCCCGGAGCGCGGCAGCCCCCTGCTCTGAGCCTTCAGACCGGGACTGCCCCCCCACCCGAGCCGGGACTTCCTCCCTGCACCCCTGCCCCGAGGCTGCCCGGCGGCCAGCACCGCCGCCTCAGGTCGGCTCGGCTGTGTGGATGCTGGCCGGACTGGGGCCGTGAGGCACCGAGGAGGACCAGGAACAGCCGCGTCCGGCCCTGCCTGGGCTGTTTCTTCAATGGAGAAGTTGGTGAGTGTGGAGGAGGCTGAAAGGAGGAAGAGAAGCAGCAGCTGAGGAGACAGGTAAAGTCAGTTACCTCCCGGAGGGGAAGGGGGCTGGCCTGGGAGGGAGGAGAATCCCTGCTTCTTCCTGCCTGCCTTTACCACTCTCTTCCTCTGCTCTCCCCTCCTCAGATCCCCCTCCTCCTCGCCCCGGGGCACTGCACAGCTTTCTGCTTTCTGATCTCCAGGTTTGAGCTGGCTTGAGGAGGCGAGAGGGCAGGAAGGGTCTACCACCAGAGAAGCAGCAGAGAGCCTCTGACCAGCATCCTCCATAAAGGTAATAAGCCACTCCTCCCCTCCCCCATTGTTTATTCTTGGCCCCTACCTCATTAAGCAGTGCTTTATTTTCGGGATGGTTACCTGGGAATGCAACCCTTTCCTGGCCCCCAGTTTCCAGGCAAAACCAGAAACACTGCCTATGCCCTGATCTTTAACATTTTAATAACTTCTTTTTCCCAGGAACGTATTTTATCCCTTTTGCTCTGCACAGTGTTTTCGTGTTTTGCATTTTCTTTCGGTACACTGAACCGTGTACCCTGCTCAGAGACTTTGAGACCTTTTTGTGGTTTCCCTGCCCCTCTTACTCTCATAGGAATTCCTCAATTCCTGGTTAATTGCTTGTTAATTCTGAATGACTCTGCTTTTTAATTAAACTACAATTTTCTGCTTTCCCCGTATACTTTCCTATAACCTTTTCTCTACCTCTACCAGAAAGTCTTTTGAGTTATCTAACTGGTGAAGGTTTAGGTAGAGGAAGATACAGTAATAACTTGAAACTTAAGAGTTTCAGAAAATAATGCCAATTTTTTTTCTGGAAAAAATGAATCTGTGTACCTAAGTAGTATGAATAGTACGAAAGCAATACTCCCTTCTGAAGCACTTATGTATAATTAACTCTTTTGTGTATTTCTTGTGACAGATGTGGATGGGCTCTGAAATTCTTATAAAAAGATAAACCGTATTTGTTATATTTTGGGTTTCCTAGAACTTATAAAACTTTATGCAGTATCTTTAATCATTTGACACTCAGGAATTTAAAAACCAAAGACTGTTTTGGTGTATTTAGAATCTAGGGTTTTATTTTTGCACTCTTCATAAGATTTCTCATTTCAAAATCCTTACAGAGAATTGGTTAGATTGAAATGTAAGCATCTAATTCATGTGATCAGATTTCTGCTGCTGTATTTTGTTGCTGCCTTTGAAAATGAGCTAAAGGTAAGTTTAGGACATTCATGTAAATCCTGAAGAGGGGGTATAATCAGGGAAATTATGTAAGAGTTAATTCAGAAATTAGCCAAGTGAATAACTTCTCTAGCATCCAATAACAGGAGTATAAAGTGACTTGTTAATCTCAGAGTTATTTTAATATCTCAGATTGTTTAGGGAATTTTAGGTACAAAGAAGTACTTAAAATAGCAGAAGTTAGGAAATCTTTGCCTTACTCTGTTCAGGTGGACTTTCTGCCTTCTAGTAAAAGAAATTAATGTCTTTCCTGATTCTTCTAATTGTCAAGGTACAGCTAAAGATACTTTTAAAGGGCCCTGAGGGTTTGTATCTTCTTGAAACCCAGCAATGGACAGCAAAAGGAGGGTGTCTGCTACCAAATGGGATTTAGAATCAGAATCTACCAAGGACTGTTTCCTGGTGAACATTTAGGGCACCCTTTGCATGTGTATGTAGGGTCCACTTCATTTCAGTAAATGCTAGGCAGAGGCGATTTTTATTATTGAAATATATGAATCACCAGAGAAATGCCTAATGATTACTTTGGAACTTTTTAAAAAATGCTGAAATACTGGAAGTATGTTTTTAAAGTAAAAAGGAATTATGTATTTTCTATTCAGGCCTTCTCAGTTAAATATTTTTCTGCTTTAAGTTGAACTTTAGCATGTTTTCATTTTCTGAGAGGTGTTATCATCTGTGCTGAGAGAACACTGCTTCCCTCTGGTTTCCAATCAGTTCATTTTCATTGCTTAAATGTATTTCATTGACCCTCTCAGCTTTTAATGGTTTTTCTGAGAGTAGGGAATGTATGTAAATTGTCCACATCTGCTCCTAATATTAGCATGATTGAGAGTATTTGGTCTAGATTATGTCAAATGTTTAAAATATATGAGTACTTTCTTACCAACATGGCCAGTTAGTTAATCTTTTTCAGTCTGGTAGCTAACTTTGTGGTAATTCTATTATCAGTCACATGGTTTTGAAAGAAAAAAAAATCAGAAAACACCTGATTTATTTGGTAACCAAGTAAGGATTATAATCGCATTGGGAGAATCACCAGTTTTGGTTGAAATGATGTATTTTGAGTATGTTATGGCCAATACTTACTTTCTTCATACCTAAAATGATGCCATTCACAATTATATTATGACACAGACAATATCTTTATCTTGTTCACTTTTAGCTTAGGTAATACAGAAGTGTGTACTATCCCCCAAGAGTTTAAAGTCAGGCAGTTTCTAATACTTGACTTCAAGCCTTTCAGTTCATTCTCAACAGAAGGTACACCGTACGTAGAAAGCTTATCTCCTTTCTCATAGACTTTCTAGGTACTGATATGAGGCTGCTAAGATGGTAAAGCCAGACATGGGTTAATAAGAGAAAGATTGGCAAGACTTCATCATTTATAATTATTGTGATTTAAGCTTTGAGTTTTCTCTGGGTAAGTGAATTACAAAATTGCCTTTCTTGCCTTGTCCATGTTTCATGAAAATCGTTGGTCTTTCTGCTGGAGCTTAGGAGACTTACAGACAAGTTCTGCATGATAATAGATCTTTATGTTGTACGGAGCCCCAGTACCTTGGAGAGAATGTGAACACTCTTACTTGTTTGGGAATATAAACACTGTGCTGCTATCTTGAGTGATATTAGAAGACAGTTTTACCTTATTTTGGGTCCCAGGCTCTTGGTCACTCAAGAAGACCTCATCAGCCTCCTCAGCCAGGTGGCACACTTTGGTCCTGGTATTGTTTCTGCATCCAGAGTCCCTTTTAGGACTTGTGAGCTATTGGGGTTTTTGGTTTTCTCAGAACCAGTATCCTTGGAGTTGATTTTAGTTCCTTTCCAGCCTGTATCTCTGTTTACTCTGCAAAGAAATGCCTATTTCTTTTTCTCAGGAGCAAGCTGTTATCTTGTTTCTAGTGTGTGTGAAGTCTGAGAGCACAGTTCAGATTTGAATCACTTCATCAAAAAATGTGTGGCCTTTTAGTGGAAATAATATTCAAAAAGCCATTAATGAGTAATCATTTGTGCCAAAGGAAACTGGGGACATAGGGCAAGTTTGGTGAAACTTACATAATTTTAAACAGGTCTTAAATATATTTTGTTTTATAACTTTTATTCGTTATGCATATAGATTTCTTTTAATTACGTGAAGCAAGAAGCTTTTGTTTTAACTTAATGAGGTTCACTTGGCATCTCTATGGAAATTAGATGGCAATGTTTTAATTCCTGAATTTATAGTTTCTAATATGGTCAACAGTATAAAACCTTGGAGGCCTAGATTGTTTTCTTTTGACCCCATGTAGAGTAGAAAAGATGAATTCGTAAAATTTAAACACGCTATCAACATTGGCCAGTAAAATCTTATATAAAAGTGATATGTATTGGGGAAGCAGCTCATTTAGATGTATAATTCTGAAGTCTTCCTTGTTAATATGTTTTTCTTTTTTCTGACTGAAACCTAAAATGGAATTTCTAAAGACTGCACCCTCAGAGTTTTAGTCATTCTGAGCCAACTTTGCATTGTACATATGTTTACTTAGAAAACTGCTTCCTTTGCCATATTCTTTTATTTTATTGGTGATTTCCATGAACTATCACATTTTCAAACTTGCATTTCTTGAGGGGAAATAGACTTTTTTCCATTCTCTTCTCTGGACTTCCTCTGTAGTTTTTAATAGGTACTTTTACCAGTGGATATTATATTTACTTTCTAAGTTCAGTGGTCTTTTTCCCTCTATACACATGCAGATGGTCATACTCTATTGTGCAATCTCTCATAAAATTACATCACCATAAAATTAATTATTAGTCTGATGCTTTGGACTATTAGGACATTTTGGTAATAAGTCATTGTCTTTCCTAATCTAAGCTGTGCAGCTAACAGGGATCATGTATGCCTGGTGTGTGTGTCCATGCGTTTTTTCCCATAAACACCAAAACATATAAAGAATGCTCTTTTTGGCTTAAATCTATGGTTGTTATTTACAGTGTTTGGTATTGTCAGAACAGAGAAAAGTGATCTTAACCATTATAGGATGATTTGATTCATTTGAAGTATGCAGAACTCTAGTAAAGTTGTATGCAGGAGTAATGCCAGTGGCCGAAGCCTGCCAGTATACCACACACATGCCAGGCATTCAGACTTTCATTTGTCTGATTGAAACAGCCCATGTGAGATGATCACAAGTTACCGTTATTTGTGCAGCTTTCTTTTTTATGTTATTTTATTTTATGGCCTCACCTGTGGCATGCAGAAGTTCCCAGGACATGAATCAAACCTGCACAAGAGCAGTGACTCAAGCCATAGCAGTGACAATGCCAGATACTTAACTGCTAGGCCACCAGAGAACTCCTGTGCATCCTTCTGACAGAAATAATTGAGTCACTTTGACTGTTAACACAAAGCTTTTCTTGATATTCTTAATAAATTAATACCGTTTCATATCCTTCTGAACGCCACCTCACAAGTCCTCCCCATCACTCCCACTGCCTGCATGGAAGTGGCACTGGGTATGTGAACGGCCACCACAACAAGAATGAGGATTCTTAAAGGTTTGAGACCTTGGAGGGTAATCTCCCCTTTCTTGGGAGGTGGGGTGCCAAGGATGACTTATTAAAAATCAGGTATCCAGTGGCATTCATTCTTGAAACGAAGGTGTAGCTCATGTGGAAAATAATCACATGTTCCTCTGTGGACATGCCAGAGGCTCGTTGTTGTTTTGCATTTTTTATTTCAGTGGAGTTTTAGATTTGTGGAAACGATGCAGAGATAATGCAGAATTCCCCTATATCCCACATTCACCTCCCCTAATTTGCCACCAATAATGAGCCAGTAACGAACCTTCTTAATAACTAAAACCTGGTACTGTCTTCCAATTTCTTTAGCTTTTACTGAATGTCATTTTTTCTGTTCTAGGGTACTATCCAGGACATCACATTCCGTTTAGTCATCCTGTCTCCTTACGTTCCTCTTGGCTGTCACAGTCTCTTAGACTTCTTTGTTTCCTTGTTTTTGATGACCTTGACATTTTGAAGGATACTGGTCAGGTATTTTGTAGAATCCCTCAGTTGAAATTAGTCTGCTGTTTTCCTAACTTTTAGACTGGGGTTCTGGGAAGAAAGATCACAGAGGTAAATTGCCATTCGAATCACATCAGACTAACAGCATGGCTTGGCACTCTTGGTATTGGCTGTGACCACCTGGCTGAAGCAAGTTTCCCTCTGTAAAGTGGCTTTCCCCCCCGCCCCCACCATACTGTCCTCTTTGGAAGGAAGTCGCAATTAAGGAGAGGGGAGTTGCGTTCCACCTCCTTGAGGGGGCAGAATCTACACAAATTATTTAGAATTCTGCACAGGAGATTTGTTTTTTCTTCCTCTTTTGTTTATCTAATCAGTTATTTGTACCAATATAGACTTACTGATATTTATTCTATTCTTTGGGTTAGAATCCAATAGTATTTTTATCTTGTCATTCTAGTTGTTCCATCTTGGCTACTGAGAGCTCTTTTAGTTGGCTCCTGTGTCCTTTTGATATACCCCATCATTGCATTTTTCTTGGAGCACTTCCTTCCTTTTTGGCATTGCAAAATGCTCCAGGCTCATCTTGTATATTTCCTGCCCCAGCCTTAGAATCAGCCATTTCTGTAAGGATAGTTCTGCATTTTTTACAGCTTGCCATGTAAGAGTCGTTTTGATCATGCCTAGATAATTTATTTAGAAAGTGATAGGCAGAGTTGTAAACCAGATATTTACTTCCAGGGGCATGTTGGCGAAGTCTTTGGCCTTCCTTGAAGAAGTCTGACAAGGAAAAAAATAAGGTGTGGAAAGAGGAAAGGGTCAAAGTAAACTACTAATTTGGATTGTTTGAAACCTCTGTTCTGCTGCTGCCACCACCTGTGACAGCCACTTTCCCCATAGCTCATCACATTGCCAGGCAGCCTGGCCTTTCCTTGTTTAAGTGATAGAGGCCTTAGCATACCCACCCCACTGGGGTGGGGTGACAGTTCTCCCAGTGAGTAATTCCTAGAAGGTTTTGGGTGTGATGTGTGGAAGTTACTTTTCATGTTTTCTTAACTTTGATGGAATTCACAGATCTAGTATTTAATTGACATGGAGAGGAGTTCCCGTCGTGGCGCAGTGGTTAACGAATCCGACTAGGAACCGTGAGGTTGCGGGTTCGGTCCCTGCCCTTGCTCAGTGGGTTAACGATCCGGCGTTGCCGTGAGCTGTGGTGTAGGTTGCAGATGCGGCTCGGATCCCGCGTTGCTGTGGCTCTGGCGTAGGCCGGTGGCTACAGCTCCGATTCAACCCCTAGCCTGGGAACCTCCATATGCCGCGGGAGTGGCCCAAGAAATAGCAGCAACAACAACAACAACAAAAAGACAAAAAAAAAAATCATTTAATTGACATAGAGAAAGATCTTTTTTAGTTGTAGAGAACTTTTTCAGAATTCCGTATGGACAACCTGGCAAAACTATTGTTAATCTTTTACCTGGTTTGGTGTATGCATAAATAAATAAAAATTTCAAAATTATTAACATGATACCTTTTGCATATATGAAGAACCAGCATTTAATAAGACATAAAGCTGGCTGCAGGTGTGGGTTCAATCCCCAGCTTGGTGCAGTGAGTTAAAGGATCTGACGTTGCCGTGGCTGTGGTGTAAGCTGCAGTTGCAGCTCAGATTTAGTCCCTGGCCTGAAACTTCCATATGCTGTGGGTGCAGCTATTCAGAAAAAAAAAAAAAAAAGTAGTTTAGTTCTGAAAATATTTTTTGAGTAGAGCAAAAAGAATTTATGTTTACATCCAAATTCTAAACGTGTGATTTGTTATTGTCTTTATTCATTAGATAAAAACAAAAAACTGTGTTTTTAGAAAAAAACTTCCTGAAAATAAAACATATCCTGTACTATCTTGGAGATTAATGTAGGTATTGAGATCATTTTCTCTAAGAATTGATGTGAGTTCTTTTCTTTGCTCTATAAGTGTGTTGTAAAGTGCTCTAAGCTCTTCAGAAGGCAGACAATTCAAACAGCTATAGTTCTTTATTTTGCAGGGGGGCAGTTCTGATGGTTGTTATTTCATTCGTTTTTTAGGTTTGGAAAGAGCTCGTTGCCACCAGAATCTGGACACACTCTGAATCCCCTGCTCACGATGCTGTATGTGCACAATGGTTATTAGGCAATCTATGTATCAGGAGAAGGGGCATTCTTCTGTAAGGTAAGTGAGGGTCACGGGTCATCTGTGCTGTGCTAGGGGAGAACCCAGTTAGCTTTTATTTTTCTTCTTCAGATCACTAAATACAGCACTTGCTAAAAGAAAATCCAGGTTTGTTTTGATATTGTTTGAATCTTTTTTTTCTTGGACGGTATACCTTGTTTAAGTGCCAATGTAATCATCTCATTAAAAAAAAAAATTGTTAAAGATGGTTGTTTTAGTATATGGTAGTAGTTTCTGTTAATTCCTTCTAATGATCTTCATTTTCCCTTACAATGTTAAAGTCGAGCAAAAACCACTCCAAGAGGATTCTTGGTTTTAAAATTTCTAAGACAAGAGACTTAATTTTAGTGTCAGTTGAAAAAGTAATTAAGTGGAGAGTAAGGAGAAATCATGTTTATTAAGAAAACAAATTGCCAGGAAATTTTCTCATTTCCCAATTTTCTCTGAGGAAATAGCTCTTTGTAGCAGTAGCCTGATTTAAATTATATTACTTAGTACTGATAATTAGGAGTTTGTTAATAACCGTTTTCTGTGTATAAAACAAGGTAGGATATTTGACTATACCATTAAGCTGTGATACTATGACCTAAGATAGAGGCTTAAGTTGACCTTTGTACAGTCTATGACAAGAAGTTTTACAAGGTAAATTATTATTGGTAACAAGATTATCCCAAGATGTCTAACCTACATATGGGACCAGAATGTCTTTAAAGGACTTTCACATAATTTTTTTTTTTTTTATTTTTAGAAGTGGAAGCTACTAATTAGGAGGTGAGTTTAAACTGTTCCTTAAAGTTGGCCCAGATGGAGTGGCTACCTAGAAGCATGTTAGTTTAAGCTTCTGTATGTATTTCAAAGCTTAAACATGCACTAAAAAAGTTTTTTATATATAAAATGTAACTTTTCACTAGTTCATTTTGGACTTTTCCTTTTTGTGTGAAGGAGATCTCATTTTATATTGTGTTTGGGTACACACCTCTTTTGTGACTTATTAGTGTGGGAATTCAGTATACTTTTTTTTATGTGACTAATCAACAGGTTGATTAGATTTCATTAAACATTTTGTATGATCTTGCTGTTGATTATTTGTAGAATAAAACTTTTGGAAAACTGAAACTAGGAAAGTGAGGCAGAAAAAGAGTAGTAAATCATGTACCGGATCACATAAAGTGGGGGAGGATAGAAAGACAAACAGATAAAAACAAAAGGAAAGGAAATATAACGTACAAACTTTTCTCTAATTTACTTAAAGCCCTCCCACTCCCCCCCCCCCCCCCCCCGCCTTTGGGGCTAAAAATAAAATATTGTTGAAATACTTGAGGGTACCAACCTAAAGTGTTGTGGTTTTTTTTTTTGCCTTTTTTTTCTCTTTTTGCCTTTTCTAGGGCCGTTTCCTCGACATATGGAGATTCCCAGGCTAGGGGTCTAATCTGAGCCGTAGCCACCAGCCTAGGCCAGAGCCACAGCAACGCAGATCCAAGCCACATATGCAACCTACACCACAGCTCACGGCAACGCCGGATCCTTAACCCACTGAGCAAGGGCAGGGATCGAACCCGCAACCTCATGGTTCCTAGTCGGATTTGTTAACTATTTCGCCATGACGGGAACTCCTCAACCTAAAGTTTTTTTGCTTTTTTAAGAATTTTAAACAGCTTCTCATGGGTTGAAGGTCTTTCGTCTTCCTAGTCTACGAATTGTCCAATTGATACTTGATATCTGCTCACTGATAGTGGTAGAGTCCTTGAAAGGTTTATAATTTGAATTTCCTCTGTGTGTGCATCAGGTCAACCTGAACTCCTAAGACAAGTGCTCACTTGCTTCTTCTCTTGTCTCCATCTTTAGCTGCCCAGCATCACCTTCCATTTTATCTAAAATAAATGTGGTGTTCATTGATCTTTGTGTTTACAAAAAGCCGTAGAAGACGTATTCCATTTTTGGCTATTTAGCACTTTGTGCCTCACTCTGTTTTTGAAATCTTGTATAATCTTAGAGAAATGCCTGAAAGGTTTGGTTATAACAGATACATGTTAATTAATTGTAGTAGTATGAACTGTTGCCACTAGGGTTTACATGATTTAGCAATGGAAAGTTCTGTGATATTTAATGAGTACACTATCAGTGGTTAAGTATTCTAAATTCTCCTTATTATTATATATTCTCCCTACCCTTAAAGGCTGATCCCTGTAACCTAATGAATCCTTTGTAAAAAGTGGACTCAGCTAGGATGTTACACCACCATTGTCGAAGGAACCCTGAACTGCAGGAAGAGTTGCAGATCCAGGCTGCAGTGGCTGCCGGGGATGTCCACACAGTGCGAAAGATGTTAGAACAAGGCTATTCCCCCAATGGCCGGGATGCTAATGGCTGGACCCTGCTTCATTTCTCTGCAGCAAGAGGAAAGGAAAGATGTGTTCGAGTATTTCTAGAACATGGAGGTGAGTGTACTAGGAGCAAAATCTTTTTTTCCCTAAGAAGAAACTTAAAATGAAATTCTGTTTAGTTTAAAATATAAGTGTGCATGTCTATACAATTTTTAATACTTCTTATTCATACTCAATTTCTTATTCTCTCTCCTTTGTTAAGATTATCATCATGCTGAGTTTTGTTTGAAACCAAATTGTCTAAAAAACTTGTTAATATGCTTTTTTCTGCCTATAATTCTAGTTTATGTACAGCCAGATTTTCCCCGATTATTCAACTAAAAGCAGCCTTTCTTCAGGTTGTCCATTTGCTTCGTTTCAGAAGCAGAAGTGGCTGTGGTATTGGTAATTAGAGCGTTGCTCAAGTTTCCCCTGTTAGAATTGCTCAAGCAGACAGGGCTCATGCAGGCCCCTTTAAATATCGTGGCTGTAATGACACCCTATCTTTTGACTCTATCACTTAAAAAAAAAATTTAGATGCTTTTATTGCTGTTTAGAATACTTGGCTTTTCCAGAATTGTACATGGTTTCTAGGTATCCTATAAGATTGGTTATCAGAGGTCTAATTTTGTGTTAAATATATACAGTTTGAAAAATGCACTTCACATTTTATATTTTTGCCTTGAAAAACAATCCCCTCCCATAATTAATAATAACTAATCATTATCTTAAACTAATTTACTTTTTTCTCCAATTGGGTATCCATTTAATTTATTTTCTTAAAGATGAACAAGTGTATTTTATCATTTGTACTCATATTATTCTTGTAAATTAAGGTGTAAAACATCCTGGTTGGGACTCAGGTTCCATTATGCGCCATTCTAGGGCCTGGATTGCTTATGAACAATCATTTAGTTTCATTTCTAAAGTGTACTTTATCAAGACTAGTCCAGCTTAATTGCAAACTTACTTGAAGTACAGAAAACATTAGAAGTCCGATAGTCCTGAGATCAGGAATCAGCACACATCTGAATGACCCTGAAATAGGAAGCATGCCCCGAAATAGTTGGCTGTGGACAGGACCTTGCCATTCGCTGACCTGCGCTCCTTTGTAGTGTGTGTAGTGAGGTGGAGGTCTTCCCTTGCTCACACCTCGGTTCACCCTGAAGCTTGAAAACCTCAGCCCTAAAGGTAAGGAGGGGGAAACCAAGAAGAATACCAGGAGAAAGACCTGAAAAAAACTCATAGGTGGGTGTCAGATCAGAATACTTAAAATTCTGGCAATGTTCAGTAAAATTAAGACCAAGATAAGAACTCGTGTTTTTTAATTCCACCTTATCATGTTACTTTCTGCTTGTGCCAGCCTTGCTTTTAAAACATTTTTTTTTTTAATGTTCCATTACTCTGGTAATACATGAACTTGTCTTCTTCAAATAATACACATTTTCAAATAAATTACAAATAATGCCCAAATCCGCTTTGGCCAGCTCCCAGTCCTTATCTGCCTACCCCTGCCCAGAAGTAACCCATGGGTGTGAGTTTGGCTTGGTCCTTATCTTTCTAGATCATTTCCTTATGTACCCATAGAAAATATGTCTTTCTGTGTGATATGTAGTTTTAGAATATAAATGAAATCATGCTGACCATATTATTCTGCAAATGTTATTTTTTTGCTCAGCTATGTAACTTAAGATTTTCTTAATATCAGTGGTTGGCAAACTTTTTCTGTAAAAAGCCAGATAGTTAAGTATCTTAGACTTTACGAATCCTCCCTGTCTCTGTCATTAACTACTCTGCCCTTGTGGTATGAAGACAGCCTTATTTAATGTGAACCAATGAGTGTGGCAGTGTGCTGATAAAACTTTATTCATAAAAACCAATGGCATGCCAGGTTTGGTCTCAGGGCCCCAGTTTGCTGAACCCTATATCTTCACCCCTCTCCCCCTTTCTCTCTCTCTGTGTGTGTGTGTGTGTGTGTGTGTGTGTGTGTATGTATGTGTATGTATGTATGTGTAGATATTTTTAACATCTTTTATTGAGATAGAATTCACATACTTTACAGTTCATTTAAAGTGTCCTATTTTTGCATATTCAGAGTTGAGCATGCATCGCCAGAACCAGTTTTGAAACCTTTTCGTTACATGAAAAAGAAACCTTGTCCCTTTTCAATAATAATACATATGGATTTACTGTCTTCTTTACAACTGCTGGATATAGGCTTTATTAGTATGGATGACTGTTTATTTAAACCATCCTTTGTATTTTTTGAGAGTGGCTGCAATTTTCTCCACAGGAGACAGTGTGTTGAGAAGGTAATCCATGCACAAATGGGTGTGGTCAGAAACAGAGCATAAGGGGGTGGTGCAGACTGTTCAGTGAGGGGAGCCGCTGCCCCTTGGCTTCCAGCCTCAGCTCCTTCCAGGAGGCGGTCACTGCCCCTGCAGCCACGGTCTGTGCTAGAAGTGTGTGATTTTTTTCCATCCTTCTTCTAGCCTGCTTCCCTTTTGTCCGTGGTCTGCTCTACATCTGGACTTTCTTTTTTTTCACAAAACACTAGCTAAGTGATAGTTCCTTGTCACTATATGACTGTATCTCAAATTCCATTGTATGGGTGTGATTTATTTAAATTTATTCCCTGTCTTTGGACATTCTGATTTTTCATTTTCCTGCTTCTTCAAACAGAATTATAGAGAATCCTTGACTGATCTTTTTACAGATGAGAGTTTATCTCTTGGATAATTCCTAGGAGTTCAGTGGTACAGTTACCCCTTCAAAGGGATGTTAATTTTGTTTGTTTGCTTGTTTTTGATGGACATTGACAAATTGTCCTTTAAAGAAGGCTGTTGATGGCTCTGTCCTTATGGGGTGGGAGGATGCCCAGGCGTGTATCACTAGGTGCTTTGCCCTTCCTCTGGGTGATCTGCTTGCCTCTTTTTATTTTATTTTATTTTTTGCACCCCCCCCCCCCAATGATATATGAATAACAAAGCATTGCAAGACTAAACTGCTTGGCTTGTCTTTTTCTTACCACTTGTAGGAGCTGTTTATATATGTTGCTACAGTCTTCCAGTTTGCAGCTTTTTCACATTCTTGCTGTGTTTGTTTTGGGGGACAGAAGTCTGCGTTTTAATGTAGGTGAATTGTATTTTTCTTTTGGCTTATGGCTTGTGCTTTTTGTATCTGGTACATCATACCACAGGGTTGTTATTTGCCTGTTTTCTTTTCTAAAAAGTCTTGTGGTATTTAGGACTTTATCCAGAATTGGTTGTGTGTAACATGAGGTGGGTTGCTATTTCATACATAAAGGTAACCTCAGCCATCCCTTCTTTCCTTATTGCTCTGTCATACCAACTCAGATACACAATATTTATATATGCATGGCTCCATCAGTTCTGTTGTCTGCTGGTATAATATTGTTGTAAATTGTTCTCCAATAAGTTTTAATATCTGGGGGAGCACTATATCCTCTCCTTATTCTTTAAGGATGTCTTGGCTAGCCTTAGCACTTTACATTTCCATATAAAATTTTAAAACAACAAAATTACATATTTTGCAGAAGACTTTCATTTATTATATAGCACCTTTTATGTGCTTCTTTACCCTACAAGAATAAGAGATTTAGGGAGTATTTTTTAATAGCCCATCATATATCATTTAGGAACCATTAGTAAGAGAGGAAACCTCTGCTTGCCTTGGCCATGTGTAATGCTTCCACGTGCTTTGTGTTTAGTCTAGGCCTGGCTTTCAGTCTCCAGAACAGGATACCCAGCTATCTGGTCAGCCTTTCCATGCTTGGGGTTCACAGCACAGTATGAGCTGCTGCTTTGACTGTGTTCTTTTGTAGTAAATAGCACCACAGCCTACTACTGTTGTATCAAAAATCTAGAATCCCTCCTCCTGAATGGTTGTCAGATCCTTCCACTCCCTTTTCGTTGGAGACATGCCCCACCTTTGGGCACAGAAAGTTCATTCCTCACCAGGACTGTTGTGATGTCTCTGCCTTCCCTGCTTCCAGTCCTGCCCCCTCCCAGCCAGTCTCTAAATGAAGTCATCTGTTCAAAGTGAGAATTAAAATACTTCCTTTTATAGCCCATGGGTGGCTTCCCATCGCCCTTGGGGTAATATTCAGTCCTTAATGTGACTTACATGGCCCTGCAGCATCCACTCCTCTGGGACATCTTTCTAGCTTCATCTTTGAGCCATAGCCCCTCTGTATTCTTTCATAGTCGCTGAGCTCAGAGGTGCCTGCCCAGGACCCGCCTGGGTCAGGCATTCACTGCTGCTTCCGCCTCCGCCTTGCTCATACCTGCTTCTCCCTCACCTCCCCCCACCCCTTCCTCCTGGAAGTTGCCCCTCACCATCCGGACTTGGTCAGATCCTTCATCATATGATTTTATTGTGCTCTATACCTCTGTATTGTAGTTTCTTTCGCAAGCATAATTATCTTTGTAGTATTCTATTTGATGTCTGTGTCCCTAGTTAGTCTTCATGAGGATAGAACTCACTTCTGTCCTGTTCTCAGAGAGAGAGGGAGAGAGAAAAATAGGAAACCATCACCAGTTATTTAGGGTAATTGTTCCCTAGCCTTAGAAAGACAAGGCTAATCCCCCCCCCCCCTTTTTTTAAACTTGAAAATACTGATTGAAAATAGATGAGCTTATGATCGGATTAGAAAAGTACCTGAATTCATCATGCCTGCTCTTTTCTGTAAACCACAGTTTAAGAGTTTCTAAACTTCAAGTCAGGTTGTCCCCTCCTGTTAATAAGCATATTTTGTGATGGACATTAAGATGCAATGAAGTCAGAGATTCAGATACAGGATGGTGAGTGAAGAAATGCACAAGAAACAAAGGTTTGCTTTCCTCACCCCCTTGCTGTTCCCTTTCCCACCTCTGTGCAGGATGTAGAGAGAATTCATGTAGATAGTTAGATGAGAATGAAGTAGCCAGCAGTCACTTATTTGTATATTTATTCAGAAAGTACTTATTGAGCACCTAAGATAAGCCAGGCTCTGGCCAGGCCCTGAAGTACAGACATGAGCATTGTGCTGGCTTTCTGGCACTTCATAGTCCAGTGGGTGGGCAGATTTATGGCCAGCATTTGTTGAGCATTTAGTATAAGCCTAATTCCTCAAAACTGCTCTATGAGGATAAGTAGTATCTTTTTCCACTGAGAAAACTGAGCCACACAATGGTAAGTAATTTGCTCAAGGTCATTCACCTCATAAATCTTTGAGCGAGGATCCAAAGCCATTGTCTTAACCATAATTCTGTAAGAAAACAGTGCAGTCCAACAGAGTGAGCTGAGCACTATGCACAGATTAGCACCCACTCTTGGTGGGATGGAGGTGGTGGGAGTGGCAAGGAAGGCTGGATAGGGAAGCATGGTTTGCTTTGAGGTCTTGAAGAGGGAGGCAGGTATGGGGCTCTGGAAAGATGCTGAAAGGACACAGAAGACACTGAGAAAAGGGTTGAAGAAGAAGAGGAACATATTTGGTTTTAGAAAACGAAAAAAATTCAGTGTGATTGGGGCCTATCCATTTTTTTCTGGGGACAGTCGTGAGCCACTTGACAGGAGTGAGAGAAACAGATGTGTGCTTTAGAAAGCTCACTGATTACTGTATGTGAGCTTATTTAGCAAGGGGGCCCAGGACCTCAGGCCCTTTTGCCTGGTCAGGACAGCAGTCTCATCTGTACCCCATTTCTTGAGCACCTCCTATGTGCCAGGCACTGTTCTAAGTACTGGGAATTCAGTAACAAAGTCCTGCTGTGGTGGCACTTACATTTCTAAATGGAAGAAATTGACAGTAAATATACAGTATCAGGTGGTGAAGAAGAAAGAAACAGAGAAGGGATAAAGAAGTACAGGCTTCTGTTGTAAATGAAGTGTTCAGGGAAGACCTCTAATGTGACATGTTAGCTCTGAGGCCTGAAAGAAATGAAGACCAAACCGTGCGACCATCTGGGAGAAAAGCATTAAAGAGAAGGAAATAGCAAGTGCTGTAAAAACTCTAGGAACATGCTTAGTACTTTCTAGAAAAAGCCAGAAAGACCGTAGCTGGCACAGAATGATAGGAGAGGGGGCACACCTCAGTAAAGAGAGTCAGCTGCCATGTTCTGTAGCTCCTAGAAGATGCAGAAAAGGCTTTGGACTTTATTCTGAGAGAATGGGGAGCCGTTGACTACCCCTCAACTGAGGAGCGATGCAAACTTACTTAAGGGTGCACTCTGGCTACTCTGAGGACTCAGGACAGATCATGGAGGAGCAGAGAAGAGCTAGGA
Source organism: Phacochoerus africanus (assembly GCF_016906955.1). Classification (NCBI taxonomy): domain Eukaryota; kingdom Metazoa; phylum Chordata; class Mammalia; order Artiodactyla; family Suidae; genus Phacochoerus; species Phacochoerus africanus. The sequence continues at coordinate 141,094,423 of NC_062545.1, forward strand.
GAAGCTCCCTGAAAGTTTTGGCACAATCCAGGCGAGGTCCTTGCTGCATGGTCTGCACAATAGCAGTGGATGTGTGGTCGGATTCTGGATCTGTTTTGAAAGTGGAGACAAAATGTGCTGATAGATTGGCTGTGAGGTGATAGTGAAGGAAATCAAGAATAACTGAGGCTTGGGGGTTGAGGATCAGGATGAAAAGAATTGTCATTTACTGAATGAGCATGGGAAAGTTAGCCAAAGCACTTTAAAGGAAAAAAAGAAAACATAGATATTTAATATAAGCCACCTACCCTACCAGGAATTTTTAATCTCAAGGACATTAAAGGATCATATCTTTCAGTTAAATCTGTACACCTTCACAGTCAAACCACCAATGAGGGATCACACAGAATCAACACTCAGATTTAAGAGGTGGACTGTGACTGCTGTGGTGGCTGCCGTGTGACCACAGAGGAAGCCTGGTTGGGGAGCAGCTGTGTGAAGCCATATGTGCTGCTGCTATGGGAGAAATCCAGTTTCTTTGAGAAAATGAGCACGTTTGACTTAAATCGCTAATACAGTCTATATTCCAAAAGGAAAAAAAGGGAGGCTCTCTTAGTTTACTCTAAACCTGTGCTGTCTGTAGCACGGGGCAGCAGGCGAACCTCAGAGATACTGTGGGTTCAGTTCTAAACCACCACGATAAAGCAGACAGCGCCACAGAGGGAGTCACATGAAATTTTTGGTTTCCCAGTGCATATAAAAGTTATGTTTGCCCTACACTGTAGTCTAGGAAATGTGAAGTATCATTATGTCTAAGAAAAAACGTATGTACATTAATTAAAAATACTTTGTTGCTTGAGTTCCTGTCGTGGTACAGCGGAAGTGAATCCGACTAGGAACCATGAGGCAGGTTCCATCCCTGGCCTCACTCAGTGGGCTAAGGATCTGGAGTTGCCGTGAGCTGTGGTGTAGGTCGCAGATGCAGCTCGGGTCTGGCGTTGCTGTGGCTGTGGCGTAGGCTGGTGGCTCTAGCTCTAGTTAGATCCCTAGCCTATCTCCATATGCTGCGAGTGCTGCCCTAAAAAGCAAAAAAAAAAAAAAGAAAGCTTTATTGCTAAAAAGTTGCTAACCATCATTGAGCTTTTAGTGAGTCATAATCTTTTTGCTGGTGGAGGGTCTTGCCTTGTGTGGATAGTTGCTGACTAATTATGGTGGGGGTTGTTGAAGAGTGGAGTGGCTGTGGCAATTTCTTGAAATATGACAAAAATGGATATTTGTCACATCAATAGACTCTTCCTTTCATGAATGATTTCTCTGTAATATGTGATGCGTTTGCTAGCATTTTACCCACAGCAGAAGTGCTTTCAGAATTGGAGTCACCTCTATCAAACCTTGCTGCTGCTTTGTCACCTAAGTTGATGTCATATTCTTAACTCTTTGTTGTCATGTCAACAACCTACACAGCATCTTTACCAGTAGTAGATTCCATCCCAAGAAACGATTTTCTTTGCTCATCCATAAGAATCAACTCCTCATCTGTTAAAGTTTTATCATGAGATTGAAGTAATTCAGTCATATCTTCAGGCTCCACTTCTCATTCTAGTTCTCTTGCTAAGTAATCTGCAGTTACTTTCTGCACTGATGTCTTGAACCTCAGAATGAAGATGAAGATTGGGAGTGACTTCTTCTAAGCTCTCGTGAATATTGATATTTTGACCTCTTCGCATGAATCACAGATGTTCTTAATGGTGTATAGAGTGGTGAATCCTTTACAAAAAGCTTTCAATTTGCTTTTCCCAAATCTGTTAGAGGAATCATAATCTATGGCAGCCATAGCTTTAGGAAATGTATTTCTTCAATAATAAGACTTCATAGTTGAAATGACTTCTTGATCTGTGGGCTGCAGAATGGATATTGTGTTAGCAGGCATGAAAACAACATTCATCTCATTGTCCATTTCCATCAGGGTTCTATCAGGTGCACTGTCAATGGGCAGAAATATTTTGAAAGGAATCTTTTGAACATTAGGTCTCATCCGTGGGTTTCATAGGTTCAGTAAACTATGTTATAAAGAAATGTGCTGTCATCCAGGCTTTTTTGTTCCATTTATAGAGCACAGGCAAAATAGATTTAGCATAATTCTTAAGGGCCCTAAGAGTTTGGAAATGGTAAATAAGCACTGGCCTCAACTTAAAGTCACCAGCTGCATTAGACCTTAACAAGAGAGGCAGCCTGTCCTTGGCAGTTTTGAAGTCAGGCATTGACTTCTTTTCTGTAGCTATGAGAGTCCTAGGTAGTATCTTTTTCCAATCTAAGGCTGTTGCCATCACATCAAAACACTGTTGCTTCATGTGGCCACCTTCATTAATGATCTTAGCTAGGTTTTCCGGATAACATGCTACAGCTTCTACCCATCATTGGGTGCTTTGCTTTGCTTTTTGATATTATGGAGCTGGCTTCTTTCCTGAAACCTCATGAATCAACCTCAGCTGGTTTCATACTTTTCTTCTGAAGTTTCTTCACCTACCTCAGCCTTTGTAGAACTGAAGAGAGTTAGGGCCTTACTCTGAATTAGGCTTTGGCTAAAGGCCATGTTGTGGCTGGTTTGATCTTCTATACAGATCACTAAAACTTTCTCCATATCAATAATAAAGCCATTCTGATTTTTTATTCCTGTGTTCACTGGAGAGCACTTTTCCTTTCCTTCAAGAGCTTTTTCTTTGCATTCACAACTTGGCTAGCTATTCTGCATAAGAATCCTAGCTTTTGGCCTATCTCAGTTTTCAACATGCCTTTCTCACTAAGTTTCATCTTCTCTAGCTTTTGTTAAAGTAAGAAGCATGGGACTCTTCATTTGAACAGTTAAAGGCATTGTAGGGTTATTAACTGGGCTTATTTCAACATTGTTGTGTCTCAGAGAATTGGAAAGCCCAAGGAGAGCAAGAGAGGTAGGGGACTGCCGGTAGGTGGAGCCATCAGGACACAAATTTTTATTGATTAAGTTTCCTTTCTTATGGGCATACTTGTGGTTAAAATAGTAATAGCATAGATCATTGATCAGCATAACACATATAATATAAAAAAGTTTGAAATATTTGGAGAATTATCCAAATGTGATACAGAGACATGAAGTGAGCAAATGCTGTTGGAAAATGGCACTGATAGACTTGCTCAAGGCAGGGTTCCACAGACTCTCAATTTGTAAAAGATACAATTAGTATCTCTGTAGTGCAATAAAATGAGGTATGCTTGTGTTTACATTAGAATTAAACAAAAAACTCAGTTCTGCAGTCACACTGGTCATGTTTCACATGCTCAGTAGCCACATGTGACCAGTAGCCACCAACTTACATTACACCTCACAGATATAAAATGTTGGCTTGTGCAGATACATATGTTTTTACTGCTTTACTTCCAAACATCCTGCTTCAAAATGATGAAAACTTAGGGTTTTATAATGTCCAAAAATATTAGTGTTTCTAAACACAATGTGATGCATATAATATTAATAGCACCCTGTACAAATCCTTGTAGTCTTTCTGACCAGGTTAGCTTGCTGTTGGAGTTTAGAAGAAGAATCGCTACTATAAGAGTGGGAATTAAAAAAAAAATCCACAATTATTATTATATTCTTTTTCCCATTTCGAATCTTTCTGAAAATTCAAAGACCATACTGGACATTGCAAGAAAAGTAACATTAAGAGACTCTACATTAGCTGGTGTGTTTATTTATCTTCAGATTCTGTGTTTATGCAGACTGACCTGGAGGACAGTGACTTGAAGCTGTAGAAGTTAAATCCATAAAGCTGATCCTCAGAGGAACCTGAGAAAAGCATCTCAGGTCTCTTCTTGGTACAGTAGGTAAAATCCTCTTGGTGAAACAAGAAAACAAATCAGAGAGATAAGGGATTAATCAAGGGAATCCATAGCAGAATGGTGAGAATTTATTTTTAGCTTTTCGGAAATGAAAGATTTTGCACATGGTAATCCCAAATGTGATGGAACAAGGACATTGATGGTAGAAATTTATGAAAGCATTTGTGGGAAGTTTAGTAGTATGTGTTAGATCCTTAGAAATGGGGAATCTTTTTGCCAATAAACCTACTTCTATTAATTTATTCCAAGGAAGCAGTCTTAAGTGCAGCATTTCTTTTCTGTATGAAATTTTACCCCTTATTATATATAATTTTTTAGATAGAGGCATTTTCAGTGCCCAAATATAGAGGAAGAGTTAAGTAGTTAGACTATGATTACAGTTATGTATAGTTTTTTTTGTTTTTTGTCTTTTTAGGGCCGCACCCACGGCGTGTGGAGGTTCCCAGACTAGGGGTCTAATTGGGGCTACAGCTGCTGTCCTACGCCAGAGCCACAGCAACACCAGATCTGAGCCACGTCTGCACCTATACCACAGCTCACGGCAACGCTGGATCCTTAACCCACTGAGTGAGGCCAGGGATCGAACCCACAACCTCATGGTTCCTAGTCAGATTCATTTCTGCTGCACCACGATGGGAACTCCCCAGTTATGTATAATTTTAAAAGTGTATAGAGAGGAAGTTGAAAGCCTTTTATCAATGTTGACAGTAGTATTAGGGAATGCTGTTTTTTGCCTTACTGCTTTCCTAAATTTTCAGTTTTTCATTAATGAAAAAGTAGTATTTCTTGGGGGGAATCTTTGGGAACATTGTACTATCTGGCTTTCCAGCTCTTTGTTCTGTGGTGAATTATTGGCAAGTTTTAGGTTTTTAATCTAGATTTTTTTTCCTCCATCACTTTTGCTTTTTCTTTCTATGATAATACTTAATGGCACAATGCATAACTGTTTTTTGTTTGTTTGTTTTGTTGTTTTTTTAAGGCCTCCAAGCAGTGTAACTTGGCTAATTACATTTGATGCTTTCTGAGACTTTTAAGAGAGTAATCATATAAATAGCAAATAGAGTACAATGCTTATACATATATTTTGTAAAATTCTGATTTTCTTGCTTTTTGGACTTTATAATGTCCAAAAGTACTTGAGCTTTTAAACAAGTGGGAAACATACTGTAACCTCTATACAAATACTGATAATATTTTTGACCAGGTTAGTGTATATATTCCAATCTTTGGAGAAACCTATAAAGAAAAGGATAATACAAGGAAGTATAACTAAGTAGTCAAATGGAATGCCAAAAAAAATGTTCTAATAGTACCAAAAGGCGGGGGGTGGGGGGGGGGTTGGTTAGTAAAGGGAAGAAGAGGAACAAGAAAAGAGACAGATGGAAAGCAATAGATGGTAAATCTGAACTCAACTATATGAATAGTTACATTAAATATTAGTGGACTAAACTTTCCAAGTAAAAGCTAGAAGTTATCAGAAAGGTATACAGACAAAACTCAGTTATGTGCTACCTCCAAAGATATACTTTTAAGTATAAAGGTATAGGTACATTGAAAGTTGGTGAATGGAAGGTGATATATCACACAAATGGCAAGCATGTGAAGGCCCAAGTGGCTACATTAATATCATATGAAATAGATTTCAAGACATAGACTTACTAGAACAAAAAAGAGACATTTCACATTGACAGATGGGGTGGCTCATTAAGAGGAGTAACAATCATAAAATGTGCATACACCAGGAAAGAGAGCTTCAAAATATGTGAGCAAGAAACTGACAATTAAAGGGAGAAATGGACAGTTTCACAGTCTTGAATGTTTGATATTTTAACATCTGTCAGCAATTGATAGAACAACTAGATTTTTAAAAGTCAATAATTGGAGAAAATCTGAAAAACATTGTCAAACATGTTGAAAATTGAACCCAACACTTGAGAATATACATTCTTTTTTATGTGTGCATGATATGGACACTAGGATAAATCACATAGTGGCAATAAAGTAAGTGTAAATTTAAAAAGGCTGAAATCTTAAGGGTATGTTCCCTAACTGCAATAGAATTCTACTAGAAATCAACAAAAATAAGATATCTAGGATAGCCTCAGATGTTTGGAAATCAAGCAGATTTTGAATTGAATTATAGTAAAAATACAATTTATCAAAATTTGTGGGGTATACTAGAGCAGTGCTTAGAGAGGAATTTATAGCTTTAATTGTTTGAGTAGAAAAGAAGAATGATCTTAAATCATTTAAAGTTTTTATCTTAAGAAACTTGAAAAAGAAGAAATTGAGCCCAAAGTGGCTGTTCCCACTTAACTGCTTAACAATCTCTGTGAAACATTATCATGAAGGCTGGAATCATCCTTGCCACTGGAAGGGACTGACCTGATTTTGGAGCCTAGTGGAAAATGCCCCATGACTGGAGCATTGTTGAAAATAACCATGGTCTTGACTTAGGTGACAAACAATCTAGAAAGGTCAGCAGCACAATTGCTTGACCAAGGCTGTGATACTGGTTGGGGCAAGCAACAGAGCAGCCACACATTTAAAAGGAGATCTGGCAAATGAGACAGCTATGTGGGCTTTGATAAGCTGCTACCTACCTATTTCTGGGAATTTAGGGGGCATATGCATGCCTAAGAAAGACCAGAGAGGACCCCAGTTATTAACTCATCCCTGGCTCAACATGAGGTCAGAAAATGAGAGGTGGGACATACTTGTAAATTACCTGATTATTAAAGGTGTGTCTCAACCTATTTGCAGATCTCCTTGGCAAAGCATGGAAACCTTGTTGGCTGAAAATGTGTTAGCATGACCTTTGACCAGTCGTTGGTCAAACATAAGTTATCTTGGCCAAACATGTTATTCCTTGGAGCAGCCTCCAGAAGCCAGGCTTTAATAATAACAACTGAGCAGAGACTTAAATGGCTGCATATGCAAGGGAGACAGACTGTAGAATTAGTCTAGGCAGTTCATTAAAGCAGATTGCAAGAGCCGCCCACCTGGAAGAGGTGAGGATCAAAATCCAGGGTTACTATCATATAATCTAAAATCTGTAATTCTTAGTAAAATCATGAGACATACTAAGAAATTGGAACATATTTCTCCTACACAGGAAATAGAGTGAGCTAATAGAAAGTGTCTCTGAAGGGACCCAGATGTTAGACTTAGTGAAACTTAAGAAAAGCTATTATAAATGCATGCAAAGAACTAAGAAAACCATGTTCAAAAAGTTAAACAAAACCATGTGATGATGAGGCATCAAAGAGAGATCAATAGAGAATACATACATATTTTAATATATGTAAATGAGAATATGTATTTATATATAAATGGAAAATTTACAGTTGAAAGCTCAATAACTAAAATGAAGAATTCATTAGTTAATAGCAGATTTGAGCTGGAAGAAGGAATTGGTGACCTTGAACATTTATCAGCAAGCATTATCCAGTCTGAGGAATATGTAGAAAAAAGAACTTCTAAAATATCAACACCACCAAGATACCTGGGACATCTTATGGCCAAAATAACTTATGTTTGACCAGTAACTGGTTAGAGGTTGTGGTTAAGCAGTATTACTGAACATACCAACTATGCATGATTTCTAATGGGAGCCAGAAAGGAGAGGGGAGAGAAAGACAGGGACAGGAAAAAAAAAAAAAATTGAAGAAAGGCCAAAAACTTCCCATGGTTGTTGAAAACTTCCAGACTATACATCTGAGAAGTTCAGTGAACTCCAGGTAGTATACATTCATCTAAGAGATATAATAGTCAAACTGTGGGAAGCTAATAAAACAAAGGGAAAATCTTGAAAGCACCTAGAGAGGTGACTCATGTATAGTGGATCCTTCATGATAAGATTAACAGCTGATTTCTCATTAAGAATAAATAGTGGCCAGAAAGCAGTGAGATGACATCTTCTAATTGCTGAAAACAAACATCAACCAAGAATTTTTATATCCAACAAAACTGTCCATCAAAAATGAAGGCAATATAAATATATCTCCAGATAAATGAATGGAATTTATTGCTCTCAGACCTACCTTACAGTAAGACATACTAAAAGAAGTCTTTTGGGCTGAAAGAAAAGGACCATGTGTAATCCAAATTCACAGAACAAATAGAGAGCCCTGGTAAAGGTGCTTGTGTGTGTAAAAAAACAGTGTATTCATTTTCTTTTGCTGTTCAACAAAACAAATTACACAAACAATTTAATACAACACATATTTATTACCTCACAATTGTAAGGTGTTGGCCAGACTGTTTTCATCTGTGGGTTTGACTGGAGAAGAATCTGCTTCTGGGCTCACTCAGGTGGTTAGCAGATTAATTCCCATGAGTGTATAGGACTGAGGGCCTCAGCTTCTTGTTGGCTATTGGCTGGAGGTTGGCTGTATTCCTAGAGATAACCTGCAGATTCTTGTCCCTGCAGGAGCCTTTCCCACCAAGGCTCCTTAGCTCCTCAAGGCAGCAAGGAGAGCTGCTGTCATGTGTCTGCTAGCATGATAGAGTCTCATATGTCATACTGTAACCTCAGCAGTGTTATCCCATCCATCACCTTGGCCAGATTCTCTCGGTTAGAAGGAAGTCATGGATCCTGCTCATACTCAAGGGGAAAGGCATGAACATGAAGAGGCAGGGATTATGGGAGGGGCCACCTGAGAATCCTTCTGTCATAGACAATATAAATATGTTTTCCTCCTTTTCATCTCCTAATAGACAACAACATAAAATAATAATTGTAAAACTGTTGTTGGACTTATATAAAGATGTAATATATATGGCAGTAATAGCACAAAGGAAGGGAGAGGAAAGGAGGCTATATGGGAGCAGTTTCTATATACTGCTAAAATTAAAGCAAAAGTAAAAATAGGAATGAAATAATAGAAGAAATCAGCAGAATTGAGAATGGAGAAAATTGATAAAACAAGAAAAAGCTGGTTCTTTGAAAAGATCAACAATTGGTAAATCTCTAGCTAGACTGATGATAAAAACAAGAGAAAAGACACATAACCAATATCAGGTATGGAAAAAAATGATCCTATAGATGTTAAAAGGATAGTAAGGAATGTAATGAACACCTTTCTGTCATTTAGAAGAAATGGACAGATTCATTGAAAGCCACAGACTGCTAAAACTGATCCAAGGAAAAAAGAACAACTTAATAGCCTTAAATATAAAGAAATACTTCTTTGTATAATTAAAAGTTTCCACTAAAAATACCCTTCAAGCCCAGCTGCCATCTCTGTTGAATTATTTCAAATATTAAAGGAATAAACAATAACAACACTGCTCCTGCTCTTTGAGGAAATACTTTGAAACTTGTTATATAAAGTTTCAAATTAAATGCAGACACTGCAAGAAATGAAAACCACAGACCAGTATCTCTCATGGCAGTAGATAGAAAAATCCTTAAGATACTGTAAAATGCCTTCCATTGTTATATAAAAAAGGATACTACTTCAAGGCCAAGTGTTTATCCCAGGAATACAAGGTTTAACATCTGAAAAATCAACCTGATGAGTAATTTACCTTATTAATAGAATAAAAGTAAATACCAAATGATTACTTCAGTAGATGCAGAAAGTGCATGTGGCAATATAATATACACATTCATTATAAAGACTTTCAGCAGACCAGAAGCAGAAGAGAACTTACATACCCTGTAAAAAACTATAACTTACATCATAGTAAATGGTGAACTGCTGAACGCTTTCCCTCTAAGATCAGGAACAAGACAAGGGTGTATGCATTTACTACATTTATTCAGCATTCTGTTGTTCAAGTAAGAGTACTAAAATTGGAAAGGTAGAAGTAAAGCTGTCTTTATTTGCAGAGAACATAATTGTGTTTTTAGAAAATCGTAAGCAAAAAAAGGTGCTAGAACTAAAAAGTGAGTTTAGGTTACGAATACACAGGAAAATAGGCGAAATTCAATTTTATTTCTCTATACCATCAGTTTACATTTGGAAAATGTGAAAACCATTATGATAGCATCAAAACTCAAAATGTAATAAAAGTAACTACTGGTGTGCAATACTTGAACACTCAAAAGTACAAAACATTGCTGAGGGAAATTAAAGAACACCTAAATAAATAGGTATTCTGTGTTCATGGTTTGGAAGAATAAACATTATTTAGATAATTTTAGAGATTTACATGTTTAGCGTTGGTAGAGTTCCAGTCAAGCTTCTAGCAGGCTTGTTTGAAGAAATTGGTAGGTTAGGTCTAAAATTTGTTGGCCAAAACAGTTTTAAAGGAGGTTTGAGGTTGTATACCACCTCTTATAAAAACTTACAATAATGCTGCAGTAATCAAGACAATCTGGTATTGGTGTATGTATATACCTTTAGATCAGTGGAACAGAATAGAGCTCAGAAATAGACCCACACTTGTAAATTGACTTTTGGCAAAGGCAGCAGGATAAATCATTGAGGAAAGAGTCTTTTAAACAGATTGTGCGGGAACAACTGGATATTTATATGGAAAATAATGAACCTTGACTTGATCTCACGCTGTACATAGAAATCAGCTAGCAATGGATCATTGCCCTAAGTCAAAGAGTTAAAAGTATAAAACTTCTAGAAGAAAACAAAATCTATGTGATGTTGCGTTGGGCAAAGATTCCGTAAGCAGGACACAAAAAGCACAAACCATAGAAAGAAAAATTGAAAACTTGATCAGAATATAAAACTTTTACTCTTCAGAAGACACAGTAGAGAAAATGAAAAGGCAAGCAATAAATTAGGAGAAAATATTTACAAAATGTATCTGACAAAAGGGCTTGTGTCCAGTATGTACACAATTAAGTTTTAAACTCAATAATGAGAAAACAATACAATGAGAATGGGTAAATGGTTTCAACAGACACTTCACAAAAGAAAACATATGAATAAGCCCGGTATCACTAGTCATCAGGGAAATGTAAATTAAAATCCCAGTCAGTTACCACTTTGTACTCAGAATTGGTTAAAATTCAAATTACTGATACCAAATATTAGTGAAGATGTGGAACATTTGGAATTTTCATATACTGCTGGTGGGAATGTAATCTTTTATAGTCACTTACTAAAAACGGTTTGGCACTTTTTTAGGAAGTTAAATGCACATCGACCCAGCAGTTCTCTCCTAGGTATTTTCCCAAGTGAAATGAAAATGTATCCACCAACAGACTTGTATATGAATATTCACAGTAGCCTTATTCATTATAGCCTCAAACTGGGAATAACCCTTTGTCCATATGCTAGGGACTATATAAATAAATAGTTGTAAACTCATACTATGGAATACTGTTCAGCAGTGTAAAAGGATGAACTTTCTGATGAATAGTAATGTGGATCAATTTCAAAAACATCATGATGGGTGAAATAAGTCAAATGCAAAATCCTACATACGCTGTATGATTCCACTTATATGAAATTCTAGAAAGACCAAACATTAGTGGTTGCCTGAGGCCCAGAGTCTGGGCAGAAAATTGACTAGAAAGAGGCGGGAAGGAACTTTTTGAGATGGATGGAAATATTTTGACCATGGCAGTAGTTACATGGCTCTATACAATTTATCCAAGATCATGAACCTGTACCGTTAAAATGGGTCAGTTTTACTGTACCTCAAAAAAGCCATTGGAAAGAAAGAAACCACATTGTTGTAGAATGTTTCTTTGCTTTTATTTATATACTTTCAAACTTTTCAATAGATTTAAATGAGGTTTTTGAAACTGCTACAATTTGTATTAAATAGGTTGCACCTAGGGGGAGAAAGCTTGCCAAAGTGGACGAAGTTAGTGAGGTTGACGGGGCTACCATGTTAGAGTTCAGGAGGGGTTTCCTGATGAAGGAATTTGAGCAGACAACAGGTGAAGTGACGACAATTCAGTCAAACAAGGACTCATGTGCCTTGTGTGATCCTGACAGAAGTTATATCTAGGTGTTTTGCTACTATTATAAGTAAGATCTTTTTCTTATTGCATTGACTAATAATAATTTTTAAATTAATAATTTTTTCATCTTTACTTGTCTTTCCCCTTTGTTAATTCCTCAAGGAAAGTAACTGCACAGATTTTATGTGTTGTTAACCGACAGTCTTCCTTCTGTACTGTGTTTCCCGTGTGTACTCGGTTAATGCATTTTAAACTTAGACCATGCTTTATTTGTTAAATCTTTGTTTTTCCTAGCTCAGTAGAGCATCCAGATGTAAGTAGAATCTAAAAAAGGCCTAAAGTAGAAAACCAAAGATGCAAGTGCAATTTCATGTAACATAATTTTAATTTTACTATCAAATAGAATGAGTGTAGGATGCACACAGACTGCTTACTGACACCTTTAAAGGCACCCCCAGTGGATGAAAGGTAGGAGAAGAAGGTATTCTTAAATTTCACTAGCAGATTAAGAGAGAATGTCTGGAAAGCAGTTGACTGGTCATGTATAGATTAGAAATGCAGTCTTGGCAAGATTTGCAGTTTCATTTGAATAGATGTCTTTTAGATGCCATGCCTGTGTTTAATTAGTCTACTTTTAGGTAAATGTGGTATCTGAGCAGCATCTGTCAAAACGGGAATATTAGTAGCTCATGTTTATGACTTGCCAGTAGGTGGCAGCAATGTGCTTTGTTTAAATGTTCTTGCTTATTTTTTTTTTTTTTGTCACATAGTGAATATGTGCTGTATATTTTTCTTTTAGTTGAAGACCAGTGCAGATGTGATACCCTGATTTTCTTTAAGCAGATAAAATTAATATTGCTACTGTGTAATGTAAGTTTATATTAAATGATTTTAGAAATTCAACTGATCCAGCTTACCTAAAAAAGTGTTAACTTTTTACAGGTTTGTTTCAACTACATCTTAATTGAAATTTGTATTCTCCACAGTTTTATTACTATTTTACATATAGTTTTCTGCCTCATAGGTTTTGCTAAGAGAGCAGACTTCATAAAATTTGATTTCATAAAATGTTTTAGAACTAAGCAACACTGTACTAAATAGTCCATGAGTGTTTGATCATATAATTTTGGAGGCTTTTCATTTGTTTGTTTGTAGAACGTGCATGAATTTTTTTTTTTATGAACAAATGAAAAATTAAGGATGACTCTTGTGAGAAGAAAGCATTTTATTGTATTTTATTTTTGTCTTTTTAGGGGTGCACCTGTGGCATATGGAGGTTCCCAGGCTAGGGGTCTAATAGGAGCTGTAGCTGCTGGCCTACACCACAGCCACAGCAACACCAGAGCCAAGCCGTGTCTGTGACCTACACCACAGCTCACGGCAACGCCGGATCCTTAACCCGATGAGCAAGGCCAGGGATCTAACCTGCAACCTCATGGTTCCTAGTAGGATTCATTTCTGCTGCACCATGATGGGAACTCCAGGAGAAAGCATTTTAATCCTAGGTAGTTAGGTCTGCCCAGTTATCTTCACATGGAATTGCTGGCCTCCAGGAAGTGACCTGCATCCTCTGAGAGTTCTTGCCCCTTTTCTGCCCCTGCTCAGGAAAGCCAGGAGGATGAGTAGTGTGCAGAACTGACCCCTGGCTTCAGGAAAGATTGGGGGCAGGTGACAAAATTTCTGTGACTTGAGAAGTAACATAGCTGATAAATCATTTTTGTTTCTTTCTCTCTTTTATTTCTTTTCTTTCTTCAAGAGATCTGTCAATTTAGGAGAGAGTTTTGAAAGTGTTTTAGAAAATAATATTTATACAGTGCTGAGGTTTCTCCCAACTTTTCACACAATGTGTGCTGCTTAACTCTTACCAAGATTCTTGTAAAATGGAGAATTCAGAATAGACTTTTATCTTATGAAAACATGATTTATCAAGATCACTTAGCATATATCTTACAAGCTTTGGAATTTTTACAGACCACAGAAAAACTTTTTTTTTTTTTAAACTAATACAGCCTAAAACAACACAGTCTGCCAGACCGCAGTACATCCGTAATTTAGAGCAGCAGATGTTGCTACACATGCTTCTCTTTAAGACCAAGAAGAAGCACAAGAGAAAATAAAAAGTTCAAAACAGAAGAGAAGCATGAAACAGTACAGAGATGAGGGAGTCGGGAAGCCAAGGGCAGTTGGTTCAATTAGCAAAGAGAAGGGATGTGGTGATCTGGACTCTGTTTTTTGTGTACATCTTCTAAACACTTTGTAAGTCATGTTCATCCTGTTAACCCAGCTTTGATAACTCTCTAGTAAAATTTATTTTCCATTAAAACTCTGCTTGGGTTAAGCTGAGAAGTACGTGGTATTCATTATACTGTTTCATCATTTCACATTTCGAACAAGAGTCGGCTAAGATGTGCCATCCCATGGCAGAGTTCATTGCTTTGTCACAGAGTCTGCTAATGTTTTTCCTTTTGGTTCTCACTCTAGCTGATCCCACAGTGAAGGACTTAATCGGAGGCTTCACTGCTCTTCACTACGCAGCCATGCATGGCCGGGCCCGGATTGCACGCCTCATGTTGGAATCCGAATACAGGAGCGACATCATTAATGCCAAAAGCAATGATGGCTGGACCCCCCTGCATGTGGCAGCCCACTATGGTAGGGACTCATTCGTCCGACTCCTCCTGGAGTTCAAGGCTGAGGTCGACCCACTCAGTGATAAAGGCACAACACCGCTTCAGCTCGCCATTATCCGGGAGAGGTCGAGCTGTGTGAAGATCCTCCTAGACCACAATGCCAATATCGACATTCAGAACGGTTTCCTGTTGCGATACGCTGTGATCAAAAGCAATCACTCTTATTGCCGAATGTTCCTTCAAAGAGGAGCAGACACAAACTTGGGTCGCTTAGAAGATGGACAGACGCCATTACATCTGTCTGCCCTTAGGGATGACGTGCTTTGTGCGCGGATGTTATATAATTATGGAGCGGACACGAACACAAGGAACTATGAAGGACAGACCCCACTGGCTGTTTCAATAAGCATTTCTGGAAGTAGTCGACCGTGTTTGGATTTCTTACAGGAAGTCACAAGTATGTAATTTAATTATTACTATTATTACTTTTTTTTTTTTCAATTGCATCTTCTGAGGAGCTTAAGGTGTTTAACAACTTAAAATGGACAGACATGAATGCTTCCTGTTAGCCCTACCTGGTAAGTAAAATGAAAAGAAGGCGCCACATCACAAGATTTCATAAAAAAACAGTTGTGTTACTAGAAGTAATGAGAGTAGATAGGGTGGGGTGAGAGAAGAAATGGAGAAAAAGAAACAGGAGAATTTTTTAAATTAACAAAGATCGATGTTAGAACAAGGCACTTCCTGCTATTCATAAGCATAGTATTTCCAGGCTTTTGTGGAATTAAGATTGAGGAATTAGAAGGAGGATTTTGGATATTGGCATCCATAGCTATGAAAGTGAGCTAGAATTTGCGCGCTATGGCTAAGCTCTTGCTCATATTTTATTGTTGCTTTTCTACTTCATTACAGTGTGGGACACATGAAATGGAACAGCAGTGTTATTTACTTACATATCTGAGTAATGCAGGTTAAGGGTTGTAAGGGTTGTAGCAATTGTTGTAAGGAAAAAATTAACTATCAGTGGAAAATATAGTGCCACTGTCCCTGGCCCACACAGGACATTGTAACTGACCTGTTTTTGTGCAAACAGGCACTTTTTTTTAAGCCAGGAAGTGTCCAACCCACCATGTGTAGCGATGCGTGTGTTGTATTATTTCCCTTCCCTCCCCTTCCCATTGTGGCCAGGGCATGTGGAAGTTACCAGGCCAGATATTGAACCTGCACCACAGCAGCAACTAGAGCCACAGCAGTTAACAATGCCTTATTCTTAACGCACTGTGCCACCAAGGAACTCCACATGTACCTTTAAAATTAGGGCAGATAGAAAAATGGATGTGACTGCCTCTTTGTGTTTGAGTTCTTCACTACATATAGAGCAGAGCCATGCACCTAGTAGGTCCTCAGTAAGTGTGGGTTGGCTGATTGCTTCCATAAAGGATAGTGGCTGAGCAGACTTGGTTGGGGTGCTTTTCGGAAATGAGGCACCATCTGTCCTTGGAAGGCTGTCCTTGGAGGTTATCCTTTGTCTTCAGATGCTGCAGTCTAATTTGTTACTTCTTGACTCTGCCATCAGTGCTGTTTTCTATCAAAAGCAGATTAAGTGCTTCTGATTCACCTGTGCATTATTTCTTAGATTTTCTTTTCTTAGTGAATAATTCTGTGTTAGGAGGACTGACTGCAGCAGATGCTCTTTGGAGCTCTGTCCTTGCTGTCTCTTAAAAACCAGAGTGAAAGAAGGTTGGGTGGTTCAGGGTGCATCAAGTCAAATCTCGGAGCGCCTCCTGGTCTCTGATGCTGCCCAGCAAACCCCGCAGCTCTCCAGGCACAGAGTGTGTGGATTTGCATCTGAGAACTCAGACCTCTGAGCTGTGAGGACAGCAGAAATGCCACTTGGTCATCTTTACCCCGGGCATAGCAAATTATTTAAATTGGAAGAGCTCAAGATAGTCATCATCCTAGAATCTAAAAGCTACTGTGGCTTTTTAGAAAAACTGCCATAAAAACTTTCCGTAAAAACACAGCAGGTCAAGTGGCTTAGCTTTAAAGTGGTATCTGTGGATGCCTTGTTGATCTCAAGCAGAGGGAGAAGCCTCAAAGAGCTGTTCTTACTCTTCAGAGAGACTTCCAGAAACCTCTTCTAAAATAGCCAGAGCTCAATGTGGTCTCCTCCAGAAAGCCAGTCAGCTGAAGGAGCAGCTCATTTGTGCCCTGGAACAATAAATGCAGCCAGTAGGAGCCATGGTCATACCTGGAGAATGAGGATCACCTTGGAGAAGGAAAGGTGTTTCTGCTTAGAGAAGCCAGTTTTTGTTCTTTTAGTTATTTTACTTGAAAAAAAGAGTATAAACTAAAGGGACATCAACAGAGAGAACAGTGAAGACGTGACTGATGACAGAAGTGGTGGTGAGAGCAGATAGCAGTGGGCATTCTAATGGAGGTCTCTTGATGGAGCTCTCTTGATGAAGGATGATGGAGGTCCCTTGATGGAGGACGATAGAGGTCCCTTGATAGAGGATGATGGAGATCCTTTGATGGAAGTCCGTTGATGTATGTCCATTGATGGAGAATGATGGAGGTCCTTTGATGGTGGTCTATTGGAGATACTCTCTGAGGGTCCTGCAAAGGCATGCAGTTAATTAAGTAGAATAATTTGTCGGTAGCATTTGCATGAACGCAATGATGGAACTAAGAGGATCATGGAAGCTCTGGCATATAAGAATGGGCTAAAATCCTCTAGCTGAAAATAAAGAGCAGGAAATTGTAGGAATGCTTCCTGATTCAAAAGAGAACATTTATGCACAAGTAGAGGGTGAGCACAAGAAAATGTTGTTCAAAGAAGTGCAACTATTTCATAAATAAAGCTTACCCGGAGGAAAGGGCTAAAGGATAATGGATGTCCCCCAGAGCGATCAGATGGTAATCTACTGCTCTTTGTCCCTTATCATTTCCCTGCCCCACTATGTAGATTTCCTTAAAGAGTTATTCAGAATATGAAAATCTTTTAAGAAAGAGAAATTCCACGAGGAAGCACTTTTGCCCTCTTCCCTGCCCTACCTTCCACCTTGAGCATCCACACTTTGGTGAGATAGCAGGGCTGTGGTGGCTGGAGTCAGAGAAATGTTTATTCTCTGGGTGGGTTAAGACTTCAGTAAAGTCTCTTCGCCTTGAGAACAGGCCTTTGTTAGGAAGTCTCTGGGTAGTCTCTGGGTGTCTGTCAGGTGGATATTCTCACCCTCCCCCATGAGGGTGAGCCATAAAAGGGTCTTTATTGGCTTTTCACTGTGAGAACCTGGTGGGGTTCCAGAAAGTCAAACTGAGAACTTATGGAGACTTAATAAAACCATAGCTCTCACTCCCAGGCTAGTCCACACTCAGCTCCTGGCAGTTAGCAAAATTACCATTCCTACCAGTTTATGGCTCCAGTAGCTTCTGCTCCAGGTGCACAGATTTCAGCTGTGATTCTGTTTGTTTTTCACTCCAGATTTTGTGGTGGAGGTTTTGCCTGCAATGTTAGTTTATTGATGGGCCTAAGTCATTGATTTTGAGTTTGTTAAGCTTATTCTTCTCGTAGGGCGTGGAGAGATGACTTCAGGTCCTTTATATGTTGGAGCTGAAACCAGAAGTATATTCATGATTTTTATCATTTTTTTACTTACAATGTGAAAAACATCCTATCCATGGTCCCTTGGGCTGAGTAGCATTCTGCCCACTTGGATTCAGAGGCACCATCTCCTTTACATTGTCTGAAGACTTCCCAGCTGTGCCTGTGTTGTGGGTGCTGTTAAATCAGCTAATCTAGTGGTGGAGAGGGCAGCTAGTGGGCTCTTGACCTCGTATCTGACTTGCCTAGTATTCGTGCAAGGCGCTTAGCCTCCACCTGCCTCTGGTATCTGTTTCCTCCTCTGAAAAATGGGGGAATTAGACTGTAGTCATTTAAAAAAATGTTTGCCAGTACCCACTCTTAAAGGGGGAATATCCTGCTGCTTGTGATTTTCTTTTATCTTTGGATTCATGGAGAACCGTGTGGACTCTTGAGGGTCCTCAAGACAGTTTAATGTACCCATGAGGTCAAAACTAATTTCATCGTGATGTGAAGATGTTATTTGCCTTTTTCACTGCACTGACTTTTTGCACCAATGGTGTCAGAGTGGTGATGGGTCAGACACTTCAGCAGGATTAAAGGCAGTGGCCCACTGGGTACTAATAGTTGTGCCCTTCACCACAGGGCAGTCTCAGTAAAGCATGTTCCAGTTCCGCTTAGGGATAGCTTTGATTTAATTTTTTTTTTCTTTTTTTGGACTGCACTGTGGCATGTGGAGGTTCCCAGGCTAGGGGTCGAATTGGAGCTATAGCCACCAGCCACAGCCACAGCCACAGCAATGCCAGATCTGAGCCGTGCCTGCAACCTACACCACAGCTCACAGCAACACTGGATCCTTAACCCACTGAGCGAGGCCAGGGATCGAACCTGCCACCTCATGATTCCTAGTTGGATTTGTTTCTGCTGTGCCACGATAGGAAGTCCTCCTGTTTAATTTTTTTCATCTTATCTGTTTGACTATGTACCTTTTTAATATTCTGTGGAATGGAAATTGAAAGTATTCTTCCTGTGTACCAAAGTGCTGCAATTTGAATTGAGGAAAAGTACTTCGGTGATTTGTGTAAGCTGAACCAGCAGCTTTTTTTTGACAGAACACCATTTTTACCTGAAAGATGGACTGACTGCTAAACTATAGCTATTTAGTCTTAGGTATTTGGCAGACATTTTCTTAAAAATGAATAAAGTTCACTTGTCACCCTAAGGAAAACAACCAACAGTATTTATGGTAAGTCATAAAATTTGAGCTTTCAAGTGAAATTTAAAATTTTGAAAAGCTTATATTTCCACTGGGACAGTGATAGTTTCCCAATATGTGAAGACTTTCCTCAGATCAATAGAGATATTTAAAAAAGTGATTTTTTGATATCATATAGTGAATTGGGTCAGCATTTGGAAGATCTGCATAACCTAGGTAACTGGTGTTTTCCAAACGACTAATGCATAATGTTACAAAGTCATACATTGGTAAGAGATCTAAGGGCAGAGAGAGACCAATTGATTTTATGTATTTTTTTTTTTTTAATTTTTTTGGCCACCTCATGGCATATGGAGTTCCCAGGCCAGGGATTATATCCGAGCTGCAGTTGCAACCTACACTGCAGCTGTAGCAATGCCGGATCCTTAACCCACTGTGCTGGGCCAGGGATCAAACCTGAGCCCCAGCACTGAAGAAATGCCACCGACTCTTTGCACTACAACAATAACTACAGACCAGTGGATTTTAATGTGAGAAGAATACAAAAAGTTCATTGATTTGGTTTTAGATTCAATACTGCATCTAACCTTAAAAAAAAAAATACCACTTGTTGAGTTTTGGTGAAGTATTAGAAAAGATCCACAATTATCTAAAAAGGCCATTAAAATATCCTCTCCTTCCCAATTACATATGTAAGTCTGGATTTCCTTCAGCGATCTCAGTCAGGACAGCATATTATTACAACAGGTGGTTTGCAGAAACAGCTCTCTGAATCCAGGTGTCTTTTCTGAAGAGGTATTTCAAAGATATAAACCAATGACACTCTTCTCATGGAATCTTTCTTGTTTTGGAAAGCAGCTTTTTATTCCCATAAAAATTTATTTCAACTGGCGATGAACTTATTATTTTTCAGTGAATCAATGCATAAATTTAAAATTGCTAGTTTTAACTTCTAGATATTGTAAACATAGATAGATATAAAACACATACACAGAAATTCTTTGAGGCCATCCAATTTTAAGAGTGTGAAACTAAAACTAAAAAGTTGAGACATGGTGATATATGTACAATTTCTACATCCAGAATTTTGAGGACACCGTTAGTCTCGTGTTTTAGAATTGATACGTCTCTAACATATCTTTGCAGTTTCAGTCTATGGATAAAATGGAATGTTTTAAATTACTGTTTGGCCTGTGCCAGCATATTTACTACTTGGGATTTGTAGAGATCAGTGATTCCTGAAGTGTGTCTATAAAATTGTCATTCTGTCACATATTCTGGAGTTAAACGGCATGGATCCCAGTTTCCGAGGTTCACCCTGCATAGTAGCACATCACAGGTGCCCAGGAGTTCTCAAGTAAATTAAGCACTTTGTTCACTAACCACCTTATTTTTTATTTTTATTTTCACATAGCATGGCAAGTTCTTGTATAAATTATTCTTAAGGCACAGACTATGCCAATTGGGTTTGTGTTTAATATCCAAAGAGTCTGAGTTAATGCAGTGAAATGTGTTTCTAGTAGATGCTTTTCAAAGACTTGAAGTAACCACTCAATTGCTTCAGTGATATATATAAAAGGCAGTTGTATACTGGGTTGTATTTCAATTTGTATGTTTTAAGGAATTAATAAAAGGAGTTGTTTAAATTTTAAATAACTTTAATAATTTGTTTCAATATAATTTTTAAATATTTCATTTAAAAACTTTTAAACAATTAAATGATTAATTAGTAAAAGGACTTTAAAAATAAAGGGCTCATATTTCAAAGAGAAAAAAATTAGGGGAGTTCCCATTGTGGCTCAGTGGGTTAAGAACCTGACTAGTATCCATGAGGATGCGGGTTCAATCCCTGGCCTTGCTCAGTGGGTTAAGGATCTGGCGTTGCCATGAACTGTGGTGTAGGTTTTAGATGCCACCTGGATCTGGCTTTGCCATGGCTATGGCATAAGCCAGCAGCCACAGCTCTCATTTGACCCTTAGCCTGGGAACTTCCATATGCTGCAGGTGTGCCCCCCCCCAAAAAAAAGGAGGGGAGAGATTAGGCACATAGGAATGAGTTATGTAAACTGCTTTGTGGAGACATAATCTGTCAAGTACTTAAGATTGTTGTTTTGTAGAACATTAGTTACAGGCATTTAAAAATGCTATTTTAGGGAGTTCCCGTCATGGCTCAGTGGTTAACGAATCCGACTAGGGACCAGGAGGTTGCGGGTTCAATCCCTGGCCTTGCTCAGTGGGTTAAGGATCCGGTGTTGTCATGAGCTGTGGTGTAGGTTGCACCACGCGTTGCTATGGCTCTGGCGTGGGCCGGCGGCTACAGCTCTGATTTGACCCCTAGCCTGGGAACCTCCATATGCCGTGGGAGTGGCCCTAGAAAAGGCAAAAAAAAAAAGGCTATTTTATAAACACTGCAGTTAAGTGAAATATGTTTTCATTTAAATTATAGTAATAGAGTCACATAGTATATTTTAGTTACAAAGTTTCACACTTTAAGTAAGAATATAAATCATGACTCAAAGATTTTGAGAAAGTGAAGTTTTGAGAAAGTAGCTTTCTCAGCTAAATCCAGTGCAGTGGCAGTTATGTAAGCAGATGGTCATAGAAAACAACCTCTCTACATCAGGTCCCTTACTCCTGTGTTCTTTTCAAAGGCTCCTTAAATCAATTTCTTTGATTCCCCCCCCCCCCCCCCGCCTTTTAGTGTGACTTACCAAAATTACGTTAGTGTAACTTTAAAAAATTAGTTTGTGTAACACATTTTAACTAAGGTTATTTTTTTGATTATTGATTTTTCTTCTAATTAGGGGTTTTGCTAGACATCTACATTATAAATTATAATCTTACTAGGTTTTTTTTTTAGTCCCAAGTATTAAAATCCCAAGTACTAAAAGTAAATAAGTGATGCAGAGTTTTAAGTCAAATTACACCACATTTTAAGATTCTTTGATATGAACAGTTTATTACTTTATTCTCTAGTTTTCCCATAATATTTGTATTACTTTCTATGTTTTATGTAGGCTTCTAGGGATTGCTCTCCTTTGTTAGGAAGTAGTATGTATTTTGTTTGGCTTAGTGCAAATGGGAAATACAGGTCAAAGTTATACAAAGCTGTACATTTTGCCTGTGAAGAAAATGTAACAACTGGGCAAATGTCGACAAGGCCTACCTTGTATCCCTGTGGAGCCTGAGACTTAAGAGTAAGTAGCCTTTTATTTTGCAATACCGTGATATTTATTTTAGGGTGAGTGAGCAACTACCTTCGTTCTGTAAAATTTAATGCATTTCATACGAAGTCCCTGTGGAGGGAATTCAGAGGCAAGGGCAAAAAAGGAATAAAACGTGTTTATGGTAGAATTTTAAACTGGGAAGCTGAGATACAACAAAGAGGTATTGGGAGACCATTCCAGATGTTGACTGAAGATAAAGAGGTACAATATGAAGAAGTTTAGCCTATCAGAAATGCAGCGACAGTGCTGTCAAAAGGAAGTTGTTTGGGATAACTAATTTTCTAAATGGGGCTGCTGCACTGGTTTTGTAATTTATACTAGACCAAGCCCTTCAAAAGCAAATTGATTTCCTATTTTATACCAGCCCAATTATTACTAATGATGGGCTTCTTTACCAAATGGAAAGACTAAGAACCCTTTGAAGTGTTATGTAATCCCATTGTAGTTCATTAGCCTGAATAATAGCTTGTAGTGTTTCTCCATCCCCCATAGTGTTTATAATTCCTTAAATTATACTTTTTCGTGTGAGATGTCCCCCATGTCTCCCCTACTATAATCCTGTTGACAGGATTGCTATTTAACAGGAGAGGAGTAGTCTTCCAAGACGCCTAGTAAACGGCATGAATATGTGTGCTGATTTTCTGCTTTCATTCCCTTCATTCTCTTTCTCTGCCTTTTCATCTGCTGCAGCCTCCTTCTTACCTTTGCCCCTTTAATCTTTGGGACAGAGCATTTTTAGGTATGTAGTAGGTGCTCAGTAAATACTTTTGAGTGATGTGTTGACAAGAAAATAAGTACAGGCACACCTGGGAGATACCACAGTTTCTGTTCCAGACCACCACACTAAAGTGAATATTGCTGTAAAGGGAGTCATGCAAATTGCTTGGTTTCCCAGTGCATAGAAAAGCTATGTTTATACTCTATTGTAGTCTATCAAGTGTGCTGTAGCATTATGTCTTAAAAAAACCAGTGTGTGTACCTTAATTTAAAAATACTTTATTGCTAGAAAATAGTAATCATCAACTGAGCTTTCAGCAGTTGATAGTAACTTCAAAAAAAAATTGCCATAATAACATAATAATAACAAAAAAGTTTGAAATATCGCAAGAATTACCAAAATGTGACACAGAGACACGAAGTGAGCAAATGCTATTGGGAAAATGGCACCAATGGACTTGCTACCTGCAGGGTTGCTACAGACCTTCAGTTTGTAAAATATGCAATGTCTGCAAAGCATCAATATGAGGTATGCCTGACCTTCTATCTGAATCATAACTTCTATCCCTAAAGTGATGTTCCTGAAAAAAATAGCTCTTTAGATAGTCTTAGAAATAACAGTCATTTGAGTTCCCGTTGTGGCGCAGTGGTTAACGAATCCGACTAGGAACCATGAGGTTGAGGGTTCGGTCCCTGCCCTTGCTCAGTGGGTTAACGATCCGGCGTTGCCATGAGCTGTGGTGTAGGTTGCAGACGCGGCTCAGATCCCGCGTTGCTGTGGCTCTGGTGTAGGCTGGCGGCTACAGCTCCGATTCAACCCCTAGCCTGGGAACCTCCATATGCCGCGGGGGTGGCCCAAGAAATAGCAAAAAAAGACCAAAAAAAAAAAGAAATAAGTCATCATTCTGAGTAGTCTTTATTACTTTTTACCTTATAGCCTGCTTTTTGCTAAGTGCTGCTAGGTAAGGGGTTGCCTGCCTATTTATGGAGCAGTTGTACTAACAACACCCCTCACTTTATCACTGCACAGCTTTTTATTCAAAGTTCTTACATCTCTGCCTACTTCAGGCCATGCAGCGACTCCCAGAACATGATTTCCATCAATTTGCCCAGGACCATTTCCCAGGAGTAGATTACCAGTTACTCCTTTACCATTAAGTCGACTGGTTTTCTTACCATCTTAATGCCAGGAAGATGAAGACTTCACCTTCCAAGAAGGAGCCTTCTACTTTTCTGAGGCGAAGCAAACATTAATTGTCCTATATAAAATCAGTGTAAAGTATTTAAAATGACTATTCTAACGTTTATTTACAAAATACTCCCTGGTACTATTGAAAGCACTTTACCAAAACTAACTCTTTTTATGCTTGTAAGAACTATTATAGGTGGTGTTATACTCAGTTCATAAATGAGGACACTGAGGCAGGAGGCTAATAATAAGTAAGTAGCTCAACCAAGATCATACGGATTAAAAGTGCTGGGGCAGCAGTCAGACACACGCCGACTTGATGCTTTTTAACCACTCTGCTGGCTTTTACCATTCAAGATCTTTCTGCAAACAGGAATTACACATGGTCAAGACATCTTTACAAGATCAGATTCTCCTAAAACTAATGTTTAATAAAGACTGCCACAACACACTGCTTAAGAATAAAACGGAGTAGCAAATGGAGTAAAACTTTCCAATATTGAGGCATAGAAAGTGTGTTTGTCCCTGGGAAAGGCTCACGCACAGGTAACTTCTGAGGATGGGAGTATATCTGTGGCTGCATCCCCTGAATTAAAGTTGCTAGCTCATCTTGGCCCTCTTGCATTTTATCATAGCTAATGAGGAGAGCCAGTGGCGCTTGCAGTATTCAGCCTGGGAGCCTTCTTATTAGATCCTTAGGGCATTTCCTGTTCTCCTGTTACCCCTGGTGATAGGATTGCCAGACTTTACCAATATTAAAAGTCTTCCCTTTCCTCCAGCTTCTAGTAACATTTTAAGAAAACTCCTTTAAGGCCTGACCAACAGCCTCCTCAAAGCCCTTCCCTCTGCCTGGTCCTGGTGACAAAACCACCTATTTAAAAAAATTTTTTTTAATGGCAAGGACATACTTACATGTCCCAGAATGTCACTCAGTTATCTAATGCTGCAAAATGTAGTGATTTAAAATAGTTGATTCTTTTATTGCTCTGTCCCAAGCAGTGTCACCTGGAACTGCTTGACTGGGGCCTCCTCACTTTGAGGGTGGCTCACGTTCATGGCTGGCTGGCTGGCATGGGTGTGGGCATTGGCTGGGAGCTCAGCCTGGACTGACAGGCAGTGGCCTCAGTTCCCTTTTGTAGACTGCTTGGGGACTTCTTCATGGTGTGACAGCGGTATCCTGAGAGCAAATGTCCCAAGAGCCAGGTGAAAGCTATGATTTCTGAGTTCCACATTGGTCATGAGCCCACCCAGTTTCAAGGAGAGGTACCTAGATCCATCTCTTAATGATGGGGTGTCCAGTCACACTGTAAAAGTGAGCACAGGGCACACAGGGAATACTATGCTCATTTTTGGAGAGTGTAATCGGCCATAAAACACAACCATCAGAAGACTACCCCGCCCCCTGGGTTGGAACCTTTTGTCTCCATTTTTTCTACCTTAGCTCAGCAAATTCCAGTAATCTAATTTTTCCACACTGTGGGATGATATGTTTCCATTTAAGTCACATGTATACTCATACATGTCAATTTTATCTCATCTGTTTTTTGCCCAAATACATTGTGGTTGTTCTTTTTATTAATAATGTACTTGAAAAGAATCTGCCATCTATTAGGAAAATCAAATTCTTTAAGAAAAGAAGAATCAAATCTAATTCATACTCTGGTTTCTATTTGCAGATCAAATACTGTTAGCATTTATTGAAAAATGACAGTGATAATTTATTCTCTTCCTAAAGGTAGCCCAGGAATGGTGATGAAAAATAATTCAAAACAGATTAGAAAATGATTTGCTGTTGACATGGGTGTGTTTTGCAGTGAGTTGACTATTTTATCCTTTAAGGACAAGCCTATTAATCACTCATTTGTTCAACTAGTACTTGTTGGCTATTGTGTCAGGCCTTGGGCTTTTACATTGGCAGGCATTTTGCCCTCTTGTAACATGCGAGGAAGACAAGCATTAATAAATAATCACCAAATAAGTGTAAAATCATAGCCTTGTCAAGAACTGTAGAGAAGAGCTTGGAGTATCTGATGGGGAGCTTGACCTCATCTCCCCTAATGAAGGGCCCTTTTCTCCGAGAACTACACAGTGACCTTGCCGGGAGCTTCATGGGTGTGTGCTGCAGCCAGGGTGTGCATGGACCCCTGTGCAAACATAGTGGATATGCACGTGTCCCTAGCTTACTGACCTTTGCCAGAAAGCAGTAGCTTCTGCTGAGTCTCTTAAGAGACCATGTATTAAGTACCCCTTGGAAAGCACATATAGCCCTTACTGAGCAGAGATCTGGATTTTAAGGTTCCCTTTCCATATATAAAGAATTACCTAATTTTGGTGTTCCCTTTGTGGTGCAGCAGAAACGAATCTGACTAGTAACCATGAGGTTTTGGGTTCCATCCCCGGCCTTGATCAGTGAGTTAAGGATCCGGTGTTGCCTTGAGCTGTCGTGTAGGTTGCAGGCGCAGCTTGGATCCTGCATTTCTGTGGCTGTGGTGTAGGCCGATGGCTATAGCTCCGATTTGACCCCTTGCCTCGGAACCTCCATATGCCACAAGTGTGACCCTACAAAGCCAAAAAAAAAAAAAGACAATTTTGAATAATGATGATAACAATAAACAAATAAAGGATAAAGTCCTAAGCATAGTAGTATAAACTGGGGACCCCTGGAGTTAACCATACTCTTTCAGGATATTGAGGTCAAAGTGATTTCCATAATGACACTAAGACATTGCTTGTCTTTTCCGCATTCCTTCTTTCCTGAGAGTAAATGGACTTCTGCAGGCACTAGATGATGTGTTTCATCACAAGAGGTTGAATGCAGGAGCGGATATGAGAATTCAGCTATCCTCTGTAAAGTCAGACTTTTATAAGCTTTGCAGAAATGTGAAAGAATGCCATTTTTCCCGTGATTTATTTTTTAAAATACAGTTACTTTCATAACAGCATTATTTACATTAATATAAATAGGTTTATCTTTATTATTTTTAAATGAATTTATAAGTATTTCTGAAATTTGTTTTAACTTCTGATAAGGTAAAATATAAAGAGGTTTGGGGACCAGGAAGTTTGAGAACCACTCAAGCAGGCCTTCTGCATGACTTAGAGCATGTTACTTCATCTTGAGATGCAAGCAGTCTGTAAAATGAAGGTGATGATCAAAGCACTTCCCTCATAAAAGGGTTAAACAAGTCAGCATATGTCAGGAGCTTATAAGGCTGTTTGGTACAGAGTACACATTCAACATATGTTAGCTTGTGTTGTTACCATTTAATATGAAAGTAGTATTTATATGAATCCAAATCCTTCCGAGGCACCGTTGTAAAGAATTTTCACTTGTGTTTGTGGTCATCTGTATTGTTTTGATAAAAGACTATATTCATATGTACAAGAAATTACATTCTTTTGAGTTGGTTTATGGCAGAGGTTTTTATTGGCAGATGGTCAGGATATGAGGTTCGAGGAGACATAGATTCACAATAGCTTGGGGTGCTTTTTCCACCTCCACTCTGCCCTCCCAGTCTACTTCCTCCTCCCACGGCCAAGGTTCTGCTGTTCAGAATCCTGGTGAGCAAGCGGGCAGCCGTCGTTTGGGAAAGCTCCTCAGGATTGTGTTCTGTGCCCTTGATGGGGAGTTGATAAGAGGAGCCCTGTTAGAAAGCATCTCCTCAGTTCCCTCACGTCTCAGATGGAGGAACCGAGGCCCAGAGGGGTGATCTGCTCCCGAAGGCTCCTCAGCACATTAAAGACCTATGAAGGGCAAGGACAAGGGCGGACCTTGTCATTGTAACAGTAAGGGCATCAGGCTTAGAATGAGAAGAACTGGTTTTAGTCTTATAATAGAAAGCTTTAATTGGTCATCAGACATTGAGCAGTTAACTAAAATCCCTGACCCTTAGTGTCCCTACATAAAATGGAGGTGAAAACATTAACCATCCTAGGGATAGGAAGAGGATTCAGTGAGACATGCCAACGAAGAAGGGACCCAGGACACGCCCTCCTTGTGAGAGTCTCTGATCCTTTGCACAGAAAGTCCACAGAGAGTCACTTCCCAGTGAAATAAACTATTCTTTTCAGAACCTAAAAAAACCTACCTTAAATATTGTGATTTGCAACTTTGTAACATTCTCTTTTTTCTGTCTCTTTAGGACAGCCCAGAAATTTGCAGGACCTGTGCAGAATTAAAATTCGACAGTGTATAGGCCTTCAAAACCTCAAGCTACTTGATGAACTACCAATTGCCAAGGTCATGAAAGACTACTTAAAACACAAATTTGATGATATCTGATATACACAGAACTGTGAGCAAGATTAGGAGTTATATTCCAGATACTTTAAAAGGCTTTTTGCCTTGCACAAAGTATATCCTATGCAATTTCTGATTTGCTGTGAAGTCAGAAAGCAGGTATACACTTTTAGGTTTTTTTTTTGTTTGGTTGGTTTTCATTGTAGGGGAGGGATTTTTATACACACACACACACACACACACACACACACACACACACACACTCACCCCACATGCTTGAAGGTCTTAATTTGGTTTCTTGGTCCAAGTTTAAGAGGTCCAAGCTTTCTATACAATATTGCATTTAAAAAAAATTGTTTTTTTCAAAATGACACAAACGGGTTTGGGTTGGAGAATTTACCCTTTCCAGATTTATGGTTTCATCGGTGGGCACGATATTTTAAACCAGCAGAGCACTTGTTAAAGTTTGGAGGCACAGTTTCACCCAGGGGGTCCTGGGTTCTACTGAAAAATGCCCTAAGAAATTTTTTAAGTAATGCTGTCACCTCATTCATTTTTAATGAGTACAAATTGGCTGTTTCAAATTGTTCTTTTCCTAATTAATGTAGCTTTCGGATGGCATAAATCCAGTACCTCTGCTTTCCTGTTGGTGTGCTCTTGTTTTTAACTTATTTTTTTAACAACTGTAGTACACTACCCAGAGACCTTGGGTCTCATTTTCTGTCTCTAGTTGAATTGTGCTTTTAAAAAATTAATGGGAAAGAAAATAACTTTATAAAGCCAGTGTATTCTGTTTTTAAAACAGTGCCTCTAGTGCAATACTCTTTCTGGTGTATTTTATCCATTATTTCACTTATTGTTCCTCATTCCACAACCGGCTTTGATGCCTGTGAGAACAGGAACCGCCACTTTAATTTTAATTGCAGAACCATAGTATGTCCATTGCAATTTCTATTTTAAGCTTTGTCTTTTACTTTACTTTATAGCAGAAAATTTCAGATCCTGGTGGTAGAGTATTTCCTAAAAATAGCCCCAAATATTGTTAAATCATTTGGCTTTAATGGTTAAATAATTGGGGGTGGTTTCGTGGTGTTTTTTCCTTTCCAGTTAAAATAAAATTTCTAAAGGGTAAAATTTCTAGTGGGTGCACATTTGTAAGTCTGGTTAATTCCTGATATGCTAATTAAGCATTTCCTATCTATTTTAAGATTAAACATGGTGAAGCTCTTCAAAACAGTTACGTTCTGGGTTGATTGGCAGGTGTTTGCAGTGTAACCAGAGATATGATAAAGTGTCGGTAACAGTGGTTCCAGAGGCAGTAGGGGGTCTATGGTGTTGTCCTTGGAAATGAGTTCTGTGCTTGATTTGTCATCATATTAGTTTCAGAAGAAACTTGAAAAATACCCCAGTATTATTCTTAGTGCTTTGGGAAATTTCAGAATATTTACACACTAGTAATAAATTTGTTATCAGAAGTTTACAAGATGAAGGGCTTCTCTTATGTGAATTTCTAGTTTTAAGTCACTAACTATAAACTTGATATTTCACTTGAAAAGTACAACTAAGCAGAATTTGGAGTCTACTCTGGCTTACCCTTTTTCAGAGCCAGCAGCGATACTTTCTCAAGCACAAAGTTTGTTCCCTGGGAGTGCAGAGTAGCTGTGGCATCAGTGTCTGGTTTGCTGGGCCTGAGCTGGGTGCCAGTTTCTGCAAAACAGACAGCTTCAGAAAGAGGATGGCATGGGGGAGGGGGTCATGGATGGGATATGCAGACCCTTGCAGAGAGCTGCTGAGAGTGTGGCTGCTGTTGTGACCACCCCAAACTGGAACCTGAATGTGATGGGTGGTCGTCTCTTTCCCCATTAAAAAGATCTACAAAATGTTATCTTCTGAGAGAGAGGCCGCTGTGAAGCTAGGAACTGAGCTGTGTTCTCATTCTGTAAACCAATACCCAGGTCTGAGCTAATACACCTTCTCGGCACCAGGGACATGCCATAGCAAGAAACGAATTGAATGTTACTTTTCCCTGCAACTCTAGGCCCAGGAAGACGTGGAGATGGGAGGCACGTGGGGTCCTGCATTCTGAGCAGTGATGTTATGATATCTTTGCACAGGGCTTATTTCCTCATGTATCTATTAATTTAGTCAGTTAGTTTAAAATGATTTTCTTTCCCCAGCCGTTCAGAGGTTTCCAAACCAAGCCATTGAGTTTGTCAGGGAATTCCAAATAAAAGATCAGAAGAAGGTAAATTCTTTGTTTTGTATTGCTGCTGTGACTTCAGAAAAAAAATTATGAGAATTCTTCTTGGAATCAAAATTTCTATTTAATGAAGAATTGTATAATTTCATTATTTATTGTTTGAGGTTTGATCTGGAAGTTTAAAAAGGATGTTTTATTTTTGCTGTTAATAAAATCCCAATCGCATATCATATTTAACAATAATTAAAATGTCTCAAAGTTGGTAAATGGTGGAACACAGGGCGAATGTACAGGTCTGCATTTGAGTTTGACAGAGAAGCATTCTGTGGTCACAAAATGAGAACAAGTATGTTCAGAAAAATCAGTGGATTGGTTTTTCCAGAACCTTGACTGAAATGTTCAGAATAGTATCAAATTTGTCACTGATCCTTCTATGTTTCTTTTGAAATTTATTTAAGCCTACTACTAAACCTTTATGAAAATGTATTTGGCAAGTACACCAAAGAAACCAGCTCATAAAAGATTATGGTCATTAACGAACTGCAAACCTCATCTTTTGAAAACAGAAGATTTGTGTGTGTGTGTATGTGCGTGTGTGTAAATATTTGTGTTTATAAATGTACAGCAGAGTAAGAGTTTTTTTAGATTATTTAATTCCCATATTTCTAAACTATTTACTACAGAATAATCTGTGCTTGTTAGTTTGGAGGATTTGACTATTTTGTTTTTTTTTTTTAATTCATTATCAGTCATGCTTGGAACAGCATTTCCGCTGGAGAATTCATTGTTCTGGCAGTAGCCAGAGTACACATCTGGAGCGTGAGGGAGTCTAGCTTGCTTTGTCAGATGCACACCCTGAGAGACAAGAATGTGTAGTTTAATCACCAGAGTGGACCATACAAAAACTGAGATTCTAACTCTCCTGCAGAATTGTTCATCAGCCCAGAATGTGGTTGGGATGAGGCCCTGTGCACACAAATTTAGCTTTCCTGTAACTCCTAGTGCATTATATCGTAATGTATTTTGTTCTTCCTTTGTAATGTAAGTTTTGCTTTGGGTCAGTTTGAATTAAAAAAAAAAAAAAACACAAAACCTTAAATCTGATTTAAAATATATTGGAATTGTGTTTTATTTCTAGTCTCTCTTAACTTTAATACTTACTAGCTATTTGGTAAAGAAAAAGAGAAATCTCATTCATCAGCATTTTAGATAATTGGGAATTGTGTAAGAAGGTGAGATAGTTAACAGCACTATTTTAGATCAGATAAGGAAGCCCCCCACCCCTTTTAATGTATTCTGCAAACACCCACCAACAAAAGACTATTCCATTCTCTCTCTCTTTTTAATTTTTTGGCCACACTCACAGCATGCAGAGGTTCCCTTGGCCAGGGATTAAACGCACGCCACAGCAGCAGCCCACACCCTAGCTGTGACACTAGATCCTTAACCTGCTAAGCCACCAGGAAACTCTGTAGCTATTCTACTTTTTTTTTTTTTTTTCTTTTTAAGGCCACACTCTCGGCACATGGAGGTTCCCAGGCTAGGGGTCGAATCAGAGCTGTAGCTTCCAGCCACAGCCACAGCAATGCTAGATCTGAGCCACGTCTGTGACCTACACCACAGCTCACAGCAACACTGGTTCCTTAACCCACTGAGCGAGGCCAGGGATCGAACCTGTGTTCTCGTGGATGCTAGTCAGATTCGTTTGCACAGAGCCACAATGGGAACTCCCTCTATCCCATTCTTGAGTGTGATCCAGCTCTGATCCTTTTGGGGCCATGTCCACCTCGACGTTTTGGACCACAGCATCGCACAGAACAGTAAATTCAGTTAAACAATGAATTTGAGGTAGTTTATTAGCTTGTAAGAACTAGAAGCAGAATAACTTTGATTTCCTATTTCCTCTGTATATCATAAGCACAGCTTGATTCAGGAGAGACCTCAGACTAATGAATGATGGTGTGCTAAGAAGAAGGGAGGACAGGCCAGCTAGCACCCCATGCAGAAATCCGATGTTTTGCAACTGTAACCTCATTACAGACTTGTCTGGGGTTTGGCACAAGTGAAAGCCAAGAATGGGACATTTGAAACTATTCCTAATGATCAGCAAGGGAGTTCAGATGTGAAAAATAGCTGCATTGCTTGGAAATCTTGAGGTCTTTCCTCTTCCAATATGATGTAAGTAGTGTATTGTTTTTTCAGCTGAAAGACAATTTACAAAAATGACTTACCAGCTATTGATAAAACAGATTATCTACTTGATAAAAAAAATTTCCACATCCCATGTAGTTGGGTTTCAAAGATAAAAGAAAATCGGATTTGTGTCATCAATTTGTATTAATGTAACAGTGTGACTTTGTGTTCTTTTAACACGTCTTACAAATTTTGATGTTATAATTTATACTAGCTCAACTACCAATAAAGATTGTAAATATCCACTGCTATATACTGCCTTTTAGGTTGATGTAGACTCATAAGACACAAAGGCAGTTCATCATTATTTTATCATTAGTTATTCTGTCATTACCTCTAAGGTCTCTTAAGTCTTAGATAATCGAAGTAAATGTCACCCAGCGTATGGCTCCCATGGAGCCCATGACTTGTCATGTACTGCTGGGAAACCATGTTCAAAGTTTGTAATACATTTCCCTAAGATCATGGTACATTTTAGAGATTTTTTTTTTTTTTTTCCGGCCACACTTGGCAGCATGCAGTACTTCTCAGACCAGGAATTGAACCCGGGCCACATCAGTGATAATGGCAGATCCTTAACCCACTGAGCCTCTAGGGAACTCCTAGAGGTATTTCTTAGTCTTTCAGAAAGACTCTGATTCCTGAGTGACAGTTAACCTGCTCAATCCCATTTGAAAAGACCCAGATGTTTTGCTGAAGGTCCTACAAAGGATAATTGTGTGATCAAACCCTGAGCTAGCGCCGTTGCTGCAGTATGTGGTCTCTTGTTCTGTACTAGTGTCTTCCACCAGTGCTGAGAAGTGCCCTTTCCATCTGTCACTTACCTATGCCCAGAGGGCCTCCTGCTGCATCTCAGCTGTGCATCCAAAGCTAAATGATTGATCAATTCTAGAGACCCATAAACCATTAGAAGTTAAGGATCAGATTAAAGCAAATTATTTCTCTTCTGTTGCAGAAATGATTTTGGAGGGAAAAATCATGTCATCGTTTGTAGTTGTTACAAATATTTTTTTAATTTAAAATTCACACTTAGAACTTTGTTTCCTTGTAATTAGGAAATTGTTGTAGATGAATATAAATGTAATTTATGTTACATTAGGTAGTAATGAAGTGACTCACTTTACTGTGAAACAGTATTTTATGAATCAGAAACAAGATGGCTTAATTTGGATGAAGGGACTCGGTTGAAGCTGAGAAACTCGGTTACGTGCCGAGTAGACTGACCCTTTGTGACTGACGCAGAGGTAATCCAGCTGCAGATATTTCCTATTTTATCTGGCAAACAGAGTCATATTTTTCCTGCTGCTTAGTCTTGGGCTTTTCTTCCTCTGATAGTTTGGGGTCAGGTCACTGCTCAGTTTTCTTTACTGAAAAAGGACACTTGTAGGGCATGGACTTACAGTACATGACCATTTTATGTTTCTCTGGAGACTTTCTAGGTTTTCCCTTTCTTATGTCCGTCCACTTAACCCGTTAGTGAAGTATACGCGTGCCCAAGTCATGGCCTCAGCCTTCACCAAGTTGCTTTTGGGTGTTGATTTTTGAGTTCTCAGGTTGCTTGTTTTCCCTGACTTACCTGGATAGAAAGATAGCTTAATATCATTGGAAAATATAGCCCAATATGGTGGCTGTATTTCCCAGTATCATTTAAGAAGCCCAATAGGAATTCCCGTCGTGGCTCAGTGGTTAACGAATCCAACTAGGAACTGTGAGGTTTCGGGTTCGATCCCTGGCCTTGCTCAGTGGGTTAAGGATCCGGCATTGCTGTGAGCTGTGGTGTAGGTTGCAGATGCAGTTTGGATCTGGTGTTGCTGTGGCTCTTGCGTAGGCTGGCAGCTATTGCTCTGATTAGACCCCTAGCCTGGGAACCTCCATATATGGCAGGTGTGGCCCTAGAAAAGGCAAAAAGACAAAAAGAAAAAAAAAAAAGGCCCAACAAATGAGTCTGGGCTACATCAGTTTCCCATCCAGGGTTTCACTGGAGAGGACCATACCTCATTTCTTCCTGGTTTATTACTGGTGTTCTTAAGAAGTCATTGTGAATCCATTGCTCAGTGAGCTCCTTGAGGATGGACCCTCGGTCTTATTTGCCTGAATCTCCAACAGTACTTGCTGAAAGAATCAGCTTTCCACAGCCATAGATACCTGTGGCTCTTGGCCCTCAGCCAGCAACTTTGTCCGCCAGGTGGATGACAGCATCAATGGTTCCCAGCTCCAAATCTCTGGTAGATATCATCCTCTAATTCCTGCCAGTATTGCCTTTTCTCTTCCTTCCTTCCTTCACCCTGCCCTGGCCCCCAACCCCCTTTCCGGCCATGGTCTCACAGAGGTGGACCTGTGTGATCAGCAGGGCAGGGCACCAGGACGGCAGACTTCCAGAGAGAGGCTGTGGGCTCCGAATGTGGAGAGTGCTGTCATCAGGAGTCTCTGAAGGGGTATACATCCCCTGAGGCTGGGGACCGTCTGTGCACATCTAGCCCAGAGCCTGCCAGCCCACTGATGCATCTCTGTGGGTGGGTTACAGCTGCACATGGACAGATACCCCCCCCTCACTTCTCAGGGCAGCTGATGGGGACTGAGGTGGAGCTCCTGGGGTCCCCTTGCCCACTTCCCTATGTCCAGCACATTGTTTATGTATTAGGAGAGCATCTCAGAGCTGGTCCTACTGCTTTTAGCCGTCTCTCCTCCCCACAGAGCCTGCCTGGCCTGAAGCCTTCCATGCATTGGGCGCTCACTCAGTATTCCTCAAATGAATTAATCCAGTCCAAACCCTTTCTTACAGGCAGGAAAGCCTTTCTTTCACGGGTTGAGAGTTGCAGCGGCTCAGGGGCTGTGGCCTGCCTGTGCGGTGGTGGTGAAGGCATGGCAGCCGGGCATCCTCAGCATCTGGTTCTTCGGGTCCTGGCTTCAGGTGGCTTCGCTCTCACTTGCATCTGATGTTTTCTATGGAACAGGAATGGACCTACTGCTGACAGAGCAACAGCGGAAAGAGACACATTCTGGTGAGAGAGGGCAAGGCTCAGGACTTTGTGTATCTATTTCTAGAGCTGAAGCTCACACAGCCAGAAGACTGCCTCTGATTTCCTACAAAACACCTCTTAAGAGTTCCATCTTGGTCCCCACCGTGCTTTTTTGAATAATCTGGGCTAAAAGGAAAGATTCCAGGGGTGCCCGTACAAATGGCATTGCCAGCCTCGTGAGTGTAGCCATGGGAATTGCTCCCTGTTGGGCAGTGTGTGTGTTTGGCTCTGTGTATTTACAAGGCGGGTTGAGTAACTGCATGCGAAGGTGCCCGTGGCCTTCACACTCAGCTCTTTTTTCTTTCAGCTCTCATTACAGGCAGCTAAGAGACTGATACACTACCACCCTTTCATCATATTTTATGATCCCTTATATTCATGGTATGTATTTCCACTGAGGATTAGATGCTTGTGGAGGAGTAGAGGAACTTGGACATTTTGTCTTAGAATTAAAGTGGAATTGAAATAAATATCCTTGTATCACATAGCAACTAATTATTGTGTATGCTTTCGAATAGATGTTTCTTATCCAGAGGTCTCTCAAAGTTTTTCTGTAAGGAAAACTTGCAGATAATCTGTAAATTAATTGCAGACAAAACAATCAATTTATTGTAAATACATTGATCTGGCAGATACTTGTCTCTAGTAAATAGAAAGTAAGACATTGAGGTAGACGTGGTGAGCTGGGTGGAAAATGTCATGCTGTTGGTTTACCCTGATTAATCAGCCCTTGAGTACTGTTGGCTCAGATATACTATCCACAGGACATTTTGAAGTCCCATGGTTAAAATCACAGTGGACACATCAGTAACAAGGTGGTCATTTCTCTTCCAACTTCCTGTCAAACCCAATGAAAGGCATCACCCCCATGTCCCCCTGCCCCCAACCCAGGCATGTGTTTCTGGAGCAAGAGGCGTTGTGGGTTAGGGTCCCCCCCGCTGATGTAATACCAGTGGTGGGGACATGGAAGTCCTGGGCCTCAAGCCTTCCTTTGTGGGGAGAGTGGGTCCCAGGAGGAAAGGGCCAGATAACAGGCTACAGTCTATGACAAATAAGGTTCACCAGGTGCCAAGGGCTGAGCCGGACAGAGCTGGTTGCAGAAACCTCCTTACCCTGGAGCCCCTTAAAGAATGAGGAACACTGCCTTGCCTGGGCCTAGGAAGCAGCAATTTTGCTGCAGCCTGTTGAGAACACACTCTTTTACTGGTTCCTGTTACATCTGTCCTGCGTATCTGCTTCATAATGTGTGACAAATATGTATTGTCATCCACCCCCAAGGGATATGTGTGTGTGTGTGTGTGTGTGTCTAATAATTTAAAGTAGGAAAGTAAAGGCTTAGGGAGTTCCCTGGTGGCCCGGTGTGTTAAGAATCTGGTGGTGTCCTGCAACGGCTCAATGCTGTGGTGCCAGTTTAGTCCTGACCCAGGAACTTCCTTGTGTTGAGGGCCCAGCCCCCCCCCCCAAAAAAATAATAATAATAATAATAATGAAATAATAAAAATAAAGCCTTAGATGATAAGGATGATATTCTGCTGAAAGAAATGTGTTGTGGAAGAGAGTGTGGCTTCCTTCTCTCCAGGGTGGGGACAGGCTTGTGGAGGAGGAGGAGGTCAGCTATAGTTGTGTGTTGTGAGGACAGCTCTGTGCAGAGGGCCCATGGGTTTATAGTAACTTGGGCTGGGCTGGTCTAGAAGGGGATGGGAAACTAAGGGGGCTGCTGCACTGACATGTTGGCTGGTAGGCCTGTGGCTGGGGAGATCCAGGAGGGAGCCAGTTGCGGGGAGGGAGAAGTGGGGAGGGGTCCCACCCCAGTGGGTGCTCAGCCCTAACCCAGGCTGGCAATCTGCTGTCCTTGAGACAGCTTCACTAAAGCGTTCCTGGCCCAGCTGTCCGCATGCCTTTCCCCTCCACCCTCCCTGTCCTTGGCCCTGCTGCCTTTGGTTAGTCCCAGTTGGAGGGATTGCCCTGCAGTTCCTCTTTCTAGGAGGGATACCAGTTTACCTGTTATGTCTATCTGCTGAGCCAGAAGCCTCTGGAAGGCCGGGATCTGGCTTTGTGGCCCAACAACCATACCACCCGTGTGTAGGCAGTCAGGGGCCTCCCAGATGTTTGATGAATGAGGGGTGGCTGCAGTGGCCCTGCCAAAGCCCCATACCAGGTAGGAAGGCTGAAGGGAATCAAAATTCAATTTGTCGTGTGGATGCTAAGCTGCTTTTGTGTTTATTCCTGCATGATTCTCACCTGCACCCTGCCACATAGATGTTAGTCATTTCCAGAGATGAAGAGGCTGAGGTTGTCCTGTCAGCTCTGCCCCAGCCAGACCCAGCCTTTCAGGTCTTCCACCTTCCCTGAGCTTCCCAGTTGGGCTTACTCCCCCTCCCTGGATGCCTCTTCTGCCTCTGTTGACACAGGGACAGCAGCTGTGCTCCTCAGGGTTCTTCATGCAAGGACCAGGAAACCCTTGGACAGGTGTTTTTTCCTGGGAGGAGGGTCTGGGCTCCGTCAGGTTGTCGGAGGCATATGTAATCCCCTAGTATCAGAGGCAGCACACTGGTCGACCTATGGGCAGTTCCCGAGCCTCTGTCTCCCCGCTGCCAGGTGCCAAGAGCAGCTCAACCACCACGTGGGGGCCCTGCCCATGATCTTTGCCCAAGTGCTACATGTGCTATGCTGAACTAGGTGACTGGGGTGTGAGCACAACTCCAGCTGCCTGGGTGCAGAGCCCCCATCTGGTCCAGCTCCCATCCCCCACTTCCTCCCTGATCTGATCATTTCTTCCTTGACTGTTTCCACTTGGGTTCTGAGCATCTGTCTTCAATGAGAAAGTCTTAGGGAGCAGAGGGACTTGGTAAACTGGACGGGACCTTGGGGATCCTGAGCTGCAGCTCAGGGAAAGGAGAGGCTGGCGTGTGTGCACATAGCTTCACTGCAGGTGCTGCTGCTGGACCAGCCTCCAGGCCTCGTGCTGACAGTCTGCCCTCTGCGGCCTTACTCTCCTTTGAAGAGGGGTAATAACAGCCAAACCAAGTTATTAGATGATGAGTCTTGATGTTACTCACCTGCCTGGGAGGAGGGGGCGGCTTCGGAGTGTCACCGTATCACCAGATACCATCAGAGCATGCCCTGTAGTGGCCCATGGTGAGTAGAGCCAGCGGTGGCATCTACGTTCCCAACATTCAATTGGCTACCTCATCCTTGAGCCAGGTTGGCTCCCCAAAGCATGTAACCCCTCATTGCATCCTCTTCAGGTCACCTTTGTGCATCAAGATAAAAGGGCGAGCATACAGGCTCCAATATGGATCATCCCAACCCTATATTATATAAGGATCCTGGCTATCCCTTTGAGAAGTCTGTGGAAGCACTTACTCATAAAGCCTATAATTAACTGGCTAGCTTCATGGAAATGCTTGATGTTTAGGAAACTATTAGGTGGTTCAAAAAAAAAAAAAAACTGACCTCAGATTAACTGATACCATTACTACCTTCTTCATTTAAGAGGTTCATGAATTTAAAAATGCTTTAATCACCTGTTTTAATAGGCAGAAATAAAATGCATGTTTCATAGAGGCTCACCATCATGTGATAGGTCAGTTGTGATGTTCCTTCAGAGTATAGCCCTGGTAACTGTGACAAAGCTCCTGAGAGCAGTGCCATGGTCTTCCTGATACAGTGGGGCTCAGCTTCATGCTGCTGGGACATTTCTGATATGACCTCCACAGACTCTACCTTCTGTGGAGGTCTCCTGCCACATTACAAGCTGACTCTATGTCTGGGCCTTTATGTCACAAAATCGGGGAAAATTAGGAAATGATCAGTTGGGGACTGCTTGCCTATTCCATCCATCTTTTGGGGGTGTCTGTGCTGAGGGAGGGGCCATAAATGGTGCCAGCATTCAGGACCCAGTGGTCTGGGAGCCCAGGTGATGACAGAGGTTCCTGGGAGAGGAAAGAATCAAGGCTGGTGTGAGGAGACTGTGTGGAGACCAGGTAGGGCTGTGCCTGGCTGAGGACTTAACGCGTTCTAAATTCAAAATGTACACAATTCCTGGAAGGTGAAATTGTGGTGCTCCACTGTGTACATTACTACAAGTGGGTCTCAAACTTGAGTGGGGATCAGAATCTCCTGGAGGGCTTGTTAAAATATTGCAGAGCCTCAGAGTCCCCTGGTGACTCGGCAAGTTAAGGATCAGGCATTGTGACTGCTGTGGCGCATGTTTGATCCCTGGCCCGGGAAATTCCACATGCTGTGGCCAAATATATATGCAGAGTCTCTCCCAGAGTTCCTGGTGCAGCAGGAGATCTGAGGTGGAGCCTAAGAAT
This sequence comes from Phacochoerus africanus, assembly GCF_016906955.1. NCBI lineage: Eukaryota > Metazoa > Chordata > Mammalia > Artiodactyla > Suidae > Phacochoerus > Phacochoerus africanus. Next base: position 141,134,691 of record NC_062545.1, read on the forward strand.
CTGCATTTTAATGCAGATGATGTGGATGCTAGAGACCACCTTAGAACCACTGCATTTGGGCATGTAGACTCCTCCATGCCAAGGAAAGAGAGAGAAAAAAGAGAAGAACTCAACAGTTACTATGAGATTTATAGAACCGTCTACCTGCTTGTCTACGAGCTGTGTATAAAGTAGTTCTAGTGACTTTTGGGAGCCATGTGTGACATGAATCTCCTAATTTTATGGGCAGCCTTGGATAGTTTTGTATGTGTTCTGTGAACAAAGACTACAAATCTCTCCTGCCACGTTACAAGCTGACTCTACGTCTGGGCCTTTATGTCTCCAATTATCTTTTGCAACTGCTTAATTTAAGTTGGGCACAGACAAAACCAGTAGCCTGTAGTTCTGTTATCCTGCTGTTATTATTCTTCAACCTAGTTTAGCAGCTCGTAAATAATATGTCTGCCAAACAGGAATAATGACAGCCCTGGCCTGCTCGGGGGTGGGAGAGACAATGATTCTGGCTGCTCCAGCCAGCATGTGCCTTGGCATTGCCCAAAGGCAGGCTGCCAACAGTGTGTCCCAAAGACGGAGGAAGCAGGGAAGCCTTGTCCCAAGTGCTGACAGTGAATGGGAGACCCCTTGCCAGGTCAGGCTGGGTGCAGCCTGGGCTCCCAGAGGGAACTGAGGGAAACACGGGGCCCAACGAATCCTTTCCCAGACCACTGATGCAGCCTGGGCTTCTTGGGGGCTAAGCTGCTGATATCTGCTTTAAGAAAAGTAAAATAAAAAATAAGACTCATCAGCTGAGAGAGGAATGTAGCTTTGCAATCGATGTGGCTGCTGCCAGCCTTGGAGCCACTCTGAGAGCCATCTCTGGATGGAATCTGCCTGCTAAAAGCAAGAATCAGTTACCACTGGAAAAAAAGAACAGACTTGTGGTATCCAAGGAGGAGGGAGGAGGGAGTGGGATGGATGGGGAGTTTGGGGTTAGTAGATGCAAACTACAATGTTTAGGATGGATAAGCAATGAGGTCCTGCTGTACAGCACAGGGAACTACATACAAGCTCTTGAGAAAGAACACGATGGAAGATAGTATGAGAAAAAGAATGTATATATAGATATGACTGGGTCACTGTGCTGTACAGCGGAAATTGGCACCACATTGTAAATCAGCTTTAACAAAAATGAAGAATAAAAATAAAACTTACTAAGAATTTTTAAAAGTCTTATTGAAGTATAATGATCATACCAAACATTGCACATATTTATAAATTTTATGGGTTTGATCACCCCATTGGAAAGTGGAAAAACAGACAAGGTAAAGGAAAGAGGATGTCTGAAGTGCCACCTCAGTCTGATAGGAGACTGAGCATAATCAAGGACCTGGGACAAGAAACATCGGGCAGATGGCCTTGGGGTGGGGGAACAGGTTGGAACTCCTGTGGCAAGCAGTGACCCGAATGTTCTGGGGGAATTCCTGAGGGAGGCCTAGCCTACCCCTGGTTCTGAAGACTAGCCTGGCAGGAGGGGGGACGGTGGCAACCCCTGTCAGCTCCGTGCCCTCCTAACCAGGATGCAGCCTGCTGAGGTGGAGGTAGAGGGGCCAGAGATGCTTAATGAAATATTCGGGGTCTTGGAATTCTTGGCAGGATTTCAATAGTCCTATTCTCAAGCACTTATATTTTCCAACTGACCCAATCAAGTATTTTCCCAAAGAGAAATGCAGTGGAATCGGCGGTCTATCGGTCCCGGGTCCCAGGCCCTCCCTGGCCTGCTGTAATATGTATTTCATTTGTCTGGTTTTTGGCTTGGGGGAGGCCACACGAATATGACAAAAGTTAGATAGCTAGGTCGTGAGCACATGGGTGTTTGTACTATTATTCTCTGAGCTTTCATTTAATATTTTTCCCCAAAATGAAAAGTTGTCTTCCAGCCCACTGGACTGTAGACTCTTTGCAGGCTGGGTCTGTTTTTCCTCAGTTTTTGGATCCCAGCACAGAGAATGGCACGTTGCAAACATCCCCTCATTGTGTGGGAGTTTTAGTCCGAGTTGAGGAACATGACTCCTGCAATCTGGGGGTTATTAATGTGGAGAGGACTTTCTTTCAATACAGTTGCATCCAGTGCCTCCTACTTGCTGCAGTCAGTCCCCCGGGAAGACGAACGGGGTCTAGAACCTGCCTTGAAAATGTTTGAAACCTTGGGGAGAAGAGGAGATAGATGGAAGTTACTAGTGCACTGGAACAGCGGACAGGGCTACTGGAAAAAAAAAAGGGCTGCTGGGGAATGTTTCTGATTTGGTTTCCGAGATCCTGGTCCCTCTTCTTTCTGATGACCTCACTGAAGACCAAAAAGGTCTGTGACATGGGCATCAAGCGTCCTGGTAACGGCCATTGACCCTGGGCAAGTCTTGCCAAGGTTTAAAGCTAAGGGCTCCCTCACTGGCCATCACTGCCTGATTGTAAAGTGACAGAGAAGACAGGATGGGGGAGAAAGGGCCCCCAGGGCGACAGACCAAGCTCTGAGCTCCAGTGGGTGGGGTGTTAGTAATACCCCTCCCCCACCCATCCTATTCCCGCAGCTTATTAGAGGTGGTTTATGAAAAGACTGGAATCTGTGCTCCAGGGTCTGTACTCCTCTGGCAGAGAGGGTTTAGCACCAGAAAACTCACTTTGTGAAAGTGCAGCAACTGTGATAAATAAGCTTAAGCCTCAGTAATCACTTTTTCACTTTTACCAATTACGCAAGGCTGCTTTGTGACACAAGTTAATACCAAGTAAGAATTTTAAAGAAGCCTCATTTTCCTTGTCTAATTAAATTAAATACTTGAAAGGTGATTCACGTGTTGATTTTACCCCCATTAGTCAACTGAAAATTACAGGGTCTTTTAGGAGGTGAGCCCCGTGATTCTCCTGCTCAGCCTCTAGGGTCAGGGAGCCCCCAGCTTTGGGCTCTCCTGTGGGCATCCCACACATCCTTTGTGTGTGCAACTGTCCGTGGTGGCGCTCGGGCCACTGCTGCCTGGCAGAACTTACCGAAGTCCTGCTAGTTGGTTTGTTAATCCTTCCACAAAAATCTGCACGAGATATCTTTGTCTCCAGGGTTCTTGATATTCCCATCATGCTGGTCTCTGTAGACTGAAAACCAAGGACAGCTTCACCTTCCCAGGGCTTCTTTTTGTTGTAATCGGGTAACAAAATTCACCTGTATTGACAGTTCTTAGAGTCAGGGTCTCTAATCTTCCTCCACGGTGAAGATCTGGATTGTTTAAATACCAGTTGATCCTGGCCATTTTATTTCAGTGGTGCCATAAGGATGCTATAATTGGAAACTTGAAATACTTATTTTTATTTTTTTTTCTTTTCACAGTCTCACCTGCGGCATATGGAAGTTCCCAGGACAGGGATTGAACTGGAGCTGTGGCTGAGGCCTGTGCCACAGCCATAGCAATGCAGATCCTTAATCCCACAGATCGAGGCCAGGATCAAATCCATATCCTCACAACACTATGCCAGGTTCTTAACCCACTGAGCCACAATGGGAACTCCTATTTTCTATTTTTACACCATGCTTTCTGCTTCTCGTTTCTGAGATAACATCTATGCATGCCTTAGAAAATGAAACATGCTCTATACACTTATTTCTCTGGACACATGACAGGCCTGGGAAACCCGGCTAATTGCATTGAGTGTGAGTGAGTTTAGTTTGCCCAAATGTTTGAAGAGTCATCATCTGGAAAGTGAGTATCTGGTACAGGTTTTCTTGATTGAATCAAATTATTCACCAGTTTTCATGACCCATTTCCAGGGCACCCCTCCTGATGCATGTAGTCATTTTGTGCATATTTTGAAAAGTCTTTGTTATTCCAAAATGAGTGTATACCCTTAAAATATAAACAAGAAGTATATATTAAGTAAAAAGTGGAAGTCCCTTCTCTTTTCCTCCTGATGTTAACCAGGTATCGTTGGTTCTGGACAGCTTTTTCTCTGTGAATTTAGTTTTACAAAAATGCCCTCTGCAGCTTATCTCTACTCATAAAGACCCTTTTCTGTTACCACGTGTAGATGGACCTAATTCTTGTTAATGGCTAAGTAATACTCCACATTTATTATTTTCCCTTTCGTCTCATGTTCCTTTAGCACCTAGGATGTGCCAGGTACTTCTCCAGGGACTGGGGATAGGGCAGGAACTAGCTTTTCAGTGTCTGTTTCTTGCTAATTTCTTTCTAGAATCTAAAGTACCCATCCTGGAGTTCCCACTGTGGCTCTGTGGGTTGGGGACCTGACATATCTCTGTGAGGATGCAGGTTCAATCCCTGCCTTGCTCAGTGGGTTAAGGACCCAGCGTTGCTGCAAGCTGAGGTGTACGCCTGCACCTGCAACTCCAATTCAACCCTGAGCCTGGGAACTTCCATATGCTGTGGGTGCAGCCATAAAAATTAATTAAGTTAAAAAAAAAAAAAAAAAAAGGACCCAACCTGCTTATCAATCACCAGGTCATCAAGAGCTTTTATTTTCCCAGGCTTAAATCTGCTTCATGGGTATGTTTTAATGGTCTACATTAAAACAGAAACTACAAAATCAATGATGTTGCCTATCTTGGTCACTAATACATCTCCAGCACTAAAAACTGTCCTTGACACATACTGGCAGCTTGAAGCCTATTGATTCTGTGCAAAGCTGGACGGCCCCATGGGAGAATGGATGATTCTTGCATTTCTCGTGGATAAAGGAGTAGGGAAGATGTAAAAAGGCTCATTGATGACCTCGCTTGGGTTTCCCTAAACTTCCAGCACATACCCACCTACTTTAGATGGAGGTATAATCTAGTCTTGTTTCTATTCATGATATCTTTACATAGGTGGGTATTTATTCATCCTTTTCTCAAAACCTTGACTGCTTCCAGGGCATCAGGCATTCCCTTAGCCCTCCATTGCCCTGCCCCCACTGCCCTGCCCTCTTCAACCTTGAGAGAAATCTCATCCAGATCTCGCAGCTCCAGGACCAGCCACCTGCCCAGGCAGGAGCGCTCTGGCACCTGGCGAGTGGGCAGTGCCAGTGTCAGTTCTGATCTGTCAGTGCCCATGTCTTAAAGTTTCTCAGTGTTTTGAACATCACCTGGCTTCATGGGCACAGTAATATTCTAGTTCACTTGTTCAAGAGAATCACTTAGCTTTACCCTTTAAAACACAAATCAGATGTCTCACTTCCCTGCTCAGAACCCACTGATTGCTTCCAATGCACCACATCTGAAGTGTTTAGGATGGCTTCAAAAACTTCTCTGACCCTATCACTTCACTGGAGCTGCCCTGACCTCCCGTGTTCTCTGACACAGAGCACATTCCTGCCCCAGAACCTTCCTTTGCACTTGCTATTCCTCTGCCAGGAATGCTCTACCCCAAGAACGCATGGTACCTGGCTCAGTCATTCCAGGCCTGCCCAAAGGACCCCCCTTCTCTGAGAGTTTGCCCTTGTCCCTCGGCAAAAGATCAGGCTCTCTGTTCCCAAGCCCCTTTACGCCTTTCTGTTTTTCTTCACAGCTTTTGATTTATGCAGACCCTCAGTAAATATCTATCATGAATTTGCATACCTCATTTACACGTATTATATGCCTAGAATACAACAGACACTTAGTAAGTATTTGTGGACTGAATAAATAAGTGGATAAATAGGAACATCGCATAATGAGTATAATTGTTTGCGTCAGTGTTCAGAGGACTGAAGACTCCTCCATGGGGACATTTTCTCCTTATTCACAGAACCAAGTACAGGAACTAGGTGGTGTTTGGATTTACTTGATATTTGAGCTGTCATCTCTGGTTCATGCATGGCACTCTCCCATTTTATTTATCCACTTACTAATATGTTACAGACGTCAAGTCGCCGTGCAGCCCAAGAACTAGAATACTAATGATAACATTCATTGACATCTGTGCCCACCGTCCTCCTGAGAAGTCCCCACTCACCCACACTGGGATTTCATAACGCTGCTCTTTCAAACTAGTGCCTTGTTTCACTAGTACAGTCGGCCCTCCATATCCGTGGGTTCCAAATCTGCAGATTTAACCTACCACAGGTGGAAAAATATTCAAAATATTCAGCAAAAAAAGGCCCAGAAAATTTCAAAAGGAAAAGCTTGACTTTACTGCCCCCCAGCAACTATGTACATGGTGCTTCCATTGTATTGACAATTACTCACAGGGTACTTCCATTGTATTGACAGTTACTCACATTGCATTTACATTGTTTTAGGTATTTCAAGTAGTCTAGAGATGATTTAAAGTAAAGGGGACATCTGTGAAGTAGGTTATATGCAAATACTATGCCATTTTGTATAAGGATCTTGAGCATTTGTGGGTTGTTTTTTGTCTTTTTTCTTTTAACCCACATACCCAGGGCATATGGAAGTTTTGCACTAGGGGTTGAATCAAACCTGCAGCTGAGACCTGTGCAACAGCCATGGCAACACTGGATCCAAGCCGCATCTGTGACCTACGCCACAGCAACACAGGATCCTTAATCTACTAAGTGAGGCCAGGGATTGAACCTGCATTCTCACGGAGACAGTGTTTGGTCCCTAAGTCACTAGCCACAATGGGAACTCCAATATTCATGGGGTTTGGTTTTGTTGGGGTCCTGGAACCAATCTCCCACAGATTCTGAGAGATGACTGTAGTAGTTTAATCCTGTAAATGTGCTTCTCGGGCAATATTTTTTCCACTATGCTTTTCAGAAGGCAAAATAGTGGAATATGTATTCCCAACAAATTCCCCTTCATGTTTTTAATTTTTAGTTTTTAAAATAGTTTTCATTTTACTTTTATTCTTTTGATTTTCTTTTGCTTGTTTCTTTCCCTAACTTGTTAACATGAATATTAAAAGAAAAAATATAAAAAGTAGAAAAAATTATACAGTGAACACCTCCATGTAGATCCAACAGTTGCGAAAACTTTGATGTCATTGCTTTATCCCTATGTGTACATACATACATATCTTTTTTGTGCCATTTAAAAGTCAGTCATAGACTCCCTAGCCTGAGAACTTCCATATGCCTCATGAGAGGCCCTAATAAAATAAAATAAAATAAAATAAAATAAAATGTCAGTCATAGACACCATGACACCTTGCCCTTAAACACTCCATCCTGTATCCAAGAATAAAGGCATTCTTCAATATAAACATGATGCCAATATCATTCCTAAGAAAATAATTAATAATTCCTTATTCTAATGTAATATCCAGTCCATATTCAAATTTCCTCAGTTGCCATGAGAATGTCTGTGATAACTATTTTGATGTTATTTGTAATCAGGATTTAATCTAGGTTTATACATTGTGGTTGGTTGTGTCTCTTCTGGTCTTTTGGTCTAGAACACTGCCCCCAACCTTATCTATCTATCTATCTATCTATCTATCTATCTATCTATCTATCTATCCATCTATCCATCCATCTTTCTCTATCTAATTTACTTACTTTTTTCAAGGTTGAGTGAAGAGTCTTGAAGAGTTGCCCTGGAGAATGTCTCACAATCTGGATTTGTGTGACTGTTTATTCCTCTTGTCTTTTAGCTACTGTTGGTATTTCCTGTAAGCTGGAGTTCAGTCTGGCAGCAAGGCCGGATTCAGGGTAAACATTTCATAGACGATGCTGCATACCAGAAGACATTTTAAGAGTTTTTTCTCTAAAGGCAATTGAATGTAGACAGCTCTGAGTCCTTGCAGAAAGACTACCAATCTTGTATTAAACAAGCCAGAATCATTCCTACCCTAGGAAAGCCTTAATGAGGAAAACATCTGGCCACTTAGCAGAGGCTGGGAACGGCTTGTGTCCCTTCCAGGAACTAGCTAGTGTTTGGTGATGCCCGGCACTGCATCCGCCTTGCATTTCCCTTCCCCGCGTGTTTACTCCAAGCTGGAGTGAGGTGAGGCAACGGTCCAGCCAATGGAGCGGCTTGTTTGTTCTGGTTTGGATGGAGGGATTTGTTCATTTCTTTACACATCATGGCTTCCCCCACCCCTCTTTCTCTAATCCCGTATTTCATCTCTCCCGCCAACAACCAACAAAGTGAATAGATGGCCCAAGTCGGTTGGTCCCACAGAGTTGGAGCTGAAGAGACTCACTTGAAAATTCCCTTCTGCAGGTTTCAAATTCTGTGACTCAGACTTGTTTGTGTTTAAACATACCCCCACCCCCAAAACATCCTCTCAGAAATGTGGGTGGGAAAGCTGATGATTGCTTCGGCGCCACGCTCCCGCCTAACCTAAGTGGCCCTTTCTAGACGCCATGTTTAAATTGTTTCCTTCCTGTAATAAGAAGCTCTTGTATTAAAGAAAATCATCTTTCCTGATGCTTTGAATTCCTGAGGTCTAATAAAGAAAGGCCCGAGGATGTGCCATGTCCCCAGCTCTGTGTGAGGACTCAGCTCCCTGGGAGGGGCCGGAGCTGGGTGCCGTCTCTGTTTCACCCCAGTGCATCATCCAGTCCAGCCATCACTCCCCATACCACTGCACTAGGTGATTCTTCGGAGCCCTGCTGGTTCTGCTCACCTGAAAGTTGGGATTACTAAAAACTGTTTGCAACGCTGGTGCGTGAGTGCACGCATGTGTACTCGTGTGCTTACTGTATACTCTCTATTTCTTTTAACCCTTCATAATGACTCTATGAGGTGGGTGCTCTGTTCTCACAGGATGAAGATGAGGAAACTGAAGCACAGAGATGGCGTGATGGAAAGAAAGAAAACAGACTTATGAGCTGACCCCTCCCGAGCCCCAGGGACCCTCTTGAACATAGAAGTGCTGTGCAGTGGGGAGGGGAACTGTGTGTGCCAGTCTCTCCAGGAAAAAGCATTAGGAAAGCTGATGTGCATCCTGGGTTAAAGCACAGAGGATGCTGTGCCCCTCGGAATTTCGGTGGCTCTGTGGGATCAGATGCGCCTGCATTCAAGCTCTGCCTGCATTCCTCTGCGGTATCGGGCAGCCCCTTGGTCCCCAAGATTCAGGTTCCACATCCTCACAGTGGTCACTGGGCAACTGTAAAGATTATTAAGATGCTGTGTGTCATGGGTCATCATCAGACAATAGCCAGCAAGCAGGGTGAACTGTAGCCAGATGCCCAGCCATACTTTGCTGTGGTTGTTTCGTCCTCTGCAAAAGCTGTTCTATTCAGGGTAGGTGCAAAAGACACTCCCCCAAATATTTAGGACCCTGATTCCTGTAACCATCCAGGAAAAAAAAAAGAACCTCAATTTTTTTTCTCTTTAAGAGGAATTACCCAATAGAGGTTGGAATTTTTTTCTAAGTGGCTCTTGTGCGTATCTGGGAAAAGGGGAGATGAGTTGGAGACAGTGGTATTTTTTTTTTTAAAGCATAAGTGCCTTTTTTTTTTAAAAAAGCCACAGTCCCTATGGCATAACCAGTTGGCCCTGTGAATTGTGGAATAGTCTAGAGTCTAAGGCTAGATTGTAAATGACTGTGAGACGTACCACTTGTTTAACAAGGAGAAACACCATCACCTTCAATGTTCACATCAAGCAAGAGGTATTGTGATTTCAGAAACATTAAAAGGTGGGTAAAACACACACATGGGTTTAGGGGTTTGTGCTGAGTGTCAAGGGGAGGGCAGGCAGCCACTGCCTTTCTGGGTGGGGGGAAGAACTGAGGACATGTGGGGGTGCTAAGGGCTGGGGGTTAGAAAGACAGCTCTGTGATGGGGACAGGACCCCCTTGGAAAGAACACACAGTTTCTCTTTGTCCTCACACCCTACTCACTGACCCTTTCTGGACTTTTTATTTTTAGGGCCATACTCATGGCATATGGGAATTCCCAGGCTAGGGGTCCAATCAGAGCTGTAGCTTCTGGCCTACACCACAGCAATGCCAGATCCAAGCTGCATCTGCAGTAAACATTGCACCTTGTGGCAATGCATGATCCTTAACCATGGAGCAAGGCCAGGGATCGAACCTGCATCCTCACTGACTTTACGTTAGGTTTTTAACCCACTGAGCCACAATGGGAGGTCCCCCTTTCTAGACTTTTATAGAATTTCAGGTCAGGCCCCAAGGCTTTTTTACCTGGTTTGGTCTGGTAGAAAGTACCAAGGGGCTGGAACAAAGAGGCCTGCGATCCTCTCCCTGCCCCCCTGCACGTGGTGCTCTGTGTGGCCTCCTTCTCCCTGACTCTGGCCACCTCAAACCCCTGTGGGGGCAGCCTCACCTTCTGTGCCTCATCTTTGAATATGTCCAGTTTTTCACAACTTAACATTTCTGAAATGGCTTAACATTGATGGCATCTCAGAGTCAATGACATCTGTAGCTTACGCACCATCGCTTGCATGCCAGCTGTGTGTCCTGGGGTTGCCCTTGGGGTGACATTCAAACACCTGCCTTTTGGCTGATGCCCAGTCATCCTCTCAGCCACACCTGGAGCCAGACCTCCCTGGGCACAGCACCCTCTCTCACTCACTTTCTTTGCATCCAGCCCCCACCCACTTTAGCCTCTCTCTTCCCATGGTTCAGCTCTGGGCACCTTGCAGTCCTCAGCTGAGACCTCCTGTCCTTCCCTGTGTCCTTCTGTGACACCCAGACGAGGTGGGGCCCCTTGAGTCCCCATCTTCTCTTTAGTCCCTGCTGAAGGGACTTTCCCACTGCAGACTGTGGCCTTCAGGGACATGGGCCTGTGTGCTTTGTTCAGCTAGCCCCTGGTGTTAACACGAATTTCTTAATGGGTGGACAATGAACATTGTGTTATGATACGTGATGAGGAGATGGTGATTAAAAGGTTGCAAAAGCAGCTCCTACCAACACATTCTCTAGAAGCCCTCACATCTTGCTGTCTGATCAGGGGACACAGAGATGAAAAGACTGTCCAGGAGGTGGGGTGAGGACAGTGTCAGGGGCTCAAAGGCTCACACTGTACTTTTCTTCTAACAGCCACACCTCACGCATGTGTGCCACATGGCCTGTCCTTTCCAGATGCCCTCTCTGTGTCATATGCCAGTAGAGGAAGGAGGCCCAAGGCCAAACCTTGCACATAGGGACACAGAGAGCCGGCTGGGGTGTAAATATCTCCTCCCAATTTAGGGGTGTTTCAGACGTGTGACTTGCCTTCAAAGGCTGACACATGCCTCCTGTGGATGGGAGCAGACCAGGGGCCCTGGAAAATCCCCAGGGATGAATCTGCTCACTAAAGTTCATTTCCCCTCAGATGAAGCCTTTCTTCCATTGGCATTTGGTGGTGAAGCAGGTGATGTCATTGAATGACCTAGGTATCACCTGAGAATTTTGCCTTCATCAAAATACTCTGAAGTCTGATGGCTTTGCAGCATTAACAGATCAAGTGTACTTCAAATACTTGCTGACATTTTATCATCAGGTAGGAAAGGACACTTTAATGAAGATTGGGTCCAGTTTTAAAAGCAACTGGCATTTTCAGTCTAAGTATTTTACTAGCCTCCAATACTCAATTTCCTTGAAGAATTTTTTTTTTTTTAATTGTTACAGCCTGACCTGCAGCTTATGGAAGTTTCCAGGCTAGGGGTCGAATCAGAGTTGCAGCTGCCAGCCTACACCTCAGTCATGGCAACACTAGATCTGAGCTGCATCTGTGACCTAAGCCACAGCTTGTGGCAACACTAGATCCTTAGCCCACTGAGCAAGGCCAGGAATCAAACCCACATCCTCATCCTCATCTGGGTTCTTAATCCAGAGCCATGATGGGAACTCCATCTTTGCAGAATGTATTGTGGATTCTAATAAAGTCTTCTCTAATCATCTATGGGGACCATCTGTGCAGGCAGAGGCCAAGATTCCTGTAGACCCTGCTGTGGCTGACATCTTACCAACAGCAATAAAGACCATAACAAGTCCTGCGTCTATTTCCAAATCCCTTTTTGTTCCCACCCTGCCGTGCAGAGCTTCCATCTATGCATGCTTTCCTCTCACTTTCCCTTCTTCAAACATGAGCTGTCCCTTTAATTTGGTGGCCTGGCTGGGGTGTGGGGTTTTCTTGGAGGCACTGGGGCACAAGTGACTGTCCCTCCATCTGCAGAGAACGAAAGACAGAGAGGGTTTTTCCTCTCTTCGACCCTCAACACATGCTTGTGTTTTGCCATGCAGCTCTGGGAGAGAATCCGGTTCATTGTTACAGGATGGAGCAGTCAGGCTCTGCCACAGAGGTTGGTTTTGCCCTATTTATTCTGGAACCTGGCCTCCTGAGGCTCTCAGGTCCTGGCCGCAGAGTGTGCCCAGGCCAGTCTTTTTGGGAAGAGCTTCCTTGGTGAAGTGCCTCTTTAGGACAAGGATGGAGGTGATGTCTTTATTTCTCTCTCCTCCCAGACCCTGACTCCCATGAGAAGAAGGGAGGGATGATGGCTGTCCAGAGCTCCCCAGCTGCCCCTGTACATGTGACTCTGCTCATGGGCTCCACAGTGGCAAAACTTAATCAGCTTTCCCCAGATAGAGCTTACCTTGGCTGGCGTTTGGAATATCAGTCAATGGAGGGTAGAGGTCCCACGTAAATGTATAGTATCAGATTCCATTTTATTTTATTTTATTTTATTTTATTTTGTTTTATTTTATCTTAATGTTTAATTCCACTGGAGTATTGCTGACTTACAGTGTTCTGTCAATTTCTGCTGTACAGCAAAGTGATCGGTTATACACACACATGATTTCATTTTAAATGAGAGGCCCTGAGTCGCACTTCAGTGTCACTGGTGACATCCGGTTGACTTTGGTCCCTTGGCTGGGCTTTGCTGAGAGCCGATCTTCTGGCAGCAAGAGGCTTTCTGGAAAGCAGTGTTGCAGTAGATGGATTTCAACAAAGGCCAGAGCCTTGAAGAGATGACAGATGACAAGCAGGCCCCTGAGCCTGGGTTCCGGCGGATGCTCTTGCTGAGCTCAGGGTGTGAGGTACACTTCCTAGGACACCCCAGTTGGGCTGCCCAGGTGCATGAGGAGGCGTGGAGGGCAAGGGTGGGCCTGGGGGATGGAGAGCTGGAGCCCATCCAGGGAGACAGCAGTGTGTCCCCTCCTCATCAGACAGCTGCAGTGTGGTGTGCCTTCCAGAGCGAAGCCTTGGACAGCATCCGAGTAAGTAAAGGGTCAGTGCTGATTCTGATCAGAGGTGGGAGGAAGCCGCACCCCTGCAGGGCCTGTTGTAAAGAGCTCTGGGCCAGCTGCTTCCTGTCATGAGCTGGGCCTAGGTGGGAGTGAAGGGGTCTTTTTTGGGCCCCTTGCCATGGCTGGGAGTTTGATAAATGGTCGTGACAGGCCTGGGTGGCCTTCCTGATGAGGCCTAGTCCACTGACCTCCCTGAGACATGCCAGCCCTGTTGAACTCACTCCAGTTAGGATGTCAGAAGTAATGTACCCCATCTGGCTTGTCCTTTTTGCTTCTCCAGGTGATTATCTTTCTTTCCTTCCTTCCTTCCTCCCTCCCTTTCTTTTTTCTTCTTCTTCTTTTATTTTTTTTTAAGGGCCACACCTACAGCATATGGAAGTTCCGGGCTAGGGGTTGAATTGGAGTTACAGCTGCTGGCCTACACCACATTCACAGCCACAGCAACACAGGATCTGAGCCTTGTCTGCAACCTACAGTATAGCTTATAGGGACGCTGGATCCTTAACCCACTGAGTGAGGCCAGGGATTGAACCCACATCCTCATGGATACCAGTTGGGTTCTTAACCTGCTGAACCATAATAGGAACTTCTTCTCCAGGTGATTTTCAGACAGCCAGCTATGGTTTTGTGTGTGGATTTTTCCTCAGGAAGAGGGACAGGGGTGGAAGAGCGTTAATGCTTCCTGAGCCCTAACACTGCTCCAGGTACTTTGGGGGCACTTATGCTTTGAAAGCCTCACGTCGTTCCTGTGGGAAAGACATCATTACCTGGCTTAGCAGGTGTGAGACCTGAGGTAGTGACAGGTGGGCTGCTGTGCACTCAGGGTGCAGATGCACATCTGGGGTTTGACACCACGGCAGCCTCACCTCCAGTGGGGAACAAACCCTATGTCCTCACTGCTCCCTGGCAGCACTGCCATGTCTTTGTGGGGAGAGGGGAACTGACTGGGGTTAACCCTCAAGGGACAGGAGAAGTCATCTCGCCAAAAGCTCTGGATGTTCCAGACCACCGCAGCTGCCCCCGGCCCCTGGGACTTTGGTCCAACCCTTGCAGGGAAGTTAGCCATGTGGGAGGGTGGGCCAGAGATGGCCATTAGAGGAGTGCAGGCAACACTGGCCGCTGTAACAAATGCTCCCCCTTGGCACAGGCTTTGCACAGTGGACCTCACGTCTCTCTTGGGTAACAGTCCAAGGCAGGCACTCTTGGTCAATGAGCAGCTTGTCTCCCGTGTGTTATGCCAGGGGCTGGGACCCTTCCATCTTGTGTCTTTGGCATCCCCCGGACCCTTGGCTTTTACTCTCTCCAGAAGAGGATGGGCGAGTCTCTTCTGCTCCTTAAGAACCTCAGCCTAGAGGTGACACTCGGCCCATCAGCTTACATTCCATTGGCATGAGAACCAGTCACGGGGCCTCGTGTGAACGCAAGGGAGGTGGGAAATGCAGCCCTGGCGGGGGGCTCTCCTAGGACCATCCCATGCTCAGGCAGGGCAAAGAAGCACAGTTTTGTTCTAGGGGGGCAGGTGATGGAAGGAAATGGCTGTTCCCTGAGGCTACTTACCAGAGAGAAGACATCAGCATTCCAGTCGTGTGAAGATGTGTCAATGCAGGCGCCCAGGCTAGACAAGAGCGTGGACCCTGTGCCTATGTCCCAGTGACTATGTTCCAGTGCCAGCATTCTGGGCTGGTGCCTACATCCCAGGGGCAAACTTAGAGCCAACAAGAGAAGGGATGTGTTCGAGAATGGTGGTTACAACAGAGCCATGTGTAGGGGTGCTTTCAGGCCAGGGAGTCCCAGGGGCTAGAGGCTCCTTGGCAGTACCACCGTACCCTGGAGGTGGCTGGGCCTGGGTGGGGAGCCCTATATTTAGGTAGGAAAGTGGGCAGGCCTGGGGTTCTGTTGGGGGCTCCCCCACAGCTCCCCCACTGTCATCCCTGGCCCATGGCTTGGAAATGGTCCACAGAAGCAGTTACACCAAGGAGAGGAAGGTGTATGTGACAGGTGAGGTTGGTTTGAATTATGGGAAGAGCTGGGATGATGAAAACTTTGGAAATCTGGACAGGCGAGTTGGATTTTAATCCTTCAGCGTGTTTTATGAGTGAGTAAAGCGGATGACTAATATTTTATTTTCCAGAGCTGAGATTCAATCTTTCTTCTGTCTGTCTGGTTTCTGGGATATTCAAAAGGCATCATTTTAGACCAGTCGGGAAATAAAAACTATAACCCAAGTAGGAAGTGATTGAGCATGAGTAAGACTGGAGGAGGCAGAAACAATAGCAGGGACTTTTTGACGCAACAATAGAAAATTTATTTAAAGAAAGGAATATTTGCCTAGTGCCACAGATAGCTCTTAGATAGCTGTCCTTGGGAGAAAATGAACGTCAAGAGGAGCAAATTACATCTTTTTACCCTTCCATTCACTGCCCCCAGTCACGCACACTCAGCCAAAAATGATATAATACGTAAAGCCAAAAATGTGAGTGGGAGAGAAACTTAATAATGATAATTAAATGGATAAACATATATCCTGCCAAAAGTTCAGCAGTGTCGTAATCAACCGAGTAAGTTTCTCAGAGATTCTCAACATGAAGCTTCTTGGTTTGTAAGGAGACATGGTGTGTTCTTGGGTGGAGTGGGGCAAGCTAAAGACAAGAACTGGCTGCTCTGGTTGTATTGAGAAAGTCTCTGCATGGATCGAGAGGGTGATGGAAAAAGAGCACTGGAAGGGACGAGAAGGGAAAGTTCTAGTGGATCTCAGGCTGCCAAAGAAATCCTCGCAGGAAGCAGTGGACCAAGAGGCTTTCATTACATCACTCAGCCCAGGATTACAAGAGCGGGAAGAGCAAATTACAGGAAAAGTGTGTTGTGCAGCCTCTTAATGCTGATGCAAGTGAAGAAGGTAGCCCTGCTACCCGCAGAGGTTTCCAGCTTCTCTTCACAAGCCTGCCATTCTGGTGGGAAGGATCTACCCTGCCAGCCAGGTTTCCAGGGCCGACATCACAGTGGCAGCAAGGGAGGGAGGTAGGAGGGAGGGGCTCTCAGGAAAACAGGGGGAGCCCCACTCCGTCCACCCCCCACCCCCAGGACTGCAAGCGGCTCAGGCCCTCTAATTATAAATGGATGGTCAGAACAAGTCAGGCAAAGCCTGGACGATGTGTAAGGGGGAGGCAGCCTGTCCCACCAGCCTTGGGTAGAGGCTCAACTCCAAACCCTCCTGAGCTAGAGTTGCACGTTCCCACCCCAGGCACTGCCACAGGTCTCAAGGGCTGCTCTGTGACCTGTGACATGCACAGTGCCCGTTCCATTCTTTGGCCCAGAGTAGGGGACCTGCGCTATCACAGCCCATGCCCCAGCTGCAGGCAGGGTATCGGAATGGAGGCTCAGGGTCTCTGTCGGAAGACACCAAACCTCAAAACCAAAGCAGGCCTCCCTTCTCTGCTCCTCACCCCTTCTCCTAGGAAGCCACAGGAAAGGGGGCTCAGGTACCTCCTGTGTAGGGAAGGAGCAGATTTGGGACAGTATTCGAGGTATGCTCTGTGTACCCCAGTGACACTAATGCCATGTGGCATGAACATTTGTCATGACCTGAATGCTTGTGTCCCCCCCTCCCCCAAATTCATATCCTTAGGCCCTAACCCCCAGGGTGATGGTTTAAGGGTTGGATCTTTGGGAGGTAATCAGTTAAGATGAGGTCACAAGAGTGAGGCCCTCAAGAGGGTAACAGAGCTCTTGGAAGAAGAGGAAGAGACCCCAGAG
The DNA here is from genome assembly GCF_016906955.1 of Phacochoerus africanus. Taxonomy (NCBI): domain Eukaryota; kingdom Metazoa; phylum Chordata; class Mammalia; order Artiodactyla; family Suidae; genus Phacochoerus; species Phacochoerus africanus. The sequence goes on from NC_062545.1 coordinate 141,151,544, forward strand.
AGCTTGCTCTCTTTCCCATGTGGGGTCACAGGGGGAAGGCAGGCATCTGCAAGCAGAAAAGTGGGCTCCCAACAAGAACCCAATCCATCAGCACCTTGATCTTGGGCTCCCAGCCTCCAGACTAGCCACCCAGTCTGTGGTGTTTTGTTATAGAACCTGAGCTAACTGAGACATTGAACTGTGTGTGAGCCTCAAACCCACCAGGTGACTCCTGGGGCATGTGGTCACCATGGTGTATTACCAAGTCAGATGTCAAATGAAAATCCACCATTTATTTTGAAGATTAATCTTTTTTTAAAATTGAAGTATAATTGATTTACAGTGTTGTGTTAGTTTTGGGTGTACAACAAAGTGATTCAGTTATGTATAATAACATATATATATTCTTTTTCAGATGCTTTTTTTTTTTTTTTTGCTTTTTAAGGCTGCACTTGCAGCATATGGAAGCTCCCAGGCTAGGAGTCAAATTGGAACTGTAGCTGCTGACCTAAACTCCAGCTCACAGCAACACTGGATCCTTAATGCACTGAGCAAGACCAGGGATTGAACCAGCATCGTGGATACTAGTCGTGTTCATAACCTGCTGAGCCACAATTGAAACTCCCTCTTTTTCAGATTCTTTTCCATTATAGGTTAATACAATGTATTGAATATCACTCTCTGTGTGACACAGTAGGTCCTTGACCAGTATTCCAAGACATAGGTGACATCAGGCCAGGGGATGTAGGATGGGGGAGGCCAGCAGACCCAGGAATCTCCTGGGGTGGGGTCTCCCAGCATACAGACAGCTGCCAGCACCTCACATGCTTGGTTCACAGAGACAGCCTTGTTCATAAGTCCCTGTCCAGATCCTGGGCTTCATGATGACTGTGATTTGGGTGCGTAGATACTGAGTACCACAGAACCAGGCTGGAGTCTCATCCAAGCCCTCCTTATGTAGGTGACTTTGACCCTGTCGGTCTACCTGGTCTGTGAAGGAGACTTATCAAGCTTGCCTGGATCCAGTGCTCTGTTCTTGAGGACCCCATGGAGGCTCCATTTTTCTACCTCCTTGTGCAGGGTCAGAGGACTCCTCTGAGCCCAAGGGCTGTGACGGAGATGATATGGATCACTTCTGGGCCAGATCATTGAGTGATAGGTTCTACTGATCTTTTTCACAATTCATTTGGGGAAGTGCTCCAAAGAAAAGAGTAGGTCCAGGTGCAGACCTGAGCCTAGATGAACCCAACTGGCCATTGAGACTTCCTGAGGTTGCCTTTTGTGCATGCATGCATGCACATATGCATTGTAACAGTGGTTATAGGACAAAACATGATGGAGACCGTCCAGATTTGAGTACTGCTAAATTGTCTTGGCTTAGACCTGCCTGATTGGTCATGCCAGTCAGTATTTTTTAAATGCCTAAAAACCTCAGGAGGAATGGCCTTGGGCGAGTTAAGATCGCTGCCTCCAGAACAACCAGGGGTGGGGTAGATTAGGTGCACAGAGCAAACTGGAGCACTTTAAGGTCCTTCTCTTATGATCTAAATAGTCTCATTTCCTCCCACAAAAGATTTGTCTCTGCCACTGAAGCTCTTGGGAAATGACCCTGCACCTACCTTTGGTTCACGGATTATAAATGGACCCCACTTTAGCATAGAGGTTCCAGGCCAGGGTCAGTGGGTTGACTTCTAGCTCCTTTCAAATTTTTTGTCAGTTGTGCGCTAGCAGGAATTTTTGGTCATTGTATTTACAAGGGACTCTCTGGGCGCTTTTAAGAACAAGTAGCTCAAAAGGTTAACGCAGACTAGGGAAGAAGGATTTGGGGTCAACTGTGCAAATAAATAGAAAGCCATTCTCTGCCAATTGTTGCATAGACAGCTTGTGTGAAGCCAATTCTAGTGACTTGATTAACATTATTGTTACTTTCCTTGTAATTCCTGGACCAAGAGCCTCCCTTGTTACTACTTTTCCTGGCCAAATGGTGCTTTCTTCCAAATGCCTTGGGGGTCCATCTCAAATTTTGGAGGGTAGCCAATGCCACAACTATGAGAACACACTTAGCCTTTCCAGGCCTCCAAAGGGCTGCAAAAGAGTAGCTTATCACAATATTCCTTTTCACACGGTTTTGTGGATTTTAATACTTTACTCTTGATCTCACTTCCAAAAAGGATCTGATGGAGGTATCTGATTTTGTAGGATGCAAGCTGTGAATACTTTGCATAGCTTACCAATGTCATTTCAACACAATATTCAAGGGGCCTGAGATATTCAATAATAAAATTCAGTTAATAAAATTGTCTAATTTACTGACAGTCGTTTCCATTTGCTTCCTTGTTAACAGTCTGAAATGCATGTATTGGTTCTCTGCTGTGCAAACCAGCAAGAATCTCCAGGATTAATTCTCTCTTCGGATGGTTAGAGTGGTTTCTGTGGGATTTGATGACTTTAGGGCTACCATCCTAAGGTTGCCTCACAGCTGGTGACAAGAGCTGGAGCCCTCCTGGTTTACAATGGTTGGTCTAGGTCTAACTCATGTCCTTGACATGAGTTTTTATTGTGATTTCTCTTTCTGTTGCAAGAGAGTCTTTCAGAAATAACCTGATAAGTTATTTTTATTATGCTCCAGTTCATTAAATTTTGATTTTGATTATGCTCCATTTCATTAAATTTTTTTCCCTCTAGTAAAACCTCTGGGTTGAAGAGGCTCAAAACATGAAAGTATCCAGCTGGCCCCTGACACACTTGCCTGTGTTGCTGGGCATGGGTTTGAGAAGGATTCATGTTTCTCCATGCTGAAGGTGGGATTCTCCAGCTTCTAGGAAGAGAGCCTGTGTTTTACCTTGGCCAGGGACATACCCTCAGCCTTTCTCTTTTGGAATCTTTCCTAGGAGTGTAAATGATCATGGTTCTGATGGGACCCTGTATTGAGAGAGGCATCAACAAATGTGTGCCACACAACCAGCTCCATCCCCAACTCTATTGGGACAGTCACAGCACCTTCTCTCTGAGACCAGAGAGCCAAGCTGGTGCTTGGCACTTCTCACAGGGTGTTCTGGCTGAACACCAGCCACCACCCAATGGAGTGTGGTTTGTGGAATCATCGAAGTTTCTTGGTTCTGGCCTTTGGGTCACAGGTGCCATTTGACTCACCACTCAAGGGCCCTGATGGAGCTGGCCTTGCCCTAGTGCTGGTAGCAGAATCTGTAAAGACCTAAAGAAAGGGTGATCCAAGGGGTTAAGTGACAAATGACTGGAGCAAGGAGCACAGCTTGAGCCATGACCCAAGAAACATGGAACCTGGTCAGATGGAGGCCTCTCAGGTGGATCTGGTGACTGGAGAGAGCTGGGTGTCCTTAAGGTGCATTTGTGGACAGTTGGGTGGGAATACTTCTGTGATAAGGGTCAGCATCCTAATAAAAAACCAACATGATCATTTCAATGACTTATCAATCCCTATTGGGTATTTAACTGGATCATCACCATCAGGAAGCAGTCTTTATAGAACAACATTCTCACGGATGAGATAAGAAGACAGAAGCCCAGAGAAGCTGTGTGTGGTGCCCAGATCCAGGCCTCTGGCTCAGTCCTCACTCCTTCCCCCATATAGGAGGGTGATGTCTGCTCCATCTGCCCATAAACCCACATTAGGCTGGGCCCACTTTTTCATCTTCAAAGCATATCACATCCAGTGCCTTATGATCAAACTACTGCCCTAGAAGGTTTTTGGAATATTACTGATGCATCTTCTTACACTTTGGGGGTTGTTGCTAACTTTGGAAGGGATTGGATGGAGTTCCCTGACTTGCAGTATCACCTTTGGTCATCCCTTACCAGAAACTTTATCAACTTTCAATTCTTAAAGATTACCAAGTGATTGACATCCTGAGCAGTCACCAGCTGGCTCCTGAGTGCTCGTGAAGGGTCATTGCACAACTTGGAGAGATTTGGGTTTAAACTGAAGCCAAAGAGCGTGGGCTGGCCTGGCCTTGGCCCTTGCACACTCCCTGGATATCCATGATGCCCTGTGTCTTTGGCTAAATGTGGTGAAGCTGTTCTCTGACTTCATATCTGCCATTTCTTACTAGGAGACAAGGATGTTTCTCAGGACACAGAGCAAGGCCAAGCTGGGAGGACTTCAAGGTAGTTGGGATGTCTGTGGTACAGAACTGGAGCAAGGAGAGAGCTGAATAGAGGAGTGGGGAGGTGGCCCTGCAGTGATACTCTGTGTCAGATTGAAAAGTCAGGATTTGGGAGTGCTTCCTCCCAGGTGCCTCTCTCTTTGCCCCCTCTCAGGGGCTCACATCCTAAGACATTTTATGTGGCTGAATAAGAGTTTCTGCCTACATAGTTTCTGTCTAGAATGGTATGACCTAGTGCTTCAGCTTCACAGTCTTGGGGGTGAATGGTGACTCCACACATGAAAACATGCAATGTGTTGAAAGGAATTTAAAAATATGTAGCACAAAAGGATCTCCTACCACATGCTAGAGGGAGCTGGGCTTGTTACAACCATATGGCATCTAATCCTCACAAAAGTGTCTAAGGGAGGAACTATTACCACCTCTAACTTTAGACATGCAGAAACTAGACTCAGCCAAGAGGGTGACTCTCCCCAGGCCATGTGGCTAGAGTGGCAGAATGAGACTCACACTTGTATCTGTGCCATTCCAGAATCCACATCCTTCTCATGACTCTGCCAGCCACTCAGTCATAGATGATGGTGCTCTCAGGGATCAAGAGGCATGGTGGCTTCAGGAGGGCATTTAGGCAGAGCAGTTCTTGAAAATAGGTAATATAATCAAAGAAGAAAGGAGGGACATTCCAGACAGGGTGGAACAGTAAGGACAGACATACGTAACTGGTTTGATGGATGGAGAGTGAACAAGTTTGGTCAGAATCAAGCAGTGTTTCTCAACAGGGGCACTGCTGACATCAGGATGGGATAATTGTTCAGTGTGTGGGACCATCTTGGGCATCGGAGGGTGATTTGCATGCCTAAACACTGCCCACTACATGCCAGTTGCCACCCCCACCCTTGGGACAACTGAAAGCCTTCCATGCATTTCCAAACACCCTCTAGGGCACATCTGGTTGAAAATCACCAGATCAGATGAGAGTTGGAGATCAGGGAGAGATTTGGGATCAGACTAAGGAAGGCCTCGGAACCCAGAGGAACAAGCTTGGCCTTGATCCTTAAGAGGACAGAAAATCACTGAGGTTTTATGAGAAAGGAAGAGTGTAGGGTGGAAGTACAGGGGAGGAACTGGTGTAGAGAAGAGGCTGAGGAAGGGGAGACCTCCTACTCAAATGAGAGAAGATTGTCAAGATAGCTGAGAATACCTGGGGGTCACCTGCTGCCTGTCCTACTATGGTCAGTCTTGAAGGCACCTGGGAAAGGGTCCAGCACTGCAAACAGCAGGGCTGATAACCAGAGAGACGTGAAGGGCACTCCCTAGTCCAACTCCAAAGGAATCAGGAGCTCTGTTCTCAGGGCACATAATGATCAAGATGACACAAAAAGTGATACCCTATCCTTAACGGAGGGGAAAAAAAAGAAACGGAGTGAGGGAAACTAGAAGAAAGATGATGGGGGGGGGGCTTGCAAATGATTATTTCTTTTCTGTTTAGTTAGATTTATTTAAACTGTCTCTGAGCCTACATCATTTATCCAAGAGGTCATCAAAACTTTATCTTGTAAACTTCATCCCAGAATTAATTTACAGACAAGGGACATGCTGTACCAGCCATGTGGACTTGATCCAGTGATCTCAAGCATCTCACGTCCACACTAATAAGTCCTCAGAAAACTTAGCCCTTGTCTCCAGGCAGAGAAAAGCACAGGCTCTGTGGGATAGAGGAAGAAGCCCTAAGAGGTCCATGAATGAGAGGCCTGGTGCCAGATTGGGGAGGTCTGAGGAGATGGCTGTGTCCATTTGTGTCCAGAGAGGAAGAAGTTCCACTGGGAAGTGAAAAGTGAAACCCAAACCTCTGGTTGCCACTTGGGACCACCGGGCATCACACTTTGGCCTGGAAAAGATGCTGCAATTGCTTGCATTCCAGTTATCAGACAGCTTCAAGAATGATATGTGGTTTTGTTTATAAGGAAAAATGCCAAGCCCCTGAGAAAATTCCCAGAACAATGATTGTAACTCATGACAAGACAGAGCATGAGAAATTTTTCTGGCGCCTTGGCCTAGATTATTGCTGTAGAAACTTATGGGATTTTCTTTTTCCTCCTCTGAGGAAGTCATGCTTTTTCACCAGTAATGGTGATTTTAAGGAGTGGAACTTCATGGCTCTTTGGGGAGAATTCAAAGGAAGCCTAACCTGAGATCAGTGTTCTAAAGAATCTCCTCTGCTCTATTTCAGCTGGGCTGTAAATCATCATCTCCCATCCAGAAGAGGGGCTGATTTTGCAGTGTGTTATCACATTGATACTGAATTTTAACTAGGGGGTGTGGTGATATGATTCTGATTTAATAAAATTTAAAAATTTCCCAAGTCCTACTAACACTCACAATAATGACAACAGAGCAAATTCTGTTATTGTGGAACACCACCCAGGAACATATTCAAAACTTTAATCAATTCTGAAAATTGCTGGCATTATCTCTTCAAATATTGACTTTGCCTTTTTCTTTCTCTCCTTTACTCTGACTCTAATTAAAGGAATGTTGATCCTCTAAATCCATCTTCCTTCTCTTAATCCTCTCATATTTTCAATTTTTAAAAATGTGTTTCATTCTGATTAATTTCTACTGACTTACCGTCTAGTTCCCAAATTATTTCTGTAGCTTTTTCTAAATTTTGTTAAAATATCTGAGTTTAGAGGAATATTATATGAAGATGATGGATTAGGAAGTGCCAGGAATCTATAGTACTGGCAGAATCTGTCTAATATACAATTTTGGAACTCTGGAATCTGTTAAAAGTTTACAATTTCCAGAAGAAGACTTGGGTGGCAAATCATGGTTAATTTTGGTCAATTTCAGCTCTTAACATAGAGGCTGATTGCCCATCACCCATCCCCAACCATGTGGCAGGCAAAGTGTCTATGTCCAGGAACAGCTTGTACACTGCTTGGAGGAGCTGGAGAGGGCAAAGAAGACTGTTCTCCTGCCTTCCAAGAATCAGGATCTGTACTCTATGTGTGATCACTGATTGCTGCTTTTGATCACAGAGATCAAAATCAAAGGCAGACAGCCATGCACCTCTTTCCATTGTTGGGATCTCTTTCCTCTCTGGCTGAAGTGACTTCCAGAAGATTTAGAAGGCTACCACTTATTTTTCCCCCAGTTTATCTTTTGCCTTCCCCCCTTTGGGAGCCAGACATAAAAGACTAGGGCACTCAAAAACAACTGCCCTTATAGAAAAAATTTGGAAGTGACCATGCATGTCTTAGTGAGAGGTTCAGAAAAGATCTTAAAGACCTTAGTGTACAATTCACAGCAACAGAATAGGACAATTTAAAAAAATAAACGAAAAATAACAACAAAAAGTAGAAAACTCCAGAGAAATGAGAGAACTCTGCTTTTTAGAGTTCCCACATAATTAGATTCAAATGTCCATTGTTCAACAAAAAATTACAAGGCATACAAAGAAAACAAGAAAATATAACCCATTCAAAGGAAAAAATAATTTAACACAATCTGTCCCCGAGAGAGACTTAATGGCAGATGTAGTCGATAAGACTTTAAAATAGTCATCTTAAAGATACCACAAAATCTAAAGGAATATGTGGACAAAGTGAAGAAAAAGACGTGTGAACAGAATGGAAATATCAATAAAGAGATATAAATTCTCAAGAGATAGAAAACCTAAAAATAAACCAAAAAGGGAGTTCCCGTCGTGGCGCAGTGGTTAACGAATCCGACTAGGAACCATGAGGTTGCGGGTTCGGTCCCTGCCCTTGCTCAGTGGGTTAACGATCCGGCATTGCCGTGAGCTGTGGTGTAGGTTGCAGACACGGCTCGGATCCTGCGTTGCTGTGGCTCTGGTGCAGGCCGGTAGCTACAGCTCCGATTCGACCCCTGGCCTGGGAACCTCCATATGCTGCGCGGGAGTGGCCCTAGAAATAGCAACAACAACAAAAGACCAAAACAAAACAAAACAAAACAAAACAAAAAACAAAATGCTGAATGAAAAAAAAAAAAAGCCTGTCAACCAAGAATCCTGTGTCCAGCAAAATTGTCATTTGAAAAATTAAGGAGAAATTAAGATATTCCCAGATAACAAAAGCTGAAGGAATTCGCGATCATTAGCCATGCCCTGCAAGAAATGCTCAAGGGAGTCCTACAAAGTGAAGTGAGAGGACATTATACAGTAACTTGATCAGCATGGAGAAATAAAGATCTCAGTAATGATAAAAACATGGGCAATTATCAAAGCAAGCATTATTGTAGCAATGGTTTGTAACTGCACTTTTTGTTTTCTATGTGACTTAAGAGACTAATCCATCTAAAGGATAAAACAATTATTAATATAAAAGCTAGTACTACTGTAATTTTTGTTTGTAACTCCAAATCTTGTTTTCTACAAAATTTAAAAGACTAATGCATTTTAAATTAATTATTAGTTTGTGTTTTGGGGCACACATATATAAATATGTAATTTTGTGACATCAATAATCCAAACATGTGGGGATGGATCTGTAAAGAAACCGAGTTTCTTTATGTTCTTAAAGTTATACTGCTATAAATTCAAATTAGAGTATTATAACTTTAGGATGTTAAAAGTAATCCCCATGGTAACCGCAAAGAAAATAGGTATAGAATATACACAAAAGGAAAGGAGAAAGGAATTTATACATTTCACTAAACACAAAAGAAGGCAGTGACATATGAAATGAGAGAAAGCTATAAGGCATATGGGACAGTGGAATAACAAAAGTAAGTCCTTTTTATCAGAAATGACTTCAAATGTAAGTGTATTAAACTGTCCAATCAAAACACAGAGACTGCAGAATTGGTAAAAACACATGATTCTGTTTATGAGTCTTACCTGAGATCCAAAGACACAAGCCTTTTGAGGGCAAAAAGATGGAAAATGATATTCCATACAAATAGTAACCACCAAAAAGAGCAGGGTGGCTATGCTAATATCAGACAAAATAGACTTAAAATCAAAAAAGTCTGTAATGGAATTCCCGTCATGGCTCAGTGGTTAAGGAACCCAACTAGGAACCATGAGGTTGCAGGTTCGATCCCTGGCCTTGCTCAGTGGGTTAAGGATCCGGCATTGCCATGCACTACGGTGTAGCTTGAAGATAGGTCTCAGATCCCGCATTGCTGTGGCTGTGGTATAGGCCAGCAGCTGTAGCTCTGAATCGACCCCTAGCCTGGGAACCTCCATATGCTGCAGGTACAGCCCTAAAAAGACAAAAAAAAAAAAAGTCTCTAAGACACAGAGAAGGACATACTATATTAATAAAAGTTCAATAGAGCAAGAAAATATAACAATTATAAAAACATTTACGCACCTAATGACATACTATTAAAATATATGATGCAAAACCCAATAGACTTGCAGGGAGAAATAGTTTTACAATAGTAGTTGGAGACTTTAACACAGCACTCACAGTAGTGGACAGAACAAACAGAAAGAAGATAAGTAAAGAAGTAGAGGACTTAAACAGCATATTAACCCAATTAGATGTAACAGGCATAAACAGGACACTCTACCCAATAAAAATAGTATATACATTCTTCTCAAGAGCACATGGGATATATTTCAGGATAGATATGTGTTAGGCCACAAATTAAGCCTCAATGGATTTTAAAAGATAGATATACAAAGTATTCTTTCTATCCATGGTTAGATAAAGTTAGAAATCAATAATAAAAGGAAAACTAGAAAATTCACAAAATTGTGGAAGTTAAATGACATACTTTTAAATAACCAATGGGTCAAAAAAGAAATCACAGAGGCATTAGAAAATACTGAAGAGATGAATGAAGATAAAAACACAACATAATAAAATTTATGGGAAAATGTTAAAGTTGTATTGGGGGAAATTTATAGATGTAAACATATACATTAAAAAAGAAATAAATACAACTTAACTTTACAGTCTAAGGAAATAAAAACAGAAGAATAAATTAAACCTAAAGCTGGCAAAAGGAAGGAAATAATACAAATTGGAGCAGATACAAATTAAACAGAGTAGAAAAACCACAGAGAACATAATGAAATCAAAAGTTGATCTTTGAAAATATCAAGATCAACAAATTTTTCTTAATAAATCAAGAAAAATTTAGTAATTCTAATTACTAAAATCAGAAATGAAAGTGGGGACATTACTACCAATTCTATAGAAATAAAAGGACTACAAGATAGTATAGTGAACAGTTGTATACCAACAAATTGAATAACCTAAATGCACTGGACAAATTCCTAGAAACACCAAACTTATAAAAACTAAATCAGGAAAAAATAGGAAATCTAATTAGATATAAAAGAGTAATGAATCAGTAGCCAAAAATCTCCCAGCAAAGAAAGGCAGTGACTTGTTGTTTTCACTGGTGAATTCTATCAAACATAAAAAGAAGATGAAATAACACTTTTGTTCCCCAAAAATTTCTCCTCCCAAATTGAATAGGTGCTAACATTTCCTAACTCATTCTATAAAACCGGCATTTCCTTGATATCAAAGCCAAACACAGGCATTACAGGAAAAGAAAATGACAGACCAACGTACCTTATGAACATTGCAAAAATCCTCAGCAAAATACTAGCAAACAGAAACTAGCAGCATATTAAAAGGATTATGCACCATGACCAACCAAGTGGGATTTATTCCTAGAATGCAAGAATGGTTAAACATAAACAAATTGATCAATGTAATATGTCACACAAACAGAGTGAAGGAAAAAGCCCATGTAATTACCTCGATTGATGTAGAAAACTCATTTGACAAAATTCAACATGCTTTCATTATAAAAACACTCAACAAACTAGAAATAGAAGGAAATTACTTCCACATCATAAAAGCCACAAATGAAAAACCCACAGCAAACATAATACTCAATGGTGAAAGATTAAAAGCTTTTATTCTAAGATAAAGAACAAGGCGAGGTGCTTGCTTTCACTGTTTATATCTAGCATGGTACTGGAAATTTTAACTGGAGCAATTAAGCAAGAAAAAGAAATAAAAGGAATCCAAAATAGAAAAAAAGCAAAATTATATGTTTGCAGGTGATATGACCTTAATATGTAGAAAACTGTAAAGATTACACACACACACAGTTAGAACTAATAAATAACTTCAACAAAGTAGCAGGACATAAAATCGACACACAAAAATCAGTTGCATTTCTATACATGAATATCTGAAAAGGAAATTACAAAAAAATTGTATTTCTTTTTCTTTTTTTTCTTTTTGGCCATGCCCTGACATGTGAAAGTTCCTGGGCCAGGAATCAAATTTGTGCCATAGCAGTGGCATGAGCCACAACAGTGACAATGCCAGGGAACCCGCTGCACCACCAGGGAACTCTAAAAACAATTTTATTTACTATAATATCAAAAAGAAAAAAATGTTTAGAAATTAACCAAGGATGTGAAAGACTTACACAAATAAAACTACAAAACATTGCTGAAAGTTAAAGAATACGTAAATAAATAGAAACATCCCATGTTCATGGATTGCAGTACTATCCAAAGTGATCCATAGATTCAATGTAATCCCTGTCAAATTTTTTTTTTTTTGCAGAAATAGAAAAACCCATCCGAAAATTCATATAGAAGCTCAAGGGACACTCTATAGCCAAAACAATCTTTGAAAAGAATCATAAAATCGGAGGACACACACCTCTCAATTTCAAAAATTGCTACCAAACCACAGTAATCAAAATGGTATGGTATTGATATAAAGGCATTGATAAAGATAAATAGAATAGAACAAAGAACACAGAAATAACCATTTGCATTTATGGTCAAGTGATTTTTGATAAGACCATTTAATGGAGAAATGATAGTCTTTTCAATAAATGATGCTGGGAAAACTGGTTATCCTTTGGAAAAAATGAAGCTGTGTCATTACCTAAAAACTATATACAAAAATTAACTCAAAACGGATAAAGAACCTAAATGTAAGCTCTAGAGCAATAAAATTCTTCAAAGAAAACATAGGACAAAGGCTCATTACATAGGGTTAGGCCAAGAGTTCTTGGATATGAAACTAAGTCATAGGTAACAAAAAAAGTAGACCAATTGGACTTCATGAAAATTAAAAATTTGTGCATCAAAAGACACTATTAGCAGAGCAGAAAGGCAACCCACAGAATGGGAGAAATATTTGCAAATCATATATCTAACTGATAATTGATTTGTATCTGGAATATACAGAGAACTCCTAAGACCCAAAATAAAAAAACAATTCAATTTTAAAATGGGCAAAGCTCTTAAATAGATTATTCTCCAAAGAAGATATACAAATGGCCGTTATGCACATTAAAATATGCTCAACATTAGTAATCATTAATGAAGTATAAATCAAAAATACAATAAGATACCACCTCATACCTATTAAGATGGCTACTATTAAAAGAACAGAAAACAATCAGCGTTGATGAGGAAAAGATGACATTGGAACACTTGTACATTGTTAGTGGGAATATAAAATGATATAGCTGCTGTGAGAAACAGTATATTTCCACAAAAAATTAAAAATAGAATTATCATATGATTTAGTAATTCCACTTGTGGATATTTACCCAAAAGATTTGAAAGCAGGACCTTGAAGAGGTATTTGTACATTCCTGTTCATAGCAGCATTGTTTTTGAGAACTAAAATGTGGAAGCCACGCAAGTGTCCATAGACAGGTGAATGGATAAGCAAAATGTTTTGTATACATACAATGGAATATTATCCAGCCTTAAAAAAGAAGGAAATGTGCAATGTGCGACAAATGGATGAACCTTGAGGACACTATGCTAAGTGAAATATGTCAATTACAGAAGGACAAATACTATATGATTCCACTTATATAAGACAGAGTAATTTTTTTTCTTTTTTGGCTGCACCTGTGGCATATGGAAGTTCCTGGTGCCAGGATTCAAATCTGAGCCACAGCTGTGACCTGTACCACAGCTTTGGCAATGCTGGATCCTTAACTCACTGCTTCACAGCAGGAATTCTTAGGGTAGTTAAATTAATAGAGACAGAAAGGAGAATTGTGGTTGCCAGGAGCTGGGCAAAGGGGAGAATGGGTAGTTGCTATTTAACAGGTACAGAGTTTCAGTTTTAACAGATGAAAATAGTTACTGGTATAGATGTTGGTGATGGCTGAACAAGAATGTGAATCTATTCAAACCACTGTATACTTCAAAACAGTTATGATGATAAAGCTTATGTTGTGTATATCATAATTTTTTTAAAAGGAAGAAAATGTTGTTACTATAATGTGCGTGAAACTTGAAGACATATATGCTAAGCTATTTTTATGTGTGTGAGAACTTGATGCTGTTTTATTACAGTGTAGGAGCTCAACTTTTTTTCATTTTCCCTTTATTTCACCAAAATTAAAGCACCAAATTCCTTCTATTGTGTAACCGTCCCTGCTGTTTTAAACATATGGTATAGCAACAATAAAAAATGTAAATTATTCATAACACTATAACTCATATAAAAAAGTGAAAACCAGTAATACGGATGAATAAAAGTAAGTGCCATTGAAAATGGCCGCCAATAACATAAGCTGTTATTTAAGCCACACACAAAAGGGAAAATAAATACTATATGGTTTCATTATAGGAGGTACCTAGAGTAGTCAAATCCATAGAGACACAAAGAAGAATGTTGGTTGCCAGAGACTGGAGAAAAGGGAATACAGAGTTAGTATGTAAAGGGTACAGAGTTTCCATTTGGGAAGATGGAAAGGTCCTGGTAAAAGGCAGTGAGTGATATGAACATACTTAATGCCATCGAAGTGTACACTTAAGAATGATAAATGGTAAATTTCATGTTGTGTTACATTTTATCACAATAAAAAGTAAGAAAAAATCTGAGTTTTAATTTTGATTTTTCTTTCTTTGTTGCTGGCTGTGCCTGAGGGATCGAACCTGCACAGCAGCAGTGACAACACCAGATCCTTAACCACTATGCCACCAGGGAACACCCTGATTATTCTTTTAAATGTTATTCCTAGAAGTTCTTTGTGGTACTATTTCAAATTTTCTATGTCTTTTTTGTTTGTTTCCATATTTCTGCAGATATTTTTGAGCTTTAAATATCTTTTAACATTATAATATGGTTATTTTGGTTTTGTTTGGTTTTTTGAGAATTAAATAGGCATGGATGTGATTTTTTATATTTAAAACTTTTTCATGAGATTACATGTATTTTTCTGTTATTTGCTTCCTTTCGTTTAATCGCAATTTGAAAGCACTTAGTAAAAATCAGTATAGTACAGATTGTCATTAGTCAAAACAAAAAAGATACTGGTTGGCAAGAGGGAAGAGAAAGAAAACATAGCTTGAAGAGAACATCACGTAATTAATGTATTATGTTTTGTTGCCAAAAACATTATGCTGAGTGAAAGAAGCCTTACTGAGGCGTTCCCTTGTGGTGCAGCAGGTTAAGGATCCACCATTGTCACTGCAACAGCTGAGATTGCAGCAGCAGTTTGGACTTTTTTAAAAAAGTTATTATAGTTGATTTACAATGTTTTGTCAATTTCTGCTGTATGGCAAATTAACCTAATTATAAATATATAGACATTCTTTTTCTCACATTATCCTCGATCACATTCCAGCACAAGTGATTAGATAGAGTTCCCTGTGCGACACAGCAGGATCTCATTGCAATAGTTTGCATCCACTAACCCCAAACTCCCAGTCCCTACCACTCCCTTCCCCTCCCCCTTGGCGACAACAAGTCTGTTCTCCACAACCATGTGCTTTTTTCTTTTCTGTAGGTAGGTTCGTTTGTGAGATTTATTAGATTCCAGATATAAGTGACATCATATGGTATTTTGTCTTTCTCTTTCTTACTTACTTAACTTAGCATGACAGTCTCTAGTTCCATCTATGTTGCTGCAAATGGCATTATTTTGTTCTTTTTTTGTGCCTGAGTAGTATTCCATTGTGTATATGTACCATATCTTCTTAATCCATTCATCTGTTGATGGACATTTGGGTTATTTCCATGTCTTGGCTATTGTGAATAGTGCTGCTATGAACGTATCTTTTTCAATGAAAGTTTTGCCCAGATATATGCCCAGGAGTGGGATTCCTGGATCATATAATAATTCTATATTTAGTTTTCTGAGGTACCTTCATACTGTTTTCCATAGTGTTTTTACCTATTTACATTCCCACCAACAGTGAAGGAGGGTACCCTTTTCTCCACACCCTCTCTAGTGTTTGTTATTTGTTGACTTGTTAACGATGGCCATTCTGACTGGTGTGAGGTGATACCTCATTGTAGTTTTAATTTGCATTTCTCTAATAGGATGTTGAGCATTTTTTCATGTACCTGTTGGCCGTCTGTATGTCTTCTTTGGAGAAATGTGTATTCAGGTCTTCTGCTCATTCTTCAATTGGGTTTTTCTTTTTTTTCTTTTCTTTTCTTTTTTTTTTTTTTGCTGTTGAGTTGTATGAGTTGTTTATATATTTTGGAGCATAAGCCCTTGTCAGTTGCATCATTTGCAACTATTTTCTCCCATTCCATAGGTTGTCTTTTTTTTTTTTTTTTTTGTCGTTGTTGTTGTTGCTATTTCTTGGGCCGCTCCTGCGGCATATGGAGGTTCCCAGGCCAGGGGTCCAATCGGAGCTCTTAGCCACCGGCCTATGCCAGAGCCACAGCAACGCGGGATCCGAGCCACGTCTGCAACCTACACCACAGCTCACGGCAATGCCGGATCGTTAACCCACTGAGCAAGGGCAGGGATCGAACTCGCAACCTCATAGTTCCTAGTCGGATTCGTTAACCACTGCGACACGACGGGAACTCCTTTTATTTTTTTTTTTAAAGTGTTCTTTTCTGTGCAAAAGCTTGTGAGTACGATTAGGTCCCATTGGTTTATTTTTGTTTTTATTTCTATTGCTTTGGGAGACTGACCTAAGAAAACATTTGTATGGTAGATGCCAGAGAATGTTCTATTCTAGGAGTTTTATGTGTTATGTTTTATGTTTAAGTCTTTCAGCCATTTTGAGTTTATTTTCGTGCAGGGTGTGAGGGTGTGTTCTAGTTTCACTGATTTGCATGCTGCTGTCCAGGTTTCCCATCAATACTTGCTGAAAAGATTCTTTTTCCCATTGTATGTTCTTGCCTCCTTTGTCAAAGATTAATTGACCATAGGTGTCTGGGTGTATTTCTGAGTTTTCTATTCTGTTCCATTTGTCTGTATGTCTATTTTTGTATTAGTATCACACTCTCTTGATTAATATAGCTTTGTAATATTGTCTGAAGCCTGGGAGAGTTATGCCTCCTGCTTGGTTTTTGTTCCTTAGGATTGCTTTGGTAATTCTGGGTCTTTTATTGTTCCATATACTTTTTTGGATTGTTTGTGCTAGTTATGTGAAAAATGTCATGGGTAATTTGATAAGGATTGCATTGAATCTGCAGATTGCTTTGGGTAGTATTGCCATTTTAACAGTATTAATTCTTCCAAAATAGGAGCATGAAATATCTTTCCATTTCTTTGAATACTCTTTAATCTCCTTGATTAATGTTTTATAGTTCTCAGCATATAAGTTGTTCACCTTCTTAGTCAAGTTTATCCCTCAGATTAAATTTTTGGGGGTGTGATTTTAAAAGGCATTGTATTTTTATATTCCTTTTCTAATATTTCATTTTTGGTATACAGAAATGCAACCAATTTCTGAATGTTAATCTTGTATCCTGTTACTTTGCTGAATTCATGATCAATTTGAGTAGTTTTTGTATAGAGTCCTTAGGGTTTTCTACATGTAGTATCATGTCATCTGCATAGACTGACAATATTACCACTCTCTTCCAGTTTGGATATGTTTTATTTCTTTTGTCTGATTGCTGTGGCTAGGACTTTCAATACTATGTTGAATAAAAGTGGTAAGAGTGGGCATACTTATCTTGTTCCAGATTTTAATGGAAATGATTTCAGCTTTTCTTTGCTGTGTATTATATTGGCTGTGGGTTTGTCATAAGCGGCTTGTGTTATGTTAAATTATGTTCCCTATATACCCACTTTGGTAACATTTTTTATCATGAATGGATGTTGGACTTTGTCAAATGCTTTTTCTGCATCTATTGAGATGATCATGGGGTTTTTGACTTTTTTTTAATGTGGTGTATGACATTGATTGATTTGCATATTCTGAACCACCCTTGTGAAGTTGGGATGAATCCCACTTGGTCGTGGTGTATGATCTTTTTTATATGTTGTTGGATTCAGTTGACTAAAAATTTGTTGAGAATTTTTTGCATCTATATTCATCAAAGATATTGGCCTCGGAGTTCCTGTTGTGGCGCAGTGGTTAACGAATCCGACTAGGAACCATGAGGTTGCGGGTTCGGTCCCTGCCTTTGCTCAGTGGGTTAATGATCCGGCGTTGCCATGAGCTGTGGTGTAGGTTGCAGACGTGGCTCGGATCCCGCGTTGCTGTGGCTCTGGCGTAGGCCGGTGGCTAAGAGCTCCGATTGGACCCCTAGCCTGGGAACCTCCATATGCCTGGAGCTCCATATGCTTGGAGCGGCCCAAGAAATAGCAACAACAACAACAACAACAACAACAACAACAAAAAGATATTGGCCTCTAATTCTCTTTTTTGGTCATATGTTTGTCTGGTTTTGGTGTTAGGGTGATGATGTCTTCATAGAATGCCTTTGGGAGTGTTCCTTTCTTCAGTCTGTTGGAAAAGTTTAAGAAAGATGGGTAGAAGTTCTCTGTATATTTGGTGGAATTTGCCTGTGAAGCCATCTAGTTCTGGACTTTTGTGGTTAGGGAGTGTTTTTTTAAAATTACATATTCGATTTCATTTCTAGTGATTAGTCTGTTCCATTGATCTATTTATTCTTGATCAGTTTTGGCAGACTATACGTCTCTACAAATTTGCCCATTTCTTCGAGATTTTCAAATTTATTAGCATATAATTGTTCATAGTATTCTTTTGTGCTGTTATTATTATTTTTTTGTATTTCTGCAGTATCTGTTGAGGTTTCTTCCTTTTCATTTCTTATTGTTTATTTGAGTTCTTTCAGTCCTCTTCTTGGTGAGTCTGGCCAGAGGTTTGTCAGTTTTGTTTACTGTTTCAAAGTACCAGTTTCGGTTTTATTGATTTTTTTCTATTGTTTCTTGAATCTCTATTTTATTGATTTCCTCTCTGATCTTTATAATTTCCTTCCTTCTGCTGGCTTTAGGTTTTTTTTTTTCTTTTTCTAATTCTTTTAGGTGGTAGATTAAGTTGTTGATTTGATATTTTTCTTCTTTTCTGAGGAAGATCTGTATTGCTATGAACTTCCCTCTAAGAATCACTTTTGTGGCATCCCATAGACTTTAAATGGTTGTCTTTTCATTATCATTTGTCTTGAGGTATTTTTAAATTTCCCTTTTAATTTCCTTGTTGATCAATTGGTTTTTTAGTAGCATGTTGTTTAGTCTCCATGTAGTCAGTTTTTTCTCATTTTCTCCCCTGTGGCTGATTTCTAGTTTCATGCCATTGTGGTCACAGAAGATACATGAAGTAATTTATAAACTCTTAAATTTGTTGAGGTTAGTTTTTTTTTTTTTTTTTTTTTTGTCTTTTTGCTATTTCTTGGGCTGCTCCTGTGGCATATGGAGGTTCCCAGGCTAGGGGTCCAATCAGAGCTGTAGCCACCGGCCTATGCCAGGGCCACAGCAACTCGGGATCCAAGCCTCGTCTGCAACCTACACCACAGGTTCACGGCAACGCCGGATCGTTAACCCACTGAGCAAGGGCAGGGACCGAACCCACAACCTCATGGTTCCTAGTCGGATTCGTTAACCACTGCGCCACGACAGGAACTCCATGTTGAGGTTAGTTTTGTGCCCCAGTATGTGCTCAAACCTTGAGAGTGTTGCATGTGCACTTGAAAAGAATGCGTACTATGGTTTTTTTGGGGGGATGTATTGTCCCAAAAACATCAATTAAATCTAAGTTTTCCCTTGTGTCATTTAGGAACTCTCTTGCCTTATTGATTTTCTGTCTAGAGGATTTTCTGTTGATGTGAGTGGGGTGTTAAATCTCCTACAATTATTGTATTCCCATCAATTTCCACTTTTATGTCCATTAGTGTTTTTTGGTATGTATTTGGGTGATCCTATATTAGGGGCATATATATTGACAAGTGTAATAATATCCTTTTCTTGAATGGATCCTTTTATAATTAAATAGTGTTCTTCTTTGCCTTTCTTTATGGCCTTCATTTTAAAGTCCATTTTGTCTGATATGAATACTGCAACGCCTGCTTTCCTGTCCTTTCCTTTCACATGAAACAACTTTTTCCATCTCCTCACTTTCAATTTATATGTGTCCTTTGCCTTAAAGTGAGTCTCTTGTAGGCAGTATATTGTAGGCTTTTGTTTTTTTAATCCATTCTGCCATTTTATGTCTTTTGATTGGACCATTCAGTCTATTCACACTTAAGGTAATTATTGATATATACATATTTATTGCCATTTTAAACCTTGTTTTCCAATTGAGTGTATGTTTCTCCTTTGTTCCTTTCTTTCTTTTTATTTTCTATCTGATGATTTCCCTTTATTTTATGCTTGTGTCCTCTTTTTAGTTTTTGTGAATGCATTGTTTTGTTTTGATTTGTGGTTGCCCAGTTTTTCAGTTATGTTAATGCCTTCCTATATCTGCTTGCTTTAGCCTGATGGTCATATAGGCTCAAACATATTCTTTAAAAAAGAGCAGATGTTCTTACTTTCCTTCCCCACATTTTATGGTTTTGATATCCTTTTTTAGCATCTTCATGTTGATCATTTTGCTATTCCTTGTGTTTATTGTTCCTTTTATAATAGTTTTTTCCCCTTTTTTTCTTTTAAATCTGTATACTGGCTAATTTAAGTGATTATTTTCCAGTTGTTATTTCCTCCATCCTGTTTTTTCTTACTCTTTTTTTTTTTTTTAATTTAGAGGAGTCTTTCAGCATTTCTTTTAGAATGGGCTTAGTATTGCTCTACTCTTTTAGTTTTTGTTTGTTGGAGAAATTCTTTATTTCTCCTCTATTTTAAATGATATTCTTGCTGGGTAGAGTATTCTAGGCTGAAAATTTCTCCCTTTTAGAACTTTGAATATATGTTGCCACTCTCTTTTGGCCTGTAGTCTTTCTGTAGAGAAATGAGCTGCTAGCATTATGGGGGTTCCATTATAATTAACTATTTGTTCTTCTCTTGCTGCCTTTAGAATCCTCTTTTTAATTTTGCCATTTTTATTATAATATGTCTTGGTGTGGTCCTATTTGTGTTCAACTTGTTTCGGGCCCTCTGTGCTCTCTGTATCTTGATATTAGTTCCCTTTAGGTTTGGAAATTTTTCAGCCATACTTTCTTCAAATATATTTGCAATCCCCTTTTCTTTTTCTTCTCCTTCTGGAATCCCTATTATGCACAGATTGGCCTCCTTTATATTATCCCATAGATCTCTTATATTGCTTTCGTGTTTTTCATTTGGTTTTCTGTCTGCTGTCCTGATTAGGTGATTTCCATTTTTCTATCTTTCAAGTCACTAATTCATTCCTCTGCATTATTCATTCTGCTCTTCAGTGCCTTTAACTCAGCTTGCATCTCTGCAAATGAATTTTCTATTTTTTCTTGGCTCCTTGTTATAAATAAAAAAATTTGAGTTCCTTTCTGAAGTAATCTGCATTACCCTTCATATCTGCTCTTAATTCCTTCATATTTGCTATTAATTCCTTCAGTATTTTCACTATCTCTCTCTCTCTCTTTTTTTTTTTTTGTCTTTTTGCCTTTTCTAGAGCTGCTCCCATGGCATATGGAGGTTCCCAGGTTAGGGGTCTAATCAGAGCTGTAGCCACAAGCCTACGCCAGAGCCACAGCAACGTAGGATCCGAGCTGCATCTGCAACCTACGCCACAGCTCACGGCAATGCTGGATCCTTAACCCACTGAGAAAGGCCAGGGATCGAACCCTCAACCTCATGGTTCCTAGTTGGATTCGTCAACCACTAAGCCATGACAGGAACTCCTCATTATCTCCTTTTTGAACTCATTGTTTGCTCCTGGCGAATTCTCCTGTTCTTTTAACTGGTAATGGTTCCTAAGCGTCTTCATTTTGCTTATATTTTTCTTATTGTGATTTTAGGGAAAATAACCACTGTAGTCTTAGAGGGCTTTTTATATGTGAGAGTGCCCCTGGTTATTTTGTGAGGGCTTACTATTTATTTTTGGTGTGAGGACTGCTTTTTGTTTGTCTGCTTGCTGTTTGTTTCCTCAGTGTGCAAGCTGTTATCCCCTTGATAGTGTGTTGTGTGTACTTCCAGGGAGATGGAGGCAATGGGCAGGCCTAGTAGCCAATGCCTGGTTGCTGGGTCCTTGAGAGTGGCAAGGACCTGCAGGAAGGTGGTTCAGGCTGCTCCTAGTTGCAGGCCCCTGGGAAGTGACAGTGACCCTCAGGAAGGTGCAGGTAGTGCACAGAGTATTTGGTAGTGGCAGCAGCAGGGTGTGTGCATTCCAAGGTGAGTGAGAGCAACAACAGATTGTGCTCTGTTGAAGTGCCCTCCTCCCTGCTGACCTCTGAGGTGACTGGAGACACAGGCGGTGCCTCTTCATGGACCCCTAGTGGTGGCAGGCCATGCCCACCTTTGGAATCTGAGATGATTGCAGTGGTTTGCCCCCACTGCCTGTAGACCATGCAAGAGACACCCCATCATGTTTATCCATGCAGGAGGTGCTATCACCCATAGCCTACACAATAGGGTCTCATCACCCATAGCCTGCTCAAGAGGCATCTTGCTGCCTGTGACCCTGACCTCCAAGAGTCTGTGCATTTGCAGATAAAGATATTTCTATGGGAGGTCTGCCTCTCATCTTGCCCTCCCTAACAATGGTGCCTTGCTTCTCCTGTGGTTCCAGACCGTCTCCTAGTTTCCCTCAGCTATGGCACTCTGCTTCCGAACCCTTGGTGCACCACTCCCTAGCCCCTCACCCTGTCACCACACAGCCAACCCCAGTTCTCTCCCTAGAACTGACCTCCAGAGCTTGAGTCTCAGAGCCCAGCTCTCTTCTACGCATTTCAGGCTGTGGTATCCTGGGAGGTGATACTATGTGGTTGTTCTCTCTGCTTTGCCCTCCTCAGTCCAGTTGCTCCTATTTTCTCTGAGGCCTTGAGATCCCACTGTCTTGGCTGATCTCCACATCAGTCAGGTGGCTTCCCAGGGTGTGGGCTCCTTTTTTCTTTCACAGTACCTCTCAGGAGTGCTAATCCCATCCTGATTCCTTTCTCTCTCTCTCTTTTTTCCTTTTGTTCCACCCAGTTATGTGGAGGGTTTCTTGCCATTTTTGGAGGTTTAAAGTCTTCTGTCAGCATTCAGTAGATATTCTGTGTAAATCATTCTATATGTAAATGGTGTTTTTTTTGTGCATGTGTGCTTGTGGGAGGAGATGAGCCCCACATTTCACTCCTCTGCCATTTTGATTCCACCTCAAATATGTTTATATTGTAATCAACATCTTATGTTTATAATGCCTGACTTTTTTGCAGATCTGTTTCTGCTATCCATTGTTTCTGTTGGACCTCATCTTGGTGGCTTTTCCTCATGTGCTTAGTTATTTTCTATTATATGCTGCTCATTTCCTTTGAAAAAGTATTTGTGGGATAAAATGCTTTCTTTAAGGATTTGCATTCAGTTCTGCAAGTTGTCTGGGGTCACTACTAGCCAAAGACCACTTTAAACTAAACTCACACTTGAGATAAATTTGGGACCATCCTAGAAATGTGATCTTTGGATACAAATCTCCATAAAGGCCTACTTATGATTACAATTCTTTAGAGGATTCCTCCCTCTCATTCTGCTCAGTGCCTCAGCAACTCCCATGTAGTTCCCTGATTCATCCTTTTTCTGAGGGTATAGCTTTTCAGGCTCATAGAATATTGTGGGAGAGTCTCCTATTACACTTTTGAGTTTTATCCCTTCACCATTGAGACCAAAGTTCAGGTTTTCTTGGATCAACAAATGTCCTTGGAGCAAAAGCAGCTCCAGTACTGCTCTAACTGCTCAGGGGATCCCTCCTTCCCTTAGATTTTTGTCCTGTTATTTCCTTACTATTAGATTGAGACATATGGAATTATGATTAGTTGGCCATTTTGGACTGTCAAAAGGCAAATCTAATAAATCTAATCTTTAGCCAGCTGTTGGATATTTATTCTATTTTAGTGAGCATTTTAAATTGTTTTCAGCAGGAGGGCTGGCTCAAATAATCTAGTCTGCCAAATTCCCAGAGATAGAGTCTATCTTTCAGTTACCCTTGATGGTTGGGTTGTGGGAAGACTTCCCTCTCCAAAGCCAGCTCATCCATGTGTAACTTCTGGGAACTTTCTCTTACAGATTATCTCCTTATCTTGGGTGATCACAATTTCTCTCTTTCACTAATTCCTCCTCTTCTGCTTTTTTTTTTTTTTTTAAACATTTCTGTTTCTCTCTTCATTGGAAAATTTTTTTCAGCAAATGGTAATGACCTCTTTCTCACAATTTACCTTCTATCTACTCTATAGAGTAAAACAAGAAAAAGAAAGATGATGAAAAAACAGAAATAAATGAATAGGTAACACAGTTGAGAGGCAAATGCTAATGTGAATGTAAGTCCAGGACTGCAGCCTTGTTGTCAGCTAACAATAGCTAGTTCCTTTAGGAGCAGGAAGACAGAGAGCTACAGGAAAAAGATCTCCAAAAAAACAAACAAAATTGATAGATTAGTGGATGTGTTTAAATGTTTTGAGAGGAGACTGTATCAGAAGTGATGTTAGTGAATAACTAAGCAAAACAAAATAATGACGATATACATATACACACATCTAAAACAAGGAAACAAAAAACTACAGCCATTATTGAATCTGGGAAAGAGAAAAGCTGTAAGTAAAGAGAAGATGGTCACAGTCATTATGAGCATGACTCATCTACAGACAATATTTACAAAGCCTTGACTTCATGAATATGGAAATTGGTTTATTGTAACAAAACTATACTAGGAGAATGGGGAATATGCATGAAGGTGAGGGGTAGTGTAAGAAAGTGAAATTACTATTTTCCATCTTGGGAAGTGAAGAGGAGGTATATAAACCTAAAAAACAAAAAGGTAATAGTACAAGATGTCATTTAGAAATATGGCATTGTGGAAAAGCCAGACAAAATAGCTAAAAGAGATAAAAGTGGCTGCACCTGAGGATTCAGAAACAAAAGCAAGTGTGGCAAGAAATTGCTGTTTTTTAATTATGTCTTCTAGCATTATATAATTTTAAATGCTTTTATTACTAAGATTAAAATTAAAATATGGTATTGGAGTTCCCATCGTGGCTCAGTGGTTAACGAATCTGACTAGGAACCATGAGGTTGCAGGTTCGATCCCTGGCCTTGCTCAGTGGATTAAGGATCTGGCGTTGACATGAGCTGTGGTGTAGGTTGCAGATGTGGCTCGGATCCTGAGTTGCTGTGGCTCTGGTGTAGGCCGGTGGCTATAGCTCTGATTTGACCCCTAGCCTGGGAACCTCCATATGCTGCAGGTGCGGCCCTAGAAAAAGCAAAAAGACAAAAAAAATAAAATAAAATATATATATAAGTATTAAAAATAAAAATGAAATTATACTTATGTGCAACTGTGATTGGCTGTTGAGGAAAAACAAGAGACTAATTAAAAAATTAGCATTGATAAGAAAATTTAATGAGCTTGCTAGATACAAGGTAAACATAAAAATTAATATCCTTTCTATTAACAAAATTGACTTAGAAATGAAAATGGAAAGATCCCACTCATGTTAGTCACAAAAAGTCAACAATATTCATAGAAATAAATCTAGCAAAAAAGATGTATCACTTACTGAAAAAAATTATATAACTTTATTAAAGAAAGTAAAACAATGGTGGGAGATATATCATGTTCCTAGATATAAACACACAACATTGTATAAAAGCAAAACTAAAATGCAGTTTTAAATGGAATTCCAATGCTATATCTTGGGAGTTGAACAAATATTTTGTAGACAATCTGAAAGAATAAAGTCTGAGAATACCCCAGAACATTTTATAAAAGAATGGTGGTGGGGGAGTAGTTTGCATCCCCAGATTTTTACTACTCACTTTTAAACTGCTTTAATACTTGGCATAAAAATGATCACATAAATCAGAAACAAATGAAACAAAATGAAGTTTGTAAATATTAACGTTTTTATTATCTTTGGGTTGTTTCACTTATTGTAGACATGTATTACTTCATAATTTAAAAAATTTAATAAAGATAATTAAATAACAATCCAGTGAAATATTTCTATTTATATGTGTTTTTAATATCTTTTTAGAAAAACAGTTGTATTTTTGTCAGATGACTTTGTCTTTTTCGTCATGTTTTTCTTCTTTTTAAAATTCCAGGGATCGTTGTCAAGTATCTAGTAACACAGAAGTATATTGAGAAAAATGTGTAAGTCCCTCTTTAAGACCTGGTTCCAGTTCCTTCCCCAGAGGAATTTTATTTCTTTAATATTTATTTATTTGTTTATTTATTTCTTTTTATGAAAGTATAGTTGGTGTACAATGTTGTGTCTGTTTCTGCTGTATGGCAAAGTGACCCAGTCATACATGTATACATTCTCTTTCTTCTGTTATTTTCCATCATGGTCTGTCCCAGGAGATTGGATATGGTTCCCTGTGCTACAGAGTAAGATCCCTTTATCCATTCTAAAGATAATAGTTTGCATCTACTACCCCCAAACTCCTAGTTCATACCACTCCTGTCCCACTCCCCCTCCCCAGAGGAATTTTAGAGTACCCTCTCCGTTGGTTATTATGATCTCTTTGCATGGCTTCAAATGTACAGTCAGCTCCACTACCCTATAAAGACCACTGTATATGTATTTTAAGTATTTGTCCTTGAAAAACGAAAATGGAATAATTCTGTACTTATTGCTCTTCAATTTTTTAAATATAATTCTTTTAAAACATCAAATTCAACAGAAGAATAGATTATTAAAAGTAAAAATCCTTCATTGCAGATTCAATCTCTCACCTCACCTCCAATCTCGTTTTTCTTGCTGGAATAATAGTTTGGCAAGGACCATTCTAATTCTTTGTTTTAAAATACATGTATTTTTTGGCACCTGCACAAAATAGTCATAATAAATATACTATTTTGAGGCTTTGTTTCTCACATTTAAGAATAGATTTTTGGGGTGTTAGGGATCTGGCATTGTCTCTGAAGTGGTATGAGTTTGATCCCCAGCCCAGTGGCCTGGCACGGTAGATTAGGGCTCTGGTGTTGTTACAGGTGCAGCTAAGATTTGATAGCTGGCCCAGGAAATTCCATATGCTGCACACATGGCTGAAAAAGAAAAAAAAAAAAAGGAATCGACTTTTGGTCTCTTTCCACTTCTTAAATCTAGAACCTCCTTTTTGAGAAAGGCTGCATGATATTTCATAGTAGGAAATTATTCATCATTTATTTTTTAAGTCCCATCCTGACAGATGTTTAAATTTTTCCAATTTTAGTTATTAACAGCAGTGCTGCAGAGAATCTTCCTGAAGGTGTGGCCTTGTGCCCAGCATAAGGATTTTGGTCAGCCATATTAATTTTCTTTTCTTTTTCTTTTTCTTTTTTAGGGCTGCACCTGAGGCATACAGAAGCTCCCTGGCTAGGGGTAGAATTGGAGCTGTAGCTGCCCACCTATCCTACAGTCACAGCAATACCAGATCCTTAAACTGCTGAGCAGGGCCAGGGATTGAACCTGTACGTGGATACTAGTCAGGTTTGTAACCTGCTGAGCAACAATAGGAACTCCTTTCATTGTCTTTTTTTTTTTTTTTTTTTAGGTTGGCCATATTCTTCACCATGAGATTGTCAGCCCAGAGGGTGGCCTATTAACGGGCCTCACTTGGTGCTCTTCACAACACAGTCCTCTTTTGGCTGCACTCACAGCATATAGAAGTTGCAGGGTCAGAGGTCATACCCACGCCACAGCAGTGACCCAAGCCACAGCAGTGACGACAGCAGATCCTTAATCCACTGAGCCACCAGGGAACTCTGCAAAAAAACTTTTAAACTATGAAGTAATTTGTGAATATCACTAATCTTATTATTGTTGAAATTGGTTCCAAAGCCTTTATCCAGTGGTATTCATCAGAGAAAGCTACACCATGCTGTCATGATAAATTAACCTCATAATAAACACATTTATTTCTTGTTCACAAGAAAGTCCAAGGAAGGCTGGTAGTAGTTCTTTCCACCTAGTGACTCAGGGATCCAAGCTCTCTCCGTTTTGTCTCAGGCCACTGGGGCAGGGGAAGAGAGGAATGGAGTATATATTTTGCCTCTCATTGCTCATCCTAGGAAGAAATTGTATCACCTGTGCTCACAATCCATTGGCCCAAGTTAGTCCTATGGCCTGACTAATAGCGAGGGAGGCTGGAAAATGTAGGTTAGCTCATGGACAGTAAGTAGGTGAGTATCAACAACTGTTTCCATGACATCAGCACAGTTGTGGTGAGTAGAATGATGTGTGTGGTCTGATGCCTTCCCTGAGAAGTTTCAGCCACAAAGTTGAGGACTGGCCATTCAGTTGCTGACAGCATGTGGGAAAATGTGCTGAACCCAGATAAACTCCAGATAAAATCTATTTCCTGGATTTCTCATTCACACCCTTTGTTCTTTCTGACTTCAGGCTTCTATGTGTAAACACACAGCCTTGCTCACTGAACTCCTTGGCTTAGTCACTACCTCTAATCCTTACAGGGAAATGGGTGGTTTCTCAGCAGACCTTGAACCCAGGGGAAAGGCAGGCTTAAGGAAGCCCACCTTGAAGTTCTGGTGGGGCCTAGAGAGTAGAGGAGCACGTTGCAAGGTTAAATAGGGTGCCCGGGTCAGAGGAAAGGGGACCACTTTCGGGACATGACTCTTTCAGCTGCAAGCAGCAGAAACCCACTAAGCTCAACCTTTCTCTTCTTTCACAGCTGACCTTCAATCTGTCGGGAGGTACTCTTGGTCTTCCTGCAGGATAGATCCAGAACTGCCCACGGCTCCCACCTTTGTTGGAGCATCACTGATTCACATCTCAATTATACAATCTCGTCCCAAATAGCAGCCAGAGTGATGGCTTTAGACTGCAAGTCAGATGCCGGCATTCTTCTGCTCAAGCCTTCCAGGCGCTGCCTTTTGCCTCCCCTGCCTTCTTTCCCAGAGCTCTGCCTTTCACCCACGATGCTCCAGCCCCCTACTTCTCTCACCTTCCTGGAGCACTCCTGCCTCTTGTGGAGTTTTGCACCTTTGTTCCTTCTGCCAGGAACATCCTCCTCTCAGATACCCTAACAGTGTCTCCTTCACATCCTTAAATTCCTCACATCTCACCTGCTGAACGAGGCCTCACTTGAGCACCATATTTAACATCAAAACTTGTTTCTCTTATTGTCTAGGCCCCAGTTCCCTCATTCTATTCTGCTTTCTTCTCCAAGCACATACCACTTTCTACATTCTCTATAATCAGCCTCTTTATTATGCTTATTGTTGATTACCTGTTGGCCCCTTACAAAATGCCTGCTCCGTGAAAATAGGGTCTTTGTGAAAGTTGTTCTCTGATATAACCCAAGAACCTAGCATTACATCTGGCGCCTAGTTTAGACTTGATAAATAAGTTTTTGAATAAACAAATGGACAAAACTGGCTCACGTAAAATCTTTTCTTAAATAGGACTACAAAAGAGCACATAGGAATCCAAGCAGCAGTAGTCCCCAGTAGTTGTAGGGCTCTGTAAGAATTACCCCAGGAAGTCCTTTAGCAACCAGGGGAGCTGCCTTTGAGTCTCTGGGTGGGGGTGGCAGGAGCCCATCTGGGGTTCTTGGCACACCTGCTCCTCTGTGTTCTTTCTACCCTCTCTGCTTAGTCTTTCTGGTCAACCCCACCCCCACAGGCCTGTAGGCTCAGGGGCCAGTGGATGAGACCCTGGGCTGCAATGGGAGAGGTAGGGCAGCTGTGGTGTCCAGACGGGCCTTGATTCTGAAACAAGAAGCATTGGCCTCTTCTATCCCAGTCCACAGGTAAAGGCCAGACTCCATTTGGTCATTCTTCTCTTAAGTTCTTCCAGAACTTTCTATCTATTTTCATCCCAGCATTATCATCTTGCCTTTCTCCTGCTTGCTTTCCTGTTCCCTAGATATTGTAAACCCTCTTATGTAGGGGCTTGTCTTATCACTCCTGGGTCCCCAGGCCTAGCATAGCATCAGCATACAGTAGGCACACAATAAATATTTATTACATGCATGCGTGAATGAATGAATAAATGACTTAGTGTTAGGGTGAGATAGAGCCCAGAGGTGGGTGCAGGGTCAAATTCAACTGGACAAGCATGCAGGCCCTGGCCTTTGGCCACCTGCACTTCTGTTGGCCAGCACATCAGGACCAGGGCCATGGCTGCACCCTGTGGTCCCCAGTCCAGGGCCCATCCCCAACATGCGCTGTGCTGGGAAACACTTCCCACCTTTTGTCTTCTTGGGAAACGTCAGTGCCTTCATCTCTGTGCATTAATATCCACCCTTCTAAAAACTGACAAGAGACTGAGGGGGATTCCAGACAGATTTTAAACTCCGTTTATTCTGAGGAAGGGAGGGTATTTTCCCTCCCAGCAGATTTTTTTTTTTTCCTCAACTGGTTGCAAATAGATGTCCTATGGTAGCACTAGAGTGAGGCCTCAGCCCTTCTGGGAAATCTTAAGAAACACAGATTGCTGTAGGCTCAGCTGTGTTCACTGATGGTGTACTGGGTTCCAAAGCTGTGCTGAGGTTTGTATGTTCTCCAGTTGTCCCCATGGCTCTGGGAGCCAGGCCTGGTGGCCTCCCTTTTCTAGATGGGGCCTAGGGCCAGCCTCAGAGAGGCTGAGGGGCTTGTCATAGTCCTTCCACTGGTGGAAAGGGGGGCAGCCAAGGCCCCCACCTGGGCTCTCCCATCATTCATTATGATAGGCACTGGGCTGGAGCTAGAGAAACTCTGCTGTGAACTAGACTGGACCCCGCAGCCTGGAAGGCATGGGTACAACAGGTCTCAGTGCAGGACCCAAGACCACCCACAACAAGGTGGCTATGGTGGGTGCACCCTTGGGCATCTAGTGAGATGGAGGAGCCTTGCTGCAAAGCCTGCCTCGCAGCCACGGGGCCTGAGCTGAGCCCCAGCAATCCTCATTCACTCTCATTTGTCTTGAATATTCTGGGAAGGCTCTGGCTCACCTGGTTCTTGGTAACAGGGTGAAAGTGGAGGGGAGGGTGGACGCCTTCCTCTGCAGAGACAAGGTGAGCTGTGGGGATCACAACCTCCTGTGGAAGCCAAGGAACATCAAAGATGACCAGCACACCACAGCCTGGAACAGATCCTCCCTCCCAGTCCTCAGAGGGAATCAGCATTGCTGCCAGCTTGGTCTTAGACTTTCAGCCTCCAGAACCAGGAGACAATACAATTCTGTGGCCTAAGCCCTCCAGCCTGTGGCACTTTAGAGTAGCCCTAGGAAACTCTTAATACTGGCTCTGTTCTGGGTGCTGTAACTCAAATGTCTCCTTCCAGAGGCAGGAATAGAGATTTTTTTTTCTTTTTATGGATGCACCTGTAGCATATGGAAGTTCCTGGGCTAAGGGTTGAATCAGAGCTGCAGCTGAGGCCTACACCACAGCCATAGAGAAGCTGGATCTGAGCCACATCCTCCACCCACGTGGCAGCTTTTGGCAATGCCAGATCCTTAACCCACTGAGCAAGGCCAGGAATTCAACCCGCATCCTCATGGATACTGGTCAAGTTCTTAACCCGCTAAGCCACAGTGGGAACTCCAGGGACAGATTTTTTTTTTCCCCTGATGCTCTGCTGCGAGGGTGATACGTGTCTCACACCAAAGTTGCTGATGCTCCCTGAGCTCATACTCCATGCCGGCACCAAGCAGTTATCCCTCTTTAATCAATGAGGAAACTGAGTCACAAGGTCCCAAAGCTAGCGAGAGGCTGAGCCATGTTAGACTGACTCAAAGACCTTTGCTTTCAATACAGTTAGAGAAGCTGCCTCTGAATAGACGGAGCTCATCAAGCAATAACTCCAGAAGCACTGGCTGAGTCTCCATGTCTGCCGGCTCTTGCTAGGCCCTGGGGATACAGAATAAGATGCACAAACTTTTGCAGTCTGTCTTCTGGCAGCAGAAATAGACGCTAGTATAGTTATAGATTTAATCACACTCTTGGTGAGTTTAGGAAGAAGAAGTACGTGGTGTCACAAGAATGCTTGCAAACAGTCAGAGGAAGGTGTCTGGCATGAAGGGATATTTGAAGGAGCTGAGGACTTAGATACAGGAGTTTGTGTAAGTAACTCATGAAGCGGGGAAGGATGGCAAATGCATTCCACTGAAGCTGGTGTGGCTGACCTGCAGGAAGCCAGAGGTGCAGCCTGAAACCCCACAGATGAGGTAAAGGAACCACATGAGGAATGCTCATTTTTATCCCAAGGGGGAAACGAAGGGTTTGAGCAACGGGATGGCTTGTGTTTAGAAAGATTTCTCTGCTTGTGTAGAGGGGGTAGGTGAGGGTGGCTGAGGTAGGACCTGCTTGGAGGTTCCTGCAAGAATCCAAGCAAGAGAAGATGGTGTTTTGATCGAGTGGCCTTGGTGGGGACCAAGAGAAATGGGTGGACGAAGAATCAACATCACCGGTCATCATAGAAATGCACGGGACTCCTACAGTGAGGGGAGCTCCCGCTGTGGCTCAGTGAGTTAACAACCCAACATTGTTTCCATGAGGATGCAGGCTCGATCCCTGGTCTTGCTCAGTGGGTTAAGGATCCAGTGTTGCCACAAGCTGTCCCATAGGTCAAGGGTGCGGCTCGGATCTAGCGTTGCTGTGGCTGTGGCGTAGGCCTCAGCTATAGATCTGATTTGACCCCTGGCTTGGGAACTTCCATATGCTGCAGGTGCAACCATAAAAACAAACAAACAAACAAACAAACAAACTATTCCTGCTTCCAGAAGGAGACATTTGACTCACACCAAAAAAAAAAAAAAAAAGACTGCATTGAGGTATCACCTCACACCTGTCAGGGGGGCTATTATCAAAATACCAAAAGAAAACAAATGTTGGTGAGGGTATGGATAAATTCGAAAACCCTGTGTGCTGTTGGTTGGAACGCAAAATGATGTAGCCTCTGTGGAAAACAGTTTGGCAGCACCTCCAAAAATTAAAAAAAAAGCTATCAGATGAGATAAAAATCCCACTTCTGGGTATTTGCCCCTAAAGAATTAAAATCAGGATCTGGAGAGGGTAGTAGCGCTCCAGTGTTCATTGCAGGACTATTGATGTGAAACAACCTCAATGTCCATGGATAAATGGATAAAGAAGATGCGGTGTGTACACACAATGGAGTATGGTTCAGTCTCACAGAGAAAGCAGTCCTGCACTGTGGGACAACATGGATGCACCTTAAGGACATGCCCAGAAAAGAAGTTAGTCACAGAAGGACAAATAATGTCTGATGCTATTTATACCAAGCATCTAAAATTGTCAAACTCATAGAAGCAGAGAGGGGAAAGGTGGTTGCCGGAGGCTGGGGATGGGATGGGGTGGGGGGACAGGCAAGGGGGAAGGAAATCAGGGGCATAAAGCTTCAGCTACTCAAGATGAAGCATTTCTGGGGACCCGTTGTACAACACTGTGCTGCAAGTTAACAATACGTCTTGCACACTTGAACGTTTAAGAGGGGGGATCCCATGTCAGATGTGCTGTCACAATAGAATAAAATTTAAGAAACAGTATTTGGGGGAATAACCATTGGCAAAGCTGTGGAGTTGAGGGAGGCGGGTGGATGATAGGTACCATCTATGGAGATGGGAGAACACTGAGGGCAGATTAGGTTTGAGAGGGAGGAACAAGACTTAGCGTGTTGGCTGTATAGTTTGAGGTCAAAGCTGGGGGAGCAGCTGCCAGGGTCACGGCTGAGGCACCCAGGGCAGAGGAGGCTAGTGAGGCTGGGCCTGCAGAGGAGACCGGGACAGGGTGGCCGGTGGAAGGGCCACCAGGTGGGGTTGTGCATGAGACCCTTGCAGAAAGACAGAGGGTGAAGGACAGAAAGGTGTGGTCTGTGCCTAGAGACAGCTGAAAACTGACACACACCAGAGCACGTTTAGTGATTTGAGTCATTGGTGATGTGAGTAAGAGCTACACTGAGGCAGAGGCAGGTTCCGGGTGCCAGTAGGCTGAGGAGTGGGGAGAGGGCGGCCAGGGCAGATGGCATAGATCTGTTTGTTAGCTTCAGTTTTTCTCATCTGGACCAGTGGGCATTCAACAGCTACTCCACTGGCACTGACAGGCACCCCATTTTGCAGGCGCTGTGTTGGCTGAGGGGATCCCCACTATTTCTTGCCCTTAGGGAGCTCCTGGACCAGTGGGGAAATCAGAGATGCAGACAAGTACAGTGTTAGAAAGGGAGTGAGGATGGAGAGGGTGGGGAGTAGCTGAGTCTTCCTTGGAAGCCGTAAAGGAAAGGGAGGACCTTTCTGTAGGGAGAGAGCAGCAGCAGTGTTACAAAGGGAGTTGTGGGAAGGGAGCCAGGGCCAAAAGAGGTGCCTTGGTTTCCCTCCCTCCCTGAGAAGCTCCAGCCAAAGTTAGGTGATTTAAGAAATTCAGGAAGCTTTACAGCTCTGCCTCTACTTTCTTCCCCTGCCTCCATGCTCATTCGCATTGAAAGCATCAGTAAATCCTGAAAGAAAGAAAAGTATTTGTTTTTAGTCCAGCATCCCCCAAATCTGATGTCTGAGAAAGTCTAGGAGCAGGTTGTAGGGAGCCATTGCAGAGATTGGACCACTGTAGAAAGGTTCTTCCTACAGCTGTGTGTAGGCAGAGGGGAGGGAGGAAGCCAAAGAATGGAAAGCTGGTCACGGCAACATTAACTGGAACTAGTCCTAAGCTCAGCTTGTATTTGGGTGGGTGCAGGGAAGTGACAGAGTCAAGGCGAATTTAGAAGAAAGAATCTCTAGAACTAGATGGTCAATTAAGGGTGTGTGTGTATGTGTGTAGGGGGTTGGGGAGCAGCAGGGTGAGGGGAGGTGATGAAGTTGAGAGTGGAGGTAGAGGTGATGGTGATGGTGGTAGGGGTGATGGTGATGATGACTGTGGAGGTGATAGTGGTGGAGGGAATGGTGGTGGAGGTGGTGGCTACAGTCATGGTGGAGGTGATGGTGGTCAAGGTGGAGGTGATGACAGAGGTGATTGTGGAGGTGATAGTGGTGGAGGTGGGGATGATGGTCATGATGGAAGTGGAGGTGACCATAGTGGGGATTAGTAGAAATTTCTGACCTAGTATCTGGATGGATTTATCAAGATAGAGAATGTTAAAGGAGGGTTGGTTGGGGAGCAGGATGGAATGTAAGAAAATAAAGTCAGCTCATCTCAGACATTGTGAGTCTAAGGCATCTGCATCAGACACAGGGTGTCCTGCTGCTGGGTCTGTATGAGCTTGTGCTCAGGAGAAGGCTCCAGGCTGCAGGGAGAGATTTGTCAACATCCACAGAAGTAGAAGGAACCACAGGAAAAGCAAGCAGAAGTGAAGGTAAGCCAGGTTAGTGCCTGACTCAAGGCGTGGTCTCCTAGATAAGCACTAGTGAGAAGGGGCAGTTATGTCCCTTGTGTGCTTACATCTACCAGAAAATTTCTGAGCATAAAACCCAGTGGTCCAGGGAAGGTTCTGCTCTTATAAGGAGGACTGCCAACCCAGCTCCTTCTGGATCAGGATGGGCGGGCTGCACCCTGCCCTGTTTGTCATGGACCTAAGGGATCGGATTATTGCTTTTGGCTGGGTTTCTCAGGCAGCCAGTGTCAGGAAAGGGTCTGTGTGCCATTTGGAAGTGACAGGCCCTAGTCTTGTTCCCTTGGCTGGTCTCTGGGCTGACAGATTAAAGGAGCTGGGCTTGGCACAGGCATGAGCAGTGACTCTGCAAATGGGTGTCTTGCTTGCACGCCAACTGGGCGCATGTTCGGAGCACACAGATTCCTCTCCTCCAATCCCATCAGGCTGCACTGACCTCAGCATGCTAAGTGGTCTCTGCTATCCTGAGTTGCTCAACAAATGTCTTGGCAGCTCTAGTGGAACTGAATGCCAGAGATCCCAGTAGGGTGCCTGACACCTATTTGGCCTCTTTAAATTTTTTTTAATTTTTAAAAAAAATTTTTTAGTTTTTTGCTTTTCAGGGCCATACCCATGGCATATGGAAGTTCCCAGGCTAGGGGTCAAATTGGAGCTGCAGTTGCCGGCCTACACCACATACACAGCAACACCAGGTCTGAGCTGCGTCTGCAAACTACACCGTAGCTCACAGAAACACTGGATCCTTAACCCACTGGGCAAGGCTGGGGATCAAACCCACATTCTCATGGATACCAGTCAGGATCGTTACTGCTGAGCCACAATGGGAACTCCAGCCCCTTTAAATTTTGATGAAGTGCCACCTCTCATCACAGCCCTGGATGCCAGTGTCTGGAAGGAAGGCTGGGGTGGGTGGGGGTAGGGATTCTTGTGATGGGCTTGGGTTTGGCTTGTGAATCTGGGTTCCTCTACTTGGAAGCATCATTGGAACTAGACCCCAAGCACAGAAACATTCATTCAAATAGAGGCATATATATTTTTTTGAGGTTTTACTTTGGAAGTCGAAGTCCATTTGAACCTAAAACAGTTAGTACTTGGTTCTAACCTGTGTGTAAATATCCAGGGTTGGAGGAAGCCACAGGTCTTGAAAACCCCTGGTAGGAAACACCCTGAGGCCTGGCCTAGGGATTAGGTTAGCCTGTGGTATTGGGGGAAAGGCCAGGGCTTCAAGTGTATCTCTGCAGGAAGCCTGTATGTCCAGGCAGCTATCAGCTCCATCAAGGATCTCCACTGTGGGAGGGTCCTTCCCATATGACACAGACCTGCAGACATGAAGGCACACTTGGCCCCTTTTCCTTCCTCCCTGAAATGCTTCTCCCTCTGAGAGCTCTCATGTGTAACTTTGGGGGAGGTTTGGGGAAAGGGAGGAGAGATGGTTGTCTGGTGTTTATGCAAAAAATAAAAATAAGTAGACCAACCTCCCTCCCAGCTTGCTTTAGTGGTGCTACAACATGCCCTTCTAATCTTGCCAGTGTAGACGGGGTTTGGCCGGCTCCAGCTCTGTGCCTGCTATTCCTGGGGAGCAGGCAAGGGTCCTCAGATTCCATCCCCAGCAGACCCAAGAGCCGGCAAAGGGGAGGCTCTTCTAGGCTAGGACAATGCCTCCCACCCAAGGGTCAGATCCTAGGAAGCTCAGGAACATGAATGTTGGGCCTGAGGCCCAAGGAACCAGGTGGGTCCCAGTCAAACCACATCTTGGTCATCTGAAGCCTCTGATGCCTACCTGATGAGGCCCCGCCTTGCTCCTGAGGGGCATGTGGGAGGAGCAGGTATGGGTATGATGGCCGTGGACTTGCTGGAATTGTCCCTTATTGGCAGTGGAAGCAGGATGATCTTGTAGCTGAGAATAGGCTTTTGCTTAGTTCCTCTTGGAAGCCTTTCCTGGCTCTGGCCTTTATATAATGTTTCTCAGGGAAATAAAGATAAAAAATCTTAATAGATCTATTCCAGCTTAAATGGATTTCCAGCCACTCCCCCTCTGTGGGTGGCATTTCCCACTGCTGGTCTTGTACTCTCAGTGGATTCATTGGTTGGCCAGACCATGGCATGGTCCTTTTGGGGTTCCCAGGCCCCTCCTACCCAGGGGCAGCCTATGGCCTGGCTTCACTGTGGATAGGCCCGAGTTCCAACACTGACTCAGCTGTGAGCCTGGGCAGGGAACCTCTCAGGCCTGTTGCTCCATCTCTAAGTTGGGGATAAGTATACTTATCTCATGGTTTGATGTCCTAATTCATGAAATGCCATCATCTGGGTGTCCTCACGACGCTGATGCCTGGCACGGAAGGGGCTGGGAGCTGTCAGTAGTCTCAGTTTCCTCAAAGGGATTATTCATGGTTTAGTAACAGCCTATCAAGAAGGACAATGGTCCTTCATTGTTCTTCCTCCCATCACCTACAACCAGGCCTATTAATAACGCGGAGAATTCCTTGGGACTGACTCACCCACCTCGCACCCTCCCAAGGAGACCTCATCACATGCTACCTGGCTATCTGCCTGTTCCTGGCCTGCACTCCCCTGTCTCACCTCAGTTGGCCCAGCCCAGGGATGACTGTAGGTGCCCTTAGCCCAGGCATGGTATAGGACTTTGCCAGCTAGAGAGGCTGACAGAGGCCCAGGATCAGAGACAGAGGGGAAACCAAGTTCCAACAGGAGGCCTAGGTCAGGGGCTTGGTCACTGTTTAGACCACATATCAGCCTAGGCCACAAAGAGCAGCAGTTGGAGGACCAGCATGAACAAATGACTTCTGGGGAGTTTTTAGGCTGACTGACCCACCTGGATCATCCAGTTAGCACAATGGGGCAGTGGTCTGGGTGCAGGAAAAAGAAGCTTAGGGCCAGGACCTAAGGGTCCCAGGCAGTTGTGGTAAGAAAGGCCCCCAGCCAGGCTTCCCCCTCCTGCATAGTGAGAAGAGACTGGGCACCTTGGTGGCCACAGGGAGGGGGGTTCTGGAGACCACCGGTGAGATGGTGGGGCAGCAATTTCCAGTGGGAGATTGTACCTAAGGGTCCCCCCATTCCCTTATCACCTTTCCTCTGTCCCCTCCAGCTTTGAGACTTCAGCTCAGGGACCCTGGACAATTTTCCTCCTCCCTCCACAAGGGTATCTGGGAAAAGGCCTCAAGGAATCCTCATATTCAGTGAAGGATAAGCATTGTTTTTCCCTTTTATGGCCACACCCAGGGCATATGGAACTTCCCAGGACAGGGACTGAATCCGAACCATAGCTTTGACCTATGCTGCAGCTACAGCAATGCCTGATCCTTTAACCCACTGTACCAGGCTGAGTATTGATCCTGTGCCTCTATAGCAACCCAAGCCGCTGCAGTCGGATTCTTAACCTGCTGCTCCATGGAGGGAACTCAAGAATAAGCATTTTTAAGCCATGTCTTTTCTGGGCAGCACTTGGCTTCCCTCTCTGCAAAAAATGGAGTTTCTGTTCTCAGTAGTGAGGGGCCCTTGGCATTTTCCCCCAGGCCCTGGTGCTCCCCTGAGCCCTTGGCTGGCTGGCCACTGCAGTCAGCTTCTCCACTTCTCTGCCTTCCTACTTCTTTTTAAAAAGCTACCTTTTAAAAAGCATATAAACATTAAGGAGAACATAAATGAATATTTTCTCAAGAATTTCACAGCCCTTTCAGAGGATTTGGGGGTATCCCCTCAGTGGGCACAGGAGCAGTCCCCAGATAGTCTCATCTATGGCAGGTCTGTGTCTACTGGGATGGTGGGAAAGGCAGATTTTGCCTTCCATCCATTCTTTATGTCATCAAAAACAATGTGGGAGAAGGGATACTAATATTTGTCAGACACCTACTCAACATTTTTCAGTGATTAGCCCATTAAGTTCTTTCAGCATCCTTGTGAGTTGGTCTAATAACTGTAGCTAACAATAACTAACATACAATAAATAACATAGCTAACAATAACAAAGTGCTTTCAGTTAGCTTGGCTCTGGATTAGGCTCTTTACATGGATTTATTCACTCAGTTCTCTTGACCACTCCATGGCAGGTACTTAGGTGATTCTGTAATTTATGGGGGAGGAAATTGAGGCACAGGAATGCTAAGTGACACAATGTGGCACAGTTAGTATGCAGCAGTTCTGGAATTTGGCCTCAGGTAGTCTGGCTCAGAGTCTGCTCTCAGTCACTTTACATTACCCTTGCTAAGTGTCCATGCTGGGATTTGACCTCAGATCTTTCTGAGGTCAAAGACCAGCTTCCTGATCCTGTTGTGCTACCTCTCAGGATAGAGAAGGAGCATCACCCACCTAATGGCTTCCCTATGTTTGCCGAGGAAGTGATGGACCCCAGCATTGCCTTCCTACTACAAGAAAGGCAGGTGGGTGGAAAAGGGGCCAGAGGAGGTGGAGGAATTACTGGGGAGGGGGTGCCTGTGCCTGTGTGTTGCCCCTTGGTCCAGTTATGGTTCTTTAGGTGCAGACCTCAGCTTTTCCTTTGCTCGTTAACCCAGGGTCCCTGGAAAGACCTGGTGCCAAGAAATTGGCTGGGACAAGTGGGGTCAAAGGCAGCTTCCTGCAACCTCCTGTGGCAGCACAGGAGACTGGCCCTCTTCTCCCCTGTCTACTCACCCTTGACTGTCTGCCTGAGCTCTTGTCTAGGCGTCTGTCTCCCAACTAGCAGGAGACACAGCATGGTTCTATCTTGAATATTGGCTCAGGGCCTGGCAATCAATAAACATTTGTTGAAAGAATTAATGAAACTTGGAGCATTTGCTGGACAGAGGCCATTAACCCCTGGTTTGAGGTCCATTGGTCTGACCTCTGTCTTCAAGTGGTCTGATCAGCTCTTTTGAGGAGACCCAACACCCCTTGGCACTGAATCTGTGGTTTCTCGCTGGTCAGAGATAGAGCTGACCTGGCCTGGAGCCACCGGCTCTGGGAACAGACGGCCAGCAGTGTTGCTTTCCTCTTGGCAATTTCAGCGATGCCCATGCTGGCTTCTACCCAGCCGGGTGTCCCCTCTGGCCTGGCTCCCTGCCTCCCTGCTCAGTTCTCAGGCCATGTGGACCCCGGGCTAAGCTGCAGCTGCCCACGCAGGACAGGGATGAGAAAGACAAGTTGGAGAGAAAGGCACCAGGCTCCCTGGAAAGCAGTGGCCAGGTTTGGACTCAAAGCCTGGTTTGCCGTTTTTCACTGGTGTTCAAGGCTCCAAGTACAGATGCTAGGAGTCAGAGTTTAGGGATAGACCATGACGGAAAATAGTATGAGAAAAAGAATGTGTGTATATGTATGACTGGGTCACTATACTGTACAGTGGAAATTGGCACAAGATTGTAAATCCACAATATCTTTTTTTTTGTTTGTTTTTTAAAAGGAAGAAACATGCAGAGAAGTGTGCAATGCTGCAAGGTCCAAACACGAGATCCCTGGACTCCTCTTCCCAGATCACCTGGGCAGGGATGGTTTGAGCTGCTTCTTCACCCAAGATGGAAAAAGAGGCAATCAGTGGGAACAAGTAGCCTCAGAAACACGTTTTCCTCTCTTCTGCACCTTCCTCACTGAGGAGGCATCAACTCCTGCCCAGGGGAATGCCAGCGTGTGCTGGGGCAGCTCCAGCCCCAATACTTTCCAGCTGGGTGGCACTGGGTGAGTTCCTGAGCACCTCAGTTTCTCAACAGTTTGTTACTGTGGAGTCAGCAGAGTTAACGTGGAGTTGGGCCTGGCAAATTCTAAACCCTCCATTAATGAGCACATGGTCCAGGGGGTGCTGGAGATATTCTGGGGTGTGTAAGCCAGTGTCACGTGGGGCTGTGCCTGGGAGATGGGTCTGGAAGATAGATCAGAGGAGAGTGGGCAAGGAAAGGGTTTGAGGGTGGAATAAATGTGGTTTTGACAAGGACTACAACTGGCTTCCTTGGTGTAGTAGGATCATTTAAGGAGATTCTGGAGAACAAAGATCAGATGGGGCCCAGTTATGGAATTATATATTCTAGAGCTTGACCCCATAGGCAAGAAGACAGAGAGAGAGGAACATTTGTGGTTTCAGTGACATGATTTAGACAAGTCACTAGCAGAGGTATTAGTGCCTGGTACCTAGTAGGGGGTAAGCGAGTGAATAAATGAATGAATTGATGCATTGATTAGAGCGCTTTGGGTTGTGAGAAAAAGCATCACAACTCAAACTGGTTTAAGTAAAAATAAATGCAGTGTTTTTTTTGGCTCCCATAACTGACAGATGCAGAAATAACTTGGGGCTTAGCTGGATAATGTCGTCAAGAGTCTCTCAGATGGACTGCTTGACTTTTCTGGTAACTCCAAAGTCCTGGAATATGGTCTTTCTGTCCTGGCTTGGGTCATGTTCCCAGGGCAATGGGAGAGATTGTCTAGTCACATTTGGGTCACCTGCTCCTATTCAGGGAGCTGCGGAGAAGTGTCATCCTGGGCTGGGACAGGCAGACTGAGGAAAGGGGAGTTCCTTCAAGGGACTTTGGGAGCATAGGCACATAGAGAAGGTGGGTATTGCAGACAGAGAAGGGTGGGGGGGGTTGCAGGGTGGGCCAGGATGTCAGATCTATGAGACAGTGGTTGGGCAGCTGGAGGTGAGTAGAGAGGGATGCTGAAGGCAGGGATGAGGGGAAAGCTGGGCATGGGACCTGAACAGACCACAGCTACTTTTTCTCTCAACCTCATCCATCAAAGACTGTAACAGCTTAAGATAAGTCTGACTCAGGCAGGCTCCCGGGGCCAAGCATTTGGGGTGTCCCCTGGGCAGCAAACACCCATGGACACTCATGCTAAGAGAGAGATTGTGGAAGGCCAGAGAATAAATATGTTTGTTTTACTCTGTTTTCCCAGAGGGAAGAGGAGATTAGTGGTTCCATTTTGGTCATATTCCACTGATACCTCCTAGACACCCAAGCAGGAATTCCAAGGAGGTGGCTAGATATAAGAACATGGGGGTCAAGGGCAAGGGCTGGAAACATCTTCTTGGGGTCCTTAGCCAATTGAAATTATTTAAAACTGTGAGACCAGATGTGATCACCAAGGAAGAGAAGGTGGATGGGGAAAAGGACAAGGCCCAGAGCCAGGCCTGCAGTGCTATGAGATTGAGTATTGATTAGAAAAGGAGGAACCAGAAAATGGTGTCAAGACATGGATAGGAAATGCAGAGAGAGGAGACCAGGTGGATGGGGGGCCCAGAGAGGCTGAGAGAGAAGAGCACTTTGGGCAAATGTGGGTTGCAGTGGTGGGGTGAAGGGAACATCCTTCAGATTCATTCACCAAGAGACCTTAGTCACCCTGACAAAGGAAGTCTTGGTGAAGCCGGCAGACCACAGCTCGATCAGAGAGAGTGGAAGAGGTGTGGATTGTGAGGGTACAGGAATGGAGACAGCCAGTAGAGTGAAATTTAAGATTTGGAGATGATGGTGAGGAGAGTAGAGGCAAGAGACAGAAGAAATGAGACAGAGGGGCTCTGTGTCCTAGATGAGTGCTTCTTCAGGTTGGAAGGAGCTAGAGTGTGTGTACCTGGGAAGGATGATCCTTGGCGAGGTGGAAGGCAGCAGTGAGGGAGAGGGACCAGTCAGAGGGTGGAAAGCAGGATGCCACGCAAAGTTGAGGGGGTGAACAGGACACTTCCCCTGCTGCAACAGTGAGAGGATGGGGAGGTGGGAACCTTGTGGGTATTGGTTCCCATGAGGTGGTGGGAAGTTGAGGAAGTCCCCTCTGATGGCTTCCATTTTTCACTGGTGAGATAGAGGAGAGGGAGTCATTGGAAATGGGGTGTGGGATGGGAAAGAGAAACTACTTTCAGAAGGAAACTCAATCCCAGGGGAATGAGGCTGGATGTTGAGCATCTTGGAGACTTGTCCCTAAGAACTAAGGTGAACATAGTCAACTTGGTTGGCAGGTTTTATCTGGAAATGACAGTATGTAGAGAAGGCAAACTGTTGGGTCCACTCAAGGTTCAGGTTCAGCCAGCAGTACCCACAGTGCCTTGGGAATGGGGGCAGGGCAGGGAAGAGAGGGAGTTAGCCAGTGCTGAGGCTGGAGGATGGGAGGACTCGGGGAAGGGGATGAACTGCAGCAGAGAGGACCCAAGGAAGTGAGCTAGGGTGACAGATGTGGCAGCATGAAGGAGGGACCAGAGGTGAAGACTTCAGGCATGGAGCAGTTACCAGCAGTTAAAGATGGGGCCGTCCAGTGATGGTGAGGTGGAGGTGGGGGAGAGGTCATGGGTAGTGGGGAGGTCAGGACCCAGTTGGCCATTGTGTCATCCACAAGACTGACAGAAGATGAAGTCAGTGGGCTGGCTCAAGCCCTGTGAAGGAGTGTTGGTGGACAACAGTGGGCAGGAGAGGGAGACAGTGCAGGAGGAGGAAAGATGGTGGTGGTGGGGGGGAGCAGCAGAGTGGAACCTCCACCTTCTAGCCCATCCACCTTCCTCTTACCCCAGAGGCCACAGGGCAAGTGCAGTCCTCCAGGGAGGGAGGGAGGGAGGGGTGTCCAGCTTCTGGTTAAGGCAGAGAGAGTTGAAGGGAGATTTAGAGAAAAAGTTGAAGAGATGGAGAGTTCCAGAGAGCATGATGAAGGAAGGGTTTGGGGAGGGGAGGGAACGGGGATGCAGGGCAGATTAAGGAATGAATGAATGAATGTCAAATGAACGAACAGGTCAGCGCTGTGGTCCTAGTTGGCTGGGAAGAGAACATGTGGTTTCACCATGCCAG
The DNA here is from genome assembly GCF_016906955.1 of Phacochoerus africanus. NCBI lineage: Eukaryota > Metazoa > Chordata > Mammalia > Artiodactyla > Suidae > Phacochoerus > Phacochoerus africanus. Next base: position 141,195,022 of record NC_062545.1, read on the forward strand.
GCACATTCTTGGATGTTGCTGGTGGTGGTGATCCTGGGTGTGGGGAGGTGGGAAAAATGGGATGACACTTAGACCGGTGTATACCGTGTGGCGTGATGGGCTCCAGGGGTATGCATTTCAGTTCCCAGTCATACATTTAGAGTCGCACAGAATCTATTTCCCCGAGCTGTTTGTATCCTTATTTATATAAGTGACTAATCCCTTCGTGGGTAGGGCCCAGCCTTCCTTCTCACTTACATAGAGATACCGAGACAAATTACTCAGAAGAGATGACTATCTACACATTACTGAGACAGTTTCAGTATGTAAACACTATTGTGGAAAGCCTCACAACCATCTAGGTTAGATGAGACACAAGAAGTGGGTAATTCCAGGCCAGTTTTCCCCTTCACCTCCAACAGGATGCCCCACCACTTTCCAGCCCTTCTGTCTGTCCACCCCCTGTTCATGAGACAAGGATGCTTCCAAAGACAGCTGGGGGAAAGAAGGAGGTTCTCAGGCTGTGTGCTGAAGACTGAGAATTTAATGTCTCTGCTCTGGATGTGTTACATATCATTGGTAGGACAATGTCCATTTGCAGGGAGGTGTCTCCTTTTTTTTTTTTTTTTGCAACAGCCCTCTAAGGAGCTAACTGGTCCTCATAGACCCTGCAGAAGAAAGACTACCAACTGGAGAGAACTGTGTGCAATCAAGAGTCAAGCCAGCTGAAGCGAGGTCCCTTGGGCAGAGGAGCTGGCAGTGCTGAGGGACATCCCATCCGTGGTATCCACTTGAACTAGACCATGAGCATGCCCAGAACTGGCTAACCTACGGCCTTAAGTGGGCTGATGACTCTGAATTTTGAAAAGTGACATAAAATTAGCTTTATGTGGACAAAATCAGCGAATGTGCTATTTCAATGAACCATAAGTTCTAGTGACTGCTTTTTGGTGTTGGAATCAGGATTGCAGATGAAGCACTGAGTCCTTAAGATAAAATTCAAAATGACTTTTGAAAGCCAAGAAGGGTTTTTTCCTTCTCCCGGCTAGCTAAATACGGGTAGGTTGGCCTCATAATTCTTATCCTCACAAGTGGCTATTGGCAGCAAAAGAGATGCAAACAGAAGCCTTTAGTGGGTTTCCAACTTCCCTGCCTCCTTCCTCCCCATCTCCTTCAACCCCCACCAGTGACACCTGCCAAGTGTTCCCCAAGGGGCGTGACAAGGCAGCCAGCAGGGCCCAGACTCCCACTGACAGGCACCCCCTTCAAAGTCACCACTGTTTCCCTGGATGTGGTGACCCTACCAGGATTTTTGCCTCTCAAGGAGTGTTGATTTTGAAAGCTTGCCTCCTCGAGAGGTTAGGCATGACTCCAGGGACAGCACCAAGGCCTTCTTAAAACCCCTCTTTGGAAGTGGTTTCAAGGATTTTTTACATTCAGAATTAGCCATACAGGAAACCCTTATGCTAATAAATTTGGGTCCATTGGAGTTGTATTTAGTTTGTGACAATAAAACCCTTGGGAATCAAGCCAAAAGCAAGATGTGTTTTTTTTTTTTTTTCTTTTTTGGCCGCCCTGTGGCATGTGGAATTCCCATGCTGAAGCTGCAATATGTGATTTTTTTGTTGTTGTTTTTAACTTTTTTAGGGCCGTACCTGCTACAAATGGAAGTTCCTAGGCTAGGAGTTGAATCGGAGCTGCAGTTGCTGGCCTATGTCACAGCTCATGCCAATGCTGGATCCTTAGTCCACTGAGAAAAGCCAGGGATTGAACTTGCATGCATCCTCATGGATACTAGTCTGATTCATAACTAGCTGAGCCATAATGGGACCTCCCAAGATGTGATTTTTAACTTATAGATTCTGAAATTTTTAGGTAGACTATAGTACTGACCCTATAAAGACACTTCCAGGCAGCTAATTCCATGTCAATAGCTTATTCATCTGTTATTGACTAAGTAAAATAAAACCCAAAGATCCCCAAACCACCACCAACAAAACTACTACCACCAGAAACCCTTGGTTTCAAATGCTAATCCTGGCACTGATCAGCTGTATGACTTTGGCCAAGTTACTTAACCTCTCTGAGTCATAGCTGAGAATTCACCCTAAGGGAAAAATATCTACCTTGTAAATTCTGTCACGCTTCCGTTCTGCTGCTTCTCCTCCCCCAAGTGGAGGCTCTTTCTCCGCTGGGACTTTGCCTTTGTTCTAAACAGACTCCCTTCCATTTCTCTACTCCTATACCCAGTGCCGTGCTGGTCAATTAGATCTCTGAAAAAAAATATATATCGCAAAGTCTTGATCTGTGGCTTCTGCCATTTCTGGAGTGTAATTCCTTCCATGCAGGCTGAGTATAAGTTACCAACGGTTTAAGGACAGACTCACAAAATTCCTAAATAGTATTTAACAGTCGGGTCATCATGGATTGGAGGGGCTGGCTGCACCACCTCTCTGTTCGGTTTTCCCTCCTCTTTCTCTATATTTTCCTGGGAGCACTCTGAATGTTGCCAGATTGAACGTTCATCTGTGTCTCATACATGTACCTTCAGCCAGCTTCCAAAAATGGTTTCCCTTCCTTCCTTTGGCTCCTGACTCTGTGTACTGGAGTTTAGGTGGTAGCCACTACCTCCCATCTTGAATCCTCCTTGGCCATCACACTGGCAGGACATTTCCGAGGAGACAGAGGGCTCTTGGGTTTTTCTGCAGGGAGGTGCCAATTTGCACCTGGGCATCCTCATGTCACCTGTGCTGAGGACTGATTATTACCTGTAGAATTATTCATTATAGATGTGCTCAGGCTCCACCTGGCCCTACAGCTCACAGTTCTGGACTCAATTCCAATATGTGTGTATGGAGCACCATGCACTTCTCAGACACGAGCTGAGTGTCTTGTGGTTCAGCTCCATTCTGACACCATCTACACAGAGGTAGCCTCAGACCTCACAGGTTAAGGGTCCAGTCCTTCAAGACTGCCCCGCTTCACCCCTGCCACACACTTCAGGTGCCAGGTGCAATCCCAGGATGTCACCTGTGTTTCTGACAGACTGGCTTGGCTCCAGATCAGAGGTTCCCATGTCCCCTCTCCCTGGGTTCAATTAACTTACCAGAACAGCTCATGGAACTTAGGAAACCCATTTACTCACTAGATCACTGGTTTCTTTTATAAACCTGTTCTATCCTTTTTATAAAGGATAGAACTCAGGACCAGTCAGATCAAAGAGATGCACAAAGGGTGCATGGGGAAAGGGCTGGCACTTGTGTGCCCAGTTCAGACACATCACTCTCTCAGGATCTCCACATGTTCACCAACCCAGAAGTTCTCCAAACCCCGCCCTTTTTTTTTTAAGTTTTATTGGAGTATAGTTGATTTACAAAGTTGCGATAATTTCTGCTGTACAACGAAGTGATTCAGTGGTACATATACACACCTCCATTCTCTTTCAGATTCTTTTCCCACATAGATTAGCACAGAATATTGGGTAGAGTTCCCTGTGCTATACAGCAGTCCTCATTGGCCAATCATTCCATATATGTCAGTGTGCATATGCCAATCCCAAACTCCTTGTCCATCCCTCCTCCCCACCCCCTATCTGTCCCCTTTGGTGAGTATAAGTTTTTCAAAGTCTGTGAGTCTGTTTCTGTTCTGCAAGTAAGTTCATTTATATCCTTTTTTTTTTTTAGATTCCACATATAAGTGATATCATATGATGTTTATCTTTCACTGACAAACTTCACTTCGTATGATAATTTCTAGGTCCATCTATTTTGCTGCAAATTGCATATTTCATTCCTTATTATGGCTGAGTAATACTTCACTGTATATATGTACCATGTCTTCTTTATCCATTCCTTTGTCAGTGGACTTTTAGGTTGCTTCCACGTCTTGGCTGTTGTAAATAGTGATGCAATGAACATTGGAGTGCAGGTATCTCTTCGAAATATGCAAACCCTGTCCTGGTTTTTGTGGAGTCTTCATGTCATAAGCCTGATTGACTGACTCATTGTCCATTGGTGATTGATTCAAACTTCAGCTCCTTTTCCTTCCCAGATGATAAGTTCCAGCCCTTCAGTCATGTGGTTGGCTCTCCTGGCAACCAGCCCCCATCCTTAGGTGAGGTCTAAATCACCTCATTAGCATAACGAGAGATACTTTACCACTCTGGTCTTTGGAAAATTCTAAGGGTTTTAGGATAATGTGCCAGAGACAGATTGAAGACTAAATATGTATTTCTTATTTTAAGTCACAGTACCATACCATCTAATTGCATTCTACTTCCAGCAGAGTCTGGAGGTGCTATGGAAACCCAGGGGATGGAGAAAAGCACATGCAGTTCTGGGACTCTGTCCCTGTCAGAAGGAGACGAAACCATCCACAGACACTTTCAAAGCAAGCAACCTGCTGCCTTGGTAAAGAGGAATTCCTTCCAGGGCCTGCCTTAGGCACTGAAAACATCCATGTGTTGCCACAGTCCTGAGAAGGAACCCTCGATGCCCAAAGGTAGGCAGTTTATCAAGCTCAGGCTATGTTCAGACTATTTCACTTCAGTGCCACCACAACCCATGAGGGTAGAAATTTTACCCTTGTGGACTGAAAAAAACCCACACATGAGTTTCAGTTTTGTTTGGGGACCTTACTGAGGACTAGAGCTAGGAAACAGCCTCTTACTGATTTCTGTCCAGCTGGGAATTCTGGTGACTCTGAACGACTGCTCCAAAGAGGTAAGGGAGGGGCCAGGTTCCAGAGGAGATGTTTGCTGGGAAAACAAAAAACAAAAAAACAAAAAACAAAGTAAACTACGTAGCCAGGAGTTCACACTGTGGCACAACAGGATCGGCTGCCTCTCTGGCCCACTGAGGTGCAGATTCAATCCCTGCTGATCCGGTACAGTGGTTAAGGATCTGGCATTGCTGCAGCTGTGGCCTAGATCACAATTGCAGCTTGGATTTGATCCCTGGCCCCGGAACTCTATATGCCTCGGGGTGGCCAAAAATGAAAAAACAAACAAAAAAAAACCCCAAAAAACCCAAGAACCCATGTGGCCAAACATGAAAATGATTACAGCTAATTATAAAAAACAGATATCTGGAGTTAATAATTGTAGTGCTTTTCTCATATGGGAAGGTATAAGAAACTGGGGTCTTTGAAAGTCTTCCTTAGCTATGAGTCTAAACTGTCTAGCAGGCTACTTGCAAAGCACAGAGTACATCATCCTGTTCTTCCCACCCTCCTTCCACGGTGGGCCACTGAAGGGGCTTTGGAGACGAGGATCATGATTGACACTTTAATTGTTTTTGTTTAAACCTTCCTTTTCCAGGGGAGGGTGCCTCAAGCACCTGGGATTGGCAAGGGAGCGGGGTCATGGTCCGTGGGAATGCAAATGAGCATAAGCCTCCAAAAGGCAATTTTGCCTCGTGTAGTCCTAAAATTGTTCAGCCTATCCCTTCAGAAAAGTTCCTGAATTGCATTAGTCCAGGGAGGCTACCTTCCTTAACAAACAACCCCCAAGCCCCAGAGAGAAAAAGCAGGGATTGGCAAACCATCTACACAGACCCAGGGAATAAATATTGCAGGCTCTGCAGGCTGTACAGGCTCTGGGTAAATGCCTCACTGTGGTGGCTGGGATATGAAAGCAGCCACACATGCTAAGTGGGTGTATAGGTGTGGCTGGCTCCAGTCAAACTTTACTGAGGGACACCCAAATTTTGATTTCATGTAATTTTTATGGGTCACAAAGTATTACTCTTTAAGTCATCTTTACAAATGTAAAAGCTATCTGGAGCTTACAGGCAGACTTTGGCCTGCAATCTGCAGTAGGCTAACCCTGGCCTAAAGCTCTGGAAACCTCCTCTTGCTAATGGAGGGATCCAACACACAGGTTCTCAGCTGGACAGCCCTCCTGAGTGACTCTTGGTCAGTGGCACTCTAGGGTCTGGGGTTCCTTCCATTCTGTGCTCACCCTCTCCAGCCCTCAGAGTTGCTCTAGTCACATGTGGATGGAGGCCCAGGGCATGGAGGACCCTGCAGGCAGTTTTCTGGGAGGCTTGGAGTTGCCCACATTTCTTCCTCTCACATTCCATTGGTCACACATTGGGCACACGGCAAACTGGAGGAGAGATGGAGAAATAGAGTCTAGGTATGTGCTGGGGCCGGGGGGTTGGGGGCAGTGTGTGTGATGGGGGCAAGAGTAGTGGGATTGTGGAGGGTGTGGGGGGTGGGGTGGGAGGGGGAGGCTGGATGGGGGCGTGGTGACCACAGAGCTGTGTGTTCATGAGTCACACAACATGTGATGTTCATGTTTCCACCCTGTAGCCTTGCTTTAAAGGTGCAAGACTGGAAACCAGGCTAGTGGGGGGAACTTTGCAACAACAGTTGAGCCTGACAGTAAATCCTATGCCCTGGGCACCCTGCAGCCCATCCCTGAAGGTCAATGATGCAGTGACCTCTGCCCTGTACTCTACCCTCTTCCATCACATGGAGCCACGGCCATGGAGGCCAGGCCATCAGTAGGTTGGAGACTTTCCGGTGGTGCAAAGCTGACCCCTTTACTCTGAGTAAACCCAGTGCTCTTTTCTTTTTTTTTTTTTTTAATTGAAGTACAGTTGATTTACAAGTATAGTTGACTTACAATGTTTCAGGCAGGTGTACAGCAAAATGATTCATTTACACACACACACACATGCACACACACATGTATATATATTCTTTTTCAGATTCTTTTCCATTATAGGTTATTACAAGATAATGACTATAGTTCCCTATGCTATATACAGTAGGCCCTGTTGGTTATCTATTTTACATATAGTAGTCTGTATCTGTTACTCTCCCATTTCCAATTCATCCCTCCCCAAAGTTCTTAAAGCTTTTGGCTGACAGAAGTGGGATCAGGGAGCTGCTGATGGGGGCAGGCGGAGACCTTGGTGAAGCAGCCATGCTCACAGGTATGCCCCAGAATCAATAAGTGATTTTCCAGCTTTTTCAGGTAATACTTGGAGAAGAGAGGGGAGCAGGAGCAGCCAGAGGCAGCCTGGGACTAAGGGGCGGTACTTTCTATGGGTTGGGGACTGCAAGAGGGCTGAAATGCAACGCTCTAAGCCAAGCCAGACCAGAACAGATCAGAAGTTCACAAATTTGTTAAAACAAGGGGGAGGAAATAGCTCATACCTGGTAACATTTGGGGACAGCAGCTCCTCGCTGATGCTCTGCAGTGGGCTGCACTCTCCTCTCTGGTTTTCCTAGAGATTTGGAAACTTGAAGATCAGCAGGGGGGTTGCGGAGTTCAGGTGCTCCCTTCTCACTGCATGGTCCACAGGCCAGCCCCATTGTGCTGCATCCCTAGGACCAGAGCCAGTACCTCTGAGTGCCTGTGTGCCACCAGGGCTGAAGGTGGGTAGTGTTATGACCTCTTCCTAGGTGTTGCTGATAACCCTCCCCCTGGCCACCATAGGATGCAGGAGACTTAGGACACCAGCGCTCCACACCCCCGCCCCCCCCACCATCCCTGATTTACCCTGTGACCCAGGGATGTTGCTGAACCTTCCTTCCCCTCGGTTTGCTTGACTATGCAAAGGGGCACAAATGCCTTCCTCCAGAGCCTATCTCATCACATGCTCGCATTCTGCCCTGACTGTGCCCATCCCGAGCCTAACAAATACCAGCACAAGTGGGCCTAAGAAAATGACTTTCTCAAGGTTGTGCCATGGAAATAACAATGACAACAACATTCTCCCATTTAATGAATGCTGACTCTGTGTTAGGGGCCAGCCTGAAATCACCTCTCACTTCACAACAGCCCTTCGAGACAGGAGGTGTTATCTTGACTTTTCAGGTGGGGACACAGTACCCACAGGGGCTGTTGTCAAGGTCACAGCCGGTAGGTGGGGAGAGATGGATAGTTCTGTGCTGCTCTCTCTGCCCTGCAGTTTCCTGGCACGGGGGTGGGGGTGTCCAATATCCCCATTCGGATTCTCTTTCAGGGGTGCTTGGTGCCTCAGGCCAGGCCATCTCTGTCCAGCCATTTGCTGCAGAGTTCAAAGCCTTTCTCCAGCTTTGGTGGACCTGTCCCAACAGCTCCCCCCTCTAAAGGAGGGTGAGGAAATGGGCTCGATGACCCCACTGTTCCACAACAAAGATGCTAAGCACATGACTTGCCGGGTGCCCACGTGGCTTGGGGGAGGAGGGCGGAGTCTTGTTCCATGTGTGCTGCTCTGCTCAGGTGCTGGAGGAACTGGGGGTCCTTCCAGAGTTTCCCCGTGTCCTGAGGGGCAGATGTGGGGAGGAGGGGTAAGGGGAGGTGGGGATGGAAAGAAGGAGAAGGGTGGAGGTTTTACTCAGAAACTGCATTTGCATTCAGATGTCACCTGGCTCCGCATGCTGACCAGCTGGGACATGAAGGATTCTGGGTGGGTTTTGATACTCGCTGGGCCTCAGTTTCCCTTCCGCTTGTTTTCAGAGAGAGAATAAGATCTGAAACATGGAATGATGGGGTGTGTGCCTTCAGAGGAGACCAGGGGAAAGAGGAGAAAGCTCTTCTCTCCTGAGTGCCATCATGTGGCCTTGAGGTGTTCAGGACTCCCTGTTCTGGCCTTCTCTGCAGGCTTTTTCGAGAAATATCACATTTGGAATCCCTGGCACATGCTTTCTGTGGGCCAGAGAGTCTCCCCAGTGGGGCCTGGGGCTTGAAAGGGAAGTGTGTCAGGATGCTTGGCAAGCCCTACAGAGCCTACCCTTCCCCAGGGCATTGGGGCTGAGCATGCTCTACATCTGTAGAAGTCCCATTCGTATCATGCTCTTAGTGCCCATCAGATGACATCCTCAAACACCAGGTCTCAGGGGCTCCAGCTGCAACATGTGTGAGCCAAGAAACACAGACTAGAAGCTCGGGGACACCCTGGGTTTGCCTGCGTGACCAGAGGGAGGCCAGGGCAACCGGTTGGGGATGGATGCTCTCCTGTCTCGTGGTGCAGCACTGAGGTCTGGAGGCATTGCCGAAAGGAGCTGAATTGTTCTTCCCAGTACATTTTTTTTTTTTTTTAATGGCTTTACCCGCAGTATATGGAGGTTCCAGGGCCAGGGATTAAATCCAAGCCGCAGCTGCCACCTACATCACAGCTGTGGCAACACCAGATCCTTAACCCACCGCACCAGGTTAGGGATCTAACCTGTGCCTCTACAGCAGCCTGAGCTGCTACGGAGATAATGGCGGATCCTTAACCTCCTGTGCCACAGTGGGGACTCCTGCTTCCCAGTAATTTTATAGTGTGGTGGCATTCTTTTCTATGCTGACTGGCTTGCTGGCTTTTTCTGGCTGTCCCCCTAGAAAGAAAGGCCTCTGAGGCCAGGAACTTGATGTTTCTTCTCCATCATCTGCAGCAGGCTACATTGTCTTTGCCCACCAAAGATAGACGCTCCTGTTTCTAGGAACCTATAAGTGTTACAAGGAAAAAATCATTGCAGATGTAATTGAAGATCTTGAAAAGAGATTATCCTGCATTATCTGAGTCCTGAACCAAATCCCAAATATCCTTCTGAGAGGGGCAAGAGGAGATTGTGTGCACACAGGAGGGGAGGAGCACAGGGATTGCGGAAACCAGGGTGGGAGTGGTGAGACCGCAAGTCAAGGCATGCCAGCAGCCACCAGAAATGGGAGGAGGTGGCAACTGGAGTCCTGGGAGGGAGGACTGTGGCTCCACCACACCTTGGCTTCAGCCCTGTGATACTGGTTCTTGATGTCTGGCCTCCAGAACTGGGAGAGAACATGTTTCTGCTGTTTCAAGCCACCAAGCAGTGCCCAAGCCAAGTCTGAGGTGATTTGTTACTGCAGCCACAAGAGGTTAATACGCCACCCTATCCCAGTGCCTAGCACATTGCAGGTAGTCAGATATTTGTTGAAAGACTAGAGGAATGTTCCTAGCCAAGGTTTCCCCCAGGCCAACAGGGGCCTCCGAGGTGAGGGTTGCCCCTGCCTGGGTCCGTGTCCTGATTGTGCCGAACGCTGGCCTTCAGCCCTGGCCTATGAGGCTGTCCACTGGAGGGCACGTGTCTGACCAAGCCCATGCTGGCCCCTCACAGAGCCACTGCCTCTCAGATGAAGCCAATGGCTGAGGCCACAAACAACCACCACAAGCCACATGTGGTCAGCAGACAAACTGGTTTGGCTGGAATAGAATATTGTTTGTCATGGAGTTGCTGTCGTGGCTCAGTGCTAATGAACCCAACTGGTATCCATGAGGATGCAGGTTTGATCCCTGGCATGGCCCAGTGGGTTAAGGATCCAGGGCTGCTGTGAGCTGTGGTGTAAGCCAGCAGCTGCAGCTCCGATTCAACTCTTAGCCTGGGAATTTCCGTGTGCCACAGGTATAACCCTAAAAAAGCAAAAATAAAAATAAAAATAAAAATAAATAAAAAATAAAGGAATATTGTTTGTCAATCAAATTAGTTGCCAACCGGCAGTTCCCTGGTGGCCTAATGGTTGGGGATTCAATGTTGTTGATGCTGTGGCCTTTGTTTGATTCCTGGCCCTGAGGAGAACTTCCACATGCTGTGGGCATGGCCAAAACATAAAATAAACTGTATTCTTAAAATAAGGTAATAAATAAATTAGTTGTCAACATTTTATTAACAATGGGGAGATACCAAATGAAATGAGGATTTCCAGTTTCCATGGGAAAATTCGATGTTCTTCTCAGCCCAGGCTGCCACCCCACATGACTCCTTGGGTTGGACTGAGTGGTGGCTTGGCCCCTGACCACCAGGGCCTGTGGTGCTGGCTCCTTGGCTCCCCTTTGTCCCCATCCGCACACTTGGACCCTGCATTTGAGATGGACAATCTGGCGTGAGGTGCGAGACAGTCTCAAGATCCTCAGTCCAAGTCTGGACCATCCTCTCCTTTATAAAGATTCCAGTGTGATGTCCTCCCCTTCCCCAGCTTGGGGGCCCTCTGCAAATGATGGCATTATATATAGTGTGGTGGCATTATTTTGGCTTGCTGGATTTTCAGCAAGATTTTCCTGCTTCCTTGCTTCTTGCCAGCTGCCTTGTTGCTTTTAGGCCCCGGGGCCCCTGCAGCCCCTGGAAACCACCCAGTTGTTTCTGGGGGTCTTCACTGTCTTGGTCACCAGGACAGCCCACTTCCCAAAACCCCTCAGGACGACCTCCGACATTCCTGGAAGATGGTATGACAGCAGTCTCCGCATCTGCTTTCTCAAGCACTCTCTGGCCGCCTTGGACGGTGGCTCCAACGGAAACCCAAAGCACTCATGAAGGAAAGGAATGTCAGCAAAGCACTCAGCAAGCTCCCACGAGGAGGGCTTTTGGCTCTCTTGGAGGACACAGGGTCCTCAGCATCTCCAAAGCAGTCCCTAAGCCTGAAGCCCAAGTGTGCATCATGCTCTCAGCCTCCGCCTTTAAACACGCAGCTCCCCAGGCCACAGGCTCTGATCGAGTGCATCTCAGAGCAAGTGCCTGTGGCGGATCCCACCCAGGAGCACAGAGCTTGGTCTGGGGCTCAGAGCTGGGGCAATCTCAGAGGAAGGCATGCCTCCCTCTCTCCAGGCAAAAGCCATAGCAGCACAGAGGATCAATCTGAAGAGACTGTCTTTGAGTGAGCCCCCTATGAAGGGCCCTGTGTCCACAGCTGCTGCCTCCCCAGCTGCTTTAGCAAGTCTTCCCCGGGGCCTGAGGAAGCGAAATGTAAAACACGTGTCCGGGCCTTAATGAGACTGGTCAGCTCCTCAGAGTCGTGCTCTGGCTAATGTTTGTTAATTCTGGGAGCCCTGCTGACTGGGGGTCTCCAACACTGGGGGATGGATTGAGCAAGGCAAGAAAAAAATACACTGAAGCAGCAGGAGCTGTGTGACTGCAGGCAAGATGCTTACCTCTCTGAACCTCAATGTTTTTACTTATAAAATGGGATCAGTAACTGCCTCAAAGGGATATTGTAAGGACTAACTGAGGCGAGGAGCCCACTTGCCTGGCTGTCATGAAGCAGTCATGTGAGTTTCCATGTCCATGCCCTATATTTTAATCCTAAAGTGGGGTAGTTGCATCTTAAATTGCAGTTTCTACATCACTCTCTCTGGCACCACTGGGGTTGGGAGTAAGAGTGTGTTGGCTTTCCATGGCCACTAGGAGAAGCCCGCTCAAACAGGCAAAAGACAGAAAGCTATACAAATGAGGTACATTTATTACAAAGACACAGAGAACACAAAGGAATGTCTAGATTCAGGAAGACCCGACTCGGAAATGGAAAAGCCGGATGAACTCAGGAACGACCCTTCTTTCTGGTCTCCCTTCTTTCATTGTTTCCCTCTCCACATGGCCTTGTGAGCCGTTTCGTGGCTAGACCCATAGGAGAAAGCAGCTTGGCCTTGAACTTCCTTGCTGATGTGTCTCCAATTCCGGTGAGCAACAGAGATCATCAGCATCTCCAAGTCCCACCTCCAGGTCCCCAGATGCAGCTTGGGCGTCTTTGCCCCCAGACCAACCAGCTGAACAGTGGGTTCCCAGCCCAGCTTCCATGTAGCAAGCCATGTCAGCCACTCTCCTAATGGAACTGACCTCAAAACAGCCCAACCAGGGGCCACAGAACATTCCTAAAATGGTCCATTGGGACTTCTACCCCCAAAGCATAATGGGGAGTTAGGCCTTGCATCTTCCAAGCCTGCTTGGAAGTCTAGCTCCACAGAGCTTTTCCGAACAGCCATGAGCCTTGCCTGAGACTTCCTGCAAAAAGATAGGTCTGGAATGTCAAGAGGATGATGCACGAGAAAGGGGCACCGTGGCTGGGCGTGAATTCTGGGATGGTGCTAGGCCCTTGAGAGTTCTGATATGCTGTCCCTCAGGCCTGGGCTAAGTGAGGCTCTGTGGGTAGACATACATTCATGCCTGAGGCCAGTACTTTCTCTCCATAAGAATTTCTCATATGATTTTGAAACTAAGACAGGCCAACTGCCATTGCATTTTCATCTATTTGAAAGCCTCCCTCCAAGTCCAAGGCTAGTGAATCTCGTGAGGATTTTGTGCTGGGTTCAGACCCAGTTCAATGCCCCATTCCAAACTCGGGCTGGGAGGAAGCTTGCAGCTCACCATTAATTGCACACTTGGCTGTTGACCCCTTCTCCTTGGGTAGCTTTTCCTTCCAAGGATGGCCAGAGTTGGCACACACTCGAAAAGAGAGGAAAGTCGGCCTAAATTTCCATCGTGTTGCAAAGCAGAACCATCTGTCAGTGGCTTCTCTGTTGGAACGAGGACCTGGAGAGAGCATTTGCCAGTGAATCACTGGGACCTCAAAGACACAAGCCTTTGGCCCCAGTTTCAGCTCGTCCCTGGGCCAGTGCATTCCACAGCGGGCAGAAAACTGCCATCCTGAGAATGTTTATTCCACCAGCCTCGTCTTGGCTAATCCTGGTGATACATGGAAGGTTCCCCATCAAGGAGGAGAAGATCCTATGAAAAGGCAGGTATGGAGTCTTTGGAGCCACCAGTATCTGTATCTGAGTAGCACTTCCCTGAGCTATTCACAAAGACTTTGTGCAGACACCTGCTCAAGCACTTACAATACTGTGAGAGGAGGATAGGTGGTGGTGGAGCTAGCTAATCAAGGCCACCACATTAAACAACCTGGGGTAACATTCACACTGTAGTCGAAGTCTAAATAACACCTTCCGGAGTTGTGCAGTGCACAACCTGGGCAATAGTAAGTAAGTGGTAGCCCTGTACCTAATAATTTACAGAGCCAGGTGAGACTCAGACTTAGTCTATTGGCCTCTAATTCTGTTTGCTTTCCTTTGCCATGTCTTCTTTGCTGAGCTCCCTTCTAAAGTACCTCTCTGAGTTTGAAAACAAGCCTGATGCCTGAACTCCACAATTATTGATTTCCTCACCTAAAAATTTAGGCTAAAATGTCTACTTCCATTGTTGGGATGTTGGAATGAGGAAATGACATAATGCAGAAAGTATGCCTGGCCCAGGGGCCTGGGTCTTAGTGAGAGCTTGGGAAGAAGAAGCAGCTATTGTGAGAATAATGTGCAGTCTAGGTATTTGTGCCCATTGTTATTCTGATCATTTCTCCAAAGTGGACCAGTGAGGTTCTTAGACTTCTGGCACTGCACTGGCTCAGATGAGGGATTCCCCTCTCTCTTCCTTTTCTTACCTAAGTGCCAGTGGTCCAGACCACATTTTGAGAATTTGGTGAGATAGGGAGGAATCCAGGTCAGCTAAGGCAGAAAAAGCCATCTGGTGGGCTCAGGAGTGAATGGCTGAGAGTACCCGGTAGTCCTTCCTTCTCTCCGCTGAGTCACACAGGTCTTGATGGACGTGCCTTGCCTCCTCCACTAAACTGAGCCACCCCTGAGAGCCTTCCCTTGCCTGTGCCTGGAACAGCCCTGGTACCTACCTGCCATATCAGTAAACAAACTGATGAGAGAAGGAACCCCTTCCCCAACTTCAGTTCAGCACAATTTTACTTCTTTTTTCCAGCACACACTAGGGTGTGTCTACTCTGTGCCATGCACAGTGCCAAGCTGAGGCATTAAGACAAATCCCACATGCCCATGACCTTGGCAGCTCTCATATAATCAGGGAGAGTTCCAGGCCCACTCTGCTACCTTCTCCAAGCCACAAGGCAGACACTTTGCCCAGATTCCCAGAGGCAGCCATGACTCTAGATGGCTATTGGCAGGGGGGACAAGGGACAGAAGAGCCATTGACCTCTCTCCTGGTCTCTGCCCACCTTTCCCTCTGTGTCCCTCTTTGTGATTATCCTGAGATTGTGCCCAGGGTCCCCCTGGCCTGGAGGAACCGAGGGCCCATCGCTGCTGGGGTGGCAAGGAGGGAGGTGTTTTCCAAGGCAGAGACAGGACATGCATGCAGAAAGATGCACAAACCAGGACAGATGTCAGAAACATAAACACACACATAACCACTCACAGCTGTACCGAGCACATCCACCAGGGTGAGAAGGCTCCAGGGGTTGGGGTGAGGTGGAGTAGGGATTAAAGTGACCAGATCCAGGTGGTGTTGACCAGGAGGGTCCTCTCCTCCCACCTCCCCTCATGCACCTCTCTTTAGCACCTCTTGGGTCTTTGTGCTTGGGGTTCTAGGTGCTGCTATGAGACGTGTGACTTTATGGCCAGGCCCACTCCCCACCCCTATGCCTGCAAAGAATAGAATGCCTTGCCTTGCAGCCTGCTATTCCAGCTGAGGTGCACTGATAGTCTGCTGGGGCCAGAGGGTGGGGGGGTGGGGAGCTCCAAATATCAAACATGAAAGCAGAGTGGCACCAGAGGTCACAAACAGGGGCCGGACAGAATCAGCACTTATTGTAAAGTGAGGAAGGTTGGGAGTAGGCATCAGGGCTTGGTGGGGCCTGTGGGAAACAGAGAACCCAGGCTCCATCTCAGTGGCCGTCAAACTCTATCAGGCCCAAGAATCCCCTAAAGGCTTCTTAGAACACAGACTGTGGGGCCTCACTCCTATGTCTCTAACACAGTAGGTCTGGATTTGAAAGTGTGCATTTCTTTTTCGTTTTTTGCTTTTTTGGTTGCATTTTGGCATGCAAAAGCTCCTAGTCCAGCGATAGAACCTGTGTTACAGCAGTCACAGCTCTGGATCCTTAACCCACTGTGCTACCTGAGGACTCCTGAAAATGTGCATTTCTTTCCTTTTTTTAAATTTAATTTTATTTTTTAATTATTTCCCAAATACAAATTTTTTTCTACTGTACAGCCTGGTGACTCAGTTACACATACATGTACACATTCTATTTTCACACATTATCATTAGTGACTAGACATAGTTCCCAGTGTCACGCAGCAGGATCTCATTGCTAATCCATTTCAAAGGCAGTAGTTTGCATCCATTAACCCCAAGCTCCCAATCCTCCCCACTCCCTTCCCCTCCCCCTTGGCAACCACAAGTCTATTTTCCAAGTCCATGATTTTCTTTTCTGTGGAAATGTTCATTCGAGCCCTATAATAGATTCCAAATATAAGTGATATTATATTTGTCTTTCTCTTTCTGACTTACTTCATATAGTATGAGAGTCTCTAGTTCCATCCATGTTGCTGCAAATGGCATTATTTCATTCTTTTTAATGACTGAGTAGTATTCCATTGTGTATATATACCATGTCTTCCTAATCCAATCATCTGTCGATGGATATTTGGGTTATATACAAGCAACTCAACAGCAAAAAAGCCAACAACCCAATTGAAAAATGGGCAAAAGACCTGAATGGACATTTTTCCAAGGAAGATGTATAGATGGCCAACATGCACATGAAAAAAGGCTCAACATTACTGATTATTAGAGAAATGCAAATAAAACTACCACGAGATACTACCTCACACCAGTAAGAATGGCCATCATTAATAAGTCCACAAATAACAAATGCTGGAGGGGTTGTGGAGAAAAGGGAACCCTCCTGCACTGTTGGTGGGAATGTAGGCTGGTATAACCACTATGGAGAAGAATATGGAGATACCTTAGAAATCTATACATAGAACTACCATGTGACCCAGCAATCCCACTCTTGGGCGTATATCCGGACAAAACTTTCCTTAAAAAAACACATGCACCCGCATATTTATTGCAGCTCTATTCACAATAGCCAAGACATAGAAACAACCCAAATGTCCATCAACAAAATGTGCATTTCTTTCTTTTATTTTTTTGCCTTTTCTAGGGCTTCTCCCATGGCATATGGAGGTTCCCAGGCTAAAAATATGCATTTCTAACATGTGTCCAGGTGACACTGATGCTTCTGGTTGGGAGCAGGCTTTGAGAACCACTGCCCTACCCAAAGGGGGTGCTGGTTCCCCAGAGGCTGGCTTACAGTTGCCTTGGCAGGGGGGGCGGGGATACAGTCTAATGCTGCCAGATCTCCCAATTTTTCTGAAGCCAAAAGTGCAGATTTTAATCTAAAACTTCCCAACTGAAAAAATTTGTAACTAAATTCAAGAAAAGAGACTCTGTTGGGGCCTAGTAAGATATATCCATAGGTGAGCCAGATTCCCAGCTCCCACACGGGGAGCTGTGTGTTGGTATGTGGGAGTGTTGGAGACCCCTTAATCCCTGACAATATTTGTGCCCACTCACTCCTGACTATCACCACATGTTCCCCAGGAGCTGAGAGCCTCGTTGGAACTTTCTGCTACCCTCATCCTTGCTGCTTACAAAACAATGAAGCCCTGGAGTTTTCCACTGTGGCTCAGTGGGTTAAGACCCTGACATAGTATCCATGAGGATACAGGCTGGATTTCTGGCCTCGCTCAGTGGGTTAAATTCCAGCATTGCTGCAGGCTGTGGTGTAGGCCAGAGATATGGCTCAGATCTGGTGTTGCCACGGCTGTGGCATAGACCCCTAGCCCAGGAACTTCCATGTACCACAGGTGAGGCCATAAGAAGAAAAAAACAAATAAAATAAAAAATAAAACCTTGTCAAAAACAGCGAAGCCTGGTTGATCTGTCTCCCAAGTCTCGCTCTGAGAGGCAACAAAAAGGCCACCCATCCTAAGAGGATAACCACAGACCTCCGGACCACATAAATTCAGTGGTGGAGGCCCCACCGTGGGCAACCCAGGGCTGGGCTGACTTAGCAAGAAGCCAGGAGTGCTCTACCACGCGGGAGACTCAAGGGCCTTGGCGGTAACAGGAGCCACGATAAAGTGACTGGCAACTCAGCTTTCAGATTCAAAGGCCATGCAGATGATCTGAATGTGGGCCAAGAGAAAAGCTTCTCCCTCCCTGGGTGAGGCTGCAGAGAGGCATACTCCCCCAATGGGGTGGCATGCCTGGCCTCAAGAAGGTTCTGGGCAAACCCAGCAGGCTGGCCGCTCCTGCTGGCACACCTCTCCCAGCCATTCCTCACCAACTGCTCATATTCAACAACACCAATACTAACAACAACAACACAGTTAGTAGCTCTGAGCATAGCCAGGATATGGGGGTCTTTGAGCTTTACATCCTAAAGTAAACTTTCTCACAGTTGAGTGACAGTTACCTCCCGGGAAGAAACCACTCAAGATACTGCAATCTCAGTCGGCTACATACCCCACCCCGCACCCACCAGCCAGCGCAGTGCGGGGATGGCCTACTGCCTGAGCCGAAGAAACCTCGAGAACCATCACATCAGCTGTGCAGAAATCCATCATTAAAACAGTTTACACAACTTGTTGGGTAAAAACCCCTCTGTGCTAGGGTTTTGTTTGTTTTTGTTTTTGTTTAGCTTTGCCTCATTTGATTTTTCCAAATGAAGATTTTCCTAACTTTTTCAGAAGGTCATAGGGGTCAAACGTAAAGTGTTCCTAGGACTGGACTTTAAAGTGTAGTACTGATTCATGTGAACTTGAAGAAATAGAGGGAAACATCCATCCTTCACAGTGTCAGAGCTTGGGGCATGGGGTGCCCACTCCACCCCTCATACAGTGCCCCAGGGATTAGCATCCCCCTGGGCGAGCACCATCAAAAGGGATGCCAGGAATTGGCAACAGCTTTGTCCTAGTCACTGTCCCACCCTCCAAGCCAAAGGGGAGCAGGAAGACATGGTCTTAAACACAGAAAGGCCCAATGATCATTTGCAATATTTTTTTAAATGTTAGAAAAACTTAAATTAATTAAAACATACTATTATCAATGGCTATACAGAAAAATATCCCAGAAGGCCACGCCGGGCAGCTTTGCCCAATTACATTATTTTTTTTTAATTTAATATTTTAATTAAAGTATAGTTGATTTACGGGAGTTCCCGTCGTGGCGCAGTGGTTAACGAATCCAACTAGGAACCATGAGGTTGCGGGTTCGGTCCCTGCCCTTGCTCAGTGGGTTAACGATCCGGCGTTGCCGTGAGCTGTGGTGTAGGTTGCAGACGCGGCTCGGATCCCGCATTGCTGTGGCTCTGGCGTAGGCCGGTGGCTATAGCTCCGATTCAACCCCTAGCCTGGGAATCTCCATATGCCGCGGGAGCGGCCCAAGAAATAGCAACAACAACAACAACAACAACAGACAAAAGACAAAAGACAAAATAAATAAATAAATAAATAAAGTATAGTTGATTTACAATGTTGGGCCAATTTCTGCTGTACAGCAGAGTGACCCAGTCACACATATATGTACATTCTTTTCACATTACCTTCCATCATGGTCTATCCCAAGAGATTGGATGAAGTTCCCTGTGCTATACAGTAGGACCTCATTGCTTATCCATTCTAAATGAAATAGTTTGAAAGGGTGATCGAGGCTTAGGGCTGACCAAAAGCCCACCAGAGCAGCCCGTGGAAATGCCCAGAATGCTTGTCCCATTGGTTTTAAGGCGTGGCTCATGTCCTCCTTTGAGGTCTTGCCAAGTTACTAACACCTGGACTTTGCTCCACTGTCATGTGCTCTGGTCACATTTTGAACTACACTGTCCCCTGCCATTTCTGGTGTGATGGTGTAATCTTAGCGGCCCTAACCAATGTTCTGTTTTGTGTTCCCTTGAGCATCTTTCCTGCCCAGCTTTCCCTCTTTACACTATTTCTGGGCCTCCATCACCTTCAGGAAGGTACTGAAAATCATTGGGAACAACAGAAATAAAGTCTGGCCTTAGCATCCTCTCTGAGGCTCTGGCTTAAAGGACATGAATAGGGGATGGGTCAAGGCCAGGTTTTCCCACCCTTCAAATTAGGTGACATCCTTGTGGGCTAGAGGGAGGAGAACAGTTTGCAGGGAGGAAACAGTCTTGGATTTGGGCCTGGGTCTCCAAGACGAAACAGGCAGGAGAAGGAAAAGAGCAGGAGAGCTGGGCCCTGAGAGCAGTGGGCTCCTGGGCTGCCCATCATGGATGAAGTCTGGAGGGCACAGTGCCGCAAAGAAAATCCTTCCTCACCAGCATCGAGGGTGAAAACAGCAGCTTGGCCTCTGGGTCGCCACCACCTCCCTGCTGGGTTTCCAGGGACCCCCAAGGGCATCTGAAGTCACCGGGACATCCTGTCTTGTTTGAACTTACACTCTTGGCACAACATGGCCCATACTCTGGGCCCCAACCACTAGTTGTTGATGAGAGGTGTTGGGGAAGTGGAGCACGCTTGTCCAGTGGGCCTGCAGAGAGCCAGCCTCTGGACTGGGCCTCCAGAGGCTGCCCCTCTTTGCCGCCCAGTGGGCAATGAGGGTAGAGTGAAGGGGAAGGTCTTTGCTCACAAATGACCTTAGGGTCAGCTACCTCCTGTCTACTTCAGTCACCTTTAGCAAACCGAACACCTCTGGTCCTCAGCGAAATTTGACTGGGCTCTGGGTTGCGTCTTGCAGAGCCTGTAGTGAGAGGGTGAGTAGGGTAGAGGGGAGATTAGGTTTAATACCTCCCGGTCCTGTCCAAAGGGCCAATACCCCTGCCCTGGCCTCCAAGTGTATCTTATAGGTGGGTGTCCTGGCGGCCAGCCTCAGCGCACGGGCCCAGAGCATGCATGCCATGGATGGGGGGAGGCCAAGATGAAGGTCTTCTCTCCACACCAGCCAGTGTTGACGCCTTTCCGAGATGGGCTGTCTCTTGACAGAGAAGCATGAGGCTGTTTTCCAGAAAGTTCCAGCCATCACAGGAGGCAGAGTCCTGTGTGAGGAAGAATCTGGAACCCACTTGTCTAAGCTTCTACCAGCCCTTGGTTCACCCCTACAGGCAGGTGGGATGGTGGGAAAGCTGGGAGGTGTGGGAAAAGGCCCTGCTTCCCTCTGCCACCAGCTGTGGCTTTGGGCAGTTTCCTGCAGGCTGCATCTCAGTTTTCTGATCTCTGAAGTGAGGGCCCTTGCAAGGCGCTGCCCATGATATGAGGTGATGCCCAGCACATGAAGAAGAACTTCACCCAGGGATCCTGCCCTCCAACCATAAATTCTGGATATTGAATGAACACATGGAGCCCTGGTCAACTGAGAGAAACTTCACTGTCAGTTTGCTCAGTCCAATAAAATGTTGATTTAGCAACTACTATGCTCTAGGTACCTAATTATAGGCTGACTGTGTCTGGGTGAAAAAATGGGATCCTTCCCCTGGAGCAGCAATTTTCAAGCTTTTTGATTTTGGAATCTCTTTATGCTCTAACTTGGTTTTGCAAAATAGCAACAACAATAACCACAACAATGTCACATTGTTTTACGTTTCTGCTAATGTAAAATAAATTCCACACGTCTTTTTTAATGTCTAGTATGGTAGAAAGCAGCCATATTCACAGATCTGCTTCTGCATTGTGTTTCACAATAAATCATATCATGTAGCCTTCAGAGAAAAGAAGATGAAAGAGGGAAATAACATCTTAGCATTAGTATGAGAATGGCTTTGACCATGGGGACCACCAGGGGTCCCCAGACATTTTGAGAGCTGCTGTGGTAGAGCCCTGGGTATTGACATAAGGATAATGTACTGCCCCTTGGAGACATTTTTGGTTCCCTTTTGATTTGGGGGCACTGTTATTTGAGCCTAGACTAGACTCTAACTCCTGTTTACCTATAAACACAAAGTAATTTTGGCATAGCTTTGATATATTGAGTATTTTCTTTTTAAAATTTTTTATTATGTTGATTTACAATATTCTGTTGATTTCTGCTGTACGGCAAAGTGACCCAGACATGTATATATTCTTTTTCTCATATAATCTTCTGCATGTTCTGTCACAAGAGAGTAGATATAGTTCCTGTGCTGTAGAGTTGGACCTCATTGCTTATCCATTCTAATAGCTTGCATCTATTAACCCCAAACTCCCAGTCCATCCCACTCCCTCCCAGTATTTTCTTTTTTTAAAAATTTATTTATTATTTTACTGGAGTGTAGTTGACTTACAATGTTGTGTTAGTTTCAGGTGTACAACACAGTGGTTCAGTTTTATATATATATTATATATATTCCTTTTTAAGATTCTTTTCTACATTAATTTTTTCTAAGAATTCAATTATGTGTCAGTTGAGAGAAGGTTGTTTTGTGCAGACCTATACGAAGTGTTGTTCATCTTTTCAAAAAACACATTACTAAGCAATGTCGTTCACCATATTTGAGTCACCAATACAAATGCCTGCATTAGCCTGTCACTGTCATCCTGGCCATCCCATAGATACAAGCATCTTGTTTGCATTGTCTGTGTAGATTCTGCATTTTTTTTTTTTTGGCCATGCCCACAGCATGCGGAAGTTCCCAGGCCAGGGACTGAACTCTTGCCACAGCAGTGACCTAAGTCACAGCAGTGACAATGCTGGATCCTTAATCCACTGAGCCACCAGGGAACTCCCTGCATTTATTTTTTAAATTTTATTTTATTTTTTTTTTTTTGAGGCCATACCTGTGGCATATGGAAACTCCCAGGCTAGGGGTTGACTTGGAGCTGCAACTGAGGCCTATGCCACGGCCATGGCAAACCAGATCGGAGCCTCATCTGCTACCTATGCTGCAGCTTACAGCAATGTCATATCCTTAACCCACTGAATGAGGCCTGAGATAGAACTGGCATCCTCAAAGAGACAATGTCAAGCTCTTAGCTCATTGAGCCACAATGGGAACTCCCAGCATTTATTTTTTTAGATGAGTTTTTATTCTGAGAAAATTGTAGGCTCACCTGCAAAAACCAGAAATAACTCAAAGAAATCCCATGTAGCCTTTACTCAGTTTCCCCCAGTGGTAACCTCTTCCAAAACTATAGCAGAGTATCACAACCAGAATATTGGCATCGATGCAGAAAGGTGCAGAACATTTCTATCACTCATGGGTCCTTTACTTTGCTCTTTTATAGCCATGCCCACTCCCCCAACACCTAGCCTCCCCCTCCTTTTCTCTGACAAGCACTAATATGTTCTCCATTTTTATAAGTTTGTTACCAAAGAATGATACAAAAATGGCCTCGAGCTGTATGTAGGCCTTGGGGATGGGCTTTTTTTCACTCAGCCTAACTTTTTGGAGAGTCATCTGAGGTGATTTTTATTTGTGTAGTCGTACTCCATGGCATGGATGTGCCACAGCCTGTCCCATTATTGACCCACACTGAAGGATATCTAGGTTGCACCCAGTTTTTGATTATTGTGAAGTCAATCTGCTATAAACATTTATGTGCAGGGTTTTTGTGTGTGTGTGAACCTAAGTCTTCAGTTCTCTAGGATAAATGTCTAGGAATACAATGCTAGTTGTGTGTTTAGGTCTAAAAGAAACTACCAAAGTACTTTTTGGTGTGACTGTACCATTTTGCATTCCCACCAGCAATGTATGAATGGTCCAGTTTTCTCTACATCCTCACCAGCATTTTATATTTTCACTAATTCTCCTTTTAGCCACTCTGATAGGTATATAGTGATATCCTATTGTGGTTGTAATTTGCATTTCTCTAAGGGCTAATTATGTTTATCTTTTCATGCGCTTATTGGCAAACCATATATCCTCTTAGATAAAATGTCTGTTCATGTCTTCTGTCTAATTTCTAAGAATTGTTTGCTTTTTTACTGTTTAGTTTTCAGAGTTTTAAAAAATATAATTCAGAGACTAGCTTTTATCATATATGTGGTTTGCAAATATTTTCTCTTACTCTGTAGTATGTCTTTTCATCCTCTTAACAGGGTCTTATTTTGTTTCGTTTTTGTCCTTGTTTTCTTTTTTGGCTGCACCCACAACTTATGAAAGTTCCTGGGCCAGGGATCAAATCTGAGCCGAAGCTGCAGCAATGCTGGATCCTTAACTCATTGTGCCAGCCCAGCGATCAGACCCATGCTGCCTCAGAGATAACACTGGATCCTTAACCTGCTGTGCCACAGCGGAAACTCTTTAAAAGGGTCTTAGGTAGAGCAAAAGTTTTTAATTTTGATGAGATCTAATTTGTCATTTTTTTCTTTTGTGTTATCATGCTTTTGGTGTCAAATTTAAGGATATTTTCCTAGTCCTAGACCAAACCATTTCCCTCTATTTTTTCCTAAAACTTATATAATTTTACTTTTCACTTTTAAGCCCATGATCCATTTTAATATAAGTTCATTTTTTGCCTATGGATGTCCAATTGCTCCAGTACTATTTGGGTAAAGGTTATCTTTACCCCACAGAATTGCTTTTGCTGCTTTTTCAAAAATTGCATTTGTACCATATTTCTGGGTTATTATATCTATTGATATATGTCTATCCTTGTACAAACCTACATAATCTTAATTATTGTATTGTCTTAACTTGAGTAGACAGATTCCTTTCACTTTATTCTCTTTCAAAACTTTTAGTTATTCCAGTTCCTTTGCTTTTCCCTATAAATTTTAGAATAATCTTGCCCTTACCTATAAAAGATCTTTCTGGAATTTTTATAAGAATTGTGTTAACCTTATATATCAGTTTGGAAGAACTGACATCTTTGTTGAGATTTCCAATCCATGAACGTAATATGCCTCTCCATTTATTTGTATCTTCTTTGATTTCTTTCATCAACATTGTGTGGTTTTCAGCATACAAAGTCTTATACATGATTTGTTAGGTTTACCTAAATATCTTATTTTCCATTAAAAGATTGTAAATGATGTTGTATTTTTAATTTCAATGTTCAAGTGTTCATTTTGAGTCCATGTATATGTAGAAATACAATTGATTTTTTTAATGTTTATCTTGTATTCTGCCACCTTGATGAACTCACTTGTTAGTTCTAGGAGTTTTTAAAAAATATTCCTTCAAATTTTTGAGGTAGAAAATTATGTCATCTGAAAACCATTTTATTTCTTCCTTTTATTTCTTTTCTTACTTATAGCTCTGGCTAGAACTTTTACCTATGTCGAATAAATAAGTGGTAAGAGTAGACAGCCTTGAAGTTCCTGTCATGGCTCAGGGGTTCAAGAATCCGACTAGGAACCATGAGGTTTCAGGTTCGATCCCTCGCCTCGCTCAGTGGGTTAAGGATCCAGCATTGCCATGAGCTGTGGTGTAGGTTGCAGACGTAGCTCGGATCTGGCATTGTTGTGGCTCTGGTGTAGGCCGGTGGCTACAGCTCCGATTAGACCCCTAGCCCGGGAACCTCCATATGCTGCAGGTGTGGCCCTGAAAAGACAAAAAAAAAAAAAAATAGACAGCCTTATCTTGTTCTTAGTTTTCTTGGGAAGGCATTCAAATTTAAAAATTAATAATTATTAAATATAATATTCATTGGAGGTTTTCTTCTTTATCAAGTCAAGAGGCTTTCCTTGTATCTCTAGTTTACTGAGAATTTTTAACATGCGTGTATGTTGGCTTTTACTGAATGATTTTTCTGCACTAATTGAGAAGAACATTTTTTTTTTCCTTTACACTGTTAATATGGTGGATTACATTGTTGTTTTCTTTTTTCTTTATTTTATTTATTATTATTATTATTTTTGCTTTTTAGGGCCGCACCTGTGGCGTATGAAAGTTCCCAGGCTTGGGGCTGAATTGGAGCTGCAGCTGTCAGCCTATGCCACAGCTACATCAATGCAGGATTCGAGCTACATCTGTGACCCAATCATACACATTTCTCTATGCTGTGCAGTAGGATCCCATTGCCCATCCACTCCAGATATAACAGTTTGTATTTCCATAAACCCCCAAAATGCCCATCCCTCCCATTCCCTCCCCTTTACCCCCATTCTGGAATCCCAAGTCTGCTCTTTTTGGCCATGCTCGGTTTCTGTTTTTTGTTTGTTTGTTATTTTAGATAGGATCATCTGTTCCATATTTTAGATTCCACAGATAAGTGATATCACATGGTATTTGTCTGTTTCTTTCTGGCTTATTTCACTTAGTATAAGAGGCTCTAGCTCCAAACATGTTGCTGAAAATAGTTTGTATACTTTTTTTTTTTTTTTTTTTTGCTTTTTAGGGCCCATCCGTGGCATATGGAAGTTCCCAGGCTAGGGGTCAAATCAGAGCTACAGCTGTCGGCCTACACCACAGCCACAGTAACAGAGGGTCCAAGCTGCATCTGCGACCTACACCATAGCTCATGGCAATGCCAGATCTTTAACCCACTGAGTAAGGCCAGGAATTGAACCCGTGTCCTCATGGTTCCTAGTCAGATTTGTTCCGCTGCACCATGATGGGAACTCCCTTGCATACCTTTTTAATGGTTGCTTTATGTATTACATTACATATAATAACTTATCACAGTTTACTGGGTTTACCAGTGCATTGAAGTATAGAAACCTGGGACTCCCTTTACATCGCTTTACCCTCTCCCATTCATAATTGCTTTAAAATTTCCTCTATATATGTTTAGAATCACATTAGATAGTGTTATAATTTTTGCTTCCACCATCAAATATAATTTAGAAAACTCAGGAGAAAAGGGAAAACTCTTATTTACTCATTTGTTTGTTCCTCCTCCCAGGAGTTCCAAGATTCCTTTTTTTTTAAATCGTTTTGTCTCTAAATGAATAACTTTCTTTAGCAATTATTTTAGGGTAGATCTGCTGGTAGCAATTCTTGGTTATCTTTCACCTGAGAATGTTTTGATTTCCCTTTCAATCCTGAAGAATATTTTTTATTGTATATAGGATTTGGGATTGCTAGTTCTTTACTCTTAGCACTTGAAAAATGTTATCCCACTTCTTTCTGGTATTGAGAAATCTACAATCATTCAATTTGTTTTTCTTCTGTAGGTAAGGTGTTTTCTCTGGCTACTTTCAAGGTTTTTGTTTTTTATTTTATTTTATTTATTATATTTTTTTATTTTTATTTTATTTTTTATTTTAGTTTGCAGAAGTTTTATTTTGATGTGTCTTGGCATGCATTTCTTTCTTTTTCTTTCTTTCCTTTTTTATTATTTTCTTATTTTTAGGGGCTTATCTGAGGCATATGGAAGTTCCCAGGCCAGGGGTTGAATCAGAACTGCAGCTGCCAGCCTACACCACAGCCACTGCAACACCGAAACAGAATTTCATCTGCAACCTATGGCACACCTTGTGGCAACACTGGATTCTCAACCCACTGAGCGAGGCCAGGGATCAAGCCCTCATCTTCATGGATATTAGTCAGGTTCTTAACCTGCTGAGCCACAACAGGAACTCCTTGGCATGCATTTCTTTGTATTTTTTCTTCTTTGGAATTTGCTCCACTTCTTTAGTCTATAGGACAAATCTCTTGCCAAATTTGGAAAGATTTCTGCATTATTTCTTCAAGTACTTTTTCAGCCCTGCTCTTTTCCTTCTAAGACTGATGCTACAAATGTTAGATATTTTGTTATAATTTTGTAGGTCCCTGAGGCTCTGTTTATTTTTTTCCAGTCTCTTTTCTCTCTATGGATTATTTCTATTTCTCTGTCTTCTAGTTCAACTTACTCCTTCCTCTGTATGTGCCATTATACTGTTGAGGCCACCCACCCAACTTGTTTGTTTCAGTCACTGTATTTTTCGGTTCTAAAATTTCCATTTGGTTCTTCTTTGTATCTTTTTTTCTTTGCTGAGGATTTTTTTTTTCATTTGTTTTAAGTGTAAAAATGCTTGCTGAAGCATTTTTATCACAGCTTCTTTAAAATCTTTTTCAGATAATTTTAACATCTCTATATCTTTGTACTGGCATTTGTTAATTGTCTTTTTTCATTCAATTTGAGATCTTTTTTGGTCTTGATATGATGAGTGATTTTAACCTGGATATTTTTGCATTATGTTATGAAACTCTGGATTTTTTTTTTTTTTTTTTTACTTTTTAGGGCTGCACCCACAGCAGATAGAGGTTCTCAGGCTAGGGGTCGAATCAGAGCTGCAGCTGCCGGCCTATGCCACAGCCACAGCAATGCCAGATCCAAGCCGCATCTGCGACCTATACCACAGCTCATGGCAATGCTGAATCCTTAACCCACTGAGTGAGGCCAGGGGTCAAACCCGCAACTTCATGGTTCCCAGTTGGATTCATTTCTGCTGCACCATGATGGGAACTCCCTGAAATTCTGGATCTTTTTAAAATCTTTTTTTAAGCTGGGTTTCTCTGGTATTCTTCTGCAAGGGAAGGAAAGAGGTGCTGCCTTATTAGTATCAGACAGAAGTAGAAGTCCAGTATGCCCACTCAGCCTCTATTGACACCTGAGGTGTGAGGCTTCTCATTATTGCTGCATATGGGTGGGAGTTCTAGTTTCCCTTTGGTCACTACTGACCCTGGTGGGGTTTGCAAATGTTAGGTCTCATTACCAGTCTCTGAGGATGAAACCTCTAGGTTCCTATTTGGCCTTCTCTGAGACCACCCTTCTGGAAATGTTGGGACACATCATTACAGCTTCACAAGTATAGAAATCTAGGTTTCCCATTTGGTCTTTTCTGGAATGGGTAATGTTTTCTGTGGTTTTTTCATTAAAATATACCAATTATTGTGTAAAAGTTTTCTGTCTTGCTGGGCTGCCCTTTTCCTTGACCATTCGTTGGAAAGAGCAGGCTTTTGTTATTGGTGGTTTTTATTTGTTCCCATGGGCATTTCAAGGTGGCCAGCTTTTTCAGCTCCAAGACTGGGATATAAAAGAAACCCCAGAGAACTTACCACCATGTTGTCAAAACTCGAGTCTCAAGGCACTAAACCAGTCTGCTTTTTCTTCATCTTTCAGAATCTTCTTTTGTTTGTTTTATATGTAACATTCAGAGTCTTTAGTTGCACTTAGCATGAGAAATGGGAAAAATTATGTGTGCTCTATCTTCCCAGGAGCAGAAATATCCCAAATTTATTTTTACAATATATTAGCCAGATTTTTCAAGAGAAACAAACCCATAGGGTGTGGTGCATGTCTGTGTGTGTGTGTGTGTGTGTGTGTGTGAGAGAGAGAGAGAGAGAGAGAGAGAGACAGAGACAGAGACAGAGACAGAGAAATTTTATGGAATTGGTTCCAGCTACTGTGATCATCACAGATGTGTATATTGTTGATTCCAAAATCTGCGTGGCAAGTTTGCTGGCTAGAGCCCCTGTTGATATAACAATTCAAGTCCAGTCTGGAGGCAGAATCCCGTCTTCCCTGAGGGACTTCAATCTTTGTCTCTTAAGGCTTTCAGCTGATTTGATGAGGCTCACCAACATTATAAAAAGTTGTCTACTTTTCTCAGAGCCCACTGATTTAAATATTAATCTCATCTAAATGATACCTTCACAGCAGATCAAATGATAGAGGTGAGGTTTGAGGATGTTAGATCTCATTAGCAGTCTCTGAGGGTGAAAATTCCGGTTCCTATTTGGCCTTCTCTGATACCATCTAGTATCTCATCTAAAATGAAAACGGCACATAGATCAAATACCTAGACTGATATTTGATCAAATATCTAGGTACTGTGGCCTAGCCAAGTTGACACATAAAATTAACCATTACAACATTATTTATTATAAAGCAATTTCATCTAATTTCTCCCATATAATAAGTTTACAGAATATTACTGACTTTTGAAAAATATATATGGTTACCATTCTTGACTCTACTTTTGCGACTTGCATCTGATTTCCAATGTCTCTATCTCTAAGTATAACTGAGTAAAGTAGAAGTTGGTGCTGCTTTTCTAACCTGTGATCAAGTACCTATTGAGCCACTCTATGCTCCAGGATCTTTCATCTTCTTTTTCTTCAAATATGTATTACCTGGTTTCATTTCAGGATTATAAAGGGGGCATTGTAATGCATTAGTTATAAAAAGGGTGTTTGTCTGGTAAGGTTGAGAACTACCACCTTTGAGCAACCTGTCTATTCTACTTCTCCAACTCTTCTGCATGTTCAAGTTACATGGGCATTTGGACAAATCCTATAATAGTGCTGTTTTCATGGCCAAATGGTTATATATTAGCAATTTTATTATATTTAATCTAATATCAGTATATAAACCAAAAGGAGCCGGAGTAGATTAGGCACTGCTTTGTAAGAGTGCTGCTCATCCAAGCTGTGCACAAGAATATTGACTTCCAGGGTCCATTTGTCCTTTAGGGCAAGTCTTTTCTGGAACTGTTTCTGTGTCCTGTCTTGCTTAGGATTTTTTTTTCCTTTTTTTGCTTCTTAGGGCTGCACCTACAGCATATGGAAGTTTCAAGGCTAGGGGTTGAATCAGAGCTACAGCTGCCAGCCTATGCTTCAGCCACAACAATATCAGATCTGAACTGCATCTGTGACCTACACCACAGCTACAGTAATGCTGGATCCTTAAGCCACTGGGAAAGGCCAAAGATAGAACCTGCAACCTCATGTATACATGACTGCTGAGCCACGATGGGAACTCCTGTCTTGCTTATGATTTAATAAAGACAATGATCATACCCTTTGAACAAGCTAAACAATTGAATATATACACAAAAACACCAGCATTTAAATGGCATGTTCAGTTTCCACTCCCTCTCATCAGGGCATCGGTGAGACTGTTAGACAAGAGCCTGTTCATTTTGCATTGGCTGCTGGTTCTTGGTCATGAGTCTCTCCTTTGCCCCATAGCTAGCCTCTCTCTTATGGTTACCATTTCTTGGGTGTCTACTTTTGTGATTTGACTCTGATTTCCAATGTCTCTATCCCTAAGTATAACTGAGTAAAGTAGACATCAATGCTGTTTTCTAAAATGCAATTAAGAACCTGTTGAACCCACTCTATGCACCAGGGTCTTTCATCCTCTGCCTTCTTCAAAGTTCATACTTTAAGTTGGCTAAATCTTAGTTTTACAGCTCAAATCTATCCAAAGCCGGCCAAAATCTAATGGAAGTATTCTAAAAGATGACGGTTGTATCAACTTGTGGATTTTATATTCAATCTTTGGGCACAGGATGGTATTTTATGGATGGGGTAATGAATTTAGGGGTGCATAAGTGTGTGTGGGTGTGTGCTTGTGCATGTGCACGTGCTATGACTTTTGGTAGAAAAAAATGAATTTAAGATTGAAAGCTGCATAAGCATTTTTCTGCCATTATTCAAAAGAAGTTTTATTACAGTGACTTCCCATTATACTATTAAATTATATGCCCCATTTTAGCTAGGGCTTTAGCTATTTAAGTCCCCCTCCTCAACAATATCATCCCCACTTGTATGTGAACCACATAGATGCTCCTTCTATTTCTGGATGTCCTCACCTTGAGGGTCTGGCATAGAGAATGGAGGGCAAGTGACCAGATGTCTGAGTGCTTTCTATACGCCGTAACTAGTGCTATTAACAGATGGGGATTCTGTGGCTTTCTACAAGACAGCTGGGGGCTGCTAAAATATCAAGAACAACTTTATTTTGTTAGGAAAACTTTGAACATACGTAAATATACATACAAAGTATAATGAACATCTATCATTGAGCCTCAACAATCATCAGCTCATTGTCAATCTTGTTTCATCTCTCCTTCCTTTCCCCAAAAGAATTCTTTTGAAACAAATCCCAGACATCAGGTCTTTTATCTGTAAATACTTCAGCACATATATCTAAAAGATAGTGTATTTTTTTTTAAAAAAAAAGAAGCAAATAACCACACCACTATTATCAAATTTAAAATGTTAACAATACAGCCTTAATATTATCAGTGTTCCTACTTCTTCCACTCTCTCATAATTCCTTTTTATAGTTGCTTTGTTTGAATCAGGATCCAAATAAAATCCACAGATTGTATTGGTTGATGGGTCTCCCAAGCCTCTTTTAATCTATGAATTTTCCCCCTCCTCTAATTTTTCTGTTAAAGATCTAAGTTATTCATCCTGTTTGTCACATTTGAAATTTTACTGATTGCATCCCCATGGTGTCATTTAGCTTGCTCTTCCATCTGTAGTCTTTCTTGTAAAATGGTGGATCTGATGACTTGATTATAAACAGATTGGCTTTTTTTTTTCTTTTGGCAAGAATACTTCACAGGTGGTGTTGTGTACTTACATCAAGGTACACATACTGTCTGGTTCTCTTTTTCTAGGCTTTTAAAATTAAGCAGTGGTTTCAGATGTTGTTAGCTTGATTCATCCATTATTAATTTCCCTATCAGCTTTTCACCTAATTGTTTAACGATCAGCAGAGTTTGAAAAATGGCAATCTCTTTCTATTCTTTCTTTTTCTTTTATTGGCTGGAATGCTTCTACAAAGAGAAACTTCCTTTCATCAGTACATTGGTTAGTCTGAGGTATAGCTCATATAGGACACACAATATGAATTCTTGATTCTTTCTCTTTGTTTACCAGTTTCAGAATAATGAATTGGCATTCTATTTGCCTGCAAAGGTAAAATAAGTTTGGGGGTTGTCTTCATTTGTTTGCTTATCACTATGAACTCATGTATCAAACATGTTTGATATGCTTCAACCAATCATAATCAATATTCTTCTTGATGCCCGATTTGTATTATCTTCGGTTAGTGGGAATCTTAGTTTGGCTCCTGAGTCCTTTTGACCCAACCCTAGTAGTTCATGATCACATTCATGTTCCCAGACTTGACAAGATGTTTCAGGTTCTTCTCACTTATTTCCTGCATCAGACCAGGACTCAGTCACTTTTTGCAAGGAACTTGGTTCCTTTGGTAGAAAATGGAATTTAGAGACCAAAATCTGAACATTAATGGTGTTCATTTCTTCTTGGTTGGTTATTGTTTCTAGGCCTTTGCTTTTGAATAAGAGCTAGAAAATTCCCTTTTTTTTTTTTTAAAGAAAATACATCATGAGTTTATACTGATTTTTCAAATTTGAATTTAAAATCACAAAGGTTCTACATTAAGAATGAATTCCTACTGGAGTTCCCGTCACAGTGGTTAACAAATCTGACTAGGAACCAGGAGGTTGCAGGTTTGATCCCTGGCCTTGCTCAGTGGTTTAAGGATCCGGCATTGCTGTGAGCTGGGGTGTAGGTCACAGATGTGGCTCAGATCCCTTGTTGCTGTGGCTCTGGTGTAGACCGATGGCTACAGCTCTGATTAGGCCCCTAGCCTGGGAACCTCCATATGCTGCAGGAGTGGCCCTAGAAAAGGCAAAAAGACCAAAAAAAAAAAAGAATTAATTCCTACCAATGTTAGTATAATTACTTATTTGCTTCATATATATACACAAAATGGGATATATGTATTCCATTTTGCTTTTCTATTTTTTATGAATTACGTTTTAGATATTCCTTTTATTTCATTTTACTTTCATATAAAACATTTACTCATCTATAAAGTCAAATCTCAAAAATATGGTGAATTCAGAGAAGTCTAGTTTATATCCCTGTCCCTTCTACCACATTTCTTCCTTCTCTA
The DNA here is from genome assembly GCF_016906955.1 of Phacochoerus africanus. Lineage (NCBI taxonomy): Eukaryota > Metazoa > Chordata > Mammalia > Artiodactyla > Suidae > Phacochoerus > Phacochoerus africanus. The sequence continues at coordinate 141,228,108 of NC_062545.1, forward strand.
ATATATAATATAATATAATATAATATAATATATATTATATTATATATTAGAGACCTGTTTATTTATTTATTTATTTATTTATTGTCTTTTTAGGGCCGCAACTCTGGCACATATGGAGGTTCCCCAGGCTAGGGGTCTAATGGGAACTGTAGCCACCGGCCTATGCCAGAGCCACAGCAACACCAGATCGGAGCTGGGTCTGTGGCCTACACCACAGCTTATGGCAGTGCCAGATCCTTAACTCACTGAGCAAGGCCAGGGATCGAACCTGCAACCTCATCGTTCGGATTCATTTCCACTGCGCCATGACAGGAGCTCCCTGTTTTATTTTATTTTATTTTTTGTCTTTTTTTTTTTTAAGGCTGCACCCGCAGCATCTGGAGGTTCCCAGGCTATGGGTTGAATCAGAGCTGTAGCTGCCATCCTATGCCACAGCCACAGCAGTGCAGAATCCAAGCCACATCTGCAACCTACACCACAGCTCATGGCAATGCTGGATCCTTAACACACTGAGTGAGGCCACAGATCTAACCCAAGTTCTCATGGATGCTAGTTGGTCTTGTTAACCACTGAGCCATGACAGGAACTCCCAGTGGCCTGTTTTATATACATATAAACATTATATATATATATATCTTCTAGTTTTTAAAAGACATTCTTCAATATTTTTTCTTCATGTAGTAATGTATTTTGCGGATTAGAAATATATAGATACATTTATCACATCTCTTAATATCTGCCTAATACTCTATTGAATGGAACTACTCTAGTTTATATACTTACTTTATACAATCCCATGTATAGACACTGAGTTGTTTCTTGTCTTTTACTATGAATATCCTATATTCATATACATTACAATATTCATATATAGGGAAAGGAATATATATATATTCCTACATATATCTTATATTCACATATATATGAATACCCTATATATATATTGCATATTTTTTCATATTTTGGCAATATATATTTAGGATAGATTTCTAGAGGAAAGATTTCTGGTCAAACATGTAATTCTGCCAATATTTTCAATTGTCTTTCCCTAGGGTTGTAGCACTATTTTTACTCCCCCTAATAATGAATTTTTCATCAAACTTTTGGGTTTTTGTCCCCTAATAGGTAAGAAATGATACTCAGAATAATTTTCATTTACATTTCTCTTATTATGAAGAAGGTTGAGCATTGTACATGTGTGTGAGGGCCATTTGCATTTCTTTTCTTATCTACCTGTTGCCTATTTTTCTATAAGGTTGTTGACCTTTTTCTTCTCTCTTTTCAGAATCTCTTTTTCATAGTTTGTCTTTTGCTATTCTTTTTTATTAATGATGTTTTTGTTTGTTTTTGCCATGCAAAAGTTGTCTCTTATTTATATGCTATCTGATTTATTAGACTTTTCCTTTTGGATTTCAAGTCATAGTTGAGGGAAGTTTTTCCTGGTCCCTGAATTTTCAGGGATTCATCCATTTTTTCTAATTTTATATGATTTATTCCATTGTTATTACATCTTCTCAAATGTTCTATTTAATCTTCGAGCTATTTGGAATGTAAGTATACCAGGTGAGAGACAGAGTCAGTTTTCTTTTTCCCTATGGCTATGCCCTTGTCCCAATATCATTCATTTAAAAGGTCTATCTTTTGAGATGCCTCTTTTAGTATATACTAAATTTTTATAAGGAATCAAGCCCATTTTGGGATTTCCAGTTCTATTCTCTTAGTCTGCATATCCATACACTAATTCTACACTGTTTTTTTTAAAAGATAAAGTCTTTGAAATGTCTTAATATATGGAAAGGCTAGTTTTTCTTCATTGCTTTTCAAAGATACTAAGATATATTCCAAAAAGCTCAGAGATTAGATAGAATACTTGATAAGATGGAATAATAATGGAATAAATCATAAAAAAATTAGAAAAAAATGGATGAATCCCTGAAAATTCAGGGACCAGGGGAAACTTCCCTAAACTATGACTTGAAATCCAAAAGCAACAAGGAAAAGTCTAGTAAATCTGATAGCATATAAATATCCTGGCTATTTCTGCTTGTTTATTCTTGGTGAATTTCAGAATCAACTTATCTAGCCCCAGAAAAAAAAACTGAGGTCATGTTAAATTCATAAATTATCTTAGAGTGAATTGGTATCTTGCTGATGTTCAGTCTTCCTATCTATGATCCTGGTATATCTCTTCCTTTCTTAAAGTTTGCTTTTGCTTCTTTCATAAAACTTTTATATTTTCCTTGAATAGGGTGGGACATTTCTCTTTAAGTTTGTACACACTGTCTTCTTTTTCTCCCTATCATGAATGAGATCTTATTCATTGTCTCTTCCAGATGACTTGTATTTACAAATATGTAGGCCATTGCTCTTGCTTATTAATTTTACAAACTGCTACTTTACTGAATTCTTTTATTGCTTGTGTTAGTTTTTCCATTGATTGTTTTGGGTTATCCCAATACATTATCATATCATCCACAAAAGGAAATCTTTTTATGCTGTTTCTTTTCAAATTCTTCTGCTTCTAATTATTTTCTTGTTTTATTGCTTTGCATAATACTTCCAACACAACTTCACACTGTAGTGGTGATCATGGTCATCTTTGTCTTAGTTCTGACTTCAATGGGAAAGTATGTTTGGCATGAATGAGTGCTGCATTTCTCAGATGTCTTTTCTTCATCATAAGGAGACTATCAAACGATTTTTATCCTTAGCTCTATTAACATAATGAATCGTATTTCTGGACTTCCTACACTGAATCACATTGGAATTCCTAGAATAAACAGTTTGCTCACAATGTCTTATCTTTAATATGTTGTTGGGCTCTATTTGCCTACATTTTTAAAAAATATTTTCATATCAATATTAATAAGGGAGATTGTTCTGTAGTTTTATTTTTTATGAAATCTTTGTCAGATTTAAAAATTGGCAATTTTTTTTGGCCATACCTGGGTCTTGTTGACATTTTTGAGTGAGGGATGAAAACTGCACCACCGCAGGAACCTTAGCCATAGCAGTGACAATGCTGGATCCTTAATCCTCTTCACCACATGAGAATTCCTCAAATTGGAAATATTCTTGGCTAAATAAATAATTGATTTATTTAGATTTATTTAAGATTTCCCTCTCTTTCTGCTGTATAGAACTGGGTTTATAAGATTTTTAAAGTTTTGCTAGAATTCCTCTGACAAACCATTTGAACTTGATGTTCTTTTGGAGTACTAGTGGGGAATTGTAATTACTTTCTATATTACTTTTGGGATGATTGGTCTCTTCAGACTTTTTGAATAGAAAAGGAGCCACTTCCAGTGAGTTATGAACTGTAGGAGTTGAGGAAAGAAATTCAAATATTCTTTGTAGCTCAGGAACTATGGATATTGATTTTATTGGTATATGACTTTGTTTTCATGCTTCAAACACTTAGAAGAAATAGTTCTTCCTCACAATTTACATTAAAACTTGGAATTAGAATGTTGTTGATAGTATGTTGTGAGACACATAGTGTTCTCTAAGGCTTTTCTTTCCTTAGGAACAAAAATTTGTATGACTACATGGGCTCAGTTCCTTACAGAAATTTAGTATATACTAAAGGAGATATCTCAACAGATCAACTGCTTAAATAAATGGTATTGGGAAACTGCGTAGCCATTGAAAAAAGAGAAAACTGAATCAATCTCTTACCCAGTATTACTAAGATATATTCCAAATAGCTCAGAGATTAAATAGAATATTTAATAGGACAGAATAATAATGGAATAAATCATATACAAATAGGAAAAAAATGGATGAATTCCTGAAAATACATGCTGCAGGGAAAATTCCCCTAAACTATGAGTTGAAATCCAAAAGCAATAATGGAAAGTCTAAGAAATGTGACAGCACATGAATAAAAGAAAATTTTGCATGGCAGAAACCAAGAAACAAAAACACCATTAACACAGAAGAAGGGCAAATAGCTAACTCACAGGAGAGCTGGGATCCCCAAGTCACCAATTGCACATTTCCATTTCATGTCAATTTAAGAGTTAGACTAAAATATAAAGGTTTCGATATCATGGTTAAAATCTCCAATAGAATAAATAATTCATTAAAAATGACTTTTTTTAACTCTTTGGTTGGCATTTGCCAAATGAATACGGCTTAATTTGGTTTGGGGTTTGCAATTTGGTGCTGAGAGGAACTGCATGAGATTATAACTGTTTTTTTTTTTTAATCTGTATTTCACTCTTAAGAAACTGAAATCCTCTACTCTCATCCCTCACTTACTTTTTCTCTAGATAATATTTTCCACTAGAACTTTGGGGAACTAAGCAGATGCATTTGGATGCCTTTGTCCAAACTAATGACTTGTTTCTGGACAGAAAAATGTTACCATCAACAGGATTTTTTTTAATATTATACAGTGTTTGGTTCAGGCCAGCAGTGTGGGATGGGGATTCAGTCTTGGGACTTGCCAAGATATTTATGCAGCAGGAATGTTACTTATGTAAGCCTGGAAGTGCTCCTGACCGGCTCAACTCCCTCTCCCATCTCAGCTTTTTTTCATTAAGAAGTTGATCTTCCTTTCATGATACCACATTAAGTGGCTAAAAAGAAAAGAAAAAAATTGTTTACTTTACAAAATAACCTAACTGTCCGCAAAACAACCACTTGGTTAAAGGAACCACAAGGAGTTCTGGAAAACTGGGCTATAAATTGTTTTGTTTTTTTTTTTCTTTTGGCTTGGCCCCTAACTCACTTCCTATTGCTCCCCAGAATGGATCCAACTCAGATTTGAGGAAAAAAAAATTTTTTTAAATAAAAGTTAAAACAAAGACAACTTTTTTCCTTTGCATTTTTCTGGGGACCGCAAATGAATTTTCATGTAACAACTCGATGTAGAGGTGGGGGGAAGTCATAAATGATAGGCATTAACAAAACATAAGTAAAAGTCTATTCTTAACAATTGTGAGAAACGGATGCAGTAGAGGATTAGAACTAACCTTGACATGAGTGAATAAATATTTATGTACATATATAACCAATCAACAAAACTGGCTGGGAGCAAATAGGGCGTTTGGAGGTGAAAACAGAGAAGATTTTGGAAGCCATGAGGCCACACTCCCAGCCCTCTCTGCTTACCTCATCCTCCCACCGTTTTGTGCCTGCTGCCCGATGAGTCAGTCAAGATGATAAACTTAAATGATTTTTAGCAGATGTGTGTCAACACTCCTTGATGAAAGGATGCCAGGAGCTTCTACCAGTCTGTGACAGCACCCATCCCTCCATAAAGCAATAGTCCCCCGTCCAAGGTGGTAAAAACGCCAGGTCACAGTCCAAGTGCCCCTTTCCTGGGGACCTCTGTGACATCAACAGCTCGGAGGGCGGGGAGCTATTCTTCACAGAATATTCTTCAGAGCTATTCTTCACATTCTTAGGCTGGGTCTTGGGTCATCGGCTGGAGTTTACCTGCTGCCTATGGCTCTGTGAACCTCCTGGATCAATGTTGGGGCCATGGCTCTAGCTGATATGGTTTTCACACAGATAACCATGAGGCCAAAGCCATAATCCTCAGGTGTACCAGGACTTTTCAGTGTTAATTGTTGTAAACAAGATGGAGCCTCTGCCTGAAACTTCACGATGAGAGGGTGGGGGGCTTACTCTCTCTCTTTCTCATAAATTCCTCCCACTAATATATATTGAGCAGACAGATACTAGCAGGGCTGCACATACAGTTGAGAAGCCTACACACTGCCCAAGGATGCTCTAGCCAAGGGTTACCATCCACATGGCGGACAGCACAGATTTGTGTGTTTCCTATGCCAGTTTTCTGGAGGACATCAGTATGGTATCTTGAATAGGGGGTACTTCCTTCCCAGTTAAACAAAATTGTTACTGCACTTGATTAGTGTGCCAGTTTTCTGGAGGACATCAGTATGGTATCTTGAATAGGGGGTACTTCCTTCCCAGTTAAACAAAATTGTTATTGCACTTGATTAGTGTGCTTGAGGTACTAGGTAGTTGGTTCTGGTGGTGAGAATCCCAAGATGTGTGGGATCCAGAAGTCTTTTCATCATTCTGGGTTTTGTCCTATGGGTGCCAGGGCAGAGGGAGCTAAGACATGAAGACCAACGGAGGAGGCAGGCCCTGGCTACCAGGACCATGCCCCCGAAGCAAGCCATGTCATACTGGCCATAATGCCTGGGGAAATGCTCTCTGACACAAATACCATATGAGTCACAATGCCAGCCACATATTTCAAATTTTCTAGTAGCCACATTTTTAAAAGTAAAAAGAAACAGATAAAATTAATTTTAATAACAGAATTTACATAACCCAATATGTCTAAATTATTAGAATTTATCATATCAATATAAAAATAATTAATGAGATATTTTATTCTAGTTTTTTTTTTTGCATTGTCTTTGAAATCCAGTGTGAATTTTTACTCTTTCAGCACATCCTAATCCAGATCAGCCACATTTCAAGGGTTAGGTGACCTTCTGTGGTCAGTGGCCCCCATGTTGGACAGGTTAGCTCCAGAACCCTGCTGGTGATCAGCTGATCCCCTTCCTGGGCTGAGGCTGAGCCCCCCCTCCCCCCCAGCTCCACAGCCTTCATGGAACAGTCCAGCTTGGTGTAGGTCTCTGAGGACAGGAAGTATGGATGGGCATGGGGGTTGCAAGGCAGCAGCACAAGAAGGTGGGTGCCCTGAACCATCCCCCTGTCACTCTTCCCATCACTCTTCCCCCATCAAAGGCCTGGGGATAAGGGACTAAAGGAGTCAGCACTTTGGAGACCTGCAAGGTGCTGTTTTTATCAGAGGAGGGAAGCACAGCCAGATCTTCAGGGAGCCCCGTGGGGTGGGATAGGGGGCATGGCTGGGTGGCATCCCTGCAAAATGCTAGTGCTGGTCATGGTCACAGCCACCACCACCACATCCCAGGCTGGTGCTGGACACTGGGTCTGGTCTCCATGATGGACACCCACTCCGTGGGAGGTAGGGATGAGCACTCTGTTTTGTGAGGAAGCAACACTCAGAAAGACAAGTGCTTTGTCTAAGATCTCACAGCCAGGGTGGAGAGGCCCAAAAGTTGCTCCTGGGTTACCAGCTACTGGACGCAGGCAGTGGTGTCATGCACAGGGTCCAGAACTTCAGCCAAATCTGATCCATGCAGCATCATTTACACAGCCTCAAAGACAAACTGAGACCCAGGTTTAGACCATGACATGTGGAACATGTCTCGCTTACCCCAACATTTGTCACAGGAGCCTGAAAGAGAGGAGCAGTTGGGGTCTGTTCCCATTCATCCCAGGGCCCACTGGGGGACACATAGGGCAGTAACAAGGTGCTTTGTCTCCAGCTGGCTGTAAGTCTAATCTCAGGGGTCCCCTGTGAGCAGGTAGCTAGGGATGCAGAACAGGCTAGGAGGGAGAGAAAGGACTGAGGGGTAATCAGATGAAGGAAGAAGAGAGGAAGGTGTGAGTGAGTGAGTGTGTGTGTGTGTGTGTGTGTGTGTGAGAGAGAGAGAGAGAGAGAGAGAGAGAGGGAGGGAGAGGCAGGCAAACACACGGACAGTACTAGGGGCTGAGGCAGGGTAAGTGCTGGGCAGGGCAGGGTGATACCCAGCAGAGTGCCCTGAGCTGATGCTTAGGGAAGAGAGAGAAGAATTACAAAGCAGGGAAATGGTCAGGGATTAAAACTGTGGTTCTTTCTAGCAGGTTAGAACCAGGCCATCGAGTGCAGAAAACTGTGATTTGTCAGAACCCTCTGGTGGGCCCAGTCAGAGATGAGCAGCACCCAGAGGTATTTAAGTCCATGCACGGTGACAGCCTGGCCAGAACAGCATTGACTGGGGGCTCAATGAGATTTCCTGGGGGTGCTAATTTCAGCAAGAGAGCAAGAAAAGGCACAAAGAAGGGACAATCACCCAGGAAACTCCGCATATGTCTTTTTTTCAGCTTAAAAAAAATAAAGATCTGTATGATGAAAATTACAAAATACTGATCAAAGAAATCGAAGAAGACCTAGATAAGTGGAGAAACAGCCTGCATTCATGGATTGGAAGGCTCGGCAGAATAAAAATGTCAATTCTACCCTAACTGGTGACAGTGTCAATGCCATTCCTCTCAAAATATCAGCAAGGCTTTCACAGACATGGAAAAGTCAGTTCTAAAATTCATGTGGAAAGGGAAGGACTCTAGGAAAGAGTCTGGACAGAGAAGAATGAAGTAGGAGGCCGATATCAAAGCTTACTCTAGAGCAACAGTAATCAGACAAGGCAGGGGGACAGAATGGAGGCCCTGGTGGGTGGAATCCTTGCCTTGTGAATGTTGACCCATACCATGGGTTCTGGAGACTCTCCTTGCTCCCTCTCCCTGGGGAAGTCTAATTTTGTGGGCGGCTTCTGTATCATGCTGACATGGGGTGGCGTCCTCTGAGCGGCATGCCAGCTTCCCTCTGCACACCCTCTCTGAACTATAAGCTCTGGGGCTGGGCCTCCAACCACCCCTCCAAAGGACTAGGCCCATGTCCTTGCCTCTGACCTTATAGCCTCCTCCATGCCCCTCCTGGGAGTCCCAGGAAAGTTGTGCATGATCCTGGGCTGCTCTGGTGCCACTTCCACCACCCTCCAGCACTAAGTCTCTTCATATAGCCACCAGACAGGTCTCTCACACCAACCAGGCCACTGAGGGGGGGCTGTCACTCCCAGCATTCCATATGGAAGGTGGGAGCCAGTGCCCCTGAGCTGGTACCCCTCAATCCATGGAGGTGTCTATTCCTGTCCAGTGGAGAGTGGGGAGACATCCCACAATCCAGGGACATTCCTGAGGCCTCTCAGCCAGCAGGAACTCTTTGCAATGCCATTCCACACCCCTTCCTTCTGTTCCAGTTTTTAAGGCTGCACTGTGGCATGTGGAAGTTCTCAGGCTAGAGGTCAAATCAGAGCTGCAGCTGCTGGCCTACACCACAGCCACAGCAATGCCAGATCAAAGCCATGTCTGCAAATCTACACCACAGCTCATGGCAACACTGGGTCCTTAACCCACTGAGTGGGGCCAGGGTTTGAACTTCATCCTCATGGAAACTGGTTGGGTTTTTACCTCTGAGCCATGAAGGGGAACTCCCACTTTGCTCTCTTAAAGCTACTGCTGTGGGAGTTCCCATCACAGCTCAGTGGTAATAAATGTGACTAGTATCCATATGGTTCACTGGTTCAATCCCTGGCCTCACTCAGTGGGTTAAGGATCCAGCATTGATGTGAGCTATGGAGCAGGTTATAGAGGCAGCTTGGATCCTGCATTGTTGTGGCTGTGGTGCAGGCCAGCAGCAGCAACTCTGATTTAACCCCTATGCCATGGGTGTGGCCATAAATAGACCAAAAAAAGAGAAAAGCTATTGCTTTTTGTGTGTCTTGGGGAGCATAGTGGGGTCTTTCCCTCCTAGGCATTCTGGGTCCTCGTTCCCCAGAAAGTCAGCCTCAGCCTCGAGGTGGAGTGTGAAAAGAGGAAACACTGCTGGGCAAAGAAGGTCAGATAAGAAGGATAGTGTCTTCTCCTGCTTCTCCACTGCTTCTGTGGGCAGACCCTTCCCACTGCCTCCCTGAGGAGGATGGCTTCTGTGCTGGCAGGTGGACAGAGAAGCAATTTTCTCCTACTCAACTTTTCAGTCCCAAGGCTGCATCCCCAAGCCAGGAGCAGTGTAAGGAGCAGCATAGGGCACTCCGAAAGTGCGTGACCAGGCCTGCAGCTGAGGTGGAAGAGCCTCCAGGCAGAGAAGCCAGCCTGGCTGAAGGCCCTGGGCAAGAAGGAAGAGCCAACAGCCAGCAGGTGGGTAAAGGCAGCAAGATCAAAGTGCAGGAAGGGGCCAGGAGACAGGCATGGCCCCCTGCAGCCCGTGGCAGGGCCTTAGTCTTTATCTCTGTGTGTTTTCTGTCTCATTCATTGAACTTGAATTGAAGGTAAGGGGTCTGGAAAACTCAAGTCTTTTCACTGCCCTAACTCCCCATGGCTCACACCTGACCCAGGGGTAAGTGTTCAGCCATTGCCAAGTTCATTGGGTTATGGGGACTTAGATGTGGAGCTTATGAGAAAATGGAGGCACAGGGGATAAAGCGTCCTAAGCGGACTTAACCCTGTTCATATTCCCCTTCCAGATAATAGCTCCCCACTTTTCCTCAGGACACCAACCCCACCATCACTATATTCCATCATGTGGTTCTGTGATCTGGCACAGCTGCCTCCACTCAGAGGAAGGATGTGACCAAGGCCAAAACAGTGACCACAGTGTACCCAATGACCATCAGGATTGGCTCAGGGATGAACGCACAAACAAATTCAGACCAATAAGAAGCAGCCTCAAGACTTTTTGCAGCCAATGATGTAGCCCTGGAGCTGCAAGACAGCTGTTCCTTGGAGGAATCTGCCTGAGAGTGAAGCCAAGTCAAAGAAAGCTGAGTGAGAGAGTGATAGCTCCTTGATGGCCTCATTAGAGCCCCTGGATCCAGCTATGCCTGAAGCTACGCCTTTAACTTTAAATTATGTTCCTCCATGTATTTCATTTTTTGCTTAAGACAGTTCGACTCATGTTTCTAGTATGTGAAGCTTTTAGGTTCTGGCTAATTTAGCACCGCTGGCCAGGCTTTTCTTTCTCCATCCTCCTTTTGGCACTATAAATAATGAAGTTTTCCTGAGGCTGTTCCATAACATACCATGGAGCTCTTCCACTTACCTGTGACCTCCAGTCAAGAGTTTGTTGGTTGAGAGCATCTCATTCTTCTTTGCAAGGCCCCTGGCCTTGCTCTTCTGCACTTCTACCAACATATATCACCCCCACACTGTGTGTAGGATACATTGCCAATCCCTGTGGTCCTGTGCTCACCCAGCCTCAGACTCCAAGGCCCTCTGGACCTTGCAGTGCAAGGAGCTTGAAGTGAGAAAGAATGGATTCTGAGAGGCCAACAGCCTACTCCCCACCCACTGCCCAGGTCCCCCCAATGCCTCCCTGGCAGCTCTCAATACAAGCTGTGAACACGCGTTGCTGGGGGGTAGGGAGGGTTATTTTTTCCATTGCCTTTTGCAAGGCAGAAAGAACTGAAATGTGAGCGCCCCCTACTTTAACCATGAGCAAAACTGCCAGGGCATCCAGGCTCATTCCTCAGTGTGTTATGGGAGCCCCAGCAGGCACACAGCCACTGGGGTGGAAAATAACCCCATGGTGGAAATGGAAGACATCAGGGGCTTCCTGTGTGTAGAATAAGGAAAAACTGCCCTGTTGGGGGGTCAGGTTCCACTACATGACTTTGCTCAGTGACTCTGAGGCCCTAGGAGTACAATACCGCAGCTCTAAGCCTCAATCTCTCTACCCATAGGTGGACAAACAAATACTTCCTCCCCTGGTCCTTGAGAGGAAGAAGGAGGTAAGCCACATGGAGAGTTTAAGGGTTTAACCTGGTGCTCGGACCCTGCGCAGGTCTGGGTGAATTATTCTAGCTGTGGGAATGATCCCATGAGGCGGGCACCTTTGTTACCCTCTTGTACAAAGAAAGCAGATGCTCAGTGAGGGCAGGCAGCTTCTCATGGGTGACAGTGGCAGCCCAGGTCAGTATGAAGGCAACATGCAGGGCAGGTGGCTTAAATGGGAAGGCACGTGTGAAGGCTGGGTTACAACCACTGTTATTGGCGTAATAGAGTCCATCCCGGGAGGGTAGTCCCTGAGCTTCCTAAAGGGTCCCTTCACCTGGGGGATCAGGGGCAGCTTGGGAGGACTGGCATCCTGCAGTGGAAGGGGGAGGATATGGGTTAAGGGAGGGGGCAGGGCGCCGGTGCGGAGGCCAGTTCCCAGGCTGAGGTTCTCAGATTCTCTCTTCTCAGTGCCCTGGAGTGGGATCAGGTGGGGGAGGGGGGGTGGGAATGGCGGGGGTGGGTGGTGGGGGAAGGGGGGGAAGCTCTCCCCAAGAAGGGGGCTGTGGGGGGACGAGGACGGTGACTGGCTCTGGAGGCCCTCAATCTCTTCTAAAAATAAGAACAAACTGTCCAACTCAGGTGAGAGTCAAGACTTTGAAAGGAGAGAAAGCCCCCAGGAGCTCCAGGACATGTGCTGTTGGGTGAAATAATTAAGAAAACCTGCCTGATCTCCCACGGAGACATAAATCATCCTGCGCCACTCGGGACGGATACTCACTGTCGAGTTCCGAGTTCCTAATTCTTCGCAGCTGTCCCCGTGAGACATGAGGCTGGGTGGGGGAGGGGACAGGAGTGTGAGCAGGAACAGGGTGGGTAGGGATGGTGACACAAAGGCACAGAGGGAAACAGGGAAAGGAAAAGTGAGACAAAGGCAGACTCCCAGGGTGAGACTGCCATGGAGATTTCAAGGGAGCCCAGCTGATATCTGCGAATTGGGAGGATTAGGAAATTAAGAGGATCAAGGGAAGTCTGGGTGTTCTTGGCCCAGGAGACCCTGGCCTGGTGCCCACATGAGCCCTCATGAGCCTGTGTGGCACAAAGCAGACTAGGCAAGGAGGTCACAGATACCAGCCCAGATTGTACCCCCACTTCTCCCTCCTGAAAATGACCAGGGGTGAAGCACTGGGCAGGGCTTCAGTATCCCAGGGCCTCACTGCCCATCTGCAGATGGGGAGGCACTGCCCCAGGCAGGGAATGAGGCTGGGGAGGATGCTACAGGTAGGAAGGCCTGCTGCCCCAGGCTGCTCCCTCCTAGAGACATGAGAAATGCCCATTTGAAAGCTAAAGGCCACTGAGGCCAAAACCACCGTTGCCCCTGCCTAAGGGAGAGCCTGGTCCTACCTGCCCTAAGGATGAGGGTGGGAATAGGTGTCTGCATCGCTGATGGGAGGCCTGTCACCCCTTTTTACAGATGAGGAGAGTGAGGTCTCAGAGGGGCTGAGCATTTTGGCCCAAGTCTCCCAGCTGGTGAGAAGAGGGACCAGAAAACCAGAAAGCAGAGGGACTGACTTCTGGCTTTTCACTCTCTCCCTCCCCCTCCCTCAGCCTCCCCCCTCCTCCCCCACCTCCTGTATTCCCTGCTTCACTCACCTGTGTTTCCCCCATTTAACTCTTGACTAAAGAGTGGAGAAGGCAGTGGATGCAGAGTCAGGAGGGGAAGTGCCCTTGGCCTTGGGGGAGAAAGGCCAGGCTTGTCTGGCTTCAGCCCCAGCCCTGGGCATCAGGCATTATGGGCACCAAAGGCCCTTTTGTTACATGGCCTGTGTGGCTCTGTTCTTCCACATCGGAGCCACCTGAGCTGGTTAGGGATGAGGGAGCTCGTTGGGCAGCCTGGAAGGAAATGAGTCGCCCTTTGGAGCAGTGAGGGCTCAGAACACACCACAGCCCACCAGTTCTGCAGACTTGGAGGAGACAGGGGTGGGTTCCTGGCTGCTGCCCACCACCCTGAACGGTCCAGGCCCGACCCAGGCTGAACGGTCCAATGCCCAGCCTCTCCCCATCTCCCTGTCTCTCCTCTGAATTTGAGGTGCAGAGGAGATTGGCCTCTCAGTGGAGGGATCTCTGGAATTCTGATAGAGCCTCAGGCTTCACTTGACCTGCATTTGAACCCTGGGTACATGTGGACCAGCTCATCGGGCCTCTCTGATCATCAGTTTTCTATAAAATGAGGATAATTAGAGCCACCTTGAAGGCGAGTGACAGTGGAGGGCGGCCCTTGTGCATGACACTTCCTGAGCCTCCCTCCCCAGTGGAGGTGGTGCTGCTTAGATTTCCCTACAGGGAAAGGTCTGCAGGAATCTGGGGGCTAAGGGAGGAGAGGGATATCCTCAGTGTCCTCAGGGACCTGCAGGGACAGCTATGTCCCCAGGACAGGAGCCAGTGCACTCCCCTGCCAGCCTGAGGATTTAAAAGGACCTTTTGGTGTCTTTCTGCCTTTGCAAATATCCACTCTGCTTCCCCAAGAGCCCCAGCCCAGCCTCACCTACCAGAGTGAACAGTCCTCCACCTCCCAGAGGCCTGGAATGTGCCCTATGGGCCTTAACCCTTTTCTAATCTCTTCTGCTTTATTGCTGGTGGTGGTTGTTATGGCCCAGACAAGTCCATATGGAGGGAGGCATTAGGTCAGCATTTCAGCCTGGGCTACCCAGCCAAGTGCATTACAGCACTGCCCTCCAGGGATAGCCAGCAGCTGCCCTGCCCAATGGCCGCCTCCACAAGTCCTGCCTTCCCTGGGGCTGCCAGAATGACCCACCCAGCCCATCGGAGGCTGGCCCAGGGTGTGGAGGCCTCCCCTGCTGCAGGCAGAAGTCTTCCTTGGAGGAACCCAGAATCCCCAGGGACCCAGCCCCTCTGTGGATTACCCTGACCTAAGACAGAGTAGTGGGTGGCAGTCTCACGAGTGGGGAGCCAGGCGGGCTTGAGCACCAGTCCCAGCTCCTGAGAACTGACAACAATTACAGATGCTCCACTTCACCCTCAAGGCCAGGAACTTGCTCTAAAGGCTTATGTTCTCACAGGAGTCCTGTGAGGTGGACCTCTTAACAACTCCATTTTACAGAAGAGGAAGTCAGGGCACAGAGCATGTAAGAAAATGCACTGGCAGGGTTTCCCAAGGATAGGTCATGCTCAGAAAGGCCCTGGCAGGGTGCTGGGACCTAGCAGGAGCCCAGAGGAGAGAAGCCGTCATTAATGCCCGAAAGAGTCCACTGTCTACTGAGAGCTGGGGCAGGAGCTGATGAGGGCCCCAGGCATCATACATGTGGGCCTGTTACGTTAGGGCTGATGAGGACGTCAGATCGAGTGGACCAACGTCAGGAGAGCCTTCCTGCCGCAACTTCTATCCTCAGGGAGGTGCCTGGCCACTCACAGCTCTGACTATGCCCGTCTAGCCCTGCAGAACAGAGGACCCGGGACCACTGATTCCTAGTCACCTCTCTTGGCTCACAGAGGATCTTTTCTTGGATTCTAGTGTGCATCTTCATTCTTTGGGGACGTCACCATGCTGACGCACACATCTATGATGGGCTTCCATTTTGGAGAAGTCGCTGTAACTGAACTGCAACAATTTGGAATTTGTGGGAAGCAACTGAGGCACTAACAGGTGGCTGTTTTTCATCTGCCCACGACAGGGGTCCCATTCTAAACTCTTGTGGGTTTCCCTTGTATTTATTGATTCTGGCCTAGCCTCCACGATTCATTGGGAAAATCATTGCACCTCTCCCCACTGGCCACAGGTGACCAGGTCTGGAGTGGGCATGGAACACTGGCTGGACCAATCAGAGGCTTCTCTTTGTAACCTAGAGCAGAGAACCTCAGTCTGGCTCCTGGTGGGAAGCAGGGAGGTGTGTGGGGCAAATCTGCCAGGGGGCTAAGCATCCGTAAAGTAAAAACAGCAGAGAAAAGGGAACTTTTAAAACTTCTTCATGGGAAAACAATCATGAAATGAAATACTGTGATGGAATTAACACAGTATTTCATTGTAACAAAGTATTTTCTTATCTATGTTTAATCTATATTTTCCTTTAGATAAGAAAATACTTTCTTCTCTAAAAAAATCAATATCGAAACACTTTTAGCTAACGGTTTTATCTTCATAGAGTCAAAAGCCCGTTGAGATGGTGGATTTAAGATGCCCAAATTCAAGTTCAAAACTGTCTTCCTCTTGTCCCTTCCTCATCACTCCATCTGCCCTCTGACATCTATATCAGAGAGGGGTTCTTACAAATGCTTTATTTGCAAGTAGCACATTATTCTTGACTTTTTTAAAAAAAGCAATCCCTCAAGTGAGGCTAATTGGCAGCCCATAGATTCCTTCAAGTTACTTTAGGTTTTCAAAAGTAATTGAAAGTAGTCAAATTGTAACTACTTAATAGCCAAGATTTTGAAATGACCCAGATGCTCATCACTGGAAGAAAGGATAAAAAAGGCATGTGTGTGCGTGCGTGTGTGTGTGTGTGTGTGTGTGTGTGTGTACACAATGGGCTATTGTTCAGCCACAGGAAAGGAGGATGTTCTGCCATTTTTTGACATGGATGGAACTTGAAGGCATTACGCTCAGTGAAATAAATCAGACAGAGAAAGACAAACACTATGTGATATTACTAGTACATGGAATCTAAAATAGTCAAACCTAAACAAAACCAAACAAAACAAAAAACCAAAACAAACAAAAAATATCCAATAGAGAGTAAAACAGTGATTACCAGGGGAAGGGGAGTGGGAGGATAACATTGATGGGTACAAAGTTCCTTGGTGGCCTAGCAGTTAAGGAACTGTCAATTGTCAATGCTGTGGCATGGTTAATCCCTGGCCCTGGAATTTTCACATGTAGGTACAGCCAAAATAAAAAAAATGGATTGACAAGTGTAAACTTATGACAAGTACTAAATGAGCCATAGAGATCTAATGTACAGTGTATTTAATATAGACAATGATAATGCACTACAAATATGTAATGTGATAAATATTACAGCAACCAAATTACCTTAAATTTTTATGATGTTACATGTCAAATTTATCCAATTAAAAAAAATACTCTAGGTTTCCAGTTTGCCCCTTTATTTTCCTTCCTGAAAGAAACTGGTCAGTTGCTCAAGATTTTGTCCAATAAAGATAAGTCAATGGCATCTTTGTTATCATCATGGCTTGTGTCTCTGAAGATGAGTGTGTCTCCTGCTGGACTAGCCTATATCAGGCCCTTTTTTCCCCACTGCATATGGCCCAGCCCTCATGTATACAACTCCAGGCAGGGAACTGGCTGATGTAGAGTAGACACCTGGTCCTTGCCCTCCTGGGCAGGCAGTATTTATAGCTGCCCACTCTGACTCAGAAGACTGAGGTAGCTCAAAGTCAAGGTGGCCTGGGTGAGTTGTCTATAGCAGCTTCCAGGCAAGGAGACATGAGATCACATGTCAGCCAAAGGATGGTCTTCCTCTAGGCAGCACAGGCCCCATTTCTCTCTGACTGGCTTCTCCAGGAACAGAGTGGCTCTGTGCCCCCCCCTTCCCTAAAACCAGGGGAACAGGGACACCAGATGCCAGCTTATAGATTGGAGGTCCCACTTTCTATTTTTGCACACTTTTACAAAATCTCCTGAGATTTTCCAACATCCCCTCATCCTAAGCCTTTCTACAAATGATTTTTTCAGCTATTATCAGCATATAACATTCTATTCATCTCACATGTAGAACATAACAATTCAATATTTGTGTATACTGTGAAACCATCACTAAAATAAGTCTAGTTAATATCCATCACCATACAGTTGCAAAATTTGTTTTTCTTCTGTTGAAACTTTTTAGGATTTACTCTTTTAGCAACTTGCAAATATATAATATGGTGTTATTAACCATAGTTCCCAAGCTGTACATTATATACTGGGGCATTATTTATTGTATAGCTTGGATTTTGTATTTTTAACCTCCTTCACCCAATAAATGATTCTTTTTTTTTGTCTTTTGTCTTTTTTTGTTGTTGTTGTTGTTGTTGCTATTTCTTGGGCCGCTCCCGCGGCATATGGAGGTTCCCAGGCTAGGGGTTGAATCAGAGCTGTAGCCACTGGCCTACGCCAGAGCCACAGCAACACGGGATCCGAGCCGCATCTGCAACCTACACCACAGCTCACGGCAACGCCGGATCGTTAACCCACTGAGCAAGGGCAGGGACCGAACCCGCAACCTCATGGTTCCTAGTTGGATTCGTTAACCACTGCGCCGACGGGAACTCCCCAATAAATGATTTTTAATAAGGGCATGCAGTGGTTTGCTCTCCTGGACTTAGAGAGATGGAGGTGGACAGGGAAGAGTGGGGAGGGGGAGGAGAGGGGAGGGGAGGAGGAGAGAGAAGCACAGCACAGAGAGGGAACAGAGTGAAGCTCTGTCCTTACTAGCCAAGGCTTTACACTGAGAACACCCAGCACCATCTGAATATAAGTGATCTCAGAATTGGGAGGAGTCAGGCAGGCCTGAGGCACAGAATTGGGCTCCAAGTCCAGCAGACCTGGGGACCAGGAAATGGCAACCCCTCAAAGACACAGTGCTAGCAGTAACAGGGAGCTGTGTCCTATGGGAACCCTGGGGGTAAGGATGGGAGGTGGGGGATGGGGCAGGCACAGGCTGTCCTTGACAGTTGGGAGGCCTTCCTAGACCTGGTCAGCCACACCATCCATGCCCCATTTCACAGCAGAGTCCTGGAGCTGGCTCATACCTGATAGTGGACAATGCTGTGGGATTTTCAGAAAGTTTATGACCTGGTTGTTCAAACTTTTAGTAAAAATTAAATTGTACACGGGTTCCCTGGTGGTTTAGTGGGTTAAGGATCTGGGGTTGTCACTGCTATGGCTCAGGTTCAATCCCTGGCCTGGGAACTTCTACATGATATGGGTGCAGCCAAAAACAAACAAACAAACAAAAAAACAACTACATTGTTCAGACCTAAAGATTATCATACTATTCAAAGTAAGTTAGGCAGAGAAGGACAAATATTGTATGCTATCATGTATATATAGAATCTTAAAAATTGTAAGAATGAACTTATTTACAAAAGAGAAACAGACTCAGAGACATAGAAAATAAACAGGGCTACCAAAGGGGAAAGCCAGGGGACAGGTGGGGAGGAGGATAAATTAGGCCTAAGGAATTAACAGATGCACTCTGCTAAATATGACTAAATAAACAGCAAGGATTATAGCACAGGGGAATATATTCAACATCTTGCTATAAACTATAATGGAGGAGAAGAAAAAAATATATATATGTAATTGAATCACTTGGCTATATACCTGAAACATGATAAGTCAACAATTCTTCAATGATTTACTGTATTTTATGATTGAATTTATGTCTGTGTACAACTTACATGTTCTTATATGGTGGAAATACCACATGACATGTGTTCTGCACATCTCTTCCCAGCTCAGGGCTCAATGATGTCCAGCCAGTAGGAATGGTTACACCACAGACATGGGGCAAACAATACAAATCTCGTCTCCTCCACCACCCTGTCCCCACCCCAGTTGTGAAACAAGGATCACCTTCCGAGTGTGCAGGGTCCTGTCTGACTCATCACGCTGCCTGTCCTATGGAAGGCGCTTAATAGGCAGCTCAAAACTATCGGTAGGCATTTAATAAACAAACTAAAGCACAGTAAGGATTCAAGGTGATCATGCCTCTCAAACGTTCCAGGGCAGTTTCAATGTAAATACTTTTCCCTGTGGTCAGAATAGGGGACCCAACTAGGTTTCAGCACCAAAGTCAGTGTCGTCAAAGCCATTGCAAGATTAGTGGACGGTTTACAGGCTTTTCATTCTCTGTCTTTTCTCCAACCCCATGGCCTAATCTGTCTTTTCTTTGCACATTAATTTTACTTTTAATTCCCCAAATTTAGGTCATAGATACCTCAAATCACTTCCTTGTTTACAGACTTCAAGAGCTGCTTCTGGAGTTCCTGCCGTGGTGCAGTGGTTAACGAATCCGACTAGGAACCATGAGGTTGCAGGTTCAATCCCTGGCCTTGTTCAGTGGGTTAAGGATCCAGCGTTGCCCTGAGCTGTGGTGTAGGTCGCAGACATGGCTCAGATCTGGCGTTGCTGTGGCTCTGGCGTCGGTCGGTAGCAACAGCTCCAATTAGACACCTAGCCTGGGAACCTCCATATGCCGTGGGTGCGGCCCTAAAAAAAAAAAGCTAATGCTGAAATCTTGAGGGAAAACAATCAGTCTGTTCCAGAGCCAGATGACAACGAATTGAATTTTCATTGAAAAAAATTAAATGAAAATAAATTAATACTACTGCTACTAATGGTAACAATAGCGCAACTCTCAAAACTTAAAACTCCTTTGCCTAACATAGGTATTTCAGAGCTCGACATTCAAGCGACTCACAAACCACACAGCTGGTGAGCCCCCACACACAAGTAAATTGAATTAAAAAAAAAAAAAAATTGGAGATGGCTGGTCTCTTCGAAGAGGCAAACCAAACCGCGTGCACTTCCTCTCCCCCAGGCCCAGGATTTCTTGGCCGCAAGAGGCGTATAAAAACCCCATTTGGAGAATCGATAGGTTCCCACATGGCCCTTCAGTCAGTGTAATTTAAGAAACATGCAGTTCATGCACCCAGATTTGGAAGTCACAACGGGGACACACCTGATGGGGAAGCTGGAGGATGGAGGGTGATTTTCCTCTCTGTATAATCCCCTGCGTGGGCTTCTTGAGATTCAAAACACCTACAGCGAAAAGATGGATGCACACTGGGGGAAAGTCAGCCATAAATTCCAAAGGCAGGGGGGTCCCAGCCAGCAAGGCCATCAGGAATTGGAGGGATCAACCAGAAGGAAGGATGTCAGTGTGTTAGCTGTGCTCCTCTCTCAGTGGTAGGGATGTGGAGATTTTAACTTTCTTCTCTACAGTTCTCTGAACTTTCCAAATCCTCTATCATGAACAGATACGGCATTTCATGTACGGGTTTGGCACGGAAATCTTTCATTCCATTCTAATTTACCTTATTATGGAATCTTATGGTTGTACCTGAGGCATATGGAAGTTCCCAGGCCAAGGATGGAATCTGAGCCAGAGGTCCTGGAAATGGAGGGGGTGGGAAATTAGAAGCCACAATTTCTTTTTGGCCAGAGGTAGAAGTCAAGGTCATCTCGGGGGAGGACTCTCTCTGCTTTGGGGAACAAAGCTGTCAGTGGCTCTGTCCAGTCCCATTCTGGCTGAGTTGGTCACCTGCCTCTCCTCCAGATCTGGGCCCCACAGCCACAGAGCTGCAGGAGATTCAGGAAGTGAATATATTCTTGCTGGGCCTACGGAGACCTCAATCAAAATCAGAATGGGGAGTTTCTCCTGTGGATTGGTAGGTTCATGACCTGGCATTGCCACTGTTCTGGGTCAGAGATTGAACTGGTACCTCCACAGAGGCAAGTGGGAACACTTGCACCTCAACTGTACCACATTGGGAACTCCACAATCCCCTCCTTTGGAATAGGTGGTGGGATCAAATGTTATGCCACAGTTCCAAATATCTGGAGGCTAGTCATATAACTGAGTCACTTTTCTGTATGGTGGAAATTGACAACATTGTAAATCAACTACACTTTAAAAAAATTTTTTGAACAAAAAAACCCACGCAAGTTAATTACCCCCTCAAATATGTGGGCCAATTGGGTGGGCAGGCAGCTGGTAATTGTGAATGTCTGAATCTTAGAATACATTGAGGATGACTTTCTTATCTTTTTTTTATTAACTCAGCAGTTTTATTGAGAATATTCATATAATTCACCCACTTAAAGTGTACATTTCAATGGTTTTTAGTGTGTTCACAGGGTTGTGCCTCCATGACCACCATCAATTTTATAACATTTTCATGATTCAAAAAAGACATCCTTTACTATTTTTTTTTTTTTTTGGCTTTTTAGGGCCGCACTCGCAGCATATGGAGGTTCCCAGGCTAGGGGTTGAATCAGAGTTGTAGCTGCTGGCCTACACGACGGCCATGCAGGATCCAAGCCTCATCTGCCACCTACCTCCACATCTTATGGCAGCACCAGATCCTTAACCTCCTGAGCAAGGCCAGGAATCAAACCTGCGTCCTCATGGATGCTAGTTAGATTTGTTAACTGCTGAGCCACGATAGGAACTCCCACCCTGTACCCTTTAGAAGCCACCCTTGTTTCCTCCCCATCCCACTTCGGGCTTGGGAAACCACAAATCTACATTCTCTCTCTGTGAGTTTGCCTATTCTAGACATTTCATACCAGTGGCATCATACAATATTTGTCCTTTGAGTCTTGCTCCTTTCACTTACCATAATGTTTTCGAGGTTCACTCAGGTTGTAACATATATGAGCATTTTACTCCTTTTAATTGCCAAACAATATTATATACATAGACCACATTTTATTTATTCATTCATCAATGAATGGGTATTTAGGTTGTTTCTATTTTGTGGCTATTACTGTTATTTTTTTTTTCTTTTAAGGCTGCATCTGTGGCATACAGAAATGCCTGGGCTAGGAGTCGAATCTGAGCTGCAGCTGCCAGCCTATGCCACTATGCTGGCCTTATGGACACCATGTTGGGTTCTTAACCCACTGAGCCACAATAGGAACTCCGATGGCTATTATTAGTAATGCTGGTATGGCCGAGTTTCCATTGTGGCAAGTTACAAACCCGACTAGTATCCATGAGGTTGCAGGTTCGATCCCTGACCTTGCTCAGGAGTTAAGGATCCAGCATTGCTGTGAGCTCTGGTCTGGGTCACAGACACAGCTGAGATGTGGCATTGCCATAGCTGTGCGGTAGGCTGGTAGCTGCAGCTCCGATTAGACGCCTAGCCTGGGGACTTCCATATGACACAGGGGTGGCCCTAAAAAGCAAAATAATAATAAAAAATAATATTAATACTGTTATGAGCATTCACGTACAAGTTTCCGAGTGGACATATGTTCTCCATTCTCCTGGTGTGTGCCTAAGAGTGGAATTGCTGGGTCGTATGGCTAGCTCCAATGTTAATCGGCTGAGGAACCAGGATGCAACATTATTCTTCTCAAGTCATTTCCCTGTGATAACTGCACTCACGCCTGAAGGGTGAGCTTGAAACCAGCCTAGAGGCTGTGGGGTCTTAGTTCTTATAAAGTTGGTCAGTCTGCCCTTAGATAGTCAGAAATACTCTTCTCAGAATATTGTTGGGGATGAGGGGTTCTAATGAATGATGTTCTATTACTGAAAATATTTTAGGGAGCTGGCATTGTTTTACTACTGCTTAAAGCAGTAACTTCACACAAACACACACACACACACACACACACACACACATACACACACACACACACCCCTCTGGGAGTCAGACCCTCAAAATTAGCCTGTTTGGTTAATTCTCTGTGGAAGGAAAGACTCAGACTGGAAATAAGTGGATTTCTTCCTTCATAAGCAAAAGCTAAGTAGCTTTGCTCCCTGCCCCCCTTCCCAGGGTCAAGGCTAATCCACCCATTGCCCCATCACCACCTACTGCTAACCAGCCATGAGGATAGCAGGGACTCGGGCTGTCAGAGCCCCGTTATGGGCATAGGGCTGCCCAGAGCCTAGAAAGGCCCAGAAGAGGCTGGACAGGCTCTTCTGCACCCCCCACCCCAGGTGTGTTCTGTCCACAGGGACCTGGGCTGAGGCCCCTCCAAGGAAGTGGAGGCTCGGCCATGTGCTCCCCTCCCCCGACTCAGCCCTGCACTTAGATGCCGGCACACTTCCAGGGTTGGGGGAGTGCAACATCCTGGCGTCTTCAGGGCCTGTCCAAAGATCCAGATGTTTGGCGTCGACAGCCCCCAAACCTGGGTGATTGAATCTGACACTTTTTTTATAGAGTATAGGCACAGCTGTCCAAAGGAAGCGCGTCTGTATTCACTTCTCCTCTCCCGGCTCCAGGGTGCTTTGAGTTCTGATTCCAGCAACCTTTTGGCAGCTCCTTCCTCCATTCTTATGCTGGGAAAAACCCAAGAGTCCCCCAACCCCCTGTAAGAAGTGGGGAGAGCAGAGGCCTGGCCTATGTGATGGAGGGGGTGGGAAGGAGGTGTGGATGAAATAGCATTGTGGGAGAGGGGCCCCTGTGCTGGATGGGGGTTCAATAGACAATCTTGGAGGTCACTCTCCATGCTAGGCTTCTCAGATCCTAAAGCAAGTTCAGCAGACACAGAGAGAGGGTTGTCCCTTAGGAGGCCTTGCAGTGGGGGTGAGACAGAGACAGGATGAAGGCTGGAAGGAGTACCAGAGGGGACACTGATTAGTCTCTTTTCTTCTCCCAAGCCATTCTTTTCCCAACCGTCCAGCATTTTTAGGGTCTTCTCTGACCCACTGGACCACTTTTCCCTTCCTCAGCTGTCTCCGACTCTTCCTCAGCCTTCGATATCCAGCCCCAATATCCCTATTCCCTGCGGCCTCCCATGCACCCCAGCACAGCTATCACCTCCTCTCCCATAAGCTGGGTAGCGGGGCTCCTCTCCACAGCAATGTCCATCATCTAGCAGGTCCCTAGCACTGGGACAAGGACCATGCATCTCCACAGCCTCCTCACCAGCTGGAACCAGAACAGGACAGCAACACGAGAGCTCAGTGAAAGTTCATTAGTGTGAAATGAAGCAGGGATCTGCTGGAGGACAGAGATAGCACCAGGGTCAGGCCAAAGGCGCACAGAGGAAGAGGAGAGAGGTCACCTGAGAGTGCTGAGGCTGCAAGCTGAGTGTCTGCAATTTGGGGACACTTAGCCCTGCTTCTACTTTGGTGTCCGTTAAAACAAAAACAAAAACCCAAGTTCCCACTGTGGTGCAGTGGGTGAAAAATCCAACTGCAGCGGCTCTGGTTGCTGTTGAGCTGCAAGTTCAGTCCCTTCCAGAGCAGTGGGTTAAGGATCTGGCATTGCCACAGCTGCAGCAAAGGTTGCACCTGCAACTTGGCCCAGAAACTGCCATACGCTGCTAGTGCAGCTATTAAAAAAAAATTAAACTAATTTTAAGAATCAGAAGATTGTAATTAAAAATACGAATATCTAGTGTCAAGTAAAGAAAAAAAAAAGATGATCCCAGCTGGAGAGGCCAGATCTGGGCAGGGGCCACCCTTCAGCCAGGCCAGTTTTGTCTGGCTTTCTCCCTTGGTGGTTTCTGACCTGGACCTGTGTGCTAGGCGATGTTAAGAAGGTTGTTGCCTTGGAAAGGGGCCTACAGAAAAGAACTTTCCTCACATTTGGCTTGGAGCCTGCCTGGGATTTTAAATCACACTCCGGAATCGCCCTTGAGCTTCCCAAAAGGAAAAAAGACCGCAGAAGGCAATCAGAGCAGTCCTGCATCCCCACTGCCTAAAGCTCAGGTTCTCCTGGCAGACTGGCCCACAGGAGCTCTGCACAGCATTGCTGACTTTTCCCTGCTTTCCAGAAGACCAGAGCAGATGGCTTGCCCCATTCCTTCAAGTGTGTGTGTGTGTGTGTGTGTGTGGAAGGTGTGTCTGCCCTCCCTCCAGCCCCGCCCTGCCCCTGCTGCCTCCCTACAGACCAGAGAAGCTCCTCCCTCTGCTTTCACTTCCTGCCCATCTCTGTTCATACAAGTCCATTCAGTGAAATTTAATTTGTTTTAGTTTAAAAAACATCAATAAAATCAAGACACACCGACTAGGGGTGGGGTGGGCAAGTGTGAGTGGAGGAGCAAGGGAGCATTGCAGGGGGGACCCAGGACACCTCAGGGTATGGTGACTGTTTGCTTGTGTGCTTACTATCTTGATGGCGGTAATGAATTTTTTTCTTTCTTCTTTCTTTTTTTTCTGGTCTTTTTAGGGGCACCCCAGGCTAGGGGTTGAATAGAGTTGTAGCTGCTGGCCCACACCTCAGCCGTAGCAATGCAGGATCTGAGCTGCATCTGCAACCTACACACAGCTCACAGCAACACCAGATCCTTAACCCACTGTTCGAGGCCCAGGATCAAACCCATGTCCTCATGGACACCAGTCAGGTTCATTACCACTGAGCCACAATGGAAATTACTGATGGTAGTAACAATTTCATAGAGGCCTACTTGATTCTAAGTTATCCAGTCATGCTCTTGAAATGGGAACAGCTTGGTATATGTCAGCTATACCTCAATGAAGCTGTTAAAAAGGAAAAAAAGAGGAATTCCCTTGTAGTTCAGCAGGTTAAAAACCTGACATAGTGTCTGTGAGGATACAGGTTCCATCCTTGGCCTCGCTCACTGGGTTAAGGATCTGGCCTTGCCAAGGCTGTGGTGTAGGCCTCAGCTATAGCTCTGATTTGACCCATGGCCTGGGAACTTCTATATGCTTCAGGTGAGGCCATAAAAAAAAGAAAAAAGGAAAAAACCACCAACCCAATTTATTTGAAAGGTGGATGGTGCCAGCATGGAGCCATGAACCTCATTTAGTAACTCTTCCTTGGATGCTGTGCTAGGCATGTGGGAGGGGGGCTCAGGGCAGAGTCCTGGTGCCTTCAGGAAACCTCACCTTTTTCTCACTTATGCCCCTTCCCTGTCCCCCTCTGGGGTTTCCTACTCCCTGTCCACTTGGGAGGGGTGTTCTTCCAAACCCTGGCAGATCCTGCATCCCAGAGCCCCCTCTCTGGAAGTGAAAGGCTTAGGAGACCCCACCATCCCACTTCCTCTGCCTCCACCCGGTCCTCTGTGAAAGGCCCGGCAGTGGTAACCTGCTCACCACTGCAGCCTCTTGGGGAGCTCCACACTGTTTTTGTCTTTGTTGAAATCCGTAATGTACGAATCAGTAACAAGGGTCTACCAAACAACTATCGAAAGAAATAAAAATGAGCAGCCCTGCACCAGCAACACAGTTAGCTCTACTGAGTGCTATTTCTCCCCCCTGATCACCGGCCCCTCCTCATGGCAGCAGGGCAGGCCGTGGACCAGCGTGGGTGGTCGGTCTGCTGGGCAGCCCCTCCAGTTCAGTTCCTTGTGGGCAGCCTGGGATTGCTGCTCTCCATCTCCTTAATGAACTCTGACGCTCCTGGAAAGCATTTGTTTACGTAAAATGTAGCTGAGGGAGGAGTGGGCGGTTGAGTGGAGAAGGAGGGGCACAAGGCCTCCAGGGGAGGTGGGGACAGTGCCCTCAGGATGGGTTTGCCCCTTCTGCAGGGGAGTGCAAGGAGAACCCTAGCAGGGCTTGGCTGCAAGGTATGCTGGGACCTCAGCCACAACCAGAGGGAGCTGACCTTGCTGCAGGACATGCCCTTAGGAGAGGGGGCATCAATCCTGTATCCTAGGTCCAAAGATGCCAGATGCCCTTGGCCTTGTACTGACCACTTCAATGGTACTCAAGGGTTTGTGGTACTTAAGTGTGGGAGTGGGGGTGAGGGAGGGTCAGGGCCCAGGCCAGAGCAGCTCCTGGCTCCAAGTGGTCAGTATCCTAATCACAGCACAGATTGAAGGAAATGGGGCAGCCCTTGGAGCCTTGGGGAGAAGAGGATGACCAGGGCCTGGCAGAACATGGCCGAAGTGGCAGCATCTACTACGAGAGATCTGGGTCCAGATGCAGTCCTGTCATTGCTCTCAGGCCATCTGTCCCATCCCTAAATGCCAGCTGCTCATCATCAGGCAGGCACATCATCCTCATCCTCCCTTGCCATCTTCCCAACCCATCTCATGTTTCCCCACATTTGACCTCATTTTCTCCTCCTGGATTTGACTCTGAGAACCACCTCCCAGCTTTGAACATTCACTGCCCTCCTAGAGCATAAGGCAGTCAATCCCAGGGGCTTCTCAGGTATGATGTCAACCACCCACTAGCCCAGCTTGGCTCTGGACCCAGGCCTGCGGCAAGGACCATGCAGGGTGACTCCCAGAGCTCCACTCGGGCCCACAGCTAAGTGCAGACGAGAGAAG
This sequence comes from Phacochoerus africanus, assembly GCF_016906955.1. Lineage (NCBI taxonomy): Eukaryota > Metazoa > Chordata > Mammalia > Artiodactyla > Suidae > Phacochoerus > Phacochoerus africanus. Next base: position 141,255,424 of record NC_062545.1, read on the forward strand.
AGCCTGATGGTGTGGGCTGGCTGCCACTGCAGCACCAAGCTGGCAGCTCACTGGTACTCAGGACCCAGCTCATCCAGTCACCTTCACCAGGCAGTGCTGGGGTCCCAAGGGGGCTCCTGTCCTGCTCTGAATTAAGTCTAGAATCAGCAGTGATGGTGAAGATGGTGTCAGAACAGGTACAAGGATATTGGTGGGAACAATGTTCCTAAGAGGCAAGCCAGAAATAACCGAAGTTCACCAACAGAAGAGATGATGAAATGGTTCTGCTCACATAAAGAGGTAATTAAGTTAAGTAATCATGTTAATGAGAGGTCATGAGGGTGTGCCCTGATCCAATCTGACTGGTGTTCTTCTAAGAGGAGATAGGAACACAGACAGGCACAGAATGAGGACAATGTGAAGACACAGGGAGAAGGCAGCCATCTGCAAACCAGAGGCCACAGGAGAAACCAACCCTACCAATGCTTGGATTTTGGACTTTCAGCCCCCAGAACTATGAGGAATAGATTTTTGTTGCTCAAGACCCCTTGTCCGTGGTGCTTTTTTGTGTCCACCCAAGCAGACTGACAGCAGCCTTCGGTCCTCCAGGCCTGAGAGGTAGGCAGCTCCCTACCGTGTCCTCCTAGCCATTCCACACTTGGTGAAGGTGCCATCTTACTGGATTTTTCCTTCAGGTGGAACATCTTGGCTCACCTAGGCCAGATCTCTACACTCTAAACCAGGAAGTCAGTGGCTTGCCTGAGGTCACACAGGTCCTTGCTGATCTGCTGCTATCACTGAGGTGGATGGTCCCACAGGGAAAGGGGCTGGAGGAGAACTGGTGTGGGTGGTGTGATCCCATAGGGTAGTTCTTGCAATCCTGGCTGGATCCGCCCAGACCCGAGGTAGGAGAAAATCAAGCCCAGACTTGTGTGTATGTGTTTTCTTTTAAAATTTTCCCAGAGTCCTCATGGGCAGCCAGAGCTGAGAACATCTCTGATGGGACATTGTGTGCTCAGGGGCGGCTACTCTGCTTGCTCTGTACCATTCCGTGTTACTAGAATGTGCTCCTGATGCGGGCCCCTTAGCTCCCCTCCAGCCCATTGCCAAATCTTTGTTTAGCAATTGATACTGTCGATGCAACTTTTGCATGGAAACATCTCTGAGGTTTGGTTCTCCATGTACCAATCATGTACCCTCTTCCTTGTAACCAGCTTCTCCAGGCAGGTGGAACATGGACTCAGGTCCCTCCCAGGACCACACCTGCTTCCTTCCCCACACTCCCAGGTGGCACAAGGTCAGCCACTTGTTCTGGGAATGTAAGAGCTCAGATCAAAAGAAGAGCCAGCCCTGATTCCTGCTTCCCCCAGAAAATGGAGTGAAAAGCCAGGATGGGTGGGACCACACAGGGTTGGGGGGTGGGGGGGACTGAGCAGACCAGAATCTAAAACTTTGCCTTGCCACTTACTATAGGTGTGCTTTGGGTCAAGTGAACTCACTGAGCCTCAGTTTGCCCCAGACTGGGACCAGCAGCACTCAACTCTAAGGATAGGTAAGACATGTGTGTGCCTGAGCAAGCAGCACAAAGTCCTCACCCTGCCCCAGCTGATCCTGATTTTTTCTTTCCCACCTCAAACCCTTTTGGCATCTGATGATCCCCATCCTTGTCCTGGTCAGAGGAGGTTCCCATGTTGCCAAAGAGGATGCTCTGCCCACTCCCCAACCCCTGGAGAAACTCCCCGGGCTGGGGAAGGGATGGAGAGGGAGCCCTTGGTGGCAGGGGACAGGTTGGGAGGGGTAGCTGTGACAGCCTTCTCTTGGCCTCCTTGAGCATCCCTGCACAGCAGTGCTGGGGCTACATATGCTCCTGGGAGTCAGGCAGTATAGGCGGGTGGATGGGGGGGCAAGCTTGTCAATGCCAGTGAGCTGGACAGCACCTTTGTGTGGACTAGAGAAGGTGCCCCTCTGGGCAGTCACAGTCCATGGGCACGGTTAGACAAGTGGGCTGTGGGCCAGATTGCAAGTTCAATTTGCTTCCTAGCTGGCCACATTTGGCACAACCCAAATGCATGGCTGAACGGAATGGCCCTGAAGTAACTGACATTAATTGTCACATGAAGGAATCATTCCCAGCAAGGAAAACTCCAGTTTGCTCCAAGGCCTGACTTTCCATCTAGAGGAGAAACTCCTCGAGGGAGGCAAGGGCATTGCGTTTGCTCTCTGGCCCCCTCTCTACCTCACAGAGCATGGACTGTGGTACAGAGCCTGCCTCTGTTCTGATATTTTAGAACAATATAGTTAAAGCTGCAGAATCTGTATTCTTGTTAAGTTTACATAGTTCACTCACTAAGAGAGCCCATAGGCTGGGCCATAAGACAAACATGAATAAATTTTCAAGTAAAACCATATAGAATATGTTCTTAGAGTAGTATGGTACTAAATTAAAAATCAGTATGAATAATGGAGTTCTCCTATGGCACAGCAGGTTAAGGATCTAGCATTGTCACTGCAGTGGCTCGGGTCACTGCTATGGCTTGATTTTGATTCCTAGCTGGGGAACATCCACATGCTGTGGGAGTGACCAAAAAAAAAAAAAAAATGAATAAGATATTTAGAAAAACCCTAAATATCTGGCAACAAATAACACACTTCCAAATAATTCATGGGCTAAAGAGTAAATCACAATAAAAATTTCAGTACACTTAAAACTGAATGATTTAAGAAAATTACACATCAACAATTGGGATGCAGCTAAAACAGAATTTAGAGAATAATTACAGTTTTAGAAGTTTATATCAGAAAAGAAAAAAAAAAAAGATCTTAAATCACTGACCTGAAATTTCACCTTAAGAAGATTAAAAAAGAAAAAAAAGAACAAAGTAAGTAGAAAGTAAGACATGAAAGTAGCAACAGTGAATGAAACATAAAATGATAGAGAAAAAATTTTAAAGGCAAAAAGTGCTTCTTTGAGAATATCAACAAAATGACAAATGCTAGCAAAACTTATGGGAGAGAGAGAAACAACACAAATTACCTATTTGCCAATATCAGAAGTGAAAGAGGAGATATCACTACAAACTCTGCAAATATTCAAAGAAAAAGGAATTTTATGACAGCATTATGCCAAAAAGCTCAACCACTTAGATGAAATAAAGTCTTTAAAATATACAAATAACCAAAACTAACACAAGATGAAACAGAAATACCGAGTAACCCTATAATAAAGAAATTGAATTCTACTTTTAAAGAAAACCTCAGGCCCAAATGGTTTCACTGATGAATTCTGTCAAACATTTAGGAAAGAAATAACACCAAACTTAGGCAAACTTTTTGAGAAAATAGAGGGGAAATTTTCCCAACCCATTTTATGATGTCAGCATAACCCTAACACGAAAACATTACAAAGAGAGAGAAAGAGAAGGAAACTATAGCCCAATATTGATCATTAACACAGATGCCAAGTTACTTAACAAAAACTATCCAACAAATGTAACAAAGGTATTACATCATGATCAAAAAGAGTTTGATCCCAGTAACGCAGGATTTTTTTTAAACATTAGAAAACCAATCAATTTAATTTAGACCCACCCTCGTAAAAAAGGAAAAAAATCCAGTCATCCTGAATAGATGATAAATAGTTAACAAAATTCAAAACCTAGTCACATGGAAACTCTCAGTTCTTAAGGAAGATTAAGTATTATATCTTATGTATCCTAAGAAAAGTATCTTATGTTGCTGCTTCCTTAATCTGATAAAAAGCGTCTGTAAAAATTCTTCAGCTAACATCATACTCGGTGGTGAAAGACTGAATGCTTTTTCCCTAACCTCAGGAAAAGTCAAGGAGTCCCACCCTGCCATCTGATTCAACATTGTATTGGAGAATCTAGTCTAGGCAAAAACAAGAAATAAAACCCATCAATATCATGTAAGTGACTCAATTGCTATACATAGAAAATCCTAAAATAACTAACCTAGAAATCAACTACTACAAATAAGTATATTAGCAACTTTGCAGGATACAAGTTTTTTGTTTTTTGTCTTTTGTCTTTTTTAGGGCCGCACCTGTGGCATATGGAGGTTCCCAGGCAAGGGGTTCAATTGGAGCTGTTGCTGCCAGCCTACACCAGAGCCACAGCAACACCAGATCTGAGCTGCGTCTGCATCCTACACCACAGCTCACAGCAACACTGGATCCTTAACCCACTGAGCAAGGCCAGGAATCGAACCCACAACATTATGGTTCCTAGTTGGATTTGTTTCTGCTGTGCCGCAATGGGAACCCTAGAATACAAGATTAATACACAAAAATTGTTGCATAAAACTGGAAATATTTTAAAAACATAATTTCATTTATAATTTCAGAAAACAAAAAATACCTGGGGATAAATTCAACCAAAGATATACATGACCTCCCTACTGAAAACTCCAAAACATTGCCAAAAAGAATTGAGGAATATCTATACAGATGGAGATATATTCCAGCACCACGGATTGGAAGACTCAGCACTACTGAGACATTGATTTTCTCCAAGCTAATCTATAAACTCAATGTAATCCCTATTAATATTCCAGAAAGATTCCTCAAAGAAATTGACAAACCTCTTCTAAACGCCTTCTAAAATATGTATATGGACATATCCTGTAACTGAAATAGCCAAAAAATCTTGAAGAAAGAAGGACGAAGTTGCAGGCAGGACAACTTTGTATTGTAATCAGGTAACTGATGACGATACTTCTTTTACAGCTATAGTAATCAAGACTCCGTGGTAGTTGCCCAAGTATCCATAGATAGATCCCTGAACAGAATAGAGTTCCAAGTAGACACACATTCATTTAGTCATTTGATCTCTGACAAAAGCACCAAAGTAATACAACAGGAAAAGAAAATCTTTTCAAAAATGGTGCTGGAATAACTGGATATCCTTCTTAGAAAAAAAAAAAAAAAGAATCTTGATCCCAAAATTAATTCTAATGAACCATAAATTTTTTAGAGGAAAATATGGTAGAATATCACCATGGCTTGAGAGTAGGCAGCAGTTTCTTAGATAAAATGAAACAGAAAGTAATAATAACAAAAGAAGAAACTGATAAATTAGACTTCTTCAAAATTAAATCTTCTCATTAAAAGATACTGTGAGGAAAATGAACAGGTGGACCACAGGTTGGGGGAAAATATTTACAAAAATATATATTTAGGAGTTCCCGTCGTGGCGCAGTGGTTAACGAATCCGACTAGGAACCATGAGGTTGCGGGTTCGGTCCCTGCCCTTGCTCAGTGGGTTAACGATCCGGCATTGCCGTGAGCTGTGGTGTAGGTTGCAGACACGGCTCGGATCCCGAGTTGCTGTGGCTGTGGCGTAGGCCGGTGGCTACAGCTCCGATTGGACCCCTAGCCTGGGAACCTCCATATGCCGCGGGAGCGGCCCAAGAAATAGCAACAACAACAACAACAACAAAAAGACAAAAAAGACAAAAAAATATATATATATACATATATATATATATATTTAACAAGAAACTAGTGCCCAGGACACTCAAAATACTCCTACAACTTAATAACTGAAAGACAAAGAGCTCTCCTTGTGGCTCAGTGGGTCACGAGGATGTGGGTTCAATCCCCGGCCTCACTTAGTGTGTTAAGGATCTGTCGTCGCCATGAGTTGTAGTGTAGGTCACAGATGAGGCTCAAATCCTGCTTTGCTATGGCTGTGGTGTAGGCCGGGAGCTGCAGCTTCAATTCAGCCCCTAGTCCGGGAACTTCCACATGCCGTGGCTGCGGCCCTAAAAAAAAACAGAAATAAGTAAATAAATAAATAAAAGACACAAAGAGTTACATTTAATAAATGACCAATACACCTACAGGAAAAAATGAATAAATCCAAAACAATGGTAAGGGTAGATGCTGGCATACTTCTCAAAAACTGAAGTGCCAACTAAATCAAAAAATACAAAAGGATATAGAGTGAATAGTACAATTACAAGCGTGACATAAATTTGCATCCAACAAACAGAAAACACATAGAATTGTTATAAAAATTGATCACATATTTGGTGGCAAAAGTTTCAACACATGCCAGATATCCAACATCAGGCAGATTATGTTCACTCTTCCAGATTTAATAAAATTAGGAATCAACAGCTACAAAAAAGTTAGCTAAAAACATCCCATGTTTGAATACTAAGAGCCATACTTTTAAATAGTTCAAGGATTAAAGAAGAATCATAAGAGAATTATAATTTTTAGAGTTCCTGTGTGGCTCAGTGGGTTAAGGAACCAGTGCTGTCACTGCTGTGGCTCAGATTTGATCCCTGGCCTAGGAAGATCTGTATGACTCAGGTACAGCCAAAAAAAAAAAAAAAAGAATTACAATTTTTCAATAAAATGAAAATAAAACTACTACTGATCAAAAAATATGGAATATAGCCAGGATAATACTTAAAGGAAATTTTATAGTTTGAATATATTTGGTAAAAGGTAAGACTGAAAAAAATGAGCCTCAAATAAATAAAGGGACAGGAATTATGAAAATTAGATGAAAGAAGCATAGATACCAAATAAAACCAAAGGTTCTTTGAAATGACTAATACAATTTTTTAAAAAAATCCTTTAACCGGACTTACCAACTGAAAAAGATTTAAAAATCTAGCAATTAAGAAGAGAAATAACTACAGATGCAGAAAATTTAAAAAAGATTTTAATCAAGAAAGATATTATGAACAATTTGTATTAAACTTCTTTTTTTTTTTTTTCAGTTCCCCGGCTAGGGGTCAAATCAGAGCTACAGCTGCTGGCCTATGCCACAGACACAGCAACGCCAGATCTAAGCCACATCTGTGACCCACACCACAGCTCATGGCAATGCCGGGTCCTTAACCCACTGAGGGAGGCCAGGAATCAAACCCAAAACTTCATGGTTCCTAGTCGGATACGTTTCCTCTGTGCCATGACAGGAACTCCAATCTGTATTAAACATTTGAAAACAATAAAATATAGACTATAGATTGCCCAAACTGACACAAGTAAAGGAAATTTTGAATAAATCAATAACAGTTAGGAAAATCAAGTGACAATTCACAACTTATTACTAATTTTTTAGGGTATATTTTAATCAAATTGTCAAAGAACAGATAATCTCTATTTTTACAAGTTATTTCACATAAGAGGAAATAAAACTGTTAATTTATTTTTGAGGCAACTATAATCTGGATTAAAATAAGAACTAGAGAGACTCCAAAAGAAAATTATAGGCTAATTTCACTTAGGAATATAATTGTAAAAATCCCACAGGAAATATTAGCAATTCTAACCCAGAAGTATACTAAAATAATAATTTGTCATGACGAAGTCAGGATTTTCTACCAGGATTACAGAGATGGATCTGCCATTTAGAACAAATGTTATCTTATTAGTTTGCTAAAGAAATCTCAAAAGATACAGAAAAAGCATTCAGTTAAATTTAAAATCCATTCACAAAAAATGCCTATAGCATCTAAATATCAAAGCAAATGACTTGAAAACAGCAATTAGTTATCAAAAACCTACTGCTGATCCATAAATATTAGATAAGCAGCATACTTAATGGTAAAAAAAAAAAAAAAAAAAAGCCTATCATCACCACTACTATTTAGAATGATACTGGAATTCTTAGATGATGCTATAAACTGAGAATAAGAGTAATTCCTGTTGTGGCTCAGCAGTAAGAAACCCAACTGGTATCCATGAGGATTCAGTTTGATTCCAGCTTTGCTCAATTGGTTAAGGATCCAGCGCTGCCGTGAGCTGTGGTGTAGGTTGCAGACATAGCTTCGATCCTACATTTCTGCGCCTGTGAATGATAGCTGCAGTTCTGATTCGATACCTAGCCTGATAACTTCCATATGCCACACCTGCAGCCCTAAAAAGAATAAATAAATAAATAAATAAATAATTTAAAATAAATAAGAATTAGAAAAGTAGACAAAATTATAGATAATATAATCATCTACATAGAAAAAGAAAAGAAAATCAAGGCACAAAATAGAATTAGTAAGACAGTGAATCGAGGTATTTGGATACAAAATAAAATTACAAAAATCAATAATAATGCTTTAAATGTGCAATCAGTAACTAGAAATGTAACATTTAAAATTTCACAATCACAAAATATAGACATCTAGAAATATACCTGACAAAAATGTGCCAACTTTATGGAGATACTTAACAAAATTCTTGAAAGACATAAAAGAGAAAAAGTTATATAGTCAGTGTTCATACATAGAAAGGCTCAATATTGTAGAGATCTAATCAATTCCCTCCAAATAAACATGTACATTAGGTGCCATTCCAATGGAAATTCTTGGGTTTTTTGATTCATCTTGGAAAATGGATTCTAAAATCCATATGAAACAAAGCAGGAATTTGAATAGATAAATCAATTTTGTCCATGGTCATCAAAGAACACCTCACCCTACCAGACCTTGAGCCATTTGACAAAGTCTGTGGTATTGTGCAGACAATCAGTAGAGCAATGGACTGGGATGGTGCTTCAGAAAGAATGTGGGTGTTGGTCAGAAGGCAGTGTTTGAGAGAGGCCGCATCTGTGATGCCTGAGGAATAGGCGCTTAGACACAAAAAGACAAATTCCAGATAAGCACTGTGAAGGAAAGGAAAAAGGGGCAGCAGTGGGAGGGAGATGTGCGAACAGGATGGTTTCATTTTGTTGAGTTTTTTGTTTGTTTGTTTGTTGATGACCTGAGTGCCAAAAGGCCAACGGGAAGGACCCAGGTAAGAGGTACTGCTGCTGCATACTGCTTGTGAGCAGGTCCAGAGACAGAGAGCTGGAAATGTGTGCAGGCCTGGAAAGTTTGAAAGCATTGTCCTTTGGCAGTGAGAACCAGTTAATACTACCACCACTGATGATGAGAAAGGGTGGTCTCCCAGCTAAGGTTCTGGAGAACTTGGGAGGGGGTTAGGAGATGTGGGCACATTTGCATCTGGTAGAGGAAGAGGGTGTGGTTTGTGACTATTCACCACTGTTCCATGTACATATCCCCGGTAGACGGCATCTTTAGCACATGGATGGTAGTTTCCATGGGAGCCATCAGTCTGGGAAGGCCAAGCTTAGGGAACTTGCCAGCTGCTGCCACTCAAGGACAGGACCGGAGAGGAACCATCAGCTCAAAATAAGGAAAGCAGCTGCCCACATGGTCCATGAAATAGGTAATAGGATGTCTGGTATGTGGAGCAATTCCATCTTCAGGTAATAAAGTGTACATCCTTTGGCAAAGGGTGAGGCTTACTAGTCTGATTTAATGAGGGGTGGGACCCTTTAAAGTAGGGTTGTGCTGTAGGGGTCGGGTCTCCAACTAGCCCTGTGTGTCTCTCCACTGGTTGTTGATTCTGTGAACTAGAACACAACAAACACACAGAGTAAAAGGGACCGAGAAGATACTTGACCTTCATGCCTAAAGGGAGAATCAAGCTGGACCAAACAGGCGGGAGACAGGTGGGGGTACTGGGGAGACAAGGGGAGGGAAGATACCCAGGGCAGTCACGGAGAAGGGAGCCAGGGAGTGAGTGAAAGCCAAACCAAGCCCTGGACTAAGGCCCGAGGTCAGAAGTCAGGCTGACCATTTCAGTTATCCTATCTGAAGGGTCAACAGAGGGAAAGGTGACTGGCAGGAGGGACAAGAACACAGCCAGAGGTGATCCTAGGCTACTATGCAAGCAGAGGGCATAGGTCTGGGCTTCTTTCCATCCATCTGGCCAGTCAGGCAGACATGGGGGAGCCTAGGAGAGAGACACAACTTAGAGGGGGCGTGCAATGCCGAACCAATGGAGAATTGGAGACAAATATTTCTGCAGACAAAAATCTGGGATTTCTGGAGCAAAATAAAATGAGCCAATTGCTGTCCCGGGGCCAGGAATAACAGCCATAAAACCCAAGCATTTTCGTGGGTTCGTGGATTTCAGCCACGGTATCTGGGTTCTCATGATGGCTGGAAAGTTTCAGAATAGTCCCTCCAAACGCAAGATCCCCGGTTCTTTGGGGCCAGATGGCTCCCAACCCGTAGGAGAGCTTGGTGCCACAGCATGAGCTTCCTTTTCTCTGACAGGAAACCCAGCCACCATGGATTGTTTTTAGCAGGATCTCTGAAATCCTTACTTTGGGCAGATGTGAATTGTTCCCTCCAAGCAAGTGGCTTTGTACCTGGGAGGGACAGAGCCCAGGTGAGCATGCGTGTCCCCACCCCCTTGTGTGGTTTTGGGTGTCCGTTCTTGAGAACCTGTCCACACTCTGCCTGGGGCAAGCAGGGCCCTGATGCCCGGGGTCTAATGATAAGACCTGAGTCTTGTTTTTTTCAAGTGTCTGGGCCCCTCAGGCACCCACACCCTGGAGATGTAAGTGCTGTCGGGACATTCAGCTGAAACCTGGGAGCAGAGGTTCTGACACGGCTCCAGGTGCCCTGGTCACTGTGGACAGAGATCAGACACTAGCCTCCTTCCCCAGGACACACAATCCTGCAGGCTCGTTTTCCACCAGACAATGGACCACTGTCCCTACCCGGTGGGCCGTTCGGCCGCCTGCCCAAGCTGCTGCTGGACACACAGCAGGAATCCCAGGAGCTCTTTCCAGCATTGCTGTATCCTGGGCCCAATTAGGGAGGAGGCCTGGGCCTCCAGAGACATTTTTGTGTGACTGGCCCCACTGCCCAGGCCTCCTTCCTCTGCATGTCAAGGGTGACCAGGTTAGGACCCACTTCCCCTTAGTCACAGGCACAAGTTAAACAGTCTCAAGTGTCCTTGAATGTCCCTTCTGCCTGTGTTTGTTTTTGTGTTTATCCCAACAAATAGGCTGCAGCGTTTCCTGTGAGGCTGAAAACAGCAGCTTAGCCAACAGCCCATATTTAACAACAGTCAAGTAGAAAACAGAACACAGGAAGACAATCCCATCTTTGAAGCCAATGCCCAGTCCTCTAGTACCAGGGAACACAAAGATACTTCCTGATCAGTTAACTTTGAACCAAAAGGAAAGGTGTCCTTCTAGCCAGGGCAGTAGGGCAGGGGCAGGGAGCTGTGCCCTCCTGCCCTTTGTGGCATTGTCCTTGAATCAAGGCGAGGGCTAGTGGCCTTTTCATCTGAGGTTGGCAGCAATAGATCAGATGCATTTCAGTAGCGCAGGAGGTTCTCTGATCCTTGCTTATCCCTGGAAACAGATGACAGCCACACTGGACAGGATAGGGGAGCAAACTTTGGGCTCTGAGCTGAGAGTATGCTGTTCCCAGCTGTGCTCAGGCTGGGCCTGTGGTTGCCACGGAGGTGGGCGTGGCTCAGGCACAAGGGCAAGCAGGTGCCATTTCCGGTGGCCCTAATGGTGGGTCCAGGGGACTTGTTTGTCCACCCCGGTCACCTGTGGCTAAAGGCACCCAGTGGCCAACTCAGAGCCTCCAGGGCCAAGAGTCCAGCTTCTGCTTCATTGAGTGTCAATTCAAGCTCCAAATATGGAGGCAGTGGGTCCTTTATAAATAAAGACATAATACTTATTTATAGGGACGGTAAACCAAACCTGGGAAGTACAGTCCAAGTTTCCACCCTCAGGTTCTGGATGAACTTGGGATATCAGGCTGGAAGGCATTATTTCCTGTCAGTGATTTAAACTCAAATCCACCCAACTTGGAACACTGAATAAACACACAGGGACCTGTAAAAGGCAGAACTGTGGGCAAAAGTGAGTTTATCTCTCCCTAGGCCAGGTATCAGATGTTCAATACCCCAGCCATGGGGGACCTGATAAACAGCCACTGCGGTGTTTTCTGCCCTTTTAATTGGAGTGGTTCTTGAAGCAGATGTCCAGCGTGAGGGAGATGTGGATGACACCTCTGGGGCTTCTGGATGTTGGGGCTGAAATAGTGGAGAAGGCCCCATAGGCCAGAACAGGAGAGAGCCACTGCTTGGCCAGCCCATTGGGCCTAAGATCTCCTACATGAAGCAGCGCCTTCCTTAGTTTACAACCTTTTGGCATAAATGAAGACATTTGAAATGCCATTAAGTGTGTTGTTTTCAAGCCAGATTCCAACAAGGTTTAGAAAGCCTCTTCTGAAGAATGCTTTTCTCAATCTTTTTTCTAAACTTCACTTCTCAGAGCCTGACACTGAGGCTCTACCCCACCCCAGCCCCATTCCCACCCAGTCCCCACTGTGGTTAACACATATTACCCTTGCTTGCTTTAGGAAACTCTTGAAAGTGCACATCCCAAAACTTGTGTCAAAATAACTGGCAGTGAGGCTGAAGATAAAAGCAGAGCTTTAAAGATTTAGTTTGATATTTGCTGGTGTTTTGTCTTTCCATGGAGCTGGAAAGGGCAGAAGTAATAAATATAAGAGCAAGCATCAATGTATTATAAAATAGAAAAGCAATAGATAAAATCAATGAAAGCAAAATGTTTTTTTTCAAATATGGTTCTTTGAAAAAGTCAATAAAATTGAATAACCTTCAGCGAGATTGACCAAGAAAAAAGATGGAAGAAACAAATTACTAACATGAGACTCGGGGAGGGAGAGCTTTTAAAGACATCAGAAGGATGATAAAGGGATCCTATGAACAACTGCATGTGCATAAATTCAGCAACTTAGATGAAATGGACCAATTTCTGAAAAGCCACAAACTACCAAAATTAAATCAAGAGGAAATAGATTATCTAAATAGTCCTATATACATATATCAAATAAATTGAATTTGTAGTTTAAAAACCTTCCAAATAGGCAAACTCTGGGCCCAGATGGTTTCAGTAGTGAATCTGGCCAAACATTTAAAAGAGAAATAACAGCAATTCACAAACTCTTCCATAAAATAAAAAAAGAGGGGACCCTTCATAAGTCACTTTAGGAGGCCAATATTTTTCTCAAAAAGCAAACAAAGACAAGTACATGAAAAGAAAAACACAAACAAATATCCTCATAAATATAGATCTAAAAATTTTCAATAAAATATTAGCAAGTTGAACATATAAATATTAAAAGAATAATACATCATGATCAAGTGGAGTTTATCCTGAGATAAAGATGGCTAAAGAGTTCCCGTCAGGCTCAGCGGAAATGAATCTGACTAGGAACCATGAGGTTATGAGTTTGATCCCTGGCCTCGCTCAGTGGGTTAAGGATCCAGCATTGCTGGGAATTGTGGTATAGGTCGCAGACGAGGCTTGGTTCCTGTGTTGCTGTAGCCCTGGCATAGGCTGGTGGTTACAGCTCCAATTTGACCCCCAGCCTGGGAACCTCCATATGCTGTGGGTGTGGCCCTAAAAAAAGATGAAAAGACAAAAGACAAAAAAAAAAGATGGTTCAACACTTAAAAAGTAATGAATGTAATTTACCACATTAACAGACTCTATTAGTCAGGATTTTTCAGAACAGAATCAATGGAATGAATACACACATATCCATTTATAACAAAATAAGAATGAAATACTCATGGCAATGACAGTCCTCATCTCTGTACCTGGTCATGTGGTTATAGCTGGTATTCATAACTATCTTCCTCCACCTCCTAATTTCTATTTCTTTTGTCTTCAGCCAGTCACACCTCAGCTGGTCATCAATTTTTACCTAGCGATTTAACCCAATGCTTAATTCTGGAAGGCTTTGGGCCATTAGTAGTTCTGCCTGTATTGGGCTATTGCGATTTTTCTTTGACCTTAATCACAGGGCATAGTAACCCTAAGAGACACTTATGGGATCTCCTATATTCCAGACATACCCTTCCTTACCTCCATTGTACAGTAGCAATCCAATTTCGTCTTGTTGATCAGGGGTCAATCACTGCAGCCAGCAAGCACCCTAACTTCCTTCTTTGCATATTGATTCACAGGAATGAGAAGTCCAAAATGGCCAAGTGACGGTCTTAACTTAGAGTTCAATGGGATTATTACTTTGTCTCCTGGTGAAAGCGTTTTTCCCTCTGGAACTAAGACCTCTAAACAAGCAGAGTGTAAGGGTGTGGTAAGAAGAAGCAAAAATTTTGCTACTGGATCACTAGAGGCAAGAATGAATAGTTCCGCTTCCATTTCTACCTCTTGATTCCTGGACTTGTGAATGCTGGCTATTGGGGAAATAGCATCATATTGTGAATGTTGATTCAGAACATAAGCAGCCTTCTTAAGAAACTTGTCCCAGCCTTGCAAGGTAGGATCACCCAGCTTGTACTGTAGCTGAGTCTTCTAAATGTTCTATAAAGGTATCCACTGTTCTATCAAGTTAGCTGATTTAGTATGGGGTAAACATATAAAGACTAGTGAATTCCATAAGCATGGGTCCATTGTCACACTTCACACTCACTGTGAAGTGAGTTCTTTGATCAGAAGCAGTGCTGCGTGGAATAACATGACGATGAATGACATTCTGTAGGTCCACGGATAGCAGTTTTGACAGAAGCAATTGTGTGCAGGAAAGGCAAATTGGTATTCCAGTAACAACAAAGTGACACCCCTCCCATGAAGAAAGTAGTTCAATGTAATCAACCTGCCACCAGGTAGTTGACTGGTCAACCTGGGCAAAGGCACAATACCAGGGACTCAGTGTTGGTGTCTGCTGCTGGCTGATTAGGCACCCCACCTTGGTGGGTGGAAATCCACGTTGCTGAGCCCATGCATGACCTCTTTCCCCACCACGATCCTCACTTTGTTCACAAGCCCATTGAACTATGACAGGGTGACTAGGGAAGGAAGTTGATTGGTATCCAGAGAACAGGTCATCTGAGCCACTTGATTATTAAAATATTCTTCTGCTGAGGTCACCCTTTGGTGGGCATTGCTATGAGACACCAACATCTGCAACTTTTTCACCCATTCAGAGATGTCTATCCGCAACCTCCTTACCCAGACTTCCTTATCACCAGTTTTCCAATTGTGTTCCTTTCAAGTCCTTGACCATCAAGCCAAGCCATAGGCCACAGCCCATGAAGTGGTATATAATCACATGTCCCCAGCCATGTCTCACTCCAAGCAAAATGAGCAACCAAGCACACTCCCTGAATTCTGCCCACTGGGAGGCTTTCCCTCTACTGCTGTCTTTTAGGATATTCCAGAAGGAGGCAAGAGAGTTGAGGCAGTCCACTTCTGAGTGATGCCTGCATACTGTGCAGCTCCATCTGTAAACCAGGCCCCAATTTTATTTCCTTCTGTTAACTAATTGCAGGGAATTCCCCATGAGACCATAGGTACAGACTGGGAGAGAGAAGGTAATACAGTAGTAGTGGAGTACAGGGGCACTTGTGCCTTCAGGGCCTACTCCTGCCCAATCACACATGTACCACTTCCATATGATGTACCACTTCCATGTGGTGGAGGCACAACACTAAGGCCCAATGGGTCAAATGACACCCAGTTCATTATGGGCTGCTCAAGCAATATGCTAATGTTACGGCCCATGATTAAGCATTCCGTCTCCACTAAGGTCCAGTAACAGACCCTAAACTGTTTCAAAGTAGTTATCTGCAGGCAGCAGAAGGGCTTTGCTCCAAACTTGCGTCCCATGAGAAGTCTAGAAACAAAGAGGGTGTGTGTTGGTGTTGGCAGGAGGGGAGGGTGGGTGAGTAGGAGGGCACTAAGAATCACAATTGTCTTGCACAGCAACTGCCTCAGGCGAGGCCTTGCAGTTTCCTCCATCAGGTAGGGTTAAATACCTCAGATCAGGGTGAAAGGCCAGTCACTACTGTGAGTAGAAGGGCTGTTTCCCTCTGGCAAAGAAGACTCATCAGAATTTAGGGGGTCAATTTCCCCAGGTTCCTTAGGGTCTCCCATTCCAAATCCCCATTCCAACTTTCGGAGAACCATTCCTTCACAATGGGAATTACTTTAACAATAGATATCCCAAACATTTGGAAGTTCAAATTGCATTGTAAGACAGCCATTCAATGGATGAGATTCTACCTTTGGTTTTCAGCAATCTCAGCCCTGGGGCTGCTGGAGATAAGGGTCTCTTTCAGAGCAGAAGATTTCCGATCTTTTATTCAACACTTGAGCTGGGAATTTGATCTCATTCTTTTCTTTCTCCACTTACCAGCGGTGATGTTAGAAGTAACCAGCCAAACTCATTATACTCATTAGCTTGACAAAAATGTTTGAAAGTATACATACATGGTCACTCAGATTCTTCCTTCAAGTGTTTCACTGGGAATAACCAATGGTGATATTTTGTGTATCTCTATGACCAGATCATGCCATAGGCTATCAGTGCTCAGTACTACTAAAAATAAATTCCAGAGTGTCTTTTTTTTTTTTTTGTCTTATGTCTTTTTAGGGCCGCACCCAAAGCATATGGAAGTTCCCAGGCTAGGGGTCCAATCAGAGCTATAGCTGCCGGCCTACACCAGAGCACAGCAATGCCAGATCCAAGCCACATCTGCGACGTACACCACAGCTCACAGCAAAAATGCTGGATTCTTAATGCACTGAGCGAAGCCAGGAATTGAACCCACAACCTCATGGTTCCTAGTCAGATTCGTTTTCGCTGAGCCACAACGGGAACTCTCATAGTGTCTTTTTTAAATTTATTTTTATTATAGTATATTTGATTTACAGTGTTTTGTCAATTTCTGCTGTACAGCATAGTGACCCAGGTACGTAAATATGTGTGTGTGTGTGTGTGTGTATTCTTTTTCTCATACTATCTTCCATCATGTTCTATCCCAAGAGATTGGATAAATTTCCCTGTGCTGTATAGTAGGACCTCATCTGATCAGGTTAGAGAAACAAATCCAGAAACTCTGGAGCCCTTTCGGAAAATTTACTCTTAAGATTTTTTTCCTCTAGAATTTAGGCAGGAGGTAGATGGGCTCCAGGATAGACATTTGCAACTAGCCTCCTATTTACACTTCTTGAGGCAGGAGGTAGGTGGGCTTTGGGACAAACATTTATAATCAGCCACCTATCTATACTTTAAGAGAGAAATAACACTAGGCACTACGCAAATAACTAACTGGTACTTGTCTTCTGTGAACTTGTTAAACAATTGTAATGACAGGATCAAAAGAGAGGCTGAACCCTCCTTGGACAAAAGAACAAAGAGGTCACGTACTCCCCATCCTCAGGGTCAGGGAGACCCAACTACACATGCACAGAGAGACCCCTTTGGATCAGAAAGGGTAGGGGTGCCAGGCCATAATAAGTCTGGATAAACTTCCCACCATGCTTTGTTTTGGACTCCATCTTGGCCAGAAATGCCCATGCAGATCAGGGGAGGGCCCTGGGTCTGGTCGGGTGTCAAAGATAAAACAAGATAATTGGGTAAAGGAAGACAAAGACCTGGAAGAACTGCCCTATGTAAGCGAATTAAATCACCTCTCTGGCATGTTCCCCACTGAAGGGGACGCCCTCACCTTTACTCCTTTGTGTGCATGTTACTGCTTTGCCTCTCCTTAGATAAATAGACTAATAGTCTGTATTTCTGTGCTCTCCCACATGTTGTATTGTGTCTCTAACAATAAACCTCATACCTGTTTTTACAGTCTTTGCCTCCCTGAAATATTCTTGCTTTCAACAGGGGGCAAGAATCAGGGCAGTTCTGCTTTCAACCTCTAGCTAGCCCAGTGGCTAGGATTCCTGGTTTTCACCTCAGGTTGCCCAAGTTCAGTTCCTGAGCAGAGAATCACTCACTTCTGTCTCTCCGAAATCAGAATCACTACCCTCCTTACCAAAAGTCTATATTGGTCAGAGTTCTCCAGAGAAAGAGAACTCATAGTAGATGTAATATATGCATTACAGATGACCCTAGAATAACACAGGTTTGAGGTGCATGGGTCCACCTATATGCAGACTTTTATCAATAAGTATATACTATAGTACTACACAATCCACAGTTGTTGAATCCATGGATGTGTAACAGTGAATATGAAGGGCTGACTGCAAAATTATATGCAGATTTTTGACTGAGAGGAAGTCGAGATCCCTATTCCTGGCATTGTTCAAGGGTCAACTGTATATTATATATAATATATAATTATATGGTTATTAATAAAATTAATATATATTATATTCCTTATAATAAATAGCCAATTCCTTAGAATAAATCTCTTCACATATCTATCTTTAGTTATATATAGATATGTATGGCCAATATATTTTCTATGTAAAATTATAAATATAGGTATTCCTATTGTGTCTCAGAAGGTTAAGAACCTGACAGAGTGTTCATGAGGATGTGGATTTTGTCCCTGGCCTTGCTCTGTGAATTAAGGATCCAGCATTGCTGCAAACTGCGGCTTGGGTTGCAGATGCTGCTAGGATCCAATGTTGCTGTGGCTGTGGTATAGGCTGTCAGCTGCAACTCCAATTGAACCCCTAGCCTGGGAACTTCCATATGCCACAGGTGTGGCCTTAAAAAATTTTTTTTAATTATAAGTATAGTAATTATAGAGATTTCATAGAAATGAACTTCTATAAATATAAAATAATATAAATATGTATATAAAAAGACTTATTCTGAGGAATGGGCTTGCATGGTTGTGGAGTCTGGGAAACCTGAAATCTGCAATGTGGGCCAGTTGGCCTGTGGCCCAGAAGAACCATTGGTGCAAATGAAATTCAAAGGTGGTGATAGGGAATTTTCTCTTGCTCGGGGAGGCCAGTCTTGTTCAGTTCAGACCGTCAGCTGATTGGAGAGGGCCACCTGCATTATAAAGGGCTTTACCCAAAGTTCACTGATTTAAATGTTCATCTCATCCCCAAATACCCTCAAGTTTACAACATAAAAATAGCCATCACACAGAATTAACAAGAAAAATTACATGATTATATCAACACATGTAGAAAAAAAGCAACAAAGGCGTGATTTTAAAAAAAATCTAGGCACACTAAGACTAGAAACATACTTCTTTAATCTGATAAAAAGAATATAAAAAACAACAACTACATAATTCTTAACAGCAATAAACTAAATGTTTTCCTTCTAAGACAGGAACTAGACATGCATGTATATTTGTACTTCTCCTAGTCAATATCATATTGGAACCCTTACAGATATAACAAGGCAAGAAAAAGAAATAAAAGACATTCAGATTTGAAAGGGAAAAAAAATCTTTATTCAAGATTTTTATTATTAAAAAAAAAAAAAAAAGGAGTTCTCTCATGGCTCAGCAGAAAGGAATCTGACTAGTATACCTGAGGACGTAGGTTCTATCCCTGGCCTTGCTCAGTGGCTTAAGGATCTGGCATTGTCATGAGCTGTGGTGTAGGTTGCAGACTTGGCTCGGATCTGGCATTCCTGTGGCTGTGGTGTAGGTCAGCAGCTACAGGTTCAATTTGACCCCTAGTCTGGGAACCTCCATATGCCATAGGTTTGGCCCTAAAAAGGCAAAAAACAACTACAAAAAAAGATTACATTATTATTTTATGTGGAAAATTGCAAACAATCTATTTTTTACAAGTTCTTAGAGCTAATAATTGAGGTTACCAAGGCTATAGCACTAAAGAGCAATATACAAAATCAATTGCATTTCTGTAAAATAATAATGGATGATTGGAAACTGATATTTTTAAAACTAGTAACATTTATAGTAGCCTCCAAAAATGAAATACATACATATATATATACACGCACACACATATAAATATTACAAAAGGTATGGAGGATCTGAATGCCAAAAATATAAAATACCAATGAAAAAGATCAAAGATCCTGCTGAGTAGCATTGAGAACTTTGTCTAGATACTCATGTTGCAACAGAACAAAGGGTGGGGAAAAAAATGTAATTGTAATGTATACATGTAAGGATAACTTGATCCCCTTGCTGTACAGTGGGAAAATAAAAAATAAAAAAAAAAGAAAAAGATCAAAGAAGACCTAAATAAAATGACACACTGTGTTCACAGATGAGAAGACTTACTTAAAAGTTCAGTCTCCCTAAATTGATGTACAGTTTTAGTCTTAACATGATTCTTTATACATATATACAAGCTGATAAAAGTGTATATGTAAAAGTTAAGGGAACAGAGAGTCAAAACAATTTTGAAAAAATAGAACAAACTTTAAAGACTCACGTTACTTGATTTTAAAACATGAGAAAACTCCAATAATCAATACAGTGTAGTAGGAGTTCCTGTGGTGGCTCAGTGGAAACGAACCCGACTAGTATCCATGAGGATGCAGGTCTGATCCTTGGCCCCATTTAGTGGGTTAAAGATCTGGCATTGCCATTTGCTATGGTGTAGTTGCAGACATGGCTCAAATCTGGCATTGCTATAGCTATGGTGTAGGCTGGCAGCTATAGCTCCCATTTGACTCCTGGCCTGGGAACTTCCATATGCTGCAGGTGTGGCCCTATAAAGCAAAAAACAAACAAATAAACAAAGCAAAAAACAAAAAAATACAGTGTAGCTTTGGCAAAAGATTAGACACACCCATCAATTAAACACAAAAAAATCCAGAAATAGGCCAAAAAAATATGGTCAACTGAATTCTGACAAAGTAGTAAAGACAGCTCAGTCAAGAAAGAATGGGGTTTTTTTTCAATAAATGGTTCTGGAACAACTAAACATCATGTGAAAAAAAAGAAAAGAAAAGAAAGAAATACAAAAGGACTTCTATATACGCCTTACTCCATATTAAAAAGTTAACTGAAGGGAGTTCCCGTTATGGCACAGCGGAAATGAATCCAACTAGTAATCATGAGGCTGTGGGTTCGATCCCTGGCCTAGCTCAGTAGGTTAAGGATCCAGCATTGCCATGAACTGTGGTGTAGGTCGCAGATGCGGCTCAGATCCTGCATTGCTGTGGCTGTGGTATAGGCCGGCAGCTGCAGCTCTGATTCAACTCCTAGCCTGGGAATCTTCATATGCCGTGGGTGCGACCCTAGATATGACAGCAGAAAGAATTTTTTCCATTAAAAATTGATAAATTGAACCTGATCAAACTTAAAAATGCTTGCTCGGAAAAGGACATTGTTAAAGAATAAAAGGACACGCCACAGACTGGGAGAAAATATTTGCAAATCATCTATCAAAGGACTTGTATCCAGAATCTATTAAGAACACATAAGAAAAAAAAGTAATAAAAGGAGCAAAACATTTTACCAAAAAAGACAGATGGAGAACAAATTAACAGATGAAACAGATCTCAATATCATTACCTATTAGAGAAATGCTAATGAAAACCACAATGACATAGCACTACAACCCTATTTGAATGGCAAAATTAGACAAACAAAAGACCCCAAATATGAACAATCCCAAGTGTTGACAAGGGTGAAAAGCAACTGGAAATCTTATACATATATTTTTGGTGGGAATGCCGAATGGTACAGTCACCATGGAAAATAGTTGGGTATAACATTTGGTGTAACGAACTCTGGATATGTGTAACAACATGGGTATTATGGTTTGTGAAAGAAGTCACTCTCGAAAAGTACCTACCATGTGATTTTATGTATGACATTCTGGAAAAAGCAAAACTGCAGTGATGCAGTAATGGAGAATGGATCAGTGGTTGCCATGAACTAAGGACATAATAAAGATTTCACTACAAACGGGCAACACAAGGGATTTCTTTGAGGTGTTGCAGTTGTTCCATAGCCTCTCTGTGACAGTGGTTATAAGAACCTCTGCATATGTTAAAAACTCACATAACTATTCACAACAAAATTTAATTTTAATGCATATAAATTGAAGCATTAAATATATATATCTGTCATGTATGTGTATCTATAATATGCATATCTCTGAAAATCATTATGTAATATGAAACGGTTACTGATGAGCTGGAAATGTTTAAAATGGGGCAAAAAGAAAAAATCATTTTAGAATGCTTAATTATACATAATTTATTGATGAATAGAGTCTGTAAGTTTTACAAAATTGTGGTGGGAATTGGATTCCTAAAATTACAGTTGTCACATTTCTTGGGTATAATTAGATGTGGAATAGCATTCCACATTGTTTAAAAAAAGGGAGTGGGGGAGAAACGTCAAAGCTTTTCTGTCTGGCTGAAATGATAGCTCAAACAGCACAGAAATCTCTTTGGTTTAAGAAACTGGCATTTGGGCCCAGATCGTCCAATTATCTGGGCCATCAGCCTCATGTCTGGGCTGTCCACAGTGATGCTTTCTAGGCCCAAGGCCAAGGCCTCTAGTCCAGGAAAGCCTTTACTGATGTCAGAAGGCCAAAGCTGGAGAGGAAGAGTGGGAGGGACCCTCACAGGCTCCTTGGCAGCCTTGAAGGAGATCTTTGACTCATTGTTCTGGAAAAGAAGTTTTACCTTTTCAAATTAGTCCACAATGATAAAGCATGTGGAAGTTCAGTCAAAAATCCCAGTACATACTTTGGAAGAGGCCTGGGAATATGGAGCTGGAAGACTTCTGTCTGTCGTCTTTCCAACAATATATTTCCTCCCCAACAAAGCCCACAGGGAAACCACTCCCAAACTCCGAAACTCTGAGGTGAAAGCCCTACCCCCACCCCCAATGCCAGCACCTCAGAGGCAAATCCAGCTGTGATCAGAGATGGTGTTCAACTCTAGACTTCTGTTTTTCAAAGAGGCTCCCATATTCTTTAGGAGTGGATACAAATATTATCTTCATAAAGCCTTCATTAACTGGTTGGAGATGATTTGCCAGTATTTTGCTTTGTCACAACTTATTGGATGATTTATAACTTGAACTCTGTGCCAGCTGCTTGCAGCAGCCCACAAGGACTGATATGAAGGGTTCTGGAAACCACCTACTCTCCAAAATATTTCCTCCATTGGTCACCAAAGATGCCCCAAGTGCCTACAATATTTACCCTTTGGAACCCATTATTAAAATGCAAATGTTAAGCTGGGTGGAGTAATCCATTAAGTCATCACCACCCAAGTGGTCGGCTGTTCCATCAAGGATGAGAGTCCTAGGGAGATGGGACAGAGAAGTTTTGACATCAGGGAAGAAAGCATCTGGAATATTGGACTTTGGTGTTTTCCTATATGAGGAGGCTACATTCATGTCCTGGGGGCCTGAGAGAAGGGGAACAGCAAGGGGCAGGGGAGGACACATCCATACCTGAACATATTTACCATTCCTCTCACAAAGATGACCCTCCTCTTCCAAAGCACTCGTCGAATACCTGACTGTGCCTTTCATTGACTTGCTTGCACAGCGTGAGTTAAGAAAACTGGTGTGGTTCCCACCTCCTGGCAGCTGACACATCAGCTCAGACCACTGTGCCAGATCAAAATATTAGAAACAGACATCTAAATTAATAAACTGAGGGTTTATGTTTTATGTTAATGAAAAGCAAATGGGTTTATGTGTTTGGTGGAGGAGTATGCAAGGAAGGGATTGTGGTGGGAAAACAACACCCCTTATCTAAATATTGAGGGAATTTCTTGGAGGATACATATATCAGAAATGTTTTAGGAACTGGGAAGCAGAGTGCTTTAGTGAGCTGGCAAGGAGTGGGCATTCCAGCACAGACATGGCTTTGGGAAAAGGGTGGAACAGGAACAGAATGTGAAAAGATAAAGGGCTGGAATATTTAAGTGTCAGGTGGATTCATGCAAAATGAGGGGCTGGAAGACAAAACCGGAAAAGGAGGCAGGCTGTGTGGAAGAGGCCTCTGTCCTTTCCCCAGAAAAGGAGGCAGGCTGTGTGGAAGAGGCCTCTGTCCTGTCCCCTTGGTGTTCACTTGATATGGGGTGTCCATCTCAGACCCCCAGCTCCCCAAGGGGATGGCTCTTGGAAGGACCCCTTGGCAGACACAGCTCTCCTTAGGCCTGGATTATAGGCACACTGGACTGAGAATTGGGCAAACTTAGCAACAGATTGTGGGGAAAAACTGCTGATTCATGCCCAGAAATACTCAAAACTCACTTCCACCTAGTCAGTATCAAGAGTATCTCTCCTCACCTCCAACCCCCAACCCAAATCTGTGGGAAATTGACATGGCCTCCTTTTCTCCCTCAGAAATATGTCTTCTTTTTCCTTCCCATCTATCTTTGGAGTACATTTTTAGAAAACATTTTATTATGGAAAATTTCAGATGCACTAGACAGCTTCAATAAATCATGAATAAGTGTGTAATATCTACACACTGATTCTCTTCCCCCCTCCCTCCTCACATTGGATTATTTCAAAGAAAATCCCAGACACCATACCATTTTGTCTATAAATAATGAAGTAACCATATCCAGAAAATTAAATACTTATTTTGAAAAAAATGATATCAATCATGACCACATCTAAATTTTTTCTTTTTTACATTCAAATATTTTAAACCAAAAACCATAAGTACCATCAGGTATGTGGGATATCTCTTCAATGTGAGCACTAGAGTAGGGGGAATACAAAAGCTATGGGTCAGAGCTCAGGCTCCAAATTCCAGTATGGGGCCATCCTAGAAATCTGACAACCTTTCCAGGACCCACTCTTCTAACTTTCAAGTCCTCTTGCTTGGTTCCATGCTTCTTGCCTTCCAGTTCTGCTTTAAGACTAGAATCAAAAAAATACTCTACCTGTGCTTGAATGCCTCTTGTCTCTATTTATTAGCTGTCTGATCTTAGACAAGACTTAAAACAACAGTTTCCTCATTATGCGAAATGGGACAATAACATTATGTTGTAGGGCAGTGGTGATCATAGAGGACAATATTTGTCAAACACCTGCTTCACAGTGGGAGCTCAGAATTGTCCCTCCAACTTTGATTCTGAACTTGATGACATCTCTGATACATTGACTTAAGCATCAGACATCAGTTTGTCCCTTGCCCACTCAAGTAATGCCCATCTCACTGTCTGTTGTTTAAGCTATCTATATCATTATAACTGAAGTAAGTTTCTTGTAGACAGCATGTAGTTTGGTCATGATTGTTAATCCATTCTTCCAGTCTCTGATGTATTTAGACCATTTACATTTAGTATAATTTGTGATGTATTTTATTTTTTTCTGTTTCTCTCTATTTCTCTCTCCACTGTTTGAGTTATACTTTTATTTATCTGAAGTATTTAAGTGTATCTTTTTGTGTAGTTTTCTTTGTGGTAGCTATAGGTATTAAAATATGCATATATAATTTACCAAAGTCTACTGGTGTCACTATTTTACCACTTTGAATGAAATGTAGAAATCCTTCCATTTGGGTTCCTTTAGCATTCTCCCCATACTCTATAATTTCCTTAAATATGTCCTATATATACATTGAGCACCACATTAAATGATGTTATAATTTTTGCTTCAAACATAAAAAAGAATTTATTTAAATTTTTTTTAATTTTTAAAAATTTCATTGGAATATAGTTGACTTCAAACATATTTTAAAACTCAGGAGGAGAAGCAGAGTCTATTTCATTCAACTCCATTTTACCCATTATTTCTTCCTTCCTGGTGTTCCAATTTCCCTTCTAGTATCATTTCTTTTCTGTTTTAAAGACATTTCTTTTGTCATTCTTCTAGGATAGGTCTATTAGTGACAAATTCTCCTGGTTTTCCTTTATCTTAGAATGCTTTTATTATCACCTCGTTCCTGAGGGATATTTTTGCTGGATATAGAATTCTGAGTTGATATTTCTTTTCTTTCAACATTTGGAAAACATGCCATTTCTTTCTCAACATGGTAATTTTTGGTGAGGAATCAATTTTCCTTCAAATATTTATTCTTCTACAAGTAATGCATCATTTCTCTCTGTTTTCCCTATGTCCTATGCTTTCAAAAGTTAGATTGTGATTGTTTGAGCATGGATTTCCTGGATTTATCCTGTCTGGGACTTACTCAGCTTTTTAAATCTAGGTTTATGCTTCTTTCAAATCCTGGGAGAATTTCAAGCATTATTTCTCAAATATTTTTCTGGTCACATTCTTTTTCTTTTTTCTTGGATGACATGGATTTTAGATATTTTGTTATTGTCCCACAGGTCTCTGAGGTTCTATTCATTTTTTTTTAATTTTTATTTTATTTTTTTTGTCTTTTTTGCCATTTCTTGGGCCACTCCCATGGCATATGGAGGTTCCTAGGCTAGGGATTGAATTGGAGCTGTAGCCAGTGGCCTACACCAGAGCCACAGCAATGCAAAATCCGAGCCACATATGCAACCTACACCACAGCTCACAGCAATGTCAGATCCTTAACCCACTGAGCAAGGCCAGAGATCAAACCCACAACCTCATGGTTCCTAGTCAGATTCATTAACCACTGAGCCATGATGGGAACTCCCTATTCATTTTTTTTAAAGTCCATTTGCTGTCTTTTGTTCAAATTGGGTAATTTCTATCCATCTGTCTTCAAGTTTACAGATTCTCTCCTCTATTATATCATTTTTGCTGTCAAGTACATTTAGAATTTTTAAATTTTGGTCATTGTATTTTTAAGTTCTACAGCTTCCACTTAGTTTTTTTAATATATACATTCTATTTCATTGCTGAAATTGTTCAATTTTTTAATTTGTTTCAAAAGTGTTACTAATCACTTATTAAAGCATTTTTAGGATGACTACTTTAAAATTCTTGTCAAAAAATTCTGATATCTGTATCATCTCCGTTCTAGCATTTGTCAGGTATGATGCTAAATTGTGATATTCCTGACTCTTGGTGTAATGGATGATTTTTTAAAAAAAATCATATCCTGCAAATTAGGGAATTATGCATGAGACTCTGAGTCCTATTACAGCCTTCCATTTTAGTATGCATCATCTGTTCAGCCTTAGCATGCAGGTCCAGTGTGCTTCATTTGTGTGTTACCTTGAGGCTTATCTGAAACTTGGGTGGTATTCTCTACTGTAGATCTCAAATTTTTGTCATGTTAATTCTGGTTATTAGTTTCATGTGTGGGTCATGAATCTCTTCCTATACAGGTTTAAAGAGGCTCTTTCTCCCCAGCCCTCTCCAGTCTGCAATCTTCTCAACTCGCTAGTTGAAAAATAAGGCATCCACTCTGCCACTTCTAGGTGGTGAATGGGGGCCCATCCTTCCCACTCAGCCTCCCAGAATAACCTGGCATGGGAATCAGAGTGCTCTCTGCTACCACTGAACAAGGGTGGAAGCCAGGCTCACTTTTCAGGCTCCACTGGCACCTGGATGCTGAGGGGAGCTGCACTGGGGAGGTATTGTCAAAATGATTTCTGTTCTGCCAGACAACCCTTTTCCTGGTCCTCTGGCTAGAAATAGCAGACCTTGGTGGGGGGGTATTTTAAAAACCTATACCTACTGGTGTTTCTGGGTTGTGAGCTTCTCCAGTGCCCAATCCAGGACTTATGAGAGACAGAAAGAAAATCCAGGAACTCACTACCATGTCATTCCTCAACTTTTTGGATCTTTATCCAGTCTGCCTTCTTCTTTCCATTAGATCCTAATGTTCTTACCTCTAGGCTAAGCTATCAGGAAACAGAGTTTCCACTGAGGAAATGTCTGCAGTGTCCTGGGATTACTCTCCCTTAGTGACATGGCTCCAGGAGTGGGTACCCTGAGCTCACTCCCTCTGTGGTGAACTTCTTTGGTCTTGGGCCCTTATGGAAATTCCTTTTCTTTTACTCCGTCCATTCTCCAGGAATCCCCCAAAGGAATTGTTCCTTGAGTAGCTGTACCCCTTCAGGGTGCCTCTGCTTGTGGCTTAGACTATATGGAATCTCATGGGATTTCACATCCTCTGCACTCTCTTTTTAGAAACAGGTCATTACAGGTAGACGGTGGGAGAAAACTTGTCCTCTTTGAATGCAGAATAAAATCAAAATTGGAATCCTCTTACAGTGGGGAGTAACATCCAAGACACACTCGAACCATCTTCCGAGGCCCTACTTCATCCCTGGAAATTTCCTCTTGCATCTGAAAGTAAAGGAGTGGAGCTTTCAAAGAGAAAGCTCCTCATTTTGATGGAGATGTTCCTATTGCTTCTCTTTTTTTCAGATTTTACCTCATTTTATTTTATTTATTTTTTCATTTTTAAAAGTTTTTATTAAAGTATAGTTGATTTGTGATGTTGTGATAATGTCTGCTGTACAACAAAGTGATTCAGTGATACATATACACACATCCATTCTCTTTCAGATTCTTTTCCCACATAAATGATCACAGAATATTGATCATTAGTCCCCATTGACTAATAATTCCATATACCACAGTGTGCATGTGCCAATCCCAAACCCCCAATACATCCCCCCACCCCCATCCTATTACTTCTTGATTCTAGTCATTAACTTGGTCTGCTTACTTGCTCCTCTTTAGATAAAGACAAAATTCAAAAGAGGTGAAGAAAATGGATGAAGAGCAAATTAAGTCAAATCATTGATGGTTGAGAATCTCCCCCCGCCCCCCCCCACCATTTTGGGGGCATCCATAGTTTCTGAATTTTTCTTTATGGGCAAAACCTCTCATAAGCAACCTT
The DNA here is from genome assembly GCF_016906955.1 of Phacochoerus africanus. Classification (NCBI taxonomy): domain Eukaryota; kingdom Metazoa; phylum Chordata; class Mammalia; order Artiodactyla; family Suidae; genus Phacochoerus; species Phacochoerus africanus. The sequence goes on from NC_062545.1 coordinate 141,283,710, forward strand.
GAATTCTCTTTATAATTAATGTGAAACTGCAGAGTTTCCATCAACAGAAAAGTGAATTCCAGCACCAGGCTGGTAATAGGGGTAATTTGCCTTTGTAATGACAGAAAGCATGTAATCAGACGGCCACGGGTAAACCTGGGCAGCCAGACCCTGGGAATTGTCCTGATTTCTGAATGTGGTCTCTGAGAGATTGTCTTCTCTCAGGAGCCTCCTGACCGCCTGTGACCTGGAGCAGGAAGAGACTCCCTCTGGTGTCCTGGCCAGGGTCACTGCAGGGAGAGTGAGTGTGAAAGGGGGCCAGGACTTCCCTTTGTGGCTCAATGGTTAACAAACCTGACTAGGATCCATGAGGATGCAGGTTTAATCCCTGGCCTCGCTCAGTGGGTTAAGGACCTCGAGTTGCCTTGAGCAGTGGTATAACTTGCAGACACATCTTGGATTCCAAGTTGCTGTGGCTGTGGTGTAGGCCGGCACCACAATTTGACCCCTAGCTTGGGAACCTCCATATGCCATGGGTGTGGCCCTAAAAAGAAAATATTGGGGGGCAGAGTTCCATGTGGCACTAGCAAGGGGAATGCCCCGACACCCATGTGTGGACACCAGAGCACTAGGTCCTTGGGACGAGCTGGGGACCCGTGCTGGATTACGCCAAGGGGAGGTGCTGAAGAGGCTGAGACAAACAGTGTGGCTAGTGAGGGGCACATATGCGCTGGCACTGAGGCCACCACTTGATAAGAAGCCCCTCGTAGAACTGCATAAGTCCTCAATGTGGCAAGAGTGAGTGGGAAGATTTGCCAGCCATGTGTCAACAGTGGGACAAAAACCAGAGACCAACACCATGTCTTAAAGCCATTCTAGACTCCTTAGAACAGTGAAATTTGCCCCTTGAACTATTCCCGGCAGGACCTGCCCCTGAAGCCCAAGATAGGGATAGCACGTTTCCCCCAGGGGAGAGGCTATGGGCATGTGTCAGGAGCACAAGGAAACAGGTGCCAGGGTTTCCCAGGACCCCTTCTTGCTATGCACATGGTACTTTCTCCTCTTCCTTGTGGAACCCTTTTTGGGAAAGGTCAGATCAGCCTTTGGGAACAAGGACCAGCAACTCCATGCTTCTGATAGGGGGCATGAAGGAGGCAGGAGCCCCAGTGCCCTCTGCTCCCATGCCCCAACTGTAAGTGCTCCTGAAGACAGGTGCCCAGGTGTCTACCCCTATGCTAGACCATTTAGCCTGGTTCCAGGCAACTGGAAGAGGCCATGGCCACAGTAGTTGTCTCAGCATCCACATGGCACTTGTGCCACTTTCCCCCTCACCTGTCCTGTTCCTGGACTGGCCCGGCCTGTCTCACCTGTCTTCACCTCTGGCTCCATCCACCACCAACCACCCTGGGGATCCCCATATCCCTCTGGCATTGGGTCACCTGGGCAGCCCCTGCCCTCTGGGTCCCCTGATTGGCATCAGGAACAGCAAGAGGAACAGAGCATGGCCCACTGCTGAGCCCTAGGTGCTTGGGAGTGCCACCAGAGGAGTACCAGGAAGGGGAGAGGAAAAGTGGGAATTTCTTCTTGGAGAAGCAAACATCCTTAACAAGAGCCCACAGGCCTTGATTCCCAGACTGATTCTGACACAGCTCCATCCATGGGGATCTAGTCTGAGGCCCAGGATGCTTTGGAAAAGGACAGAGAGCCAGGATGATGGATGCAGGGTCATGAGAACCCCAGAGGACAGGAAAAGCATATCCAGGTGCTCTGCACCTGGGGCAGCTGAAAAAACCCAGGACACCCTTGGAATTGGGGGCTGGGAGGGAGGGAGGCCAGCAATTGGGCTGCCCCAGTGACCCTTCACGGAGGATGCCAGGTGGTTGGTGAAGGGAAGAGTGGAGAGTAGGGATAAGGGGATAGGAAATGGCCAATTTTCAGGGCACTGTAGACAGGTCCACCAGTCTCACCAGGCCCAGAGGCAAATGCCCTCAAGAAATTTGTCCTCCCTGGCTTCTTCCCCAGGGAGCACAGGAAATTGGTACAAAGTTCCTGGGCAGTTTAAACACTTTGGGGATATTTCCTAAGGATGATGTTCAGCGATGCTGCTTTTTCTTTTTGGCCATGCCCGCAGCATGTGAACATTCCCAGGTCAGAGATTGAACCCACACCACAACAGTGACCCAAGCCACAGCAGTGATAACACTGGATCTTTAACCTGCTGTGCCACCGGGGAACTCCAAAGCTGACATTTTAAATGCTCATCGGTCCTCTATCATCAAGATGTAAAATCAGACCAAAAAAAAAAAAGGAGTTCTGGTGGTCATGGCACAGTGGAAACAAATCGAACTAGGACCCATGAGGTTGTGGGTTTGATCCCTGGGCTCGCTCAGTGGGTTAAGGATCCGGCGTTGCCGTGAGCTGTGGTGTAGGTCACAGACGCACCTCAGATCCCACGTTGCTGTGGCTGTTGCCTAGGCCGGCGGCTACAGCTCTGATTCGACCCCTAGCCTGGGAATCTCCGTATGCCATGAGTGCGGCCCCCAAAAGACAAAAAGACAAAAAAAAAAAAAAAAGAAGAAGAAGAAGGTGTAACACAGCAAATGAACAGATCAGGCCCCAGACCAGATTTTCTGAAATGTGGAGGATTTTTTTCCTACAATTTCTGGGAATCTGTAAGAATTCCTTTAGCTTGTTTCGAAATATACTAGTTTGAGTGGATATTTTCATCACAGATTTCAAATGAAGCAATTGAATCTTTCCTCCACCTTCAGCCTGTTCCTTCTTTCTCTTCTCCTGCTTCCCCCAACCCTCATTTTCACAGATTTTCCTGGGTAAGTTCATCCAAGATTATTCATAAAGCATCATTCCAGAACTTTATGGTGAGAAGTCTCTAAACCATCATTAAGTGACTTGCCTTCTTTTTAAAGGAAGATATCAGGCCACAGATCATGAATACGGGGCAAATAAATAAAGCCTTGTCTCAGCTAAACCACATTTCAGGAACCAGCACACATGCAATGTCAGACATTAGGATTGTCTTTAGAGATGTTATCATACCAAGGACAAATTAAGGTGAGTGAAGTATGGTGAGCATCTAAGATGGAACAGGAAAGAACATGAAGTTACACAAGCCACAGATGACTGCTGTTTGATGATGGAATTTGCAGGGTCAAAATATCAAAGCTGAAGACTTGAAAAGCATAATATTCCAGGTGAAAGATTAAGTAGTAGGAGGATATTCATGATGATTAAAAAAAAAAGGGTGAAATAACATAGCAGAGTAAATTGCCAATGTTTATTAAAAGTAATTGATCAGAAATACAAGAAAGCATAATATTCCAGGTGAAAGATTAAGTAGTAGGAGAATATTCATGATGATTAAAAAAAAAAAGGGTGAAATAACATAGCAGAGTAAATTGCCAATGTTTATTAAAAGTAATTGATCAGAAATACAAGAAAGGGGATTTCCCGCTGTGGTGCAGCGGGTTAAGGATCCAGTGTTGTCTCTGCAGTGGTGGGGGTCGCTGCTGAGGCATGAGTTCAATCCCCAGCCTGGTGCAGTGGGTTAAGGGATCTGGAGTTGCTGCACCTGTGGCTCAGATTCTATCCCTGACCTGGGAAATTTCAGGTGCCAGGGGTGTGACAAGAAAGGAAGAAAGGAGAGAAGGAAAGAAGGAAGGAAGGAAGGAAGGGAGGGAGACAAGAAAGGGTGAGGGATGGTTCCTAACTAATCATGAAAATGAAGCATATCTGAACCAAATGGTTAACACCTGAGACCGTGACCTTTCATTCAACGTGAACCCACACAATATGACAAGAACAATCCATTTCTCCCTTTCAGAGAGTTATCAGGGAGGATGTGTGTCATGAAATGAGTCCATTGAGTAGCAGTACTAGGGAACGTGCTGACAATAGCATGGGGGAGCCCACTGTTAAATACACAGGAAATTTGCAAGCCATTATTTAAAATTATATAAACTAGTATTTAACTAAATTATATTTTAAGACAAAGGTAACAAATACTCAAAATTCATCTCTTTCTAATTATCTTGCTACTTTTTCCTAATATTTATGTTCCTGAGGTATTTACATTTTTTGTGTCTGGATGGTAGAAGTGTACCATTACACACCACTCTCCCACACTTGGTTCAGTGATGTCAGTTTGAAATTGGCCAGGGTGGCAGTATTTACACTATGGAAATTGGCAAAAGCTATAAATCAGTTGATTTATTATTTTGATTGCCCGTACATAAGAAAATAATGAAGAAATGGTTTAAAATGTAAACTTTTAAAATGTGTCCTGTTTGAAACCATTATATCGTGAATAGCAGGCAAAAAACAAATATTTATCCTTCCCACACTTGAAAACCAGTATTTGATACAGCAATGAGTTTGCTCAAATCATTTAGGAACAAAACAAGAAAAGTTCTGGAAGTTCCCATCATAGAGCATCAGAAACGAATCTGACTAGTATCCATGAGGATGAGGGTTCGATCCCTGTTCTCAATCAGTGGGTTAAGGATCCAGCACTGCCGTGAGCTGTGGTGTAGGTTGCAGACATGGCTCAGATCGTTGTTGTGGCTGTGGCTGTGGTGTAGGCTGGCAGCTACACCTCCAACTCGACCCCTAGCCTGGGAATTCCCATATACCTCAGGTGCAGCCCTAAAAAGCAAAAAACAAAAACAGAAAAAAACAAATGAAGTTCCAAAAAATCTCTTTAATGTTTCATTTTTGTCTTACTTAGTAACATAAATGAAAGTGTCAGCTAAAAATCATTTAAGAACTAGACTCACTCATTATGGATACAAGAGTTTGGAAAAAAGCAGGGGAACATCCTATGAAAACAGAATGGCTGCGTGGAAATTACAGCAAAGAGTATTGCATATCTTATTGTTAATTGTACTTTGTGTGCTATGTGTTTTTTATGTCAGTTCAGATGTGCTTTGGCCCAGGACAAGCAAGTGACAATTCAGAGCCAGTGTAAGAAAGAACCTGGGGCAGTAACAGGTCAGTCTGCTGGCCTGCCTTCTTTGAGTTTGTGTCATATATGTTAGCTTGCACATAGCCTGCTAGTGTGGACAGAGCTTATTAGCATGCAGGTAGACCATTAGCATACACATAAATCATTAACATGCACACAGACCATTAGCATGCACATCGACTGTTAGCATGCATACAGACGGTTAGCCTGCACATGTACCATTAGCTTGCACATAGCCTTCATGTAGACTGTTAGCATGCACATAGACTCTGAGCGTGCACACATACCTTTAGCCCACACACAGCATGCACACAGACTGTGTGCCTACGTTTATAGAGTTTTCACAGCGGGCCAGGCACCACTCTTATTACCCTCCCTTTCCATTTACAGACATGGGAACTGAGTTGCTTGGGGGTTCCTGTGCCCCGCAAAGTCACACAGCAAGTGCAAGCTTGCCTCAGCATGCAGCCCTGCCCTTGAGGCCTGCAGAGCAGCACGCCTCCCTAGGATGGGGGCTGGAAGCTCTGGAGGTGGGTGGGAGTGTAGGCAAGCCCACCCTCTCTGCCCAAAAGGGTCTCTGTTCACCTAATGACATCATCTTCTGCTCTGTGTGATGGTGGTAATCCTATCCACCCCGTGCTTTCTCTGAGAAAATAAATTAAAGCAGGGCCCTCTGGGTCCTCAGCCCACTTAATTGTCCTGCTTTCACAGTCTTTGTTTGAGAAACAGTCCCCATGTCTTAAGACCTTTCAAGCATGTATCTGTCTTTTGGGTTATTTCTGGAATTCGGGCCTTTGAAATTCCACTCCATTTATAAAATGTGTTTTATATGTTTCACATATCTCAGTTGTTCAGCCTACACACAGTGCTCTGTCTGCCCAGAGAAGAGGCTTCCAGCCAATCTGACAACATAGGCCTTTCCCACACACCTGGTCGGGGCCCCACAGCCTTCACGCCAGATACGGGACCCTCACAGAATGCCAGGACCAGGCTTGTCTTACTGCACCCTAAGTGTGTGAGGACAAGTGCCAGGCCCTCTGGGCTGGCCTGACCAGGAGTACTGCCCAGTGAACCAGGATGGCCCTTTTCCATCCCACATGACTATCAAGAATCAGATTTTAATGCTTTCTATGCACCTTGAGGATTGGCATCCCAGCCTCCTGGCACACACCTGAGACCACCTCAGTGCCCTTGGCAGACCCCTGCTAGCCCAGAGCACCCATGGGAACAGGGAAAGCCAGGTCTTGAACAAATAAGAGAACAAATCCTGTGCGGCAATTTGGGAAACTGAAGAAGAGACTAAGGCACGAGGAAAAGTCATTTTAAGAGCTATCACCAGTGGTAACATTAAGTTATTCTATGGTTTGGGATTTGTTCCAGTTTATCTAAAAAGGCAGGTTGCTGAGGTGGGGTGGAAAGCTGAACCAGAGAGACCAAATTGGAACAGAGTTACCTGACCTTGTACCAACCACACTCAGAGTAGCTCTTGACCCATAGTTAGTGCATGATAAATGTTAGCCAGTATTTTTGTTATTAATATTTAAATTTACCTTTTTTTTTTTCTTTTTACAGCTGCGCCTGTGGCATATGGAAGTTCGCAGGCTAGGGGTCCAATCGGAGCTGCAGCTGCTGACCTACGTTACAGCCAGGGGAACACCGGATCTGAGCCACATCTGTGTCTGGCAGCTTGCAGCTACTCCAAATACTTAGCCCACTGAGCGAGGCCAAGGATCAAACCCTCATCCTCACGGATACTATGTTGGGTTCCTAACCCACTGAGCCACAATGGAAACTCCAATATTTAAATTTACATACAGTAAACTTGACTTTTATTTGGTGTACATTTCTATGAGTCTTCCCATGTATAGATTTGTATATCCACGACCACACTTAGGGTACAGAGAGCATCCTCACCCCAAACCCTTCCCCCAGCCCAGCCCCTGACTTGTTTTGCCTTTTCCAGGATGTCATAGAAATGGATTCATAGAGTAGGTAACCTTTGGAGACTAATTTCTTTCTTTCAGCATAATGCCTTGCTGTCATGTGTTTGAATAGTTCACTCTTTACTGTTGGGTTGTTCTCCCCGGTGAACATTTCCATAATTTGTTTATTGATACACCCATCCAAAGACACTGGGGTCATTTCATTTGGGGGCAGTTACAAAGATTGTTTCTATACCTGTTCATGAAGAGGTTTCTGAACACTTTTTGGAGCATACTGCCATTTCTCTAGAATAGATATCTAGGACTGAGATTCTTGTATCATATGGTAAGTATGTGATTACATTTGTAGGATACTGACACATTGTTTTCCAGAAAAGCTGCACCATTTTGCCTTCTCATCAGCATATGAGTGACTGTTGCTCTGCATCCTCACCAGCAGTTGATGTTGTCAGTTTTTTTTTTTTTTTTAATTTTAAGACATTCTCATAGGTGTGCAGTGGTTTATGAGGGCTCTCATCAGCATTTCTCTAGTGGCTAATGACATGGAACCTCTCTTATGTGCCTGTTTGTTTTTCTTACATCTTCTTTGGTGAAGTGGCCAGATATTTCTCCTATTTTAAAACTCAGGTTTCTCATTTTCCCTACTGTTGAGTTCGGAGTGTTCTTTATATATAGTCTAGACCTAAGTCCTTTATCTAATAAATGATTTGCAAATATTTTCTCCCAGACTGTGGTTTCTCTTTTCATTTTCTTAACAGAGCCTTTCAGAGAGCAAAAGATTTTAATTTTGATAAAATCCAATTTATGAAGTTTTTCTTTTATTGATTGATCATGCTGCTGATGTAATTATGTAAGAACTTTTTGCCTGACCCAAGGTCATGAAGATGTTCTCCTGTTTCCCACATGAGTTTTATAGTTTTACGTGGTCTATTATGACTTGATTTTTAAATAAGATACAAGGCTTAGATCAAGGATTTTTCTGTTTTTTAGGTTTTTATTTTGTTGTGGTTTTTGCTTATGGACATCCAATTTTTCTGTTGGGAAATATTAATATGACTTTTTTACCCCCTTTTTGTATCAATTTTTCTCTTTTAAGATTATTTTCTTACCTAAAATAAGAAGATCTACGTGAAAGGGCCTAGCCCAGCAACGGGCATGTTGTTCATGGAAAAATAGATAAACATTGGTTGAAAACACACACACACACACACACACACAGAGGAAGGGAGAGACAGAGAAAATTGTAAAATGAATTCAAAGAGTAAGATCTGTCTTCTGAAATTAAATTCTGGAATCCCAAGGTGAAGTTTGCAGCACTAACTCAAAACCCCCAAAGAGTAGCCATCTCTGGCTTCAAGGTGGCCCCTCTGGGGACCCTCTTGGAGAAGAAAGCACCTTCCTTTGTATAGAAATGATGTTGGCCTCTTGTCCACTCCAGTTAGTGGTCAGCTGGGCTTGCTGTTAAAATGCATTGACCTCAGCTGACATTGAGAACTGTCCTTATAAGTGTGGCATGCAGCTTGTGTGCAAGTGTGTGGGGGTGTATACGAAACCCACTCTTTCTGCACAGACCCCCAGACTCTGCCGGTGCAGATTCCCCATGGGAGCCGTATTCATGTGAACCATTTACCTCGGTGACTTTAAGACCACAGAACCCATCCAACAAAGGAGCTCATTTATTTTCTGACATGGTTAATGTCCTGATTTAATGACCCTCTTATATCACACTCAGCACCCTAAATTATAGGGCAGCCCAGGCAATTACACCGCAGGATCTCAGACTGCACCCCGCCCTAGAGCGACAGCGCAGTTGTCACACAGCTGCCCGCCAGCGCTCCTGGGAGAGCGGCTGCAGGAAGCTTTCATCCCCTCGTGTGAGCAGCGGCGAGCCTTGGCTCTCATTAAAATAATTGTTTGCACCTCCTTGTGGCTCCAGATCACTGTCTCCTGAGATTTTTCAGCCACAGGAAATATTATTCTGAACATGTAACTGCTCATGTGAGAGTCTGAAAATGTCTTTCTTCTTGTTATTACTGAAGAAGCAGAGCCCATGCTTCTTGATTGTGTATTAAAGAAAAAAATCCCGTCTCCTTGGCACGCTCAGAAATGTTTCTGTTATAAAAGATTATTTTCCATAATGACCCTTTGAGATGAAAGTGGTTATGGCAAGGATTTCACAAATGGGAGTCCCTGAACTTTCTCCTAAACACTGCTGGGCTCAGAACAAGGCCGATTAGGCAGGTTTAATGCCTAACAAAAATTCTGTTGGAAGGGCTTAAGAGATTTTTACCTCCCTGGCATTAACTGTAAGGTTAATGTAAAGTAAAAAAAAAAAAAAAAAAATCCACCATATTTACCAAGGGCTTACATCCAGGAAAACTGGTGGTGACTTCTGGGTTGAAACTTCCTAAGACACATTTTTTTTTAGCTTAGATCTAGTTATTCAGTAAATAAAAAACGACCTTTAAGTAAACTAAACAGTTGGGAACAGTCTAGAAAATGAAATTTTGCTTTTAAAAATAATGTCATACTCTAAAGCTTAGATCCCACTTCATAAATATGGGAAACAAAAGAAGTGCATGTTACAATGAGACAAAATAGAGAATAACAGGTTATAAAAATTAGCATTCATAACAAGAAAAAATAGCCCCAAATCTTCGAATTGCATCAATTTGACTTGCTAAAAGTAGGTCAGGTTGGAAATTCTTGAGAGAGAAGAAATGCTGATGGGTGATAAGATGATGGTATTTTTTTGCTCCAGACATTGTTTCATTCCACCGTGAATCCTCAGCCTCTTCCCCTGACTCTGGGACGAGATATATTGCCCCTCTGGGAGGAAGAGACTCTTAACAAAGCTGTGGAAAGGCCACAGAAGAAACTATGTTTTCCTGATGGCATCCTCACCATCGTTGGTTATAATACCTGGGCTTTTATCTCATCCCCAGTTTAGGTGACTTAGTCGCTGAAAGCCCTCCATTTCCTCACATGTGAAATGGGAACAAAAATTCCAATATTATTGAGTTGTTGTGGATTAACCAGTGTAACACAAGCAAGGCCCTTAGCCTTGACAAAGAGGGAATATTCCACAAAATTTAGGTAGTATCATTATTGTCATAGTTAGAATTTGATGGATGATACCTTAAGGCTGTTCAAATTGGGAAATGCTATATTGTGTCCTGAGCTGATGGCTGACCTAATCAGTGCCAATACTAATATATTCTTATTCTCCACACACCCCCCCACAGATCCACATTACAAACAACTGACTTTAATTATAAGCTGTTAAGCATTAGAATGCTTGTTTTCTTTCTGGCTTTTAATTATAAAACAATAGTAATTACTATGAAACTCTAATTATTATTATATGCCACTGAAATCAAGTACTGGTGGAGTTTATAAGGGACATGAACAAGCTGCCCGGAAATCCATATACAGCTGTGTTTTCTCTACAGAAAGGAATCTGTGGAAAGAGAAACAAAGAGGCATGAAAGATCAAGTATAAGAGAGAAATAGCAGGTAACGTGCTCTATCCCCTACTTTGAGCTGACCAACGCAGGGGACCCAGGCCACTCCTGCCAGCTGGCAACAGAAGGAAAGCCTGGCTCACAGGGGCAATGTAGAGCCTTAATGGAAAACACCCCTCAGCCCCATGAACTGCAGCCTGCTGTAGCTGATAGCATGTAATAGAAAACACATTTGTTATTTTTCCTTATACCTCAATAAATAAATACCCAGAAGGAAGGGGAAGCTCACTACATATTCGGACTTGGTGATGTGTCTTGAGCAAGACTACATGCCTGAGGGCTGGCAAGCAAGATGTGGACAGCAATCAGCCAAATGAAATAACTGGGAAATACCCACCACATTGGGATGGGATGGAAAATGGCAAATGGTGCGGGCAAGGGAACCAGATGAATCCCCTGAGAATTATATCATTTTCATCAAATTGAGTCATTGTGGGAAGATTTGGGGGAGCAAGTCAAAACCCATTACTTAAGGGAGAATTCAGGGCTAAAGGCACAATTTTATAGGTTGTGTGCAAATATTAATAAAACCCATGTTGGGTTTTACACGCCATGTTTCCGAGAGATTTGAAGCAATGTCTTCCCTTGGAGACATGTGGCAGAGGAGGGCGGTGCCTCAGATTGTGGAGCTGTTGGAGAGGCTCTTGACCTCTTTGGTGGCTCGTGGAAAAGATAAGGGATGGAGTGTGACTGCTCTGAAGGCCAAGCGGTAGAGCTGGGAGCATTGCCCATCTGATGGAGGGGAAATATTCTGTTATGAGGTTGGTAGCTAGACTCTCAATTTTCCTAGCTAAGAAATAGAGTTGAAGGTGATGGCCACCCACTCAGTGATATATTGATATATATGATACAATGATTTGTCATGTTGCCTTGCACCAAGGGCCTGTATTATATCTGCCAGGGACTCCAAGAGCATCCTGTCTTAGAGATGGGGACTGAAGTCCCTTGGCTTCTTAAGACACAAAATTCACAGATTTTGGAGCTTATTTATGTCCTTTATGTCCTAGATGACCCTATCATTGTATTTTTTTCCCCTAAGTCCTCACTGATCCTAAACTTCTAATTCTATACAACCTCTCAAAATGACATGATCTGTGTCTTTCTGTATTTTGTTTCATTTAACTGAAAGCTCATTCCTGGTAAACTGTGAAAGTAAAGTTAAATAAGTTAGAAAACAGAATATGAAATTCTCAAAGTGTGGGGAACCATGGCAGAAATGAAGAGTTTTGCTCTATCTCCTTTGTATTTATCATGACTATTTGAGGCCAAATCATGTTCATAGAGAAAAAGCTAACAGTGGTTATTTACCTATAAGGACAAATAAATATTTTTCATAAATAAATATAATCAGTCTCACAAGTGCTATTTTTAAAAGCACAGATGCCAGAAAATTTTAAAACCTTCCCTTATACAGATCTCAGTTCCAAAATGCAATAGAAAACAGAGTTGCAGAATGTTAGAAAATAAAAATATATGTAACGGAAACTATATGACATAGCTAAAGCAATACTTTGAGGAAGTTTCATATCCTTAAGTAATTAAATTAATAGTACTTGCACTCAAAGAAATTAGGGGGAGAGCAATAAAATATATTTGAGGATATTACAGGGAGAGAAATACTAAAAATAAAAGAAGAAAAGAGTAAAACATAGTAGAACCTCCAAACAAGTCCAAGGGCTAGTCCCTCCCCTGCCACGGTAAAATAAACAATTAACCAAATCAATGAAAAACCAAAATAAGAAAGAATAATATGGAAATGAGAAGACTCTTCACTCTAAGGAAAACTTTTGAAATAATAAATGATTACCCTGCTCAGTTCTACAAAAATAAATGTGAAAACCTAAATGATTTTTTAAAAAAAATATAAATTGGGAAAAATAGAAATCAGAAGAGATAGAAATAGAAACAAAATTATTTGCATAGTAGAAATCTTTAAAGTTACTTTTGAGAAAACACCCAGTCCAGTTTGTATTAGAGATAAATTCTGTAAAACATCTAAAGTGCAAATACATTCAGTGCTAAAGAACAAAAGCTTCCAACTCACTTAAATTATTTAATAATTATTTAATAATTAAATCAATTAATTATTAAATAATTAAAATAAATATTAATTTAATGTGTATTGAGTAATTAAATTAATAATTTAATTAGATAATTATTTTTAAAATTTAAATTATTTCAGAATTTTTATTTTTAAATAATTTTAGATTTATAGAGCAGTCTCAAAGACAGTGCATAGTTTCACACAGTAGCTTCTCCTGGCTACTACCTAATCTTAATATCTTATATAGTCGGAATACACTTTTCAAAACTAAGAAATTAACACTAGTATAAAACAATTAACTAAACTACAGACTTTATTTGGATTTCACCAGTTTTTCCACTAATGGCCTTATTCTCTTCCGGGATCCAATCCAAGATTCTATGTTACAATTGGCAAATTATTTTTATGAGGCAAAAAGATTATATACTGTTAGCAAAATTTGACAAGACCTCCTAAAGGAAAGATGTAGATCAGTCTCATCTACAAAAGTTCCAAAAAGTCTGAACAATCCAGCCATGCTTGAGAAGAAAAACACAAAGTTCCTGTCGTGGCTCAGTGGTAATGAAGCTAGTATTCATGAGGACATGGGTTTGATCCCAAGCCTTGCTCATTGGGTTAAGGATCCAGTATTGCCATTGAGCTATGGGGTAGATTGCAGATGCAGCTCGGATCTGGTGTTGCTGTGGCTGTGGTGTAGGCCAGCAGCTATAGCTCCCATTCAGCCCCTAGCCTGGGACTCCCATTAGTCACACCTGTAGCCCTAAAATGACAAAAAAAAAAAAAAGAAAAACATACCACAATCAATGGGAGTTCATTCCAAGATGTGAGACTATTCCAACTTAGATAGTCTATTAATATGTCACAGAGTGGGTCAAAGGAGAAATCGGAATTTATCCACAGCTTCAGAAGAAAATTTATTAATTTCAACATAATTCATAATTTAATATTTTTATAAAAATAGAAACAGGCATTCACAATGATTTTATACACACAGCACAACATTTTGCTTAATGAGAGGGCACTGGAAGTATTTCTATTGATGTCAGAAAAAAGACAAGGATGCTCACAATTACTACAATTATATAAAATTGTGCTAGAATTACCAGCCAATGTAATTAGATAAGAGAAAAAAATGCATGAAAATTGGGAAGGAAGTAAAATTTTCACTATTTGCAGATGACAGAATAGTATGCCTCAAGCACACGCACACACACACACACACACACACACACACAAATCAACTGAAACACTAGTATAGACATTAAGAGAATTTTGTAAGATGGCTGGTTACAAAATTATACACAAATCAGTAGCTTTTTTATGTGCAAGTAACAACTCATTAGAAAATACAAGCGAAGAGTGACAAAACAGAGAGAATATCTGGGACTATTCTTTATAAGAAATGTATGAAACAGAAACAGATTCACAAACATAGAGAACAAATTTGTGGTTGCCAAGGGGGAGGGAGTGGAATGGACTGGGAGTTTGGGGTTGGTAGATGCAAACTATTACACATTTAGGATGGATAAGCAATGACATTCTACAGTATAGTACAGGGGACTATGTATAAATATATGTATACGACTGGGTCACCTCCCTGAACAGCAGGTATCGGCACAACATTGTAAATCAACTACACTTTAATTAAAAAAAAAAAAATGTATGGGTCCTATATTAAGAACACTTAAATTAGACCAATGGACATAAGAAAGACTTTAAGATGGGAAAAACTACTTTATTATTGGGTAGAAAAACCCAATTTTGGAAAGAAGGTAATTTCCCTAAATTAATGTGATCTCAATAAAACATTTTTTAACAGGATCTTCTTAAAAGAAAAAAAATACACGCAGTGCCAAATTCACATAGAAAAAAAAAAATTTGATCATTTCCAGAAAAATAGTTAAAACTCAAGAACAATGACAGAGAATCTGCCCTACCACATGCTATAAAGTTAAAAAGTTGTAGTTTGGTTTTTGTGCACAAACAGACAAAATGACTGAAGGAATTGTATAATGAGTACAGAAACAGTCCAACTGCATACAGGAATTTGGCATATGGTCAAAACTACATTTTAAATCAGTAGGTAAAAAGGTCAAAGATTCGAAAGTGGAGTTTGGGTACCCAGGCAGCAATCTGCAAAAAATTATGTGGAGGTCTTTATCCCATTTCATTTAACCAAAATCATCCTGATGGATAAAAAATTTAAACACACACAAAAGACAAAACTACCAAAATAGTAGAACAAAACTCAGGAATATTTTAAAGAAATATCCTTGGATGAACTGATAAAGAAAATATAGTATATCCATATAATGTGATACTATGTACCCTTAAAAAGAAGGAAATCCTGAAAAATGTAACAATGTGGATAAACTTGGTGGATATTATGTCTAGTAAATAACTTTTGAGTGTCTCAGAAGGGCAAATATGTTATGATTCCACTAATACGAGGAATCTAAAATAGTCAGACTCACAGATGCAGAGTAGAATGGTGGTTGCCAGGGGCTGAGGGAAGGGGCAATTGGGAAGTTGCTAATGAACATGTTTAAAACTCCACTTATGCAAGATAAGTTTTAGAGATTCATTCTACAACACTGTGCCTATCGACAACAGCACTATTGCACACCTAAAAATCTAAGAGGGTAGATTTCCTGTTAAGCGTCCTTACCACAATATTTTTTAAAAAGAACTAAAAAAAAAAAAAAAAACTATAGCATAAAAAATAAGGCAAATGTTGGAGTTCCCACCGTGATGAAGTGGGCTAAGAATCCAACTCAGCAGCTTGGGTTGCTGCAGAGGTGCAGGTGCGATCCCCAGCCCAGAGCAGTGGGTTAAAGGATCTGGCATTGCAGTGTGGGTCTCAGCTGCGGCTCGGAGCCAACCCCTGGCCCGGAAATTTCCATATGCCGTGGGGATGACCATAAAATAATAAATAAATAAATAAATAAATAAATAAATAAATAAATAAATAAATAAAAAATAAGTAAACAAAACGATTGTATATAATAAATTAAAAAACAAGCAAACAAACAAATATCTTTGAGTGTTTTTGAAAGGCCTTTCTACACAAGCCATAATATCTTGACATAATAAGAGTTATGAATCTGACCACACAATTCTGCTTAGGAAAAATTATCACAGAGTCAAAAAAAAAAAAAATGACAACCTAGAGGGAACTATTTGTCACAGATAAGGTAGAAAAAAGGGCCAGTTTCCATAATATGCCACACTCTTTTGAGATTTAATAAGAAAAGACAATTAACGGAGAATAAGTAAGGCTGTTACTTCCATGTAAAAAGGAATCCAAATGACTACCTTACCATAATCATAATTAAATAAACTCTATTTGGTCTAAAAGTATAAAACTTTTAACTTTCAAATTGGCAATTATAAAAGAGCTTGATTTTGCACACTGCTCTCATGAGACAGGAATGGTGTTCACTTGCTGGGAGATGTCCAGCTTCTTGGGAGGTAAACTTCACACTCTGCCCTTTGACTCAGTTGGCAAAGCAGTTTATCCTTCATTATGCTCACAGAGGCATGCAGAGACACACATAGGAGAAGGTTCTCGGAGACAACCTTGATCCAAACAAGGTAAATGGTCATCAGCTAAGAGAATGGTTAAGTGCACCCCCAACAATGCAATAGTACACAGCTGTATAGGTGAATGAGGAAATGCACTCCATTTTCCTAAGGGAAAGACAAAGCAAAACTAAATGAGATGTTGTTTAGAGATGATTACACATGGAGTAAAATTATTTTTGTAAAGTAAGGAAGTAGGCAATGTTTAGGTAGGATGTGGTTCTGAGCTGGGTTTGTGGATAAAAGGGTCTAGGTCCTACTACTGTGTTTGATGCCACATACCCCTTATATATTCTATTGTATCTGTCAAGTACTGACTGTGTCATAATAGCTGTTTTTAAGGAAAAGAGGTGTCTCTAGGTGACAACAGAGACCTAGACCTGCACACTCAGGTTCTGGGGTCAGAATCCCAGGTTGGCCCCATCAGACCAGTGGCCTTGGGCAAATCCTATCCCCTTTCATGCCTTTACTTCCATATCTGAAAATATGGACTTAAATAATTGTACCTATCTCATAACATAAGATAATGGAGAGGACAAAAGTTCTATATATAAGCCCCGAGCTGGTGTCCTGCCATTACTGCAGCAAAACAATAACCTACAAAATATCTTGAAACATCAGAGTTCCCATTGTGGCTCAGTGGTCACGAACCCAACTGGTATCCGTGAGGATGTGAGTTTGA
The DNA here is from genome assembly GCF_016906955.1 of Phacochoerus africanus. Lineage (NCBI taxonomy): Eukaryota > Metazoa > Chordata > Mammalia > Artiodactyla > Suidae > Phacochoerus > Phacochoerus africanus. The sequence continues at coordinate 141,300,445 of NC_062545.1, forward strand.
TCCCTGGCCGCTCTCAGTGGGTCAAGGATCTGGTATGCCATGAGCTGTGGTGTAGGTCGCAGACTTGGTTCGGATCCTTTGTTGCTGTGACTGTGCATAGACTGGTGGCTGCAGCTCTGATTCAATCCTAGCCTGGAAATTCCCATATGCTGTACATGTGGCAAAACAAATGTAGACGTGAAAAGAGCAGGAGGCAGAAGTGGGTGAGTGGCCACTTCCTTTGGTGCAGAGGGTGAGTAAACTCCTAGAATAGTTACATTCACATAAATTGGTCAGTAAGGGAGTTCCTGCTGTGGCCCAGTGGGTTAAGAATCCAACTGCAGTGGCTCAGGTTGCTGTGAGGTACGGGTTCATTCCCCCACCCTACACAGCAGGTTAAAAGATCTAGCATTGCAGCATAGGTTGTAGCTGTGCCTCAGACTCAGTCTCTGGCCTGGGAATTTCCATATGCCACGGGTGCAGGCATAAAAAAATAAATTAATAAATTAATAAATTGGTCAGTAAGGACTCTTCTAGAAAGGGGAACTCAACTGGGGATTTAGGATGAAGGGGGATCTGCCTTTCATTGTACAGTTTGACTTCTTTCTCCCCTGATGTGTATACCTTCCCTTTTTAATTAAGCAAATAAATCTAGTACTAAGCCAGTAATAAGCTGAAAGCTTTCCTGCTCTGGAGAGGAGGAATTCCACATGCCCACAGCCTTTCTCTCTGCCCACTGATGCTTACGCTATCAATAATCTTAGAGCTTGATGTCATGCCAGTTCCCAATGGTGTTGACAGACTCCAGCTCAAAAGTCCCTTTATTAGACCTTGTCCCTCAGTAAAGCTTGCAAATTGCTCTGATCTTAGTAGACAAAGCCATCGCTCATTCTCTGAATCTCTGAGCATCCTACACAATAACGTAAGAATTGGCGAAAATTACCCAAGATAAAGCGTCCTTTACAACATCAAAGTCCCCGATTTCCAGGCTGTAGGCTGCAGGTATGTGACAGGCCTGACAGGCCAGATGGACGGCAGAGATAAAGCAAAAAGTGAAATTCCCCAGCCAGAGTGCCCGCCTTGGATTTGGTGGTAGGTTTTTGGTAGAAGGGATTAAAGTTATCCTCGGAGGCGTGAGCACAGACTGCTTTTACCTTCAAAACCAGGTAATCGGCAGCAGATAATGATCAGAGAAGGAAGCCTTGGAACCTTCTGCTGAGCTGCAAAGACTTTCTCTTGCCAGGTTTGTTTAATTCTGGACCAAGTCCTTTTGGACTGTGAGCACATAGTCTCCATGTTTGGCTAAATTCATTGTTTCTAGTGTTATTTATGATGTGAGCCTCTCTCCCTTCCTGCCACCCTCATTTGCACTTTCGGAAGCAACGGCAGCCTTGCCTGTGTCATTGAAGATGAGCTCTGGCAAACTTATCTCTTTACTTGGTCGACATAAACACTGCACATAAATACAGCCAAGATGGAAATTTGCACGCAGCCCCCAAATACATACACATCCTATCCAAAATCAGCAACACGAGTTAGAAGATTAAATATCCTCTCAGAGGAGAACAACAATGTCCTACAGCTCACAGAGAAGTTGCTAGGCTTGAACACTGGGCTCTGTCTTTCTGGGAAGGAAGTATTTTACCGCATAACAAAAAGAAACGTGAACCATTTTACATTTAACAGCTGGACTATTGGCTTTACTCTGACTATTTGAGCATTGAGAGTTCTGTTCATAAAATTAAGCTTGAATCACTGAACTGCAATGGGAACTTGTTTCTTACCCTAGATTATGGGAAATTAATAAGAATCTTTCTGGTGATAAGGAAATAGGAATGGAAGGTTAGTATAAAGTCAGAAGTAAAAAAAAAAAAAAAAAGAACATTAGTTCAATTCAAAGCAATATTGATGTAAGTATAATTTGTAAATGTCACTAACCCACAATAGCCCTGGGACCGTATTTTCAAGGAAAGCGGAAAATAATTCAACTAATTCCAGTCCTATGATCTTTGGCTGAGGAAATTTAGTAATTTATAGAATTTATTGTTTAGATAAATGCTTCTTGAACCTGGAAACAACTAAAAATGCTATGAAATAAAGTGCACGTCACACAGAAGGGTGTCTCTTGCAGAACACAGCTGTGCTGGAAAAGCATAAGCCATGGAGAATAAAACAGACTGATCCCCAAAGAAATGAATCCAAATTGCATGTTCAGCTGGGCGCTGCCTCTCTGAGAGGCTGGACACCCATTTCTATGGTGGGGTTATAGGATATTCTTGGAAATGCTGGTAAATAAGCCCCACCAAAAAAAAAAAAAAAAAGTGGTCTCATGACTTTTCTTAAGATGGCAAAATTCTTTTAAAATAAAAAACCCCAGAGCTTCTGCTGTGAGGCAATGGGATTGGTGGTGTCTCTGCAGTATCAGGATGCAGGTTCAATCCCCAGCCCAGCATAGTGGGTTAAAGGATCCAGCGTTGCCACAGCTATGGCATAGGATGCAACTGTGGCTTGGATCTGATCCCTGGCTCAGGAACTCCATATGCCTTGGGGCAGCCAAAAAAAGAAAAAAATTAAAAAATAAACAAACAAATAAATAAATGGCATTACCTAATAATGGCATTCGCCAGATCCGAATGATTGTAGAATGGTTTTCAACCATGAAACTTACCTTAAAGAACAAAGATTTGTCGGAGTCCTCATTGTGGCTCAGCAGTAACAAGCCTGACTAGTATCCATGAGGATTAGTGTTCAATCCCTGGCCTCGCTCAGTGAGTTAAGGATCCAGCATTGCTGTGAGCTGTGGTGTAGTTCCCAGACATGGCTCAGATGTGGCATTGCTGTGGTTGTGGTGTGGGTTGGCAGCTGCAGCTCCATTTCAACCCTTAGCCTGGAAACCTCCATAGGCAGTAGAAGGGGCCCTGAAAAGGAAAAAAAGAAAAAAAGAAAAAAAAAACCAAAACCCCAAAACAAAGAATTGTCACTACTTTCCCTGAGCTGTGTGGAGCTCTGGAAGAGCCCACTCCTGCCAGGACAACATTGGCTCCTGATGGGAGAGCAGTGCATTCCTTAAAACACCACCTCCTGGCCTCAGCTGATACCTGTGTTCTGTTGGTCCACACCGTGAACAACAAGCTTCCCTGGAGTCAGGTCTCTGAATCTGACCTACTGAAGGACAAAACAGTCTTCCAATCTGGACAGGACCCAAGACATACTTAACCATTGTCCTAGGATCATTTAGGGCTACTTTCCCTAAGTCAATTCAGAGGGTTCCATCTACTGACCAAGACATGTCCCTGAAGGAGCTGAGGTCACAGATGCCTAATTCTAGCAGCTCAGGACATCACCAAGTGAAAGAGGGATGAGGGACCAGGAGGCTTTACAACTCTCTCAAGGAAGAAAGCCCAGACACACCAAAACCCTCCGATGATGCATTTCAGAAAGACAGCAGGACATCAGGGATATTAGGACTGCTCTGGTTTGAGGTTCTTGTTTAGGTTCAGCGTGAGACCCTAGTCAGAACAACTTCTTATTTACCCAAGATATCTTAATCCAATGCATACAAAACAAAATGATACATTCTTCAACTAGGAAGCCATTCACTTTCATGAAGCAGCCTCACTCAGAAAGAGCTTCTCTCTTTCCATCGCCTCTAGGAACTGACACTTCAGAAGGCATTGCAATGTCTTCCAAGGCATTGCGATGTTTTTCAGTGCGGTTAAGGCAAGTGTACATTTGGGAATTTAAACTTATTGTGAAGATGAGAAGAGACTGGATCCCCTTGGGCGTGTGGGCAGTGTGGTGAGGGAGAGGGTGGGAGGGGAGGCAGGAGCCCGTCAAGCTTCATGCTTCATGCGTGGTTTTCATTATGAGGCTTTATAACTAAACCATGTTTCGTACCGTCTATTGGGCATATTAATATATTTTTCTTTCTTTTTTTTTGGCTTTTTGAGGGCTGCTCCCGCGGCATATGGAGGTTCCCAGGCTAGGGGTCTAATTGGAGCTGTAGCCATCAGCCTATGCCAGAGCCACAGCAATGCAGGATCCGAGCCCCATCTGCGAACCACAGCTCATGGCAACGCCGGATCCTTAACCCGCTGAGCAAGGCTAGGGATCAAACCCATAACCTCATGGTTCCTAGTCGGATTCATTAACCACTGAGCCACGACGGAACTCTGCATATTAATATATTTTTCATCAGACACAACTTAGAATAGATTTACAAGGAGATCCTGCTGAGTAGTATTGAGAACAATGTCTAGATACTCGTGTTGCAACAGAACAAAGGGTGGGGGAAAAAATGTAATTGTAATGTATACATGTAAGGATAACTTGATCCCCTTGCTATACAGTGGGAAAATAAAAAAATATATATATATATTTTTTTCAAATGATAATAAAGGAAAAGATAAACACCTTCAAGTGGTCTAAAAACTGTGGTGTGTGTAAATATATAGTATATACAATGCAAAATTTATTTAGCCATAAAAAAGAAAGAAATGCTTTTTTTTCTTTTTTTGGCCGTTCCCAGGGCATGTGGAAGTTCCCAGGCCAGGGATTGAACCCACACCACAGTAGTGACCTGAGCCACAGCAGTGGCAACATCGGATCCTTAGTGTGCTGAGCCACCAGGGAACTCAAAAAAGAAAGAAATTCTGCCATTTGGGACAACATGGATGGACCTTGAGGTCTTGATGCTAAGGAAAGTAAGTCAAATAGAGAAAGACAAAGTCATGATGCCACTGATGGGTGGAATCTAAAGACAAATAAACACTGAGCACATGGATACAGAGAGAGAACAGTTATAGAAACCTAGGCTTGGGTCAAACAGGCCACCCAGGAGTTCCCTGGTAGCTCAGTGGTTTAAGGATGCAGTGTTGTCACTGCTATGGCTCTGGTTACTGCTGCAGTGAGGGTTTGATACATGGCCCTGGAAATTCCACATGCTGCGAGTGTAGCCAAAAAAAAAAAGCCCGCCCAGCTGAGCAAAGTCCTAGGTGGGCTTGAGGCTCAGCTCTGTTTTACTGAAGGGGACACGCTGGCCTCCCCTTGTGCCTTCTCTGAGTGGACCACGTATTGGAAAAACAGGCTCACTCACAGAGTCAGAGGCATGGCCCTTCCTTTGTTGTTGTTTTTACACTCCTTGTTGCTGTGTATTTTAAGAGTAAATAACTCTCCTGATGCCTGCCTTAAACTAAACAGAACTCGGAACCAAACGTGGGGCTAACCTAGTAATTTTTTTTTAAAATGGTTCTAACACAATAAAGGGTAAGACTGCCTAACTAGAAACACCTGCACTCATAACTTCGCTATGTTACCCTAAATACTTCTATTTTTTTACTTACTCCTTTACATATATTTATACGATTGGAAGCACAATATATATGTGTCTTTATTGTCTTCTTTTTCCAAAAATATCGTATGAGGAATATTTCCCCTAATTCTAGCCTTTACACAATTTTTAATGACCTTATATCATATTTTAGTGAATTACATAACACACTATAATGAACACCGTCACGCAGACCGTATTTTTCTTTGGTTGTCTTGGGATACTTTCCCAAGGGTGATATCAGTTAGACAGCATGAAATATTTTATAATTCCTGATACATATCACTAAGTTACTTTCTCAAAATCACAGGACTGAGTCCTATGCAACCATCAGTAGCACACCCTACCAAGCAATGCCAGGTTTATTATAACCCTGAGAACCCAAATGGGCCAAACTTCCAGATAATACTCAATGATTTACATGGTCATTACCTATTTTAAATGTTATATGTTTTCTAAAATGATTACAGTGAAAAACAAAAACAAAAAAAATCAAAAGAAATAGAAAATAGGATTTAGTGTGATTCTTTTATTTTTATTTACTTATTTTTTTGGCCAAACCCACAGCATGTGGAAGTTCCCTGGCCAGGGATTGAACCTGAGCCACAGCAGTGACAACAATGGATCGTTCACTGCTGAGCCACCAGGGAACTCCCAGATGTGATTCTGATTATAGAACTTGAGAGTTCAGAAAGACCTAAAGGGGAGGGGAAAGCAAGAGACACTTTATCCTCATCCTTTATTAAGTACATGAAAAATCTGAGACTCATTTGCCTGGAACCACAAAGCAGGTCAGTCACAAAGCAGATGGACAAACCAGTGAGGTCTGCTAGACTTTTGATGGGAAGTCCGGAGCCATCAAGAAATTCCACCTCCTTCTCTGTCTCAGGCAAAAACCCTAGAACAAATCTGCCACTGCCTCTGAAAAGGAAGTTTGGACATTTCTGGGCGATTTCTGATGACCTTGATCAGAATGTTAAAGAGCATTTCAAAAGTTGCCACAGATAGTCTCTGAGTCCCAATGAGAAATGTACTCTGGACCATGACCCATTTGGATCTCAACATTTCTCCTTCCTCCTCCACCCTCCTGCTTTCTGTTTTTAATTAGGATGCTGGAACTCACTAAGTCAGATCCAAGTCATTTCAAGAATGACTTTCAAGTCATATCTTTTAAGGAAAATGAGTCTTGTTCTCCAGCCTCCATCTGTCATTACCCTCTCATGCATCTCAGAGAAGTCAGCAACATGATTCTTCCCCCAGCTGTCATTTAAAGTAAAAAGCTTTCTTATTTGCCACTCAAGAAAAAGCACAGTAAACCTAGCAGCAGGAGGACAGGGATAATGAAACATAATTAATCACATTCTGCAGGCTCCCAGGATCATATGTACCTGCATGTTTCTTGGTGGTATAACTTGGACCTGATGAATATTGGCAACTTGCAACTGTGCTGCCCATGCAACCCACACACCTGAGTGTATAGTTTGTGTGATGAAGGCAGTGGTGTTTCTCACAACATGACCTCAGCCTCTCCAGGACTGCCTGCCCAGTCCCTTTGCTGGACATACAGAACCTGCATGTGGTATCATTCAATGAAGAGCCTTCAATGAACCCAGCTGTGTGTTCAGGTCTCTTCACAGAGGCTGTTGGAAGGCACCTGCCTCTTCTGATGACTGATCTTCTCTGGCTAAATACGTGTTTTTCCAAATCCTGAATTCACCCATGCTTATTGGGTGTCAGGCACTGTCCTAAGCATTTTGCTGATATATTAAAATGTAGTGAGTCATCTCAGGCTTACAGGAAGACTCTGCCACTCTCTCCAGATGAGGAAACCAAGGCACTGAGAGGGAAGATGGTTGTTGCAGATGCAAAGAGACTAGGAAGACACAGTGTATCTTCTTAGCTGGTATTACAGCATCATTAGTACTAGCGTTATAGGATGTCTCAGTATTATACATTTCCTTGGATTTCCTTGGGGGTGATTGCTATGTTTGTGTCATGCAGGATAATGTCCTTGATCTCTAGGAAATGCAGGCTGAAGTTATCAGGAGTAAAGGATCATGATGTCTGCGACTTAGTTTCAAATGGTTTACAAGGACACACACACACCAGGGGGTGTGGCAAATGTTCATGGTCATGGGATTTAAGTGGGGGGTGCACTTTTATTCATTGTATTACTCTTTTGCCTTTTCTGTATGTTTGAAATTTTTCCTAATTTAAGCTGGAAAAAAAAATGGATCTGCCTCTACTTATTTGGGAGTGTGCTTACTAAGAAGAAACTCACAATCAAAAGCTTAGAACATAACATTTTCGAGATGGAAGGAATCTGAGACCACACTGGGCCCTTCTCATTTCAAAGATGAGGAAAGTGAACCTATTTAGTAGTTATTAAAATATAATATAAATATTTCATTGTGTCCTTTTGATCCTTTTATTGTTTACAATTTTGATAAAGATGGAAAAAGCTGAAAGTAAAATATCTAAATATCTTACTAATTCTTTTTTAAATGTTTAATCATTTTATTAACTTAATAATATTGATAGATAACCATGCAGTACAAATATAAGTGTATTTAGATCATTTGACTTACAAATAAAATTGGAGAACAGAAAGGTCTGGGACATTACCAAAAGTGTAAGTGGGACAGGCCAACTTGAGTTCCAAACAATTCTAGTGGAGGAAAGACAAAAGATATTAAAACTAGGGAAAAGGGGTTGAGAGAGGGTGGTGGGTGATGATTTTATTGAGTATTTCTGCTTTATTTATACTGGTCAGGTAACACCTGCTACGATAAATAACTCTGGGAAGCCAGGCCCAACATGAATGGGCCAAAGTACATCTCAGCTGTCATCAGCCAAGTATTTCCAGATGACAAATTTGTGACCTGACTGATGTGCTCTGGTGGGACCAGCGCTGTATATACTGGCATCTAGCATGGAGTGTGTGCACCTGGGGAACCAGGGTAGATGTGGGACACTGAGAGCCTGGAGCTGAAAGTTATCAGTAACTCAAAGGCTCCACATTTGTGGTTTCCATTCTCTTCCTATTACTGACCAGGGTCCTTGGCCTTCTTTCGTCAATGGAAATTGATGAGAGACCAGACAGGAAAATTCAGGAAAAGCTTTATTGGAGGCCCTGCTGCAGAAGGGAAAAGCTAAAACAAGCAACAGGTTCTTTGCTCCCTTGCTCCCCAAGGAGGGACGAAGCTGGTTCCTTATAAGGGGGGAGGGTAGGGGTGGGTCCTGAGGTCAGGCCAAAGGAGTGGCTTAGGTGGTCTTCTCACCCCTTTGGTAGTGTTGTGTATAGGAGGTTCTTCAGCTGTTGGTTTTATTAGTCTTTTTGCGTCTTGTTGTCCATAATTTGCCCAAACTCCACATGCATGCAGTTATTGTTAGTCTCTTAGAGTTTCTTTGTATTTTGTTGTTGGAGATGTTTGTCCAGGTACAAGCATGGCAGCAAAGTGTCCCAGGCCCCGGTACCAGGTCCCAGCTTATCTCATTCCCAGGCCCCTCCTAACCCCAGCATCCTCTCCCACTCTCCAAATTGGTGACTACTGGTCACCAAGAAGGCCCATACTCATCAGCCCTGGTTCCCCAACAAATGGACTCAAAAGAATGAAAAAACAAAAACATAATCATTGGAACTCTTCATTTGCCATAATCCCTATTGTCCAGATATTTTAAAGGCCTCTAAATGCTGTCCCTGCTCTGCATCTAAGGAACTGGCCATGGACACCTCCTGGGATTATAAAAAAGAAGAACACATCTAACTCCATATTAGAGCTTTTCCTTTACCTTTAACTTGGCTTTAACCTTTGTCCTCTGTGTTTAATCACCCTGGCTCTGCAGCTTTTGCAAAAGGATGCTTCCTATAGCCTGAAATATACAGAATAGCCCATTCTCAAGGCTATGACTTTTAAGACTATTACATTTTTAGATAAAAAGTTTAGGAACAGAGAATAACATCTGTTTCGTTGGAGATTTTTTGGAACATCCTGCACCTGACCTAGGTGGACAGATGCAAGAACAAAGTTTTCCCACACCAAGTTCATAACAACTAACCATTCCCGCTCCCTTTCTTGTATAAAATGAGCCGGAATTCTGACTGAGGGGAGATGGTTCTTTGAGACAGTAGTCTGCCATCTCCCCAGTCTGCTGGCTTTTAGAATAAAATCATCATTCCTTTCCCCAACAACTTGTCTCCTGATTTATTGGCCTGTAGTGCAGTGAGCCTAATGAGCTTGGATTCAGTACAGGATTGAGAGGAAAAGTGAATCTGACGCTCGTGGAGCTGGTCCAGAAAGGTTGTCACTCCTTCCGCATTTTGCTGCCTGGCCCTGGACAGCAGGAACAAACTCTTTTAAGAGTGCCTAAATAAATATATCATCAGATCCAGGCACTGATTATCAGCTTTAATCACTTTCACATTACACTATGTGTTTCTTAATGCTCTTAATCTGAGATAAATATGTTCCAAAAAATTAGGTTTTAAGCCATTCGGGCACGTAAGACATAGATTTATTTAATTAATATGGTTAAACTTTAAATAAACATTCCTGGAAAGGTATGAATTAACGTAATATATTCAGGAAAATCTGAGGTATTATTTCAGCTCAAATGAGTGCTTTATAAAATTCTGTTCTACAGGTACTAAGGACTATAGCACCCCCTGCAAATTTGTAGCAGTTGACTTTTGATGCGCTTAAATGTTGATTTCATTCTGTTCCATAATGCTACTTGTTCCGGATTTACAGCTGCACATTAGCAATCATTAGAAATACTAAATCAGAGGGAAAAAATATAATGCAAGTCATGGAAACTCTTTGGGGTGTCAGAGTAATGCCAGAAAAACCTTCATGGTGACCCTGACCTCAGAAGGTGGCTGGGGACCTGGCAGCCTATTGTGTGAGGTTCTGCTCAGAAGACTGAACACTGACCCCGCTGAATGCTGCATTAATGAGCTGGGGTCTCCCATTCCCCCCACCCCCTGCTCCCTGCTTTGAGTTTTCCCAGTTACTACATGAATCAAATTACGGGCACCTCTGCTGGGTTTCCTGTGAAATCACAGATCTTACTGTAACCAAATATTACCATCTCGGAAAAACTTTATGCAACCAGCGAGGACTCTTCATTCTCAGGCAACAGAGAAAAGCTTCTTTGTTTTGAGATTGAACACCTGGAACACGTTATCCAGGGGGGCCTCCCTGGGCCCATAGTGGAGAGGGGGCTCCCAGGACCCAGTCACACCCCTGCCCTCGGAGGGCTGGCCCGCCCGGAGCTTCCTCCCAGCTCCATTTGGCCCAGTTTCATCAGATTTTGAGATTGGCTGTAGCTATAGGGCAGAGGGAGTCCTGCATTTCCATGGAAGGGCCACGTTGGGGAGGACCACAGACCTGTGGGGCAGCGTTCCATGAGAGGAGAAAGGGCTGCAGATTGAGGGATGGGAGGCTTGAAACCTATCTTCCTGTCCAGGCCTGCTCTGGCCCTCCTGAAACATTGACCAGACAAGAATGCTGGATGTGCATCCGGGTCACGGGCAGGCACTTGGCAGGGCATCTGTCAGGGTGTGCATCTCTGGAGGGCTTCCTTGGAAACCAGTGCAACCCAGTGTTTCCACATTGGTTTCAAAACCCTGTAAGAAAAATTTCGTGTTGGAGTTCCCATCATGGCGCAGCAGAAACAAATCCAACTAGGAACCATGAGGGTGTGGGTTTGACCCCTGGCCTCTCTCAGTGGGTTAAGGATCTGGCGTTGCTGTGAGCTTGGTGTAGGTCACAGATGCGGCTCAGATCCTGAGTTGCTGTAGCTCTGGTATAGGAGGGCAGCTAGCTGTAGCTCTGATTGGACCCCTAGCCTGGGAACCTCCATATGCAGTGGGTGTGGCTCTAAAAAAAAAAAGTCCCAAAAATTTTTAAAAAGAAAATTTTGTGTCGCTTCTTTATCTTTAGGCCATGGCTGGTCCAGCAGTCTCCAAAGAGAATCTAACTTGGGACAGTTTGGAGGCTCTGGTCAAGGCTGATGTGTAGGGATCAGGATGTGGGGGCCTTTACCTCAACCCCTCCTTGTTGGGACAACATGACTGCTGCTCAGTGTAGAGCCAGGGGCAAATGTCCATCCAAACACCCATGTAACTTTCTAAAGATAATGTCCCACCTTTGCTCACATCTTGTAGTTTTTTTTTTTTTTTCTCCCCTCTTTTTACCACTGCACCTACAGCATATGGAAGTTCCCAGGCTAGGGGTCGAATTGGAGCTGCAGCTAAAGCCAATTCCACACCCATGGCAATACAGGATCCAAGCTGCATCTGCCTATACTGCAGCTTATAGCAATGCCAGATCCTTAACCCACCGAGCCAGACCAGGGATAGAACCCACATCCTCACAGAAACAATATCAGGTCCTTAACCCACTGATCCACAACGGGAACTCCACATCTTGTAGCTTTATCTTGATAACATCTAAGGTCTTTACTGGAAGGGACCCAGTTCACCTTTGGGCCCCTCACTTAATGCTTGGATGGGGTACATGGTAGACACCCCATGTTATTGGAACCAGTCTTTTCAAACCGTTCTATGTACAGTAGTGTGCTGAGATGCAGATTTTGCATCAGGAATGCAGCCAAGCCTGGCATCAAATTTCCTAATATGCTTTCAGGAGATACTGGGGCCGCTTGTTCAGGCCACACTGAGTTAAAAAGGGATGCCCTAATGCCAGTTATTTGCCTAAAGGACACGTGACTTTCCCCATCCAGTGAAATTCCTATTTTTGACTCTGGGTATCTAAGATAGTTGCATTGACATAGCTTTTTTCACCCCAGGAAATAACGATAATGTCTGCGTGCTAATTATTGTGTTATTAGTTCAATTATTTACTTGTGAATGTAAAACATAAATTCAAGCAGAGTTCCCTTGTGGAATAGCGGGTTAAGAATCTAGCATTGTCACTGCTGTGGCTTGGGTGGATGCTGCTCCATGGGTTTGATCTCCAGACCCAGGAACTTCTGAATGCCACGAATAGAGCGCCCTCCCGCCCCCCAAAAAAAGAATAAATCTTGGCAACTCATCAGCAATTTAGACAAGGACCTGGGGGAGCAAAGCTGAGCAACGCACACGTTTTTAAAGAAACATAGGAATTACACAAAACACTGAGTTATCACAAATAGCAATAATTATTTTGAATAAGTTTTAATAAAAACCACAAACTTGTGCAAAATACACAGATGTGTTTTGAGAGGGACATAAAACCAGGTAAAGCCACGTTTGAGGCTCTATCCTTTGCACAAAAACAGTTCGGAGTTTACACCTGGTTGGTCCTTTAAAAATGCCTTTCTTTACTCTTAACTGTTGATAACTAGGGTTCCATTGGTTTGCAGAATATTTCCTTAAAATGGTAGGAGTGCTAGTAATTATTTCTTGCCTAGTGTTCTGTTTCCAGAGACCTGGTGTGCCTCTGCGCATCTAAGCCCTTCTCTCTAGCACGATGCAACCTGCCTGCTTCATCTTGCTTTAAAGCAAGTTTAATTTACTTGATTAAAAGTATGCCTATGTTCAACGTGTCTCCAAAGAGCCAGGGATAGACATTCATGAAGACTTGCCCTTTGAAATAAAATATACAGATTTTGTTTCCCAGTGTTTTCACGTCGATCTTTCTTGCTTTCTTAGTTTTCATGTAGTATCCAGTATCACAGAGGTTGGCAGCAAAACGACAGGGAAATGCTTCTGATGGGGGCCCATTCTCTGGGCTTGGAGGCGGAACATATATTTTACAAGAACAATGAGAAATCAGTGGGATCCACTTTTCACCGACCCCATAGAAGAAATTCTCTCCGTTGCAGAAATGGAGGTGGGGGGTTGACGGCTGTGACATAAAGCCCTCAGCAGAAAGACAAGCACCCCCATTTTCTGGGGATTTTCTGTCACTACACTCTCTTTCACAAGGTTCTTTTGCCTAGGTTTGTTCACACAACTTATAAAAATTCATGAAGAAAAAGGAGACCTATTGACCAGGGCTCATTACACATTTTTTTTGAAAAAAAAAAAATGGATTTTTAAAAAATTATTTGTATCTTTCAGAGGAAAATATAGGACATATGTTATTTTTACCATGATGTGCAGAAATCCCTTAAGAAAATAGGGGGTTAGGCATTTAAAAATAGAAGACATTTATTCATAGTTTACACCCACACATTTATTTTTATTTATCCCAAAGATTGAAACTGCACTTTCTTGGTCCTTTCTTTGGTTTCCTGTTAAAATACATAATTAGGCAGACTTTTCATGTACCTAATAGCCCTGAGGAGACTATGCAGTGATCTTTTGGAGACTAAAAATATTGGTAGGAAGTCGTTCTCTTCTCCCCCCCCCCCCAAGTTCAATAGCTCAGCTATTCGTTTCCTGTTTCCAACAGCCAAGGTAATTAGACCATAATGAGAACTCTTGGCTTGGAGGATGACATCTGAAAGTTGAAACTATTTGCTGTACAAACCTTGACACAGAGGGAGGGGGCAGGGCTCGCCCCCTCTGAGGGAGAAAGTCCAACTACTAGAGTGTCACTGCCCCCCACTGATTATTGCGTCCTGAAAGGACTTCTACACTGGTTTTTATGGAATGACCAATACTTTCCTTTGCTTTTTTTTTTTTTAAGGGCTACACCAGTGGCCCATGGAAGATCCCAGGCTAGGGGTCGAATTGGAGCTGCAGTTGCCAGCCTCCACCACAACAGCAGCACCAGATCCGAGCTGCATCTGCAACCTACACCACAGCTCGCAGCAATGCCAGATCCTTAACCCACTGAGCAAGGCCAAGGATTGAACCGGCATCCTCATAGACACTAGTCAAATTTGTTACCATAGAGCCACAATGGGGCTCCAGAATGATCAATTTTTATTATAAAGGAAACATCTCTAAAAGCTCTAGAAAGAGCCAGAGCATACAGGAAACCTGTTTATGCTTCAACTGTCCCTCTTTCTAGCCATCAAACACATATAGTAAAGCATACACCTCTGAAAGGTATAAATAAATATATATGTATGTATATATATTTTTTTAAAATTATGGCCACACTCATGGCATATGGAATTTCCTGGGCCAAGAATCAAATCACAGCCACAGCTGTGACCAGCTGATCTAACCCATACCTCCACAGCGATTGGAGCCACTGCTGCAATCAGATTCTTAAACCGCTGCACCACAGCAGGAACTCCTGAAAGATACATCTTGATGAATTTTTCACCTGTGTGTACATCTGCATAATCACCACTGAGATTTAAAAAATTACATTTCCCACCCCTGAATCAGGCTCTTAACCCCTTCCTGCCATCACCTCACCTAAGAGAGCCCCCATCCTGATTTCCATCACCCAGGATGGTTTTACCTGTTCCTGGATTTCATGTAAATGGAATCATGCAGTCTACATCTTTCTGTCTGACCTTTTTCTCTCTAGGCTATGTGTCAGATCCAAGCATGTTGCCTGGCTAGCTAGGCTCTGGTATCTTCACCGCAGTGTAGTTTCCCTTTGTCTGGCTCAACCACCTTCAAATTTAAAGAGCTTTAAATTAGGAGTTCCCATTGTGGCTCAGTGGTAACAAACCCAACTAGTATCTATGACATTGTGGGTTCCATCCCTGGCCTCACTCAGTAGGTTAAGGATTCTGCTTTGCTGTGAGCTGTGGTGTGGGTCACAGGCGAGGCTAGGATCTGGCATTGCTGTCGCCATGGTGTAGACTGGCAGCTGTAGCTCCAATTCAACCCTTAGTTTGGGAACTTCCATATACTGCAGGTGTGGCCCTAAAAAGAAAGAAAAAAAAAGAGCTTTAAATTGCTTCCCTCTCAACTGTTTTTAGAAGAAAAAGCCATCCTTGTGATCACTTCAGTGGAACTGTCTTGATTTTTCAGCAATTTAAACTCTAGTTCTGTATAGAGAGAGTCAGTATAGCTTTGAGTATATACATGTGTGGGTGCTGATAATTTTGTATTTTCTTTGGGAGTTGAAAGGAAAACAATGCCAGCTGAAAAAATTATTCTTAAATATACATATTTATAAATGTTATTTAAGAACTTTGTTGAATCATTAAAAAGATGTTTTCCTTTGTCTGGTTCTACCACCCTTTATCCATTCTACCTCTTACAGACATTTGGGTATATCCCAGTTCTTAGGAGGAAAGCTGCTGTGCACACCGCCATCCACATCTGTGGGTGACGTGAACACTCTGGTGCATGTCTCCCAGTGAATGGAAGCCATTGCTTTCCTTGGGCAGGAGAGGAATTCCTGGGGCCTCTAGTATGTGCAGCTTTGGTGGAATTTACCAAACTGCTTTCCAACGAGGTTGCGTCAATCAGTCCTGCCACCTAGAGCCCCCTGAACACTTACTAAGTAGCCGTAAGGGGTGCTAAACACAAAGTCTCAACTGTTCCCCAAAGGAGTCATGAGATCAAGCAACAGGAGAGGGAGGAAAAAATAATTCCAAAACAGAAACCACTCCCAGGGAAGGAGCAGGCCCTGGCTTCACAGGCTCTGTCCAGGGTCCTAGGTGCCACCGTTTCCCACCCTCTCTGGTCAGGGAGTGAGGGCCAGTGGTGCTGGCTGGGCAGCTCATAGCCTTAGGGCTTTTGGCCGCATACGAGGCCAGGGGTCTCTCTGGACAAACAAGGCTTTCTGGGGTCAGACTGCCTCTTGCACCATCCAGCCCACCTCACAGTCCTAAAGAGTGACCCTCATGGGAATTGCCTACTTGACCCAGTAAGCCACCCAAGCCTTTTATACTTGGGCCAGATTCCATATGTACTCTTTTTCTCAAAAATCTTTTTAATTATCAACCAAAAAGTAAATAGTGGGACTACTTAAGGAAGTCTGCCACCTTTGTGGCCAGCAATTTCCCAACTCACCGTGGCCCTGCTGCCCTCTCTGGGTGCTGCCTCCCCTAGGGACAACATGTTATCCCTTCCACTTATACCCAGACCTTCAGGGGACCCCAGAAGGAGACTTCTGGGCTCTGGGTTCTAACTAGGCTAGAAGTCTAAGGGAGGTAGGAACCCCAAATGCCACTCCCGAGCAATTTTAGAAATAAAGGGAGATGGAAGTTGATCCAAGACCATCATCCTTACTGACAGCTTTTCGGAACAACCAGTATGATGTCGTTTTTAACATTTAATATTCCTGCTCTTCCCTCTCCAAATCGTGAAGAGTGAATTTGGAGGCTCTCTGACTGTCAGAGGCCAGAGCCCCTGGGTCAAGGCCCATGGCCAGGTAAGCCTTGCCCACCCCACACCTGCCTCATCGCTCCACTTCCTGACCTTCTGCTGGGTTTCCTCTGAGTTTCTGCTCCTGCCTCTCAATTCTAGGTTGGTTGGTTGAAACTTCTGCTGGGAGTTCCACGTGTGCTGTCCTCATCCTTGAAGTTTCATTCGTAACTTAAAGGGTTGGTGCATCATTGTTTGTCATTTTTCAGTAGCACAAAGTTGAACCCCAGGCCCAGGGAGCTTATGTACTTAGTATATACTTACCAAGTTAGAGACCCTAACCATCTGTCCACCTCTGTGCAAAGGGGCATCTCCATCTGCCGGGGCTGAGACCTCTGACTCCAACAGTCTACCCACCTGTGGCTGAGTCAAGGCAGAGGAGTCAGGGAGATTTCATGGACTTAAGTGTTTCCCTTCTTTGTCTCTCTTTTTTCCTTTTCACCATGAGATTTTTTAGGGTTTTTTGTTTGTTTGTTTTGTTTTGTTTTATGGCTACGCTTTCGGCATATTGAGGTTCCCGGGCCAGGGGTCGAATTCAAACCAGAGCAGTGACCTACACCATAGCCGTGGCAACATCAAATCCTTTATATAACCCACTGTGCTGGGCTGGGGATTGAACCCATGCCTCTGCAGCCACCTGAGCTGCTCAGAGTCTTAATGTACTGTGCCACAGTGGGAACTCCAGGAGATTGTTTTGAAAGGTAGACCTTCCTCTCCTCTCACCCTCCTCCTAGTAGGTGATGGTCAGGGACAGATGGAGAGGCCCAGCTACAAGTGAAGAGGGCTGAACTGGGGCCAGATGGATCCTGACAGTTAGCTGGAGTGTTCATGAAGGGGTGTTAAGACATGACTCTAGATTCTTAGACACTCCTCTCATTGAGAGGCAGAGCTTAATTCTCCTCCACTTAAGTGTTCCCCTCCACTTAAGTGTGGGCTAGATGAACATCTTCATGTTCACAAATAGAAGAAAGCAAAAGTGATGGTGTGTGATGCCAAGACTAGGTCCTGAAGGGCACTGCAGTTTCTTACTTTCCTTTCTTTCTCTCAGATCACTATTTTTAGGAAAAATGAGGTACCACATCACAAATACTCTTGGGCAGCCCAGTAGAAAGACCCATGTGGTAAGGAACTGAGGCCTCCTGCCAACAGCCTTGTAAGGTGCCCTCTTGGCATCAGACTATCCAACCAGTCAAATCTTCAGATCACACGGCCCCAGCAAACATCTACACTGAATCCTCAGGTGAGACCCTCATCCAGAATCATCCAGTTAAGCTGTTCCCAGACTTCTGAGTAAGGACACATTTATTGCTTTAAGCCACCAGATTTTGGGGTGATCAGTTACATAGCAATAGACAAATACAACAGGAGATGTAGTGTAATAACCAAATATTCCTCTTTCTAACTTCTAGAAACATGACTGGAGGACATATCTCCCCTCTGTGGAAGTTTTAGAAATCTATCTGTAACTTTCTTTGGCTTGTGAAATGTGAGCAAGACTGATGTGGGTCACTGAGGGCACTTTGAGAGCCAAGGCACCGTCATCATCTCTCTCCCTCTACAAACCAATCATCAGCAGTGCCAATAAGGAAACAATGATTCATCAGCTTAGGGCTGTGGGAGATGTGTCACAGAGCTCCTAGCCAACTGACCGTGGATGTGTAGCAGAAGAAAAGAATCTTTGTGGGTTTTAAACACTTACATTCTGGGTATTTGTTACTGCAGCATGACTGGAACTATACTGACTAAAATAGGCAAAGATACACAGGGATCCTCCATCCCCCCCAGCTCCATCTCTTCGGGCAGGAGAAAGCCAACATCTCCATCAAGGTCAGCAGGACTGTACCTTTAATGTGGCATCCCCACCAATCACACAGGGACACGCATTCCTCATGTCTGAGTCTGGCTCAGGAGTGGGTTGAGAGGTGGGGTACTGTCACCATGGCTCTGGTTGTTCAAAACCCAGTGGATGGGAGAGGCTTGTCTGAGAGTTAGAGGAGTTGAAGGTGTTAACAGCCTCTGTGATCCAGTTCTGAAAGTCACAAAGTCAACACTGATTGATCCTTTGCTTTCTTTTCCGGAACCATAAAGAATTTGGGGGAAATTACTGTCTGGCCACCCAGAAAACAAAGGCCAGTTAGGATTTATTTTCTTTTCTTTTCTTCTCAGATCCATCCCCAGTTCCCCAAGGAGCCGGTGTGGTTTGGAGCTTCCTCTGCGCCTGTTGTGCTCTTCTCCACACACCCCCTGCCCGGCCCCTCCCAGCCCCCTCAACGGTCCTTCCCTCCTGCCCCCCAGCCCCCCCCCCTTCTTCCCGTCCTCAGGCTCCAGCCTCCTCGTTAGGAAGTGTTAGAAAGTTGCTGGAGTGCGAAATGAGCCTGTGAAAGCTCGTTGTCCTAATTAAACGTCGACAAGGAGAGTGACAAGAGGCGACGGAGAGGAAACGGGTGCCACAGGGGTCTCAGCCCAGACCCAGGCTGGGGAGGCCTTTGTCCTGCAGAACAAAAGCTGCTGTTTGCATGTGTTAAACCCCATCAAACCTCATCAGACCCAGGTGCAAAAACCCACATCCCAAATGCCATCCCGGCTTATGCCACCTTCCTGGAGCACTGACGGGCCCCAGCCATCAGCCCTAATCAGGACAGGGCCCCACATCAAAGCTGCACTCCCTCCACAGACAGCTTCTGCTCTAAGATGCATTGTTGTTATGATTTCCTACCCTCAGCCCTTGCCTGACGAATTAGGGCACAAAGCCCTCCCCCCCGTCCCCCCAACCCCCATGGCATGGCTGGGCCCTGCTGGCCTTGTTGTTAATGAGGTAGGGAGGGCGGGTTTGTCCCAGCCTGGGACGCACATAATCACAGAAAGCTGTTGCTTTGGAACAGACCGAGCTGTCCCCGAGTCAATTTCCCTGAAAGCCACGCAGAGCTGAGCTTCCGGGGAGAATTCACAATGCTGTCCATTGTGTCTGCCACTTCCTCTGCACCCTCCCAGCGAGGAAGCAGCTCCTCTCCTGAGCCCCAGGCCTGTGCCAGAGCTGCTTGCCGATGTCCCGCCGCGGTTTTCCAAAACCCCGTGAGAAGCAGTTTCTGGCTGCAGTCATTGTTTCCAGACTGGCCCAGCCGGCTGGGGAGGAGAAGCCAGGCCCAGGAGACGGTCTTCCAGGCCCTGGGAAGAGGCCAGGCTTGCGACACAGGACCCCGGCGTCTCAGGGAGAGCTCGACACGCCCCCCCCACCCCCACCCCGTCTCTGGGCAGAGGCCAAGGTGGCACAAGGCCCAGGAAGAGGCTCCTGAGGGGCCAGGTCCCTGGAGGACCAAGCCCGGATTGTCTAGCAAGTCCTCAAACCATGCAGGGCCCCCAAGGACCATCTTCCTGCCTAGACTTCAGGCAGCCATCTGGCCTCTGCCGACCCAGCATCTCTTCCTGTCGCCCTGTCCCAAGGACGCAGGCCAGTCCCCAGAAGGGGCTGAGGCTGGGAGAGCCCTTCGGCCTCACCTGTGTCCTCACATTGCCCCCAGCGGGCTGGAAGCCCTGAGGTGGGAGAAGGAGGGTGGGTGCAAGGGGAGAGGGAGTCAGGACCAGGGAGTCATGAGGAACCAGGACCGGGTATATGTGTTGTATGGGAACGGGAGGCTGGATGGCAAAAAGAAAGCTCAGGCTCCCCATATTCCTGGCTGTGTATTTGGGGTGGGGGTCCTGCTACATTCACGGGGTCACCAGAAGACTCTGGAAGGCCACCAAGATTCTAGGGTGGTCAAGACTGGGCTCCTCTCTTATCAGCCAGGGAGATCAACACATGAATGACCAAAACAACCCAAGGCGGAGTTTACTGAGGGTTGTTTGGAAGTTCGAAAGGTGTCCTGAATGAGGAGTTTCCGTGGCGGCTTAGTGGTAATAAACCCGACTAGTATCCATGAAGATGTGGGTTCGATCCCTGGCCTCGCTCAGGATCTGGTGTTGCTGTGAGCTGTGATGTAGGTCTCAGACGTGGCTTGGACCCTGTGTTGCTGTGGCTGTGGCTGGCAGCTGTAGCTCTGATTCAACCCCTAGCCTGGGAACTTCCATATGCCACAGGTGTGGCCCTAAAAAGCAAAGAAAAAAAAGAGAGAGAGTTTTTTTAAAAAAAGGTGTCCTGCATGAGGAGGAGTATAGGATGGTTTGGTGGGTGGAGGAAAGAAGCCTTCCTCACAGGGCTGCCCTTATTTGTGATTGAGTGATTTTTGCGGAGGGAATGGAACAGAGATGAGGTGACAGCTTTGCAAAAGCATTGCTTTATGAAATGGGGGCAAAAGCATTTGCGCTTTCCCCAGTCTCTCCAACCAAGTCCTTGACACCCCTTAGAAAACGGAGATTTTTCTAGTCAGCAGCCAACCCACCACATCCTTCCACCTCCCACTTCGTAGGCCGGTGCATGCGGTGGGCCCTTGAAAATACTCACTGATCTTGAGGGTGAAGCCATAGTGAGAGGCTGCTGGAAACCCAGAGGCCCACTTACGCAGATCACTCTTGGACGCTGGCAAGAGTGAAATCACTCGATAGGTATTTTGTCGTGTGTTTCTTTTTAACTCTATTAAAAGGGGGGCGGGGGCTGCGCAAAAAAAAACCCAACCCAAGAATACCTTGGCTCAGGCTCAACTAGATGAAACTTTAAAAAATGATTTAATGTTATGTTAGACTGTTGCATATTAAAGCAATGTAATGCCTTCTAAGAGATGAGAGTCAGATCCTGGTAGTGATGACTCTGGCAGGTTTAAAGAGTTAGGACTCACTTCTCCAAGGAACAACAATAAACCTGTCACCCAATATGTCCAGCAGCCTGGACATCTCCTGAAAATATGTAAATACCCTTTTCTTCCCAGTTTATGATGCTACCACCTTCTATTCCCCTTTCTGAGCCATACATTTTCCAAACAGCAACTCAGCCGGAGATAGGAAGCTCCTGGGAGAAGGGAGTAATCGGGCTGTGTCACGGCCACAGAGCAGGGCTGGGTGAGCACACAATCAAATCGCTTCCCAGTGGCTCCCCGGCTGGGGTTGCCAGAGGTCTGTGCGTCTCCAGCTGTGGAGGCCTCTCTGTCCAGAGGCCCTCATGGAAGATGACTGGGCACTCGTCCCAAGGCAGATGTGATGGGAAATCGTGCCCCAGGAGCTGGGATGAGGCCAGGGAGGAGACATGGAGGGACTGGGAAACCTGGCAAGGTAACCATGGGCAGAAACCCGAAAAAGGAAGACATTCCTACCAGTTCCAGAAAATAGGGCTAACTTAAAGTACACCTTCTTTCTTTGAATTGCCCTTGGCAGGCCCAGCTGTTAAACCAAAACAACAACAACAAAAAGCATGCTTTACATGGTCTGGCCTGTAAATCTACTTACGCTCCCTCCAGACCCCCCTCCAATGCTGAATTCTATGGGATCAGAACAAAAGGAATTTAGAGTCTTCCTTGCTATAGGGCCCAGAGCTCAGGAAGTTGTCATTTTAAAATATTGCTTCATGTACTTATGATGTGAAATAAGCAAACAGGTAGCAGGGTGCCAAGTCCTCTTGGAAGGTACTGAAAATCTTATGGGTGTCACCTCTCTGGCCGTGGCTTTAGAGGGTCTCCTGTGTCCCCTTCTCCTCAGAGGCCACCTCAGCCCAAAAGAGGGAAGCAAAGGTCCATCTCCCCCAGTTTTGTGGGTTCCTCTCTCCCCATCACGTTCCAGGACTTTAGTCCCTCCCCTTCTCTCACCTGCAAGTCTGCTCTGTAGCATGGAAATGCACTCACATCTAAGTGGGAAAGCTGACCCCAGCTCTTAGGATGGAGGGGAAGACGCATGTTTTCGCAGGTCTTAAGCTAAAGTAAGCTCCTGCAGGGCAGATGAGGGCATTATATTTAGGGGCAAAAGGTCTGTATTGGACTCCAATGAGTTCCTTGAAGGCTCCATGAGATTTCTTACCTCCTGGCTTTATGCAAAGGTTGGTTTTCTGCTTCTGCAAAGCTTTTTGACCTAACAGACTCACCCCTTCTTTCTGCTTAAAAATGTCTCTCCCCCAGGAAGGCCTTCTCTGATTAGGAAGTGGTTCCTGTGGTAGAGGCTGCTAGATGTCAGCCGATACCTATTCTTTTTTCTTCTTGATTAATAGATCCCTATATTGTTGAGGGTAGCAATGGGCCCAGAAAAAAAAAAAAATTAAATTTCCTAGGTTTCAGACATCTTTGCCAAGGAGATGTAAACATCTTTTGGAGAGGCCTGGTGCTTCAGGAAAGTTCTTCAAAAGAGGGATAATTAAACCTGGAGGCAAGCTATCTTCTCTGCCTCTCTTCTTGGAACATAGCCGTGAGGACTGGAGCTCCAGCAACCATCTTGGGACCAAACTAAGGATGGAATGTACAAGCGAAGATGGATGAGCAGAAGGAGAGACAGAGACAGCAGACTCTGTGATGAATTAAATGTGGTGATTGAATACGGAGCTGTCTTACCAGCTCTTGACTTCCCATCTCTGCGTTTCTTTTATGTGAAAATAAACCTTGGGAGTTCCCTAGTGGCCAAGTGGTTAAGGACTCAGCACCATCACTGTTGTGGCTCAGGTTGGATCCCGGCCCAGGAAATTCCACATGCAATGGACATGATCAAAAAAGGGGAAAGAAAGAAAAGAAACCTCTATTTTCCTCAAGTCACCATGGTTTCCAATCTCCGAAACCAGCAGCTGAACTAAACCTAACTTAGTCCTCCTCTTTCTGCACTTCTCCATATCACGATTCACGCTTGAAATTTCTCATTCTGAGTTTGTCCTCTCCCTGGTCTGTAGGAGAAATCAGCAATGTATGTGTTCTTTTCACTTCTGGAGGCCCAGAGCTTGGCTCCAGCAGCAGCTTTTTAAGTGTTGAATGAGAGGCCCCTGAAATATGGCTCTGCCTGTTGGTGGGCGTACTTAGAACCCCTCTCTGTAGAATAAATCAAGCTTCCAGGATATCAGGAGCCCATGAGAGGTCCGTGTTTAGATTAATTAGAGTTCAGAAGAGGGAAAACCACCTATTTATATTTATTTATAAAAATAAAATGGCTACTTTTAAGTACCTGCTATGTGCTAGGCACTATATTAGGGCTTAGCAGAAAATCTTGGATGTCCGAGATGGCACTGGGGCTGGTCATCCAAAGTGGCACTGGGGCTGGATGTCCAAGATGGCACTGGGGCTGGTCCAAGATGACCAGGTCTGGATGTCCAAGATGGCTTCACTTACTTGCCTGACAGTTTAGCAAAGATAGATGGGAGGCAATCAGCACATTGGTCTTATCTCTTTCCTGGGTCTCAGGGCCTCTCCCTCTCTCTGTAGTCTCTCTTCATGGTCTCTCTGAAGGATACTTCTTACATGGTAGCGCAGGCCCCCAAAAGTACAGAAGCAAAGGCTGCCAGACCTTCGTTGAGACTGCAGTTACAGCAGAGGTGGGACCAGCCCAGAGTTAGCATGGGAAGGACTGCACAAGGACACGAACCCCAGGAGGCACCACTCACAGGAGCCATCTCTGGGGACAAGCTGCTGCTGCAGCACACCCTGAGTAGATGTTACATGTGGGATGGCCCAGGTTAAGATAAGTGAGGGAGTTTTCCCAGGCCCCACACCACTGAGAGGGGGAATGGAACCCAGGGAAGTCCACCTCCAAGACATGCCCTCTCTCCTCTTCTTCACTCAGCCTCTTGCATAAAGGGGTTTCCTAATGGCATGTGCGAGCCAGAGCTCTGCCCAAAACACATCTCATCAGGGGCTCAATGCACAGATTGAGGACAGCTCTCTCATCCAAGTTTGGGATCTGACAGCAGGGAGGAGTCTCTGGGGAGAATGTTGCCAAGACAAAAGGTAACTTGAGGGGGGGATGACACATGGAGGGATAGGGTCACCCACACCCCCCTTATCCATAGCCATCGGCTCCCTCTGTCCACTCCACCCCATTCTTTGAGGATTTCTGCCTGTGCATCATTATCACAGATTAAAACATATTCCTATTTGCATGTAACCTACATCACCAGCTCCCTCCTCAGCCTCAAACGTCCTGATGGGATCTCTGCAGGTGCAACAGGAGCTAGAGGCCTAGAGGGGTGAGGTATTCAGAATGGGGAGGTGAAAGCACAACCCCAAGGCCAGAAGGAGGCCCGAGAGGGAGGTGCCCACACAGCCTGAGAGTTTCCTTTGTCCAGGCTGCATTGAGTCCGCACAAATGTGTTTTTAAACACACAGTTCCCAGGGAAGCGTAGGCCTCGGAGCTCAGCCTTCAGGGTAGGGCAGGAGAAAGAATGTAAAATCAGAGTTATGGCTTAATGAAGTGAACCGTGATGACCGTAAACAGACAGTTTGGGATTTGGTTTGTTATTTTGTACAAGGCAGTACCTTTCAACGGTGACTGGTGTGAGGGTCAAGCTTCAACATTTTCACGTCACCACCAAAAAAGACAGTGATGCCATTGTTACCCTGTACTTTTCCACCTTAAAATGGGATTGGCTTTGTGGGTTGGGAAAGTTACCAGAAATAAGTTCCTTCAATCACGGAGGTTAACACAAAGGAAGTAGCTAGATCATTTGAAAGATGAGAGCGGACAGTATGTAAGTCCTGTTACAGACAACAGTGTGCCAGACCACCTACACTCAAGCTTTCCTTACATGTAATGCCTATAAGAGACAATAAACACAGTACAACTGAAGAAGAAAATGTAAGTTTGCCTGTTAGTTCTTAAATACAGAGTAGAACTCAGGTAGATGTGTGTGACAGCTCATGGCTACGTGCTATGTTTTAAGAAAAGCAATAACTGGAGTTCCCTCTGTGGCACAGTGGGTTAAGGACCCAGTGTTGCTGCAGCAGTGGCATAGGTCACAGCTGTGGCTCGGATTCAATCACTGACCTGGGAACTCCCACGTGCCCTTCCCATATGCCATGGGTGCGGCCAAAAGAAAAAAAAGGAAAAAGAAAAGCAATAACTAAAGAATGTTTTCCCTCTTGAGAACCAACACCCCAAACAGTATGCCCAGTGTGGGCGTGCCAAGCAGCCTGACAATGCAGCTTCTGAGGGCCAGTTCAGAATGGAGGAGACAGACTGGGTGTGTGGAAGGATGTCTCTCCCTCTCCTTTGGAAGGGGGTTCTGCTCTTAGCTGGGTGCCTTTATTTTGTGTCTCAACACATAGGCAAGACATCACTCTTAATGCCCAAGTCAGGCCTCTTTTCAGCACTTCCAGACCAGCAGCCATTCAAGGACTCCCTGAGGAGTTGCCCACCTTTATTTTTTTATTTTTTGGTGATGCCTGCAGCATGCAGAAATTTCTGGGCTGGGGATCAAACCCACACCACAGCAGTGACAACACCAGATCCTCCACCCCTAGGCCAACAGGGAACTCCAAGAGTTGCCCATCTTTAAAGCACACACTAGAATGCCTTATGAAGGAGATTTGGGAGGCCAGGCAGAAAGGGGAGGTCCAAAGGGTGACCGAGCCAGGCGATACATTGGGCCATGGCTCACCAGCCCCCTTGGCACAAGCATAGTGCACAAAAGCCTCATGCAGACTTGAAAGTTGGGACTCTCTGGTACCTTCAGTTGAGTTGAGTCTATGCTGCCTACTATTAGTTTACCCAAGTTGGGTGACAGCACAGAGGTCCAAGTCTTTAGAGACTTCCTTTTTTATGAAAAACTTCCCTATATCCAGGAGTACCATCTCTTGTCTCTCTAGGATGACATACTATCTGGAATTGATAAATATTCTGCCTGGACATAGTTTCCCAACTAAACTCCATAGTTTACAAACTCCTTGAGAGCAAAAGCCATATCCTATTTTTCTGTAGTCAGAAAGCTCAGCTCATAAAATGCTTTAACAAACTGTAAAAGCTTTTGGCTTACCAGAAATCCAGTTCACTCAGCATTGACTTCCTACTTGTTACAAGATACAAACCAAGAGGGTGCTTGGACATTTATGCCTGGGGATCCTGGCTTTTTTCATATGGGTGCAAAAGAAAACATCCTTGACTGGGAATTTGCTAGCTCCATAACTGTGGACAGACGCTGCCCCTTCGATTCCAGAGCTGATTTGCCTGGGAAAGAAAGAAATAGGTTTTGGAGATCTTTATCGTCTGTACCAGGTCCCCCAAATAGGCTAACCATTAATAATGTTATTTCATCAATTAATGAGCCAGGAATGGATGGGAAAATGAGCAGAATTTGTTTTTTTGTTTTGTTTTTCTTTTTTTTCTTTTTAAGGCCACGCCTGCAGCACATGGAAGTTCTCAGGCTAGGCATCAAATTGGAGCTGCAGCTGCAGGCCTACACCACAGCCACAGTAACCCCAGATCCGAGCTACATCTGTGACCTATGCAGCCGCCTGTGGCAATGCCGGATCCTTAACCCCAATGAGCCACAGTGGGCGCTCCCAGAGCTTATTTTTATAACTCCAACCCAAGGACTCATTTTAATTTGTTCTAGAAAGAGAGTTGGTCCCGATGCATCCACTGTAGACCTACTAATAAACTGTCCAACTCACAGTTGAGGGTGAACATGCCAAATATATAAACGACCATTTGCATTTTGAATATTTGAGGCCTCCAAGCTGGGCTACCAAGCTATCCATAGTCGATGAAGCCACCTGGTGGCTGGGGTGGGTAACTCAGTAGCTAGGCACAGGTTCTTGCACCAGGTCCCAGACAATAAAACAACTTGAAAATGTGTGAGAAGTGCTAGAATGATGTAGAGCAGGATGCTGAAAGGGAAGGATAGGGACACTGAGACAGGTTATTCAGGGAGGTCTTTCTGACAGGCAGCATTTGAAACAAGACTCGTGACGGAAGAGGTCACAAAGAGCCATCTGGGCAGAGGCAAGTGCAATTACAAAAGCCTTGAGGTGGAAACAAGATGACCATGTTTTCAGAACAGAAAGGCTGTTCTGAAACCCTGTAGCCAGCACCTCGACAGTATGCGAGTCATGTTATTTCAGTGTTTCTTCCTAATCCAGCCTTTGCTCAGGCATCTCCAACAACCTTTTCTTCCCTTAATCAACCCTCTATTCCATCCCACTGGCAGCAAAACTACCCTGACCTTGGCCAGGGAATGCCCTGAGGAGATCAAGGGTGACCACACACCTAGCCTGGTCGGGCACCCCCACCTGGGGAGTCCCATTTCGAGAACAGCCCAGGACTTTAGCACACCCATTTTACAGCCTAGGAACCTGAAGGTCACACAGCCAGCAACTGCTGGAGCCAGGACATTCTAAGTCCAGAAGAAATATGCAAGCTATGCATTGACTCAACATTCAGTGATATGGGGGTGGAGGGAGGTACCTCCACTTGGCCAGGCAACAGCAGAGAAAAATGGCAGTTTGCCTTCCTTCACAGAGCTCAGTCTGGTAAAGAAGACCAATATCAGATCAATGACTACACAACTAGATGCATAATGATAGTTTTGTTTCCACAAAATCGTATGTTTATTATCCTGTAGTTACCCCCAGAGTTGGAATATGAACAAGGCTAGAACTGAGGCTCTTACAATGAAACTGGATGCTGGGTGTTATCTCGCTGCCCTGGCCTCCAACTGGCTGCTTTCCCACCATCCACCGTCCACACTGGCCCCTTTGATGTCACCACTTCAGCCATTGTGCTGTCTGGCTTCCCCTGGGGGAGGGGAGTCTCATGTCCCAGTGTGGTCCTCTGAGCCTAGAAATATCCATCCCAGCCCCTCCAATGGGCATAGGACCTAACCGCCAAAGTACCCCAAAAGTCCCCCTACCTTCTCCAAGTCTATATCCCTTCCCATTAAACCTGCCTTCCTTAAGACCCTGAATCCAATATGGGTTCAAAGAGTAATTGTACTCCAGGAAATGAAAATATAACCCCTTGGTATTATTGCCCTGGTGTTTCTGGGCGTTGATCTTGTCAAACAGTATTGATTACAATTCTACAAACCATTCCCCTGAGGACAGCTTGAGGAGCCTCTGAAGTGTGTGGGCTCTTGGCTGGGACAGAGATTGGAATTTCCATGGGCTCATGGCAAAACTTAAAGTTATCTCCACTCTGAAAAGAAATAGAACTAGAAAGAGAAGCATTCGTTTCAGCCATTCTGACAAGGTATGCTTCAGGTTGGGGGCATGGGTGGGCGCTTTTCATAAGAGCCCAGATATTGGCCAACAGAGACCAGAGCCTTGTGGTTCTCCTCCTGCCATGATGTGCATTTGGGTTTGCGGTTACCATGCAAATTCAATCTCTGTAGGTCTAGGGCAGAGTCTGAGCAACCACATTTCTAAAAAAAACTCCCAGGAGATGCCGATGCTGTCAAGCTAGAAGGGAACTTCTCAGATACTTATGGGTAGCTTGTTACTGGTGCAGAATCACGAGTGCCCCCCTTCTAGACCTATTAATTGAGTCTGCACTTTAACGACATCCCAGGGGATTCCTGTGCACCACACAATAAGCCAAGGCTGGTTTCTAGGGCTTTTCTGTATGCTGTGCCCACAGCAGACATAGCTAATCAATTACCACTCTGATGATGAATTGAGATCTTTCTCTGTACAGTGACACACGTGCCCTACTCATCATGCCTGACAGTCAGCCTGGGAAAGAACCTTTGTAGTTGGTCTGGCCTGGATGAGAAAGATTAAGAAGAATCAGCCCTAACACATGGCTAACAAAATGAGAGAGAGAGAGAGGAAAAAGTCAGGGCAAAGTCTGGCTTACAGAAGCCCCCAAACCAGAAAGAGTTCTAAAAGGAGCCCAGGAGTTCCCGTCGTGGCGCAGTGGTTAACGAATCTGACTAGGAACCATGAGGTTGCGGGTTCGGTCCCTGCCCTTGCTCAGTGGGTTAATGATCCGGCGTTGCCGTGAGCTATGGTGTAGGTTGCAGACGCGGCTCAGATCCTGCGTTGCTGTGGCTGTGGCGTAGGCCGGTGGCTACAGCTCCGATTTGACCCCTAGCCTGGGAACCTCCATATGCCGCGGGAGCAGCCCAAGAAATAGCAACAACAACAACAACAATAACAACAACAACAACAACAACAACAAAAAAGACAAAATAAAATAAAATAAAATAAAAGGAGCCCAGGAAGTGTCTGCAATGATGAGGTGAAGCAGAAATATATGTGAAGGGGATATGTTGCAGCAGAGTAGGCCTGGAGTCAGCCAGAGAAGGGTCTCTGAGGTCTGGAGTTGCTGCAAGACACCTGTGGCATTGATCAGGGAGAAATCCAGGAAGAAGTTTCCAGAAGGGGTAAGAAATTGCCCACCCGAGTCAGAGCTGCTTGGTCAGGACCAAGGGGAGGAGCTCATCTGTCTCCCCAGCAGGGGAGTCTCAGATGGTGTCCACCACCCACCAGGCAGAGACTGCCCCTGTCACATCAGTGATTTCACGGAGGTTTCTCAACCTGCAAGGGGGTTCCCACCATCTCCTTCTGACAAACAAGGAAACATTAAATAAGAAGGCTAGAGGGAGCCCCCATTTTGGCTCAGCATTAACAAACCTGACTAGTATCAATGAGGACTCAGGTTTGATGGATCCCTGGCCCCGCAGAGTGGGTTAAGGATCTGGTGTTGCCATGAGCAATGGTGTAGGTCACAGACACAGCTCAGATCTCACATTGCTGTGGCTGTGATGTAGGCCTGCAATTGCAGCTCCAATTCGACCCTAGCCCGGGAACTTCCAAATGCCACAGATACGGCCCTAAAAAGCGAAAGAAAGAAGGCTAGAAAATGCCTTGGCAGGAATCCTACCCAGACTGTCTGCTCACAAGGCCCATCTCCTAGGCTTATAGATATTTATCCTTTGGCATTAAAAACATCTATTTCTTGAAATCTCTTGGAAAATTTCCATTTGAAGGTCCTTGGCTGTCTTGCCTGTGCAAAGGGCAGGAAGGGATAAGGATTGCGGGGCCCCAAGGTGGGAGTGATGGGTTAGGGCTGAGGGCAGGCAAGACAGGGCTCTTTCAGATCAATGACAAGTTGGTGGCAGGGATGTCTTCCTGTTTCACTGCAGGTGTGCTTGGTGTGTCACATCTGCCCTCTCGTTTATCTCTGTTACCCCCTATCTGGGCAGGAATTGTGACTCTCACTTTCAGAAGAAGAAGCGGAATACTGAAAAGCTCAGGTGACAGTTTCTAGTGCTCCCTGGGCAGAGAGTCACACCCACACATGTTGGTCTCAAAGCCAGAATCCCTTTTAGGCTCACTAAGAAGTGAGTGGTTTTTTTATGGGCTGACGTGGGCCCTAATCTCCAGCTCTAGCATTGTGACTATGATACAATTGAAGTCTGGGGCACTCTAGTGTCAATAAACTTTTGCAACACCATTTCTTTGTAAGTTGGGGAATTCCTATTTCTTGCAGTGGAAAAAAAACCTTTAGTGGCAACTTCCCACTTAACTTGGTCCCATCTAGTGGCCATTTGGAAGAGTGCAATGGACTCACTGGACATTGCTAGCAGGTGCAAAGGCTGGCACTTCCTAGGATAAAAGATGGGCTGAAATTCATAATAACAGAATTGTTCATGCAATTTATAAGATGTACATTTAAACCATGGAAAATCTAAAATTCCAGTTTTTTTTTCCTAATATTTATTATTAGGTAGAATTGCTGGTGGAAAATACACTTTATCCAACACATTGTCTTTTAACTGATAAACTATCCTTGATGATAATATATCATATGTAATTCATAGAAATAATATATTTAATATAACTGAAATACCATATATAATACCAGCCCAATGCAGACATTCTCGATAATAAAAAAGTGTTATAAATCTGAAAATGCTACAAGTCACTAATTAATCTAATTTCCTGGGAGGGGAGTGGGTGTTTCCCAATCACCATAATGCCTTCTTGAAAAAAAAAAAAAGATAAAAATATACCTAAATACCCTTCCCATCTGTCATGCCCCCCACACACTAAGACAAAATGGGCTTTCTAGAGACTTCTGACCACAGGGGAACCTCAAGAATACTGCCTGAGCCACTTTCACACCACAAACACAAATACAAGAAGGATCCCCCAGCTGTCTCATGAGAACACAGAATTTTACAACCTCTCCCACCCCATCTCCACCCCAGGATTCAAGTCATGGCAAAAATCCAAAGGAAGATTCTTTAGTAATTGATGCTCCTTTACAGGAAGTCCTGGCTGAAAGGCAGGAGGAAAGTCTTGTCACCGTGGGGCTAGGGTGGGTAAGCCTAGGAATGATTCGTCGAACTAACACACTCAAATTAGTTTTCAAACATTTGGGGTTTGGCAAACTGTATCTTGTTAAGCCCCCTTTCCCGACATTTTTATACCCATGTGAATTTCAAGGGAAATTTAATATGTATGTTTCTGATGCAATTCGGCTTAACTCGGCACAGTTGTTTAGTGAGAGCCATTTTGCATCCAAGAATCTTCCAGAACCCTTTTATAAGCCCCTGAAACAACTTTCTTTCTAACCAGAAAGGGTGTTTTGTCCGGAATAAATAGTTGAACCCAAACACCCAAATAATTCAAATTTGGTTCAAAACTCAGAATCCACAAATTTTGAAGAGGGTTGGAAAGTTTACAAACAAGTCTTCATGTCACTGAGAAAGTCCGAGGGCGGCACTGAGAACTGTAGAGTGTAATGAGGGAGATGCAGTGATTACACATAGTGACATTTTATGTACTTTAAAACCGCAAGTCAGACTTCTTGCTGCCTGGATCCAGTGCTGGCTGGGCCAAGCATCTTACAGGTCTGGGCGGCCTAGGACTTGTGTGGCCCCATCAGCTTTCTGAGCATTGGTACCTTCCTCAGCTGGAGCGTGCAGCCCCAGCAGTTGCCACCCACCCGCACCAAGAATGGTGGGTTACCTGCCCAGCCCCATGAGGGCCTTTGTACCAAAAGCATTCTCTGCCTTAGATAGGACCTCACCATCCTATTTAGGTAAGTAAAGCTATAAATGAATCTATGATCTAGCTCCATTTATTCCACCCCAGGGTTAGTTTTGTCTTTTTAAAATTTTTTACTATAAACCTGAGCACAAAATGTTCAGAGCATTTGATTAAAGCCAAGAAATTACAGATGGTGATAAGAAGATTTTTTTTTTTTAATCTGCTGCTCTTTCTAAACACACATGACATAATCATTCCACTTGAGTTTAGAAGTTTGTTTTTCTAGTCATGGTGATGGAGCACAGTTTAAATAGCCAGCTGTATTACTTAGTATGAAGTTCAGCCACATGAAACAGGAAGCCCAATTAGCAGACTTAAATAAGACAGAGATTTACCCTTTGCTCATACGCAAGAAATCCAAGAAAGGAAATCCAGGGCATAAAGCCTAGTTCCAAGGTCATCAAAGGCTTAGGATCTTCCTATGTTCCTGCTCCAACCTCCTTATCATACTTCTATTTTCAGCATTGCTTTATGGTCACAAGATGGCTGCTGGAGCCCCAGCCCTCCAATCTATGTTCCAGGCAGCAGGAAGAAAGAAGAGACTTTCAGCTGACTCAGCCCCAAGCAATGAGCTTCTTTAGAACCGAAACAAAAGACTTTGGTTTATACCATTCCCATCTGCCAGAGAGGCTGGAAAATAAGTTTAATGAAAGCCTGTAGCTTCCCTTAATAATACAAAGTTCCAAAGGCAAGAAAAAAGAGAAGAATTGGGTGGTCAACCAGCCATCTCTACCCTACTTGCCACGCTCTTTCCTGCCCTTGTCAGAATGCTTAATCATAGCAGTTTCTGGTGGAAGGTGGACCAGGGAGACAGTTCTGGCAGCCATGAACTGTCAGGCTGAGTGCGTGAGGCCTAATCAAGGCCCGATTGACAAAGATACTGATGTGTCTTCTTTGCTTTTATGTACTTGGATCTCTGCTTCTGCCTGGTCTAAAATTAATTTACCCCAGACCAATCGTGTGTGTGTGTGTGTGTGTGTGTGTGTGTGTGTGTGTAAGATTGTACCTCAAGGCCAGAAAGGACTAGAAGGACTGAAGGGGTTAGGTGTTGGCTGGCATGTCTTCCCCAGGCCTGAGTGCTCCTGCCTCTGTCATCACAGATGAAAGCTCGCAGGAAAGCAGATTTGTTTGTGTGTTCCCTTAGGACAGGATGCTGTAGTAAGTAGCATGGAACTTAAGTTACAGGGAGCCTGAAAGGCAAGTATTTCCCTATTCAAGTCAAGCTTGGGCAACACTGAACAATTCACGTGAAATGGGACATCCACTGCGTCCACCAGCAGGGAGGTGCATGCAGCCAAGTCAATCTTCCCTCACCTCAAGGGCATGTATCAGCCCAGTTTATAGCCAAGAAAACTGAGGTGAGATCCCCTGCCCTGAGTCACTGAAGAGCCCAAATGCTTCCCTCCTTCAGAGAGCTACCTTCACCCAAGGAGCCTGGCTCTCCATGAAAGGCTTCCACACACCCAGGTCCCGGACCCTGACCTTGACTCCCAGATGCTGGGCAAAGTGAGTGGCCTGTGGGAGACAGTTTTACAGCTGGCCACTGGCTCTGAGGATACTGGGGCCCTCAGACACCCTCTGGGTACCCCCTAGACAGGCTTAGGTACCAGACTTGAAATGAGGTAAAACAAAGTGAGAGTTCCATTAGTATCATTATCATTGTGGATTACATTTGCTACAGACCTCAACATCTCCCACAAGGTTTATGTGTTTAAAAATGGCATTAGGGCAGGATATCTATAATTTCAATTTTATCTTAGTTTTTATTCATGCTTATTTTTACTGAATGTTCAACAAAACAAGCAAGCCCTCAGCATGAGATGTCTTGGACTCAGATAATCTGAGCTGCCAAGAAACCGAGCAGCAAAGAGCAGCAGCAGCACTAGAGCTAAATACAAAATACAAATATTACTTTTTTTTTACAGTGAAACTAGTAGAGTGATTGTTGACCAGGGAGATTTCTGCAAGCCAAAGAAACTTGCTAACTTCCCAGAAGAAAAATCTACTAATAGGAATCAATCTCCAGGAAGAAGAGGAAAATGAGGAACTGGCATATATACAGCACTTTACAGCTTATAAAGCACCATTTTCTTGCTTGAGCTTCCCTAAATGAAACTGAAGATCAGAGCGAAGTGTGCAACCTTAAAGCACACTGCTGGAATCCAGGTCAGGGATGTGGTCAGAGAGGCTGGGCCTCTGAAGCTTTAGATATTCAGGCAACCTCCCTGCCACCCAGACATCCAGTGGCTGATTGTGGGAGAAAATGATCCTTCCTCCTTCCCTGGCTCCTGCGGTCACCACCTCTGGGATCAGGACCTAAGAGTTTTGTTGTTTGTTTTTCTTTCTATGACCGCACCCACAGCATAGAGAAGTTCCCAGGCCAGGTATTGAATCCGAGCCACAGCTGTGAATAACACTGCAGCTGCAGCAATGCCAGATCCTTTTACCCATTGCACCAGGCCGGGGATCAAACCCACACCTCCACAGCAACCTGAGTTGCTGCAGTCTGATCCTTAACCCACTGTGCCATAGTGGGAACTCCGGGACCCAAGGGCTTGATTCCTACGCAAGGCAAAGTCCGGAAGGATGCTGCTATCATTTTACACCTGTACCTTTGCTGTGCTCTCTGCTGCCGCAGTGACATGGGCCACAGGAGAGAGGGGCTGCCCTTGGTGAAAAAAGGGTACAGAAGAAGGTAAGAGAAATCCCTCCTCCACACCCTGCACTGTCCACCCACACAAATCCTGGCCCTGGTTCCTCCACTGCAGGTGATGTCTGGGGCAAGTATTTGCATGCCTCTGTTTACTCACCTGTAAAATGGGGCGAAGACCATTTTGCCTTCACTGCTCCCACTGAGTGGCAAGACAGGGAAACAGAGGTAATCTGCTGGTCTGGACAAGCCTGGAGCCAGGCTCATCCTCATGATCTGCTCTCTGGGAGCTGTCTGCTACTGCTGAGTACCCTACTCCAATACCAGGTTCCCAGAATCATGTTGGTGGGTGTCAACAGGAGGAGTTGCAAGTGAAGTGGTTGGTGTCATTGCATCTAGCCCCCAAGGCCAGACGCTGCTGGGCAGGAGGGTCTGCTTCCAGTCTCTGCAGGCCCTACTGAGCCCAGGCACCCAGATGCTGGGGCTCAGGATCCAGGAGTCCCCCCCACCCCAGGCATGAGACATGAGACATCTGCCCACCTGTTTCTAAGAGAACTGAGTGGGGGCCATGGACCAGCCAGGCAGGATGGGGAGCCAAGGGACTGGCCAGAGCAGCTAAGGAAAGAGACACCATTGCTTTGGGACTCATCTAGGTCATTGAGCCTGTCATTGAAGACAGACTCACTGATGTCAGTCAGCCCTAAACCTTTCAGGGGACCCATTATCCCTTTTCCCTTCCTCACCTGGGCAACCTAAGCCACAACAGCGTAGGGTTCTTTCACCCCTAAAAGGCAGGTAGTCTGATGATGGGTTTGCAAAATATCACAACTTTCTCCACGACACCCAGAAGGGTGAAGGAGAGAAAGATAGAAACTTGTTTGAGGGTCCCCAAAACAAACAGAAGGAACCTCAGGACAGAAAGGAGTGTCCCCATTGCTTGTTGCTCCAGATTACTCACAGAAGGAAATGGACTGAGGGGCTGAGGCTTATGGGGATTAAACCACTGTTTTTGTCCTCCGGGTTCGTGCCCCACATCATTTTCCAGAAACCTGAGGGATCACATGCATGAGCAGCCGCTTCCGCGTCCCAGATAGGACCTGGGGCAAGTCCCTGGAGTTGGTGGAACGTTTGAGAGGAGCTGGAGTGCCCTTGTTTCCTTGGGAAGTTCTGAACTACCTAGGGGACAAGTGCTTCAACTCTTAAAAACAAAGCTGTGAAGATCTTATGTGCTTTCTCCTTTTCTCATTTTGTAAAAAAAAATTGAGGTATAGTGCATGCATTTAAAAACTCAGATCAAATGTATCCAAGGGCCCCGGCTTGGAGGCCTGCTGTGCGCCAGCGAAGGTTAGAAGCCCATCCGCGGTGGGACTGCACCACGCGGGGCTGGAAGGGCCAGAAGATTTTCCTTCGCCTTCGGCCCCTCAGGTGCTGCTCAGGCCCGGGGGAGACTCCGCGCCCACCCGTCCGCTGTCCCAGCTGGGGCCGACGGCGGGGGCGGTGAGCGCCTGTCCTGCAAGCCGAGTCCTGGCGGCCGGATTCTAGGCCGAAGCACGTGGGCAGCGACGCGGGGCCGCCCCGCAGGGTCCGGGATGCCGGGCCCGGCGCAGGATCCCCGGTGGGCGGGCGCGCTTACCAGGAGCGCTGCGCAGCGCGCGGACCAAAGTTGGGCGAGTGCGCAGAGCGGCGGCGGGCAGGGGGCGGCAGGTGCGGCGGAGAGACTCGCCTGACCTCGGGAAGAGAACCAGCGCTGCAGCCGCGCGCCCCCGCTCTCGGCCCCGGCCCCGGCCCGCTGTCCGAGCCAGAGACTTCCGGGGCCCGGCGACGCTTCGGGGAGCTCCTCCAAGGGCAGCCTCCAGGGCGGGAAGCGCGGCGCGGTGGCCGGGCTGGGGGTGGCCGGGCTCCTGCAGAGGCGGCAGGCGGGGTGGGGTGAGCCGGGCCGGCCCCCTCCCCTCCTACCCGCCCTTCCTTCCTCTCATCCTGCAGCCAATTAGACGGCCCCCTCGGGCGGGAGGCGTGGGGCCTCCATAAAGCGGCGCGGAGCTGTCACCCCGAGAGCAGGCTGCGCACCGCCCAGGCCTGAACCGGCGCGGAAGACACGGGCACTTCGGGCCGGGGAGTGCAGAGAAGCCATGGCCACCACCAACGGGGCCGTGGAGAACGGGCAGCCGGACAGGAAGTCACCCGCCCTGCCGCGCCCGATCCGCAACCTGGAGGTCAAGTTCACCAAGGTGAGGTGGTCACCGGTCCCACCCGACGGCTGCCTGGCTCCCCGCTGGGCTGCCCGGCGGGGGTAGCGGGAACGCGGGACCGGTAGCCCTGCTGTTCCGCTCCGACCGTGCGGGACGGTGGGGGCAGCGCGCCCCAGCTGAGTTTGCTCCGCGCTCCGGTGACCCGAGCCTCTCCGCCGGGCCAGGCCCTCCTGGAGCAGCGTCCAGCACTGGGCATCCAGGGCAGGAGTCCGCAGCCCGAGCGCGTCCATCGCGCACCCCGAAAGAGACTCCGCGATCTTCCGGGCTCTCGCGCGCTAGGGCTCAGCGCTTTGAGCCTCAAAGCCGCGCGAGGGAGGCTCCGCAGCGCCCGCGCGGCCCCGACGTGCTGCCCGTGCAGGGCCCTCTTTGAAGGTGAATGATGATGCGCAGCCGCCGTGACTTGGGCTTGGTGGTCTCCCCGCAGACTCTGCGGCGTGGTTTCCAGGAATGAAGGGGTAGAGCTTCCGGAGGGTCAGAGGGGGCCTGAAATCGCCAAGAGCGGGTCTGAGAGTTCTGGCTGCCTCCGAAGCTGCAACTGGAAGCGTGAATGTCAGAGGGAGCAGCGCTAGAAAATTCGGGCACCCCCTGTGCTTAGCTCTTACCAGCTTACCAGTAGAGCAATGGCAAGTAGGAAGGTGCTCACTGATAAAACCGTCCTGGAGCCCAGAGGCCCTGGCGTTGGCAGATCACGGTCTCGATCTGGGCCTGGGAAACCGCGGGTGGCAGGGCCCGTTCACGCCGCGAAATCCAGAGGTTCTCTGTCTTTTTTGCGCTGCGGGCTGGGAGGCTGGAGCATCGGCAAAGCGGTGAGATCACCTGCCTGGGGCTGAAAGGAAGATGGTGAGGCCAGGAGCCCAGGGCTCCGTGGTCAGCCAGGAGCTCGTCCCATGAGAGGACACCCTGAGGCTGTTTGGCGACTGATGGGCTGGGGCTGGTGGCACTTTAGAGGCGCAGGCCAAAAGCCGCGGTTGGCTTTGCTTTCCCCAACTTTGTCTCCTTTTATTTTTGAATCTTATCCATCGCTTCCAACTCCAGCTGACACAGCACTTAGAAAATTCCTCCATCAATTTTACTTTCCAAAGTAGCAATTATGTTTCTCAAATAGTTTTAATCAAGCAGAGAAAGTAGCAGGCCACTATGTGTGGCCTTCAGATTTTGGTCTCTTGCTTGGCACTTATTGTCAGCTGGACCTCTGATCACAAGCTATTTAAATTAACTGTAATCAACAGAGACACTTGGATGAGGCTTATTTTTACTGTAGTTTCCTAAGTAGTGTCTGCTTCAGAGTGCAAATTCCAAAACAGATTCTGGGAACAGTGAAAAGAGTACCTAAATTGTTTTAGCTCTTAGCACTGCTTGTGTTCACCTGTGTGGTGGTGGCGGTATTTGGGGGTTTTTGTTTGTTTGTTTGTTTGCTTTATAGGATTTTTTTAAATGCTATAGAAACCAGAAATTACATGTATTATTTTCCTATTCCCTTTTACCTTTTTGAGTGCTATCAGAGCAATGCAGCCACCTATGGAAAGTTTCCTCTTTCTCTGCAGTTCTTTATGGCCCTTTACAAGTGCAAATGCAGCCCTGACTTAGGTGATCCTAGCAAGTGCACTGAGCAGCCAGTGTTTTTTGTCCTGCTGGGTGTCCACACACACTGGGTGTGCGACTCAGGTTGATGGAAGTGGGCAAAGCAGAGGGGCTGCAGAGCCAGGATCCTCTGGGGGCTCCCAGGCAAAGATGGCTGCCACAGCGGACCCCAGGTCTCTCCACCCTCCTTTCCTCCTGAGGGCCAGGCCTCTGCCTCTCTGTCTTTGCTCCAGGCCCACCTCCACAGAGGCCTCCTCCTAGCAGCTGTGGGGCCCGTGTGCTTGTGACTGAGGGTGGATAGCCCTTGAAGCAATGCTTAGGGAGCCTCTGGCTGGACAGGCAGCCCATGGGTCCAAGGAAAGAAGCAGCTAAATAGAAATACAGTATCGAGGCACCGGGCCCTGGAGTGTGTGAGCTGGGATGGTCTGTTATTTTTCAAACCTGATTCACGGTGCTTCTTGCTCATGGAGGACATCCTGGAAATGGTGGGTCTGAGCCCTGGCCTTGGCGGGTGCCATTTCCCAGAGTAAGTCCAGTCTTTAGCAGGATGGCGCTCCTTTGTTTGTTCTCATGTTTTAACACCGCGCTCTGCTCTGGGATTCTCATGAGGGAAAGGTCCCCCCAAAAAAATTCCCCACAGACCTCAGAGGGTCACAGCCTCTTTCACTTCAGAAGGCTCCTTTCTTTCCTTAGCATTTCTTCCAGTAGCCGGAAGACTCCTTAAGATTTTCTGGCCCGTTAAAACACTGGTTTTATTATCTCTTTTATGAAAAATAAAATTCCCTCAAATCCCCTTTCCTGAAAAGATACTCCTTTTGAGTCTAGCTGAGGCCCAATAGAAGTTGCTGTAAAATGGCGTCAGCAGAACCCACTTGGGCGACCACCATCTTCGCCTCTGCGGGGGTACCCACCCCCTCACAATAGCTGTGGTTTTTCCAGCCCAGTCAGGATACTGTACCATTCCATTCCTTCCATAAAATGTGAATTCTGTGCACAGCTCAATGAAACATAATTTTATAGCTCTGTAAGATTTGTTTCTTGCCAGTTCACAAGGGGAACTTTTTTTCTACACCCGTTATCCTGATTTCAGGTTCAAAACAATACAGCCAGCGTAATCGGTAGGCCACACTCACTGGCCCCTTCCTTATTTGTGTTTTTGTTTTGTTTTATTAGAGAAAAAAAAAAATCAACGGTAGAAACCGCTTACAGGGCTACTTACTAATGTAGGATAAAGAAAAAATTGTTGCTAAGTTAGAAACATTGTGATAGGAAAATATGAGTAGCCTTGAGCAGTATGAATTTTCTTTCAAGTTGCTGGTTAGAAAGGACTGCAGATCAATGTCATGAACGATCAAGTAAATTTTTTTTTTTTTGGCCATGCTTGGAGATGAAGTATAACAGACATCTGATCGTTGCAATCTGTTTCCATCCGCTTATTTATACCCTCTTCTACCACCTTCTCATTTTCCCTCCCCCTTGGAATTGATACCAGGAAGGACCCAGAATCAGCAGTTTTCACTGACAGTCTCTATTATCTAACCCACGAAATTTCATCTTCCGACAAATGGGCCTCTCTTCCTGACTGCACTTTCCTCCCCATGATAACTTAACTCCTCTTCTCTTCTTATTAATTTCTCACTGTTACCGAACGATTGCTTGCTGGATGGCAAAAGTGAACTCTTGGATTTGGTTTCAGCTGGAAGAATAAACCTGTAATTGTAGCCTGGCCTTTTTCGCGTGCTTCCCTGGGGGCCCGGCCTCACGTTGAAGGCGCTGAGCTTCCAGAAGTCGGATGGGCACATCCCATGGGGGCGAGGGCCGCTCTCAGCTCTGGACCCCACGCAGGGAGGCATGGGCCATGGGCCCACCTACCCAGCCAGAGCTAGCCTCCTGTACTTCATCCTCATCCCACTCAAATTCCCTTCTTTCCAGGGAGAGTTATGAAGACAGCTCCCCCGTGAGCTGTGGAGTTTTTACAAGGCAGCCCAGGTCACAGAGCATAGTCAGGCTGCACGCTGGATGCATCATCTCCTCTCTTATTCCTCCTCACTGGAGAGTCAAGTATTCCAAATGAAAGAAATTCAGTCGTTGAAGATATTCCGCGTAGTGGTGCAATTCTTCATTTAAGTGACTCAGAGCTATGCAGGTGGATATAGAGATGGAATCTAACGAGCCAGTTCTGGACTTAGAAGTTGTATTATTATTATTATCATGATCATTATTATTTGCTTTTTAGGGCTGCCCTTGCAGCATATGAAAGTTCCCAGGCTAGGAGTCGAATCGAAACTAGCAGCTGGCCTATGCCACAGCCACGGCAACTCGGGATCCCGAGCTGCATCTGTGACCTACACCACAGCTCATGGCAATGCTGGATCCTTAACCCACTGAGTGAGGGATCAAACCAGCATCCTCATGGATTCTAACTGGGTTTGTTACTGCTGAGTCACAATGGGAACTCCTGTACTTAGATATTATTGATGGCATTTTATTTGATGGAAGTGCTGGTAAAGGATTTACCCGTGTTGATGCCTGGGGTCTCTGATGTTACAATGGGCCCTGACGATGAGGTTGTCTCAAGCTGGTAGAGCAAGAGAGTGTCTATCTTCTTGCTCGGTGGCCAGCATCTTCACACTATCAGAACACGTTTTGTTTATTATCTGTCACTTGAGTTCCTAATTCTTTCCCCAAAGCCTTCTCTTTTAATGTGGTGCTTTTTTAAGGCAGTTAGAACGTAGGGTAAACAAAGAGTAACTAGTACACACATTTCAGTGCATGGACTTTGTGAATTCTTTTTAGTTTGTTCCTTATGTCTTTTTTTTTTTAATATCTCTCTTTTAACATCTCTCTTTTTTTTAACATCTTTCTTCTCATCTCTCATCTGTGTTCTAGATAACTGAGTCTGTGAACTAAGTGATTTTTGTGGGTTGACTCTTTGGTTCTGTATGTAAATGGTTATTTGCTACCTCTGTTAACATAACCAGAACATTTCCTAACCCAGATATTTATCTCTGTGTTCCAACACTGGCTTTTATTAAGCCCAACATGAAAACAGATATTTTAAACAGAATGGGGGACAAGGACCGGCTGTATAGCACCAGGAAATCTACTCAATATTTTATAATAACTTATATGGGGGGAAAAAGAAAGGATTTATGTATGTGAATCACTTTGTTGTATACTTGAAACTAATACAGCATTGTAAGTCAAAAAATTGAGACGAGAACAAGGTATGGTAATAGCTTCAAAAATAGTAATATTTTATTTTTTAAAAATAAAGAGAATAGGGGAGGGGTACTGATGTGCATTAATGGGGGCTATTATAGTAAGAGTCTTGTATAAAGCCGTGGTGATTGAGCTGAAGGTTGTAGCAGGAGGGGGATGGGAGTGCTGATATACTGTTCAGGGACAGGTGGATTGCTTGGTGCTTTATATGCATATACATATATATATATACGCACATACACACAGTCTTCCTGCAAACTTGATAAGGGTATTAAATTTAACTTGTACCCTTGTAAATTTAACTTGCTATTCCTCTGTGATCCATCTTAAAAAGACAGTATGTCTTAGAAAAAAAACATTGTAAATGAACCTTGGTTTTAGTATGACAAAATGTAGTTTCCTGAAAACATATTAAAAGTCAGGAGACTTGGGAGTTCCCACTGCGGCACTGTGGGTTAAGGACCCAGTGTTGCCACAGCTGTGGCTTAGGTCACAGCTGAGCCTCGGATTCAGTCCCTGGCCCGGGAACTTCCATATGCCAAGGGTGCAGGCAAAAAAAAAAAAAAAAAAAAAAAGGGCTGGAGACTTAGATTCTAATTCTGAGTGTGCTCCCGGTTGGACAGGCTATCCCCCTTCCAGGTCCCATCTGTAAAACCTCAGGCGGGGGAGGCTGGGGGTGGGGAGGGTGGGAGGGAAGGAAAAGACATTCCCTAAGGTCCTCAGCCTGTTGGAATTACATGATTTTGATTTAAGCCTAATGCATTACAACTTCCTTTCCTGGTTAGATATTCATCAACAATGAATGGAACGAATCCAAGAGTGGAAAAAAGTTTGCCACATACAACCCTTCAACTCTGGAGAAAATCTGTGAAGTAGAAGAAGGAGATAAGGTGGGTGCCCGCTCCCCCCTCACCC
The DNA here is from genome assembly GCF_016906955.1 of Phacochoerus africanus. Taxonomy (NCBI): domain Eukaryota; kingdom Metazoa; phylum Chordata; class Mammalia; order Artiodactyla; family Suidae; genus Phacochoerus; species Phacochoerus africanus. The sequence continues at coordinate 141,343,487 of NC_062545.1, forward strand.
CTCACCCCCGTAACTCAATTACAGATCACTGGAGGATAAGGAAGTGCTTCAGCTGAGCTGTAAGGCAGAGCTGGTCCACGCTGAGGTGGGACCTAAGCGGGCTGCCTCTCAGACGCATGGCCCAGAATGGGATCAATTAGGGACGATCCAAGGCAGAGTCACTCTCCTTTGATAGATGTTTCTGCATCTATGAGGATGACCTCAGCTATCCTCAATCGAATGACTAAAGGAAAGGTTTTTATCAATTATTTGAACCTGGCGGCATTAAAGAATTTTTCCAGAAAGTGTTTCCAACTGGTGTGTTTCATCAAATGTGGCATTCTGGCAGGAGACACTTAAAAAAAAAAGACTTGAAGGAAAAAAGACTTGCTCACTGAATCATGCAGAGATAATAATGTCATGCAATGACCATTTCTTTTTTACCAGGAACTTAAATGACTGTGTAAAGCTATAGTCTTTATAACCCTATTCTCAGGTTATTTTTATAAGCTATATTATATGTATACATTATATATATTATATACATAAATATACATATATTCATATATATGTATATTTATTATGGCCATACCTACAGCGTATGGAAGTTTAAGGGCTAGGAGTCAAATTGGAGATGCAGCTGGGCCTACACCACAACGACATCGCATCCAAGCTGCTTTGGCAACCTATGCAACTGCTGGAAGCAATACCAAATCCTTAACTCACTGAACAAGGGCAGGGATTGACCCCACATCCTCACAGAGACTATGTCGGGTCCATAACCTGCTGAGCCACAATGGGAACTCCTATATATTATTATATATAAGCTATCTCATATATAAAGCTAAGGGGCTCTTTGATGTGTCCATGATACATTTCAGAGCCATAAAGTATCTTTTGAATCTGTATTTCCTTGGGGGAAAGGTTGAAAGTACAGCTTTTGTCAGGTGGAGAGGAAACATAACCCTCCCTTCAACCCTAGGTGTTCCATGCACGGTGATTCCACCCATCCAGACTCTCCCGTGTGCAATGCTCCATGCTAAGCTCTGTTTACAAAGATACTGGCCCCATGCAGCTCATGTGAAGATGTGAGGGGGTGGGGGCAGGGCCTGGTGCTGAGCAGACCCCCCAGGGGTGCTACACCTGTATCAGGGAGCTGAGAGAAATCCCTGACCCAGGCTCTGACTTGTCCCATGGTCTGGATGACTGTGATGAGCACCAGAAGACAGAGGCTTCCTGGTCTGTACACCTGGAGGGGTCCTGGCCTCCAACCCAGAGCTTGGGATGAGGAACTCAAAGTCCTGATATCACCCTTGCCAAAGCTTCCCCTTGCTCTAAGCACACTCTGGAGACACAGAATTGCTGCAATTCCACCTGACTGGTGTCAGGTGTCCACTGCTGGCTGCACCTCCCTAAGGAAGAAAGGCTCAGAGGGGCCTGGTGGATGAGCCGCTGCCCACCAGCAGCCAGAGCCTCAAACCCCATTTTCCTGAACATAGGAATGGATGTCATTACTCTAAAGAGCTTTCATTCCTTCCTAGTCAGAAGAAGTTTTGATTGTAATTCTGCTATGGGTGCAGAGATGATCCAGTTTCTCCATAAAATGAGGCCAGAGTTCTGCCCCCAGGGGGTAGGTGAGGTGGGGCTGGAGAGAGGAAACCTTCCTGACCTTCCCCCTCTTTGGACCTTTCTGATGTGGTCAATTCTGAGATTCATAGGAGGACACGTGCCCTCATCCTCGCTATTGGATCGAAGTCCTCAGCTGGAGTGAAACGCCAGGACAGGCATTTCCCACCTGACTGGCAAACTGTGGGAGTGTGTGTCTGAACTGAGCTAACAAGCAGACAGTCTTTTCCTAGTTGGGTCACCCAGAAAAATCCTGAGGGCAGTGGTTTTATGACTATTTAAATCACTTGTATAATCAGAAGGAAAATTAATCCTTGGTCATTGAAGAAAACTTTGGGGGAAAAAAATCCCTTGAAAGCCCCCCAACCATGGAAGTGATACGAAAACCTTGTGGCTACTCTGAACTGCCCGATCCCCACCCTTTCCTCTTCAGCCAGCACAGTGGAGGCAGGACTCTGCTGTTCTCTGTAAATGACAGCTGAGCCCTCAAAAGAAGGTGACACACCCTCTCTCTTGGCCCTGCAGCCCGACGTGGACAAGGCCGTGGAGGCCGCACAAGCCGCCTTCCAGCGGGGCTCGCCGTGGCGCCGGCTGGATGCCCTGAGCCGTGGCCGGCTGCTGCACCAGCTCGCGGACCTGGTGGAGCGGGACCGCACCATCCTGGCCGTGAGTACACACACCCGGCCAGGCATGGCCCCAGCTGGCCTCCCCAAGGGCCTGTCCCCCTCAGGGTGTGGGAGAAAGGACCTAGGGTGCTGCTTTTGTGTGGCGGTGGGTCTGCTTGGTCCTTTGAGGCGGTGGCTCTCAGCCGTAGGCCAGCATCCGGGCCCCAGGACTCATTCTTTTCATTTTGAAGTCAGACTTTTGCTCCCTGCGGCTCAGCTTCTTGGCCTGGAGGATGTTCAACGACGATAGTGGTTCCCAGACTTGAGACATTCACAGACAGCCGGGCTGCGCTGGGTCCCATCCTGGCCCCACCTGCACAACTACTAGCTTAGTTTTTTTCTTACATAGACTCCAGTTTAAACTGAAATTTAGAAGTTCCCTTGTGGTGCAGCGGGTTAAGGATCTAATTTTGTCGCTGCAGTGGTTCAGGTCACTGCTATGGCATGGGTTCAATCCCTGGCCTGGAAACTTCTGCATGCCATGGGTACAGACAAAAAAAAAAAAAATTAAGTAATAAACTGAAATTTAACCTCATCCTAAGTGACAGTATCCATGAAATTACAGATTTAAAGTGTTGGTATATTTTTTCTAATACTTGTTAAAATAAATGCCACCACTTAACAGAAAAAAATGTCCCCATATAACTTGAAAATCACCCATTTCACCCCTGAAGTGGGCAGTGGTGAGAGTGTGCAGCATGATGATGAGGGCAGGGTAACCTAGTTCTAGGAAACCTCAGAGTATGAAAGACCTAGGTTCCAATACCAGGTCTGCCACTTACTGTGTGACTTTGTGCAAGTGGCTTAACCTCCCTGAGCATATGTTTCTTCATGAAGAATGTCACTAATCATGATATCTGAGTGTTGTTAGAATGATTCCTTTAAAATGCTAAGCATGGAGTTACCACTAAAGCACAGCAGGTTAAGGATCCGGCATTGTCTCTGCAGCCATTCAGGTCACTGCTGAGGCACAGGTTCGATCCCTGGGTTGCCACAGCTGCAGCTTGGATTTGATCCCTGGCCTGGGAATTTCCATATGCCATGAGTGTGGTCAAATAATAATAATAACAACAACAACAATAATAATAACAAGAATAAGTAGCCTCTGGTATGCAGTAAGCACTAAACAGCTGATAGCTTTTATCAGTAATGCTGTCTGAAGACCTGGGGTCTAACCTCACTACATGCTCTCCAGGCCAGCAGTTTCTAGCACCTTAGTTCCTCAGCTGCAAAATGGGGATCTTTATTGAGCCCATTCAGGAAGCTGGGCTGCTGTCTGTGAAGACACTGAAAAGTTGTAGGTGCAGGATTTAATGGAATCCTGAGACCTTCCTTTGCAGTGGGTGACTGATGTGAGGACATCTGGGGGCCCCTTTGTGCCTTGAGGTCCTTTGCAGCTTTACACACACAGCCCTCCTATGGCTCAGGCTCCTGTGTAAAACACACCCTAGAGCTGGAGACCCAGTGCATAGGGGAGGAAATCTCCCTTTTGGCCTCCGATTTGGAAAAATGGTTCTTTCCTTTCTTGATCTGATGTTGGGAGTGAGTAGTCAAGTGGACCCCCACATGGAGGACAGTGCCAGCTGGGACTCTGAAATTGCTCTTGACCTTGAGTATGTGTTTTGGAGTAGAGAAGCTCTGCATTTTGGGTGCTGCTCTGGGGTTCATTGCCCTGAGGGTGTGTCCGCCCAGAGAGACCTGCACCCGTTGTCCTTCCTCCCCAGTTGACCAGTCCGAGGCCAAGCGAGGGGAACTCCCTCCCAGGGTCAGTGTTTCTCTCCTTGGAGCCTCTGGTCTCTTCCTGCAATGAAAGCCAGCCTCAATCCTTAAGCTGCCAAACTGGCTTCTTCAAAAACATTTCTGTTTTCACCCAGCATGAGCTCATCGGTTTGCAATGTCCGTGAGGACTAATAGCAGGCGGGAGAGGATGTGCCTGGGCACCCTCCCACCCTGTCCCCAAGCGTCAGTATCATCTGGGGAGTAGCAGCCCTTCAGCCCGCCTGGCAGGACCACAGTGTGAAAGCACATGGAGCAAGTTGCCTCTGCAGCCGGGACCTTGCTGCCCACAAGAAATAAGATCTAGCTCTTCACCACATCATGAAACAGGCGAGAGAATGACTGGCAGACACGGTTTTCAAAACCCAGACCACATCACAGGAGAGCATGCCTCACTCTCCACCTTGATGGGGTTTCCCTGCATTTCCTGCCCGAAGTGCCTCTTTCTGTTCTCTTACTGCCGGTGGCTCTGCAGAGCTGGGTGTTGACTTCATATTCAGGGTTTGGAGATGATGGGGGAACCCAGCGGCCCCAGTCACTTCCACTCAGGCACGTGGACACAGCTTCTAGCTCTTTAGGGGCTCATCTTGGGAGTCCCCAAACGGGCTGCCCTGTTTGCCATCTTCTCAGGCTGAGTCCCACCTCTGAGCCCCTCACAGTAGTCTCAGCCCCTGGGCATCCAGGTGGCATCCCCACAGTGCCTTCCCTTCGTTCTTTAGTATCCAAAGGTTACCATGTGTTAACTTTCCAGAAGGCATATTTTAGTTAAAGGACATAAACTTAGGAGCCACTGTCGTTTGCTCTTGGTCCAGCCACAGTAATTGCTTAAAAGTCCCAATGGGTAGCTAACCCTCGATCTCTCAGATTTAAGCCTATGTGCTACCAGCAATTTTTTTTTTTTTAATTTTATGGCCACACTCAAGGCATATGGAAGTTCCCAGGCCAAGGATTGAATCCGAGCCTCAGCTTCAACTGACACCACAGCTGCAGCAACACCAAATCTCTTAATCCACTGTATTGGGCTGGGGATCTAACCTGCATCTCTGCAGCAACCAGAGCTGCTACAGTTGGATTCTTAACCCACTGTGTGGGGATGGTTACAGATGCTTACCTGCAAGTCTTTTTTTGGATTTTTTTTTTAAGAACTTCCTTTTTTTTTTTTTTGTCTTTTCGTCTTTTTAGGGCCGCACTTGCAGCATATGGAGGTTCCTAGGCCAGGGGTCTAATTGTAGCTACAGCTCCTGGCCTATGCCACAGTCGCAGCAATGCCAGATCTGAGCCGCGTCTGTGACCTACACCACAGCTCACAGCAGTGCCAGATCCTTAACCCACCGAGCAAGGCCAGGGATTGAACTCACAACCCCATGGTTCCTAGTGAGATTCATTTCCACAGCACCACAACAGGAACTCCAGAACCTCCTTTCTAAACCTATTTTCCTTGGCTAGATTCCATAACACCAACCTGGAAAATTCCTGTTGTCATTCCAGAGAGCAAATGTGACCAAGTTAGTAATAAAAAAAGAGCTCGTTGAATACTCACCATGTACCAGGCTTGCTGTAGGCACTTGACCTGTAGTGTTTATTATCCCATTTCAAAGATGAGGGCATGGAGGCCCAGGGGGTTTTAAGTAACCTGTCTTAGGTAACCCAGCCAGAGAGGGCAAGCCAGGACTAGAGATGAGCATCCAACTTCACCAGGCTCTGCCCTGGACCTCTGCCATTCTCTTCCATCCCAGAAAAGGGCCAGGCATATTTCTTGAAATTCCTGGTTCTATGAAAGATGTGAAGGGTCTGTGTGGAGCAGCTGAGCCCTGAAAATTTTGGCATTATTTGCAATTGTTGGGTTTCCCCTGGAAAAGTCAAAGTTCCAACTTGGAATGTAAATCAATAGGAGCCAAAGGTACAGTGGACTGGAGGTCATAGCCTGTCTCATCACTGTCCCCAGATAAGGGTCACTGAGCACCTGTCTGGCCCAAAAGGGAAAATGATGACAATTGTCAGAGCTGTTATTATCATCATTAGCACAGCAGACGCAGCTTTTACTCTGGGTGGGCAATGCTATTTGCACTTTACATATATAACTCCTCCAACCTGTATACTAGTCCTATAATACAGGTACCATTATTTTTATTATGATTATTTTATAGATGAGCAAACTGAGGCAGGGAGAGATTCAGAGACTTGTTACAACCCCTCAGCTAGGAAGCAGGTTGCCTCCTGTTCAGAGAATGCTTGGTTCATCCCTGAGCAAAATAGAGTAGCCCCAGCATTTTGTGTGGCCATCTACATCCTTTCCAGATGCAAATGTCCAGGGCAGTAGCCTGAGCAGCAAACACCCCAGATTCAGTGCCAGCAGTGCCACCTGCCCTCCGGGTAATGCAGATAAGTCCCCGGCCCCATTAGCCTCTGTGTCTGTATCTTGAAGAGGGAACAGAGCCATCTAGCTTGGACATGGACACGAGGCATACACGGATGCACACTGAGGGGCCCCCTTCCTTCGTAAATCACCATCTCACCCCAGTGACTCTAAAAGGAGAATCCTGCCCTGGGCTATGTGTCAGGGTGGCCACTTCCTGCAGAGACGGATGACGGGCAGTTTCAGCGCTGGGCTCAACTGGGGCTGCTTGTCTCAGGGACAAAGGGGTTCTCTTAAGCCTGGCTGGAAACAGAGAAGAATCCCTGCCATTGAGTGGCCGCGCTCACCCTGGGGAGTCGCCACCCTCACCACCAAGGGCGCGTCCGCTGCCTTCCCACTGCGCATCCGGCCACAGCCCAGTGTGGAGGAGTGCATCTTTGTGCTGGTGGCGTGAGCCTCCTGGGCTCCATCACTCTTCCCACAGCTGCGCTGGTCAGTGGGGCCAGGAAGGAAGAGCCTTTTTGCCCCCTTTCTCTTTTGTTAGAGGAACTGGCCGCCCAGAAGCTGTGGGAACCCACATGGCCAGGTCCCACAGCCAGAGCAGCGGTATTCTGGCCGGCAGCCAGATGAATAGAAGACCAGATGCTAAGGTGTACTCCTTGCCAGTGAGGCTCCAAACCCACCTTGTACCTGCCATCCTTTGAGGGCATGAGGACCCATGCTCCTGCTCACCCCCCCAGATAGAGGTGTTTTGAAAGAAAGGCTGTCCTTGACAGCCTGGGACAGGTCTTATTTTAAATGTGGTGCCTCACTTTGTGAGGACACCTTGGCTGTGAGGTTCAGAGAGCGACATTCTAGGACTCTGCTCGCTCTGCCTAGCCTGTCTTTCACAAACTGACAGTGGAAAGGAAAACTGCATCTGAAATAGATGTTGTCTTTTTCTTGCAGACCCTGGAAACGATGGACACAGGGAAGCCTTTCCTTCATGCCTTTTTCATTGACCTGGAGGGCTGTATCAAAACCCTCCGGTACTTTGCAGGGTGGGCAGACAAAATTCAGGGCAAGACCATCCCCACAGGTGAGCCACGGCAGGACTCCCAGCCGCATCTGTCCAGGGCCTCTTGGGGGCTCTGCCTTCTCACTCCTCCCTGTAGCCAGTTCAGAGCATCCCCTGGTCCCACCCCAACCCCATCCCCCAGCATCCTTCCCAGTCCCTGAAAAGAAACGGCTCTGTGCCATCCTTCCTCAAAGGAACTTCATGTTTGAAACCGAGTTTAAAATGTCTCCTTTGCAAGACAGATAGGACTTCGAGCTGACATGTTGGTGGGCTTTTGGGTTTCTTCTTGTCTTTTTACTAGTTAAAAATTTTAACCCAGATTCATGCGAACATGTTCTCTGTTTCACCTCTCTTCCAGATGACAACGTGGTGTGTTTCACCAGGCACGAACCCATAGGTGTGTGTGGGGCCATCACTCCTGTAAGTATGATGGCTTTTCTAGATGGATCTGTATGGGTCCCACCTTCCTCCTCTGTGGCTTTGGAACCAGTTTCCATTGTGTTCTGATCGATCACACAGGTGCTAATCGAGGATTTGCTCTATGGCATGGAGCTTAGTGCTTGAGGGTTATCAGGAGGATCAGCCCCCATCCCTGCTCTCCAGGAGCAGGACAGAAGGCACCATGGCTTCCAACCAGAGGGGTCAGGGGTGGCCATATCCCCTCAGGCGGTGCCCCTCAACCAGGCCTTGAAGGATGATATGAAACAGGTTTTCAACAAGAAAAGGGGGTTTCTGAGTGATATGAAGGGCCTGGGCGAGCGGTAGAAGTGCCTGGGCCACTTGGAAGGCAGGAGCAGGACAGGTGGCGGAATCAGAGCTTAGGCGAGGACAAAGGGAGGAGGGGAGCTCCGGGTAGGGATGCAAGCCGCAGGTCCGAGGATGTCATTTGCTGGGCAGTGGGGAACCTGGCAGGCACTGAGGATGTGATGATGATGCTGTCTTTTGGAGGAAGCCCCAGGCCACTGCAGCAGCTGGGGAGGCCGGTAGCAGGATGAAGAGGCATGGAAAAGTGCTCTATGGGTGTGTGTGTGTGTGTGTGTGTGTGTGTGTGTGTGTGTGTGTGTGTGTGTCTTCCCAGCACCTGGTTTTGAGAACTGAGAACTGGTCAGGCCAAAGTGCTCCTGCCCATTGAGCTGCAAGAGGTCACCTAAAGATGGGAGTAGAGGGAAAAAAAGAAGAGGGCCTGGGCCAGTTCCATAGACCACAAGGAGATCCTATGGAGAAGAATGAGCATCCAGGGTTGGGGCCTCCCTGGGACGGAATACATTTCCAGTAAGAGACTGTGGTCAGTGAAGTCATCTATTACCTATTAATTCAAAAAGACTGAACATAGCTGTTAAATGTGCTTCCCCAAGAGCAGCATCAAGGGAGTTCCAGGGCTGGCGGAAAGGGAGCTGGGCTCAGGCACCACCCTTCTAGAGGCTGCTGTGAGTGAGAAGGGAACTGCCAGAAGAGGTGGAGACCAGGAGAGGTGTTGCATCTATTTGTAGTATAGGAGAGATCCTGGCATTTACCTGTTAAAGGCCAGGGATCCAGAGGAAGAGAGCACCCCAGTCATTATGAGGGAACCCAAGTCAATGCTTCCTGTCATTGGTCAAGCACACAGGCCCCTGGGAACTGGATGTTGCATTTGTTGTCTAGTGGTAGGAACTCCAGACAGAGCTGGAGGTGGGGTTGGGGGGAGGTTGCTGGATCCAGATGGCTGTTGGTCAGCCCTGAAGCATGGGGTGTTCTTGGGCCAAAGGGACTCTTTGGGGGGTCAGAGGGACTCTTTGGGGCAGCTAGAATCAAGGTAGCTGCCTTGGAGATGCTCGGTTTTGTCTCCTCTCATCAAAGAGTATAGCGGAGAACATGGGCCTGGCCTGAACCCTGGCCTTCACCTGCTAGCTTGTGACCTTGGGCCAGTGACCTCACCCCTCTGTGCCTCAGCTCCGTCTGTAAGCAGGATTGGTAGTATGACTGCCTCACTTGGCTGTATAGGGATCAGTGAGTTCCATTTGGGGAACAGCACCTGGCATTCTGTGGATGCTCTTGGGCACTAGCTCTTGTCAGGCCTAATGACATGACCATTTCAGCACCTGCCTCTGCAGTTGAAGGACGACAGGAAAGCATCTCCCAGGATGAATTTCATCCACTCCCCACCCCTCGGGATTAGTATATTCTGTAAGACGAGAAGGAGATCCTGTGACATTCGAGTTCGGGAGAGGCAGGCCTTGTGCCCGAGGGACTTTTCAGAGATTTAAACGTGCTGATGGCATTGTAAGGCTGCAATAGGAGAAGGTCGTGCATGTCCAGCAGAGTCCTCTTTGCAGTGACCACCTATTAGCATTTCCCAGAATGCAGTTTAGGAAGCACCAGACGGGAAAGCAATCTGATCCTTGCACACTCCTTGGTTACCTACTATATCCTACATCCAAGCCATGCAAAGCAAGCACTCCATGGACACAAAGTTGGGACTCTGGGAAAGCATAGTGGGTAGACCTGGGCCCCCCAATTCCTCTGTGTTCTGTTGCAGTGGAACTTTCCTCTGCTTATGCTGGTGTGGAAGCTGGCACCCGCTCTCTGCTGTGGGAACACAGTGGTCGTGAAGCCAGCAGAGCAGACGCCCCTCACCGCCCTCCATCTGGGCTCTCTGATCAAAGAGGTAAGATGTCCAAAGAGAAAACATGTGTTGGGGAGTTCCTGTCATGGCGCAGTGGTTAATGAATCCGACTAGGAACCATGAGGTTTCGGGTTTGGTCCCTGCCCTTGCTCAGTGCGTTAACGATCCGGCATTGCCGTGAGCTGTGGTGTAGGTTGCAGACGTGGCTCAGATCCCGTGTTGCTGTGGCTCTGGTGTAGGCCAGCGGCTAAGGCTCCGATTCGACCCCTAGCCTGGGAACCTCCATATGCCGAGGGAGCGGCCCAAAGAAATGGCAAAAAGACAAAAAAAAAGAAAAGAAAACATGTGCTCTCAAGCACATTCTCACTCCCAGGAACCAGGCCACCATCACCAGATAAGCCACCCGGTGGAGCTGTGCCGTGTGTGCAGCACCAGCCGGCTCCAGCCAAGTAGGAAGGGAGGGGCTGCCTCCATGTTTCACGTGGCAGTAGCTCTTTCCCTCTCTGCCTGCGGTCACCGTCACTGAGCTACAGATCCTCCCTCCGTTCCTCCCACGGATGCTAATGTGCATACTTAACTCTTATTATGGGCGCAGACCCATGGTTCAGGACCGCATGTTTTGTCTGGAGAATCTGCAGAAGGGTGATTTGAGAGGAAGGTTCTTGGGGCCCTTGCATGTGTGGTTCACACAACAGCTCATCCTGCTGCCATGGGTCCTGAGCCCCCTCACCAGCACTCTGCTCTCAGGCAACTATTCCCTCCCTGGCAGCCCCGCTCAGGAGAATGGGTGGCTCAAAGGGACACCTTCCTGCAGACATACCTGGCAACATGTTTCAGTCATTTTGTCCTCAACTTGTATGTCACAAAGAAGCAGCAAGAAAAGAGGGATGGGAGTAAAGAATTAGCCTTTCCACTTCTCAGCTGAGCTGAGATGCACAGGAAGCAAGACCTTTATTGCTTATACCTGAGGCTGCAGCGTCAGTCATTGACCAGTTTCCCACTTTGATTGGTGAGGTCCTGATGACATCATAGCAACAAGACTTAAAGAGTCCAAGGGGGAATTCCATTCGTGGCTCAGCAGAAACGATATGAGGTTGCAGGTTCAATCCCTGGCCTCTCTCAATGGGTTAAGGATCTAGCGTTGCCGCGAGCTGTGGTGTAGATCACAGACGCAGCTCAGATCTGGTGTTGCTGTGGCTGTGGTGTAGGCCTGCGGCAACAACTCTAATTGGACTTCTGGCCTGGGAACTCCATATGCCGTGGGTGCGGCCCTAAAAAGCCAAAAAGCCAAAAAAAGAAAAGAGAAGAGTCCAAAGGCATAGCTGTTAAAAAAGTGTCTAGGAAGACAAAAGACTCAAGCACATGTCCTGAAATCTTGCCTTCCAAGATTCCATGTTTTATCGAAGACACTGGCATGTGGGGAAAGCCATCCTCATGGGCTCATTTGCGGGGTTCCTGGTTAATAAAAAAGACTGAGCATGTGCAGAGCACCAGGTGTGACTGTGAAAAAAAATGTCACTCTCGGCCTTCAGGATGTGCTGGGCCTGGTTGTGACCCAGGTTCAACAAGCAGAGACTTGGACGAGATGTGACCACTTTGCCATTTGGAACATTAATGGGGAAGATTTAAAAATGAAAGTGAAGCTCGGGAAGTGTATTTTGCAGGTGGCTCTGAACCTTGAGGGCTGTGACCAAGATGTCCCTTCTCCCCCAACAACAGAGACAGACAGACATACACACGGAGACATAGAAACAGACCCATACAGACACAGAGAAACACAGACACAAACACATACATACACACAGGGGCAGAACCTTACAGATGCGCTTGCATATACACACCCACACACAGACACAGGCACACAGAGACAGACCCATACAGACATACACACAGTCACACACACACTCAGAGACAGACCCATATAGACACACACAAAGAGACCCATACAGACATACACACAGTCACAGACACACAGAGATAGACCCATACAGACACATACATACAGACCAGACAAACACACACACACACACACTCAGAGACAGACCCACACACACACAGACGCACAGAGACATACACATAGAGACACACACACACACATAGAGACAGACCCATACAGACACACACACAGTCACAGACACACAGAGATAGACCCACACAGACACATACATACAGACCAGACAAACACACACACACACACACACTCAGAGACAGACCCATAGAGACAGACACAGACACACAGAGACAGACACACAGACACACAGACACACAGACACACACACACACACACACACACAGAGACAGACCCATACAGACATACACACAGTCACAGACATACAGAGATAGACCCACACAGACACAGACAAACACACACATACACACACACTCAGAGACAAACCTATGCACACACATGCAGGGAAAGGTGCTCTGCTCTGAAGGCCACTGCCCTCTTACTCTGTAGGGTGGATATACACCTCGCCCCCACACTGGCCAACTGGGTCTGGTCCTAAGGTGGATATAGGACCTGGGTCTTGGTGAGGATGCTCTGCTCCAGGACCGCACACAGCCGCAGCTCTCTGGGCCTGAGCGCGGGTCTGTGGTGGAGGCTTGTCCGTTCTCCTCTGAAAGCCCTCGATTTCCTCCCAGGTGGGATTCCCTCCAGGCGTGGTGAACATTGTGCCAGGATTCGGGCCCACGGTGGGAGCTGCAATTTCTTCTCACCCTCAGATCAACAAGATAGCCTTCACGGGGTCCACAGAGGTAACCATCCTCCTTGGCTGTGGGGGACAGTGGCCGTCGTTGGGAACTTTCCTTTGAGAGGCTGAACTAGGATATATTATCCTTCTAATTTTAACCCCCATTTTAGTACATAACAATACATTTAAGAAAAGTTACTGGTCCAGTTTCCAAACTAGATAAATATCAAATTTATTTGCTCCGAAGCTTCAGAAGAAAAGAGTAATAGATAAGATTAAAATAAAAATGTGAAACATATGTAGGACAAACATCATAACCAAGGTTAACATAAACCGAAGGTGATGGGATCAGCATTGTTGTACTGATCACAAATTTGAAAGCACAAAACATTTGATTCAGAAATTCCATTTTGAAGCAGCTACTTAGAGAAATATTCTCATAAGCATTCAAGGACATATTTTCCAGTATTTGTATTCTTCCTCTGTGAGGTTTTATAGCCATTACAATAAGGAAAGCTGTCCATGATCTATTTTTGAAGCACAAAAAATGTCTACTGTAGGAAAGTACATACAATATGATCCCATTAGTAAAAGTGTGTGTGTGCGTGTGTGTGTGTGTGTGTGTGTGTGTAGAAATACAAATTGCCTGGAGGACTCCCAAGAAATTCTTACCATGGCCTTCTCTGGGGCAGGTCCTGGGTCACGAACAGAGTGAGGGGAGATGAGAACTTTCATCTTCAATTTACACACATCTGTATGCAGAATTATGTTTAATGAGAAAGTACTTTTTTGGTGCTTAAAAAAAGACATGATAAAACTTCCCAGGCCGTAAGTGTCCCCTCTCACTCCTAGTTTAGTCCCACCAGGAGCCCGAACCCCACTCCTGTGGCTGCTGGACAATACAGCCACCACCCTCCTTTGCCCAGCTGGGTGAGCCTCAGTAGGAAAGTGCAGTCAGGACAGGACAGGGCCCTGCATGGCCTTAAAGCAGCCGGCAGTGGGCACTGCTTGGCTCAGCTGAATGGGGCAGCAGCAGCTCCATGCTGGGGCTTTGAGGGGTGGGGAGTGGATGGGGTGGGGGTGGCAGAGGCAGCAGGTGCGGCTCCCAGGTCTTCCCAGTCTAGCGAAAGCCTCCTTGCCCCGGCCCAGCTTCCCCCTCTAGGCCACTGTAGGGCTGCTGCTGCCATGTTCCCAGCTGGGTGGGGCTCTCTTCAGGCAGTCAGTCTCCTGCATAAGCAAGTGATTCGTGTGCTCCAGGGATTGCTCCACTGGCTGGCTGCTCCCTCCCAGGCGTGCTTCCCACAAGGCACCCTGCTGCGCCAGCTGAGAGCACACACCCCAGCCTCACAGGCCATCTGGGCCAGCAGCAGGCTGGCTTGCCTCTGCTGCTCTCCCTGGGGACGGTCCTTGTCCCTGTAGGCCGATTCCGCACCTTGTCGGGGCCGTTGACCAGGAACTGGCCGAGGTTTTTTGTTTTCGTTTTTGTTTTGTTTTTTGTTTTTGTCTTTTTAGGGCGGCACCCACAGCATATAGAAGTGCCTAGGCTAGGGGTCCCATCGGAGCTGCTGCCGCCAGCCTCCACTACAGCCACAGCAACTCGGGATCTGAGCTGCATCTGTGACCTATACCACACCTCATGGCAAAGCCAGATCCTTAACCCACTGAGTGGGGCCAGGGATTGAACCTACATCTTCATGGATGCTAGTCAGGTTCTTAACCCGCTGAGCCACAGTGGGAACTTCTTTATTTTTTTTTTTTCTCTTTCCCGGCTGAGTTTTAAAATGTACTCATGCCTTAGTTTGGGAAAGCCAACTCAGCCCTTGAAGAGCACAGCTCTGCCTCCTGCTGGCTGTTTGCTCCAGGCCCTGGAGGGCACACTGGCCTCTGAGTCCTCCAGATCCAGGGTGGTGGCACTCAGCTCAAAACAAGTCATTGCTGAGTGCTGGGCCATGCCCAGCTCTAGCCCTGCCGGGGAGCATAGGACAGACCCTTCAGGTCCAGTCTGGTGAGTGGTCCTTCGGTTACTCCACAGCCCAAGCAGGTCTCTCCCACCCCTTGGGGGCCCTCATCCGTAGGCGTGTTTCCAGAGAACTGCTCCTTCCATCCTAAAGGTCAGCTTCCCTTTTTACCTCCTTCTCAAAGCTTCCTTCAGATTGTACCAAATGCCACCCACAACCACATCCCCTTGTTCCTTGAGCTGGACCAGGTACCAGAAGGGGCAGGCAGCAGCACAAATGAGAGCTGGCCCCACCACTGGCCTGCTCTGTGGCCAAGACCTTCACAGCCTTCCACTCCACTGCTGTCTTGGAGCAGCTCAGACCAGGGGCCATGGTCAAGGGCTGATCTGAGGGCAGGGTCTGGGAAAGGCCAGGGAACTGAGGGGCTAGCATCAAGGCCCAGGGCACCTGGGCAGAGAGGCCGTGGTCCAGGCCACACAGCCCTCACACCTCCTGGCTTGTCCAGAATGTCTGGGCCATGTCCAGCTACATCCCAGGGTTAATCTGATCTGGCTTTCCTCCTGCAGGTTGGAAAGCTAGTTAAAGAAGCTGCCTCCCGGAGCAACCTGAAGAGGGTGACACTGGAGCTTGGCGGGAAAAACCCTTGTATTGTGTGTGCGGATGCGGACCGTGAGTCACTCCCCTGCCCACTATTGCTGGGTCTTTACGGGATCCATAAATCTCTCCCCACTTCCTTTCCAGAAGCAATTGTGAAAGACGTGCACATATATACACCACACACACACACTGGGGCTGTTTCTCCACTTGGGGTCATCCTGCCATAAATAATTGGCAGTTGGAGATCCAAACACCAGCTTTGTTGCTGGTAGAGATAATTTTTGACATGGTAGCCAGAGAGGTGACCTGGTCCTGCCCTTAGAGGCTGATCCTGTCCTTGTAGAGCTGGGGCCATAACAAGCAGGTCCAGAGATCCCTATGCCTGGGGCAGGGGAGGCAAGAGGAGAAAGAGCTGGGCAGGTGTGGCTCATCACAGGCCTTCACCATTCTGTCCCCGAGTCAGGACTTCCCATGGTGCTTTCAGGCTCTTGAAGACTTGAGGCTTCTTTCCTCTTTATCAGAGACCGGACAAATCAGAGTAGTGGCAGCTGACCCTTCAACCTGTCCCGCTGGCCTAGGAACTGGTCTCTCCCTCCACCACCTCTTCCCTGGGAAAGCAACCCTGCCGAGCAGCTTGGGAGCAGTTTGTGTCTTATGGCATAGTATTCACATAGGTGCTAGAGTTCCCTGGTGGCTCAGTGGACTAAAGATCCATCATTGTCACTGTTGTGGTTCTCAACCCCTGGCCTGGGGACTTCTGCATGCCTTGGGTATGGCCAAAAAATAATAGATTAAAAGAAAATATATGCTATTCATTTTTTTTAATGTTTGACAATTTTTATTTTATTTATTTTTTTGGCTGCACCCTTGGCACATGGAAGTTCCTAGGCCAGGGGTTGAATTCAAGCCACAGCTTGTGACCTATCCCACAGCTACAGCCATGCCAGATCTTTAACACACTGTGCTGGACCAATGATTGAACCCATGCCTCAGCAGTGACCAGAGCCACTGCAGAGACAACACCAGATCTTTAACCGGCTGTGCCACAGTGGGAACTCTAATGGATGTCATTCTTGGTTACCATGTCCAAGAAGAGGGAAGAAAGGGCCACATCGAGCATTCACTGACCTGTTGATGGGGTCAGCTGCCAAAAGGCGTGACTCCCCAAGTACCCTGAAGCACTTTGCCTTAAAGAACAGCCTCTCCCACCTGCCCTCTGTTGCCAGGAGGTCCCTTCGCAGAGTGCAAAGCCTTCCATTCCATGTGCAGAGAAGGCTGGAATTGCAGACACCCCTGAGAAAGATGACCCTTGCACCATTTCTCACCAACATGTAAATGACTGACATCAGTTCTTTTTGAAACTGGTTTGTGAAGGGAAGAGGGCTTGAGAAGGAAACATGCACCCAGGAAGGAAGAGGCATCTGCGGGTGAAGATGGATGGCTCATGTTGTGCGTGGGCTGGTCTGCCCTAATGGGAGCATCATCAGCATCAGCTTCCCTAATGGTCTTGGGGGCCACATGGAACAGCTATGGGTGTTGCCCCCATGAGCCGCATTTGCAGTTCCAACCTCCAGTCCCAAAGACCAAGGCTCCTGTGTTTGCAGGCTTGTGCCCCTCTATCTGGTGCCCCTTCTGCACCTCAGCTCACCCTCTTTCCCTCTCAACAGGGAAAAGTGCCACTAAAATGCAGGGCTCCTCTCTGAGGGTTGGTTTGACAAGGGTCATAAACACCCTCCGCCACCCTCCTATCCTCAGCCGGGCAGAGAGAGTCCACAAAATTAATTCCTGGCAGAACTGGCACCCCAAGGATGATATCAACAGCAACACGCCACCCTCCCCAACACCGAAGTTGCTACCCCTGGCTCCCGCCAGGGTGCAGGAAATGAATTAGTTTGGAGGAGGGACGGTTTGAATTTGGCACAGGGTGAGGGTGGTACAGGGAGAGGCAAGAACCTTATGACACTGTCCTGCTGTCGCAGTGACTTACACAGAAGACCTTGCTGGATGCCAAGGCCCTGGATCTTAAAGCCAAGGGCAGCATTCCTCGGAACCGCCTGCAGAGCAGTGCTGGCTGTGGGTGGGTCACCTGTCCCAGTCTAGAGGGTGGTGGCTCTTGCTTTAGGCAAAGGAAAGCTTCAATTCCTAAGCAGGCAGTGGGGGGTGGGGGAGCGGCCAGGTGGGGCTGAGAAGCCCCTCCGGTAATGCCAGTAGCATTGTAGTTAGTATTCATTTCCCTCAAGGATGTCCCCAAAGATCTGTCTTCCTAAGCACCCTTCTAGTTCAGTTTTAGTAGCTGGTTCTACTTCAGTGTCAGCTCTATGGTGCAGATTCACCCTTCATCTGGTGGAAATCAGTGTATTCTTCTCATCCCTAGAAGTCATATGTGGTGTTATAGTACTTGATAAGATCCTTCTTTCACTCAAGGCGGACAGTTTTGGCCCCTTTAAAAATTCTCAGAGTTTCTATTTTGGTTCAGTGGGTTAAGAACCCAACTAATATCCATGAGAATGTGGGTTCGATCCCTGGCCTTGCTCGGTGGGTTGAGGATCTGGTGTTACCATGGTGTAGGTTGGCAGCTGCAGCTCCAATTTGACTTCTAGTCTGAGAACTTCCACATGCTGCAAGTGCAGCCCTAAAAAGAAAGAAGAAAAAAAAAAATCTCATCAATCAGCCAACAGCAATACCTACCAAAGGTTATTCTATGGAAGGTTAGTCTCCTGAAAAGGGAGGGGAGGGGTCCCTGGGCAAGTGAGGTAGGGGTGTATCAATCTGTGCTTACTAGCACAGTAAAGACACTGAGAAGTCCTGCAATCAGGGGACCTATTTAACTCCAAACTCAGTGGACCTGAATATCCCCTTTCCCATCCTCTCCTTTTGGGAAGTGCTGAGCAAAATTGATTTCTGAAATACAGCCACCCCAGGGCCTGTTTTCTCATGTGGGCAATTAGTCTTGCAGCTGTCACCCGTGCAGCCCTAACGACTTAATCGTTTCCTCTCCCCCCACCGCCCTCGCTCTCCAGTGGACTTGGCAGTGGAGTGCGCCCACCAGGGAGTGTTCTTCAACCAAGGCCAGTGTTGCACAGCCGCCTCCAGGGTGTTCGTGGAGGAGCAGGTTTACAGTGAGTTTGTCAAGCGGAGTGTGGAGTACGCCAAGAAACGGCCTGTCGGAGACCCCTTTGATGTTAGGACGGAACAGGGGCCCCAGGTAAGGGTTGTCAGGTCCCGAGGTGCACGTGTGAGGGATGAACCGGGCAAGCCTCTGGCCCTGGCCCTCTACAGCTCTGGTTCTCTGTGACTCCAGGGTTCCTCTTGAAGCAAGGATCCCCTTACCCAAGTGCACGGCTACGTAAGGATTTTGTTCAGACACCCACCAACAGTTCAATCCCATCAGGTCTTGGTGGGGTTATGAAATGGGGTAGAGGAGTTCTTGTCGTGGTTCAGCAGGTTAAGGCCCTGACGTTGTCTCTGTGAGGATGTGGGTTCCATTCCTGGCCTCATTCAATGGGTTAAGGATCCTAAGCTGTGGCATAGGTCGCAGATGCAGCTCCAATTTGACCCCTAGCCTGGGAACTTCATATGCCACAAGCTACAGGATGGGGTGGACACACAAAAGCTCTGTCATTTGCAGCAAGTAATGCTGAGTTCCAGGCCTTGGCAGAAGGGAGGCATCTTGGCTCATAAGCCCAAGGGCCTGCACCTTCCAACCAAAGGACCATCCCTTCTGAGCCACCAGAGTCCCGAGGAGAGAGCCTCAGGCAGAAGCCTCAGTTTTGCTTGGCTGGCTTCTCTGCAGAAGTAAGTTGTAACCCCAGCTGAAAGGCAGCAGAGTGCAGGCCGAGGCAGCACTTGGAGCTGGACATCTCAGGCTGGAGGCTCTCGAGCCCATGTGTAAGACAAGAGGACCCCCAGAAACCAAAGAATCCCAGTGGAAAGGGCTCAGAGGATGGGGCTACATCTCTGGGCAGTAGGAACACACATCTCTGGAGGCCTGGTTTTCGAAGCTAATGACAGGATGAAAATAATCATAACCACGAGGTTTAATAACCTCTTTAAAAGGACACACCCTATATCACTTTCTTACTAATTATGCAGTGCGGCAGATGGATAAATATTTTAAAGAGGGCAGCCTGACCATCCCATGCATTATTGAAACGGAGTTCAACAGCAACCCACTTTGCTTGTAGCCAAAGTCCTGCTCCAGCCAGGAAGTTTCAAATCACATGTCAGAACTCACTCATTTGTGTCTCTCCTGGGAGCTGGCTGCTTACCCACTGTGTTGGCACCGTGTGTTTACACGGGAAGCTGTGGATCTGAGGGCAAGTTTGGCTCTGTGATTTTGCCAAAGCCACGCTCCTTCCAAATCCCTCAGTTTCCTCATCTGGAAAACAGAATAATGGATGAATATTATGAAAATGTCAAGATCCTTAATACGTTTTTTATTTTTTAAGGGAGGGGGGTGGGAATTCAATGGCAGGCTCCCTGATCTTGGTGGCAGTGAATATCTGTGCATGATTTGAAGCCACATCAATTAGATCTTGTTGGCAGGGGGTGGTGCCTGAGACGGGGGAGGACCACCCAGAAAAGGTGTTTCTGCCACAGTGCCCACCCCTGCCTTGCCCCAGCCCACATGCTCTGCAGCTCTGGTGCCACATGACCCTGCTGGAGAGAAACATCTCCACTTGTGGCCAACTCCCCATCCTGCCAGGCCTCAGCCCCAAACCCAGCAGCCAGTGACACAGATTTGTCCAGGGACTTAGGTTGGATTTCAGGTCTGAATACAAACATGGCCACAAGTCATTATGGAATCCACTGTGATTGTAATCCATGGGAAACATGGGAGCTGAGCCTGTCCTAAGGATCACTTTTATCCCATCATTATTCATAAGTACCTTTCCAAGGCTTCAGCCTTGATTTTTAAAGCCAGATACACAGATCTCTTCCCAGAGAGCAGATCCAAGGAGAATGGTGTTGATTTCATCAGTGCTTTTGATGCTGCTGCAGAAAGTCCTTTTGAAAACTCACCAAAGCCGTCCAACCTCGGCGTATTATTTTAGAATGCTGCTGGGTTTTTTTCTCCCAAAGTGCTTTTTCATCTATGTTAAAGAGATTTTACTCTGAGAGGATTTACAGCTGTCTAAATAGTCTTGTCTGTCTCATGCCTGGAAAACAGCTAGCTGACCTAGATGGATGTCTGCTGCAGCCAGTGGTGATCAGAGGGCTCAGAGTCATTCAGGCTTATTTGGCAACTGAGCAAAGAGATACATAGGTCTCTCATAGGCCACCTGGCGGGGGCAGAGTTCCAGCAGAGCCATGCTCGGCCTCTGCCGTCCTGTCTCTTGGGCTGTGTCCTGCTGCCACCTTCACTTCCCTGTGGGTTCTTCAGCTCTGCAGGTACCAGCTGCCATTCATGGAGGATTATTAGATTTAAACAGTGTGTTCACACAGACTCGCCAAGGGAGAGTTGAGTCTGGACAGGTAGAGTTTCCATGGGGATCTAGTGCTGCCTACAGGACACAGAGTCTTCAAGGCAGAATGTGGTCAGTGGCCACTCAGGGTCTGCAGCTTGATGAAGCCCCACAAGCCTCTTGGCCTCCAAAGTAGAGGCACTTTCAAACCAAGACTTGGTTCACCCAGAGAGAAGTTGAGAGAACCTTGAGATACTACGGGATCCATTGTAGTTTGAAGTACTCTTTTAGGTGGGATTTCATACACATGGTCAAAACCCAAAACATAAAGGTCAATAGTGAAAAAGCTCCCTTCCATTCATTCATGGGCTTGTTTGTTACCCTCCCCTCCAAGGGTGTCCTCCAGAATTTCTGTGTATACAAGCAAAATTGAGTCTATATACAAGAATGAATATGTATTCTGACTTGCTCCATTTTTACCCAAAATATCTATACATGGTACTCTTTGGCACCTTGATTTTTGCCCCCTGACCAGAAACTTGAAAAGCTTTCCATACCAAACCGTAGGAACCTGCCTTGTTCTTTTTTTTTTTTAATGTATATAGATTTCCACTGTATGAATCTTCCAGAATTCAAGTAACACATTCTGATGAACATGTGGGTGTGTGCATTCATGCACAGTGTCACAAAGTATATCATTCCACACACGTCCAAGAAAATCCACAGGACAGGTTCCTCAAGTGGGACTACTGAGTGGGAGCACGTTTATAATTTCTATAAGCATTGCCAAATCACCTTGTACAAGGATGAACCAACTTGTGTTCCTACCTACCTTGCATGAGCCTGCACATTTCTCCAGCCTTACTAACAGAACATGGAATTTTGCCCATCTAATCATTAAAAATGGTATCTCATTTGCTTTTAATATGCATATATGTCATAATGAGTAAAGTGGATCATCTTATGTTTAAAGGCCATTTCTGTTTCCTCTTCTATCCACTGTGCATGTGCTTTGCGTATTTATCTCTTATATTGCTAGTTATTTTTTAAGTCACTTCTAAGAACTCTTTACATACTAGAGAGAGTAGCTCTATTTCTATGATATGACTTGTCAGCTTTTTTTTTTTTCAATTTGTTGTTTAGCTCTATGACTTTGCTGATGATGTTTTGGCCTTTTTTTTTTTCTTCTTCTTCCAAACATAAACTTATCAATCTTTCCTTTGGGCTTCTGAATTTCAAGCCATAGAAAGGCTACCAGCACTCCAAGTTTACAGAGGCATTTTCCCTCATGAGAGAATTTGAAAACTCTTTGACTTCATTTTTCATGATTATGTTTGATCTATGTGGACTCTATCCTGGTATAAAAGTATGAGGTATGGATCCAACTTTGGCATTTTCGCACTGGATCTACATTTCAAAAGATGATTGGTCAAGGGGCTTGCAATGGTTTGTGCCCACCCTTTCTAAGAAAGCTAGCCTGCTCCTCATGGCCAGACAGTCATCCAAATTCACCAGTGGATTTGCTAATTTTAATTTAAATTTACTCAAAGGAAATCACTTTTTCTATCTGAACATCTCAGCTACAGCAAACCTATAAAGCTCTGTCTCTCCCAGCCAGAGAGGAGGGGATTACCAAGAGGTTCATGGTTAGGAACAGGGCCCCCACAGGCTTGGAAAGAAGACCATTTCAGGTGGAGAGAGTACTTCCTGCCTTGAGCATGGTCTCCCTGAGAAATGCCCTTTGCCAGCTGGTTCAGTATAGTTTCCACAAGCTAGATGTTAAGACTAGTTGCACAGGACACACTCTGGCCCAGGAGACCTCTGGACAAGTTGGCAGAAGGTGGAGCCCTTCTGATAGGTGGGTTCTCCACCATCCAGGGAGCAGCCTCTCCACGCCACTTTGAGCCTTACTCTGCTGTTTACAGGGGTGATGAGTCAGCTGGTCAGTCAGTTTTACTTCTCACTTCTCCATGCTATGACTGAGAATTACTTGGAATTACCCTGATCCGTGGTCCTATGAACGGGGTGCAGGGTTGCCAGATAAAATACATGGCACCCAGTTGGAGCGGAAGTTCAAATAAACAATGATTACATGTTTTTAGCATAAGTACCTCCCAAATATTGTTTGGGATATACTTATACTTTAAAAATCATGCATTGTTTTTTAGGAATTCAGATTTAACTTGGCACTCCATGGTTTTAGTCACAGAATCTGGCAACCTTGCAAGAATTAGGAGAACAAAGGATGGACCACTTCAGATCTTGTTTCACCCACGGGTTTGCTTAACAGCATGAAAGAGTCAGAATAATCCCCATACCTGGAGAGATTGAGAAAGCCCATCTCTCCCCTGCTCCAAAGAGACCAGATCTGTGCATCAGAGGAATATTTGCATGCAAGGTACATCTGTTCCTTGACTTATGTCTCAGCCAGAACACCAGAGAGGGACGGACAGCTGATCATATAGGCTGTTGAACACCTAAGCTGACAGTCACCACCCAGAAGGAAGCCAGGCTTACCTCACTGTTTTTCAGATTGACCGGAAACAGTTCAACAAAATTCTGGATCTGATTGAGAGCGGAAAGAAGGAAGGAGCCAAGCTGGAATGTGGGGGCTCGGCCATGGAAGACAGGGGGCTCTTCATCAAACCCACTGTCTTCTCAGAAGTTACTGACACCATGCGGATCGCCAAAGAGGAGGTATTGAGACTGCAGGCAAAACTGTGTCCTGTGGGGCCTTGTGGCGAGCTGGGGCCCCAGGGTGTGGAGAGGGGGCTGGGAGATTCAAACTGGAGTCTTACCCCAGGCCCAGGGATCCCAGAAGTGTTTGTGAGAGGAGCATTTCCCCTTGTCCTAGGGTCTTTTCTCTCTCCTTGGGAGTCCTTTGGGAAGCTGCCCTGCCCCTGGGATCCCCAAGCCCTGGTAGATGGTGCAGCTTGTCCTCACCCCCATATCCACGCATCACTCATCATCTCTGGGTAGCAACCATCCCTTTTCTGTCCTCTCTTGTGTCTTCAGGTTAGCCAAGGGTGGAGGGCCATCTCAGCTTGTGCATTTTGCCAGGAATCCAACCATGGATTCAGGGCCCAAAGCTGCCTTTAGTCCCCCCACCCCGCCACCTCCCCCACAAAGCTGAACTTAAATGACAAGTGTTCATTCCAAAAACATGAAGTGGCCAGAAGTCTCTTTGAAACTGTCCAGCATGGGCATCCTTGGAAATGGGGGAAATGAAGGAGACTCCCATAAGAGGGTAGCTCCACGTCTTTTGGTACCACTGTTAAGCTGGATGCAGCTAGTTCCCATCTGGGTCCCAGGTGCTTGGACCTTTTGGCACACATGAAAGAGTGAGTCACTGCCAAAGTCCTCCTGGCTCCGGCCTTTTATACCCTTGCTCCTTGAGATTTTTATGGGTTATTAACTGTATCATGATGGCATGAGAGTCAGGTCTTTGAATCTCCCTCTGACAAGCTCCTTGGGAACCATGGCAGCGATTTTGGCAGGCTGATAACATCCTGCCAGGCTGTGGTGCCAAACATTAAATCAGTTACAGGATCCTTTCAAAATTACCTTTAAATGTTCACCCTGTTTCTCTGTACTTTTCTTTTCTTTTCTTTCCTTTTCTTTCCTTTTCTTTTCTTTTCTTTTCTTTCCTTTCCTTTCCTTTCCTTTTTTCCTTCTTTTCTTCCTCCCTCCCTTCCTTCCTTTCTCTCTCTTTCTTTCTTTTGTGATGTGTTTCCTTCCAGTCTCTTTCCTTTCCTCTTCTTAGCTGTGTTGTAGATGGCAGGGAACACTGCAACAGTCCCTCCCCGGGAGTTATTAGGGAAACATTTCAGGGCATCTTCACTGATAGAAAATGCAGCACCAAGAGGCCAGGGCGTGCAGTCCTATAACTGTGCCTACAAACACCTTTCAGGATAACTTTCCAAGAATTACTTCCAAGGTTTCATCTTCTCTGCATCCCAGCATGGTAGGGTCTCCTCCAAAGCTCAAGGCTGGAGCTTCTAGAAGCCCTGACAATAGCGAGAGAGCTTAGACCCAACATATTCCTGTAGTTGTTATTTTTAATTTTTGTTTAATTCAGTCTTTCCCTCCAGCTTTCAACCATCACACAGCTAACAAGATCTTTGGACATTTTCTCTCCTCCAGTCATCCTTTGCCAGGCATGTGAGCACTTGGGGGCATTGAAAAAAGACATTAGAGGAAGGAAATGCCTGCTCGGGGCATATGTGTTTCATTCAGATAGCCTCTCACTGCCATTCTTGCAATTAATCATAGATTTTTGGACCAGTGCAGCCAATTCTGAAGTTTAAAAACATTGAAGAAGTGATAAAACGAGCAAATAGCCTCGAATATGGACTCACAGCAGCTGTGTTCACAAAAAACCTTGACAAAGCCCTGAAGCTGGCCTCCGCATTAGAGTCTGGAACCGTCTGGTGAGTAGAATGTGTGTGCCCGACTCTCCAGAGCTGCGGGTTTGCTGGCTCCCTTACTGGTCTGTTAGAGAGCTCTAAGTCACATAGCGTGTGCCAGGCACCGTCTAAGAGCTTTGCTCCATCCTCCAGACCACCTTCTGAGACAGATGTGGTCATCACCTCCACATTACAGATGAGGAAATCAAAGCACAGAGAGACTGGGTTTCCCACCCGGGGTCACACAGCTAGTACATGTCAGAGTGGAGCTCAAACCTACCCGTCCAGCTCTGATGCTCTTGACCACTGTGTTGGGCCGCCCCTTGAACTCTGTTCCCTCTGGCTTTATTTTTTATTTTGATTCTGAGAGCAGCTTGTGCTCTTGGGCCAAGTATGGATGGCATTCCCTGTTTTACCAATAATTCTGCCAATTACAAAGATAACATTAGAAGGCAAAGATGAATTGGGGGAGTTCCTGGGTGGCCTAGCAGCTAAGGATCTTGTATTGTCACTGCTGTGGTACGGGTTCGATCTCTGGCCTGGGAATTTCCACATCCTGACGGCAAGGCCAGGAAAAAAAAAAAAAAAAAAAGAAAGAAAGAAAGAAAGAAAGAAAAGAAAAGATGAATTGGGGCTCAGAGGGGCCAAGAAGCAGAACTTTGAGGCCAAGCCTATTTCGTTTCAGAGCTAATTCTCCCTTTCTCAGAATTTTCCTCTCTCTCCCCCTCCCCCATCCCCTTGTCATTCCCTTCCTATACCAGTGAGAAGCTTTATACTTAAGAATATTCAAATTTTAGTTTCTGGTGGAAAGAGTGAGCAGGGAGAAATAAAAAACATGCTATTCTGGAGTTCCCATTCTGGCTCAGAGGGTTAAGAACCCAGCGTAGTCTCCATGAGGATGCGGGTTCAATGCCTGGCCTCTCTCAGTGGGTTAAGGATTCACTGATGCAAGCTGCAGCGCAGGTCACAGATAGGGCTTGGATCTGGCATTGCTGTGGTTGTGGCTTAGGTTGTGCTGCAGCTCCAATTCAACCCCTGGTGTGGAAATTTCCATATGCCACTGATGCAGCCCTAAAAAGAAAAAAAAAAGTAATTTCTAAAAAAAACCACAAAACACACTGTTCTGATGATTAAAACCTTGATCAAAGGTTGTCCTTTAGATGTTGCTCAGCACCAAGTGCCCAGGAGCCACAGTGCCCACAGCGCCGAGGTCCAGCTGAGTCCCCTCCAGGTGACCGAGCTTCTCTTTACTCTCTCTCCAGGATCAACTGCTACAATGCCATCTACGCACAGGCCCCATTTGGTGGCTTCAAAATGTCGGGGAACGGCAGAGAACTGTAAGTGTTTCTGTCCCCTACCAGGTCTGTGGGAGGTGGCCTTGTGCTCTGATCTGCTGAGCCCTCCACTCTGGACGCAGCTGGAGCCCCCATGCTCTCCCGCACACCCCATCCTTCCCCACCCTCATCCTCACGGTTCCTTCCTGTCTGGCCCTTTGGGAGGATGCCATCCATGGGCCTAGTCTAAGTGAACGGGTCTTCTGTGTCTGGCCCAAGACAAAAGGCCCAGGCCAGGAGCCGGATGGAGCATTCTGGGGGTGGGCATGTTGTGGTTTCCAGCCGGAAGCTGCCTTGTCTCCCACGCCCTTGTGTGTGGTGCTGGGGTTTTATGAGCTTTTGTGGACAAACAGCTGGTAGGGTCAGTCTTTCAAGGGGGACCATCTGTGACAACACACAGAGTCGTTCCTGGGACATCTCAGAGGACTCAGAGCTTTTCCTCTCATTTAAACAGTTTGTATCATTTGTATACAAATGTGAAACTGCGTACTTGTTTGTACCCCTCGGCGTGGGCCTATCTGGGGCCTTTGGGCAGCATCCCTTCCAGATTCTTAATAAGGATGCTGCTGGCTTCCATCCCTGAGCAAATGCTCTTGACCAGTCTCTAGGGAACTGGAGTCCTTTCCCCTACCTCGGCCCCTCTTTCCGGTACATCCCTGACTCGTGGCAAACACGCCAGAGTCATCTGAATGTCTGAGTAGCATAAGTCCTTCGGTGACCCCTAATTCCTAAGACTGTTCTCCTCCAGGGAACTGAAAGTTCATTCCCTCTGCTGAGTGGATCATTTGTATTGTGTTTTGTGAGCCTCCGTTCATGACGCCTTCACGTTTGCCTGCCCATGAGGGCTAGGGTCACCAGGGTCACCTTTTAGCCTCCCCACCCATCACCCTGGCCACAACTGGCATCTGTTGAGTACGACTCTGCCAGCATCTGTCTGAGTGCCTTGCACACGTTAAGGCATCCTGTCCTTCCAACAGCTCATGAACTGAGTCCGTTCAGGCCACTGGCATGGAATACTGGAGATGAGGTGGCTTAAACAATGAATATTTATTTCTCCGGATGTGGAGTCTAGAAGTTTGGGATCAAAGGGTCCAATGGGGAGCCTCTTCCTGGTTCTGTGTCACCATGGAGTGGAAGAGAGGAGGGTGATCTCTGGGATCTCTTTTATAAAGGACACTAATCCCATAGCTGAGGGCTCCACCCTCTTGACCTAATCATGTCCCAGAGGCCCCACCTCCTACTTTCTTCCCATTAAGGTTGAGGGCTTTAATGTATGAATTTCAGGGGGCTACACACGTTCAGTTCTTGGCAAGTGGGTACTGCTGCTACCCCTGCTTTTGGATGAAGAAACCCAGGGCTGCCCAGGGACTCTGTGCCTTCCCCAGGTCACACTGCCAGAAAGTGACAGACTTGGGACTAAACCATTGGGCCCACCTGCACCACAGCGTTTTGCTCAACAGGGGTTACCTCTGTGAGCCACCTGGAATGGAGCTAGTGAGAGCACACGTGGTCCTTTGTCTCTTCTGCTCTACTGCTTCAACCAGTCAGGCTGTGACAGCTGGGGGCCCCAGAACCCCACCAGGCCCTCTTCCCTGCAGGCCAGGCCCAGCCTCCTCCCACAGCATGAACTTCAGCCCCCAAAGCAGATGTCCTTGGATGGCCAAGCTGCAGGAAGGGGTGTGTGGGGTCCATTCACACCCACTGTCCCCTCACTACTCTCCTTGTCTGTTCCTCCCGACCCCCTACCACCTCCAACATGCTCTGGCTCCGGGGCACCCCTGCCCACTGCGGAGCAGGTCCAGGAATATCCGCTGCTGCCCTCAGTCCATGTGTCATCCTGCTGTTAGCCACAATTGGGACTTTTTTTTTTTGGATGTCTGGTTTTTTGACCCTTGGCGTATATTTTCCCAGAGCTTTTTGATAAACTACTTTAACAAAATTCACAAGGAGCCTGGAAACTGGCTTAAAAACCAATTTCCATTTTCTGTTGTCTCTAATTAATGTCTTCATGTGGCAGTAAGTTCCCTTTTTGGATGCTGGAGCACCGTGCGGTGGATTCCATGGTTTTCCCCATCCCTGGCTGCCGGGTCGGGGGCTGGCCATCTGCCGCCCACCCACGGGCTCCTCTGGGATCTCTTCCTGTCTAAAGATGATGCCTGCAATTTCTCTTCCTCCTGGGTGCTTTTCTTAGCTCTTTGGTTTGCTTTGTAATACAGTAACCAAAAAAGCCATACTGCACAGACATGTGGAAGGTCAAGGCCTCTCTCCGCAGACCCTCCATCTCAGAGATCATCACTGTTCAGCAGTCCATTTTGTCCACTTGTTCATTCCTCACTGGCATGTATTTACCAGTGAGGAACCTCTGAGGCCCAGGCACCTTTGAGGCCCAGGCATGTCTTGGGCTCCAAACCCACTGCAGGGAACCCTATCATGGGCAGTGCCAATGCCCCAACATTCTGGTGAGATCCAGTGGGAGGAAGGCTAGTTCATGGATAGCCTTGAGTACCAAGGCGATAAAAACTGGGTGAAAAACCATTGAGGAAAAGCCACAGTGGGTCAAATAAGAGTGACAAGAACTTGAACTAGGGCAATGACCGTGGGAATAGAAAAACGGAGGTGGTTCATGCACTGAATCTTACAGGAGTGATTTCATGCTGGGCTTACAAGTTATGTGCTAATTCAGCATGATTTCATCATTTGGTTTGCTTTTCTTCTTTATTAAGTTGATAAGTCATTAACTAGTTGGAGTTTTTACAGTGCAATACAATGTGCTCATTTTTAAAGGTCATTTTCTTTGCATACAATGGATGTAAATGTGTATTTTTTTTTTTTTCTGTTTTCCAGTGACTTTCGGAGGAAAGTACATTTTGCCCTTAAGAATGGGGTTTGGATATCCTACTCTTTTTATTGGTGATCTCCTGTGATGGGCTTTTTATTTTTTATTTTTTAAGGGGTTTTGCTATTACAAATCAGATTGATATTCTTCCTTGGGTGTAAAATTTTATGCACTCATGGAAAACTGTTTTCCGAAAAATTTCCCGCAATCGGGTAATCCACCATATGAAAAATGGGCTCCCCATTCTTTTGGTTTGCATTTCTTTAATTGTGAGGGATTGAGCACCTTTTAAACACTTCCTGGTAGGCTGTATTTTTATTTTTCTGCAAACTGACTATTCATGTCTTCTGTTGTTTTTCGTTGGTTTGTAAGAGCTTTGTATATTAAGGAAAACTGCACTCTGTTTCTTGCACAGGGTTGTAATTTTTTTCTGTTTTATAATTGGTCTTTGGGTTTTTTAAATAGAGTTTTCTGCTCTGCAAAAATTGATGTTAGCATTTCGTATATGGCTTTCATATTTTGTTTTGTTTAGAAAAGATTACAAAGTAATGCACCCATTATCATGGGTTCTTTAACTTTGTTTTAGGACACTACCAACGAATCTCAGAGACATAGTAATAATAAAAGAATAGTACTTTCTCCCATTTACTTTTTACCTAGCACATAGTATGTGCTCTAGATAAATTAATTCTAATCATTATAACTATGAAGAGGTGATGGTATTCCCATTTTACAGATGATGATATTGAGGCTCAGGGAAGGCAAAAAACTTGCCTCCATTGCTGGATCTAAGCCAGTGGTTGTCCAACTTGAGTTGCATCAGACTTCCATGGCTGGTTAATCCCCTGGCTACTAAAATACAGATTTCTGAGCCCCACCCATAGGTTTCTATGGCTGCCACAAGAAATAACCACAAAATCAGTGGCTTAAACAACATGAATGTATTATCTTACTGTTTAATAGGATAAAAACCTGCCCCAATCTCATTTAGCTAAAATCAGGGTGTGTGCAGGGGTGCATTCCTTTCTGGAGACTCTAGGGAAAGAATCTGCTTCCTTGCCTTTTTCAGCTTCTAGAGCCTCTTGCATTCCCTTGACTGTCAGCTCTTTCCTCATTGTCAAAGCCAGTAGTGTCACCTCTCTTTGACCCTGCCTCTGTCATTTCATTTCCCTCTCTCTTTTTCTGCTTCCCTCTTCCACCTTGAAGGACCCTTGTGATTACATTGGGTCCACCCAGATAATTCAGGATAATCTCTCTACTTTAAAGTCAGCTGGGAGTTATCCTGTGTCGAAGTGGGTTAAGGATCTGGCATTGCTGCCACTGAAGCCCAAGTTCCATCGCTGGCCTAGGAACCTCCATATGCTGCCATTACAGCCAAAAAATAAAAACAAACAAAAAGAATAAAGTCAGCTAACTAGCCATTTTAATTCCATTTGTAACTCTAATTGCCCTTTGTCATATCACCTAACATTTTCAAAGGTTCAGAGAGTTAGGATGTGGACATCTTGGTGGTGCAGCGTGGAGGCAGGGAGCATTAGTCTGCCTACCACAGTAGGTGTGGGGGGTCTGAGACTCTGCATTTTGAGCAAGTTCTGAGGTGAGGCTGATGCTGCTGGTTTGGGGACCCCACTTTAAGAGGCACTGGTCTAAGGGATGAGATGGGATTCTGTCTTGAGTCTTCGTAGCTGCAGAGCCACTGTGACCACCTCTCCTCCCACTTTTCCCAAACAGGCTCACATTCTTATTTACATAGAAGCAGAGCAAGTATTGTAGAGGATTTTAAATCTATCCAAAGCCCCCTGCTTGGTTCTAGGAAGGGGACCTGCCCTGAGGGTGATTCACGATGCCTGAGAAGCATCACTGGGCTCTGAAAGACTTAAAGAAAGGACACATACCAGAGACATAAATTCAAGGTCATGGACTCCCCTGTGTCCAGGCTGTGCTAACATCTGAGCCCCTGGCGCTCTGCACCTGCCTCCCTCTTCTCACTGCTGTCCAAAGGCAGCTCCAGATCCTCCCTGCCCCTTGTGGATGCTCCAACCACACACCTCCAGTCAATAACTTCCAGCTCTGCCTCTTCTGTCTCTTCCACTGGCTCCAAATTGCCAGCAAAAGTTCCAAATCCAGTGTTCTCTCTGCTCCCCAGCTCGCCTGCCTCCTTCACCACACAGGCACTCTCGTCCTCCCCAACTCAGGGAATTCTCTCTTTTTATTTTTCTTTTTAGGGCCACACTGGAGTGTATGAAGCTCCCAGACTAGGGGTTGAATAGGAGCTGCAACTACCGGCCTAGGCCACAGGCACAGCAATGCCAGATCTGAGCCATGTCTGTGGCCTGTGCCGCAGCCTACAGCACCACCAGATCCTTAACCCACTGAACGAGGCCAGAGATTGAACCCACATCCTAATGGATACTAGTCGGGCTCACTTCCACTCCTCTCTTTTTTTAAAATCCCCTTCCTTCTTTAAAGACAAACCCTTTGTCCTTCTGAATATTTCAAAGGTGTCACACACACAACACTTGATATGTAACCTGAAGTTACACATCCAGGAACTTATACTCATTAATGGTTTCGGAGTCCTGGCTATGACTCTCTTACATCCTCGCATCTTGGCCTTTCGTGCAGACTCCCAACTCTGCCCAACAGAGTACTAGCTGATCAATCAAGCATCAGAGCTGAGTTTGTACAGAAGGGCTAAGTGCCTGCCTGTTTCACATCTCCCTCTTTTCTGTGATCACAGAGGCGAATATGCGCTAGCCGAATACACAGAAGTGAAAACTGTCACCATCAAACTTGACGACAAGAACCCCTGAAGGAAAGGCAGGCTCCTTCCTCAGACTTCTGACAGCTGAATGTGGCAGATCAAACTTGCCGAAGAAAATCCTGCATTTCTGACCTTCCTGGGATGCTTTCTTCTGGAGACTTTACATCTGCTGGATTTGAACAATTTATTTTCCTCTCACACTCCTGTTTTGTCGACTGATACGTTGTGTGTGAAATTGCAGTCCTGCCCGGGGGATGGGCCGAGTGGCCATTTCTGTTTTCCCCTTTCCACCAGATCCCAGGGGACAGTGAGGAGGCTCAGGGCGTAGCCAACAGGAAATGGTATTTGAAGTATCCACCAGTCACTCAAAAATGCTTTGCTGACTCTGACTCCAGTAAGAATTTGGAAAATAAAAATTTCCCTTCATGTTCTGCAAACAGGCCCTGTAACCTCAGGGTTACCTGCCTGCAGGACAAGCCCCTCCTGCTATTCAGTGGGAAAGATCAGCATTAAGTTTAAAAAAAAAAAAAAAATCTAAAAACAAGGTTAGGAGAATCCAATGTAGGGAGTTTTGGGGAAGCAAGTACCATGGAAGGCTCCTGAAGGCCTTGGGTGTGAACAGTCTTCAGGGACTACACCTTGACATTGACTATGGGATCAGCTTAAAACCAGTACTGCCTTTGGAATATGACCACATTAGCCATCCAAAGAGCTTATCTCACACTGTGTCGCGGGTCTACCTTAACTAAGGCACTTTCTTAGGCAGGAAGTGTCACTTAGTGGCAGCATCGCTGCAGAAGACCCAGTGCTCTGACACCGCAACAGCATACATAGCAAACCCTCGGGTTGTTAAGTCCCACGTTTTACGAGTCAGGGCCATAAGCTGCTTTTCCCAGTTATGCATTTCTATCACTTGCCTCAATGGTTTATGATAAGCCGGTGTAGTTCTCCTTTGCTCCACTTTGGTTATCCACATTTTAGATGAGTGAAACAGACGCAGCTGTAAAGACTGCTGTTATAGTACAGCTTTGGTTTTTCGAAGTCCTATTTCGATATCAATTAGTGATTCAATAACAAATAATGTCTGGTCTACCACAGCAGCCCAAGCACTTCACTAACAGGTTGTGGATTTTTTTCTTCCTCTTTGTGTATCCAAAGGATGTGCCACTCCAGGTTTAACTTGGAAAACTGAAAGTGTTCCCACAGAGCTTTAAAAAAACCCAAACCAAACCAAACCAAACTGAAATTGTGTTATTTGGATACTTTTACTATTATTGACTAGTACTTTTCTAATGGTGCTTCTGTTTGAGAATTAAATTATGTCTGAGAATTAAATTGGGGGGCAGTAACCCAGTAGAGGTCTATGTCAAAACAAGTGTATATATAGAGAAAGTCATCTGTGAAATGAAGTTATTGTTCTTGTTGGAAAGAGACAAAATGCAGTTCACTTGCTTCTCCAGATCAGTTAACACTTATCGCTTAAATGATCAGCAGCTTGTTAAATCAGGATTTGACTTCATACACTGAATTTTCAGGATTTTATCTCAAGTAACTCTAGACACTAACCTTGATAGTAATACAGTAGAGCGTTCTTATTCCTTCATTGTATAATAATGCCTTTAATATGAAATGCTACATTATTTATAATTGATATAGTTAATGTATCTTTTTATAGTTGTAAGTAAACAGAGGTGGTGTATTTAACCTTCTGTAATATACTGTATTTAGAAATGGAAGTCTATATAGTAGTAGATTTTACTTCTTTTAAGGTTTACTCCTGTGGTACGGTTTTAAAAGATCTATTGGCCTGGAAATTCTGACCCTAACTGCAGATTGTGTTCAACAATGCAAAATAAAGTTGGATATTTGAGAAACATGAGGGTTTATTGTTGTTGTTGTTTTCATTTAAAGACCAGAGCCCTTTTAATTCTGTGGCTGGCCTTTCTTTCTTAGAACTTTGGTACAAAACAGCTTATTTTATTATATATAAAATCACATATGTTTTATATACAATCACGTAAGGATAAAATTACATTTGCTCAATTCATCAAGTCCAGCACTTTAGCCTGAGTGCGAAGCTTGCTTCTATGGCTTTGGGGGCTGACTGGGCAGCAAGGTTGGTGGCAGAGGTTCTATGTCTTAGTTGGGATGTGAGGATTGGAAAATGGTGGGGAGGGTTGCATGGGGATCCAGGGAAGACACTGCATCCTGCCTCTGTGTGCTCAAGCATCCATTTTTCTCACTTTTCTCCATGAGGATCTCTGTGTTTGGGTTTACCTTACCTAGAGTTTCTAAGGCTTCAAACCAATAAGCCTTAATCACCGAGTCGTGGGCTAGCATTGAGGTGGGATCAAGAATATTCCTATACATGGTTAGATCCACCAAGTTCAACTAGGCCTTGAGTCCAGATCACTTTGGCCATGCAGAGGCAAATCTCCACACTTTCAGAGAAAAGTTAAGGGAAGCTTGGATCAGATGTCTCTTATATATGCACTTATGCATGCTTTATTGCCCTTAGAAACCGCCCACTCCCCAGTAGTAATGTGAGCAGAAAATTCAAGGAACATGGCATTTCCTTCATTTGGGTTACCATGAACGGAACCATTCTGAGGACATATACTGGCCTTGGCATGTGTGCCTGTGTGTACACATGTGCACCCGGGTACCTGTTAGGGTGGGGCACAGGCAGTGGGCACATTCTCTAGAAGTGGACTCTCCGGAATGCCCTCCTTTCTCCTGGTGGTAGACCAAGCCCTTAAATGTCTTTGCGCCTAGCATGTGGTGACTTGAACTTGAAGGTGAGCAATGAGGGATATTTGGAAAAAGTGTCTGAGGAGAAATGTCTGCACAAACTGAATACCCAGCTGAAGGAAAGGCAACTGGAAGAGCAGAGGGGGTTGTCGGTCACTACACCTTCAGAAAGGGCAGAAGGCAGAAAGGGAAGATGAAGGAGGTAGCTTCCAACTGACCCCACTTTAGGAGGGGTCATTCCAACATGAGATGCTGAGAATTCCAATGTGGAGCAAAAGCTAGGGAGACTGTGGTTAGCGAGGGTCAAGAAGAAGCAGAAAGATGAAGTTCCTTGGTGGCCTAGTGGATTAGGGATCTAGTGTCACTGCTATGGCTCTGGTCACTGCTGTGCCACATATTCCATCCCTGGCACTGGAACTTTCCCATTCCCCAGGCAAGTCCAAAAAAAAAAATCAGTGGAAATCTTAACTGACCTAGCAATGGCCCCCTGTAAACCTGTAACTAACACACGCCTAACGGATGGAGTTAAATGCTGGTATATAATCAGCTTGAAACAAGCCCCCTGTGTGTAGACTATCCCAACGGTTTTCTACAGTGGAGACATTTCCAAGACGGTTCCCAGGCTTACTTAAAAGTGAAATTGAATTGCTGCCCCCCCCCCCATTGGCCACGTCCACTAGTTGTCTGCTCAAGCACTGGGCATGCACTTCCTCACGGTGCCGCTAGATGGCAGGGCCGCGCGCCCTTGGGGCGCTTTGTGGAGATTCGCGGGCTCACTCAACACCTTGGACGCCACGCCTTGCAAATTATTAGGGACTTTTCGGTAGCAATCATATTAACGCCTTTTGCATACTGGAATTGGAACCGCGGTGATGAGGGTAGGATTGCAAAACTGCACCCACCCTTTTGAAAGGGCGTCCAGTCCAGGAGAATTAGAGGGGCAACCTCTTGGGAGTAAAGCAAAGCTGCCCGGCGGTCCCCTCGCCAAACAGGGGCCCAAGGAGCTTGTCCAAGGGGCCACAGTCCTGGGTTTCCGCGAGGTGACGTGGTGGCCCTGCAGCTGCCTGGCTTTTGTGAAATGGAAGTAAGGGTGGTGGCAATTTGTCTTTGTGCCTTGGGGTAAATCCTGGGAATGTTCCAGTCGTAACGCTACGTGAGAGAAGCCTAGGAGGCAGGTCCTGCCAGGATGAAGAATCATCTGCTTTTTTCCAAACCGGCTTCTCTTTACCCGGTGGGCACATGGAGCCAAATCCGATGCCTGTCTGCAAGCATGGACATACATCTTTATGCTCTGCGTTTGTACAATGGCCTCACTGGTGGGAACATAGTTAAGGTAGCTTGAAACATAATAAACTGCCTATATGCCCCCATGTTTGTCTACCACCTCCCCCCTCAAAAATAACCCCAGGCAATTTAAAATGATTCACCAAACAGTGACATCTTTGTATACATCCATAATTACATTAGTAAATTCATGTGGTAGAAGGGGTGCAGTTTGAAAACTATTAAAACTTTAAAGTTACACATTTCTAGTCTGCTCTATAGTTTTACATAAATGAATATTCCCGTCTTTTCCATATTTACTGCCAGAGTATACGATCTACATATATGAGTCAGAGGTTCATCAGCGGATTTTGCGGCGGAGCGGATCAGAGGGGCAGGGGAAGCTGGGTTGAGCAGAGAACGACCACTCTCAGCGCCGCGCCCGCCCCGCGTGGAAAGCAGGATGCCCCAAAGAGGGAAGGGCCCGGCGGCCTCCGGGGCAGGAGCAGTGAGCGCGATCCCCTGGGGTTTGCAGCAGGGAAACTGAGGCGGGAGGTCGGGGAGGTGGTGGTGGGGGTGCTCCCCGAACCAGTTCCTTGGCAGCGCCGCCGCTCCGACCCTCGCTACGCACCCTTCGCGCCGCCTGCCTCCCGCCCTCCTCAGGATTGAGGAAGTGTGTGTCTGGCCCGGCCCCGCGAGCGGCCTGAGGCGCAGGGGCGGAGGGCAGAGGGGCGGCCCGGCCCGGATCCGCCGTCTTCCTCCCCGCCCGCGCGCAGCGCAGAGTCCAAGGCGCCGGTCGCCTCAGGTAAGTGCCGCCTGGGCCCGCGCCCCGCCAGGGGACCCGCCGCCAGGCCCCGGGCGCAGGGCGACCCCAGGGCTCATGGCCCCGCCGCCTGCCGCCGCGCTCGCGGGACACGAGGCCCAGGCGGGGAACCCGAGACCCCCCGGGACGGGGCCCGGGCAGGGAGAGCAGACTCGAGCAAGGAGTACTTCTCCCTCCGCCTTTGGAAAAACTCGCTTCCTTCAAGTCGGAGTGGCCGTGCGAGCGCGTGTGCGTTGTGTGAGCCTGAGAGTGAATGTGCTTGTGAGCGAGAGTGTAAGCTGAGTGTGAGCGCGGGAGTGTGGGGAAGCAGCAGCTCCCTGCCCCGACGGCCTGGTGCGCGACGGCCGGCGCATCTTCATCCCACCCTCAGGCTGAGGCCCTCTTCTAGCCTGAGGGTCGGATCTCCGGCGGTGCGGATAAAACCCCGCCACCACCTTGGCGGTCTCTGCGGCGACCTCCCCGGCAGAGGCGCAGGAGATGAGTGCGGATGGGGTGGAATGAGGAAGGCAGCCGAGGAAGGCAGCCGAGGAAGGCTGGGTGTCGGAGGGATATGATGACGAATAATTGGGCGACTTCTGTGCTGGGCTCGACCAGCTCCTCTTTGTTTGAGGTCAAGAAGCTTTTCTCTCAGGAGCACATCCCCCTGCAGGGGTCTGAGAAGGAGAGAAACGGGAGCCTGTAGTTTGTTTTTGGTGAGCCTCTCACCAAACGCACCATTTTCAGACTTTGTCACTTATTGTGTCCAAATTCCCCTGGGCCTTAAGGGGACAACTAGAATATGCAGGATTTGGAAAAATGTTAACATTTCCCTCCTTTGGTCGTTTGGCTTCATTATCTTTGTTTATGCCCCGGAAGAATAAAAAAGTTAGAAACATACAAACCTCACACCTAATTTGTCCCTGCAGAAGGTTTTGGGGGCCCTGCCCCAAGCCTCCACATCTCAGGGGGTGGCCTCATACTAGAGGTTAGTAGGCACAGTTGCTCAGATCAAAAACCTAGGAGTCGTCCCTTGTCCCAACTCCTCATTCCTTGAATTCAATGGTTAGCAAGTCCTGTTGGGTCTCAAAGGTGTGTGGGGTCCATCCCCTTCCTTTTATGGCCCACTCTAGTCCAAGCCACCAGCATCTCTTACCTGTGCAATTGCAGTGCTTCCCATACGCCCAGTCTCTATTTGGCAGCCATGGTGATTTTTTTTTTAAGGTAAATTCGAGAGTGTCAGTCTTCTGCTTGTAACCCTTCAGTAGCATCTCCTTATGCTTGTCACGAAATCCAGAAGACCTCCTCCCGTCCACATCCCTGCAGCGGATCTGACTTCTGCCGTCTCAGATCACCTGGCCATTGCCTCCCCACCCAGCCACCCCCTCTAAACCCAGCCTCACTCTCACATCTCTCTGTGTATGTCCTTGCAGTTGCCACTGTCTGTGTGTTCCTACTCTATCTTTTGAATTACTCCTTTAATTTACCTGGAAGTCTCCACTGGAGACTCCAGGTGTCAGAGACCTTTCCAGAGTCCCTGCTCACTGTTGCATCTTCACTCCCAGAGCTGCTCCAGAGGGTTCCAAATGCATACAGGTAGAGAGACAGTGGTGGAAAGACAGTATGAACTTGTTTGTGGCTTTAGGCTCATGAAGGGCTTCTGTTCTCATCTGGGCCTGAGAACTACACATTTCTACGGTTTGTAGTGCTGTAATATTTTGATGTCTACAACTCTATTAAACACATTTTTTAGGCAAGCCAGTAGTGGTCAAGGAGACTAGTCGTGCCAAAGGGATGTCTCGGACCATGGGCCAACCATCTCAACCAGGCTTTTGATTCAAAAAAAGACCTGGGTGGGAGTTCCCGTGTGGCTCAATAGGTTAAGGACCTGATGTGTCCCTGTGAGATATGGGTTTGATCCCTAGCCTCACACAGTGGGTTAAAGATCTGGTGTTGTTGCAGGCTTCATCCTAGGTCACTGAGGCAGCTCTGATCCAGGGTTGCTGTGGCTGTGGCACAGGCCACAGCTCTAGCTCTGATTCGACCCCTGGCCTGGGAACTTCCATATGCTGTGGGTGCAGTGCAGCTGTAAAAAGGAAAAAAAAAATAAAGCTGGATGATAAGAGCATTTCTAACATGCTTCACTTGTGCAAGTTTCTTCAGGCTCTTTGGTATCTGCACTCCTATAAAGAGGTGAGCAGGTTCAGGATGTTTCTTCCTTGTTTTTGGCAGAAAGTTTATAGGAAGTTTTTCCTTGACTGTGCCCTCCTCACCAACTGTAAGTTTCATGAACTTATGAAGCTCACTCCCCATGGGAAGGGCCAAATAAAAACATTTGTAGAAGGAATATCAGGTTCCCTTTTTTTTCTTTCCAACAAGTATTTGGGTTTATTTATTACTACAGTTATAAAGAGTTGGCAAAAGCAAATTGGTGAGCTTTTAAAAATTATTAAAGTAATTATTATTTCAGGACACTTGAAGCCCTCATTAGGATGTATAGATTATAATGAAAAGAAAACATGTAGCTTGCAACCATGATTGGTTGCACTGGTCTGAACCCAAAAGCAGCAGGAAGAAGCAAAGATCCGTTTGAGGGCAAAGATTGAGCAAACATAAGTTACTTCATCTTAAAAAGTTGACCTTAAAGTCTAAGCCAAAATACAAATTCTAATTGAAAAACTGCTCCAGTAGCAAAATCCTCCATTGGTAAAATGATTTTCAAAAGGAAACTGAAAATGAAAAGGGGAAGAAAATGACTGGGTGAGGGCTGGCCTAAAATATTCTTAAGTTTTTTTTTTTTTTTTGACTTAAAAGTATTATATGGCAAGTCACTTCTGTTTTCAGAAAGAACATCTACTAGTATTTGGACTTTTGAAGTGTTGTTGGGTATATTTGGGAGCTGATTTTGAGAGGTCTTTGAGAGCAGGTAGGAGCTGTGCGCTGAATGCTACTGTGCGGTTTCTGAATGCTACTGTGTGATTTGGAGCCTTTATTTTACTTTTTAAATTTTTTATTAAAGTATGGTTGATTTACAATGTTCCGTCAATTTCTGGTGTACAACAAAGTGACCCAGTGGAGCCTTTATACTAAAACAGAGACTCTATTTTGCTACTTCTCCCTGTCTCCTCTCAAGTTGATCTTTCCTAATCAGGTTTTGCAATTTATAAAGCTTTGATCGTCTCCTAAATTGTGTTCAGATTGATCACTTCTTATTTCCTACTAGACTTCTCCCAAACTTAAGGCATGGATTTTTCCCAAGCATGGCCTCTCTAAAATTCTGGCTCTTTAGTTTGGAAAGGCACGGGCTTATGAAGGACAAGGCCTCTGGTTCAGGGCTTTTCCAGCCCGCACACCCAAGAGTACAGCTTACCTGGGCCAGGGGCCAGATCTCCAGACTCTAATTTGAGAAAGCTCCAGTGCTTTCACAGCCTTGTTCTGGAGCTTTCTCAGTGCCCACCCTGAGGCACCTTCTAGAGCCTGCTCACTGGGGAGACAGTGGGTCTGCCCTCCAGCATTGATTTTCTGAGCTCATTAATCAGAGGCTGGGAGGAGGGGGGCCTGCTGGCTCCCCTATCCCCCTGCTGTTATTATTGCCAGTGAGAACCACCTCCAGGAGTTCTCGCCATGGCTCAGTGGTTAATGAACCCGATTAGCATCCGTGAGGTTTTGGGTTCGATCCCTGGCCTCAGTCAGTGGGTTAAGGATCCAGCATTGCCACTGTGGTACAGGTCGCAGATGCGGCTCAGATCCTGTGTTGCTGTGGCTGTGGTGTAGGCCAGTGGCTACAGCTCCAATTAGACCCCTAGCCTGGGAACTTCCATATGCCACGGGTGAGGCCCTCAAAAGACAAAAGACAAAAAGAAGAACCACCTCCAGTGACTGCAGAAACTTGACCTTGTTGGAAATCTCACAGCAACCTTGCGAGGTTACCTGGGGAGCATGGTGCATGTCTGTTTTTAATAGATGATGTCGTCTTGGGTATCATTTATACAACCTTGACTTTATTTTATTTTATTTTATTTTATTTGGAATGTGCTATCACCCACCATTTCAGAGGTGTCTCAGAGGCCATCTGGCCATTACACCATATTTTCTATGTATGGTATAGACTCCATGCAAATGCTTATAGAGACATGCATCTCCTTTGGTCATCCCCTTCCCTTCCTGTCACCCCAGGTCATGCCTGAGCTGGACTTGGGTCTTGCCCACAAGGTGCTTCCGGTCCTTTAATCAGCATGGCAGGCTGGGCCCTCATGCTGGGTGACCCCTAAGCTCAGGGGGGACCCAGCATGTGAGAGCAGCCTCTTCCCTCATCACAGTCTTAGGAGATGTGTTGTCATCAGACTCAGAGTTTCTCTAGATAATTCTGGGCTGTGGGAAGCTGCCCTGCACACTATAGGATGCTCAGCAGTGTCCCTGGCCACTACCCACTAAATGCCTGTAAGCACCTCTACCTACAGTTGTGAAAACCAAAAATGCCTCCGGACATTGCCAAGTGTATCCAGGGGCGGTGGGGGCAGGCACAATGTAGGGGGCTTTTTTCTTTTATTCCCCTAGGACTCAAACTGACTTGACTTCACAACCAGCACCAGTGCCTTCCAGACCCTTTTCTTTGGGACAGTAGCCTAATTGCTTCTGTCAGTACATGCCTACCTCTGGCCTTCCAGAGGAGTCTGTCCTGGGCAAAGGGAAGCCTTGTTTTGTGTACATGTGTCTGCCCCACCCCAACCAAATCGTGAACCCCTGAAGGCAGAAGACAATTCATTGTCTTGGTGCCACCGTGCCAGTGACAATGATGTGCTGATTGAACAGTGATTGAGCCCTTTACCAGCAGGTGTTCTGCAGTTGTTTAGGGTTTCTATACTCTTCGTGGGCTGACACGGTCGGACCCCAGATGCAAAGTGGGGTGGGGGCATCTCTGTCTTTTCCTTTTCACTGGCCCCACCTGACCAAGTGTGTCTGGTTAGATGAAATGAGAACAGAAATGTCACCAAAAAAGAGGGGAAGGATACCAATGCGTTGATATAAATAGTAGGTACAAGGGTGCAGGGAGAGACTTGAGGTAAGAAGAACTTTCTGACTTGATTTTTTTTTTTTTCACCTCCAGGACGAGACAGCTTTCTATTCAGTCACAAACGTGTGTCTGTGCCTTGGTCCATCATGGACTATGAGCCAGGACAGAGGCTACCCCTCCAGCAGCAGTGACCGTGACCACGGCCAGAACTGACTTGGGAGAGCAGCAGCCCCGAGGATTGATGGTTGGAATGTCTCGGCGGCCACCCAGCATGTACTGGTGTGTGGGGCCAGACGGGTCAGCCGTGTGTCCAGGACGCGCCATGGAGCCGCATGACAACGGTAAGCACAGAGCTGGCCAAACCTGTCTCACATGTTCTACCAACAAACAAGGGGTTTTCAGTCGGAGGATATATAATGCCAGGTACTTGATGAATCATGTGATTTTTTTTCATTATAAAATATATCGTGGGATTCTCATTTAAATTCATAGCATTGAATGAGCCGTGGGACAAAGTTTCTGTGGACTCGAAGATCTTGGGAAACAAGGCATCATTTCATGCTGGTTAAAAAGATTTTTTTTAAATGGAAATTTGGTTATGTTTTCTTACAATAATAATGTGTATTTATCAAAAATTGAAGAAAAATAAGTAGAAAAAATAATCACCTAGAGTTCCACTACCCTAAGCAGAGTTAACATCTTGGTATGTTGTCTCCTAGTCAACTTTTGTGGGCTTCAGGGACTTTGTTTTACTTTATTTGCTTATCATAGGGTAGGTACTTCTGTATCCTATTTTTCTCATATAACTTTATGACATTCACCTAGCTCATGTGACCCTGTGAACTATCTTCTTACTTGGAAACTCTGTACCACATGATGGACCTAATTCTTACTCTCCTGCTGGACGTGTTGGGACATTTTGGTTGCTTCAAGTTGCTGACTCTGACCAAGAGCATTCCATGCCTATCTTTCTATATGTGGTTTTGAGATTATTTCCTTAAGGTAGATTTACAGAAGCGGGACTGTTGGGTTTGAATATTTTTAAGCCTCTTTGCACGTCTTGCCGGATTGTTCACCAGAGTTGCACCACTTTTACCCCAATAGGATATCATTGCTACTGTTAACAATAAATATTTGTTAAGCCCTTAGTGCATACCAGGCACTGGGTTTGGTAGGGAATAACTTCATTGAATGCTTACAACAACATATAAATGGTACTTTTATCCCCATTTAATAGTTGAGGAGCGTGAGAGTAAGAGAGGTGTAGA
The DNA here is from genome assembly GCF_016906955.1 of Phacochoerus africanus. Classification (NCBI taxonomy): domain Eukaryota; kingdom Metazoa; phylum Chordata; class Mammalia; order Artiodactyla; family Suidae; genus Phacochoerus; species Phacochoerus africanus. Next base: position 141,386,636 of record NC_062545.1, read on the forward strand.
AACTTGGTCAAGGTCAGTAACTTATAATGGGCAGAAGTGTCATTCGAACCCCATCTTGACCCTAGACTCTAGTTTGCTCTGTGAAGCTTGTGAGGGCCCTTATGTTTGTACCTCTGTTGACTTAGTACTTCAGTGTTGTACCTGGCCCAGCAGACATTTTGTTCAGTTGCTTGAGTGTTTTTTTCTCCATCAACAGTGCCCAAAGGCTAACTAGGGTGATGTTTCTGGAAGACGTCTCTGCACATAAATCAAATTATGAAATGAGAAAAGAATTTGCTTCCTCACATTGCCCAGCACTAAGTGTTCCCAGAGTGTTTGACTTGCATCTTTTGAAAAGTTGTTTTTTTTTTTTTTAAATGTCTTTTTTCAGTTGCTCATTAGGAAGGCCATGCCTTGTGAGCCTGAGATCAAGGGGACATGTGTGGAATGCTGTTCCTGATGTCAGCCAGGACTCTGCACTTTCCAGGGCACTCTCAGCTCTGCCATCCCACCCGCCTCTCCTCAGTAATTCACAGGGATGCTCGGGTGAATTTCATCTGAAAAAGCCCCACAGGGGCTGTGCCCATCTTGGTCAAGAGTTGGTGATCTAAGTGAGTGCTTTTCCCCCCAGGCCCTCAGAAGCACCGGGATGTGTCTAAACTGTCAGTGCCCAGGCACCCCCAGATCCTCTGAAACAGCATACTGGGGGGAGGGGTATGCAGGGGCATTTTTAAAAAGTCTTGCCTCCTGGAGTTCCTGCTGTGGTACAGTGGGATCGGCTAGCATCTCTGCAGCACCAAGATGCAGGTTCCATCCTCAGCCCTGTGCTGTGGGTTAAAGGATCCAATGTTGCCACAGCTGTGGTGTAGGTCACAACCGTGGCTCGGATCTGATCCCTGGCCTGGGAACTCCGTATGCTGCAGGGCTTCCTAAAAAGAAAAAAGAAAATAGTTCTTGCTTCCCTCTTACTGCAATTGTAATGTGCACCTGGGGTTGAGGACCAGCTGGTATACATGATTCAGGGCCTGTGGAGCATTTCTCAAATTGCAATATATTTTCCAGTCCCTTGGGGATCTTAGTGAAGTGCAAATTCTCGCTCTGTGGTCCTGGGGGCACTAAGATGCTGCATTTCTAACAGGCTCCTAAGTTGTGCTGATGTCCCAACAAACCAGTGGCAAGGCTGAGACAACCCAGGTGCCTGGAAAAGCTATTAATTCTTACAGGTCTTAGGGACCTGGGCCAAGGAACCCTGGACAGACCTGGAACCAGTCTTGCCTCCGGGCCTGAGATAGCACAGACTGCCAGAGAATGTTCACGAGCATCAAGAGGCCAAAGCGTTGTCATGCACCCAGTCCCCATTCTCCTCCTTTGAGGTCTGGTCTGAACTTTACACTGCTCCCACAGCAGGTCCCTTCTCCCCGACAACTGTGACCACCTGGTTAGAGGGAGCAGGCCCAGAAAAGCCTTTTCTGCCTCAGGGGCCTCTGTCCCTAGCGGAAGCTTAGGACTCCACACCTCCCTGTTTTGTTTTGTTTTTGATTGAGGGGAGTGTTTGGTCACCCCTTGGCATATGGAGCTCCCCAACCAGGGATCCAATCTGAGCCTTAGTTGCGGCCTAAGCTGAAGCTGCAACAGTGCCGGATCCTTAACCCACTGTGCCAGCCCGGGGCTTGAACCTGCGTCCCAGCACTCCCAAGATACCACTGATTCTGTTGTGTCACAGTGGGAACTCCCATGCCTTCCTGTTCAAAACTACCAGGATGGAGGAGCCAGTGAGGGTGGTGCAGCCCCCCACCAGTGTCAGGCTAGTGCTTCCAGCTGGAGGGTGCCCACAGGGGAGGGGACATCTTGCAAATTCTGATGCTGAAGGAGGAAAATACAAAACGACAGAATCGAAGACGAGAACGAAGTGGCCTAAAGTACAGTGGAAAATTCTATCCTATGGCTCAGCATTATGGAAATTATATTCTCTCCTTAGGAATTATAATAGTAATCAAATTCTCATAAGGACTCCTATGAGGACAAGTACAAATTTATGCCCATACTCCAGAAGTTGAAAGATTCCATCTGTAGTAGCCAAGAAGCTGAGCATGGGGGCCCTTCCCTGGGACCCCCCCACCCAGGGACCAAACCTCACAACATTCCCCTCCTGCTGGCAACAGGCAGCTTACTGGCTTGGCGACCAGGCATCAGCACCTCCCGGGCTCCTGCAGTTACTGGTCAGCCCTCCTAAGAGAAGGAGTGAGGGCAGCAGGGAGCCCCCGCTCCTTACCTGCCCCATCCAGGGGAGGACAATGTCCATGGGGACCTGCGTGGGCACCAGAAATGCTGACTATGGCTACTGATTGCACGTAAGCTGGAGTGATGGGCGCATCTGTCCCCCTCTTGTTTGGAGTCCCCCGAGGGGTTATGACGGTGTTTCCTGAGTGAGAAAGGAAGGAAAGGTGCTTCTGGGGCTCACACAAGTGTCATGAGGGCTCAAGAGCCTACCTGTGGGGTTAAGCAGGGCTGCATTCAATTCATAGTTCTGGGTGACCTCAGCTGGGTGGCTCAACCTCTCTGAACCCTGACCCAGACAGACATAGAATCTCACTGGGATGTGCCAAGTGGCATTTATTCCCAGCCCCACCCTGGTCAGCGAGGGCTGAGGGGCTCTGCTCCACTGTGACTCCATGCTCCTGAAACCAGCCGTCTGGCAGGGGCCTTCTTCATGGCCAGTGGCAGAGGTGTGAGCAAAAACATGCCATACTTCTTAAGGCCTAGGCTCAGAGTGGCATGCTGGGACCTCCATGCCTCCACCCTTGGCCAGAGCAAGTCATATAGAGGAGCTCAAGGGAAATGTTCCCTCCATGAGGAAGAGGGCTACAGCCAGGGTGTGGATATGGATGCAGGCAGAGGGGAAGGCTCTGTGCCCAGCATCCCATCCATCATGAGGGGAGTTGGGCCGCTTCGACGCTTTAAAAAAAAAAAAAAGTATCTTATTTTCATATTTCTGTTGATTTATCTAAGTAGCCAGCAGAGTCCTTTTCTCCCATGAAACCTTACTGGAGCCCTTGCCCACCTAGCAGCTAACAGTGGAGTTGCATTGATGGGCAGTTGTACAGGGATTGGGGTGGTGAATCCCACTACTGGTCTTCACCTTGACCCCAGAGTTTTCTGGGCCCAGTTTTAAAATATTGCGTGTTGGAGTTCCCTGGTAGCTCAGTGGGTTAAGGATACAGCATTGTCACTGCTGGCTTAGGTCGCTGCTGTGGTGAGGTTTTTTCCCTGGCCTGGGAATTTCTGCATGCTGCAGTTAAAAAAAAAAAAAAATCGCATGTTGGATTTCATTTTCACAAAATAGCCTGGGAGCAGGCAACACTCAAACAGTCGCACGGTCACTGGGGATGACAGTCACCTCCCTTTACTTATCTGTGGGGTTTGTTTTCTACCATGAGCCTGCGTTTCGTTGTTGTTGCTGTTTCACATTAACTTTTGCAACCAGAAGAGTAATATTGCCATTTATTTTAAAAATTATTGTCTCAGAGTTCCCTGATGACTCCGTGGGTTAAGGATCTGGCGTTGTCACTGCTCTGGCACTGGTTTGATCCCTGGCCCAGGAACTTCCGCAAGCCAGGGGCACAGTCGAAAAAAAATTGTTGTCTCTATAAATAAGGAGGTTTTGTGATTAGGCTCTAACCCGTATACTTCCTCCCTCAGTGGGTGTTGACTTCCAAGGTCACATTTGCTTTAATTGGTCTCTTTCCCCTTAATTTCTTTCTGGAATAAATGGAGCAGTATCTGACCCCATGAACCTGCAGCTGCACCTCCCTGGGGCTCACTCTCTGAGTTGTGTCCTCATTGGATGAGCTGGGTTTTTTTCTGCCCTACCTTCTCCCTGGGGGAACTCTGCCTCCCTTCCCTGTCACCCCATCCACCAGCCTCACTACAGAGAAGACCCTTGCAGACCTAGTTCCCAGCACTGCCTGAGGAGAACTGACTGTCACAAAGAGGACCGTGACACTCAAGTTATTCTCAATGTTGGAGCAGCTAACTCTCTCTCACTTTTTAAAAAAATCCTTGAAAGAGTTGTATGAGTTGTTTTTATATTTTGGAGATTAGGCCCTTGTTGATTGCATCATTTGAAACTATTTTTCTCCCATTCCGCAGGTTGTCTCTTTTTATTTTTTATTTTTTTTATGGTTTCCTTTGCTGTGCAAAAGCTTGTGAGTTTGATTAGGTCCCACTGGTTTTTTTGTTTGTTTTGTTTTGTTTTGTTTTTATTTCTATTGCTTTGGGATACTGACCTAAAAAAACATTTGAAGAGTTGATGTCAGAGAATATTTCGCCTGTGTTCTCTTCTGGAGTTTTATGGTGTCTTGTTTTATAAGTCTTTAAGCCATTCTGAGTTTATTTTTGTGCATGGTGTGAGGGTGTATTCTAGTTTCATTGATTTACATGCAGCTGTCCAGTTTTCCCAGCACCACTTACTGAAGAGATTGTCTTTTTCCCATTTTATATTCTTGCCTCCTTTGTTGAAGATTAATTGACCATAGGTTTCTGGGTTTATTTATGGCCTCTCTATTCTGTTTCATTGGTCTGTAGGTCTGTTTTTGCCTTGATTACTGTAGCTTTGTAATTTTGTGTGAATTCTGGAAAAGTTATGCCTCCTGCTTGATTTTTGTTCCTCAGGATTGCTTTGGAAATTTTGGGTCTATGGTCCCATATAAATTTTTGGATTGTTTGTTCTAGTTCTGTGAAAAATCTCATGGTCACTTTGCTGTACAGCAGAAATTGACAGAACATTGTAAATCAACTACAATAAAAATTTTTTAAAATAAATTTTTAAGGAAGAAAAAAAGAAATAAGCACAAATATATCTGCAATCACAGTAAATGGAAACTGATTATAATGGATGATTAAAACACAAAGTATCCGATTATTTAAAAGTATATGCTGGACACATGTATAACACTGATTACTCACTGATAACTCAGCTTGAAAGTAAAGGGATATCTAATGCACAGAAAATACAGGGAATAGAGGAACATGTAAAATAATACCATAGAGACTCAATTAGCAAAAGGTAGACTCTGAAAAATACTTCAGGGAAAATAACCATGTTTCTTCAACAAATAAACTTGGAAAAGAGAGATAAAAGAGGAACCAAGAAGTTAAAGGAGACTTGTATGCCATCAACCAGCTGCCATGTATAGACCTTATCTGAATTCCAACTAGATCAAATAAACTATTTTTTAAAATGGGAAAAAGAAATCCTTGGAAGACAGCATGTTTTGGAAATAACATTATTATTACACTTCCCAGTAGAGTTAGGAAAAGATCCAAACTAATAAAAAGTAGTGAAAAACTAAGGTTGCACTTTTGAGTTTTTGATAGTGGTCTTATGTGTGCGTATGTGTGAACTGGGTGTACCTGTTCTGACTTGCACAGCTCACCTGGTACTTGTGGAGAATGGTTAACCCTTTCAGCACCCACGGATGTGTGAGTGCATCTCCAGATGCTGCGTGGTGCCAGGTGGGCTGTGTGTCCCTGTCCTGTGTTTGTGCAGCACAACTGTGCCCCAGAAGGGTGTGTCACAACCTGGTCAGCCTTCAGCTTGACCTTCAATGCAGGAGAAACTTTAGAAAGCCTGGAAGGGTTTAGATCATGCATGAATTGACAGAATGAGGGTCAGCGAGATACAGGGCTAGGATTGCAGGGCAATCTAGTTTAATAAACTTTAGACAGTCTTCCACGACAGGGTCACACTAGTCAGAGTGGAAAAACCTGTCCTGTCAGCTGAGCTAAGGCTCCTGGGAAGTGAAGACGTGAGGAGCCTTCTAGATAGATTATTCAGGCTGAGAACGCTCAGTGAGACTCTTCTGGATCATGAGGGTGAGGGACACTTGGACAGATGTCCCCGGAGGTGGTCTTTGTCCCCCACCTCTCTGTGAGCAGTCCTGACTGCTGCTGCCCACCTCTCAGCATGCTGTCCTCCACTGGACCCTGCATGGACCCAAGAAGAAGAAGGAACATTTCAGAGGGGCTTCAGATCCCAGGTTTTTATCTCACTACTTCCAATGTCCTTTTCTTCTTCCTGTGGCTTTTTCAACTCTGTATTGAAAATAACTTACATATGCCGCAGGTGTGGCCCTAAAAAAAGAAAGAAAAGAAAAGAACCTCTTAGCCTAGGAGCCAAGTGGATTTGCCCCTCTGGGGGCTCGGCCTGCCCTCCACAAGCGGAAATAGGAAATAACGTGAACAGGAAGTGCCCCTTGGGTGGCGGCGTGTTTTCTCTGTGAACCAGTGTCAGAAATCCTACCAGGGACAGGGCCCTGGGGATGAGTGCCTTTCAGAGTGTAACGGGCAGCACACATCTTGAACTTGTTCCTGGAGCCCGTGCCCCACTCGTGCCTGCTGAGCTGTGTGCTCGCTGAGGGAGTGAGGAGGGGAGGACAGAGACGTCTCCATGGTCCACAGGGTGCCCTCTCCAGCCTGGCTGCAGGAGGAGGATTGGGCGCCCAGGGACTGTAGCCAGTGTCCAGCAAGGAATCCCTTACTGAGTGAGGAGAAGGGGAGGGAGGCTGGGGTGGCCCAGATGGTGGGAGAAATGGCTGTGGGCATCCATGCGTGTGGGCAGCAGTTAACATAGCTATGATTCATGCCCGTAACTCCCTGCCCAACAGCAGAAGCTCTGGTTTTGATGGGGCTTTTCATATTAACCTACATCTGAGGCTTGGATCATCTGCTTCTTTGTTCAGAATCTTGCTCATTGATGCTAACGGGGAGCTGACTCCCTCTCCAATATGCTAGTCTTTCCTGTGGGCTGTTGTATTGGGACATGTGTGCTGCAGAGACCAGGCCTGTCTCCTTGCTTCCAGCTGCACCTGCCTAGACTTGTTGACATCCTTTAACCCTTTCCTTGAAATAACTAAGGCCGATGCCTTGCCCTCTCTGTGGACACCATCACATCACCTTTAAGAGCAGACTGTCCGCAACATCACACATTTCCTTTGGACATCACCAAGGTTTTGCCCCTTAGCCTGAGCATCGACCATTAGGCTGTGGCCACCTGCACCTTGGGGGACAGCAGCCTCTCACTCTCTCCCTCCTTCCTGCTACAAGTGGGCTCTCTGGAGCACCCCACCCCTCCACCGATTCTGGGTAGCTAGAGCCTGAAGCTCACCCACGGTTTCAGCCCACCTTCTCCTCCCCCATCTTTGCCCCTGACTCCCTTTACCAGGGTGGGCAGTGCAGCCCACCCCCTCTAGTCCGATGGCCAGCCCAGGCCCACCTGGCATGCATCCAGTGGCCAAGAAATGAGATTTCTTTCCAGCCCTGTGCCCTGGCCTCCATGAAGAGGTCAGTGGCCTGTGAGCTTCTACACCAGGGCGTGGCCTGGTGTAGAAGGATAAGGATATTTTTTTCCTCCTTCCAAGGTCCACATGAGCCAGACCTTAAAGAAAGCCATCACTTGGGAGACGAGGGGGCGGGAGGAGGAGGGTTAATGAAATTCTTTAATTTCTTGGGAATTAAGAGGACTAAATAACACATAAGTTATCTCATCCAATAACATTTAAGTCCAAACTCTAATCTATGAATTTCATGCCCATTTTTAGGAGCTCTGATGTATGAAAGTAAGGGCTTCCAATTAGAAGTCCCAATTCTGAGTCCCTTCACCATCTTGGCTGCCCCTGGATTCAGTCTGTCCAGATTCTGCTTAACCATCGTGCTATGTATTGACTGGCATTTGTCATAAAGAAGAAAAGAGAAAAAAACAAAACAAAACAAAACAGAAACATGCATATCAAGCAGTAGAATCCTTCCTGAGCCCATAACCCTAACATAATAGAGGGAATCACATATTAGTTAGAAATTATCTTTTTGAATTGTAAATAACTTTTTAGGATTGGACTTCATTTTGCTAATTCTTGTGAGGGTTGTACCTCCCAGCTTTTATCTCATCTACCAGCATCCAGCAACTGGGCATATTGCCAGGTGTTGGTTTAAAATCAGTCACCTACCTTTTCATTTCAGGAGAACCAAAAGCAAAAATAACTTATTTTTGGCACTTTGAATTTTTTAGCAACTTAGAGGTATTTAAAGTCATTGAAAAATTTCGTTCTTTTTTTTTTAAATATAGAACCGAGTGATGGTGCAAATTTGAGGTTAGGATTTGCATACAAAAGGACAAGCACTTCACTCTTAATGTTCCTTATAGCAGCTCTTTGGGGACCTCAGATGGCTTTGTGAACTCTTAGACAGGTGGGTGGCTACAGGTGGCCCACAACAGTGGAATTAGAGGTGGAAGAGGCCAGGTCAAGAAGCCCTTCAGGTCATTTGCACCCCTCATTTCAGCTGTCAGGACCAAAAGGGTCCAATGCGTGGCCACCCGTGTTCCCATGCAAACCACCAGCACCCTGGGTTCAAAAGTAAAAAGGAAGCAAAGAATCACTGCCTGACAGTGGGCAGGGGGCTCCCTGGAGTTAAGAAAATGTTACCTGTGTGTAATTATCCACATTCTCATGGAAAACCAAATGATATGGATAAAGCCACAGTCTTCTTTGGCCCCTTTTCTATTCTGCCCACGTGGCCACTGTGAGCTAAGTGTTCCCTTTCCATCCTCTTCCTATGCCGGTCTGCACCCAAACACACACACACACACACACACACACACACACACACACACACATGAATTCTTTTTGTGTATGTTTCTGGTTTTACATGCATGACATTCAATTGTACATATGTTGGGCAACTTTTTTTTTTTTAACCTGAGTTATGTATGACTTGGAATCTTTTACACATATTCCAAACTCCTTAATGTGAACACAGCAATATTTATTTACTCCATCCCCTATTAAAGTGCCTTTAGATCCTTTCTGTATTTTGCTTCTTATCATAGGAGTTGAGTATCCCCCGGCAGAATGGCAGGATCAAAGAACAAGCACATGAAAACTATCAGAGTTGGAGTTCCAATTGTGGCTCTTTGGGTGAAGGACCCAACATAGTATCCATGAAGATGCAGGTTCGATCCCTGGCCTCACTCAGTGGGTTAAGAATCCAGTGTTGCCGCAATTTGTGCCATAGGTCATAGATACAGCTCAGATCTGGTGTTGCCATGGCTGTAGCATAAGACCTGCAGCGGCAGATGTGATTCAACCCCTATCCTGGGGGACTTCCATATGCCCCATGTGTGGGCATGGAAAGAAAAAGAAAAACGAAAAATGATCAAAGCAGTACAGGCCCCTGTCAAGGAAGCAAGTGATACAGAACGGACTAGGCCCCAGTGTCAACCCCCAAAAGGGTCTCTGTTTCCTGTTTATGGTTCTTGTTCTTTAGGTCGCCACTGTTCTTCAGATTCTATCGCCTGCCTGCCAGGATACAGGAAGATTTCCTTCACCTTTGCACCACATCTCCCACCTGATCCCTCCATATTTCATTCTTCAGTGTGGGCTCATCTCTGAGTTGCTTTCTTAACATTAAATGATATGTTCCATTTGCTATGACTTGGTCCGGCGACCCTGTGCCATCTGTGTTCTGCGGGGCCCAGGAGGCGGGCACTTCTTCCCTACTTTTTAACCTCCATTCCCCTCCCACTTCTTATTCAGAACCCTTACGTTGAGCCCTTAATTATCTGGAGCACATGAGTGAGAAAACTCCCCAGAAAGGGCTGTGTTTGTGTTCCTGAAAGTATCTTCCTTTGGTTCTTCCCTACAATTCCAAGTGGAAATCATTTGCCCTCAGACTCTGAAAGGGCCTTCACTGTGGTCCGCCGATGTGGTTTGATTCTCTTTGCTTTGTGAGTGACCTGTTTTTTCCTCTCTGGAAGCCTTTAGAATCTTCCCTGTACATCTGCGCTTCTGAAATTTCTTTTTTTCTTTTCTTTTTTCTTTCTTTCTTTCTTTCTTTTTTTTTTAGGGCCACACCTGCAGCATATGGAGGTTCCCAGGGTAGGGGTCGAATGGGAGCTGTAGCTACCATCCTACACCACAGCCACAGCAGCACCAGATCCAAGCCTCATCTGGGACCTACACCACAGCTCACGGCAACTTGGGATCCTGAACCCGCTAAGCGAGGCCAGGGATCGAACCTGTGTCCTCATGGATCCTAGTCAGATTCGTTTCCTCTGAGCCACAACGGGAACTCCTGTAATTTCTTAACAAAAGACGCGAGTAAGGGTCTTTTCCTTCATGCTGCTTGGTAGTGGATAAGCCAACCATTTATCCCTTTCAGGCCTGGAAAAGTCCTTGAATTTTCGTTGATAACCTTGTCCTCTGCTTTTTCTTTTCTTTGTTTATTTTTCTGAAATTCCTATGGCTTGGAGTTCCCATTGTGGCTCAGTGGTTAACAAATCCGACTAGGAACCATGAGGTTGTGGGTTTGATCCCTGGCCTTGCTCTGTGGGTTAAGGATCCGGCGTTGTCGTGAGCTGTGGTGTAGGTTGCAGACGCAGCTCGGATCCCGAATTGCTGTGGCTGTGGTGTAGGCTGGCAGCTACAGCTCCTATTCTACCCCTAGCCTGCGAACTTCCATATGCCGCAGGAGTGGCCCTAGAAATGGCAAAAAGACCAAAAAAAAAAAAAGTGAAATTCCCATGGCTTATCTTTTCCCTCACATTTTCCAACTCTGCTTCTTTCTCTTAAAGTCTGAGAGATGTCCGGACTTTATCCTCCAACCCTCCTAATTGAACATTTCATTTTGACACTCATTTTTAACTTCCAAAAGCTCTTTGCCTATTCTTGATTGTTTCTTTTCATAGCATTCTGTTCCTGTGATATATAGGCAGTGTCTTCCTGAATTCTCCTGAAAATCCTGATTGGAATTTATTTTACTTTATTTCAATAGATACCAATCTTATTATCTTCTCAGTTAATTTTTAAATTTCTTCCCCTTTTTCGATTTCTTTTGTAGCGGCAGTGGGGGTGGGGGGAGTGAGGGGCTGCGCCCACAGCATGCAGAAATTCCTGGGCCGGGGATGGAACCTGCATCTCAGCAGTGAACTGAGCCACAGCAGTGACAATGCCAAGTCCTTAACCTCTAGGTCACCAGGGAACTCCTAAATTTATTTCTTAATGTCAAATTAATTGATTAAAATCAACATTTTTACAATGAATTCCAGATAAACCAGTGATTATAGGATTCAAAGCATTATTAGGGAAATTTGCCATCAGCTGACTTTGTAGGCAGAGCATGTCTGGAAGTTACATGGAAAGCAGCTTGCTATGATGCTAAGAGAAGTCAGCAAAAATATGTACATTTCTTCCAAGACATGGCCTTTTGTTTGTCTTGATTAATTCAGCATTATTATTTGAACAATTGTCATTAATCTCTTGAATAATTCAGCATTGTTACTTGAACAATTGTCAAACATCATTATTATTTGAACAACTGTCAAGTGGACACTGTTTTAGAGTCTGAGAATATAGCAGGAACATGGCCTCTGCTCTCATGGGGCTTGTGATTCTAGCAGGAAAGATAGGCAGCAAAGAACAGGAAGGAAATTAGAGAGTGATGCTTGACGAAGGTAGCCATATGGCAGGGTGCTGTGCTAAAGAGGCACCATGTAGCTATTTTTAATTGTTGCTGAGTAAAACCTCCATAAGTAGTGACATTGGGTATGCTTGGCTGACTAGAAGGAAGGAGCTATGGGAAGGCTGGGAAGAAGAGTATTTTTCAAACAGACTGAAAGCATGAGCAAAGCATGTGCCCAGCACCTCTTCCTGTGCATTCTGTCAGAATCTTCCATAGACTGGGCCCTGGGGAACCAGGAAAATGTCCCCATAATGCTTTTATTCCAGGAGGGAAACATAATTAATAAACATGTGCTTCACTGCTAGGCATGGAAGAGCACACACAGGAGATGAAGGAGGGCAGGGATGGAGAGTGATGGGCAAAGGGCAGTATTTTAGCTCAGAGGTCAGAAGGCTCCTGGGGAGAGGTACTTTTAAGCAGAAGCAAATGAATGAGGAAGTGCATTGTGTAAAGAGCTGGGGGAATGGTGAGCCTACAAAGGCACCATAGTGCAGAAGCTGTGTGGTGAGGGTGAGCCTGCTGTATTTGAGGGACTGCCAAGGTGGCCTGAGGGGCTGGTGTGTGATAAGTGCCAAGGAGGGCTGGAGAGGCGGGCTTCCGGGGCAGCCATGGCAGGGGTTCAGATTTGATTCCAAGAGAGTGGATGGAAGACCGGAGGAGCAACATGGTCTGATGGGGAGGAAGGCCTGGAGAGAAGCTTGGGGTGGCCTGGGATGGTGGGGCAGGAGAGGAAGAAGAGGATGGGCTGGGAATTGTTTCTAAGGGAGAGCCATCAGGACTTATTTATTACACAACAGACAACCCCATAACTCACTGGCTTAACACAGCAGCCCTTGATAGCTTCCCAGGATTCTGTGGGTCAGGAATGGACAGGGCTCAGCAGGTGGTCCTTCTTGGCTCACTCACATGTCAGATGCCTCCACGTGCCCACTTCTTGTCCAGACATCCACCCCCAGCCTCTTTATATCTTAGCAGTTGAATTCCCCCGTCAGAAGCAGAGAGAGTTCCATTATGGTACAATGGGTTCAGGATCTGCATTGTCACTGCTGTGGTCATTGCTGTGACATGGGTTCGATACCTAGTTCAAGAACTTCCGCATGCTGTGGGCATGTTCCTCCCCCCCCCCCCCCCCCCCCCCGCCCCCCGCCTCTGCCCAAAACACTAAAACTAAATTTTTTTAAAAAAAGAAGCAGAAACTCTGGGGGCTTACTAAGGCTTAGGCCTGAACTGTCTCTTCATCACTCTTGCTGCCCCTCCTTGGTCAAAATAGGTCAGAAGGCAAGTCCAGATGCAGTGCAGGCCAGGAAATAGATTCCGGCTCCCAAAGGAAGGATGGCAAAAACCTCGTGGCTCTCTTTGACATGGCACACCCCAGAACTCTATAATGGATGATTAGATGTGACGAAGAAAAGAAAGAGGAATCAAGGACATAACCATTCAGATTTAACCAATACAAATATTTTGCCATTTTTAGTCCAACAATTTTTTTGTTTGGTTGGTTTTTGTTGTTTTTGTTTCAGTTTTTTTTTTTTTTTTTTTTTTTTTTTTTGCTTTTTAGGGCCATGCGCAAGGTGTATGGAAGTTCCCAGGCTAGGGTCGAATCAGAGCTGTAACTGCCGGTCTACACCATAGCCATAGCAACTTGGGATCTGAACCATGTCTGCAACCTACACCACAGCCACAGCAATGCCCGATCCTTAACCCACTGAGGAGGCGAGGGATTGAACCTGCGTCTTCATGGATCCTAGTCAGGTTCATTTCTGCTGTGCAACACAACAGGAACTCCCCAACAATTATTTTAAATAAAGCATGACAAGTGTAGTCAGAGCTCCTTTTGGACCTCTCCCTGGTAACTGCTCAAACCCCCAAAGGTAGTTGTTATTCAGAAGTTACTCTGGACCCATTGCCATTGCTAAATATGTGTGTGCCCATAAATACGTAGTATTATTTCTGTCCGGCCAGTGGTCTCCTCTAGGCTGCTACCCTGGTACACAAGGGGTCAAGGTAAATTCTATAGTGTTACCTTCCTGGTGATTGAGGAAGAGGAAATCACAAAGCCTGGATCTGCAGGATGGGTTGCCTGTGGTCCCCAGTCTCTCATCCTCTCAGGAATGTTTGCCAGGACATCTGCTGCATGGGAGTGGGTTCCAGTCCCACAGAGGGTCCAGAATGGAGCTCTCCTCCCAGAAGGCTAGCCTATCCATGGCATGCCAGGGTGGATGCATACAGGGGACCACTTGGGACTGTGGGATATTATAGCCCCACCAGCCACTAGACCCATGGAAACTAAGCTTGGATTCTATCCCTTCAGCTGGGAGAAGGGGCACCCCTCAGCAGGCTCATTGTCCAAGTTTGAGGAGTGGCCACCAGAGACACGTATGGGCAGTCCTGCTCTTTTCAGAACAGTTTCCATATTTAAGATTTTAACATACGTGTTTTCACACTGTGCCAATGTTACTGAATTTTTCAATCAAAATTAAGTTTATACAGTATAAGAGCTTTATTTTCCAAGAAGGTGATAAAACCTTTTACTAAAAACCATCTAGGCCTGGTGTTAAAAAAAAAAAAAAAATGGGTAGACTTTTTTTAAATTGTTGGTTCCATTTCATTAAAGACTATAGATTTATTTAAATTTTCCATTTCTTCTTGAGTTAATTTTATGAATACATTTTTCTAGATAGTCACCCATTGAATCCAGATTTCCTAATATATTAGCATAAAGTTTGCAGTGACTTTAGAATTTAAAATATATTTTAGATGATTTCATCTAGCTTTCATAGCTAAGTCATATACCCAATATAAAATTGAAAAGTACAAAAGGCTGTACAAGGAAAAGTATTCCTGCCACCCTGGTCCTAGTCTTCCAGTTCCCTTTTCTCCAAAGAATCAGAGAAAACTATTCCTTTTTTCTTTCTTCTTCTTCTTTTTTTTTTTTTGTCTTTTTGCCTTTTTAGGGCCGAATCTGCGGCATATGGAAGTTCCCAGGCTAGGGGTCGAATCGGAGCTATAGCCGCCGGCCTACACCAGAGCCACAACAACTCGGGATCCAAGCCGCGTCTGCGGCCTACACTACAGCTCATGGCAACGCTGGATCCTTAACCCACTGAGCGAGGCCAGGGATCGATCCCTCAACCTCATGGTTCCTAGTTGGATTCATTAACCACTACGCCACAACAGGAACTCCTCTTTCTTTCCTTCTTCCTTTCCTTTCCTTCCTTCCTTCCTTCCTTCCTTCCTTCCTTCCTTTCTCTCTCTCTTTTTTTCCTCTCAGACGTCAGTTTCTTAGGCCTAGGTTCAAAATGGCTTTTTTTTCTTTTCATAAATATTTAACCTAGGCAGAATTTTGAAATGTTATGTCCTTATTGTAGTTTTTTTTTTTTCCATTAGAGAAATTTTTGAACACATCACAAAAGTAGAGAGAATATTTCCGTGGACCTCTCTGCGTCCTGTGGCCTAACTTCAGCAATTCTCACACGTAGCCAACCTTATCTAATTCAGATCCCCTCCCGTTTCCCTCTAAGCATTTAAAACCCAATTCCAGACTTCATGTGTTGAGGCATTTTTAAAAATGCCTTTTACATACATTTTTAAACAATAAAAGAATTGCCTTCATAACATCAGATATCAGCATTCTAATACCTTTGATTGCCTCATAATTTCTTTTTTATTAATAGTTTGCTTGAACCAGGTTTGTTGCATGTATTCTGTTGAGTCGATGTGGTTAAGTCTCTTCAGATCCACCTGTCTCCCTCACTTCCTTTGTCCTTGCAATTTAATTGTTGGTACCACCACGTTGCTTGTCCTCTGCAGTTTCCCGTGGTCTAGATTTTGGTGGTTGTGTCTGTCCCTCTCACGTCTGTGCTTTCCTAGACCCGGAGGCTGGATTATATTCAGTAAGACATTTGACAAGAACATGAACTAGCTAGTGTTGTGTGTTTCCTGTTGCTTCACCGTAGAAGTCTAATGCTATTTAATTGTTTCTCTTTGATGTTTAAATTTTTCGGTGGTTTCAGATGTTGTCAGCCCAGAACTTCATTGTGAAGGTCCTAATGGTTTTTCAGCTTTTCACCTAATTTTTTTTTTTGTCTTTTTGCCATTGCTTGGGCCACTCCTGCAGCATATGGAGGTTCCCAGGCTAGAGGTCTAATCGGAGCTGTAGCTGCCAGCCTACGCCAGAGCCACAGCAGTACGGGATCTGAGCCACATCTGCGACCTACACCACAGCCCACGGCAACACCGGATCGTTAACCCACTGAGCAACCTCATGGTTCCTAGTCGGATTCGTTAACCACTGCACCACGATGGGAACTCCCTTTTTTTTTTTTTTGGCTATACCCCCAGCATGCAGATGTTCCTGCACCAGGGATCAAACACTGAGCCATGATGGGAACTACCACTTATTTATCCGTGATGCTAAAATTATTCATCTTTGGCTGGCAGATACTCCTTTGGGTTGGTTTCTCTATCTTTTGACATGACCCCAGGAGTCTTTGATAACATTCTTGCTTTCTGATGAGAAAACATAGTCCAGGCCCCTGTGGTCCATTTCCTGCCCTAGACCTGCTATCCATCTGCTATTAAATCTTAAATTTCTCAGGATTTCATTCTCTACTGTGTATTTTTGTCTCCTTTCTCATTCCAGATATTGGCTGTACTTTTTCTGCTACTCACCTCCTGTCTCTTATTTTTTGTTAATCAATCTTTCAGTAAGATTATTTCATGAATGCTTTGAAAAAAGCAGCTTTGGGTTTTGTTGTTGCTCTTTTTAATTGCTTTGCTTTCCATTTATTTTTTTCCAACAGAAAAGTCTTACATATTTATTACTGAGCCAACCCACTAGTGCAAAAACACTGAAACAAAGAGAAAAATCATTTTCCCAATTAAGCATATCTAGTTGTCCAGGTAGTAGCAGTTCTCAGAGTGATATGGTTAAGATGCACGTGATCTTGATACATCATCAGTATGCGTGCCATCTCGTTGTGCAATTCCTCATAGACCCAGACTGTTCTCAGTGTTATCTCTTGGAATGGTACCTGATTTTATTACCAGTTTTCATCTGAATCTCTTGGGAGTATGGGATGATTTTGCTTTTGTTCCTTTGCCAGGAATCACTTGATCCTGAAAGTCTTGTGAAACGACATGGAGGGCAACAGAAATAACCACACTGTCTCAGACGGTGGAGGAAAACTCTGGTTTTTATTTCATTAATTTCTTCTTTTCTCTTTATTTTCTTCTTTTTTTCTAAATTCACTCCTGGAGTTCCCCCTGTGGCAAAGATCCAACCTCAGTGGCTTGGTTCACTTCTGGGGCACAAGTTTGATCCCCAGCCATGCACAATGGATTAAGGATCTTGTGTTGCCACAGCTGTGGCAGCTGTGGCTTGGATTTGATCCCTAGTCTGGGAATTTCTAAATGCATATGCTGCAGGTATAGCCGTAGAGAAAAAACAATAATAATAATAAAATTAATTCACTCTTCCTTTTCAACTTCTTGAGAAGCATCCTCTCACTTCTGAGAACTCATCTTTTTCAACATGTTTCTTTGAGTACATGGCTCTGGAATTTTTATTAGGCCCATTTTGAAAAGCTTCAGGGATCATCTTCCATTTCTTTGCCTATACTTTAACCTCTTTGTGTCTTGGAGCTGCCCCCTCTGCTTGGTCTGCCACATTGCTGATTTGTCCTCCAGTTCTGTCCATTCCACTCTGCCAAACACACACTGTGTTTTCCAGCCCAGCTCTTCCAATCTCTCAGCTTTGGAGTCAGTTCTTTTGAATGGATGCCTGCCTCCTCCTGTGTCTCTCCAAGACGTCAGTCATGTTTACCCTGAGGTCTTGTTCTTGCTTTAGTAACACTGGTTCTAGATGGAGATGGGCTCCTGAGATTCTAGGAAGCCGGAGCTGGAGATTCTGCTTAGGAAAGCTCAGGCACTGACCCCGTCTTTTCCTCCCAGATGAGGGACGTGGTTGCTTGATAGCAAATTTAATTATCAACCAAGAGTCCAAAGTTTGTCCACGCTCCCTTATCTTGGTGACTGGGTTATTTGTACAGATTTTCCCACTGAGCAGTCATGTAAGGGTGCAACAAGAGATGCAGGTTCTCAGATCCGGCAAGACCCTGCCTTGCCCGAGCATTATCACTGTCAACTGCTCACTTCCCCTTGAGGACTCTGAGGCCAAAAGGGGAACAGTAAGGGGGGCATGCCTTGTCCTGTTCCGCCCGGGAAGGGGTCAACCTGTTTTCAATGGAACTGGCTCCTTGACTGCATAAGCTGGTGACTTAATTTAGCTTTACTTTCCCTGTGTAGGGATGGGGGGTGGAGAGCCTACTTGCAGGCTCAGTTGGTGGAGTTGGGTACTTCTCTTTTACGGAGTTCATCTTCCTCAAATGTTTGTGGGTACATGGTTGGATGTTGGTCTTTGTGTTCAGAATTCCCCATAGCCGCCTGTGAACACAGCTTTGGACACTGCAGCCTGTGGAGAGGGGGGCAGGGAGACTGCAGTGGGCTGCCCTGGTTGGTGCTGGGGGGAGACTCCATCTGCCACCTGGTGTCACCTGCTTCCTCTCTAGCACACCAAGGACAGAACCGTCAGCCCCCGCACTGCCTGGCCCAGGCTGGAGAAGGGCTCACTGTGGGTCTTCCCTTCCCTCCACAGTCCCCTGCTGGTGACTTTGGGGGCCCTTCCTGCTTCCTCTATGCACTTCAGGAAGTCTCGGAGCACTGCTGAACCTTGCCCACTAAATGATGGTTTCTGATCCTACTAGGTCTCCTTCTTGTTTTCTGTGCTAATATGGCTGGTTGGGTTTCTGTGCTAATATGGCATATATATATATAAAGGATTTAGGGCAGGAGGTGTGGCTCCAGCCAGAGTTCAGTCTATCTGGATCACATCTCCTTAGCATCTCTGTGGTGCGCAATTTTCAGGAGACACTGGGTAACCATGTCAAGAATGTGCACTTTGCAGTCAGAAGGAGCTGGGTTCAAATCTTGGTCCCCTGCACCCCAGTCCCCATCTGTAACACAGGAATGGTGAGAAAATTTTTCAGACTTCTTAGTACTGTGCTAAGTGCATTCTCTCAGTAGTCCCTCAATAAATTGCATGGCTAAGAGTTCCCTTGTGGTGCAGCAGGTAAAGGATCCGATGTTGTCACTGCAGCTGTTTAGGTCACTGCTGTGGTTCGGGTTTGCCATATGCTGCAGGTGTGGCGAAAACACACAAAAAATAGGTAGCTGAAAATGATAATACTACGTGAATAAAAATGGGGAGGTCCTTAAAAATGGGGGGGGATCTTTGATTTTACTGGGCTCGAAGCCATGGAAAGCATGGAATTTAAAATGTGGCCACATTTTCAAATGTGTATATCAGTGAAATGTGATGACTCCAAATCTAACCATCAAACTTGTTTTAATTAAGACAGTTTTAAGTTTTAATTGAAAATGTTTTCATTCAAGTCAAAATCTTTCATCACCTTTTCTTCAGAATGAATGCTCTTTTTTCCCTTTGGCCAAATTAGCAAAATCTGTATGTCTCAAAACTCCTGATGAAGCTTGAAGTTCTAACCTTCATGAGTATCTTTTAAATGTTCAGCTTTAAGCTGTCCACAGGGAGTGCCTCCAACATGGGTCATAGAGAAATAGTGAAAGCTGAGCCATATTTGGTGGGCAAAGGGCCACAGTAGCAGAGCCCAGCATTCTTGGGATATTTGCGGTTACTGAGAAATCATGGAGCATCTCGATTTAATAATCAGAATATCACTCATAAAAACATAGGGCCGTGTTGTTGTCTGGCCAGGGTTTGTATTCACTGAAGAGGTTTGTACTATGCAGGCAGGCATTTCCATAGAGGAAAATAACTGTGAATGTGACAATCATGGAGCAGTCCCGGTCCAGCTAAGCCACAGGCTGTGAGCCTGGCCGCAGAGGAGCATGGCACCCAGGAATGTAAACTCTGGCTCAGACTGAAGATCTCAGCGTTTTTGTCTGGGGCAGTGGGTCGAGGCGGCAGGCCTTCGCTTCTGTTAAGCATTATCTCTTATACAGATGCATTTGTGGCATTTGCTTTTAACCTTTCAGAGACCACAGTGTAATCACCCAGGGGTTCCCCTTAAATTGCCCCATTAAATGCATCACCTTATAACTGCAAGCTACAGGGAACCCCATTCTTGGCTTTTCGCTTTCAAATTTGGAAGGCAGATGGCAGGCCCACTATCAAGGCAAATCAGCTGGAGTCCATTTTTGATGTTTGAACTTGAGGGTGTGTAACTCTGCCTGAAGACAAGCAAGAAAAGGAAGAGCCAGTGACTTCATGTATTTGCCCCTGCCAAGATCTTCAAACTTTCCTTGTTTGAATAGCATCGCACAGCTCGAAAACCATAAATAACAGTTTATGATTCTTTGATTTTGCATGCTCCCAGAATGTCTTTGTGTCCCAGCAAAACAAATATAGATGCATATTTTCCCCTCTTTTACACAGCATGTAGCTGAGCACACTCACTGTTCTGTACCTTGCCTGTTTTAAAGGCTGTCATCTCACCATCATTCTTTTGACACCTGTGTAGCATTCTCTTGTATAGATGTACCTCAGTCATGTAAGCAGTCTCTAATGGGCATTTGAGCTGTTCTTTTTTATTTTTTAAGGCCACACCCAAGGTATATGGAAGTTCCTGGGCCAGGGATTGAATCCGAGCCACAGCTGCGGTAATGCCACATCCCTTAACCACTGTGCCAGGCTGGGGATCAAACCGGGGCCTCCCGCAACAACCCAAGTTGCTGCAGTTGAATCTTTTTTTTTTTTTTTTTAGGGCCACATCTATGGCATATGGAAGTTCCCAGGCCAGGGGTCAAATCAATTACAGCTGCCAGCCTATGCCACAGCCACAGCAATGCCAGACCCAAGCCTGTGACCTACAACAAAGCTCAAAGCAACACCAGATCCTTAACCTACTGAGTGGGATCAGGGCTCCAGCCCACATCCTCATCGATACTAGTCGGGTTTGTTTCCTCTGAGCCACAACGGAAACTCCCTGCGGTTGGATTCTTAACCTGTTGTCCTACAGCAGGAACTTCTTGGGCTGTTCTTAATATTTTGATATAACAAATAAGACTGTAGATGTCTTTTCACTCATATACAAGCATAGCTACACAATATATGCTCAAAGTGATGTGTCAAAGGACAATATGCTTCTAAAAATCTTCCAGAGAGTGCCAGATTGCCCTCCATGGGAGTTTTTCCAGTTTATCCCCATCCCTCACAATGAATGGGGTTGTCTGTTTCCCTATAGGCCTGACAACAGTGTTTGTTATCAAATTTTTGGTCTTTCCAAAACCAAAATCTGATGTGTGATAAATGGTGTCTCAGTATAGTATCCATCTATTATTGCCCTTATGATAAGTGGGGATTAGCATGTTTTAGTCTGTGTCAGAGATGGTTATATTTATTGTTTTGGAACCCTCTCTTCATAACTTTTGTTTATTAATCTAGGACCTCTTTGCATCGACATTGTATCTAGTGGGTATTAACACGAAACTAGATGCCCTATTAAGATCCACTTATAAGCCCAGAAGGACTGAAATGAGAACTTTGAATGTCCAAGGGGGCTGTAAGTAGAAATGTTTTGCTTTCTTTTCTTAATTATTGAATTAATATAAATGAAATATACACTGTCTAGGGGAAACAATGATAAATATACAGGGCCCACATGAAAGAAACTTTAAACCTTAGACATAAAGAATATTTAAGTAAATCTGGTAAGGGCTTAATATCCCAAATATATCAAGAAGTCACACAACTAAATATAAAACAAGCGAATTTTAAAAATGGGCAGAGGATCTGAATACGCATTTTTCCAAAGAGGACATGCAGATGGCCAACAGGCATATGAAATGATGCTCAACATTGCTAATCATCAGGGAAATGGATATCAAAACCACAATAAGATATCATCTTATACTGTCAGAATGGCTGTCATCAAAATGTCTACAAATAAATAAATGTTGGTGAGGATGCGGAGAAAAGGAAACCTTTGTGCTTTATTGGTGGGAATGTAAATTGGGGCAGCCACTATGGAAAACAGTATAAACGTTCTTCAAAAAATTCAAAATAGGGTTACCATATGATCTAGCATTTCTACTCCTGGGTATATATCTGAAGAAAATGAAAACACTAATTCAAAAAGATATATGCACCCCAATATTCATAGCAGCATTATTTATAGTAGTCAAGATATGGAAGCAAATTGTGTCCACCAACAGAGGAATGGATAAAGAAGATGTGCTACACACACTCATGCATACACACACGTACACAATGGGAATTTTTTTTTTTTTTTTTTTTTTTGCCTTTTAGGGCTGTACCCATGGCACATGGAAGTTCCCATGCTATGGGTTAAATCAGAGCTACAGCTGCTGGCCTACACCACAGCCACAGCAACATGGATCCAAGCCACATCTGCAACCTACCTCAGAGCTCACGGCAATGCAGGATCCCTGATCCACGAAGCAAGGCCAGGGATTGAACCCGCATCCTCATGGATACTAGTTGGATTCGTTTCTGCTGCACCACAATGGGAACTCCCACAATGGAATATTAATCAGCCATAAAAAATGAAAATTATGCCATTTGCAACAACATGCATGAACTTGGAGGGTATTATGCTTAGTGAAATAAATCAGACAGAGAAAGACAAATACTGTATGTTTTCACTTACATGTGGAATTTAAGAAATAAAACAAAGGAACAAATATAACAAAACAGAAACAGACTCGCAGTTACACAGAACAAATTAGTGGTTACCAGAGGGAAGGGGGTGGGGGAGGAGCAAGATCAGAGAAGGAGGTAAAAACTACTAAATATGTAATAAATAAGATACAATGATGTAATGTACAGCACAGGGCATATAACTCATATTTTATAATACGTTTAAGTGGAATATAATCCATAAAAATAGAGAATCATTATGTGGTATACTTTAAACTATTATAATATTGTAAATCAACTATACTTCAGTTTTAAATATTGCCTTCTTGTATAGGAAGACGACATTGTAAATACGTCAGTTCCCCACATGTTGATTATATAATTCAGGGCAATAGCAATTAAAATACAAACAGGATTTTTTTTGGAATACGAATCAAGAATAATAAAATCTACCTAGGAAAGTAAACATATGAGAATGGTCAAGAAAATTCAAATGAAGAGGAGGTCATTTGAGAAGAGTAGGGGAGATTAGTTCCATCATATGTTAGAATTATTACAATGCCATAGTAGTGAAGTCAGTTAGAGACTGGAAAAGAAAAGGGGAGGAAATGCAATGGAACAGAAAAGCAACTCAAAAATAGACCAGAATGCCCACTGATTTTGCTTTACTATTTAGGATTTCAAATTAGAGCAAAAAAGAAAGTTTACTTGGTAATAGGATAAAAGTAACATATTGCTCTCTTACTTCCACAACAAAATCAATTTCAGATGAATCAAATATTTAAACCTAAAAATGAACACCACTAAAAGTCTAGGAAAATGATAAATTAAAATAATTTTGGATGGAGGAAGGACTTTTTCCTAAGCACGGCATAAAAATCAGATATCATAAAGAAGATTAATAAGTGTGATTACTTAGCAATTAGAACTATTCTGCAGAAAAGCCTCTCAAGTGACAGGTGAAAACTGTTTTCACCATATCCCACAAAGAGCACTGGCTGATCAATTATATAAAGAATAGTCTAATTTTCAAGTGAACCAAAAAAATGGAATTAGAGAGGTCCTTGAAAAAGATAGAAATGATGGGTGAACATGAAATGCCCTTCATATGGAAAGAAACAGAAACCAAACCCAATTGTGAGGTGTGTTACTTTGCTTTTCAAATTAAAAACATTACTTAAGGCAGCAAAGATATAATTTTTGCTCTACTTTTCATATTTTATTTAAGTAAGGATATAATTGGTGCAACTTTTGGAATACCAAATTGGCATTCCTTATAGACGTTAAGACTGGATATATCCTCTGCTTCTTCCACTGGTAGGAATTTAACCTGGACATAGAGTTCACAGGGGAGAAATGCACACATAGGGATGTTCGGGGCATCACTGAAGAGAATATAAAGAACTAGAAATGCCCTATATGTCCATCCATGAGGACAAAAGGCTACCATGAAAAATGATATGCTGAATCTCCATGTGCTGATACAAAAGAATGCTGAAGTGGGGAAAGCAAGCTGCAGAACATAGTCATAGTATAATCCGTTATTAAAAAGGAAAAAGGGGAGAAGTGAATATTTATGTAAGATCCAGGGAAATCACTCATGGCCTCTGTGTTCCAAGGTGACTCCAGCCTGGAAGCTTAAAAGAAAATTTTCAAAAAGCTTAAATCTGGAGTTCCTGCTGTGGTGCAGTGGGTTAAGAACCCATCATTGCAGCGATCTATAGTGTAGTTTGCAGCTGTGGCTCCGGTTTGATCCCTAGCCCAGGAACCTCCATGTGCCACCAGTGCAGCCAAAAAAAAAACAAAAACAAAACCTTCACATCTTTACTAAAGTTTCTTGACAGAACATCCACAGGGGATTCCATTGAAGCACACAACCAAGCCTTTACCCAGATCTTGCCCTCTAAGTTGACAAATTGCAGTCTCCGTCCAGTCTCTGATCTCTCACTGTCCGGAGACCCCCAGGCACTTCCGCTAAAGCCAGCCTATCTTGCTTGGTGAGTGTATGTGTCTCTCTGCCCTGCCCGCCCTGCACCAAGAAAGTGCACCCAGACTTTGCCTGGGAGGATGGGGGGTGGGGCGTGGTGGTGGAGGCAGGACACCATTCCTGGAGGTTCTTTCCCCACCATCAGTACTTAAGGATGCATGGAGATTATGGATGGGCCTGGGAAGAATCCTTGGCAGTGACCCATAGGCATGGTGGCAGGGATGTGGGAAGCAAGCCTTTCCTTCTTCCATGAATCAGTGTCACTTTCTGGTCAGAGTCAGCCGAGCACAGGTGCTACAGTTCCTCCGATACACTGCATCAGAGCTGCCACTTGGGGAATAGTTCAGGCTCCTCATTTGCCCTCAGCAGAGACTCTGCCTTCCCAGCTCTAAGATGGAGTGAGCAGATCCAGCACACAGAGCCACTGGGGGCTGACATGTTGCATGCCCCACCCTGGCGGGGGAGGTAATAGAAGCTTCCCTAAGAATCATGGAACGGTAGGAGATGACTTCCAAGTATATAGAACTCTTTCCCTTTCCTTCTTACTTCTGCATAGGATTCTGCTGTATGGATGTCCTATAGATTCTTAGCTGGTTCTTTATAGATGGACATCTGGATTGTTTCCCCTGAACAATGATGCAGTGAATAGTCTTGAGTAGACATTACTTTGCATGTTTGCTGTTGTATCTTTTTTTTTTTTTCCCACTGTACAGCAAGGGGATCAAGTTATCCCTACATGTATATATATATTTTTCCCCACCCTTTGTTTTGTTGCAACATGAGTATCTAGACATAGTTTTTGATATAAATTTCTAAAAGAGAGTGTTGGGCTAAGACAGAAAATGCACATGTAATTTTGCTAGATATTAGTAAATTCCCCTCCATAGGGGTTGTGCCATTTTGCATTCCCTCCAGCAATATAAAAGCATGCCTGTTTCATCATATTAACCTTTTGTGTATAAGCTGAAATTTTCTTTTCTAATGTGTCGTTTGTCTTTTCTCTAGTTTGTGTGTTTGGGGACATAAGAGTTTTGTGAGGATTTTTCCGTATGTGTTTAGATTTTGTTTGGCCATAAAACAAGCCTCAACAAATTTAAAGGGATTAAAATAGAATAAAATATTTTCTCTGACCACAGTGGTTTTCAAATTAGAAATCAATAATAGAAGGAAATTTGGGGGATTCCCAGCTATGTGGAAATGAAGCAGCATGTTCCTTAATAACCAGTAAGTTAAGAAGAGATCACAAGGGAAATTAGAGCATACATTGAGGTGAATGAAAAAAAAAAAAAAACACAACATACTAAAACCAAAGTTGAAAATTTGAAAGTTTTAAACTCCTGTGGGATACAGATAAAACAAGGCTTAGAAGGAAATTTACAGCTATACCCACCTATATTAAAAAAAAAAAAGAAAGATCTCAAGTCAATAACTGAAACTTCTACCTTAAGAAACTAGAAGGCAAGCAGAAGGAAGAACAAAGATAAGAGCAAAAATAAATGAAATAGAAACTAGAAAAACAACAGAGAAAGTCAGTGAAACCTAAAGTTGGTTCTTTGCAAAAATCAACAATATTGACAAATTTTCACTTAGAATGACCAAGGAAAATGAGAGACAAGGCTCAAATTACTAAGATCAGGAATGAAAAAGGGACATTACTAACAATTATACATAAATAAAAAGTATAAGAGAATACCGTAGACGATTGCACGCCAAACAATTAAATACACTAGATGAAGTGGATATATCCTTAGAAAGACGCAATCTACCTAAACTGACTCAAGAAAGAATAGAAAATCTGGACAGACTTATTACAATTGGAGAAATTGAATTAATGATTTTTTTAAATGCCCCACAAGGAAAAGTCAGGCCCAGATGGCTTCACTGGTTAATTTTATTCAACATTTAAAAGAAGAATTAGCCTCAAACTCACAAACTTTTCCAAAAAGTAGGAGAGGATAGAATTCTTCCCAACTCAATCTGTGGGTCAGAAACCAAAACCAGACAGTGACAGTACAAGAGAACTACAGACCAATATCTCTTATGAATATTGATGCAAAAATCCTCATTAAAACACTAGCAAACCAAATCCAATAATATATAAAGAAGATTATATACCACTATTAAGTGGAATTTATCCCAGGATTGCAAGCTTGGTTTAGCA
The DNA here is from genome assembly GCF_016906955.1 of Phacochoerus africanus. Taxonomy (NCBI): domain Eukaryota; kingdom Metazoa; phylum Chordata; class Mammalia; order Artiodactyla; family Suidae; genus Phacochoerus; species Phacochoerus africanus. The sequence continues at coordinate 141,412,973 of NC_062545.1, forward strand.
TCAATCAACATAAGCCATCATATTAATAAAGGAGAAAAAAACAAGTGATCATCTCATCAGGCACAGAAAATGCATTTGACCGTATTCAACACCCTTTGATGATAAAAACACTCAATAAACTAGTAATAGAGGGGAACCTCCTCAACCTGATAAAAGTTAAAATCCGCAACTACCATCAGACCAACCATCTTTCTCTCATGTGACTGCCCACTTATATATGCACACCATTTGCTAACATGCTCTTCTTCTTCTTCTTCTTTTAATATTTTTAGGGCTGCACCAATGGCATATGGAGATTCCCAGACTAGGGGTCGAATCAGAGCTGCAGCTACCAGCCTACACCACAGCCACAGCAATGCAGGATCTGAGCTGCATCTGTTACCTACACCACAGCTCATGGCAACACCAGATCCTTAACCCACTGAGCAAGGTCAGAGATTGAACCTGTATCCTCATGGATACTAGTCGGGTTTGTTAACTGCTGAGCCACAAAGGGAACGCCTTCCATGCTCTTCTTTTGAGGATGCTCTTGCTGAACTTGATCCCTGAGCTGGGCTGCTCGCTCCTCTGAGAGGAATCATTTAGCATTCAGTCCTAACACCTTTCCCTGGAGAAAGTAGCAAATTGCTTGTCAGGCTTTTGATTATAGCCAGTTTTTACGACAGTAATTATTCCCATCGAGGATTTTATAGTGATTAACCAGACAATTAGTTCTGAATACTGTCTCAGGATTTAAAACATTAACTAGGAGGTCTCTGGTGGCTCAGCAGGTTAAGGATCTGGCATTGCAACTGCTATGTCTCGGGTCACTGCTCTGGCATGGGTTCAATCCCTGGCCCAGGAACTTCTGCATGCCATAGGCATAGGAAAAAACAAAAGCATTAAAAAAAAAACTGTATTACTTTAAGCTTATGTCTTACTTAGGAATATTAGCAGGCATCTCCCATGATGTTTAGCAAAATCTTTGCCATGGTATGAATGTATCCTATCAAAATTCATATGTTGAAACCTCATCCCTAAGGTGCTGGTAGGTGATTAAGTCAAAAGAATGAAGTCCTTGGGAATAGGATTGTGATCTTATAGGAACAATTACACAGATCTCTCTGACCCTCTTCATCCCATGAGTTATGAGAGGTCATCCACCCTGAAGAAGGCCTCACCTGGCCACGCTGACACCCTGATCTTAGACTTCCAGCCTCCAGAACTGTTAGCAACGAGTTTCTGTTGTTGATAAGCCCCCCAGTCTATGGTATTTTGATACAGTGGCCTGGACAGATAAGATCATCTTTTAAGAAGCTTTGTTAAAAGAACAAAATAATGCCATTTGCAGCAACGTAGATGGAACTAGAGACACTCATGCTAAGTAAATTAAGTCAGAAAGAGAAAGATAAATACCATATGATGTTACTTATATCTGGAATCTAATAGATGGCACAAATGAACCTATCTGCCGAAAAGAAACAAAGTCATGGACTTGGAGAACAGACTTGTGGTTGCCAAGGGGAAGGGGAAGGAGGTGGGATGGACTTGGAGTTTGGGGTGAGTAGATGCAAACTATTGCATTTGGAGCAGATAAGCAATGAGATCCCTCTGTATAGCACGGGGAACTATATCTAGTCACTTGTGATGGAACATGATGGAGAATAATGTGAGAAAAAGAATGTATTTATTTATATATATATAAATGGGTCACTTTGCTGTACAATAGAAATTGACAGAACATTGTAAATCAACTATAATAGAAAAAATATTTAAAAAAAAAAAGGAAGTTTTGTTAACCAGAATGCACTCTAAGGCCACTCATTTGAAGCTTGGCTGAGCTCACTACTGAGCAGCATTTTTACATCAGGGCACTGTCAGGTTAAACAGCGCAGGCTCCTCATTTTGGCTGTAGTGTTTATACCAAACATATATTGAGCTTTGGCTGAGTGCTGGGCAGCATGCAGGGGCCTGGCTATGCCCACTGGCTTATATTGCCCTGTCCGGAGTTGATATCCAGGCATCTTGGGTGCAACCCCTGAGAGCCCAGTGCTGGTGCTGGAGGCCAGCCTTTTGTCTCTCACTATGTGGTCTGCACCCACAAATATTAGAGTAGAAAAATCACCAACTTCTTCCTTTGAACTGACCTGATTTATCTCAAATGCCTGAGGAGTAAGATGAGAACCCCAGACTTGATATTTCTTAAACATGGGCCCAATTCTAACATCATTTCAAACAATAAAGAGCTAGCCTTATCTGGAGCCCACTGAATGCCATACTTTGATTCATTGGGGAAATGTAAATCCAAACCGCCATGAGATAGCCCTCACAACCATCCATCTCAGGGAGCCACCACCAGCATCTTCAGGAGACACAGGGGGCGATAGAAACACACACGCCCAGCTGGGTGCTTGCAGAAGGTAACATGGTGGCATGCCCCTCCACTTCCTTCATGGCTCTCTGTGCTCTCAGTGTGTATGACTAAGGCCTGGGATACTTCTATGAATCGGAAAGCCCCAGAGTATTATCTTGAAACAGTCTAATCATTGGCCTGGTGTGAACCCTAGCACACTGTCATGCTGAAGCAGCCAGACTCTACAGTAGGAGGGATGGAGGCAGGGCAGTGAGGCCAAAATGAAGCCATTGGTGGAAAGAAAAACCTGGAAGGAGCTGAAGCTGTTTTCTTCTTTTACCTGGAGAGTCCTGTGCCCTGTGCCCATCCTTTCTGTATGTGTGTGGCGGGGAGCGGGGAGGAGGTGTCTTTTTAGGGCCGCACTTGCAGCACATGGAATTTCCCGGGGTAGGGGTCAAATCAGAGCTGCAGCTTCAGGCCTACACCATAGCCACAGCAATGCTGAATCCTGAGCCCATTGAGTTAGGCCAGGGATCAAACCTGCCTCTTCATGTATATTAGTTGGGTTCTTAACCTGTTGAGCCACGATGGGAACTCCCTGTGGCCATCCTGAATGATACTGCGGAGCGGCAAGATGTGAGTGAACCCTTCCCTGATACACAGAGAGCTCTGGAGAGCCAGCGAACTGAGTTCAAGAAGCCATTGATGTGCACCTGTTGTGAGCGGCACCATACTGGGGGACACAGTGCTGAGGGAGGTAGCAGGCCCAGTCTGCCTGTGCCACCAGGCAGAAAGGAGGCAGACAGACACTTGCAAGGGTGATGATCCCAGTCAGGCTGGGTGCAGACAAAGGGAAAAGAGGGGGTACCCTGCTAGGCCAGGAAGCAGGGCAAGGGTAGGGCTCCCTTCAGGTGGGGGGCACACAGAGTGATGGCTGAGGGAGCCGGGGTCCACAGAGGAGATGGGAGTGCAGTGTGGGTGCCTCCTGGGTGCCTGAAGTGGGGAGGAAGGGGCAGGCCCCCTGGAAGTAATCCCCAAGTGGGTTCTGGTCCATTTATTTGAGAGGCATGCATTTTGCAATATTTTTTACGTGTGTCGTTTTTTTCCTTGGGGGTTTTTGTTTTCGTTTTCATAAGAAGAGGATGAGATTCAGTCATCTCAAATACTTGCCAAGACTATGCAGCTGTTAGGCAGTCAACTGGGACTTGAACCCAGGCCTTATCATTCGAGTATCACCATGTGTGTTAGCACAGTTCATAGTTCTTGGGTAAAAGACACTGCTGGAAAAATCTTGGTGCCTCATCCTCAATTTCCCTCTGGACTGAGATATTTTCTTCTTTCCCTGGGTCCATCTTTGCCAAGAGGAAGTTGGATTCAGTTAGAAATTTCACTTTGTTAATCTGAAAAGTGTATTTTTAAAAATGTTTTTTCCTCTTTAGGGCTGCACATGCACATGGAGGCTCCCAGGCTAGGGGTCAAATAGGAGCTACAGCTGCCAGCCTACACCACAGCCACAGCAATGCAGGATCTGAGTTACATCTGTGACTTACACCAGATCTTTAACCCATTGGGCAAGGCCAGGGATCAAACCTGCATCCTCATGGAAACTAGTCAGGCTATTAACCCATGGAGCCACAGTGGGAACTCCTGAAAAATTTTTTTTTTTTCTTTTTTGTATTTTTGCCTTTTCTAGGGCCGCTCCCATGGCATACGGAGATTCCCAGGCTAGGGGTCGAATCAGAGCTGTAGCCGCCGGCCTACGCCAGAGCCACAGCAACGCAGGATCTGAGCCATGTCTGCAACCTACACCACAGCTCACGGCAACGCCAGATCCTTAACCCACTGAGCAAGGGCAGGGACCAAACCCGAAACTTCATGGTTCCTAGTCGGATTCGTTAACCGCTGAGCCACGACGGAAACTCCAAAAGCGTATTTTTAAAAACTATTTTTTCCACTGTAGCCATCGCAGAGAAATAACTGGAAAATAGAGGAAAGGGGGAAAGATCAGCTCAAATTCCATCACCAAATTATCACCTGGGATCTTCCCTTCTGGTCATTTTTCCAGTATTGCAGGGTCCCTCTTGAGCTCAGTGTGATAAGCACTTTAATACATTTGATAAGTATCAAAACCACCATTTTTTGCTATACTAAACAGTACTGCAATCAGTATCTTCATGCATATTGCCCCCCCCTTTTTTGCATAGAATTATTCCCATGGAGTCACTGCCTGGAAGCAGGATTGCTATGACAAAGGCTGACCCAGCTCTCAGTGGGCCCAGCCCACAATCCCCTCCCCAGAGGTCAGAGTATGACTGTTTCTTTGTATATCTTCAGACCGTAGCATTTTATATTATGTGGGTGAGTATTAAATAAAGAACTGTCTTACTTCTGGGATTTTTGTTTCCTCAGAAGTATGGTTCTTCTTTCTCAACCAAGTCAGTGTCTGTTGACCATTCCAGGTCTCCTGAGCATGGATTTTGTTGTAGATGCTTAAAAGTAAAATCTGGGGGAGTTTTCCTGTGGTGCAGTGGGTTAAGGATCCAGCGTTGTCACTGCTGTGGCTTGGGTCACTGCTGTGGCAAGTGTTTAATCCTCAGCCTGGGAACTTCCATATGCCACGAGTACAGCCAAAAAAAAAGAGAAAATCTGAGAAGAATACACCTTTACACTCTAGTTCTTCCTGCCTGTCTCAGCAAAGTATATCCCCAGCCTCTGGCTCTGCAGATAGTAGGTATTGAATATTTGGAGAATGAATGAACAATAAATAAACACATTTCTGGAAGAGGAACTAAGCTTTGGAAAGAATTCATTTTTGTAGCTTTGTATTTTGATGTGTCTCTTCTACTGCTGCAGAAAATTCATGGAGGAATTGGTTTCCATTTCCTCTCTGGTTTTTCCATCTAATGAAATAGAATCACCTCACCTTCTAGTTCCACGTGTTTGCCAAGTGCATTGCATTCTGAATAAGTGCTCCATGTTTGGTTGGGTGCACCCAGCCTGGAAAGTGGGAGGTTGGACTTTAATGACTGGTGCCAAGAGTCCAGGTCCCAGCTCTGCTCTTGGGGTCTGAGTGAAGGCAGCTTCTCTAACCACCAAGGGTCACCTTGTGGAAAGTGGTGATGAGAAACCCTGCCTTGCATGGGTGTTGAGAGGAAGGCAGATGTCTTATAGCATCTGGGAGTACTCAATAAATGGTACCAAATGGTATCAATGGTACCATAAATGATGCACTAAATATTCTCATAGACCCCTGTATTTCTGCTTTTAAGGTCTGCAACATCTTTGCCAGTTACTGCCCCAGGAAATTTTCTCGTTCCCCCCCTTTTTTTCCCCCAGAGCAACTGAGTTAATTCTTAGCATACCCAAGAGCAAAAAGTTTCTTTAGTTTAAATAATACCATCAAAGAACTAGTTCATTACATTAGATTGAAAGTAGTCAACTTTGTGCTGGATCCACTTCATCTTTTCCTTAATTCTTAAAGAAAAGGACTTTTATTTTTCTCATCAAGTGTCCTTTGATTTTGGAATTAAGAAAAAAGATGAAGACACAGAAAAACACAAATTGAAAAAAAAAAAAAGAAAAACCTGATCATTTCATCTGCTGCCATCATTTATATGTGTCCCTCAGGTCTTCTTTCTAAACAGGGAGAGAGAAACAGACTAAATTTTGCAAACAAAAATAATACACTGTGCTCATTAGACATCTTTTTTTTTCCCCCCAAAGCGTTTTAGTGACACATCATGTACCAGCTTGGAATAAACTTTTTCTCTTTTGCATGTTTTCAGATGAGGTCAGCTGACATTATGTGTTGTGCATTTTTTCCGTGTTTCACTCTCTGTGCCCCCACATGCTACCTTTTAGCCTAGTGTTCTATAAGTATTTTTAGTACTTCTGCTTAGTCTCCATTACGATCAGTTTTAATGGCTGCATAGTAGTTCCTCATTTTGAAGTATCTCGAGGTACGGCTGTTTCAGTCCGCTCAGGCTGCTGTAACAGGTTGCCAGGGACTGGGTGCCTTAAATAACAGACATTTATTTCTCACATCTGGAGGCTGGGAAGTCCAGGAGGAAAGTGCTGGCAGATTCTGTTCTTGGTGAGGGACCACTTCTGTTGCAGACGGCCACCTCCTCATCGTGTCCTCACCAGGCAGTGAGCAGAGAAGCCAGCGTTCTCCTGTCTCTTCTGGAAGGGCACTGATCCCATCCTGGTGGCTCCACCTTCATGACCTGGTCACCTCCCAGAGCCCCACCTCCTCCATCACCCTGGGCAATAGGGTTAAAACAGGAAGTGGGGGGCACAAACATGCAATCTATCCAAGTATTAAATTGGAAAGCAGAGCACCTTGTTTCTTCTGCAGGTAAATCCCTAGGACCAAAAACATGGGAGCCCTGCAAAACCTCTTCCTGTTGTCCTATCACTTTCTGAAACAGTCATGTCATTTCTCCAAGCCTCCCACAATGACATATTACCAATTTCACCACACTCTGACCAGCAGTGAATATTAGCACTCGTTATATTTTTTACCTGAGTTCCTATTGTGGCTCAGCAGATTAAGAACTCAACTAGTTATCCATGAGGATGCAGTTTCAATCCCTGACCTCGCTCAGTGGGTTAAGGATCCAGGGTTGCCACAAGCTGTGACATAGTTTGCAGATGTGGCTCAGATCTGGTGCCGCTGTGGCTGTGGTGTAGGCTGGCAGCTGTGGCTCCAATTTGACTCCCAGCCCAGGAACTTCATATGCTGCAGGCATGGCCCTAAAGAGACCAAAAAAAAATTTTTTTTTCACTGTTTCAGGTGGGCATAACATGGCATCTTATGGCTAATTGTATTTTTATTTCTAAAGAAAACCACAGTTCTATGTGTGATTTCCTTCTGCACAACCCGCTCGTAGCCGTAACAGCCTAGATCCCTTATATTAGCAAAAATCCATTTCCAGTGATTTGGTGAGAATAGTCACAGGGGAGTTTTACATCTGTGCTGGGAGGCTTTGCTGATGGGAGAAATGCTCAGCCTCCATGCTGGAGCCAGGCTCTGCCTGAGTCAGGAGCCAGGCCCCTGGTAAATGGCACCTCTGGCTTTGCTTTCTTTTCTGGTGTTGGTTGGTCCAAGGGGCCCAGCTGGATGGGGCTGAGCACCAGCCATCTGGAGTCGGTGAAGAATTACTGCCCAGGGTCACCCTGAGGGCCATGTCGCCCTGCACACCCCCCAACCTCTGCCTCTTCCCTGAAGAAATAAAGGGTTGGATTTCACCGTAATGCGACCCACAGGAAAAAAAAAACTGCTGCTGAGGCTAAAGCCCTAGAGTGACAGCTGGCGAAGAGAGACGTATCCGTCTTGCTGAACCCAGGGCTACAGTGGGTGAGCCAGGAGGGTGTCGCCTCCGGGGAGGGACGACCCCCTACCCCAGGGTTTGGCCACACAGGGCCCCGATGGAGGATGGCACAGCAAGGTCGTTCAACAATATGACCAGGTCAGTAGCAGTGAACTCTGGGTTGATAGATATATTTTTACTTTTTGCTACTCTATTGATGGAGGTGAATGCTATTTTAAAAGGTTATGGATGTCCAAGTAAATTATGGGTGTCTCTCCTAGGATGTACAGAGGATGCCACTGATTTTGAAGCAACAGAGAGCATTTGCCTTCTATCACGCATGCTTTCTTTGATGGGGATGAGCGAGAGAATTAAATGTATTTTATACACACACACACACACACACACACGAGAACTAAAAAAATTCAAGTCACTTTCATATAAGCTCTCCATTTTCCCAGATACAGAGAAAAGAAGCAGTAGAGAGAGAATTTTATTCTGATTATTGGGTTGGGAGGAATGATTTAACAAGCACCGTTCTAGAAGAAAAGGTAAAAATGTCTCCTTAGGCTATAAGGACAGAACAGACTCAGCATCAGCAGACAAAGGACTGTCTTTAAAATGGGGAAGACCGCGGTGAACTGTTAGTGTAAGTGACATAGCTTTTACAGCCAGACATCACTAATATTCATGGAATTCTGTTTTATTACTTTCCCAAAATAGGAGAGAAGCATAACTTCTGTTAGTTTTCCTGTACTCAGAATAATTTGGGTTTTTTTAAAACCTGAATTATAGAAACCACATTTAGATATATTGGCAATGAAAAACATTTCTCCTAGAAATGGCTGAATAGGTGAAACATAATGTTACTGAAAATATTTATAAATAGGATATAAAAAATGAAAGTGATTATCAAGGACTAAATGATGTTCTGGTTCTGCAGGTTTTTAAATATTTTTTTAACCAAATACTTCTTCATGTAATGAACTTGAATTTACTATTTGGGTCCAGGATATTTAAATTCCAGGCTGTGTAAATACTGAAGTTTATTACCAACCAGGAATGTGTTCACTTAGCATCTCACAGCTTATTGTGAATATTTCTTGTATTCTTGAGTAAGTCTGCATGTGGTGAGCCCATAACCCCAGCCAACCACTCCACTGACAGTTTCCCTTCACTAGTTCCTACTTGTAATTACTTCTAATTTACTCTTTCCTAAAAACAAACAGGCAACACCAACCAAACCTTAAAAAAAAAAAAAAGAACTGTGCTCTTGTTTTCTCTTTCTTCATCTTTATTTAGGTACATTCTTTGTTGCCCATATTAACTTTGCATTAAAAGGAAGATGCCTATATATATATATATATATATGAAATTTTCACTGCTGTTTAGGGAAATATTACCCATTATAATAGAGAACAAAAAGGATATATCTTTAAATTTTGACATTGAATCATTCTAATTATTCCACTGTTATTTTCCATCTAGTTCTGCTTACTTATTGGCTACATGAATATTGCACTGAAATAGAACGAGTTTGGGGGATTCTATTTTCAGTGTACATATGGAATCTGTATGAGCAAATGTTTAGAACTGTGATGTTTTACTGTAAAATTATGGATAATGGTTGACTAATAAGCACAAATAACTGAATAATCTCAAATAGTATAAATAAATGACCCTGCTTTAAGTGTAAATCAAAGGGCACCAATTCTCAAATATAAAACTGTAGTATATTTGCAAAAAAAAATTACTATTAAATATTTACCTCTAGGAAGAGTTATTTCACGGTGGGTAAGAGGGGTTCTGCCTTTTACATGATGTATTTCTCTATTATTTAAATTTTTATAATTTGTTCTTTTATTACTTATCTAATCTCTTTAAAGTTTTAAATAAAGCAGTCATATAATTCTATTACAGGGAATTTAGGAAATCAAGAAAAATCTTCTAATCCTATCACTAATTCCCCCCAGCCCATTCTTAATACTCATCATTAGTATTCTGGTCTTTTTTTTTCTTCAGTTTAAAATATATGTTCATCATCTCTTTATGATTTCAGGAAATTAAATGAAGTTGGCAGATTAAATTAAAAGCATATGCATTAACTGATGTTTTCCCATAATATCCTTCCAATAATTTGATTGGACGAGACCCCCCAGCTCCTGGGTCAGTGAGAGTGGACATGTATTGTCCATGCAACTTAAAATCAGATTCAAACTGAAAAATACCACAGCATTAAAAAATGTATATGTAAATAGAAGTGAGCAGCATCTTGTTTCTTACTATGTCGTTTACTCCACATACGTCATATTATTTGAAATTCAAGTTAAAGTAAAACCACTCTTGTAATTTCACATACCTTTTGTCCTAGGTTCACCTTCTGAGTGTTGCTTGACTTAGATGTAAAAGTGAATTGTTTTGACCTATGTTCCTAACGTGAACAGAAGCGGTTACTTTATACTTCCTCATACTGGCGCTCACACACGCTTGTCTTCTACAGAGATGAGGGGGATATTTTTTAATTCTGAAACATGACCCTGACATAATTAAGTGCCCCTCAGATGGATGATGCTGCCATTCCTCTGCCTTCTTGCCCCCACCAATGGCTTTCTCCCTCCAGCCTGCTCTCAGATGTCTCCGGGTCTCTGAGTGTAAATAATGAATGGGGACTGTTAATGTGTGATGGGAAGTGAAGCTTCCTTAGGCACATGTATAACCACTTACACACTCAGCCGTTTTTTGATTTCTCTTTCCGAAAACACAATCATTTGCATCGCAATCTTGCGTTGGGGTTTCAAGAAGGATGCAGATTGTGTGTGACGCTCGCTCGTGAAATCCGTTTAGCGTGGATTTTCGAATGGTTGCCTTTGACGTAGTCATGGCTTAGGGTGAGCCGTAAAGACTCTGGGAGGCATCAAGGGCCTTTACTGTAAGCAGCTTGTCTTTCTCTTTCTCCAGAGCAGGATTTTTCTGCACTGGTGGTGGAGCTCATTTAGGATGCCACATGGGGTGCCTTGCATTTAGGGTAGGTTATTCTGATTCACTTCTCCCAACATTTTGCTATGAAAAATTTCAAACATACAGTAAAATGGAAAGAATTGAACCATGTACATACCTTCCATTTTAGATTCTACCATTAACATTTTCTAAAATCGCTTTCATTCCTACACTGTCGTTCTTCTATTCATCTGTCAATCTATTATTTTTCATACATTTCGGAGTAAATTGGAAATATCTGTACTTTTCACCCTCAAATACTTTATTTTTAATATGCGTTTTTTTTACATTGATCACTTCAGGAAAGAAGATAACTACAATGATTCAAATGCATGAATAATTCAAATTGAAAATGCAATCCATGGATTCAGTAAACATCCTTTATAATTACACTGAATCAATATTAGAAATGTATGTAGACACTAGGTCAGCTAATAAAATAAGTAAAATAACTATATAAACTATAAATCTTGGTTTATACAAAGATGGGGAACATGCTTGATCAGTTAAAGTCAATTGCCATTGTATATTTTATGTGTCTTTTTTTAATGGCCAAACCCATGGCATATGGAAGTTCCCGAATCAGAGATTGAAATCCGAGCTGCCTCTGTGCCTATGTCACAACTGTGGCAACCATGGATCCTTTAACCTACTGCAGTGGGCCAGGAATGAAGTCTGTGCCTCCACAGCAAACCGAGCTGCTGCAATCAGATTCCCAACCCCCTGCACCACAGCGGGAAATCCCACGGCTGTTTTTTAAGATAACATGATTCACAATTTTTTCAACCACATATACATCCATTGCGTGTGTTTAGACAACAAGTGCTAACTAGGACTAGTTAGACAACTAGTACTAACAACTTAAAACTATCATCTTTGTTACATTAAAAGAAGATTTAGACTTTAGTATTCATATTATTGACTATAGTTCAATATTGTTGATAATTTTTACATAAAGTTTATATAAAGTTTATATCTTCATTGGAAAAATGTTCATATCTTCATTGAAAAATTTGATGGTTTGGCAGATATCAATACCTGTACATCATTAAGATATAAAACCATCACCCAGACAATTTCTCTTACCCCTTCTCTGGTGAACTTCACGCCTGTACCACTGCTGTTCTGATTTTTTCCCACCATAGCATATAAATGGGATCCTTTTGTGCAGTCATCCCTTCACTCAGTGTTGTGTTTTGAGATTCCTATCAGTTATTTCATGGATCAGTAGTTTATTCCTTTTGGTTGCTGAGTAGTTACTAAACCACAGTAGTTACTTATTCATTCTCTTTTTTTTTTTTTTTTTTTAACATCAGACGGGTAATGTGCCGATGTCATAACAAGGTTTGAGGGAGGCACATGTCATGTAGGCGCATGAATACCCAATCGTCACGCTCATGAACTGCAAAAGGATATTCATTTTCATCTTGATGGTCACGTTTGCTATTTACAGTTTGGAAATACCGTGAATAAAGGATTGCTATGAATTCTTGGATACATTTTTAGATAATTTTTCTTGGGTAAATACCTAGGAATAGAATAAGTGAATCTTAGGTGTGTGCTTAGTTTGAAACCACCAAACTTGTTTCCAAAGTGGCTGCACCATTTTAGATGCAACCTGTAAGGGATGGGTGTTCTGGTTGCTCCATATCCTCACCAAGCATTGATGTTATTTTTAAATTTTGGTGATTCTGGTGGGAGTGCAGTGGTGTCCTCTGTGGTTTTAAATTGCATTTCCCTGGTGACTGCTGATATGGAGCTTTTTGGATATCTTCTGTTGTTCAAATCTTTGCTCATTTTAACTGGGTTGTTCATCCTTTATTATCGAGTTACAGGAGTTCTTTCTGTTTTCTGAGTACCGTTTCTTTTTTGGATATATGTTTTGCAAAGATTTTCTTCCTATGTAAGTTGCCTGTTTATTTTTAAATGGTAAATTGTTTTTAAATGGTAGATCAACTTTCTGATGAGTTTTAACTTTTGGTGAATTCCAATTTAGTGATTTTTTTTTCCTTTTCATAGAGATTACTTTCTCTGTCTCATCTAAGAAAGCTTTGCCTACTCTCAAGTCATCTTCTCCTAAGTTTTTTTTTTTTTTTTTCCTGGAAGCTCTACATTTTAACCTTTATGTTTAAATCCACGATCAATCTCAAAGTATTTTTGTGTGTGGTGAGAGGGAGAGCTCAGAGACTCATTTTATTCAATGAATGTCCAGTTGTTCCAGCACCATTTATTGAAAAGACTTTTGCTTTCCTGATTATGTTGCCACCCTTGTTAAAAATTAATTGAAGGTGCAAGTGTGGGTCTCTTTCTCAACTCTGTTCTGTTCCATGGATCTGTTGTATATACTGGTACTTCACTGCCTTGGTTATTGTAGTTGTAGAGTAAGACTTGAAACCAGGTAACATATATCCTTCAACTCTTCTTTTTCAAGATTTCTTGGGATAATATAAATCTTTTGAATTTTCATACAGATTTGAGGATCAGATTATCAGTTTTATCCCCCCTCCAAAAAGCCTATTGGAATTATGGCTGGGATTACATTGAATCTATAGATAGAAGTGGGGAGAATGGACATCTTAACAATATTGATTCTTTTAATCCATGAACATTACATGTCTTTCCATTTACATAGCTCCTGTTTAATTTCTGTCAGCAATGTTTTACAATTTTCAGGTTATAGATCTTATTCATCTTTTTAAAAATGTATTTCTAAGCATGTAATTTTATGTTATTGACAATAAGTTTAAAAAATTTTCCAAATGGTAGCTGCTCTAATGTGATTTGCTTTTATGATGTGAATGTTGGGAAGCTAACTTTCCTCAGCACCTACATTTTTCCTTTTAAAAATAAAGCCTGTTTTTTCATCCTTTCAAAGAGGCAGCCAAGAAACAGAGTGAGTTCAACCCCAGCCTAAAAGCTGGGGAAACAAACTTAAGTCCCAGTTTGACTCTTACAGGTTGTGTGAACTTGGCCAACAATGATAGAATCCTGTCCCCATTTCTTTTTTCTTTTTATGGCTGCACCTGCAGCATATGGAAGTTCCTGGGCTAGGGGTCGAGTTGGAGCTGCAGCCTAGGCCTACGTCACAGCCAAAGCAACACAGGATGTGAGCCATATCGGTGACCTATGCTACAACTTGCGGCAACGCGGGATCCTTAACCCACTGAGTGAGGCCAGGGATGGAACAGCATCCTCACAGAGACAACATTGGGTCTTTAACCCGCAGAGCCACAATGGGAACTCCATCCTACCTCCACTTCTACTGTCACTCAACACAATCAGAATTTAACTCCTCATTCCTTGAAGTCTTTCTTTTGTAATATTTGCAGAGATAAAACTTTTAAGCCTGGTTCACTAACACATTTGCAAATCTGGTAGAAGCCTTGAATTTTCTCCCCAGAGAAATGCACACGCACAATTCTGTGTGCAATTTGAGACAAGATCAGGTACATTCAGGGTGGTATGACCATAGATGTGTGCAATTTTAGGATGGGCAGGAAGTCTCTGAAGGCTTTTGGGATCCACAGACCTCCTAACCATGCACCATTCTAGAGTGGGAGTTCTACGGGTTGACTGCTTTCACTTCTGCAGCTTCAGACCCAGCACAATATGGAATGAGGGCTACCAGGTCTAAATCATGTGCCCTTTGTGTTCTCTAAACAGAGTGGGTCTGAATTTCCACACTCCCCAGGATTTGACCACCTTTCTTCCTCCACTTGATAATCATGTCCCTCTTAGGGATACGGCAGTGGGGCCATTTGGTGGGTTACCAGGTCTCCTACCCAAGCCCCTGCTTCTCTGTGGCTGTTGGTGAGGTCAGTCTGGCAGTTCCTCACTAGCAGCTGTGCTTGGTGCCCTGGACCTGCTCCAGGCAACAGTCTTGCTGCATTCAGCTGCCCCCTGCCTTCCTCTTGCAGGAAGTGCCTCCAGCAGGGCGTAGGTCCCTGGGGCTGCTGTGCTTGTCAACATTGGCAACATTCCAGGGCAACCCCTTTCTCTTGCTAAAGCCCAAGGTCTCTGTCTTGGAGAGCATGTCCTGCTCAGCTCTCAAACAACTGATTCCCCTGAGCAGCGCCCGCAGTGAAGGTAGTGCTTCTCTCCACCCAGGTGCCGGGGACATGGGCAGCAAGCTCTCCATGCCAGGCGGCGACCCCACAGCACGGAGCCCCGGGACAGAAGGCATTCATGATGCCTACAAGCGAGGAGATCCCAGCAGGGCCCGGCACCTGCTCAGAGAAGCTTGTGATGAGAGTACATCTCAGCTGGAAAAGGTAAGAGTCAATGACAGCCCCTCCTGCCAGAACCAGGGACCCCAGGCTGGGCAAAGGTTACCGCTCAAATCTTTAATTTTCTCCTTATTGTGATCATCTTAATGGGAATTTGCATTGTGTTCTGAATACCTTGTTTCTCATGTAAACTTAGGAGGGCCAGTCCTTTTGAGTTGACCTCTCAGCCTGTAGTCACCAAAGCACACTGCCCCCACCTTCCCCAGGGACAGGAGGGGGTAACAGAAATGTAAAAGGGAAAAAAGCCAATCTGAAGGTTTCACCTAGTATGTTCTTTTATACTTTTTCCACTCTAACAATAGCACATGCTCAACAAAAGGAAATTCAGAAAATATATGCAAGTAAAGAAAAAAAGAACAAAAAAGTAATCATATTCCTGATCCATCCAAACCATCCCATGGAACAGTTTTGGTAAACTCCCTTCCAGGTTGCTCATCTGAGTGTATGTTTTGTTATCATTTCTAAGATAGAAACATACCTATTTCCATATAGGTTTTTGTACTGCTTTTGCTCATGGAGTATTATATCCACAATTTTCTGCAGGACTGTATGTTACTTATATGCATCACCTTCAGCGGCTACGGTGACATTCCACCTGATAGAGATGCCATTACTTACCCGGCTGGTCCTTTGGGTTAGATATATGGATTGTTTCTAATTTTTTGCTACTATAAATAATGCTGTGTTGAATGGGTTTTTTACCTAACCCTTTTCTTACCGTGAAGCTATTTTCTTAGCCTGGGTCCACAGGAATTGAGAATGTGGGAATGAGCAGTATTTAAATTTTGAAACACATGCCACATTTTTCCAAAAAGTTTGTAGAGACTAACCCTCTTACTCACCTACAGCTTAAGAAGGACTCTTGCCACCTCTGGTTCTTGCGGGAAATTCTCATTGGCTGTTAACCACTTTATTGATGTTTTGTGTGAGTACTCTTTAAAAAAAAAAAAATTGTATAGCCCCACTCCCAACATATGGAAGTTCCCACGTCAGGGATTGAATGTGAGCCGCAGCTGTGACCTATGCTGCAGCTGCATCAACGCCAGATCCTTAACCCACTGCAGAGGGCCAAGGATCAAACCCACACCTTGGCAGGGACCCAACCTACTGGAACTCCTTGTGCCCAGGACTTTGATTAGTACAGGTTTAACATCGCCATTAATTAATTAATAGTTGGATATAGCTCAATTACTAAACCTCCAGCCTGTTCCTCAAATTGTAAGAGATTTGGTGGGGGGAAGGTGAGCAGGTACAATGTATTTGAAAATTATTGAGGGGAGGGCATTTTTTATTCTTTCCATTATGACTCCACCACAGATATGGCCAAAGGCCCCTCTATGTAGGGGGAGGGCTGGGCTGCCCACATGAGCAGGTCGGAGTTGTGTGCCCCTTCGGATTAGCACTGGGTGGCCTCCTGCAGGGAAGGCTGTGCTCAGCAGACCACCCAGAGTCTGTGCCTCCCTCTGCCCACATCAGCAGAGTCTGCCCTGCTAGTGTTTTCATGGGTTGACCCACTGGCAGACTTGTTAGCATGGCTGCCTTCTGTGAGCTGGGTTACTTAAAACCATCACCTCCTTCTATGCCTGCCAAGAAGGAGGTTTGGGGGAGTTGTATGACCCCCATTTTTTTGGTATTTTAAAAATTTTTTTCATTATACCTGGTTTACAGTGTACTGTCAATTTTCTACTATACAGCGTGTTGACCCAGTTACACGTACATGCATAGATTCATCAGAAGTGATTAGACATAGTTCTCAGTGCTATACAGCAGGGTCTCATTGCCCATCCATTCCAAAGGCAACAGTCTGCATCTATTAACCCCGGACTCCCAGTCCATCCCACTCCCTCCCCCTCCCCCTTGGCAACCACAAGTCTTTTCTCCAAGTCCATGATTTTGTTTTCTGTGGAATGGTTCATTTGTGTACTATATTAGATTCCAGATATAAGTGATATCATATGGCATTTGTCTTTTTCTTTCTGACTTACTTCACTCAGTATGAGTGTCTCAAGTTCTATCCATGTTGCTGAAAATGGCATTATTTTCTTCTTTTTTATGGCTGAGTAATATTCCATTGTGTATATATACCACATGTTCTTAATCCAGTCATCTGTCAATGGACATTTGGGTGGTTTCCATGTCTTGGCTATTGTGAATATTGTTGCAATGAATATGCGGGTGCATGTGTCTTTTTTAAGGAAAGTTTTGCCCAGATATAAGCCCAAGAGTGGGATTCTTGGGTCATATGGTAGTTCTCTGTATAGTTTTCTAAGGTACCTCCATACTCTTCTCCACAGTGGTTGTACCAATTTACATTCCCACTAACAGTGCAGGAGGGTTCCCTTTTCTCCATATCCCCTCCCCACAGCAAATATAATACTCAATGGAGAAAAGCTGAAAGCCTTCCCACTAAAATCTGGAACAAAACAAGGATGCCCACTCTCACCACTCTTATTCAACATAGTATTGGAAGTCCTAGCTACAACAGTCAGACAAACAAAAGAAGTAAAAAGCATCCAGATAGGAAGAAAAGAGGTAAAACTCACTGTATGCAGATGACATGACACTATATATAGAAAACCCTAAGGACTCAACCCAAAAACTGCTTGAACTGATCAACAAATTCAGCAAAGTAGCAGGATATAAGATTAACATTCAGAAATCAATCTCATCTCTGTTTATTAACAATGAAATATTAGAAAAGGAATACAAAAATGCAATACCTTTTAAAATTGCACCCCCAAAAAATCAAATACCTGGGAATAAACCTGACAAAGGAGATGAAAGACTTATACGCTGAAAACTATAAAACATTAATCAAGGAAATCAAAGAAGATACAAAGAAATGGAAAGACCCCCACTTTATTATGAGGAAACAAGCCACTTGTCCAAAGACACATAGGTGTTAAGTGGCAGAGCCAGGATCCATCGTGACCCATCCATTTGGCACCACCATCAGTATCCTGTGCCTGGCTCTTCAGTGGAAAGCCAGCTTGATGCTGGATCTAGGAACCCACAGTCTATCAGAGGAACCAGAGGTATGGCGGTGGAGACATGCAAATACAAGATGGCTTTGTAGGAGCAGTGGAAATAGTTTGGCTCCTTTTTTGTTCTTTTTTGGCCAAGCCTGCGTTATGCTGAAGTTCCCAGGCCAGGGATCAAACCTGCACCACAGCAGTGACAACACCAGATCCGTAACCACTAGGCAACCAGGGAACTCTGAAATAGTCTGGATCTTGATGGTGGTGATTGTGATTGAGTTATACTTAGTCAAAACTCATCAAAGTGCACCTAAAAAGGGTAAATCTACTATATATAAATTATATCTTAAGAAACCTGACTTGGAAAAAAAGACAGGAGAGCATGTGTTTAGGCACAAATGCGTGATGGGATGAGTAAGGGTCCATTCAAGGAGCCTGAACTTCAGCCTGGGTGAGAGAGCAGAAATGGCTTTAGTGATGCAGAGATGGTGACAGAGGCCACCTAGCGCAGGGGACACTGAAAGTAAGGAGGTGGCACATGTGCTGACCATCCGCTGAGGACAAGACCAGGCCCCCGTGAACTGCCCCCTACCTGGGCTCTCAGAGGCACAAGTCAGGTAAGCCTAAGGGCCAAACAGCATCCTTGGCTTGCATGTTCAAATTTCATGACGCATTTTGGTCCCTACCTGAGGTATTTTTCACAATCCTCTTCCAAAGAAAGAGAATGTGAGATATTTATATCACATTTTCTGGTAGTCATATTAAAAAACTAAACTGAAACATGAAAATTTTAATAATCTATTTTATTTAACCAGAATAGATTAAAGATCATTTCACCATGTAATCAGTATAAAAATTATTGATATATTTTTTTTGGCTGCACGGATGGATTATGGAAGTTCCCAGGATTGAATCCAAGCTGTAGCTGCAACCTGAGCCACAGCTGCAGCAGTGTGGGATCTTTGACCCACTGTGCCAGGCCAGGGATCAAACCCACATCTCTGCAGCCATCCAAGGTACCACAGCGGGAACTCCAATATAAAAATCATTGATGAGGGAGTTTACCCTTTTTGTATGAAGTCTTTGAAGTCGCATGTGACTTTACACTTGCAGTACCTCTCACCCTGCATGAGCCATGTTTCAAGCCTTGAAAGCCACAGGTGGCTGGTGGTGCCATCCTGGGCAACAGAGCTCCAGTCTTGCCCGTGAACGTGATGAAACATTGGTGTTGGTTTTCCTGGCAGTTCTCAGCAGCACTCATCCTGCTGAAGTCCCATCCTGGTTCTGTTCTGACAGGGCCAGCTCCTGAGTATCCCCGCAGCCTATGGGGATCTGGAGACCGTCCGGTATCTTCTCACGGAGAGGCTGGTGGAGCTGCCGACGGAACCCACTGATGACAACCCAGCCGTGGTGGCAGCACAGTTTGGGCACACTGACGTCGTGCAAGAGTTACTGGAGTCTTTGCCAGGTAAATCCCAGGGCGTGAGCTCTTACCCACCTTTTAGGGACTCTCCTCTTAGGAACCACACAGGCATTGGGGGTGGGGGACTGCATTCCAAAATGTTTCCATCTTCCCACCATTACCAACCCTGAGATCCAGAAGTCCGGGGTTATTCTGCAAAGCAGTTTTGGCTTTACAGAAGAATTGATGGGAAAGTACCAGGAACTCCCATGCACCGTCCTCCACAGTTTCCCTATTATTTACCTTTCATATGAGAGTGGTACAGTTGATAAACCAATACTGATATGAACAAACTGAAGTCCCCAGTTTACATTAGGGTTGTATATTCTATGACTTTTAATAGATGTGTAATGACATACATCCACCATTACTGTGTCATACAGACCATTTCACTGCCCTAATAATCCCCACGTTCCACCCATTCATCCCTTTCTCCCCTGACCGCTGGCAACCACTGATCTCTTTACTGTCTCCATGGTTTTGCCTTTTCCAGAATGATATATGGTTAGATTCATATGATATGTATAGCCTTGGCGGATTGAATTCTTTCACTTAGCAATATGCATTCAAGTTTCCTCCCTGTTTTGTCATGGCTTGAGAGCTTATATATAGGGCTTTTTAGGGCTGCACCTGTAGCATTTGGAAGTTCCTGAGCTTAGGTGTCAAATCGGAGCTGCAGCTGCTGGCCTACACCACAACCACAGCAACACCAGATCTGAGATGCATCTGAGACCTATGCTGCAACTTGTGGCAACTCTGGATCCTTGACCCACTGAATGAGGCCAGGGATCCAATACGTATCTTCATGGGTACTAGTTGGGTTCTTAACCCCCTGAGCCACAACACAAACTCTCTCTCTCTCTCTCTCTCTCTCTCTCTCTCTCTCTCTCTCTCTATATATATATATATATATATATATATATATATATATCATCACTGAATAATAATACATTGTCTGGATATACCATGCTATGTTACTTTTTTAATAAGTCATTTTTTCTCTAGTAGACTCAAGTTGTCCTGGTCTCCTTTGATTTCCCAGAATGGCCTTGGACCTGTGATACTGTACAAGTTGAGGCATTGCTATAGCTGTAGGCCAAGGCATTGCCTTAGCAGGAGTCTTTGAGGGTTAGGATTTTGTGAGGCAGCAGGGCTGGCTTCATGGGTTGGTAACAATACAGTCACCCAGGACCCTGCACTTAGAAGTCCTTCCCCCTCCCCCCACCCCCACCACTTGGTTTAGCACTTGACAGTTGCCCCCTTGACATTTTTAATAATTTTTAAACAAGTGACCCCGTTTTTAAGGTTTTCATGGGCCTTCACAAATTATGCAATAGTACTGTGGGGGCTGTCCAGCAGGGTGGATTTGTGCTCAGACTTGGTTCCAAGCCAGCATGCCCCTCATGTGTCTGGAGGGAGAATGGGTTCATGGACAGGTCAGGGCAGTGTTGGGGCCATGGGTGCAGACTGGGTCGAGCAAGGCATAGGAGAGTGGGGAGGAGCCCCTGTGGAGCCAGTGACTGACTCCATCTCCTCAGGGGTCCCCAAGAGCAGCTCTGTTCTACCCCCAAAATGTCTATGCGGGCCGACCCACTCACCTCACTCAACAGCTTACATTTATTGAGCATTTGCCAAGTTCAGGACACACTGCAGAACCTGAGAGACACAGAGGCTTTTTAAACAGGTGATCCCAGCCCTTTAGTAGCTCCTGATCAAGAGGAGGAAGCTCAGGCAGGAAGGAGTGATGCTGTGCAGCATAACCACAGGGAGGTTAACATGGCTTACACGCTGGTTTGCGAGCACACATCAGGGAGTGGTCTTCACTAGGTGCAGGCTGGGGTCTGGGTGCAGAATGTGGTCTTCAGAGGGAGCTGACATCTGAGCCAGGCTTTGCAGGCTGAGTAGGAATTGACTTGGAACTCGAGCAAGGGAAGAGCCTGGTTTGCTTGCTTTTTCAGAGTAGGGAGCTCTGCTGGACCTGAGCATGGTTTTCAGCTGCTACCCGGGGTGTCCTGTCTTTAACATACCTTGGAACAGAGCTATTGAGGACTGAAAGAGTCCAGGGCATCATACTAGGCTCTGCAAAGGTGGGGAAAGGTGTGCCCTTTTGTGCAGAGGTGAGCGAAACAGTGTGTGTCCCCTGGGAATGCCCACCCTGTAGGGAAAGCACCCATTGCTGGGAATAAGACCAAGAGACACACAAGAGCAGCTGGAGAATGAGGGAGGGTTCAAGAAGAGGAGGGGTGAGAGGTCCGTGGGGTTGGGTACAGCACTGTATAATGGTGAACATCAACGGAACGGCATCATTATGAAATTCCTGGTCTTGTAGCTGAGCACGGCTAGGGAGAAGGAAGAGGCAGAAGGATGGGGGCCAACATGGGGCTCTATGAGTGTTGCTAGGTTTGGGCCTCAGAGAACACTCATAGGGGTTCGTCTGGTTAAGAGAGCCCTTTGGTTTTAGAGAAAGCAGAACTTAAGGCTTGACTTTGCCATTTACCAACCATGGGACTTTCGGCAAATTCCCAAATCTCTCTGAGCTTTGGTTTCCTCCTATTAAAATCATGACCATGAAGTACAGGGCCTGCCTCCTAAGACCGACCAACTCATGTCCATCCTCAACAGAAGTTAGCAGCATGACAGCTGCATTTCTCAGACCCAGATACCTGCTGGTAACCGAATTAGGGATCATTTGTTTCCTGTTCAAGTACATCCTCCTTTGAATTGTCTTTTCCACTTATCAGTCGAAGCCAAAGAAAGGACACTTATTTAGCACCTGCAATAGCCCAGGCATGATGCCAAGTGCCTTAGGTGTTGGATTTTAATTCCTGCCCTTTCAACCTCACCCCTATTTCCCGGTCAGTTTCCTATCACAGAGGGAGGATCACTTTCCCCAGGCTTCAGAGCACTTCAGTTCCGGAAGACTTGCCACCTCTGGAAATGAGACAGTGTTATGATGCAATTGGGAAGTATGTGTGTGGAGGATGAGGTCATTTTTCCTTGGCAGTCTAATCCAAAGACATCGCACTGTTTTGAAACTGAAGATATGCAACATTTCAGCCCATGCTGTCCCTGTTCATTCAGTGTGTCAAGTGTTATTTCATCCTGGAATTAAGTAGGCAGTTCTTTGGGGGAGTGATTCTCTAAGTTTTAGGTTGATCTGTTTTTTCAATAAAAGTTTTTTTTTAATTTATGAAAGTAATAGATGTATATTACAGATAATTTGGAAATTCAGAAAAGTGCTATTACTCCAAGAACATAATGATGCTATAATGACTTATATGAGGCACTGACAGTGTGACAGTTTGTTGAGTCAGGCACTTGACATATACTCTGTCATGTAATCCTCCCATTAAACTTGGGAGGAGGAATGTTATTATTTCCATTTTACCTATGGGTAAACTGAGTCATGGAGAGGATAGGAAATTTGCCCAAGAGACACAGCTGAAATATTTAACCCTAAGTTGCCTGTCTCCAAAACCCATACCCCTCTGTGTATGCTGCTCTAGGGGTGAGGTCAGGACTGGGGATGAGGCAGAGAGTAAGGGGATGTTCACAATCCCAGTACCCAAAGACAATTCTGCAAAATTCTGCAACACTGAGCTCGTTCTTTCTAGGTTTGTTTCCACACACCCACTTTTTTTTTTTTTTCTTTTGGCCTCCCCGCAGCATATGGAGTTCCCCGGGCCAGGGATCAGATCCAAGCTGCATTTTTGACCTACACAGAAGCTGTGGCAATGCCAGATCCTTAACCCACTGTGCTGGACTGGGGATTGAACCTTTGTCCCAATGCTGCAGAGACGATCCTGTTGCGCCACAGAGGGAACTACCCCACACACACTTTTTATCATTATGATCATACTGTGTGTGCTGTTTGAATGCTGCTTTTCCCCACTTGGCATGATTTGATGAGCAGATGGGTTTATAATGATGTGGGGAAATGGCATGCGCAAATCAGAGGGACTATTCCATAAACACTGTCAACTAGGAAGCAACTTTCAGGCAGAAGCAGGACCATAGTTAAAGGGGATTTCAGAGTGGGAACAACCGGTCGCCTCGGTGACACTCTCCTTCTTCCATCATGTTGTCCTGCCAGGTCCCTGCAACCCCCAGCGGCTGCTGAACTGGATGCTGGCCCTGGCCTGCCAGCGGGGACACCTGGCAGTGGTGAAGCTCCTGGTACTGACGCACGGGGCCGACCCCGAGAGCTATGCGGTCAGGAAGAATGAGTTCCCTGTCATTGTGCGCCTGCCACTCTACGCAGCCATCAAGTCAGGTGGGTCTCCTGTCAACCCACACTGCCCCCCCCCACCCCGAAGAATCATTGCTCCTTTGAGGTGTGGGACCAGCTGGCTCCCAAATCACTGGTGTGGAGGCTTTTGCAACTCCCAGTTCTTTGCATCTTTTTCGAAAGGCCTGCATCCTTCCTCCTCCTGCCCTGCTTGCCCCTGCAAGGGGATTTCAGTGGCTATGGCAAGTGGGCCTGACCTCGGAGGCACTCCAAGGGAAAAAGTCCCACAAAAATTCTCTAGCAGGAACCTGAAGCGTCCAGGGAGCAGGTGGAGAAGTTCAACTAGTACCAGAACGCTTGTCGTCTGCATTTCATCTGAGAGTCTCTGCCCTTTTGGACAACTGTGACACTGCTTCCCATGCCCTGAGGTCTCTGCTTTCTGTCCCATAGGGAATGAAGACATTGCCATATTCTTGCTTCGGCATGGGGCCTTTTTCTGTTCCTACATCTTACTGGACAGTCCTGATCCCAGCAAGCATCTTCTCAGGAAGTATTTCATCGAAGCCAGTGCGTTGCCCAACAGTTGTCCAGGAAAAATGGTGAGTAGCCTGTGAATGAATGGATGAAGAAGGGGTGGTGTAGTTAGACAGTGGAATATTTTTCAGACATGAGAAAGGAATCCTGCCATTGGCAACATGAATGGACTTTGAGGACATTATGCTAAATGAAAGTCAGACAAAAATAGATACTGTATGCTTTCACTTACATGTGGAACCTAAAAAAACTAAACCATAGAAATAGAGGGGATGGTTTGCCAGGGCATGGAGGGTGGGGTAGATGGGGAGATGCTGGTCACAGGGACACACTTCAGCTAGAAGATGAATAGATTCTGGAGATCTAATGTACAACACTGTGATTATAGTTAATAACACTTAATTTATACTTGAAAGTTTCCAAGAGAATAAATCTTAAATGTTCTCACCACAAGAAAGAAATGGTAATTAGGTGACGTGGTGTAGGTGTTAGCTAAGGCTGTAGTGGTAATCATTTTGCAATATATAAAAATATCAACAGCTTCTACGCCTTAACTTACACAATGTTATATGTCACTTATAGCTCAATAAAACCAGGGGAAAATGTGTACAAGGAATTAGTTCTAGTTGGTTTGCCATTTGAATAACAAAAATAATATTGTATTATTTACATGATCTTCAACCTGGCTTTTTTTTTTTTTTTTTTTGGTCCTACTTGCAGCATGCAGAAGTTCCTGGGCAAGGGATTGAACCCAGGCCACAGCAGCAATCTGAGCCACTGTAGTGACAATGCCAGGTCCTTAACCTACTGAGCCACATGGGAACTCCCAATCTGGCTTTTTAAATTTAGCACCCTAGGAGTTCCCATTGTGGCTCAGGTTAAGAACCCAATATAGTGTCCATGAGGATGTAGGTTCAATTCCTGGCCTTGCTCAGTGGGTTAAGGATCTGGCACTGCCCCAAGCTGGGGCATAGGTCACAGATGTGGCCCGGATCCTGTGTGGTCATCCATGGCTGTGGCGTAGGCCAGCAGCTGCAGATCCAAGTTGACCCCTAGCTTGGGAACTTCCATATGCCACAGGTGTAAAAAGAAAATTAATTAATTAATTAAATCTAGCGCTTCTATCACTGACTCCCTCAAGATCAGTCAATGTGGCTACATATCATTCTTTTATTAAATATGTGCCTTAAAACTAGAGTAAATGGGAGTTCCCTTCATGGTTCAGTGGTTAACAAACCCAACTAGGATTCATGAGGATGCTGGTTCAATCTCTGGCCCCTCTAAGTGGGTTAAGGATCCAGCGTTGCCATGATCTGTGGTGTAGGTCGCAGATGCGGCTCAGATCCCACATTGCTGTGACTGTGGTATAGGCCAGCAGCTGTAGCTCCAATTCAACCCCTAGCCTGGGAACTTCCATACCCATGGATGTGGCTCTAAAAAGCAAAAAAAAAAAGCAAAAAGAAAAAACCAAACTAGAGTGAATACAGCTTAGTTGACTTAGCCCTTCTGTTGGTGAACATTAGAATTATTTCTAGGTTTTGCCTGTATAATATAGCCTGATTTTCTAGGGTGTTCCTTATGGTGATCAAAGAACTAAAAGTGGACTGCTTTGGGAGTTCCCGTCGTGGCGCAGTGGTTAACGAATCCGACTAGGAACCATGAAATAGCAACAACAACAACAACAACAAAGACAAAAGACAAAAAAAAAAAATAAAAAATAAAAAAAATAAAATAAAAGTGGACTGCTTTGGAATCACTTCCCCAAAACATTCTGATGACTCATGCTTTGACCAGCATTATGTGGGGATTTCTGTCCCCATACCTCAGCCAGCACTAGATCTCCAGGAGCCATTTAATTTTCATCACTCTGTTAGGTAAAAATAATATCTCCTTGTCTTTTTTTTTTTTGTCTTTTGTCTTTTTTGTTGTTGTTGTTGTTGTTGTTGCTATTTCTTGGGCCGCACCCTCGGCATATGGAGGTTCCCAGGCTAGGGGTCGAATCAGAGCTGTAGCCACCGGCCTACGCCAGAGCCACAGCAACGCGGGATCCGAGCCGCATCTGCAACCTACACCACAGCTCCCGGCAACGCCGGATCGTTAACCCACTGAGCAAGGGCAGGGACCAAACCCGCAACCTCATGGTTCCCAGTCGGATTCGTTAACCACTGCGCCACGACGGGAACTCCTATCTCCTTGTCTTAATGTCCATGTTTCTATTATTAATAGTGTTGAGCATCTTTTCATATCATCATGAATTATTTGCATTTCCGCTTATGTGACTGACCTGTTACTGTTGATTATCTTTCTTAGGGATTACTCCCCCTTTCCTTCTCATTTTGGAAAGTCTTTTTGTATATTAGAGATTTTAAGCCTTTGTTTATTATACATGTTGCCAATATTTCCCCCCAAGCCATTATTTTTCTTTTGTCTGTTATCTTTTGAGGTAACAAAGATATAAGAATATATATATATAATCAAATATGTCTGTCTTTTCCTTTATGGCATATGGATTATATATGAAAGTCATTTCCACCTTAATCTTATATAAATATTTTTCTAAAGTCTTTTATACTGTTTTTATTTTTTTATTTTCTACTTTTTTTTTTTCCTTTTTTTAGGGCTGCACCCACAGCATATGGAGGTTCCCAGGCTAGGGGTCCAATTGGAGCTACAGCTGCCGGCCTACACCACAGTCACAGCAACATGGGATCTGAGTTGCATCTTCGTCCTACACCACAGCTCACAGCAGTGCTGGATCCCTGACCCACTGAGCAAGGCCAGGGATCGAAACCACATCCTCATGGATGCTAGTTGGATTCATTTCCACTGCACCACAACAGGAACTCCTATTTTTTACATTTTAAGATTTAATTTTTTTGTTATTTATTTGTACATGTGGTTTGAAGGAGGGAATGTAATTTTCCTCTCTTCTAGGTGGATGATCAGTTAATCCAGCACAATTTAAAAATAAACCCTGCCTTTAGTCTGAATTGAAATGTCATCATGGCCATATCTCCCACTATATCCATACCTGTGTACATTTTGGGATTCTCTGTACTGGTCCACTGACCTGTTAACCTTTTTTCTGTTCAAATGCCAAACTATTCCAGTTACAGGCATCTCATTTAAACCTTACAAATTGTTTGTTTGTTTGCCTGCTTGCTTTTTAGGGCCATACCTGTGGCATGTGGAAGGCCCCAGGCTAGCGGTCGAATCAGGCCTGCAGCTGCCAGCCTATGCCACAGCCACAGCAATGCTAGGTCTGAGCCACGTCTGCAACCTACACTGCAGCTCATGGCAACACTGGATCCTTAACCCTCTGAGTGAGGCCAGTGATCGAACCCACATCCTCATGGATACTAGTTGCGTTTGTAACCAGTTGAGCCACAAAAGAAACTCCCTAAACTTTTCAACTTGTTAATGCAAGTTTTCTACTCATTTGCTTTTTTCAAAAAATATCTTTCTTATGAGACATTTGTTTTTCTGTTCTGCACATTTCCCATGGTGACCACCATGGAGATTTGTGCTATGTTTAAGTTCTTTAATGGGATTTTATAGTTTTCCTCATAGGGTTTCCTGGACCTATTTTGTTTGTTTATAATTGTTTTTGCCACTGTTTGAATAGAATATGTGTAATTCTTTCCCATTTCCAGCCTAATGTTATAGTTGTGGAGGAAAGCTCCTCTGTTTGTTTTACCCAATCCCCTTACCAATTCCTATTGTTAATTCTAGTAGTTTTTTGGTTCTTTGAGACTTTTAGGTCTATTATCAAGTCATCTGCAGGTTCAAAACAGGTTTGTCTTATCTTTTCTAATATTTATATAACTCACTTTATTTTATGACTTATTATGTATCAAGCAGAAATGTCAAAAGTTGAATCATCATGAAGAGAACAGATGTATCTCTCTTGTTCCTGATTTTAAAGGTTGTGGCATCAGCAGTTTGTGGGCATTTCCTGTAGATTTTTGGTAAATAGACTGTTGTTATATTTAGGTAGTTTCCATGTATTCCTTCTTGCTTAGTTCTTATGAGGAAACGTGGCTGAATTTTGTCAGATACCTCTTTGGCAGCTATGGATATATTCACATAGCTTTTCTACTTTCATGCGTTGATGTAATAAAAGATGATGATAGATATTGGCTCAATCTTCAAATCTGGTCAGAAATGGTAATTGGCGTTGTTATGGCTAGATTTGATCTACTGATGTTTTATTTATAATATTTGCATCTATGTTTGTAGGTGAATTGATCTATAATTTTCTATTTTTATTATCTTCATGAGATTTTGGTGTAAGACCATGTTAGCTTGACAAAATGACTTGGGGAACTTTTCATTTTGTTACAGTCGGGAGAATTTTCATAGGAATTATTTATTGTTAAAGATTAATTATGGGTTCTCCTGTGGCACAGTGGGCTTAGAAGCCAGCATTGTCACTGCTGTGGCTCAGGTCGCTGATGTGGCAGGAGTTTGATCCCTGGACTGGGAACTTCCACATGCCAAGGGTGCAGCCAAAACAAAGGATTAATTAGATAAAGCAGGTCTTTATTTTGGACTTCTTTTGAAGTCATTAGTTAATTCAGGTTGTCTGCTTTTGCTTATATGCAGTTTAGAAAGTTATATTTTGGTAGAAAATCATCCATTTCCTTTAGACTTTTGAATTGGCCACTGTGGTGTGTCACATTTACCCTTTTTTGGTCATTCTTTTCTCCTGTATCTGTTCATGGTGTTGATTTATGATGTTGAACAAGTTTACTCTTTCTTTTTTGAATTTAATCAGACCAGCCAGGGATGTGTACATTCTAGCCATCCCACCGAGGGACTGCTAGATTTTATTTTTTCACAATTTGTTTTGCTTGTTCTTGCATTCATTTTGGCTTTTATCTCTACTAAAACCTTTTTGACTTCTTCCCTAAGAATTTGGTTGATGTTGCTGTGGCTCAGGCGAGGCTCTGACTTCAAACTTCTTGGCTTGAATCTGGGCTCCAGGGCTTCCTGCTATAGGACTGCCTTCAGGTCACTGAATCTCTCTGGGTCTTGGTTTCTTCATCTACTGATTTTTACCTAGTTCTAGAAGTTTTGGTGTCATGCAACTCATTTATGGCTTTATGACCCATTCTTTTTAATAATTATTTTTAATTTTTTTTCCATCATAGCTGGTTTACAGTGTTCTGTCAATTTTCTACTATACTGCAAGGTGACCCAGTTACACATACATGTGTGACCCATTTTTGACCTTTTTCATTGTATCAAATATTTCAAAAAATATTTTTCCCCCTTCATGCTGTTGAAGCATCTGTCCTTAAATTCGGGTTAGTCTGTTCTTCACATGGTCACGCTGCTCTTTTTTGTTCTTTGCACCAACCTGGTATAAGTTTTCCCAGCTTTTTTTTTTTTAAGTTTTATTGAAGTATAGTTGATTTACAGGGTTGTGATAATTTCTGCCGAACAACAAAGGGATTCAATGATACATATACACACATCCATTCTCTTTCAGATTCTTTTTCCACATAGATTATCACAGAATATTGGAAAGAGTTCTCTGTGCTATACAGCAGGTCCCCAATCATTTCACCTGCCTCTAGTGTGCATGTGCCAATCCCAAACCCCTAGTTCATCCCTCCCTCACCACCCCCACCTGTCCTCTTTGGTAACCATAATTTTTCAAAGTCTATGAGTCTGCTTCTGTTCTACAAATAAGTTCATTTGTATCCCTTTTTTTTAGATTCCACATATAATTGATATCATTTGATGTTTATCTTTCACTGTCTAACTTTACTTATTATGATAATTTCTGGCTTCATCCATGTTGCTGCAAATGGCATTATTTCATTCTTTTTTGTGGCTGAGTAATATTCCATCACATACATACCACATCTTCTTTTTCCATTCTTCTGTCGATGGACATTTAGATTGCTTCCATGTCTTGGCTACTGTAAATAGTGCTGCAATGAACATTAGGCTCCCTGACTCCAGACTATATTACAAAGCTATCATCATCAAAACAGGGTGGTACTGTCACAAAAACAGAAGTACAGGTCAGTGGAACAGGATTGAAAATCCCAGCCTTTATTTCCAGTTTTTTCTGTATCTTTAGTGTATTTATTGTAATCAGCCTTCAGTTTTTAACAAGAGTGTGTCTTTTGAAAGAAGAACCCACACAGTTCACATTGTGTGTGGCCATATTGGTTTATTCCTTCCATCTTTTTTAATTATATTTATTACTATGCCTTTTCTTTTCTTATCTTTGCTGGTTTCCTAGTTTCTAGAGAACACTGAGATTTTACTTTCTGTACCTTTGTTACAGCTCTCTGCCTTGACTGGTTTCAGTTATAAACAGAGATAATTATAGTATCCAGCTTGGAAGCCAGCTCTGCACTTAACACAAGGCCTGGAGCATAATAACTGCTTAATAAACATTAATTAGACACCAACTTCACACTTCAAAAGGAAATAGTGATCATCTAACCCTACATGTATATAGTGTTTGGTGTCTTTCCCAGCACTTAGCATATTTGATCCATTCAGTACTTCAGTAAGAACTACAAGAAATATAATCTGTTTAACGGATGAAAATATTGAGGTTTAGAGACTTTCTGTTACTTGTCCAAGAACAAAAAGTGATGCTCAGACCAGAACCTGAGTCTTCTTAACTAAGGGATTTTCTCATTTCATGATTCCTGAACTGTACTTCTCAGCTCTTTCATGGTTCTCACACTTTTCTGTAGCTGGAATCCCTGGGGGCTTTTAGAAAAATCCCAATGATCAGGCCACACAATACACTAACTAAATCTGAATCTCTGGGATAGTGCCCAAATCAGAAGCTTTAAAAACTCCCCAGGTGATTCCAGGGTGCACCCTAGGTTGTAAGACAGTCACTTTCATTGTCTTGGCTTTCATGCTAAAAGCAGGAATGATTGGGAGTTCCCATTGTGGCTCAAGAGGTTATGAACCCAGCCAGTATCCATGAGATGCGGGTTCCGTCTCAGGCCTCAATCAATGGGTTAAGGATCCCATGTTGCCATGAGCTGTGGTATAGGTTATAGACACAGCTTAGATCAGGTATTGCTATGGCTGTGGTTGTGGCCAGCAAGCTATAGCTCTGATTCGTTCTCTACCCTGGGAAATTTCATATGCCACAGGTGTGGCCGTAAAAGCAAAAAAAAAAAAACAAAAAGCAGAAATGCTTGACATCTGTGTCTGTGATCTTTCTACGGGCAACTCCTACTAGTTTGCCAAGACAGGGATAGAGTGTGGAAGTGGTTATTGCATTCTGCAAATGAGAAGACAAGGAAAAGACAATGTTGCTTTTCTTCTCCTTGGCCTTTTTGGGTAGAATTGGAAGAGAAAATGAAATAAAAGTGCAGCCTGAGTCATAAGGACTCCTTGGGCTTCCCCAAAGCAGGTGGTCCTTTTTTTTTTTTTTTTTTTTTAAATTCAAGTGAATTTCAAAGTCAAGGACCTTGCAGTGGATGTATCTGGCTGCTGTCATCTCCAACCTGTCACAGCACTCTCCTTCAGTGCTGCTGGCAGAAGAGAGGGGTCCAGCAGTCAGGAACCATGGCCCAGGAGCCAGAGGTAAGTGCACCAACCTTTCCTGGTGTGTGGTGGGATTGAACTGGAATTTTGGGTTCAGAATATTAGACAAGGGTAGGCAAAAAAAGGGTGCTTTGCTGCTGTGTGTGCCCAGCCTGAAAACTTCCTTGACCGCTGGCATTCGCAGCAGTGACCTTGATGAAGCAGTCATCTTGTTTTTTCCTGTATTTGTGTTCTGCTTCCCCCACCAGCTAGTCAGTATTTTCTTTTTTTTTTAATGTAATTGCTACCTCCGTGGAAGCCAGGGCAGTTAAGGTTCACCACGCCTCTGTGTCAAGCACAACCTTGGCCTCAAGGCTGCCAGCACCTGCCTCTGCCAGGGAATAGGGAACAGCCGAGAAGCCCACATAGACTTTCCACTGGCAGCAGGCAGGCTGCTGAGTTAGGTTCTGATGGTGTTTGGAAAGGAAAGTCTGAGAGCTCAAGCCACACGGTCTGGACACACTTTTAAAAGAGCTGAAGTGAAGCCAAGTCAGACCTGCCAAAGCCACGTCTGGCTCTGGCTTATGGGTGCCCCTCTGGAAAGCTGCCCCACCCTTGCCTGAACGTTTAATGAGACAGCCTGTGTTGGTGACCATCCTGTCACTGTTTGCTTTGTTGCCATGAGAAATAATGCTTTGATGTTGGCACACCCGGAAAGGAGCAGGAAAAGAGAGAGGCCAGGAGAGGCCTAGGCAGGGCCTGGACTAAGCACTGTGTTCATCCCACTCAGTGGTTAGAGGGCCGGTCCAGAGGGCTCTCTGGGTTGTTGGGAGTGTTATTGATTTTGAAACAACCCGGTTGGGAAGTTTTCATTTCCTTTAAAAGTCCCTCATGATTTCAAATCTGCAGTGAACCTGGAGAGGATCATTTATTACCAGTATTACTATTACTGTTGTTGTTGTCACTTTTTGGATCAGCTCTGGCTTATGATGTACCTTAAACATTCCTGGGGACTGGCCATTCAGTTGCCTCCATCTGTGCCCAAGCACAAACGTCCTGGCTGCACATTTCAGGAGCTGAAGTGGCCCTTCTCTCTTGGAGGGATCTGGTGGGTCTGAGGATCTGCATAAGCAAACGCTTAGAAAGGGTCGGCTATAGCCTGTTTGGTGGCTCAGCCTTTTCTAGGATCTTTGTGCAGCTGATCAGAGGCTGATTCCACTGTGAGCAGGTCACCTTTCCTGAGGGACACTAAGGCCTCTGGGGGACACCCTCATCCCAGGTTAGGCCTAATGTTTGGTACAAGGTCTTATTCAGCATTTCTGCTTCTATACCTTGCAACTTCTCAGCTCCTCATACCCCCTTAGAGTGGGCAGTGCTGTCTCACCCTTGTTCATACATTTTCCCTGTGGAAGCCTACAGAATAAACTACTGTGACACTGTCTACGTGGTAAGTGTGTCTCAGAACTTGAGAATGGATAGTTGGGTCACTTGAGGTGGGTGTTCATAGCGGGCTGTACCACTAGATGGGCAGACATACAAAGCAGTTCTATAAACCACTTGTATTTAGTTTAAAATGGGGGAAATGATTCACAGAAACGCAGAAATACTAAAACTATTCCTTGAACTTATGTAACAAACTAGAAAACACAATAAGGAAAGAATAAGAGAAAAAAAGGAAACATTATTAAATATCATTGGAATTTTGGTATAGACAGACAAGTACACTCATAAAATGCAGATAAATTCCAGATAAGCATTGAAAACTCATCAGAATATATTTTTAAAAAGTACATTTATTCCACTTATAAAAGTAAATGGTGGTGTTCTCATCGTGGCTCAGCGGAAAATGAATCTGACTAGTTTCCATGAGGACACACCGTTCAATCCCTGTCTTCCCTCAGTGGGTTAAGGATCCAGTGTCACCACAGCTGTGGTGTAGATTGCAGACACAGCTCAGATTTGGCATTGCTGTGGCTGTGGTGTAGTGCGGCAGCTACAGCTCCAATTCTGCCCCTAGCCTGGGAACCTCCATATGCCATGGGTACAGCCCTAAAAAGACCAAAAAAATGGTTACATTTCTTTAAAGTTTTATCTTTCAAATATGTAATATATATTTTATCTTTAAAATATCTTTGAAATTTTAAAGATATGTAAAGGTGTATAAACATATATGATCACAAACAAGACAAATTAAAGTTATTTAGGCGATCCCTGGTGGCGCAGCAGTTTAAATATCCAGCATTGTCACTGCTGTGGCTTCTTGGCCAGGGAACTTCTGCATGCCATTGGTGTGGCCAAAATAAATTAAATAAATAAATTTATTTACAGTACATTTTACTATAATTATAGTAAAAATAGTAATATGGTAAAATACAACTTTACTATATTATGCTAATATGGTAAAATAGAATTTTAAAAAGAATATAAAAAAGAAAAACCATAGAAGATACTTGAGAAAAAAGAATTAATCAAACCTGAAATACAAAAGAGATGATGGATGCAATTATAGGTCAGTTGATAATTAAATTTAATCCAGGCAGTGTTTATAGATCACCTACTAGATGCTTGGGACTTAGCAGTGCCTAAGCAAGAGCCCTGGACCTTGCCACCACATTGCTCCCAAATCCCGCTGGGTTAGAAGTTAAGAGAAATGAAATAGTTAATTTACATATGAGAAAACAGACAGTAAATCATGGCATTGAAACATATACCCTATTGGCAATTACAGAAATTCAAATTAAAGTGACTTGAAAGTACTGTCACATACCTATTAAACTAGTAAAAATTAATATAAATGCTGAGTAAGACACTTGGCAGGGTCAAAGAGGAGGGGCACCAGAGCCTTGCTGCTGGCACTATAAATCGGTTCCATCTGTGTGGAAAGTAATTGGCGTCATGTGACAAAAGCTATAAAACTCTTTTCTCCCAGAGAACAGTTCTGAATTTGGTATTTCCCTTCTGAAAGATAACTCTAGGACATAATTTTTTTAAAAAAATGGAGTTTCCTGGTGGCCTGGTGGTTAAAGGATCCAGCGTTGTCACTGCTGTGGCTCTGGCTTCTGCTGTGGCGAGGGTTTGATCCCTGGCCTGGGAACTTCTGCATGTTGCAGGGGTGGCCAAGAAAAAAAAAAGGAAAAAAGTAATTGCAACAATTGCACTGCTTACTTAGAACAGAAACAGACTCACAGACTTTGAAAACAAACATAGTTACCAAAGGCAACAGGTTGTGGAGAGGAAAAGACTGGGGTTTGGGGATCAGCATATGCACACTGTAGTATGTGGAACAACTGGCCAACGGGGACCTGCTGTATAGCACAGGGAACTCTACCCAATATTCTATGATAACCTATGTGGGAAAAGAATCTGAAAGAGAATGGACATGCGTGTATGTATCACTGAATCACTTTGTTGTATAGCAGAAATTATCACATTTTAAATCAACTATACTTTAATAAAACTTTAAAAAAATGGGAAAAATATTTGAAAAAAAATAGCACTGTGATGTATAAGGAGAAAGTAGGGTGGGAAGCCCCAAATGTCCAGCAGCAGAGGAACTCTATGCCCAGTCTTTACCTGTAGGGTGGACACCACATGGACACCTGGCTGCCAGTACTCTCTCTACACCCCAGCCCCACACAGCAGCCTCAGGAAGTCTGTCCCCAGCCCAAGAGGGTCAAATGCCCTCTTCCATCTCTAGAGCTTCCTTTCATCTTATCCATAGCACTTAACAATATCTGGGGTTGCCTGTTTGGGTAAGACTCCTGTTTAATATCAATCCCCCCACCCCCCACCACCCCCCATCAAGCTGGAAGCTTCTCAAAAGCAAGGATTTGTTGTTTTGCTCACCCTGTGTTTGCCCCTCACTGTAGGGTCTGGAACAGAATGAGTAGATGGTTGCTTGGATGGAAGGAAGGATGGATGGATGGATGGATGAATGAAGAATGGGTGCGTGGGTGGATAAAATTTTATATTTGTAATAACCCTCTGTTTACATAGGACTTAATGGCTAACAAAGTACTTTGCCAAACATTCTACTTTAATCTTCTATACAAACCTGTGAGGTAGAAGTTTTTGTCTTTATTTAAAAATTGAGGAAATACAGAGTTCTTTCACCTGTAAGTTGAGTAGCTTAGTAACTGCAAAGGTAGTATTTTTATTTCTTTTTTCCTTGCCTTTTTTTTTCCTTGCTCTCAAATTGCTATTAGCAAAATTTTTATGCTGGAAGGGGTGTTTTTTTGTAAGCTTCCTATTTTTAAAAGGAATAACTGAAATGAAAGGGCAAAAGCATAATGTTGATTTTAAAACAAACCTTGTTTACCTATTTTTAAGAATTTTAGCGAAGAAAGGGTGATAAATTTTGTAAATATGTTTTGGCATTCTGATGATTAAAAGAGGGTCTCTCTTTCTTCAACCAAATAGGCTGATGGTTTTCTGTAAGTCACCACAGTGCTGTTTTCTTGGTGTAGATCCTGCTTGGTCACAGAACTTAAACCTTTGAATTCAGTTACTGATTTCCATTCGAGAGGTTGTGTAACAGTTTTTGCATCCATGTGTGTTCACGTAGTTGGCCTAGAATTGTAATGGCTTTGAAAAAGTGTTTGGTTTTTCTCAGTAAATGAAGTGGGTCTTCTGTCAAGGAACCATGTGTATAACACAGAGACGATTTGTTCTTTGAAAGATTTGATTGAAAAAGTATTATATTGAATTCGGAGCCTTTGGGGAGTGATTCTTTAGTTACTTTCCTTATTTGTTTGTCTCACATACCTTTTTTTTTTTTCTGATTGTGTCATTGAAAATTGTTTATTGTGGAAGTAAGTATTGCCTTTCAACACCATTATTTGGTTTGTTAGCTCTGGCTGAGGACATCTCCCATAACTTAAGCATTGTTTCTGCCACGACTGTTAGGTTATTGTTTCCATTTTTAAACTATTAAGATACTTTTATTTTTAATGTAGTCAATTGATCAACTTTATCCTTTTCTAACGACTCTAGAATTGGTTTTATTTATCAAGTTCCCTGTTTTTACTTCATTTTGGTTTTTCTATTTTTAGTCTAACTTTGTTTTCATTTCCCTGATTTCTTTTAGCTTTCCATTCTGGGCAGGAAAGGGCTAG
The DNA here is from genome assembly GCF_016906955.1 of Phacochoerus africanus. NCBI lineage: Eukaryota > Metazoa > Chordata > Mammalia > Artiodactyla > Suidae > Phacochoerus > Phacochoerus africanus. The sequence continues at coordinate 141,449,731 of NC_062545.1, forward strand.
TTTATTTGCTTTGCTTTTTCCTTTTTGCTCAGAGTTGTTTGTTTTTTTTTTTTCTTTTCCTCCATTGCTTGTGATGCATTTGTTGCTCTAAAAATGTGTTCTGCTGTTGTGCATTGGTTTTTCTCTCCTATCCAAGTATTTTTTGAAAGGGCATTTTTTAATGTCCAAATCATTGGACACCTTTTAATTCTGCTTTCACCACTGGTTTCTACGTTGACTTTGTCTAGGAATAAGATGCACAGGAAGCTTGCCCTCTTGCCCGCTTCTTCCTTTTCCTTTTGCCTCTTATTCAGAATGGAATCAATTTATGCACAAGTTCATACTGATTTGAAAACAGTTCGCTCTCCTGTGCCCTCCTCTTTGATGATCTCCCATTCTTACTGCCGTGTAGCTTTATAATTCCCATGGAGTTCCCATGATGGCGCGGGGGAAACAAATCCAACTAGGAACCATGAGGCTGTGGATTAGATCCCTGGCCTCACTCAGTGGGTTAAGGATCTGGCGTTGCTGTGAACTGTGGTGTAGGTCGCACACGCAGCTTGGATCTGATGTTGCGGCTGTGGTGTAGACCTGCAGCTCTAGTTCCGATTGGACGCCTAGCCTGCGAACCTTCATATGCCGCGGGTGTGGCCCTAAAAAGCAAAAAAAATAAAATAAAATAAAATAAATGAAAAGTAAAATAAAATGCCATCATAGGTTTTCTTGTAAGTATTTTTGTACTCATTGATCTGGCTCCTTAGTTACATTTCCCTTTTTTAATGTTTTGGCTGCGCCTGCAGCATGCAGAAGTTCCCAGGCCAGGGATCAAACCTGCACCACAGAAGTCACAACAGGATTCTTATTTCCCTTTTTTTGTTTGTGGGTTTGAAATCATATTAGTAGCTAATCACTACTGATTCTGGCATTTACAGTATTTTTAGCGGGCAGGCTTTTGTGAGAACAGATTTCATTTTTTTCTCTCAGTCATTTAATTTAATAACTGTCACTTTAAATAATCGTCCTTCCGAGTTTAGAAGGAAGGCTGTCCTCCCCTCCGGTTAGTGTTCTCAGGTTGTTCTGGGCCTTCTCCTTTTACATCATGGAGCCCCCCCAGCCTTTTCCCTAAGTTTCTGGCTACTTTCGCCGTCCTGTTTCCTTACCTTTTTATTATGTTTCCAGTCTACTTATCCCAAGAGACAGACAGTTTTTCAGCTTTCAAGAATCTCTGCTTCTTTCTTTTCCTTTCTTAATCTGTGGGTTTCTGTTGATGGAATGTTCCAGATTCTCAGATCTTGACTTCTCTGATCTTCCTGTGACTTGTTACCATTTATATCAGTAACAAAGTAACCGACACAGGTTGGCTTAAAATAACAGCAATGTATTGTCTCTAGTTTTGGAGGGTGGAGGTGTGACCTCAGGGTGTTGGTAGGGCCAAGCTCCCTGGAAGTTCCAGCGGAAGGCCACGCCCTGTCCCTTTCCTGGTGACTGGTGGTTGCTGGCAGTCTTCAGTGTTCCATGACTTGTAGACCCATCATTCCAGCCACATGCTGTCCTCTCCCATGTCTTCGTGTTGTCTTCCCTCTGCACGTGTCTGCCTGTGTCTAATCCCCCTTTCATGAGGGCACCCATCATGCTCGGTGAGCACCCATCTTAATGACCTCATTTTTACTTGATTACCTCTATCAAGACCCTGTTTCTGAATAAGCTCAAATATGCTTATTTTGACATGCTGAGGATTCAATATATCTTTTGCCAGGACACAGTTCAGCCCATGACACCATCCTTGTGGCCGTCCACCTGCCATGGCTGCCGCATGTGCTGAAGATGGACAGCCGGTCAAGGTCTGGGCCCCTTCCCATCCTCCCACTCTCACCACTTCTCCCTCCTGAAAGCCTGTCCCTGCGAATGCAGAGACCTGAGCAGTGGGTGCCTGGAAGCCTCGTGTGAGGGCTTTCTCCTGGGACGAGGATGTTCTTATCTGCTGACCTCACCGGCACACGGAGGCTGAACGGGAGCCACCCTGTCCAGTGTGCTGATTCCCTGTCCAGCTGAACCCGTCACCCAGAGCCTCCTCTGACAGTCTGGGCCCCCAGAGAATACTGGCAGATTTGAGATTTACCACCCTCATTGGCATCTGTGGAGAAACCCCTTCTGCAGTCAGACATCGCTCATGTGACTTGGGATGTGTCTTCAGAGTCTGTGCCTGGCTCTGCCACTCTGAGCATCTTCTTTTTTAGGTCCCTTTTCACTTGTTCTTCAGGCCTTTTCATGAGTTGCCTCCCTTCAGATTAGCCCTGGTGGTTTTGCAGCTCCTCTGGCATCTGGTGCCCTGACTGCTCCTTCACCTAGCGGATGGTGGTTCTTGTCTTCCTGGCTGGTTCTACAAGGAACCACCACCCAGGAAACTACATATCCACAAAAAGAAAGGCATGGGTTTTACGCGGGCCCAGGATTCATGAATTTTAGAAGGTTCTATGTATTGCTCCCATTTTAACACGTGTGTCTTGGTTAAAGAGACTGATCCTGCTGACTGCCTTTGGTGTCCTGCTCTGCTGTCACTGAGCTCTAGTCTGTCCCCTCAAGGGACAGTGGGTGCAGATGCTTCTTTGTGGGCTGCTTAGAGACCTAGTGAGGAGGAAACACTGGAACTAGCTCTGGTGAGGCTGTTCTCCAAATCACAGAGGCACACCCCTAGCACTGAACGGAGAACCGTTCTCTGTGTCAGCTCAGAGCCCAGCTGCCAGCCCCACAGCTCTCAAGGTTAAAGCCAGATTAAAAGCAATGTCATTTTCAGCCCTCCACTGAACAATTATATTCTTCAACCATACCATAGGGTTGCACTGACAAAAAAGCATCAGAGATGTCACTGTAGCCCAGTGGCTCATCCACCATGGTATGTGTGTCTGGAAGCATCAAGCAGCATTACACAAAGGCAGGTAATTGCCCTCCTGGACCACAGCTTCTATCACAGGACAAGGAGACCTTCTTATTGCAGAGGTGCCCCCAGACGTCACTGTCTATAATGAGCCAAATGCCCTTGAACTGGTCCTTGTCACCATCACTACCTCAGAAAACAAGTTCTTCAAGTCATCGCACAGTGCCTTCTGGGAGAGAGTACTTCCCTTCTCTTTGGCCCCAAATTGAAAGCGCTCATGCTTAAGAACCAAGAGAAGCACGTTTTCCATCCGTTGCCTTTGGACTGGATGTATCTTAGCCATGGCCCTGTTGAGTGGATGGCATCTCCACAGCCAGCTGTCTTTGATTTTGCAGTTCAGCGTGAATGGATTTAATTATACAATTGCTGGCTTCTCTCCCTCAGAACCTGGTTTATTGTGATCCTGCCCGAACTAAACACAAATAAGTAATGAGGGCTTTGGGGCCTGCCCAGCTCAATTTCAATGTTAAGGGTACTGTGCATTCTTCTTCCTTTTTTCTTCCTCTCTGCCCCTTTGGAAGCACTTCAGCACCCTGGGGTGTCTGTGCACCAAAAGGAAGGCAGCTTTTGTAAATGCAACTTTTCAGACTAATGCAAGATCAGGTAGAAGTCTTACGTGTTTTTCCAACCTCCATCCAGCCCAGGAGTCTTCTCACGAGCATGTCTGAATATGCAGTAGGTCATCCCATTCTCAGACTTCTGCTTTTTGCTACTTCTCCCCAGGGCTGGAGTTTCACAGATTTTAACCCCGCAGAAACTCTAGTGTAAGACTAGAAAGAGCTCAAGTTTAGGAACTGGTGGCATCTGCTTCCTCCTCTGCTTCATGTCTGATCCTCCTCTTCTTCATGTCTGGGGAATTCCGTGGCACATTCAGATACTCACTTACTGATGATTTACTTTTGAGAAACAGCGCCCCTCAAAGAAGCACAGGTAAGCTTCCCTCCAGGTGTTCTCTCCTGGCTTTGTGGTCAACATCACATACTCTTAGTTCAGGAAAACCAAGAAAGCAGGGAGTTAGGGTGACAGGATGCCTGTGCAGCACCTCCACAGATCTTCCCTTCAAGCTTTGAACTCCCCAAGCCTTGGTTCCATCTGTACCATCTGCTTCTTCCACCACCCAGTGCCCAGGTTCAGCGGTGCCCCAGGTCACTGCTGCTGCCTGTGGGCACAGGTGAAGTAAGACAGCATCCTTCTTATATAACTCGGGCCAGGACACAGAGCCTTGTTGGGGGTGGGGGGACTAAAAGGGTAGTCCTTGCATCAGGGCTTGTGGGATTAGTAGGACTTAGATGGGAGGGGAGAGGGCCATGAACTCCAACAGGGAGCAAGCCATCAGGGAGCTTCCCTTCTGCTTTGTCATGGTGTCAGGACAGAGTGCAAAGGCAGAGGCCAGCCCACCTGCAGATTCTGACATCCTTGAGTAACCTCGTGACACCCACAACCAAAAGGAGGCCAGCTCACATGTGTAAGCTTTTGCAAAACTCTCTTAGCTGCAGACCCACCAGCCTTGTGTTTCTTGCAGCCCCCAGAGCATCTAGAAGCCATTTGGCACATTGGCCAGTCAGTTACTGACAGCAGATACACACACACACACACACACACACACACTAGCCTTCCTGTGAATTTCAGTATTGGGTCCACTTTCTGAGCCCTGTGGTTCATTTATGAATAGGCAGTTTCTGCGCTTTAGTTGGCAGTGTGCCCTTGGTTTTGAATCCTCTGTTCTAAGAGTAGGCCCATTTCCCCAGTTTCTTCTACTTAGAACAGGCTATTAACCCTAGAAGCCATCTGCCAGCAGGAGTACAGAGGCTGTGGAGGAGACGGTGAGCCAAAAACCTGGAAGGTGTTCGGGGCAGATTGTAGAGGCGTGGGGCTGTCTGAGGAAGGAAGTTGTATCTTCTGCTGCAGGCAGGCTGGGATGGGAGAGAGTCGATGGGTTTTGAGCAGACCTTGTTGTTTTAGGATGAACAATCTGGTTAGAGGTGCTAATGGATGGATTGCTGGCTTGTTTTTTTTTCAGCACACAAACATTTATTGAGTGTCTGCTGCATGCTAGGCAGGTGCTGCACTTCACATACAGTCAGACAAGACCCAGCACTGGAGAGGCATGCTATCTGGGTTCCGGATGGCCTCACCACCTGCTGGGTCAGGGGAGGAGGAGATGACCCTAGGGCTGAGTTAGTGTAGCGTGACATCCGCAGGCAGATTGCTACAAGGGGAGTTGACCCTGATAGGACCTGAGAAAGTACCACCTCCACCTTGACTTGCCCAATGCCCCACTTCTTATGCAGATCAGGGCTACAGCTCAGGAATCAGAGGACAAGGAGGATATGCAGGAGGAGGGTTGCCATTGTCAGAACAGAAACTTCTCGGCAAACCACCCAAGGATGCCTGATTGATTCATGTCACAATCACAACCTGAGTCATTCCTATAGTTGTATTTATTTTTGATGGCCCCGCAGAGTTTTATTTATAAGACTTTCAATAGACTCTTAAAGTTTGTTATTTAAATCCAAAACTAGCCTCATTTCCATCTTACATTTGACTGCCATTTGCTGCTCAGATCCAATCTGTTTGATACTGAGTGACCAAAATGGCGACATAGGGTGAGTGGAAAGAGTTAGCCTGCAGACTAGACACCTTGGCTCTCTGTCCAGCTGTCTGGCCCTGGCCCTGGGACCTGACTGTATCTTTGAGAACCCAGGAAGTGGAGGCAGCCACACCCTTGGAGGATCTTCTTTGACTTGGCATTGCAAAGACTGGCATGGCTCCTAGGTTGGCGCTCATGATTACCCCAAGGCTCCCCATATGTGGGAGGCCATTGGCCTTCTTAGCACCACAAGCCAGAAGTGATCTAGACATCATCTGGTCCAAACTGCTTATTTAACAGATTAAAACAAAGAGCAGTAAGGTGAAGGATGATACAACTGTGAACTGCGGAAGGATCAGAAAAAAAGCCCATATGGCTGGATTCAAATTGGAGGCATCAGAATGCACTCATGTTAAATACAGAGTTGTACTGGATCACTGGGCCAAGAATCAGTGACAGCCCAATAGCAATGAACACACCTAATACCCAGATCTTGGTTTCTAAATACCATTTTCTGCTAAAGGGAATCAGGGCAGATTCGAGGGCCAGGACTTGGAAAGCACCAGAGGAAACTCAAACATCTTGTTTTACCAGGAAGTAAGGGAGTACCCAAAACTAATAGGGATATGTCAGAGGAACACTGGAGCCCCCTGGATGGGACTCCCACTGGTCAAATTGAGGACTGCCTGAGCATGGAAATAAATCAAGATAATAATGAATTATAATACTTTGAATTTAAAAAGAATCCGTGAATCCATAGTGATATTTAAAAGGATTGAGGCAATGCCCTTCTGCACAGAAGAATGAGAGAAAACAAATGTAGAAGGAATGGTAGTTTTAGAAAAATTACTACTTTGTAACTGATCGTACTAATTAAGTCAGGCCAGGATCAACAGTGGATGCTGAAACCACTGGGTGAGCTGATGCAGTAACATAAGATGTTCACGGGTCTCAGAATATCACCTCACAGATTGCTAATTAACCATAAAGAGGAAAATGGAACTTTACAAAGGAGGGACCTGACAGATACCACCTTAAGCAAGGCAGCAGACTTGGCATCACTTTAGTGAAAAGCCTTACATCAGGGGCCCTCTGCTGGAATTTAACTGGTAGGACTCAACATTGAGATTCTTGCCAAAACTGCTTCAATGGAATCTTAACTGAATCAGTAGGAAACAACTGAGTTAATTCAGATAATGAGATAGTCACAAGACTAGAATGACTTGAAAACTTGGCAGTGCTAACGTTGAAAAAGACCTAAAAAGGTAGGCACATTCTTCCAGATTAAAGAAAAGAGACATAACAACTAAATGTGATGTGTGATTCTTGTTGGGATCTTGGATTAGGACACAAAATAGTTATAAAAAGACATTTCCAGGATATTTCGGAATATTTGAACATAGACTGTGGATGTGATAATACTGTATCAATGCCATTTCCTGAAAATGATAAATATATGGTTCTCCTGTAGGAAAATATTCTTATTCTTCAGAGACACCTGTTGAAATATCTGGGCATAAAGTGCCAGAATGGTTATAATTTACTTTCAAATGGCTTATGAAAAAATGAAAATGTGTTGTGCGTTTGCTTGTATCTGTGTGTAGAGGAACAGGAGATAAAGCAAGAAGCCAAATGATACAACATACTGACAGTTGGTGAGTCTAAGTGAAGAGTATATGAATGGATATGCATTGTGTCCTAGTTCAATTTTTCTACAGTTTTGAAGTTTAAAAACAAACAAACAAACAAAAACCTCTGAGGGGGAGTTCCCTTGCGGCGTAGTGGTTTAAGGATCCAGTGTTATCACTGAAGCAGCTTGGGTTGATGCTGTGGCATGGCTTTGATCCCTAGCCCAGGAACTTCCCCATGTTGAAGGTGTGGCCATAAATAAATAAATAGGGAAGCAATAATAATAAAAACAGGTCTACATCAATAGCTTGACTTGTCTGAGGAAAAAAAAAAAGGAACTGAGACTAAAGCTCCATTCTCATGACCCAAAATCCAGTACACCATCCAGGTGAATGGAGAAAGACAGGCAGAGACAGTCCCTCTTCTCCTTGGTTCAGAGAGTAGACCTTGAGAGGATGTAGTAGACCCAGCCTTTCCAATCCCAGCAAGTTAGCTAAGGAGATAACGAGAAGGAACACATCGCCCCCTAGTGGCCATATAAGGAAGTCGGTCTGCTGCTGCCAATTTTGAAAGCAAACTTACCTCCTGGTATTGGTGTCTTTCCCTGTCTGTCTGGTTGTTAGATTTGCCTGTTAGTAAAGCAGTAATTTTTGTTTCTCTAGTTTTCTGATATGGATTTCTGGTTGCTTTAGAGAAACAAGTCAAAAATCCAATTTCCTTTCCCCAGAAACCTAATTGAACCCCCAATTTTTTGATAATCAAAAAGAGAAAAAAGCTTTGCCCATGCAAATTTGACCAGATCTCTTTTCCCACATATTCCAGCAAACTCCTGGCCTTTATGACCCAATCCAATGAAAAAAGCAAAGGAGACATATTCAGAGCTTGCTGTTCCTTGCATTTTGTCAGAGGAGTAGAGAATCTTTATTGTGGATAAAGAGAAGATTTGGGTGTGCCCAGACTAGAAGCTGGAGGCAGCTAACCAGAAGGGGATATCCTAGGTGAAGGGTTAGGGGAGCTCGTTTGGCTTTCCTTGTTATTCTAAGTTGAAAGCAGGGACAAGATTAGGGAAACTGTCACTTATCAATCGAGTCCTGGCCATTTGGGGCCAGTTGTTATAGAAGTTATTGTTTAGCTTCCTGGATTGTTACTAGACATTGCAGTATGGCTTCTGCAAGTCTGGCTTCCTGGACTATTTATTATTGATAAGGGGGTCAGTTTCCTGGCAGGTTGCTGCATGTTGTGGCTCAGAGTTCTCATTTTTATATACAGTCTGTCCATTATCTGTATATTCAGTCTCTCTCTCTGGAGGCAGCCCATCCACAAAGCACCCAGCTGGGTGTAAAGCGGCTGCAGGCGGCAACTGCTCTAGTTACAGGGAAGAGAGCCCTGAAGGGAGGTAAGAAGTCCCAGATTTGGGTCTCAGCCTTCTTCTCCAGTCTGTGAGGCTCCTCCAAACTAGGGTGGCCTTGCCTGTACAGAGCAGAGGCCATTCCTGCTTTGTTTCCTACCTGGCTCTCATCAGCCCTGAAAGGGGTGACACTAAGCTCACATGCTCCCTCTAGAGGCTGGAGAGTAAGTAGCTGCAGCTGTGCAGAGATCACCTTGGGGATGCAGGTGCATGACAAATAGGTACCTCCTCCTGTCCACAGGGTCCCAGCCTCTTGGGACTCCGCTGAGATGAGCAGATAGACTCACACGTGAATAATCACTTCATCCCAAGCCTGCACGGACCCTGGGCTTATCTCCAGTATGTGCCTTTCCCCTTTCTCCAATATCCAGGCTCTTCATGTGAAATGGTCCCACCTCAAGCTGCCCTGGGTGGATCTGGACTGGCTCATCGACATCTCCTGCCAGATCACGGAGCTGGACCTTTCTGCCAACTGCCTGGCATCCCTCCCTTCGGTCATCCCCTGGGGACTGATCAACCTCCGGAAGCTGAACCTCTCAGACAACCACCTGGGGGAGCTACCCAGCGTGCAGTCATCGGACGAAATCATCTGTTCCAGGTGGGCCCCTGCCCTGCGGCCCCTGGCGTGAGAACCGGAACCTGGCCACTCTCCCCATCCTCCTGCGATCATGCTCCCTGATTGTGGTTGGTGCCTTTGAAAACAGATTTTTCAGCTAAAATGGGAGGAGAGTGTTCTGCCTACCCTTAGGCAAGCTCTTGGGCATGAAGTCCCGCCTCCTTTCCAGGTGAACCTTAGAGGTCTAGCGGGATGGTTTGTCCGCTGGCTGGCGGCCACGCAAGCCTCCTTACCTGAGATGTCAGTCACACAGGAATCAGGGGAGGGGAGCTGGCAGAAACCAGGGGGCCCAAAGACCCCAGCTCTTGGTCCACCTCCGAGCGAAATGAGTGGGCAGGGCCTCAGAGACACCGAATCCCTCAGAACTCTGGCAGTAGGCTGACGGTATAGGCAGCTCCCATCTCCTTGTCGGGGAGGCCTTGGGAAGAGGACCAAGCCTCCTGGTGAGGCTGCGTGGGGAGGGGGAGGACCTCCCCCTGCATGATGCATACCTACCTGCAAGGCCTCATTCCAGGTGGTATTTGAGCTGATTGCTTTTTTTCTTTTCTTTCTTTTTTTGTTTTGTTTTGTTTTGTTTTTTAGGGCTGCACCTGCGGCATATGGAGGTTCCCAGGCTAGGGGTCGAATCAGCCACAGCAATGCAGGATCCGAGCCACATCTGTGACCTACGCCACAGCTCACGGTGATGCCGGATCCTTAACCCACTGAGAGAGGTCAGGGATCAAACCTTCATCCTCATGGATACTATTTGGGTTTGTAACCTGCTGAGCCACAACTGAAACACCAAGGATTTGAGCTGATTTCAAAAGCTGAGGCTTAAGTGACATAAGAAAGAATGTCAGAAAGGGCTTAGGGTCAGCAATAACCCCTGGGAAAGAAGCCTGGACACAAAATTTAACCAAGTGCCATGGAGTTGGGGGGGTCCTTAACCAGGGCAGCCTTGAGGGTCCAAAAGGCTAAAAGCACAGCTCTGTGGGTTCCCAGCAGCATCCAGGCCACCAGCTCCTGCTAACACATATGTGAGAAAGGTTTTCATCCCTGTTGGTCAATGAGACCCGGCTTCACCAAAGAGAGGCTTGGTTTACTTTGTCTCCACAGGCCATAGTGACAGGAATGCAGTGAATAAACATGATATCTGCTGCATTTTCAATGCATACTCTTTAACATTTTGCAAGGAGAAAAAGAGAGATGTATTCAGAGAAGTGTAACCGTGAGGCTTTCCCTCTTTCTTCTGGTGCCTTCACTTCCTTCTCCCCCAGGCTCCTGGAAATTGACATTTCCAGCAACAAGTTGTCCTACCTCCCACTGGGATTCCTGCACCTCTCCAAACTTCAGAAACTGACAGCTTCAAAAAATTATTTGGAAAAATTGTTCGAAGAAGAAAGTGGTATGTTGTCATCATCAGTAACCTGACTTCCTTTGTCATTTTCTTCTTTTGTTTTAAAGTTTTATTGCTGTTGTGATCATTGCTGCTGCACAACAAAGTGATTTAGTGAGACATATACACACGTCCATTCTCTTTGAGATTCTTTTCCCACATAGAATATCACAGAATATAATCTCTGTGTTATACAGCAGGTGGAGTTCTCTATGCTATGCAGCAGGTCCCCCATTGGCCAATCATTCAATAAACCTCAGTGTGCATGTGCCAATCCCCAAACCCTATCATTTTCTTCTGGACTGGGATATTTCCACCAACTCATCCTCTTTTTTTCGCCCCTTAGCCACGAACTGGATTGGTTTACGGAAGCTACAGGAACTCGATATTTCTGACAATAAATTGACAGAACTCCCCGCACTTTTCCTTCATGCTTTCAAGTCACTCAGTTGTCTGAATGTCTCCAGAAATAATCTGAAAGTGTTTCCAGATGCCTGGGCCTGCCCTTTGGTTAGTATCTTACCAGAACTCATGAAGGGACCAGTCAGTTCCATGTCCACATGCACCTCAAGGAGCTGGGTGCCCTGGCACACTGCCTCCCCTCGGCGGCCACCCAGATCTCTCCCTGTGTTAGACCCAAGCTGTGTCACTCAGTATCCAGCGACTGAGGGTCTCAGGCAGGTAACTCCCCCAAGGGCCAGCCCACCTGGCTCTGGGGTTGAGATTCACACTGTATTACACCCAGAGGACTTTCCAGTGATGGGCCTTGCACGTTGGGCACAGGATGAGTTCTGTCCAAAACAGCAGGGTCTTTCTTTTAGGACAGCTGTAAAATAAAAAAAAATAAAATAAAAAAGAAGGCATGGTCTGCATCCCTAGAGCTGCCCATTAAATGGTGTTTTTATTTCTTGGGAAGTTTGCTTGTTTAAACAGAACGGGGTAAAGAATACTTGTGTTTTACTGCTGGCTGTTGGTTTTCTTTTCTTTTTTTTTTTTTTTCCTTTTGTCTTTTTAGGGCTACACCTGCAGCATATGGAAGTTCCAAGGCTACGGACCCAATTGGAGCTGTAGCTGCTGGCCTACACCCCAGCCACAGCAACATCACATCCGAGTCACGCCTTTGACGTACACCACGGCTCATGGCCACGCCGGATCCTTAACTCACTGAGAGAAGCCAGGGATCAAACCCACATCCTCATGGATACTAGTCAAGTTCTTAACTCGCTGAGCCACAATGGGAACTCCGATTGCTGTTGGTTTTAACAGCAAAGATGGAAATTCTCCATCCCTGGCCCTAACAGTTCTGGTTTAAACATATGTGTGTCAGCAACTGGCTCCCCTCCAGATAAACTGTCTCATTATTTCCAAAGACAATGGGCCAGATGTTCTGGAGGGAAGGGAAAGGACCGTGAGCCACATTGGTCTCCCCGTCCCCATCTCATCCTTGGAGCAGGGACAAGAAAATTGGACAAGGACAGTCTGTAGCCTCTTAACTAACTGAATAGTATTTATTGCAAAGCTGTATTGTCATGGTCTTGTTTTCCACATTAAATTTGGAAACAGTCTCAGAGACGCCACAGCGTTTAAAAAGCTCATTAATATCCTCTTTCTCGTCATCCTCCTAGAAATGTTGCAAAGCATCCAAAAATGCCCTGGAGTCTCTACCAGACAAAATGGCTGTGTTTTGGAAGAACCACCTTAAGGATGTGGACTTCTCAGAAAATGCACTCAAAGAAGTTCCCCTGGGACTTTTTCAGCTTGATGTAAGTCTGACAGCACTTTATTTCTCGTTTTCAGCCTTAGTAAGAAAAATCAGTCCACACACACCACGGTGTGCTGCTTCTGAGCTTCCGAGGCAAAAACAAGAAGTTGAAAGAAAATTTAAACTCTCAAAAATGTGCACAGTTGTGTGCAAAGATTGAGAGGAAATGTGCACAATGGAAACAGCTCTGGGAGGGCAGTGGATGATGGATTTTCATCCTCCAGCACTTTCTTGAATGTTGACAGTTGTAAGCACAGCCCAGATGCCTCTCTAGCTCTCTCTCTTGCAGGCTCTTGGGATGGGCCCCCCAGGACTGCTGGTGCATAAAGCCCAGGCAGTACTGCAGGGCGGAGCCCTCTTGTCCCTGCCTCCCTCCCCGGAGGTGACAGAACTGGAATTCCTGGTCATGAATTCAGGAAGTGCCCTTGGGTGTGTGGGTGGCTACGGGGGGTAGGGGGGGGAGATGGGAGGAAGCTGGGGGTGCGGGGAGGCACTGCTGCCTTCTTACCTTAGGTTGTTTGCAGATCTGGCAACCCCCAATGGCAACCTTTCAAGGCAGAGCATGGATCCTTTTTCACCACTTGGTCCCCAAATGGGAAACCCTTCACCGCCCTGAAGGCATCAATGTCGGGCCAGCAGAGAGTGTGCAGCTGAGGCCAGTCACCTTCAGTGTCGCTGCTGCCACCTGGCCCCTGTCCAGGGTGTCACGCAGGCTGGCCCAAGGAGGCGCCATGCTGTGTCCCCCTCCTGTGGTAACGCGATGGCCTCTAGGGCCTTCAGACTCAGCTGCTGTTCCCAGGACAGGTCCACAAATAATTGTTACTCTTAAGAAGTCTCAAGAAGTTCCCATTGTTGTTCAGCAGGTTAAGGACCTGAAGTCTCTGTGAGGATGCACGTTCCATCCCTGGCCTCGATCAGGGGGTTAAGAATCCAGTGTTGCCACAAGCTGTGGTGTAGGTTGCAGATGTAGCTCAGATCCAGTGTTGCTTAGGCTGTGGTATAGGCTGGCAGCTGCAGCTCCATTTCAACCCCTGACTCAGGAACTTATATATGCTGCTGTTTAAATTAATAAATAAATAAATAAAAATAAAACCTTAGCTCTGAGAAGTACTTAGACTCCTTTCATTCTGGAATAATTGCCTCCCATTGATCTGGAAGGAAGGCACTTCTATAATTGTCCCATCTGCTCTGCTTGCTATAATTTCATGAGTTTTAAGGGACCCTGAAGCGCCTGTGCTGCTGGAATCTTTGTGACAGTGAGTGGGTTATCATCGCGTGACTGCTCTTTGCAAGGAACTGATTTTCCCTCAGTTCTGCCTCCCTGTTGGTGTTTGACGTCATCTTTGCCTCTCTCCCCCTCTGTCCAGGCCCTTCTGTTCTTGAAGTTACAGGGAAACCAGCTGGTGGCGCTGCCACCTCAAGAGAAGTGGACCTGCAGACAACTCAAAACCCTGGATCTCTCCAAAAACCAATTTGGCAAGTAAGCAGAGGTCTTTGTCCTCGGCAAGGTCTCACATGTGTGTAAACACAGCCGACAGACCCCTGGGGTGGTGTCTCTACAAGCCTGCCGGGCAGCCAGGACACAGTACCACAGGCCCTGCAGCTCAGAGCTCAGGCATGTGCTTCCCACAGTCTGAGTGGTCCTTCGGGTTGGTTTCTCCTGGGGCCTCTCTCCTTGGTGTGGAGATGGCCACCTTCTCCCTGAGTCCTCATGTGGTCTTCCCTCTGTGTGTCTGTGTCCTGATCTCCCCTTATAATAAGGACACCAGCCATCCTGGATTAGGAACCCCCTTGTGACCTTGTTTTGATGAACTCTTTAAAGGCCTGTCTCCAAATGCAGTCCCCTTCTGAGGTTCTGGGGGCTGGGACTTCTGCACATGAATCTGGACGTCAGAGGGACACAATTTACCCCATAACAGTGTCCTCCCATTTCTAATTTTTAAAGGCTCCTGGAGAATCTCATTTTAGCCTCCCCTGTCATGCTAGTCACAAGTTTTTGCCAAGGGAGTTCCCTGGTAGTCTATAGATTAGGACTTGATACTTTCATGTCTGCAACCCAGGTTCAGTGCCTGGTCTGAGAAGTGACATCCCACAGCAAACTGCTGCATACTGTGACACTACCCCCCCAGAAAAAAATTAAATTAAAAATAAATTTTAAAATTTTCTTTAGGAGTTTCCATTGTGGCTCAGTGGTTAACAAACCCGACTAGTATCCATGAGGATGCAGGTTCAATCCCGGGCCTTGCTTAGTGGGTTAAGGATCCAGCGTTGCCATGAGCTGTGGTATATAGGTCGCAGACATGGCTCAGATCTGGCGTTGCTGTGGCTGTGGTGTAGGCCGAGAGTTGTTGCTCCGATTTGACCCCTAGCCCTGAGAACTTCCATATGCTGCAGATGCAGCCCTAAAAAGACAAAAAATAAAAATAAAATGAAATGAAATAAAATGGAAGGGTTCTTAGTACAAGGGCTTCTGTCCCCATGAAAATAGGCTATACCACCCTCCAGCAGGTAGGTGTGTTCACCAACCCAGAAGCTTATAAAAAAATAAAAATAAAATTTAAAAAAAGTTTTTTGCCAATCACTAACTAATGTTTATGTAGATTGAATAAAAAGTACCTTCCAAGGTCTTCTAATAAAAGAGGAAAGCCTGGGGAGGAGCTCAGCTGGCCCTTGGGGTGGGGAGATCCAACACACACTCACACACACACACACACACACACACACACACTTATTTGCTAAGAGCCACTTCTGTAGCATCTCAGTGGAACTTAATCCAGTGAACGTCATGACATCACAGCCCACTAGAATGGGTGTTCCTGCCGGGCACACAAACACTTGCACCTGCCTGAGCTGGAAAAGCTCAGGAATGGGAAACCACCAGTCATTCTGCCAGCATTAGATCACCTTCTCTGCGTGTTTTCTTCCCAAAAGAATTCTGAGCACAACTGTCCAGTTAGTAGGCACTGGCTCTCCATGCTTACATGTCAGCAGCAGGGGCCCAAACAAGCTGCTCATGGATTTTTCTCCTTCTCTCTGCCTGGCACTATATAGTCACAGCTAAAACAGGAATGTCTTTGCCATGCTTTCCTCAAATTTTGACCTTTCTCCCCTTACAGAAATGAAGATGGACTTAAAACAAAGCGAATTTCCTTTTTCACCACCAGAGGCCGCCAGCGTTCAGGGACGGAGACAGGTGTGTGAGTCAGGGCTGGGGGATGAGACAGCTGGCAGAACCCTGCCCCTGCTCCCCACCTGAGGTGGGTGAGGATGGCCCTCCCATTGGGCTTTCTCCTGCAGTTCCCAGTGCGGATGCCAGAGATGTCCATGCTTGAAGTATCATGCCTGTGGCTAATGTCACATGGATGGCCTGCAAGGGTCCTGAAACCCCCCTTCCTGTTTACAGTCCCATAGACCAGTAGGTACTGTGTGTAGATGGCCTGCTGCTTGTGAGGACTGCCCTGGAGACCTTACATGTGTTAGGCTTTCTTTAATCATCACAACGTGACATATGGGTTGTGGTTTCCCATTTTGCAGATGAGGAAACTAAGCCTCCTGGACTTCTTCAGTTCAGACTTCCATAACAAAATACCACTGACTGGGGGAGCCAAACAACAGAAATGTATTTTCTCACTGTTCTGAAGGCTGATGTCCAAGATCAGGGTGCGTGGGCAGTTTCTAGGGAGGGCCGTCTTCCTGGTTTACAGACAGCTGCCTTCTTGCTGTGTTGTCGCAGGACAGAGAGAGAGAGAGAGCCCTCTAGTCTCTCTTCTCAGAAGGGCACTAACCCCATCATCAGGGCCCCACCCACATGACCTCATCTGAACCTGATCACCTCCCAAAGACCCCGTCTCCTAATAGCATCACTTTGGGGGTCAGGGCTTCCACGCATGGATGTGAAGGAACATAATTCAGTCTGATAGCACAGGGCCTGACTGATGTGGTCACATGGCTACTCAGTGAAGAGCCAGGTTTCAGCCAACACTATGGGATCCAGTGCTGGGGCCCAGGGGCAGCGCTGTGAAGGCCTCATGGCCACACTGTGGCATCTTGTGAGGTCCACATGGGAACAGAGCCACCCTTGGTCCTGCAGGCCGTCCTGGTTGGTCTGAGATTCCGGAGGGGCTTGAGGTCACACGCCAAACTCAGCAGAAACAGAACTTTTCTGTTTGCACTGGTCACACAACAAGGCCAGTTCAGCAGAGGCTATTTCCAGGAAAACAGTTCTTTTCGTTCATTATCTTTTGTAAGGGGCGGGGGTGGGGGGGGGCGGTGCAGGTCTGTCCTTCAAGTTCAACCACCAGCCCTCTTTTTTTAACCTGAAAGCCAGGACTTCTAAAGCTGTTAATGCTCACAGATAAGTCCTTCTGGATGCTGCCCCTTAGAACAGGAACTGATATTTAGGTCGTTTTAATGTAATATAACGTTCTTCTTTGACTTGATCGATCTATGTTGACAGGCACTCTGTAAGTGTTGTTAGAGTGAGGTGTGGATAAGAAGCACCACAGAGGCCAAGACACATTTGCAAGAGATGAACTAAATAGTAGGCCCACCCATTGCCCTTTTTTGATGAACTGGTGTGTATACATATGAGAAGCATATGTCAGTCACGTATGGATGTGTTACATATCATTGAAAAAGTAACACATCATCAGTGGAACAGAAAAGGGTCCAAAAATAGACCTAATATAGGAATTTAATATATGACAAAGAGGACATTTCAATTTAGTGTGGAAAAAATGTTTTATCATTTTAATAAATAGTGTTGGTTTAACTGCCTATCAAGCTGGAAGGGGGAAAACACACCAGCGGCTGCCCTGCCTTACATCAATTACAAAATTTCATGTCAATAGCCCCTTGGAGTGTAAAAGAAAAAGAACATTTAAGAGAATGGATGTATAAATTGGGGGTGGGAAGACCTTTAAAAGCTAGGTGGGAAATCCAGAAGTCATTTAAAAAAAAAAAAAAAAGACCTAAATCTTGGGCTTTGTAAAAATGGAAAGCTTTGTTCAGTAAAAGACATCATAAACAAAAGTCATAATGCAAACAGACGAAGAAGAAATATTTTCAACACAAACTGTTGCAACATAAATTGGCTTAAGTCCCTAATATACAAAGACAGCTTACAAATTGATTTAAAAAAAAAAAAAAAAAAAGTCAGCCGAATAGGCAGAAACTGGGCAATAGATATAAACAGTTCATAGGAAAGGAAGTCCAGATGGCCCAGAAAGAAACAGAAAGGCCCTGAACCTCGCTACTAGGGAAATGCAGTTTGGAATTTCATAACCGATCCTTTTCAAAACAAAGGGCCTTAGGGCTTTGGAAATTGAGTCCAGATATAGGGATTTCACTTGGAAGGAAGGAGAAATAAACATTTTTTTCTCATTGGTGCCCAAATGGGTAGATGGGCATGCAAAGAGCTGCTGGTGTGGACCTTGGCTGCACCTCCATCGCTGGGTCGAGCCGAACCAAGCCTCGTGCGTGGGGGTTGACTGGAAAGATGTCTCCAGTCTAGAAATGCAGACCTTGCAGATGTGCACAAGAAGGTAGCCCAACACCCTGCAGGACCTGCAGCTTTCTCAAGGAACCTCCAGAGTATAAGGCCAAAGGTACACAGTAAAAGTGTGATGGAAAGTTCCCACAGTGGCACAGTGGGTTAAGAATCTGACTGCAGTGGCTCAGGTCACTGCAGAGGCATGAGTTCCATCCCTGGCCAGGCACAGTGGGTTAAAGGATCCAGCATTGCTGCCGCTATGGCATAGGTTGCAGCTGCAGCTTGGATTTAATCCCTGACCCAGGAACTTCTGTATGTTGTGGGTACGGCCATTTAAAAAAAAAAGAAAGAGAAGAAAGAAAAGTGTGATAACATGTGCCCGGGTTCTGGAAAATAACCTTTTTAGTGGCCCACAGGAGCGAGTCTGGGGCTAGGGGAAGAGCCACTGCTCTGGGCGTTTCCCTGGCAGTGGTGGATTGCATTGCACTGGGCCTTGGTGCGTGACAAGGGCCTCTTGATTTTTTTCAATTCCTTCTAGAAAGTTGAGGCCCACACTTGGGTGAAAGCCCTCTGTGAATGCTTTCCCTCAGCAGGGCTCTTCTTTCGAGCTGTTGACCTCGAGTGAGGGATTATCTATAAAAGATAACTTGTTTGCAGATGGGTAGTAAAACTCCACATAGATTTATGTACATTTAAGTAGTCATGTTGGCACAGTGGCCACATCCAAAAATAATTTGGACGGCCATTTTTACCATAAAATTGAGACTATCCAAGTCATA